>NC_139679.1:106027951-108525610 GCF_964106915.1 Podarcis gaigeae
TTTGTTGTGGGGGAGGAAGGGAATGGAGATGGTTAGCCACTTTGAGACTCCTTCGGGTAGTGATAAAGCGGGATATCAAATCCAAACTCCTCCTCTTCTTCTTCCAAGTCCTGAGATCCTTTGTTAGATCATTGATCTCACAACCATATCCTGAGCTGTGCAGCGTATTTCTTCTCTTATAAAGTAATTACAAGACCTTCCTTTTTCTCCTGTCCTTTCCAGGTCGGCACGCATAAGGACATCACTGCTGAGAGCCTTGTCCTGTTCCGCCTGCTGGAGCCTCGAATAGGTACAAGTGCTCTAATTTCCCTTACGCCTGGCATGGGGAACCTCTGGCCTGCCAGATGTTGTTGGATTTTATATCCGATCATCCCCGACTTTTAGCTATGCTGGCTGGAGCTGGTGGGAAGTTCTGGTCCAGCAATATCTAGACGGCCGCAGGTCAGCGAACCCACACTTACTGTGCTCATGTAAGGACAGGAAGGAAGCAAATTGCTGGGAAGGCGGTTTCATGAGCAACCTGGTTGTAATCATCCAGTTTTACACCTGGATATTGCCCCAAAACGTGCTTCAAGCTTGCCGCCTGCTCTTCCTCTGAAGAGCAGCTTGCCCTGGGTTCCCAGGCGATGTACACAGTCCGCCTGACTTGCCTTGAGCAGTAGGCCCCTGGGAAACCCCAGGGGAGATGGTGGAACTCCTGCAGGGAGAGGAAGTTCCACTGTGCAGGAAAATGAAGTTTCATTGCACAGCTGGAAGTCCTTGCACTAATGGGACTTATTTTTTAAATTTCATTTATACTTTTCAGAGACATACATTTCACTGAATTTACATTCATTTTGACATTTTAAAACTTGACTTCCATCCCCCTCTTTCTGCGGTTCCTTGAATTTATTTTTATTACCTTCTGCATATCCAAATTAACTTAACTTGTTCATTTGTTTATCTCACACACACACACATACATATATATATATACACATACACACATAAACACTCACACTTATATAGCTGCAGATTAGAACAATAATCCTGTCAGTGTTTTTATCTGTTTACAGTTTATCTGTAAATATTCAACAAACCATTTCCATTCTTTTATAAAAAGTTTGTTATCTTGATTTCTTATTCTTCCAGTAAGTTTTGCCATTTCTGCATATTCCGTAAGTTTTTGTAAGCATTCTTCCTTTGCTGTGATAATGGGACAACTTCACTGGGAGGTGGGGGGGAACCCCATTGTGTTTTTATTAAATGATGAAATTAAACTTAAGAGTGGCAAACGGAATTTCCTATCCCTCTCTAAGAAACCGAGAGCATCTTGCTGCTTTGACTTGTATAATTATTATTTTTTAAAGTGTTTTTGTGTTGGCTTTTATTACTGGGAGGGAAAAACTGCATTAAATTATTTCAGGGAAATGATTTTTTAAAAAGGGGGAAATGGAATAGAGACTGCAAATAGGATTCCTAGCAGCTGATCGGAGCCAAATGAAGCAGCTGGCATGCCAGTCACAAACTGATCATCTTTGCCTCTCGCAGCCCATACCATTGAATGCTCAGGAGGAAGGTTGAACTGGTGTCCTTTCTAATCGCTTTCTGTGGTTTCATCTGTTGGCTGTCCTAGAAATCCTGGTCTTGGGGACGGGAAGCAAGGTGGAGCGGCTGGATCCCACTGTCCTGAAGTTAATGCGTCAGTGTGGGATTGCTGTGGAGGTACAAGATACGGTAAGAGGCCCAAAATGGGGACGAGAAGCAAAGGAGACAATCTTCTCCCTCAGTTCTAGTGCTTGCTTTTATCTGGATCTCTCACCTCTGTATTTGAAGCCTCTGCATTTAGAAACTGGAGCTGGACGGGACATGGTAGCAGCATGGTATTGTAGGCTTAGGAATCAAATTTGGGCCTAATGCTCCCAGTCCTGCTGGCAAAGAAATGTTGGCAATATCTGCCAACAACTTAAGGAAGAAGAAGAAGAGGAGGAGTTTGGATTTGATATCCCGCTTTATCACTACCCTAAGGAGTCTCAAAGTGGCTAACATTCTCCTTTCCCTTCCTCCCCCACAACAAACACTCTGTGAGGTGAGTGGGGCTGAGAGACTTCAAAGAAGTGTGACTGGCCCAAGGTCACCCAGCAGCTGCATGTGGAGGAGCGGGGAAGCGAACCCGGTTCACCAGATTACGAGTCCACTGCTCTTAACCACTACACCACACTGAAATTGTATGGCGATGTACTTTATTTGGGGCAAATCTTATGTCCAGAGCTCCTTGGCTATTTATTCTTTCCAACACCAGGTTTCTAGCTGCTAGGCCTCTGGTATACAGTGGTACCTCAGGTTATGTACTTAATTTGTTCTGGAGGGCCGTACTTAACCTGAAACTGTTCTTAACCTGAAGCACCACTTTAGCTAATGGGGCCTGCTGCTGCTGCTGCGCCGCCGGAGCACGATTTCTGTTCTCATCCTGAAGCAAAGTTCTTAACCTGCAGTATTTCTGACTTAACGGAGTCTGTAACCTGAAGCATATGTAACCTGAAGTGTATGTAACCTGAATTACCACTATATTGGTGTATTTTTTACCTCTTAAGAGTAGGAACGTCTAGGTATTGATCACTACACTGGTAACGTGAGCAGTGAGATACACTCTGTTCATACTGTGTTTTTGCTGAGATGCACTCTAGATTTGCACTCTGTCTTGATCCATGCCTTCCCCAACCCAAACTTCTTCTAGCTCAGTCAGTAGAGCATGAGACTAATTGCAGGATGGTGGGTTTGAGCCCCACACTGGACAGAAGATTCCTGGCTTGCAGCAGATTGGGTGACCCCCACGGTCCCCTTTCCAGCTCTACAATTCTAATTTATTTTTTGGTCTCATTGCTTTCGCAGCCCAATGCCTGTGCAACGTTCAACTTCTTGACAAGTGAGCGGCGTATGACTGCTGCCGGCCTTATCCCACCTCCCGGTGTAACACGGCGCTGAATCTCTGAGGGCAAGACCCAGGGGGAAGGAAGAGTCTTTGGCAGGGCGAAGAAAGAGACGCTGTTGTCACGCCTGCCATGTTCTTCGTTGCTGCGTTTGAGGGACCCTCCTGTTTGAAAGCAACACATGCCTTTGTGCCCCAAGGCGTATCTGTCAACATGTATGAATGAGTGACAAGTCTTTTTAAAAGAAATACAAGTACCCCAGCATGGCTAATTCTAGAGACAGCTTACTTAACACCCACTTTTGGGATGAGGTCCTGGGGTCTAGATATGTAAAAAAGAAAGAACCGCCTTCAGTTTGATCCACGTGCTAAATTAATTAACTTCATGCGGCAACCTGGATTTGAGGATAGAGAGGCAGTCTGTCTTGTGGAAAGAAATCTAGCACTGTGGAGTTTGCACATTAGATAGCTGATTGATGGAGATTGTTAGTTTCCCATATTGCGGTCTAGATACTATAGTACCAATGAGCGCTGGATATAGCAATATTTTCAGTTATAGCACTCCTCAGTGTCTGTTTATGGTCTGCCTGCTTTGAGGGCTGCAGACCACCCCCAAATAGTTGGAAGGAATAATTGGATATTCACAAAAAAACCCAAACCCCTATAATTATTGAAAAGTAGAAGTTCAGGAACTAAGAATGGAAATAGGGAGTTAGAATGTACAACCTAAGCAATAGAAAATATATTGGAATATAAACAGAATACTTAGATTTGAGATTGATTCAGCAAAAATTGGCGTTTTGGATATACTGGACTCCACAACTACTCTACAAGAAGGTGCTGTCAAACTCGGATGGACATTTGAAGTGTAATGCTGGAAATATCTGCTTAAGGCATATGATGTGGAATTGTCCAATGCAACTGGACTTTCTGAAGTTGTTGTATGTAACAACTTTGCAGTAGCAAAATCCTTTATATTCATGGAGGTTCGTGTACTTTTAAATTATGTTCCACTTGTATGGGATTAATGGCAAGACAACAAAAATTGTTTCTGCAAGCCTTTAGAGAGTCACCGAGTGATTTATGCTTCAAGGGTAAATATTCACCACCTATTACAGAGTTGTCTAAAGACCTTAAATCCCTTGCTGCATCTGAACGTACTTTCTAGAAACATCAATATCAACATCAAGTGGATATCCAATCTCTCTATATAAATCACAGATGTAATTGGTGCAAACTGACAGGTGTTCCTCCTCCTTTTTGTCTCCCCCCCCCCAATAATCTTGCAATAAAAATCAATTAAGGACAAGCCAATGACACAACTTTGGCGATATGGATGGCATCCTTGAGCGAAGTGTGTAATCTTAGCATTTGAGCGTGGACTAGCCCAGAGTGGCGAAGATCCAGAATATACTTGAAACAGAATAACATGGAACTATATGTGTGTGTTTTCCCAGTCTGTATAAAGGGATTAAGGACCCACCTGTTTTGTGGCTCTTTTAAGAAGCTGCTTCTACTGTCTTTTATGGGTTGGAAATTTCTGCGCAAAGGGAAGAAGTAGTGGGGATCTTCAAGCCCTGGTGTGTAGGCTTTGAGCCAGCCATCCAGCCTCTGCTCACATTGTGTGCTTTAAGAAGCATTTTGTGTGGAACCAGCAGCGAATTGCATTTCTGTAGCCCACCTTCCAAGATGCCACAGAACTGGCAGGCGTGCTTTTAAAAAACTATTCTCACAACAACCTTATGAGGTGGGGCAGATAGATTATTTGAACCTGAGTTTTCTCCAATACCGCCCCCCCCGAACATGTCCAGTGTGTGTGTGTGTAAGAGAGAGAGGGAGAGAGAAATGAATGTGGAAGCCAGGGGAAGGGAGGAAAATGGTGCATCCATTAGACTCAAAGGAGATCTTGGGGCCATTTCAGGCACCCACCCACCCACCCACCCTCGAAGTTCAAATATGTCACAAAGGGGAAAGGAAACGCTTATGTGAGTTGTTCTCTGCAGGGCTGGCGCTCTTGATATGTCATGTCTTAGTTCCAGCAGCTCCCTTGCAGTTTCCTGCTTGACAGGGGGTTGGACTCGATGGCCCTTGTGGTCTCTTCCAACTCTATGATTCTATGATTCCCCCAGATGAAACATGCAAACCCACTTGGCATGTTGCACTAGGAGCAGAAATTCCTTTTCTCAATGATGCATTCTCTGAATATGAGGACCCTTTGCTTGTTTTGGTTTATTCACCAGAAACTGCAGATCCTCGCTACTAAGTATTATGAACGGAGGGGAAAGAGGTTTAACCTCCTTGAACTGGATATTTGCTTCTCTGGAAGGGACCTTCCTGGAAAGATCTGAGTGCCTGTGCTTCCTTAAAAGGCTTGACATCTAAGCATCATTGCCTCTGAACAGGTGGCCCCTTTTAACAAGCCGCAGATCTTCCCACAAGTTCTGGCAAGAGCAGCCCCGTTCTCCTAAAAGGTCAGACTGCATGCTCAAAGGCTTGGCAAAAGCACATGAGTCCAACTTTACTTGCCCCCTTTACAGTGGGGGTGGTCATTCAGCAGTAAGGTAAAGGGACCCCTGACCATCAGGTCCAGTCGCGGACGACTCTGGGGTTACGGCGCTCATCTCGCTTTATTGGCCGAGGCAGCTGGCGTACAGCTTTCCGGGGCATGTGGCTAGCATGACTAAGCAGGTTCCGGCGAACCAGAGCAGTGCATGGAAACGCCATTTACCTTCCCGCTGGAGCGGTACCTATTTATCTACTTGCACTTGACGTGCTTTTGAATTGCTAGGTTGGTTAGAGCAGGGACTGAACAACAGGAGCTCACCCCGTCGCGGGGATTTGAACTGCCGACCTTCTGATCGGCAAGCCCTAGGCTCTGTGGTTTAGACCACAGCGCCACCCGCATCCCTTCAGCAGTTAGTGAACTACAACTCCCATCATCTCTGTTTATTGCCCTGCTGGGCAGGAGTATAAGAACAGTTAGAGAATGGGCAAAGGTTAGCCACACCTGTTTTAAATACCAGCTATGTTTGGGGCAGGAATGGAGACCCTGAAAGCCGTAATTCTGAAACTATAGTTTGAGGAATGTATTAAAGGCATTGTCTTCTGACCTGTTCATCTGGGTAGAAGCAGCAAGTGGAATGTGACTTTAGCAAAGAAATAATGTGCGGCACAGCACAGGCTGGGGTGGACTTCTAAAAATGAAAAGTTATGTCTGGATGTACCTATGTAGAAGCCCAGCAGCACACAGTTGGAAGGCTATATACTCTAATCCACGACTGACAAAAGAAAAGACACTGAACCCTGCCAAATAGCTGTAAATGCACAAGGAAGAAGTTGGAAGAGGCCTTCTTGCCTCTTTGTTTTATTGTAAAAAAAGAAATACAGAGACAGAGACACAGGACCCCTCTCCAGAGCCTCGTTCAGCTGACACTTCTGGAATAGGCTGATGCGTTTTACCTTCAGCCCCTTGGTCAAAGCGGCTGATAATGCGAAGGGGGAGCAGCAGGCAGCTCCACCCCTCCGGCAAAATGGCACTTCTGTGAAGGGAGCAGTTCATGATCATGGCAGCAAAGGTCAGGCACCACAGGGCAAAAATGAGGCTCGGGAAAAGCGCAAGGGACTTTCATCAGAAAAGGCGTTTTTCATACCTAGGCAAGAGAAGGAAAAGAAAGCTGAAGTTGCGCACTGTTCACCGGAAGTAGCACATTATTGCTCTCTTTTACCAAATGGAATTAGATAGGGGTCTCCTGCTTAATTCCACTCCCTCAGGAGCCGTTTTAAAGTAAAGGAAGACGCGGGCGGCAGTCTTGGCCCTTGTCCTCGACTCTCCATTCACAATGTCAGCTCAAACCCAATGATTTTTAAATTTATTTTCTGCTCGGAACCAATTCCTGCCATGGGCTCCAATCCAGAGCAGAAGCATGCTCCGGATTTAGACCCTGCTGCAAAAGAAAGAACCCTACTGTTTTTACTACCATACATTTGCATGGTTGCAGCATAACCGTAGGCTTGCTTCATTGCAATGAACCTTGACTGTATCTTCACACGGTCTCCACCTCCAATTACGTACTAGTATTGGGTGTAAGAAGCACACCCTCGTGACATGTAAACCACTTATAGTGGTACTTGGTTTGCACCTGTTTGGGATTACAACCACATCAAACCCAGAAGTGCGTGTCCCTTTTTTTGGACTACACCCTTTCTTTCTTTTTTCTTACAACCCCCCCTCCCCCCTTTTGGAGGCCCCATTGGCAAAAGTGCACCTTGGGTTGCAACCTGTTTTGGTTTACAACCGGACCTCCGGAATGTATTATGGTTGTAAACCAAGGTACCACTGTATAGAGCCGTTAAGAAGTACAGCGGTACCTTGGTTCTCAAACTTAACCCATTCTGGGAGTCTCTTCCGACTCCCAAAACCGTTCGAAAACCAAGGCACAGCTTCTGATTGGCTGCAGGAGCTTCCTGCGCTCAAGCGAAAGCCACGTCAGACGTTCAGCTTCCGAAAAGTGTTTGCGAACCGGAACACTTACTTCCGGGTTTGCAGTGTCCAGGAGCCAATTTGTTCGACAGCTAAGCCGTTCAAGAACCAAGGTACCACTATACTCCACAATTCTAAAATATCCAAATATAACAAGGGCCTAGCCTCAACAGGACAGAGACTATTTGGCCCTCTCTGATCAGTTCAGGGTGTTTTCTAACAAACGCAGCCCTTGATCTTTTCTGCTTTGATATTTGCCCATAGATGCAAACATAGCCATGTGCTAGTCCTGCTTCAGAAGGTATTAAGAAGCAGCAGAATTGAAAGTAATTGCTGGGTTAGTTCCTTCTTGGAAGTGTCTAAAGCACCTCAGACACTTCCCTGCACTCAGGATCCTTTGGGATCCTAATTGGTTCTGGCCACAGGCTGCTTTCAGCCTGGCAGCCAGGAGACACACTTTTCTTTTCTTTTCGAATTTCCCTGTTTGCTAAGTGCTCTGCTTACTCAAGATGGATCAGTTGCACAGAAAAACTTACGAATGGAGGCCATGAATCCCTCCTTCTACTTGGGCAGATGCTGTCCTCTTTTCAAATTTCAGCTCTCCAGAATACATCATGGCCCTGGCGATAAAAAGTCAAGAGAAGGGTGACAGAGTGTTCCTGTTTCCCTACTAAGAGCCGCATTGTTGCAACAATACAGGATGGGAACCATGGTGTGTGTGGGCTGACCAACCCACGTGGGCCAATCATGGAAGTGAGGGGCAGGCATGGTCTGCCTGATAGATTGTATGTGGCTTGCTCACATGCCTTCAGCATACATTATCCCAAAGTATACAAGATTTGCTGGGGTGGTGGCGGCGCAGAAAGCTCTCACCTCACTTGCGTTAGACTCTTGGCTCCGATATCCTGGCAGGAGTGCTGGATGCCAGCAATCAGGTACGGCATGAACTTGTGAATGGAGCCCTTGTCTTGCACAGCGCCAGAGACCCCCTGTGCCACTTTAATTTTATCTGTCTCGCTGAGAATCACAAAGAACAAGAAAAGGCTTGTGAGAAACTGGGCTTGCAAGCTTTTCCCAAAAGATGGCAAGAAATAAATGTTTATGGTGAAAACAAGGAAGGGTGCACTGCAAGTCTTCCGCCTAAGTCGCCAGATGCCCACCCCAGATAGAAAAATCTGGGCTTGCTTCTGAAACGCCATCGAAGCAAGAGTCTGAAAAGCCTCCAGTGGGAGAAAATTCCATGGAGGTGAAGCGGCAGCGGCGAATGTCGGTTTTATTATCTTCCGCAATCTGCATGCATTATTTTGCTTATGCAACCCAGCCTGGTACCATTCAAGCAGTCCCTCTGTTAAGGATACACATCTCCTACCTGAAGTATCTATTCTGGCTGCCCAGGTTCTTGTCCATGGCATCAAGTGACCCCATGCCCCGGTACTTCTTCAGCCTGATCCCATCGGAAAAGAAATACTCCCCAGGGGCTTCGGTTGTGGCGGCCAGGAGCGAGCCCATCATCACTAAAGCCAACGAAGAGAGGAAGAGAAAGTGGTGTGACGTTCTAGGGAAAGCAAAGCAATGGGGAACTGGGCTTGCACTTCCAGTCTGCTCTAGAGGGGTTGGGGTGTAAACTTTGATGCTGGCTAGGTAAAACATTCATGTGATCTAGCCCCTTCGTGTGTGTGTGTGTGTGTGGTTTTGGGCAGAGCTGGGATCCAACAGAACAACCTCCACTTCCTTTATGTACTTAAGGAGATGCTACATTCACCACAAGCCGACCTGGCCCCGATCCAGCCTCCCACTAGCTCCCAAGGGTTTGTGTGACACCAGTCTGGAATGGGGCTTCCTTCACCGAGGAAAGCCCACTCTGAGCAATGTTGAAACACTGCTGCCGCCTAGGACACATCTGCATGGCAACTACCTGTGCTATTTAGAGTATTACAGCTCTAAACTGAAACTGCTTGTGTGGCTGCCAACGCCTGCTCTATTGCAATTTTTGAAACCTTTCTACAGCTTTATCAGGCAGGGCTGGGAACCTGTGGCCCTCCAGATATTTCTGGCAGCCTAATCACAGCCCATCCGGCTTGGCCAATGGTCAGGGATGACAGCAGCTGTAATCCTGCAGCATCTGGAGGGCAACACATTCCTTAAGGCAGCCTTTCTCAACCTTGGGTCTCCAGATGTTGTTGAACTACAACTCCCATCACCCCTAGCTAGCAAGGCCAGAGCTCAGGGATGATGGGACTTGTAGTCCAACAACATCTGGGGACCCAAGGATGAGAAACACTGCCGTAAGGCATTACAATCACTGGAGGAAACTTTTAAGTGTCACACAAGCCTCTCTCACAGTGGAATTTTTTTTTTAAATTTCATTTATCACCTGCCCTTCGCTCTATCATCCCAGGCAGATCTCATACGGGCATTCACACACCTCCAAGCACCGGGAAATCTGGCCCAATCTGGTTTCCCAGAGGTACACACAGGTTTAACACCAGTATTCCCCACAGCAGTGCATTAATGCAACACAACTTATAGCTGTTTCACCTGCTCTACCTAGTAACCACTTGCCCCATGCAGGACAGATGTGTCTGGTACAGCACATCTGGAGGCAGTGGCAGAGTTCCCTGGTGCACAACCAAGCGTTGCAAGCTCTCAGTGAAATCCAAGTCGACCGCCATTGCCATCTCACCTGTGGAAGCGCCAAGCGCCAGAGCCTTGGCGATGTGCCCAACAGTCTGGATGCCGCCATCCGCAATCACCGGCACGCCAAACCTCCGGGCGTACTCAGACACTTTGTAGACTGCTGTGGCCTGAGGCCTTCCACATGCCAGGACTAAATCCAGAGAGACAGAAAAAGAAGAAGCAGAAGAACAATCAGAGTCTGGTCTGAGGCAGGCCCTTTGACGGAATCCCCATCTTCAGCACGCAAAGTTTTAGAAAGGCACATGGCTTCTTTCAGCTACTGCCTTTAAGTATGAGGCAGAGTAAAGCACGTCAGCCTGCAGGGGAAACACCCTCAAGATCTTCATCTCAGAATGCAACTAAAATTGAGATGTGAAGGCATAGAGTGGGGGGAACCCTGATGTAACTAACATATGGAGCATGTGTGTGCTGCTCCAATGGCCAGGGAAGGCTTCTGGAACAGCCCGCAGGCTGATAGCCCATAGAGCAGATAAAAATCCATGCAGTCTTGAGTCCCACTGACCTTGCTTGCATGTGGCATCCAACTGGAATACTAGAAACATTTGGAATATAACAAAAGCCCTGTTTATGCTTGGTGGAGGGGACATGAGGGCTCACATGGGAGTTATTACCAAGCCAGCTATCTCCTGGCACACAGGACGGCTGTGTATAGGCCTCACTGTTTCCATCTAAAGCACAAGATGGTACAGGAAGTGAACATTCCTCAAATGAAGGATTCCTGCAGAACACACCCCATGTGTCAATAGGAGCTCTTCTGTGCTCAATTTCATCAATTTGTCCCGGATTTGCTAGCTGTTTCCACCCACGTGCCACTTGGGATGTGCATTCTGGAAGCGATGCATACCGCACAGCCAAGGACATGCAAAAACTCTTGCCAGAAGTGTACCACCCTTTCTTCCCAAGAGGGCTTCCTTTCCCCCCACACTTCACAAATAACTGGGAGGCTTTTCTCTGCCACGATTAGAATAGTGTACCAGATGAGATTGTGACCATGCAAGATTAGTCAGAGTGCAAACGTCCCGTTGAATGCAGGGTTTCAGGGTTGCTATCTGCACCGCCAGAGCTAACTCAGGGCTTCACCAAGAAACCGAGCCAGACACAAGCCACTTTTTGCACCAGCTCATCTGTCGTTTCATCCATTCCCCTTCACTTTCTAGGGCTCAGTACAGGCAGCCCGGAAAGGGAATCTCGTCCATTCTAGGAAATGCGAGTTTCAAATTCACTGAAATCAACTGCATTGAACTGGAACTCAAATCAATCATGAAATGGGCTGCCAAAAAGATGAAACAGTGTTAGTGCTAAAGAGGTGGTCTCGCTTTTGCTGAGGCTGCCTAATGTTGAGAGCAGCGTTTGACCGACAAGCCAATGAAGCAGTTTGTTCCATACATACATAAACACCCACCCTATACTCTGGTCGTAGGAACCAGGTCATGTGCGTAACCGACCTTTGCAACAATGGTGTACAGAACTGTACACTGAGACCAGCCCTTTATGAATTAACATGTTGGCACCAGGGAGCAAGACACAGTCCTACAACCTAGTGCCTTGCACAGGTGTTGACTTCCAAAGCAGGGTTTGAAATTTGCCGTAATAATTTGGTACGGTAACGTCGCTGCCGTTCGGAGTTCCACAGAATAAGAGATAAATCAAAAGACGGGCAAGCCTGGTCTTTTATTAGACAAACTCATCATTGTCGTAAAGCAGGGGTGGGCAACGTTTTTGAAGTCGAGGACCATAATCCCTGGGATGAGGAGTTTCAGGACCACATACTGGTTGCAATCAGGCCTAAAGCAGATGCAAACACCCCTTTTCTCACTCTCCCTTTGAAGCCTGCCACCTTGCTTAAGAGAGTTGCCTGGGAATACATGCTCACAAACTCTTACTGCATTTAAGAGCCATAACAGATTAAAATGAGATTGTTGGGTTCTTGGGTCATCACAAACCAGCTGGTAACCCTGTTAGATAGCTGGTTATATTATCTTGAGGCTGCACCTTTCCTAGTCCGTTGGTTGTCTATTATTATTATTAGAATTTATATACCGTCCTATGCCCAGAGGTCTCACTGATCTACACTGACCGGTAGCAGTTTTCCAGAGTCTCAGGAAAAGGTTCTTCCTAGCTCAGCTTCTCAAGATCCTTTAATACAGAGATATAAAGATTGCAACTGGAACCTACAATATGAAGGTTCTGCTACTGCAACTAGCAACTTCATTGTATAGCTGTTGCTCCGTATCCTGAACTCTGACAGTTATAATAATGCAAAAGCAATTGCGGATTTGAGGAATGCTCTCCTGGGGTGGGGGTGGCTTGTCTGGAGCCTTCAATACATCCTTGGGCACCAGGTGAAAATGTTTCTCTTCAACCAGGCCGTTGGCCGATTAACACTCTATGACCTTGTAAATGTGTTTGTGGGAGGGTGTGTGTATGTGTGTTATTGGTCTGTTTCTGTTTCATTATGTACTTTGTGTTCTCATTTTGTGTTTTTATGTTGTGAACCGCCCTGTTATCTTCGGATGGAAGGGTGGTAAACAAATTCAATAAATAAATAAAATTAACCAATTGTCACTTTCTGGGCATGTGAAGTGGACACAAACGTTTAAACCGTAACAAAAAAGATGGTGGCTTTATGGCGCTACATGTCTCTCTGCCGCCTTCACGTTTGTCAAAGTCTCCAACTTGGAAGCAGGTTAATATTACACCATGCATGTATCAGACATTTGTTGCCATATTGACCTTAAAGAGATAAGAGGTCCAGAGTGGGCAATGCTGAATTTTTACTGGACTAACCTGCCCAGAGCCCTGATTGCAACTGTGTCAAAAACCTCAAAGAGACATGTCAGGGATATAAAGTCCATAACTCTGTTGACTACCACAGCTGGGATCCAAAAAAAGTACACATGCACATGGAAAAGAAACCTGAAAATGCACGTGGGAAGCTGTGCTTGCTGTCTGTCAGGTGAGCAGAGATTATAGTTCTTGGGCTGTTACAGAAATCTGGCACCAAATGCTTTTTTCCCCAAATCAGGCCAGTACTTGAAATGACTGTTTTTACTTTTAAAAACAGCAACTTTGACTTCATAACAGATCTAGCTCTCTAAAAGAGAATGAGCTAGTTCTGTATGGGACAAGAGAAGGAGCTAAGTCCTCTCATGGCAACCAATTACAAGGAAAAATGAGCATTATCTTCCCTATGGAACGCCTAGCAAATGGCTACTGGTATTCCCTGTGGCAAGCAAACAGGAGAGCAGCCGGTATTCTGGGGGAAAGGCTATTCCCACTTCCCACGGAGAATCTCCATGCCCAAAAAGGAAGCTCTCATTCATCTGTGTAGAACGGTAGCTAAAGCCCTTTTCCACGTGGCTACTTTCGGGCACTTTAAGGCTGCGTAGACAAGCCCGTAGGTAGGTAAAAACAACTACCATGGACTAAGGATGGGGAACATACAGGACAAGGACTGTGGTTTTCAAATACTTAAGAATCTGCCTAGAAATGATCACCTAATTTATTCACAATAAAGGCTTAGAATTACCTAAAGTAGGCTGAAATTAAGCATCGTTAAGAAGGTTTCCTATTATCAATGCTGCAATATGGATATGGCCATCGGTGGAAGACAAAATCCTTCCATCATTATAAAGGAAAATACTCAGGCCAGCTAAGGCTACCCTGCGTGAAACTGGGATCTTCCTAGTAAATGTAAACAATCCCCGCCAACCGTACTGGTAACAGCAGTCAATCTAATTAACCCCCTGAAAATTACAATTTACCTATTTTGTATATGTGGTTGGAATTTAGTTAATTTAACTTGTAGAATCACAGCTGCTGCCGTTAACATGCCATTAATTATGGCACCTTTGCCCACCAAGAGAAAGGAAGCAGTCAAGGTAATTTTTTTAAAAAATCCATACAGTCCTGGATTTAAGAAGAGAGAAAGAACTCCAGCTAGTACCATTAAGGGCAACTTTGAAACCCTGCTTTAGGAAAGGCTCAGAATCAAGAGTGTGTCTCAGCTTTAACAACCAGTATCCAAAGCCACAAAACCCCAAGTGCGTCTACAACTAGATTATTCTCAAAACAAGCAGGGGGGCGGGGCAATGGGCAGCCAATCAAAGCCTTGCTCCAAGGCACAAAATTAAGGGGTGAGGGGAAGGGGGCAATGACTTACTATATGTGCCAGTGACTGTGGAAGGGCATTTGGGGCTGTGGGACTTTAGGTCTGGAGGGATCTTTGGAGCAGCTGAACAAGACAAAAACACATATAGTTTAGAGGTAAGAGGAAAGCAGCTCAGGAACCAGGAGGACGCCCTGAAGAGCTGACACAACGCCAGCATGCTGGCACTGTGCAGTCGGGCTGTGCTCCATTAGTACAGAATTGGCCCTGGCCAGGCAGCCCAGCACATCTCTCCTCTCTGTTCCGTTGCTGACTTTATACACAATTAATCTGCTGCATGCTCAGAGTCACAACTCCTCTGTCCTCGTTGCTCACAGGGACAGCCTCTGTACTACTGGCATGGCCAAAGGGCAGAAGCCCACCTCAGTATCGGAAGGACTCGATTCCCCTCCTTTCCAGGCACTGGGCTAGTGCTTCTGGAGGGCTACGATTAGGTTCTTTAAACAAGGCACTGGGGAAGAGAATGTGTTAATGATCTGCAGCGGGAACTGAATACCTTCTTGCGTGATGCAGATGGAACCGCTGCCCATGCCGACCCTCAGGGCATCGGCTCCGGCGTCAATCAAGTTCTTCGCCTGAGCCGCCGTCACCACTAGGAAAAGGAGGAAAATATTACGAAATGGGGGAAGGGAGGGGGAAGAGATAGGAAACCGGTCTCCGTCACCCTGCGCTTGCGACAGTGACGTTTTCCCTTCCAAAGAGATAGGACCGGCTTTGCACAGAGGAAGCCACTGCAATCTCAGCTGAAAAGGGCAGGCTCGGATTCCAGTTCCTGCTGGCTGGCCGGCCTTCGGCCATCTCACCAATGTGGTGGTGTTAACAAGAGAAGGGAACAACCTGTACAACCAAAGTGCCTTCTTTTGTTAATTCAGAGAAGGAGGTTAGGGAATGCCAGATGTTTGACCTCTGGTTACACCAGAGGTTTTGTCTGGCGTGAAAAGTGTGTCTTGCTGAATTCCATGTTTTTATTTGTGGCATTCTAGCAAGCTTAGGATTTGGAGGTGCCGGTGGTTGCACTCATGACTTTAAGAAAGGGCTTGGAGCCTATTCTTTTGTCGAGGGCTGCATTTCCTCAGGGGCTGCATGGCAGCAGAGAGTCGCCCCAGAGCCAAAAGTGAATGGGGAATCCCCTTTTTTCTGTCTCTCTATCACTGCCAGCCTGTGGGCTGTTGGAGAAAGCCCTTCATCTCTCCTCTGCCAGCCTCCAGCCAGCTAGTGGGATTTTTTTGGGGGGAGGGGAGCCAAAAAGCTAGAAACTTCTGTAGATTTATTTACAAGTCCGTTTTACAACCCAAAGAACACGACCACATTTTAAAGTTTATATTAGCAAACATCTTGTTACCGTTGCCTCCAATGACCTGCAGCTCAGGGTATTTCTCCTTGATGTATTTGATCATGTTGATTTGGAAGATGGAATTCCCCTGAGAAGAATCCTGGGATTAAAAAGAAGAGGAATGAGGTCTAGAAGCTTGCTTTTCATCAGAGTAAAAGGTAAAGATAAAGGTACCCCTGCCCGTACGGGCCAGTCATGTCCGACTCTAGGGTTGTGCGCCCATCTCACTTAAGAGGCCGGGGGTCAGCGCTGTCCGGAGACACTTCCAGGTCACGTGGCCAGCGTGACGAAGCTGCTCTGGCGAGCCGGCACCAGCGCAGCACACGGAAACGCCGTTTACCTTCCCGCTAGAAAGCGGTACCTATTTATCTACTTGCACTTAGGAGTGCTTTCGAACTGCTAGGTGGGCAGGAGCTCCAGACAAGACCCCCTCTGCACACAATCAACAAAATCAGCTCCACATAGAAAAGTCCAGATTGCACTAAAAAAGGCATCACCCCTACTGCGTACTACTAAAACTCGCTTACCACCCCTAGGACTCACCAGAACAACAACGTCCACACCAGCTTGCACTAGTAAGTCAAGACGGTATTTGTCATCCTCATGGGTCCCAATGGCAGCCCCACAGAGCAGCTGCTTCTTGGCATCTTTTGACGCAAGCGGGTAGTCCCGATTCTTCTTCAGGTCTGTGCGTGCAATTATGGCCACCAACTCCCCCTTCTCGTTAACGATGGGCAGTTTTCCTGGAATGCCAAAAGTTATCTCTGAGTTGCAATTTTAACTCTTCCCGAAGGTTTTTCATCTGCTTTTGTTTTGATTTTTCAGCGGCAAAAATAACGATCAAAGTAAACTGGAGCAATAGATAAATACAAAGCCTGAAGTCCACAAGCCCATTAATCAGTCTGCGTTGTCAGGCACCTATTCACAAAATATTCAAATTGACCAAAATACAGAGAAAGAAAAGGGAAGATGCTGCCCCTTATTGAGAATCCAAGCTGGAAGAGGTCATGACTTAAACAAGGCACTTGAACAAGTCCACTGTAGAATAAGGGTTTAAGCCTGGAAGCTGCAGCTCTGTACAACTACACTGACGTTTTGATTTCCCCCCACAAAGGGCACGACAATTCTTTGAACCTCTGATCTTCTCCACTCAAAGCAAACTGGGCTTAGCTCAAGGTACTTGGGAGACACCTCTGGGTCACATTATAAACCTTTGCTCAAGACGCTGGTAAAATCCATGCCCTAGCAGTGGAAAGTAATTGTGCCATTACCACTGGCACATCAAATTATGAGGTTAAAACATGGGATGAGCCACATGTTCACTGATTTAGCATAGTATGCACGGAATACCACACATCTATTCCCACTGACCTTTTTTACTCCTCTGCAAGATTTCATTAGCTTCTTTTAACGTAACTCCTGCAGGTGCTACAACGAGGTCTTCCCGGTTGGTCATGATCTAGGGAAAACCAAAGAGCAAAGTAAAGACACTGACCTCTGCGCCTGGGCCAAACTGAGCCGTTCTGAGTAGCAGAAGGACAAATGTTCAGATGGGGTCTCAAGGAACGAAGAGAGCTGCAGGAGAGTCTCAAACAGCAGCAGAATTTTTATTTTGTTCACAGTTAAAGGAGGGTTGACAGCATTTTGATCACACTAGGCAAAAATTGCTAGAGGGAGAAGGGCAGTGGTACTTGAGAACATCATAGTGCAGGTCAGAAATATTATTTATTATTGTTTAAATCATTTGTATGCCATGCAGTAACAGTGTTCTCTGGGCAGCTCACAACAAGAAAGCATTTAAATACGGTAACAACCAACCACCTAAAAGCAACGTAATGTCAGTGGCAGCAAATAAAAATGTGTTTTTTTTTACCAAGCAGTTTTACTGCTATGTTATTAAAGCTTGCCCCGGTATTATAGCGGCAGTGTGTTTTTATGCTGTGCCCTGCCTTGTTGTATTTTCCACGAAAGTGTGGTTTATAAATATTTAAATAAAGTAAATCACACAATCCTCCAACTGTAGTCTGAAAACACTACAACCCACAAACGTTTGCAACCTCAGTGGCTCATGTACCCTACGTTTAAAGTATGAGCGGTTGAGCTATCTGCCATTAAGACTCAAAAATTATTTTCTAGGCTTAATTGTATTCGTGATCCCAAGTCAAGTCCAGTCCTCAAACTACTTCCTATCAACTTCCACACATGACTCTTCCAGAGTAAGAAATCTGAGAAGAGTGGCCTTAAAGTGTCTCACCCAGACAGGAGCAACAGAAAACAAAAGCTTCCAGCCGTGCTCAGCATCTCTCCCCCTGCCTGAAGTTCACATCTCTCCAGAGCTCTTTTCAAAGCATGTCACTCGCAACTCCCACTTGAGGGTAATCAGAGATGATTTAAGGCTGCTCTTGGGCAGCGTGCAACCTGCTGGTTGTGTCAGCACAGCCTAAAGATAGCGCAGGAGAGCAGAACGGGCTCCAAGGCATTGCAGAACGTTGCACTGCTGAAATCCAATGCCCAGCTATACAGCGGTTACACTAATGCTAGCTCCAGAAGGCTTTCATTATGCAATGCAAGGGGAAATGAGCCAGGCGAACAGAAAAAGTTGCAAAAAACCCCAACACTGCCAACCTGTGCTATGCTCTAGTGCTCCAAGACATTAAACATAATTCCTTTGGCCAATGCAAAAACAATAATGCTAGAGGTCCACACAATGCCCCAGCACAAGTTCTAGCCCTGCTTACTGATACCAGAAGAAATAACCCCACTGACCTCGCTGAGAGGCAGGTCATGCTCTTCTTCCTTCAAAAAGTCGATGTCTCGGGATGAAATAATCCCCACGAGTTGGCTGCCCATCTTCCCATTATCTGTTATAGGGATGCCGCAGAAGCCATGGCGGGCTTTTGCTTCGAAAACATCTCGCACGCGATCTTTGGGGCTCAGCACCACTGGGTCCGTGATAAATCCTTGTTCGTATTTCTGGAGCAACACACGAATTCAGAAGGAGAATTTTGAGCTGCATACAAAATAGTTACATAAAGGGGGAAGCAGATGTCTGCAGAGCCAGACAGGACTCTCCTGGGGAATGGCCATCAGTAACTGCAGCATTGGAGAGCGTGGCTTTCAAACATGGTTAGGGGCTCATCCAGACAGCTGCAAGTACAGAAATAATGAATAAGACAGGTAGCCTGCTATGCCCAGTTCATCCGAATTACAGGGATCCAGGAGACCAAAGCATCTTGCCTGAATGTACTGAGGGCGTCAACAGCTACTATGGGTTCATGCCAAAACACCAGTCAGATCTTTCTGTATACCTCAAATGCAACAGGACCATCTTTTAAGAGTCCAGCAGCCAAGATTCTTAGTGAACAAGCAGCACACATTTCAAAGCATGGCTACAAAGTGAACTCTGGTCCACATCAATCACCATGAACGTCGGTGCAAATGCAGCTATTAACTTAATTAGAACCAAGGGAGGTGATGGGGACTTGTACACAAGAGGGGAAAGGGCACCTAATCATACAGCCATACGTTTGTGGTAAAGGCACAGGTGAGTAAACTATGTCTACAGCAGAATACCCACCTCACAAAGCAGTGCTGGGCAATATCCAAACCTGTTATCAAACCCTTCTCCCCATGGACATTTGTATACACAGAAGATGGTTTTACCTTTACTTTCCGTACTTCGTTGGCCTGGAATTCTGGGGTACAATTATGATGAATGAATCCAATTCCACCAGTGAGCTGAGAATATACAGAAAGAAGTTTAAGTTGGAACAGAAATAATACAGTGGTACCTTGGTTTAAGAACAGCTTAGTATACGAACAACTTGGATTAAGAACGCTGCAAACCCGGAAGTAGGTGTTTTGGTTTGTGAACTTTGCCTTGGAAGCAGAGCATATTCCGCTTCCTGTTGAGTGTGTTCCATTTGTAAATTGAGTCCCCCGCTGCTATGGGAAAGCAGGCCTTGGTTTAAGAACGGACTTCCGGAACGGATTAAGTTCGTGAATCAAGGTACCACTGTACTTCTTTGCTGCCTTTGAACAAGGGCAGAGAGAAGGTTAGCAGGCATCGCTCAGAAGCCAAACTGTTGTTGTTGTGCAGAATAAGGCTCTGCATTTAAAACAAAACCAAAACCCCCAGCTAAGAACTGATATACTAAGAATTTTAAATACTGTAGGGAAAAAGCATAAAGGCAGAATTGGAAGGGACTACTACTTTTCTGGCTAATATTGAAAAAATGATTACAGACACGGCCATATGTTTTTAACAGTACAATGAACGGTCATATGTTTTTAACAGTACAATGCCATGCATGTTTAATAAGAATTAAGCCTTACTGTGTTGAAGAGGCCTCACTCCTAAAAATGTGTGTTTAGGACTGCAGACAAAATGATCTGAGAAAAAATGTTCTTGATATCCCATAGGGATTTACCAAGAACTTTTCACACACACACACACACACACACACACACACACACACACGCACACGCACGCCGCACTCTAAACTAAGGTAAGCTCTCTCTCCCTTCTGCCCTGGTTTCTTACCGCCATTGCAATGGCCATGCAGGCCTCTGTTACAGTGTCCATAGGGGAAGATACCAAGGGAGTCTTCAGGGTTATCTTCTTGGTCAGAGCTGAAGTCAGGTCCTTAAAAGAAAGAGAATTTGGCTGAAACAGCAGGCGGCTTTATTTGCGATCTTTTCAAGCACCATTGTCATCGCACCTTCACACACTTAGTGACCCATCAGAACTAAAACTGCAGAACTAACACTGCAGATTCCAAAACGCTCAGTTAGTACTATAAAAAGAGACAAACAGAAAGGAATCTCCTACAGTGCAGAAAGCACTTGCTTCTTGACATTGATTTTATATATTATAAAAACTTTAGTCTCATACTCACCACTTGGTCTGCAGTAAAGTCTATGTAGCCAGGGAGTATAAGGAAATCGCTGAATAACAAAGGAAAGAAGAAAAAAATGTTATTTTTGGAAGCCTAATACAGAACTTTTAACAAGTAAAAGGCTTTATAATGTAATTTGTGGTTTGCCGCAGCACATTGCTGAGACAAATAATGACTGTACCTGTGTGGAGGGTTTTCAGCTAAGTTCTATTCGGAGCAAACCCACTGAAATTAATGGAACTTAGTCATGATCATTAGTTTCAGCGGGTCTGCTATTGAGAAAAGTTCAGTTGAATACCACCTGGGGAACCTCCTGAAGTTCTGTGATTGGAACCCCCAACAAAATTTCCTCCTTTAAGAAACAGTGCCTACAAGGGGAATATTTGGATCAGGAACATGGTTCAGGTAAGAGAAAGGGTTTAAAAAGTGTAGGAAACATTTGGGCCTCCCAATGTTGATGAACTACATCTCCCATCACCCAAGAACATTGACAATGCTTGCCAGGGCTGATGGGAGTTGTAGTTCAGCAACTGATCTGGAGAGCCAAAGGTCCTTTACCCCCAAGGCAATTCCTCAAATTTCTCCCAAACTACTTTTAAATTTGTAGGAGAAAAATATACAGTCGCAATTTTAGTGTTCATATGGTTTCCTTTCCACATCTAACAGCACTCTTGGGAGGTTAAGGGATTTGAAGCAGGGCTTTAAGGGATCTGAATCAGGGCTTTGGTGCAGAGGGGAAACATCAGACTGCCCTTACTCCTGTACCCCAACCTCACTGGCTTCATTTTTCAGAGGGAAATCAAGTTGAAAGTTCTAGTCATTCAACTTCATATAATACACACCTCTGGGATGGCTATGAGTGGGCAGAGGTAAAGTGGTTTGATTGCACCAATTGCCTTCTGCTTGAACTTACTGCTTCTCCCAACCAAGCCTATAACCTCGTTATGTACTGCTTGAGAGAGGGTCCTGTAGCTCAGAATGTTTCTCATTCACTGCCAGGAACCGCCTCGTTAACAGAATATTGGGTTGCAGTGATGGGCAAAATGTCTTGCTAGAGAGCCTGGGAGAGCTACTACCACAGAGAGTAAACAAGACTGAACCAGACAGACCAGAAGTCTGACAATGTAAGATACTTTCGCACGTGCAAAGATTCCCAAATCAAAGCAGGACTCTTCCACGGAGGTTTGAATCTTTGGCATCTCCTGAGTTTTAGAAGTTAGAACAACCCCCACCACATGCATGCCCAGCTGTATTTAGCCCCCCACCCCCCGAAAGTCTCCAAGAAAACAAAGTTGTGAAACTCCCGAGCAAAATGTTCTACAGGAGAAAGTTAGCTGATGTTTAACAGATGCCATGTCCCCAACTTGGAAACCTTCCAGGAGACCTGTGAAGACCTTCCTATTGCATTGACTACCTCTCTACCAGCAGCTATTAAGTCATGGAAATCTAAATAGAATTTCCACATACCAGGGGTATCATACGGAAGTGCTGCTGGCACCAGTTGCCAGAGGCAACTGAAATAGATAATGCTGTTGCTCTCATGCCTTGTTTGTAAGCCCCCCAAAAGCTTACTGCTGTTGGAAACAGAATGCTGGATGAGATGGGACTCTTGGTCTGATCCTGAAACATGATCCTTATGTCCCGATGTTTGTGGACCCGAGACACAGTTTAAAGGCATTGGTATATGTGTGTATTAGGTAAAGGGACCCCTGACCGACTCTGGGGTTGTGGCGCTCATCTTGCTTTACTGGCCGAGCGAGCCAGTGTACAGCTTCTGGGTCATGTGGCGGGCATGACTAAGCCGCTTCTCACAAACCAGAGCAGTGCACGGAAACGCCGTTTACCTTCCCGCCAGAGCGGTACCTGTTTATCTACTTGCACTTTGATGTGCTTTCGAACTGCTAGGTTGGCAGGAGCAGGGACCGAGCAATGGAAGCTCACCCCGCCGCGGGGATTCGAACTGCCGACCTTCTGATCGGCAAGTCCTAGGCTCTGTGAGCCACCCATGTGCGTGCATTAGCTTGTACTGTTTTATTTTTCCAGGAAGCAACTGACTTTCAGGAAATGGGAAGAGCCACAAGCTCAGTAGCAGAGCATCTGATTTGCACGCAGAAGGACTCTGGTTCAATCCCTAGCAAGGGCTGGGAGAGAGACCCTAATTTGAAATGCTGGAGAACTGCTGCCAGTCAGTGTATACTGAGCTAGAAGGACCAGTGGTCTGATTTGGTATCAGGCAGCTTCCTTATGATCCCTAGCTTTGGTGAAGGACTGTAGGCACAGTGGTAGAGCGTCCGCCTTGCATGCCAAATGTCCCAGATTCAATCCCTAGTGTCTCCCAAGTTAGGGAAAGACTCCTAACTGAAACCAGGGAGAGCCGCCGATAGTGTTGGCAATACTGGCCCAGATAGTACAAGTGAGAACCACCCACTCGCAGCACCTCCATCTTGCCAAAATTCAGATTGAGTTTGTTTACCCTCATCCTTTATGGCATACTTCACTGGGTAGAAGGTGACTGCTCATGTCCTTCCTTAGAAATAAAAAAAGCTGCTTCTCCAACTGCTAAGTTTGTTTCCAAACAGAAATAATTTATTTATAGATTGCTGTTCTCTAAAAGGGGAGGGCTGAGGGGTTGTGACTGCTAAAAAGAGGGTCAGCTTTCTCGTGCAGGAATTATTTCCAAGTAAGTTTCTCAGAGGGTTCATATTGCACGTCTAGTTAGGGAGGAACTTGTGAAGGCTGTGTGCAACCACAGATCATCTGGCATCACGTGAGTCTCCACATGGATAGGAAGAGACTAAGCGGTGGAAGAGACAGGAAAATGGAAATAAAAACCTCCTCTCGCCAAAAATTCACAGTATACAACTCTAACAAGATAGCAACTTTATACTGCCGATTCATGTTCTTAAGAGGTTGGATCAGGGGTACATTCTATGCTGCTCACGGCTTTCTTCTTACAGAAGGATTATGACTAAATACGCTCAGACCAGCAGGTGGTTTAGGAACATACACCGATACACAAGTGTAATCAGAGAAACTGTTACATGATATTCTGGCTCCATGGTCTCTCGCAAGGGCTGGGATCATCTGCGCAGTTACTAGATAAAAAACACAAAAGGTCTTGCTGGGTGCAGGATTCAACAGACCCTGAGGAGGACTGACTATTCTGTGGAATTATGTCAAAGGTGAAGTTTAAGAAAAGCAAGGGCCAAGGAGGGGAGCAAGAGGAGAGATCCGCTAAGCAGAAAGGATTCCTCAAACATGAGCTTTCAGGGAACATCTCGCCACAGGAAGAGGGATACTTGGCAACAGTTCTACTTATACAGTACTAGCCAACAGACACATTCCTCTCACCCAATGAAGAACTGAGAAAGGTGATCTCATATAGAATCAAAGAACTGTAGAATCGGAAGGGACCGTGAGGATCATCTAGCCCAACCCCCTGCGATGCAGGAATCCTTCATTCAACATGGGACTTGAACCCACAACCCTGGGATTGAGAATCTCATGGTCTACCCACTGTGCTATCTGCACTACCACGCAAAAAGGAATCTACCCCACGAGATCTTTCTGGAAGTTCTAGAGCGGGGAAGAAACAAGGTCTGCATGTTCAGGCCGAGGGTTCTGCCTCTCAGGACACACTCTCTCTCGCTCTCTCTCTCTGAAGTTGCAGGCCAGAGTCTCTGCTTCTCCATAGGGAGCAATGGGCAGAAGGACATTTGCTCCTACTACTGGAACTAGCCCACCCTCGGCTTCAAAATAGACAAAAGTGTGGGGTGGGGAGAGGGGGGGGATCCTAGGGGCTCGGCAAATCCTTTTTCAAAGACCCAGAAGAACCCCCTGGGGTGAAAGGTTAATTCGAGCATTCATGTTTAGGGAAGCTTTTATTGTTTGATGTATTTTAATATTTTTTCTGGAAGCCGCCCAGATTGGCTGGGGAAGCCCAGCCAGATGGGCGGGGTATAAATAATAAATTATTATTATTATTATTATTATTATTATTATTATTATTATTAGAGCACCCCCCAGCCCCACTTTCCTTCACCCCGTGCCAAAGCCATCATTATAACCTTCACTTTCCTCGGGTTGTAATAGCATGTCGCGGGTGCAACACACAAACACACACCCCAAATTCCGCGTGCGGGGTCCCAAGGGGCATCAAATGCCCCCCAGCATTAAAAAATTCCTCGAGGCGGGTGGAGACGTAGCGCCGACCCCCCCAACCCCATTGCCACCCCCGCCCCACTGCCTTCCCAGGCGCCTCCTCACTTGTAGGTGAGCCCATCTCCGCAGTTGAGCATCTGCTGCGCCGTGAGCCCGTCGTCGGGCACGTAGCCGGTGCCGCCGCTGATCAGGTAATCGGCCATGGGTGGATAGGCGCGTGCGAACGAGCCGCGTGTGCTTCTTCCCTCGCGGCCTCAGAAGCAGAAAGCGCGCGCGAGGCTCTGCCTCTTCTGCCACGCGCGCCGGGTACAAGAGAGCGGAGCGCGGAGGAAACCCCGCCCCCAGAGGACGACGCGTCCTTGCGTCACGCCGCTCCGTCCGCGAGGCGTCAGCGCGTGTTTCTCTTCCTCCCCGCCCCCATTCTGCCTTGTGGGTGGGGCGGGGAGGGGGAAAGCGGGCTACGGCGGCCGCGCGGGCTCATGCGCGGCAGGCTGGACGGGCTTCACCTCCCTCCTTCCTCTTACCCCCTCCCCTCGCTTCTTGTCCCGAAGTAACGAGTTAAGAGCGGGAAAACGGAAGACGTTCCTTTTCCCACTCATTTTCTATGAGGTCATTTGGGCAGAACAACAATTTTATTTAGTAGCCCCTTTTGTCTTTTTTAAAAAGAGCCACTCTTTTTAGCTGCGCTGTGTGCAGAGAAGTGGGCCGGGGACCCCAACACGGTGTGGATATGGCAGTGCCAGATTTACTTCTAAGCGAAACAAGCTATAGCTTAGGGCCCCCCAAAAAATTAAAGGGAAAAAATCTGGATGTACATTTCCAAAATATAAGATAATAAAATAAAATAAAACCTACATACAGCAACAGTGTTTTGTGTTGTGTAGGCGCCTATGATGCTAGTCGGCTCCCTAAAATATCACTAGTTAGATACCTATTAGGCCCATAAATTACCATATTACATATATTCAATACAAAAAAGCGACAATTTGTTGTGACAAAGGACAGCTGGACATATGAAGGGCCCTATTACCTTCAGTAGCTTGGGGCCTCATGAAAACTAAATCCAGCCCTGGTGTGCGTTTGGTGGTGGGGCACCGGCTTCTGAGGAATGAAGGTTAAATTCCTTATTTTAAAAAAAAAACCCAAGGAACGAGATTCTCCAAAAAAAACTGCCATGGGGTGCCAACTCGTCAAGCAAGCTGTTCCAACCTGCCTTGGCAACAAGGCGCAGGCGCCAGTACTCAGCCACTAGCTGCCTCCTTCCCTTCAAACTGGGGAGGAGAAGGAGGGTATCAACTTCGCTTCGCCACTACCCCACCCCGACTTTGGTCCAGAGGCAACCTCGAGAAGTCTTGCAGTAATCCAATACTGTGAATAGCTTTGACGGGCTGTTTTGATGGATGGCCGGTGGTGGGGGGAGAGAGATTTAGTTGCAAACCTATTTGCAGCCGTTTATCGAGGTACTCCACACTTTCTTTAAACAACATCGACTGTCCCCCCCCCCCCGCAAAAAAGGCTACTGGGAGGGAGAGGAAAGGAACCACCACGAGTGTTTTGTTGCTGTTGCTTGAGTGCAATAGCCCCCTTTCCACATAGCTCTCTTCCCATTTTGCCCTTGCATTTGTCCTTAAAGTAGGCTAGGCTAAGAGTGAGTGGTGCAAGGTCACCCAGGAGGGAGCTGGGTGATGTGAAAACCCCGGTCTCACAGTTCTTCCTGGAACAAGCAAACCACTCCTCCAGCCTGTCTCACAGTTCTGGTACTGAAAACCAAATTTGTGGCCCAAGATGTGCTCAGAATTAAGGAACAAAGCATGTCCAAAGTTACATAATTATTTTGGCTCACCTTAGCATTCTTGAAAAAGCAAGCAGCTCACAAAAGCTTATACCCTTGTAAATTTATTACGTCATTTAAAATGCCACAACTCACTCATCCCCCCCAAAACACACACACACACACTAGTCCAGAAAAGAACCTCAGCATCAAAACTTACAATATTGAAGCTGTAAGGAATTTTATTTTTCTCATGTGCTCACATTTCCTCTCATCATTAACCACTTGGAGGTGAGCTGAAAGATCATGGGCTTCATAGAGTTCTCAGATCTAGATATCTGTGCTGCATTAAAATCTCCCCCAACTGCCTTCATTTGCTTGCATTTACATAATGTACTATATTCTATAGCCCAATCGAATTGTGGAATTTGTTTATATCCAAGCTTGCCTACATAAATTACGTTGCTCAAAAGTTCAGGGAATGAAATTAGGCAGCACTTAGAAATTACTTACCCGTTTTCTAAATTAAGGAGCTAGAGGTGCTGTGGAAATAGCATGCATGACAAAAAGTGTGTAGTTTGAAAACACATCAGTGTAAGTAGATAGGTATTGCTGCGACGGGAAGGTAAATGGCGTTTCCGTGCGCTCTGGCACTCATCATGGTGTCCCATTATGCCTGAGGTGGTTTAGTCATGCTGGCCACATGACCCAGAAAGCTGTCTGCAGACAAACGTCAGCTCCCTTGGCCTGAAAAGCGAGAGGAGCACTGCAGCCCATAAGACCTTTGACTGGACTTAACCGTGGAGGGGTCCTTTACCTTTTATTTCATACATATGCATGAGGATGCTAGACATCTGTTTTGATCAAAGACAACCCCCTGAGAATTACATTGACTCAGGAAAACACATCTGAGGGTCAGATGTGTTTGAGAGCTGAGAGAGAAAAACCCTTTTCTGGGATTTGGGCTCTTGACCCTCCATGCAGGGCTATCTGTTATCTTCAGGCTTCATGTACTGGCAATTTTTTCCTGGTCTAAAAAGTCCCCCCCCCCCCATTCCAAATTCTGCATTAAAGGAAGGAGGGGCCAAGAAAACCTTTAACAGACAGTAAAACTGCCCTCTGCTGCAATCTACCTGCAACTGCAGCCTTTAATTTACACACTGTTCAGAAAATGTGGGGATTATAGTAGAGGATTAGAGACTTCAACTCGGGGGTGGGAAACCTCTGGCCCTCCTGAAATTGTTAGACAGTCCAGCCAGCATGAGATAATAGATGTAGTTCAACAGCAGTGGACCTAAATTTCCCCAGACCTGCCTTAACCCCAAGCCCAATCTTTCTATTACACTTTGCCACCTTCTCTGCCAAGGTTTAACACCAATTTGGATAAACAAGATCTGAGTTGTGCCCAATGATATTTATCCTATGTGCCAAACTTTATCCCCAGCACAAAATTTGATTTTGGTAGTTAATACAGGAATCTGTGGTTATCTGAAAAATACATAGGAGGTACTGAAAGTGAACCCACATACAAACATAAAATAGAACTAGGCAGTGGGTCACAAAATTGTGTGCTCCCAGCTTTCCAAGTGCAGCATTACATGCAACGGTTGTCAAGGAAGACAACAAAGTGGAGCTCCTAAATGCAGTTAATCCAACCCTGGATTAAAATATGATTTGCAATGGTTATACATAACGCCAAATTCAGACAGAAAGGGGTGCAATGGGAATGGGCCATAGAAGCATTTTAGCAAAATAGCAAAAGCAATTCAATGCAAACAAAGCGTGATGTAATGCACACCAGGTGTGTGTGTGTGTGTGTGTGTGTGTGTGTGTGTGTGTGTGTCTTAATTTCACATACACTCATGGGTCTGAACAATTTAATAATTTTTAAAAAATGAATGAAGATGTTCACCCATTATGCTGCAGCGGTTGAAAAGGCTGGATTCCATACCAGTTATCATTTGGAAATTAAATGGAAAATAAAACTGCTTATATCATGACATTATACAAATCTGTGGTGAAACTGCTTGGAATACTGTGTACAGGTCACCTTACATCAGAAAGTATACCATAGAGCTGGAAAAGTTTAAGAAAGGGGTAATCAAAATGCTTCAGGGGTATGGCAATTCCCCTATGAGGAAAGATCACATTGAGACTTTTTAGTTTAGAGAAAAATGAGCAGGAGACGTAATAGAAGCATGTAACATTATGCATAGTGTAGAGAAAGTGGACAGAAATGAGTATTTCTACCTCTCTCATGATACTAGAAGTTGGGGATATCCAATGAAGCTGAACGCTGGAAGACTCAGGAAAGAATGTCACACATCACAGAGTTCAACTATGGACATCACTCCCACAAAATGTAGTGTGACCACCAACCTGGATGGCTTTAAAAGAGGTTTAGAGAAATTCATGGAGGGTCAGGCTATCAACAGCTACTCATCATGATCGCTGTGTACTACTACCTCCTGTCTCAAGGGCAGCAAATCTTTGAACACCAACTGCTGGAGCAACATGAGTGGGGAAAGTACTTATGTTTAGCGGCAGACTTCCAGAAGGCATCTGTTTGGCCACTGTGGGAGCAGGATGCTGGGTGGTGCTGGGCCTTCACTCTGATCCAGCAGGACTCTTCAGGTTACAAACACTTCGAGTTACTAAACCCAGTAGTAGTACCTCAGGTTGAGAACTTTGCCCCAGGGCGAGAACGGAAATCGCGCGCCAGTGGTGCGGCGGCAGCAGAAGGCACCATTAGCGAAAGCACGCCTCAGGTTAAGAACGGTTTTGGGTTGAGAACGGACCTCCGGAACGAATTAAGTTCATAACCCGAGGTACCACTGTACTAATGTTCTGTGGACACCTTTACATTTGTTCCCCCCCAATAAACACACATTGTTCAATGGCATGTTGAAAAGACGTGCTCGTCATTCTTAATAAACAACTAGCATAAGAATACATTAAGAGAAACAGGGTGGTATCTTTATATGATACACAAGTGTATGTTACAAGAATTCCATCAGGCACAGGAGCCTCAAGGTTTTAAGGCCTCAACATCAGGCCAAGAAAGAAAGAAAAAAAGAAAGAAAAGAGAGAGAGAGAGAGAGAGAGAGAGAGAGAGAGAGAGAGAGAGAGAGAGAGAAGTGTGGTAGTTTGTACTTAACATCTAAAAATGTCACTTTTAAGTTCTTAATAGAAATTGCTTTTCTTTTTCCTTATAAATCATAATTGCAGGTCACTCTCCTCTCCCCTCCAGAACATGTCAGTTTCTGAGCACAAGGAAACTGCAAACTGCCTCTCTTGGCCGATATCCAACATTTCCCGCTCTTTCCAAGTGCATGAGCTCCAAAGCAATGGCCCAGCTAGGCCAAGTCCCTCAATTAGATTTGTTTCATTTTCTTCACATCATAAAAAATCCCAAAGTCAATCTACGGCACCTCACAGCTCCCAGAGAAAGAACGCAGCCCCCAATGCGTCCAGAAGGCTGATGCAGTTGGGTCAGATACACAATGGGGAGGGTCTCCTTTAAACAGAAGAAGCCTAAAAGGGCTTCATAACTACACCAATTAAAAAAAAAACCGGAAAAAAACCTTAGGCATCTCCTTTAGTGTAAAAGGCTGTACAATTGATCCTGGCCTTATGGCCCGGCCTTCCCTCCCACCCTGTCCTACCCTCACCCTTTTTCTGAGTTGGGAGGGATGCCTTAGTGCATGGTGCTGGCATTCGCCACAGCAATAGCTGCCTGAATCTCTCGTATCACCAGAATCCGGGTGAGCATCTGCTCCATCTGCTCTCGACTGATTGGCTGGATGGAATACCAGATAGGGCTGTTGGGAGCCACCACTGGTTCAGGAGTCAAATAGAATGTATCGTTCCGGCCTTTCACGCTCTGGGGGCTGAGAAGACAGAGAATTTCGTTAAGCAATTACTTTGACAGCATACACTTGAAACAACTATGAACACTATCTTACAAACATCTACGTTTTTTCTGAACCGCCAAAGGTTCCACATGTAACACAATACAAAAAGTGACGTCCTGATCATTTCAACCTCCATTTTACAACAGTTTAAGCTGGCTGTGGCATTGAAGACTAAAACTGGAGAGTTAGGACAGGCCTTCCCATGAGGTTTTCTGCTCTAGCAGAACCCCCCTGCATTACATCTGCAACCCTAGCCTTTGGTAATACATTTCAAAGTATTCGAAAAAGGGTGCATTGTGAGTGCACAGGAATTCAGGTCATATCTGAAACACCCAATTTGTACAGAGCATTCTTTACATTCTACACCACAGACTTCTCACACTAACTTGGGGGTTTCACCAGGCTTTGGAAATGAAGAGCAAGTCCAAAAGAGTTTTTAAAGACTAGAAACTGCCAGTCACTAATCAACATGTTGGGCACCTTTTCCCACAGTACCACACCAATATACCTCCATCTATTTTATAGACCTCTGCCAGGGACACAAAGTTCCAGTTTACTCAATACAAAGTGTTTGCCCACTTCAAACATACTATGTTATATACCCAAACTCTTTCCAGTAATACAGTGTCAAGAATTATGCAATGCCAGGGATTAAAAATAAAATAAAATAAGCTACACTACAAGCCTCTCAATTTGCATGCTATTAAGTTTGCATTTTTGACAATTCAAGTAGGAAGCATAAGGTAGTCTTTATACAAGGTCATCACTCCAAAAAATAAATCGTTAAGTTTGATTAAAACAGTAGAAAGTGCACACAAACCCTGAACATCCAGATAGTTATCCTTCTGTGGCTCTGGATGTCAGGAACACTTACCATTTGAAGAGGTAGAAGTCATAGAGCTTTATAGGACACCTCAAGGGATTCTCTGGGTTCTCTGTCTGCTCTGCATACATGTCATCAGTAACTGCAAGTCAATCCCAACAATACAGAACATCAGAAACCTTGAAGGTGATGTGAGTAAAACCTACGTAATCCCACAATTTGAAAAGATGACTTTGAACACAATGGCTTTCTTGCTGCAGATGGACAACTATTATGTTACCATTAAACAAAGAACACATCCATTGCTACCTGTGCTTTTTTGTAGTTCTGTTTACATCCAAGCATAAATATCTCAGTGTGTTGTCTAGTTTTTAGTAAGGAGGTAGGAGTCTTACTTATCAAAAAACATTCCAGGAACAGTTTGGTGGTCAAAGTTTCACCTTCTTTGCAGTAGGATCCATGGCAGTATCATTAATGAAAAGGTTTTCCAGCTGGACTAAAAGGTCCCGGTCTTCAGTTTAAACCTATCTTTAGCTGTTTTATGTACTGTTTTAAAACTATTTATAGCTGTTTTATGGTATGTTTCTAAACTGCCTTGAGACAAATGTAAAAGGTAATAAATAAATAAGACGGAAAAGCAACTGGGGCTCCATAGAGAATCTCTGAATAGATATAAATGCACAGTAACAGAACTGTGCCCCCAAGAGCAGTCCAACATAAGCTCAGGAGCATATAAAACAAGGAGGCAAGTACCACTACAGTGTCATATCAGAAGTTTGGCATACCTAAAGCTTTTAGATGCTGTTTTGATACATTTGGGATGTGGGTGGCGCTGTGGTCTAAACCACTGAGCCTCTTGGGCTTGCCAATCGGAAGGTCGGCGGTTCAAATCCCTGCGACAGGGTGAGCTCCCGTTGCTCTGTCCCAGCTCCCGCCAACCTAGCAGTTTGAAAGCACGTCAAAGTGCAAGTAGATAAATACTTTCTGGCAGAAAGGTAAACGGCGTTTCCGTGCCCTGCTCTAGTTCGCCAGAAGCGGCTTAGTCATGCTGGCCACATGATCCGGAAAAACTGTCTGCAGACCAACGTCAGCTCCCTTGGCCAGTAAAGCGAGATGAGCGCCACAACCCCAGAGTCGTTCGCGGCTGGACTTAACTGGCAGAGGTCCTTTACCTTTTTATATATATACATGTACATTTAATTAATATTCCATTTTCCAACCACGCACAACTAGCTTTGATATAACCCTATTAATAACAGTAAGCTACACACATGCACTCATTTCAGTAAATGCCAAGGTAAGACAGCAAAGGACCGTCAAAAAAATGTATGAATGGAAAGAAATATTTTTGTTTGCAGAAAGTAAGAGAAAAGCATCATTACCAAAAGAAAAAAATCCCCACTGTGTGCTACAGTTGCTCTTCAGGGATGATGGCATCTGCAACAGGACTTGCATCTGCAGATCAAATACCTGTGATATCTCATAATAAAGTTCCATGATATAGTAAGTCCCAGTCCCAGAAGGTGGCTTTGTAATCAATCACCATCAGCACCAGAAATTGTCTAGCCATACTCACCACCCGGGCTGCAAATTTAATTATGAATCCAATTTTTTTCTCTTCCTTTAATCCTGTGGTTCTCTCTCCCTCGAGAGAGAGAGAGCTGCAAAACAAATATGATCAGCTACTTAAAGCACAGCTTTTTTTCCTCCATGTTAAGTTCTACCTTTCTGGCCTGCCTGGTGTATGCCAAGTGCCTTCAGGTACCGGATGCTCGTACTCTTATCCTTGGGATTGGAAGGGTTCTTCTTGGTCTGCCTCAAAACCTTTGAAAAGGCCAACTTCATATGCTGGTCTACTGTTTTCAACAGGAAGTATCTGAACATCAAGTGGAAAAGGTGGAGGGCACAGATCAGTTAAAGATGCACAATAAACCTTAACTTTTCCAACACTGGCAGAAACAAAACAAGGCTCTTAAAAGCCAACATTTGAGGGCGTGTAAGGTTTTTAAAACGTGCATTTATTTCAACAGACATATACAGTTCAATAGACAGCTCATCTGGCATGTTTTATAAGCAATAGTTAGCATCAAATGGGTGGTGTGAACTGAGAAGGTGGTCATACAAATCCATGAAGGATACAGCTAACAATGGCTATTAATCTCAATAGCTAAATAGGATCTCTGTATTTTGGGACGGTATAACCCAAATAACAGGAAGCGGCCGCAGGACAGAGCACCAACATCATACTTCTGTGAACTCCCAGAAACACTGGGCTGGTCACTCTAGAAACAGAATGTTAAACTGATTGCTGCCATGCATTCAAAGATTGATTATACTTACACACATACCCACATGTACACGTGTGTGTGTGTGTGTGTGTGCGAGAGAGTGATAGAGAAACTTAGAACAACCACGTAAAGAAGTCAGATCTATGACCATATTGCACACTGGGGAAGACTGAATTTTCCAATGGCCGCCTAGTAAGTTCACTGAAGAAGGAAGACTGGAGACCTGCTGGTTCACTGGTTCATCTAGTAGTTAACTATGCCAAACTAGCTCTGATAGCTCATACCAAAATGCATCTAAGTAATTCTTCATTGGTAGTTTGTGCTCAAATGTGCACATTAATTCACAGTTCACTAAAGAATAGGCTTCCACGAAGAAGGCATCTTTATTAGTACTTACTTTGTGTTAAAAAACATGAGCGTTGTCAGCAAGGTGGCAGGAGAGTGCGCTCCAAGCTGCTTACACTCCCACAGCATCTCTTCTGTCACATGGTTAGGAAGAACATAGCCTGTGAAGATCAGAAGATAATTTCAACAGATGTATGGAAACCAAGGAGCATCTCCAATCAATTATCCCAAAGTTTCTATTAAGAGAGAAAACTAATTTACAAAGGTTTGACTAGCGACAGCAGCTCCTACATATAGCATACATTTCAGTTTACAATGACATCAAGTCTAACTAGCTGGTTTGAGATTTCTAACAAATAGTTTGTAAGTACAGCTTATTTGGATACAACTCAGAATAGTCCCAATGACACTGATGGACCTAAGTTAACCATGTTAATTACTTTTAGTGTGTCCGAATAGAATGTTTGACCTTATGTAGCTCTGTATTGTTATACACTAAAAAATACTTCATGCTATCTTGTTGCAACTACTATGCAAGCATACCATTCCACAAAGAAAAAGGCAGAGACATTGGCTTGCCTAACTTATGATGCCCTAAACATTCTAGAACCAGTTCTCACAGGGAATGCCATCTCCTCAAAAAATCAACAACTTCAAATTCCATCTCACCAGAACAGGCTTTACGAGCAGAAGACCTTTCTCAATTAGCACCCCAAAGCTTTGGGACACTTCCAAGGGTTATTCATTTGTGCTCCTGCTCTCTCATGACATTCTGGAAACAGATGAGGACTATTCTGTTCTGCTTCTGAATGTTAGCCTTACCATACATTTTCATTGTTTCAAGCTCTATTATAAAATTCCAGCATATGGAATCAGATCAGTAGAGAGTTTGGGCAGATGTAAGAAGAGAACCAGATAGCTGGGATGAGCCCGGCAAAAACTACAGCGAAGGCTGCACAATGTGTGCCCAGATGTGGTTCCATCCATATTGAATAATGCAAGCTTGCATTTTGTACTATAGACAATATATTGGAAAGTGACAATATGGGTCCAGCTATACGGCAATACCCGTACTTCTCTGCAGAAAAGCAAGGACAATTTGGGGCCTAGAAGTCTAGTACAAAAAGCCATTATTTTGGTCAATTAAGGGAGCATTCTTCAAATGTTCTCTGAGGACCGCTATGTCTAGACAGTGGTTACCAAGCCTATCTGTGGACTGAAGAGTCTCTTACCAAGAGGAGTGACCCGAGGCTGCACCTCCTTGAGCACTTCATGTAACCACTCAGTGAACCGTATGTAATATAGATCAGAAAAAATGTCATCGACTCGCCCGTTTTCAAATAGATACTGCAAGAAACAGTTACACAGAGGTCAGGCAAACCTGCTCCTCATAGATTTTTTTTAATAAAAAAACAATCAGTTAGTTAGACTGTGTGTTTGAAGTGCACATGTGAAACATGAGAATTAGAAATTCTTCACACACACACACACACACCCCCGCTGACAATAGAGATTAGAATCACCTAACAAACTCAACATTAACTCTCTAGCTACAGTTTTACTTATCATGCCTTCCTATGTAAATCCCATGGTGCACAACAAACACATTTATTCAAAGAGCCTGAAAGGCCAGGCCACGAAGCACCTGAATCTCAGATTAATGCTTTGTAAATAGTAATCCCATTAGAGTGATACTGGGCTAATTTCCAGAATTTGCAGCTACTAATAGTTTGTTTCTATGCATAATGATTATTAGAGTATGTTTAGTTATGTGCCACTCTAAAGATCAGAACAGCATCCAGTCAAGAGTTCTCAAGTGAAAGAGAAAACCAAGGATCTCAGGAGTGGAAGCCAATGTCTGCCTCTCTCACTCTAGTCTGGCACAAGAATCCTCCTAGTGACAACATATGCCCAGCATACCACTTTTAACATTGTTTGCAGCAAGGGCTTCCAAAATACCATACCTTTTGAATACACAGGAAGATATAGTACAGAACCTCTGGATCATAGGGTTCACCTTCACTGTTGCGAGCTTCACGAGTCATTAAGCACAGCCCATAATTCAACTCTGCTACAGCAGAGGATATGAGATCTTCCTGGAATCTCAACAGCTGGCGTCCTGCAAACCATGGCACAGAAGGTTACTAATTGGCATTTCTCAACAGAGATGTATTTTTGTAGACTCAGTCATGCTTTCCCGCTGCAACCTTCCCAATAAGCCTATACTGTCACCTGCAAATATTTCTCCTTGTCTCCAGCATATACAAAGGTACCCCAAAATTTGCTTGAAAAGGAAAATGAATGGATTTCAAACACACGACTTGCCACTCAGAGAGTAAATTGACAATTCAAAAATGGTTGAATATTCCTCAATAACAATGGGAAGGAGTCTGAGGTCAGAGTACCAAGAGACAATTCAAAGCATGACTGACATTAGTATCCTTTTAAATCTGTATTGCTGTGTCAATGAAAAAAATCCTGGGTGCCACAAACATTGCATATAAACTTAACTGTTTTTAAAGTTAACAAGGCTTTTGCATTTTTATTTTAAACTGAAAACCTAACATACATAATGAAAGTTTGCCTTGCTTTGTAAACACACCAAAACAGATTCAAGAATGCAGCTAAGAATGAAATCAGCAAGAAGAGCAGAGACTCCATCACTTAGCAGAAAAGTTATTAGAGAATGAGCTGAGCTGCCTGAAGGGAAAAGTTAAGCCCTGATCATTAGCAAGAACTCTAGAAACTGTTGATTATAGTGGCCGACACACACTCACTGTATATGATAACCCACTCAAAGCCCTTGTAATTCAGCAGCCTATAACACTAACACTAACTAATCTTTACTAAGCAAAAGATTTCTATTGTTTGAAAGATGGAGCAGTACTTCCCTGCTCACAACACTTACTGCCAATAGGTGCAAGCCTGTTCTGAGCCTCCTTCTCCAGCTCTGCATTTTTAGTCTGTGCCCAGCTCTTCCACACTTCTAGTCCCTCTTCTGGCTTGAGAGAGTGTGGAAGGAGAAGTTCAGGAGAAGGCTGAGGCTGTGGTTGCTGCTCAACTTCAGCAACCTGAACAGTTTGAGCCTGTGGAAAAAAGTCAATTCTGATCACATAGGTATGAAAAGCTTTTGCTTACCAGTACTGTAGCATCTTCCGCCAGCCTGCAGAGCTACTCACCTGACTTCAGTTCATTAGAAGAACTGTACTATATTTAATTTACACCCTGGCAGTTTTAATTGAATGGTCCTCCAGGCGGCTTATAAAATATTTCAATAAAGAGAAGTAAATATAATAAAAATAATAATCTTCATAGGAGGTGGGTTCAGGCTGTTTGCTCTTCATTTAATTCTAATGCTCAGAAGCCCCTGGTATTTCACTACAAATACTGATCACTCTCAATTCCATGTATTTAGCTTGCTACCTCATGACCACTGTGAACCCATCTTACAAAGTCAAAATGCAGAATCAAAACCCTGTGTAACATAGTGGCTACTGCCTTTGTTAGTTTGTTGCAACTACAGAGGTCTAGAGAAGATAAGCTGCCCCCGCCCTGCAAAAAGACCATGGTTTGTTGTCGACTTCAAGCATTCCTTCCTCTTCTAATGAGGCCAACTGCAAAGCAGACTGCTAATTTCTTAAAACCAGTTTTCCATAAAGTTACTTCAATTCTGGTTTGTGGGTTGCTGTCAAATCAGTTTCCTAGTTCAGACATTACTGTAAACTGATTTATGAAACCGTCTTTGCAGCTGGGTACAAGAAGGAGAAGATGTCAACAAACCGTGAATAAAAGAGATAAAACAGAGTGAACAGATTGCCCTCTGCTGGGGGAAAGCTGAATGCTAATCGTTTTAGAAAATACATCTGCTAGCAAACACAGAATCTGAAGGTCACTGCATCATCAGTTTGCCCACAGTTCTAAGTGCAATATTTCCATTAGAATAGATTTTTGTACAAGGCGGCCCTGTGCCTAAGAGTAGCATACTATAAAGGTGCCCTGCCAAACTGTGATTTTGTATCTTAGTGCAGGCCAGGCAATTATTCAAGTTTTCAGTTACAATCCTTTTGACAAAACAAGACAATAGTAATAAACAAAAAATAAGGCTACCTACCTACCTGGATGTAGACTACGATCAGAACAAAACAAAAGGATAGCAAAACATGAGAATGCTTCAATCATTGATTATACACACTTACCTAAAGTCTTACCTAACCAAAACAACAGGGAATAAGGCTAATAGCTTAAGCCTGTAAGTTTTAATACGGGGTCAGCAAACTTTTTCATCAGGCAGCCAGTCCACTGTCCCTCAGACCTTGTGGGGGACTGGACTATAAATTTTGGCGGGGGGATGATGCAAGAGCACCACGAGCCCTGGTAGCTGCTTACCCGTCTCTTGCGAGTGGCAGGGACTGGTGGCGGTGGTGAAGGGGTGATGAGCGGCGTGCAAAAGGGCTCTGGAGAGGGGCTGCTTAAAATGGTGGCCGCTTGGGCACTGCTGCTGCTGGCACCAACAAAGCCCAGCCCCATTCCTCCTCTAGGCAGGGCGAGGAGAAGCCAGGAGGAGGGAGGGAGAAGGCGCCGGTGCTGCTGTGTGAGGGAGAGGGAAAGAGCGCAGGCACTGGCGATCCATGAGGCGATTCCTGGATCGTCCGCGGGCGGGATCCAGAAGGCAATTGGGCCTGATCCAACCCGCGGACTTTACTTTGCTGACCCATGTTTTAATACACGACCCCCTTCCATATTTGACATGCCTAGCAGTGAGAGGGTGAGAAAGCATAAACATTTAGAAGTTTGAATAGCTTAACTGAAACCTATACAAGACTGATAGCAGTGCCCTGCTCCCAATTTCCTATAATCCTTCTCTTCTACTTTTTCCTTCCCCTCTTTTCATATCCCACGTTTAACATACAATTCATTCATTTTAAATGGTGCATTTTCAGTTCAAGAGGAATTGAGCTAGTATTTTGACATTATGATAAAAACCTCTAAAACAGGTGTGGCTAACCAGTGGCCCACCAGATATTACTGAGAATACTTCCATCATTCCTGACCATCAGTCACAATGGCTGGGGGCAGTGAGAATTGTTATCTCAGCTGGGACACAGGTTAGCTCTAAATTGTGATCAATATATGAGATCTTATAGTAAGAATACCCCAGCAGATTAAAATAACAAAATAAGAAGCCCATTCCACATTGAGCGTCTGGATCAGCAAATTCTGCCTACAAGAAGAATGCTGAGTCACAATAGCTCCACAGCCAATCTCTGTGCTTAATTTGAGCAGGCTGAACTATTAGCAATTTTAAAAAAAGGACTGGCTATGAATAGAAGATAAGGGCAGAAACTGCCACATGATTATGCCAAACTCTGCCTCGATTCTGTGCCTTCCTCTACCCTTACAGTCATTTTGTGACTGATGAGTCTCAGTAATTTTCTGCCCTCTCAAGTAAGCATTGAGGGTAGTAAGTTTGAGAACTCCTGCTCTATTTTAAACTTCTCAGGTTAAAAGCAACAGCAGCCAAGGAATCTTCTGAGTTTTTAATATCTCAAAGACCCAACTCTAAAAGCTGCGATCAGAATAATCTCCCTAGAAAGATACACTTGCACCTCTAAAACAATAATATTTTTAAAATTTCTATTGCCTTTCTTCACCATGCCTCATTATTCTTCTTGCTTATCCTTTTGTTAGTCTCAAGAGCCATTCTGTTTTACCTCCCAATTTACTGAATATATAGCTGGTACTTTACCAAACAATGTTGAGGCTTAATAAAAGTTACTGTTGTGTAAGATCAATTCTCTAATGTGAAAATTGTTCCAGTGCAGTAGATGGCAAACAGAAAGTAGTCTTGCTGAAGACAAAAGAAATGCAAGAAACAATATGGGAGTTGAGAAAATTTGGCGATGCTACTGGACCCAACAAGGATTGGCCTCAGTAAGTCTAAAACAAAAAACTTGCAATCTTCTACGTGCTCTAAGACAACATCAAAACCCTCCTAAAATCCCATGGACTAATATCAGAGTAGCTGTGGGAGCCCAACACTCTCGCAGGTCAGGCTGCAAGGTATGTTAGAGAACCACAAACATGTTAAATTTTGCTTTCTAGCAAAAATTTGGCTCAATAAACAGAGAATAGAGAAATCCAATTAAGTTTATATTTCACTGGAAGTACTTAAGAGCTTAGAACAAAAAAATCTACATGTAATTTCATAACTGCATTTGAAAATTTTGAACCAGTGGTAATCACTCCTAACATTAACTCATAGTGGAATATTTCTGCCAAAGTGTATTCCATTATAATGGCAATTGTGGCCACACCCATTTTTTTATCCATACCCCATATTGCTGTAAGGACAACTGAATTATGAAGTGAGTTTAGCACGAGTACAGCATGCTCTATCATATGCCATTCCATATATGGGATGAGGCGTATTTTCAAAGGCCACGTCACCATGTATTTACTAAAGAACCTGTTCTTACTTCAACCAAAACACCACAAACCTGCAAATTCACATATATGAACCTCACTAACACCTACAAAGGAGGGATTGCAGTTCCAACAGGGGTATGCTTTGTATATAGCCCCAGGTACAATTCATGACGCGAGACGCAGGTGGCATTGTGGGTTAAACCACAGAGCCTAGGGTTTGCCGATCAGAAGGTTGGCAGTTCAAATCCCTGCGACGGGGTGAGCTCCCATTGCTCAGTCCCAGCTCCTGCCAACCTAGCAGTTCGAAAGCACATCCAAGTGGAAGTAGATAAATAGGTACCACTTTGGCGGGAAGGTAAACGGTGTTTCCGTGCACTGCTCTGGTTCGCCAGAAGCAGCTTAGTCATGCTGGCCACATGACCTGGAAGCTGTACACCAGCTCCCTCGGCCAATAAAGCAAGATGAGCGCCGCAACTCCAGAGTCGTCCGGGACTGGACCTAATGGTCAGGGGTCCCTTTACCTTTACAATCCATGACAGATTTCAGACAAGAAGGACTCTCTCAGTAACAGCACCTGACTCTAGAGTTAGTGTTTTGCAAATCACTGATGTGATTTAGTCTCAACACAACCCATTATAATGACAGCTAATAAAGCTTAATGATTAGCCCAAAAGAAGATTTAGCATAAATATTGAGATTGGAAAGGCGAGAATGCTTGCCTTATGTACACCATTAGAATTATGAAATACTTAAATGTAGGGTAGGAAGAAGTACAACACTGTCCTTCTGCATCCTAGTGTAATATTAACCCCTACCCCATTCTGCCATCCCAAGATAAGAACAAAAAATGTTTCATTCACCCTGAAAAGTAATAGATGTCCAGTCCCAGTCCAGAGTTTCAAATTTTGGAATAAGTGAAATTTATACTAATTCAGCATTTCTGATAGTTAGCACCCTAAGGAAGGACCATTTACCTTTTGCAATTTACAGCGTTTGGTCCAACAATCTTGATTGCTTTTTTAAAAAACACCCTCGGGTTGTTGTTTTTTGCAGAAACACAAGTATATTACATAGTCCTCAAAAGGGGGAAGAGGAGCATATAGACATTACATTTCAAAATGTGCAGACAAGTTTCTGCACAGTTCTTTACAGCAGGAAAGAGCAGAATATCTGTGCCCCATGCTGCTACCTGAACCCCTAACGCTCAAAATCCTCATCGTACGCCCACCTCTCCATACAAAATTCTGGAAGAACATCCAGGTGCACGCAAGCTGAGTAACTTTACATAAAAACAAGGTACATATTACTCTGAGTAAAGTTTTGCTGTCTTTGACACACTGCAGACAGTTCTGCCCTTGGGCTAAGCCACTGCGCTCTACATTTGGAACACTCCACAGTGCAGACAGGTTGTTCATTAAAGTAGTTTACTTACAGAGCAAGTAACTTGCAGCTGCTGCTGGTGTTGCTGCTGCTGCTGCCCCTGCTCTTGCGGTGTGGACTGCTGCTGCTGTGGGTCCCATATATGGACCGTCTGGGCTGTATTCTGATATGTCCCTGCCACTGCTTGCACTGCCACTGGAATGTGGATATTGCCATTCATAAACTGTGCTGGGAAAAGGGAGTTGGCAAGGGTTTGCACCACTTCCTCATGAGAGTTTTTCACTACTGATGCACCTCCCACCATCTTATCCTTGTCATCTTCCAGCTTCACAGTGGCTAGGGCCGTCGGGGAGCCACTGACATGGACGGCATTGTAGGCCTCCTGGGGGATGGCAATGTGGGTTATGTTTTGCTGCTGCAGGTCACCACGTGGTTGCGCAGAGTAAACAGGGATGGTCCAAGTCTCTCCAGTAGGGCTGGTTATGGTCCCAGTGGCACTGTACAGGTGGGCGCTATCCACCGTTAACAAGTCCGGCCTTAACGATACATAACTCTGCTGCTGGCCTTGGGGGATGGCCAGGACTGTGGCAACCGGCTGCCCTGAAATAGCATATGACACAGTAATAGGCATATCCACTTTGCGCTTCTTTACTGGCTGGAGGACACTGGCGGTGCTGATCCTTCGCTCGCCTTCGCGTGGCGAGCCCTGTTGAGATGGAGGAGGGGAAAGCGCCCCAACTGTCTGGATCTGGATCTGCTGGCCCCCAGCAATAGCCTGTCCTGCCACAAGCTGTGCCTGGATTTGCTGATGCTGCATATGTTCCTCCTGTATTTCGGCACCCTGGATTTGCTGAGCAGTCTGCACATGCTGCACCTGGATCTGAGCTGCCTGCAACTGAGAAGGGCTAGGACTCTGAAGTGCTTGACCCTGTATCGTCTGAGGTGCTGGCTGTTGTGCCTGACCTTGGATCTGCACTTGGACCTGTATGGGCTGATCTGAGGCTTGATGAACAGTGAGCTGGGGAGAAAGCTGCTGAGTGGAGACTTGCTGAGGGGACTGCTGAACCTGAACTTGCACCTGTAAAACAAGGATTCAGAAGTTAGCATTCATTAACTCTAAAACCTCTGATCTACTGACTTTTGTGATTAGGCCAAGGAGAAAGTATAATATAAATGAACTGTCAGTTGGGTATCAGAATGCGGCCATACATAGTCATTTCTGTACACTTGGGGGCCACCCAATATTTCAAATTAATTCGTAAATTAAGGCAAGAGAGAAAAACTGACAATATCCCAGTGAAGAATGAGCACTCTTAGTGGCCTTCAACAGCCACAGAATGTTGAAGGTAGCTGTACATCAATTTTTGACTATGAAAGAATTTAGTGTACTCAAGCTTGTAAACAGCTCACATGCAGCATCCTGGAAAAGGGCTGGTGGCAGCAGAAGTTGGGATCAGAGAATGTGCATCTGAGGCTAAATAACTCATCTTCCCTGCACTATATGTGGAGGTTTGGGAAGAGAGGGTGGGAGAGAATAGACACTTTTTCAATTTCCCACTCTCCAAAAAAAGCACTCTGGTTTGAAGCAGGCAGTAAATTTCTAGTGATGTCCAGAAGAGCAAGGGATGCTTTCAGAATGATGATAAAAGGAGACTTTCCCCCAACCACTCCAACCAGCCACCATCCCCAGGAGTCCTGAAAAGCACTATGAATCTTCTATTCTAGGATGGCTTGAGATCTGAATAGCACCTTCCCAGGATACCATAAACTTATTATTCAGACAACATTTTCTTATAAATGTGTGTATGTAGTTAGAACTTCTCAAAAAGGCATAAGCTTAATAGTACAACTATAAGAAAATGGAAGGAATGGATTTCCTACAGAGGCATCTTGCTATACTGGAAGAAAGTGTTTTTGAATGAGTATAATGCAATAAAATTGTAGTAAGAAGTGATAGCTGAAGCACTCAATAAAACTTAAGAAATTCTTACTTTTTTTAGTAATAGTAACACATATAATACTTAAAAGCCTGCAACAGAGGCAGTAATACTTTCCAAACTTCACATTATTGTCCTCTTGTTAACACCAAACTAGGGGCAAATTCTTACGTGTTTCTGGCACTGTATACTCCTATGGGAAATGTAATGGTGCACTTTTGTCTGAAGTCACAAATCTAACATGGTAACTTTATGTGGAAAACCTGTGAACAAATTGCTCCCCAAATTAAACAGAGGTGTTTCTTAGAAGATTTTAACATTTACAGGTCTTTAATTTACAAACTACTAATTTTTCTGCAAATGTGTTGAGTCCCAAAATATTCTGCAGATACCACCCACAAAAATAACTACGGGTGGAAATACTAGATATAAAAAGTTAATATAGTAATGAGAACATGCTATCTATCACTCAAAACTCTTATGCTAATCTTGAAATGCAGAAAAGAGAAACAGTTAAAAGTAGAAAACGGAAAGGATAGCTGATTATCCAAAGACCAGCTAAGTTAATGTAGAAATAAGTCAAAGCAAAACCACATTTCTAGATATGATAAAAAATACTCTGTCAGTTATGAAACTGACGAGAAGCAGCAACAAATTCTGACTTAATCCCAGCAGTTTCCAAATTCCATAATAAGACACAAGTGTTGAACTATATGCTCAGTTAACTGAGCAAGCTTAAAATCTAGGGTTTATCCCAAATTAGGATTTTGGGATTAAAGCTGCAGAATTCAAGAGCTCCTTTTTATAAGCAGTAAGCTCTCTCAGTGCCACATGTATCAAACAGTTTACCTTTTTCTGTCCAGCGTGTGTTGTCTAATTTAAACCTCACTGACCATTTTAAAAGAAGCTACCAAGCACATACTTACATTCCTATCACACACAAGATTTGTGAAGTTCCCCTCACTCACAAAAAGGCTCCAAATAGTTTTCTATGAAGATTAAAGCAATCTGTATGTAGAATATGAACCAATCCCACCTAAACTCTGCACAGGCAGTAGAAAGGAATGTGTCTGTAATAATCCTGCTGGTCAAACTAAAGCATAATCAGACAGACTTCTCTCATGTCCACTGATATAATCAATACAGAAGCATTTGCTGTTAGTTTCCAGCTATACATGGAAAATAGAACCAAAGTGGTGGTGGTGAAGGAACATGACAAAAAAGGTCTCCTATTGTTTCAAAGATACTCTCAAAGTGTAAGGCAAAGGGGGTGGAGTGACAGAAGAACAACCTAAGAATAGTTCACAAATGCATGCTTATCACTCATGGCTGCAGCATCAAATATCAAACAGATTGACTTTTGTGCTAACTCAAACAATGTTTTTAGTAAATAATAGAAATTCAGCTGAAAACCAACAAATCTGAGTAATTAAGCAATGAGAAACCAAGCTACGTATATGCATGTATGAAGCAGGAATACTGTGTAGTCTAACTGTTTGGGGGAGCCTATCAAAGCAAACAAGTTAAAACTTCCTGAGCTTTATTTTCATAGGTGCTAACTGCTTATCTTGTTCTTAAAATTAGACAGCTTCCTGTTAGTTTAATAAATATTTAACGAGGCACCTTCTTACTCCTCCTTAAGACAAAGCTTTGTATTGTTTAAGCTCCTTGATGCTTGGGCATAGGCTTCCTTGCTGGCAGCTCCTTATTATCTTACATATAAGTGTATCTCAGGAAGGTAGTGAAACTGGTTTCTTCTGAAGCTTAGAAAGGACTACCAGCAAATATCACACTGCAGGCTTGTTTGTTTTTAATGCTGTGCTTTAGGGCAGACTGTGGGATGGGAAACACCTTGACTGCATATACCTTGAATCCCAAACGCCACAAACCCAGAAGTGAGTGTTCTGGTTTGCAAACGTTCTTTGGAACCCGAACGTCCGATGGGGCTTCCACAGCTTCTGATTGGCTGCAGGAGCTTCTTGCAGCCAATCAGAAGCCGTGCTTTGGTTTCCAAACTTTTTGGAAGTCGAATGGACTTCCGGAACTGATTCCATTCAACTTCCAAGGTACGACCATATAGATGTCATTCAGCAGCTTTAGTGCTCATCTGTGAAAACTTTCTTTCAGGTACCTGACTAGGAATGCCTTACATGCACATGGAGAACAAGTATAGAATCATATGAACTAAAAAGGAAGACTAGTTTGCTTTAATCCTCTATATCAGTGTTTCCCAACCGGTGTTCCGCGGCACAATAGTGTGCCGCGAGACTTTGCCTGGTGTGCCGTGAGAGGGAGGCGGGCTCCATGTGCTTAGAGCAACAGGCTGCCGCCCCAAGCCTTGCGCGCCCGACGGGAGCTCCTGCCGGGTGCGCAAGGCTTGCAGACACTCGCCCGAAGCACGGGGAGCCCTCCGTAGGGCTCCCTGTGCTTCGGGCAACAGGCTGCCGCCCCAAGCCTTGCGCGCCTGGCAGGAGCTCCTGCCGGGCGCGCAGGGTTGCAGACACTCGCACGAAGCACGGGGAGCCCTCCGTAGGGCTCCCTGTGCTTCGGGCAACAGGCTGCCGCCCCAAGCCTTGCGCGCCTGGCAGGAGCTCCTGCCGGGCGCGCAGGGTTGCAGACACTCGCCCGAAGCACGGGGAGCCCTCCGTAGGGCTCCCTGTGCTTCGGGCAACAGGCTGCCGCCCCAAGCCTTGCGCGCCTGGCAGGAGCTCCTGCCGGGCGCGCAGGGTTGCAGACACTCGCCCGAAGCACGGGGAGCCCTCCGTAGGGCTCCCTGTGCTTCGGGCAACAGGCTGCCGCCCCAAGCCTTGCGCGCCTGGCAGGAGCTCCTGCCGGGCGCGCAAGACTTGCAGACACTCGTCCGAAGCACGGGGAGCCCTCCGTAGGGCTCCCTGTGCTTCAGGCAACAGGCTGCCGCCCCAAGCCTTGCGCGCCTGGCAGGAGCTCCTGCCGGGCGCGCAGGGTTGCAGACACTCGCCCGAAGCACGGGGAGCCCTCCGTAGGGCTCCCTGTGCTCCGGGCAACAGGCTGCCGCCCCAAGCCTTGCGCGCCTGGCAGGAGCTCCTGCCGGGCGCGCAGGGTTGCAGACACTTGCCCGAAGCACGGGGAGCCCTCTGTAGGGCTCCCTGTGCTCCGGGCAACAGGCTGCCGCCCCAAGCCTTGCGCGCCTGGCAGGAGCTCCTGCCGGGCGCGCAGGGTTGCAGACACTCGCCCGAAGCACGGGGAGCCCTCCGTAGGGCTCCCTGTGCTTCGGGCAACAGGCTGCCGCCCCAAGCCTTGCGCGCCTGGCAGGAGCTCCTGCCGGGCGCGCAGGGTTGCAGACACTCGCCCGAAGCACGGGGAGCCCTCCGTAGGGCTCCCTGTGCTTCGGGCAACAGGCTGCCGCCCCAAGCCTTGCGCGCCTGGCAGGAGCTCCTGCCGGGCGCGCAAGACTTGCAGACACTCGTCCGAAGCACGGGGAGCCCTCCGTAGGGCTCCCTGTGCTTCAGGCAACAGGCTGCCGCCCCAAGCCTTGCGCGCCTGGCAGGAGCTCCTGCCGGGCGCGCAGGGTTGCAGACACTCGCCCGAAGCACGGGGAGCCCTCCGTAGGGCTCCCTGTGCTTCGGGCAACAGGCTGCCGCCCCAAGCCTTGCGCGCCTGGCAGGAGCTCCTGCCGGGCGCGCAGGGTTGCAGACACTCGCCCGAAGCACGGGGAGCCCTCCGTAGGGCTCCCTGTGCTTCGGGCAACAGGCTGCCGCCCCAAGCCTTGCGCGCCTGGCAGGAGCTCCTGCCGGGCGCGCAAGACTTGCAGACACTCGTCCGAAGCACGGGGAGCCCTCCGTAGGGCTCCCTGTGCTTCAGGCAACAGGCTGCCGCCCCAAGCCTTGCGCGCCTGGCAGGAGCTCCTGCCGGGCGCGCAGGGTTGCAGACACTCGCCCGAAGCACGGGGAGCCCTCCGTAGGGCTCCCTGTGCTTCGGGCAACAGGCTGCCGCCCCAAGCTTTGCGCGCCTGGCAGGAGCTCCTGCCGGGCGCGCAAGGCTTGCAGACACTCGCCCGAAGCACGGGGAGCCCTCCGGAGGGCTCCCTGTGCTTCGGGCAACAGGCTGCCACCCCAAGCGGCATATAGTCAATATAGGCACAGAGTTAATTTTTTAAACATTTTCTAATGGTGGTGTGCCTCGAGATTTTTTTCATGAAACAAGTGTGCCTTTGCCCAAAAAAGGTTGGGAAACACTGCTCTATATGATACACAATTCGTACTTTTGATAAAATTTGGTATCAACTTATAAAATCATTTCGCACTAGTATTCCTCAATTCTATTATGCCTTATTGCTAATATGCAAGTGCCCCCCCCAAAAAAATCTTCAGCAGCCCAGTTTTCATATTTGAAAAATAAAATGTATTTTATCCAGAGACAAGTTTAAGTGCCAAACCATATGCGCAGCTGGACACTCACAGAACATTTTCTTAGTCACATTTAGCTTGGCCCAGAATGTATAATGGCAAAAATGGTACACATCACAAATTCAGAGCTATTTATCTTTCAAAAAGCAGTCCCATTTTTTTTAGTCATGCAAAGGCAACCCAACTCTGAACAAAACAGCTCTGACACTCTTTTTGTGTCTGGAATTGGGTGGGTGTACTAATTTCCCCAAATGCACATTCCTATATCACCCTCTCATATCATGGTGATGGTAACTATCTGTCCATAGAACCCCCTTGCCACACAGAGTTGAATCAATTTTTATTTCATATTTGAGGGCAGAGTAAGAACATTGTAGTTCAATACTTAAATTAAGTTCAATACTTAAAGTGACTATAGTTTTATATTTCGTGTTTACAAAGAAATGTAATATGCAACTAGCTAATGCAAAATAGCTATGTAGAGTAGTCAATATATTGCTTATGCATTGCTCACAATAAATGAAATCCCCAGTGCTTTCTATTTTGTATTGCATTATACTTCAGTGCTGCTGTTTTTTAACTGGATTGTATTCTTTCGTTAAAATTTATTTTTAATGGTCTGAAGAGGTTTAGAGCAGCAATATTTGGGATACCTTCAAGCTATACAAGGTCCGATGGAAAAGGTTCAAATAATTAGAGTGTTGTTCAACACCCTCATTATTTCATCTATTAGATATTTCTATATTCTGTGCATCAATAGGGTTTTTTTTTAAAAAAAGACTGGTCTAATCCTAAATTTAAGCATTCAGTATACCACAACTGATTCTTACACTGATTCTATCTATATATCAGTGCCAGGACTATCATATGCTAAGTTCACTATTATAGATAGATGGTTGAAAGTGCAAATAGCATCCAGGCAAGGCAACATAGTTAGAACTCAAATTTCCAATGGAGACCTACAGCTGAGTGCTTTGCCTAGGTATTGTTGCATTTAATTAAATGTCAGGGGCACCTAGGTTTGCTGAACAAGTCCTGTTTTTCTAATGTAAATAAAACTCTTTGAAGAAATCCAAATGAAAGCACTAGCCTGTAACTGTTTACACAGTAGCAAAGAGCCATGTACTTTTGATTCACATTAGGTTTCATAATACAGAGAAATATAGGATTAGTCTACTAAGCTCTGAATGACTACATTTTCTGCTAGTTTGTTATTGTCTGAATGACTACATTTTCTGCTAGTTTGTTATTGTCTGTACTTCAAGTTAAACACAATATGGCCACAAAACATGTGTTTGCTTCAAGTAGTATAATAAAGTAAGGTCTATCTTCCTCCATGGGGAAAATTAATAATTCCTAAATCAAGGGTGAACTAAACTGCTCACTGTGTTTCCAATTACTGGGGACTGGCAGAATCAAATATTAGGAGTCAGTATTACAAATCTAAGGTTAATCGTCCCTGTTACTCACGATTCATGTATGTATGCAATTATGATTCCATATCTAAGGTTAATCGCCCCTGTTACTCAGATTCATGTATGTATGCAATTATAATTCCATATACAGTAGGAACTGCCAACCATAAGGCCACAAGTAGAATTTGGCCTTGGGTGACAGCCAATTGACCCCAGGAGTCCTACTGCCAGTGCTGATGCAGAGCCTTGAAAGAATCTCTCCACAGTCACTATTCAAAATGTAAAGCTCCATGATGGCAGACTCAGAACTTTTGTGATTAGGTTTATGTTGACTAAATTCAGTTAAGGGTTGAAAGGGAAAGGGAGAAGACAGAGAGGTTATGGACCTGACTGCTAGACAAGCCCTAAATGGCTTGGATCCAGGCTATCAGAAGGGCTGTACCTCCTTGTATGAGCTTGCCCGGGCTTTGTTATCTTCAGGGGAAGCCCTGCTCTCGGTTCCACCACCATCACAGGTAAATTTAGTGAAGGCACAAGAGAGGGCCTTCTGAGTGGCTGCTCCCAGATTGTAAACTCTCTTCCATGGGAGACGAGGTTGGCCCCCTCTCTGCTTTCCTTTCACCAGCAGGCAAATGCAAAGTTCCTAAGGAACGCATGACTCAGTTATGAACACTGAATCATCTAAGTTACAGTAAGCCATTTGTTTTCCATTAGGTATTCACTAGAATGATGGGTATTATTGGTTTAAATGAAACACTAGATGCAGTCAGGAAGTTTTGCGCAAATGTGCTTTAAAAGTCACTTCTGCAGAAGGATATGTCTGAAAATTCAAGATACACCAGGCCTCTAGAAATATGGATACACTGTTTGAAAGAGTGGCATTTGGGAAGTAAAGTTAAACTTGATTTGCCTTATTCCTGTGCTCTTTGGACTATACAGTACTCTTAATAATTTATCTTATGGTCATGTTTGCTTTTAAAGAACATTCACAGATATCCAACACAGAGAGGACTTTCCCCTTCCTCTCCTCTGCAGCCCCACGCATGCCCAACATTTGGACAGCTGAATATCACCCAAGTACTTAACACAGGTACTTTGTGAACTATGAAAAGAAAAAGAAAAATTAGCAGGGTGGAGAAATTTAAATTAAGTTTCTGATTTGAATTAGATTGGTCCATGTAACAGATATATAGAAAACTAAATAAAATCTTTAACCTATCTGAGCGACGAGCAAAAACATTCGTACCTAACAACTACATTCTTTTTCAATTAATTTGTTTTGGAGGAGAGAAAATGCAAGGAGTATGTCTCTACAGTTGTCTATGAAAGCTGCCCAGAGCACAAATTCCTGCATGCTTTTATGTATGAAAGCAGCAAAGAGTAAGACGTGCATCCTTTTAAGATTACCTGAACTTGCTGGGGTTGCTGCACTTGGATTTGCTGCTCTTGCTGTGTTTGCTGCTGGACGCTTGTTGTAACTGGGCAAGCAAGTTCAAGCAAAGATCCAGCCACTTCTGTGCTATCTGTGTAGATGCAGTTGCCACCTTGCTGGTATACCATGGTGGTGGTAGCAGCCGTCTGCTGAAACTCCTGTAAGGCTTCAGGACCCTTGGAGGCAAGGGAGTCCAGGAATTCCTTCATCCTATGCTGTGGGATCGTTCGTGCTTTGACACGGATGTATTCTTCAAAGGAAATGGTGTTATCCAAAGAATTATTCATATTGCAAGGTACTCAGGATTCCTTAAAAGAAACAAAGCAAGCCATTACAATTACACTCTAAGCCACTCTCTCTACATTTCTGATGTCTTTATCAATATTATTCGGGTCATTCTGACTACGCACCACAGGTTAATTTATTGAAAAGCCATGCATAACAGACACATGCAGCTTTCTATTAAGATCCACTAATCTACAAACCCATTGTCTTTCAATGAGAACCTCAACTCAAGGCAGAGTCAAGCCCAACCAAATCAGAGGATTAAAGTCTCCACTGATATATGGTACCCTCTGTAAGAACTGGCGAGTTCCCACTAGGCATGGAATAAAAGTTTTTGTTGTTGTTGTTGTTTTTAAAAAAGGTTCCACAACTCCAACAGGCTACTGATTCCCCTGAAATGTTTGTCTCCCTGTGCATGCAAAAAAGGTAACCATTCCTAGCAACGTAGCATAACATTGCTCAGCACCCAAAACCAAGTCACAATGGTGCAAGGACAGGAAAATCTAAAAGGAAGTGGGGTGGGGGGAGAGGGAAGATGAGGGAATCCCCCCAGAAGGTTCCCAATTTCCAAAAGGGAAACATTCAGGCTCTGCACAGGTAATTCTGATTCAGAGAATAAGTGGATCATTGCTCCAAGGGACCTTCCTTTTTGTGGATGCTCTAACACATTGTTTCATGGCTTCAGTATCAACCACACACTAAGTAGAAATGATTCATCAGGCCTGGAAATTTTGCACAAGTGTACAATTTAATGCCTAAATGATCTCAGCTTCCATTAAACATGCACACCAAGTTTCTATTTAAAGTGTGGAAGGGTCAGCACCCAGCGAAATTTCAGGAACTGGGAAGGACTAGTAGGACCTTATTGTTTAGCCTAGGATGTATTCCAATGTCTAAAATAATTATGCAAAGCAAGGTAATCAATCTGCATAGCTCATACAGGCTAGAGTATTTTTTTTTTACTGTATACCCACTGAGTCTTGCATAAGATTCACTAAATCTGCAGGCTGCAAGGCCTCCTTCAATTGGTGGGCAGGCCACAGTGATAAAGTTTTCATTAAGCAAAATTAATTGTTTAGGCAAAGGCTTTGCCAAATCTATTGACTTACAGTTGAACAACATAGGCCATTCAAAAAGTCCAAAGATTTTGGAAAATAAATTCAAAGTAAATATATATATATACATTAGGTTGCCTAATATTTTTCATATTACAGTACTACCTTTAAAGTCGAATGCCTTGAGAGTCAAACATTTTGGCTCCCAAACGATTCAAATTTGGAATTGAGTGTTCCAGTTTGTGAACGTTCTTTGGAACCCAAACGTCCAACACAGGTTCTGCGGCTTCCGACTGGCTGCAGGAGTTTCCTGCAGCCAACTGGAAGCTGCATGTTGGTTTCCGAACGTTTTGGAAGTCAAACGGACTTTCGGAATGGATTCCATTCGACTTCCAAGGTACGACGGTATAAGTATGGAATTTGTGTTTCCTTATGAAAAATATGAAATGGGGTGAAAAATGTATACAGAACACACACATCCCTGGTCAATGCGCATAAACTCTGAGAAGCAGGATTTGTTTTTTAAGCAACCTAAGCGTTGCTAATTATTCTGAACGCTTAACAGTACTGAGTGACAAGGCGTAGCAACATACAAACCAGTTTCTCACTCATAAAGCATTATACTGTAGTTTCCACTACCAAAGAAATTCTGCAATTAAAGAGAAATGAAAGCTCAAGAGAGACACTGCGACAGTTACTACACAGTGAGAAAGCCTGAGGTGAGAGAAAAGTCATCACTTCAATAATCACTGAAGTGAAGCCACCCAGCATCTAGGCATTTATTTGTTCACATTAATACATTTATTGTACAAAAGTAGCCCTGCATGCAGTCGTATCACCTCTAGACCTGCTCACAAGACATATATTAACAATAATCACCTACAGTGGACTACTGTAGGACTCAAACACATTTCTCAGATTTCAGCTACCATTGAGACCAGAAGATGATGTCTGGGCTCTCTATCGAATTTCTTGTTTTGAAAAGTCAAGTAGATGTCTCTGGCCCTCGCTACATATTATTTGGAGCACCATGAATGCTGCTGCCCCATGGTGGCTCCCTGCACTACTCTTGGTATCATCTGTAACTTCCATCTACATTATTAGGATGGAACATACCATGCCAGCAATGAATAACCAAATTGGGTCCAATTGGCATCATGGTATAACTACATGATTCACTCTGTGAGGATGGAAATTGCAGTTATTAGCAATCGTCATGTGGCAGCAACCATCAGGAAGGCAGCAAATGCAGTACTCCATGTATAAATGAGGCCCCAACAATTATGTAGATTTTCAGGTGGGATCCTATGCAAATTACGAGAGTGATCTAATTTATATATTTTATTATATATAAAATAACACTCATTTTACCTGTATTTAGAAAGCAAAGCTAAAAACTTTGAAACTGCCACACTTGCACAATATTGTATCTGTAATTGGCACCCATTCATTGTTGCTACTGAATTTATGGAAAATTTTCCGCAGAAAAGTAAAGCACTAGAAACTTTCCCACAGATCATGGGCATCAATATCACACCAAGCAAACCTAAAGGAATCAATTACATTTAACGTACATGAGGCCCAATTGCTACAAGAATAGTTGCAAACTTGCCATGCCAGATACATCATCAGATGCAGATGGATCCAAAAAGTAAGAGACCCAAGCCAAAAATGTAATTATGTTTTTAAAATAAGACACATAAATTGACTGCCGCTGTCACAGAATGTTTTTCAAATCAGGCCTATTTAATAGTTAAAGTTTAGATGGGCAGAATATACACATTGCCTAGAGAAGTCTTTATATTTAACTAGTAAATCTGATCTACTTTTTCTAGAAAGTTGTAAGTTAAATATATTGCTCCCATATTTTAGCCACTTAAGTATTCAAATTAAGATGCTTAATAAAAAAGATTCCCCACTTTTCCAATCAAGGTTCCAGGTGGCAAAAATGTTCTGGCTGTGCAAGGCAGAACTAATGATGCTATTCCCTTTGCTGCTGACCCAGTAAACACAATTCCCCAACAGCAAAGGAGATTAAATCTAACATTTTGACACTGCTTTTTCCAGCAGAAAAGCATTTGGTGGCACTGGCTAGAACCAGCTGATTCTAGCCAAAGAAGTAGCCTTTTCAAATGCATTGCTGTCACAGAATGGGGTAATAATTATCAGGTTTAATATTGGATCTCACACCGGAATAAAATTATACTCCAATTCCAAGCATACCGCTCAGCCCCACTTACTCAAGGGAATATACATTTAATCAAGCTGCTAAGGATAGTCAGATTCTGGAAAAGTTACAAGAACAGTCTGTGTGTCTCCCTTGCCCACCGCCTTAATTTTGCAATTTTTGCAAATTTTAGGAATAGCCAACAATGGAGACATACGGCTGGATTTGAGGCATTAACCATTCTATATTCCTTCTTCCCATAAGTCCTAGGTGCAAACTGAAACCTGTATAATATCTAAAAGAGGTTCATTTAAATGTCTACTACCTCCCACATTCCATTTAGGACTCTGACCAGATGCAGACAAAGTAGCTTCCCCAGTCAAATAGCCTGATAAACGCTATTTTGTGGGCATTTGGGTTGGCCTAATGGAAGGCAATATGGATTCTGGAACATTATGGCTATCAAGACACTGAAGGAGTCATCATTATTTTCAAATCAGTGGATTTTGAAATGCAGACCCATTTAGTTTGCCTCAATCTTATGTAAACGGATAAGATTCTGAATTACTTAATAAAGTATTATTATAACGTTGGGAAATATTCATGGGCCCCATTTTCTAGGGCTAATATGATTTCCACAAATATACTAGCTAGAGAATGTCATACAATATTCAAGAGCCTGCCTTTCAAAGTACAGTGGTACCTCAGTTTAAGAACAGTCCGGTTTAATAACAATTTGGTTTACAAACTCCGCAAAACCAGAAATAGTGTCTTGGTTTGGTTTGAGAACTTTACCTCGGTCTTAAGAACGGAATCCGAACGGTGGAAGGGCACCAGCAGTGGGAAGCCTCATTAGGGAAAGCGTGCCTTGGTTTAAGAACGGTTTTGGTTTAAGAACGGACTTCCAGAACGGATTAAGTTTGTAAACCGAGGTACCACTGTACCTTTAAATATGATTAGGACCTAAGATCTTAATTTCTATTTCTATGAAGTTATTAAAGGGTGGATTACACATCTCATACTTTTGAGAACCAATGATTGAAATCAAGATAAAAATCTGGCCTAACGTTATAACTGTTGCCTTTTTCTGCCACCGCTTCAAAAAGAAGCAACAGCAAGTCTAAATTGTTTGACAGAAGTTACCCAGAAATATATTTTTCCTTTCCTGTAAATCTTGACACATCCAGACATATTATACAGTAAGGGTTGATAACTCTCTACCTCAGAAGATTTGACCAACTCATGAAATACTTTACCACTGCTTCTAAGATCCTTTTTCCAATTAAATACTGGCGAACAGTTGAAATTCACAGTTACAGTATTTTCCTACCTTGTCCACACCTTTGTAACCTAATGTAATTTACTGGTAGGAAACAACTTTTCTTTTCACAGGTGCTACTGTCACTAACACTGTTTCATAAAACTGAGGCAGATTAGTAGTTAAACATTTGAACCTTTCATTTACCAAATATTTTAGAAGCAGGAAGATGAATTCTGGGGGAAGCTTAGAGTGGTATAGGACAAAAGTTGACAAGAATTCTACAATGGAAATTTGCTCACCCCAAGTTGAACCATCACAAGCTATTTTACCTCCTTGGAATCTTCCAGTCTTGAAGCAATCACCTTCTGTTATATAAGTTACAAGCACCAGTGAATTGCAGGAGATATTCTTCAGCCTAGTGTCACTGTGCCAAGATACCATCCAGAAAAAAGTAATGCACATCAAGTGCGTTAATGCTTTAGCCAACATCCATAAATATAGAAATGCATTTATGTTAATGATACCATTGCTGCAGAAATCACATATGAATCAAAGATCAGTTGTTTGTTTACTGAGCTTTCATCCTTACATGACCTTGGTATAATGTGCATTCCATCAACTTTCAGGAAAAACTGACATAAATGATATGTAAAACAACAACTTCTGCCTAAGAAAACAAGTATTCCTTTATCTGCATTCTCATGTAAATATTAAATCTGGAAAATCAGGCCAAGCCAACTGATTAGCAAGCAGTTAGTTCTCAGAACTTAAACATTATTGAAAGCACACACATTTGTAGTATGCAGACAATCTAAACTCACCAGGCACCATGCTGTATGTATTTCTGATATTCGTGTCCTGAACTCTTTTAGACTCGTGACATTCTGGAGAAGACAGAACAAAGAAACCCTTTCCATCCCCACTTTAATTGTATTTATTTAAGAAATATAAAGGGAGAAGACAATGTTATATGACAAAGTTGGCAGAGATGTGAAGGCCCCCCCCAAAGTCCAATCCCCACCTTTCCCCATTTTTTTCACATTTCTAGCTACTTCATTGTTTTTAAAAGGCAATTCTAGAGCTTTTCTAATTCCAGTGCCTTTTAAGAAAATAAAACTAAAACGCAAACTTTCTGAAACAAGAACTACTCAGTATTCAATGCTGAATTATGCGATGTGTGTGTGACATGCTCCCTTTACTTCTATGAGCTGCCTTGAGTTCTGTGATGGAGGAATAGCAGAATATAAACTAACTCGGTAAAAATATGTTAGCATAAAAGCTTGAAGATGGGTAAGGTTTCAGAAACCTTGAATGAGGTAGCAACTGAAAGAACACAGGCATGGCTGCAGGAAGCATTGAACATCTGTATTGTCTACATCAGGTGTGGGAAACTTCTGGCCCTGCAGATACTGATGAAATTTCCATCATCCCCAAGCAACACAGCCAATGGTTTGGGATGAAGCAAGTTGTAGTCAAGCAACATCGGCAGGACTGCAGTGTTTCAGAATAATGTAACTTCCAGCCCTATCTGGAGATTGTGGTGGCTAAACCTGCAACCTCTTGTATATGTGCACCCACCCACTACAGTTGTTTATTACTAGTGCTACTATTCAGGTAAGCAGCAAAAGTCTCAGTTCCATCTGGGCAAATATTTTGCCCACCCTACTGATCAAGACATGTTTGTAACATTAGGCACATGCTAGCATAAAAGTCGATTAGTACATTTCCATAGTAATGGTAGCATATTGTGCTTTACATTTACAAATGCTCCAGCCAAGGGTCTGAAAGCCTAGAAGAGCCCTAAGAAAACGCACAGGAACAAAAGGTGGTCTTATCCACAAAAACCTAGGTTTTAAAGTACTACAAAACTCTCTGTGGAATGCTAAAGGAATAGTTCACATAACAGACCCACAGGAACTGAAAGCCAGGAAAGGGCCCACAGTAGATTCCTCCACCCATCTCTTTATCATTAGTAATGATAAATAGGGCAAATAATCCCCCAGTCACTGGTTGCAGTGTAATAGCAGTGCTAAAAGGTATCTATCGGTTTTAAGGAAAACGAAAACCAGAGACAGATAATCATACAGCTGCAATCAGCTGAATAGGGAAAGTTACTCAGCTTGGGTATGGGGTGGGGGAAGAGAGAGAGAGAGAATCACTCAAGTAAGCCTAGCTGTCCTGTCAGAGGTATTGTACAAGGCTACACTAAACGGTCCACTGTAATGCACAGCATGAACCACTTTAGATACAGTATTTGTAAATATTGCAGGCTCCTAGACAAGGCCCGCACACCGAAAAGGCCCCGCCTTGATCCGCCTCGCCTCCATTTATTATAGCTTTCTGGCCAAGGGTGGGGATGAGCATCCTTGGTCGCACGAAACTGGCGCGCGAATGGCTAGGTGAAGAGGAGGAGGAGGAGGAGGAGAAGCAACGGCGGCGGCCGAAGGGGTTTGGGAAGAGTCAGGAAAATTGGCCGCAGCCGTGGCAGCTCACCCCGCCTCCCCAGGGTCTCTGCAGTACTAGGGCCCGCCGGCCTCATCCTGGAACTTCGCCTGCGACTGCTGCTGCTGCTGCACCCGAGTCGGCGCCTTTGAAGGAGAAGCGGCGCGAGCGCGCCCGCAGCAGCAAACCCAAGGCGCGCGCCCGGCCCCACAGGGCCCTGGTGGTGGACTTCCCAGCGCGCGAAACGCCGGGAACGCGCGCGCCTACTGCCGCCTCTGGAACCGGGGAGGGGGAGCTGGGGGCTGGTGAGGGGAAGAGTCGGGAGCGCAAGGCGGGGCCGCGGGCACCGTGGAACGAACGACGCAAGGCCTCGAAGTCTGCGCGCCGCGGCCCGATCCCGCCCTACGAGTCTCCAATTCCAACACGCACGCAAAGAGGTCCTCTCTCTTTGCCCCCCCCCCACACAGCGCCCGCCCCCCACCACCGCGGAACGCGCGCGCGCGCGCGCGCTCCCCAGCGCCACACACACACACACAACAGCCGGGCTCGCGGGAGCGCGCTTCGGCCCCGCTACCCCTCCCCCTCCCCCCCGCCGCCGCTATTCTTTTTCTTCTCCTCCTCCTCCACCCCGCCCGGTCTGAGGCAGCTCTTCTTCTTCTTCACCAGCCCCCGCCCCCACTCCAGCCCTCCCGTCCGCCCCACGTCCGCCGCTCGGCTCTCCGCGTCCCCGCCCAGCGCCGCCTCACCCCGGCCCCTCTGCCGCCTCGCGCCGTCGCCACCTCAGGCCCCGCGTCTTTTTTCCCCTCACAGGTCCCTGGGCGCCATCTTACATTCAACCCGCCGCAACCAATCGGCGCCCGGGCTCGAGCTCGCGACAGCTCCGCCTCCAAGCCGCGCGAGAGCTGCGCGCCGAGTAGACGCCCCTCGCCTTAAAGCGGACGACGGAGGGGACGGGAGGGGTAGGAGGCGGGGGAGGGACCAGAAAGGGGGAATGAGGCATGAGGGTGCCAGGGGCCCCAGTGCCGGATTTAAGCATAAGATAAACAAGCCATAGCTTAGGGCCCCACTCTCTTGGAGGCCCCCCAAAATATACTTCTTCTTAATTGTATTTCACTATTAATATACTTCTTCATTGTATTTCAGCTCAACAGTTACTTTGATGAAATACATATTTTGTTATGTGCAAATGGCTTTAGATACCTATTAGGTCCATAAATTGCCATATAGCATATATTCAACACAAAAAACAGTGGCAATTTGTTGTTGACAAAGGACAGCTGGACATATAAAGGGCCCCATTGCCATCAGTAGCTTAGGGCTGAGGGGCAGGTTGTCCAGCTTGCCTGCTCTTGCCCATCTATAGTTCAAGGCCCCACTCCAATCCTACAGCTCTTCCCCCCCCCAACCTGGGACCCTCCAGAGGTTGTTAGATGCCAGTTCCCATCAGCTGCAGCCAGCAGGATCAGTGGTTAGGGATAGGTCTTGCAGTCCAGCATCATTTGGGGAGCCACAGGTTCCCCTTCCCTGGCATACTGTGCCACCCTCCCCTGAAATAAGGTTAAACTCTGCTTAACCCCTACATAGGGCATCCCTTTCTGATCCTTTGTGCTGGCTCAGAAAAGCTTGCGGCACCAAGGAATTTAAGGACAAACCCCCCAGTGTTAATCTGGACACTTACTCCTAGGGCAGATGTGGCTGGGTCAACCTCCCAACAGCCAGACATATGGCTAATAGTCGCAGATTAATGGGAGTTGGTGTCCCACAACGAATGAGGAATCATGCACAACCTTGCAGACTAATAAGATTTTTCTCTTGTAGATATCCTAGCAAGAATAAGCAGTCCCTTCTGCAACTGCATAAGCCATTAAAAAACCATGAAATCACCTTTTTTGTTAGACAGCACTCTCCCCTCACACCCCTCCGTTGTAACCCGACATATTTCCGCAGTATATTTTTGTAAGCAGGCCATGGTTTCCAGTGTAAGTCCCTTGCTTCTGGGCAAGCTTGACAGAGAGTCTAGGAAGCTTTGAAAGTATTACAGGAATCATTCCTAAAAGAAAGAAACACTACCTAGGCCAGGAAGAGTTGTTTCATAAAATATACAGTGTTTTTATTCGAGAAGAATGGCGCCAACAAACCTTATGGGAAATTCCCAATCTCAATTAATCGCTCATCTTTATGTATTGTATTATAAAATAACCTTCTATAAAATACCTAGATTTCCATAACACGCTGGTTCAGAGAAAATCCCAAACTGTTGCACACTGTTTTCATGAGTAGCAGGCAATATGCACTTTGAGATTTGAAATGCTGTTCTCTAGAGCAGATTGGTATTCTTTTTCAGTTGAAATGGACTCTAGTTTGGAGTGAAGGAAAAGCCAAGCAGCTATAGGCCTCTGTCTGCAGCTTAGGTAAAATGCTGTAATATCCAATCAGCAGCTGGCATAGAGTTGCACCCCCTTTGAAACTTTATAGCTACTGGTCAAGGCTTGTGGCAGCAATGAAAATATTTTTTTTACACACAGGAGTTCAGTTCAAAGAGGGGAAATCGTGCTATCACAAATTTAAAGCGGCATAGCCACAGTTTGAAAGCTCACAATTTGAAGCTACAGAAACATGCCTTTAAGGAAGAAAAAGTCCCTAATTTTCAGCTAATACAAAGTTATAGATAAATCTTAGAAGAGTTCTCATGATGGAGCAGCTGAAGAGCTCTCTAGGGCACGATTCAGTAGAAGAGCTTTCAGAATGGCACAAATCTTTTACAGCTATTGAGAGATCAGATCATATAATAAAGGAGGTTAACACCTGCTCTGTGCAGCAGTGCTGAACAAAGGAAACACTTTTGCAGACACACAGTCTGTTTCAGAAATAAAGAATTCAGAGAATGATCAACACAGTGTTCCGCATTTCCCCAGCAAGTCCACAGTTATGAAACATGGAGCTGCATCTCAAGCAATCCTCACCATCCAAAACCTTTCCCTAGGCTTCAGCAAAGTTTCTCTTAAGAAATTCAGAGAAATAGCCCCAGCTTGGTTCACACAGAACTCCGCCCTTCCCCATGCATGTTAGCAATAGAAATAGTTTACAAGGAATCTTAATTGCAGTAATGCAGCTTGCTCATTCGAGATTTGTGCAAATATGTGAAATTCAGATGCAAAAACATAATTTGTATGAAATAATGTAAAATCTGTTCCAAATTCTCATTGAATTCAGTGGGACAGATAAGTGGATACAGGATTGCAACATTAATTTTATTTCCATTTGTACCCAATAGCCTTATTCAAGTGAAAAGGGATTCAGCAGTGGGGAGACCGGCAAGCTAATAAATAAGAATTGATTTCCAACAAAATCCCACAGCACAAAATGGAAAGTAGAAAGCACATTCTTTTATCACAAGCACATTTCCTCTCCTTTCTTGCAGAGTACCGTAGTTTCCCTAGAAAACAAAGGTAACTCACCTAGCAATATCACTCAGATGGGCTAATTGACTGTTTAAGCAGTTCCTGCTGTTAAATTATCTTGCTCTTTGCTGCCAGTGGCTACTAAAACTGTCTCTATTATCTGAAGTGACAACAGAAGCAGCTGTGGGCTCAGCAGACCAATCTGAGTCCACCTGAACTTGAAGCCAGTTCAACCAAAGGCTGAATATTTTAGTTTCACCGATACTATGCAGAAACATCACACCAGTTATGGCTGGAGAGACGACTCTAGCAGTCAATCACATGAAAGCAACCGTTCTCTCCTAAACCTACAGTAAAGCTATTCTCTCTTGAAGAGTATCACGTTATTGACAAACCAAACCTAGCCAGCTCACATGCCACACAGAGACCAGAAGTCAGTACAGAGAAATTAATAAACATGTCCAAGTTTGTGTTTTTGCTTAAATGGGAAATGATTCAGCATCTGGATGAAATAACACTACACTGCTTGGTTGGCACCATTAACTACTTTTCCCCAGCTTGCTGCAGCAGAGCATTCAAAGCATCTAAGCCATATTTGTGGAACTAGTTGGCGCCTCCTTCCAAGTACTTTTAAAAAAATTACGTGAAGGTTAGCTTGCTCCCCTTTGTCACAGGCTGCATTCACACCATACATCTGAAGCACATGGCACCCCCCAGTGAATGCTGGGAAGTGTAGTTTACCCCTCATAAAGGTACAATTCTCAGCACTCTTTTAAAAACTACCATTCCCATGATCCTTTGGGCGAGTTAATGTGCTTTAAATGTAAGGTATGTGCATAGTTTGCTAGAAAAGTATAAATTATACCTTCTCGTCAGTATGGAGGAAAACCTGTATGGTCCATGTATGGGGACATATTTATACTACTGCTGGCATTATAGCTCTCCGTTTCCCCTCTCTTCTACAATGGTAATAACCATGGCCTACCACATAGGATTGTTGTGAGATCACATTAAGTGTGTGCAGTTGGGTACTGCTGCTGCAAGGCTGAAAACAAGAAACCAGTTCCCTAAAATACAAGCTGGCAATAGCCCATTATGTGGGTCAGAGGTGGCTCAGAGAGGTTTTTGCCATCCTAAGCCACCACGCTCCGTTGGCCCCAGTGTCTGTTGTGTGTGCCCGGGGGGACGATTGCCACGAGGCTTCCGGCAGGTGCTTCACCCAGGAGGGAGAGGGCCCAGCCTGCCTCCATCTCTTACGGCCCGCACCCCAGGGACCAGGCCGGGCTGTGCCAAGCCTGCAAAGGAAAAGCACAGGCTGCTTTAATATCCCCATGTGCTTGCTGACAACCTCCCACTCCACAGCACCAACAACCGGCCCTTAAGGTGGCACGGGCCAGCAGCAGCAGCAGCAGGTGACACAACTTCGGCTGCCATCACTCCAGCAGAGCGAGACAACGCCGCTGCTCGGCTTCCTCCGGCCAAGCTTCCCCTGGCGCGCGGGTTTTGCATTTCGTCCTCTATTTTTTTGCAGCAGCGACCTTGCTCATCCAGCACCCGTCGCACGTGGGTTGCTTGGATGGGGGGCGCGCACCGAGCGACCCGCGCGGCTTTCCGAGCCAACACTCCTCCAGCCCACCTTAACAAGGGCCTAGCCTTGCTAACTTTGCGGCTAGACCTCGGTGTTTGTACACACTGCAGAAAATGTGCAGGACTTTAAAGGTGCAGCGACCCTCCCGCATCCAGCCTTTCTTAATGGGAGGAGAGGAGGAGGTGGCGGCGGCGGCGGGCGAGTCACCCGTGCAAGAGGGAGCGAGCGATGACCCGGGATCAGGCCTCTCCGATCAGGGCCAAAGGTGAACCGAGGGAGGGAGAGAAAGAAGGATCCCTAGCCTCGTGCGCAACGGCGGCTCTTAGGCGCGCGGACCCCGCGATGGCGCAGCCGGTGTCGTGTGCTTTGCTCCGTTCCAAGCGGGCAAGGCGAGGGCGGAGAGCCGGGAAGCGATCCGCATTTCCCAGAAGCAAGCACCGCAATGGGTACTGCGAGCCAGACAGGCCTTGACAGCGGAGGGCGGGCTCGATTTGGGGCTTGGCGAGGAGGAGAGGGAGAAAGCCGGAATGGTGCAGCCGAAAGGGCACCGCGCGGCTGGGTTGGGTTGCAAATCAAGCGCTTGAAACGGTTGCCTTTTGCAGAGCCGGAAGGAGCGTTCCTGCCTTTGTCATTGGTAAAAGGGCTTGCGGGGGAAGGGGGGGGCGGCCCTTACGGACACCAGGAATTGCTGGCATCCGTTGATCTCAGGAAACAATGGCGTGCACCTCCGGGGCTGAAGCCAAAGTGCTGAGCTAGCAGCACCAAAGTGACCTCTGCAAGGGTGCAAGTCTGGGTGGGCGGTGTGTATGGAGGTCCTGGGCTGCCCAGGCGATAAGTCTCGCCGATGCGGTCCAAAGCAGAGCAGAGCACCAGCTTGGCTGCAGGAATCGCCAACCCGCTTAGGGATTTATGTAGGGTTTATTCCATAGGGTTCCCGCCCCCCCCTCCAGAAGATGTCCCGCAAGGCAGAGGTGGTTTAGGATCAGAGTCTGCCTTCTCCTAGATAGGCTACCTTCCCCGGTTGATAGGCCCCATCTGCCCCTCACTTCGCACCTGGTTTAGCCAGCAAAGCCGTTTGCTGGTTGCGTCACATGCTGACAGCTTTTAGGAGCCACAGGTGAGAGCTGAGTGCAGGGCTGGGACCCACTTCCTCCCCTCTGTCCCCCAATATTGCTTCTGCTACCCCCCCATACTCTAGATCGCTGAAATTTCTGTTCAGCTGCTCACTGCTATGGTTTACTTTTGTTGCCATCGGTAGTAAATTCAAATAACTGGCGAATCAAGTCCATCTCCCAACACAGATGGTATTCTGCCATCTTCCTTCTCTTCTATCAGTTAATTTATCCATTTCTGTCCATTTTGAATATTTTAATAGCCACTCTCAGTCCGTGGGGATTTCTTGACATTTCCGTTTTCTAGGCCGCATAATTTTTACGAAGAATTTCGGGTATCTAGATCTAAATCATGGAGGACAAGGCTGTACCTCCACAGTTGGGGGCAGTATGCCCCTGAATGCCAGATGCTGGGGACCACAAGTGGGTTGAATTCTGTTGCATTCAGGTCCTGCGTTCAAGCTGCTCAAAGGCCTCTGGTTGGCTACTGAGAACAGGATGGTGACGAGGTGGGACCCTGGATGCATGGAGCAGGCTTGTCTTACGCCCCCAATGTTCATTTTGTTTAATTTAACAAAATCAACACGGGGCCAAAACTCAAGGTTCTAAAGATAAAATGGGAAGTTGCAGGGAGAACCATTTGTGCCACCTGGCACTCCTTATAGGGTTGCCATATTTTGAAGAGCAAAAAAAAGGACACGTTTGCCAACTTCTGCTTTTAATTATGGATTGCTGCGACGCAACTCTCATTTTACATATCCATGAAAAAAAGAGGATGTCTCCTGGAAAAAGAGGACATATGGCCAACAAATGTCCTCCCTTGTAAAAGCAGAAATACGAGGTCAGACCTTGGCTGCTTTCTTTTACAAACACTATTGAAAACAACACTGGTTGAAAGAGTGGTCTGATTTAAAATACCGATGAGAAGGGCTCTCTCCCCCATTGCCCATTTCTGATCCATTGTTATTGAAGTGCAAGGCAACTCTCAGATGGAGATAAAATGCGGAAATAATAATAATAATAATTTATTATTTATACCCCACCCATGTGGCTGGGCTTCTCCAGCCACTCTGGGCACCTTCCAACAAAATATTAAAATACAGTAATGCATCAAACACTAAAAGCTTCCCTAAACAGGGCTGCCTTCAGATGTCTTCTAAAAGTCTTCTAGTAGTTTTTCTCTTTGACATCTGGTGGGAGGGTGTTCCACAGGGCGGGTGCCACTACCGAGAAGGCCCTCTGCCTGGTTCCCTGTAACTTGGCTTCTTGCAGTGAGGGAACCGCCAGAAGGAAAGACTGTCAGGAGGGATGGGAGCTGGAAATAATCTCTGAAGGAGATGAGGACAACTCTTAAAAAAATCATTCATACCTTTAGTCCCATCTAAGTGTGGGTGGTAGCCTCATCCTTAGTCCTAAACATACAACCCAGCTAGAAGCTTACTTCTGTGGGAAACTGTGGCTTGAGGAGGTGTGGAGAGGCCCAGAATCGGATGTGGCTTATCTGGCCATCAGGACTCTCTCCACGACATGCCCCCCTCTCCAAACACACCCGTCAGGTGAGTGGCGAGCACCAAGAAATTGAAGGGGAGGAATCATAATTCTGGTTTGCAGCCCCACTTCAGAAAGGCAATAAATATTCTTTGAACCTGCAGATTCAAATCAGTGTACACACACTGACACACACCCATACACCCACACACCCTTGCATGCAATAGCCAATAACACAAGAAAACATAAAGAGGCTCCCTTTTATTGATGTGATGGATCTGAAACCAGGATGCATGTTAAGGCAACTGTGCTGGTGCTGCATGCGACCATCACCCCCTGCCATGCAGGGGAAGAACGTGACTCCTGAGCAACTTAGGGCAAGGTGAGAAACCGCGTGCAGAAGCATCATCACACTTTCCCAGGATCTTCCTTCAGAGTCACCGTCCGGTTGAACACAAGCTTCAGGAGGAAAGCAAGCGACATTAGCAAGAGTCCTTTGCCAGCCAAGTTCTTCCTCCCCATCACCTCCCATTTTAGAGAGCGGCTTTTCTCTTTAGGACCCTCGTACCTACGGGACCACCTCTCCTGGTATGTCCCACAGAGGAACTTACGGTCTTCAAACAAAAACATCTTGAAGGTCCCAGGCCACAGAGAGGTTAGGCTGGCCTCAACCAGAGCCAGGGCTTTTTTGGCTGTGGCTCCGATCTGGTGGAACGCTCTGCCACAAGAGACTAGGGCCCTGCGGGATTTGACATCTTTCCGCAGGGCCTGCAAGACAGAGCTGTTCCACCAGGCCTTTGGCCAGGGCACAGCCTGACTCCCTTCTTTGGCAATCCTCACATAACTCTAGCCCAATTAGTTGCCATTAATCTGATTTGAATTAATTTTATAATGAAATGATTTTAGAATGTGTATCATTTTGTTGTTGTTAGCCGCTCTGAACCCGGCTTCGGCTGGGGAGAGCGGGATATACCGTAAATAAAATTTTATTATTATAATTATTATTATTAATCTGACCTTGAGGCCTTTACAGGAACCGTTAAGAGATAGAAGGAAGCTTAAAGGCAGGTTCCGGGGAACATTTGGCCCTCCGGATGTTGCTGAACAACTCCCATCAGCTGCAGCAAGAGTGGCAACACGGCCGGCGGCAATGGGAGTTGTAGTTCAGCAACACCTGGAAAGTCAAAGGTTCCCTGTCAACACAGGGTCTCTACTGGTATATCATCCCTGGCAGGAGGCCCCATCTGACCTCTGGCTGAAAACCTCTATCAAAGGAGAGTGTCTGACATCTTCCAAAGCAGTCTGTTTGTTTCACCGTCCAACTGCTCGTCCTGTCAATAAGTTATCCCTCATGTGCAGCTGAATTTTCCTTTCCTTGCCATTTGAACGGGGGCGAGGGGGGGAACCCTTCCAGGTTTTTGCACCTTTTGGGAACTGACCTTTGCACCCGTGCTGTCAGGATCGACTGAGAAATAGCCAAGCCGTTCAAACTGGAATTTGGTAAAAGGCTTGGCCCCACACACAGACCTGTCCACCAGAGCCTCCTCAATCACAGAGAGGGAGTTCTGGAATGGGAGAGAGAACAGAGAGAGAAAGATGGAAAGGAGCAGGCAGGAAAGACTAAAACAAGGCAACAGAACTTCTCTCAGATGGGCAGGCCAAAGAGTCTTTAGCCCTGCTGATTAAAATATGTAACAGTACTTTTCTCTACTCACCAGGGACACCCCACCCAGAAGGCAAAGTGAGGTGATCACCTCAGGAAACGGAATCCACAGAGACAACAGGTCCGGCCTCCAAGGAATGCGCTACCTGCTGCTGCCACGGTGGCAGTGACGGCGTGCTCCTCTGAGACCGGATCTGCTGCCTCCTTGGAAGCCCCCACCGTGCTGCCTCTACAGCAGCCTCTTCCTCCTGCCCTTGTTCCTGATGTAGATCTTCACTCATCCCTTCTTTCCTGGCCTGGAATTGGGCCAGCCCTGCTACTCACGGGTGCAGCGCATGAGCTCTTGTGGTTACCTGCCTTCACCAATTTTTACATGGCTTGCTTGGGAGGAGATGCCCAGGTTGGTAGGCACGCACTGATCCGCACGCTCCAATTTACTTATATAGGTAAAGGTAAAGGGACCATTAGGTCCAGTCGTGGCCGACTCTGGGGTTGCGGCACTCATCTCGCTTTATTGGCCAAGGGAGCCGGCGTACAGCTTCCAGGTCATGTGGCCAGCATGACTAAGCTGCTTCTGGAGAACCAGAGCAGTGCACAGAAACACTGTTTACCTTCCCACTGGAGTGGTACCTATTTATCTACTTGCACTTTCATGTGCTTTCGAACTGCTAGGTTGGCAGGAGCAGGGACCGAGCAACGGGAGCTCACCCCGTTGCAGGGATTCAAACCGCCGACCTTCTGATCCGCAAGTCCTAGGCTCTGTGGTTTAACCCACAGCGCCACCCGCGTCCCGTAATTCACTTATACCTCCTACCAAATTACACGCCCACACACAGAAGGTGTTGGCCTAGCAGGAACCACTTTACAAAACTCCTTAGCAAGGTGTACATTGTTAGTACAATGAGATGCTTCCCTGGCAGTTTCTTTGTGCATTGTTAACCTCACCTTTTAATAATAATAAAAACGTCAATTTCTAATATTTTATGCCCTCTCGTTCCTCTCCTTTAATCTTGTCGTATTATATAATGGAATGTGATGCCTTCTTGTTCTTGCAATTTTCTACTTTTCCATTAAAAAAAATAAAAATTGAATACCCCCTGCTTCTCAAGCCACACCATTTCTCCCAACATAGCTCCACCTCTTCCTCCTCCCTCCTTCTGTCTTCCCTAGTCCAAGGCATTAATAATAATAAAACACTCTTCTGGGCTCAGCACTCACAGGATTGACATCACTCAGGAAACCCTGTGGCACCTCTGCGGGGTCTTCGGGGTTCTTGTGCAGGAACCTGCAAGCCACAAAAAGGGTTTATAGTCACACTGAGGATGAGGTTCGGCTGCCGGAACAGAAGACAAGAGGGTTCTGCTGCATAGGCCGGCCAATGGCACTCTTGTATCCTAAGCATGGCTCTTCCAGATGCTCTCTGTAGGCCCTGGGGAATGAGCCAAGTCCTTCTTGGGCTCGATGTTACTTCTACCTATGGTGTCAAGTCTACTCACTGAATGGAGAAAGCTGGGCAATGCAGACGGCCAGCCTCACAGAAGGTCCAGCCCATGTTCAATGAGCTCATCACAACCCTGACTTGGCAGGAAGCAGCAGCAAAAGCGTTATCTCAGGGAGAAACTCCTCTTTTGTAATGGGGCAGCTGACAAACTTGATGTAAACTCCCCCATTAGCTACTAAGCCGATGGAGCGGAGATACTTTGCTGTAGGTCAGGAGGCAATTAGCCTTGCTGGTTTGGGTTTTCTCTGCCAAGTTTTGTGCGGAAAGTCTTATTTTGCCAATCTATGAAGATCTGCACTAGTTTCCAATTCATTTCCAGGTGCTTGTTTTAACTTTGAAAGCCCTACGTATCTTTGGGCCCAGCGCCCTCCAAGACTGCCCTACTTCCCTATGAATCTGTCTGAATATCAAGGATAAAACATGACGATCATCTTAAGAGGCCCTACATAGGGTGTGTGTGTGTGTGTGTGTGTGTGTGTGTGTGTTTTCCAGTATTAGGCTTCTTTCAGCCGTAGCATCTGGAACACCTCCCCCTCCTTCCCCTGGAGACTTCTGAGGCACTGAGCTGAAGTCTTTCTGTGCCAGATGGCTTTCTTTTTGCCCAGACTACCCAGAATTCCACAGGAATTCTGCACGGTTTAAACCTGACTTTTACTATGGCCGAGTACAGATTACTGAATCTTGGTTTAATAAGGCTACGTCTGCGTAGTTGCTTCGCTGCTCCTGTCACGCAACTGAGCAAACAACCAGGAATCCATAGCTAACTGTAGTCAGAACTGGGAAATGGTAGCTAATGTCTTCCAAGCAAGCTGGAATCTGAAGCCATGGTTTAAAATTGGCCTGTGGTTCCTGGCTTGTTCAGAACCATGGTTTCCCAGTTTGAACGTAACAGGAAACTATGGTTAGCTATGGATTCTTGGCTTATTTTGCTACCCCTGCAAATGGAGAAGCAAAGCAGCTGTGTACAGGTTCACGAAGCTTGCACATAGTGCACAGTTCATCCAGACATGGCCAGCACCTCTGCTGTCTCTGTTTTTATGAATTTTAGAACTATTTTAGTTATTTGAGCTGCTTTGAAAGAATAGTCCTAAGAGCAGCGTACAAATTCCCTAAGGAAACAAGTAAATAAATTGGAACAGTATAATCAGTTTCCCCAAAACCACCACCTTCCTTCCGGATATAGTTATAAGTTTGATTAAAACAGATGGTGTTTCAAGATAAACTCAAAAGGTGTTGGTACCTAGTTCTGTCAACCCGCCTTTGAATACATAACACCACTATGCAATGCTTGAATATATAGCATCTGTGAGCTAAACCCAGGGGAGGAGAGAGACAAGATAAGGAAGTGGCTTTGACCCCTGTTGCCTATACTTCTTCCCAGGAATAATAAGATCCAAGGTCAAGAGGCATGTGGGGAGCCTTCTCAAACAACAGTTTTGCAAAGAGGGAGCGATCCTAATACTCACAGTCGCTCATACTGTCGAACCTCACACACGAGAGGATTTGACACCCAGTGGATAAAGGCTTTGGGTTTCTCTGCTGCCTCCGACTTTGTACAGGTCACCTCTAGCTCTTTCACACGTCCATTGGTGTCCTAGGCAAGGAGATGAAGGTCAGTTCCATGCGGCCACCCAGCCACTTTGCGATCATGCTTCGGGTATCTAGCTCCTCTCCCAAAACACTTCCTTGCAATGTGGAGCTCCCTCATCTCTTCTGCTCAGTGCAGAAGAAGGAAATGAATTTGCGACAACCAGCTCACTTGCTCTTGCATGAGCCCAGACTGCAAATCCATGTCTGTATCTCCCTAAAAGTTCATTGCAGTTCCATTTAACTGACTGGCGCTAGCTTATCTGGCCAGTTGCAGAGAAGTCAACAAATTATTTTCCACACTCTGCCTCATAATCAAGAGATGTTTTGGTTGTTTCTTCATATCAGAGAGAAAGAAAAAAGGATTCTATGGTTGCTCAACAACTGCAGGATGACCCCCCCACCCCAAAAAAAGTTGATTCAGAGCTGATGCTTCAATACACTATTCATCAAAATCACAGTCCAACAGGAACCAAAAGCAAAATTATCAGGCCACAAAAATATATCAAACGCTAGAAAATGTTTGGACATACAATGCTTTCTTTTAAAAACATTGGGTGAGGGCGGGGGGGGGGGCTCCAATAGTAGAGATTTCATTTGGAAAAAAGTATAGGGTCACCACAGAGAAGGCCCTGCTGTGCTCTTGCGGATAACTCCTCATAGTAATAGTACTGGTTTATGCAACTGCATAAAGGTAAAAGGTAAAGGTACCCCTGCCCGTACGGGCCAGTCATGTCCGACTCTAGGGTTGTGCGGACATCTCACTTAAGAGGCCGGGGGCCAGCGCTGTCTGGAGACTCTTCCGGGTCACGTGGCCAGCGTGACGAAGCTGCTCTGGCGAGCCAGCACCAGCGCAGCACACGGAAACGCCGTTTACCCTCCCGCTATAAAGCGGTACCTATTTATCTACTTGCACTTAGGAGTGCTTTCGAACTGCTAGGTGGGCAGGAGCTGGGACCAAGAGACGGGAGCTCACCCCGCCGCGGGGATTCGAACCGCCGACCATGTGATCAGCAAGCCCTAGGCGCTGAGGTTTTACCCACAGCGCTACCCGCGTCCCATGCAACTGCATAGGCAGCAGCAAAATGGATTTCCCCCTCTTTTACTCCAATCTCTGGGATGAAATATTCAACTGGAGAATGTAACATAGGAACAGGATGTTGGGGCAGATGGGCTTAATCACACAGTGCCTGCAGCAACTCTGGGTAGTTCTAACCTTAGCAAGAGAGTTAAACTTAAGCTTCAGAAATCACTGGAGGAGAGCCAAGGAACTGGTGTATGTGTGTGTGTTATTTCGTTTTCTACTACTGCAAGCAACCTCAAGGCTTATTTGATCAAAAGACAGGTGTGAGATCTATGTTGTTGTTTTTTTAAAAAAAGAACTAGATTTCACCGCTTGCTTGTGCAGACAGACAAAAACCACTAAGCAGGTAGCGAATTGGGAGAAAGACCTAGCAGAGCCACAGCTGGAGTCTTACAGAGCTGTAAGCATAGCTGCTGGAATGGTCCATGAGGCTGATCTATGCCGAGTGCCACAGCTGATGTTTTCTTCTATGGGAAGCTCTTAGGCCCTGATCTACAGGGATAGCTGCAGAGCTGCGGTAAGAGGCCTGTAAGGAGATGCCACGGCAGACTCACCTTAATTACGCTCTGGACAGCAATGACGTAGCCCGTGTGCCTCAAACCCACTGGCTGGCCGGGCGCCAAGCGCTTGTAACCTTTCTCTGGCACCTGGCAGGGAAGAGATGCCAACGTCAGTGGAGACCAAACAAGGGGAATCAAATCACTTCAGTCCGCTGGCACATGGATATAAAAACGTTCTGTACTAAATTGCCAGTTCTTATGGGGCAGGCACCTCCCTCATAGTAGCAAGGATCTGCAACGTAGCTCCCTGTAGTTATTTTCAAGACATCCCCATAATAACAACAATAATTTATTATTTATACCCCACCCACCTGGCTGGGTTTCCCCAGCCACTCTGGGCAGCTCCCAACATCATCATCATCATAAATTTTATTTATATCCCGCCCTCCCCAGTCTCAGGGCAGCTAACACCAGGTATAAAAACAATTGATTAAAATACAAGTTAAAAGCAGGATTAAAATTCAACATTAAAATGCAGCCTCATTTCAGTAGAAACTCAAATCAAAAACTTTTTGGGGATGAAAACGTCAAATCTTCACCAAGGCCAACCATCCAGACTGGTCCTACGTGGGCCAGAAAAAAGCCAGGGAAGTCCCCAAATAGGAGTTCCATCCCAGAAAGAGAAAGGAAAAAGGAAAGAGGCGAAGGGGATCAAGTTGTTTCCAAGCCAAAGGCCAGGCGCAACAACTCTGTCTTACAAGTCCTGCGGAAAGAATATCAAAAACACGATAGAACATCAAACATTAAAAACTGTCCTAAGCAGGGCTGCCTTCAGATGTCTTCTAAAAGCCAAATACTTGTTTATTTCCTTGACATCTGACGGGAGGGCGTTTCACAGGGCAGGAGCCACTACCAAGAAGGCCCTCTGCCTGGTTCCCTGTAACCTCACTTGCAGGGAGGGAACTGCCAGAAGCCTCAGAGCTGGACCTCAGTGCCTGGGCTGAATGATGGTGGTGGAGATGCTTCTTCAGAAGCATCACTCCACAGGGCATGGCGGCCTCAGCCAGAACAGCACAGCTAGCAATCAGATGGGCATCTGAACTCTTTGCCCACAGCTCCCACACTCTGTATGGGCAAATCCTGTCATAGCTCAGGAGTCACCAATCACAGGAAGGGGGCAGAGTTAGGGCTCCTGGTGAAATTTGGCCCAGGTGATGACCTGGTTAACGTGCCTGCAGAATGTAGCCTGGTGTGGGCGGTCAGACAGCAGCCCTTAGTACAAGTGGGCATGGATATTCCAGACGAAAAAGGCAAACAATTTGCTTCCAGTTTAAGAGACTGTCAAATGAAGCTCAGACAGAAAACAAGAGGAGAGGGAAAGGTGTGCCCTTAGAAGACTGGGAGGTGGGTGAAAATAAGCCTCATTATAATGTGTTTGCATGACAAACCATACTTTTTAATAATATAACCGTGTGTGTATACAAACACTCAGGAACAAATAAATGTATAACATTTATATTGGGCAGTGAAGTGATTTTTTATATTTTTTATCTCACATGTAGTATTGTTGGACAAGGAGCATCTTCCCAAGTAAGACAGGTGCCGATTACAAGCTGCCAATTTGTCCAAGCACAGAGCAAAGGACATGGATCTGGGGTTCAGCTTGTCTACCACCAGGCCTAGTTTTGGCAGGAAAGCCAACCTACATGAACCCTTTGGGTGCCAGGAGACGTTTTCTGGTGTGCATGGTTCTAATTTTTAAAATCTGTATTTTTAAAAGATCGTGCAGAGATGGTCCAGGCCAGTAGAAGTGGCCACAAGGTGGACTTCTAATACAAACAACCAATGAGAGATTCAAAATACACTCTCTGAGTCAGAGGAGCTGGCGCTACCAAGAGAAGTGAATTACCATATTTTTTGCTGTATAAGACTCACTTTTCCCCTCCTAAAAAATAAGGGGAAATGTGTGTGCGTCTTATGGAGCGAATGCAGGCTGCACAACTATCCCAGAAGCCAGAACAGCAAGAGGGATCGCTGCACAGTGATCCCTCTTGTTCTGGCTTCTGAGATTCAGAATATTGTTTTTCTTGTTTTCCTCCTCCAAAAACTAGGTGCGTCTTATGGTCTGGTGCGTCTTATAGAGCGAAAAATACGGTAATCTGCAGTGCAGGCATGGCTGCCGTCCAGAGAATGCAAAAGCTACACAAAATTGCTGGAAAAAAGAAAAGGTGGAACCGCAAATGACAGTGGTGACCGCCAAGACCACCAGGAACTATGGGCAACTTGAAGATACATACCCTAAAACACCCTCCCATACAGGAGGGATCGGTGGAGACAGCAAAGTCCCTTTAAAATAAGAGAAAGCCTTTGTGCTGACGCATTTTACAAACCCCGCTTTCTAGCAAGGAAGAGATGATGCCTCATCTGCTCCAGAGTCCTACAGCAGGATGAAGTATGCCCAGCTGGCATCCGGTTGAGGTGCCCACAATTTTTTGCAGCACCCCATTCTGTGCCCCCAGCATCACCAATATCAGCTTTCTTCTCTTCCTCAATGCATTGCCTCTCCCGCCCACCCACAGGCTCACCTCCCGGAAGTCACTCTGCTCAATATAGACGGTTGGCTGGAAGGGGACTTTGTGGAAACCTTTGGTCTCATCAGCGGGGAAATTGGGTACGTCGATTTCTAAGGTCTGTAAGGAAGAAAGGAAGGATTGATGCACACTCGACGGGGGTGCTAAGAGAGGTCTAGATTTTACAGGGAGGTGGGCAAGGTGGGAAGCCACCCAACCCCCACGCTGCAAAGGCCGCAGGCTTACTTTCTGCGGTGCGGGAAAATTGACGATGGTCACGCTCAGTGGTTCCAGCACGGCCATGACCCGGGGCGCCTGTTCGTTCAGCACCTCCCGCACACAGGCTTCCAGCATATGAGGCTCCATTGTGCACTGGGCGACCGTCACGCCCACCTGTCAAGAAGAGGTTGGAGTGAGCCAAGCAACAGGGAAAGGACAACCCACCAGCTCCAAGCAAGAGGTGGGGAACATGTCCTCTCTCTCTCTTTCTCCAAGGCAGCCTTTCTCAAGCTGCGGGTCCCCAGATGTTGCTGAACTACAACTCCCATCACCCCTAGCTAGCAAGGCCGGAGCTCAGGGATGATGGGAGTTGTAGTCCAACAACATCTGGGGGCCCACAGGTTGAGAACCACTGCTCCAAGGGCTGAACTCCCTTTGGGGAAAGTGGTCCCCAGGGGAATTGGGGGGGGGGCTACACACTTGTGGTGGGAGGTGCCAAAAGACGCACACCCCACTCGCTCACAAACTTTCCTCTGCTCGGCTTCCACACAGAGACAGGAAACTGAAAAGAAAGGGATCTGATGACATGGGAATAAATCTCTTCTTGAATGATCAGCTCACTGAGCAGAGGAACGGCAGGGGGGAGGAGGCACGGCTTGGAGGGGGTGCGGGGCAGTCTCAATTAAGAAGTCTGACCAGACGGATTAGGCCCACGGAGCAGGGGTTCTTCATCCCGGCTCTAAGGGGAAGATGGCCGTCCTGTAGCGCAGCGGCAGAGCATCTGCTTTGCATTCAGAAGGCCCAGTCTTCAATCCCCAGCAGCGCTGGGAAAGACTCACTGCCTGAAATGCTAGAGAGATGCCACCAATCAGGGCAGACAATACTGAGCTAGATGGACCAATGGCCTGACTCGGTTTAAGGCAGGCTCCTATGTTCCTATGCCAACACTTAAGCCGTTTTCAGGGGCCACAGTCCCAATCTCTCCAATGCCCATATGGCTCTAGGGAGATGGCACTTTTCCCTGCTGCCTCTGGAGGCATGGAGACAGAGGTTGCACCCTGTGGCTGCTTAGCAGGAATCCAAGAGGTTCCTTAGTCAGGTCCACGTTGAAGCCATGTAACTGAGGAGCATCTCGACAACAAAGGAGCTGGGGGTGTGCCCTGCTGCTCACGCCATGCCCAAAAGGAAAAAGTGGCGCGTAAGCTCCATGACACGCAAGCAAAACCCGGAACAGGGCCTGAACTCTGTACCCAGCACCCCATGGCATTGAGGCACCCACGTATTCCCCTTGGCCGAGCTGCACCGAACCCCAAAGGACATGTCTTTACCCTGGCGCAGAAGTTGTTGATTGCCTCTGCCGGGAAGCCCCGGCGCCGCAGAGCTGTCAGCGTAAAGAGTCGTGGGTCATCCCAGTCCCTGGAATGGCAACGGCAGCAGTGAGTGGCAAGAGGCAGAAAGAAGCCTTGCTCCAAATCGTACCTGCCTAGTTCCTTCCCAGCATGCCATGCATGTATCCCCTCCCCCCCCCCACCTGGGACTATAGGGCTGAAGTGAAACGGGTGGGTTTGAAGTATGCATGTGCTAGATTCTCCTATAAGCCACTTTGAGGATCCTTACATCAAAAGGTGGGATTACAGATCTTCTAAAATGTCTGAGGCCGCCAGAGGGAGAGGATGCAGCAGCAAAGGACCCCTCCCTCCAGCTGAATTACTGCCTTCTTAGGCAGATGTTTGGATTTGATATCCCGCTTTATCACTACCCTAGGGAGTCTCAAAGCGGCTAACATTCTCCTTTCCCTTCCTCCCCCACAACAAACACTCTGTGAGGTGAGTGGGGCTGAGAGACTTCAAAGAAGTGTGACTGGCTCAAGGTCACCCAGCAGCTGCAGGTGGAGGAGCGGAGACGCGAACCCGGTTCCCCAGATTACGAGTATCGCTCTTAACCACTACACCACACTGGCTCTCCAGATGTGAAGGGCTTTGGCATTCAGAAAGCCCTCCAGGTGTTCTTGGACTGCTATTCCCACCAGCCACAGCCAACACGGCTAAATGGCAAGGGATGATGGGAGCTGTAGTCCAACGATGTCTGCAGGCACCTGGTTCCGCATCATACCAGGAAGGGTATTACAAAAGCCCTTTCTGCTGTTCTAACAAAACTTCACAGACTGAAGCACTGGGTCATCCAAGGAGGGACGTGAACCCAGGGCTGTGGGGAGGGGCAGCATTAAGGGCTGGGAACAACTCTGGGGATGGATCACAGATTTTGCCCAGAGATGAGTAAAAAGAAGCTCATTCAGGGTATATTGCAAGTGGATTGTTCCATAAAATTACTTGGGAGCCTCAAGTTCCTGTTAGGGATCTGAAGCCGATTATATTTCGTGAACTACCTTGGCAGTGGTGCTTTGCCCTGAAAGGTGGCATAAAAGTACAGTGGTATCTTGGGTTAAGAACTTAATTCGTTCTGGAGGTCCGTTCTTAACCTGAAACTGTTCTTAACCTGAGGTACCACTTTAGCTAATGGGGCCTCCCACTGCCGCCGCCCGATTTCTGTTCTCATCCTGAAGCAAAGTTCTTAACCTGAGGTATTATTTCTGGGTTAGCGGAGTCTGTAACCTGAAGCATCTGTAACCCAAGGTGCCACTGTTCTTCAAATAATAATAATTTAAAAAATCAAACCCTGTCCCTCACCTGACAGCCCCTGAATCTACCAGGCGAATGATCTTGCGCTTGGAGACCACTGTGTAGAGGAGATTGAGGCGGCCATACTCCCACTGCACGGGACAGTAGACATCCAGGGCGTTGCACAGCCAGAAATAGGAGGAGCGTCTGCCAAGAGAGAGGAGAGCAGCAGCTGTCAGAACAGCAGCAAGTAACCTTTCTGCAGTCCAGGGGCCACATTTCTGCAGTCCAGGGTCGGCGGCAAAACCGGTCACAGGAGCATGTGGAGCATTTTGCCTTCAGTCTGCTTTCTACACTGTCACACAGCTTTCCCTATCCTCCTTACATGCAGCCAAGAGGTTTTATTGGAGTTCAACAAGGCAAAAAAAAAAAAAAAGTCAATGAAATTACAAAGCTCGGATAGTGAGGGGTGTGGCCAGAGGTGAGTCCTGAGGGCTGGACAAAAAAAAGTTTTGAGGCGGTCACATTGGTTCCTGGGCCTAAGACTCCACACCCCTGTGACAGGTCACCTATAACAGGAAAAAGCAGATAGATTCCTGTCAAGAGGCTGACGTCGGCTACGTACTTGTGGCTATCTAGCTTTGAAGAATTTGTTTGGCTTTCGGAACTCCTGTTTTTGAGCAAAAATAATTATGTGCGGTCAGGATGAGAGCAGGACAGAGACCCAGTCACAGGGGACCTACTAAAATCCTGCTGCATGCTCAAGGCAGAAAATCCAGAGGCAGAGCACCCCTGACAGACAGCCGACTATCTGACCTCTGTTCAAAGGCCTCCACTGAAGGAGTGGTCATTAGTTCCACCACAGAACTCATCCTCAAGAAGTTTCCCCTAGCATCCAATTCAAATCTTCCCTTCTCTAACTTAAGCCCATTAGATCTAATTTCCACCTTTGCCATGAGGGCCAGAAGCTTGCGTTCCACTGGAGGTAAAACCAGAATCCTCAGAATAGGATATCCAAGTGGCAGATTCTGCCCCTGTACACATGAGGAGTCTACATCCATAGAAACCCAAGCCTCCTAAATCTGGGGTTCTATTTCTCCTCATAGGATAAGGGATTCCGCTACAGGCCTGTGGTTGCTCCCCACAACAGGAGAGCGTCTCAGCCACTTCCCAATCGAGCAAGGAGCTCTGTTGTCTCTCACCTGGCCTGGAACTCTTTGGTACAGAGCGAGTGAGTGATGTTCTCTATGGAGTCGCAGAGGCAGTGTGTGTAGTCGTAGGTGGGATAGATGCACCTGGAACCCAGGGTACAGCCGTAAGGTCAAGAGCTTCAGAACCAGAACCAGCCCATCTCTATGCAGCTCAACTTTTTCCCCACCCCCACAGCCTACCCAGCCATCAACCCCATCCCTCAAAATGCTCTTGCAGATCCACCGCACTACCATGGCATGTGCCCTTGCTTTTAAGTCTGGTTGGGGGAGAGGCCAGCCTTCCAACCTGAGGAGAGCAAGGGTCAACTGTAGCCAAGGGGATGGCATCCTGCCCAAATTCAGAAGCAGTCCCCCTTCCCCCCATTCCCAAATCCGAGAGCACCAGCCAGTTGTCAAAAATGTTTACTGGATTTGTGAGCCGCCATTTTGCCAAGGCCCCTGAGGTGGTTTGTAAGTTTTAAACAGCAAATCAGACATGTGATATGAAACGTAAAGAGACAAGAGTCCCATGGGGGCCAACTGGGAGCCGATGATATGGGGGCATCCTCGGCCGGGCCTCCCTCGCTTCCACCTTCCCTCAGAGCACGCAGGTCTTTAGGGGAAGGCGGGGGAAGGTTCTCGCCGCAATGGTTCTCCTCAGGCCATGGATGGTTCTGTCAGGGCCTGGTGGTCCATGTGCTCCCCGGCCTAGTCTCCCTCACTTCCATTTCCCTTCAGGGCACACAGGGCTTTCTTAAGCAGTCCCGGGGACGGGAGGGAGGGGCTGCTGCACACACATTAAGCCCTATGGCACAGCCATCCGTCCCAACAGAAAATGCGGGCCAGAAACACCTAACCCATCTCTGAACCAGCAACCCCAAGCCTCCAGTACCCCCACCAGACACACACACCCATCTTGCATACCACTTGTCCCCGGTGCGGTGATGTGGTGTGTATTTGATGCGGTAGGCGACAGGGTCCATCTTCCCATCTTCCATCACCAGCTTCATGCGCAGGGTGGCCTCGCCCTCCGCAAACTTCCCCTTGCGCATGTCCTGCAGAGGAGGAACCCACACTGGAGCTTTGAGCCAGTCAGACATGAAAACTCACCACGAGGTTAAAAAACGGCAGCTTCTGCCACCTCAGTTTTTGCCCTGTCAGGAGCAGCCTTCCGGTTGCTCTGCTCTACAGGCAGACACATGTATATACTGTACAACAAAGGCTGCTCCTCAAAATGCCAAATTCATGCCAATGAAGCCCAAGGAATGCAATCAGAGCGACGTATTTTTTTTAACTTACTTTGTAAAGTTAACCCTGCTTCCAAGATTCGGTTATTTCAATGAGTTTTTGACCAGTAATGAAAGGAAATAAACTGAGTGGAAGGGCCCAGATAGAGGTAGTCAACATGCGACCCTCCAGATATCTGTTGGACTACAACTCCCATCATGCCTGACCATGGGCCACGCTGGCTAAAGCTGATGGGAGTTGTAGCACCATGTTGGCTACCCCCAGATTAGGACAAAGGACAATAGCCATCTAAGGAGGGCAGGGAGAAAGGTGTACAAAATAAGGACTCTGATTGCTGGAAGCACACCTGTATAATTTTCTGGGCCATCATCAATTACTACAGGAATAACCATGAGGGCTAGAAATTTGTTGTGGTGGTTGTTTTCAAAAAACCCCAAAAAGACAAGGCCAAGAATGCTGAATTCTACAGCAAGGGAAGCCACCCTAGATTGCCCACATGAAACGGGAGTACCTCAAAAAGCAGGAGCGATTCCTCGACTGGCCGGTCTCGCCATGGAGAAGGAGGAGGATTATGTCCCTTGATTTCTTCCACCTTCTGGTGGCAAACGTAAGCATGGCCCCTGAGGCAGGGAAAGGACACAACCAGTCACAAGGGAAAGAAGAATGCACCTGTGGCGGAAGTCAGGTGTTAACCCTTTCCCCCTTTTCAGCATCTACCCGCCTCACCTTCGGATGAGATCCACCGCCCAGGTGTACAGCTGGTCAAAGTAGTCGGAAGCGTGCGTCACCGCATAGGGGGTGTATCCTGGGGGAAATAAGGCCAGGTCGTAAGAAGGTGTGCCCCCTTCATGCCATACTTGGCCCAGTCCCCACCGCTCCCCTCAAGCCCACGTCTTAGGGCAACAACTCCCCAAAACCCACGCTCAGACATCAGGTCGGTCACTGTGAGAACAGGATGCTGGACTAGATGGGGCCATTGGCTGCCTGATCAGGCAGGCTCCTCTCGTGTAAACAAGCTGTTGCTACTCTTAAAAGCTTCATGTAAACAAGTCATCCGTAAGGGCCTCATTGTTGCACTTGAGCTTGACACCATGGTGCAAATTGGGCTAACCAGTGGTTGTTTTTTCTGAGGGTACCAGCGCTGGTTTTTTAATAATTATTATTATTATTATTATTATTATTATTATTATTATTATTATTATTATTATTATTTTATACCCGGCTCCTCTGGCTGGGTTTCCCCAGCCACTCTGGGCGTCTTCCAACAAAAGAGAAGAGAAGCCCCTGGTTAAAAGTGTGGCACTGATTGTAACTGTGTACTGGCATCTGTTTTTCTAGAAGGAAAGCACTGGTGTCAACCTAGCATGGGGTCCACAAAGCCAACAGCCTTCCCCCCACCCCACCCAGAGTCACAGCTCTCTTTCGCCCAGGCAACATTTCCACATTTTGTAGCACAAGACACACATACCTAACCATTCCACTATGTCCCTGATGGCTGTGAAGTACTTCTCCTCCTCCTTTTCAGGATTTGTGTCGTCATAGCGCAAAAAGCAAATCCCGCCATTTGCCTGGTTGTGGGGAGAGAAATTAAGCAGTACAATTAAGCCACCCACGAGTTCAGCAAGACGTCAGCTTGGTCCCTAAAAGTAATTTCATTTTGTCATTCCCCTCCCTCCCCTTAAATCCCTTTAAAATTAAATCCCTTTAAATTTAAATCCCTTTAAATTCTAATCATTACTGACACAAAATACCTTTCCCTTATGGCCGCCAGCTTAAGCAATGCATGTTGCTATACATAATTTCATATCTGTAATAATGCTGATATATATATATATATATACACACACACACACACACTTTGACGCAACTTGGTCGATATATTCGGAAATGTTTATCTGAGTGTTCACTGTTCAATTTTTAGTTTTAATTTTATGTAATAGTTGCACGTCATACGCTTTAATGTGAACAAAGATATAGCTCAGCGCAAATGTGTTAAAACAGTTTAAAGATGAAAATGGAGAAAAATGATGTTACCTCAAAAAATAAATAAGTAGAATTAACATGTTCCAATTTGAAACTTCAATTTAACATGTAGGGAGTACAGTGCACACTAACAATGTATAAAACACTGAAGCAAATTAATAAATGCGTGCTTTCAAACAAGGTACATATAATCCTACTGTTATGTCTTCTGGCCTATATCATATGGTCTTATATGCTATGAGCCACTTTGGGGCCTATCTTTTTTGAAAAAATGACACACACATCGCTAGATGAAGATGAGGCTGTCCCTCCCCACTCACTATCGCCTGTCACCCCAACTCCAGTTCAGCAAAAAGCTGAGTTTGCAGCAGGGCAGAGTGTGGAAAAGTGAACGGTCTCTCACCTTGGCAAAGCCGAAGTTAAAATTGATAGCCTTGGCGTGGCCAATGTGCAGGATGCCATTGGGCTCAGGGGGGAACCGAGTGCGCACCTGTGGAGGAAGACATTTTCAATGCAGTTAACCGAGATCTCTCTGGATGCAGTCTCCTCCTCAAAACCTCAAAGACACCCCACACCCAGCCCCACCCAAAGGCCAGGGTGGGGCCTCCCCCCAGATCATATGCTATGACAAAACTGTAGGTAAAAAAGTAAAGGTAAAGGACCCCTGGACGGTTAAGTCCAGTCAAAGGCGACTATGGGGTTGCGGCGCTCATCTCACTTTCAGACCGAGGGAGCCGGCGTTTGCCCTCAGACAGCTTCCGGGTCATGTGGCCAGCAGGACTAAACCACTACTGGCGCACGGAGAACCTTGACAAGTGCCGGAGCGCACGGAAACGCCGTTTACCTTCCCACCGCAGCAGTACCTATTTATCTACTTGCACTGGCGTGCTTTCAAACTGCTAAGTTGGCAGGAGCTGGGAACGAGCAACGGGAGCTCACCCCGTCGTGGGGATTTGAACTGCTGACCTTACGATCAACAAGCCCAAGAGGCTCGGTGGTTTAGACCACAGCGGACCCTGCAGGAGTCTGCAGCAACATCCAGCTCACTAAGCAACCATGGCTGTGTCCTCTTTTCTTACAACTTGACATCACATACACGCTAAAGGCTGGGGGGAGAGAATTTGGCTGTCTACGAGGCTTCTGGTCCCTCTCATTATGCACAGTACACCCTTAGGGATTTAGGACATGGAAAACAGCAGCTTCACCGCCAAGGAAGTGAGGACCAGGGAAAACAGAGGTCTCTGCTGTTTCTCAAAAACCTTCGCAAAGGCGAACCCTTGTTCACCTGCACATGATTGGCATCAGATTTATTCTTCCAGTGGAAACTGTTGCTGGGCAGGAAAGAGTAAATCTGGCACCTGGAAAATGCCGAGGTTTTGCTCCCATGCACAGACACCCTTGTCCTATGCCTGCTAGAGCTATGCATCTGTGGCATCTCACTGCTTCCCCAAATCTGGGTTTTGCCATAACAGCAGCTCGGGGGGGCACAAAGTTTCACAGGGACTGAGAGATGCAAGTTACGGGGGCCAACTGCTCCACGAACCCAGCCTCCCATAGGAAGAAGGATGGAATATCTCCACCCCCCCCCAAGAGCACCTGTCCGCCTGTGATCTCCAGATGCTGCTTCAGTAAGTTCATGGTGTTGGGTGTGACAACGTAGCCTTCCGTTTTGTAGTTCTCACCTGGAAAGGTATAAGGGACATGATCAGCACCAGTCACAGAACCGGGATAATTTTGCATTAAAGTTTCTTCACTGTCATTCTTTGGTTGATCATTTGACCAGGTTTGTGGGGCTTAGTAATGTGGGGTTGTGGCTTCATAAGCAATCTTCCCTACCTACCACCCCCAAACACACTTGTTTTTTGGCAGTCAGGTGCTGTTGGGTGCTGCCTGGTGGCAAGTGAAGCAAACTCCACCTACAAGAGATAAGCCACCGAAAGCCTAAATATAAGCAGCGTCACCATCAGAGCAGGACTTGGAAGCAGAGGTCCAGGTCCACACTCAAAAGCACAAGAAAGGACACAGCAATTTTGCCCAAAAGCCGATTGTGCTATGATGATGTTTTGCTACTGTTTTGTCTTAAATTCTGCGGTGATTAAGTTTCTATATACAGCGGTAGCTTGGGTTAAGTACTTAATTCGTTCCAGAGGTCCGTTCTTAACTGGAAACTGTTCTTAACCTGAAGCACCACTTTAGCTAATGGGGCCTCCTGCTGTCACTGTGCCACTGCTGCACAATTTCTGTTCTCATCCTGAAGCAAAGTTCTTAACCCGAGGTACTATTTCTGGGTTAGCAGAGTCTGTAACATGAAGCGTATGTAACCCAAGGTACCACTATACAGAAATTGTGCTCCGGTGGCGTGGCAGCAGAGTGGTGCTTCAGATTAAGAACAGTTTCAGGTTAAGTACGGACCTCCAGAACGAATTAAGTACTTAACCCAAGGCACCACTGTATGCATATCCGTGCACCTGTAGGCACGTATTAAAGTTTTTATGGGGGGGGGACATTTCCATTACATCAAAGGAAAAACTGCAACCTGATACTGACCAACGCTGTACGGTTTTGTTTTCATCTATCTTTATAGGCCCACCACAGCCTACAATGATAACATTCAAGGATTTGTACAGTAAGCTGCCTTGAGTTCCGTCTTGTCATGGAAATGCAGGGTGCAAATATATCCCAATATATAAATAAAACGTCTCCTAAACCCACAGGCAGGCTCCTGGTGCGTCATTTCCCACAACCACATGCATAAGCACAGCACAACTGGACCCTCCTGACACCAATCACTCCTTTCCTTGAAATCAGGCAATATCTGTGGTTTCCACAGGCCCTGGAATATCAGGGAGCTCATCGGTGAAGGTGAAAACCTGGCTGGAGAGACACGACCTCCAGGGCAGCTTACCTGGCTTATGGAATTTAAGCGCTTCGCCCCTCAGCTGCTCCATAAGGGATTTCGTCTCTTGGCATGCATCACCTGGAGAGAAAGCAGGGGAGGTCAGGATTCTACCACTGCAGAAGCCAGAGACTCAAGAAACAGACCCCCTTTTGCAGCAGCAACTGGGATAACTTCCTTCCCTTGCAATCTTCTAGCATCTCCACATACGGCTAGCAGTCTCCTGCCTGAAATTCTGAGAGCTGCTGCCAGTCCGTGTAGACAATGCTGAGCTGAACCAATGGTCTGGTTCAGTATAAGGCAGCTTCCTACGTCTTTCCTCTCCTCCCGTTGGAAACTCCTCCAGGCAGGGCTTCTCTCTTGTTGCTTGTCACTCGGCCACGTACCGTAACTAACACTAACAGTGTAGAACAGAGAGCCAGCATTCATAGTGGGGCGAGAGACAGCCAGAAGTAAAAGGAAAGCATTTGTCAGGAGTCTCATAGCCCTTACATGCTACAGCCTGAAGGACTCACATCCCTGGCTATGGTCAGAGGTCACGTGGTGCAGCAACCTTCCTAATGCAGGTCTGGGTCTGCTTCATGCCAACATCGATCTCCCTACACAGGAATGAAGGAAGCTGCCTTGGACAAAGGCCATTGGTCCATCTCCCTTCCCAATCCCTACTGAACTTGGAACCTTCTGCATGCATAGCATATGCCCTACCGAGTTGCTGCCCTTCCTTGGGAAACCTATATATACGATCTTCAGCTGCTCACAAGAGGAGAAAGGCAGAGAAGCAAAACCAAGTTTTGTCACAGCTACAGAAAGCCTTTGTAAGGCTGTTGTCACGATGAATTACTTCTCGAGAACACTAGAGGGCGCAGCAGATCTCTGCCAAAGCTCATCACATGAAAGTTTCAGCAGGTGAGTGGAATTTTCCACGGCAGCAAGTTATTATTAAGAACATAAGAACCACCCGCTGGATCAGCCCAGCATCTAGTTCTCACCAGATGCCTGTGGGGAAACCGGCGACCAGAGCAGGAGCAACAAGAGCACGCTGCCCTCCTGTGATTTCCTGGGGGAGCGGGTTCCATAGTGCGCTGCGTGATTATTGTTTTTAAAGCAACACAGCAAACACAATGGGAAGACACTGCTGCCAGCATTCCACCCTCCCAGTCCTCTGTGTGCCCTTTCCTAAGAGAGAGAAGGGCGCTTGGGTCCGGCAGAGCTGTGTGGTTGCCAGGAACAGGCAAACATCAAGAGCAGCTATGAGGCCTCCAAAACAAACACAAGGGAGAGCAGGTTCAGCCAAGGACTTACCGTTTTCCACCACTGCTGCCTTTCCCTTCTTGTCTGGCTCGGTGGCACGGGCCTTCGGGGCCTGACAAAGCAACAAAAGAGAGCTACTGAGTTTAACTGGACCTGGCCTTGAGGGCCTCCGTGGTGAAGAGGAGCCAAGGTTTTAAAGGCAAATCTAGCAGGCAAAACTCTTCCTGGTGCAGAGAAAGCCATGGAAGAAGCTTTACCTGCTGCTCTTATCTTCTTTTTTTAAGGACATGGAAAGGTTGGGGAGAAATGGCAGTGAAAGGAAGAGTGGGGAATTAAAGACGAGGAGGCCAATGTTTTCCTAAAAAGAACTTTGCCCTAGACTCTCAACCTTTGCCCTAAAAAACCAAATCCCTATGTCAAGCGACAATTCTTTGCTCTCCCCGGCTTACTGCATACAATGGAAATCACAAGTTTGCAACACTGCCTTATTCCCAGATTCAGAGACACGCAGGCCAAAATAAATGGGAAGAATCCATAATGCATGCTTTCAAAGACTGGGGGGTGGGTGGGACGGATGTTTCATTGGTCCCCCAAACACCACTTCCTGTCCTGAGCACAGGTGCCACTACCTACGCACCCCAAGGTAGCGGAGGTTTCAAAGAAAGGCTCACACATCCCCACCATTAATGGCTTCTGCCCGTATTAGACAAGGATGGAGAGAACCTGTGGGCCCTCCAGATGTTGCTGAGCTCCAGCTCCCATCAGCCTCAGGCAGCATGGCCAAGAGTCAGGGATGATGGGAGTTGTAGTCAGCATCTGGGAGGGCCGAAGGATTGGGGGTTTTAGATGAATCCTCTGCACTCTATTGCACACCTGAAGTGGAAACCACTAACACACCACAAGAAGGAAGGAAGGAAGGAAGGAAGGAAGGAAGGAAGGAAGGAGGGAGGGAGGGAGGGAGGGAGGGAGGGAGGGAGGGAGGGAAAGGAAGATAAACACTTACCTTTGATTTCTTTTCCAGATCAGCTTCTGTCTTTGGGCCCAGCAAGTGAAGCACCTACAGGAGAGGAAAAGCACAGAAGGAAGGAATTGATTGGTTGCCTTGGGTTTGACCTGGCCCTCTAAGTTCCTTCTCTTGACCTCCCTTCCCCAGGGCAAAACTCTTCTTATGTCAGAGATGGGGAACCAGATACTGCTGTCTTCCAGCCCCCACCAGCCCCACTCAGCCTGGCCAATGGAGTTCAGCGACAACTGGCCCAACACTGCCTTACAAAAAACACACCAGGCCAAAGCAAGAAAGCAAAACCCGCTAATCCGGTGTAAATGTCAGCATGCCTCTGCAGGAGCACAAAGTTTAGCCTGATGCTACAGCCTCCTTTCCCGATTCGAGACCGCATAGGAGGATGCAGTTGTGGTTCCACTGTGAATGCAGTGTTTCTACTGGGTAAGGAAGTATTCGGCAGAAATAACAGCATCCTGAGAATTCCAGGATTTTTATTTTTTAAGTTTCCAGTTACAAAAATAGACCTGAAGGGATGTGGGTGATGCTGATGAAGAGCTCAGAAACCCAAGGCAGTTGTCTTAGCACAGTGATGGCCAAACTTGGCCCTCCAGCTGTTTGGGGACTACATTTCCCATCATCCCTGACCACTGGTCCTGGTAGCTAGGGATGATGGGAACTGTAGTCCCAAAACAGCTGGAGGGCCACATTTGCCCATCACTGTAGACTTAGCAGGAGTCCCAGTGTGCAAAGTGCAGACCTTTAGCACCCTCCCAAAAATCTGAGAAACGGATATGCAAAACAGGGGCGTGCAAATGTAGTTACATAATATATACAGGTCACAGGGCAGCACTGCAGGAGAAATTTGCAGCGCTGAGTCTTGGTTATGGAACCTATTTTTTGTTTAAAGCACGTTTTTAACCCTACCCTTCTTCCAGGGAGCTTAGTGGCGCACAAGGCTCTCTCCACACCTCATATTACCTGCACAACCATCCTGTAATGTAGGTTAGGCTAAGAGAGATCAACTGGCCCATTGGGCTTCACAGCTGACCAGGGATTTGAACCCAGGTCTCCCCAGGGCACTTAGCAGCCTCTGCATCACCCTGGTTCTTTAAGGGGGAAGGACCTGCTGATTCTGTTGCAACGACCCAGCCAATCCCCACCTGCCTTCTCCAAAATCCCTTGTCTAGATCTGCAGGCCCCCCCTTGACGTACCTGAAGGTCCACCTCGTTCTTAATGATTTTCCCATCAGCCCACTTCAACTTGCTCCGCGCCTCCCCTGCAAAAGAGAAAGGAAATCAGAGCAGTCATTGACAATCCGCTGAACAGGACTCGGAAGCACAAGTCCAGGCCCCAATGGAGCCACACACCTCCCCAGGCCCTGCTTGCAGGCTCCCCAGAGATGTCTGGCTGGCCATTGTGAGAGCAGAACGCTGGGAGGATGCCCTAATCTGCTGGGAAACATGGATGGAAGATGGCGGCTGCCCTCATGCCTTGCTTGTGGGGCTCCAAGAGGCATATAGCTGGCCACTGCAGGACCAGGATGCCCAACTAGAGGGGCCTTTGGTCTGGCCCAGCAGGGGTCTTTGTACATTAGGAACACAGGAAGCTGTCTTAATCGGACCATTGGTCCATCTTGGTCTAGAGCAGGGTTTCCCAAACTGGGGTCTCCAGCTGTTTTTGGACTACAGTTCCCATCATCCCTGACCACTGCTCCCGCTAGCTAGGGATGATGGGAGTTGTAGTCCAAAAACAGCTGGAGACCCCAGTTTGGGAAACCCTGGTCTGGACTGATTGGCAGCGGCTCTCCAGGATTTCAAGGCAGGGAAGCATCCTCAGCCCTACCTGGGGCGGATTTAACCAGAGACCTTCTGCGTGAATGAAAGGGGGATTTTCTACTACTGAGCTACGGCCCCTTCCGATATGTTCCTGTATTCATGGTTAGTCCTATTGCGGAATGCGCTGGCTGAGTTTGCAAAGGGAGTGGGCGGGTTTTAGAAGAAACGAGCAGAGTCTGGAAAAGTGCACAAGGCCAGGTTGCAGAATGAGCACAGTGATGCGCCAGCAGTAAGTGGGTGTCTCACAATGGGAACGTACTTGCAGACTCCCCTGCCCGGCCTGTCACTCACCCATCAAAAGCCCCATGTTAAAGCGGTAACGCTCCGAAAGGAGCTGGGCTCTGTGTTTGCTGATGGAAGCTTCCACCTAGGAAGGAAAAGAGAAAATCTGATTATAAAATGAGAGAGAGAGAAACTAGAGCCAGTTCAAGTGGCTTCCAGACGAGGCTAAATACAAGGCAATAAAGTGGGGTGGGGAAGGTCTAAGAGTTAGTGCTGACCTTTAAAGTCCTAAACGGCCTTGGTCCAGTATATATGAAGGAGCGTCTCCACCCCCATCGTTCTGCCCGGACACTGAGGTCCAGCACCGTGGGCCTTCTGGCGGTTCCCTCTCTGTGAGAAGCCAAGTTACAGGGAACCAGGCAGAGGGCCTTCTTGGGAGTGGCACCGGCCCTGTGGAACGCCCTCCCACCAGATGTCAAAGAGAACGACTACCAGACTTTTAGAAGACATCTGAAGGCAGCCCTGTTTAGGGAAGCTTTTAATGTTTGATGCATGATGGTATTTTAATATTTTGTTGTAAGCCGCCCAGAGTGGCTGGGGAAGCCAAGCCAGATGGGTGGGGTATAAATAATAAATTATTATTATTATTATTATTATTATTATTATTATTATTATTATTATTATTATCACACTTTTCTTCCTTTTTTGCCGAACAACAGAGCCTCTTCCCTGCCAGACAGAGCTCCCCAAACCCTCCCCGACACTGGAGGAAAGTTACTGAGCCATTAGGACAACTTCCCACCTTTGGGCAAAGGTGCTCCCTGGATATCTGAGTCTTCCTAAAAGCCCTGATCCTCTTTTGGCCAGGCAACTACCCAAGTGGATGTGCTTGGCAGGATTCTCTGTGATTCAGGCTTAAGCAACAACACAGACCTTGCCTTGCACACATCTCTCTTGGCAAAAAAACAAAGACACACAGAGGCCTGGGTAGACACCCTTTGCCCAGCTCCAAGCGTGGAAGACGGGCCCGTGATGGGGCATGGCACCATTTGCTGCTCCTACCAAGGGCTGACACTCACCGCCTCTTCGATCTGCTCTGGCGTCACGATCACGCCAACGCCACATTCTCTGGCAAAGTCTGCTGCGTCAATGGGCTCCACGGGGTGGCTTTTGACGTACTCCAGAGCCGCTGCAGGAACAAAGAACGCAGGTGTATTACGAGAAGGAACGCCTGTGTGTTAAGAGCGGATAAAGTGGAATGGAGAGAGACCTGGGTTCAAATCCCCACTTAGCTATAACGTGTTGGGATGCTGCTGGGGAGACGGGGGCATTTGGCTGGCTCTAGCCACTGGGCGACACTCCGGTTCCCGGTACAGCATCCATCAGCGACACGAGGCTCAGATACGTTCAGAAGCTGTGCACGCTCTTGTCAGCAGAGTGAATAAATCCTCACAACAGAAGTGGCGGACAGAGACATGTGTAAGCATTATTTACAGCATTTAATCAGCATAGTTCAGGGACAAAGGAAAAAACATGTCTGCTTCCCTTCGTCTCCAGCAAAACAGCAAGATAGCAAAAGCAACATACAAATGGAAGTTCCCAGCAGACTGTGCTGAAAGTAAAGAGGCATGTGACACACAACAGTCATGCCTGTTCCCTTTTAAGGTGGAACGGAACTATATCCTAACATAAATCTCATCTGGTGTTTCTCTGCCAGTTAAGTGTCTCTCAGCCTAACCAACCTCACAAGGTTGTTATGATGGTAACATCGGGGTGGAGAGAGAGGAATCGTCAATCTTCATCACCCCCGACTCCTTGGAGGGCGAGACTACAATTAAACCACTGGATTGTAGAAGAGTTGGAAGAGACCACTAGGGTCACCTGGAAACAGAGGAATATTTTGCCCAATGTGGGGCTCGTACCAGCGTCCCTATGATTAAGAGTCTCATGCTCTACCCACTGAGCTACCCCCAATAAATCAACACATTAACAAATCAGAGGAAAGAAAGGTCCTTGGGAGGAACAAGCAGCAGCCCTGGCCCTGCAAGACAAGCCTTCTCAAGGCAAGGCAGGCGGCGGCATTTTGCATTATGCTCATGATTCAGTTCCTTGTTTAAAAAGTTTTTTATTTATACTTTTCAAATTTACTCATTTCATTAGTTTTAAGACCATTTTAACATTTCAAAATTTGACTTCCTCCCCCCTTTTTCTGTGGTTGCATAAATTTATTTTTTAATATCTTCTGCATATCTAAATGCGTTTAACCTGCTCATTTAATTATCTACTGTAAATATATGCTCTTATAAAACTGCAGGTTATTACAATAATCCTGCTAACGTTTTTATCTGTTTACAATTTATCTGCAAATATTCAACAAACCGTTTCCATTCTTTTATAAAAAGTTGGTTATCTTGATTTCTTATTCTTCCGGTAAGTTTCGCAGCTTGGGCTCAAGGAAGGACTAAGGGCTCAAGACTAGCCAGCAGCTGTGCCAGGTTCTTGTGCCAGGTTTCCCTGTGACAGTCTGTGTGAGCCACCTGGACTGTTTTACTAAGCCACTTTCAGAAGCCTCCAGCATGGGAGAACCAGGCCAAACCCTGCCTTCTGCATGGAACACCCTAGGTTCAGGAGGCTGCTAGGACAGCCAATGTGCTGGCCTCCAGATATTTGGGTGACCACTCCCACCATCCCTGACAATTGGCCCCACTGAGTGGGGCCGATAAGAACTGTAGTCTGAAGCATCCAGAGGGCACCATTTTGACTACACTGGGATTAAGCTGCAGGAGAAGAAAAGTACTGATGGACTGTGAATTACATTGCCGGAGAACTCTGTTGTTCCAGAAACTCAACCCTAATATACAGACAGCCAACAAGGTGCCTTCCCAATGTTTTGGACTACAACTCCCATTCAGCATTGCCAATGATCAGGAATGATGGGAGTTGTAGTCCACAACACATGGAAGGCACCACGTCGGCGACCTTTGCCCTAACACCTGGTTGTTCATTCAGCGTGATGCTTGGTGACTTAAGACAGAGCTGTGCAATTAAAAGGGTGAGATTCGTGAAGGGAGCATCTTTGCCACAGCCGGCATAAACCCTAAATGTGTACCATTGAGCTGCAGGTCTGTAACGATCTTCTTGGTTGCGATATACTCCACAAGGAAGCCAAGGTGCTTTGGGTCCTTAAGCCTGGAGGCCACATTGTATAACAGGGTGCCAACTGTCTTGTCAGCAGCTGAGCCAAGGATTTCTTGAGCCTAAAAGGGAGAGAGGGGTCAACAGGAGAGTTAAAAGCTGGTTTGGTGTACAGTCATACCTCGGGTTGAATGCGCTTCGGGATAAGCGAGTTCAAGTTGCGCTCCGCAGCAACCCGGAAGTAACGGAGCGTGTTACTTCCAGGTTTCGCCGCTTGCGCATGCACAGACGCTCAGAATGACGTCACACGCATGCTCAGAAGCGACAAAAAGCGACGCATGCGCGCGCAGATGTGCCATCACTTGTTACGTTTGCTTCTAGATGTGAATGAGGCTCCAGAACGGATTACGTTCACATCTAGAGGTACCACTGTAATGGCTGGTGTCCATCTAAAGATGTTAAGAAGAGATGACAGGAGAGGTTTCTGCAGAATGAGACAGAGAAGCTCATAGGAAGCTGCCATATACTGAGTCAGACCACTGAGGTCTATCTAGCTCAGTATTGTCAACACTGACTGGCAGCAGCTCTCCATGGTTTCAGGCAGAAAACGTTCCCCATCCTACCTTCAAGGGATTGAATTTGGGTAGATGCTCTACCACTAAGCTATGATCATTCTCTTCCCAGTTAACTTCTTGTGCATCAGGAAGACACCATCTCCACCCTGCCCCTTCCCAACTTAAGAGCCAGCATTACAGAACTGCCCTGGTTGCAGAGGGGAAAGTCCCAGCAACCAGCAGAGGGATTTTTATGTAACGCCCATGTCATTTCGTTGGGTTGCTGCACCGTTGTGTTTGGGTGCCTATGCACAAGGGATAACTATGCAACAAGCAATTCCCAGCATGCTGTTGCATTACGACAGCCCCAAACGGATATGGCTGTGGTTCATTAAACTCTGTGAAGAAACTCTTGCATCTCTCTGCACCAATGTAGGTGAATCATCTGCATTTTGGGAACTATAATTTGAAGAGTCTACTCTCCAATGATAGAATGAATGGGTACACCCTGCTTTGTAAGCAGACACCGGCCAATCCCACCCCACCCCAATGATTTCATCCTGGTCAAGAAAAACAGGAAACAAGTGCAAAAATCAGCTGACTTCTTGCTCTCTTGGTTATCTTCAAGGAGCTTCTCTCACCAGCAGGACTTTCACTTTCAGATTCTTGGAAACATTTCCAGAAGGAAATTCCACTGCAGAACATAGTGGCAGGGAACAGATTCCAGAGTGACCCCATACAGAATCTACCAGGACAGAATCCAGTCTTACAGCATAATCCTAAGCATGCTTATTTAGAAATAGGTCTTACTGTATTCAACTGGCCTCACTCACCGATAGATCTCCCCAAACCACAGTCTAAACCCACTGACCTGGAAGCCCCACTGAATTCACCAGTAGTCCCATCTTGAGTAGGACAGGACTACATGCTGGCTTATTCAGAAGTGACTGCCATTTAGCTCAAGAGGTCCAGCTGCCCAGGTAGTGCGTTTAAGATTGCATTGCTAAAATAGCTAGGGACAGCTCCTGAGGCATGATGGTGCAGCAAGTTCAGATTTGAAATAAACTATTTAAAATCAAAAAGATATTTTCGCCCTTTGCAGGAGATCCCAGGACAGAACAGTGAACTCGGAAGCCATCCTTTCTTAGTCACACCCAGTCTATCTATCTTCTGCCCTCTCTTTGACGAAGATAGAGGGTTCGCCAAACTGTGTTGTCAGGGGTTCAGAAGGAGAGACACAGGAGGGGGAGCAAATGGAGAGTGAGGAGGAGGAGTACGAGGGGGGCGCAGGCAGTGACAGTGGCCAGAGTTATTCCACAAGCCTCTCTAGCGAATCGGAGGACTCACAGAAGGGAGCGCCGGTGGCCAGAGCAAGGGAGATTCCAAGGGAGAAACCTCAAGAGGGAGGGGCCAGCGGGGAGTCCCTGAACAGCAGCTGGAGATCAGGGCCAGCGTCTCCACCAGAGCGCAGTGGGGAGGGGGAGTCCCAGGAGTCGGGACCAGTGTCCTCACCACCAGAGGGAGGAGAGGAGTCAGGTTTGGCAACACCCACATCAGGAAGCGGGGAAACGGTCAGAAGGAAAGTCACCGGCTGGGCGCGCGCGCCAAGTTCAAATGTACAGGAGCGCGGCACAGCGGGGAGCCCGGGAAGGGAGCCAGGTCCTAAAGCCCGCCGGAGGGAGGGGCAAGACTCAGGAGGCTCCGTGTCAGAGGAGTCCAGGAAGGAGGGAACCCCAGAGGGCAGAAGGACCCAACGCAGGAAAGAGCAGCGCAAGAGGTGGAGCCGGGCTAGAATCTTAAACTGGTGTGGGTGGAGCAGTGAGTCAGAGGGGACTTAGCCGGTCTAGCGTTAAGACGTGGGCCTGCGCGCCCAGAGCTTGGAAATGGAAACTAAACTTCAATAAAGACTTTTGTATATAATATCCACTGGGCGTTGGTCCTCTGTGAGCTGGGACCTAGCGGCAGTCCTGACATGTGTTATCTCTGTGAAGACTCACTGAAGCATGATAAAAATGAGAGATCATTCAGAACTGTGCTATATACAGTCATACCTTGGGTTGAAGTAGCTTCAAGTTAAATATTTTCGGGTTGCACTCTGCAGCAACCCGGTTGTAATGGAGCGCGTTACTTCCGGGTTTCGCCGCTCACACATGCGCAGACGCTCAAAATGACATCACGTGCATGCGCGGAAGCGGCGAAACGCGACCACGCAGTCGCGTCTTACGTTTATTTCAGGATGTGAACGGGGCTCCGGAACAGATCCCGTTTGTATCCAGAGGTACCACTTGTATACAGTGGTACCTCAGGTTAAGTACTTAATTCGTTCCGGAGGTCTGTTCTTAATCTGAAACTGTTCTTAACCTGAAGACCACTTTAGCTAATGGGGCCTCCTGCTGCCGCTGCACTGCCGCTGCATGATTTCTGTTCTCATCCTGAAGCAAAGTTCTTAACCTGAAGCACTATTTCTGGGTTAGCGGAGTCTGTAACCTGAAGCATCTGTAACCTGAAGCGTCTGTAACCCAAGGTACCACTGTAGAGGAATGGAGGAGAGTGGAGTTTTTTTTGGTTTTAGGTTTTTTTATTATGGGTAGGGTCCCCCCCCTCCTTCTTCCAGCAGCTATATGACAAGCAAAACTTCAACCCCTCTGTAGCATTTTCTGGCCTGGAAATGCAGTGGTGGGGGTGAGCTACACCTGTTGGATTTCAGCCTGTCAGGTTGCTCTCAAAGATACAGGAGCACTACCGGTAAAGGGGAGAGAGACTAGAGGGGGAGAGTTGGCAGCCTGGGAACTGAAACCAACGGAGTCCCTTAGGGGCAAAGCGACGATACCTGCACGACGGCCTGGCGGAGCAGCGCGCTGAGCGCCTGGTTCCGAAGGGTCTCGCGAGCCTTGCTTTCGCTCAGACCGATGCTAACGAAAAGCTCCAGCGCGCCCGGCTCCTCGGCCGCCATGCTGCTCCTCGCAGCCGCCTCTACTTCCGCCCGACGTAGGGCGCGCCGGCTTCCTAGCCCAACCAACCATGCGCAGAGTGGGTAGGGGGCGGGGCAAGGAGAGGGGGAAAGCCAACCCGAGGCTGCCGTCGGTCTTTACGACCAATAAGGAAGCGCCGCCAGGAACGCCCGCCTCCCCATGGCCCCGCGGCAAATCCGAGAGAGGCGAATGTGGCGCTGGGCGGGGCGGCGGGTTGCTTCTCGTTGCATCATCACTCGAAGGTGACGTTTTTTTGAAGAGCGAGGGATCAGGTGGCCATAGAGATAGAAAGAGGTTAGAGGGAGCTTTGTGTACAGATTTTTACATTAAAAGTCACTTGTAATAAGTTGAAGGAGGTTTTAAAATTGGATTGTTTATAAGGTTTTATGGACGTGCATAAACAAGTATATTATAATGGAACCAAGACGGAGAGTGGAGGGAAGTCGACCAAAATTTATGATTTATTTTGGTTATGATTTTTTTCCCTGGTTGTTTTTTTTTTTTTGTATTGTTATTTCTGTAAAATTAATAAATTGTTATCAAAAAAGAAAGAAAGAATGAGAGTAGAGAGAAAGGCAGCAGAAGGTCCTGAGTTCAATCCCTGTTCTCTCCAGGTTGTTGTTGTTTAGTCGTTTAGTCGTGACCGACTACCCCAGGGAGCAGAGCACGCCAGGCACTCCTGTCCTCCACCGTCTCCCGCAGTTTGGTCAAACTCATGCTGGTAGCTTCGAGATCGTCCTCTGTCGTCCCCTTCTCCTTGTGCCCTCCATCTTTCCCAACATCAGGGTCTTTTCCAGGAAGTCTTCTCTTCTCATGAGGTGGCCAAAGTATTGGAGCCTCAGCTTCAGGATCTGTCCTTCTAGTGAGCACTCAGGGCTGATTTCCTTCAGAATGGATCTTCTTGCAGTCCATGGAACTCTCAAGAGTCTCCTCCAGCACCATAATTCAAAAGCATCTATTCTTCGGCGATCAGCCTTCTTTATGGTCCAGCTCTCACTTCCATACATCAGTACTGGGAAAACCATAGCTTTAACTACCGGTATACGGACCTTTGTTGGCAAGGTAATGTCTCTGCTTTTTAAGATGCTGTCTAGGTTTGCCATTGCTTTTCTCCCAAGAAGCAGGCGTCTTTTAATTTCGTGACTGCTGTCACCATCTGCAGTGATCATGGAGCCCAAGAAAATAAAATCTCTCACTGCCTCCATTTCTTCCCCTCCTCTCCACGCAGGTTTGTCCAAAATCCCGGAGGACTGCTGCCGGTCAGTGTAGGCAATACTGAGCTAAATGGGCCAATGTTTTGACTCGTGTAATCATAGGATTGTAGAGTTGGAAGGGACCCTGAGCACTATGCAACTGTCCTATACAGGGATCGAACCTGCAACCTTGGCGTTGCACTACATGGTCACTTTAAAACCTTTTATGATAAAGGTGTTTATTATGGGAAGTCTTGAGTGTTGTGCAAGTAAATGGGGCATGGGCACAGCTACCTGCTTTTTGAGAGCTGGCATTGGGTTTTAGCAGCAACCAGAGGAATCCTTTGCAGTAGTTTTTCGGACATTAGTGAAGGCAGCAGTTTAAATTCTGATAACATCCCTAATTTTCTGTCTCAATAAGGATGTTCTTTGTAGTATTACAGTAGGGAATAATAATTCTGGACTACATAGCATCATCTCTTATCACGAATCCTCTCTCCACGTCTGGAAATACAAATAATTCTGGACTACCCACCAGGGGCGCCGACTTATAAAAAATATTGGGGGGGCCCATACCGGGGTCCTGCCCCGGGAAGTTTTCTAAATTTTAGATGAAAATTAGTGAGTTTTAAAGTTTTTAAAAAGTATTTTAGAGTCATATGATCAACATTAGAACCCCGAAAACTCAACTCTCTATAACTCCACACTCCGGGAAACTCGACAAGCCTGAAACACTTTTTGGCTTTGAAAAAAGAAACAAAACATAAACACGCACGTTATTTTCGTAAAAAGCTAATTTAATTTACAGTAACAATTATGCTTATAGACTATTACAGAGCAGTGAATATATAGCTCTGAAAAGACTGAAATGATATTTAAATAAATCCTAAACTATCATTAAAAGAATAAAACATAAAATATTGCTGTCGCACAGTAATAGCACTTTGATTAATAAGTGAAATAGCTAATTTAAGCTTACTTTGAATAAGGCTGAGGGTTCATTAAATAAAAATAATATCTCAAAGTTAATGCTTTAATACAGTTAATAAAGTTAATACAGTATGCCTAATACTGTATGTAAATAACGGGCTTTAATTGGGTCTTACACCCTAAAAATATTTAAGTATTTGAAAATAACTAATACAGTACTATAGTAATATAGAAATACAGTACTAAACTAGTACTAATATTTCAAAACTGAAAATTTAACATTCTGTATGTATTTAATTCTCTATTTTATAAAGATTTTTAATATCTGACAGTGAGTTTGGAGTAGCCCAATGCAAAAATCCTGAGGATCCATGTGGATCCGTGCTTTGTAACCACGTTTTGGCACCACTGTGACCCTAGGCAACAGTGGGTGCGTGATTTTTTTGGTGCAAGATGTAGCCATGGACATGCTATGTGATCTGATGGTGAATTTGGGGTGACCCAGTGCAAAGATCCTGTGGATCCATGCTTTGTAACCACGTTTTTGCACCATTGCAGCCCCAGGCAACAGTGGGTGCGTGATTTTTTTGGTACAGACTGTAGCCATGGACATGTAATGTGATCTGATGGTGAATTTGGAGTGACCCAATGCAAAAATCCTGAGGATCCATGTGGATCCGTGCTTTGTCACCACGTTTTAAATGGGGAGGGAAGGAAAAACACAGAAGGGACAAGAAGCACAAGAGGGGTGTGCGGATAAGCAGCTGGCTAAGTATGCAGGGGAGGAGTTTAACGGGGTGGGGGGAGGAAAGGAAGGCAAAAGCCCCCCCCCCAAGCCAGCCCTCTCTCTCTCTCTCCCACCTGCGAGTCCCTAGAGCACGGAGAGGAGGAGGTGGTGGGCTGGAGCCTGCACGCAGTGTGACTAGGAAAGAATTAGAAAGAAGGACTCGATCCTTTCCTTAACCCTCTGCTTGCCAAGAGGGCAGGGGATTCCCTGCTCTTTGTTGAGTTTGAGCAAACGCAGCAACAGAAGCGGGTGGGCAGTAAGACCCTGAGGCAGAATGCAGGAAAGGAGCAGCTTCCGCCTTCCCTCCACCCGATCTTATTTTTGCCTGATTTTTGCCTATTTTTGCCCCTGCGCTCCGGCGAGTCAGCTCCAGGGACCACACATTCGCTCAATAACACGCACAGACATTTCCCCTTACTTTTTAGGAGAAAAAATCTGCGTGTTATAGAGCGAAATTTACGGTAATAAATTTCTTAAATTATTGGGGGGGCAGAGCCCCCCCAAACGAATTTTTGAGGGGGCTCGGGCCCCCTCAGGCCCCATGGAGTCGGCGCCTATGCTACCCACAATACAGATAACGGCACTACCCGCAATATAGAGATAATACTGTTGAACCTTTCCCACCCTATATTCAATAAGAATGATTTTAATTGACCATTCAGTCAGGAAGCATTTGCAGGGCTTAAAAAATATTCATTTATAGCGTTTTCATCCTGCTCTTCTGTTATGTACTGAGTTGAATAGGATCCAAAATGCAGCAGTCTGATTGGTTCTAGAACAATAGGATTCAGAATGCGGCAATCTGATTGGTCCTAGAACAATAGGGTCCAGAATTTAGTCTGCTTGGTCCTAGAACAATGCAGCAGTATGATTGGTCCGCAGGAGCCACCCAATCCAGCTCCAGGTGGAAGTGAATCCGCAACCTGATTTGCCTACAGGAGAATCCCGGAATTAGCCAATCACGTGCGGCCCATTGTGTAAATAATGTATATAAAGCAGATATTTTGGGGGAACTTTCATTCCTCACTACCATGAGCTGAATAAAGAGCATGAAATCCACACTCGACTACAAATATATTTCATCTTCAGTCAGAAAAGGCTTCCAGGACAGCTTATAAATATCAGCGATAAAACAGCCCCTACCCTGAGGTTTAGAATCTAAAAGACATGACACAAAAGGAAAAGTGATTGAGAGGGCAGAGGGGGGAAAGGAAGCTTTGCAACTTGTTCTTGTAATGACCAGTTGGAATAGAACCATTTGGGAAAAAGGAGCCAAAAGTTGTTGATCTCTCATCAAAGCTGACAGAGATGCCCTGCAGTCTCATCTTTCCCTTTTCTAGAAGCTGATGGAAGACTGTGGAAATGTTTTACAAACCAACAGAAATGGCTTTCTCACAACACAATAAGACCATGTGCTATTGCAAAATCATAGCTATCATAGAGCCCTGGGAGCAAGCTGTCAGTTGCAACCTTCAAAGGAGAAGAGAAATGGTGTCAAAAGTCATCAGGAAGTCCCATCTCCAGACAGAAGGATTGTCAGTCTAGGACTTGTTTATGTCTAAGAGAGAGAGTGCCTGTGCTAAGATGTGAAGCAACTTTTGCCTACTAGGAGAGTAACACACAGTAACAGGCTAGACTAAGCACCTTCACTTCTTGTTTCATGGAAGATCTGACCCTGATTGCTGCTCACCAGTAAAAAATCCAAGGCTTAACTCACTATTTGACTTTGGGGCAAGCAGCTCTGGAGGGGGAAAACAAAAAATGGAAGCTAATTTAATTTATAGTCCATTTTAACAGTATAACATTTCTGTATCTCACAACAGAATAGCAGGCCTATAGCAGACTGCTGCTACAGAAATGCAGGGTCTATTTGATTTAGGACTGAACTTATTTATTTACTTTGATTCCTTGCCCTCTCTTCACCACAAGGTCCCAGAGCAGGTTAGAAGATAAAGATCAGCACCACGTGAAAGAAAATAAGGCATCTGGTGAAACCACTTTTGATTGTTGTCTGGTTAGGACAGATTCCTTTTAAAAGCACTGAGGCTTCTGTTTTCTTCCAGTTCTGTTGCCCTGGTTTAGTTATTGTCCTTGCTGTGTCATACATATACTTAAGGGGGAATGCGGGTGGCGCTGTGGTCTAAACCACTGAACCTCTTGAGATTGCCGATCACAAGGTTGGTGGTTTGAATCCAGCGATGGGGTGAGCTCCCATTGCTCTGTCCCTGCTCCTGCCAACCTAGCAGTTCGAAAGCACGCCAGTGCAAGTGGATAAATAGGTACTGCGACGGGAAGGTAAACGGCGTTTCTATGCACTCTGGCTTCCGTTACGGTGTCCCATTGCACCGGAAGCGACTTAGTCATGCTGGCCACATGACCCGGAAAGCTGTCTGTGGACAAACGCCGGCTCCCTCAGCCTGAAAGCGAGATGAGCGCCGCAACCCCATAGTCGCCTTTGACTGGACTTAACCGTCCAGGGGTCCTTTACCTTTTCCTTTACATACACTTAATTTTTTAGTTACAGATAGGTAGCCGTGTTGGTCTGCCATAGTCAAAACAAAAAAAAAATTGTTCTGTTTTAGTGTATACTTCTGTTTCAGTGTATCTGAAGAAGTGTGCATGCACACGAAAGCTCATACCAAGAACTGACTTAGTTGGTCTTTAAGGTGCTACTGGAAGGAATTTTTTTTGTTTTGACTTAATTTTTTGTTGATCATAAACCACTTTGAAAGTACGTTGAAGTGACGGGAAGTGTTTTGAAATAACAGCACCACCCTGCTTTAAAAATCACACAAATTATTATACTTGAAATAGTTTGCTGAGGCACCATGCAGATCATAGGATAAGTCAGGCTCAGCCCCAAAAGTACAAAATGGCTGAAAAATAGAAAGGGAGAAGTTGCCACGAGCTCTCTGTTCCATCAGGATCTGGCATGGTTTGATGGCTGCGGATGGAAGAGGAATAATAATAATAATAATAATAATAATAATAATTTATGATTTATACCCCGCCCATCTGGCTGAGTTTCCCCAGCCACTCTGGGCGGCTCCCAATCAGTGTTAAAAACAGTACAGCATTACATATTAAAAATGTCCCTGAACAGGGCTGCCTTAAGATGTCTTCTGAATGTCAGGTAATTCTTTATCTCTTTGACATCTGATGGGAGGGCGTTCCACAGGGCGGGCGCCACTACCGAGAAGGCCCTCTGTCTGGTTCCCTGTAGCCTCACTTCTCGCAATGAGGGAACCGCCAGAAGGCCCTCGGCGCTGGATCTCAGTGTCCGGGCTGAACGATGGGGGTGGAGACGCTCCTTCAGGTATACAGGACCGAGGCCGTTTAGGGCTTTAAAGGTCAGCACCAACACTTTGAATCGTGCTCGGAAACGTACTGAGAGCCAGTGCAGATCTCTCAGAACCGGTGTTATGTGGTCCCGGCGGCCACTCCCAGTCACCAGTCTAGCTGCCGCATTCTGGATTAATTGCAGTTTCTGGGTCACCTTCAAAGGTAGCCCCACGTAGAGCGCGTTGCAGTAGTCCAAGCGTGAGATAACTAGAGCATGCACCACTCTGGCGAGACAGTCCGCGGGGAGGTAGGGTCTTAGCCTGCGTACCAGGTGGAGCTGGTAGACAGCTGCCCTGGACACAGAGTTAACCTGCGCCTCCATGGACAGCTGTGAGTCCAAAATGACTCCCAGGCTGTGCACCTGGTCCTTCAGGGGCACAGTTACCCCATTCAGGACCAGGGAATCCTCCACACCTGCCCGCCTCCTGTCCCCCAAAAACAGTACTTCTGTCTTGTCAGGATTCAACCTCAATCTGTTAGCCGCCATCCAACCTCCAACCGCCTCCAGGCACTCACACAGGACCTTCACCGCCTTCACTGGTTCTGATTTAAAGGAGAGGTAGAGCTGGGTGTCATCTGCATACTGATGAACACCCAGTCCAAACCCCCTGATGATCTCTCCCAGCGGCTTCATATAGATATTAAAAAGCATGGGGGAGAGGACAGAACCCTGAGGCACCCCACAAGTGAGAGCCCAGGGGTCTGAACACTCACCCCCCACCACCACTTTCTGGACACGGCCCAGGAGGAAGGAGCGGAACCACTGTATGACAGTGCCCCCAGCTCCCAGCCCCTCTAGACGGTCCAGAAGGATGTTATGGTTGATGATGTCAAAGGCCGCTGAGAGATCCAGCAGAACTAGGAAACAGCTCTCACCTTTGTCCCTAGCCCGCCGGAGATCATCAACCAGCGTGACCAAGGCAGTTTCAGTCCCAAGATGAGGCCTGAATTCCGATTGGAAGGGATCCAAATGGTCCGTTTCCTCCAGGCGTGCTTGGAGTTGTGCTTGGAGAGGAAGAGGAGGAAGGAGAAGAAGCAGGGCAGGGCAGCTTGAAGGTCCTTCTCCAGGAATAGAGGTCCTCCCCCTTGTGACTCCAAATGTTAGAAAAAGAGGAGCAGATCCACCAGCACTCTCCATTGCCCCTCCTGAGAGCACAGAGGCTCTTTTGGGATGGGAGAGAACTTAGACCAGTCAATGGGAGGAGGCCAAGCAGGAGGCAGGTGCGGAGCTGGAGACAAGAGGGGCAGAGGCACAGTCTTGTCACACGGAGCCATGTGCCTCCTCCATAGGTGCAATTAGAGTGTAAGGAGAGCCCTGCCGGATCAGGCCCATCTAGTGCAGCATCCTGTTCTCACAGCGGCCAGCTAGGTGCCTCTAGGAAGCCCACGAGCAGGAGCCAAGAAGAAGAGTTTGGATTTGATATCCCGCTTTATCACTACCCTAAGGAGTCCCAAAGCGGCTAACATTCTCCTTTCCCTCCCCCCCCCCACAACAAACAATCTGTGAGGTGAGTGGGGCTGAGAGACTTCAGAGAAGTGAGACTGGCCCAAAGTCACCCAGCAGCTGTATGTGGAGGAGCGGAGACGCGAACCCGGTTCACCAGATTACGAGTCCACCTCTCTTAACCACTACACCACACTGGCTCCAAATGTTGGCTACCCCCAACTGTGATATCCTGCACCTGGCAGCCCTATATTGGGAAGTTTTTAATGTTTGACTTTTTGCTATGTTTTCATATATGCTGTAAACCGTGCAGAGTGGCTGGGAAAATGCAGCCAGATGGACTGGATATAAACAATCAAATTATTATGATTATTACTATAGAGCAGTGCTTTTTTGGGGGGGGGGATGCAGGGGTACGCACACCCCTAAACATTTTATGAATTTTTGTACTTTTATCCCTTTCCTGTATTTATTTCTGAACTATAAAAATTGTGATTTTCTTGAGTAAAAATGAGAGTACCCCTACACATTTTTTTTTGGGGGGGGGGGAAGCACTGCTATAGAGGCATACTGCTACCACCATTAGATGTACATAGAGTGTTTGTTGTGGGGGAGGAAGGGAAAGGAGAATGTTAGCCGCTTTGAGACTCCTTCGGGTAGTGATAAAGCGGGATATCAAATCCAGACTCTTCAATAGCCATCGTAGCTAGAAGCCTTATACTCCACGAATGGGCCCAACCCTCTTCTAAAGCCATCCACGTTGGTGGCCGTCATCACATTACACGGGAGCAAATTGGTTTAACTGTGGTGGTGTTTGGAGACCTCATTTTGTCTGCCATTCAGAAGAAGAAGAAGAGGAGTTTGGATTTGATATCCCGCCTTTCACTCCCCTTCAGGAGTCTCAAAGCGGCTAACAACCTCCTTTCCCTTCCTCCCCCACAACAAACACTCTGTGAGGTGAGTGGGGCTGAGAGACTTCACAGAAGTGTGACTGGCCCAAGGTCACCCAGCAGCTGCATGTGGAGGAGCGGAGATGCGAACCCGGTTCCCCAGATTATGTGACTGCCGCTCTTAACCACTACACCACACTGGCTCTCACATTCAGCTTCATTAGATGACTGGATGGCTTTCAAAGAGGACTAGGACAAATTCATGGAGGATCTGCTTGACCAGCACCGCCAGAAGCGTGATGCCTCTGCGTACCTGGGAATCCCAGGTGGGGAGAGTAGGGGTGGCACTCAGGTCTTGCTTGTAGGCTCGCCACACACATCCGGTCAGCCACAGTGCAAACAGGATGCTGCTTTGGAAGGGCCACTGGCCTGATCCAGTAAGCTGCTGTTCTTGTGACCTTAGCATTATAAGAGAGAAGGAGAAAAGGGAGAAAAACCTCTCCCAAGCCACTTTCTCTACAATATTTTAAACCCCTCTATACGTCTCGGCTTACGCATGTCATCGGTAATATAATAATAATAATAATTATTTATTTATACCCCGCCCTCCCCAGCCAGAGCTGGGCTCAGGGTGGCTAATACCAGTAAAATTACAATAAAAACATAGTGGGGGGACAATTTAAAAGACAGGTAAAAATACAATTAAAATGCAGCCTCATTTTAATAATAGCCCATAGATCTAAACCATAAGGATCAGACTGAGTCCAAACCAAACCAAAGGCCAGGCGGAACAGCTCTGTCTTGCATGTCAAGTCCCGCAGGGCCTTAGTCTCTTGTGACAGAGCGTTCTACCAAGTCAGGGCCAGTACTGAAAAGGCCCTGGTCCTAGTGGAGACCAATCTAACCACCTTGCGACCTGGGACCTCCAAAATGTTGTCACTTGTGGACCTAAAGGTCCTCCGCGGGGCATACCAGGAGAGGCGGTCCCGTAGGTACGTGGGTCCTAGGCCGCATAGGGCTTTAAAGGTCAAAACCAGCACCTTAAACCTGACCCTGTACTCCACCGGGAGCCAGTGCAGTTGGTAAAGCACTGGATGAATGTGATCCCATGGCAAGGACCTCATAAGGAGCCTTGCTGCGGCATTCTGCACCCGCTGGAGTTTCTGGGTCAGCTTTAAGGACAATGTCTACCCCTGAACAGCAGCAGCTCTCTGGAGTCTACAGCAGAGTTATTTTCCAGCACTTTGGTCTTGAGGCTCCAGAAACTGAGCTTGGAACCTTTCCCTTTCAAGACCTGGGAGAACTAAGGTAGCTTTTCCGTCACATTCAAAAATAAACAATGCCGATTCTCGTTCTCACACATCTTATACGGACACGACAACCATTACCTAATGGGTAGGGGGCAATGGGGATATCCTAGAGGGGATACTCCTCATAGTATTGTACACGAGGCCTAATAATAATATCAGGAGGTGGACTCATTCCTTTGCATGTGCAAATCCAGTCCTTTCACCGAATTTGATTCAGCAGTCCCTGCAAGAGAGGGATTGGGCTCCCAAGACTGTAAACATTTTTTTTTTATTTGGGCCAAATGTCTGTGTCTTTTCCACAGAGTCATCAATGTCATGCCTTGCTGAGACCAAAGGGCTGTTTAATTTCATCAGGCAGGATTCTCCCCTCTCCTTGCAGAACATTTAACTAGGCCAAAGGTTACGACACGGCCAGGTCTCCGCCGGATCAATGATTGACAGCACTGAATCACCAAGTAGTGGTGACCTGACCCTTCCGAAGAGCAGAAAGGGGCCAACTTTCAGTTCCAGCGGCAACATCAAGAGACCCCATTAACTGCCTCCCTCCCCCATCGCAAGCTCAATAGGTGGACCAAGGCCCACAGAGGGAGTTGGGCTCAAGTCAGAGTTGCTCTCCTTAACACCTGAATGAACAGCAGAGACCTTTCCCCCTCTCTGGCAACTCTTATGTGTTATTCTGCCGTGCACCTGAAACTCACATGATGCAATCGCATGACAACCCCAGAGGGGTCATAGTTTAATACTAGCATGGTGCAAGCCAAGGGTCAACAGCGTGAGCAAGAAGAAACAGTGGGGACAACCAGGAATCAGAGCAGTGAAGTGACTTGTATTTTCTCGATGCTGTTCTTGACAATGTCCTGAAGATGATCTGTAGAGCCGGAAGGAACCCCAAGGCTCAACTAGTCTTGATTCCCAGCAATGCAGGAATCACAGCTAAAAGGATCCCTCACAGATGGCCATCTAGCCTCTGTTGATAAACCTTCAATGAAGGTCCACCACCTTCCAAGGTAGTCTGTCCACGGCCACACAGCCTGTGCTGTAGCGTGGGCAAGGCTGGGAGAGCCATCACCCAGGGCACAGTCTGAGGGTGTCACATTCTTCACAATGCCCTGACGCGTCACGAGCTGTTGCGTCCTTCTCACGTCGACCTCCGGCTGGAGGGCACCATGAAGAAGAAGAGGAGTTTGGATTTGATATCCCGCTTTATCACTACCCTAAGGAGTCTCAAAGCGGCTAACATTCTCCTTTCCCTTCCTCCCCCACAACAAACACTCTGTGAGGGCTGAGAGACTTCAGAGAAGTGTGACTGGCCCAAGGTCACCCAGCAGCTGCATGTGGAGGAGCGGGGAAGCGAACCCGGTTCACCAGATTACAAGTCTACCACTCTTAACCACTACACCACACTGGCACTATCAGAAGGACACAACAGCTCACAGTGCCCTGCGAGCCCTGCACAGTTTTGGTGAGTCTCACAAAGCAGTGCTGGGCTCTCAGGACCCCGCAAGGACGTCCCTCAAAGCAGGGACTCCCCACTGGGCAGGTGAGACAGCATGGCCCTGTCTAGGTCCAGTAGGCGGGGGTCGCTCCGGTGGTGCCCTCTGCCTCCACGGTGCACCCATCCACCCCGGGTACCAATGGGGAACGCTCTGCCACTACACACAGCTTTTACTGTCAGAAAGTTCAGGGTTGATTTAGCTTTCCCATTTGTAGTCTCTCTCTTTCTCAACCGGCTTTTAATCCCAGGCGGGACCCCTCCATGGTGAGAACTATCCATTTAATCCTACTGCGGTTTCCTGTTCTTGGATCTAGGTGCACTCATGATTCACTGTGCATCTTAAGGTCCTCTGTGCAATCCCGTGGGCTGGAAACTCTTTTTGACAAACTCAACAAACGGGGATGCTTCTCGTTTTAGCAATCCTTCTCAGAAACCCCATACAATATCCTGTTCGTTTCCCAATTCTTGTGCCAGCCGCCCAATTACTTAAGCCTGTGTGGGATCAGAATTTTGAGTCATCTGCCTTTTGTCCCGTTTGACGTTTGCACAACCAGGTGAGTGCAAAATTGGGGTGAGAATTAGCACAGTGGGGAGAGCAGGAAGCTCAGCACGGAGAGATGGGCCCAAGTGAGCACTTTTATATTGCCAGGAACAAAGAATGTTATGCTCTCCAATATTCCTGAGATGAAAATAGGGGCATTTCTCACTAGCCTTCCCCCCATTTTGTCGCCCCCCCCACCAAAAAAGGTGAGTGCCACCACCACATGGAACACAGCACAACGCTTTCCACTGTCCTGAGAAAACCCCTTAATCCCAAGACTTCTGGGAAAAGATATATAATGAATTGAAGAAAAGTGTTGAAATATACATTTATTAAGAAACCAGAAGCCTTTCTACTTGGAATAATAGGTTTGGAGCTATCCCAAAAAGATGTCAGATTATTTTTGTATGCCACAACTGCAGCAAGAATCTTGTTAGCCAAAAACTGGAAGTCACAAGAAATACCAACAGTGGAGGAATGGCAGATGAAGATGATGGACTTTTTGGAGCTGGCGACCTGGCTGGAAGAATCCGCGAACAGAAAGAGGAGGAGTACCAAGAAGAATGGAAGAAATTTAAGGACTATTTGGCTAGATATTCTAACATAATATAATTAGAACTACTTGTAAGTACTAAATTGGCCTAGGAATAAAATAGGTTGAATTGTATAACTTTATGGATTGAGAACATTATGAAAAGAAAGAAAGATGTTAATGGAATAAGTTAATTTTATTTGAAAGTGGACATTGGAAAACTACTAAAATGAGTTCTATGAAAACACAGTTAGGGGGGATTCGAGGAAGTCATTTAACAATGATATTTAAATTAGGATTTTAACAGTTAGGAGATATGTTTGTTTGTTTATGTTTTTCTTTTGTGTCTATTATAAGTCTGAAATATTAATTTAAAAATTTGAAAATAAAAAGAAAAAAAGAAGACCCCTTAATCCCAAACTTATTTTATCGTTTGGTAGTTTTACAAAAAGAAAAAGACATACACATGCCAATAAATAAATTTTAGAAAGGGGCAAGATTAGATGCAGATGCACAAAGCACTTTAATTTTATTTTAAAACAAGACTCCTTGTGCTCCTCTCCCCATATCTTCCTGGAAAGCAAATGGCAGAGAAAAATCTCAGTTCTTTTTGACCAGGGGTGGCAAACCTGTGGTCTTCCAGCTACAGCTCCCATCAGCCCCAGACCAGCATAACCAGTGGCGTGGGATCATGGGAGTCAGTGGCATAGCGTGGGGGGTGCAGGGGGGCCGGGCGCACCGGGCGCAACATCTGGGGTTTAGGGTTAGGGGGCGCAAATGCACGGGTTAGGGGGCGCAAATTACTTGCCTTGCCCCGGGTGCTGACAACCCACGCTACGCCACTGATGGGAGTTGTAGTCCAACACCATTGGGTGGGCCAGAAGTTGCTCAATCCTGTTTCAGACCCGTTGCTACCCAGCATGACAGTGAGGTTGTCTGTCCCAAGCAGATGTGTGGTCAAAGAAAGGCAGTCATGACATTAAAAAACAAACAAACCAGAGAATCCTAGAATTGACAGGTGACCATGAAGAGTCTTCTGTAGCCTGTGCTCACTTACTTGAACCATTAGGATTTCGTTTTATTGCTTTCAATGCTGATGTGGTGCACCTTAAATGCTCCTGCTCTTCTCCTCTGGTGCAGCCAGACAACCTGGATGATATACAGTGGTACCTTGGTTCTCAAATGTCTTGGTCCTCAAACAACTTGGAATCCAAACACTATAAACCCGGAAGGAAGTGTTCCAGCTTGCAAACTTTTTTCAGAAACCAAATGTGCTCCGTTTTACGATACGATATCTTTATCGTCATTGTCCCATACAGAACAATGAAACTGAAAAATCTACATAAGACATTCAAAAACCCCTAAAAACTCTGAAACCCCATTTAATAATAATAATAATAATAATAATAATAATAATAATTTATTATTTATACCCCGCCCATCTGGCTGGGCCTCCCCAGCCACTCTGGGCGGCTTCCATAAAAACCAAAATGCAATATACTTTAGAGACTCCTTATGCTGCGTTTAGAAACAGAATTTGCATTTTGAGTGTTACGCTTCCGTTTTGAGTGCTACACTGAGGTCTGTCTGTTTTTGCTATTTATTTTGCGTTTTTGTTTTGCGGCTCTTTTTCGTTTTGTTCTTGTGACTGTGTGGAACCCAGTTCAGCTACTGATCAATTGATTGTATGACTGCAGTACATTGTTTATGTTTATTGCTTTCGTTTTACGGATCAACGGTCTCGTCAGATAGTAAAATTCATGTTAAGCTGGTGTTTTAGGGGTTGTTTTTAAAAGTCTGGAACAGATTAATCCATTTTGCATTACTTTCTATGGGAAGGCCCGCCTTGGTTTTGGAACGCTTTGGTTTTGGAACGGACCTCCAGAACGGATGAAGTTTGAGAACCAAGGTACCACTGTAGTCCATTTCTTTGGGTAGGTAAAGTCATTGGAAATTGCTTTATCCTGAGTCATTACTCCATCTAGCCCAGTATTACCCCTACAATGACTGGCAATAGCCCTCCAGTGCTTCAGCCGAAATCCTTGCCCAGCCCTGTTGTCTGGAAATGCCAGGAATTGAACCTGGAACCATCTGCATCCAAAGCACGGGCTCTGTCTCCTAAGCTATGGCCTTTCTTCTTGGTCCTGCCACCTTTGACCTAGATAGCCTTGCTGCTATTCTACTGCTGCTATTCTAGGACTGGTACTGGAAAGCCCAGGATTAAAGAGACGCCTCAACTAATCTTCCTCCAAGGTGGACCATTCCCTGACCATCTCCTGCTAGATAAGCATAAATATACTGTGGAGAGGCAGTTTAGTAGACTCATTCTTGGCTTTGTTATTGTCTGCTGGAAGATCCTTGAGAAAAGACTTGAGTCGTTATTCGTTTATTCGTTTATTTACATTTTGTTAGTCAACCTCATGTGTTTTTCAACGTGGAAGTTGCCCTCTGAACTACCACAGTAGCTTACTCCCAAGCAATGCTATCTTCAACCCTTCTCTAAACCAACCCTACAACCCAGAAACCATCACCGTGCCCAACGATAACAGCCTAGCAGAGACGCAGAACCTGTGGCCACCCAGACGTTGCAGGTCTACAACTCCCATCATCCCTTGACCGCTGGTTTTGCCAGCTGAGGAGGATGAAGGTTGGGAGTCTAGCCACACCTGGAGGCCACAGGTCCCACACCCTTGAAATAATACTTTCCCCTTCACCCGCAGAGTATGATATGGGAGTGGCCACCCCACAGAGGTCCTCAGGAACACCAAAAAAGCTCATTCAGGCAGGGGTTTAGGATCTCTCCCCGGATGTTCCTGGTTCAGGCTGAGCCTGGGAATTCTCCCTTGTTTCCACATGAGAAGGTTTGGTGAAGGCAGCACCCTGCGCTGTTGAGGTAGGCTCCATGGTGTACCTGGTGCTGATGGTGCGGCCAGACACACACCGGTACTCCGCATGCTCTTTCCTTTCCTTCCCATTCTGGCAGATGGTCAGCTCCACCGGCACCGAGGTGGTGGTCTCCTTCTTGACCACGTGGATCGTGAGCTGGGTGCAAGGAGGGATCTTGGCAGGCAACATAACCTCCACCTTCTCGCTGGTGGTGGTCGACTCGTGCTTCCCTTTCTCCACCGCCAAGACGTTGGCACCTCCTATGGTGACCTGGAAGGAGAAGCCAAGCTTGAGGGACGTGGTGTTGCTGAAGTGGAAGCTCTGGATGACGGTGGCATTGTACTCCCGGCAAGTGTTGGCAGTGAACGCTTGCTCGTACTCGGTGCAATTGGTTCCCACGATCTCGTCGATCAGAACGTCCTTCTCGTCCTCCACTTTCTTCTGGTCCCACAGGAGTTTGGCAGTGACGATGGGCCGGCCGGCCTGCAGGGGGCGCAAGTGGGACAAGCTGTCGTCAAAGTCAAGCTCCGTTTTGTAGTCGTGGACACGCTCCCCGGGCCAGGCGATGTGGTACCACCCGCTCCGGTTCGGGTGCTTATACAGGAGCCAGGCGCCGCTCTGCACCACGTGGGAAGAGACCCGGTCGTTGAAGTAGCCGTAGGTGAGGTTGGTTTCTTCCTTCACCACTTTCTTCTGTCCCTCATAGTTGGGGAGTTCGTAGAGGGTGATCTGGGGGTCGGAGAGATCGTAGTGGACCAGTCGGAGGGAGGAGATTTTGTTGTTCTTGTCGATCTCTTCGTAATCCCCTTCTTCAAAAGCAAATCCGTCCCCCTCAAATTTGGAGGCTTTGTAGGCGACCCAAGGCTGCCCAATCACCTTCAGGGAGGAGATGCAATCGCCAAAATCCAGGTCGTGAAGGTCAGGGATGTCGCAGGTGAACTCTTTGCTGAGCCCCTGAAAATTGGCCTTGTCGTACACAATTATCTTGTTCACACTGGGCTGTCTGGCAGACATGGCAACCTCTGCAGGAGCGTCTCCCATGGCAAATGGGAGTCAGAAATGGTGGTGTTGCCCAAGTCTCCACTGCTAGAAGGGAAAGTGGAAAGATTTACTTTCTTGGTTTGATTGTACCAATTTCACATGGAAACACAGACCTTCGCATGCATCTGCATGGGGCAACTTTTCTCCCTCTTCCTCCAAATCCTTCTGAAAATAATAATCTTATATTTTTGGTGAAAGTAGAGCCACATTTATGCCATACATTGAAAGCATTATGATACTACTTTAAACCCTAGTGGCTTCCCCCAAAGAATAATGGGAGCTGTGGTTTGTTAAAGTTGTTAGGAGAACCCTATTCCCCTCACAATTCCCAGAGTTCCTTGTGAAAAGAAGAGGACTGCTAAACTACTCTGTGAGGGGAATAGGGATCTTCTAACAGCTCTCAGTACCTTTAACAAACTACAGCTCCCAGAATGCTTTGGGGGAAGCCACAAGTGTTTAAAGTAGTATTATAATGCTTTCAATGTATGGCATGAATGTGGCCTTGGTCCTCACCCCTAACTAAAATACAGTGGTACCTTGGGTGAAGAACTTAATTCGTTCCGGAGGTCCGTTCTTAACCTGAAACTGTTCTTAACCTGAAGCACCACTTTAGCTAATGGGGCCTCCACTCCAGCTGCCGCCGTGGCACCGCCGGAGCACGATTTCCATTCTCATCCTGAAGCAAAGTTCTTAACCTGAGGTAATATTTCTGGGTTAGCGGAGTCTGTAACCTGAAGCGTATGTAACCTGAAGCGTATGTAACCCGAGGTACCACTGTACACCCATTTGTAACTGAAATGTACAAAGGTGCCCTCATCTGTTGTTACTTTTGCCACCATTCCCACCCAACCGTCGTTGTCTTTTCCCGTTGTCAGTAGACAGACAGGATTAAGATATTTTACGGTGCAGCATCTAGGCCACATTGTACCATAAACTGAGATTACATTTCAAACTGTCCTCTCCATTCAGTACATGCATCAAACTTTCTTCTGTCAACATACCAGATCCAAACAGTTTCCATGGACTTAAAAAAAGAGACCAGCCAAGATGACACACAAATTAACATATCATTGAAGTGAGGCTAATAGTATTGATGGGAGAGAAATTTGATTAAGTTCTCATACAAAGGCAAATCTACCTAATACACAAATCAAAACACACTCATCTTTTGAATATTGACGCTTCTCTGAATTTTGTAACACAGCTCTCAGCTGAGGAACATGTGCAAGTATGTGAATGCTAAAGTATGCATTAAAATGCATCTATTAGTGGGATAACATGCAAAAATGCATTGTATTAGGGAACATTTTGGAGGTCCCAGGTCGCAAGGTGGTTAGATTGATCACAACTAGGGCCAGGGCCTTTTCAGTACTGGCCCCGATTTGGTGGAACACTCTGTCACAAGAGACTAGGGCCCTGCGGGACTTGACATCTTTCCGCAGGGCCTGTAAGACAGAGCTGTTCAACCTGGCCTTTGGTTTTGACTCAGTCTGACCCTTACTTTCCCCTCTCCTTATAGTTTTGATCTATGGGCTACTTTTAAAATAAGGCTGCATTTTAAATTGCATTTTAACTTGTCTTTTAAATTGGTGTTTTTTTCCTATTATGTTTTTACTGTAATTTTACTGGTGTTAGCCGCCCTGAGCCCAGCTCTGGCTGGGGAGGGCTGGGTATAAATAAAATTTATTTTTATTGTTGTTGTTGTTGTTGTCTGGCTGGGGAGGGCAGGGTATAAATAGAATTTGTTGTTGTTGTTGTTGTTAACATTGCAAAAATATGTATATTAGGAGAAAATTATACTAATATACTGGCGAATGTCCATGTCGGCTTAAAAATAAATAAATAAATCACAAACTCAAGGAAACAGGAAACTGAGAGAAACTGCAATGGTCAGTTTCACCCATTCCTAGCCCACAAATACAGATTGGATGGCTCAGCGCACAGAAATAATTGGTAAGCATTTTTAAAAATATGGATGCTAAAGAAACGCTGGTTTCACAGTTAAGAGCAGTTGGGCCTTCCCTTTAGCAGAGTGGGCGAGGATGGGCCCTGCGTCCAATTATTGGGACCAAATCAAGGTGTGTGTAGAAAGTGGAGAAAGACACATTTTCTCTCATGCTTTTCCTAATGCTAGAACTCTCTGCTATCTAACGAAGCTTTGTGTTATCTAACGAAACATTGGAAGTTTCAGGACAGACCTCTGTACTCACTCCTGCAATGGCTCTGTTCTCCGTCAACATTTGGAGGCAACGCGCCTTTGAAAACCAGCCTCTGGGAATCTTGTCTGCAGGAATAGTGCTGTCGCACTCAGGATCTGCTTACAAGCTTCTTGTGGACAAGGGTGAGAACAGGAAGCTGGGCTTGACAGGCCAGTGCCAGTGGTACCTCTGGTTACGTACTTAATTTGTTCCGGAGGTCCGTTCTTAACTCGAAACTTTTCTTAACCTGAAGCACCACTTTAGCTAGTGGGGCCTCCCGCTGCTGCCGTGCCGCTGGAGCACGATTTCTGTTCTCATCCTGAAGCAAAGTTCTTAACCTGAGGTACTATTTCTGGTTTAGCGGAGTCTGTAACCTGAAGCGTATGTAACCCGAGGTACCACTGTATAAGCTTTTGCTTCACAGCCCTGTTTAGGGAAGCTTTTAATGTTTAATAGGTTATTGTATTTTAATACAGTGGTACCTCGGGTTACATATGCTTCAGGTTACATACACTTCAGGTTACAGACTCCGCTAACCCAGAAATATTACCTCGGGTTAAGAACTTTGCTTCAGGATAAGAACAGAAATCGTGCTCCGGCAGTATGGCGGCAGCGGGAGGCCCCATTAGCTGAAGTGGTGCTTCAGGTTAAGAACAGTTTCGGGTTAAGAACGGACCTCCAGAATGAATTAAGTTCTTAACCCGAGGTACCACTGTATTCTGTTCTTATGCTATGCTGCTTTTTAAAAAATCTGAATTACTGAGCTGTCAAGCAAGCAGCAGCTTGCGGCGCAGGCAAGGAGAAACTTTTGTGCTATATCTACTGATCAGGTAGGGTTGCTCTGTTTTAAAAAGTAAAGACCAGAACACCCTGAAAGTTGTTGTTTTTCCCCCCTAAAAGAAACCACAAAAATTGTTGAGCCAAAAAAAGAGAAGATTTTTTGATTGACCTGCCTGAGATCCGGACGTCAGTCCCGCCTTTGAAATCCCAGTTATGTCTGGGACAGTCCAGACGTCTGGCAGCTCCATGATTAAGACTACTGAGCATGGGAGGGAAAGGGTAGTTAAGTAATGACTAGCAAATCGTTCAAAATTGCCTCTTGAGGGGATTGCATAGGAGTCAGGAAGGAGGTAAAGGCATACTAGCTGTTGCAAACGGCTCACTATCACCTTCTTGAGAGTTTCCTGGAACATCTGGTTGGCCATTTTGTGGAGACCAAAAGGCTGCGCTCGGTACACACTCTTGGCTGTTCTTCCCATATTCTAAAAGGATCCTGTCCGCTATAACCCTGTAGCAATGATGTAGCTGAATACATTTCACCAGAGAGGAAGGTGATCTGAGCCTTGTGACAGATGTGAACCCGTTCCCCCTGTATTGCAATGCTTGGATTGAAACAGTCTGGATATCTTCTGCGTTGCCACTTTGGCTGCAGCACACAGCACACTTCTGAAGCACCTTTAAATCTCTCCCCTCCCAGAAAGGAATAATGGGAACTGTAGCTTACTCTTGGTGCAGAACTACAGTTCCCAGCACCCTTAAAGGTAAAGGTATAGGGACACCTGACCATTAGGTCCAGTCGTGGCCGACTCTGGGGTTGCGGAGCTCATCTCGCTTTAATGGCCGAGGGAGCCAGCGTACAGCTTCTGGGTCATGTGGCCAGCATGACTAAGCCGCTTCTGGTGAACCAGAGCAGTGCACGGAAACACCGTTTACCTTCCCGCCAGAGTGGTGCCTATTTATCTACTTGCACTTTGACGTGGTTTCAAACTGCTAGGTGGGCAGGAGCAGGGACCGAGCAACGGGAGCTCACCCCGTCGCGGGGATTTGAACCTTCTGATCGGCAAGTCCTAGGCTCTGTAGTTTAACCCACATCGCCACCTGCGTCCCTTAGCAAACTATAATTCCCATGATTCTTTGGGGCCGGCGCTGCTTTAAATGTATGTTGTTTGCAAAGCCATGTAGATTTACAACCCAATGAGCTTAGGGCTCCAAGGAAGAAACCAACCTACTCCTTCGCAGATATTGAAGGCTCAATGTATCAGAGCCAGTTTCACCTATTACATTACCCATGTTGACTGTGCAGCACCCCTGAACTCAGGACTCCAGTTAATTTCTAGGTGGAAAGAAGTGAGGCCAAATGCCATCCCCACCTCTTGCTTTGGGCAAACAGATGCAAATGCAGAACCCAATTTATTTCACCCCTTATAAGTTTTGGAAAATGTAAGCACCGGGTGTGGGAGAACATGGGTATGTCACAGGAAGCAGAAATTGGGATATGATCACGGTAGTGAAGCATTCAGACAACCATGTCTCCCTTGATTCAGAGGACTATAACAGAACTACAGTCGTACCTTTGGTTTTCAAACAGCTTACTTCTTCAACGTTTTGGCTCCTGAACGCTGCGAACCCGGAAGTGACTGTTCCGGTTTGCGAACTATTTTTGGAAGCCGAACATCCGACAGGGCTTCTGCAGCTTCTGATTGGGGCTGCAGGAGCTTCCTGCAGCCAATCAGAAGCCATGCTTTGGTTTCCAAACGTTTTGGAAGTGGAATGGACTTCCGGAATGGATTCCGTTCGACTTCTAAGGTACAACTATACTCCCCCCCACAAGCCACTACACACCAAAAAATGTATCATATTTATCCATAGCCTTTTAACAAATTTGTTGTGGCATTTTTGTGTTCATGGAACAGAGCCTTTTTGAAGTACAGTGGTACCTCGGGTTACATACGCTTCAGGTTACATATGCTTCGGGTTACAGACTCCGCTAACCCAGAAATAGCGCTTCAGGTTAAGAACTTTGTTTCAGGATAAGAACAGAAATCAGGCTCCAGCGCTGCAGCGGCAGCAGGAGGCCCCATTAGCTAAAGTGGTGCTTCAGGTTAAGAGCAGTTTCAGGTTAAGAACGGACCTCTGGAACGAATTAAGGACTTAACCTGAAGTACCATTGTAAACAATATAAGTGATGCAAAATATTCCTAGGACTCATTCACACAACCGCAGAAAATGCAGGTTATGTGGCTGCACAGGTAAACCCAACTCAACCTCATGCTGAGCACATGCCCCAAAACAATATTTACTGCACCGATGCTCTTGGCTGCTTTCCACTGACTTGGGAAATGTGTGTTAGGTTTTGAGCCGGATAAGTTCATGAGCAATGACCTGACTCCTTCACTGGATGAGCAGCAGATTCCTCACCCTGCTTGAGTTTCCAACATGCCAATTTGGGCATGTGAGTAAACCAAGCCATCCTCTTGGCACTACCCACCTTGGCTGGTTCTCACCCGAGGGCGCCAAGAAAGCCTGGTGAGGCAACTTATGGTAATTTCAAACAGGTCATCAAGTAATAACCTAATGACTGCAGGATTAGTATGGCCCAAACTCCCACTTGGTTCCCTGTCCCAGAGGCTCAGAGTCAAAGCATGAGGCAGGCAATGAGTTTGTAAAACAGCAGAAAGGAAGACCAAGCTGAAGTTACTAAGTGCTCCCACCACCAGGCAACTAATTCTTCCTCTTCCATCAGGGATTGAACACTCTATTGTTGTGTTTTAATTGTTGTAATAACAACAATAACAACACTGGTTCTCTCAGTTTTCCATTTTTCCAATATCAAAGTCAGTTTTCCACATTCCAGCAGCAAGTTTGGAATTAAGAAAAATAACCCTCTTGAAAATCCATCAGTGTTTTAGATCGAATTTCTCCCAGTACACACATTTAGGGGTAGCTTTGACTAATGTAACACATTCTGGCAAGCAATTTTCATGAACATATTCATTTTCATGCAGGACTTCCCCTAATATTTTTTTTTTTTTGGGGGGGGGGGAGGTAAACATTGGTTGGATGAGTGCATTGCAAAATTCAGATACATGCAAATTTCAAAAGGATGATTAAGTTTCAGTTCAAACCTCAAATGCAGATTTGATAGATTCACCTTTGAATATGAACTGAGTTGAGTTTCTCCTCCATCCCTACTTCCAATATACTATCTGAAATTATAGTTGTGTGTGGGGTGTGTGTGGACCAATTATTTTCCCACTCTCTCCCTCTTCCTTTGACTTTCAGGTACCTACAGAACATTGCAGAGAGCTTCTCAATGAGGTGGCAGTGAACTATAGCTGGTTCGGTTAATTTCTCTGCAGGACTGGGCAAAAGGCAAAGAGCAAGGTTTTTTTTATTTAAAAAAAGTTTAAAAAAATACTTCCTGCATTTAACAAAGGCTCAAGATACTGGTTTCCTCAGCTTCTTTCGCTAAAATGATACACAAACATAATCACTCCCTCTATTACCAAACTCAGGGTGGGTGCCGACAAAACTGTAACTAAAATAGCACCACCAAGAAGCAGAAGGGTGGTATAAGGACGCTCAGAGGAACCCGAAGTTTGCATCATTATTATTATTATTATTATTATTATTATTATTATTATTATTATTATTATTTTAAATTGGGACGGGTGAGGACGAAGCTTGCTCAGGAGTCATGGTTAAAGTAAAATGTCTGTTTGCGGGATCACAAGTTCATCGAGGACTGGGGAAAATTTACAGAATATCTGAAAAGTATATGTGATGAACAAACAACGCTAGTGGGATTTAAAGAAGTTTTGTGAAAGTTAGAGGAGTATTGTTAAAAAGGAATAGGATAGTAAGGGTATACTAAAACGCAATATTAAATTTAAGAATGAGTAAAGTATGTAAAAATATGTATGTTTTGCAGAGAATCTGATGGAAGTCTAAAAAGTTGAAATTTGTGAAAAAAATTTGATATGGTGAAATTGTATAATGGAAAATTTAATAAAAATTATTATAAGAAAAAATAAAGTAAAATGTCTGTTTGCACACTGTGCTTGTAAATTGTAAACAATGCTGAAAACCCTAATAAGCTATAGATAACAAAAACAGAAAATGGGGGTGTGAAACATTCCACCCTAGAGAACGGCATAGCTGGCTGGCGGAACCCCAAACAGAGCATTCCTGGTAGGTGAGGCTACCCTGCAACATTTTGTTGCAGATCCCGCTCGTATGTCCTGTTTTTAGGACTTATAAAAGCCAGGGCTTTTTCGGCTGCGGCTCCAACCTGGTGGAACGCTCTGTCACAAGAGACAAGGGCCCTGCAGGATTTGACATCTTTCCGCAGGGCCTGCAAGACAGAGCTGTTCCACCTGGCCTTTGGTCAGGGCGCAGCCTGACTCCCTCCTTTGGCAATCTTTACAAAACTTTAGTTTATGGTTGCCATCAATTTTGATTTTAATTCATTTTTATAATGTTTTATAATGTTGTACTGTTTTAGTGTTGTTAGCCGCCCTGAGCCCGGCTTCGGCTGGGGAGGGCGGGATATAAATAAAATTTATTATTATTATTATTATTATTATTATTATTATTATTATTATTATTATTATTATATCTCTGTGCTGTTCTCCCTTTCTTCTGCGGTACACGTTGCCCAAGCGTTCCGAATGCTGTGAAAGCTGAAAACCAGATCTACATCAAGGAGAACATTTCTGCACACGTGTGCAAGTTGACACAGAACAGCGATTCAGCCCATCACCTACGAACTAGAAGCCGCTGGTCCAAATCTCAGCAGCAATCTTAATGTGGGAGGGGGCATGCAGAAATTGGCATCTCAGTTCTTTCACCCTGCGCTCAAAGCATAGCTGTCAACCTTCCCTTTTTTTGCAGGAAATCCCCTTATTCCAGCGCCATTTCCCACTGCTTCCCGCTGCTATTCCGGATTGTTAGATATCCCATAGACTATCCCCGGGACAGGTGAGGCTGCTGATCCCTTATTTTCAAATCTGAAAGTTGACTGAATCGAGATTACTCTAATATTGTACTCCATGAACCAGAGAAAAAATAACAAAATGCAAATGGCTGGGTAAATTTGGATGGACTCTTCGGTTCCTTTGCTGCGGGGTAAGCAATCCTGCGTGAAAATCACCAGGCTGAATTAGCCAGACTGTTAGCAACCCACCTGTGGGACGCGGGTGGCGCTGTGGGTTAAACCACAGAGCCTAGGACTTGCCGATCAGCTGATCAGCGATTCAAAGCCCCGCAATGGGGTGAACTCCCGGTGCTCGGTCCCTGCTCCTGCCAACCTAGCAGTTTGAAAGCACATCAAAGTGCAAGTAGATAAATAGGCACCACTCTGGCGGGAAGGTAAACGGCGTTTCCGTGCACTGCTCTGGTTCTCCAGAAGCGGCTTAGTCATGCTGGCCACATGACCTGGAAGCTGTACGCCAGCTCCCTCGGCCAATAAAGCGAGATGAGCGCCGCAACCCCAGAGTCGGTCACAACTGGACCTAATGGTCAGGGGTCCCTTTACCTTTAGCAACCCACCACAAAGTTCGCAGGACACCCTCTCCCCACCCTTAAACCCCATTTTAGGTAGGTGGCATGGCTTACCCGAGACGACTGGCATCAACAGCTTGGTGTCTTAAACAACGACCGTCCCAGCACAAGAAGTGTTTATATCCCCGTGTTACAAACACACCCCTTTTAAATTGGGCGTTGAAGGCTGGGCTTTGATCTTGTCAGGACCTGAAGAGCAAAACTACAGGTTTTATCTGCCTCATGCCAACAGCAGACACATCCCACACATCTCGGGGAGCCAGATTCTCCCTCGCCCTGGGCGTGCAACAATCGTGTCACACAAACTCTTGACCACTTCCTTAGCAGGGCGACTACCACAGATTGCGGTAGGCTTGGCTTGTGACCTCGGCCAACTTTTCCACCCCTCCCACCGGACGCTACCCCAGCGAAGGCTCTAGGGACAACTCCCTGTGCTTCATCAACCTGTGTGCAACCACATATGTTTAAGAACAGGTTGAATCAGTCTCAGAAGCTTGTGCAACTCCAAGTCAATCGCTGCAGCTGTTTCCAGGTGTTCTTGCAACACCGCCAGTTAATTCCCTTCACACCCTTGGGAAGGTTTACCACTGCAACTTTGAAGGAAGCAGGAAAGGCTTCACGCAGACTTCCAGGATGCAAGAGACCAAACTTGCTAGCCCAGAGTTTGATCAGAGATGATCAAGCCTTCCCGTGCTATGAATTACAGTGTGACATGGCGCTTAGTGTGTCAGGCAAGGGACTGGGAGACCTGGGTTCCAATCCTTACTCGGGCACAAAGTTCACCAGGTGACCTTGACCCAACCACCAAGCCTCAACCCAACCTCCATTTCTTGGTCTCATTCGAACTCAATGCAAGGGTGTTCCTCAGCTGCAAAGCAACCCTTAAACTCATGCACCCACAGCCTTGATATGGTGGCGGTAGGTACACATGCAGCACCAGAAAATTCAGTGCTGGATTTACGTAGAAGTTAAACAAGCTATAGCTTAGGACCCCACTCTCTTAAGGGCCCCCCCAAAAAATTAAAGGAAAAAAAAAGCTGAGTGTACATTTCCAAAATATAACAAACAAATAAAATGAAACCTACACACAGCAACAGTGTTTTGTGTTGTGTAGGCTCCTATAATGTAAGTAATGCTAGCCTGCTCCCTAAAATATCACTGGTTTGCTCATTTCTATATATAGTGTGCCTACATTCTGCATGTGCAAATGGCTTTAGATACCTACTAGGTCCATAAATGACCATATAGCATATATTCAACACAAAAAACAGCGACAATTTGTTGTTGACAAAGGACAGCTGGACATATAAAGGGCCCCATTAATACCTTCAGTAGTTTAGGGCCTCATCAAACCTAAATCCGGCCCTGCCAGAAATGCAAAGCTCCGCGATTGATCAACTGCACAAAAGAACGAAAGACAAGATTTGCTTCTTTTTTCTTATAAAAAGTTTATTTAATCCCAGAAAGGGGCTTGGTAGATGATGGAGCCCATGATGGGCGAGGCACTGTGTTATGTGGTTGCACAAATGTGCACGGGAAGCAGTAACAAAATTCACACACACACAAAAATCCACAGATACGGAAATCAAATCCTGAACTGGCATATAAATAATTCTTCAGCAACATTGCTCAGAGGTAGCAGGCTCAGAAAGCGATGCTGGCATTTTCCCAGGCTGGAATCTGTCAGCTCCCATCTCCCTTGGCTAGCACTCTGCTTGTGTCAGTATGCCTTAAGGAAGGCAGTATTAGAAACCGTTGCAAGGCTGGCTCAACTCACCAGGGGTCTCGCGCTGGTGTGGCTGCAGAGATCTACACAGGCACCTGCTGGCTCGCCCCTGAGGGATGTATGCTTGAGCATGGCAAGGGAAGCATCGTCCTTAGTGTGTGTGTGAGGGGGGAATAGTCTTGCTGCCACACTCAGCCCTGGAAACACCTGCAAAAAGTTTCTTCACCGTTTCCCAAAGGTCTTCAGGATAGTGGGTTGAGCTCTCGCTCTCCTTTCCAATGTAAGAACTGGGAAAACGAAGCTACCCCTGGATCTTGAACATGGCGTGGCATCATGCAAGACCCTTGTCCCTTTCATACTGCGGAGGGGCAGGTTTGTGACCAGCACGCAAGAGGTTTGCTTCTTAAGGCTGGCCGTGATTTGTGGATACCTGGCTAACAAGGACATAACTGGATGAGCATCCAGGGCCACTTCGCACCGTGTGTTTAAAGCACTATGATACAACCATGGCTTCCCCCTGAAAGAATGATGGGAGCAGCAGTTTAAGGGGTGCTGAGAGTTGTTAAGAAACCACTAGTCCCTTCACAGCGATTAAATCCCTCTTCATAGGAAACTCTGGGAACTGTAGGAAACTCTGGGAACTCTCAGCACCCTTAAACTGCAGCTCACAGGATTCTCTGGAAAAAGCCATGAATGTTTAAAAGTATATCACGGTGCTTGAAATGCACAGTGTGAATTTGGCCTGTCAATTCGCCATTGTCAGATTTAATGGCCCCTGGCGCTAATATTTTCCTCTCCTCATGTGATTTGGCATAAATGAATTCTACAGTGATCGGAGACTTGGGCTAAGAGTAGGGCGTTGATCCGCCACTCAGGCTTGAATTGCCAGAGGTTGGGCCCAACTAGCTATCCTTAAAAATACATATCCCAGATCCTCTCTGGGGCCAATGCAAGGAGCTGACCAAGCCCCTGCCAGCACTCTTTCGAAGAACAACCTCCCATTACAAAGACAAGAAGGCATTGGCCTAATTATTTCAGGTGCCCCCAAGGGAAACATACCTCCAAGATTCAGAGTCAATGCTATAGGCTCCTGTTGTTCTCTCAGATTCCAAAGCACGCACACACACAAACGAAGGTGGGGAGACACTCAACCTGTGGCTGAATGAGGATTTGTTCAGCTTCAGAAAAATATCTGTGGCGCCATCGGGCCTGCTTCTCTCCTAATAAAGACCTCACGTTTACAGGCTACCACTAGGGTGTACTGGGATCAGAGCCACTGGGGGGCGAGGGGGGGCGGAGAAAACAACACTCTGCCGCAGCCACAAGCAGAAGACCAAACTTCAAGATCTCCCGGAAGGAGGAGCTGACAGATGGGAACTGGTGAGAAAAGTAGACAGCAGGAATAGCCAACTTGGTACCCACCAGACTAGCAGTTCCCACCGTTATCCCCCGATCATCAGTCATGCAAGTTGGGGCTCATGGGAGTTGGGAGCCTCAACAGCAACTTCCAAATCTGGTGGGCACCAAGTTGGCTAACCCCTCTTCCACTGTGAGCATCAAGTTGCCGAGACAGAAACAGCAAGTTCTTCAATCAGTGGTTGATTGGCTGGCTGGCAGGGCCAAAATACCTAGCGCCAGTGCTTTCCCAAGTTCCAAAATCTTGCCTTTCAATTTCGAAGCGGCAAACACAACTACAGGTCCTCATTTGTACGGGACAGTCCTGACACCAGGGGTTTCGATCAGCTCCGACAAAGAAACCCAGCAACTCATGGATTTATTTTTTTCTCTCGTTTTCACTTATTGATGAGGTTAAGTGGGGCCCGCTTCCCCCCCGCCACCCCTTTAACTTCCCCCAAGTGAAAGGAAGAGGGGGTAAAACACACACGCGCGCACACACACACACACACACACACACCCATCAAGTCAAGGCACTTGAGGAAACTGGATTCAGACTTGGAATGGCTGGACAGGAATGGAAGCAGGGGGCTGTTCACAATAACGATGTCACTTCCCGGCTGGGCCGGAGAAAATGTTTCTACGCCCAAAAAACCACAGCAGGTAGATGATGGCTTAGCAAAAAAACAACAGGAGAAGGAGAAGGAGGAAGAACCCGGGGCTCCCCACCAAAAGAACGTCACGCCAAATAAATAAGCAGCTGGCCACCAGAAGAAACACCCCCCCCCGTACCCGGCGTGACATCAAAACGCCAATCCAGTCCTGGCGCATGAAGGTCGGTCCAGAGGTCCACCAAACTCCCAATACTGAAAGGCGTAACAAGAGGAAGCCAGCACGGATGGCTTCAAACACTGTTCACTCGCTGTCAGTCTTCTGCAGCCCTCACTGGTGAACGGGGACAAGTCCTTGTGTAAACAGAGCAGAGCTCATTGGTCTCTTTTGTCTTGGGGGTCAGGGGCTGCACGCCAGACCCCCTGTCTAGTCGGGGTGGGCAGCGTCCCTGCCACAGGCCTGGGATTTCATAGGTCGTCCACCCAGGGGCAGGAACTCAGCTATCAGCAGGAATAACGAGTATGTCAGCCTGTCGTCACAGGAGAAACCGAGATACGTCCATCCTTTCTGCGATGGCCAGCCCCAGTAGTGCTGTCCAGAGGCCACCAGAGTCACAGGCTCGTGCCGGCTTTGGGGACTGTGGGCTGCTGGGCTTTGCGTCCGCCTTGCTCCAAGAAGGCAAGGAGCCATGGATGGGCCAATATCTGCTCCAGGGAAGGCCGGTTCTCTGGGGCCAGCGAGAGGCACCACTCAATCAGGTGACGGCAGTCTGTCAAAGCAGGAAAGAACCATGGTTATTACACCGCCCAATAGGAACACACAGGAAGTTGCACGGAGTCAAGGCGTTGCTCTGGAAAGCTCAACTCTTCCTACACCAGGGGTTCCTAACCTGTTTCCACCACTACCACCAGGGACCACTTGGAAACTGCTGAGGGTCTGGGCACACCATTTGATGGTTTTTCTGCCTGCTGTAGTAGTTGTGATGTGCTTTGCGTTTTTATTCCTTTTTTGTTTCTTAGATATTGTAGTACCGTATTGGAACAGCATCAAACACAATGTAAGAAACAAAAGCAGCAATACATACTTTGAGAAAATATGAACATTGAATGTGGTCGCGCTGCAAATCACCTGAATGAAGCTCATGGACCAGTTTTTGAACCCATGGGCCAGTGTTCGAAATTAGACAAGCGCATTTTGCACCTGGCTATTGGCCACTTGCGACCAAGTGAAGGTGCCCTGGCCGCAGGACGGCACCTGACATCTCCACCATCTGGAGGTGCGCACCTGGGGGTCATTGGATCTCGACTGTTTCCACACACTAATAACACATCCTGTAGAATTCTGTCCATTATATTTTATCGGCACAATTAGAATGAATTTCAGGAACCAAAATGCTTTCCCTGTGCAGCCCGAGCAGGGGCAGCGAACGACGTTATAGCTAATTGTTGTAGCTCGTCTTCACTTAACCCATCCCACTGCGTTCCTCACGCAGCTGTGAAGAATATTCTTACGTTATGAATGGTCCGTGTCACCATTAAGAAAAAGAGGTAGGAATAGGCCAATATGTATGTGGACTGTTCCTGGATCAAGTTACTTGTTTAAAGTTCTCAAAGTTCTTAACCTATAGCTCAAGGTTGTCATCTGAACTAGCTAGATGTTTAAGTGATAATCAATCACAGTCACTCCCATCCTTTGAAATATAAGACTTTAGAGCCATCATGCCCAAAAATGGCAGCCAGACATTCTGCTTTGGTGACTGTTATCCTTGGTTTAAGGAGCCATTTGGTGCCTAAGCTTAGATACCTGAGTTTCTAACACTGCCCGTGGCCTAACTCTGGCTGCAAGCAGCTTTCCAGAACTTCAGGAAGCATCCTTTCCCACAAAACCCTACCTGGAGAGATTTAACCTGGAGCCTTCTGCCAGTGAGCTATAGCCCTTCCTCATATCATTGAATATACAATATCCGATATCTTTATTGTCATTGTCCCATGCAGAACAATGAAATTGAAAACTACATAAAACCTACATAAAACTACCACAAAACTACATAAAACTACATAAAACATTCAAAACCCCCTAAAAACTAAAAGAATTGCAGGGTTGGAATGGCCCACGAGGATCATCTAAGTCCAGTGTTCCCCATACTTGGGTCTCCAGCAGTTTTGGACTACAATTCCTATCATCCCTGACCATTGGGTTGTGCTAGCTAGGGATGATGGGAGTTGTAGTGGGGCTCAAACCCATGACTCTGAGATTAACAGCCTCATGATCTGCCGACTTGAGTTATGTTATCCCTGTCTTGCAAAGCACTTCGTGCCTTGCACCTCATTAAGAACTTATCCCAAAATGCCTGACAATTAGTGCTATTTTAAGAGATAAGAATAGGAGTCGGAAGATTATTACTTTCCCCAAGGGTATTCAGGATATTATTTACAGTAGAGCACAGTCTATTCAGTTCAACAACGCTCATTTCAACTGAACGAAGCAGGAAGTGCTATGCAGATGGAGCAGACTTCAATCAGCTTTTACGAGGTAGGCCAATCCACCCCCAAGGGCAGTATCCTGTCACATGAGCCTACCAACGCTCCATAGTCCAAACCACTGTGGCACTCCAGGGCTCAGTGACAAATTAAGTACAGTGGTGCCTCGCAAGACGAAAAGAATCCGTTCCGCGATTCTCTTCGTCTAGCGGTTTTTTCATTTTGTGAAGCAAGCCCATTGACGGCTTAGCGGATTAGTGCTATTAGCGGCTTAGAAAAAGGGGGGGAAAGGGGGGGAAAACCGCAGGAACTCGCAAGACGTTTTCGTCTTGCGAAGCAAGCCCATAGGAAATTCGTTTTGCGAAGCACCTCCAAAACGGAAAACTCTTTCGTCTAGCGGGTTTTCCGTCTTGCGAGGCATTCGTCTTGCGGGGCACCACTGTACAAAGGAGTTGCCAAATTCAAGAAGCATACATTAAGAATTCTTAAGCAACCCAGGGGTGAAATTGCTGGTCTAACAAAAATAAGCATCTTGACTGAAAAAAAGAAATAAAGAAAAAGAAAACTTGTCCTAAAGATCAGGGGTCAGCAAACTTTTGCAGGGGGGGGGCTGGTCCACTGTCCTTCAGACCTTGTGGGGGGCCGGACCCACCCTCTCCTAAAGGACCTCCCCCACATGTTTGGCAGCGTCATCGTCCTCTGCCTCAGCCAGGGGTCCAGGAGTGCAGAGCCCAAGCCGCTGGCCTGGGTGGTGGAGACAGCCTCTCCTGTGTCACCGCTTCCTCCCGCTCAGCTCTTGGCCACACACGGCCATCTCAGTGGGAAGGAAGGGGCGTCGCCCAGAGGCATCCACGGCTTTGGATTGGCTGCAGGAGCTTCCTACAGCCAATCCAAAGCCGTGCCAGTGTCATGGAAGTCAGCCGCAGCACAGGGACTGGCCTAGTGGGCAGCAGGGTCCACGGGCCGTATTTACAAACCCAGTGGGCCGCAGTTTGCTGACCCCTGCTAAAGATCGGCTAATTAACTTTGGCATTCTGTTGACTAACATCTATCTCAAGGTAAACTGAGAGACAGCCTCTTCTTGCACCCTTGCAAATATCCACTGGCCTGGGTCTAGGGTAGTGTCTGTACCTGAGGATACCCTGCAGTGGTAATGGAGTTTCCCAAGGAGGATATCTTCGTCGCGCTCGAAAGGGATGTCCCCACACACCATGTCATAGAGGAGCACGCCCAAGGACCACACAGTGGCAGACACGCCATGGTACCGGTGGTATTTTATCCACTCAGGAGGGCTGTATACCCGGGTGCCTGTAAGAATGGAAAGGAGCCGGTGAAAACATACCCGGAGAGGCGCCAAAGGAAACAGAAACAGAGTTACGAAATCCCCCCCAGGTTGCCCCTTCCTCACCCATGTTGAGCAGGACCACCACCATTGCCTAAATTCAAAGAACCAGATATGAAATGTTTGTGTTATTTATTAAATATATATCCCACAATTTCTTCCCAAAGAAGCCTAGGGCAGCAGGTTCCCCCATATATGAGACTTCCACGATGAATTGGCACTGGCGTACTGCTGCTCCAACCTCAGTCCCCCCCATCTGTAAAATGGGGTGTTTTATCTGCAGTTTTATTTACTTAAAAGCATTTTTTATGCTTACAAAGCACTAATAAGAAGAAATGTTTGCAATGTAAAATGCAAGACACAAGCAGAATTTGATATGGGAAGAGAGGGCTTTTCGAGGGGATAAGTGCGGGTCGTGTCTCAGAATAAAAACCCACTGAAATTAACAGACAGAGACTCATTTATTTCAGCAGATCCACTCTGAGTTGGAAACACCCTCCAGATTATAAATGATCCTCTATAAATAAACAAATGCCCCGAGAGAGAATTGCTTTGTGTGGAACAGCATTCCATCGTACAAACCTTTACCTGCATTTTGAGGTATTGCAACGTGAAATCAGGTTTACAGGCCAGTGGCATCTAGGCCAATGACCTTAGGGTGCGCACACACAAGAGAACACCAATACAGATGAGGCAATCTGGAGCAACTGCGCATACAAACAGACCAGCTAACAATTACCACTGACCAACTGGAATTTCTTCTCCGTGTAAACACGGGGGGGGGGGGGGGGAGAGAAGAGTGTAAACCAGGATGGCTACACTGAATTAAGGACTAACTCATCCAATGTGAAAGCAATAAGAGTGTACACCTTCAGGCCAAAAATTAAGCTGCCACAAGACTTTGTTTTGCAACCTGTGTTTATCCAAAAGATGCAACAATGGCATCAGAGAGCAAGAAAAAGGCTGGTCAACCTATGAACAGAGCAGACTGTTTAGGCCTTTAGCGTACTTTACAAATGCTCAGAAGACAACTCCCAGATCTATATACCCAGTTTGGCCAAATACAAAAGGCACAACCCAAAGCCTCTGATTTTACATGGGCAATGGCCTATAATGTGCTTTGCTATGTGGAAACCGGACGCGGGGAGACACTGAATTGCTCAAACCTCCACATAACAACTTCCTGTACTTCTCGTAGGGAGACTGCAGCCCATTTTCAGACAGTTCCTCTGACACTGGGGTGGGGAGGAAATATTTGATCCCACCAACGGCCATATTCCTCAGGGCCGCACTCTTGTCTGTGAGACAGACGAAGCCAGCAGTGTGTAGGACTATCCGCTTCTGCTCTTCCTTCGCTTCCTGCCACCCCTTTTCTCTCTCCCTTCTCTCTTTCTGACATCCCCTCACCTCATTCTCCTTCCTAGAAGGCTGCTAGGAGGAAAAGGCAAACAGCTGTTGCCAGAGGTCTGAACTATGGTTCAGATTTAGGCCAAAGTCTGCAAAAAAAATTGCCTGAGGTTGACCTCCCTGCCCACTAACATTGATTTGTGTTCCTAGCTTGTTCCCTTCCTGGGTGCTTCTCTGCAAAACCAAAAACCTGCCACCTTTGGCATCGGGACCACTGAGTCCCATGCAGCTGTCAACCTGGTGCCCACCAGATGTTTTGAATCACAAGCCCCAAAGTGGAAGTTACAGGAGATTCCGACTGTAAGGGAATGGCAGATAAAGCTGGTCGAATACGCTGAAATGGCAAAATTGACACACAGAATTCGCAATCAGGAGGAGACGAAGTACCAAAAAGAATGGAGTAAATTTATGGTTTATATAAGTGAGAACTGTAGAAATATGAAACCGTTGGCAGGATTGAATTAAATCTTATGTCACGGTGTAATTTTTAACCAATGAAACTGTGAATTATAGATTGGAATAAGAAAACGTGCGGAAGGGAAGGACGGAAGTCAACGGTTCTATGGGGCATAAAGTAGGATATAGGTAATATGTAATAAGATTTGATGTTTTTGTTGGTTGGTGTTGGTGTTCTTAAATCTCAATAAAAAGCATTTTTTGGGGGGCGAAATAAAAATAAAAGAACCACAAGCCCAAAGGTTGGCAACAGCTTGCTGATACCGACAACAGTGTAGCTGCTGTCAAATCTTTCGACCCTCCCTGGAGATGTCAGAACTTGAACCCAGGACCGTTTTGCAAGCAAAGCGTGTGTGCCCTGTCGCCGAGTGGTGGTATCTGGCATTCTCTCTCTCTCTCGCACACACACTCACCATCAAAATCTGTATAGGGAGCATCCCGAAGCAAAGCCCCCGAGCCAAAGTCTATGAGCTTTAGGTCTCCTTGCAGGAGGTCGACCAGAATGTTCTCGTCCTTGATGTCTCGGTGCAAAACACCGCAGAGGTGGCAGTGGCGCACGGCCTCCACCACTTGCCGGAAGTAGCCGGCAGCCAGGCTTTCGGGGAGTGGGCCCCTGTCAGTGATGACGTCAAACAGGTCCTGGGAGACGAGGGGGCGCTCCATCACGATGAAGTACGCGTCAGGCTGCTCAAACCAATCCAGGAGGCGGATGACGCCTCGGCAGCCCGAGGAAGACACCTTCTTCAGCAGCACGACTTCCAGCGGGACCAGGGTGCCGTTCTGGAGAAGGAAGGAAGGAAAGAGAGAGAAAGGAAGACAGGCATGAGAGCAACCTCTGGCACCATCGCTCAACGAGTCAGGCGGCCTCGACGGGAAGAGAAACGGCGCAGAATAGCAGCAACTCACCATGTGTTGGAATTGCAAGACTCTGTCTTTGGCAACATACTTGATGGCCACCTGCAAAAGGAGGGAAGGAGAATGCTGTTAGGAAGCAAAGCCTACTACAGAATTCCCAGCACTATTTTGCATCCACCTTTAGCATGAACCCCATTGTCACAATGTACGGAGATAAGCATGGCTGCTGTGACCTGTCTCGGGTCAGGCTGCAAGCCTAGAGGAAGTGCCAAGATTTCCCCCCAAATTGATTTTTGAATTCTGAATTTATTGTTATTCACGTTTTATACTGTATTTTATGCTGCTTTTGTTGCATCAATTAAGTGTTTTAAATTTGTTATTAGCTGCCCTGAGCCCGGTTTTCTGAACCGGGAAGGGCAGAATATAAATAATTTATTATTATTATGATTATTATTATTATTATTATTTGGCATTCTTGGGCAACTGCCAGGGGTTCGCCACCAACACCTGCCTTGGGCTCCCTTCTGATTTGTTTACAGTGGTACCTCGGGTTAAGTACTTAATTTGTTCCGGAGGTCCGTTCTTAACCTGAAACTGTTCTTAACCTGAAGCACCACTTTAGCTAATGGGGCCTCCTGCTGCCGCCGTGCCGCTGGAGCACGATTTCTGTTCTCATCCTGAAGCAAAGTTAACCTGAAGCACTATTTCTGGGTTAGCGGAGTCTGTAACCTGAAGTGTATGTTACCTGAGGTACCACTGTACTTCTTTATTTCCAATTCGGTCCTCCAAGCAGCACTAGGCAGCCAAGCCCAGCTGCCATTTCCCCACGATACCCCAGAGAGGAATGATTTATATGGCGGCCATGCTGCCACCAGGGGGCGCTTCACTCAGGACCCCAATTCAAACTTAAAGCCAGCCCTGCTGCAACCCAGGAGTGAGACCAGATCCAGCAACCGTCTAGTGGGCTCTTTGCACAAAGGAAAGTCATCTTCCGCAAGCTATGAAAGGATTCCAACCCATGGCAGGTTGCTGAAGCTTCAAGATTATATATAAGCAAGTTTATCAATAAGGCCTACTTGATACCTGTCTAATGCAGAGTTTTTCACAAATATTTTAACGGCATGCAAACCAGAATTTCAACAAACTGAAATGTCTAAATTGAACAAGGTGGTATTTTCTCATGGAGTTGTTGCATTTCTTTACCAAGCCTTACCAAAGGCTCTACAGAGAGAGCATTGATTACATTAATTTCAAGTTCAGCTTCAATTTCAGCACATGTCATCTTAGGCTTGAGATTGCTCTAACAGAAATGCCCCTTATAATGTAAGATTCTGAAGGAAAGAGTGTACCACATTACTTGTTTCAGTGCTCTCTGTTAGAAAGAAGGTCTTAATGTCTCCTTGCTGGAAAAGTATACTGCCCCTCCCTACCCCCACCCCTTAGGAATAGAGAGAACTATTTGTTGGAAATAGTGGATTTTCTATTTATGGCTGCAAATGTACAGCAGAGGGGGTTAGGGTTTTTGTAATTTTTTTTCTTAACAACACCTGAATTTACTTGATTGAGAGCTCTTAAAATTGTAGATCCATGTTTGCCAGACTTGGGTGTCCAGCTGCTTTCGGACTACAACTTCCATCATCCCTAGCTAACAGGACCAATAGTCAGGGTTGATGGGAATTGTAGTCCAAAAACAGCTGGAGACCCAAATTTGGGAAACACCGGTGTAGTAGCCATTCTGTCCCTTTGGGAATAAGAATACCTTTAAAACCCCCACAATGGAGCTACACTCCCTTCCAAAGAGAAAACCACCACAATTTCTCTTCTCAGGGCTTATTTTATTCAGGCTTCAAAATAGCATACTGCCCCTTGCCTCAGTATCCAGTCCTAATGCTTTTGACTCTGCACCCCCAGAAGTTTTTGAAAAAATACAGAACCAGGGAATTTCCCCTCCCTTCAGAACACCCAGGATTTTGCCCACCGACAGCAGTGACTTAACACACCTGCAAGTCACACACAACCAATGCAACATGCATATATTTTGTAACTCAAGCAGAGCCAATAACAGATAAACAGGTGTGCATCATTATTTGCTGCAGCTGTATATTATTAAACTACTACCGCTGCATTAATTTCCAAGTTTGGAACTCAGCATAGGCCTGCATGGCTACTGCACATATATTAAACAGCAGTGATGCCTTCCTCATCACGGGATGAGTGTTGCTTGCGCTCTCGCTCTCTCCTTCCTTAGTAATTATTACCAGGAAACCGGACTGATGAGCCACTGTGTGCTCCAAGCGCCTGAAGTGGAGCCAAAGGCTTAGCGAGCAGCACAGAGCATAGCAAGGAGTCCAGGCGCATCACTCATCCAGGACAGTAACACACCCTCTGAGAGACAGAACAGGTTGGAGAAAGGGAAACCCAGCCGATAACCTGGGATTCAAAGCCAGCGTGCATGGTAAAGGTAAAGGTAAAGGTACCCCTGCCCATACGGGCCAGTCTTGCCAGACTCTGGGGTTGTGCGCCCATCTCACTCAAGAGGCCAGGGGCCAGCGCTGTCCGAATACACTTCCGGGTCACGTGGCCAGCGTGACATTGCTGCTCTGGCGAGCCAGAGCTGCACACGGAAACGCCGTTTACATTCCCGCTAGAAAGCGGTCCCTATTTATCTACTTGCACCCGAGGGTGCTTTCGAACTGCTAGGTTGGCAGGCGCTGGGACCGAGCAACGGGAGCGCACCCCGCCGCGGGGATTCGAACCGCCGACCTTTCAATCGGCAAGCCCTAGGCACTGAGGCTTTTACCCACAGCGCCACCCGCGTCCCAAAGCGTGCATGGTGCAGCCCCGAATTGGAGCAAGAGTCACGCCTCCCCCTCCCCTTTGGTTCGCTGCTGGCTTCTCTTTCTTCTCTCTTGCATGGATCATTAATTCCACTCCAGCCCCCAGAATTGCACAGCCCTAATACAGTGGTACCTCGGGTTACAGACGCTTCAGGTTTCGGACTCCGCTAACCCAGAAATAGTACCTCAGGTTAAGAACTTTTAATGCTCTTTTATGCATATTATTGTGAGTGTTTCAGGTTGTTTTTATTCTTGCTTTATATCTATTTTAAATAACATTGGGGATGTTCTTTAAGTAAAAGAAGTGACCAGTTGATTGATTATGCGTGTCCCCCACTACCCAATACAGTGGTACCTTGGGTTACAGACGCTTCAGGTTACAGACACTTCAGGTTACAGACTCCGCTAACCCAGAAATAGTACCTTGGGTTAAGAACTTTGCTTCAGGATGAGAACAGAAATTGCGCAGTGGCAGCGCAGCGGCCCCATTAGCTAAAGTGGTGCTTCAGGTTAAGAACAGTTTCAGGTTAAGAACTGACCTCCAGAACGAATTAAGTACTTAACCCGAGGTACCACTGTATACCATTTATTTCCATCTCTCCTAAAAGCCGCTGGTTGACTTCTTGTACTGCATTTGGCCATTTGAGTTGCGCGTGCCATGTGTAGATATTATGTACATTTACGCGTGTGTTTGTGTCTCTATAATGTACATAATAAGTGTATCTACACATGCACGCGCCACTGATAGAGAGAGAGAGAGAGAGAGAGAGAGAGAGAAGACGCCGATCGGTCACTCACCGGGAGAGAATCGCTGAGCCGGGTCCCCGCGTAGACGGTGCCGAAACCGCCGCTCCCAATCAATGCTCCCAAGCGGTAGCGCGTCTCCAAGGTCGCCTTCCCTGCGGGGATTGGAGAAAAGGAAAGCAGCGCATCAGCGTGGCGAGTTGTGCCGGGACCCGCCCAGCCAGCCAGACACCCACACCGGCTGCGGTTTGCTTGCAAACAACAACAACGAAAACCACCCCGCTCGCTCCATTCACAAAAACCGCCCCACGTGCTCCTTGTTGTTACCCGCGGAGCGAGGCTCCTCTTCGGCTGCATCGGCGGCCGGCGGCCCTTCGGGACCCTGGTGGCAAATGGGGCCTTGAGCCAAGAGCATGGCCTGGTCAGTCGGTCACTCTCCGGCCAAGATTGCCTCGCGTGTGCTTGCTTGTTTGTGTGTATGTGTGTGGCCGCTCCTCCCTCCCCCACCGCGTGCGCCTCGGAATTCCTCCGCTTTTACGAACGTTCCAACTCCACGCCGACCTTAGCCAATGGCGGGGCGAGCTAGAGGAAGCCGCGAAAAAGCCGAGCCAATCAGAAGAGGCGTGTGTGGGGTGGGGGGGGGTAAAAGGAGGAGTTCTATTCGGCCGCCGACAGGGCGAGGCTTTGAAACCGTCGAGGGAGAAGCGCGCACGGCAATCAAAACGGGGCGGGGTGCGCAGCAGGCAGGAGTCCTTTAAACGAATGGGAAAGGCAACGGCAGCCAATCGAGGAGAGCCGCTTCTCCTCGCCACCGCCGCTTGTTGACCCACGTGCGATGTACTATTTTAAAGTTGGCGCTTGCAAAGTCCGCTGCTAGCAAATGCTCCGCATCGACGCGCTCCCCGGACCCCACCCCGCATTTTTGCTGCCTGAGCCCAGCTCTTGGTAGCTTTGGGAGATCTCCTGCCCTCGACATCAAAAGCCATCGCTCAGTCAGCCCTCTTTCGTCTTTCCGAAGTGTGGGCCGAGTTGCAACCAGCAACGGCTGCGAAGTAGGAGAAAGAGGTGGGGAAACCTTTTCCTCGCCCTCCCCCTCCACTGATTCATGGGGCGAGAGGGGCACTCTGCTCGCCTTCCGCCTCTTTAATTAAATAGCAAGTGCCCCTATTGCTTCCAGCGTCCCACCCACCCACTTTAAAAAAATACCTGCAGTCTTAAAATCCAGATTTGCTCCCCCCCACTAGATTTGCTTGACCAGAGACCCTGAGTGTCCAACAGAAAGCATAGAGTTTCTCCCGGCGCCCCCTTCCTTGCCATGGTGGTACAGTACAAGTTTGTTTATTATATTGCTATACTGCTGTTCATTTGAGGATCACAAGACAGTTTACAATATAAAAACACAAATATAAATACCATAAGGGTAAAGGGACCCCTGACCATTAGGTCCAGTCGCGAACCACTCGGGGGTTGTGGGGCTCATCTCGCTTTATTGGCCGAGGGAGCCGGCGTACAGCTTCCGGGTCATGTGGCCAGCATGACTAAGCCGCTTCTGGCGAACCAGAGCAGCGCACGGAAATGCCGTTTACCTTCCCACTGGAGTGTTACCTATTTATCTACTTGCACTTTGACATGCTTTCAAACTGCTAGGTTGGCAGGAGCAGGGACCGAGCAACGGGAGCTCACCCTGTCGCAAGGATTCGAACCGCCGACCTTCTGATCGGCAAGCCCTAGGCTCAGTGGTTTAGATCACAGTGCCACCCTTGTCCCTATAAATACCATAGTGGTAAACAAAATCAGTAACCCACCCACCTACCCAGTTTAAAAGACAATGGATTGATAGCCCCAGGCCTGGTTATAGAGAAACGTTTTTGCCTGTAATGAAGGCATCCAGTGAGCCTCCCAGGAGAGAGCATTCTATAAGTGGGGAGCCACCGCAGAAAAGGCCCAGTCTCGTGTTGCCTCCCTCCAGGCCTCTCATAAAGGGGGTGCATGAAGAAGAGCCTCAAATGATAAGCACAGGATCAGTTCACACCTCAAGGACTGGGAAAGGCGGCCCTAGGGGCACTGCAGTCTTGTTGCAGTTCATGGGACCTTTCCTGTTCTGCACAGCTCTCCCTAATAAGGAGCACAGCAGCACTCTCTCAAGGTCTGGACCCAACTACCTTAGCTGACCCAAAGTATTTCCTGCCACAAAGTCAGACCAGCTGCTCAGCCATTCAGAACATATGTCAACAAAGACAAAAAGTGCTGTTTTGCAAACTAGCCAATGCACCCCCTTCTATGACACCACTTTTTGCATTCTGGAAATGGAAGTGAAAATGCCCTGGCGTGTAACACACTCTTGGCTGCCTAGGTCAAAAGTTAGCCAAACCATATCACCAGCGGTCAGCCTCCATTGCTATAATAAAGAATCCCAGGGTTTGTATTTAGCATAGCATATATCACTGCATAGCAGGGCTTCGCCACATCTTCCTTTCAAAAGGCTGCATTTAATAATATTATAGGATCAGCCTTAGTGCATATCTGCCACCAGTGCACGGACTTGGGACTGATCAATCCAAGCACACGTTGCATATTCTCAGCCATAAATCCTTTCCTCTATCAAGTAGGGCGTGAGCCAGCTACGGAAGTGACTAACAACAACAACCCCATTGACTCAATAAAGCGAGGAGGAGTACGTTGCAGCCGAGCAGATACCCCCAAATCAGTGTAAATCATCCAGCGACACACCAGATGACCACATCACCTTTTCCATTGCAGCAGAGCTAGTTTCACTTTCCCGCAAAGGCGAGCTTCAAAATGATAAGCTTCCAAACGATAAGCCAAGCCTTGTCATATCTATCTAAGCTCCTTTGGAATCCCAGAAATGTCCCTGGAGACAGGGAGGAATAGCCACAAATGCTTTGATACGGGACTGCCCACGTCACAGAGCACAGCAGCAAGGCAGGAGGCAGAGGCGATGTTTGCTCAGCCCCGAGAGAGGGCTAGCCTGTGACTGGACAGGAGTTTGCCGCACCAGATTCCCAGGAAACATGCCGTTTCCCGCTTGCTGGACAGAGAAACAGGCACCTTTGTTGCTTGTGTACCTTTGTGGGAGACAACACAAGCACAGCCACGTGGGATAAAGCTGCGAGGCCAAAGTCCTAAAGCATCATTCCAAAAATAAACCACTGGGAATGGCCCAGAGGGATGCAAAATACGATGACACACTAGTGTGTTTCTTCCTCAGGGGCAAGCAGTCATTGAGCAGAGGAGGAAAGGATCATGCCAACGTATTTTCCCCCACCCCACCCCACTCTCAGTTACGCTAAAGGTAGCTCTGATTTTCAGTCATCTCCCTGTGTCAATAAAACAAAGGAGAACGCCATTTACTATAGGTACAGGTGCTGGGGGTGTTACACAGGCCTGGCCCTACCATTAGGCAGAGTGAGGCAACTCCCTCGGGCAGCAGAAAGTCTTGTAGGGGGAGTGTCCCCCTAAGCAAGCCTCAGGGAAGGGGATAGTCTTGTTCTGGGACAGGTGCCGAGCTGCCAGTTTGACCAGCTTCTCTTTCTCTCTCTCTGTGGAGGTGTGCCGTGTCGCTTGCCTCAGGCAACAAAGTGTCTTGGGCTGGCCCTGTTATTGCATGTGCAGCTGAGTGACGGAAAAGGCAGAGAGCTGAGAAAGGCCTCCTTTAAACCTTGCCTCTGCTACAAACTCACTCACACTACTGGCCTATCTTACAGGGTCGTTGTAAACAATAAAGGAGGCCATTATGTGAAATACATTGAAAGAGCAGCAAAGGAGAAGAGGTCACTTATTTTCAAGGGTGACACTCTTTCTGGTCAGCAAAGTCTGCCAACCCAGCCAGCAGACTGCTTATTCTTTTTTTTTTAACAGCTGTTGTGACAGAAAGGAGTCCACTCTGGGATGGTTTCAAGGCCATGTGCAGAAAACAAGGGAAGTTTCTTCTCTCTTCCCTCCCCCATTCAACTCAGTGGACACCAATGGGTGTTTAATATGTGTACACATTTATCTCCCACGTTTCAAAGGCCACCTTGCATGGCTTACTCCCTCGCCCCCATCTTTCCCTCTTAGCAACACCAGTCCTCTAAAAAGCAGGTTAGGCAGAGCAACGGTGACTGGTCCACAGTCACCCAGTGAGTGTCACGCCGAACTGGTTTGCCAGGGGTGGGGAACCTGTTGCCTTTTGGATGCTGTTCAACTACTTAGCCAGTCCTAACCAGTATAGCCAAGCGTTTTGTGGACGGTGGGAGTTGCGAGTCCAACGGTGAGCAACAGGTTGGTGGGAAAAAAATGAATATTTAAACGCAGTAGCAAAGGAACGCAGAAAACCAGCCTGCAGAGGTCAGCACTGAGCGGCTACTCGGCTGCTCCCCTCGTCGCACTTGGCAACAGGCAACCGAATGGAAATCTCCCGGAGTTTCTCAAGAGCCGCGCGCCCCCTCCTACAAGCCGAGGAAATAACCGCTCCAACTTCTGCAAATGTACGACACACTGACGGAATCATAGAAGCTGGAAGGGGCCACCGGGGTCATCCATCCCAACCCCCTGCAATGCGGGGATCTTTTAGCCCAAGATTGGGTTTCCGTCGTTAATTCGCATTCTTAGCAAGCGGATCAAAGGAAAGGAGCGGAGGAGAAGCGGAGTTTCACGGCCCTGCGAGCGGCTTTAAAGCGTTTGGCAGAGGGATGCGCCGTCGCTCTACGGATCCCCAGCGCTGACTAAAAGCAATCTGATCGCAGACTCGGGTCAACGACCCGGCCACGCACTGCAGCCTCCGATCAGAGAGGGGATGTCACCTTCCGCGGGACGGCTATTCATTCGATCTCCCTGTCGCTCATTCGGAGGAGCGCAAGGAGTTAGGGAACCTTTCGTAGAAAACTCTCAGCAAATTAAGTTTGCACGAGGCTGCGAGAATTAAACCGATAATGCAAAGCCAATATAATAAGCTTGTGGTGCAGCTAAGAGGCAGCCCTTTTTTTTATTTTGGTGGGCTCTTAGAAGTTTTGACACCGGGCAGCAGAAGCCCGTTGCCCCCCGATGGGCAGCGTGAGGATCCCCAGAGGGCAAAGACGAGTGAGATCCCATTGCAAGGGATCCGCTCTGACCCCGACTCTTATCAAGCCGCGGTGGGTCCTTGCAGACCTCGGAGGCGCCCTCTCGCAGCCCCCGCGCGTCCGCCCCAGTCTCCCTCGAACTGCGCCTCCGCCGCGGAGCAACTCACCCTGCGCCGGCTCGTCTTTGGGGAACGCCGCCGAGCTGAGCATGCTGCAGCGGTGCACGTTGGGAGGGTAAAGCACCTGCACCGAGGACATCGCGGCCGCGACTCGGGCCAAGCCAGGGGAAAGTTGCGAAGAAGTTGCAGCAGAAGCGCAGCTCCGACGACACCGGAGCCGCAACCTGAATCCCCGGGGAAACCTCTCGGAGTTGGAGACGGGCGGAGAGCCACGCCCACCGCAGCCAAGCCACGCCCTCCCCTCTGATGCAGACCCGCCCCTTTCTCCTCCCACTCCCGAGCTCCGCCCTGCTGGGCGGGCTTGGCCAGGCTATTGGTCGCTCTGGCTGTCAGCAACGTGAGACGGGCAGGCTGCGCGCTTCGCTTCCATGCACTGTCAGGCGCTTCTGCGCTGGTGGAAGCGGATTCTTCTAAAAGTAGCAGCAGCCTTAATCGCACGTGGAAACGGAGCAAAAGAATATCTCGCCTGCCAGAGTTCGCCGAACACGAGTTTAAAATAAGACCCTTGTGGCATTTAAGAAACTTAATTTTATGATGGGTTAAGCCGACCCCGGTAGCCTTCATCAGTTGCGTGAAATAAAATCCCTGGGCTAATGACTCCTGAGAGGCAGCGTGGTGTAGTGGTTAGAGCAGGGGTCAGCAAACTTTTTCAGCAGGGGGCAGGTCCACCGTCCATGTGGTGGGCCGGACTATATTTTGAAAAAAAATATATGATTCCTATGCCCCACAAATAATCCCATTTTAAATAAAAGCACACATTCTACTCATGTAAAAACACCAGGCAGGCCCCACAAATAACCCAGAGATGCATTTTAAATAAAAGGACACCTACACTGATTCCAGGACCGTCCTCAGGCTGGATTGAGAAGGTGATTGGGCCGCATCCGGCCCCCGGGCCTTAGGTTGCCTACCCTGGGTTAGAGTGTCAGGCTAGGACCTGGGAGACCAGGGTTTGAATCCCTTTTTTGAGGCAAAGATTGTTGGGTGGAGTTGGGCCAGTCTTGCTCTCTCAGCTTAACCACCTCATTAAAAATTAAAAATACTGTGAAAATAAGAAACCATGGCTGGTTTCTGCTGGCATCCAGGACTGGCTATGGGAGAAGCAAGAACCTCTTGGAGTGTAATACTATAAGCCCCTCCATCAGAGACTCAGGTTGTATATATATATATGTGCAAATAAACCATATATCATAAAGACACCACTGTCTCCATTGTGCCGTATTTCCAAAGGAAACACAAACCCTGGGTTCGCCCCTGGACCCCTGGAATTTTTCACCACTTGGAAATTGGGGTGGTGCATGACAATATTTAACCGGTACTAGGACTCAGTTCTAATACTGCAAGTATTGCCAATTAGCTGTGCCATCCTTAGGACAATTATAAGTATGCTTCTGTTCCAGCTGGTCATTACAAGAAACCTATAACCGAGAAGCACTGCCTTCTTATTCCTCCTCACTCCCAATCCCTTTTCCTTTTGTGTTATCACTGACCTTGCGGGGGGGGGGGGCGCTAAAGAGTGAGCTGAAAATGCTAATAGCACTGAATCAGAATACAAAGCACTTTGTTCACCTTATTGGGCTGCTTGCCATCACAGCAGGTTTGTGAAGTAGGAAAGGGAGTGACATGATGGCTTGCCCATGGCTACCCAGCAGACAGAACTTATTGGTGGCGGCCCCACAGTTAAAGCCTGATCATCTACAGTGAGGGGGGAAAGTATTTGATCCCCTACTAAATTTGCCCTTTTGCCCTCTGACGAAGAAATGACCAGTCCATAATTTTAATGGTAGGTTTATTGTAGCTGTGAGAGACAGAATAAAGGTAAAGGTAAAGGTACCCCTGCCCGTACGGGCCAGTCGTGTCCGACTCTAGGGGTGTGCGCTCATCTCACTTAAGAGGCCGGGAGCCAGTGCTATAAAGCGGTACCTATGCACATAGGGGTGCTTTCGAACTGCTAGGTGGGCAGGAGCTGGGACTGAAAGACAGGAGCTCACCCCGCCGCGGGGATTCGAACCGCCGACCATACGATCGGCAAGTCCTAGGCACTGAGGTTTTACCCACAGCGCCACCTGTGTCCCGAGAGACAGAATAACAACAGACAAACAGGCAAATTTAGCAGGGGATCAAATACTTTCCCCCCTCATTGTACTAACTAGAGACATTGTAAATCTTTTCTATCATAACTGGACTCTGATGAGTAGGAATAAACTGTTCATTGTGCATTAGGCATTTTTTATATTGATTACAACAACATTTATTAATTGCTTCCCATGAGGCACCTCAAAGCAATTTACAGTATGACAGAAGCATATGTAAAACAGCTGCCTATATAAAAACAGTGAAAACAATTGCGTATCTAACATTATTCTATGTTCTGTTTTTATTAAATAATAATAATAATAATAATAATCATAATGTTATTATTTATATTATTTATTTAAAAGCAACAATTAGTACATATAAAACAATTAAAACAACAACAATTACATATATAAAGTTTGGTATATTATATTATTAGAGGGAAATTATAGTTTATATAATTAGCTTTCCTAACATGAGCTTCCAAAGTGGACTGGACTACAAATCAAACACACACGCACACAGAGGACCAAATTATAAATTGTACAGGTACCCCACAAGCCCTCATAATAGACGGTTAATACAATATGGTTAATCATTACGCATTATGAAGCAACTCCCTGATGTCATGCTAGCAGAGCTGAAGCAGCAGCTAAGGCCCTGTTTACTGAGCTATAACCAGAGCTACTCACTATCACATGGCAACCGCGAAGGGCTCTCAGTGTGTCCAAGCTGCTGGGCCGGAGCAAACTGTCCATTCTCTTTCCTTATGGCAGCATGTGATGTTCTTTAACTAGAACTCAGCTGCCCCTGGGCCAGCAATTGACTTTGGATAAAGCAAATTGCATTATTTTCCACAAGAATTTGCTTTTTCCGGGATCTTGCCTACTGCACTAACTGTAGTTAGAGAGAAGGCTGTACTATCCGTATGATTACGCCTACCCCTCTTCTCCAAGTGATGAGAAGTTCCAGGTTCGCGGCACTTACCTGGGCTTGGTTTCCTACAGAAGGAGGTCGCAGGAGGCTTATTGGCATTTTGCTATATTTGCATTAATTTACAGAGGTACGGGTTGAGCATAGATGGAGGCACAGTTTATATTGCTTAGCAACTGGCTATGAGTCCTTAACAACAGCAGGACCAACATGTCTGTCTTATAAGCCTTACAAACATCGCCTCCACAGTTGGCTTTATAACTTTCTTTATAGCTGTCCAATTGGTTTGCTTTCGAAAGCTAAGAGTCCAGCCCCAACTGGGGGGGGGGGGGAGAGAGCATGAGCATGAGCATGAAAATGAACTAGAAGTCATTCAAACTTCTACACCAGTATGAATTTAATTCATAATTTTCTCACTTGACAATTATGATTACCACTTTCAGGTGTAGTTTACAGATTTTTTGACTAGTTCAGTGAACTTCATTCAGCCAAACTAGCTCATTCCAAGCACTGTGCATGTCCCACACCTTTCTACTGAAGTCCTGTAACTTTTTGTACCACAAACACTGAGGTCGCAGGTTTGATCCCTTTATGGAATGGCTGCATATTCCTGTACTGCAGGGGGTTGGACTAGATGACCCTCAAGGTCCCTTCCATCTCTATAATTTTATGATTCTGTGAAATGTTCTGAGTATTTGTGTGTGTGTGTGTGTCCTGCTATTTTGCTCAATAGTTAGACTTGCCATATTTCAAAAAGTGAAAATCCGGACAATATAGTTGTTGAGTTAAAAAAAATATATCACAAAAAGTGAGTTTTTAAAGCTATTTTTAATGAAATCAACACTTTCCCTTACATTTTTGGCAATTTACCCTGCATGCTGTTTACAGGGGCTATATCCAGGAAATTCCAGATGTATGGCAACCCTACTCTAGTGCAAGAGTGTCTCTCCAGATGGCAGTAACAGGGAAACACCACAGAGCAAGTAATAGCGGTATGTGGACCACCCAGTATAATTCCACCACTGTTATTGCATCAATAATACTGCATCAATCACCTGCTGCAGAATACATCTGCAGAAAAACAAAACAAAACCCAACCGAGTCTGGAGAGGCCACAGTCCAAATTCAGCTCATTGGGTCTTTCTGAGTCTCAAAAATGGCAGTTTCTTTTCAGATACAGACACCTAGATACAGTGGTACCTCAGGTTACATACGCTTCAGGTTACATACGCTTCAGGTTACAGACTCCGCTAACCCAGAAATAGTGCTTCAGGTTAAGAACTTTGCTTCAGGATGAGAACAGAAATCGTGCTCCGGCGGCGCGGCGGCAGCGGGAGGCCCCATTAGCTAAAGTGGTGCTTCAGGTTAAGAACAGTTTCAGGTTAAGAACGGACCTCCGGAACGAATTAAGTACTTAACCCGAGGTACCACTATACCAGCATCCTTAGATGGGGTTGCGGTGTGTGTGTGTGTATGTGTGTGTGTGTGTGTGACCTTCCTACTCAGTTGGAAGGTCAGCTAGTGAAAGCAATCAGCAACAGTGCTGGAACCTTCCCTAGAAGGGATATTGTCATGGGGAAGGACTTATCCTGTCTTGGGAGAGGTGAATCTCTCAATTGTGTTTTCTCTCAGTTCCTCATTTTTCTAACCTTATGTTAAGTTCCCCACATTTCCACCTCACTTTGTGATTTATATATTTATTAAAAAGCCGCTATGCATTTTAATACAATTTTCTACTGATATTCACATTTGTATGCTTTTTTGATTAATATATACACATTTTTAGAAAACTGTTTCCCCATATATACACTACATTTTTGTCACTAGCAAATGCATTTTCTTGTGTATTTTGCTATGGTATGCTGCGCTGTACACATCACGCCCCCAGAGAATTTCATTGCAAATTTTGAAAGACAGCCCTGTTTCAGTTCTTGTATGGTTTTGGGACTTGCAAATGAGCGAGGGTTCAGCTTTACAGTGGTACCTCGGGTTAAGAACTTAATTCGTTCTGGAGGTCTGTTCTTAACCTGAAACTGTTCTTAACCTGAGGTACCACTTTAGCTAATGGGGCCTCCTGCTCCCGCCGCACGATTTCTGTTCTCATTCTGAGGTAAAGTTCTTAACCCGAGATACTATTTCTGGGTTAGCGGAGTCTGTACCCTGAAGCGTCTGTAACCTGAAGCATCTGTAACCCGAGGTAGTACTGTAATTGCAAACTGAACTGAATGTTTATCCCATCCCTAAATCCTGCGCCACCACCAAACAAACCTCTCCTAACGGTGGGAAAGAAATGTTGGCTCCCCACCTTGGGAGCCAACTCCTAGGGACCGTGGAGGCTTCGGCCCCAACAATAACATATTTGAGGGGCATTCCCATTCAAATGGGGTGTGCACACTGCGTCATGTGATCGATGATGCAGGGCCAAACTTACCTGGGCCCCCACATAATTTTATTCAAGTTGGCACTCCTGCTCCCCACCCCCGACCGATGTTAAAGAAGAAGCAGACTGACTTGGAAGAGGTATTGCTCCAAATATTCGGGTCCTAAGTCATTTAGGTTTGAAAGGTAAGCACCTTAAATTGGGCTCAGAAGCAGACAGGTAGCCAATGCAATTCTTTAAGGATTGCTGCAATATGATCTGCCCTGGCTGGTCTAGATGGCATTGTGGCAACTCACTGAAGCTTCCGATTCGTCTTCCAAGGGCAGCCCCACGAATAACTCCTTCAAGTAATCCAAACTGGAGGTTACAAGAGAACACTCTCAAAGCCTCTCTGTTTTCTAGTTCCACTATCAACCATGTTGATCTCTGTCCCTTTCCAAAGGGCCCGGTGACAGTTTGTTGTGACATTAACTTAGTCAACTGAGTTCGCTGACACGGCAGAGTCAACAATTCCTAAATATTTCTGGGGGGAACCTGGCGACCACGCTGGACTCTGCTGGGATGTGTCCTTCATGGCACGCTTGCCCTTTGACCCTGGGGAAACGGAGGCTAACTAAGATAGTTTCCGTTCAGGGGGGCTGACCATTCAGTGCTTGGAATCAACTGGTTAACCGTTAGGGCTGCCATACATCCGAAATTTCCTGGAATACAGCAGTCGGAAGCAGCATCCAGGCGGAAATCGGGAAAAATGCCCGGGAAAATTCGGACATATGGCAATCCATGTCAGCAGTGTCAGTTTTTTGCTGATTTTCCTTTAAAACAGCTCATATTTTTTTTCCAATTCTGCTGAAAAAGCCCAACAATTTTGGCAAAAAAACCCAAACAAACAAATTATCACTTTAAAAAATATGGCAACCCTTATCTATCTATCTGTCTGTTATGCACTAAGCTTGGATCCTATAACAATAAGGCAAGTAGGATCCTGGAACACAACAACTGATTGGCCTGCAGGAAAAGACCAATCAGGCTCCAGGAGGGAAGCAGAATCAGCCAATCAGATGGGACTCATTGTGTAAATAATGTATATAAAAGCCTGAGGTTTGGGGGACAAATCAATCACTGTTTTACAAACTGCAATAAAGAGCATGAAATCTCTACAGGACTCCGAGTATATTTCACTGTCTCTATCTCTATCTATCTATCTATCTATCTATCTATCTATCTATCATCTATCTATCTATCTATCTATCTATCCTACAGGGCTTTCATCTGGGGGGGGCAGGGGGCTGAGCCCCCCCCCCCAAAAAAATCCTCTCAATAACCCACAGCCTGCAGCATGGCTTCCTGGAGCCATGGTGGGCCCTGCTAGGCCTTCCCACATCTGCGACAGACCTTGCCTGGCCTCCTCCCACTATGTGACGTGTCACACACACACACACACACACACACACACACACACACACACACACACTGGGCCCCGCCCCCTAAGTTGAGAGGGACGTGTGCTATCCTACGTTTCTTCTAAGGAGCTCAAGGGGACGTATATGGCTCTGCACCCACCACCTACATATTATCCTTGCAACAACCCTGTGAGGTAGGTGAGAGCTGAGAGAATGTGACTGGCCCCAAGGTCAGTGAGCTTCCTGGCTGAGTGGGGATTTGTAGCCCTAACCACTACATGACACTGCCTCTTCAGGCGCAGAGCAAAGACGTCCTTCCTTTAGCTTGCTGTGAATCTCCCACCATGCATTGGATAACCCCTAGTTCTGGTGGGAGGGGGAGAAAAACATCTCCCTGTGTTAATAGATGAGCAAAAATTATAGCAAAACCCCCAACTTTCATTTTGTAGACGAGCCCTAGAAAGGATGCAGACAGGATTCATATCAGAGTACTCACTTTTTGCTTTCTAAAAGGCAGGTGCTGTGCACAACTACCTGAACACCTTGCCTCTAATCCCAGGTATGTGGGTATTAGTTAACCTCAGAGACATTATTTTCTCATTACTCCATATGCTCCCAGACCTAAACATTGGCAAGGCGATTAATTGGTTTCCAAGGAACAGGAACGGCTCAGATTAAGCCCCGTGCATACTCAAGATAATTTAATACCAATTAGGTGCCTTTAATGACACTGGCTTGGATCCAAACGCACCCCTCTCTCGCTCATAGAAAGGCTGCTTCCAGCTTAGCAGACAAACATTGTGTGCGGAAAGCTATCCCAAATCCACACAAAAAAAGCTCCCATTTGTGCAAGTCACTGTAAGCACAAGGCTTTTGTACAATGCAAGCTGTTTTTGAGCTCTTTTCATGTCCACCGGAACGTTTATGCCAGTCTGCATCTTCCAAGAGAGCCTCTAATTTTAGAGAAGGAGAAGAAGACTGTGCATGCAGCGTGCAAGTTTAAGCCTGGCAGGAGTTGGCTGCAAGTTATAGCATACACTATCTGGGGGTGGATGGGGGTGCCTGCCTTCTCCGAACCCCTCTCCGAATTAAGCTCTGTCTCCAGGTGCTAAAGGTAAAGGACCCCTGGATGGTTAAGTCCAGTCAAAGGCGACTCTGGGGTTGGGCCGCTCATCTCGCTTTCAGGCCAAGGGAGCCGGCGTTTGTCCACAGACAGCTTTCCGGGTCATGTGGCCAGCTGGACTAAATTGCTTCTGGCGCAATGGGACACCGTGACAGAAACCAGAGCGCACGGAAACACCGTTTACCTTCCCGCCACAGTGGTACCTATTTATCTACTTGTACTGGCATGCTTTCGAGCTGCTAGATTGGCAGTAGCTGGGACAGAGCGACGGGAGCTCACCCCATCATGGGGATTCGTACCGCTGACCTTCTGATCGGCAAGCCCAACAGGCTCAGTGGTTTAGACCACAGCACCACACGTCCTTCCCTTGACATCTCCAGGGACAACCCCTATATCTCAGGTTTGGGCCCTGATATGTCAGGGTCTGAAGGGACGCAGGTGGAGCTGTGGGTTAAACCACCGAGCCTAGGACTTGCCGATCAGAAGGTCGGCGGTTCGAATCCCCGCAACGGGGTGAGCTCCCGTTGCTCGGTCCCTGCTCCTGCCAACCTAGCAGTTCGAAAGCACGTCAAAGTGCAAGTAGATAAATAGGTACCGTTCTGGTGGGAAGGTAAACGGCGTTTCCGTGCGCTGCTCTGGTTTGCCAGAAGCGGCTTAGTCATGCTGGCCACATGACCCGGAAGCTGTACGCTGGCTCCCTCGGCCAATAAAGTAAGATGAGCGCTGCAACCCGAGTCGGCCACGACTGGACCTAATGTTCAGGGGCCCCTTTACATTTTACCTATGTCAGGGTCTGAGGTGATCCTGCCCAAGCAACCCTCATCACAACTATCGCTTAGTAATTGGTAAGTATCGTGCACGACTCCATTGTGGCAATCAGATTTCTGGTCCTACAGTTTTGTACTTTCCATGCTGTGCTGCTGATCTGTCATGATCTCTGGCCTTTTGGGTTGATCCTTCTGTTAATCTTTCCCTTCCCTACATTAAAACAAAGCAAGTGTGGGCTTGAATACACAACCTAAAAAGAAACCTACAAAGCTGTATGCCCTTTATGCTAAAGCCCTCATCCTTTTATACTAGAACCCTCATCTCTATTTGCCCTTTTATCACTTTTTTTTTTTACTCATGCCAAAAAAGTCTCTCTCACACATGATTTTCCCTCTGATCATTTTAAAGGTGACCTTTCCAAGATCCCTCAGCATATCGGTAGCAATGCCAGAAATAGAACTGGCCTGCCTTTCAGGTCAGGGAATGACATCTAGTGATCTGGAAAACCTACGCTAAGGAGGGAAATGTGTTCAAACCCTTTAGAAAAGGGCTTCCCAAACTTGGATCTCCTGCTGTTGTTGGACTACAACTCCCATCATCCCTAGCTAAAAGGACCAGTGGTCAGGGATGATGGGAACTGCAGTCCAAAAAAAGAGAAGAAGCTAGAGACCCATGTTTGGGAATCCAGGGTGGATTTCAGTCTACTGCCCCTCACAGCAGAACAGCAATATATGCAGCTTAACCGTAAGCACAGTAAAACCTTTATATCTGACCTAACTCACTGAGCTTGTCAATCCACTCACTCCCAGCCCCCTTCAGTTACGCAAGTGGGGTGTCAGCTCTGTATACAACCACTGCATTCTTCAAAGATGGAGAACCAGATGTTTCTGGATTCCAATGCCCATCAGCCTCAGCCAGCATCACCAATGGTCAGAGATGATGGGAGCAGCACTCCAGCAGAATTGGGGGGGGGGGGTAGGGCTATAGGTTCCCTACCCCTGTTTTAACCTCTACCCTTGGTTCCTTAAAAAGAGAATTGGAATGCAGAACTAGAAACCAGTTCTCAACACTTTCTGTGACTTCAAGCTTGATTGATGTTGTAGCTGAGCCTTTCCTGAGCAGGGTTGGCCCACCTATGAGGCAATGTGAGGCAACTGCCTTGAGTGGAAAGATCCACAGATCTGGCCTCCAAGGAGTACATCAGCCAATGCTGCTGCTGTGGTGGCAGCAATGCCTGGGGAAACTGAGGTCCTCCAGATGTTGCTCTCTTGGCCATGTTGGCTGAGGTTGATGGGTGATTGAAGACAAGGACATCTGGTGGACCTCCAGGTTCCTCAGCTCAGCTATGTCCGGTAACCTGGGAATAAGCCTCATCAAGCCCATTGAAGCTTACTTCTTGAAATATACCCAGAGTCGAGTGTGGATTTCATGCTCTTTATTCAGCTCATAGTAGTGAGGAGGAATGAAAGTTCCCCCCAAATATGTGCTTTATATACATTATTTACACAATGGGCCGCACGTGATTGGCTAATTCCGGGATTCTCCTGTAGGCCAATCAGGTTGCGGGTTCACATCCACCTGGAGCTGGATTGGGTGGCTCCTGCGGACCAATCAGACTGCTGCATTTTGGATCCTATTCAACTCAGTACAATGCGAAACTGTCCAATGTGCCCTGACAGGTGCACTTAAAGTTATAGTAGCTCTTCAGAGGAATGCTGACTTGTTTTAGTATATTCTCTTTGAGAAACTGTTGTAAAAGGAGATACCCCTGAACACCAGATTCTGAGGACAAATACTTGCTGGGCAACTCTGGAAAACAGAAGGAGAGGTGGGCTAGATGATGTTTCCACAAGGCAATGTCTTCTGTTTATATTATTTTCCAAACAGATTGATGCTCCCACGATGCAGAGTCATCACATACATTGGCAGTCCCAACAGAACTATACAGCTGTATCATACCACTTTAAACGCTTGTGGTTGCCCCCAAATAACCATTTTTTGTGCTCTCCCATTAAATTTGTATCACCCTCTGAACTTTGAAGACTGGCCTTTTTCTTAGGGCCAAGAAACCTTCATAGTTCCCTCTTGCATCTTCGCACCACAGGAGCAGCGAAGGATTAAATGTCACCCGGCCTTGAGCAGCTGTGTTCACACTTTGTTTAAGACTGAGCAGTGGATCTCTTGACCCATGGGTGAGGTAAGCCATGTTTGTGATCAACAGGTATGCGCTACATGTAAAAAGATCTGCAGGGAGATACAACATATGTCTGCAGTGATCCTAGCCTGCAAATAGCCAGGTCACAAGTAAACTTCCTCCAGACAGGGATTTAATGTGGCAAACAGGCCATTCACATATCACAAATGGGTCACCGGTAAGAGTTTTAATAAAACTTGCCTGATTTTTCCCCAGTAGAGAGTAAATCCGGATTTTAATTGGGGGGAAATCCAGGCTTATATCTTGATGCCAACAACATTGTGTGGACTCTTAGAAATATATTTTTGCCGTACGTTTAAACAATCTGCTTTGCCGATCACCGAAATCAATTGAAACAAAAATAACATTCTTGGTAGTACATTCATTTTTATAGTTGACACCCTGCCGAACAGTGAAAGATTCATTCTGTTCCAAATCTGCAAATTTCTTTTAATATCTTCCCAAGTTTTAAAATAATTATCCTTATACAGAGTTATATTATTTGCTGTTAACCATACACCTAAATACTTAACCTTCCCTTCAATCTTTAATACAGACATATCTTGTAATTTATTTTTACTCTCATCATTCATATTTTTAACCAAAAATATCCTTCCATCTCTTTTGGGGACGTTTCTGTGGGTCGTCTCTGTCGCCACAGTCCTATTTCCATTTGCTTCTCATCTAAGCACAACCTAGCCATTTTGTTTTGAGTGGCCTAAACAGTACACAAATTGCTGTACGGTGGTCCCTTGGTTCTCAAACTTAATCCGTTCCGACTGTCCGTTCGAATTCCAAAACCATTCGAAAACCAAGGCGCAGCTTCCGATTGGCTGCAGGAGCTTCCTGCACTCAAGCGGAAGCCGCGTCGGACGTTCAGCTTCCGAAAAATGTTCGGAAACCGGAACACTCACCTCTGGGTTTGCGGCGTTTGGGACCTGATTTGTTCGACAGCTAAGCTGTTTGCGAACCAAGGTACCACTGTACAGTGGTACCTCAGGTTAAGTACTTAATTTGTTCCGGAGGTCCGTTCTTAACCTGAAACTGTTCTTAACCTGAAGCACCACTTTAGCTAATGGGGCCTCCTGCTGAGGCCGCACCGCCAGAGCCTGATTTCTGTTCTCATCCTGAAGCAAAGTTCTTAACCTGAAGCAATATTTCTGGGTTAGCGGAGTCTGTAACCTGAAGCATATGTAACATGAAGTGTATGTAACCGGAGGTACCGCTGTATACTGAAGGCATGTTTGAATTTCAGAAAATCTGTTAGGAGCAGCTGCATTTTTAGGATCTCCGCAAAGTATGTGTGGGAGATTGCCCTGAGGACTGCAATCACAGCACATACACCTCACTTAAAATCACTGTAATCATCATCATAATCATCCTGCAGACATCTCTTGGAAAGCCTCTTTATTACTCTTGCACGAGACCTCTGTATTAATTTTTTAAAAACCAAAACAACCAAACAAATGGATATCATGGAGGGCTGGGGGAAGAGTGACCGAACAGAAGGGACACAGCAGCAGCAACCACCCATAAACATCCCTGGATACGTACCATCAAGCTCCACCCACTGGTGTGGACAGCAAGTGATGAAATAGTAATGAATATCTATGATGGAAAAGACAGGAATGCGTTGCGCTAATGTACCAAGCAGGAATGTGCGGCGCTAGCAGACTAAACGCACACATAGGGTCTGAACAACCTGTCTGAGATCGAAGGCCCCTGTCTGGAAAAAAGCACCCCAGATGTAGATAATGATAACCGGTTAAGAAAGGCAGATGGAGAGGGTGATACTTATGGGGTGAGCATTTGTATCTGAAATACTTGCCAGTTACCGTATTTTTTGCTCTATAAGACTCACCTTTTCCCTCCTAAAAAGTAAGGGGAAATGTGTGTGCGTCTTATGGAGCAAATGCAGGCTGCACAGCTGTTCCAGAAGCCAGAACAGCAAGAGGGATTGCTGCTTTCACTGCGCAGAGATCCCTCTTGTTGTTCTGGCCTCAGAGATTCAGAATATTTTTTTTTTTGTTTTCCTCCTCCAAAAACTAGGTGCATCTTGTGGTCTGGTGCGTCTTATAGAGCAAAAAATACGGTACTTTATGCAAGACGTAGTATTTTTTTTGCAGTTTAATTTATCTGCTATGGAAAATTTTATTTGTGTCTTTTCTCCCTATATTTGGTCAGCCTCCTTCCATTGGCAGAAGATGAATGAGAACCTCTGGCTGCTTCCTTGCAACTAATTTATCTATCTGCATAGCTAGAGATCACCTCCATCCTGATTTGTCCATATCTGTTAAGAAATGCCCTCTTGGTTATGCAGCCTGTGAGTTCAGTTTGGCTACCAAGGGTACAGAATGAAACATTTTTGGGTGGGGGGACGGGACACATTGTTCAATCAATCAATCAATCAATCAATCAATCAATCTGTCACTTCTTTTATTTAAAGAACATCCCCAACGTTATTTAAAATAGATATAAAGCAAGAATAAAAACAACCTGAAACACTCACAATAATATGCATAAAAGAGCAAACCGAAGCTCAAGCTTTGATTGCAGAGAATGAAACTGCAAAGATCTGGGTGAATAAGAATGTTTCTAAAGGTAATGGGACCCCTGACCATTAGGTCCAGTCATGGCCAACTCTGGGGTTGTGGCGCTCATCTCGCTTTATTGGCCGAGGGAGCCGGCATACAGCTTCCAGGTCATGTGGCCAGCATGAATAAGCCGCTTCTGGCAAACCAGAGCAGCGCATGGAAACACTGTTTACCTTCCTGCTGGAGCGGTACCTATTTATCTACTTGCACTTTGATGTGCTATTGAACTGCTAGGTTGACAGGAGCAGGGACCGATCAACGGGAGCTCACCCCCTCGTGGGGATTCGAACTGCCAACCTTCTGATCAGCAAGTCCTAGGTTCTGTGGTTTAACCCACAGCACCACCCGCGTCCCTCAATAATGTTTTTACCTGGTGCCTAAAAACAGATACTGAAGGTGTCAGATATGTGTAATATTTTCAGCAATCAGGGAGCCACCACCGAGAAGGCCCTTTCTTATGTCACCAACTTCTATACCTCCCTCAGATGGGACAAACAGAGAAAGGCCTCAGATGAGGAACATATAGTCCAGTTACCGTTGTGAGAGGTGGTCCTTGAAAATGTTGGGATCCTGAGTCACATAAGGCTTTGATAACACACACACACACACACACACACACACACACACACACTTTGAATTGGTGTTATATGTTCAGACTGTCTTACCTTTGCTGCTGAATTCTGCAGTGGCTGCAGTTTCCGAACCATCTTTAAAGGCAGCACCACGTATAACACTTTGCGGCAATCTAACCTAGAGGTTACTAGAGCATACTAGAGCAACGGAAGTAAGGCTGTCTCTATCCAGAAAGAGGCTTGACTGATCCACCACCTGAAGTTGATGGAAGGCACTTCCCACCACTGAAATTACCTGAGCCTCTACAGCAGGCATAGGCACACTCGGCCCTCCAGATGTTTTGGGACTACAACTCCCATCATCCCTAGCTAACAGGACCAGTGGTCAGGGATGATGGGAACTGTAGTTCAAAAACACCTGGAGGGCCGAGTTTGCCTATGCCTGCTCTAGAGGCAGAAATGGATCCAGAAATGCACCTGCTCCTTCAGAGGGACTGTGATCCCATCCTGATCAGGCCACCCCCCACCCAGCCAGGGGAACCACCCACTAACAGTGCCTCAGTCTTGTCTAGATTCAGCTTCCAAGGTCAGGTGCATCGGCCCACCTGCGGATATAAAGGAGGAACAGAGCTCAGCAGCAACAGAACTCTCTTGAGGAGTCACGTCAAAGCTTTAGCCTTTGGGGGAAGTGTGGCGAGCACTTTGGACCAAGCTGACTACATCTTTATAGCTGAATTTGGATTTATTAACAGTGTTCTATAGGCCAGGTTAGGCAGCACTGGATTTAGGGTGGTTAACCCATAGGGTGGTGAGCAAAAGGGACACAAAATAATAAAGATATTGCAAAGATCTACTGTGGTACCTTGGTTTACAAACAGGTCCGTTTGTAAACCAAAACAGGTTGTAACCCAAGGGGTGCTTTCGCCAGTGCGGCCTCCCCAAAAAATTTGTTCGTAATCCAAAAAAAGTTGCAAACCGGGACACGCACTTCCGGGTTTGACGTGTTTGTAATCCAAAACGTATGCAAACCAAGACGTACGCAAACCAAGGTACCACTGTATTTTAAAACCAACTGTACCAAAAGGAATTATTGTGAAAATAAGAAATATTTGGGGTTCCCCCCCCTAAAAAAAACCCTCGTCCTTGCTCTGTCCCATTAAACTTTAATTAGTTTAATGTAAATGCCCAGTGCGCTTCCATCGTCACAAGTCCCACTACAGCAGAGTATTTCGCACAGCAGTTGAAGAAGGGCAGGAGAGGCAGTATCTTTTCAAAGAGGAGTCTTGGAGCATGCGGTTTGTAACTCAAAGATAAGGTTTATTTACAAAAACAAAAAAAAAAACAACCCTGGCGAAGAACCACACATCTCAGCAAACACGCCCAAAAAGGGGGAGAAAAGGGAAGAACAAACACACAGGAGACTATTTATACAAACTCATGTTCCTGGAAGCCTAATGACCTCAGCTGCTCAGTGATTAGAGCGTTTCTGCTACCCTTTAACCCTTTGATAGCAACACCCCCTCTCGCTCGTAACACTGAGCTGTACCAACCTTAATTCAAATTTAAACCTGAACAGAAACATTTATGAGATTGCGGACTCAAAGCTTTCGTAAAACCGTCTGCGAGATTTTCTTGGCTTGGACAATACTTTAGTTCAATTAAACCTTGTTTTACACTTTGGCATACATTTTGATAACGGATATCCAAGTGTTTTGTGTGTGCCTTGAATTGACCTGATTTAGCTAGTTTAATACAAGGTTGATTGTCTTCCCACACTCTGATAGGTAGGGAACATTCTCCAAACAATTCTTGTACCAGTTGCTTATAAAATTCCAGTTCTCTACATACATCTGATAATGCATTGAACTCAGATTCAGTTGAACTTAAAGCTATAAGTGACTGCTTTCTTGATCTCCAACCAATTAGTGCATTTCCAAATTTTATCGCCATTCCTGACACTGATTTTCTATCTGGTCCAGCATCTGCCCAACTGCTGTCGGCCCAACATTCAAGTTGTGTGCTGCCCTCTGCTGATAATTTTAAGCAAAACCTTTTGGTAGTTTGGAGATACCTTAAAACTCTTTTTACTCCTTGCCAAGCATGCATTGATGGTTTTTCAGCTTGTCTACACAGCATGTTGACAGCATATGTTATATCGGGCCGAGTCCACTGTGCAATGTGGAGTAGACTGCCTATCGCTGACTGGTAAACCCTGGGATTACTGAACTCTGTCTGTTGCTCGGCTTGAGCATCCTTTATGTAACTTAGCTCCATTGGGGTTTTAACACCAGCACAGTTGTCCATTTTAAACCTTTCCAGCAACTGCTGGATCTTAGCTTCTTGGCTGAGCCAATAGTTCCCATTTTCATCTTGCTGAATTTTAACTCCTAGATAAACAGATACATTGCCTAGTGATTTTATCTGAAACCTTTCTCCAAGCTTTGTGGCAAATTGTTGTGCAAGTTTATCATCCTTTCCACTGTATAATAAATCGTCAACGAATATCAAGACTGCTTCTTGTTCACATCCCGAGCCTTTTAGATAAAGACACGCATCTGCTGCGCTCTTTCTGAACCCCATGCTCTCTAGAGCATCGTTTAAGCAGGAATTCCAATTACGGGCGGACTGTTTCAACCCATAGATGGATTTGTGTAGGCGCCAGACCTGGTTTGGCTTGTCTCCTTCAAAACCCGGTGGTGGTGTCATATAGACTTCCTCCTGTAAGTCTGCATTTAAATAAGCCACATTGACATCAAAATGAAACAGCTTATTTCCCTTCTTAGCTGAAGAGGCTAAAAGCATTCTTAATGACTCCGATCTTGAAGTAGGTGCATAGATTTGAGAATAGTGAACACCTTTGCGCTGCGAAAACCCTTTTGCAACTAGCCGGGCTTTATATTGCAACTCTTCAGTAGTTGTGGGCTTTAAACGATATACCCATCGACAACCTACAGCATGTTGCCCTTTCGGAAGCTCTGTACTTGTAAACACACCGAGAGACTTCATTGAAGCCATCTCTTTTTCCATTGCTTCCTGCCACTTAACAGCTTCTGAGCTTGGAAGCTGTTGTACCTCCATATAGCTATCTGGCTCACACTGTGCCATATTTACGTATACACTTGTCACCTTAAACCGCTCTGGTGGCTTGCCCTTTGTGGCACGATTTGACCTGCGCAATTGTTCCTCTTGTGCCCCCTCTGACCGTTGGCTGTCAGAATCTGTCTCAGACTTTATACCTGGATGTGCCTCTAGGGATAAAGACCTCCGTTTAGATACCTCCCTTGGGCTTGGTGTTGCAGGCGACCTGCTTCTCTTTTGCTGTCTGCTAGGCCTACTGACTGGCGATGTTGGAACACCCCTAGATTTTGGCTTTTCTACCTTAGGAGAAGGACCTTGTGCCTGGTCAGAATCTGCATCTGAACCATGTGCACCATCCTCTTCTAGCTCACTACTCTCTGGACTTTCATTCTCAGCATGAATGCCTAAATCATCTCTCAAAATGTCAGGGTTAGCATGTAAGTGAGTCCATCCAGATTGCTCACAAAATTCAGCGCTCCTACTGAGGACCACTCTTGTAGTATCCCCATTTGGGTTCACGAACCTCCAAGATTTGGCGTGTGGTTCGTACCCACAAAAGATGAGTTTCCTAGCCCTTGGACCTCCCTTTTTCCTTAACGCTTTTGGGATCAGTACATAGGCTGGACATCCAAACACCCGAAAGTAATTAATTTTGGGCTTCTTCCCATATAAAGCAAAATATGGGGTAGTTGCAATTACCGAATTATATACTCGGTTCAGAATATGAGTAGCCGCCTGCCAGGCTTCCGCCCAGTAACTTTGAGGGAGTTTAGCATCAAACAACATAGAGTTTGCCAACTCTTGCAGAACCCTGTTTTTACGTTCGGCCACGCCTCCTTCTTGGGGGGAATAAGGTGTAGACAGACGATGCTTAATTCCCTTTTTCTTAAAGAAATTCTGCAACACAGACCCGGTAAATTCTGACCCTCTGTCTGTCTGAAAAGCAAGTACTCTAGTACCGAATTCAAGTTCCACTGCATGAACCCAATTTTTAACTGTTTCTGCAGTATCTGCTTTTGTTTTGAGAGGAAAAAACCATGTAACCTTTTGTCAGGACTGCCGCTAGGTCCCAGCTCACAGAGGACCAACGCCCAGTGAATATTATATACAAAAGTCTTTATTGAAGTTTAGTTTCCATTTCCAAGCTCTGGGCGCGCAGGCCCACGTCTTAACGCTAGACCGGCTAAGTCCCCTCTGACTCACTGCTCCACCCACACCAGTTTAAGATTCTAGCCCGGCTCCACCTCTTGCGCTGCTCTTTCCTGCGTTGGGTCCTTCTGCCCTCTGGGGTCCCCTCCTTCCTGGACTCCTCTGACGCGGAGCCTCCTGAGTCTTGCCCCTCCCTCCGGCGGGCTTTAGGACCTGGCTCCCTTCCCGGGCTCCCCGCTGTGCCACGCTCCTGTACATTTGAACTTGGCGCGCGCGCCCAGCCGGTGACTTTCCTTCTGACCGTTTCCCCGCTTCCTGATGTGGGTGTTGCCAAACCTGACTCCTCTCCTCCCTCTGGTGGTGAGGACACTGGTCCCGACTCCTGGGACTCCCCCTCCCCACTGCGCTCTGGTGGAGACGCTGGCCCTGATCTCCAGCTGCTGTTCAGAGACTCCCCGCTGGCCCCTCCCTCTTGAGGTTTCTCCCTTGGAATCTCCCTTGCTCTGGCCACCGGCGCTCCCTTCTGTGAGTCCTCCGATTCGCTAGAGAGGCTTGTGGAATAACTCTGGCCACTGTCACTGCCTGCGCCCCCCTCGTACTCCTCCTCCTCACTCTCCATTTGCTCCCCCTCCTGTGTCTCTCCTTCTGAACCCCTGACACCTTTGTTTTGTCATCCGAGAGACACAGTGCATACCTCGAACCTCCCATGCTAGCAACAGGCATTGGGCCACATAGGTCCATATGCACAAGTTGGAATACTTTGTCAGATTTCCTATCTGAACTGGGATAGCTGCATCTATGAACCTTCGCCCTTTTGCATGCAGTACAATCCAAATACTTAGTACATTTGTTCATTTTGCACCCTTCTGATAATTCAGGTTGCCTTTTAACATACTGAAAATTAATATGTCCCAGACGGCGGTGCCATAAATGGACACAAGAATTATGGGTAGGTGAGTTCACACAACCAGCATGAACCTGTTCAACTTCATCTGGACTTGTCTCAAAATAATATAACCCATCTCTGCATTCCACCTGCAAAAGAGATATGTTATTCTTTGAAATAGTGCAAACCCCATTTTCAAACACAGTTTTAAACCCATTTCTATCAAGTTCTGACACAGACAAAATACACCCCTTCAATCCCTTTAGCACGTAGGCATCAATTTCTGTTTGCAAACATTTCAAGAACACTGTGCCTACGGTCTCTAAGGAACGTTTAGTTGAATCTGCCATTGTCACAACTTTAAGGGTTTGCAAGTGTCTGCAATTCTGCAAACGGACACTAGATGGCGCCACCAGGTGGTGAGATGCACCACTGTCGATCAACCAGTGTAGATTGCTGCCTTGGCCACGCCCTTGCATCAACGCCATTGCTGAAGCCATGTGCTGTGTGCTGTGGGAGTAGCCACGACCTCCTCCTCTTCTTCGACGTCCCCTGGAACTCCTTGTCTGGTAACTAGGGGTAACGGCCTTGGTGCTGTCTTGACCAGGTTCACGTGTGCAATTCCTAATTAAATGGGAAGGGGAACCACAGCGAAAACAGTGTCTAGCTGCAAAAGCATTTACTGTGTGCTCAAACTCAGCATCAACACTCTTAGGCACAGCATAACTCCCCTTTAAAGACAAACCTCTTTCTCTTTGCCTTTTATCCTGTTCATCTGCAAGCCGAGATGAAATGTATTCAAGGGTTAATTCAGTTGAAGGCATAGCTTCCAAAGTTAGAGCTAGAGTCTCATAGCTTTTATCAAGAGAAGACAACAATATGTATGACTGCTGCTCCATAGAGAAAGGAATGCCCAGCTGTCTTAGTTGATTAAAGGCAGACACCATTTTGGCAATATGTTCTTTCACACACGCTCCCGGTTGGAGACGTAAATCAAACAAACATCTTGTAGCATGGATCTTGGCCCCCGCAGTGTTTCTGGAATTTAGCTGCTGCAGAACCGTCCAGACCTCATGCGTGTTCTTTAACTCAGAAACGTAAGGCATTTGCTCTGGTCCCACTGCCAAAACTAGTAGACCTTGGGCTTTCCTGTCACGTTTCTGTGAAGCTGCTGCTGTTGCTTTGTCTTCTGCAGACGCGTCTGCAGCTGCCTGTAAAGGCGGTGCTTCAGTACAACTCCACAACTCTTTTGCTTGCAACCAAACCCTCACTCTAGCCTTCCAATCTTGCCAATTTTTCCCATTGAGTCGCGTAAACGGGACAGAAAAACTTTCCTGGGACTCTGCCATCCTCCCTGGGGCTTAGGAACGATACTCACACACCTGTAGACCGTCTCCCAGCTGCTGAGGTGGCTCCTTGAGGAATAAGACGTCTTCCAGCGAGTACAAACTGCGCAGTGCCTGTTTAAAACTTTTCTAGGCACGTTGCAGGACTCAAGCTGCTTTGAAGGCTTTCGTTGTCGGCAACCGCTTCTGTCTTCGCTCCAGTCCTTGCATAAATCACTCTGAACTGCACTCCTTAGCTCCTTCTTGACGTACAAACCCCATAACCTGTCCCATTAAACTTTAATTAGTTTAATGTAAATGCCCAGTGCGCTTCCATCGTCACAAGTCCCACTACAGCAGAGTATTTCACACAGCAGTTGAAGAAGGGCAGGAGAGGCAGTATCTTTTCAAAGAGGAGTCTTGGAGCATGCGGTTTGTAACTCAAAGATAAGGTTTATTTACAAAAACAAAAAAAAACAACCCTGGCGAAGAACCACACATCTCAGCAAACACGCCCAAAAAGGGGGAGAAAAGGGAAGAACAAACACACAGGAGACTATTTATACAAACTCATGTTCCTGGAAGCCTAATGACCTCCAGCTGCTCAGTGATTAGAGCGTTTCTGCTACCCTTTAACCCTTTGATAGCAACATGCTCAGGGTGCCATATTACCAAAGTCTGCTCCTGGGTTAGATTATACTTAAGGGGACAGTGCACAGTTAATTCACTGTGCCAGAATACAACACAGGCATAGTTATTCTTTACATCGAATTGCAGGTTTTAGTTAGGTTTGTCTGTATGCATTGCTTTGAAAAAAATTAAGTAAATAACCTCAGATCATGAGGACTAGAATAGTGCATCTTTCTCTTTGTAAAGCTAAGGTTTGGAGGATTCCAGCAAACCCACCTGGTTCTGGTCTTAGAAAGCCACATGGCATGTATCAAAACCCTGTGGAAAGCCATCTAATTAGGTTTTAATTTGATCCTGACTTGTTTTTAGGAGGTAATTCAATTATTGTTTGATTTTATACTAGTGTTATATATTTGATGTTAGCCGCCCTGAGTTCGATTTCGGCCAGAGAGGGTGGGATACAAATAAAAGTTGTTTATTATTATTATTATTATTTGCTGACCTCTAGATCTTGTAGACATAGAGTCATGCTTTGGAGCAAGAAGACCGGCAAAAGCAACAAAAATCCTGTTCTAGTCCCCTCTTGCCTCATGAGGCAGTGGGGCAAAAGAAAACACCCCACCCCATTCTGTGGGTCTGCGTTTTATCTCTGACTCAAGTCCTGCATATGGAGAGCGGTTAGATTTCTAACAGCTCAACAGGCTGATGTCACAGTGTGCTTGGACAGGCACAAATAGGGCAAATTCAATAACGGCCACATAAAATGTGCCATCAGGCAAGCTTCTGTGGAGAAATAAGTCGCGTCGGAAAGAATGTTTCTTAGGAAGAAAGGAAGATTACCACAGTTGGCTGTTGGGAGAGAAAGGTGTCCTGGCTTTAATCTCTGGAGCTGACATGTTGCCACACATTCGGATGATGAGGAGCCTTTGGGATGCCTCTGCTATCCCGGCTTTGCTTCTCTTTTGCCATCCTGGAGCCAGGCCATGGCTCATTAAAATGCCTTATAAGACGCTCAAGTCCAAAGGCCATTTGAGCAGCGCTGAAACATTTCCTTCTGCAAATTCAGGTCAAATGCTATTCAGTGGTACCTCGGGTTAAGAACTTAATTCATTCCGGAGGTCTGTTCTTAACCTGAAACTGTTCTTAACCTGAGGTACCACTTTAGCTAATGGGGTTTCCTGCTGCTGCCATGCCACTGCAGCACGATTTCTGTTCTCATTCTGAGGTAAAGTTCTTAACCCGAGGTTACTATCTCTGGGTTAGTGGAGTCTGTAACCTGAAGCGTCTGTAACCCGAGGTACCACTGTATTCAGCAACGCTTGATGGAAATAATGCGCTGATTCCCCCAGTTGGTAGGAAATGTATTGCGTGGGAATATTCAGCCTTGGCATTTGGCACGCTCTTGGAAGATAGGTGTGTGGGTGGTGGTTATTGTCTGCAACTTTTCACGTGGCTGCAGGGAGTAAGCTTTCAATTTAGAATCATAGAACTGTAGCATTGGAAGGGAGCCAAGGGTCATTTAGTCCAACCCCCTGCAATGCAGGCAGCTCAGCTAAAGCTTCCAAGACAAATAGCCACCCAGCCTCTGCTCGTAAACCTCCAAGGAAGGAGAGTCCACAACCTCCTGAGGGAGACCGTTCCACTGCCAAACAGCTCTTCCTGTCAGAAAGTTCCTTGTGACTTTTAGTTAGAATCTCCTTCCTTGTAACTTGAAGCCATTGTTTGAGTCCTGCCCTCCGGTGCAGGAGAAAAACAAGCTTATTCCCTCTTCCACGCGACAGGCCATATTTTGCTGGGGGAACGGCACGAAATTGCGCAAGATCACGGCAACAAAAATGGCCGCAATATCAGGAGTAAGCATGGACCAATGGTACCAAATAGTATGGGAAACAGTCCTACCAGAAAAATTAACCAGTACCTCAGGTTAAGTACTTACTTCAGCCATTTGAGCAGCGCTGAAACATTTCCTTCTGCAAATTCAGGTCAAATGCTATTCTGTGGTACCTCGGGTTAAGTACTTAATTCGTTCCGTAGGTCTGTTCTTAACCTGAAACTGTTCTTAACCAGAAGCACCACTTTAGCTAATGGGGCCTCCTGCTGCCGCTACACCACTGGAGCATAATTTCTGTTCTCATCCTGAAGCAAAGTTCTTAACCCGAGGTAATATTTCTGGGTTAGCGGAGTCTGTAACCTGAAGCATATGTAACCTGAAGCATATGTAACCCGAGGTACCACTGTATACTGAAACTGACACAGGGACAAATAGAAGAAGACACCTTCACCCTGCTATAACCCCCCTTTATCACATACACAGCCCAACAAGACAACAACAAGAATCCACCAACAGCATACAAATCAATATGGCTAACCTGATCCAAAACACCCACCACAGCCAACCACAGCCAACCACCACAGCCAACCACAAATGAACACCCACACCCTAGGCCAACCCCAACCTCTCTCACCACCAAAGGAACACAAGTGAACAGCAAAGAACCTGCACAAGCAACGCTGACACCAAGCCCTACATATAGTAAGTAAAATAGAAACATTGCCACCCAACCCCAACCCCACCCATCTTCCCCCCCTCCACCTCTTTCCCCCTTTTCTTCCTAGTGTCTCAAAAATGAAACTGATTTGTAAAAATGTTACCGGGGGGGGGGGGGAATACGAGAGAGAGACATTGCAAACACTTTTGTAAATCAAGAAAATCTTTAATAAAAATATTTTATTTTTTTTAATGGCCGCGATAAAAAACATGAAGATCTTGGCATGCAGGAAGATGGCATCCTGGATTTGGGCTTCAAAGTGTTGGAGGGTAGGCCAGTGCCATTAAGTTCCAAGCCCCCTGGAGCAGCCTTTGCTAACCTGGTATCCTGCAGAGGTTTTGACCTACAACTCCCATCAGCCCCACCTCAACCTTTGAGGGCTTGGGGTTATGGAAGTTGTAGTCCAAAATAAGCTGGAGGGCACCAGCTTGGCGAAGGCCATCCACTTCATAGCTGTCAACCGTCCCTTATTTGGCGGGAAACTCCCTTATCCCAGCACGGTGTCCCGCTGCTGTCCCTTATAGATGATGTCCCTTAAATTTCCCCGGTTTCATGCTTGCCTGGCTTGGGTGGGAAGCAGCGGCTTGGGGTCCTCCGCTGCGAGAGAGAGTGTGCACACGAGCTGCCGCGTCTCTGTCTCTCCCTTTTCCCCCTCAGTGGCGCGTTGTGAAGAGACGGGTGGCGGTGGGCGGGCAGGCAGCCCCTCTCTTGCGAGACTTCCGCCGCGCTGCCAGGGGAAGCCAGAGGTGACAGTGGCGGAGGCGGCTGAGGAGGCGGCCTGAGGGGGGAGGAAGAGGAGGGGATGGGGAGGGACGCAGAAGGGCGGCACTTCAGTGGCCGCCGCGGTGCCGCAACTGCCTCATGCCAGGCTCGCGGGCGGTGTGGGCGAGAGTCTCTCTCCCTCCCTCCCGGGTGGGGAAGGGCCAATGGAACTTCTCGCGCCAGGACGACGGCAGCCCCGACGTGCTGCTTAGCATACCCTCCAAACAGTGCAGCATCTTAATGTAGTGATTTCTCCCTCTGCATCCCTTTCATAACTCTATTTTTATAAATCATTTGTCCATCCATAGTTCAAATTTTTACTACAAGTTTTCTGTCAATGCTACCAATGTATGTAACTCTTTACTATAGCTTTTCAGCTAAATTATAAACTTTCCCCATTCTTTATTAAAGAGGTCCTCTTCCTGGCTTCTAATTCTGCCTGTAAGCTTTGCCATCTCGATGTCGTTCATCAGTTTTGTCTGGCACTCTTCTTTGGTCGGAGTTGTAGACCCTTAGGATCATCTAGTTCAACCCCCTGCAAAACACAGTCAGTCGCAGCAAAAGCAGCATGGCTCCATCAGTGCCGGATTTCTGTATAAGCTAAGCAAAATCCCTTATTTTCGAGGCTGCTGGTCCCTTATTTTCAAATCTGTAAGTTGACAGCTATGATCCACTTACAAGCCCCGGGATTCACTGGAGTGGAGGCCGTTGTTTAATAGGGAGGGCCGGCGGTGGTGTGGATTGTCCTGGTGATGCTTTCATCTCATTCCTCGCTGCTGGAAAGAGCAGGCTAAAATTAGCCTCTGTGCAGCTGTGCACAGGTAGTCGGCCACTTGATGGAAAAGATGAGTCTGCCAGTGTTTACACGACAGCTTGAGCAGACACTGCTGTGCTGACAGCTGCTTTTCTGCACTCCAGATTGGAAAGAATCTGCCTGGAGACATTCCAGCCTCTGCATGGCTGCGTGGCTAGCGGGCCAAACTTATGCTTAGGGGCTGCCCGGCCTTTGCCAAAAACTGATGATGATTTTGCTGCAGGGCCACCAGCTCTTTCTCGGGGGGAGGGGGGCTGGCTTGGGCTGCTGGATTCGGGTGCTGCAGAAAGGACTCCACATTCTGCTCACAAAATGCCCTCTCCAGGTTGAGAATGCTGTGCCAAAACCACAAAAAATGCATCATGCTTATTATGTGCACATTTATCTAGTTTGCACCATTGAAACATATGCTGGTGGTTTTTTGCTCAGCAAACATTTTGGCAAAGGCCGTGACCAGCAGAAGCAGCACAGCTGAAGAGACAGGTGTGCAATAAAGTCAGGGAACACAGAGTATGGCTGTGTACACATGATGTTTTATTCTAGACTCAATGGAGACTTGAGTACTTGGTTTTTTTCCTACATAGTGCACACACAATCTAGACCTCCTGCAATTTTCCTTTTGAAAAAGCGCTTCTCAAAAGACTGGTTTCATTCCAAAATGAAAACTTTACTGCATATTAATTCTACATCATCCCACAGCGTGTTGAGATATAGGCAGTCCCAGCAATGTATACACACCTGTCCAATGACAGGTGAGGAAGAATGTAGGGAAGAAAAAGTGTGGATAATATAACCACGGGGTGGGTTTTCAAATGTGTATAAAATAACCACAACCACCTTTAATAATAATAATAATAATAATAATAATAATAGTAATAGTAATAATAATAATTTTTATTTACGGTATACCCCGCCCTCCCCAGCCAAGACCAGGTTCAGGGTGGCTAACACAAAATATAAGAACAATTGATTGAAATACTGCTTAAAAAACAAAACTAAAATACAACATCAAAAAATTAAAATGCAGCCTCATTTCAGTAAAAACTCAAATCAAAAACTTTTTGGGGATGAAAATGTCAAATCTTCACCAAGGCCAACTATCCAGACTGGTCCTACGTGGGCCAGAAAAAAAGCCAGGGAAGTCCCTAAATAGGAGTTCCATCACAGAAAGAAAGGAAAAAGGAAAGAGGGGAAGGGGATCAAGTTGATTCCAAGCCAAAGGCCAGGCGGAACAACTCTGTCTTACAGGCCCTGTGGAAAGAAATCAGATCCTGCAGGGCCCTGGTCTCATGAGACAGAGCGTTCCACCAGGCCAGTGTTGAGAAAGCCCTGGCTCTGGTTGAGGCTAATCTAACTTCCTTAGTGCCCGGGACCTCTAGGGATGGCAAGATGACCTTTGTGGATGGTAAGATCTGGAACCAGTTTTGGTTGCAAGCAGCATGTTGAGGATGAGCATGAACAATTCAAGACAGAGGAAATTTGATTTTTTTGTGCCACAAATGGAATCGCAAAGTCAGAAGGGGCCCCAAGGCTCATCTAGTTCCACCCTCTGCAATGCCAAAATCTCAGCTAAAGGGTCCATGACAGATGGCCATCCAAGCTCTGCTTATAAACCTCCAAGGAAGGAGAGTCCACAACCTCCTAAGGGAGACTGTTTCACAGCTCTTACTGTCAGCTTGTCTCTACCCTAGACCTGTAAACCATTTCCCCAAACTGTTCCTCTGCTATTATACATCATCCTAACCTTAGAGTGATGAGAGTCTCCAGGAGTTCCAAGCCCTTGCCCAGGGTTCAGTTTCCTTGGAATAAAGGTCAGCAGAGACCATTGTATCTTTAGGATAAATGGTTTTATTTACACATGCATACAACCTGAGCAGAATGGCGGGGCTCACAGCATTAACACCTCAACAGATCTTGCTTCTCTATTCAGTTTCCAGGACAGCCCTGAACTCCAGAATGGAGCAAGACATGTTTTTTTTTAATATTGAGGATATGGTGTGTGGCACGGTTGTCAGAAATATTCGCCACCATCACCAGACCCTATTTTCCAGGAACAGTCCTAGATTTACAGAAGCCATCCCCATTTCTGATTTGATCCCAGAATGTTCCGCTTTTCTTAAGGATATCCCCGTTTTCATCGGAGAAACGTTGAAGGGTATAGTGTAATGCGACCCTGCCAAGCCAAGGAGATAAGTAACTATACAGTGGACACTCGGGTTGCGAACGTGATCCATGCGGATGCATGTTTGCAACCCGCAGCGTTCGCAACCCGCAGCGGCATGTCTGCGCACGCGGAGGTTGCGATTCGGCACTTCAGCGCATGTGCAAAGCGCGATTTAGCACTTCTGCCCATATGCGACCGCCAAAACCCGGAAGTAACCCGTTCCAGTACTTCTGGGTTTCAGGTTTGGGTCTGTAACCCAAAAAAATGCAAGCTGAAGTGTCTGCAACACGAGGTATGACTGTACAACCTTTGAAAGGCAACCCTGTATAGGGCTTAAAAAAAAAAATGTTGAATGTTTTATTACATTTTTCGATATGTTGGAAGCTGCCCAGAGTGGCTGGGGCAACCCAGTGAGATGTGTGGGGTCTAAATAATAAAATTATTGTGATGATGATGGAATCGGACGTCCCTATTTTTATCGGAGAAAAGTTGGGAGGGTATGCATCGCCGCTGCTTTATATTATTTGGCAAGAGCTGTGCCCTGCCTGGCACCGAAAACAAAGGTTGGGGGCCGGGCCTGGCGAACTCTGGTTCAAATTAAGCTCCTCACTAATGAGAGGACGGGCAACTGAGTGGCGTCTTTGCCGCGAAGCACGCTCTTTCCTGGATTTTGGCCCAGTGAAGGGTTTGAGAGGAGGAAAGGTCAACTATTTATAGAGAGGGGGCTCCAGCCTGGCACGGGGCTTACTTAACGCAGTGTGTGACTCACTCACCCAGAACAACAACACGGCAGGGACCTTATCGGAGTCTAAGATAAACAATGGCATTTGCTGGGGGAATTCAGGGCCTCATTCCCCTCACAAGAGGAAGTCGCCGCTTTTAGGTTCTCCTCGGCCAGCCTCGTGTTTTCTGCCAGCTTGGGGAGAAAACGAAGCCATCCTTCCGGAGGTACCCGAGGACAGAGCTGGCCGGCCGGCAAAAGTCCCGTGCCTCTCGAGCGGGAAGGACACCCAGGGGTGGACACAAGTCACGCTCATGCTGAGAAGGGGTTGCAACAGGCAGCTTCCTTCATCTCTTAAATTATGGGCAGTGTTTTCCTGGCTAGGCCACAGCGAGGTACAGCACGTAATAAGTCCCTTGGGTCAGGAGCTTATGTGTCCCCACCCGACTCCAACGTGTCCCTTTGGCTCGCTCCCAAGGGACTGTACTGTCGCTTGTCCTCCTAACCTTGCCAGCAGCATCCCATCTGCTTAGAGCAGAGGGGTGGGGGGTTTTTTGGACCTGTCAGAGATGGTGTGGCCATCTTGGGCTTAATTCCCTGGCTATTGAATGGGAAAGGAGAAAGCTTGTTCTCCTCTTCCTATCTTTTTTTAAAAAAGAGGTGTGCGTTTGTGAGTACGTAAAAAAGGTAACGGTAAAGGATTCCTTGATAGTTAAGTCCAGTCAAACTTGACTATGGAGTTGCGGCGCTGATCTCACTTTCAAGCCGAGGGAGCTGGAGTTTGTCCGCAGACAGCTTTCTGGGTCATATGGCTAGCATGACTAAACCGCTTCTGGTGCAACAGGACACTGAGACGGAAACCAGAGCACATGGAAACGCAGGTGGCGCTGTGGTCTAAACCAGTGAGCTTCTTGGGCTTGCTGATTGGAAAGTCGGCGGTTCAAATCCATGTGACGGGGTGAGCTTCCATTGCTCTGCCCCAGCTCCTGCCAACCTGGCAGTTCAAAAGCACACCATAGATAAATACCGTATTTTTTTGCTCTATAAGACGCACTTTCCCCCTCCTAAAATGTAAGGGAAAATGTGTGTGCGTCTTATGGAGCGAATGCAGGCTGCGCAGCATTCCCTCTCGCTGTTCTAGCTTCTGCCTTCATCCCGCTGCCCTGCGGAGCCTTTGCACGGCTATCCCTGGCTTTTGCGGGAGGTGGGGGAAGGGACAGAGCACACGGCTTTGTCCCTTCCCCCACCTCCCAGAAAAGCCCCCAAGAGCCGCGCTCCCTTTAAAGAGCGTGCGGCTCTTGCGGGAGGTGAGGGGAAAGCCAGGAGGCTTGCTTTCACTGAAGCCAGGAGGGCAAGAGGGATCGGTGCGCACCGATCCTGCTTGCTCTCCTGGCTTCAGGGATATCCGCAAAGCCTCCTGAGCGAAGGTGGAGGAGTGCTCCCTCTTCGTTCAGGAGGCTTTGCGTTTCTTTCTTATTTCTTGTTTTCCTCCCCTAAAAACTAGGTGTGTCTTATGGTCTGGTGCGTCTAATGGAGCGAAAAATACGGTAGGTATCACTGCGGCGGGAAAGTAAAGGGTGTTTCCGTGCGCTCTGGCTTCTGTCACGGTGTTTCATTGCACCAGAAGCAGTTTAGTCATGCTGGCCACATGACCTGGAAATCTGCCTGTGGACAAACGCCGGAAAGTGAGATGAGCGCCACAACCCCATAGTTGCCTTTGACTGAACTTAACCATTCAGGGGTTCTTTACCTTTACCTGTGAGTAGGTAGGTATAGGGGACAAGCCTGTCTGAAAACCAACCACACACTAACCTGGAAACTTGCCCCTTATTCCTGGATGTGGGGAGGCGGGGCCATGCTTGCCAGTACTCCATAGTAGAGGAACTCTGCACATGTTCAGAGACACTTTCTACTATGCCATACATTCTAGGGCCAAAGCCTACCAGCTTGAGCCTGGCAGGGTAGGGCTCTACATTATTTGCAGGGCTACTTTGTTATTTTTTAATGAGACTTCTGAGATGGCTTAGGGCAGAGAGGCGCCTAGAATTAAGGAACACACTTTCAGCCCAGGACTTAGTTTTCCCAAACAGAACTCAGCTCACAAACCTGTTATGCAAAAATCCCCATCTCCACCACCACCACTCAAAAAACGTTTCTTCATCTTAGCAGCCTAATTTAGGAAGAATTGTTGTTGTTGTTAAACAATTGGGAGTTGGAAACCCTTGGTGATCTACTGCAAAGTGCCCAGAGATCTCAATCTTGCTTCTGCCCACTCCTGCTCTAACGGACCAGCCTTCACTGTAAACATTTGCAGATGTGTGCAGGTAAGGCGTGGAAAACAACAGGGCAAGCAAGACTAGACTTATCCCAAGACAAAATCAGTTCAGACCCCAGAGGGCAACACCCGCATCCCTGCCCAGGTCTCTAGCACGCATCTTTCCAAGCTTGTGTATCCAGATTCGAAAAAGATAGGCTATTTCTCCCAGAAAAAATATTCCCTTTTTACAAAAAATTATTACAATAGCCACTTTCCAATCCTCAGCTGTGGAGGCTACTCTTAAAGAGGCAATTTTCACATTTGAGCTGTTTTAAGAACTCGCAGGTGGATAACATCTGAACCTGGCAATTTGTTTTGTTATCATTTGTCAATAAGGCCTAGAACTTTGTCTCTTGTCACAACTGTTTGTCTCAGTTCCCTTGCCTGAGACAGTTAGTTCAGGCACCGGGTGGGTCTGCCTGAGACGGCCCATCCCGTTTCGACACCTGAGGCAAAACGGGAATTGCCGCCTCCTGTCCACCACGGCGCCCCAGTTCTCGCTGAACATGGCTGGAGCCAGGGTGCTCCTCAAAGCGTTGCCGCTCATCTTCTCTGCCCAGGGGAGGGGAATGAGTGGCAACGCAGGACCCCAAATTGCCCCCCTCTTAGTGGTGTAAATGGGTGTGCAGAGTGCCACCTCTTGCAGTGGGTAGGCCGTCTCTGAGTCCTGCCCTAAGGGCCGGATTTAGATTTGATGAGGCCCTAAGCTACTGAAGGTAACAGGGCCATTTATATTTTCAGCTGTCCTTTGTCAACAACAAATTGCTGTTCTTTTGTGTTGAATATATGCTATATGGTAACTTATGGACCTAATAGGTATCTAAAGCCGTTTGCACATGTTGCCATGCAACCAGTTCATGCAGAATGTAGGCACCCTATATAAAGAAATGAGCAAACCAGTGAGATTTTAGGGAGCAGGCTAGCAGGCGGGGCCCATGACTTACATCCTAGGAGCCTACACAACATAAAACACTGTTGCTGTATGTAGGCTTTAGTTTATTTGTTTTTTTATCTTATATTTTGGGAATATACATCCAGTTCTGTTTTCCTTTAATTTTTTTTTGGGGGGGCACCAAGAGAGTGGGGCCCTAAGGCATAGCTTGTTTAGCTTATACGTAAATCTGGCACTGCCTGCCCTTATTTGTTTGTTTGTTTGTTTTCCATACTGCCCTGCACCCGGGCCTCACAGGGCAGTTTACAGTATAAAAACTCAACAATACGTACCATAGTAACAAACCAAAACCAACAACATCTTCTGCAGTCTCTGCTACGATACAGATGCACTTGGAATACAGTTTACAGTTCTGGTTGTTGCACCTCAGAAAAGCATATCCTAGAGCTACGGGAAAGGTTCAGATAGGATATTGCTAGGAAAAGTTCAGAAAAGGGCAAACGGATAATATTAAGGGGTAGCTATGTTAGTCTTTTGCAGCGGCAGAAACCTCAGTCTGATGGCATCCTGAAGACCAACAAATTAATCGCAGCCTAAGCTTTTAATGGACCTGAGCCCAGTTTGTCAGATGTGAAATCTTAGCCGGCAGGTATACAACAGAGAAAATTGTAATGTGGGAGATGAATGGCAATGAGATGCAAAAATTACAGTCAGTGATAGAGCTCAAATGTATATTAAACAGACATAACTTTTACAGCAGCAGACTGCTGATAATTTACTCAGCATTGATGATGATGATGATGATGATGATAAAAATAATTTATTATTTGTACCCCGCCCATCTGGCTGGGTTTCCTCAGCCTCTCTGGGCAGCTTTCAACAAAGATTAAAAATACATTAAAATGAATTATTATTATTATTATTACTATTATTATTATTATTATACCTCTAGAGAACCATTAAAAAAACCAGTCATAGATAGCGCAGATATCCTGGCATTGATAAACAAATGAACACATGTAGCGCGATTTTTATTTTTTTAAAATCTCGAACCCACAAGCAATGGTATTGAACTGCTTCATGAATTGTAATCCAGCTGTTTCATCTTGTACAGTGGTACCTCGGGTTAAGAACTTAATTCGTTCTGGAGGTCCGTTCTTAACCTGAAACTGTTCTTTACCTGAGGTACCACTTTAGCTAATGGGGCCTCCCGCTGCCGCCGTGCGATTTCTATTCTCATCCTGAAGCAAAGTTCTTAACCCGAGGTACTATTTCTGTGTTAGCGGAATCTGTAACCTGAAGCGTCTGTAACCCGAGGTACCACTGAATTATTTTATGTCCCTTTGTTCCTTTATTCATGGGGCTAGAACAACTCTCCTACGAGGAAAGGCTACGTCATTTGAGGGTTTTTCAGTCAAGGGGGCATGTAGAGACGGAACTCACTGACGTGAACTCGCCTCTCCCATACAGTCGCTGGCATGTCTGGGAAATGGTACAACATTGCCTGAACACTAGAAATTTGTTTTCAAGCACTTTGCTTAGTCATAGTACCAGTAAAGTGGGATGTAATGTTTTGCATTGGTGCTGGGCAAGGTCAAAAGGGTATCTGAAAGGATCTTCCGTGATCTAGCAAAACAAGTCAAAGATGCAACTGAAAGCCGATAAAATCAATAGGAATTTCACCATTGACATAAGCAGGATGTGAACTTTGAGCAATGTTATGTTCCTATCCCCCTCCCTTACCTTGTTTGTGGAGAAAGCAAGGAGGTGTGGAAACCTTTAAGATCCTTTTAACTATGGAAACTGTTCAGGCTCACAAACAGCTCAATTAAAAAGTGGTGAGTGGTTCAATTCACGTTGGTGAAAAGAGCTGAGATTTGAAAACAGAGCAGTTGTGAGTAGGAAACTTGTAGAAGATGGCAATTATTCCAAACTAGGGCAAAAGGGTGTCGCTGCAATATACAACCACAAAAACAATAGTTTACACATTTATTCCTCACGATTTAAGAGAAAATATTGTGCTTACGATGTGCTAGATTTTTAAAAAAATAATAATAATGAAGAAGTACATTGAAGACATTGAAGTACAGTGGTACCTCGGGTTAAGTACTTATTTCGTTCCGGAGGTCCGTTCTTAACTTGAAACTGTTTTTAACCTGAAGCACCGCTTTAGCTAATGGGGCCTCCTGCTGCTGTCGTGCCACTGGAGCACGATTTCTGTTCTCATCCTGAAGCAAAGTTCTTAACCCGAGGTACTATTTCTGTGTTAGCGGAGTCTGTAACCTGAAGCATATGTAACCTGAAGTGTATGTAACCTGAGGTACCACTGTATTGCAGGAGCCTTGTGTTTTGTTCTGCCCGTTCCTTGGAAATTACTTGGAATAATATATGACAAATTAGATTGTAATCCTAATCCCATTTACCTGGGAGTAAGACTCATGAAATTAATAGGCATTGCTTCTGAGTAGCATGGCTGGTGTTGTACTTTTAATGTCTCTCCACCCCCCCCCCCAAAAAAAATTCTCAGTCTGTAACTCAAATTTACATTTGGGACTCACACTGGGATAAGCCCCCCCCCCCAGTTGACTTTCCCCATACCCTTTACGACAAAGTCCCCGAAAGCTGCAACAGAGCTTTCCGTACTTCTGCCTGAAGGCTACACATTTTTCTAAATTATTCCGGAGCTCTATTCCTCTTTGCAGGGACTGGATTAAAAAGCTCAGCAGGGAGAAAACCCATCTCGCTTTCCCACCCCCCAATTCCCCAGAAGAGCTCCCTAGAATTGGAGGCTAGATGGATGGGACAGGCCCAGCATTCCAGCCCCGGCCTCTGTGATGTCATCAGCTTCTCAGGAAGGATGCGTAGCAGGGAATCGTGCTGGATCATATCTGAAAATGGAGAGAACAAGCACTAGGTGAGGCTCACACAGCTCGGAAGCTAAGAATAGAACAGCACTGGTGGTGGGGTGGAGGGAGGCGGCAGCGGGAGGCACTGCCCCCCCTCCATTCCCCCCCCCAGCCCTGTTCACTCAGCACATACATTCACAGGCAATGCAGCACCTCCCAGCCTTGCCAGCTCTGACCTCTCTTTTTCTAACAGGCTCCCCCTCCTCCTCCCACCCATTACTGGATCAAATAGCGAGAAGCAAGGGAGGCACCTGATGCCATTGAAATGCCAAGCAGAAGTTACTGGGGTAAAGCCTAGTCCTCAGACTGTGGGGGTACAGAAAGTGGATTTAATCTGAAAAAGGCAGGCGGGTAGAGAGGTGGTGGTCTTTTGTTAGGGTCTGCCCAAGGCTGGATGTGGTCCAGCTTTTTCTCCAGGGAGATCTTCAAGGTTGCTTCCGTTATGTTGCGTTTTGTGTTTCTGTTTTTCAAGTTTACATGGTGGGACTCGATGCAGCCAGTCTTTGAGCAGAGATGCATAGGATTGCACTGCTAAGGTGTCTTAGTTATAGTTTCCCTTATTTACAAATATACAAGCAGAGCTTAAGGGGAGGCCAGTGGGCGACACTCTAGGGTTCTCCAGAGAGCAGTCTGGTCAACTCCTTCCAGAGTGCATGCCCAATTTCAGCAGACTCCAAGCAGTCAATCAATCAATCAATCAATCAATCAATCAATCAACATTTGCCTCTTCCAAAGCAGCCAGTCATTTCTCACCCATACATACAGCTGCTCCCTCAGCTAGGGGTATATCAACTTTTCCAAGCCCTGATGCCTATCTCGTTCAGAAACACAGGGAGGTTTCCCAGCTTTCAGGAGACCCATCTCCTAACCATTATCTGTCACTGATTAAAAATGAACCCACTGATCCTCCTGCAAACGGCCTAAAAATGGTCGTCAGGATTCCATAGCTCATTTAACTTGCATCATGGTGTGTGCCAGTGTAAATGGTGGGATTTTTTTTGTCAGCCACATACTCTCAAATAGAGGCCTGGTGATGACAGGGCATTTTCTACTTTGGAACAGAACGTATGTTGGTGTTGCCTGGATTTTAAACCCAGCCTAGCTTTTCTCCTGGCGGTGTGCAGTTGTACTACCTATGGTGCCAGTGCAACCCTGGAGGGCTGGATTGTGAACCTGCCAATCCTTCAAGGGCCATTTGTTTAGTCGTTTAGTCGTGTCTGACTCTTCGTGACCCCATGGACCAGAGCACGCCAGGCACTCCTGTGTTCCACTGCCTCCCGCAGTTTGGTCAAACTCATGCTGGTAGCTTCGAGAACACTGTCCCACCATCTCGTCCTCTGTCGTCCCCTTGTCCTTGTGCCCTCCATCTTTCCCAACATCAGGGTCTTTTCCAGGGAGTCTTCTCTTCTCATGAGGTATCCAAAGTATTGGAGCCTCAGCTTCAGGATCTGTCCTTCCAGTGAGCACTCAGGGCTGATTTCCTTCAGAATAGAGAGGTTTGATCTTCTTGCAGTCCATGGGACTCTCAAGAGTCTCCTCCAGCACCATAATTCAAAAGCATCCATTCTTCGGCGATCAGCCTTCTTTATGGTCCAGCTCTCACTTCCATACATCACTATGGGGAAAACCATGGCTTTAACTATACGGACCTTTGTCGGCAAGGTGATGTATCTGCATTTAAGTTGCTGTCATTGCTTTTCAAAGGCCATAGAAATCTCTTTAACCAGGGACACCCAATCAATGTGGGCCAACAAGCAAGGCACGGGAAGGGCAGGGACTGAGTCCAGCCACTCCATGCAGGCTTCAGTACACTACCCCTGACAGAGGCAGGTGCATGGTAGGTGCTTTGAGGCCAGGGCGCCCAGTGCTGATGTTGTTGTTTCCCTTGAGGCTTGGGGAAGGAGGAGGGAGAGAGGATGGGGCAGAGCTTGCCAGCAGGCAGGTGGCCAGCATGCAGGAGAAGCACATATGTGTGGGGTTGTAAGGGGACACCCGGCCTACTAAAGATAGGAACTGACAGCTGCAGCTTGGGCCAAGCATTGCCGGTGTGGGGCAGCGGGAGGGGGCAGCTCTCTGCAGCCTATCTTGTGCTGCCTGCCGTGTGCCTGGGCTTTTGCTTATACAGCTGACCAAGGCACCTGCTTCCAGGGTGGGTGGGGCCCTGGAGCAGCCAAGCCTCTGCCAGAGCATGAAATGCAAGGAACTGAGGGTCAAGCTACACGTTAAGGGCAGGGCTGGGGTTATTTTACACACGTTGCCAGGGCAGGGCCTGGGACCTCTAGTTTAAGCTTGGGACCTTAGAGGGGGAGACAGGTTTAGGGGAGGGGCAGTTTGCCTAATCTGGATTGGGCTCCCTGTGTGTGCAATTTGCAGGAGGGGCGGGCAGTTAGATGACCATTTATGCAGCCCCAGGAGAAAGGACAAAAGAGGAGATAGATTTGAATAAATGTGCACATGCTAATTTACACATGCATATGCAAATGTAAAAATAATTGCCTTAATTTAAGTACAGTGGTATCTCGGGTTACAGACGCTTCAGGTTACAGACTCCGCTAACCCAGAAATAGTACCTTGGGTTACTTGGGGTACTTAATTCGTTCCGGAGGTCTGTTCTTAACCTGAAACTGTTTTTAACCTGAAGTACCACTTTAGCTAATGGGGCCTCCTGCTGCTGCCGCGCCGCCGGAGCACGATTTCTGTTCTCATCCTGAAGCAAAGTTCTTAACCCGAGGTACTGTTTCTGGGTTGGTGGAGTCTGTAACCTGAAGCATATGTCCCCTGAAGCGTATGCAACCCGAGGTACCACTGTACTTCCCTTTACCTCAAAGGAAATGAGTAATCAAGCCTATTGGTTAACCTCCAGTCCGCCTGAGAAGCTCAGACCGCATGGCTCTCACAAGCCACTCTTGAGTTTCTATACCAATATTTCACCATTTTGTAACTAAGCCAAGCAACCTTTTCTGAAACACATGAACCTGACCTTTGGAGAGTTTGTAAGTAAATCATTTTTTTAACTTACCAAACGTGTGGGCTTTTTCCTATGCTGGGGGAAGAAGGAAACTTTGCAGCTCACAAGGTGTAGCAGCCTCTATTTCCACTCTTTACGTTGCTGCATCTTTTGTGATTTTAAGTCTCTCCTGGGGTTCTCTCACCAAAGAGTACTTGCCCCAAACTTGGATCTGGGCACCCAGGACTCCTTTTTATACCCATTTTTCCTTTGAACCAACAGCTAGATCAAAGGTGCCAGGAGTCCAGCGACAAATTCCTAACTGCAAACAAGTAGATGCTTTGGTACACACAAGTTGGCCAAGAAGTTGTTTTCCTGACCACAACACTAGACAGTGAAAGGCTTAAAAAATCGATTTATTTTGGTCACTGACCAGAGTGCTACTGAAAGGCTTGACATCCCTGCACCCTTCTGTTTTGCCCTCAAGGAGAAGGTCAGAGACATTCCTATATAGCTAATTGTCCAGTTCCTTTGTAAAGCCATCGTCACCTTTCATGGGTTCCACAAAATCTTTTATGAAGTACTCTTGCCTGCTCTGAAACTAACATGGTTTTGGAAATAGTTTTTTCATTGATGGTCCACATAAACTCTGCCTGTCCTCTTCCACCAACAGAAACCCAGGATTTCTGTTATGTAAGCACTAGCAGACAGCCAACTGCATGTTTCTTTTAAAAGCTGCGTCTCATTTCTATATGCCCTTCAGTCGTAACATCCTTTAAGTGAAGCTGTTGGGAGCGCTTGGTGTGCTGTGTAACACATATACTGACCCACCCGCTAGCACCTCACTGCACTGTGATGTGTTATAATTCTTTGAAGGAATAACAAGCCAGGGCCTGGACTGGTAGTGGCTAGCAGACATGACAAGTGTCTCCTCACTCCTCTTTGGAATTTGTATAGCTCTGCAGTAGGCCCAGCAGAGGGAATAATCGGGTTTGTTGGCAGGTAATAATGAACAGGACACACCTCCAAGCTGGTTCTTTGGCAAAGAGCAGGAGTCAGCAACCTTTTCCAGCTGTGGGCCGGTCCACCGTACCTCAGACCATGTGGTGGGCCGGACTATATTTTGAAAAAGAAATATGAACGAATCCCTATGCGCCACAAATAACCCAGAGATGCATTTCAAATAAAAGCACACATTCTACTCATGTAAAAAAAACCAGGCAGGCCCCACAAATAAACCAGAGATGCGTTTTAAATAAAAGGGCACATTCTACTCATGTAAAAACACGCTGATTCCTGGACCGTCTGCAGGCCGGATTGGGAAGGCGATTGGGCCGCATCCAGTCCAAGGGCCTTAGGTTGCCTACCCCTGGCAAAGAGACAGGTGAGGTGTGTGCCTGATCATCACAGCTGCATGTATGCAGGTGTATCTATTTATTTAAAGCACTTCGCTCTGATCTTTAGCTGAAAAAACTCCCAGTAGTTCACAAAGATTGGTGGTTAGATGGCTTGAAAAGGAAAGTTGGCAAATTCTTGGGAGGGTAGGTTTGCCGGTGGCTGTTGACGCTGGAGAAAACAATCAGGGGAAGGCTCTTCTTTCAGACCCTGCCTGTTGGCTTCCCAGAGACCCTGTTGGAAAAGGAATGCTGATCCAAACAGACCTTTGATCACGAATCTTTCTGGGCAGACGTCTCCTTCTGGGAACCAGTTACTCCCGAGCTTTCGGTTTTGTTTTATTGTAAGTTCTAAGATGAAAACATACGCACCCTCCTGGAATGAGGCCACCGACCCCTGGCTAAGGAAGCAGATTAATTGTCTTATACTTATGGAGTATATATGTGTGTATGCAGAAACAGTGTGGTGTAGTGGCTAGAGCTTGGGATTAGTGTACTCTTGAGTACCCACAGAAAAAAGCACTAGGGGCTTGCAGTTCACCCAAGCGTAATTGGAGTGCATGCTTCCTCTGTGTAAAAGTTTGCTGTTGTTGTTTTGTTTTGAGGCTCAACACTTTAATGGGAAGATTATTTTTAGTAAAGTGGAACCTTGGTGGTCGATTGCTTCAGAAGCTGAACAATTTGGAACCTGAAAATGAATGCTTCTGTTTTCAAACTCGCGTCGGAAGTTGAACGGCTTCCTAGGCACATTTCTCCATTTTTTAAAAAGGAATTTGCCGACTGACAATTGTGCCTCAGTTGTTGAACATTTCGGAAGTCGAAGGGTCTTCCGGACTGGATTACTTTCAACAACCGGGGTTCCACTGCATTGCTCCTTAACCATTGCCATCGTTATTTTGAGGCCCAACCCCTGGGAGAGATTATTAGAAGTACTGTAGTATAAGTATTTAAACATCAACATTATTATTTTGAGGCCCAATGCTCCAAAGGGAAGACTGCTGTTCATCGCCATCATTATTTGGAGGCCCAACGCTCTAAAGGGAAGCTCTTCCTTTCTCTGCCTGACCTTACAGAAGCCTCCCTTGTCCTCACCGGAGTGTATTTTGCCAGGCACCCCAGTTAGGCCCGAATGTTTCTGCCTACAGGAGGCCCTGGGACTGGCAGTGAATAAGCTTCTTTGGGCCTGGAGTGATGGAGGTCAGCAAGCCCTCACGAGTCGGGCACTCACGTGTCAAGGCAGTGGGACTGTTTGTCCGGGACTCCCGTTTACTCTGTCAACAGGATCAAAGGGCTTGTGTTTGACAAGTGGGAGGAGAGGACAGAGAAGGAAAACATGTCCTTTTGTCCCTCCCTCTGCCCCACAGCCATGGTCGGAGAGGCAAAACGAGAGTCAAGGTGGGAAGAAGAAGGAGAGGAGTGAAAAACACACCCAGATTAATGGTACTCCAAAACACAGCTGGAAAACAGGGCTGTCATATTATTATTTCCTGGCAGAGTTCCTGTGTCGTTATAATTGCAGCACGATAGGCGCTGTTTCACCAGCAATACAACTGTGTGCTAATAAAATCTGCGTTAAAGAGCCCTGCTTTGTGCAAGAGTAGCCGCCTGAGGTGGTACCCTTCAGCCCAAGTCAAGTACACAGTAGTACTTGAGGCTGTTGAGATATCCTGGCAACTGAGGCAAAGATTCCGCTGGTTCACCTGCCCCTCCCTGGCCGTAAAAACACAGCAATAATAACAGAGGGATGTGTGTTTCTTTGAATAACCTCTCCCCACTTCTTTTAACGCCTGCCACCAGCGCTGCTTCCTCACTTTCCTGCTGGTGTTGGCATGGCCACCTAGTGGCAGCCATGCGAATTGAAGAGCGTGACGACAGCCTTAGATTGTTATGTATATAGGAAGATAAGACTGAATTATAGTGACAGTTTTATTAGCAATTCAAGGCACGTGATCTGATGTGCTGCTAGTAGCTTGCAGCTGGAGCTGTGTTCAAGGCAAAGATCCATGAGCAAGCGAGACTCCACTGTGAACTCACCAACATCTCTTCTTCCAGAGTGTAGGAAATGTGGCATCATATTTTTCAGTGAGTCACATAGATACAGACACTTTGGGTACTGAATTGCATCTTATTCTCATAGACAGACTTAGCCAGGGCACTTTTTCCATATTGCAGGGATGAGACAGCCCCTCATTTTGCCCTTCTGTGCTCTGGGTTGTCTTACTTCCACTGCTACAGAGTGCCAGAGAGGCCCCAGCTTCCCAATCTCTTATTTGGTCATTGGGCTGCGTTTCTCTCAACACGGTGCCCTTCTCTTGGCTGAGCTCCATGATTCGTTACAAATTACTCTGACAATAAAGGCTATCAGTTTAAAGAGTGTCTAAGCTCTTGAGATAGATACATGGGAAGCATGGAATGGAAGTTAAGCCTCAGTCGTGTCTGCAGAGGAAATGATGTAGGGTACGAAAGCTTGCAAATATTTCTTGGTCCATTTAGAACCTTTTTGGCCCAGAAGGCCAGATCTTTTATCTCCTCCCACCGCACCGGCCAACTGTGACAGGTGGGCAGAGCCACCCACGTGTCAATCAACTCACATCACAAAGGCATCAGGCGACTGATAGGTGGATGGACTCGCCCACCTGTCAGATTTGACCCATGGAGGGAGGGAGGTCTGCTTTGCCAACACATTCCCCATAGGGAATGTGCTGGCTAGCCTGCCACTCATCAGCTGATGAGCAGAGTGTTCAGTCCTGCTCTGGGTAAGGGCCTGAGCAGCTGATGAGTGGTTAAATCCTGCTGCTTTGGCAGTGCACACCACTGAGAGCCAGTGTGGTGTAGTGGTTAAGAGCGGTAGACTCGTAATCTGGGGAACCGGGTTCGCGTCTCCGCTCCTCCACATGCAGCTGCTGGGTGACCTTGGGCCAGTCACACTTCTCTGAAGTCTCTCAGCCCCACTCACCTCACAGAGTGTTTGTTGTGGGGGAGGAAGGGAAAGGAGAATGTTAGCCGCTTTGAGACTCCTGAAGGGGAGTGAAAGGCGGGATATCAAATCCAAACTCTTCTTCTTCTTCTTCCCTGTGGGAAGCTGGCTGACAGGTGGGTGCATTCAACATTGATGGGAATGCCACTCATCAGCTGACATCACCCAGTGTTTTTTTGGGGGGGCAGAGGTTCCCCAATTCTTGATTTACAGCATGAGGGGGCAACCTTTTTCCTGCTGAGAGCCACCTTCTTTTGCGAGGGTAATCTTCCAGGTGTTGCATGCCAGCTGTGCAGCCACAAGTGTGTGGGGCCACTCCTTACTTCTCTGATACTCCCATTCAGTCCCTCTCTCTTCCTCCCCAGCAAGTCAGTGGAGAGAAAGATCACTCTGTGGCCAGAAGCCTGAACTGATTCTTTGCAGAGAGCTTTTGAAATTGGGCTAAGGGCCGCATAAAATTAGGCCTGAGGGACACAAGATGCCCCATTTGGATTGCAATTTGGTCCCAACGTGTCACCCTCCCCACCAAAACACACTTCAGACGCATTCAACATATTGAGAAGTGGTAATAGTCAAATGATCTGAATTGGTGACCTATGTTACGTAACGGAGAATTAAATTAGAACTACACATTATGCTGCAAGGATGGGGTTTCCAACCCTGTGACTGCTGCAGGGGGGCCGGCACTAATGCTTGGGCTGGCCTGATAGCGAAACTGCCTTCCCACCCAGGTCAAGGGACATAATGTCTCATGCTGGTCAAGTTCTCTGAGCCCCTGGGGTGGAAACTCTTTTGGCAGCTGAGGCAAAACAGTAAAGCACCTCTTCCCACTCCCTTATCAGGCAATATTGTAAGATGCATTAAAGGACAACGATTTGGCGCCCTCTGTGACGCCCAGAACCGCTGTCTCAGGGGCAGATGTCTCACTCTGCCTAATGGCAGGGACAACTCTCAATCTAACGTGAAGGCAAAAGAGGTACTGGCAGGGGAGCTTCAGTGAGCAGGAAATGGGGTGATGAACTCTTTTCTTGCGCCAGGTTTCCAACTGTTCTCCACCTTCTGCCAATCTGGGTGCCAAGGTTGGCAATGGGCCTGGTTGCTGGTGCTGGGGCACAGCTTGAAGGTATGGGTTGTGGGGAAATGTGGGGAGCAAGGGAAGCATGAAGTATCCATTCCCTATGAACACACCCACAGCCCACATTAGCCTTTCCCTGTATATATGGGTTAGGTTGCCAAGGCAGTGTTCTGTTCCCACCTTAGCCGCCTGCCCATTGTTGCTGATGAAAATCTTTGCCTGACCTGAAATCTTGCAAGCACCTACGCCAGGTTTCTCTAATCCTGGTGATAGATGGCTATGCCACCCTAAGGTACATGGCAGCCAACAGAGAAGAAGACCCCACAAGAAATCTTGTGTTGTTGGTCAGATGGTGGTGAGAGCAGGGTCCACAGAATATGCCCTGGGATGGCAGGTCTGCCTGGCAGTGCCCTCTCGCTCTCAGTAAGGGCAAGATTGCCCTCTGGTGGCGATGTAGTAGACCAGGGGTGGCCCAGGTCTCAACCCTGCCCTTTTTGGGGAGGGGCCAGTGCATGCCACACACTGTTGTAAGACACTTAATTCCTGTCGATGTCAACAGCGGCTTAGGAGGGCTTTCCCGGTTACATAAATGATGGGCTCCTGCAGTTCAACCACATTGTTTTGCAACACTTGAAAGAGGTTGGGGTGTGTGTGTAAAGTGGTAGATGTGCTCTTAGGAAACGGAACTTGCCGACACGACCACACAAAGCCCTCTCGAAAAGGTACAAGCTGCACCAGCCTTCGCTCACCTGGTGCCTTCCAGGTGATTGGGTTACAACTCCCAACATCCAGAGCCTGCATGGGCTGGTGGTAGCTGTGATCCAAAACACCTTGAGGGCATCAGGTGGGCCAAGGCTGATCTACACTCTATAAATAACACCGTCACATAAGGGGGGAAACTTTCACAAACGGTTTTGTTCAACCGCCACGCAAGGAACAAAACTCACAAACAGAAGCATCACACAAAATCACCAACGTTTTTATTTATTTGTGCGTAGCTTAAGTGAGCTACATTTGAGTTGTCTTAATGGAGAACTGAAAGGAATGGGGTGTATGGATAGCTCTTAGAAACACCAAAGCTGCACTCCTAGGAACAGAAGCAAACAGCTCTGGGGTGGTTTTATGTGGGGCTTTCCCCCCCCCCCAGCCTAATCTGTTTTGCTTCTTCAATGCTGAAACCCACTTAAAGACTCCTCCTAGATGTTTGGTACCAGGGAATCCAAATAGTGCCTCCCTCTTGGAGATATATATACCGTATATGCTGAATAATTGATATTGTGATTACCTAAAATACCTTGCCTGAGACAAGCTGTATATAACCATCTCTAACGTTAGGGCTGGCTCCGGCATGCAATACTGGTTTTCCCTCGGAAGGATCATGTGCAGTCTTGTGTAGATATCCAAAAATCCACACACACACCCAACCACTTGAAAATTGCCAAGCATCTTGGTGGAGCACTTAAAATGATTTTTCTACCTGCTGTAGCAATTGTAATGCACTATGCTAGATGCTGTGTGATACAATTAAAAAACAATATGAGGATTTAATAGGACAGCCTTCTATCCACAGACATGCCACAGACCACCTGAATGAATCTTGCTCACCACTGGTGGTCCACGGACCAGTTTTGGAACCCCCTGCCCTAGAATTAGCTGTGCTTCTTACACTGTTAAGTGGCCATAGATTCCCTGTGGGGGGCAGAAGTACCCCGAGAAGGAGAAAAGGCAGCCTAACCCTGTTATCATTCACCCAAGCAAATGGAAGGTGGAGAATTTATCCTCTTTTCTGTTTTCCCTTGTGGGAAGGACTGTGGGAACTGTGGATTCCCCTTCACAGAGTTACAGTTCCCAGTACCTTAATCTACTGGGATTATTTGGGGGGTAGGTCATGTGCTTTAAATGTGTGTTGGGTGTGCTTTATAAACATATGGCATGGGTCTGACTTTTAGCTGCTTTCTCGTATGACAAATGTAGTTGCTAGAGTGCTAGACTAGTTCCAGGGAGAGCAGAGTTCGAATCCTCACTCAGCCATGAAACTCAATGGGTGACCTTGGGCCAGTCAGTCGCTACCTTGCAGGGTTTTGTTTTGTTTTTAAGGAAAAAATGGGATGGCAGAGAACCATGCTTGCCACCTTGAGCTCCTTGGAGGAAAGGTGGATATATAATGTGATAAATAAGATCATGCTGGTTGATCTCCGGCGAGCTAGGGACAAAGGTGAGAGTTGTTTCCTAGTTCTGCTGGATCTCTCAGCGGCCTTTGATACAATCGACCATAACATCCTTCTGGACCGTCTAGAGGGGCTGGGAGCTGGGGCCACTGTTATACAGTGGTTTCGCTCCTTCCTCCTGGGCCGTGTTCAGAAAGTGGTGGTGGGGGGTGAGTGTTCAGACCCCTCGTCCCTCACTTGTGGGGTGCCTCAGGGTTCCGTCCACTCCCCCATGCTTTTTAACATCTATATGAAGCCGCTGGGAGAGATCATCAGGGGGTTTGGACTGGGTGTCCATCAATATGCAGATGATACCCAGCTCTACCTCTCTTTCAAATCAGAACCAGTGAAGGCGGTGAAGGTCCTGTGTGAGTGCCTGGAGGCGGTTGGAGGATGGATGGCGGGTAATGGATTGAGGTTGAATCCTGACAAGACAGAAGTACTGTTTTTGGGGGACAGGGGGCGGGCTGGTGTGGAGGACTCCCTGGTCCTGAATAGGGTAACTGTGCCCCTGAAGGACCAGGTGCGCAGCCTGGGAGTCATTTTGGACTCACAGCTGTCCATGGAGGCGCAGGTCAATTCTGTATCCAGGGCAGCTGTCTACCAACTCCACCTGGTACGCAGGCTGAGACCCTACCTGCCCGCGGACTGTCTCGCCAGAGTGGTGCATGCTCTAGTTATCTCCCGCTTGGACTACTGCAATGCACTCTACGTGGGGCTACCTTTGAAGGTGACTCGGAAACTACAACTAATCCAGAATGCGGCAGCTAGACTGGTGACTGGGGGCGGCCGCCGAGACCACATAACACCGGTCTTGAAAGACCTACATTGGCTCCCAGTACGTTTCCGAGCACAATTCAAAGTGCTGGTGTTGACCTTTAAAGCCCTAAACGGCCTCGGGCCAGTATACCTGAAGGAGCGTCTCCACCCCCATCGTTCTGCCCGGACGCTGAGGTCCAGCGCCGAGGGCCTTCTGGCGGTTCCCTCATTGCGAGAAGCAAAGCTACAGGGAACCAGGCAGAGGGTCTTCTCGGTAGTGGCGCCCGCCCTGTGGAACACCCTCCCATCAGATGTCAAAGCGATAAATAACTACCTGACATTCAGAAGACATCTTAAGGCAGCCCTGTTCCGGGAAGTTTTTAATCTGTGATATTTTAGTGTATTTTTGGTTTTTATGGAAGGCGCCCAGAGTGGCTGGGGCAACCCAGCCAGATGGGCGGGGTACAAATAAATTATTATTATTATTATTATTATTATTATTATTATTATTATTATTAAAAATAAGCAAAAGGGTTAAAAACCATTTGTACTTTGCTCCTTTAACATCGTGTTCATCTCTCTCTCCCTCTTCCGCTCCCCACTTGTTTGATTTTGCTTAACATTTAATCCGAACTATTCAAAACCTTGCTCGTGGCTTTGTGACATTTTGATTATTCCCTTTAAAGATATAACCTTATTGTGGTTTATGGATTCCCTGCCCCTACTACAACGGTCCAACATGGCGACCTGCGGTGTTTGTTTTGATGTGCACGGACAGTTATTTTTAGCTTTGTTGCTTCACATGCTTCAGATATTTGAGTTGTTTTGTTTCCTTCTCCTTGCACTGCCACCGCCAAGAGGTCAAGGGTGTCAGCAGTGGACGCCCTCCCTGGCGAGCCTTTGGGTTATGGGCTTCCTGTTGCTATTTCTCTTTTGTTTCAAGGAACACTTGAAGGAAATGCCTTTTGCGAAAGGAGACCAAATCACACTGCCAGAAGGGAAATTCCTTAGGGGGTGTCAACACATAACTCCCCCTGCTGGCTGAGCTAGTAAACACCCCACCAAACCATCCCCAGAGGACAATTTTGATGTGATAATCTGGGGCATTGCTCCTCTTCACCCTCTAAGTCCTTCCTCCCTTCAGCAGTTCTTTGATGTGAAGATTTTAGGATTTGGGCTGCAGTCCAAACACTTGCTTGGAAGCAAGCCGCAGTGAACTCAGTGGAACTTACTGCCATGCAGTTATAAACAGAACCGGGCTGCGTGTTTGTGAGGTGAATTAACTAATTTCTCAGGCTCCCAGTGATAATCAAAACGGCAATTGCAAAAGCAGACTGCTAAAGTTTGAAGGAGAAAGCTACTTAAGGTCAGTCTAGCCAGGTTTGACATTCCAGCTTACCTCTTCCTGCTTGCAGCATCTTCACCAGTTCCATGGTAGATCTTTCCACATGACTACAGTACTTTGCTGTGCTACAGCTCCTAACTCTGTGGGCAGAAGTGGGCATGATGAAAGGTGGGCAGACAATCAAGCAGCACATCTTAGCAGAGGCTCATTCCTGGTCTCCCCTTTCAGAGGAAGTTATTGGAAGGGTGGTGTGGTGGACCAAACCTCCTCATGTGGCCAAGGTCCTCCTTTGTATTCTTCGGCCTCTCAGTGGGTTTCATCTCCAATTCTACCTCCTTATCTTAGCAACCTTAGCCATTTCTTTCCCCCATCTCCTTTTTAAGCCCTCCTTGCTGCCTTGACTAGAAAGGAGCCTGGACTAGGAAAAGGGTGGAGAACACAGAAGAGGTTCTGGCCAAAGTTCTTGGTGCTGACCTAGAGATGTAAGGAGCAAAGACATTTGGACATACCTACTTAAGAGAGACAGAAACCAGAGTGTGAAGGGGTCAGCAAGCTTTTTCAGCAGGGGGCCGGTCCACTGTCCCTCAGACCTTGCTGGGGGCCGGACTATATTTGTTTTTTTTGGGGGGGAAATGAACGAATTCCTATGCCTCACAAATCACCCAGAGATGCATTTTAAATATAAGGGCACCTTCTACTCATGTAAAAACACCAGGCAGGCCCCACAAACAACCCAGAGATGTGTTTTAAATAAAAGGGCACATTCTACTCATGTAAAAACACGCTGATTCCTGGACCATCTGCAGGCCAGATTGAGAAGGCGATTGGGCCGGATCCGGCCCCCAGGCCTTAGTTTGCCTACCCATGATGAAGAAGAACAATGCCCCAAATACCACATCCAAATTGTCCTCAGTTTGGTGGGGTGTTATTAGCTTAATCAGCAGGGGGCAGTGTGTGTCGCCACCTCTAAGGAATCTCTCTTCTGGAAGCTCTTTGATAGGAATGTTTTGGGATTTTGGCTGCAGTCCAAACAGTGCTTGCTGGGGCGTAAACTGTAGTGGTGGAACTTCCTGCCATGCAACTATAAACAGAACTTCATATTATGGAAGAAGCCTGGTAGAGTGGAGTGTGCTCTTTAAAGTGAGGCCTGCTTCCACAGTGCAATATGAGGGAGAGGTGGTGGATGGGGTTATCTTGGCACATTAATACACTAGTCAGTCAGTTTCTAGGTTTGCAAACCAGAATCACATCAGAATCAAACCAGAATCACATCTCTCTTCATTCACACAGGGGAGAATTGCTGAGTAAATGGAACTCCAGATACATCATTTAGTTGTTTGTAAGTTGCTCTGGGCAAAATAAAGCGGTCAACAGATTTAATAAATAATAAAGTAATAGGGGACGCGGGTGGCACTGTGGGTTAAACCACAGAGCCTAGGACTTGCTGATTAGAAGGTCGGCGGTTCGAATCCTCGCGACGGGGTGAGCTCCCATTGCTCAGTCCCTGCTCCTGCAAACCTAGCAGTTCGAAAGCACGTCAAAGTGGATAAATAGGTACCACTCCGGTGGGAAGGAAAACGGCATTTCCGTGTGCTGCTCTGGTTCGCCAGAAGCGGCTTAGTCATGCTGGCTGCACACCGGCTCCCTCAGCCAATAAAGTGAGATGAATGCCGCAACCCCAGAGTCGGCCATGACTGGACCTAATGGTCAGGGGTCCCTTTACCTTTACGTTAAAATAGTAATAATCACAGTGGCCAATGACATCACAGGTGGACAAAGGACAGGCATTACAGTGAGTACCAAAGCTACATTGCTATAAAGCTGTGTGAAATGTTAGACAGCTCTTCTCCTTTCCTTGGTTAGAGATGTTTTGCAGCAGAAAGGTGTTTTGTGTGTGTTTTTGGGGGAAGCACTTAACCCTTCACCTGCTGGCCACCTTTTACTCCCACCCCTGTTCCTTTTACTCCTGGTATGGTTCTGCACCTGCATTTACCTTCTGAAGATAATTATTCTTTGCCCAATCCTATGGACAGGAAAGTATGCTCAGTTTACTGCATGTATGTCTGCCTGCAATAAAGAGATTATTGGAAAGTTACCAATGCTCACACCCTAACTTTATACCAGGCAGAAGAAAATTGTTTCAAAAGTCAAAGGTATTAAATGAACGCAGGTTTTTCATTGGTTTGAAAGAAGTGCAAGAATGGATTTGTGTCGCTTGTGAATGCTCGCAATAATCAAAGCAGTTTGGAAGCAGGTTCTTCCAGGACTCGCTAGATGGCACCAGCGCTTCATCCTGGCCGAAGTATTGCTGTGTTTTCTAAGAATCAAGAGCCAATACAGTACTGCAATAGCAGCAGTCGTCATAAAAGCCTATCAATAATGCATGGAGGATGCTTTGTAATTTTTTTTGTGTGTCTGGTCATTTCATTACAAAAACATTGTGGCATTTCCTGCATGATGCAGCAAGACGCACACACCCCAACCGAAATAAAACCACAGAATCAGACCTTTTTGAAATTATTTGTCATTGACGGAGATTCTGGGTGTTTGAGCGGGAAGAAGATATTTACAGGAAAAGTCACTTGATCCATGTAGCTGGAAAAGCCCTTTTACTGTTTTCCATCCAGAGTACAGCCATTTCCTCTACACACCAAGGGATTCTGTTACCGGCCTGACTGAGATCACATTGCCACTGCCAAGGTGGGGGTAAGCAGGTGGGGCATAATATGGATTTAAGGATAGCGTCGGGCCCTGCAGATCAATGTCTCAATGCAACGTCATTGCAAAATCCTCTCAGGAATCCCAAACCCATACGATCCCCACAGGATAGCTGGCGCAAGTCACAGGACGTTCCTTCGTATTTGACTTCTGGACCGTAGACGTTCAGCCTCTTGGTGTGCTTCATCTACAATTATGTCTCCTTATCTTAGCAATTTATCCCCCCCCCCCCCAAATTTTGTGACCTTGAGGAGGAAGAAGCCTGGAAGTGGAGTGGGCTGTTGCTCCCTCAGTGGGGAAAACCCCCCTGCTGGTGCTCACTGGTGGGGTAGAGGGGCTGAGACTCCAACAGTAAAGGTAAAGGGACCCCTGACCACTAGGTCCAGTCGTGGCCGACTCTGGGGTTGTGGTGCTCATCTTGCTTTATTGGCCGAGGGAGCTAGCAGACAGCTTCTGGGTCATGTGGCCAGCATGACTAAGTCGCTTCTGGCGAACCACAGCAGCGCACGGAAACGCCATTTACCTTCCCGCCCGAGCAGTATCTATTTGCACTTTGACATGCTTTCGAACTGCTAGGTTGGCAGGAGCAGGGACTGAGCAACGGGAGCTCACCCCGTTGCGGGGATTCGAACAGCCGACCTTCTGATCAGCAAGTCCTAGGCTCTGTGGTTTAACCCACAGCGCCACAAGCGGCCATACGGCATTTTCGACGGACAAATCCTGGCTACGTCTGCGAAATTCTGGACGTATGGCAGCCGTCCCCCGTCCCCTCAGAGCAACAACTCTCAGAGGGGTTTAACAGTTCTGCCCTTTCCCCAGGGAGCCGGGAATTGTAGCTCTGTGAGGGGAACAGGGGGGTCTTCTAGCAGCACACAGCTCCCTTAAGAAACTACAGGGTTATTTGGGAGACAGATTTAAATTCATATGATACAGCTCTAAATGTACGACACAGATGGGGCCTAAATGTGTCTGACCTCCTTTTTAACCTCGAAGCACTGGTCCCTTTCTCTCACAAGCAAGAAGGCAGACTACAGCTACGCAGTGGCATGAGGAAAGCTTTCTGCACAACCTCAGAGAAGCATGCCGTTCCCTTTCTTCCTTTCCATCCTTCCAGGGCTGAGTCTGAGCACAGGAAATAGGTTCCCCTCGCTGCAGGAGCAGGGTAATAACTATTTCACTTACAGCTAGGAGTTAAAGCACAAAGGCAGAAGGGTTATTTTCCTGTGCAGAGGATATTAGAATTGAAGGGGAGGAGAGTGGAGTGCTTTTGAATGGTATAACACAGACTCCTTATCCCAACAATGCTTACAAGTTTCCAAGGGCAGCATAGTGTATGTGTGGAGAGCTGTACAGGAGGGCTTGTGGGGAATTTAGAGAGAGGTGTCGTGGGAGACCGTAAATTACAATGTGACCTTACTGCAGCAGGACTTGGTACAGGTAGCACATTGCAACAAACGTGAAGTGCATTCATTGAGAGGGAGAGATGGTGTTTGACATCAGCAGCAAATTTCAAAACATTGTAGTTGTGGTGGGGACGACCGAAAAGGTTGAATTTCCCTGAATAGACCGCTTTCAAACTGAGGAGTGCCCATACTGATTGGCACTGAGCACCCACTCTAGCATTTACAATCTAGGCAGAATGTACAAGGCAGGAATAGTCTGCAGGAGAAAAGCTGGGTGCGTTTTTGGTGAGCAATGTGCCCTTGCTGAGAATCCGAAATGAAATCAGCCACAAGCAATTCTTTAAGGATCAAACGCAGTTGGCATTTTAAAAAAACTGACTTTGAGACACATACCCTTGATCTCTTATCGTCCTCTCAAGGCTCATGAAAAATTGACTAGGTGAAGAATCATCACAGTACAGGGAAGCTAACCAGTGTCACGCAGCTAGGAAGTGAGGCTTTTCCTCCTCTGAAAATGTATTAAGCCCCTCTGTCTTCCGTCCCTGGGTTTGGCTACATAAATTAACTTCTGCTGACATTGCGAAGCAGTAATTGCAAATATGTTTGTTAAAGGCTTGCAGCCACATCAAGGACAACTAGACCGCACGTCTGCATAATTTGCAGCCGCAGCTCTGATATGGCAGGAAACGTCAAGGTAAATCTCATGCATCTTAAATCGAATGCAGAATGGCACAGGGCAAACTAGTGCCAACATTGTTCTAGATAACCTGCACGGCGCCACAGAGCAGCCATACTGGCCTGCAGTGCAGGGCCTAGGGCTTGCTGCAGGGAAGATGGATCAGATCATAGAACTGTAGAGTTGGGAGGAACCCCGAGGAGGGTCATTTAGTTCAACCCCCTGCTGTGCAGGAATCCCAACTAGATCTCACATGACAGATGGCGATTCAACCTCTGCTTTTAAAAACCCAAGGAAGGGAGAGTCCACCACCTCTCGTGGGAGCCTGTTCCACTGTCAAACAGCTCTTACAGTCAGAAAGTTCTTTGTGACTTTGTCAGAATCTCCCTTCTTGTAATTGAATCCATTGGTTTGGGTCCTAGCAGGAGAAAACAAGCTTGTTCCATCTTCCAGGCGACAGCTCTTTAATTTGAAGATGTCTACCATATCTCTTCCGAGTCTTCTCTTTACCATACCATATTCTCTCAACCATTCCTCATAAGGTTTGCCCTCTCACACTGGTTTCCAGATGCACACAGCAGAGCTGCCAGTGTAAAATTATTCTGCAGATCTGTGTCTGCACAACTACAGAGTTCTGGTAATGAAAAGCTGCAACCCTTAAGATAACATGTAAACCTTAAAGGGGTGGGCCATAGTTAGAAATATGTGTCTGTAGTGAATGGGCTTTCATAACAGTCCAAAGCTTTCTAAAGAATGGAATAGGAACGTAATCGACCAAATATCTGCTCCCAAGAATAGCACCAACTCAGTAGTGTACCATGTCATTTGCATGACCAAAGCCCCCACTTAAATTTGCCAACTCTCCAGTTACAGAATTGCAGACAACTAAAGTTTGGAAAGGCCCCTTCACCAAAGACCTCGAAATGCTGTCAGTCATAGTGGCCAATGCTTGGCTACTTGGATCAGTGATCTGATCATGTAAGCAGACCCGCATATATTTATTACATCACATATAAAAACTATTGGCTTTGTTTGCATGTAAACCATGGTTAAAGACTTACTGGGATTAAGACTGACCGATCCTAATAAATCAGTTTATTGTTTGGTGGAACATTGCATAAATGAAGGGTGTTATTGGGCGGAGGGGAACCTCCTATTTAATACTACTGCTCATTTTGATACCTGCCCTACCCCCAGAAGAGAGAAATAACAATGCTCGATTCTAAAAGATATTTCAGCTTTTGCAGTGACTAGGTTTTGCTCTGGAAGGGTAGGATGTGTTGTTAAGAAGCAGCAATTACCAGTAGTTGATAACAGCAATGAAAAATTGTACTTGGCTTGATGTTCAAGGTATTTCCCCCTTCTGGGTGAGACCTGAGATTTACTGCACCTCGGCCATCCATTGAAAAGCAAAACTGAGATCTCACTAGGTGGAAGCACATTCAGAAAACACACTCCCCATGTGAAAATGATGTCGAAGAGCCCCACTGTGCTGCCACAGCAGTTGCCTTAGCGGGAGACTGTTGGCATTTTGACAGCAGACTCTTCCAATTTTTCCTCAAAAAACTGATTGCCACTATTGACTATAATGAGCAAGTCAACTCCTCCTTGAATGCGGCTTGCTTGTGACAGGGCAGTGTCCAGCACAGAAAATAAACACCCGGTCCTTAGTGGGGAAAAACACTGCCTATGTGTTGTGCTTTTCCATTCTTCCCAACCCCCCTTTCCCCTCCACATTACTTTGCTGTAGTCCTATATCTAGATTTTTGTATTTATGCACCTGTTCTAAAGGAGCTGGCAGGTGCCTTCCCACACTCTAAAGGAGTGACTCTATAATTACGAAGTGCCAAATAGGGATCTTCTCCCACTGTACATTTTTAAAGCAAACAACTGTTCTCACCATACATCAACCTAAAGTTCTGTCATTTGTACAACTCAGGTTTGATGTCACATAAGAAAGCAACGTAAGAATTGCAAAGATCAGTCACCCCTCCCCATTTATTTATTTATTTTATGAACCACAGCCGGTACGTGGTCACAGACTGTGGCTGCTCTTTACATCTCATGATTCATTTGTTGGAGTGGGGCCCATTTTATGCGGACCCCAGCCCAATTTCTAAAAGCTTTCTGTAAGGGATTAGTTCTGACCTCTGGCAAGAGCTGTTCGGCAGCCCACTGGGCAGAGGGAGGGAAAGGGGCGCTATAAAGAGGTAGAAAAGAGTGGCAAGGAGAGAGGACAAAAGAGGGTGACATTGCCCAGTCTTGGCTCTGATGTTGCAGAACTACAACTCTAATCAACCCTAGCAAGCAGGGCCAATGGCCAGGAATGGTGCAAGTTGTAGTTCAGAAACATTCAGAGGACCAAAGGTTCCCTGCGCCTGCCTCAACCCACAGCAGAAAAAAAGGTTACTCATCTGTATTTTGGATTGTCTCAGGGCAGCTTGAGGCTAAAGATCAGAGCAAGTGAATGAGACAGACGCAAAGTGGCAAAACGTCAAGCCAAGTCTTTTAACCCAGATGAAATAAAGCAGCCTGAAAGAGGTTTAGACTCAAGAGGTTTACTATTCTCCAAGGCAAAGTTCTTCTATAATGGGGGAAAGCCACCATGAATTCCCTACTTACACGCCTTTGGCAGATAGCACAGTCCAGAGGAAGAACCACACTCAGAAAGGCTTCGGTGTATCAGTAGGACATCACAGGAAAATATGGATGTGAGGCGTTTGGTAATTGTTTCTGCTCTCCCTTCCAGTGAGACTACCTCTGGGAAAATACGAGCACAATCTATTACCACTGAGATGATCCCATTCTGCCGGGATGAATCTGCGACTTCTAGCTTTATCTAAAAGGGGCAGTGGGTTGTTCATGTGATGCCAACTGGTTCTATCCTCTGGGAACCCCCCCGCGATTTCTGACACATTTCACACACAACTCACCAGCTCTTTTATTGCCTTCAACTGTGGCCATGTTACAGCTTCCAGAATATGACACCTATGGCTAGACTACACCGATACACAAGAGACGAGACAGTCGTGTGAAATCCGCCTTCAGACTCCTGGCAGGAAGAAGCTGGGCACCCAAATGTTACTTCCAACAAGTCCCCCCCTTCCTTTTTCTTTTGCCACGTGGGATGAATGAGGAAGACGTAGCAAGTCTTTTGTTGATAATGGTGCTGGCGGTTGGCATGAAGGAAGGATGCAACAGGGCCAGTTTGTGTGGCCTGGCTCTGTGGATACCAGGGAAGGGCTGTGGCTTTGCATGCAGAATATCCCAGGTTTAGTCTCTGGTTAGGGCTAGGGAAAACCCTGGTCTGAAGCTTTGAGGTGCTGCCGCCAATAGGTGCCAATCCTCGTCTGCAATAGACTAACAGTCTGATGGTGTATATTCTTGTATTGCAGTAAGTCTAGGTAAAGGACCAGTCTAATGCCAAGTTTTTAAGAAGCTCGGAAATAAGGAACTATAATGAGCTGCCGTTGACCCGTTAAGGAAAAAAAAAGTCCTTCTAGAGGCGCTTGCCAGCTTCGTGATCTATTCAGCATTTGCCACGCGCCCACACACTTTTGAGGGGCACTTCTCTGCTCCTCCCGCCATCGGGTGCTGATGAGCCAGAGGATTCTGGGCCTATTCTAAGGCAGAGTGTGGGAGAGAACTGACTGCCTAGCAGCTGACCATATGCTCCTCATGCATTTCTGGGAAGCAGCAAGGAGCGGAATTGTAGCTGGTAGACTGAGGGCTTTCTTCTCCTTCCCTCCTGACAACCTTCAACGTAACAGCGGCAAGGAAATGATCTCTTGCGAGTGGCTGGGCAGGTGTGTGCCTGTATCTTGGGCAGTGCTGCAACTTTCGTTAGTGCCTAACAGAAGTAAGCTCCACCAAGTCCAGTGGGACTTGCACCCAGCTCCCCTAGTACACAAATAGCACCCTTGGGCAGCTCTTTCACTGCCTGCTCCATAAAGGCCAATCCCAAGCCTTAGAATCATAGAATCATAGAGTTGGAAGAGACCACAAGGGCCATCGAGTCCAACCCTCTGCCAAGCAGGAAACACCATCAGAGCACTCCTGACATATGGTTGTCAAGCCTCTGCTTAAAGACCTCCAAAGAAGGAGACTCCACCACACTCCTTGGCAGCAAATTCCACTGTCGAACAGCTCTTACTGTCAGGATGTTCTTCCTAATGTTTAGGTGGAATCTTCTTTCTTGGCACCTTCCATTTGGCATACCGTCTCCCCCACTCCCCTCTGTTCCCCCAGAGGCACAGTATGAAAGGGCTGGGTCCAACTCTGCTGTTGATGTATGCCTAGGTCCTCTTTCCAGACCATGTTACTTAGAGGATACTGGCTGCAAGGAGGGCGGGGCCAGAGCTCGGTACCAGAGCACCTGCTCTGCATGCAGAAAATGCCCAGTTCTAATCCTGATCTATCTCCCAGTATGGCTGGGAATATCCCCTGCCTGAGACCCTGGACTGCCAGTCAGACAATACGGAGCTAGATGGAACCCAATGGTGTGGGCTTGGCATAAGGCAGCTATTGATGTCTGGCCTCTTTTTAAACAAGACATCCAGGGTTGCTTGGGGCACGTCTACACCTACAGTCCCTGTTCCTCTGATTGGAGCGGTCCATTTCTCCCTCCCCTTTCCCCTCAAAAAGCTGTTGCTGTTTGGTACTGTCGTGAACCTTCAAATCCAGAACTGCAGCTGCACTTAGCATCTGATGCTGGGAGTCAGTGGCCACCAGCGATGGCAGAGGCAAGGAAATAAAGCGTCTGCAGTACTGAAGCCTTAAAAAACACCAAGTAGGTTGTTGGGAAACTGGTCCCAATATGGAAGTGGTGTGTGGGCGCAGAGCCTAACATAAACCTTTGCAGAAAGGTATGTTTGCCAAGCTCCAGCCATTGTACTGGGAGATCTACAACTGTACTTAAACCCACCTCCAAACCGTAGCATGTTCTGGGGACGGCAGAGGCCTGGGATGATGCAACAGAACAGTGTGTCGCTTGCCTAATCTAAGGGGCTCTGGGGAGGAAAGCACAGCAAAACAGTGGGGCCGAGAGCTGCGTGAGGCTCACCCCTTCCCCAAACCCGCATTTTCTCCGCAGCCACAAAAAGCTTTCTTAGACTTCTTCCTCCACTTCCATCAGCAGGCAGAGAACTTGTTCTAGCCTTCCCGGACTTAGCCAGCAATAAAGAGAAACGTGTGTTGGCTGATTAGGCCTCCGGGGAAGCTCACTCGCTCGCTGCCATGTGGGAACAAGGACCCTATATGCAGGGGACCTCACCCGAGTGGATGTCTTTAGCACAACTATTGGCACCGATATAAACATTAAATAGGAGTAGTAGTAGTGATCATTATATTGGGTCTCAGTGTGGTGAATTGGCCGGTGCCATGGGTGGGAAGGCTCGAGCCTTCGTCTTTTACCTCAGACTGTCGGTTGGTTTCAGCGTTGGCAACGGGAAGGCCTTGCAGGGCCTTTTGTGAGGGATCAGTATCACACCCTACCCAGAAACCCTTGGGGTTTCGGCAAGGCGCCGATGGCTGACCCTCGCTGCTTCGTTAAGACATCGGCTCACCCCCACTTCTCTCATTCGGTGGCTTTGGGCGGAGGGGTTAGCACCAGTGTTGTAGTTTCTGGCGGCCTCTGTGCCTCCCTCCCCTTTCAGTGTTTGGCACTCGCCGCTCACCAGCTTGGGTGAGGCGGAAGATTCGTACGCCCACCCCCAATCTCTGCTGAACCTCCATTTTGAGGGCTCGGCCCCCTACGCCTCACTCCTTAGCGGCCTCAGTCAGGCAGCGCTCGGCTCCGTCACTACTCCGCAGCCGGCCCTTGCAGCTTTTGCGGGGCGGCTCCACCCAGGAGTTGTGGATGACGGTGCCGCCGGGCGCGGGGTCCACCTGCAGGGCCGACACCACTCGCTTCTTCAGCTTGCTGCGCAGCACGTTCCGCAGCTTCTGGCGGGTGAAGGCGTAGAGGAGCGGGTGGAAGATGGTAGTGCCGTAGGCCATGGCCAGGAAGCAGACGCGCAGCTTGCCCATCAGGGGGCTGGGTCCCAGGCACAGGATCAGCAGGTTGGCGACAGACAGCGGCGCCCAGCACAACAGGAAGGTGGAGATGATGAGCAGGGACATGCGGAAAACCCGCCGCTGGCGCTTCCTCCGGTCACGGTGGCGCTTCACCGCTCGCCGCAGGGCGATGATCACAGAGACCGAGGCTTGCACCCCCATGGGCGGTGGCGTCGGCAGCGCCGGCACGGGCTGAGAGAGCCGCTTGGCTTCCGCTCCGCCGGCCGCCACGCTACCGCTTGGCTCTGCCGATTTCCGCCGCTTCTTCTTCTTGGTCTTGTGGCGCTGGCTGCGCTTGAAGGTGCTGCCGATGCTGATGTTGAGGGCCTGCAGGATCTTGGCGTAGGTCACCAGCATGACGGCCACGGCGGCGAAGAACGTGGGGATCTGGATCGCCAGGTGGTAGGAGGTGCCGAGTTCGGCGTGGAACTCCTCGGGCCCGACGCAGAGCACGGTGCGGTTCTGCCACGTGCTGGCGTGGCCCAGCTCGCCCTCGAGGAAGGGTATGAAGAAGACAGCCAGGGACAGCACCCAGACACCAGCCAGGAGAAGGATGGCGCGGCCAGGGGTCAGCACACGCTGCGCCGGCCGCACCGAGATGTCGTAGCGGTCCAGGCTGATCACCAGCACGTTGGTGGCCGTGGCTACGCTGCTGAAGGTGATGCACGCCTCATGGAAGCAGCAGAGCAGTGTGGCGGCCCGGTCGGGGGGCACCAGGACCACCACCATGGTAAGTGGGGCGCACACCACACATATGAGCACGTCCAGCACGTGCAAGTTCATGGTCACCATGTTGCTGACAGAGTCCACCAGGCCAGCCTGCAGGCAATACAGCACCAAGACGGTCAAGTTGCTGCTGACTCCCAGTACGATTTCCAACATGAGGAAGCCCGTCAGGGAGACCTGGAAGCCCAGCGGGTAGGGCAGCGTCCAGCTGGGGTCAGGGGTCACCCCGTCCGTCGTCTCCAGGATAGTGTCGAACATGGGAGTCTCCATGGCTGAGAGGGCATGGAGGTGTGGGCATAGTCCGTGGAACGAATGGGCTTGGGGTTGCAGGCAGCTCTCTCACCTGTGGGGAGAGAGAGGTACCATCAAGTATCATCAAAGCAGCAAGATGAACCTTTGCATTGACAGCAGCAGCCTGGGACAGTGTTTACACCTGGGGCTAACTAGAACCCTGAGGAGTCTTCCTCACGTCACAAAGTTTGCCATTGGCATCCCATCCATCACCTAGGCCAGCCTTCCCACAGCCTAGTGGGCTGGGGAAGGCTGTGGTTCACTGAGGAGGATGAGAATTGTAGTCCCAATAATATCTGGAGGGCACCCAGTTTCAGAAGGCTGGCCTAGGTGATGGGAAGGTGGAATGAAATAGGCATCCTAGCTTAACCCCAATAGGCAGAATGGGTTTTGTTTTGCTCTCCCCCCCCAAAGCAACAACAGGGACATCTTACCACAAGGTGAAAGATCTCTGCACCACCACCATGGAGTGAAACAGATATGCAATCTGTGCATTAACTTCACTGAAAATTTCATGCCTTTCCTTTGCCATGCAATAATCACTGGCACACCCCCCCCCCTTAATGGATGAGGTTTCCCTGTCACTCAAGCCCACTATCCAAGTAAGGAACAGTTAAGAGAGCATTGATAAGAGATGCAGAGCCATTGTGTATTCCCCTCACCCCTGAGCAGCTGAAGTTTTCAAAAGCGCTTATCTGTGCATGTATTCTAACACGTCCTCCGTGATCATGAAGCAAAGATTTCCAGGAATTGAAATTCTGTACGCACCTACCCACCATAATAAACCCCGAAGGGGTACTTGGAAGCAGGCATGAAAGACAGAAAAGACAGTCGCCTGCAGGAAAACGAGTGGATTTGTGGATTCAGAGACATTGAATTGTGCAGGGAGGAAACTGTCCGCTATGGGATTCTAGCAGTGACTGAACTTAACATGGGCATTCTCCAAGCCCCCTCCCTTCCAAGCCCCCACAAATCAGGAAAGCATTAGCACAGGTGGAGAAGACTCCAGACTCTGCTTTCCCCAAGAGCTAAATAACTAATCTGCCTCCTGGCCAAACTACACAGTTTTAGATATGTAACCCCTAACTGCTGTTCCTTCCAAGGCAGAGGAATGGGCAATTTTCAGTGGTAAAGTGAAGGAGGAAGGCTGTGTTTAACCCTTCCCCACCTGATGATTTCCCCCTGTAAACCGCCCCCCTTTACTTGCTCCAACTCTGGAAGCCAGATGTGTTTGCCTCTGCAAACAGAAGTCAAGAATATCTTATGATGGAGTAAAGCTGCTCACAGCAGGAAAATCGGTGAGAGAAGGGTTAAGCACCCTCTGCCTGCCACTTATTTGCTGAAAACCACCTCCCTCTGAAGCTGCTTTTTCCTAGAAGGGTTAATATACGTACGTTTGCCGCTACTGTGAGCTTAGCCCCTAGAAAACACAAGGAAAAATAAAAGAAAGAGAAACTGCTGGATAAGCTACCTATACGATGTTACTCGGGGGGGGGGGGGGATCCACTTCCAGAATGAAATTCACAAAATCTGGACACAAACGGATTCATATTTTATTGTAACATATTGTGTGACTATCGACCGGTGCCGTTCCAGAAGGGGGAGGAAAACGAAAAGCACAACACAAGGCAGAAATTAGCACAAACTGAGGGAGATGCCAACCAACACCAGCTCCTTCTGGCAGTTTAGAATGAGCCAGAGCCAAATTATCCCAATCAAAATTCAGCAATTGAGAAAGAAGACTGCGGGGTTTTAATGCCATGTGAGCCTCCATGTAGGTTTTGGACAAAAAGGTAGAGTGAAGAAATACATGCAGAGGATAAACAAATACATATAAGATTTCTCCAAGAAGTCGTAACAGGCTAGAGAAGTTTGTATGCAAGAGCGTACCTTTTCTTTTTTTGATATGCCTCAGTCACGCATCTCTAAAATCAACTAGATATGACATTTTGATAGCAAAATGTTCGTGGAGTTGAATGGCACTGGGTGATACCTCAGGTTAAGTTGTACTTGGAAATTAATGGGCCTAACTTCATTAATTTCAGTGGGTCTACTCTACCAACTGTCATTTTTTATTTTGTGATATTATTCATTAATTAAATTTATATACCGCCCTATACTCGGGGGTCTCAGGGCGGTTGACGGAATAAAATCAAGATATAAAAACACAAAATACATAATAAAAATAGAAACAACAATCCAATAGCGCCCCGCCCCTGCCAAAACCACATTTTAAAAGGGCACAGGATGTAAATCAGATCAACCAAAGGCCTGGTTAAAAAGGAATGTTTTTGCTTGGCACCTAAAGGTGTATAATGAAGGCACCAGGCGAACTTCCCTGGGGAGAGCATTCCACAGACGGGGAGCCACTGCAGAGAAGGCCCCGTTCTCGTGTTGCCACCCTCCGGACCTCTCAGGGTCCGGCTAAGTTCATATTGAAAGAGGCGATCCTTGAGGTATTGCGGTCCTGAGCTGCTTCATGCCTGCTTCCAAGTACCCCTTCAGGGATTATTTTACTATTTCTATTGCACTTGTGGCACTTATTTTAGGCCCTTGATAATCTTTGTGGATTGTGGAATATTCCTGTGGTGGTTTTTTTTTGTAATTGTTTTTATGTTGCTTAATCTAACCTTAATCTAACCTACTGTTTGAAATGCAGGCAGGTGGGGGGGGTGCAAAGTGAGTAGAAATACGCCTGTGAAAGCATTCTAGGCTGCGTATAATGGTTGCATAATAGGTGGTGAACCACCCTGCAATTGATTTGTGTGCAAAGGGAGGCCTTGAAATATTGTAAATAATAAATACCAGCAGCCCTGTGATCCCATGTCTGAGCTGAAGCATGGTTTCCTTGGATGAATCTCGGCTGGAACAGACTGGTTATCCAAGAGCAGAGAAGACTTCACCTGAGGAAACCTTGGCATTGCACACATTTGCTGCAATGGTAGCAACAGCAGCAGTAGCAGCTCCCCCTCCTCAAAGTCTAATCTGGAATCTGTTAATCACATTTTAATTCACAACAGCTAAACGTACGGTATTTCTCGCCTGTAAAGAATGTAACTGACTGCATCTGTATGGTATAGTTGCTTACCAACAAAATGTGCACACAAAAAACACACACGACTGCTTCCTTCACCGATTTTAAGCCTTTGGGGAAACTTTTTGGACTAAGGTTTTAAAACGTTAGAGAAATGAGCCTCTCTCCCAAAATTACGTCCTCTGGTTTGGTCAATAAACAAACCGAAGTCCTCTTACCCTCGAAAGGAGAAATGCAGCCTTGCCTGCTTTAGAACGTAATGCTGGGAAAGTTGTCCCTCTCTCTTGACAATGCTCGGACTCAGGATCACAAAAAAACCCAACTGATAGGCAGGGGATTAAGGGCAGACAAAATGGAGTGCGTCTTCTCACAGCACATAATCAATTCAGGGAATTCACTCCACAAGATGTGGCAGCCACTAGGTTAGACTTAAGACGGTTTTAAAAAGAGATAAGGCCATACTAATTGAGGGTGTGCCTATCCATGGCTATTTGCTGTGGTGGCCCTTTTGAAGCCCTCATGTGCTGTGATAGGAATTTCAGAGGCAGTATATCAGTATTTATAACAGTTGCTGGATGTGTGTGTGTGTGTGTGTGTGTGTGTGTGTGTGTGTGTGTAATTATGCCTTAATTCGAAGGTCTTCTGTTCATCAACATTAAAAAAAAATGTATTTATGTATTTATAACAGTTGCTGTGTGTGTGTCTGTGTGGAATTATGCCTTAATTCGAAGGTCTTTTGTTCATCAACATAAAAAACCCCGAGAACTGTCTTAAACTTATTACATGTTTTCGAAGGATTGTGTTATTTTATCGATTTTATGTAAACCACCCTGTGGCTTTTACAAAGGGTGGTTTATAAATCATCTAAATAATAATAATACGAATAGATCGGATAAATATCGCAAAAAGATTTGCATATTAAATCATATATACATGATTTAAAAGGAGGCTGATGTAACTTGCACCCAGTGCTTTCCAGCTTGTACATCATCGGCCTGCTGGCCTTTCCTCACAAACGGCTCTAGGAAAATGCCTCATATTATGTTTCATGGCATAGTTACACCATCATCTTCCTAAGATGAACTACAGCGAAACTTCCATGTTCTGTAATACTGGCGCCCTACGGGTCATAAACAAAAAGCCTTTTAAAGAAGGGAGGACTTGTGAGTCTGGAACAGATCCTTGACTTAAGGTGAAAGGGGAGTCAATAGCCTTATGTCAGGGCTGAACTGCAGCTATCAGTTATATACCCTGAGAGCCCATTTTCCACTGGAAAGTACTCTTCCTTTGCAACTCGCCTCTGCCTGTTTTACTCCCAACAGTTATGGGACCCCATTAGGGAAAAAGCAGGTGGGTGGGTGGACAGATTCAGAGATAAACGGGTTACGCACTCTCTTCCTGTCTCACAAAGTGCCCCTTCAGAAGGCTGCTTTATGGTTGAGAAAAGGCCTTCAGGCTAATGTCATATACTGTACAAGGTGAAATCTGAATCCCAGTCTAGTCATGGTTCGTGGTTCCCAAACCAATCTGCCAATCTGGTTTTTATAATATGCTGTCAGTGAACGGATGGAAGGGGAACTAGTGGCAAACCCCACCCCACCCCTTTAAATTGCCACACCAACATAAAAACAGGTTAAACTATTCCAGTTTTGATGAGTTTTCAGAGTAAAGAGGGACACAACATTGGAATTATTATGGTGATTGGTTAAATACCCAGAAAACACACCTTCGTTTTAGCATCGTAGAATGCGTTCAGAAAAACAAACTGATTTTGTAAGTTTCTGGCATTTCCAGGGAAACTTATTCATGGTGGGTTTAACTGGCTAGTGCCTGCAACATCATCAACCTATTCCCCCAGAAATCATCCTTACGGCATTTATGCAGCTGATTTTGAAATATTTGTGAGGGGATGCTTTATTTTGGTAAAGTGAGATGTGAATGTTTGTTTGTTAACTATTTTTAAAAGATGAAACATGCCTTTCTGAAACATGAAAGGCGATACTGGGAGCTGACCCAGCATATGACTTGCAAATATTATGTACACTATAAGGAAACTGAAGCCACAGTGAATAAAACCACAGTGACTTTCTAAAGAGTGTTACACCTGTCTTTTCATTCTAAATTTCTTTCAGCTAGGAAAAGAAAACGTCATCTTTTCTACATAATAGAATGTTAAGAACACCAGGAGACTGCAAGTCACAAAGAACAAGCTGTATGTTACCTTCCCTACAGAGAGAATGAGAGTCTGAAAATGTTCAGTTATATATACCTGGGACTAATTATAAATGGGTTGGGAAACTTCAGAGGAGCCATCAGTGCATCAGAGGAGAAAGCTCTCAATGTTCTACACATTGAAGAAGCTACTAATTAGGCACCACCACCACTACCCCCCTCTAAAATTAATGCTGGAGCTTATCCAAATCCTTATACTTCAGGGGAGTGGAATCTGAAGACCAAACATGCCAAGACACCAGGTTAGCTGAAACAAAATCCCCACAGATTAGGCTGCTGTCAGAAGTTCAGCAATCAGCATTCCCTGTATGTCAAAAAATGGGGGCAAGAAAGCAGAACTGGGGTATTTTCCTCATTGTTAATGTGACCCACCCGGAACTTGATGATCAAACTGTTAGGATTCTTCCTCCGTGTTTGCAGTCATGGGATTGTTGTCTATCACATGATGGTGTATGTTTTCATTCCACAGTGTGGGAAGTGACAGAGACAGGATGTTTGTGTTACTGTGTTCCGTGAAGTGGGACTATTGTCCTTTGTCCTTTCTCTCTTTGGTGTCTGGTGAGAAAGAGGAAGGAGCTAAAGCAGAATGCTCCAGGTGTATTACAGTCATACCTCTGGTTGCGAATGTGATCTGTGCGGGAGGCACGTTCGCAACCCGCAGCAGTCGCAGTCTGAAGTGCTGTGTCTGTGCACGTGTGTGACGCAATTCGGCGCTTCTGCGCATGATGTCATTTTGTGCTTCTGCGCATGTGCCAAAACCCGGAAGTAACCCGTTCCAGTACTTCCGGGTTCGGCACAGTCCACAACCCAAAAACGCGCTACCCACAGTGTTCATAACCTGAGGTATGACTGTATATGTAAATAAATGTAGATTAGCCAAAATGCTGTGCTACTGAGTTCTGTTACGCAAATTGCAGGATCCCTAAGTGTGCTGATGCTTCTTGGTATCAGTCGCTGTGAAGTTCGGGCTGAAGAAAGCTTTTGAAGCTCCCGACCGACCGAACAGGAGGAGAGAACATGCCAGTCGGGCATGTGTCTCTGCCAGGGTCCTACACGAGAGTAGGACAATCCTAACACAAACTGCTTGCCAATCCTCACATGATAAAGTTGTTCTGGGTGCTATCTTTCTTTGAGCTTCCACTGCGGTATCTGTGTTAGGGCCTCGTAACTTGAGATACTGCAGCTTTGGAACAGCTTCCATAAAAGTTTTCCACCGAGCCCTCACTCTCTAGCTACATTTAGATAAAAGCCAATCTATTTGTGCAACCTCTTAATATCTAAGGCGGTTACTATTCTCCTGCTGTCGTTTGCTCCAGTTCAGGCATTCTGTTTTAGTAATTGTTTTTATGGTTCAATTGTTCATTGCCTTCTATATATAAACAGAATAAGCCAATTTAAACATCTTCTTCTATTTTATGTTGCGATTCCTTCTTTTAACAGCCCATGGAAGTGTTCCTGGTACCATCATTTATCACTTATATACAGCATTTTGCCGCCTCGATTTGTAAAGTGGTTCACTATATGTGTATTATCATTCTTTGTTCCCAATTTACAGAGGGGGAACTGGGACGGAAAGTGGTTTCCTGAAGGTCACAAATATGCCTGTGGCAGGGAAGGGACCTCAAATTCCAGTCCGACTCTGCTCATTAGCACACACTGGCTGGCTGGCAGTCCCCGAGGAAGGCAAAAAAGTTGTAGAATCCAATAAAAAGGTCTTTCTGGGCATCTTGATATCAGATTCTCGGCAGATGGCCCCGAAAAGTCATTTTGAAACAAAAGTAAGGCGTTTGTTTTTCAGGAATGGATGGATGGATCGATTTATATCCTACATACACATACACAAACACCTACACTAGCCAACCTAAGAAAATCTGTGAAAAGCAAGTCAGCATACACAGCTTTAAAACTAATCATAAATCAAAATGTTTTCAAGCAGCGCTTAAAAGCGCAGAGAAATTCCCCCTGAGGAGGAAATTCCTGAGGAAAAGAAGAAGAAGAAGAAGAAGAAGAAGAAGAAGAAGTAGAAGAGGAGGAGTTTGGATTTGATATCCCGCCTTTCATTCCCTTTAAGGAGTCTCAAAGTGGCTAACATTCTCCTTTCCCTTCCTCCCCCAAAACAAACAGTCTGTGAGGTGAGTGGGGCTGAGAGACTTCAGAGACGTGTGACTGGCCCAAGGTCACCCAGCAGCTGTATGTGGAGGAGCAGAGACGCGAACCCGGTTCCCCAGATTACAAGACTACCGCTCTTAACCACTTCACCACACTGGCTCTCTGAGAGAGTTGCTGCTGTGGAAAAGGCTTCTCTCTGGTATTCACCAAGTGAGTATGATTTGAAGCAGGTGTGGGAAACCTTTGCTGCTCCAAATGTTGCTGAACTACAACTCCCATGAGCCCCAGCAAGCATGGCCAATGGCCAGATTTAGTTGTAGCGGGATTTGTAAACCACAACAACACAGGCACAATACCCAAATACTTTTAAAACAAGATTAAATCCCTACGGCGGAGTCAGACCATCCAGCTCAGTATTGGCAGCAGCTCTCCAGGGTTTCAGGCACAGCTGTTTGTAGAAGATTGTGGAATTGTAAAGTTGGAAGGGACCACAAGGATCAGCTAGTCCAACCCCTTGCAATGCAGGAATCTTTTGCCCAACCTGGGGCTCAAACCCACAACCCTAAGATTAAAGAGTCTCATGCTCTACCAACTGAATGATCCTGGGGCCAGTGTTTCCCCAGCCTTCCTGGGCTTTTATGTATTATTCTTATAATACATTAACCCCTAGATGGTTAAGTCCAGTCAAACTTGACTATGGGGTGTGGCGCTCATCTTACTTTTCAGGCTGAGGGAACCGGTGTTTGTCTACAGACAGCTTTCCAGGTCATGTGGCCTGCATAACTAAACTGCTTCTGGCACAATGGGACACCGTGACGAGTGCCAGAGTGCACGGAAATGCTGTTTACCTTCCCATCTCAGGGGTACCTATTTATCTATTTGCACTGGTGTGCTTTCAAACTGCTAGGTTGGCAGGAGCTGGGACAGAGCAACGGGAGCTCACCCCATTGCAGGGATTCAAACCACCAACCTTCCAATCAGCAAGCCCAAGAGGCTCAGTGGTTTAGACCACAGCGCCACCCGCTACCTATATTGTAAGATGCTCTGAGCACTATTAGTTTGTGTGTGTGGAAAGGCACTGAAGAAATTACAGCTTAATGTAACCTAATCTTCCAACAGGTAGCGGTACGAACTCTCTCCTCACAATTTAGGGTCCTCAAAGATGGTTTGTGCTTGTATATTCAGAAAGACCTTCGACCAAGCGGGCTGCATGCTCACTCAGCTCAGTTCTACTAGCAGTCTGGTTTGCTCCAGCTCTTTAAAGCCATGTGAACATGGAACCTCCCCCAGTCTGAGGGCCACATTCTGTTCTGGACAACCTTCCAAGGGCCACATGGCAGTGGAGGATGGGGCTAGAGGCAAAAGCAGAACAACGAATGTAAAATAAGCCATAGGTCTCTGGTTGGCCAGAGAGGCTTGCATTTGGCTCCTGGGACTGAGGCTGCCTTGCCTTAAGGGAGGAATAAGGCTGGGAGGTTTTACAGACGCTCAGCATCAAGTTCCATATCATGGGGGAAATGAAAGGGGTCGGTGTGTCTCATGATCCCTGCAGAAATCCGATGAAGATTCAACATGGCACAAGTATCACGAGAGTTGACACGTTGGCCAAGTGTGAACTGCACTCACTTGTACCAGCTTTGAGACCCAAATGTAGCTGGTGGCAACTTGATTTGCTGCAGTGGGAAGGAAGATGTCGGACACAGCATATACTAAATATTATGCCGTTTTGCGTGTCTTTATAGCTGCAATGGTTTTATTTGTTTTTATAATTTTATATTCCATTGCTGTATCTTGCCCAGAGACCTTGTGATGAAGGGCAGGTGAGACATCTAATAAATAAACAAGGGGTGGGGGTGGGGAACACTTTCCATCTGTAACGTTCTCTTAAACTGAAGCCTTCAAGATTCCTGGCGTGTGTGTGTCCTGTCACCCCCACCCGCCATGCGCTAGATAATTAAAAACAAAACTAGTGCTAATCAAAACACAATCCACTCATATATACATTTAATCCCCACTGGGCGCCATGCAACTCCCAGTGACTCAAGAAGCAAAACAAGCCAGCAATCAAATCTCGAAAACGCTCAAATCACGAGGCCGCCAATTAAAATGACAACTTCTGAATTATCCGGGGGGGGGGGGGGAGGGAGGGAGAGAGAGAGAGAGAGAGAGAGAGAGAGAGAGAGAGAGAGAACGAATCAAAGCTACTGTCAGTTTTGTGTGCTGCAATAAAACGGCACAGAACTGCTACGGTAGAAAATGGCTCTGCTATAGTGAAATATGTGGAATTTAAGGCACGCTCACACCTAGTAATAACTGAGCATGTATAAATGCGGGAGAGTAGTAAGGAGAGAGAACGCCAGGCACAAATCATGTCCTCGAATCTCAGATTATGCTGTCTGATTGCATAAAGGTACCAGAATTCCCCACTGCCCCTTCATTTGCAGGATAGAAACAAACTTCAGGACTGGGGTGTTATTAAATGGAAAAAAAAAACAGTGAGAGGGGAAAGGGTTAACCCCACCTCTCGCCACAATACATATTGGCACAAACAGCCCAGCCTTAAACAAAAGAATAATAATTCAGCAGACCTGACATCTCCAGACCTCACCATTAGTCTGGTCCTGACTGAGCCAGGTATCACACACACACCCTTCCTGCAACAATTCGCCCAAAGCACGAAAGAAACTTCTGCAAATAGATGGATTGGGAGAATAATTATTTTTAATGCACAATCCTGGGAGAAAGAAGCAGACAATGAATACAGCATTATCCAACAGCAGGTGCCTGTTACTGAGTCAGAGATGGAAAAGGAACCTTTAAAACTTAAAAAAACCAAAAACAAACCACCCATCAGGTCAGGTCCCTGGGGGATGGCTGTGTTCCAGGCATCGTGTTGACATATTCCAGAGCAAAAAAAGAATTTACCCCTTAAATTCCGGGAAGACTTGTCTTCTTTCTCCTGCCAATAAAATGCCTTTGACATTGACCCAGAGGGGGAATATGATTTCCTTGTCATGTAGAACAGGAGAAGGGTGACTAAGCACGCACAGCAAAGCACAAATACACCCCAGCGTGCTAACATTTGGAAATGCCACTTGTACAACCACTGGGACCATATAACACCAGTCCTTAAGGATCTACATCGGCTCCCAGCACATTTCGGAGCATGACTCAAAGTCTTGGTGCTGACAATTAAAGCCCTAAATGGCCTCGGGCCAGTATAACCTTAGGGGGCGTCTCCACCCTCATTACGAGAAGTGAAATTACAGGGAACCAGGCAGAGGGCCTTCTCGGTGGTGGTGCCTACCCTGTGGAACATCCTCCCATCAGTTGTCAAGGAAATAAACAACTACAATGGTACCTCGGGTTAAGTACTTAATTCATTCCGGAGGTCTGTTCTTAACCTGAAACTGTTCTTAACCTGAAGCACTACTTTAGCTAATGGGGCCTCCTGCTGCTGCCGCACCGCCAGAGCACGATTTCTGTTCTCATCCTAAAGCAAAGCTTTTAACCTGAGGTAATACTTCTGGGTTAGCGGAATCTGTAACCTGAAGCATATGTAACCCGAGGTACCACTGTATCTGACATTTAGAAGACATCCGAAGGCAGCCCCATATGGGGAAGTTGTTGATGTTTGATATTTTATTATGTTTTTATATCTGTTGGACGCCACCCAGAGTAGCTGGGATAACCCAGCCAGATGGGTGGGGTACAAATATTATTGTTATTGTTATTATTTGCGCCATGGTTTTTCCTCCCTCCTGCACAGATGTGTGTGTGGGGGGGGGGGGGTGGACTCAAAGCCTCTCTGCCTCTCCACCAGCTCACTACCACAACAAACATTCTCCAGCCACAGGATTTGTTAAAGAGCAGATTTTGAGAATGGTGCATCTCATACCATATGAGTTTCCTACTCAAAGTCAGATTATTGTCAATGTACTTGAGCAAAGTTCATGAGAATCTCTGCATAGTTTTGTTATTTTTAAGAAAGTTTTAGATAGGGGGTTTCAGGGCCTTGAAGAACTTCTGGTGCTTTTTATTCAGTTGTGGGGAGCCTGTGGCGTTCCAGATGTCATTGGACTGCAACTTCCATCTTTCCTGACTGCTGGTCATGCTGACTGGGAAGCCAGGAGTTAAGAGTCCAATGACATTCAGAGGACCACATTACCCACTCAAAGCTTGCGGAATTACAGGCCCAGAGGTAGCTGTGTACATTTAAATCACATTTGAAGCACATTCTTTCACCCAAATATTTCTGGGCACTGGAGTTTACCACTCACCAATTTAAAATTCCCAGTAACCCTTAACAAACTACAATGCCCATAATTCTTTGAGGGGTAAATGTGCTTTGAATGTGCTTTTAAATGTATAGTGTGTGTGCATGCAGAACTTCTCTCTACAGTGTGTAGGAATGAACTCCTCAGATATACAGAGTAGAACATGCTGATTAATGGAAACACTTCAAACTGATTAACAGTGCAATCCTAAACTTGGCAAAAGCAGTCTAGTAGGCTCATGAATTGTACTCAAGAGCTTGGCTTGATTCAGTCCTGGAAGAATTCTGCCTCAGCTGTTCCTTTTCCTATTTCTTCCCAGCCTGCCAATTTGTAAAATGCACGTTGGTTCCCCCCCTCCCCCTCCTATGGCAGAAGAATTAACCCTGAAGAGGCTGCTCTGAACAGCCCCGCTAATCAATACTGTATCTCCTTTCAAATCTGAGTCTTCTTGCCATTTGTCATTCCCTTCTTCATCTGTTTTTGTTTTATTTAACAACGTGTATATAATGCTTGATTTTAATAAAACTTCAAAGTGATGAACAAAAAAAAATCCCCATTAAATTTATCAATGTAATACAGTTATTTAAAAATGCTCAAAAACTAATTAAAACCAGCAATAAAGCTATAAAAGCACATGTAACGTCTACTTGTTCTTTGCTATCAATCCATCACTTTCTACTGCTTGAAGACCTGAATCCTGGAAGTAGATGATTGGAGAAAGTAAGCCTATCAGCATTTTATTTAAATTGCATTAGGGGGAAAAAGGACCTGCTGGAACAGGCCAAAGGAAAACAGCCTAATGACCCCAAAGCAGAAGGCACTGTCCCCTGCACAGCTGCTTTGCCTAGGGCTGCTGACAGCTGCTCTTGAGCATCTGGCTGCAATATGAAATATATGCACATCGAGATGGGAGTAGCGGTGGGGAAAGGAAAAACCAAAGAAAAAGGGAGCTGCGTTGCAAAGCATTGCAGGGCAAAGGAACATCCCACATCCATCCCAGAGCACAACTCCAAGCACGGCCGTAGCAACAGAACACAGCCCATGCAGGTGCCTTCTGCAGTGGAGCAATGCCCCCATGGAACGTGCAGCCCTTTAAGCCCACAGCGAAGGATGCAATGGAATCCCACCATAAGGAAGGGGTACCCAGCTTCTGCATATTTTTCTTCACACTCTGATTTCCTCTGTGCTGATCTGAACCACAACCCAATTGTAAAGTCTTGTTATTGCCTTATTCACTTGCCAGAACAAGGAGGATCCCGTGGTTACCCCCAGTGCTCTGGCAGATGGCATCACCACTCCTGCTCAGAAAAACTTCCTAGAGCGCTGCTCTCCCCTAGTCTTCCTTTTCCACCACACCACTGGTTATTGGACACAGAAGGCAATTTAAAGCAAAGTCGTTGGCATCCGTCTGTCTTGAGAGACAACTGAGTGCGTCTCTGGGGTGGAGTCAAACTGGTGTGTTAGAAGATGTGCAGTGTTTTTAAAGCAGTGGGCGTCCGTGGGAAGCATGCTGAGAGCTTATTTACACATACCTACCTTCCCCCCACTCTTCCTAGGCACAGGCCTGCACTTAAAAGCTGAGTGTCTGAGCGCTCGTTGTTGTTGTTAAACCCTGCAAAAATCTGCTCTTTAGTGCTCAATTGGAACAAATGTCAATTTGGGTTTTCGGTGGATTGCTGTTTGCTCCGATTGAGCTTTAAAGAGTGGTTTTTTGTGGGGAAAGTTCTGGAGCAACAGAAAAACGCTCACTCAGCTTTTAAGTGTGGACGGTGCCTGGAAAAAGTGGAGGAAAGGTTAAGTATGGATAAGCCCTCGTTGCCTTAAACTGAAGTACACCTTTACCTCTCCAGTGCTAAACTCAAGGGACAATTCTGCATATTTAAAGCAGGATATGGCTATGTATGCTGAGTAACTGCTTCCCATGATGAAGCCTCGTCACTCCCCCATTCCCTACCCCCAGCAGTTTTACACATTAGGAAAAAGCCTTTCCTTTCCATTAATAAGGCAAATAATGAATTGGGGGGGATGATGGCATTCATTTGTCATGGAATGAAGGTAAAGAGGCCAGGCTGATGGCTGAACCAGCACTTGCTTAGAAGGTATTCATGCTTCTGTTTCAGCTGTGATGCCAGGAAAAAGTTGGGCAGATCACACCATAACTGAATAATTTGCTATTTTTCTTTTATACTACACACCTTCTTTTCATCCTTCCTCTGCCAATTTGTGGCACTGTCCAGGCCCTGATGAACTGGGAGCCTTATGTAGCCTGACTCAGAAGCGTTCTGCTCATCATCATGTCCCGAAAGGCAGGGCCACTCTGTTTGACTAACCTTCTTCAGGCTGGGCTCTTTGCTTCATTCAAAGGCTATCTGTTCCGTTTTGGCCTTGATGCTGTCTGCCTGTCGTGCGAAAACTCAACCAGTTCCCCACAATACATAGCAATTGATTTAATGGCAGCCAGTGGGCAATGAGGTCCCAGAATTCCACTGGAAGAATCCCTGCTCATTCTGATAGAGTAGTTATTTGTGTTTTTTTTAATTCACAGCTTTGGCACAGGCTTAGTGTGCAGCCCTGGACTAGAGTCTCTTGCCCTCCAACCAACTGGAAGAAAAGTTGTCCTGCGTGAAGGGTGGATTATGGTCCATTTCCCAGCAGGCCCCAGGTAATCAGTGTAATTAGCATGATGCCCAGCAGTACTGCCTGCAGACAAGAACATAGGAAGCTGTTGTGCTGTATACCAAGTCAGACCAATGCTCCATCTAGCTCAGTACTGTCTACACTGACTGGCAGCAGCTCTCCAGGGCTTCAGGCAGGTTGGTCTCCCAGCCCCTACCTGGAGACGCTGGGGACTGAGCCTGGGAGCGTTTACATGCAAGGCGGATGCTCTATCCAACGAGCTACAGCCTTTCTCCTGCACACACTTCAATAACATTTTATTTCACCTTTCAATAACGGGAAAGAACTGTGGCAGTGGGAAAGCATATGGAACATATGAACTGATGCAGAGAGAAATTGTTAGAAAGCTGGATTTGAAAATGGAACAACATCACAGATGCTCTGCAGACAATGGAGAGGCAAAATAATAATAATAATGGCACTGCTGCGAACCTTGGAGTGGCAGGAAGATTAAGATCCTATTCAAAAGATAAAAGCTGCAGGAGAAACCAAGATGCAAGGCACCCCGATTTTGCAATCTGTGTAAAGTGCACTGCTAGACAAGGGCGAAGGGGCTGCAGGCAGAGCACGGCACACTTGGAATGAATGAGAATGAAATTGCCACACTCTGAAATCGTGCAGATGAGGAAGGTGTTTATCCAGCGTCGTCAGGGGAGAAGGGTGCACTGCTGGAAACTGGAAACCAAACTCAAGAGGATCAAAGCAGATTTGGCTCATAAAATGGCTGCGCAAGGCATAATTTTGATCCAGGTATAATTCTGCAGAAGGCTCCCAAGAAAGCCTGGGGCAAGGGCTGCAAGCTATGCCAGGCCAACTCCAATAAGGGCGCTTACCTCCCGGCATTATAAAATCCCAAAGAGGCAGACAGAAATCCCCTTCCCCTGACTGAACACAAAGCTAACGAAACGTGGATTGGTTTTTCCTAAATCTCTAGTGGGGGCTGGGATCAAATCCACCAACAGCCTCCAGTTCTGTGCGATGGTATTATGTAGCTGGGAATGAAGGGAACTGCTGATGCCAACAGAAGGCACAACTGGAGCCCTCAAGCCACAGCTGGGTCCCATCTCTGGGCATCATCGGGGGCGGTGCTAGCACCTTAGCAGAAGCTCTTGTCCCTGTGCAAGGGACAGGGGATAGTGAGGAAGGCACCTACTGGTGGAACACTGGGCTTGGGTGACCTGCTGGACTGAGCCCAGGTGGCATGTACTGCATCAGAAGGTAAAAGGTAAAGGGACCCCTGATCGTTAGGTCCAGTCATGGACGACTCTGGGGTTGCGGCCGAGGGAGCCGGCGTACAGCTTCCGGGTCATGTGGCCAGCATGACTAAGCCTGTTATGGCGAGCCAGAGCAGCGCACGGAAACGCCGTTTACCTTCCCGTCTGAGAGGTACCTATTTATCTACTTGCACTTTGACGTGCTTTCAAACTGCTAGGCTAGCAGGAGCAGGGACCGAGCAATGGGAGCTCACCCCGTCGCGGGGATTTGAAGCGCCGACTCTCTGATCGGCAGGCCCTAGGCTCTGTGGTTTAGACCACAGCGCCACCCGCGTCCCATATGCATCAGAAGGTAGTTACCACAATAACCAAGCAAAAAAGGCTCTGCATGCCCAGCACTCTCAGATGTGCAGGAGTCAGTGGCAGGCTTTTTAGGATGGGGCAGAAGTGAGGAAGGAAGAAGGGCTGCACCATGGTCTATACAAAGAACCTTATTCCACAGTGGGATTAATGGCCTGAGGGCTAGAGGGCAAAAACAAGAAACCCTGTGGCACCTTAGAAGCTAACAAATGTACTGCAGCATAAGCATTCAGAGGCTACCGTACTTTGATAGATACACATGGGCATAATCCTTGATTTAATTGACAGCTATGGGCCACCTAATTAACCGGGTGGCGGGGCCATCTAATGAATCCACACCTACATTCACAATTTGCATAATTTCCCTCTTGATGTTTTCATTTTGACTTTTGCTGCTATTTAGCAAAGTTCCCATTACTGCAGTCTTGGACTGGCTGCTTGCATAAAATAGCAGTAGCCTGGCCACAGCTATCTACACCATGGTCATCTCTAGAGTGAACTACTGACAATCTACTACTGTATGCAGAGCTGCCTTTGAAGACTTCTCAGAAACTTTGGTTACCACAAAACGCAGTTGTCAGGTTACCATGCAGAATAGGCAGCACCAGACTAAAATAGGAGGAGTGTGTACCATCCACTAGATTCAGTTCGGACCATGATTCAGTGCCTTGGGGAAACAGCTCACCTTGCTTTGTAGGCTGTCTGATTTTGTTCTGAGTCTGTTCAAATCCTGTTAGTTTCTCTCCACCAATCTGCCCTTAATTCACTATTTGGATTTTTTTAAAAAAAGGCTTTAACTCCCTCCCCTTTCAGCAGAAGTGGATAAAATTTGTAGGCACACTAGTGCCTCCAAAGTGGATAAAGCCTGCCAAATTTCAGACAAATAGGCCCAGGGGCTATTGTGCAAGACACCTTTTGGAAGAAAATAAAACACTAAGGGGTAAAACAACACTTCAATATTTATTTATGGGCAGAACGTATGTATGTATGTATGTATGTATGTATGGGCTGTGTGGAGAGAGTCTCTTCCTTTAAATTCCTAGGAGTTTATCTCAGTGAATACCTTACTTGGAAAAGCAATACAACCTAGGTGGTTAAGAAAGCCCAACAGAGACTCCATCTCCTCAGAGTATTGCGAAAGAAGGATGTCAATCAACATTTGGTCATCTCCTTCTATTGGTCCACAATAGAAAGTTTCCTTTCATACTGCATCACGGTCTGGTACGCTAGTTTGACATCAACTGATAGGAAGTGCCTACAGAGGGTGGTGAATACAACACAAGATATTATGGGCTGTCCCGTGAATCCACTGGATGACATTGCGGAAGAACGTTGCCTCAGGAGAGTGAGGAAAATTCTCAGGGATGATTCACACCCTGGCCGGCACTTTCTTGATCTCCTGCCCTCAGGCAGAAGATATAGAAGCGTGATTAGTCACACCAACAGGGTAAAGAACAGCTTCTATCCGTGGGCTGTTAGGCTGCTGAATGAAAATATAACAACAGGGCAACTGACTTTTGGGTTTGGTGGGTGTGCGTCAGTAAACGAGGGGAATTAAGACTAAGAGAGCTGAGTGGAGGGGTGCTCGTGTAATCTCACTGTATACAAGTTGTACAACTGACAATAAAGTATTTCAATTACATAACCTTTGCAGGCAAGGTTGCCACTTTTGAGAGCAGATACTGCCAAATTTCAGATAGATAGGTACAGTGATTTTCCTGCAAGGGCAGCTTTTGCACTTTTAGGGTGAAAAAGGAATCACTTAAACTTCCCACGTGTTCCCACGTGCAGAATTAAAATGAAATTTACAGGCATTAGTGAGAAGTGCCCCTCTGGATAAGAAATCTGCCAAACTGCAGTCAAATAGCCCCAGGGACTTTTGTGTCTTTACCATTGATTTTGGGGTGGGAAGAACTAAAAGGGATTTGCTTCCAGGGTAAAACCATTCGCTCTGATCATGAGCTAGGTCTGTCAGTTGTGAAGGAGCTCTCCACTCATGCCGATGATTTAGAGATGCATGTTCTGCTCTTGCAAAGATGCTCCTTTCCCCAAAGCATTGGGATTGGAGAGCACTTGCGAAATAAATACACCTGATTACAAGCTATACCTGTTAGGTGCAAAGGAGCACATTCCATCCCCCCTTGCCTCAGTCTGGCATTTTCCATAAGCTAGAGAAATAACTTTTGGTTTCTGCAAAGCTCACTACCACCACCACTGAACCACCAAGGCACAATGAAGCACTTCAGGGGACCCTGCTTCAACTCATGCAGCTTCATGTAAAGGTAAAGGGACCCCTGACCATTAGGTCCAGTCGTGACCGACTCTGGGGTTGCGGCGCTCGTCTTGCTTTATTGGCCAAGGGAGCAGGCGTACAGCTTCTGGGTCATGTGGCCAGCATGACTAAGCTGCTTCTGGAGAACCAGAGCAGCACACAGAAACGCTGTTTACCTTCCCGCTGGAGTGGTACCTATTTATCTACTTGCACTTTGGCATGCTTTCAAACTGCTAGGTGAGCAGGCACAGGGGCCAAGCAACGGGAGCTCACCCCATCGCAGGGATTCGAACCGCCGGCCTTCTGATCGGCAAGTCCTAGGCTCTGTGGTTTAACCCACAGCGCCACCTTCCCACGCAGCTTCATATAGATCAGGGTTTACAACCATGGGTGCCAAGGTGTTTTGGACTACAATTCCCATTAATCCTGACTACTGATTCTGATAGCTAGGGATGATGGGAGTTGTAGTCTGAAAACAGCGGGAGACCCAAGTTTGGGAAAACCCGTTATCAATCCTGCCCCTAAACCCCTCGAAGCACCCTGTCTCAGCTCAAGATTTGTCCAAATCTGATGCACACCCAGACCAGATATACAGAGTTGGTCCACTGGTTTAAGAACAGCTTCATTTGTCCATATTAACTGGGTGGGCTACTGGTTTGGCTCAGTGTGGCCATGTCTTAGGCAAGAGCTAGATGGGGAGTGAAAAGCTGTGACTGCAGGATAGTGGCAGTACTATTAGGTAGCTTCATACATGATGGTTTTTTCCTGACACGACTATTGCTTCCATGTAGGAAAAAAAAGCTTGTGTGTGGACATGTGTACATAGGGAAGCAACCTTGTACAAGATCAGTGTTATAAGAATTTTAAGGTCACGTATATATATAAAAAAATGTTCATAACTGTATATATAAACTACATGTCTGAAACCCCACAGAAAAGGTCTTGAACAAATTAACCTCAAATATTTCCCTGCATGCTCAAAGTGGGAAACCTCCCCATTGTCTCTTTCCTCACAAATCCTGTCCTTACAAATCTTAAGGGCACATTCAAGATATGGTGTGAGCCTGTGACCTAGATTCAGGAATTAAGTAGTTATAATAACAAAAGAGTGGCCAAAATCCAGATAATGCAATCAGGTAACTTGCCAGACAGGAGATAAACAACGCACTCAGATTTCTGTTGTAGACCGCCTTTTCTGTGATGTAGGTATGATGTATCTGGGGGGTGGTCTTGGGCTACACCCCTTCTGTGATGTATGTATGATGTTTCTGGGGTGGTCTTGGACTCCAGGGCGGGCAATTTAAAATGTCTATATGTTGGGGAGCACCCTGTTGCAACAGTTAATAAAGATCAGGCTTACTAGCTGCTTTGCTTCTCAATATTCTCTGGTTGGTCGCTGTTATTTTCTCCTACCGATAGAGAATCTACAAAAGGACCCTGTATGGGCTCTTGGGTACCCCATAAGGAAAAAGGAGCAGTTTTTTTACTTGTATCATCAGGTTATCTGTCTATGTAGCGCTGCCTATTCTGGATGGCGGCAGGTGTGCAGGATCTTACAAAACACGGGAGGTCTTTCCCATGACCTGCTAGCTAATCCTCAAAGAAAAAACACACCAACCACTAGAGATGGCAGAGACTGAACCCCAGGCTGTCTGTAAACAAGCTGAACGAATCCACTACTGAGCTATAGCCTTTCCCCCCTTAACACACATACCTGTGTGCATGTTTCGCTGCACATGCATGCGCTCATTACGCATAAGGGCATAAGACACTTTCCTCTTACTACCCAAAGAATATCCACACAGGAAAAAGGTTGACTGTGAAGCAAGCCTCGTTCCCTTCTCCTCCCCCCGTCTCCCAGCCACAGACTGCTGCGTTTCAGGATGTTAACTAAGACTCTTGGTGCAAGAAGTCCCTTCCGCACGCTGACTTGTCCTGGGGGCTGCTTCACTGCTGTGAGAACCCTTATACGGCTGGGGATATTAAAGGCATAAATCTCCACGGAGCTGGCAGGAGGGGGCGTGGGCCACAGCCGCTAACAGACCCATCCGTCAACAGTGGCAGCGTGGAAGGTGGGGTGTTTGTGTGTGTCTTGCTCGCGTGACTCATTAGAGAGGTGCTGTAAGATGCTGGGAGTGTCAGGGACAAGGGATGAGTCTCACTCCTCAAAACCCAGAAAGGAGCTATTGTGCAGCTAATATTTTATCAGGATTTTTTTTTTTATCGGGGGGAAAGAATGAGTCAGGGGGAGCAGCGCTTTCTTAAGCATCCCAAGAGCAAGGAAAGGTGAGAAACCTTCTGGAATTGATGAGAGGAAATTACATAAGGTCACAAAAGAAAGCAGTGACAGGGGCTGGCCCCTTGGCATGAGTAGGGCTCTGCCCTAACCATGGGCGAAGCTGAGATTAATGAAAGAGGCCTACAGCCAGGCAGGTAGTGGCTGGCTTTGGGCAGACAGAGGTTGGAGCGCAGAGGCCTAATGGACCAGCCTGTACAGAGCCACTGCGTGGGGTTCCTTCTAGACCAGGGGGGCACAGAGCCACCAAAAATTGTTTGGGACAGCAAAACCCGAGAATAAGCATGGAACGTGGGGACCTCTCTCAAGCAGAGTGTGAAGAATCCAGAGACGAAGAGGCAGTCTCTTCCTTATGGTCCAGTAAGTTGGGAGATCGAAATGGACTCAAATCCTTGCTCAGCCATGAATTTACAAGATGGCCTTGAGGAAGAAAAGACTCTCGCAGCTTGCACTTCCTGCCTGAACAATGCAGAAGGCCACAAGCTGCTAGATGTGACCGATCAGAATCTCATTTTTGAAAAGAAATAAATTATAGCGGCCCAAGGGAGAGGGGAACCAGAATGCACCTTAAGAAAAAAGGGGAAACCTTTTTGCTCTTCAGTATGGTACCGCTCCGGCGGGAAGGTAAACAGTGTTTCCGTGCGCTGCTCTGGTTCGCCAGAAGCGGCTTAGTCATGCTGGCCACATGACCCGGAAGCTGTACGCCGGCTCCCCGGCCAATAAAGCGAGATGAGCTCCACAACCCCAGAGTCGGCCACGGCTGGACCTAATGGTCAGGGGCACCTTTATCTTTATTCTCCTCGCTTAAATTATCTCTCTAAAGCTGAAATTTGCTCCATGGGCATAGGAAACATACCTACATGCATGTCTCTTTAAATAAACACACGTGATCTATCTTGCAGGGCTGTTGTTTTAGGATAACATGTTCTAACCTCTTCTCCTGCTTTCTTTTAAGAGCAACAACGAGGTGCAGAAACCAGCAGGCATCATTTTTCACAGTGTGTCTGTCTGCACACCAAGCAACTGTTAACTGCACACTGGCCAGTTGAAAATCTGGTAACCCCCAGATGAGAAAAGGATTGTGAAATAATTTGCATATTTAAAGGATGCAAAAAAACAAATACGTAAGTGGTAGGTAATGCCTGAGGAGATAAGACCAAACAAACTTGTCTATTACTTTAAAAAGAAAAGAAAAGAAAAAAGGCTGCAACCTTGTTCATATTTAGTAGGGTTTACTCCCAATTATCATCACCATCATCATATATTTATAACATAACAAATAATTTCTATAAAAACAGCCTGGCATCAGCCCTTTAATTAAAAGCAGTCAGTTCCCAAAATCCTGTTGGAACAAAAATAATCTTGACTTGTCGGTGGAAGAACAACATGGAGGGAACCAGTCTAGGTTCACTAGGGAAGGAGTACTGCAGTCTGGGAGCAGCCACTGAGAAGGCCCTGTCCTGCATCCCCACCCTGTAAGGGTGGTTGGGACCAAGGGAAGGGCCTCCCCAAAGATCTCAGGCAGGTTTGTATGAGGGAAATATAGTATTTTAAATAGCTTGGATGCAAGCCATGTAGGGCTTTATAAAAAGGTATGCATAGGATTGCAGCCCTGGAAAACCACTGAGACTTTAGAATGGGATTTCCCACAGCCAGGGAGTACAGTCGTACCTCGGCACCAGAACACCTTGGGAGTCGAATGTTCCAGCTCCCAAACAATCGAAAACTGGAAGTGAGTGTTCCAGTTTTCAAACGTTCTTTTGGAAGCCGAACATCTGACACAGCTTCTGCGGCTTCCAGTTGGCTGCAGGAGCATCCTATCAGAAGCCGCGCTTTTGTTTCCGAGCATTTCGGAAGTCAAACGGACTTCCGAAATGGATTCTGTTCGACTTCCAAGGCGCGACTGTACTGTACTTTATCAATGCTCTGAGTTCCTCTCCTCTTCTTGTACACTCATCCACATCATGATTTTCTGTTAAGTCCCAGCACTCCCTGCTCCAACCATTTACAAAAATATAGTGATACCTCGGGTTAAGAACTCAATTCATTCTGGAGGTCCGTTCTTAACCTGAAACTGTTCTTAACCAGAGGTACCACTTTAGCTAATGGGGCCTCCCACTGCCGCCGTGCGATTTCTGTTCTCATCCTGAAGCAAAGTTCTTAACCCGAGGTACTATTTCTGGGGTAGCAGACTCTGTAACCTGAAGTTCGCGTCTGTAACCTGAGGTACCACCGTAAAATAAAATAAAATCTGAATGCATACAGTAACATTCGCTCCTTACCATGGTGTGATTAGGGGCTTTGTGGTTGCAAAATTTCTGAATGCCTTAGCACAGAACTGCAAGGGCCTCTGCTTTTAAGGTTAAACAAAGCATACCCCCAGCTTCTTTCCCCCATTCCAGGACGCAGTGTCAACTCACCCTCCCCAATATGTGTTTGCATGTAAATTAATACAAAGCCTTCAAAGCCTGGCACCACAGCAACCTGCTAATGAGGCTAATGAAGCAATGTCAACTGTGTCTGCTTCAAGGATAACGTGAGCGCTCATGAGGCAAGACAGTGTATTGTGACACACATGCCTCGAGGGCTGGGCAAATAAAAGCCCGCCTGGACCCAAGGAAAGAAAGGGATGATTGTCTACTCTTCATTTCCCTGGGGAAAGGGAGTTTTATATCCCATGGAATTTAGAGAGGGAAATCATATGCTGCAAAGCTCACAATGCAGAGGAACCCTGACAGAGCCCCCTGCAAGAAAAGGGAAATCCATTTCATCTTAAAATATCGAAAAGATGGGGATTAATACATGGAAGGATGTGAGATATTATTATTATTTTACAAAATAGCACTTAGATGCTGGTAAGAGATGGTGGACACTAGCACATCTCCAGTGAGTCAAATGCCAGCTTTCCCCAGAGAGATGAATATTTGCTACTTGTGCCTTTTAAGATGAAGAAATGCAACTGCAGAACCAGCAAGGGGGAAGTTAGAAAGAGCTGGGAACTGTGCAGGAGGCGGTGTTTCCACAGACTGAGCCGAACTATTAAGAGTGCAATATTCAATTAATCAGCTGCGATTTCATTGACTAGAAAAGACCAAATAATCAGCAGGGGATTTTGATTTATTTTTAAATACAAGTGCGTACAAAAACTGAGGATGGCAAACAAACCTGTCTTATTAGCATTTCCAGAGAGGAAATTAGTCTCTCGTTAGTCTCAAGCAAGCATCTTTGTTAGCGTTAAGTCTCTTGCAGCAACAAGTACAAAGGATCTGGTGGCACCTTAAAAGCTAAGAAATTCATCGTGGCATAAGCTTTCAGGGATTCAAGATCCCTTTGTCAGATCCATGAAGTGGAATCTTAGCTGGCAGGTATTTAAGAGAGAAAATAGCAAGACATGAGTTGAAAGGCAATTCTTATCGGAGGCGTTTTACTTGTATTGTATGAGAAAGGGGTGGAGGTGCTGCTTCTACGAAGAAATAATAATAATAATAATAATAATAATAATAATAATAATAATAATAATAATAATTTATTACTTATACCCTGCCCATCTGGCTGGGTTTCCCCAGCCTCTCTGGGCAGCTCCCAACAGAATATTAAAAACCCGGTAAAACGCCAAACATTTAAAACTTCCCTAAACAGGGTTGCCTTCAGATGTCTTCGTGATGCATGCGCAAACACGCAAACACACACACACACACACACACACACACACCATTTGGAAGCAAAAGACGTATGCTTTGTTTCATTAGTTTTGGTTCCCCCCATATACAAATTCAGAAATATTTTGATTAATCAGTTAATCAGCTACAACTTGTAAGATTAATCAACTAAGTTTTCTTTAGTGACAGGCCTACTAATTACCTGAGGGAGTTCCCCCCCCCCCTTAGTAGTGATTTACATCTCATGAATTGGTAAAGAAGCCGTGCCGTGTACAACGAATTCTGAAAGCAAAGCACTATAAAAGGTACATAGGTCTCCTGAACAAATTGAGTGTCTGTACTGTATTAAACATTTTACAGAATCATTGAGTTGGAAGGAACCGCCGAGGGTCATCTAGTCCCACCCCCTGCAGTGTAGGAATCTCAGCTAAAGCATCCCCAATAGGTGGCCATCCAACCTCTGCTTTAAAATCTCCAGTGAAAGAGTCCACAACCTCCTGAGGGAGTCCATTTCACTGTCAAACAGCTCTTACTGCCAGAAAGTTATTCCTGACGTTTAGTTCAGAATCTCCTAACGTGAAGCCATTGGTTCGAGTCCTACCCTCCAGAGCTGGAGAAAACAAGCTTGCTCCATCTTTCATGGGACAGCCATTGAAATACAGATAATAATATCAATACGGTGGCACCTCGGTTTTTGAACAGCTTAGTTCACGAACTTGGAACCTGAACGCTGCAAAACCGGAAGTAGGTGTTCCGGTTGTCGAACTTTTTTTCGGAAGCCGAACATGCTCCATTTTGAGTCCCCCCATGATTCCTATTACGCTGCTAATTTGTGGCCCCCCCCCATTGTAATTCAAGCCTTCCGTTTCTGATTGCAGTGTTCTGAGGTGATATTTGGAGTTTATATTTGGTGCTTTTGTTTTTGCTATTTATTTTGCATTTTTTGTTTTGAGGCTTTTTCAGTTAATTTGTTTTTGTGACTGTGTGGATCACAGTTCAGCTACTGATTGATTGATTGACTGTGGGAATGGATAAAAGCCCCCCATCCAAACAATGACTCAGTACAGGTAAGAAAAAAAATTAATTTTAATTTTTATCATCTACAGTACTGTTTTATTTATAGTATAGTACTGGTTTCATTTCATGGATCAATGGTCTCGGTAGATAGTAAAATTCATGTTAAATTGCTGTTTTAGGGGTTGTTTTTAAAAGTCTGGAACGGATTAATCCGTACTTCACTACTTTCTATGGGAAAGCATGCCTTGGTTTTGGAATGCTTTGGTTTTGGAGCAAGTCTTCCGGAACGGATTAAATTTGAGAACCAAGGTGCCACTGTACTGCACCCAGGGTCAGAGGCTGTATACTTCGAGTGTTTGTTGTGGGGGAGGAAGGGAAAGGAGAAAGTTGGCTGCTTTGAGACTCCTGAAGGGGAGTGAAAGGCGGGATATCAAATCCAAATATCAGTTTCTGGGAATTTGGAGAGGTAGAATGCCACTCCCCCCCCAGTTTCTTTTTTTTGGGGGGGTAGGCCTCCCAGAGGCATCAAGTTGGCCACAATGGGAGCAGAATGCTATGTGGGCAGAGCTTTCCTTAGGTTATCTAATCATTTCCTTAGCCAGATGGTCCACAGTAGCAGTCATTTAAACTATCTGGAAAAGCTGTGTACTGTATATTTATCCAAGCAATGTGACAGAGTTAGCTGCTATCTCAAAAATTTGTGTTCCATGTGGCAAGATAGTTGCTATCTCGCCCATTATTAAACCACTTTCTTCTTTGGATAATCCTGCACTACACTGATTCTCTGTTCTGCTAGGTTCCTGATATGCCCACTATTCCAATTGTCTCATTTCGTACCAAGCAATCCAGTTCGTCAAAAAAAATGGATGTACCGTGCCATATTAGAAGCAAAAAAACTTGTTCTGATGAATTGGAAAAGCCGCAAAAAGATTCCATTGAGCACATGGATTGACAATATGGACAGACTAGCCACATACGAACGAACTGCATGTCGACGCAAATTAAGAATGGCTAAATATGAAGAAATCTGGAAGGAATTTAATATTTAAGCGATAAGTCGGACGGTGGTGGGAAGTAGGGGGATGACAGGTGGGGAAGTATTGTTAAAAAGGTGTAGTCATAGGTATATCAGTACTCAAATCTGAAACGTTAAATTGTGTTATTGCGGTTTTTGTTGTATGTGTTTTTTGTGGTCGTTGTTTGTATTGAAAAAATGATTAAATAAATTAAAAAATACCAAACACTCCAGCTCCCCCACCTTGGCTTTCCACTCCAAGCCAAACTATACTCTGTCCTGCTACTCTTTGCACTGGCTCAATGACGGTTGCAGCGCTGCAAGCATGGAACAGGGACACTGCAGTTAATATTCCAGGCTAATCCAAAATGAAAGCGGTATCTAATCCTTTGCATGGGCCATGAAATGATCTGGCTTGGAGCCCGACTATTATTTTTTTAAAGACTGGCCTGGTCTTCTCTCTTGTCAAAAAGAACATCCAGGTTGCTAAACAAGGGTTAACAGCGATGGCTGCACTTGAGCGCCTGCCTCTTCCCCATTTAGGACACCAGTCGATCCCTTGCCTTTCACGTTGCGCAACTGAGCATGACAGAAACAGCGCAAGGCAAAGGCAGCAAGGTGTGCACAGGCCGGCGGGAGGGGGGCGGGTTGGGGAGGGAAGGAATAAGCAGAGTTTTAATTTAACCAAAACAATTACATGCATAGAGATTTCATCAGCAATGACTTTTCTTCTTTAATCCTTCGAACAAGGCAGCACTTGGAAGGGGTGGGGGCCAACGTTTCTGCACAAAAGTGTTGCGCTCTTGTTCTTGCGCAGCCAAGGTCACTGTTCAATACCTTTCCGTTCCGGAAAAAAAGACCAGCCTGCAGGTGACTGAAAAGCACAGTATGGCTTGCGACGAGTGCGCCGGCTTTCTTGACCTAATTCAGGACCTGGGTAGGGAACTGGCTGCCCTCAATGAGAAACAGCCAAGCTGTTGGGCAGCGAGTGCCAAAATGGACGTAGCTCAGGGGGACAGCACCTGCTTTGCATGCAGAAGGTTCCAGGTTCAAGACATGAAATCTTCCTCAGGCAAGGCTGGGGGCATGAAGCTCTGGAGAGCTGCTGCCAGTCCGTGCAGACAGCACTGAGCTGGGTGGACTGAAGAAAAAGAAGAAGAGTTTGGATTTGATATCCCACTTTATCACTACCTGAAGGAGTCTCAAAGCGGCTAACAATCTCCTTTCCCTTCCTCCCCCACAACAAACACTCTGTGAGGTGAGTGGGGCTGAGAGACTTCAGAGAAGGGTGACTGGCCCAAGGTCACCCAGCAGCTGCATGTGGAGGAGCGGGGAAGCGAACCCAGTTCCCCAGATTACGAGTCTACCGCTCTTAACCACTACACCACACTGGATCTCATCTGATTCACTGTAAGGCAGCTTCCCATCTCCCTATTCAGGGTGCAAATGGGTTGCACAGTCTTCCAGTGCTTGATGATGGGGCAGGATTGACGTGGTGGCGCTGGAAGGGGTTTCTAGAAAGTATTCATATGCCAGCTGCACCAAGACCAAGAACCTCACAACCCACTTTTTACAGGTTTCTGTTGCAGAATTTTGTTATGGGAAAGCTCTGGGACACAGCTGGGCTTCTGCAGCAAACATTCACCGATTGCATTTATACTTCACCTTTTCCTCCAAGGAGCTCAAAGAAACGTGCATAGTTCCCAACCCCCCCAATCCTCCTCATTTAATGTTCACAACAACCCCGTGAAGTAGGACGGGCTGAGAGGCCGTGTCTGGGTCAAGGTCACCCAGCGAGAGCCAGAGCCATGTGGGGATTTGAACCCTGGTCTCTCCCAGCTCCTGGTCTGACACTCTAGCCAGTATACCACACTGTCTCTTTACAGTGGAAACCATTTGGTGGATGACGCTCTTGAGCGTGCAATTAACACAGTGGAAAGGAAAGGCTTCCAGCTGGGTTAGTATGAAACTACATACTGTATAGACCATCGTCTAAGACAGGGTCAGCAAACTTTTTCAGCAGGGGGCTGGGTCCACTGTCCCTCAGACCATGTGGTGGGCGGGACTATATTTTTTTTTGGGGGGGGGGGAATGAATGGATTCCTATGCCCCACAAATAACCCAGAGATGCATTTTAAATAAAAGGACACATTCTACTCATGTAAAAACACATTGATTCCCAGATCGTCAGCGGGCTGGATTTAGAAGGTGACTGGGCCGCATCCAGCCCCTGGGCCTTAGTTTGCCTACCCATGATCTAAGGTTATGGGACTCTTATGCAGAAAAGCGAATGAAGTTTGACTGAGAGCATCCTATGTAAATTGGAGGGGGGAGGGGCCGCGAAGCAGACTCCAGGGGATGCAATGCAGCAAGCTGTCAATCACTCAGTATCTGAAAATTCCATTCTTCGCCCCCAGCAAGTGGAAGGAGACCAACTATTAACGGGTGTTGAAGTGACAGAGATGAGACAGAGCGGGGAGAAAGACGGGAGCGAAGACTTGCTGTGTTATATTGGTAAGCGGCATCATCTGCGGTGCATCCCACACAATGCCTGGTTCTTTTCAGAAACATGCAAGATTTCCCTGTTGTGGACCCTCAAACGCTACTGCCCTCTGCCCCAGCCCTACACTCCAGGAAAAGGAGAGAGATCTGTCAAGCCATCCAACCGCCCCCGCGCCCGCCCCCAAATCTCTCTGTTACTTGGAATGAACTATGAAACCAATATGTACCATTTAGGGTCTGTGCGCGAGCTGCATTGTGTGTGTGCGCTTTATGGGCATTCGGCTAATGTGCCGAATGACCCCTGGGCATAGACACAGACTTATGAAATAAGGATGCCAAGCACCGCTCTGCACGGCCCATTAACCCCCATGCTGCCCCGCGGAGTCTCATAGACTGAACCACAAGAGAAGATGATCTGCTGTGAAGATGATGAAATCTGTCTAGTTAGACCACCACCACTTGAGCTGTCCAAGTACATATCTCTGCCTTCTTTTGGGGGGGGACAGGGGGGGAACCATAACAGCATCCAGTGCAACTGACTTTCGGGGTTGGTGTGTTGTGCGACAAGCACACAGAGTGCAATGAGATTGAGTGTTTTTTGGGGGGAGAGGCTTGGTTAATTTCATTGTACACAGGTTGTACATTGACAATAAAGGTATTATTATTATTATTATTATTATTATTATTATTATTATTATTATTACCTCACGGTCCCACCTTCCCAGTTCCTAATCCAGTTACGAAATACATATGAATCCCTGTAGAGTTTGGACAGCAGGACTGTAACTGCTACATAACCCTATACAGTGGTACCTCGGGTTAAGTACTTAATTCGTTCTGGAGGTCCGTTCTTAACCTGAAACTGTTCTCAACCTGAAGCACCACTTTAGCTAATGGGGCCTTCTGCTGCTGCCACGCCACTGGAGAACGATTTCTGTTCTCATCCTGAAGCAAAGTTCTTAACCTGAAGCACTATTTCTGGGTTAGCGGAGTCTGTAACCTGAAGCGTATGTAACCTGAGGTACCACTGTACAGTGGTACCTCAGGTTACAAACACCTCAGGTTACAAATACTTTGGGTTACAGACTCCACTAACCTGGAAGTAGTACCTCAGGTTAAGAACTTTACCTCAGGATGAGAACAGAAATTGCGCGCCGGCAGCACAGCAGGCTCCATTAGCTAAAGTGGTACCTCAGGTTAAGAACGGTTTCGGGTGAAGAACAGAGGCACCACTGTACACCCATTAAGACAGGGTGTCTCCCTAGCTTAAATCCCAGGGCTTAACCCTGGAAGAGGTGAAGAAAGAAACTGAGAGAGAGGGCTGAATGTATTGAGAACAGCATTAGACTTTTGCTGGGGGAAGACCTGTGTTCAAATCCCAGCCACGAAACTCCTTGGGTCAGTCAGTATAGCTCAATTCAGCCAGACTCCCTTTCTGCAATGAGCATCATGTGAGGGAAAGAGCGCAAGGTATGCTCACTGGCCTTTCTCCTGCCATTGTGTCTCTCGTCAGCAGCTACACATTGGAGAAGGTCTGAATCAGAGAGGCTAGTGCAGTGTTTCCCATACTTGGGTCTGCACCTGGTTTTGGACAAGAACTCCTATCATCTCTAGCTAGCAGGACCCGTGGGCAAGGATGATGGGAACTGTAGTACAAAAACAGCTGGAGGCCCAAGTTTGAGAAACACTGGGCTAGCTTGTGTGTAGGCTTCTGGCACAACCGAGAACCCTGATTGCCAGGGCCAGACTTTAAAAGATTCCCCAGTTATGGCTCCCTGCCCAGTGTTATTGACAGTGCCCTTCCCATCAAAGTCCCCATGCAGTATGGCTGCTGGCTGCCAGTCACTCACTCACTCAGCAGTTACTCACATATGTGTTAACCCAGCAACACTTTTTTTTATTGCCAATGAGCTGCCACTTAGCCCTGTTTTGTGGCAAGCTGCTGCCATCTTGAATTCTCCCAGGATGCAATGCCTGATGTTGGTACTGTACTGGATTGATAGCATGAGACAGGGATATATGCACGCTAGCCTTCAAGTCTAGGCCACCCTACTCAGGCAACTGCCTGGATCACCTACCCAAACCCAATTTCTATAGGTTAAAAAAAGGTAGAGAATGTAGAGGATCCTGGGACAGTTACGTCCAATCGAAGGCGACTATGGGGTTGCAGTGCTCATCTCGCTTTCAGGCCAAGGGAGCCGGCGTTTGTCCACAGACAGCTTTCTGGGTCATGTGGCCAGCATGACTAAACTGCTTCTGGTGCAATCTCTAAAGTGATTGTCAGGTTTTTGCAGGCAATACTGAGCTGATTTCTGTTTTTTAACCTTTCAGTCGTATGACTTTATTTATATATAATTGTTTGTAAACCACTCTGATTATTATTTTTTAATAGCTAGTGGTATAGAAATATTTTTAATATATAAGTAAATAAATAAAATAATGTGGACTAGAATCCCCATTTCCTAGTCCATAAGAGCACATTGAAAGATTGGGGAGAAATGCCAGCCACGTACCACCTTAACTGTGAGAATGGTAGGGAGGATTAAAGCGCATTAAATATTCAGAATCTTGACTACCGAAACCTGTAGAATAATTCAGGGAGGAGACGGCAAAACAGTAAAAGCTATGCTTATGCTCAAGGCTGGACTGACTCCAAAAATAAACATCTCCCCCTTCTCCCCTCTCCATTAACATGCGCGGCAGTGGGCTACAAAGGAAGACCAGGAGCCTGGCAGCGACAGAACCACAACATCAATGCTAACACAGTATCAGGGCACCTCCCAACCAATCAGTTATCCTCCCAAGCCCTGCAGCTTGGCAAAGAAACATCATTATCTTCATTTTATAAGTGAGGCACAGAGTGAGATTGACTTGGCCACGTTGGAAAAATGAGTCTGCTCTAGAGTTGCAAGCAATAATAAATCAAAGACAGCCAACTCCCTCCCCCCAAAAAACACACATACACTCGACAGAACCCACTTTTCACCCACGGAAGACTAAAATCTGGACTCCTAACTCCCTACATATTCCCCTTTCCTCCCCCAAAGACATTTCCTAAGTCAAATACTAAGACAAAAAGAGACAAACCAAAGCCCCAAATCCTATTCCCTGTCCTCCCACCAACTATGCCTTAAAACCCACTTTTGGGAAATTACAGGTGGCCTATGCATATATTGAAATGTGCACACTAAGGCCGATTTCTGTTTCAGAGATCCAAGGGGGTTGTTTCACACCATTGCACTTCTCAGGGCAGAGAAACACTTCCCACACGGGAAAAAGCTATACTGTATGCAGATCACCTCTCAATTGCCTATAGATAATCTCTTCTTACAGCCAGCCAAGGAAGGATCCTAGACACAGGCACATTGTGTTCTACTGTCTCTCCGAGTCAAACACAAGCACAGCCATGCCTGGTGCCCCGAGGTACGTTTCACACATTGCTCAGTGAACGCACGCTCAACAGGCAGATGCAGCCAACCACGTACCCCTGACTAGCATATGGCTGTTTGCAAACATGTCTATTGCATCCACATCTTGCAATTTAGGTGTAGACTTTTAAGCCGCTCAGAGCGTACACCATGCACCTAAATCGTAAGATGCCAAAGGAGGCTTCGGTATATAAAACTCCCTCGGTGCCACACAACCTATTAAGATTACAAAACAAAGAAATGACGAAGATTAAAGTACAGAGATAAGCAGCCAGAAACCCAATACAATCCAGCAAAACTATACCATAGAACAAAAATACAGAACATGCTGAAATGTTCAGGCAACTTGGTGGTAGTGGTGGTGGGGAATCTTTGCTTGGTCCTGGACTGGCTCCAATCAAGTAGGAATTATACAGACTGGGAGCCACAACCAAAAAGGTGCTATTTCCCCCTCTGGTTACCTCCCACCCACCTTGGGATGGCGGGCCTTTTGGGACCCAGAAAAGCACCTTTGATGAGAGGCATAAATATGTAATGGCTGAAGCGGAACTGGGATAGCTCAGTTGGCAGAGCATGAGACTTTTAATACCAGGATCATGGGTTCGAACCCCACCTTGGGCAAAATATTCCTGCATTGCAGGGGGTTGGACTAGATGACCCTCATGGTCCCCTCCCAACCCTATGATTCTGTGACCTAGCTTGCAATGGCGGAGTGGAAGCATAGCTGGCGTCTGTCCCTGGTTCATTTGCCCACCCTTCCCTGTTCCACATGGCACAACCCCTGGTCAGAATCTTGGCCCCTGCATGGAGGGGGGAATGGCAAGGACTATGGGGCAGCTGGCACCCATAAGGTGGCAGGCCAGCAGAGGTTTGCCAAAGGGTTTCCAGCTAGCTTGGCACCTCCAAGCCAATCCTCACCTGCTCCCTTCAGAGGATGAGGGAGTCTCGTTGGCCCCCATTTCCCTCCTCCCTCACAGTGGAAATCTCTCCACCTCAAAAATTAAAGGCTCCTGAGATTGCCCCACAGCCAGGGGTGCCAACTTGGATAAATAATATTGGGGAGGGGGCAGGTAAACCCCGCCCTGCGTAATTGACCACATGATGGGGTGCATTCACACCGTTTGAATGGCAATGCCCATCAACTTTAGGGCAATGACCATCAATTTTATAGGGGAGGGCCCACAGCATCTCCCCAAGTATTCAGGCTGCTACTTCCTTCGAAGGAGACCCGGCTCGCTCCAAACCTACCTTCTCCCATTCCTTCCAGAGGCGGCCCAGGAATCCCAAGTTACGCTGCCACTCCGCCCCCTCGACTGCCCTGAAGTCACGACACCCCCACCGCCTCCCCTCTCTCCTCGGTCCCGGCTTTTTAACCCGCCCCTTCCTCCTCCTAGGCAAACAAACCAGCAAAAAGCGCGGGCGGGCTCCCCCCCCCATCCTCCCTCGTAAGTCCCGAGTGCCCGACGCCGGCCCAGCCCGGACGGAGCCACGTCCACCTTAGAGGGCAACGCGCCGCCGCCCCCGCTCCTGCTGCCCAACCTGCCCGGCTGCCCTCCCCGCTCGCGCAGAAAGCCGCAGCCGCAGGTCGCTTCCCAAGGTCAGCGGGGAAGAAGCCCAGAGCTGCTTCCCGGCCAGGACTGCTGCCAGCCGGCCCGCAGCTCCTCGCCTTCCCGGGCTACTCCCTCGACCCTCCGCGACGGAGGAAAGCCAGAGCTCTGCTGGGAAGCCCCGACGACGAGGCCACCTTGGCGCCAAAAGGGGGACAGCAGGTGGGTGGGTGGGTGGCGGGCAGAGGTGGCAGCGGCGTCTGCCCCCCGCTCTTTGCGCAAGGGCAAGACTTCGCCTGAGCTTGGGCACCTGTTTACAAACACGAGGCTCGCCCCGAGGCCATGGTGCCTCGGAGCATGTGCAGAAAGCGTCTCTCTCCAACGGGCACCGTTCTCCTCACGCCTAGGCATGTCCCCCCCCCCCCGAGAAAGCAGCCTCCTGACGAGGGACGTTCCTTGCGCGCTGACCCCCTGCCTTTCTCCTAAGCCAGCCCGGGGGGTGGGGAGCGTCCCTCCTTTTCTCCCGGCCGTCCCCCCCCCCCCAACCGGGCTCGTTATCCCGTCTGGAACTCTTGGGGATTTGCTGCCCCGGCCTGGCCCGCCTTTGCGGCCGCGGACATCCCTGCTGCCTCCCTGCCCGTCCCCGGAGCAGCGGGGGCGCTCACCTGGGGCCGACGGCTCGTATCTCAGCGGAGGCGAAGGCGCAAGCCCGGCTGCGGCATCTCCGTGCGGCTGCCCAGGAGCTGCTGCTCGCCATCATCCCCGTCAGCAGCACTGCCGCTTCGCCTCCTCCTCCTCCTCCTCCTCCTCCCAGCGCCACCCTCCAGCTCGGCGGGCTCCGTTGCTTTCTCTCCCTCCTGGCCCAGCCTGTGAAGCCGGCGACGGGCTCGTGGCCGCGCCGCGCGCCGCTGCCTGCCTGCACATCTGGAGAGCTGCGCGCGAGAGAGCGCAAAACATTAAAAAACGCGCGCGCGCGCAAAAACCTCCTTCGCGCTTCGCAGCAGGACGAACCTGGGCGCGCCGTCGCCGCAGAGAGCCTCGCGCCTTTCTTGCCAACAGCCGGCAGCTCCCACGGTCCGGGCTGGATGGCGCGCAGCGGCGCGAGGGAAGGAGGGGCTTGGCACGTGCTGCTGCTGCTGCTGCTCCTCGCGAGCTCCTGCCCTCTCCGCGCAGCCACAGGGCGAGGGAGGGCCCAAGGGCGCTGCCCCGCCGCCCTCTCCACCTGCAGGGTGCGCTCGCGGATATAGGAAACTGACCCCGTTCTTTCCCCCTGGACAGGTAGAGGTAGCCATTCTTAATGCTGCTCCGTGGGGCGCTTGGCCGCAGACCCGCGAGCGGCCCTCTAAGGCCTTCTCTTCCGGTAGGGAGCGAGAGGAAGTGTGACCCCCCTGAGCAACTCAGCAGAAAAGCCCCCGCTCTTCTTCTTCCGCCGAAGCAATTCAGCGCAGCACCCTAGAAGGAGTGGAGAGCCCTGAAGCTCCTCCCCGGGGAACCCTAGGCCGATTAACTTGTCTACCTCACAGGGTGGTTGAGGACCTGGTCTGGACTCCGTGGAGAAGTGGCGGGCTCTACATGCAATACTTGCCTATATAAAATTGCTAGGCCTGGGTGCGAATTTGTGTGGCTTTGCAGAGATCACCACCAGCTTGCTAAAGCTACAACCCGATTCGGAATACAGTGGTACCTCGGGTTACATACGCTTCAGGTTAGATACGCTTCAGGTTACAGACTCCGCTAACCCAGAAATAGTACCTCGGGTTAAAAACTTTGCTTCAAGATGAGAACAGAAATCGTGCTCCGGCAGCGCGGTGGCAGCGGGAGGCCCCATTAGCTAAAGTGGTGCTTCAGGTTAAGAACAGTTTCAGGTTAAGAACGGACCTCTGGAACGAAATAAGTACTTAACCCGAGGTACCACTGTACTGATTTGGGAGAGCCAGCAGCTATGGCAATAGCTCGCCTCCCCAAAAGGGTATGGGAGAATGTGATGCCAACTTCCAATACCAAGACGAAGGTCTACCTAGCCTGCGTTTTGAGCATGCTGCTTTATGGAAGTGAGTCGAGGGCAACTTACAGCCGCCAGGAGCGACGCCTCAATGCCTTCCACATGTGCTATGTCAGGAAGGTTTTGGGCATTGCATGGGCAGTTTCAAACAAAGATGCGCTTTTCCAAGTCCACCTTCCCAGCATGTTTGCTCTCCTGTCTTAGCGACATCTACACAGGCTTGTCCACAGAATGGAAGATGGCAGGATCCCCAAGGACTTTCTCTGTGGGAGCTGGCTTCAGGCACCAGGCCCGTTGGCAGTCCAACTCTGTGTTACAAAGACATCAGCAAACATGGCATGAAGGCTGGCAACCTCTACCCCACCCTGTGGGGATCCCTTGCAGATGACCGCAGGTCAAGCAGTGACCAGAGGAGGAAGGATTCCTGGGGAGAAGCACAGAGAGAAGAAACACGACGGTGCATCTGCAACAGCAGAACCGGGCGCCTTCATCTGTCCCAGCTGCAACAAAACATGTCTCTCCCGTATCGGCCTCTACAGCCACCGCAACCTTCGAACAGTTTGACTTCACCTGCAAAGGTGCACTCCTCCATTGTCCCCTGAGATAGACAGATGCCAACAACTCGATGCTTTGCATTGCTGCGGTGAGTGAACAACCTCGTTCATGGCCCAGAATGGCTTCTGGCACCTTATTATGTTCATGGGAGAATTGCATGCTTGGAATGTTAGGGAAGTAAAACCCACCAGAACAGGAACTCCAGGTCCAGCGGACACAGACTTAGCTCCCCAAGAGTCTCCCCACCACTGGCACGGTTGCCCAAGAGGGAAGGTGACCCTCAGTTTGCAGAACAGCTCCCCACCTTCTGCATCACAATTTGAAAGGTATTGCAGCTTCCTTCTTCCCTGCCACCAGAGTGGGAAGGGTGCTGATCAAAGCTTTGGTGTGTGATGAAACCACTTTTTCGGAGACAAAGAAACAGGGCCAGTGAGTGGGAGACAAGGCCGGCCCACCCTTGAGGCATGGTGAGACTACTGCCTCGGGCGGCTGGTTCCTTGGAGGCTGGATCTGCCAACCCTGGAAGATCTGTGAGCTGGGGTGTCTGCAGACCTCATGTAAGACAGTGGATCTGCTGCCAGGAAAGCATGCACAGAGGGTCACATGAAGCTGCCTTATACCGGGTCAGACCATTGACCCATCTGACTCAGTGTTTTCAACACTGACTGGCAGCAGCTCTCCAGGGTTTCAGGCAGTCGTCTCCCCTGCCCCAGAATGGGGTCCCGAATGGGGCAACTGTGCCCCTGAAGGACCAGGTGCACAGCCTGGGAGTCATTTTGGACTCACAGCTGTCCATGGAGGCACAGGTTAATTCTGTATCCAGGGCAGCTGTCTACCAACTCCACCTGGTACGCAGGCTGAGACCCTACCTGCCCGCAGACTGTCTCACCAGAGTGGTGCATGCTCTAGTTATCTCTCGGTTGGACTACTTCAATGCGCTCTACGTGGGGCTACCTTTGAAGGTGACCCGGAAACTACAACTAACCCAGAATGCGGCAGCTTAACTGGTAACTGGGAGCGGCTGCCGAGACCATATAACACTGGTCTTGAAAGACCTACACTGGCTCCCAGTATGTTTCCGAGCACAATTCAAAGTGTTGGTGCTGACCTTTAAAGCCCTAAACGGCTTCGGTCTAGTATACCTGAAGGAGCGTCTCCACCCCCATCGTTCTGCCAGGACACTGAGGTCCAGCGCTGAGTGCCTTCTGACGGTTCCCCCGCTGCGAGAAGTGAGGTTACAGGGAACCAGGCAGAGGGCCTTCTCGGTAGTGGCACCCGCCCTGTGGAACGCCCTCCCACCAGATGTCAAAGAGAAAAACAACTACCCGACTTTTAGAAGACATCTGAAGGCAGCCCTGTTTAGGGAAGCTTTTAATGTTTAATGGGGACGCAGGTGGCGCTGTGGGTTAAAGCCTCAGCGTCTAGGACTTGCCGATCGAAAGGTCGGCGGTTCGAATCCCTGCGGCGGGGTGCGCTCCCGCTGCTCGGTCCCAGCGCCTGCCAACCTAGCAGTTCGAAAGCACCCCCAGGTGCAAGTAGATAAATAGGGACCGCTTACCAGCGGGAAGGTAAACGGCGTTTCCGTGTGCGGCTCTGGCTCGCCAGAGCAGCGATGTCACGCTGGCCACGTGACCCGGAAGTGTCTCCGGACAGCGCTGGCCCCTGGCCTCTTAAGTGAGATGGGCGCACAACCCCAGAGTCTGTCAAGACTGGCCCGTACGGGCAGGGGTACCTTTACCTTTACCTTTAGGTTATTGTATTTTATTATTCCGTTGGAAACCGCCCAGAGTGGCTGGAGAAACCCAGCCAGATGGGTGGGGTATAAATAAATTATTATTATTATTATTATTATTATTATTATTATTATTATCTGGAGATGCCAGGGATTGAACCTGGGACCTTCTGCATGCAATGCATGAGCCCTGCCAGCTGAGCTGCAGCCCTTCCCATGTACCTTACTCCCCCCCCCCCCGCTTCATGCTCTGCTTGTGTATATTTTTAAATAGAGCAAATATTGAAAGAACACTGTGAGTGATCTCCAGTGTTCTCTCCTCGAACCCAAATAGCGCTGCTCCCGAATTTCTCACGGTTCAGAGGAGTGGAAGGAGCTTAGGCTTATAAAAGCCCCCAAACTGGTTTAAAAATACATCTGCTGGAAGTTTTTGTCTTGGGTTTTAATCTCTGCCATGATGAATTCGGTTGGTGGCTTTAGGATGACAGGGTTGCCTAAGGGGGGCCCCCCCCAGCCCCCGTCTGTGAAAACGGGGAAAGAATAATACTCACCTGACACAGCTGTCATAAAGATTACAAGATAATGCACTTGAAGGGCTTTGAACACTTGAAAACCCTTATACAAAGGCCGCTTCCGATTAATAAATATGCAGTGCAATATTTATTACAATGTAATGGGTAAATATGTATTTGAATATAAATTTCCATTCGCCTGTGTCATGTTACGGCACTTAGTGCAACAGATCAGGGGTGCACACTGGGAGAGCACAGGGTCCAGAGGGTAAAGATCCAGTGCTTTCGTAAGGTTGCGGATGGTAGGCCATCTCTGCCAATCAGAAGGTCGGCGGTTCGAATCCCCGCGACGGGGTGAGCTCCCGTTGCTCGGTCCCTGCTCCTGCCAACCTAGCAGTTCGAAAGCACGTCAAAGTGCAAGTAGATAAATAGGTACCGCTTCTGCGGGAAGGTAAACGGCGTTTCTGTGCGCTGCTCTGGTTCGCCAGAAGCTGCTTAGTCATGCTGGCCACATGACCCGGAAGCTGTACGCCGGCTCCCTCAGCCAATAAAGCAAGATGAGCACCGCAACCCCAGAGTCGGCCACGACTCGACCTAATGGTCAGGGGTCTCTTTACCTTTAAACTGTGCTAGTGTGGTGCGGTGGTTCGAGCGCTGGACTGAGGCCAGGGAAACCAGGGTTTGAATCTCCGCTCAGTTACAAAGCTCGCTTGTCGGGCCAGCCACTGCCTAGCCTACCTCCGAAGGTTGTTGCGAGGATAAAATTGGGGGACGCGGGAAAACATGTCTGCCGCCTTGAGTTCATTGGAGGAAAGGCAGGAGGAGATATAAGTAACAAAAAATCCTAGCATCTGTATCGGGGTCAGTAAACTTTTTCAGCAGGGGGCCGGTCCACCGTTCCTCAGACTATGTAGTGGGCCGGACTATATTTTTTGGGGGGAAATGAACGAATTCCTATGCCCCACAAATAACCCAGAGATGCATTTTAAATAAAAGCACACATTCTTTTCATGTAAAAACACCAGGCAGGCCCCACAGATAACCCAGAGATGCATTTTAAATAAAAGGGCACCTTCTATTCATGTAAAAACACGCTGATTCCTGGACCATCCATGGGCCGGATTGAGAAGGCGATTGGGCCGCATCCAGCCCCTGGGCCATAGTTTGCCTACCCCTGATCTATATACAGTGGTACCTCGGGTTAAGTACTTAATTCGTTCCGGAGGTCTGTTCTTAACCTGAAACTGTTCTTAACCTGAAGTACCACTTCAGCTAATGGGGCCTCCTGCTGCTGCCGTGCCACCAGAGCACGATTTCTGTTCTCATCCTGAAGCAAAGTTCTCAACCCGAGGTAATATTTCTGGGTTAGCGGAGTCTGTAACCTGAAGCATATGTAACCCAAGGTACCACTGTATTACCATTTATCCCAGTATATGTAGGCATGTATGTAGGCTGAATCAAATTCCTAGTCTGTCTAGCCCAGTATTGTCTACACTGGCTGGCAGCAGCTCCCCATGGTTTCAGGAAGTTTATGGTCCCAATTCTACCTGGAGATCCTGGGGATTGAACCATCAAGCAGATGCTCTACGACTGATCTTTCTCCCTTCCCCTGTAAGTGTCCATGTGTCCCCGTGTGTCCCCCAGTATAACACAAAGCCAAAGCTCACTAATGACCTTCAGCTAGTCATGATCTCTCAGCTTAACCTACGTTACAGGATTGCTATGATAAAGTGGGGAAGAACCAGGTTCTGGGGTCTTTGGAGGAAGAATGAGATTAAATGTCATGAATAATCCTTACTGCATTCCCAGCAAGCCTCTGGGATAATCACACCGTAGCAAGCAATTGCAGGTAGCCATCTCAGTCCATGAAAACAAAACAATCCAACTGTAAAGCAAAACCCTCTTTTTAATAATTAGAAACAGCTAAAAAGTCACAGTGAAAGTGATTGCATTCTTGGCCAGCAAGATCTTGTTTAATCACCTATCCCTTTGGATTGCTAATTTTTGCCTAAAGTTAATATCCTTTGCATGCCACTGAGAGCAAGCTGCTGGTGATTAGCAGCGACGCAGCAAGCCTTGAACTCGGGTCTCAGAGATGCAGCTAGGGCTGCTCACAGACCAGACATTTAACGTAAAGTTACCAGATTTATGAATCCGGGGACACTTTTCAACTTCAATGGGTTTTGGATGGGGACTGATTTGTAAATCCGGGGACTATCCCTGGGAAACAGGGATGTCTGGTAACCTTAATTTAACGTGCATTTAAAGAGCTTACTCAGAAGAATCCTGGGGACTGAGTTTGCTGAGGGTGCTGTGGACTGTAGTTCTGTGACAGGTGAACTACAGTTCCCAGGATTCCTTGAAGAAAGCCACCTATTTTAAACATATGGTACATTTCAGTCTCAGCACCTAGGACTTGCCGATCGCATGGTCGGTGGTTCGAATCCCCGCGGCGGGGTGCGCTCCCGTTGTTCGGTCCCGGCGCCTGCCAACCTAGCAGTTCGAAAGCACCCCCGGGTGCAAGTAGATAAATAGGGACCGCTTACCAGCGGGAAGGTAAACAGCGTTCCGTGTGCTGCGCTGGCTCACCAGAGCAGCTTCGTCACGCTGGCCACGTGACCCGGAAGTGTCTGCGGACAGCGCTGGCTCCCGGCCTATAGAGTGAGATGAGTGCACAACCCTAGAGTCTGTCAAGACTGGCCCGTACGGGCAGGGGTACCTTTACCTTTACCTTTACATTTCAGTCTCTATTTTCTTGAGCACTGAATACTGTTTCTGGGTGGGCATCTGGTTTCTGGAATGTTTTAGAGGGAGAGACAATAAAGGGGGAGCAAAGTGGTCTCAGTGAAGCCATATTGTTTATTACAGCTCTACGTGTTTCAGAGTTAAGAAAACAGATAAGAGGCTTCTTTGCAAATACTGTATAAGCAGCTTCTGTGTCTTTAACATCTGCCTGGCAGGTGGTATTTAACAGGAAATTATTTTGCTGGCATGGATATGAAGGAATATGTTATGCTTCAAACCATGCGTTTTCTGTGTTTAACATTTTTGCTTTAATAGTTGCAACCCCCACCCCAGGGACCTTAGGGTGAAAGGCAGGTAATAAATTAAAACAAATAATAATAATCTCACCTGCTTCAGGAGCTATTGGCAGAAAACGGGCATTAGGACCATGATTCTTAAAATCCATAAACATAAAAAGATTCTGTGATAGGCTTAAGCGTTCAGAGTAGCTAAAGATTGTTGGACAATGTGAACTTTCTATAGAGCCAACTCATGCCAGTATATACTGTACAGTGGTACCTCGGGTTAAGAACTTAATTCGTTCTGGAAGTCCGTTCTTAACCTGAAACTGTTCTTAACCTGAAGCACCACTTTAGCTAATGGGGGCCTCTTGCTGCCGCTGCGCCACTGCTGCGCAATTTCTGTTCTCATGCTGAAGCAAAGTTCTTAACCCAAGGTACTATTTCTGGGTTAGTGGAATCTGTAACCTGAAGCGTATGTACCACTGTATATGTAACACATTATATTCTTAAGAATCACGATACGAAGGTTGTCAGATGATATAGATAGATGGATGATAGATAGATGATTGATAGATAGATAGATAGATAGATAGATAGATGATAGATATAGATAGATGATAGATGATAGATAGATAGATAGATAGATAGATAGATAGATGATAGATAGAGATAGATAGATAGATAGATAGATAGATAGATAGATAGATGGTAGATAGATGGTAGATAGATCTCCTAAAGAAGAAGCTATTTATAGCTTCTGCTTCTTCCCTGAAACACGCAGAGCTATAATAAAGAACCTTGCTTCAGTGAGCGCCAGAGCTTGTTCCCTCTTTTTTTGTCCTTTTTAGGTGCTCCTGCCCCCTATGCACGCGCGCACACACACACACACGTACGTTCTCCTGCACGGTTGGAGGGCAGCAATGCTTCTGAATACCAGTTGCTGGAAACCACACAAGTGGAGAGTGCTCTTGCACTCAGGTCCTGCTTGACAGTTCGCCACAGGCATCTGGTGTTTGGCCGCTGTGAGGACAGGATGCTGGACTATTATCATTATCATTTGTTGAATTTATATACAGTGGTTCCTCGGGTTAAGAACTTAATTCATTCCGGAGGTCCGTTCTTAACCTGAAACTGTTCTTAACCTGAGGTACCACTTTAGCTAATGGGGCCTCCCGCTGCCACCGTGCGATTTCTGTTCTCATCCTGAGGTAAAGTTCTTAACCTGAGGTGCTATTTCTGGGTTAGCAGAGTCTGTAGCCTGAAGCGTCTGTAACCCAAGGTACTGCTGTATTGCCCTATACCTAGCGGTCTCAGGGTGGTTCACAGAATAAAATCAAGATATAAAACCACAAAAATACCTAATAAAAATAAAAATAACAACCCAATTGCCCCCCCCCCAAACCCACATTTTAAAATGGCATAGGATGGAAATCGGATCAGCCAAAGGCCTGGTTAAAAAGTAACATTTTTGCCTGGCGCCTAAAGGTGTATAATGAAGGCGCCAGGCGAACTGGGGAGAGCGTTCCACAGATGGGGAGCCACTGCAGAGAAGGCCCCTTCTCGTGTTGCCACCCTCCGTACCTCTTAAGGAGGAGGCACACGAAGGAGGGCCTCAGAAGATGATCTCAGGGTCCGGGTAGGTTCATATGGAAAGAGGCGGTCCTTGAGGTACTGCGGTCCTGACCTGTTTAAGGCTTTGTGGGCCTGTTCCTGCAGGACTCCTTTTGTGTTCTTATGCATGTTAGAGAGAAAAAGTGTTTTGAATATTATCTCAAAACCCCACCCCCACCCACAAGGAACTGGCCAGGTGTTGCCCACAGTTCTTCGAGACAAAGAAGCAAAGCACATGGAGTGTGTCCACTTAGCCAACATCTGTGCCATCCTTCAACATTCCTGGTACCCTGTAGTTTTGGACTTGGGTTCCCATCAGCCCCAGCCAGCACAGCCAAAAACATCTGCGGGTCCCTGACTCAGAAGAAGAAGAGTTTTGGATTTGATATCCCGCTTTATCACTACCCTAAGGAGTCTCAAAGCGGCTAACATTCTCCTTTCCCTTCCTCCCCCACAACAAACACTCTGTGAGGTGAGTGAGGCTGAGAGACTTCAGAGAAGTGTGACCAGCCCAAGGTCACCCAGCAGCCGCATGTGGAGGAGTGGGGAATCGAACCCAGTTCACCAGATTACGAGTCCACCGCTCTTAACCACTACACCACACTGGCTGACCTGTGCTCACTTGCCAGAGTTGACTGTGCAACCTTCTGGCTATATCTTCAAGGGGTTTAGACCCTTTGCTAAACCACTGAAACTCAAAAGAGTGGGGATGGAGGCGCCTGCCATCAACGAGAGAGCGAGGAATAGAGCCTAAGGGCAAGGCAGCATTGGAGGAAGATGCTGTGAGCCAGACAAGGGAGACCCCTTGCTTGTTCCTCTCCAAAGCCCTGGAACTGGGAAACGTATGGACTGACAGCATTTACATTCCGCCAGTTCTGTGAAATCTCTTTGGGAAGTGGAGTCAGTCAGAGAAGTGGTGGGAGGCCAGAGGATTAATGGTGTGACCTCCTTTTCAGAACCGGGCTGGTGGGGACCAGTAGAGATAGCAGCTATTCTATCCTGGCAGTTCCCCCTCTGAAGCTTCTATTTGCATCACAAGGGAAGCTCCCATTGGTGCAACTGGAGGCTTCACTTAAGATGCAAATAGCAGCTTCAGAGTGGGGAATTTGGTTGAGCATAAAAAGGTAAAGGACCCCTGACAGTTAAGTCCAGTTGTGAATGACTCTAGGGTTGCGGTGCTCATCTCGCTTTACTGGCCAAGGGAGCCGATGTTTGTCCGCAGACAGGTTTTCCAGGTCATGTGGCCAGGATGACTAAGCCGCTTCTGGCGCAACGGAACACCGAAACCAGAGCAGCGCATGGAAATGCCATTTACCTTCCTGCTGGAGCGGTAACTATTTATCCACTTGCACTAGTATGCTTTTGAACTGCTAGGTTGGCAGGAGCTGGGACTGAGCAACTGGAGCTCACCTCGTCACGGGGATTCAAACCACCGACCTTCCGATCGGCAAGCCCTAGGCTCAGTGGTTTAGGCCACAGTGCCACTCATGTCCCTCATGGTTGAGCATAGCAGGGAGTAAAATAGCTAAACTCCCATGCCTCCAAATGTTCCTGCAGCTGCTCAGAAGCTCCCTTGGCTCCTATTTGCATTTTTAAGGAGTAAAAGTAGAGGGACCCCTGACCATTAGATCCAGTCGTAGCCGACTCTGGGTTTGCGGCACTCATCTCGCTTTATTGGCTGAGGGAGCCGGCGTACAGCTTCCGGGTCATGTGGCCAGCATGACTAAGCCACTTCTGGTGAACCAGAGCAGCGCATGGAAACGCCGTTTACCTTCCCGCCAGAGCAGTACCTATTTATCTACTTGCACTTTGACGTGCTTTTGAACTGCTAGGTGGGCAGGAGCTGGGACCGAGCAGCAGGAGCTCACCCTGTCACGGGGATTCGAACCGCCGACGTTCTGATCGGCAAGGCCTAGGCTCTGTGGTTTAACCCACTGCGCCACCCGCGTCCCTTTTAAGGAGTACTCATTAACAAAAATAAAAATACGGAGAGGGATATGCACAGAGGTTAACAGAACTGCATTCGCGCTCCTGTTCACTACTATGCTTATGAAGGGGTCATTACTTAGATCTCTCCCAGATCTAAGTAATGCATCACTGTCGAGCCTTGGTGAACCTGTGTGAAGCTGAAGATGGCAGCAAGTAAGGTGCTTTGCCTGCTCAGTTGAACTGCTCAGCAGATGGAGATGTTGCCGGCTGCAGCTATCTTGGAAGGACATTACGGTTATTAATGGAGCAAGAGCTCTGCTGAGGCGTGGGTCATTTTGGCGCTGTACGGCATGACTTTATAAAAGGAGGACTCCTTTCTCAACCCTTTGTCTGGCTGCGGAAAAAAAAGACTGGACTATTATGGATAGCCTCGGCTACCAGTCTTTAAGAGTAATGGCCCAGCTGTGCATTGCTGGCATGAACTGTGCAGAGGTTAGCACACACACACCCCTGGCAAACTCAGGATGAGAAAGGAAAATAAATATCCATGCAGAACTTGAGACTGTTTCAAGATGTGGAGAGCTGGTGTGGTTTAGTGGCTAGAGCATTGGACAAGGACCTGGGGAGATGAGGAGTTCAAATCGCTACTCGGCAGTGAGGCTCACTGGGTAGGGCCAGTCACTGCCTCTCAGCCTAGACTACCTCACAGGGTTGTTGGGGGGATTAAATGGGGGGGGGGGAGAAAGCCACTTCTGCCCTGCAGAGGAGGTGGGATTGCGGGCGTCAACCCCCCCCCCGTGTGATTGGGGGAATCCCTGACCGCATCACCCCCTGGCCAGGCAATTGGTTGGCTCTGGGGGCGTGGCCTGCCCTATTTAACACAGACGCCTCCGGGGATCTCTTTTCCCACCTACCAGCTGTTCCTGTTTCCCACCCTCCTGCCCTTTAAGGTTTTCGTTCCTTGACCTTGCTATGGACCTCGGCTGGTCGCCGTTGAGGGGCCTGGTAGGAATTTTTCCACTTGGCAAATTGGCACCAGCCACTTGGTTCTCGCCTACCTCGTAGCAAATCATCACAACTTTCTTGGTATTGGCGGTTAGGCATTGGTATTGGTATTGTTTTGTAGATGGAAGAGGGGAGGAAGCGCCATCACCTTCCCCACTTATGGAAGGGTAGTCCGATAAAGGATTCTGGGGGGCGTGGCCCTGTCCGAAGCCTAAGGAGGTGAGGGCCTAAGGCACGCCCCCTAGCGGTGACCCCGGGGGAGTTCCTAGTTGATGTGCATCAGCAGGACTCCCCCTACTGGTGGTTAACCCTTCCCGGACTTCAAGCGGACGGGCTGAAGCTGGATATAGTCGGTTAGGACCAGTGCCTAAGCCAATACCGCTCATCACCTGTAACCAATAAAGTTGTGGCCTTATTTAGCCCATTAACCTTAATAATTGTGTCATGTGTCTTTATTTCCACTGGGAGCGGGGCGGCAACTCACTACTCAACCATGAGACCACCTTGAGCTGCTTGGAGAAGACGGTGGGATATAAATTTAGTGAACAAGATGAGTACATCATGCACAGCACTCTGAAGAATAACTTAACACCTCTCGTTTTTGTTTGACGTCCATTTCTAGGTAGTGTTCATGGCTCAGGGTTCTACCTGATTAGTCATGTCCATTCATTTCAGTGGGTTAGTCTGAGCGTGACTTAACTGGACACAACCCTTAATAATAAAAATGATTAAAAAATAATAATCTCAAAACGAGCAGTGGGTTGGACAATTTCCCAGTGCTGCTGTGTAGTTAATCTGACTCGGGGAACCTGGTTCAGCCAATCAGGAAATAGGTTTGCTCACAGCTGATTCCTGCATTGCAGGGGATTGGACTAGATGTCCCTCAAGGTCCCTTCCAACTCTACAATTCTTTGTAGGCATCGAGTCATGGCAGTCTAGACTTGGGGAGGGAATGCATCACAGGATACTGAAAACATTGAAAATTGGGAATGTCCCCATTTGAAACCCTGGAGAGCTGCTGCTAGTCAGTGTAGACAATACTAAGCCAGATGGGCCAGTGGTAGGCAGCTTCCTATGAGCTGTAGCTCAGTGGCAGAGCACCTGCTTTGTATGCAGAAGGTCCCAAGTTCATCTCCAGGTAGGCCTGGGAGGGACCCCTGTCTGTAACCCTGGAGTGCTGCTGCCAGTCAGTGTAGGCAATACTGAACTAGATGGGCCAGTGGGCTGACACAGTGTAAAGGCGGCTTCCAGTGTTGCCATCCTTTCATAAAGATGGTTATGGTGCTCAGAGAGACAGAGGGGATTGAGAAAGAGAGAGAAGAGCTACAGCTGCTTCTCCTATTCATGGCAACACAGCGTGCCAAGATACGCCGCTGGGAGAATTCAGCTAGCAATGCCTTTGCCTGGCGAGGAAGGGATTGTAATAATATTTTACAGGCTTGAATGCAGTGTTTCTGCTGCCACCTTGTGCTCGTGCTCTGTGAGAGCAATGTTTTGAAGGCTACGCAGTGCATAGCACTGCCTGCTATTACTTGATGTGTGTGTGAGTTCTGCAAAAATGCCATTGCCATGATAATAGTTGTACTAGTGGTGCAGTTATACTGGACCACCAACATATCATTCTGCTTCATCAGCTGTTCTGCAATGCTTCCCTCAGTGTGATTCAATCATTGCCATCCGGAGAGGGACTTTTGCACTATAGAGCAACAGATGTGGGACCAAAAAAAAACCCCCAAGCAAACCCAACCTAACCCCACCTAGAGCATTTGTGGTGTGAAAAGTTACAGGGTTTCCACCAGAAGTTGCAGGACATGCCCTGATAGGAAACAAAACAATAGGTGCTGAGCGTTGAGATAGCTCAATTAGTGGAGCGTGAGACCCTTAATCTCAGGTTGATGGGTGCAAGTCCCATGTTGGGTGAAAGATTCCTCTGCATTGCAGTGGGTTGGACTAGTTGACCCTCAAGGTCCCTCCCAACATGGCGATTCCGTGATCCTATGTCTGCCCCGAAAACCTTTGCATAAACAAATAGTACCGGAAGCAGGATTGCGTATAACTGCTCTGATGTCATCTTGAGCACGAATCATCATAATTTTGTTTTTTTCAAAAATTGTCCAGAGGCACGTTCCCTCTATTTGACAGAAGGGATGGGACTTCTGCCACCAGAATCCAAAGATGCAGGTGGTGGTGGGGGGGAGATTTCCTTCCTAAGTAGGTCACCACAGCACTCTGACTCATATCAATAACTCTGGGCTGTCATCCCTCACTCCTGTCTCAATTTCCCAACTCAGATCATTTTCTTCCTTTTTACCATATTTCCGCTCTATAAGATGCACCAGACCATAAGATGCACCTAGCTTTTGGAGGAGGAAAATAAGAAAAAAATATTCTGAATCCCAGAAGCCAGAACAGCAAGAGGGATCACTGCCCAGTGATCCCTCTTGCTGTTCCTGGCTTCTGGGATAGCTGCGCAGCCTGCATTCGCTCCATAAGACGCACACACATTTCCCCTTACTTTTTAGGAGAGAAAAAGTGAGTCTTATAGAGCAAAAAGTACAGTAATTCTTTCACCTTGGTCAATTTTCTTCTGGCCTGATTTGGCCTGGCTTTCCAACACCTGGCCCAGAATGCAAATCGTGTACCACCTGGCAACCCTGCTCTGCGGCCTCCCATTTTTAATGTGCTTCTCCGCCCCCCAATCCCTTTACCCCCCGCTTTTTCACATGTATGCAATTGCCATAAGATTAGATAGCGATCACTGTCCTGTTAGTGATAGACCCCGTTGTCGCCATTATCAGCCAGCCATACCAGAGTCAGTGGTGGCTGGTGCCCCATTGGGACTCAAGGGGCAGGAGCCAGGGACCCCCAAGAGCAGGAGGATCCAGAGCCAATGGTGGGGAGAGCCGATGAATGCTAATTTTTACCCCATCCTCCCTGCTGAGATGTACAAGGGCAACATGGAGACTGAGGAGGGGAAGGAAGTGGACAGCGCCACCCCCTGGACTGGTGGCAGGCAAGGGGTGGCAGATTGTGGTTGGTGGGGGGCAGTGTCCCACTTGCCCAAATGGACTGGAGGCGAAGCAGCTTTGACAAAGATGCAATTGACACAGGCAGAATCTCTCCCATATTTATTGTCAGAGGTTGGATCTGTACCGCAATTGGGTAGGTGCAAAAACAAGAGAGAGGGGGGAAAAACCAAACCAAAATAACAGGGAGCTGAGAATTAGGATAGCATGGGGTGGTGGTAGTGATTACAGCTTGGTGTGCAGAGGAAAATGGGCTCAGCCCAATTTGGCACAAACACTCATATATTACAAATACATACAACGGGGAGGCGCAGCAGCATGGCTGGGCGCTAGAATGTGGAGGTGGAGTGGGGTGGAGAAGGGGCTGAGCACACCTGGGCAAGAAGCAGCAGCAGGATTGCTGCTGCAGCAGCTGTATGGCAGGGATAAATTCAGCCGGTGTAGCAACTACGGACGCTTCCAGACTGCCTCTGTTTTCAAGAGGGATTCAATGACATACCGGCAAATGAGGTCTTGCACACTGAATTCACTTCTCCAAAAGATCGGACTTTTTGCAGTAAGGAAAGTGACGGGGAAAATGCAATAGGAAATGTGGAGGGATAACACTTGCTCTTAGCTCCCTGCAAATAAATCAAGACGAATGCCCGGGTCATGCGGAAATGCCCTAAAAGTTGTGGTAGCTTCAAGACAAAACAAATCTATTTTGATTATGAGCTTTTTCATGGCCTCGATAAATGTGCTGGACTTTGAGGTGCCACCAGACACTTTGCTGGTTTTTGTCTTGTTTTTTCCCCCTGCAACAGACTAGCACTCCTCTAGAATTTATCATCGTGGTGGTTTCCATTGTGACACCTCCAGGTTGCATCTTTTGAATTTATGCTTGTCAGGCAGATGTTAAAGCTACAGAAATAAAACTGCCAACTCTATTAAGGTGTGTGTGTGTCTCTGTGTGTGAGAGTGATGTGCTGTTCCATAAGAGTTTTTTCCATGTTTGTTTGTGAAGGGGGAACAGGACAGCTGGTGATCTGCTTGTTCAAGACAACACCCACACACTCCATTTCTCTGGCACTCCCGTTCCCCTCTCTCTTATTAACTTGGGGAGGTTCCTTTTCCCTCTACAGTGAGAGAAAGTTTCGGGAGTTCTGTCCTCCAATTCCAGCTGGAGTGGCCTCAGTCACAGCCTACCCAAAAGCCATTGGTAAGAGCCAAAATGTTGATGACAGACATCTTTCTCCAGGGGGAGGAATGCGTGGGGAAGGCAGCAGAGTGCATAATGGTAGGGGCAAGAAATTAAAAGGGAACTGCTACATGATCAAGATCACATAAGTGCAACCAAAATTGTGGGAAGGGACATGATTTGTGGCAGGTGGACTGGGGAATAAGGTACAAAAGAGACTAGGCCACACAGAGTACTGGAAATGTGATGGTCTTTTTCTGCTTTCTCTTGCAGAGTCGGGGAAGGATTAGAACCTGAGAGACAGGATGCCATTAGTAGACCTTAACCAGGTAAGATCAGGCGGAGGATTGGGATATATGATGGGTGGAAAGAGTGGGCAAACAGCACTTGCCCCCGAGGATTAAAAGCACCCCACAGAAGGTTTAGAGTCCAGCAGTGCTGGGTGGGTTTGGGGGAAGAGACCTAGTGGAGCTGTACTGGGGATAGTAATGAAAGCTGGGATGGAGCCGGTCCCAGTTGCTCTGATGGCTGGGAATGGGGTGGTCCAGCCTATCTGGTACGAGGAAGTGAATGCCCTCCTTGCCTGAGGTTTGAATGCTAATACTGAAACTATTGGATGAGGTGATCTTGGAGGAGAGGAGGTTAGCCTTTGCGCCATGTGGAGGAAATGTGGAAGTTTGCATGTGCTGGGGTGGGTATGTGTGTGCATGGAGCCCTTGTCCCCTGCTGCTAGCAGCACCTCCGTCCTACCGATGTCAGACCAAGCCAACCTGATTTCACAGCTTTCCCATTAATGGTATGAAGGTACCTAAGGTACACAGCCAAATTGCAAGCAGGCAGGTATGGTGCCAGCAGTTGGCCGAGTCAGGCATTGGCTGAAGGACCCACACCAGCCCAGCCACACCGCCATGCACCGCTTGCCCCAATGGCCCCCCAGATGCATTTTAAGGGGGTGGGGGATAGGAGTGCTTTCGAATGAGAGCCAAGCTTGGCTCCCATCTGGAGTGGCCGCATGCCATTTGACCTAGAACGCAATGCCCCATCCCAAAGACCTGTGGCATTCATTGACTTCACAGATCTGCGGTCGGCCACCACACATGGGAGCCAGGATTAGCCCCTGCCCCCAAGCCCCACTGCAGCAGAGTCACGTCTAGGGCCCTGGTGGAAGGTGGCAAGTGAGGCCGCCGACAAAGCGGCGAAAAGCTCGCGGCAGCCACTGCCACCAGCCATCAGGGGTCTTTATTGACTTCTCGCACTGGGAGCCTCCTGACTATGCGAAGGGCTGAGTCTCCAATACTGCCAACTTTCCCTGCTACCCCCAAACAGCTGACCTTGGTGCCTGGTGTTATTGCTAGAGGAAGAGGGTACAAGAAAATCAAATCACAGTCTCAAAAAGCGTGGCCTTCTCCAGGGGGGCTGCAGTGAGACTGTCTGGCGGTGGCAGCAGTTTTGTCTCCGCTTCGGGTGTCATGTATTCCAGGTGGTGGTGGCCCCAGACGGGGGTGGTCAGCAATTGCCAGCGCTGGGGGAGAAACGAGGCAGGGGTGTCAACAAGCAACTCAAGGCACAAGCACGTCCGCTTGTTCACTATTTGTTTATTTACATAGAGCATTTTTTCCATCTCGCTTAAAAACTAGCACAGTCGGGGTCCTTACATCCGTTAGCCATCAGTACAACGGAGGGACTTTAAAGGAAAAGCCTAAAATGTTATCCTAGCGCAGAACCGTAGCTGGGTGATCTTGCGCCCCTGGCAGAACCGTCCAGATTGTGCCCCCCCCCCAGCCACAGACAAATTAGCTCTTCTTTCTGCCGCTTCTCCAACCCGCCTCCCTCCACCCATTCAATTCACCCTCTATTTAAAACCATTTATTATGAGACAATAATCAATATTTATATTTATGGACATATTTTGTGCATGCGTCCCATCCCCTGCCAGGGGCCCACCTCGCCACTCCCTAGCTGCGGCCCTCCCCTAGCGTACATTAAAACCAGCAACCAAGGCCAAATGAATGGTACACCAAAACCAACCAACCAACATCAATCTGATGGCATGTGAAGACTTTTTTTTTTAAATAAACAATCTGTCCAGGCATTTTCAGCATGGAGGGCAAACTGGTTTTAACAATAGTTTTTGGCTTTGCCGCTCTGCTGAGTTTTATTGCACCTGTCATGATTTCGTCCTGCGCTTTTTAACGTTTTCATGTAATTTTTTATACCTAGCATTTTGTTGCACCCTGTCCTCAATGGCTGAAGGATGGCCTAGAAATCTCTTCAACGCGCAAATCACACACAGCCCTTCTGAGGACTCAAAGGTAAAGGTACCCCTGACCGTTAGGTCTAGTTGTGGACGACTCGGGGGTTGTGGTGCTCATCTCACTTTACTGGCTGAGGGAGCTGCTGTTTGTCCGCAGACAGCTTCCAAGTCATGTGGCCAGCATGACTAAGCCACTTTTGGCGAACCAGAGCAGCGCATGGAAACGCCGTTTACCTTCCCGCCAGAGCAGTACCTATTTACCTACTTGCACTTTGGTGTGCTTTTGAACTGCTGGGTTGGCAGGAGCAGGGACCGAGCAACAGGAGCTCACTCCGTTGCGGGGATTCGAACCGCTGACCTTCTGATCGGCATGCCCTAGGCTTTGTGGTTTAGACCACAGCACCACCTGTAAATGGGAAGGTGTGTACACCTTTCCTAAAAAGTGGCAGAGAGTGAGCCAAGCGGGCATCCGTGGGGAGAGGGTTTCAAACATGGGGAGCCACAAAATTAAAAAGCCTGTTACTGAGGCCTCCTTCCCACCAGTGGGATGGGCCGCAGATTCAGTCTGCTTGGAAGTGTGAACAGCTTTGCGGGTGGCGTGAGAGTGTTGAGAGAAGTGGAAGTTCCTCCTGCTTCAATGGCAGAAAAGCCTCCCCCAAATCTTACGCTGTGGTTCTGAAGTGGAGAATGGGACTGAAGCCGAGGCATGGAAAACCCAAGATCCTTGAGAACCTTGGAACAGGATCTCCAATAAGCACAGAAGCCCATTTGGCACCTGCCTCTCCAAATCTATGCTTGCATCTTCTCTGTGCTTTTAAAGTCTTAGCACCACCGCAAGCTGCTTGGCCGGAAAGAGGGAAGTACTGTATAAATAACAGCTGCTTTAGCAACCGCAGAACCTGCTTCGGAGCTTTTATTTGGGTGACTGGAGATTACATCATACGGATGCTAGGCAGCTCCAAAAAGCCATTCTCCTCCCCAGGTCTAGCAGCATGGCTGGCTAGCAGCCTGCAATTCAGCGTAGCAGTCATGGCTGTGCCTGATAGCTGGCTGCACAGTGTGCAGAGGAGGCGTGCATGTCTCATTTGTAAAACAAGAGGGCCGGCCCCTCTCACAGCCACCTTCATCAGCAGAAGTATCCAGCTTGGCATCAAGTCTGTGCTGTGCAAATTCCTTAGAGCATCTCTAAGGTCACACTGCCTGGGACGTGGGTGGCGCTGTGGGTTAAACCACAGAGCCTAAGACTTGCCGAACAGAAGGTCGACAGTTTGAATCCCTGCGACAGGGTGAGCTCCCATTGCTCCTGCCAACCTAGCAGTTCGAAAGCACGTCAAAGTGCAAGTAGATAAATAGGTACCACTCTGGCGGGAAGGTAAACGGCGTTTCTGTGCGCTGCTCTGGTTCGCCAGAAGCGGCTTAGTCATGCTGGCCACATGACCCGGAAACTGTATGCAGGCTCCCTCAGCCCATAAAGCGAGATGAGCGCCGCAACCCCAGAGTCGGCCACGACTGGACCTAATGGTCAGGGGTCCCTTTACCTTTACCTTAAGGTCACACTGAATGATTGCAAGCTGCAACAAGGGAAAGATAACTATGCTGGAATAAGCACACACACCGTACACTTAAAGCACTCCTAAACCGCATGACTTCCCCCCAAAGATTCCTGGGAACCGTAGTTTATCACAGATCAACAGCTGCTGGCATCCTTAAACTACAGCTCCTATTATTCTTTTTGGGGAAAGCCATGACTGTCACAGTGCTGTAAATGTACGCCGTGTGGATGTGAGGACACCACTGCAGCCTCATAGCAACACCTAGACGGGTCTACAGCAAACTGCACCGTCGCCAGGAAGACCAAATGGGACACTTGGCAGGCCTCAGCTTGCCAGCAGAGCAAGGTGCCTGGCAACTCCATCCTAACAGGCTGGGACTGGCCAGAGGCGAGAGACTGATTACTCACCTGTTGGAAGGAGCCCTTGCTTCGCAGAAGCTTATAAGCGACCGTGCAGGGGATGCAGAGCATGGAGGAAAGGGCCAGAGCCCAGCCAATAGCCTCACCCCACCATGGGTAGATGTAGGTCTTGTTGTAAGTCAGTGGTTGGTAGTTCACCACATGGAACAGGAAGATGCCCTAGTGGTGAAGGAGGGAGGAGATACCAGAGATGATAATTATTATTTTTAGCCTTGGGTAGGGGGAATAGAGGTGGCAGCCAAAACCCAGTCCTAGTTCTCTTGTGCTAAACAAAACACCTTCTCAAAACGTGCTGCCATCTGCCTTATTGCAGGGCAGATTCGAGGGTAAACCCTACGTGGAACAAGTCTGCTCCTGCGGCTTGATGGAGGTAGAAACTGTCTCTCATGTCTTGTTACACTGCCATTTCTACAGGAATATACACTCGGTATTTATCACTCCTGTTATACAAAAATCTCCAAATGGGTCCGAACTTCAATGTCTAAAACTCCTAGTAGAGGACAAGGCTCTAGAGATCACACTAAGGGTGGCCAAATTATGTGTGACTGCCATAAAACTTAGGGAACAAGCTGTACTACCAAAATGATTAAGGTTTTAAATGAAAATTTTAGGTTATATTTTAGTGATCAAGATTTAATATATATTTTTAACTGCCGCTATATCTGAACTGTCTCTGTTATACCCAATTGCAATTCAATGTATTCCTGTTCTGTTTTATGATTTTCCTGATATTGTAAGTGAGCCGGAACTGGTCAGTGACCGTAATAATAAAATTCATTCATTCACACCTTCTCAAATATCAGTACACCTGGCTACAAGACTGAGGAGATCTCCTAGGAGATCTGTCAAAGATGCTTTAGTTGAAATTCCTGCGTTGCTAAATGATCCTTGTATGATTCTAACTACGGAGAATGGGATAACCCTGCAGTCTTGCCCCTGAAACAGGTTAGACAAATCCAGCATGAAGAAGAAGTGCAATCACATTTGAGTAAACTCGGACAGGTATTTTGCACAGTGCAGGGGAGAGACAATAACGACCAGTGTTCCTTAGTATGTGCTGTACTATTTAAATGTAGGCAAACTACAAGTTTCTTTCGGCTGGGAATGTGGTAATCTAAAAACACCACCGACACCACGCATACACCAGTACGGGACCGCTCAAATATAGTCGCAGCAGTCAAATATTTCGGCAGCAAGTCAAAACAAATGTGTGAAAAGCCAGGCTGATTTAGCCCATGTTTGAAACAGGGCCCTTCTCCAATAAAATAATAATAATAATAATAATAATAATAATAATAATAATAATAATAATAATAATTTATACCTATTTATACCCCGCCCATCTGGCTGGGTTTCTCTAGCCACCCTGGGCAGCTTCCAACATAATGCTAAAATACAATAACCTATTAAACATTAAAAGCTTCCCTAAACAGGGCTGCCTTCTTCTAAAAGTTTGGTAGTTGCTTTTCTCTTTGACATCTGGTGGGAGGGCGTTCCACAGGACGGGCGCCACTACCGAGAAGGCCCTCTGCCTGGTTCCCTGTAGCCTCACTTCTCGCAATGAGGGAACTGTCAGAAGGCCCTGGGCGCTGGACCTCAGTGTCCGGGCAGAACAGTGGGGGTGGAGATGCTCCTTCACGTATACAGGACCTTCTGCCCCACTGCTTTCAACTCACCACACACACCACTGGGGTGATGAGAGACCAGCACCACTTCATGTAGGGCAGCGGTCGGTAGCCAATCATACGGGCAACGTCGTCCATGAAGCGGTCAGCTCCTGCGCGGAAGAGCAAATCAGTTTTGGGCCTCGAGCCAGGCCGTCCCCTCCCGCACCAACCTGAAAAGGGCCCCATTCACAGCACCCAGATCTCCGGCAGCCTTGGGTGGGGAGAGCCAAAGCAAGAGTCAAGCAGAGGACTGTGCAGGGAGGGAAAGTGTTTGCTTTTCCTGAAATCTCCTTGCCCCTGTGTCTCCCTTGCCACTTACCATAGACCCAGGCAATCACCACACACTCCCAGAAGGCCTGCCACAGAAGGGTGATCCCGCTGGCCGAATAATTGTCAAACAGTTGAAAGACGTACATGCCGCCCTAGGGTCACATGGCACAGGAAAAGAACCGATTACCGAATACGCGCATTATCCGTGTTGCTTATTATTATTCCAAGTAGAGAAATTCCAGCCATGATGAGGAGTGGGGCTATGGAGACAGGGCCACGGGGACTTGTTTAGACAGTGTATCACACAGACACACATCACACACACACACAGAGACACGGGCCCCTCTCTGCAAACAGCATGTCCCAAGCACAGCCAAATGGGCAAGCCTTGAGCTTCTAGCTCCGGCCATCCAGGATGGGACTTGCCAAGGAACTGAAATGGTCCTGACCATTAATGGCTGGAACCTGAATCACGGATACTTCTTTCGACAGGTTGATCATGGGGACATGGGGAAGGTGACAATGCGGTAGTTACCCCATGTCAATGGAATTCCCCTCCCCTGGAACAGTAATTCTCAAACATGGGTCTCCCATTATTTGTTGGACTACAACTCCCATCATCCCTACCTAGCAGAACCAGTGGTCAGGGATGATGGGAGTCGTAGTCCAACAACAATGGGAGACCCATGTTTGAGAAACACTGTGGCCTGAAGGTTGGCTGGAGTCCTAGCCAGAGCATCTCTTGCATGCAGCATGATGGCTTTTCTCTTTGGGAAGACATAGGGAGGCTATGGCTCATGAAGCCATGGGTGCTGGTGGTGCGGAGAGGCATTTTAAACTGACTACACCTTCCGAGTAATTCTTATTACCCAGGAGTTTGGACTGTGCCCAGGAGCTTCTGGTGGCCCACCCAGAAAACGAGCCAGCCCCTCCCAGGCAAGCCCATGTAGCACTCACGTTTCGTATAGAAAGGGTTTCTCCCACACATTGGCCTCACCTGAGTCACCATGGAGAGGTCAATGATACAGCAGACAAGGCAGCAAATCGCAGCGGTGATCTCTCTGCGTGGCGAGCCTGCTGCTGGCTGCGGAAACAGGTCTAGGATGCCAGTGATGAAACCCTCCACTCCCACAAACTGGCAGGATGAAATAACATATGAGAGAGAGAGAGAGAGGGGGGGGGTAAACTTGGCACGAGGTGCTGGTCTACGCTCTGCTTAACACAGAGGTGTGGAACCTCAGGACTGAGGTCAAGCTGTGGCCCTCCAGGCCTCTCAACCTGGCCCCTGGGACTCTCTCTGGCCCTGCTTTGCGCTCTGCACACGCCCTGTGCCCCCTCAGCAGTGCAAACACATGAGCTCCATTTGCATTCAGGTGAACTGGCAAGTTCTGGTTCAGTCTCTTTTACTTGCCCTGTGGGCACAGCATTACGCTCCCATTTCCATCATGCCATTGTAACCTTCTTCTTATCATGGCATGCTCTTCCTCCCTCCTTTCCTTCCCCCCTCCCTCCCGGCTGCCAACTTCTTAAACACCTCCTCCTCCCATGCTTCCAACAGCACCACCTTCCCGTCTGCGGCCGTGTTAGCAAACCCGTAGCACAAACGCCGCCCACTGATTTCTGCAAGTAAAAGAAGCCGCTTTCCCTCTACGCCAGCCTTTCTCAACCTGTGGGTCCCCAGGTGTCGTTGGACTACAACTCCCATCACCCCTAGCTAGCAAGGCCAGAGCTCAGGGATGGTGGGAGTTGTAGTCCAACAACATCTGGGGACCCACAGGTTGAGAACCGCTGCTCTACGCCATTTCTGCATCGTGCCTCCCCCCGCAATGTGCTCTGCTCAATAAAAAACACGCTCCCCATGAGTGGCTTACCTGGCTGTCCAGCCCCAGGACCAGAAGCATGAAGAAAAAAAGTGTCGCCCAGAGAGGGGAGAGTGGCATGAGCGTCACAGCTTTGGGGTAGGCAATGAAGGCCAGGCCTGGACCTGCAAGAGACAAAGTGAGTTAAGAGGGGTGTCGGCTGCAGCGATAGCCACCAGCTTGGGGACTGAACGGATTCAGGAAGGACGAGGCTACTCATGTCTACTAGCCGCACCTGTGGCTCTGTTCTACCTCCACTGCCACAAGCATTATGCCTCTGAATACTGGGAAGCACAGGTGAGCAGGGTGATGCTGCGCTCATGTCCAGCTTGCAGGCTTCCTATAGGACGCTGCATGAAGGTGGGCCATTGGCCACATCTAACAGGCTCTTCTTACATTCTCCCAAAATTCTAAGAAGTTACCTAAGCTTAGCATGCAAGAACACACCATTGGCCAGGCCGGTCCTGTTCTTCCCACTCTGATTGGCTGCAGTTCTTCGTGGTCTAGTCAAGGTTCTCTCCTGTGCTGCTGGTTGAGGTTCTTTTAAATGGAGATGCCATTGAGCCTTGAGGGACACACGGGAGCTGCCTTCTTCTAAATCAGACCAAAGCTCCATCTAGTTCAGTGCTGTTTACGCTGGCTGGCAGAGGCTCTCCAGGGCTTCAGACAAGAGCTATTTCCTGGCGCTACCTGGAGGTGCCTCCCAGCTATTTTGCACCCACGCTCCACACCCTGAAGAACCTGCCTTTTCATAGGGAAAGGGGGGAATGGACTGATGAGGTGGGAATCGGAGGAAATCCCCACAGCTGGCGCTCACCTGACTCTGCCACCTGGGAGATGTCCACGCCCTGCTCCGATGCCATGAAGCCCAGGACGGAAAACACCACAAAGCCAGCAAAGAAGCTGGTTGAGCTGTTGATCACAGCCAAGACGTAGGCGTCCCTGTAGGGAGGATCAGGCAAGTCAATAGCCACAAGCCCACCCTCCTCTCGGACCCAGTGCCATCTCAGTTCACCTCCCTTACAAGAGGCTACAATGCTTGTACCATGTTAGAGGTGCCCAGGACACCAGCCTGCCTGGAAATCACCCTTCCTTCCCTCTAATAAACCCAGTTGCCCCCTGCGAGGACAGAAAGACACTCTGCACATGTTCCAATGTACTCTTGTCACATGTTCTGGGACTGAATCTCACCACTAAGTATAGGTTGAGGGGTTCAAATTAAACCAGAGTTGGCTAGCATTAGATGGCAAAGGGTTCTTTTTTTGGGGGGGGACACTCCAGCATGGGTAAGATTTTGCATCGCAGATGGCAGCAAGCAGCTGCATTAAACAGTGCACAATATAGGCACTATCCAATCTTCTGCTGGAAGGAAACTCCCTCCTGAAGCTCAGCTGTACTGTGCTAAACTCTGGCTGCTGTCACCATGAAGTTAGAATAATAGAATTGTAGAGCTCTAAGGGACCCCTGAGGGTCATCTAGTCCAACCCCCTGCATAAAGGGCATCTTAGGACAGTGGTGGTGCATCAAAGGCTTCTAGGTATGTGGGGTAGAAGCTTTTGCCGCACTCCACCCCCATATTAACTCCCCAACTCCACACACTCCCTTGAATGTTGCATTCGAGACAAATTGTGTCTCCATTTAAATTTATTAATTTCCTTATTTTATCCAGATTTCCAAATTTGTATGATGTCATAGAGCAGGACTTGGCAACCTGTTTGATCTTTAGGGACACATGCAAACAGTGGCTCGATGGTTTGTTTCCTGCCATTTCCTGCTTCCTGGTAGCTGACGTTGCCAGGGTTTAGTGTGTGTGTGTGTGTGTGTGTGTGTAGCTTTCACCTGCATCAGCAGCAAATTAATTGGTGGCAACCATGGAGGTAACTAGCAGACCACACATGACATGAAAAACCATATTGGCATCTGGCGCCTGGTACTACGATCTGCAAAATGGAACACGACCAGTTTTATTGTGGCCTGATGATTATCAACAGAGGGAGGGAGGCTTTTTCACTTGCGGCATCCATGCTGCAGAATGCCCTCCCTGCTGAAATGTGAGGGGCCCTATCAGTGTTGGTATTCCGCCAGCTCCTGAAGGCACACCTTTCAGGCGAGCTCTCCCCTGAGCTGAACTAGTGATTTTAATGGAATCGTTTTTTGAGTATTCTCGCTATGTATTAAAGTTGTAAGCTGCTTAGAAGACATTTTGGCACATTAAGTAGTATATAAATTAATAATACTGATGACAAGGGTGAGGGTGGCGTCTAGCCCATGGGTTCGCACAACATAGAGAAAACAGAGAAGTTTCATGGAAGGAAATATGCATATCTGTGCATACTCTACACTTAAAGAACAAACAAACAGCAACCCAGACTTCTATGCTAAATGCAACCTAAAATCTGCACCAAGAAAAGCTGAATTCTGTGACCAACATAAATGATCAAATCAAGCACATTTGCAGACATTTTCGCCTTGCATAATTCATTCATCTTCTGCCAGTCATAAAAATGCTACTGTATTTACCCCCCAACTCAGTACACACTGCGAACACACACACACAGTTTCTGATGTTTTACCAAGCAATGTTCACATAATTTCAGCCCTGTATTTGTCGCCTTAGCTGTAAACTTGCTTTTAAAAAGGAGGGAGAGAGGGAATGGAGATGGTCAGGCTGCTGAATTCTCTGTACAGCACCAAATTCTGTACTTGTGCAGAATAGCAAAACACAGAAAAGGGGAAGCAATAAATGTGTTGGAAGATGACATGCACATTGCGGAATGGGGTGTGGCTGGGGACAAGGAGAGAGGTGAGGACCTAGTGGGTGCAGGGTATAGATGCCACAAGAAGCCCTAGTAGCATTTTCAAGGCTTTTATTCAAGACCACAGGGGCTGGAAACAAACTCTTGTTTAAATAAAAGCAGTGTCTCCATCAGGATTCAAACAAAGCCAGCAGATTCCACACTTGGGGACTGAAAGCCATGCAGATCTCTTTTTAAGACTACCCGTATGTGGTGTGGGGCCTCACCTGTAGCAGTTGTTGTGGAAGCGGTTGTAGCTGCCAAGTGCGGTCAGGGCTCCCAGCCCGATAGCATATGAGAAGAAGATCTGGGTACCAGCATCAATCCATACCTGGGGTGAGGGGAACAGCTGTGGTATAAACCCCACCAAGTGTGGGGCAGAACTCTTGCTTGCATGACCAGGCCTGGCCTGGCCAGAGGGCAAAGGCGCAGTTAGATGTAAAGGCCTGCCTCCCTGCACACAGATATTGGCTACAGCCTCCGTTTCCCCAGCTGCTTCCCTGTTTGAAACCTTCCACATCCCCTTCTCTCGGTGAATGTGCCATCCTAGTTCTTACCTGAGCGACAGCAAGCTTGGTCCAGTCCGGTTTCAGGTAGTAGATGATGCCATCTAGCGCACCGGGCAGTGTCACGCCATGCAAGAGCAGCAAGATGAGAACCACGTAGGGGAAGAGTGCAGTGAAATAGACCACCTGCCAAGCAAGAATCTTATTATTATTATTATTTAAAAAATTATTAGATTTTCCACAATTATAACAAAAACCACAAAACAGAATGAAACACAAAAACAGAAAGAAAAATACACCAATGAACGAAAAAAGGAACAATAAACAGATAAACAATAACAACAAACTTAATTCTTTACAAATCCAACCCTTTAAACATCTTGGTTGACTTCCTCTAGTCCCTCCCTTCTGAGTTTCCTTGTAGTTGAAAGTAACAGCTTTCCAATATCTTTATTAAACTAAAACAATTTCCAATTATAATCCATCTTATTCTCTTTTCTTAATATTCTAAATCCCATTTATTTAATTATAACTTAGTTTAATCCTAGGCCTATTTGTTTCTTTCAAGTCATTTATAATTTTTTATATTGCAATATTTATTCAAATAGTCCTTAAATTTCCTCAAGCAAGGATATTTTTAGGACATCGCCAGCACCCATGGGTGCTGAGTGGCTGCATTCAGATTGGTGGGTTGCAAGGTGTGGATGCCTGGTCTGTAGGAGGAAGGGATGGGGCTCATGTTAAAAAATGTGTCTTTTTTACTGGGAAATGATATATAATGAAATGAAAAGGATGTTTAAAATAACGTTGGGGGGACGGGACCCAGAAGCCTTTCTTCTGCGAATTATAGGGATAAAAGGTAAAGGGACCCCTGACCATTAGGTCCAGTCGTGGCCGACTCTGGAGTTGCGGCGCTCCTCTCGCTTTATTGGCTGAGGGAGCTGGCGTACAGCTTCCGGGTCATGTGGCCAGCATGACTAAGCCGCTTCTGGCGAACCAGAGCAGCGCACGGAAACGCCGTTTACCTTCCTGCCGGAGTGGTACCTATTTATCTACTTTGACGTGCTTTCGAACTGCTAGAACTACCTAAATTGGATAGAAATTTATTTATGTGCTCGACTACAGCGGCAAGAATGTTATTTGCCCCAAAATGGAAAGAAGAAGAAGTCCCAGCAAAGGAAGAATGGATACAAAAACTTATGGGATATGCTGAAATGGCGAAACTTACCGGAAGAACAAGAAATCAAGAGAACAAAACTCTTTTTTAAATAAAAGAATGGAAATGGTTTATTGAATATTTACAAATAAGTTGTAAACAGATAAAAGCACTGGCAGGATTATTGTAACAACCTGCAGCTATGTAAGAGTATATAAATAAAGAAGATAACTAAATGAGCAAGTTAAATTTATTATCTTCTGCATATCCATATTAACTTAAGGAACCGCAGAAAGAGGGGGAAGGAAGTCAAGTTTTAAAATGTCAAAATGAATGTAAAATCAGTGAAATGTATATATTTGAAAAGTATAAGTACTTTACTTATTTTTTAAAATGTGTCTTTTTGGCTCAGAGACACACTAGGAAATTATTTGTTGGGCACCACAAAGATGCGCATTTCACAGAAGAAACACTTGTGATGTTCAGAACGCCCATCCCAAAAGGCAACACACACACACACACACACACCCAAAGGAGAAATTAGGGCAACTCTGGTGTCACCTGATACAAGAGCACTGGCCGAATAACCTCTCACTCCCATCCACATAAAGAATTAACGCCAGATGTGATAGGACGCCAGTTGCATTTGCTTGTATTTAACGGCGATTATGGTATTTTCTTACCACTGCTTACGCAACGTTTTTTCCATTCACCACAGCAATTGTATAATGACAGTTACTAGCTGACGTTGTGTGTGGCTGGGTGGGGGTTGGCCTTCCAGCAAACACCAGCGGTGGAACCACCGTCAGAAAATTATTACAGGTCCGAGTGCTACATCGGAAGAAGGAAGTGACAGCATGTTCTCAGATTCTATCTTCACTGGGAGTTTTTTTTCTTACAGTTTCTGAACTACAAACAACAAATTTCAGCATTAAGATGCCAATGGATCCGTCAATAGTGACCGTAATGCGCTCCCTGTGTGTTATTATTGCCAATATACACTTGTTCTCAGTGGAGCAGTTAACATAATTTTAGGCTTTAGGCTTATTATGGGTTAGGGAGAGGAAGGGTGCTATTTAAGAGGTGGGAGAACCCTTTTCAGCTTGAGGTCCACATGGCCTCATGGGGAACCTTTAGGGGGCCACATGCCAGTGGTGGGTGGAGGCAGAGGGAATAGTGGGCGGGGCAACAGCTGCATATATGCCGGGCTACATGGCAGCCCCACAAAAGTCAGACACACCCATCTCTCCATCCATCAAACAAGAGGCATTTTCGTCATATTATTGCTTAATATGGAGGAATGGTAGTTGAAATTATTGGAGACAAAGCTGATAGGTTTTGGTTATAGAAAAGCTATTGCTCAAATTCATAAATAGTTAGAGAAGCGCTTTTGGACTTTTTTGTGTAAAAGGAAAATGGATTAGTCTGAGACATTTGGCTGGGAAAATAGGGAAAATATTGTCTAACAGAAAGTAGAATTGCTGGATGTCATTCTAGAGTGGATATTTTGAATAATTTCTTTTTTCCCCCAATTTTTTTTATTGGTTTTCCAAATTTATAGCAAACATAAAAGAAACACATTACAATGTAAAAAAGACAAACAAACAAACATTTATCCTAGCTATTATGATCCCACTGTTGATTTCATTGTTAGATGACTTCCTCAAATCCTCCTAGCTGAATTTCCATGTAACTCATTGTAGCACTTTTCCAATACTATTTTCAAATAAAATTAACTTAGTCAATTAACAACTTTCTTTCTTTTCATTTTCACTTCTATCCATAGTGTTATGCAATTTAACATATTTAATTCCTAAGCGAATTTGGTATTTACAAATAGTTCTACTTATGTTATCGTAGAATATTTAACTAAATACTCCTTAAATTTCTTCCATTCTTCTTGGTACTCCTCCTCTTTCTGTTCGCGGATTCTTCCAGCCAGGTCAGCCAGCTCCAAAAAGTATTTTGAATAATTTATTTTATGTAACTGATAGGTGGAAAATTGGAAGTCTTTCCCTCTTTTTCTCCCTTTTATTTTTTTTGGTTTTCCTTTGGTGTTTTATTTTCTCTTTCTCTGTTTTTATATACATTACTTTCTTTTAACTTATTGTAGAATGAAAAAACTGTAATGAAATCTTGTTTTTAAAAACCCTCAAAGAGGCATTAGCACTATTCAAGGGCATAATCCAGGCAGCCAAATGCACTCACAGAGGGCAGACTGCATGGCTGGTGAGTCTTGATGGTCAGATTGAGATGCCTGGATGGGCACATTCAGCCCCCCCAGGTGCCTGAGGCTCGCCACCTGAGGCTGCTTTAGGTGGTATTGTGTATTGTTTACTTTAAAATGTGTTATGGCAGCCCTGCTACATTTGGGGGGCTGTCCTGATGTGCATAGTCCTGAGCATCTACCCTAAAGTCCTGCCCTGATGCCATAACCAACTTTGTTATACTTCCTCATAAGCGTCCCCCACAGTAACATGGACATACACTTTTAAAGGAAGACCCGTTACCTTCCCAGTTGACTTGACCCCCTTCCAGATGCAGAAATAGACAATGACCCAAGTCGTGAGCAGGCAGAGGATCAGCTGCCAGCTGAGCTCTCCCGGTTCAGCCAGATCCCCCGAAATCCGCAGCACCTTGTTCCTAAGAGGTGGGTGAGGAAGTGGAGAGGGAAATTAGCAGGGGCCGCAGCTTGAGCATGAGGAGGACGAGAAGAAAAACCATTTGCCCCTGTCCTTATCTAGTGCTGACTCTACCATTAGGCATTGCTTAATACTTTGGCCACCTCATGAGAAGAGAAGACTCCCTAGAAAAGAACCTGATATTGGGAAAGATGGAGGGCACAAGGAGAAGGGGACGATAGAGGACAAGATGGTTGGACAGTGTTCTCGAAGCTACCAACACAAGTCTGAACAAACTGCGGGAGGCAGTGGAAGACAGAAGTGCCTGGCGTGCTCTGGTCCATGGGGTCACGAAGAGCCAGACACAACTAAACGACTATTCAAAATATTAAGTGAGTTATAAACAATTTAAACAACTAACCAACTAAATGAAGCACCTCACTTCAGATGACAGATTCCGGGTACCATTAAAAGGCAGCAAATAGTCAATAATTTTTGTAAATATAATTGATATAATATTTAAAAAAGGGCCCCCACAATGGGTGTCTTCTTTGTGTGGTTTTTAAATTTATCCGCTGTTATTTTCTGGGCTATTTTTAAAGCTTTTTTTCATTATATTTTGTACATCACCTTGAAATGTGTGCTGAAGGTGATGAATAAACAATATTAGTAAATAATCAATGTATATGAATCATATACTGTCTTTTTTTATCACCCTGGAAAGCACTCTTTGAATTTTCCGCCTCAGGCGCCAAAATGTGTAGGACCCCCTTCTTGTCTGAACCATTCCTCTCCCTCTCTTTCCGGTCTCCCCTCATTCCTCCCCACCTGACCCTGTGAATTCAGGAACCTTTCCTGCAGGCCCCACACCGCTCTGCCCCCCCCAAGAGACTGACATCCAGGTATCCCTTTAGGGAACTAGCACCCACTCACTCCCAGAACTCTATGATGGGCGAACGCTGGTCAGCCAAGTTGCTGCAGTTTCTGGCAGTGCTGCTGTTGGTGGTGGTGGTGCCGTTGTTGTCGCAGCCGCCCAGGCCAAAGAGCTCCGTGCACTGGGGGGTGTTCCAGGAGTGGCCGCAGGTGGCCCAGGGCAGGGTTTCCGTCAGCGAGTGCACCAGGTAGAAAAGGCCCCAGACGAGGATCATGATGTAGTAAGAGTTGCAGAAGAAAACAATGACCATAGAGGCCAGGCCCAGGCCTAGGGAGAAACGAGATGGTCAGAGGCTGGCTCAGGGGAAAGCGGAGGAGGCATGCGGTTCTTCCTGAGGGAAGGGCAGCATGTTCAATTCCCACCAAGGCCTGGCTTGGGCATGCAGTGAGAATGAAGTGGTAGAGTCCCAGCCTGGTAGAGCAGAATGTACCACTTTACCTTCCAGGTGAGAGATCATATCTTGAATGCTCCCTTACGTGAAAGGAAAGGGAAGACCTCCCTGCAAATAGAAAATAAGCACTGTTTTCCATCTCCTGGTTTTTTGTTTTTTTAAAAAAACAACAAGGAAGTGGGGTGGCCCCTCGCTGGCAGCCTGAGATCCATTGGAAGCTGCCTTGCCCCAAATTCAGATCGTTGGTCCATCTACCTCAGTACTGTCCACACTGACTGGCAGCAGCTCTCCAAAATTTCAAGCAGGCCACATCCCCAGGTATCAGACTTGGATACGTCAGGGATTAAACCTGGCACCTTTTGGGTGCCACTGAGCTACAGTCCGTTCTGGCACTTCCAACACCCACAACCTCACTGCTACATGCGAAGACTAGGCCTAAGCCCTGCCCAACTCCACCTTCTTCTTCCATGACAACTTTCTGTCTGAGCTGCATAGCTGATAGGGAAGGCGGCTTGGACTCTACTAGGGGAGCAGAGATCTGTGCCAGGGAAATCTAGATTCTGCACCATGGGAAACTCAGCTGTATAGCCTACATGTTGTTGCTGCTGTTATTCATTGCCTGCCCTTCGCGCTAAGGTCCCAGGGTGTTACTACAATTAAAACACAACTTTTAAAAACAGTTTAAAGCAACTTTCTGTCGCTCACAGAAATAAGGTGGGTCCCGAAAATAAATTATCTCTGTTGAATGGTCTCTTTAAATTTGAAGGTTCATTATTGTTCCACAAGATGTGTATTTCTTTAAGGGCCACAGCAAATAACTTGACCCGGTTTTACAGCTGTGAAGCAGTATAGAAGGTGCTGTTAAATTATGTTAATTAAGCTGTTGGGTATTAGTATATACAGAGCAGCACCTAGCTCTCTCAGTACCCTGGTGGTTGGGTCATGCTTATTGATATAATTAATGTAAAAGGAGTTTTTGTTTTTGTTATTAAAACCTAGCTAAAGTTACTTTGCGTTTCTTGAATATGTGGCCTCCCCAGCAAGCTTTCTGCAGTGCAACTAATCTGCAAATAGCCAACAATTTCATGTGTCAAAAGCCAGGAAAAAGAGGTGTGTCTTCATATACAAACGAAGGATCCATTTACCTTATCTGCACACTTTATTCTGCAAGGCAAGGGGGAGGCCAAGACTCCGTCAAAGCCCCGGCTCCTCATTCAGCCCCCAGTCCAAATTCTGAGCTATCACAAGAGACATGGCCCACACGCTTTCAAGCTTCCTGGCACCACGTCCTGAAATAACCTTAAGGGCTTTAAAACTTGCTCTGAATTCTTCCAATACATTATTCAACGTGTTGGCAGAATCCTCACAGCCCTGCGGTAGCCCCACGTTACCCTGACTGCTAATGTACGTAGAGGGCTGGATATGAGGCATTTCAGGCCATACGTCAAAACGCATTTACTGATTGCACAGCCGTTGCTGCCAGCCCTTTCGCCTCATCTGCCATGTCCGTCTCCTGCCCTCCCGCCTTATCTATATGCCTGCGAAGCTGCCTCGCTTGCTGGTGTAGGCCCAGCTCTGTAGGCCCAGTCTGGATAGTTAGCCTTGGTGAAGACTTGACGTTTTCATCCCCCCAAAAGTTTTTGATTGAGTTTCCACTGAAATGAGGCTGCATTTTAATGTTTTAATCTTGTTTTTTAAGCTGTATTTCAATCAATTGTTTTTATATTTGGTGTTAGCCACCTGAGCCCAGTCTTGGCTGGGGAGGGCGGGGTATAAATAAAACATAATAATAATAATAATAATAATAATAATAACAACAACAACAACAACAACAACAACAACAACAACAACAACAACAACAATAATGCACAATGCAACGTTGGAGGGGTGAGGAATCGTTGGTGGCTAGTATTGAGAAGTGACAAAATTGGTGGTAGCGAAAGGGGATTCTCCACTCACAGGCAGACTCAGTCCTGTGTCTACATGCGCAGCCCCCACGCTCTCTATTAACTCAAAGGGAGTCCGTGTCCTCATCCTCCAAGCAGTTGCTTAGTAAAGGGCCTCGGGGAGCCCTCTCTGCTGCTCCTTTTCAGGGCTGTGTTAGTTCTTCCACAGCAAGGACGGAGGTAGTCTGGTTGCACTCCAGCCCCCATCAGCCCCAGCCAGCCACCGGCCCATGTTCAGAGTTGGAGGGAGGTGCAGTGCAACATTTGGAGCGCCACTGATGTTTCCTCATCCTTGGCCTGTCGAAATGGTTGCCAGGCCTTCCAGGGAGGAGTTTCCACATTGAACCAAAGAGCCCCCAGCCCCAGCCAGTCATCCACCATGGAATCCCCATGCAGATTTGGGGTCTTCTTCCCTGAAGGGCAAGCCTTGTTTGAGCTGCTCAGCAGGGCTCAAATGATGTACAGGAAGGCTTGCTGAAATCCACACTTCACAGACTCCCCCTGCAAACTGTAACTGCCTCATAACCTTTGAAAGACAGAAGCTTGTCTGGGAGTCTTGTTATAAACTCAAAAAAGCAGATGGTCCCTGCTGGAGTCCCCCGGCCAGCTTAGCCCTCTAAGGCCCGAGGCAAGTGTTCCCAATTGCGCCCCACAGTCTGCATGGGCCTGGCTGAGGGGTGGGCAGCCACAAAAGGGGGCAGCCTTCCACCCAGCCCCTATATAATTCAAGCCATGCCCCAGATTACATGAGAGCACATTCTTAGAGCCCTTGACGTTTTCCTAAATCTGAATGTCTTTTTGGGGAGGGGGTAAGTTGGTCAGGAAGGATGACATTATTTCAAGCAAACATGTCTATTGTTACTGAACCCCTAATACGCCTCTATGTCACGCTGGGGACCCTCAGAAGTGGAAAAACCTCTGCTCTGCTAGGAGACTCTCTTGAGCTACCTAAGGCCAGTGTTGGGCCCCTGCAGAGGCCACACCACTTTAAGGGGCCCCATTGCTCCCCATGGGCTCTCTCCCTCTGCAGGGCTGTATGGATTGGGCCCAGAAGCAAGGAGGTAGGCACACTGCAGGTATCTCTTGGGCCTAGTGCACTCAAAAGCCTGAAGCCGGCCCTGAGAATATGCCTTTTCCCTGGCAGCAACTCCTAAGTGGCTCCTAAGCATAGCCTGCTTATTATGCGGTTCACATTCCAAGACTTTTTACCTTTGAAGAGTGGGGCGATGTTCCAGGCAGAGATCCCACCTTGCTTCATAAACTGCCCAAGGGCCACCTCCAGGAAGAAGACGGGGATCCCCCCGACAAAGACGATTAGTAGATACGGAATCAGGAACACACCTGTGCAGAAATCGGGAGTCAGCCCTGTCGCTGTTAGAAGCACTGCGGAGGGGTATGAGAGACGGGGCCTTTTTGGTGGTGACCCCTTAAAACTCTGGAAACCCCTCCCAGGACAGTTCTGTCATCCTCACTCTCTTTTTGTGTGTGTTTGATGTCTGCTTAGAGGACTATACTCCTATCCCCACTTATCTAGGAGTAAGCCTCCTTCCGAGTAGCCATGGTTAGTCTTCTGCTCTGTTTTGAATCTTTCGCTCTGTGCTGCTGTCATCTTAATTGCACATAAACTGTGCCATTCCCCCACCCCCACCCCCGCTTTTAAATCATCTCATTGTTAAGATATTTTTAGAGGCTTTATTTTTGGTGAGCTGGTTTGAGTATAAATTGTACAGAACAGTGAAGGGAAACAACCCAATTAAATGAATAAATTACATAAAAAGTAGCTGGTCTGGCTCAGCAGTTTCATACGGATGCTAGGAGAAATGTGGACCCAAAGGAGTCAGATCCTGAGAGTCTTCCCCATTTCCATAGAATTATAGGGTTGGGAGGTACCCCAGGGTCATCTAGTCCAACCCCTGTAGTGCAGGAACCATGGCTTTCTCTCCTTTGTTGTCACCAACCTGCTATTCAGGGGTGGGTGGGGATGTTGATCCCTAGCTCCGGTTTACTTCTGCAATGGGTTCTTGTACATTTAGGAGCATCTATCTAACCTCTCTAGCCCAGCACTGTCAACACTAATTTGCAGCAGTTCTCCAGCATTCCAGACAAAAGGAAAATGTCCTACGAGGATACACAAAGTATTGAATCTGGGACCTTCTGCAGTGAGGCTCAGTTTTGTAGCACGAAGCCATCAAAAGCAGCATACAAGACACACAAACTCAGGTTCTGAAAACAAATAAATCATTTCCGTAAACTCTAAAAAAAAGTAAAACCTGCTTTACCAATTCTAAAAACAATGCCAAGAATTCTTAAAAAAATATATGTAATTTTGTATATTTTTATTTCCCCACTGTATATCCTTACTTCTTGTTGTTTTTTTGTTTCTTCCCTGCTCTGGGATTGAAAATGTTCAACGAAGAGCGTGTTACAAATACTTCAAATCAATCAACCCGCCAGAACAAAGGGTCAGTAAGGACCAGACATCATCTGACTACCTCCAGGTAAGCTTTCTGCAGGCAAAATCGGGATGAATGCTCAACAAACAGGTTGACAGGAGGAGCCCCGTTCGCATGTGAGCTTCTAGCACTGAAGGCATTCCCTGGCATCCACTGCAAGCAATCCTTTCTTGAGCATCTGCTTCTGTGTCCTAGAAACTGAATCCTATGGACACAAACCAGTGGACAAGGCCTGGGACCCAGTATTTATACTGCTCCATTTTCAAGTGAAATTCTCCATGGCTAACATCCACGGACCCAGCGGCCTTTAAAGGTGGTTTGTTTCACTCTGCTAGTTCTGTAGTCACATGGCCTTGATTTTATCTCCTCTATGTTATTCCCCCCCCCCCATTGGCTATTTTCGATGCAGGTTATACATAAACCCAGTTTGAATTGCGTTGCTCACTACGTGGATCGAATAAATCAGCGGGGGCACAGAATGATTCATCTGACGATTTTTGCATCTGTGGGTAGGGATGCCTGCTGTACTTTCAGACACTGCCGTGTTTCCCCCCTCTTTCTTGTGTTACAAAACCCTTTGAAAGAAAAGCATCCCAGACTGTTCGGCTCGGCAGCACAGAATCCGCTTGCAAAATCTGCCGATGCCGGTTCGCTCATCTGGTCTCATTGAACCGAGACTAATCTTCCCACCCGGCTAAGGTTTGAGAAGCCAAAGAGTGCCCACAGCAGCTCCTTCACTCTCCCCTCCTTCCCACCCTCTGGAACATCATGTGATGCTGCACACACACTTCCTCAGCTGGGTATGTGGGTTATGCTTTTCCCAGTGGCCACGAGAGTGAGTACAGGACGGAAGGAAAGCCATTAAGGTCCCACATGGAGGAATAAGAGCAGAAAGGAGCAGGAGCACTGCAATTCAGAATCCAGCACTGAATCAGAAGGCTCAGCTAAGGAATCTGATTTCAGCTCTGGGTCTAATAGAAGCAGAGCAACATTACAGAATGATGCCTCTGAGCATGTGTAGAGTTATCCCAATTTTCCATTTACACATGGAATGAAAACAAAGGTTCTCAGGAAAAAGATGGATGTCAGGCTAGAGGAACCACTACTGCTCCCATCAGCTTTGACTACTGGTCATGCTGGTCAGGGATGCTGGAGTCCTGTAACAACTGGGGAGGCAGTGGTTTCCCATCCCTGGGCCGGAGCCTGGCAATCCTTGGAGAGTTAGAAGCAATTTGTAAGAAAGAGTTTTGCTCAAAAGTATATGCATGTGTCTCACTTTTTTCTTCTCTGATAAAAGGATTCTGTAGAGTGGGTTTAAAAAAAAAAAGTTTCCAGATCTGTCAGTGGGACAAAGTCTCTTTCTTACCTCTTAAAAACGACTGTTTGTCTCCAGCCTTACTTACTTAACCAGGTCCCAATTAGAAATAATGCATGGTCAGGGATTAGGCACATTTCAGGGATGGTGCAAAATTTTGCAGCTGCAAAAGTCACAATCTGAGGGTATTTGTTGACCAGGCAGGTGGGGCTGCAGCCGATGCTCGTCCTACTCAGAGTAGATCCACTGAAGTTAATAGATGTGACAAACTTTGGTTCGCTAATTTAAAGGGGTCTACTCTGAACAGAACTTGGCTGGAAATAGCCCCATGATTATTTACTAAGTGGTAACTTAGTCCCATGGACTGCAAGAAGATCAAACGCATCCATTCTTAAGGAGATCAGCCCTGAGTGCTCCCTGGAAGGACAGATTGTGAAGCTGAGGCTCCAATACTTTGGCCACCTCATGAGAAGAGAAGACTCCCTGGAAAAGACCCTGATGTTGGGAAAGATGGAGGGCACAAGGAGAAGGGGGCGACAGAGGACGAGATGGTTGGACAGTGTTCTCAAAGCCACAAACATGAGTCTGACCAAACTGCGGGAGGCAGTGGAAGACAGGAGTGCCTGGCGTGCTCTGGTCCAGGGGGTCACGAAGAGTCGGACACGACTAAACAACAACAACAACTTAGCACACTGCTAACAGTGCATGGAACTAGTTAGGGTGTGAGCATATTCACAGGCAGAAGAGAGAATGTTGTCGTGCTCCTCGCAGTCTCCCTTGGAAGGTTGTGGGCTCTCCTTACTAAGCAGAGGTTGGATGGTCATTTGTCATGGATGCTTTAGCTGAGATTCCTGCATTGCAGGGGGTTGGACTAGATAGCCCTTGGGGTCCCTTCCAACTCTACAGTTCTAGGATTCTATGCAGCTTCTGTGTCAAGTTCAAGCACATGATAAAATGCACATGGTAAAATGAAAAAGGAATGGGACTGCCTAAATGAATACCTTAAAAGCCAAGATTCGAGGAAAGAAATCTGACGGAGTCTGGAATAACCTTGTGAAGTGAAAGGATAAGAAAGAGGGATTTATATCTAGATGCTAGGATAGAGATGATAAGGAAAACAGGAAGACACAATGAGAGGTAAAGGAGGTGCTATGGGATTGGTGGAAGTCAACGTTTATTTTTCTTTTTAGTGTTTATATTATTAATTTGTAAGATTTGGATTTGTGGGGTTTTTTGTATGCTTGTTTTTGTGTTTTGTTATTTTTCATTGTTTGTGTGTGTGGAGAATACTAATAAAAGTAATAATTAATAAAAAAAATTAAAAATCCCACACACCACTTGCTACTGACAGACCTCACACATATTTGTATACTTGCGGTGGTCTTCTGCCACTTAGGAATGACAAAAATTTATCATCTGCATTGACCCAGGCTAACCAGAAGTGAACAGAAGAAGCTACCCACAAAATGTGACAGGACACAGAATAGGGAAGCTGATGTTATGGCCATAGGAGCAGCAAAAAATGGGTTAGGTACTACAGGGCACCAGGATGATTTTGCTCCTTGCAAGTCAATAGAAGCTGCCTCTTCCCAGATCAGCTCCAAGTTCAAATTCTTCCTCCAAAAAAGAGTGTCCATTTTCAGAGAGCAGTCTTCTCGCACTCAGTTTAGACACCCACTCTCACCCACCAAACCTGGTCCCCCGTGCGGCCACCTCCTCACCTCCTCCATTCTTGTAGCAGAGGTATGGGAAGCGCCAGACGTTGCCCAGCCCCACAGCAAAGCCAACACAGGACATGATGAAATCCATCTGCCGGGTCCAGGTCTCCCGCTCAGGAACGGGCAGCTTCCCGGGGCCCATGGGTACCACCAGAGGGGCAGTGATGGCTCTCGCTTCATGGCTGGACTCTGCTGTGCCACCAGTCGCCTCGGCACCCTCTGCCTCAGCCAGCTCTGAGCACCCACTGCCCTCTGTCGAGGCAAAGAACAAAGGTTTAGTCAAATCAGTCAGTAGGTGCAGGGCATCAAGCCAGCTTTTGAACAATCTCAATCTATGGCTGAAAAGGAAAATTAACCTGAGCTTCCTCCTTTTGAGCACGTCTCTTTAATTCCGGTTTCCTAATTTTTGCCACCCAACTTTCACATTTATCTCTGCCACCAACAGGACTAGAAACTTAAAATTTCAGCAAGAAACAGAACCTGGAAGGTTCAGGAGCCACCTGAAAGAATGTACTCCTCCACTTTTTCTTTTCCAGAAATGTATTGTTTCATTTTTGGCATACAAATACCAGTAAAACAGTACGTAACGCATGACAAAGAAACAAAAAGACATGATCATTGGTCAAAATTTAGTATTGTAACATTTTTGTGGCTTGTCCTTGTTTAGTAGCTATTTTCTTCACAGGCTGTAAATTGCCTAGTTTTTATTCATTATACACATGGACAGCAGCGCTTGCTTTTACCCTGGGAGAGAGACTTCAGGGAGGAAACCTAATGATCCACGGAAGCTCACCCTTTCCTGAGTGTCATTTGCAAGATCACTTACTATGGGTTAGTTATACCTTAGCAACCTTCAGCCGTACCCAGCGAGTTGCTCATGGATAACACTGCATCAGCCTGGAGCAAGGTCTGGAGTGCCGCACAGCTTAAGGTCCTGTGCTGCTAAACATATTTATAAACAGCTTGGGCGAAAGAGTAGCTTATCAAATCAGCGTATGGCACAAAGAACGGAGGAGAAGCTAATGCCCTAAAAGTCAGAGACCTCAACAGGCTGGAATGCCGGGCCAAATCCAACAAGATGAAATGCAATAGAAATTCAATAGAAATAGGTACTAAGAATCAATAAGCAAAAATACAGGATTGGGGCTGGGTGAGGTTGGTGGGTTTGAGAAAAGAGACCTAGCTTTGTATCAACGCAGCTGGAAAGGATTTACCATATTTTTTGCTCTATAAGACGCACCAGACCACAAGACGCACCTAGTTTTTGGAGGAGGAAAACAAGGGAAAAAAAATTCTGAATCCCAGAAGCCAGAACAGCAAGAGGGATCGCTGCACAGCGAAAGCAGTGATCCCTCTTGCTGTTCTGGCTTCTGGGATAGCTGTGCAGCCTGCATTCGCTCCATAAGACGCACACACATTTCCCCTTACTTTTTAGGAGGGAAAAAGTGAGTCTTATAGAGCAAAAAAATACGGTAAGCATCTTAGATTATTGTGAGCTAAGCATGAGCCAGCGGTGAGATACAGCGGCGTAAAAAGCGAATGCATTCACATAGGCTGCATTAACAGATCACGAGGAGCAATAGTTCTACTCTTAGTCTGCACTGGTCTGACTGTGCCTAAAATAGAGTTCTGGGTGCCACATTGTAAGACAGACATTGGTCAGTGGAAAGGGTGACCAAGAAAAACACAAGGGGTCCTGGAAACAAAGAAGAATTGCTGAAAAAAGTTGGGTAAGTTTATAACCTGGAGAAGAGAAGACTCCACAAGACATGATGGCCATCTTCGAATATCTAAAAGGCTGCCCCACAGAAGTTGGAAGGAATTTGCTCTCTGTCGCTCCGGAGGGCAGGACCAGAACCAACCAGTGTTAATTGCCAGGAAGCAGAATTCAGCTAAAGGAGTTAGGAGCAACGAACTGGCGAAAGCTGTTCAACAATGGAACAGTCCACCTTGGGAGGTGGGTGGGCTCTCCTCCGATGGAGGCAATGAAGCAGAGGCTGGACACCCACCTGTTAGGGACGCAGTGGTTGCATCCAGGTATTGCAGGTCCCGCGTGGAGCAGAGAGAGCTGAACTAAGTCTACAGCTTGTGACATTTTGGTGCCTCTAGCTGCTGCCTTAGAACATCTGGGTGCTGCAGCATCACCTGGGTAGTGCACCACCCTAAACCCTGCCCCAATCCTTTTCATATAGAGTTACAGGTGATGTAAGGATTCTAATCACTGTTAATAAATGCCACAGTTAATAGTTGTCACAGTGGCCAACCAGAAACCTGTGGGAAACCCGCAAGCAGGACCAAGAGCACAAGAGCACCTTCTCCTGAGGGTTCCAGCAGTGGGGAAAATGACTCCCCCGAATGCTATGGCTTTGCTCTGGAGCCTATTGCTTCCCTGGCCTGGCAAGGGCAGGAGTGGCCCTCGTTTCCCAGGTCGAAAATCAATGCCTCTGCCTGTGCCAACGAGCTAGCTTGGCATCACTGCCTGCCCTTTGAGGCCCATCTCTGCTTTTTCGTTTCTTCGAGCGCCAAGTACTTCAGAAACACTTGGGCGGCTTAACGAAGGCAGGAATTTTCCAGGCCTACCTTTTATATAATGAGCAAAACCCTTTAAAGGGGGGGGGGGGAGGAAACACACACAAAAACCCACCCTCTTTCATTCTGGAGTCCTAGTTTCGACGTCACAATGCAGGGTGGTGAGTCACCCACTAGGCAGCGATGCTGAATCCACACATTCATACACATGCAGAGGGAGTCACAGGAACCCGCACATCAGGAATCACGCTCACAATGGGTTTGCACGCATGCACACACACACACACACACACACACACACACACACTGAAGTGCATACTGGGCTGTTGCACATGCTGGTTTCCATTTCCCCCCACCCTCAATGAGCTGCGGGATGGGTGGGATCCCTTTTTCCTTCTTTCTTTCTGAAGCCACTGAAATAAAGGCTGCGTACGCTCCATATACGCAAAGCACATTTAAAGCACACTATTTCACCCCAAATAATTGTGGGGACCGCACTTTACCTCTTGGGCATATAATTCCCAGGGCCCACTGCAGTTCCCAGGATTTTGGGGGACTGCGCTTTGAATGTGTGGTGTGTACGCAGCCGAAGAGAGAGTTCGCCGGCTCCTCTCCCTTTCCTTCTAGCCAGCAAAGAAGTGCCATGCCAGAGACAAAGCTCATAGGAGAAACATGGGGGTCTGAACTGGAAAGGGTGTTTTCCAGCACCATCGTAACTCTCACTGTCGCCAGCCCCGCTCAACGGACAACCCAAATTCCTCAAAGAAAACAACCTCGCCCTGGGGAAAGCCCTGAAAATCTCCTTTTGTGTTGAGCAGCCTCTGCAAAACCAGAGTGGAGGGTGCGGATGACCCGTTTGCAACAGCCACAACAACAAAAAAGCCCCCGGAAGAGACAAGAGTTGTGAGCAGAGCAAAGCGGCAAACAACAGCCCAGACACAAAGCCCCTTTTCCTCGTTGTCTGGCTTCCCTCCCCCCACAGCCAACGTGCATCCAAGGCCCTGGCATGTGACGGAGCTAATCCTCCCCACTTGTGGGGCTGAGGCTGCCGGACACCCTTTGCCTACCCCCCCTCCCTCGCCTGGGTACAGATCAGCCACTTAGTTGGCACCACTCACGGGCATTCTCTTGGGCAATGCTACGAAGAGCACATGCTTTCTCAATAAAAAGGAATGAGGGCAGGGAGGAGGTGATTGGAGGTTGATGGTTGCACACAAAACAATCTTGTTTTCTCTCACACAAATGTACACACACACACCTTCTGCTCCAGCTGAGTTGTTGCCTTATAAGGGGCTGATGCAGAGAAACCTCCAAGTTCTTCTTTTTGCCAGCTGCCCTCGTCTTGGAAAACCAGCCTACACGAACCTAAGAAGAATCCTGCTGGATCAGGGCCAGTGGCGCATCTAGTCCAGCACACTGTTTTCCCAGGGGCCAACCAGACTCCCCTTATGGGGAACCCGCAAGTGGGATAACTGCTTCGGAGATGTGGGCATTCAGTGCCAAATGGCAACTGTAGTGCACTGCTGGTTAAAGGTGGGTCACAGGACAGCAGCTCCACCACCACAGAAATATGTGGTATAAAGATAAATTTAACAATAAGAAATCGGTCTCCAAATGCACGTTCCGGTTAAAGGGGTCTGAAAAAGCTGGAGGCTGCTGCTGCTGCTTTAGACTACACGCCCTGAGTCCATAGCCCATTGACTCCACATGAGTTCCCCTGGAATACTCACCCTCCCGGTTCGGTATTCAAAAGAATCCCTAACTCTGATTAAACCTCCTGCCGCCACTCCTGCCTTCCAAAGGAGAGGGGGAAATAATGGAGAAAGGGAGAGAGCCATAAAGTACATAAAGTGTGTGCCCCGGGGCACAGCACGGAAAGCCGCAAAGCACAGGGCATCTTGGCAGAGAGAGGAGAGAGACAATGAGCAGGAACACCTTGGCAGAGACAGGACGTACTTCTGGCACAAGGCGGGGAGAGATACAGCCCAGCTGCTTGAACCCATCCATCTCAGGAGGCTCGGTGATGGCAGCATTTGAAAGCAGAGTCTATTGTACTAAGTCTCAGTCCGGAGTCAAGACGGGGCACTGCTCTGTTCACCTGGGTCGCCAGTGATGCTTCGCAGGTGGCATGCCGCCGGGCTACTACTTACCTGAGCCCATCCACAGCAGGAAGCAAGGTGGGAGAAACGAGGACTCCCTGAAACCCCCCACCCCGGAATGCAACCCGGCGCTTACCTGAGCAGGTCTCGGTGGGCACTGGAGCCATTGGCACACTGGGCTAGCGGGCAGGAGGCTGAGACGGGTGTCGGGTGTCGGGAAAGCTGGCTCCGGGTCTTGGGAGGGGGTCTCGGCGCGGTCTCAGAAGCAATCCACAAAGCACTTGAAGGTGAGACGGAAGAACCTCATTGATGGGGATTTACACCAGGGAAACGGGCTGGGGCGGGCGAGGGTCTGGGCAGGGCCTGGAGCTCAGAACCAGGCGGCGCGGGCAGCGCTGAGACGACGCTCCATCGCTCAGCTCCGGCAGCGAGGCTTCTGGCTCTTCGCAGCAGAGGCGCAGCAGAGAAAGGCAGCAGCCGCGGCGACTCCGCTTTGGCCCCCGCCCCGCTCGCGCCTCATTGGCCCGCCGCTGCCGGCATTAGGCCTGCCGCTTGCATGTCGGGAGATGGAGTCCGGGGTGGCGCTTGGGTACCATGGAAATGCAGGGAGATGATGGAGGCGAGCAGGTGCACCAGTGGGCAGGGTGGAGCCAGAGAGAGAGGGAGAGAGAGAGAGCAGGGCCTGGATTCTGCAAGCGCAGGAGCGAAAGGCGCGCAAAGCCCGGCGCAGAGGTTTGGTTCCGCTTTCTAGCCGGGGATCCGAGTTGCTAAGCAGGAAGCGAAAACAAGGCTCGCTCACTCAACCATTTGTTGCAACCCTTTCTTTGTGGGGGGCAGAATAGTTTGTGCAACTACACAGGCTCCTTCCGGGTAGATTTCTGCCTAAACTTTCTGGGGAAGCCCTTCCTCTCCTCCCACCCCACCCAGGCATTTTCGCAAGTATCATCTTAGCTTTGCGAGCTTGTTTACCTAAATCTACCTTCCTGTGGCTAAAATCCGCCGTTGCTTAAAATGAAACGGCCAATGTTAAGGTTTCAGGTGGCCGCTTAAGAGAAGCCCACAGGCCATCAGGAAGGCAGATAAACCTTGCCAAGCAGCCGACGCTGCACAGTGAGGTATTTGGGAAGAGGGTTAACGTGTAGATGAGAACATAGAATTCCAAATAATTTGTAATCCACTGGTAAAGGGCAACCCAGAAAGACTTATTTAAATATCCCCTGGGTCTGTAGATGTATATATTGAGGAAGCTGGGATAACTCTAATTTGTAGAGCAGGAGGCTGTCAATCTCAGGGTCGTGGGTTTGGATCCAGGTTGGGCAAAATATTCCTGCATTGCAGGGGGTTGGACTAGATGACCCTCATGGCCCCTCCAAGTCTACAATTCTGTGATTCTTTCAAAATGTCAGAAAAGCAATCGATGGAATGGGAAAGAAAGTATGTATAAATGTTTTAATGGACAGAGAGTAGCAAAGCAAACTTAGTGAAATAATAAAGGGAATAGCATTACTAAGTATACCGTATTATTGATTGATTACATTTATAGCCTTTTCTCCAATAAGCTCAAGGTAGAGGTTCCCTTGCTCCTCATTTAAACCTCACAACAATGCTGCAAGGTTAGGCTGAGAGGCATTGACCGGCCCAAGGCCACCCAGTGAGTTTCATGTCCAAATGGGGATTTGAACCCAGGTCTCCCAGCTCCTAGTCCAACATTCTGACTGCTTTATCACACTGGCTTTCAAACAGAACACAATTAAGAAAATGTCCAATTGGTTTGATTTAGGAAAATACCTTAACAGGAATCTAAAGTATCTTTGTGGTGGAAGGAAGAGGAAAAGAGGTGCCTGGGGCTTCTCATCCTATAGTGCAATCTGTTTTCAACATGCAAATTTTAAAAGGAATTGAGCCTTCCGGTGACCCTGTGGGAAGGGATTTGTGCAGAAGTATTGTGGATTAATTTGGGGAAAAGAATGGGAATGGTTAGGAAATGGCAACATTAAAACAACTGAATCAAGATAATGATGTCTCTGCCTACCAAGAGTTAATTGAACGAAAGGGGTAATAGACTCCAAATATTTTCAGTTGAGAAATTTTGGGTTCAAAATAAACCGAGAAGGAATTATGTGGAAGGAAAGTGGATTTATAAGGATGGAAAGTGGATTAGAAGTATTATTAACAAAGAGAAAACAGAAAAAATGATATAAGAGGGATATCAATATAGTTGATCTGACAAGAATATAAAAACTTTGATGAAGGTGCGCACCACTTCCTCAGGCCTTCTGTCACACCCTCCGTGAATGTTTTTACATGGCTGGAATATGTCCTTAAACTTTTATTATATCTCTTGCTTATCTGGAAGGGGTTTATGGAGGTGTGTGTTCAGGAACTAGCTGACTGTACAAAGATTAAAGCCATAGCAAGTTGCTATATGGCTCCGTTGAGGATAAAATTAATGCCTCTAAAGCAGAATGCTGTGGATGTACATCTCGTAAGGAAGATACAATACTGCCTGGATATCTCCCCCCCCCCCAAAAAAATGGATTAAAATATTAAGATTACCAAAACAAGTTTTCATCTGGAGTCAAAAGTTTTAAATGTACTACCCACTAGCCCAAGCGGCGTCTGCATTGTTTATAGCACCAGGCTGTGTCAAACTTCTTCCTGAGGTTGAGAAACTTGTGTTTCGTTAACGGGAAGCTGCGTTTCTCAAAAGATGGCTCCATGTTGTACAAAACACATGCGGCCTGGGGGTGGGGAAGGAAGGTGGTCTTCCTAACAACGTATAAGCTGGGGCAGGAAGAATTTGAAAATGAGAATGAACCAAAACGCCTCCTCTGGAAGGCCTGGTGTGTGACTTGGAGAAGCCATTGTTGCTCAGCTTTGCCTCTCCTTCACTCTTGTTACATTGAGAGAATATGGGCCTACCCTCCAAGCAAGCCCGGCTCTGCCATTGGGGAGAGTGAGGCAGCCGGTGCCACCTCAGGCAGCCATTTTTGTTGTGAGGCGAAGGCTGGAAGCTGTCGTTTATCGTTACTGCATTTATTATTTCTTTATTTATATACCACCCTCAATCTGAAGATCTCAGGGCGGTTCTTGAGATAAAAATACAGGATAAAAACAAAAAATAAATAGTTCAGACCAAAACAAAACAAACCCCTTCCGCTGCCAAGGAGCAGGGGAAAGGCGTTTAGACCACCTCAGAGGACAATAATAGTTTATTTGCTGGGTGGGAGTGAGGTGCCATTTGCTGCTGTGCCTCAAGCAGCAAAAATGTCTTCAGGCAGCCCTGAAGATGACTCAGGAAACGGCGACGCAGAGCGTTTTGACCATTTGAAGCGGGGAAGCGCTATGTGTGGAACGGAGATTATTATAGCTTCCTGCCCCATACGAGATAATGCCCATTCCTTCCCTCCTTTTCTTGCCAGCCCGGCAAACACTTCCTCCCACCCCACCCCCAAAGCCGCCCATGAGAATCGGCACTGGGAGCACATTCCCATGGACGGCTTGCCCGGTTGCCATGGCGCCCGGTGAGCAAACAATTCCATGGCATGGCTAAGTCTCCCTATATAGCAGGCAGCAACCAGGCTCACAGGGCAAACACACATACACGGGAGGCCCCTTTTCTCAAGCCGAGGAGTGAGGGTTAATGCCTTAGAAAAATAGGCTGAGGCACAGCCTCCGCCCGCTGCTCCCTTTTGTGATGCGAAAAGAGGCCAAGGATATTTCTGGGGCCTCCTCCCCAATAGGAAGCACATTGTATCTTCCCTGGGCTAGATAGGAAAGTGTGAGAATCAAAGGCAAGGCTGAAGGGCTTCCCACCATTGCGGAGACAGCGTGGTCCAGCAGTTTCCAAACCCTCCGGCTGCAGAGAACCATTTTTTAAAAACAAAAAACGGGCTTCCCTGCGGAGGAACCTCCTCTTGCACAGACCATTCTGGGAAAAGTTCTGGTGCAGGCAATCCAGAATAACTATTCACAGCGGTGACAAGTCCATTTGTCCAATTATGTATAGAAGCAGATGGGGGAAGGTGGTTTTTAAAAGCAAAACGACTCCCAGCCCCACTTCCCTCATCTGTTCACCCCCCAAAGGTGCTTTGCTCTTCTGACGGGCTCCCTTCCCTGCGGGCAAAAGGCACTTGTGCATTGAGGCTATGTGGGGGTAAGAAGGGATTTGATTCTCTTCAGCCATATGCCCCTTTTCGTGCTAAGTTTCCGATCCGACCATTTCATCTCGATTGACCCTCAGCTCATACAAGGTGGTGGTTCAGGACTGCTGGGCCTCCTTCCTCCTCCATGTAAACTCCCCTCCAGTTCCCCACCTGAAGCATGATCGGCAATAGCAGACCACCTGTGTCCGGCAGTGGAAGCCTGTCAGCCATCTTTGAACGCCATCGGTCCATTCTTGTATTCCCAGTTCTTTATACATTAACCTGGCAGTGGTTACTAACAGCTGGATCTCTGCTCCTTTCCAGGTCCTGCCCACCCTTTTCTTGAATTGTTATGTGCTCCCGATATTAAATATGTTCTCCCTTTGGGCTATATAGCACCCCTTTCATTCACTCTGAAGCAAAGCATTTCTGTGGCTCACGTACATTAGAATCAAGTGGGGTTCACTAGGAGGCAAGTTGGCAGGAGGGGCATAATTTCAGTGAAGGAAGTGAAAACATGTCAGGAAACCAATGGATTTTTATTCTGACAAATATTCAGGGAGTAGGGAACTTGCAGTCCCCGCCTGTTGCCAGGCCACAGCTACTATTGCATCTCTGGCCATGGGGGGGGGGGGGTGTCACGATCGCTGGACAGATGGGGGTTGAAATCCAACAGCGTCTGATAGAAGCTTCTGTGTGTTGTCTTTTTTTAAAAAAAAACACAGTGCAACACTATCCCCTTTTGAACTGTTTTTTAGTCATCTTGTTTTTCAAGTGGAAATTCCTGCACACTATCTAGTCTCCTTCCCATCCCACCTGTAAGGATAATGCAGTCTTTTTCCTATCAACAGCCTCTCTGTATGAGAGCTTATTCATTACCACATCAGAAGAAATGCTCATTTGCAGAATATTTTATCTGACACGGCAACTTCTGAGTTTCTCATACGGAAGGCTTTATCATCATGTGCAGACTTATCATTTCAATTAGAGACATGAGAAATCAGTCAGTTGTCTGTTACACTTAGCACTACGTATATCACTCTTGTGATGAATATATTTGGTTATAGTTTTTTGTGTTACGTTAAGGACTCTGCGTTGTTTAAGTCTCCTTCTGCTAATCACAGGGAAAAAGAAAAGCTAAATTCCTGGTATCTGAATGTAAGGATGATGGGAGCATAACATACTTCTAATAATTCCTGATCTACAGGTCCTTTCCTATACATTCAACAGTAATTTTATACAGAAGTTTAAATCGTGCCACCATTCCTTTCTTTCCCAGCTCCCAGAGTGTATTCGCCAAGGAGACAGAAAGAATGAAGGTTCTAATTCAGGTTGCCATTTTTATCTCTACAGTGTTGCCCAGGCTGAGAGCCCATGCCAAGGTGGCATGGCAGCAGACAGAATAGCACACAAGACACAGGAACAAGCGGTGTTGAGTAGAATTTAATGACTCGGGACCCAAGACAAACACCAACTTTATACAAAGACAGAGCAAGACTGAGGCCTCCCTGGGAATGGGCCCAGGACAGCCTCATTTGGTTACAGCAATTCCAAGCATGGATAAAAGGGAACAGGGAGCCAAACATTTAAATAGGAGATGGTACTAGCAGTGGTTCCTCACCCCAAGGGGCCAAGAAATCCAAAACGACTCTGGGGCAGGCAGCCAAGTAGTAGGCCAAGCCGCAGTTCCATGCCTTCCACGTAGGAGGAGAAGGCATAGCAGCAGTTGCCTCCCAAACTGCCAGACTAAGCAATGCTGGTGAAAGGGGTGGGTGGGTGGGTGGGTGCGGAAATCAAGGAAACTGGGAGATGCATACTTCTGTCATGAAGGCCCATTTTGCAGCCATGGTGTCCTGAGCTTGGGATACCAAGAAGGAGCAGATGGGAAATTGAAAGGGCAGGCAAAAAAATCGGGGGGGGGGGGGGGGCTGTGGAATATTGTGAAGCAGGCACCCATGGTATGGCAAATCGGGAGAAGGCCCCTTAGGGGCAGACACCAACGACACCCACCCCCACCCGCCACCCCCAGTAGAACAGGCTGGGTATGCAAGACAAGGAGTGCAGGGCTCGCCACAGCTCCCCTGCCTCTGTGCAAGGCGACCAAACCAGAACCTTTGGGGCAGGAGATGCAGGAGGAACTGCCGCACCGGGGGCACTCAGTGGGTCTCCCCCGGCACAGGGCAGCCTCTAGTAGGGGGACACAAAGGGAAACCTTTCCAGCTTGCAGGGGAGGAGGAAGGGGGTGGAGCAGAAAGTGCTTGTGTGCTTGAGAAAAGGTCACAGCAGCTCCTCCTCCTTCCCACTGCAGGGGGGACGCCGGGGCGGGGTAGGGCGGGAAGCCACAAAACAAAGCCTTCTTATGTACACCCCACCCACCCCCAGTGCAGAACGACTTAGTCAACTTCCTCCATGTTGTTGTAGGATGGAGCAGGGTGCTCTGCGACCCCCTCTGGTGCCAGTGCGGGAGCAACTTCAGGAGCCAGGTTGGTTCCAAAGGGTGGCGAGCTAATTCCCTGCAAACAGAACAAAGCGTTAGAGAGCAGCCGCAAAGGGTGCAAACGTCTCCCTGCCGTGGAAGAAGCTTATTGTCTTGTGTCCAATATGAAATCTCTAGATACACATTGTTTGAAGGTCCGGAAACAGATTTCGGGGAAAGAGTTCATATAAATATAAACCTTATTCATTGACTTCATTCACAAGTTTTATATCCTGCTTGATTGCAACAAAAACCTCGGAGCAGTTTACAAAAGCTAAACGCTACAATTATCAGTTTAAAAAAAAATGGTTACCAAACAGCTATTTAAAGCATTCAAAAATAATCAAAATATAAAATAAGGTAAAGGCATGTCAGATTTCCACATGTCTGGATAGGCTTGCCTAAACAGAAATGTTTTCAGCAGGCACCAGAAAGAGTACAGTGAAGTACTGGCTGATGTCAATAGGCAGAGAGTTCCCAAGTGTGGCTGCCGCCGCACTACAAGATTGATTTCTTACAAATGCGGAACGAATATTATGTGGCACCTGTTAACAGTGGCAGGTCTGCAAATCAAAGCAGAAGTGGACACATGAGATAAGGCAATCTTACAAGTAACCTGTTGTCAAGCTGTTAAGCACTTTATATACCAGATAATGGTCCGACCATGACAAGGGAATGCATCATTGCCCACCTCCTTGGTCCATTCCTCTTATCATCACTTGGAGCAAAGACTACATCAAGAATGTGCCCTGCCTGATGTGTTGGGCCAATGACCATGAGAGAGAGCCATGGCTGTCAAGAGGTCATGAAGTCTTGAGCCAGCTCAGCAGCAGTCTCTGCATGGATATTGTAGTCATTCCAACACCTCAACCAGCCTGATCAGGGAGGCTGCTGGGAATCGGGGGCGGGGGCATTCTAGAGACCAGCAGCATCCCAATCTGTCTCTAGCCCAACACTGGGGGCAAACCCTCTAAGCCTTTCCCAACACCAGTAAGTTTTATGGCAAAGGAAATGGTGCTTTTATGGACAGTAAAACCACTACCACCCTCGATGCCCCCAGTCTAGCCTGGTGCAGTACTATTAACCAGAGGGACCCATCCAGCTCACTCACCCAAGTTTCAGTAATGCAAGCCAGATCAGTCCCTTCAGTGTGAGCAGTTACAGCTAGTCTTATCAGTATATTGTTCAATTAAGTGGCACAAATAAACATGGTGTCTGGTAGGCAGGCATCTAAATACGAACTGGTGTTATGGAACAGTCAAAGCTTAGGAAATTTTAGGAAGAAATCAGTATTTCTGAGTGTAATACATACAAAGCCTTACTCATAATTCTCTCCTGCTCCAGGCTTGAAGAGTCAGCTATCCGCCTAGAGCCGGGTCTACTTTACACAAAACTGCCCCACCACCCCAAGAATCGTGTGCCAAGATAACCTACACTCTGTGACCCACATATAATAACAATAATAAACATAGTTTGCAAAAGGGCATGTAGCTAGCGCATCCTACTCCTGCAAATAATGGGGAAGGGCAAAAAAGCTACCCTAACCAGTGACTTGAAATCCCACTGAGCTCCTCTTCTACACATTTCACTATACATTGCCCATGCGCTTCTGGAACTCTTCTTTGAAGATATCCATGCTAATAACTGGTTTCTTATTTTGCACAAACACTGAAACTCTCAAACAGCAAAGTGAGCTTTGCACCAAACTACAGAACACAGAGAGCTACAGAGTCATCGCCACCAAAAGAATTTATCCAGTACTATTTCGCTACAATTCAACGAGCGGCCCAACCAATTCCTTGGTTCCCCTTTGTGAACCAGTAGAAACAACAGCTAAGACTGGGAGCCAGCGGGAAGATATATGTGTGGACGCGCAGAACCCCCATTAAATTTAGAAATCAGGTGCTGAAAGAAAGGAGCAGCTGGGGAAAGAAAGGAGCCCATCCATATCTCTTTAGAACAGCTTAGGGTTTATTAAATACAATAAATAAATACACAGTGAAAGCTTTCCCACAGCACAATGCAATGCCTTTATCCACCCAGCTGGCAGAGGATATCTTCCTTAGGGTCGGGACGTCCTCACCAGAATTGCACATGGATCAGGCTGTGCTCTTTGGCACTGGTGCGGCTAGAGACTGCCCACTTCCTGGGGCACAGCAGGAGTACCAGCACTAGACAGCCTGAAAACTGGGCACTGGAGACAAGGCCATATCCCTTTCCCTCCCTGCAACGAAAGGGAAGGAGGTGGGTGGGTGGGGGAGCCTCTCTGAAAAGTGCTGGGAAGAATGTGCAAGATGATGTTAAGAGTTGCGTAATGTTTATGAGTATAATATTAACAACAAACAATAATGACACACAAACCAAGGAAGAGGTGTCGCGAAGAATAAGACCTGGGCTCTAGGATCACAAGCTCTCTCTTGCATCTGGCCACAGCCAAGAGCCTAAATCGGGGTACTCAGGATTGAACCTGCAGTCAAAGAGGCACCAGAGGGATCCTGCACTGCACTGGAAAAGCCACACAGCCTGCAGGGCCAGATTAAAAGAACACGAGGCCACACGACTCTGACGCCAGAGACACACTTCTGTTTCCTCGTGTGCACGCAGACATTGCCTAAGCGTTCAGAAACAGGTGCGGGAGCTGTGAGGCATGTCAAAGTAGTGTCTTCTCTTTAGCTGGGGCCCTGTGCTAAAGAACATTTAGCTGAACTGTGGTCTCACGTCTCGGTAGAAAGATTTGTAAGATGCCAGAAAACAAAACAAAAAAGATGATGATGCAGTTGGCTGAAAGCCAACACTATCCTGGTGAGGGCACCTAATCCAACAATATTCGGAAGAGTCAGCAATACATTCTCACTCCCTCAAACAATGAGGGAACAGATGCCCGGGGACTTCTTTTCCACCCTGCCTCGAAGCACGTCACTGATGCCCAACTGGGTAAGAGGTCACAACCTTCAACTACTAGGCACATAGGGCAGGGGGCAGCTGTTGACCCAATACAGAGGAGGAATCGCAAGGCAGGGAGTGGCCAAGACCAACAGATTCCCATCCAGTTAGAGAGACTAACGTCTGTAGCTCTGTAGCCTCTGCTGGAGTTCACAGATGTGATTCACGCGGGCCAAAGTCTTACAAGGCCGCAGTGCTTTAAAGGGCCTTTTCCCAGTTGCCAATCCATGTGGGACACGGGCCAAGCAGGAGAGAGCAGGTCCTAGACTTGAGGGCTTCTTGATGGGGAGGCATAGGGCTTCTTCTTGCACCCACCCTGGCAGGGAGCATCCAAGGCCTTCGTCACAAAGGTGTAATTGGAGGAGAGCCAAGGCTGAGGCGAGTGAGCTACCCTCCTTCTGGGTGCCGTTTCTGCTGCTGCTGCTACTACCTCCAGCGGGTCTGATAGATGAGTGGGTAGAAAACATTCAGTAAGAGTGCCACAATGGCAGCCATGGTGCCCAGGACAAAGTATCGGACACGGCCTTCATCGGGACAGTCTGGGGCGAGGTGCCTTGTTCTTCGGCTGCAAGACCTCCAAGGGCTCCTCATCAGCCTCCTGGCAGCTTCCTCTTCAGCCTCCAGTTCCTGCCAGAGCAGAGAAGCCTGCGATGTGGAAACCTGGGTCAGCACTTGGTGAGAACACAGCGGCAAACCCCTCAGTCACCCACACGCTGCCCTGCCCCTGCCCGGAACAGCCTGCCTGCAAGCGCACCTTTCCCACGGCAGATCTCTCTGCCGCGGCCCCACAGATTTTCTGCCCCCCCTCGCTATACAGCTCCAGTAGTTCAGATACGGGGGCCTCCCAGGGACAGAGTGAGCAGCACAAGCCACAGAAGGATGGGGGGCAAGCGAGCCCCAGCTTGTCAGAGTAAGGCATCCATGCTGGCTGGCTGGGGTCAGAGCTCTTCCCCCCCTGTCTGCAAGCGTCAGCACCAGCTCAATCCTTTCAAAAGACCCAGTCACCAAAGTCATCACAGCCCAGACTTCCTTGTATGCGCAAATGCACTGGACCATTCAGCCACACTGGGTGAGAACACGAGGGTCATTCATAAACAGCCAATCGCAGTTGAGCTTTTGCTGGTGACAACATGAGGATCTGATGGCAGGCAGTCACATCCAAGCGCTTGCAGGTGGGAACATGAGGATCTTTCGGAAGGATGACAGCTAATCAACAGCTCAGCTTTGGCAATTGAAAAAACCATGAGGAACATTCAGAGATGGCAGCCAATCATAATCACTCTTATTTCTTTTTTTAAAAAAACCACAACAATAACGACACAGTTGCACAGGAGTTAGTTGCAGAGTAACCAGTCACAGACCAGCTCTTCCACGTACAGAAAAATCATTCAGACCAGTCAGCCAATCACTGTGATTTCCTAGATAGAGGTTTAAAGGCGGGCAGAATCTGTCTTATCTTCCCCACTCCATCCCTTGGGATCTGTGCACAGGGGGTTCCTGCTGCTTCCAGACCTCCCGTATTCTAAAGCTGGTTGGGGAGGGTGATGTTTTATAGCTGGTTTGAGGCGCCAGTTTCGCTGCACGGGTCAGCTGCCAGAGTCCACAGGCACAAAGGGAATCTTGGCTTAAGGCACACAGGCCCCTCTGGCAGCTTCTCTGAATGGATCAGTCTGCATCCTCTCCTCCTGAGTAGGCCATGTGGTTCCAATCGGTCTTGGCTTGCTGGGCAGGTGGCCAGGGGCAAAACACACCGCCCAGCTCCAGCAAGAAAGGGCAAGAACAATGCGGCCTGCCCCGCAGCACAGCCTCGGAGCTTAACCCCTGCCCAGGAAGCTGTCCTGGGCAAGATGCCACCACACCACATGGCAGAACCCCAGGAGACGCCAGTGCCCCCAACCCAAGTGCACACTGGAGGCTCTCGTCCAGGTGGCTGGCATTGCCTCAGAAAGCAGTGCTGGCCTTCCGCCTCCCCGGTCCCTACCATGTTAATGGCTGGGAAAAGAGTCAAGGGGAAAGAGAAAGGAGAGGCTTCCAAGGCAACAGGAGCGCCGAGTGCACAGTGCTGGAATCACCTTGGCTCCTCAGGAACCATGGCATTGCCGTTTCTTTGGCACCATTCCCTCATCAGCTTTATTTTGAACGGGACTTGCTGCTGTCACCCACAACTCTGAAGCCGGCACCCTCCATATTGAGGGGATCTTTCCCCCCCCAGCCAATTCCCCCCCCCACCCGCAGGCGCCTTCGACTCAGGGTAGCCTTCCTGTTCTTGAGAAGGGCCTCTCTGTTTCTATCAAGACCTTCCCCTGACAGCCTTGAGTGCTTGTCATGTTTCCAGGACACAACTGTTGGAAGGAGGCCCACAGCCCAGCCAGAGCCGTGAGGGGGAGCCAGCAGTCCCTTGGCTCCTCAATCAGCAGTAGCGAGGCCCGTTAGCAGGCCTGTCGAGGCGGGGAAGACAGGCAGCTCCCCCCAAAGCCCTCACCTGATTGGCTGCTGCCTCGGCAGATGGGGCCATGTCGGCCCGAGGGTCTGAGGGATGCGGTGGCCCCCGTGGGGGTCTCTCCACTGGAGAGTTTCGTCGGCGGTAGAAGAGCACGTAGGCGTATCGTGTCACCACCTGGCTTTCATCCACTGTGGTGACGGTGCTGTCATCAAAGAGCCGCCATCCTGTGAAAGGGGACAGGCAAGGGATAAGCACACCAAGTTCTGTGACCCACTGATGAGGCAACACTGCCTGATCCTCACCTGTCCTTCACTCTTGCAGGAAGACAAGCACAGTCTCCAGGTCTCCCACACATCAGGAAAGAGCTACCCAGTGCACTCACCCAAATTCAGCCCACAACTTACCAACGTAGTAGCTCCCACAGCCTTGCCTTGCTGTCCAATGTGCATTCATGGGTGCTGCTTCCCTGGCAGAGGTTAGCAGACTTGTGGGGGATTTTGCAAAGATGCCAGGACACCCCAGAATTAACTAAGAGCGATGAAGCCGGCAAATGGGATCCTGTCACTATGTGAACCTATGAAATGTTTCCCCACCTACATGGACACTCTCTAATACTATTGTCATATTCACAAGTCTTAAAACGACTATTTATTCTTCGGTGTATTTAATTGTCGAGGGCAGCATGTATTGGGGATTCATCAGATTCCCTTCCACCAAATCCCGCTGTCAGCAAATTCCCAAGCAATGGGAAGAACAAACTGACTGGAAGTTAGGAGGGAGAAGGGAGTGCAGGGCATGGCAGCCCTATTCCCATGAATGACAAGGTCGTTGGCCCACAATGCCTACATGTCTACAAGCCATGAGTGCCAGAACGGGATCTCATTTCTTGAAGTAAAAAGTAACCAGCTACCAACCCTACTGGTCAAGACTGCTCACATGCAGAACACAGAAGAAGAAAAAGATTCTGCTTAGAAAACACTTCTATATAATGTGACTCAATAAAATAAAATAAAATAAAATAAAATAAAATAAAATAAAATAGTCGTACCTTGGATCCCAAACACCTTGCGAGTTTAATATTTTGGCTTCCGAACGTCACAAACCCAGGAGTGAGTGTTCTGGTTTGCAAACGTTCTTTGGAACCCGAATGTCCAACACGGCTTCCGATTGGCTGCAGGAGCTTCCTGCAGCCAACTGGAAGCTGTGTCTTGGTTTCTAAATGTTTTGGAAGTTAAACAGGCTTCCGGAACGTATTCTGTTTGACTTCCGAGGTACCACTGTATATCCTTAAAACACTCAAATTAGACCTGCTTCCCAGAGTCTTCCAAAATCCTACAGTGTGGCTCTAAATTCAATCTTGAAAGGCTGAGGAAGCAATAACAAGTATTCAGAACAATCTCCCTGGAACTTACTAGTAATAATAATAATAATAATAATAATAATAATAATAATAATAATAATAATAATAATAATATTTATTTATATCCCGCCCTCCCCAGCCAAAGCCGGGCTCAGGGCGGCTAACAAAAACAAAACAGTACAAAAGTACAGTACAAACAACACTCTAAAATCATTCATTATAAAATTGAGGGGTCCAGCTCTTTTTGACTGTGCATGTGCAACACTGCATCAAGACCTCCCATCATAAAGGAGGAAGGGCAGTGATTTTTCTTTGCAAATGAATGGTGGAGGCCAAGCTGTGCTGAGCAGAAAGCCTAATCTTGCCCTAAATCCTACTTAAAATGTGAAGCAAGCCTTCTCCTCCCTTGCACCTGAAACATTCAGCACTGACTATGGAGGAAGACCCTGCTACTTCCTCATTGATGCCTTATCAAAGCAGCAATGAGTGCCCTAGCCAAGATCTTTTCCCTTGTGTAGGTCTCTGAGAAGATTCTACATCAATGGCTGGAACTTGGCTAGACAATCGATGGCTACCAGACCACACGAAGCTCCCCCCCCCCCGCCCCGGTAACTCACCCACATCACTGCGTTGGCTGTTCTTGTCACTGGGCAGCCGCGCATAGGCTGTGTAGTGTCCGCCAATCATGCCCCCGTAGTGGTTGATAACTGCATACAGGTCATACATGGGCAGCTGCTGCTCATCCTTCTGGCCAATGCAGAACTTGCTCAGGTCCAAACTCCTGGGGACAGAGATAGGAATAAGGTACACAGCTGTCTTAACTTGTCCTATCTATATGTGTTTCAAGGCAGGCAATACAAGAAGTCTGCAGATTGCTTTGAGAAGTGGGCTGAGTTCCCTATCCCAACAAACTAAAGACTGGGGGGGCGAGGTGTTCCTAGCTTGCTCTGTTCAAAACGGGCAGATTTCAGAAGAGCAGCCACTGGATCAAGTTTACTTAGCGGTAGCTTGAGCCTACTTTCATCAGACACATGGTGGATACACATGCACCACAACGGAGGACCTAAGGATGCACACTTGACCACCACATGCATCTGATGAAGCAGGCTCTCACCTGTGAAAGAGGAATGTGCTGCGGCCTCAACATGAAGGCACCACCAGCCTATGCTTCCTGCCCCTCCCGAAAGATTTAGCCCAACTTCAGTTCCGCCCTCCCTTTCAAACAACAGGGTGGCCAATTAGGCTGCCTCCTTGCCACATGGGACGTAAATGCAGAGAAAAGGGTTGACAAGCATTGCCTGAGCATACAGAGAGCTAAACACCCTGGGTGCTAAGACAGGGCCCGGCACTGCAGCCACATCGGATCCAGGCTTGGAGTGGAGGGAGAGGCCTTCCGTGCACTTTCCTGTGCGAAGTCCAAGTGGGAGCAAAGGAACACAAAGCGCAGCAGCATCTCCTCACCGCACTGGGAAATCCACCATGTCGTTGATCTTGTCTCTCCAAATAAAGCTGCGGAAGGAGAAGCGCTTGAGCTGTATGATGAGGACGTTGGGCAGGCGCCACAGCATGAGCTGCTTGGATGCCTCGCGGTGCTGCTTACATTTCGGGCAGTACCTGCGCGGCGAAAAGGGGGGGGGGTCCTGTTAGCTTCCTTTGCTGCCAGTTCTGCTCTTTACCAACCCGTTTTGCCGCACTACGGAAGACCAAGGCATCCTGTTTGTGTTTCTGAGATGAAAGGGTTTAGAAACAGGCTTTGATCACAGCTGCAGTATGCAGCATTCAGCTGATGGGAGAATGTGAGCTCTTTAATTGAAAGAAGGGGGCTTCCACCTGACATGGTTTCAGAGAAGAACGTGACTGTATTTGGGACACGCTGAAGCATGCCTGAGGAGCCCAGGAATTCAACAGAACTCTCAGTCCTCTTCAGCCCCTCCACAAACTCCCAACAGTTCCTACTGTGCAGTACTTGACGGCCATCTGTCTTAGATGCTTTAGCTGAGATTCCTGCATTGCAGAGGGCTGGATCAGATGGCCCTTGGCCGTCTCCTCCCAATTCCATGAATCTATGATCCTAGTATCACTTCAGTGTTTGGAAGCAGTAACCATTTCCCAGCCTACAAAAGCTGCAAATCTGAACCCCAAAACTAGCTGCACAGTGTATACGTTTCACAGACACTTTGGGATCCTGCCTATGGGGTTGTCCCTGCCCACAGAGAACCCTTTCTTACCAGGCCTCCTCTGGGGCTAACACCTCTGGCTTAGTGAAGAGGTTGAGGCACTGCTCCAGGGTGAAGTGTCCTGCCCTGGCTGCCTCACTCGCAGAGCCAGGATCCTCTACGCACTCCAGCTCCTTGGACTCTACCAGAACAAACTCCTTCATCCTCTCGTTGTTCTTCCAAACCAGGGCCAGAGAACAATCATCTGTCAGGTCAAGAGGGACATCTCCTGCAAGGATATGGAAGTTTACAGATGGTGCTACTCATCTAAACACACCAGGCCAAAAACAAACACCAAAGAAATAAGAACCAGAGCAGGGGTAGCCAATGTAGTGGGGCCTCCAGCAGTTGTGGACTGAAACCATAATCAGCTCCAGCCCAGCAAGGTCAATGGCCTGGAATTAGGGGAGCTGTACGCCATAACTTCTAGAGGGTGGTCATATTGGCCACCACCAAACTAGGGGCAGTCCGCCTTTCTCCTGTTTAAGAACATAGAAAGGGTGTATGGAGCAAGAGACATGAGAGAAGAGGGAGGCAATTCCTTATCAAAGGTAGTTTCAATTCTTTGTGAGCAGGAAGATTTGCAAGCTTGTTCATAGCTCACCATGATCCTGCAAAGCAAGTTGCTACTAAGCCCAAATTTCACATGGATGGAACTGGGGTCAGGCCAAGGAGATTACTCCACTCTCAAGTCACCCAAGCGGAGCTTGCAGCCAAACATTCCACTAGATCACATGCTGGCCCTCCAAGTAACGGATGGGAAAGCCACCAAGGCCGCTTAAAATGAAAGACTGGGTGTAGGAGTGTGGGGACAGATACCCAAGACAAAGCAGAAAAGGAACAACTGCAGGCCCCATTGTCTGTTTTTGCAACTGTGTAGCATAGGTCAACGTCAACTATGCTGGAGGAGGAAAAGCCAGGAATTCCAGCTCCAAGGACTGTACTTTCCTCCCCAGAACCTGTGCTCGTTTGGCACTCCTTCGGGTGGGTTGCTTGTATCCCACACAAATGTGGTAGTGGGAACCTTAAATTAGCATCCTGAGAATTGGGACTGGCCCAAGGGCAGCTGAATTCTAAGAGAAGTCATCTATGGGACAAGACACCCAGCTAAGATTTTCAGCAGCCAGGTTCTTGGTGCCTTGCATAGCTTCTTATCCCTTCCCCATAGCTACCATAAAGATGTGGAATAATAAATACAGGTCTGTATGATTCACACAGATAGCGGATAGCAACCTTTTGTGCAGAGTGTGCATAATTTTAGCCCAGGTGAGACAGCCCCAGCTAGAGCTGATCAGTAGCATACATGCATTCCTTTAGGGGCTCAACAGCACCTTGCATTGGGTAAACAGATTAGATCTATCACCACAGAATATCTCCCTAAGCAAGGATGGGGCCCTCTCAAAACGCCAAGCCAAATGTTCCAAGATAGCACTGCTTTCAGAACCCTGAGATTTTAACCCTCACCTTTGTCCTCCAGCTTCTGCTCTTTGTTAGTGGCATCAATTTTGTTGATGTAGAACTGGGTAGCGTGGGAACTCAGCCCCTCAGCCGGATGCTGGTAACCTGGGATGGCAGCTGTAGGCAAGCAAGGGAGGGATGGTGAGTGGCAGCAGCTCAGCCGGCAGCCCCTTCTTTCCTCTGCTCAGCCACCCTATCCCCCTGTCCACAGCTGGGACAGCATTTCATCTACAAAGCCATGGAGATGGCTGGGGTCTTCAGGAACCGCACAAAACACAGGAAACGGCCCTGCATCAGGATATTCATATTTGCTTCTTGTCATCTGTGTTATGTTCTGCTGCTTAGAAGCCTCCACCCTACACAGCATGAGGCATTTGGAATAAATTGTTTTCCTAATCCCACTTTTGGCTTTTGGGGAACAACGGGGACAAAAGCATTTAATAAAGTTGCTTGATTTTATTATTTTGATTCTCCTCCTTCCTTCTTTGGCTTCTGGTATCTGAGAGCAGAGGCTGTTGGGAAATTTGCCTGCTGCCTACAGAGCTCCTCATGCAACAAGCAGCCCTAAGGAACGCTGGCGTAACAGCCGTACCGAAAAGTGGTGAGAAACCCCTTGGGGAGGCAGACACCCAAAGTAGCAGCCGGTGTAGGGTGGGGGGCTTTAAAGAAGGCCCATTCAGATTTGCCTACCTTCCGGCTTGGGGAGTCTCTCAAAGGGCCCCTCCCTTTCCACAAAGCTGTCAGCCCGTGTGTCCAGGGAGGGCTCGGAGAAGCCCGAATCCAAGCTCAGCCCCGAGCCTCTTCCTGCGGGGACCTTGCTTCTCACAGCGCTGGCGTCCCCCAGTTCCGGCTGCAGCTCAGGGGCCGAGAGAGACGGCTGGGGTTCCTGCGGCAGGTGTGGGGCCCTGGCCCCATCTCCCGACTCCATGGCGGTGGAGGCCTCATCGGCGGCAGAAGCCGCGGCGGCGGCAGACGCGACTGTGGCGCTGCTGCTCCGGGCCAGCGCCTCTGGCTTCTCGGGAGGCTGGTGCTGCAAGCCTTGCTCTGGCGACATCCTGCCCACCTGGAATGGCGGCTGGAACACGCTGACCGAGTACCTGAGCAGGGAGAGGAAAAGCCGTCCGCTAAGAGGACAAAAGTAGAGACATCACCTTGCCAACAAAGGTCTGTATAGTAAAAGCTATGGTTTTCCCAGTAGTGATGTATGGAAGTGAGAGCTGGATCATAAAGAAGGCTGATTGCCGAAGAATTGATGCTTTTGAATTATGGTGCTGGAGGAGACTCTTGAGAGTCCCATGGACTGCAAGAAGATCAAACTGATCCATTCTTAAGGAAATCAACCCTGAGTGCTCACTGGAAGAACAGACCCTGAAGCTGAGGCTCCAATACTTTGGCCACCTCATGAGAAGAGAAGACTCCCTGGAAAAGACCCTGATGGAAAGATGGAAGACACAAGGAGAAGGGGGTGACAGAGGATGGATAGTTGGACAGTGTTCTCAAAGCTACCAGCACGAATCTGACCAAACTGCAGGAGGCAGTGGAAGACAGGAGTGCCTGGCGTGCTCTGGTCCACGGGGTCACGAAGAGTCGGACACGACTAAACAACAACAACAACAAAGAGGTCACAGCCTGTCTGAAGAGGGAATGTGCTGCTAGCACTGAGGAAGGAAATGGAAGCTTCCTTGCTGCCTCGGCCAAAGCCTACAAAACGAGCCAAACAGCGGCGGCTGGCCAAGCGCCCAAGAGCGCTGCCAATACTCCGGCTACCTTACCTCGCGTAACCTTCCAGAAGCTGGGCCAGCCGTGCATAGGTGAGGCGTGACTCCGGCACGCTGATGAGGAAGGGGAAGCCAATGTTCTCAGGGAGGCACAAAGCTTTGTGGTCGGGCCAGTGTGTTTTCTGGCACACTCTGAAACACAAACACAAAAACAGTCTCATGCGGAGGGCCGAAGGGGCTCGACGCAGCCACCCCAGCCCAGCCTGGGAGCAAGAGACAGCTCTCGGCTACGGAGAGGGTGAAAAAAAAGAAGTGGCGGCTTACACATTGCAATAGCCGACACGGTAGCACCGAGTGCAGCGCTTCAGCTTCTCCTCTTCTGACTGCTGCTTCTTCTGACAGGCGGCACATTTGGTGATGGGAACGCTGGGCACCTGAGGACGCTTAGGGGAGAGAAATTGCCCGCTTAGGGTGATTGGGAAGAGGTGGCAGGACAGAATGTGTAGGTTTCACCTTGAAAGCCTAAGAGCTTTCTTTTCATCTCCTTCTCATACACCTGTATGGAGGGTGTAATGGCAGCTCCTGGCACTTACCTGTTGGACCTGCAGCTCCACCACACGCTCCTTGGCCAGGTCTGGAGAAAGCACTTCGAAGCACAGCAGGAGGTCCGTGGGGGAGACCGTGTCCAATGAGTGCGAAGGCAAGAACATGCGGTGGAAGCGGTTCTTGATTACCTAACCAAAGGAAAAAAGGGAGGTGAAGTCCAGCCCAGAAGATGCCCTTTCCTCCCTCTAGTTTCACACATAAAGGCAAACTTCAGGTTCTGGTACAATGTACTTCTGACCACCAGGTGCTTGGGTTGGGGTGTGGTGTGGGGCAGAGCGTTAACCAGGGGAAAAGCAATTTGCTCTGCTTCTGAGCTTCCCGGGGCATGTGGACTGTCCAAGATGGAACAATAAGCTTGGCCTGGATCCAATAAATAAATCAAATACTGAACAAGCAGGGTATGCAACAAATGCTGCAACAAAATGTTGTGGTGAATGGTGCACCTGTTCTGGATTTCCAGCTGGCCAGTCAGGCCCCACTCCAGGATACTCAATTTTCTCATCTTCCTCCAGTTTCCTTTTTTCCTCCAACAGCTGAACAGCCTTGCCATGCCCACTGGGAATGCCAAATCCTCAGAGCAGTTCTGAGTGCACACCCTAAAGTCCTCCCCTCCCCATTTCAGTAAAATTCCTCCAACTCTGCTGATACCATGCACATGTTTCTACACTCACACATGGTGCTATTCTGGCTACACAAGGATCCACCTGGAAAATGTTCATCATTACTATATAGGTTTGTGCTAGTGGCAGTAAAGCCTCATTAGAACAGCACTGTGTCAGGATGAGGACGGAGTGGGGTGGCGAGACAGACAGACAGACATAGTGCTGCTAAAAAGGGAGGTGGCGGGGGAGGAACCAGATCCTTTGTGTGTGAACAGAATAGGAGGGACTCTCTAGGTTGAGTCTTTAGAGTCCTAGCTTAGCCTGGAACAATAATACAGTCTTAGATTTGGGGCGTAGGGAGAATTGAGAACTTGCTGGTAGGAGGAAGAGGAGGAGGAAAAAGGAGATGAATTTGCAGCACTTTTCTCAGAAGCGGGAGGTATTTGCAACTCAGGTTCATGCAACGGTAGATACATATGTTGCAAGGATCCAGTTTAGTCTAATTCCCTAACTGTAAGCATATGGGAGGAATGGGGAGTGGCTAGACCATCGTTGTCTCCATATGCACCCTCCATATGCTCATGACAATTCCCGCCCCCCCTTGCTCCATCCAATAAACAGGATTTTGGTCCAGGTCTTTTCCTTAGTAGACACTCCAGAGTTTATTCCTGGTGATGCCTAGTACAGATTAAGTCTTGAGTGCAGCACCATTTGCTCTGTGGTTAGCCTTTTTTTATTTTTAAGCAAGAAACATGTGTGCATGTACAGTCCCAGTGTAATGCATGCCACAACTACTGAGGTGGATGTGGGTGTGCACACGCAATACATCATGCACAGCCTAGTGAGAGGTAGGGTTCTGTGTTGATGACACTCAAATGAAATTCTGGAGGTTGCAGTAAGGGATCCCAATGAAGTGGCCAGACGCGAGAGCAAAGGCAAGAAGCAGAGCCAAATTTTGCATATTGATTGGAATTTTTCTGCCAAAAACCTTGGCTGCCAGGTCACTAGGTCTCCTGTACACATAGTGGCTCCCTGGTACCTGGGCAGCCACAGCCAGGGGAGATCAGCCAAGCCTTGTGTTGTGAAAAGGGCATGGCATCCACAGAAAGAAAAAGCTCCAGAGGTGATCTGAATGCCAAAAAGCTTCCATGCAATGAACAAGCCTCACTGCTGCTAAGAATCCTTACAACCACAATTTCAGGAGCATTCAGACACGAGAAATCAGCCGGACCGCACCTCACCTCAGCCAGGCGCAGATTATCAGGAGTCACTCGCACGCTATGGGACACAGAGTCTAGCACCTCCATGGCAGTGGAATTCTCCTTGCTGATGCTCACCAGGAACTGTTGGAAGAAAACATGTGCTGGGGTGGGTATATCAGGGTGTGTATCCCTGCCAGTCTTCCCCCACAATCCCTGGTCTCATTAACATTTACTCCTTTGACAACGTAATTCCTGAACTGCACCAGGTTTACCTCATTGGGTTAGCCAACCAATCAAAGCTGTACCCGTGGTGTGCCTGCGTTCACATGCTCTCTATTGCAATTTAGACATATTTTGAGTTGAAGCACTTGGAACCTGCCCCCGACACATATTGCTTTGCCTCTCAAATGTTATTTTCGCTGGTATGTCCCGCTGAGTTTCAGAAATCTCTAAAGCTCAAGGCCACTCGTGACGTAGACACTATTCTGAAGGTGTTTAGAGCACAAGATAAAGGGATTCAACCTGGGCAGCTGGGATGCTGCTGCTCTTACCTTAACAGGTTTCTTGTGCGGTTCCTTGGCAAAGTAATAGACCGTCAGCACTTTCTGCTTTTGGGGTAGGGGGACTGGCAAATAGAGGAAGGGATCAAACGTGATGGACACCTGCAAGCAATAGGATGTGGCAGTCAATCAGCACCCCCTGGACATAATACATAGTGCTGGAGGCACTGGCAAACCCCAGAGATACAGAAATGGCGAGTCTGGGGTCAGAGGGCAGCAACCAAAGGAAGGAGGCAGCCTGGTAAAGGTGTCAGTACCAAAGGATCACCAAAGTCCTTGGCGGCAGGACACATGGACCGTGGAGTGGAGGATATGGTCCAAGCTGGTGAATAATCCCTGTAAAATGAGTAAATACCACCTCCCACCAAGCTAGTGGAGGAAAAGCAACTTTAGATGCAGGCCATGTTGCCCCGCAGCAGGATCAGAGCTGCAAAGCAACCAGGAAACCCAAAGAGTTGGCACACTACCTTTGAACACACAGGGCACACTAGCTTGGACTTGTACTGGCCCTGGAACAGGTCCACGATGAAGGAATCGTTCCTCATCTTGTGCCTTTTCCAGGCCTCTTCAGCCACAATCTAGCAGTCAAAAACAAGTAAACAGCAGTGAGGGGTGAGCAAAGGTCCTTCAGGCTCAGCCTAGCCAAGGCCTCCCAACTTCCATTGGGCCATTGTATATATTATATATGTGTATATATAAAGACTTGCCTCATCAGGTCGTCCATCTGAATCTACCGTTTCAGTGTAGGGCTTGCTGTGAATGCGGTTCAGGTCCTCATGGAGCCCATCCAGCAGAAAAGCCATGAATTCCTGGGCATCGTGTTGAGCATAGCCTGTAAACTGGCTGGCCTTGCTGGCCACAATCGCCTGCAGGAAGAAAGGAGCGTCATGAAGAGCCAGGCGCCTGTACAGCATGATTGGAACGAACGTTCTGCCAGATCAGAGCAAACGGCCATCTAGTCCAGCATCCTGGGTCGTATCCAGCTAAGCTCTGCTCAGAACAGACCCAGAAAAATTAATGAACCTAAGTCCATCAGTCATGTCTATTGACTTCAATGGGTCTACTAGCATCAGATACAATCTTCTCACAGTGCCAACCAGGTGCCCAAGGGAAGCCCACAAGCAAAACCTGAGGACGGCGGCACTCTCCCCACTTGCAGTTCTCAGCAAATGGTGCTCCCCTTGTCCTCTCAGGACTGGAAAGAGTGGCAAGTGCCAAGTGAGAGGTGAATGGGCTCAAGAGCTATATGGATAAACAGTAACTACCAGGACAAGTAGCTTCAGAAGTGTGCACAGTCCAGATTAAGGTTTCCTAAAGCCCAGAGGCTTCCTGCTTGAGAATCTAAATGGTTGCTGGTGGCATCCACCGATCCAAAATCATTTCCAGCCAGAAGGCACAAAAATGGTTTGGGCTTGCAAAATTTATCATTATTAAGCTTCCAAGTAATAAAATGCCCTTTATTCCAACACACAGGGGTATGTGTGTGTAGTTTTTATACACTGCAACCCATGAAGGGATTGTGTGTGTGTAGGGGTGTGTGTGTGTGTGTGTGTGTGTGTGTGTGTGTGTGTGTGTGGTTTTTATACACTGCAACCCATGAAGGATCCCCCCTGGGGAGCACTGGCCCACTCTGTAACAGGGACAGCAGAAAAAATTTGCTTTCACTGCCAACAGTGCTCCCCAGAACAGCACTTTGCTTGGAGCATACAGTAAATATAAATACACATGGAAGAAAGCAAATGACACTCTTGTTGTTGTTGTTGTTTAGTCGTGTTTGACTCTTTGTGACCCTATGGACCAGAGCACGCCAGGCACTCCTGTCTTCCACTGCCTCCCACAGTTTGGTCAAACTCATGCTAGTGACGCTCTAGTGGAAACTATTGGAAGGGGATTAAAGCTGTTCCTGCCCCCTAACGACCCCAAGCAGCTCTCTGAGAATCAAGCTTGCTACAAACTGCACAGCCCAACCCTAAGCAGCTTCTTGGTCGCAAGCACTGGGAACCTGCCTCAACTACATAGGCATGCATGGACACACACAAACACATGGCCTCCTGCTGCCCACTTGGCCTGCTCATCCTCTCAGCCTATATATGCTTCTGCAGGGATACCTCACCTTCAGCTTGGAGGGCTGGAAGGCGTGGTGTGTGCCTTTCCAAAGCGCCCTCAGCAGCACTGCAAAGCCGATAGCCAGGCGCCCCCCAGTTCCCAGGGGATTGTTGTAGTTGATTTCGGACTCGAAGGAGTGATCTACAGGGGTGTAAGTGAAAGAGAGAGAAAAAGTGATGGAAGGTGGAAGGTGAAGGCCAACCATGGTACGCACAGAGACAGGTCCAGCCCCGTTCCCACTCTGAGATGCAGCTTACCATGAAAGAAGTCCCGCAACTCCCGGGTGTTGGAGAGAGACTGGATAACACTGTTCATGAAGCAGGTGTTGCCCAGGTTCACCAGCCCCGTGAAACCCGGCAGGCAGACCTTCTTGTCCTCCTCCTCCTCCTCTTCCTCCACGCTTTCGCTGCTGACGGGGCTGTGAGTCATGGGTGGGACCATGCATGTTGGCTTGGGCTAGAGGGGAAGACACTAACACAGTCAAGGAGGCAGCTTCCATTGGTTGCCAGGCTCTCTGTCTTGCCCAGAGTTTCCAGGCTCTGCATGCTGGATTTCTGTGGTCACCACCCCACTTTCCCCCTCCTCTCTCCGGCACAGAAACCCAGGCCTTGCTCACATTTAACTTTTTAAAAAATCATTCATTATTCATACACAGAGCAATCCCCCCCAAAATGGCTAATCCACCCTAATTAGAAGATCACATAGATGCTCTTTGTTCACTGGCATGGACAGCTAGAATCACACCCATATGTGGAGGGTTCAGCCTTATCAGTTGCATACCCCCAATTACCTGCTGCTGGAGGTACCGCCCTCTGTTGTTTTTCTGTAGAAACTTCCCCAATGGATTTTACCTGCCCACTGTCAGAACACAACTGCTGAGATAAGATGCAAGACCCAGCCCAGCAATTCCTAGGTGCATATTCTGCATTACTTTTGATTTTCCTTTAACTAATGTCACCCAGTGCACTTCCCACATGCTAAAAGCACACACATTCTCTGAATGCCGATCCTTATGTATCCAAAACAGCAACAACTATGCAAATCATGAAGGCACCCTGACATTTAGGGGAACCCTGAGATTTGCAGAAGCGCAGAAAGTGCTTTTAACTTGATGGCAACATTCCTTCCACCACCCCCCATGACTGCTCACATGTGCATTCATATGTCCAAGGAAGTTATTAACAGCCTTAGTTCCAGCACTACCTCCATCTTCAGAAGTTTGACTTTTCCCATACCCCTCCTGGCTAGGAAGGGGAAGAAGCAGGTAGGTAGAGGTGTGTGTGTGTGTGTGTGTGTGTGTGTGTGTGTGTGTAGTAGAGCGTGCTTTGCTGGTGACAAGCTCTCTGCCTCAACTTGATGTAAGGTCAGGAAATTTCCTCGCACTCCCCCTGGTTCAGAGGCAGTGCAGGAAATGGCCCTTCCCTGAATGGCTCCCCTTATGCTGGAAAGGAGAAGGTCTGGAAGGTGCAGATTCAGCTGGCTAACAGCCAGCCAAATCTCCACCTTCAGGCACCAAATAGAAAAAACAGCCATAGGGCTATTTCCATCCAAACAGCAGGAACACATTGTCCCACCCACAAGCAACATTTTGTTGCAGCTCCTCACTCAGGCCAGGAGTTCTCACCGAGGGGACGAGTGGTTCCTGCTTCACTGGCACATGCTCCGTCACCGTCCGAGCGGCTACGCCGTCCAGGCTGCTCTCCTCTGCTCGCGGCTTCTCCTTCTCTCCCACTCGTGCCTCCTCCTTAGTGGACAGCGGGTGCTGGTTACTTCCAGGTTGGCTTTTATCCAGGGGAGTAGGGCCTGTTGGCATGGCAACCTTCGCACCACCCACTGCACCTTAAAAAGGGGGAAAAGTGGGCTTGTGGTTAGCAGCACATGTGCACTGAGAGGTGAGCGGCGTGCTCTTCACTGCGCCAGCGCCAGGACGGGAGTGAGCCCGGCTGCCCTTCCTTGCTTAAAAAGAAACGGTGGGGAACTTGTTCTGGATTCCAAGCAGACATCAGAGCATCCATCCTCATTCACACCCTCCATCTAGAGCTGGTCCTCTCCCCAAGTAACTGATGATCTCAACATCCCCAGCCAACAACCGCATTCATTTCATACCATTTCTGTAACTCCCTTCATCAGAGGATCATAGACAATGGTTTACAATCACAAGGCAGTTCACAAACAGTAATACTAATAAGAACATCTGACGCTGAAGCCCCAGCATCCTTGCCAAACCTCAAGAATCCCAACAAGGCGAGCTCACAAAAGTCAAGGTGCAGACCTCGTGCGGCAGGAGCCTCGAGGCCCCCCCAGCGCTGGCTGTGCCGCTTCTTCAAGCAGATGTCGATGCGAGCAGGGGTGAAGTTGTACGTACACTGGTCTGGCTCTATGAGGTTCCTGCAAAACAAGGCAACCCAACCAGGGATCAGAGAACAGGAGGCGTAGACCTAACCTAAGGATGTCTGGGCATCACAGAAGAGCATAACTCCCAAAGTACTGTGCTCAGCCCATTACATAGGAAGGTGGGAGGAGGGGGAAAAGCTTCTCCAAAAGGGACCCCACGCTAAAGGTTGCCCACCTTATTACAATTTCTGGCAAATTGGGCTCAGGCCACTGGCACTGTTGTGTCCATGTGGCACAGTAAGGAAAGAGGGGACGGGAGAGTGTACCCACTTCTCCAGCGCAGAAGTAAAAGTGGGAAGTAGCAATCCAGCTTGCACAAGTTCACACGCTTTAGACTGGGCTGTCCAGCAGTGTGTGATCAATAAAAAGGTTGCTTCTTGTGCCACAGAACAGAAAAGTGGGTAGGAGGCTTATTTAGATTATGATGCAGGGACAGCCTGGCTGTGTTATGTCTGATTGCTGGTGTGTATTAGCAAAACAAAGCCATAGCAACTGACGACAAAAAACCCAATTTTTAAAAATCTACAATATCGTCACTATGAAGGGAAGAGATACCTGAGCACCTCTTTTATCCAGTGTCCCAGGCCTGGACCCCCAGTGTAAAGTAATATACATTGATTTCTAATACACTAATTCATAGACCTTAATTCAGAAGGGAGAGGAGCTGTGTCAGATTGGTGCTGGATGTGCAGGTAGGGAGGAGCAACAGAAACACTGTCTAGACCATTAGTGTGGAGAAGGAAAGTCTTATACCTGAGTTTCACTTGCCACCTGAATACTGTATGAGAGCCACAATCTGGATGCAGTCGCAGGAAGTTGACATCACTGGAAAGAGAGAAAGAAGCTCAGGCAAAAGAGACAGACAGGAGCCATCCCTTCCCCACTGCCAATCCCAGCTTCCTGGCAAAGTCCAGTTCTGGGAAGGAAAACCACTTGGCCTCTGAGCCAGGAGTCGCCATACCTCGTCTGGAACAACAGTGTGAAGTCCTGCTCCCGAAAGAGCACCCTGGACATCTCCTTGTGAATCTCCTTCACATAAACGTGCACCACCATAGAATCGTTCCCTTTCTCATACGAGTCGTTCTTCACGAACGTCAGGTTCACTGTGGGCTCTGGTTCTGGGAGGGGGGGAAAGCAAAGGCAATGACAATAATGACAGTAACAGAGGGGTTCTGAATAGCGCCTCTGCACCATCCTCAGCAATAGCAAGCCAGAGAAATGCGACCTGGGATCTAGAGAGCCCAGCATGTGACCTAAATTCTCAAATAGGGTTTGTCTCTTGGGGTCAGGTAGGAGGAGTTGGAAATAGATCAACCAGACATTAGTCTGCAGAATGCACTGGAGCAGCGTGCACTTGAAACGTTAAAATTCAGCGTCCAAAAATTAAATTATGCAACTTAATATACCTTATGCAAATTTACATAAATTGTTTCGGCTTCTGCCAATCACAAAGAGCAGCAAAGAGCTATGCAGAGCACAAGACCCACGTCTCCCTTGCCACTGCGAACAATTACACTGTTCCACTCCTCTAGCAATTTCTGTGATTGGCTACACAATGCCCGGTGGACACATCATATACCAAGCTGGATTACAAGTCCATCTAGGCTGGTGTTGTCCACTGTGACCAACAGTAAATCTCAGGCAGAGGCATTCCCAGCCATGGCCTTTCTTGCTGCCTCAACAATTTCAAACCTAGGCTAACATCTTGTTCTAAAAATAAAAACAGAGCTTTTCAGGATGCTGAATTCTCCACCCAATTCTGATGTAAACAGTACAAAACATAGCCCTTGTCGAATGTTACTGACATTGCATATTTGTTATGGGGGGGATCAATAAAAATTACATATATATATAATATATATATATACACATATATATATAAACAGAGCCCTTGTACACAACCAGTTCTTGCCTAATAACAACAACAACAATTTTATTATTTATACTCTGGCCATCTGGCTAGGTTTCCCCAGCCACTCTACTGAAGGTAGGTCTCACTGCTATTTCATAGACCAATTCAAACCATTTCTTAAATGGGTGAGCATGCAGGAACCCCATCCCCTCCCTCACCATTAGCAACAGCCTCAAGGGCATCGTTGTCCTCGGACCAGCCTCTTTTCTCAGTGTCCCTGGATGGCGGAGAGGAGGAGAGGCCTTCGCTGAAGGCAGATGCAACTTCTGGTCCCTGTGGAGTCTCAGAGGAACTGGCTGGCTGTTGAGCCCTCTTCTCTGGGCAGGGCCGAAGCTGGCAGGGCAATGAGTCTGCAGAGACTGGAGGCAGCTGCGTTTCCACAGGCACCGACACCCTCTCCAAGTTGTCAGCCTGGCAATGTAGGGAGAAGAGAAGGCACAATCAGGTGCAGCGATAGCCACTGCAAAGCATGTAACCCGAGGCATGCCACAGCGACCTTTTCCTATAAAATTATGTGACGTATGATTAATAGAAAAGAACAAAGATTGCAGCTGTAGTCCATGGCGCCTCTATGGGTGAATATCACCAGTGTGCAACAGGCACCTGAGGGGTGGAATGCAATTCTTAAGGGAGGTGCCAAGGACACCTTTGCAACATGCTAACACAAGATGCAGTTGAACTGGGAGACTCTTAATACCACCAAAAGCAGCGATTAGGCAAGTAGCATAGGAGAACTAAACAAATCCAAGGAAACGGACACTGCCTTTAGTGAAGACTGCCCTTCCTAGGGCATAAAGGTAAAGGTAAAGGGACCCCTGACCATTAGGTCCAGTCGTGACCGACTCTGGGGTTGCGGCGCTCATCTCGCTTTATTGGCCGAGGGAACCGGCATACAGCTTCTGGGTCATGTGGTCAGCATGACTAAGCCGCTTCTGGAGAACCAAAGCAGCGCACGGAAATGCCATTTACCCTCCTGCTGGAGCGGTACCTATTTATCTACTTGCACTTTGACGTGCTTTCGAACTGCTAGGTTGGCAGGAGCTGGGACAGAACAACAGGAGCTCACCCCGTCACGGGGATTCGAACCGCTGACCTTCTGATTGGCAAGCCCTAGGCTCTGTGGTTTCGCCCACAGCGCCACACGCGTCTCTTCCTAGGGCATAGCCATACCTTAACTCTCATTTGAATCCCGTCAGGGGTATAAAATAGTACCGTATTGGCCCGAATATAAGACACACCCGCAAATAAACCACACCTTTAAAATTCAAGGCTTATTTGTGGGTATGGCCCGCCTCCTGGCTCTACCACCCTGAATGAGGGGTGGGCAATGCCTGGTTCTGAGCGCACTGCACGCCTGCTTCTGACACTATTGCTTCCTGCCACTACCTTACCAAACCAGCGCCAGGGGAGGCTTGGGAGTGGTGGGCAGGCTGTGTGCCGTTGCCCCACGCTCCCAGGCTGCTTCTGGGGGGTGGGGGAGCCATGCTACTTTGCCAGGAGCCTTCCCCCTTCGTTTTGACAGCTTGGGGGAGGCTTGGGAGTCGTGAGTGGGTGGCATGCCATTGTCCCGCACTCCCGATGGCCCTCCTGGGCAGCTGTTTCAGCAGCAATATCAAAAGGTCACAAATTAAACCGCACTTTCATCTTTTCCGGATCGGAATTTGGAAAAAAAAGTGCTGCTTATATTTGGGCCAATACGGTAATAATAGTAATAGTAATAACAATAATATGATGCTAGGAACGAATGCATTCATTCGTTTTCTGCCCTTTTGCTTCATTAAACACCTGGAAACGGCTTTCTGCACAGTAGGATGCAGTTCAGTACTCGTAACCATTGCTGCACCACAGCTCTTGCACTACAGCAAGGGAATACTGCATCTTAATCTAGTAATTGTAGCAATCAGAAAGGGTGAGAAAGAGAAAGCACCAGCTCAGTTTACCTACAGGCAAACTTGGTCATTTCAAGCCCCTTCAGCAACAGGACAAGTGAGCCTCTTGGGTGGGAAAGCTGTTAAAACTTGGAAGGCTCAAGTGAAATGCCTGTTCTCAAAAGTGAGGAGGATAGCAAGCCACAAAACAGGGGCCACGAGTCACGAACTCCATGGAGACATCTTGGCAGGACTGGTCTGAGAGGGAGGAAGAAGGGCTTGGAGCCTGACGCTGGAAAGGGGCCAAGCAGTCTTGAGAGTATTCAGCTGCATGGCAGGGGGAGGGGCCAAGTGGTTTGCTGGGAAGAAGCACCACCCCAATGCCATTGGATGGCCCATCTGATTTGGCCTCCACTCTGCCTTCAGCTAGTGCTTCCCTACTCCAGGGGGGGATGTCTGAACCTAGGTCGGACAGTTGAGCAGGCCGCGCCGACCTGTTTTCCAGGGACATGGCATTGGCCACACAAACAGTGCCCACAAAGGAAGAGTCAGGGGGCCGTATCACATGTTGACAAAATGCCTTAGCCTTGTATCTTGGAGTTCTATGTTCTGAACTCCAGACATGTGTACCTGCATCTATGTTTTGACCACGCAGTGAATTTTAGAACAAGGCCTTTGGGAATAATCGAGGAAGAATTCCAGTAATGTGTCTACAAGTGGAAGCAAGGACGGCACACCTGCATTTCTGATGAGCATCCCAGAATCTCCTCTCCACAGGGACAGACCACAGAGCCAAGTCTGCCCTTTCTTTGACTGACAAGTCATTTGATGGGAGGAAGGGTGCAGCCTGTTCCCTTTGCCATAAGGCTCAACGACAAAAAAGCAGCAGCTCCCAGCCTTGAGCCATGCACACCCCTCTCCCCCCGCTTCTCACCTTTAGGTCTGGTGGGGCATCGCCTTGGGCTCCCTTGTCATTTCTTGGGTTGCCGGCTTTCCCACTGAGTCCTGTGCTCCCCAGGCCGCAGCTGTTTCCTTCCTCCTCGGACAGGCTAGTTTTGACATCCACTGCCCTTTTGGCACTAGGGCCAGCTGGCAGTCCTGGACTGGCTGGGCTCTTGCCTCCTGCAGCCTCGTTCCTCCCAGAGCCTCGCTTTGGGTTGGAGGGCTCCCGTTTGCCCCTGGATGGCTCCGCTGTGCTGTCAGGCTGGGGCTCCTCAGGCACCTCCACCACAGAAGGGGATTTTTCCTTGCCATTCTCCTTACATGCAGGCCTCTTCGTTTGCTCCCTTGAGCCATCCTTGCAGCGTTTCTGGAACAATTTTTTTAAAGGCTAAAAATTACTATATTGAGTTAGGCTCCTTTCAGACTGAGCTTAATGGATGCAGCCAGACATACACTTGATCTGCTTTTTGCATGCTGGATCAATTCCATTAATGGGGGGCTTGTAGTAGTTTGAGTTATTGGAAGCCTGCTGTGACATTTTTGAAAAGGCGCTCTGAGGATAACATCACTCAGATTTAAACAGAACAGGACACCACAGAGCAAATCCTGAGGTGGGGTCCTGAGTGTTGCCTGGTACAATTGTATCAGATCAATTTCAATTATGGCAGCCCAATGATGGGGGCAGGGTGCTTGTAAGGGTTTGAGTGATCTGCTATTCTCTCCACCTTCCCTGTAACAGCTTATAAAAGCTAGCCAGGGAGGTATGCATGGATGCGTCTGTTGCCCTTAAGGAGGAGGTATACCACTGCCACTTTAAGAGGAGCTCCCCAGTTCCTTAAGTATTGAATAGCTATTGCCCAGTTGAAAATATCCCCTTTGGGGGCCAGTTGCTCAAAAGGGGTGGGGAGAAACAACTTGCAGGCATGCTTGGGAGAAATGGGTTATCTAGAGCCATTTCGGTCTGGTTTAAGGCCTGGGATTGGGACTGAAACAGCATTAGTCAAAATGGTTGTTAGAAAAGTGTTTAGGGTGCGGGTGCAACTGTTAATTTTTCTTTACCACTTGGTCTCTTTTGACCATGGTATTCTTTAGGACTGACTCTAAGGGTCAGGAGCTGGAGGCACTGTGTTGCAGTGGTTCCACTTCTACCTACAGAGGCACGTCCAGAGGGTGGCAATGGGGATCCCCTGCTTGGTGCCACAGGAACGGACATGTGACTGTGGAACTCCCTGCCTCTGGATGCGCACCTAGCCCCAGCTTTGCAGGTATTAAGAAGACACACCAAGGCACAAGGTTTTGTCCACACTTTTGGAAATGTTTGATTACTGTTAAGGATTTTACCAGCTGTACTGTTTTAGTGATACATTATGTATGTATGTATCTTACTGTTGTATTATGAGGTAAGCCACCTAGAACCTTTGGTAAAGGGCAGGTAATAAATGTGTTTGGTAAGTAATAAAAATAATAATAAATGTGGCCCCTTTGCTTACAGGAAACAGATTTAGGCTGGCCATGGGTAACAGGTTGGGGACTGTTTGCCCAGAGTCACAGCAGGTGTTTCGGCTCCCTGGAGTGTATCACTGCCGAGCCAACCCTAAGATTCCAACTCTAAGATTCTATGAAAAGGTAGTCCGGCTCTCATTCTACCTATCCTTGCTGGTTTCAGAAAAGGCTGAGCTACGGAACAAAACCCCACCTGTACGTTCAGAATAAGGCGGAATCTTACCAAAAGTGAAGCCCACGTGTGCAACGGGATCTTCTTTTGTAGCACCAGCTGTAGGATATTGCCCTTCTTGTACTGGACTTTGCTGCAGGAGCTCTCAATCTCCGCAAATAACTGGCAGCTCCACTCACGGCCATCTAAGGGTGGGGGGTGGGGTGGAGATAGGGCACATACAACAGTCTTTCGGCTGCAGTTCACTCCCCACTCCCCCCACCAATAAGACAACAGAGAGGCAACAGCGAATAGTGCATTGAAGGCAGAAGGTCCTAGGTGCAACCTCTGACTTCTCTAGTGAATGCCCCTCAAGAGATCAGGAATAGCCTCTGTCCAAAACCTTGGGAAGCCACTGCTAGTCATCAGAAGACAGTATTGGGCTAAATCAGGCATAGGGAAACTCCGGCCCTCCAGATGTTTAGGACTACAATTCTCATCATCCCTGACCACTGGTCCTGTTAGCTAGGGATGATGGGAGTTGTAGTCCCAAAACATCTGGAGGGCCAGAGTTTGCAAATGCCTGGGCTAGATGGTCTGATGTAGCGTGAGGTTCACAATGTTTTTGCCAAGCCACAACTGGATGAAAACAGAAGCACACCTGTGCTGACTTAACCAGGATAGTGCTGTGCTAGTCTCATGAGAAAAGGGTTTTTTGTTTTTTAAATATTTACAGTTCTACAACATTTTGCATTGGGGTGAATAATCTTTCACACAGTAACATTTTTTAAAAAGACTTATGTTGTACTTTTTTTTTTTGCAAGGGATGGAAAAAGAAGGGCTGGGACTCACGGTCAAGCCTGAAGAAGCAAGCTGAGAGCCATAGAGAATAGCAAATAACTAGGCCAAGTGAAATCTATTCCGAGAGCTGGCATCTCTTGACCCAGACTTTTACTGCTCGCTGTGTGTTGAGCATTACAAAACACACACAACAAAAATACTTAACAAAAATACTTAACAACAAGTTTTTAGGCCTGTTTCTGCAGCTCTGGGACATAAGATTTTTTTAAAAAAAGAAAACACAAGTCTCGCAGGATCCTATACAAACTGCTGGATCCAACAATAAATGCCACATTTTTCTCTCCACTGCACAATCAGAACAACATAAGTTTCCTGTTGAATCTTTATCTGCCACTTCTTGGGCCTCTGTGGGAAGAAAACTCATTCCCCTTAATTTGCTATCACAAACAGTTATTCCACTAAGAAGCCCTCAAGCTTGGGGGCTAGGGGTTTCAAAGACTGTGGCATTCAGTGCTGAAGCAGATGCTAAATGAAGACCAAAGCGTTACAAAACAAAAAAAAATCCTAAACTGTTCCCATTGACCCCACCCTGCAAAGAAGTAGTCCTTCTAGCCACATGCAGGGTTCCTTCCTCAGTTCCTCCATCATGAACTGCCCTGCAGGAAGGATGCATTATTCTAGGCACCAGTTACCTTTACTCATCATCAAGCTATGAACCAGATAATGTCCCCCAAGAGAAGGACTCAATGTCCCTTCCTGGAGGTGCTCAAATGGTTCTCTTGGCAGATTGCTTGCTTGTTAACCTCAGGATTCCTCAAATGCCCAATTTTCAGTCACTCTTTACCCATAAACAGAGGCTATGGTCTTCTGACTCCTGGTAGGGCTGAAGCCTCAAGTCCCTGCATGTATAGACTAAGGACAAGTAGGCTGCTATTCTTGTTCATTGGTTCTTCCCCTCCTAGTTTCGAGTTTTGCTTTAAAGAGGGAAACTGCTGCTACTGTTCACCAAGAGCAAAAGAAAAGGAGCAAACAGAAAGAGAGAGAGATGCCCAGCCAACTAAGAGCTAAAGGAAAAAGAAAAGAATGTCTGCATCACACACCTGGTAACTTGACAACACAACTGGTGTCTGTGAAAGATGTATCCACTTCCTCTCCCTTCAGGACTCCGCTGCCCAAGTTCAGCTTCACAATGATTTCATGAGCATTCTGCTTCCAGTCCAGCAGCAGGTCTAGGAAACAAAAGGGTTAATGGAGATGTCAGTCTCTCACTTGCTGATCCAGAAGGGCAAAGTGCCAGAGTGACCTGTTAGCTCATGAATGTGAGAGTCCAGGACTTGAAGCAGAGTTAGTAACAGAGTGTAAGTTTGCAGCACTCCTAGGGCATCATAACCAACGCAGAAATCGTTGCCACGCAGGATGGCAGGAAGACAGCTATCAAAACTCTTCTTAAACAGGTCATATGAAAATGTGGAGAATATTCAACAGTGGCAACAAGCCATTGCAGCCAAAGGAACATTCTCAGTATTGAAAAACAGTGTGTTACAGCATTGTATTAGGAGCTGGTGGAATACAGTAACTCAGTGTTTCCCAACCTTGTGCCTCCAGATGTTTTTGGCCTACAACTCCCATCATCCCTAGCTAGCAAGACCAGTGGTCAGGGATGATGGGAGTTGTAGGCCAAAAACATCTGGAGGCACAAGGTTGGGAAACACTGCAGTAACTTAAGCACAAGCTGTGAGTCAATTAAGCGGTTCACAGTTCACCTCAGCCATGAAGTGACCAGGTGGTCCTAGGTAAGCCATTATCTCTCAACCTCAGGTCTGCAGCACAGGAAAAAGCAATGCTGGCTAACACTGTGCAGGACAGTTATGAGGGTTATGGAAAACATGTATGTGAATCACTTTGAACGCTCTAAAGTGCTATATATAGTTCACATACATGAGTATGAGATGCTGGAAATTAATGAGATGGATTATCATCAGTACGCCCCATTTGTAATCTGCCCTGACTGCAACCTACCCTATAGCAACTGTCAGTTATTATTTATTTATACCACTTTTAAACAAAAAGTTCTCAAGGTGGTTCACATAGGGAGAGGTGGCTTATAAATGAGTTTCAATAAAGCTGTCTCAGCAGGGATGGGCTTCCACACATAGGCCTTGAACTAAGGACCAGACTCCCTCCCCTTAGGCCTGATTATCCATGCTGGTTCTGGGTGTCTTGAGGAGCAACACCTTCCTTGGTGGAGAGTCTGTTCTATTATTCCAAGAATCCTCACTTGGGGCATGTTGTGAGATGCAGGTCCCTCTTCCCTTGCGATTGTCCATGGTGGTTCTCAGGATGACAGGGTGCTGAGCTGGCAGGCTCACTGGCATGACCCTGTCTGGCAATTCTTGAGTTCTCCTGCACTCCCCACTCAAAAGCGGAGAGGAATGCGGCTGAACACCCATCACTTCCATGGGAACAGAAAGACACAGACATGCTTGAGGCAGCAGTAGCTGATGCTCTCCTGTGACATAACTGCCATGCCCTCTGCTGGTGAAGGGCTGATCTTACCATGTGCTTCTCATGCCTCAAATGGGCCAGCGTCAAGGTCTTTACGGCAGCCAAGGTCCCCCTTCTTTTGTCACGCTACCTTGGCAGCTTGTTAGGCTGTTAGACTGACACAGCTTTGTTAAGATTGCTTGTTAAAGAAGCAGCCCTCAGCCCTGAAAAGGAGTGGGGCAGCCACACAGTGCAGACAGGCGCATCAAAGATATATAAGGTGGCTCAGTACTTTTCGCACCCTGAAGTCATGCACCCCTGCGACTTACCCTCCTCCGACTCCCTCTGCCAATTGGGCTCTACCAGCGCCAGGCCAGGGAAAGGCTCTAGTGATCAAAGAAACATAGAAGAGGTGTGTTGCTTTGCCCATGAGCAGCTGCTCACTGCATCTGCACAATGTATCTCTCTGCTGCTCCTCACTTTGGAATAGGTCCTCCACAGGTTAAACTTACTTCTTGTTTTTTAATCCCCACAGTCCTGCTGCCTGGATAAGGAACTTGCACACAACCAAGAGGAAGGCAATGGCAGCAACACGCAGAGGACGGTAACAAGCCAAATAAGGCTTATGAAATTGTCAATTGTTGTGGTTGCCTGGCCTGCAGCAACAGGTGCCATGTCGCCTCTTTGTCAATGCATGCAGGAAAGAGGTCTGTGTAACATTTGCACAGGGATTTGCAGGCTGGCATCCCCTGAAACCCTCCCCTTTGGCTTAGGTCGGGTCTTCACCTGCCCTACACCTGACGCGCTGTATGAAATCGGATGTAGCGCAGGTGGGTGTGGGTTGACTAAAGTGGACCTGCGGACCAAATGGGGAGGTTTTGGCAGGCCCAATTAGTTCTGTGGATCAGAGGTTCCCCACCCCAGCTCTCTACAGACAAATAGCAAAGCTTCCCTCACCAGCAATTGCTGCATTAGATTATTGAGAATCCCAGACTTTCACTTTCAAAAGGATATTCTGGGCTTCAAAACCGCAGGTATAAGCTTAAAAAAGTAAATGCATTTTTTACCAAAAAACAACAACCAACAACAGACCACCCCCTCTGGAACTCCACGGATTGGGTGCACCCACTCTCCCACCAGAAACTTCATAAAGGCCCCCATTCCTTCCCCGCAAGTCCCTTTCCTTATATATTATTTTAATAATTTGCAAATTAAAAAAATGCCTTATTATGGTCTCGGCCTGACTCACTGTGAAGACTTCTTTTGAGACTAAACAATGTTGTTGGCCTAGATTCCATTGGCCTAATGATTTTATTCCAAGGACATGACCTTGCAGAATTTAGCGCTTCAGGTTGTGTGGAATTTAGGAAGGTGAATGTGAAGTGCAACACGCCCATGACATTCGGCAAATGATAAATACACGGGGAATAGTCCTCATTTTTAACCCTATAGAACCAGGGGAGAGGCTGACTGGAGGTGGATCCTTCCGTCAAGCATGAGCCTGTGAGAAGGGGCACATATCTACAGAGGCAGAGTTTAGACACTTGGGACATGCCTCTGTGTGTGGAAATTTCCTGGCAATTTCAGCAATCCAGGAAAGTGGAAGTGGCGAAAACAGGGAAAGGTTCCCTATTTACTCCTGGCTGACAACCAAATCTGCATAGCTTGAGAAGGCTTGAAACATGAGAGGGAGGTTGTTAAGTAAGTGGGGAAGATAGATGAACGTGCTTGATATATTGTCATATTTAAAGAGACAGGCAATTCTTAGGCCTTTCTTCACAGCAAGTTGGCCGTTGTGCCTTCCACCTTAAGTTCAGCCTTGATTCACTGAATTAGGTGTGGTAGGATTCTGTGAGGAGAGGAAAGGTATTTGGAGGCCAAAAAAGTCTGAACTCAGCCACTTGCAAGTTTTATCATAGGAAGCTTTCTAAACTATGTCACTTTCTACAGAACTAATTTGCAGGTGGAGGTTAGAGTGGGAATAAAGGGCAAATATCACTGCAAAAAGCCACTGCTGGTGAAATAAATGTGCCAGCTTTCAAGCTCTTCAATTCTTCCGTTTGGTAATTTGCAATTGTATATTCTACCTTGTGAAAAATTCTGTGTAAGTTAAGAAGAAGAAGAAGAGTTTGGATTTGATATCCCGCTTTATCACTCCCCCTTCAGGAGTCTCAAAGCGGCTAACATTCTCCTTTCCCTTCCTCCCCCACAAACACTCTGTGAGGTGAGTGGGGCTGAGAGACTTCAGAGAAGTGTGACTGGCCCAAGGTCACCCAGCAGCTGCAGGTGGAGGAGCGGATACTCGAACCCGGTTCCCCAGATTACGAGACTACCGCTCTTAACCACTACACCACACTGGCTCTTAAGAGTCTGTTCTGCACGCTTCAACACAAGTTGGCTCAATGAAGGATTTCATTGCACCAAATGTATTTTTCATAGTCATCCAAAACCAGCATTGGTACTATTATCTATATTCTAAAGACTTAATTTTTCATCACTTATCATGAAAAATGAACATTTTAGCTTGTTTCTTTATGGAAGAGAGAGATACATATAAACAGTGATGCAAACCGAACTAATAATTTAAGATGGAAGTCACTAAACCAGCCTAAGCTGGCTGAACATCCAATTGCCGTAATAACCCAGTAAGAAGATTTACAGCAAGAGGAGTTGATGAATCATTGCTATGAGTTCTAATCTGCTCGTCCCCTAACTGAACTTATTATTAGAACAGAGGTGCTGCAAGGTAGCTTTTATCTAGACCAAAGAAAGGCAACTGTTAGCCTCAAGACCTGTTCTTTCCACCACAGGACAATAATTAGCAGCAGTAATAAGTTGGTGAGCTGCATGTTGCACCATGAGAGATAAGAGAATAATGTCAGACACAATCAACCACAATTAGTGGCAAGCTGCCTCTCCTTTAAGGGAGAGACTCCTCAAAAACAGCACCTCCAAGTATCACCAGCAGTATTACTTGAAATGTAACTGTTGTACATCCAATGACAATTATTCCCTAACTAAATTTACTGAAATTGTGTACATCATGGCTAGGCAAACTAAGGCCCGGGAGCCGGATTCAGCCCAATCGCATTCTAAATCCGACCTGCAGACAGTCTGGGAATCAGCGTGTTCTTAAATGAGTAGAATGTGTCTTTATATTTAAAATGCATCTCTGGGTTATTTGTGGGGTATAGGAATTCGTTCACCCCCCCCCCCCATATAGTCCAGCCACCCACAAGGTCTGACAGACAGTGGACCGGCCCCCTGCTGAAGAAGTTTGCTGACCCCTGGTGTACATGGTACACTTGTCCAATGATCACAAGGATATTAATAAAGATGGAGCGGGGGAGGGGAGAGAGAGTCCTTTCTCTTGTAAATATTTGGAGAGAGTGGAGGAGATAGTGAACGGAAAGGTGTGTACTCGTTTTGCAAGCTGCCAGTGTCCAAGACTTCCACAATTTGCAAAACATTTGGGTATGCAAGAGAGCATTAAGCAAGAAAAACAGCCCTTAAGGCTGCAACTTTGCATTGAGCTGAGGGCACAGAAGCAGGCAGCTGGTTTTGGAACAGCGCATGGCAAAGCCTGAGTCATATTATATCCTTCAAAAGAAACTGCCTTGAGCAACACTGTTAAGAGCTTGACTTTCTCTCTCTGCATTGGCTCCCTGCCCCTTTCTAGCTTAATTTATAGCAGCTGACCATAGCACAAGGCTCTTCATGGTTTCTTCTCCTTCGTCTCCCAGACATACGCATCTTTTGCGCATCATCTTAAATCTTTGCTCCCTTCATCTACTGACACCACAAGTGGGCAACTAGTGATGTGGATTTCCCATAAAATTTTGAATCGGAAACCTCAGATTTGCATAAGGTGATTTTGCATCAGAAATTATTTTGATCCCCTAGAGAGTGATTCAATCTAGCATGTTTATTTGTATTTAGTAAACAAAATGTATCCATTTTTTGTCCCAATGAAAAAGTATTCAACCTAAATTACTTGGATGTGGAAATTGAAGCACTTAACATGCTTTACATGTATATTGTGTAGAAAACATAAGATTTTTAAATTGGAATATTTCTTTAAAAAATAAAGTCATTAGCAGGCACACTTCCCTTATGTTGTTTAAATTTAAGAAAAAACAAAGATACTGAAAACGATTGACTCACAACACAGTCTAGCAACCCCAACAACTGAGCATGATACGCTGACTTGCATAATTTGCTAGGGATAATGTCCCAAAAAACATAAAAGTACAATTTAAAAACTGTCAAGCTTGGCTAATATTGCCTTTGAAACTGGCACCCATACATTGTTGGTAATGAACTTATGAAATGGATACTTTCCCATAGAAAAAACAAGCAATGGACAATTTCTGCTTTCGAAAAAAAATTCCACCTCACATTGCTGTGAGCAACTTGCAAGTTGCTTAGACGCCTTACAACCTGGACTCACAACTCATTTCAGCACACCAATCAAATTTGGCAGGCTGCACAGAGCCTGATTTGCATGAGAAAGGTGCGCTGGGATGGCTCTCCAGACGTGCCTTCTCCCTCATTGCAGCTGTGCTCCCTTCAGTCCACCAAACAGATTGTCAGCCCCTGTCAGCTGGGGGGTAAGGAGTGGCCCAATGGAATCACTGCCCACAACATGCCTGTCCCTCCTCCACCCCCAGCAGCTGATTGCTGTTGGTAAAAGCCAAGGAGCTTTTCCTGGACACAAGGAATGGGAGAACCACACAATGGCATCACTGTGATCCTCTAGCTTGCCTCCTTTGGAGCTCTGTGTGCATTTGCATGTGTGCATGTGAAAGTGTATGCCCCCTCATCCACTGCCCATCCCCAATGAATTATTATTATTATTATTTGTTTGTCTGTACCCCACCCATCTGACTGAGTTGCCCCAAATGTAGCTGTTGGAAGCAAACAGTTTGCCTACTCCTGATTTACACCCGTGTCTCTTGTGCTGTGATCCTTTCTATTCCTGGAGCAATTTTCCCTGCTGCATTTGCCAAACCCACCGAGCCCACCTTTTAGAACTCTCTTCCATTCTCACCTTTTCAGGAAGGTCTTTCTTGGACAATATCAACACGCATACACCACACCTCCATGCCATCTGTTTGCTCTGCTTCCATATTTAGTGCAGCCTATTATACTTGGGCTGTATATTCAAAAATCACACAACATGGAACACTTTGTCCTTCTCACTTCTTTAAGCAACTCTTAAAATTATGCTTGTTACGAGTGGTTGAAGGGTGACTTGATTCCCTCAATGTGAGTTGTAGGTAGAGTGGGGATTCAAATTTATTACAACCATGGCCAAGACATCCACAACACACCTTTAAAGCACATTCTTCCCCCAAGGGAACTGTACTTACCCCATACAGAGCTATAACAACAACTACTACTACTACTAACTTAATTAAATTTGTATACCTTCCATTACCCTTAATAAATAATAGTTCCCATGATTATTTGGGGAAAGTCATGTGTTTTAAATGTATGGTGTGGGTGTGACTTTGGCAACTGGCAGATGGCAATTACTACTAATTAACTGATCGAGAGTAAAGTTATGGTCTTGCAAGCATAATGACTGTAAACATTTTGCGTAGAGACAGTGTCACAGCTGGGTTCCGTGTAGCACTTTCTGGAAAGTTTCGCATACTTTGTGCAATGAACAAAAAGTATGTAACAGTGATACAGAGGAACTTTACAAGTATTTTTCCAGCCCTGGTCCCTAGGTGTCCCGAGTCCTTTTGAGCCTTAACTTAAGGTACTCCCTCCATTTCCTCTACAGTAATCAGCCTTATGCACATAGTTTTCAACCTTTCAATTGATCCAGCATACTTATACAACCATAGTATTTATACTGGATTTAGAGTACTAGGTACCTATAGCACAAAGCCATACCTTTCTTTGAGTCACTGCCAACTGGTCTCTCGCTTTCCTTATTCTCCTGATTGGCTCGGTCCTTCTGCTTCTTCTTACTGGTTGCATCTTCCACGCCCCGTGCTGCTCTTCTCTGGCCAGGGATGCTGGCACTGTTGGACATTTTCAGCCGTTTGGATGAGACAAACGGCCCGCCGGGGTCGGTGACAGAGTCTGGGTCAGGGGTGCGACGTTTTCTTCCCGAGCCAGCTATCTTGGCGATTCTTTGTGGTCAATCTCTCTGGCAAGGAACAAATGCCTGGGGGGCACATGGAGGAACACAATGGGTAAGGGTGGTAGCAGAGGAACACAAATACCTATGCTGTCAGAAACCTTACTGAAGTGCTGTGTGTGTGTGTGTGTGTGTGTGTGTGTGTGTACACAAAAACACACACACATAAGACAGGGAAAGCCAGTACAAATGTCTTTGCTTTGAAAATTTAATACAGTACTACTGATCGGAATGGGAAGCACTGCCTGTTCAATGCACGGTCTTATCTACACGCATTTTGAGATGAGGATTTTATTTTACATTGCATGACCACAGTCAAAATGTACAGGCAATATTTCTGTAAGACAAAAAGTCATCCTGGTGAGGATCTAGTACTACCAGAACAAATGGGTGGCTCAGTAGTCTGTCAAAGCCAGAGTGCTGTTATCTGATCCCTTTCCATTACTGGGTGCAATAGAAACAGCTGAGCACAAGACTGTTGATTTCCATGCGGGTTGCTGCTGCTTCAGAAACTATTATGATTCTCTGAATGGGCGCAAAAGCCAGTAAAATTTCCTTTAAGTTACGGAATTCCTGGGGCTTTCCAAAATCAACCAACACCCCTCCATTTGCTTGTCCATTTGAGTGCCTTGCATCTAAGAGGCCAGTTACAACTTAAATATTCATCACATCGTTACAGCAATACAGTAAAAGCAGCTCTCTGAAGAGGTAATCAGAGACACCCCTGCTTGTTACTGCCAGCCAGGCTGAGCAATAAAGGCTCCCCACTGCACTCCATGCAGCTACTGGGCCAATTCCCTTTCCCTGCTAGCCTGCCTGCCACTATCAGGTTAGCCAGCTCAGAGACCTAAGCTGTCAAATACCGGGTTCACTCTCCAGCACCTCCCATGAACAAACAGGAAAAGCTTAGGCCAGGGGTCAGCAAACTTTTTCAGCAGGGGGCCGGTCCACTGTCCCTCAGACCTTGTGGGGGGCTGGACTATATTTTTGTTTGGGGGGGGATGAACAAATTCCTATGCCCCACAAATAACCCAGAGATGCATTTTAAATAAAAAGACACATTCTACTCATGTAAAAACAAGCCGATTCCCGGACCATCTGTGGGCCGGATTTAGAAGGCGATTGGGCTGGATCTGGCCCCCAGGCCTTAGTTTGCCTACCCCTGGGCTTAGGCTGTCAGAAGGAAGCCAAAATTGAATACTTTACTTTTTCAGATTCGTCACCTGTCAATTCAGTTAGAGAGAGCCTTAACATGGTCTTCCCCACTTATTGCCTCCTGGGCACAGTACAGTGAAAGTGAAACCTAGGAACTCTTACTTGGAAATACCACGTAGGTTCAAGAAGTTAAATTTCAAGGATAACTGCCTGCACAAAGGCCAGGTTATGTATGTACCTCAAGAGAAGTATGACCTGAGCATCAAATATGATATAGACCAGACAGGACTTTCCTTGCAAGAAGCACACACATTCCCACCCAGGAAACAACATTTTTGAAGACCCAGGCAATTACTTCAAATACCCTGGAGCACAAAGGGTCAACAAATAGTCCACAACTGGCAGCCTTTATACGCAACACCAGGTCCCCTGAATCTCCAATGAGCTCACCGAGCCACTACTTTGCCCTTCCGTCACCAGTAAAATCGTGCTATATTTTGTTGCTCCTGGTGAGCTTAGTACTCCCCACCATTCACGGGCCTCAGCAAACTGGATTACACTCTGAATGTGAAGTATTACTAGGAAACATAGCAGTCAGGACTGAGGTATGCAGTAACAGTCCCAAGTGGCAGACCTTAGAGATGGGTAGGAACATGGACACCTCCAGATTTAGGGGGCCCTGGGCAAAGTGGTCCTCTGGTGGCCCTCCTCCTCCATGGATGGGTCTGCTTGATCTACAACTGAGTTGCTGGATCTAGAGACCATTTTGATTTCCTATAACACCCCCAATTCTGGTCAGTGTGAGAAATTAAAATAGCCTCTAGACCCAGCTGCCCAAATAAGCCAGTTTTTGTGTGTGTGTGTGTGTGTGTTGTTTTTAAAGGAGGGTCCAGGGCACACATCAATGTACGCCTGGCAAATGGCCCAAGACACCAGGTGAATACTGGCACACAACCTAGACGGAAATCTACTACTCCAAAACTTTTCTATCAATTACAAAAGACCCCGCCATACTCAAAGAGTTTGCCTTTCCATGTGTTTTCTGCCAGACAGTATACTACTGCCCATGATTAACCTTATATAAACTTTATATAAAAATATAGACTCATGGCCTTTCAGAAATGTTTGAAAATTTCAAAGCGCTCTTCCTCACTAAGAATTCTAAACTATCAACTCTAAGCCCAATTAAATCCTACCAATAGCCAAGTATGAACAAGACGGAACACTCCATAAGCCAGACTCCTTTCCCATTAAAGACACCCAAACCACTCCCAGCTAGGAGTCCATGACTCAGGTGTAAGCCTGAGATAAAATAATAGCCTCTAAGGCAATAGCTATGATGGAGAATAGAAGTGTGAAAAGCTCTCCAAGCCTGAGCAACAAAGGGCACTACATGCCACAGCTGGGCACATCCCAAACTGCGGTGCCTTCCTGAAAACACACTGCACAGGGCTGCATCACTGCAAAAGGAACCAAGAACTAGCATCTGGCTCTTAAATGTGAATGCTGATCTGTTCTGAGTGTAAGGAACAGCAACTGCTTTGAAATGGGTGGAGGGGGAAGAAGGCCTGGAGTTTCATCCAGGATTTATCTCTTCTACTGGGAGAGCCAGTCATCAGCAAGCACAGGACATTCTAACCTGTAGAAGCTACACCCATGGGATCCTGTTGTTACAAAGTCAGTGAAGCTGGATCCTGGTTTCCACGCCGCAGAGGACATAGCCTTTAGACCAGTGGTTCCCAAACTCTTTGCCCACCCAAAGAGCCTTTTTAAAAATTGCTGAGATTCCTGGCAGACCACTGTTAAAAGTCCAAATTGCCAGCCATCACTACATCTTGTGGTGGCAAGTTCCAGTGAATAATTCTTCCTTCTCAGAAACATCCAGCTTCTGGAATACACTAGAACATAACCAATAAACTCCCATTTCATCTTCAAAAAAAAAAACAAAACTCTTCCACACCCATTTCCCTCTCCACATAAAATCATGTTTACATAATATGAAAATCTTTTGCAGTTAAGCCTGCCACAAAGGACTGCCCCATAGATCCAGACCACAGTGCCTAGACTGTGAACAAAGCTCAGCTACTGAGTCTTTCAAAAGCAAATTTTATTAGGAACAAACAGCACTATTCACACACACACACACACACCAGAAACAAATCTGGAAAGCAGCAAAGAAGGAACTGCAGAAGAACAAGCCTTTTTAACTGAGCCATCCCCAAAGCAGTAGAACAAAATTTAGAGCCTTCATAAATGTATCCCATGCTGCCTATGTTGATTTTGTATTCTTTCCATTCCTAATGTTTCCAACCTTAAATACATTTATCCACATTACCATATCCATTTGCTATTTTTTTATTTAATAAAATCTTTATGAAAATTCATCATTTTGATTCAAATTTCTCATGTTTGTTTGCAATTTTGCTCAGATGTTGACCCATAGAAGGCTAGATTGCTTTACAGATTTGTTGTATTTTTATTCTAGTCTTCAGCCAAAAAGGCTCTCAGAGTACTTTACAAATATCAATGAGAAGATGGCTCCTGCTCTCAGGTTCACAATCTAGTAGATGTAAAGTGTTTTAAGCACCCAGAAAATACATTAAACACCTGTTAATTGCTCCTACATGGTTAACTTTGGCACCAATAAACCTTGTATTTATGATGGTACCCCCCCTAAAAAAAAACCCCTGAAAGGGCTAATGTACTCCTAAAATAACTATCTTTTTTGAGCCCCTAAGCTCACCAGCTGAGGTTGAGGTCTCATCTAAGTTGTTGTGGCACGGTTGGTTGCTATAACATTGCCTCTGGGCACCTGATTGGCTGCAAGAGCTGTTCATCTCATGACACCAGCAACAAAGCAGCTACGCTATTTTCACTGCACTGACCTAACCAAGCCACTTTCTTTCCCACACTTTCGGACCTCTCCTTACTTCTCGCCAGTTGGCACGAACCACATGCCGCAATAATCTCCACCACCTGCTTCTAGGAGCCTTTATTTGGAAAGAAGAGCAAAGGCAACTCCTCGGGTTTTGTAGCACGCAACACTCCCCCCCCCCCCAGCTTCTTTCACAGAGTCAGCCCATGGCCTAGAAAGCCATATCCTCCAGCCCCACAATACAACCCTTATTCCCACGTGTCTGAAAAAGTCTCCTGGGGGAGGTGCAACATGCGCACTTGGGGGAGCCTGCCTAACCCAGGTGCCTCCACCCACCTGCTTTTTGGCACCTGACAGCTTCCTACACGACAGGAAACAGGGGCTGCCACAAGCTCTCAGCCTCTGAGGTTATACACACACACACACACACACACACACACACACCCCACCTACAACGCACGGAAACAAGGCTGCAGCCCGGAGCACCGCCAGGCCCAAGACCACGGGCCCTTTTTGCAGCCACTTCTTCGGTCCCTGCTGTAGGGGAAAGACCATGAGGAGCAAAAGCGGGCTCACCTGCACAATGACAGCTCCTGGATCCCACCCCACCCTCCAGCCGAAAAGGGTCACACCTGAGGGAGGCCAAGGTGGGGGGGGAGCTCTCCCCGCGACCAAGAGACGCGACACGACCCAGTCCCTCAACACTTATAAACCCCCCCTTACACACACGCACACAAATACACGGATACACCCCCTCCCTCCTCAGTGACTCCCCCCTCCGCACCTCGACGGAGGCCCCTCCCCCTCCCTCAGGGCTCACCACTCCGCCCCCCCCCCAGCCGCCGCCGCCGCGCACCCTCCCGCTGACGGGGCCCCGCCCTTGCGCACCTTCGCCCGCCGCCGCCGCGGCTTCGCCTCCTCCGCCCCAACAGTCACTCGCCGGCACCCCTCCCCCACCCCGCCCGCAGGACGCACGCACGCACGCACGCGCGCGCGCACACACGAAAGGCCGCGGCAGCGACTCTCCCCCACCCCCGCGGTTTGTTTTTGTTTCGAGCTGAAGTTCCGAGCTGCGTGGGGGTGGGGGTTGGGAAAGGGGAGAACTCAGGAGGAGCCAGGCCCGAGCTCTACGTGACGTACTTCCGGAAAGCCGGCGTCGCTCGGGGCCACGTGACGGCGACGAGGAGGCGGGGCACGACGAGGCTGTTCGGGTGAAGAGGGAGGCGTGGGGGGGAGAGAGAGAGAGAGAGAGAGAGAGAGCCGATAAATAAATAAATAAGTGGGCGGCGTCACGTGGCGAGGGGAACGTTCTCTCCGCGCACGCGCGCTCTGGTGGCGCGGAGGAATCTGCCCCGGCTCGCGTGGCGTCACAGGACGAGCCCATGGCAACCGGGCTATAAGTAGACCGGGTAGCAACGGCGGGGCCGTCAGGCGCTGCTGGGCGAGCTCTGGGGTGGCTAGTCTGGGGGTGAAGCGTGGGCATATGCGGCAAACTCCGTTGTTTCCGAAGCTGCAGTCGTGTTACACGTCAAATTTCATACTTCCACCCCTTGCTTTCTGATTTCAGCGCTTTGTAAGGTTTTTGTTTTTCTTCCTGCCTTAAGACGACTTTTCCTCAGTTGGCTTCGCAAAACAGCAAGGCTGACATAAAAGAAAGGCTTCGCTGCACACCCCCCCCCATTGTTTTGGTCGGTTTTTTCCGCCCGGAGGAACAGACCTGGAACCGATTTTTTTTTTTTTGCATCCTGCCAGTGTTGATATTTGGGGCCATAACCCTCCCCCCCCCTTTTTTGTCTTTATGACTGGGGAAAAAACATTTACAGGTTTGCTAGTATGTCCCCAAACGGTGAGACGCAGGTGGCGCTGTGGGTTAAAGCCTCAGCGCCTAGGACTTGCCGATCGAAAGGTCGGCGGTTCGAATCCCTGCGGCGGGGTGCGCTCCCGCTGCTCGGTCCCAGCGCCTGCCAACCTAGCAGTTCGAAAGCACCTCCGGGTGCAAGTAGATAAATAGGGACCGCTTACCAGCGGGAAGGTAAACGGCGTTTCCGTGTGCGGCTCTGGCTCTGGCTCTGGCCAGATGCAGCTTTGTCACGCTGGCCACGTGACCCGGAAGTGTCTCCGGACAGCGCTGGCCCCTGGCCTCTTGAGTGAGATGGGCGCACAACCCCAGAGTCTGGCAAGACTGGCCCGTACGGGCAGGGGTACCTTTACCTTTACCTTTACCCCAAACAGTGCAAAATGAAAAAAATGAATTGCTTGTGAATAAAACAGGTCCCAAGGTTTTGCCCCATCTACTGACTGGGTTAGGGTTAAGTTCCCTTTGCTGCACTATGTATTGAAACACCGTTTGCATATTTTGCCCGCTAACTGAATAATAATCAGTCGGATCTCTCTAGTAATGCTTCTCACCCCCCCCCCCCGCTGCTTTGCCTATTAGGACTGATATGGTTCCTTGCAGATACAAGCATCCCAATATTATTCTATGCACAGAAGACGGTGTAGAAATGCATGTGTATTTACAATAATATATTTTCAGATAATGTCTGTGTGCTTTCATCATGAGCAAAAGTTATTTATGTGAGTGACAACATTACTTACAAACAGCATTAACAAACGCAATCAGTGCAAAAATATTCTCAAGAGACTTGCAGATCATATTTTGATGTTATCGGCGAAAGCTTAATTTCTAACAAAATAAGGCTAGGTAGGAAAAAAATGGATGAAAATGTAGCATCTGTATGGTATGACGATGTTTAATATTAAGAGGATTATATTATTGTAAGTCTTAGAGCTATCAAACAAGGAGAAAAAGCTATTTAAATACAGGCAACTGTTTTTAACACTTAGTCAGACCACCAACTACATTGTCTTCAGTGACTCTCCAGGAGTTTTCCCCAACCTTACTTGGAGACAGGGTGGCCGGATGCAAGAGAGGACAGAGCCCCCCCCCCCATGAAAGCATTTCAGTGGATGTAGTTTGCATGATAAGCTACACCTGCTGAAATTCCCTCTGCATTAAAGGTGCAGGAGCTTTGCCCCCTTTTGGATTTGGCTACACTACCTGCTCACTGGAAGGACAGATCGTGAAGCTGAGGCTCCAATACTTTGGCCACCTCATGAGAAGAGAAGACTCCCTGGAGAAGACCCTGATGTTGGAAGGAGAAGGGGACAACAGAGGATGAGATGGTTGGACAGTGTTCTCAAAGCTACAAACATGAGTCTGACCAAACTGCGGGAGGCAGTGGAAGACAGGAGTGCCTGGCGTGCTCTGGCCTTAAGAGAGAATATTAGGAAAATGATATACAGGTGGTACATGACACCAGTCAAACTTGCAAAAATATATCATTTGCCTGATAATAAATCTTGGAAATGTAAAGAGATTGATGGTACATTCTTTCACCTTTGGTGGACGTGCCCAAGGATTAAGGCTTTCTGGGAGATGATCTATAATGAAATGAAGAAGGTATTTAAATATACCTTTTTGAAGAAACCAGAGGCCTTTCTCCTGGGCATGGTCGGCCAAATGGTGTTAAAGAAGGACACAACTTTATGTACGCTACAGCAGCAGCAAGAATACTCATCGCAAAGTATTGGAAGACACAAGATTTACCCACCAAGGAAGAATGGCAGATGAAGGTGATGGATTACATGGAATTGGCGGAAATGACTGGCAGAATCCGAGACCAGGGAGAAGAATCGGTAGAAGAAGGTTGGAAGAAGTTTAAAGACTATCTACAGAAACATTGCAAAATTAAGGAATGTTAGAAGGATGCTGGAATGAAGTTATGTGGTTTTAGCAGTAATGTTATAAAGGAGTATGTAAAAATGGGTTGTCAACAGGTGAGAATGCAAAGGTACAACATATTAAGATAAATGTTTAAGATAAAAACAAAGATGGAAAGGATTTACTGAATTAACTAATTGAACTAGAATACAAAAAAGGGAGGTGTGAGGAGGTCAAGGAAACAAATAAATGAAAGACAAGCTATGTAAAAATTGATTTGTTTTTAATTTTTTAATTTTTCAGTTTTTTGTAATTTTTTTGTTTTATTACTTTTTTCTTATGTTTGTAATTTTTTGAAATTTTAATAAATATTATTATAAAAAAAGGAGTGCCTGGCGTGCTCTGGTCCATGGGGTCACGAAGAGTCAGACACGACTAAACAACAACAACACTACCTGAGCATAGAGCTAGGGCCTGCTTACCTGCCTACCACGTACTTTACCTCTGTTCCTGGATGACAAGGTTTTACATGTTAACTGTGATAAGCAGCTTTATTTCCACTTGAGGATAAAGCCTTAGCCTCTCTTGGCTCTAGCAAATGTCAGTTCCCACTCCTTCCCTAGATAAAAGGCAGGATGTGTTGTGCATGGGAGGCTAATATGGAGGGCTGGTTAGCAGTGAGGGTGGGGTGTGTGAATCCCATTACAAGATAGCGCTGAACTTGGGTGTCATGTGGACCCAACTTACAAGGGGTCAGGGAAGCTTCGTATCTGGAAAGAAGGCTGATCACCAAAGAATTGATGCTTTTGAATTATGGTGCTGGAGGAGACTCTTGAGAGTCCCATGGACTGCAAGAAGATCAAACCTCTCCATTCTGAAGGAAATCAGCCCTGAATGCTCACTGGAAGGACAGATCGTGAAGCTGAGGCTCCAGTACTTTGGCCACCTCATGAGAAGAGAAGACTCCCTGGAAAAGACCCTGATGCTGAGAAAGATGGAGGGCACAAGGAGAAGGGGACGACAGAGGACGAGATGGTTGGATAGTGTTTTCGAGGTTACCAGCATGAGTTTGACCAAACTGCGGGAGGCAGTGGAGGACAGGTGCCTGGCGTTCTCTGGTCCATGGGGTCACAAAGAGTCGGACACGACTAAACGACTAAACAACAACAACCTGACAGCAGGTAAGAGGAAGGAAATGTTGGTATATAATACACGGCAGATGGACTAAAGTTTTGGGCTTCATAAATGGTTTTTTCTCTAAGCAATATTTGAAAAACACACACATTTTGCACTGTCAATTCTACTCCTACTGCCCCATTTTGCTTCCACCAATTACCCGTATTTTTCGCTCTATAACACGCACCCAACCATAACACGCACATAGTTTTTAGAGGAGGAAAACAAGAAAAAAATATTCTAAACAAAATAGTGGATGTATGATTTTTGTGGTTCATGCTGTGGCCACAGACATGTGATCTGACAGTGAGTTTGGAGTAGCCCAATGCAAAAATCCTGAGGATCCATGTGGATCCATGCTTTGTAACCATGTTTTTGCGCCACTGTGACCTGAGGCCACAGTGGGTGCGTGATTTTTTTGGTGCAAGATGTAGCCATGGACATGCTATGTGATCTGACGGTGAATTTGGGGTGACCCAGTGCAAAAATCCTGAGGATCCATGTGGATCCGTGCTTTGTAACCACGTTTTAAGTGGGGAGGGAAGGAAAAGCACTCAAGGGACAAGGAGCACGCATGGGGTGGGTGGAGAAGGATGCTGCTAATAATGCAGAAGAGGGGTTTAAGGGGAGAAGCCTCCTTTCCTCTCCCACTTTGCTCCTTTAAAGCAAGCAGGCTTAGCGAGCTGAAAAACTTTGCTGCTATTTAGCGAGCTGAGTGGGGAGGAGAGAGGGACAGAGAGCCTGCTTGCTTTAAAGGAACCAACCGGACAGGAGCCGCTTACACTCATGTAAGCGGCTCCTCTCCTCTCCTGCTTTGCTCCTTTAAAGAAGCAGGCTCTCTGTCCCTCTCTCCTCCCCACTCAGCACTTCTTCTCCCGCTTTGCTGTTTCAAAGCAAGCCACGGAGGAGGGAAGGAAGGGGAACCATGGATCCTCTGCTCACGACTGCAGCAGATTCCCCCACCACCACCACCACCCGTAGGCATTCGCTCCATAACACGCACAGACATTTCCCCTTACTTTCTAGGAGGAAAAAACTGAGTGTTATGGTGCAAAAAATACGGTATTTCATTATATGTGGCATTCTTCCAGGCATTGTGAACTTTCTTGGTTCCAAACAAGGCATAGTCTCTAGTACATTTTAAATTGGTGCAAAAACTGATTCTAGGCCTGTGTGCTCACTGCATCCTGTTCAGAAAAGGGGAAAAGTTTAGGAAAATGTTCAGAGAACGTCTTGTCTAAGGATAATTGTGTTACTGGCTGCCTAAATAAACTTGAGAAAAATTAGTACTCAGTAAAATGAGAACCACTTTCTGTACACATTTTCCTGTTTACCTAATAACTTGCGTGAAAAGAAGCCCTACTTTTATAAAACACCATGATTGTGGGATCCACAGATTAGCTGGTGGTGGTTATAGACAGAACTAGTCCATGTTTAGCGATCTTGCATCTGCTCCTATCACAACAGTCTCTACATTCTTAAGACAGTGGCAAAATAGCTAGGATGCTGACACCTAGATCGGTACCATAGCAACCACGGTGCTGCCATGGCAACCAAACAGATGCCAGTCACTGACAGTCTTGGTATTATGTGCCATTAGCACTATGGCAACGGGATTGAAATGAGCTGGTACTGTACCATTAGCACCAATGCCCTGTCAGCCATGAAGAAACCTGAGAAGTGACACTGAGACCGAAACACTGTCAAAAATGCCACGGGAGACTTTGAGACTGTTTTACCTCGAATATTAGAGGCCCAGGGATAGTCAACATGGTGTTCGCCAGATAATGAACTACCTCACCCATCATCATCCCTGACCATCAGCCATGCTGGTTGGGCTAATTACTACCCTCATAAGCATTATTTTATTATTAACCGGTGATAACCTTGCCCGACACCACAGCAACACTACTGACAGCCTGCCAATGCATACTAGTTATATATCCTATCTGTAACTGACAGCATTCCTATTCTTTTCAAATTGTTAAATTGTGTTGCTTCGAGCGAGGCACAATGTTGCCACCAAATTGGTTCACATCCAAATGGATCCAGCGCCTACAAAGGGAAAGAGGAATTGACAGCCACATTCTCTGTGGCTGCTCTGCTGCTTTTTCTATTGGGCTAGACAACTGATATTCTGTGGCTCCTAATCTGTATAGGTGTTCAATATTTTTTTTCTTCTGTACCGTGTCATCTGACCTGACTGTTAAGTCAGCAGCTCAAAAGATTCCTAGTTTCTCCTTAGCATGAGAGATGAAGAGCTGTGATGAACAACAACTTCAAATTTAAATACCTGAGCACCAGAACTGTTGCGTAAGAAGAGTTTGGATTTGATATCCCGCTTTATCACTACCCTAAGGATTCTCATGTTGGGAAATGTTGGGAAAGATGGAGGGCACAAGGAGAAGGGGACGACAGAGGATGAGATGGTTGGATAGCGTTCTCGAAGCTACCAGCATGAATTTGACTAAACTGCAGGAGGCAGTGGAAGACAGGAGTGCCTGGCGTGCTCTGGTCCATGGGGTCACGAAGAGTCAGACACGACTAAATGACAACAAGAAGGAGTCTCAAAGCGGCTCACATTCTCCTTCCCCTTCCTCCCCCACAACAAACACTCTGTGAAGTGAGTGAGGCTGAGAGACTTCAGAGAAGTGTGACTAGCCCAAGGTCACCCAGCAGCTGTATGTGGAGGAGCGGAGACGCGAACCCGGTTCACCAGATTATGAGTCCACCACTCTTAACCACTACACCACACTGGCTCCACATACTATGCTTTTGTATATCTGGTAGCAGAGGGGAAAACAGCTGAATTAGGGCCTATAACACCAGCATGGGATGGTAATGGTTGGCAGTCTTGCAGTACCACTTCCTTTTTTCAAAGGAGGCGTTGTTGCTCTTTGCAAAGCCCCAATGTTCCAATGAAGCTCCTGTTTAGGCAGGCTTCTTTATGCCCTTCAATGTGAGGGTCAATGAAATGAACACGTGGAATGGCTCCATCTATTATGAAATTACAGCTGAAGTATTATGAACGCCATCACTCAAAACACCATTTTAGCCGGGCACATATCCCGAGGGTGTTGTAGTAGTGGATTTTGTGCATCGGCAGGGTATTGAACTGGGTCAAAGTTTGTTTTTCTTTTTAATGTTTATATTATTAACTTGTAAGGTATGGATTTGGGTTTTTTGGTTTTTGAATGTTGATTTTTGTGTTTAGTGTATTGTTATTTTTCGATATTTTTCATCGTGTTGTGTGGAAAATAGTAATAAAATTTATTTATTTTTTTAAAAAGAACTGGGTTACCTTTGAGGTTCCCTCCACCTCTATGATTCTGTGGGATTTTGGTTTTTTTTTTTTGATAGACAGCATTTTTAGTGAGTGTTGGTGATAAGTGCAGCAAAGTTCTAGTGTGTATGTGTGACCTGTAGCCCTTCAGATGCGAATGAACTACAACCCATAGTCAATGCTGCAAGTTAAGAGTCTAAAACGCATCTATGAGCCACCCATTCCTCACCCATTCTAATGGCTCAAATGACATGGATTAACACATCATCACCATCATAGTTTTATTATTTATACCCTGCCCATCTGGCTGTTTCCCCAGCCACTCTGGGCGGCTTACATTGCAAACGGCAAGGCAGAAGAGGTAACTGAGGGCAATTCATCTTTGGTAACAAAGACATTTCAGCCACCACAGAGCAAATCTATTTTAACACGAAATTGCAGTACAGGACAGATCTGCCCTATTAGCCTTGCACAAGATTATTCTAGTAAGGCAGCACTGGTGTTGGCCCACTGTGTGCTGTCACAGGTATACATATTCATAGTGCAGTTTCACCAGGGCCCAGCTCCAGTTCAAAACAGAAGTGTAGACACACTTTGGGGTGAATTATGAAAGGCAAGCCAGGATTTGAGCAGAGAAAGGAATAAGACAACACAGAGAGCAATAGCCTTTGGGCCTTTAATCACACACAGGTGTAAGCCACCTTGGTTGGGGCAGATCACACACAGGCATGGCAATGCAGCTGCCTCACCTGAACTTCCTTTTAGGCAACCCTTCCCCTGTCCTGTTATTTCTCTGAGCGAGAGACCAGCAGAAAACCAGAACGGGAAAACTCCGCTATGGCAGCTTAAGTGCTTCCTTACGGGCTGGATGTTGGCAGGGAAGGGATTTTCCTAAGGAAGCCTTGATGTATGCAGTGCTGTGCTTCCACAAAGGCCAGGGTGAGAGTCAAGCAATGGTGGCAAGGGATACCGTAGGAAGCGGTGCTCCGGGCACTAAGCTAGATCTAGGCAGGGGTAGCCAAGACTTATTCAAACACATGACTGGGAGCAGTGAATAGGACTTACAAAATGGGAGTGGGTAGGGGGGGAGAGAGGGGGAGAAAAAAAAAAACGACAGCGGATCACTGGCAGGTGTTGTAGATTTGGATCTGCTGATTGATGTCTCCCAAGATGACCCTCATCTTGGCCTCAAGCCCGTCCAGTTGGGCTGCTTTCTCCTGCAGCAGCCTCTCGTTTTCTTCATACGTTTCTTCCAGCGCTGAATAGGGACAGGGAGGAAGAGAATTGCAGCAACAAAAGGGAGAAAAGTTAAGGGAAAGATGGGCTGCTAAAACCGCCCCCTCCCTGAAACCTGCCTCTGAAGGGACAGTTCCACATTGGTGTCTCTGTCGCAGTTCCAGACAAGGAGGTCACAGCCAGCCTCTCCTTGTGTGCTCCCTCCCCCACAGCAAATCCGCTCCAGATCCCCAGAACAGATTTGGGACGGGAGGGTAGAGAAAGTTCTGTTGCGCAAGTGGAAGCCCTTTGTTATGTACTGAGTGAATAGGATTCAGAATGCAGCAGTCTGATTGGTCCTAGAACAATAGGATCCAGAATGCAGCAGTCTGATTGGTCCACAGGAGCCACCCAATCCAGCTCCAGGTGGAAGGGAATCTGCAACCTGATTGGCCCGCAGGAGAATCCTGGAATTAGCCAATCACATGGGGCCCATTGTGTAAATAATGTATATAAGGTAGACATTCTGGGGGAACTTCCATCCCTCCTCACCACTATGAGCTGAATAGAGGGCATGAAATCCACTCTCGACTCCAAGTATATTTCACCCTTTATGCAGAGAGGGTGACGTAATGAGTAGAGGCATGCAGACACAGTAAAGACATGTGCCCCTTTGGGGAAGAGGTTTCCCCGCCACCCTCCATCAAGAATGTTTGTGTCAGCCTCCCCACTGGAAACTCAAAGTGCCCAGAGAGCCATGGAGAGGGTGGATTAAGGAGTGTGTGTGTACTGGGTCTGAGGCTTGGCTGCCGTGATCTATAGATCCCGGGCAAGCTGCCTGGCTTTGCCGGAGGATGGCATTTGCCAAGAAGGTAGCGTGAGCTAGAGCAGGGCACCTGCTGCTGTTTTAGGAAGAGAAAAGCAACAATTCCAAGTCCCCTCGCAGTGCTGAGATTCCCAGGATGCTGAATCCTGCACAAGTTGCTTGAGTCTGACATGGAGATTGCCCACAGCTCTGCCCTTCCCCTCCTAATATCTTACTTCTACGGGAAGGGCCCTGCTTCCCGCAAGAGTTTAGACTCCCACTCTTCCTCAGCAGTCTCCTTCTGCTTTCTGCTTTCCCATATCTCCTCTCTCCTACAACATCCAGGGCTTGCTGCCTGTTCTGCCTGTTCGCAGGTTTTCTATCCAAGCATGTCCTGTGTCACAAAATGGGATCTTTGGAGGATTTATCAGCTTTCTAAACAGAAATGGCTCTTTATGGTTCTATCCTCCACAACGTAACAAGAGAGATGGAAATGGACAGCGTGGGCAGCTTGATGAAATTCCAGTTGTTTTGTGGAATTCTCTGTATATTAGGCAGGCAGCTTCAGTGTTTAGTTTTCAGATTCCAGCTTAGAACATTTTTTATTTACATAAACTTGCCCTGCCACGTGACTCGGTTTTATGTTATTCCGAGCTTTGTCTTTTTAGGTTTTTAATTTTGATTTTATGCACACTGCTTTGAGAAGATCAGCCCCCTTCTTGGTTTAGCAGTATGGAAATTTATGCATACATAAAATAAGTAAATAAGCAAACTGAAGACACCAAAAGGCAGGGCTGGGCAGGGCTTCCCACAATCAAAGAGCTGTTTCGGCATCTCATGTAGCTCCCTGTCCTTCTCCTGCCCACTCTCAAAATTTATGGTCTTCCTTTCCCTGGTTCCATCACCTCAATCTATTTGTGTGTGATGGTGATGGAGAGAATCTTTGGAAACCTGGATTTTGGAACCGTCGTACAAACCAAATGAAACAAGTTCATGTGGCCTTGGCCCAGTTTACCTGAAGGAGCGTCTCCACCCCCATTGTTCAGCCCGGACACAGAGGTCCAGCTCCAAGGGCCTTCTGGTGGTTCCCTCACTGCGAGAAGTGAGGTTACAGGGAACCAGGCAGAGGGCCTTCTCGGTAGTGGCGCCCGCCCTGTGCAATGCCACGAAATAAACAACTGTCTGAGTTTCAGAAAGCATCTGAAGGCAGCCCTGTTTAGGTAAGCTTTTAATGTTTGATGTTTTGTTACATTATTATTATTATTATTATTATTATTATTATTAATAATAATTATTATTTTGTTGGGAGCCACCCAGAGTGGCTGCGGAAACCCAACCAGATGGGCAGGGTGGTAATAATAATACAGTGGTACCTCAGGTTAAGTACTTAATTTGTTCCGGAGGTCCATACTTAACCTGAAACTGTTCTTAACCTTAAGCACCACTTTAGCTGATGGGGCCTCCTGCTGCTGCCGCACCGCCAGAGCACGATTTCTGTTCTCATCCTGAAGCAAAGTTCTTAACTACATTTTAATATTTTAATGTTTCAATATTTTAATTTTGCATTTTTTAATTTTGTTTTTAAGTTGTAATCATTTAACTTGTTTTTATTATTGCTTGTAAGCCGCTCTGAGCCCGGCCTTGGCTGGGGAGGGCGGGGTATAAATAAAAATTATTATTATTATTATTATTATTATTATTATTATTATTATTAACCTGAAGCACTATTTGTGGGTTAGCAGAGTCTGTAACCTGAAGCGTATGTAACCTGAGGTACCACTGTAGTAATAATAATAATAATAATAATAATAATAATAATAATAATAATAATAATAATTTGCACAGTTTACTGTCTAGAAGGCAGAGAATTGTGTGAAATCCAGTTTATGGGGCCCCCCCAGAAATGTCACACACCACCCCAGAGAATACATTTCCCCCCTTCTCCCGGGCACTTACTGCTCAGCCGCTGCAGCTTGTCATGTGCATCGCGCAGCAGGCCCTTAGCCTCGTCCCGCAGGCGCTCTGCTTTCTGCCGGGCCCGGACCACGTGCTGGGCCTTGCGTTCCACTAGGTCCTTCATGGTGCGGTACTGGTCACCCAGCGTCCCGTCCAGCAACTGAGATGCAGCGGGAAATAAGGTACAAGCAGTGAGCAGGAACTGCAGGCCTCGGTGCAGTAGTGTTATGCTTCCCACCACTGCAGTGTTATGCTTCCCACCATCTCTGGAGCGTTGCAAGGAAGATGGCAGGAAGAAAAGGCAGGAAATTTGCCTCCTCTGGAAGGACTTTAGTGCAGGGGTGGGGGGAACCTGTGTGGCCCTCCAGATGTTGTCAGGCTACAACCCCCACTACCCCTGACCGCTGGGGCTAATAGGGTATTGGAGTTCAAACAATATCTGGACAGGCTGAACCCTGACTTAGTGGATTACTTTTGTTCATGCCAATCATCTTGCTGAGCCCAATTTTCATTCATTCATTCAGCAGCAACATCAATGTGTATAGTACTTTTCAGGGTGCAAGGGGACAAGTCCCTGCCTTGAGGAACTAAGAATTCTAAAACCTTGTAAAGGAGGCCAGGAAGGAATGCCAACATAGATGAGAGTGGCCAGTGATGGTGGAGTTGTTGCTTTTCACTGCCTCCTGAGGGTTGTGTCCTCAGCTCCTGTTTGTGGCGTCTGGTTGACCACTGGTTGACACAGCCTTGGGAGGCAATCAATGTTGCACTAAGGTGATCGTTCCATCAGGGCAAGCATTTCAGCTTGTCAGGTGGAAAGATCCGCTGCCCACTGCCCCACATGGTGTTCCAGGGCTTCTCTGAGCACCCGGGCCCCCAAGCCAATTAGAGGGGTGGGGTGAGGAGCTAGAACCTTGTTGCACAAGCCTTCCACTGATGGGACAGGTGAATTGAATCCCACTGTTTATTATTTCTTCCTTTTTTTAAAAAAAATAATATTTTAATTGATATATTAAAAATCAAAATAAACAAACTGCCAATATACCAAAAGATAGAAGTGACGGGAGAGACACCAGCAAAATCTCCTCTGATGCTTTTCTGACAGGTAAGGATTATTTTCCACCTGTTTTGCGTAACATGCCTGCAGTCTCAAAAAGTAGGCGGACGTCCCTCTTAAGGCACAGCTGCCTCTTGGCCACGGTGGCTGGCAGAGCATTTGGGTGAAGGAGCATCTCTGATGCCATCTTCATTTGTTTTTTGTCTGATTGCCTCCAAACAGTCAGTCAATTTCATTCTCTGAGTAATTTAGCAGGAATCACAAACACCCAGAGAAACTGACAGCCAGTCACCATCTCTCAGCCTTAGCTTTCCTCCTAACAACCCTGTTAGGTGAAGCGGGGAGAAGATATTCTGGGGGTGAGGCTGGGCTCGTTGGAGGAAACACATTTCAATTGTGTTCTGCAGCTCAGTATTATAGCAACCGGAGTTTGCTGGAGCGCTTGGTAGTTTCTAATAAGACATTATTATTATTATAAGACCTATAAGACATCAGAAGGTCGGTGGTTCAAATCCCTGCGATGGGGTGAGCTCCCATTGCCCAGTCCCTGCTCCTGCCAACCTAGCAGTTCAAAAGCACATCAAAGTGCAAGTAGATAAATAGGTACCACTCTGGCGGGAAGGTAAACGGTGTTTCCGTGCACTGCTCTGGTTCGCCAGAAGCGGCTTAGTCATGCTGGCCACATGACCTGGAAGCTGTACGCCGGCTCCCTCGGCCAATAAAGCGAGATGAGCGCCACAACCCCAGAGTCGGCCACGACTGGACCTAATGGTCAGGGTCCCTTTACCTTTTTAAGAAATTAGGATGAAACTAGCAAGACTGAATTCCTGGAGCCAAACAAATGAAAAAGCAAATGAGAGTGGGCAGCAGCGTCACCAAAATTACAAGACGAAGAGGATACATGAAGTACCAGCTACAGAATATTAAGCATTTCCAAGTACCAATTTGCACAAGAAAGACTTGCTTTGCATTATTCACTGCAAGCTGCCTGGCGCTTGTATGACGAAACATGGTAGAAAACCTTCCAAAATAAAATGAAACTCGAACTTGCACTGCTGCGTGGGCAGCCACCCATTCGCACCCTGTGTGTACACAATGCAGCAGGGATGCTTCCTTCACCTGTCCTCTCAGTCCTAACCCAGGAGACAGATGCTTATCCATGTTTGCCAGACTCCTGGACCTTCTCAAGCCCAGCTTCACAGTACCTGTGAAGGCGCAGATTAACTCTGTGTCCAGGGCAGCTGTCTACCAGCTCCACCTGGTACGCAGGCTAAGACCCTACCTCCCCGCGGACTGTCTCGCCAGAGTGGTGCATGCTCTAGTTATCTCACGCTTGGACTACTGCAACGCGCTCTACGTGGGGCTACCTTTGAAGGTGACCCGGAAACTGCAATTAATCCAGAATGCGGCAGCAAGACTGGTGACTGGGAGTGGCCGCCGGGACCACATAACACCGGTTCTGAGAGATCTGCATTGGCTCCCAGTACGTTTCCGAGCACGATTCAAAGTGTTGGTGCTGACCTTTAAAGCCCTAAACGGCCTCGGTCCTGTATACCTGAAGGAGCGTCTCCACCCCCATCGTTCAGCCCGGACTCTGAGATCCAGCGCTGAGGGCCTTCTGGCGGTTCCCTCATTGCGAGAAGTGAGGCTACAGGGAACCAGACAGAGGGCCTTCTCGGTAGCGGCGCCCGCCCTGTGGAACGCCCTCCCATCAGATGTCAAAGAGATAAAGAATTACCTGACGTTCAGAAGACATCTTAAGGCAGCCCTGTTCAGGGAAGTTTTTAATATGTAATGCTGTACGGTTTTTAACACTGATTGGGAGCCGCCCAGAGTGGCTGGGGAAAACTCAGCCAGATGGGCGGGGTATAAATAATAAATTATTATTATTATATTATTATACCTGTTCAGCTTCGCCAGCTCGGTCCCTGGCAGCGCTGGCTGTCTCCTCAGCTCGCGTGGCGGCCAGGCTGTTGTTGGCCCGTTTCATCTTGAGCGCATCCACCTGCTTGTCGAGGTGACCCACGCGCTCCATGGCTTCGGCCAGCTGACCTTCGGCACTTGCAGTCTGCTGCTGGATCTGAAGGGAGGCAAGATGGGAAGCTGGAGAAGGTCTGCTGCATCTCACTCTTGTGGGAGGGTCTTCCCCAGCCTACACAAGAGCGCTGACCTCACTGAGGAGATGCTACGACTCAGGGGATTTAGAGGGCATCATGGACCAGCCTCTGATGCCCTCTGAACCAGCCTCTGGTGCCCCTCCATCTTTGGAAGTTCAGGCCAGTGTGGTGTAGTGGTTAAGAGCAGTGGACTCGTAATCTGGTGAACTGGGTTTGCTTCCCTGCTCCTCCACATGCAGCTGCTGGGTGACCTTGGGCCAGTCACGCTTCTCTGAAGTCTCTCAGCCCCACTCACCTCACAGAGTGTTTGTTGTGGGGGAGGAAGGGAAAGGAGATTGTTAGCTGCTTTGAGACCCCTTTGGGTAGTGATAAAGCGGGATATCAAATCCAAACTCTTCTTCTCTTCTCCTGCCAGAGGTGCCCTCAGTGCCAACGCCTCAATGGCATTACCATTTTGAGGCACGGAGGGCTCCAGCTCAGAGGCCATAACAGAACCATGGGCTCCCGTTTCAACGGAATCCACAACTCATTGACACCTCACCTTTAAAAGTAAAGGCTCCACTCATCAGGGCTGGGGCTAACTGCTCCAAGGATGCTGTAGGCCTAATTAAGGCTGAGGGTTCGCCCACATCTCCATTTGCGCCACTGCTCCCCCCCGGGGAAACTCAATTGTTAGCACTGGATTGGAACAAACAACTGGGTTGGTGTTTCTTTACGGATTGCTGTTTGTTCAGATTTAGTACTAAAGAGCAGGTTTTCGGGGGGGAGCAGTGGGGCAAAGGCAAAACTGCTTGGTTCCATGCCTAGAAAACGTGGGCCAAGTGGAAAAAGCACTCGGACCCGTGCTTTCTAGACAAGTGGAAGTGCAGACAAGCACTCAGCCTTGTTGCTTCTTGGAGCTATCCAGGGTGCTACTCACCTTGCTTCTTTGGACTTGGTTTTTCAAAAAGCTTTAAGCAAAGTACCGTATTTTTCGCTCTATAACACGCACCTGACCATAACACGCACATCGTTTTTAGAGGAGGAAAACAAGGGAAAAAACATTCTGAATGAAACAGTGGATGCATCATTTTTGTGCTTCATGCTGTGGCCACAGATATGTGATCTGATGGTGAATTTGGGGTGACCCAATGCAAAAATCCTGAGAATTCCTGTGGATCCATGCTTTGTAACCACGTTTTTGCACCATTGCAGCCCCAGGCAACAGTGGGTGCGTGATTTTTTTGGTGCAGGCTGTAGCCATGGACATGCTATGTGATCTGATGGTGAATTTGGGGTGACCCAATGCAAAGATCCTGAGAATCCCTGTGGATCCATGCTTTGTAACCACATTTTTGCACCATTGCAGCCCCAGGCAACAGTGGGTGCGTGATTTTTTTGGTGCAGGTTGTAGCCATGGACATGCTATGTGATCTGATGGTGAATTTGGGGTGACCCAATGCAAAGATCCTGAGAATCCCTGTGGATCCATGCTTTGTAACCACATTTTTGCACCATTGCAGCCCCAGGCAACAGTGGGTGCGTGATTTTTGGGGGGCAGGCTGTAGCCATGGACATGCTATGTGATCTGATGGTGAATTTGGGGTGACCCAGTGCAAAGATCCTGAGGATCCATGTGGATCCATGCTTTTTAACCACGTTTTTGCACCATTGCAACCCCAGGCAACAGTGGGTGCGTGATTTTGGGGGGGCAGGCTGTAGCCATGGACATGCTATGTGATCTGATGGTGAATTTGGGGTGACCCAATGCAAAGATCCTGAGGATCCATGTGGATCTATGCTTTGTAACCACATTTTAAGTGGGGAGTGAAGGAAAAACAAAGAAGGGACATGAGAGGGGTGTGCAGAGAAGCAGCTGGCTAAGAATGCAGGAGAGGGATTTAACGGGAGGGAGGAAAGAAAGGCAAAAGTTTCCCCCCACCCAAGCCAGCTATCTCTCTCTCTCTCCCTCCCCCCCTCTCTCTCCCTCTCCCCCAGCAGCACCGGAGCACGGAGAGGAATTACCCCTCTGCTTGCCTGGAGGGGAGGGGCTTTCCCTGATCTATGTTCCGTTTCAGCAAACACAGCAAGGAAACAGAGAAGGGTGGGCAGTAAGACCCTGAGGCAGAATGCAGGAAAGCAGCCGCTTCCTCTTTTCAGGTTTCCCTTCTCCGTGAAGCGCGATTTGATTTTTGCCTGATTTTTCGGCTCCAGGGACCACACATTCGCTCTATAACACGCACAGACATTTCCCCTTCCTTTTTAGGAGAAAAAATCTGCGTGTTATAGAGGGAAAAATACGGTACCTCACCAAAGACTCCCCAGTAAGCGTGGCAGTCAAGGAATAAGGTCCTCTTGTGGATCAGGAATTGGTTATGTTGCAGGAAGCAAAGGGTAAGAATGAAAGGGCAGTTCTCCGAACGGAGAGAAATAGGAAGTAGGTCACTGTTGGGACCTGTGCTTTTCAACTTGGCTCATAAACAATCCAGAATGAGGGGTGAGCAGTGAGATGGCAGCGTCTGATACTGAATTGTCCAGGGTCTGACAGCTAATTATGTTCCAAGGCACGCGAGTGGTGCTGTGGTCTAAACCACAGAGCCTAGGGATTGCCAATCAGAAGGTTGGCGGTTCGAATCCCCGCGACGGGGTGAGCTCCTGTTGCCCGTTCCCTGCTCCTGCCAACCTAGCAGTTCGAAAGCACACCAGTGCACATAGATAAATAGGTACCGCTCTGGCGGGAAGGTAAACGGCGTTTCTGTGAGCTGCTCTGGTTTTGATGGTTTTTAGTCATGACTTGGAAAAACTGCCTGTGGACAAACACCGGCTCCCTTGGCCTGTAAAGCGAGATGAGCGCCGCAACCCCAGAGTCGTCCACAACTGGACTTAACTGTCAGGGGTCCTTTACCTTTACCTAATTATGTTCCAAGTCCTTCTCAATGTTTGATTATGGTACATTTTCAGGGGAGGGCTGCGCACAGCGACGGGGCTTACCCTATTCACGACATTCTCGGTGTTGTAGATGTCGCTGGCTGCGTTGCGGATGGCTTTCTCGGCGGCGCTTTGAGCCCGTTTGGCGTCATCCAGAGCCTTCTTCACTGCTTCGGCTGCAGTCTTTACACTCTCTGCTCGAGCGCTGCAAACGGGAAGAACGTGCGGCAAGTGTGAGCCCAGAGCTATGTGCACTAGCGTCCCCACTGCTGTGATGGCCAGGATGACAAATCCATGGGAGTAAGAGATCTAGGGGCAGCCATTTGCCAGGTGTGATCTCTGTGTACAGGTATAGTTTACTTCCCTCCCCTCCTCCGAGATCTGTGCCAAGCCCTCTCTCTGGATGAAAGAGAGCCCTGAAAACGAATCTGGTTGACTTAGCTTCTCCCTGAGCGTTCTTGTGCTGACCATTTGTGTTCCCCACTGTTCACTTTTTATTTTTGAAATAATTTTTTAGTTGATTTTACAAGTGTAGAATTATAACATTGCCAAATACATATCCATATTTAGATATTTCTCTGCATTTGTAGACTTCCCACCTTCCCCTCCGTGGGTCCTATTATCAACCTTTTCAAATGTATATTATTTCATCATCCAAGTTTTATGTCTCTCCATTTTGTCTATAGTAATTTCTACATTACAAGTGTTATTACAATCCTGCTAATGTTTTCATCTGCTTACAGTGGTCTCTCAAGTAAATTGTAAATATTTCCCGTACTTTATTAAAGTTTTGGTCTTCTTGGTTCCTGAACTTTCTGGTCAGCTTTGCCATTTCGACCTGCTGTTCGGTTTTTAGCTCTGCAAAGTTAATTTGATTTGTACAGTGGTACTTTGGGTTAAGAACTTAATTCGTTCTGGAGGTCCGTTCTTAACCTGAAACTGTTCTTAATCTGAAGCACCGCTTTAGCTAACGGGGCCTCCTGCTGCTGTGCTGCTGCTGCAGGATTTATGTTCTCATCCTGAAGCAAAGTTCTTAACCTGAGGTACTGTTTCTGGGTTAGCAGAGTCTGTAACCTGAAGCGTATGTAACCCAAGGTACCACTGTACTACGCCGCTTTTGAAAGGCTAATTGTACAGCTGCCTCCATGTTTCCCCACATCAGTGAGAGTTTGGCCCTCCTTGCATCTAAACCACTCCTGTATTTGAGCCTAGATGGCAAACTAGCCCAAACAGTGACCGCCCCACCCTTATACAGTGATACCTCGGGTTACATACGCTTCAGGTTACATACGCTTCAGGTTACAGACTCCGCTAACCCAGAAATAGTGCTTCAGGTTAAGAACTTTGCTTCAGGATGAGAACAGAAATCGTGCTCCAGCGGCGTGGCGGCAGCAGGAGGCCCCATTAGCTAAAGTGGTGCTTCAGGTTAAGAACAGTTTCAGGTTAGGAACAGACCTCTGGAATGAATTAAGTACTTAACCTGAGGTACCACTGTACTCTGTTCAGCTCCTGTAACACAGCCACATGAAAGGGCCTCTCATCACCATGTTTCTAGCAGTATCTGATATGCACAGTGCTTCACAATTCTCCTCATTTAACTTTGCAATACACCTAACAAAGGAGGTTATTTTCTCTCAGCCTAAGACCCAACGGTGAGCTTCATGGAGGAGGGGGGATTTGAACCCATGTTCAAACCTAATAATAAGCCCACCATCAGTTCAGGTTTTAACAGCAGCTGTGGAGACTCCTGACAGGGTGCTGGTCCCGCACAGCAAACTCCTACGCTGCCCCAACTTCCTTTCCCTGTGCTGAATAACTAGTTGCTGCTCATGAAGGGAGGAGGACCAAGGGGAGCACAGTTCTGTCCCTATGGCCTCCTCTCTGGGTCCGACAGGAGCAGCCTCCATCACACGTCCTCTCCGGCCCTCGCACACTCACTTGGCACGGCGTGCGTCTTGCAGCAGCTGTCCTGCCACACGCACGTCTCCCGCCGTTTGGTCCAAGATGGCGTCCACGTTGGCCAGGCTGCCGACTCGCTCCTTGATCTCCTCAGCGAGGTGGTGGATCTGTGCGGGGGACGCCGGGATGGAGAGTTCCAGCACGCGGGAGGCCACCAGAGCAATGCTGTCAGGGTCGGCTCCGTCAACTGTGTGAGGGATGGGTCAGTCAGCGCTACAGACGGGTCGAACGGCAGGCCCCTGCTTCTCGCAAGACCCACTGCAAATGTCCCCTCTGCCCTGCTTTCTTTCATCCCTGTCTGAATACCCCCCACTGCACACACACACACACACACACACACACACTCTGCTGGAACCATCAAGGGATAAATATGTCCACCTGCCTTGCCCCACGGCCCTGCCTGGACCTTGCATAAGGAGGTGCAGGGGCATTCTTAACTTTTTTGTATGGAATTTTGCCTTTCCCTTTTTGGCAGGAACATGAACGCAACTGGCTTTCATTTTATTATTTTCAACATTAAGATTGCTTTCTGAATTTTTTGGGGCACTTGTTTGTTTATTCTTTGCGAGAGCTCCTTGTGAGGAGGGGTCGACTGTCCAGCTACTTTAGGAATTGTTGATCTGTGAGGGTGAATAATGGGGTCTCCTTGCAGCTCTCAGCAGCCTTAACAAACTATAGCTCCCAGAAATCTTTTTTTTTGGGGGGGGGGGGAGCCGTTTAAAAGTGGCATTTTACGGTATGTGATGTACCGTATGTTACATGAGCTGTCTTTTTGAGAAAGACATCGAACAAAAGAAAATAAGGGACTGGCATAGGGGGCAGCCCGATATCCTGCACTTACGATTCAGGAACCCCTTGATTTGCTGGATGAGGTCCCGCAGTTCCTTGTTGGAGCGCTCCAGCCGGGCTTTGGTGGCATTGGCATTGTCCAGCGCGGCCTGTGCCCTCTGCTTCGCCTCACCTGCCCTTGCCTTTGCCTCGGCCACCTGCAAAGGACACACCAGGTCCCCTGGTCAGCCAGCAGGGGGAAGCAGAGGCCTAGGGAATGCAGGGAGCATTGCATTCCAGGAACAGAGCCAGAGCTAACTCTTGTTTACTGCCTTGAGAACCACATCCAGGCCTTCGTGCTGTTGGTCTTTCCGATGAAACAAAATGTGTGCAAACGTAAAGTCTCTCATGGGTTACCTTGCCTATAACACTGAGCTCTGCGGCTCCTCTCTGATGGCTTACCTGACGCAGCAGGACATCCACATCAGCCACAGCGCGGCGCAGCTCCCCTTCGGCATGGCGGGCTCGATCCAGCGCGTTGTCGGCCGTGGCCACGGCCCCGTTGCAGTTGAGGCCCCCACAGTGGCGCCGGCCGTCTTCGTCACGGCAACCAGCCCCTCCGCAGGGGCTGCTGGAGCAGGGGGTGTCCCCTGGAGCACCGCACACCTAGAGGAGAGAGCTGTGATGGCCTGGGATTCGGACTTGGAGGCTGAACCTGATGAATCCCAGCCTGCACAGGATTCCCCGCCTCCAGAACCAGCTGAGCTGGGAGTGGGGCTTGAGCCTGAAGGGTCCTCACCTGTGCTGGATCCTCAAGTGCAGGCACCAGCTGAGTCTGCTCTGGCTCCTGAGGGGATGGAGGACCCATTGCCTGCAGGTGCTCCACTCTCAGCCCCGTCAGGGGAAGCTGAGGTTGCCTCTGGGTCCGGTAACCCTCCAGCCTCTCCTGAGCTGCAGAGGCTCAGGGCAGAGAGGCGGAGGGAGCTAAGTTCCTGCAGGAGGAGTGCTCGCCTCCAGGCCAGGAGAGGCGAGTCACCTGTGGACCGGGGCCGCCCTATGCCACAGGACAGATAAAAGTCAGCCAGCCCCAGGCCTAAATTGCGGGAGCAACATTGTTGGTAGCCTGTTCCTGCCTGCACCCTGTCTTGCTCTTCTGCCGGAGCTCCTGACCTCACCCGACTCCCTGCCTTGAACCCCGTTTCAGCTTTGACGGACAGCCTCCATACCGCACCCTCGCCCTCGCCCTCGGACTGGACTCGGACCTCGCCACACGGTTAACCCTCGGGACCAGCACAAGAACGTTGGAGGAAGCATGAAGAAACTTGCCAGCAGTATATCACATGAAATAAGTTTTTTTTTTAAAAAAAAAAAACAGGATTGGCACGGGAGAGTCTGGCCCAATGGGCGCAGCAGCTCTTCTTCAGTAGGTCTTGCCCCTATGGAGCAGTTGCGGAGATGAAGGGCCCTGCCTCTCCACAGCTGCCTAAGTCCTCCAGGGTTTCCCCTAAGCAATCTGAGGCTGCGCTTGTGTGACTATGTGATGCTGATTTCTCCTCCGCCCTCTTCATGCCTCTCCTGGTACTGGGAGACCAGGAAGGGAGGGGAGCTTGTCACAGCAGGAAGGCCTCTTCACCAGCCAGACTCCTCTCTGCCTCTTGGCTTCCCTCATCCCACAGTCCTGCTCCCTCTTCTACCTCTGATTCTGGACTTCTTTCTGCCAGACTCCCTCCACTCGCTGAACCCTGTTAACTCTTCAGCTTCTGACACCCTCCTCCCAGTCTTCTCCCTCTGACCAGCGATCGCCATCCCACCACCAGTCCCTGAGTCTTCTTCCCTTGGGGGTTCCCTAGCCGGTTCCCCCCTCACCATTCCTCTGCGTCCAACCAGTCCCTGACACTCGCCTGCTGTCAAAATGTTTCCTTCCTCGCTCCGGCCATTTTTGCCTCTGGCTCTGCCCAACCACTGGCGTGTGGCCTTCAGGCGCTTGTTCAGAACAGAATGTGGCCCTCAAGAGGCGGGAAAAGGTTCCTCGCCTTTGGTCCGTGCGGTTCACAGAGAAGATGTGCACATCCAAGTACCACAGAAGAACATTTCGCAGTAAAATACCAACAGAACATTAAGCAGAAACTTAACAGAGCAGCCTGAAAAGTTCTGGAGCGAGACTTTCCCCTCAACCAAGACTTGATTGGCTACCTCAGGGATGCGGGGAGACTGTGACCCACTGTGTCACTAGTCCCCCTGGCCGGAGTCGATGAGAGCTGGAAGTCTGGCGGTATTTCGAAGGCCTCTGTGTAGGGATATTGCGGAGTGGTGAGTGAGTTCCAGAGGGAGCACACTCCCCACCAGCAGGCAGTCACAGAATGCCTGCACGCGTGACCTTGTCTGAGACCTGTCTGTAACCTTAGTCCCTGAGACCTTTTGTCTCCTTCGTCATACACTGTGCAAGGGGGAAATGACGCTGTGGAAACAGGTGCCAAAATAACTTTGTACCACCCCACGATCTCGGGACTGGAAGATGTGTAAAGGTCACAGCCCAAAATGTATCTGCCTAGCTTGCCTATTTGTCTCAATAAAAGGAGGCTCCACAGGCTGGTCAGCAGCTCGCTTCAGCCCACCTGTGCGCAGCTCACATGATGGTCAACTCCTGTCTTGTGCCTTCACTTCACCTCTGGTTCCCCGTTTCTGGCTCTCACACGCTTTACTTTGTGGTGTTTCCTTCCCCCACCCACCTTCTCATTGATCCGATGCAGGCTCAGCCCTCGAACGCGTGTCGACAGGTCGGTCAGAGCTCGCCGGTTGGCTGCATTCTGCCGATTGAAAGCGTCTCTCCGGGCTGCCATCAGGTGCTCCGTGCGTCGCCGGGATGCGGCCGATTGGCCGACGGGGCTGGAGAAACCCACCGTGGAAGCGTTGGCCCGGTGCTCAGCTTCCCGCGATTGGACAAAGGACTGGCGGACACTGTCATAGGCTCCTGCCGGGGGAAGTTGGGGCGGGATTAAAGAACAGGACTATGAGGCCCTTGCTGGGCATCTCTTCTGCCAGACCAGGCTTCCTCAACCTCGGCCCTCCAGATATTTTTGGCCTACAACTCCCGTGATCCCTTGCTAGCAGGACAGGTGGTCAGGGATGATGGGAATTGTAGTCTCAAAACATCTAGAGGGCCAAGGTTGAGGAAGCATGTGCTAGACCTATGGGAAAACCCAATAATAATAATAATAATAATAATAATAATAATAATAATAATAATAATATATATGTCGCTCATCTGACTGGGTTGCCCAGCCACTCTGGGCAGCTTCCAGTGAAATATAAAAACAACATGAAACATTAAAAACTTCCCTATACAAGCCTGGCCTCCACTCTGGCTCATGAGCAGAGGCTGCAAGTCAAAAGGATGTGGGGGAGAAGAACTACAATAATACATTTGACAAAAGTGCTGGGTAAAAATGGGGGGGGGGTGTATGTTTCTTGCGTCACTTTGGAAACGCACTTACCCAGCACATTGGCATTCTTGAGCGCCTCCAGCTGGCGCGCAAGGTCTGCCAGGCTGAGGTTCAGGGCCCGAGCGCCGCGTTCCAGCGTGCCTAGAGCATGGTTGGCGTTGAAGTTCCTGTCCTGGGTGGCCGTCAGCAACCCTTCCAGGCTGGTCAGTGTTTCCGTGACATCGGCAATCTCCTGCCTGGTGAGAGGATGTAAGTGAGAAGCGGGAGGGAGAAGAAGAAGAAGAGTCTGGATTTGATATCCCGCTTTATCACTACCTGAAGGAGTCTCAAAGCGGCTAACATTCTCCTTTCCCTTCCTCCCCCACAACAAACAGTCTGTGAGGTGAGTGGGGCTGAGAGACTTCAGAGAAGTGTGACTAGTCCAAGGTCACCCAGCAGCTGCATGTGGAAGAGCGGGGAGGCGAACCCGGTTCCCCAGATTACGAGACTACTGCTCTTAGCCACTACACCACACTGGCTCTCAGTGGGGAAAGAGGTGCATTGCCACCCAGGACTAAACCACCCACTGCTCCTCTTCAGAGAAACAACCCTGAAGCCTTTCTTTTAGGAATTCTAGGTGCCGAAATCCCAAGGGAACAGAAAAACTATTTATGTATGCAGCCACAGCTGCACGGATGTTATTGGCCCACAGATAGAAAGAAGATAAAGCCCATACCAAAGAAGAATGGCAGATTAAGTTGATGGATTCTGCCGAAATGGCTAAAGACCCAGAAGAATCAGAAATCAGGAAGACCAAAATTTAAATAAGGAATGGGGGAAATTTATAACCTATTTTAAAAACCATTGTATAAACAGTTAAAATCATTAGTAGGATTGGAATAGCACTAGTAGTTTAATGGTGAGTTTTGGAAACAACGGAGATGTAAAAGATGTGGGCTATTATAAACGATGCAGGAGGAAATGAATAACAACAGGACCCACAAAAGTGAGGAGGGAAGTCCTAGAGATTCTTTGGGAATCTTGTGTCTATGTTGTACGTTCGATATGTGAAGGTAAAGTTTTAATCTGAGAAACTTCCAAATACAGTGGTACCTCGGGTTAAGTACTTAATTCGTTCTGGAGGTCCGTTCTTAACCTGAAACTGTTCTTAACCTGAAGCACCACTTTAGCTAATGGGGCCTCCTGCTGCTGCCGCCCAATTTCTGTTCTCATTCTGAGGTAAAGTTCTTAACCCGAGGTACTATTTCTGGGTTAGCGGTTTCTGTAACCTGAAGCGAAGGTAACCTGAAGCGTATGTAACCCGAGGCACCACTGTAAAAAAATGTAAGAAGAGAGAGAGGGAGAGGGAGAAGCCCAGCTCCCAAAACAAACTATGGTACCTGGGATTCTTTGGGAGAAACCAAACAAAAGACAAAAATTGAATGCAGCAGCTCAGTTCCTAGCCTGCCTATCCACTGCTCCTAGGCTCCAGCCAGGTCCATTTCCTCTGCACATGTACAGGAACCAAGGCCACGCGTCACTCACCGCAGCGAATCCATATTCTGCAAGAGGTGGGTGATTGCACTGGCGGTGGCGTTGCGGGCATTGACGATGGCCTGGACCGCACTCAGCTTGTCCTGGAGTCGGCGGAAGGTGCCCTCAAACGCCCCGGTGAGGCCCGTCTGCTGAAGCTGCTGGGCACGCTGTGCCAGGCTGCGAGTGCGAGCAGCCAAATCCTGCACAATGCGGTCCCAGTCCCCAAAGCACTGGTGGCACGGCTGGCAGGCGGGGAACTCGCCGGCAAAACCTCGGGAGCACTGGTCGCAGCGCACACCCGAGACCCCCGGGAGGCAGGAGCAGTGCCCAGTGATGCGGTGGCATTGCGGCTTCTCGATCCCACGAGGGTCACAGTCGCAGGCTGCACGCAACATGAGAAGAAGAGTCTGGATTTGATATCCCGCTTTATCACTACCCTAAGGAGTCTCAAAGTGGCTAACATTCTCCTTTCCCTTCCTCCCCCACAACAAACACTCTGTGAAGTGGGTGGGGCTAAGAGCCTTCAAAGAAGTGTGACTGGCCCAAGGTCACCAGCAGCTGCATGTGGAGGAGCGGGGAAGCAAACCCGGTTCCCCAGATTACGAGACTACCGCTCTTAACCACTACACCACACTGGCTCTCCAAAAACGCCGTAAAGGAGAGAGTTATTCCTTCGCACGTGGCCTCTTCCAAGCGCTTCATCCCACATAAAGGGCTTCCCCACTTCCAAGGAAACCACCCAACTCTTTGTAGACCACATTTTCTTTTTAAAAAAAATAAATCATTTTTTTTTATTTCCAATAAAAAACATCCAGTTTTTCTGGCCCATGTAGGACCAGTCTGGAAAGTTAACCTTGGTGAAGACTTGACGTTGTATTTTAATCTTGTTTTTAAGTTGTGTTTCGGTCAATTTGTTTGTGTATCAGGTGTTAGTCCCCTGAGTCCAGTCTTGGCTGGGGAGGGCGGGGTATAAATAACAACAACAACAACAACAACAACAACAATAATTAATATGCAATCATAATACTTCAATTAAAAAAAATAAAAAAATAAAATAAAAAAGATCAAATTATAGTCCAAATTGTATTTATTAATTTCTTGGGGCTCCCCGCGGTCTGGATCTCTGGAGCATATCTCCACATCTTAGTCCTGCTTCTCCTTGTTGTTTCCATATTTTCCACGTCTCGATATTAACACTTGGTAATATAGACCACATTTTCAAGCTGCATGAGCTACCGTCGGGGATCGTCTCTGACAAAGGTACCCAGTTCACAGCCCAGTTCATGCAGATGCTGGCAGTGGAACTGTGCATTTCGTCCACCCGCCATCCTGCGATGAATGCCGAGTTGGAGAAAACTGAAATGACTTTACAGCAATATTTGTGCCCTTATGTCGGCTACCAGCACAGCAACTGGGTATCCCTCCTTCCTCTAGCAGAGTTCTCCTACGACAATGTGCTCTGTGTCTCCAACCAACAACCCCTTTCTTTGCCAACTAGGGATACACCCTTACACCTTTCCAGAAAGCATGGCCGAAGAAACAAATCCCTTAATAGTCTGAACCCAGGGTCTCCAAATCGCTCTTGGTAAAAAACACATTCTCCTAGCTCTGCCTATTTAAATGCCATTCCTATTATTTCACCATGTGTGCTAGTAGAGTGTGATCTAGTATTAAATCGCCCACTCCAAATGGCTTCATAACGGAATCAAGAAGCTGAGTTGATCTCAAACGCCGTTGCTTGAAATATTAGGTAAAGGTAAAGGGGACCCCTGACCGTTAGGTCCAGTTGTGGCCGACTCTGGGGTTGCGGTGCTCATCTCACTTTACTAGCCAAGGGAGCTGGCGTACAGCTTCCGGGTCATGTGGCCAGCATGACTAAGCCGCTTCTGGCGAACCAGAGCAGCACACGGAAACGCCGTTTACCTTCCCACCGGAGAGGTACCTATTTATCTACTTGCACTTTGACATGGTTTCAAACTGCTAGGTTGGCAGGAAGTAGGACCGAGCAACTGGAGCTCACCCCGTCGTTGGGATTTGAACCGCCGACCTTCTGATCTGCAAGTCCTAGGCTCTGTGGTTTAATATGCACTTTCAAGCATATTGGTATGAGATTGGATACCTAGCCTTTTAGTGAGCCGTGTCCTTCAGAGAGTGGACTAGGCAGAAAAACGTCAAGTGAGAGTCAGATGAAGTGCTGGATGTTTAGCCGGCGAGTTTGCTGAAACTGGGATGCAAATGTCAGCCTTTGAGAATCTAATGCTGGATTAATAGGTTGTGCTGCCTGCTTCAGGAGTCAGTTTGCTTCCAGTACATGATCAAATAAATATTACAAAAGGCACAGGAAGTCTCCAGTGCATTGTAATTTACCAGGAGACTCTCAATGAAGTAGGAAGATTCTCCTTTCTTAAACAATGGCTTGGACTGTGCAAGCAGAAGGAACCCAATTCTGGAGCATCTCTTGACCCTTAGGAAGTGTCGTTTTGGGGGGGAGAGGTGAAAGGGGCTGAAATGTGAAATAGGGGCAAACCCCTCTGAGCAAACATAATTTAATTCATAGTTCTCGGAATCCAAACCATCACCTTCATGGGCATCAAGACCAGAAACTCGCTTAAATGAAATAAAAACATTTTCAGGATCCCTGCACAGCCCAGAGCAACGGCAGGGTTTCAGAATACGCAGCACTCACCTCTGCACTGCTGGCTGGGCTCCCCCCAATGGTTCTCCTGGCATTCCGAGCAGGTGCGGCCCCCGAAACCTGGCCGACATTGGCATTGCCCTGTAAACTACAAGGCAGGCGCAGTTTGCATGACAACTTCAAGAACTCCCCAAAGCGAGCCCTTTGTACCCTGCCCCGTGGAAAAGTGAATCACGGAAGCCACTGCCAGGGTACAAAAGCAAAGATCTGGATCCTCACCGGGCACCCTAACCACTGCTTCACACTACCTCTCAGCCCCTAGCCCTAGCTGGGTCTAAGGAAGGACAAATAAGTGCATATAAAAAGGGGGAGATCTTAATGACTGGTATTTTAGTAAACCCCAAGAGCCCAGTTTGAAGGAATAACACTCTAAAATGGAGTGGGGATTGGTATGCTTAATTCATGGAGACAATAAAGTTTTAAAACTGTTCAGTTGAAGATACTTAACAGAAGAGCAGAATCGTACAGCTGTAGCTTATGCTGGATGTGTCAGTCAACAGATTGTCCACTAGTTATCTATGAGCTAGAATCTTCAGTATGGCTGTTATAGAGGCATTCATTGTTGAATCTGTGTTGGAAGGAAAATCTTTTACTGACATTGGTCCAAGTGTATGAAATGTCCACAATGTTAACCATCTTCTTTAGGAGGTGTGAACCAGCCATTTTTCTCATGTAACTGTACTAGTGATTTCTAGGACTGCTGTGCTCTTGCTAGGTCATATTGGTTCTTATTTGCTCCAAACTGTACTCTGGCTTTTCCTTTGACTAATGTGGGCATTGATCTGCATGATGACAGATTCTGTAGAATAGGCACTACTCCAACCCTGTTTAGTAAGCAGCTCCATGCATAATGCACCTCCGCCGAGAACATACCCGCCAGTGTGCACGGGAGACACCACTCTCACAAATGGAGGATCAAAGGGAAAGTTATCCTTAAAAGAGAAGTTGAGCAAAATATATTCAACACCTTCTTTTTCTTTTAAGACTTGAAGATCACTATGCAACGGGCTGTCAGGATCAACCCTTAGAAGTTTTACATGCCAGTCATATAGGCTGTCATTTACAAGTTCCACTGAATAAATCCCTGACTTGTAACTCTGCGACCTATATATATCCCTGAGTTCTTTCATAAGTCGATCTGAAGCCTGGGCAGACCCAGAAACCCATTTAGATGGTCTTGCCTTTGACTCTTTCAGATTTTTTTCTAGGAGTGCCAGGTTCTCTTTCTCAATGGCGTCATCCTCTGTCTTCTTTCCATCGACAGGTTCTTCCTCCTTCATATCATAATGATCCAGATCAATATCTTCACCCATATCTTCCTCCTCCACTTCTTCTGATGTAACCTCTTCCATTGTTCCATTCTGGCCGGTCGGCAATGGTTGATCTAACATTTCAACATCGGTGAAATATACTCAGAGTTGAGAGTGGATTTCATGCTCTTTATTCAGCTCATAGTGGTGAGGAGGAATGAATGAATGTCCCCCCAAAGTATCTGCTTTATATACATTATTTACACAATGGGCTGCACGTGATTGGCTAATTCCGGAATTCTCCTGTAGGTCAATCAGGTTGTGGATTCACTTCCATCTGGAGCTGGATTGGGTGGTTCCTGCAGACCAATCATACTGCTGCATTGTTCTAGGACCAATCAGACTGCTGCATTTTGGATCCTATTCAACTCAGTACATAACAATCGGGATGCTGGGGAAGATTATATAGTCTGCAGAGGTCACATATCAATCGTTTCAATTGTTGGAGAAGCAGAGTATTGCTCTTTTTAATATCATCTAAACGCTCCAATACTGAAGTCAAATTGGGGTCATCTGATTCCACAAACGATGTGGCGATGAAGAGGGATAAGACTCTGTGATGTTGCAGTTGGGAGCCTCGCAACGCCGACACCGCCGCCGCTCACCATCCACTGCTTAGCATGCATAAAGTCCCAGGTTCAACCTCTGGCATTTCCAGGAAGGGCTGGCAGCATCTCTGTCTGAGGCCCTGCAGTGCTGCTGCCGGTCAGTGTAGACGCTACTGAGCTGGATGGACCAATGGGCTGGCTCAGGGTAAGGCAGCTTCCTGTGTTCCTATGCCCTCCCCTCCCCTTGTTTCTAACACAGCTTTGCACCAGATCAGGGGTGTGAAAAAGAGGCCCTCCAGACCTCTCTACCTCCCCAAGCCACTCCTGTTACTGGCCCTAATTTGCCCCCCAATGTATCTTTGAATTGTAGCATTGGAAGGGTCCCAAAGAGTGCCTGGATGGAGGATGGAAGCAATGGGAGTACAGAAACCAGCCTGCAAAGGTACATATTTACTTTCACGGTTTCAGCCCCCTTTGTTTCTGCTGATCCCTGGCCCTCAGAAGGTTCCCTAGAAGAAAATGCTTCCCTCCCGCTCCTGCCCTAGAGGCTCCCAGCCTCGCCCGGCACACAGCTTCCCATCCTAACCTGATTGCAAGCCGAGCTCAGGGAGTACTGCGGGTGGCAGTCGCAGGGCTGGCAGCCTTGACCGCTGGCCAGGTTCCAGAAGTTGGGAGCACAGCGGTCGCAGTTCTGCCCCTGGACGTTGGGCAGGCACTGGCATTGCCCGCTGTACCGCTCGCACTGACACTGGTCCTGCGACGGGCACTGGCTGCGAACCGTGCCCAGGAAGTTACAGGAGCAACCTGCAAGGAGGGAAGGCACAGAAATACCATACACAAGAGAAACACCGGTGCTTTCAGAAAGGCGGGTTGAAGAAAGAGGCTCCGCTTGGAGGGCGAAGCAATGGATCGGCACGAAAATTAAATATGCAATCATGTAGATTTAAAAAGAAGCCACACCTCATTTGGGCATAAGAAACCTAGCAGCTTTCACACTTCAGCAAGGTACTGTGGGGGGGGGGATATGGGGCAGGAAGGGGCATGGCAGTTAATCGGACTCCTAAATTGTTCCCCACAAGCCTTTGTGTGCGATAAAGCAGCCATCCATGTTCTGTGTGGAAGGCAAAGAAGCCTTCCTTCTTATCACTGCACCTTAGCACCAGCAACATTACTAGTTCCACTTATTAGCAATCCTGAGGAATTAGAAACCGGATTTTTGTGTTTTGTTTCATCCCCCCCTTTCCTATTTTTTTAAAAAAGAAACAAAAAGCTCACATTCTTGGTCCTCTGAAATATGACACATACTGAATTAGAACACCAAGTTCCTGACAGCATTCTGAAGACAAGCTTTCCTCTTGGGTCTCAATATAAGTGGCCTTACTTACAGGAAGGGAACGTAGGTGCCTTAGGGGGTTTCATTCACAGTTAAGGATTTTGTTGAGATCCGAACTTGGGAATAATAAAATGATATGTGGTTAAGATTTAAGGCGCAGCTGGCCCCGGGACCATAAGCCCTGAGTGTTTGCGGTGATCTCCTTCCCCCATAAAATTAACAGGCCGGCTGTTAACAAAATAATCGGGAAGCCTGAGGCCTGATCCTCTTTCGTTTACTGAAGGACCACCAAGAATCAGGGTTAGGCAGGTAGCGATGGGAGCACCATGCACCAGATGGAAAACACATCTCTCTCCACAAGAGACACTCACGGCGGCAGGTGCGTCGTGTGGCATCCCCATAATAGCCGCCCTGGCAGTGTTGGCATTGGTCGCCCTCGGTGTGGTAGAGGCAGCGGAGGCAGCGGCCTGTGCGCCGGTCACAAGATCCCGGATCTGCCACATCAATGTTGCTGTTGCACGCGCAGGGCTGGCACTGCCCCCTGGTCTGCCAAGGGTTGCCGTAGTAACCAGGAGCGCACTCGTCACAGCGCGGGCCTGTATGAGGTAAAAGGTGCCGTGTGAGATAAAAGGCGTCATTTATGAGGTAAAAGGTGCCCGGTCCCCAATCTCCACTGCAATACACACATAAACCGTGACCACAGGTCTATCAATGCACTCATGTTCCCAGAGAAGCGTGACTTGAGAAGGAGGTTACAATGTGGGCTTCTGTCTCTATTACACCCCTTCCTCATCTCCTCTCAAGCTCCCAATCCTAGGGCTACAGGGCGCTAGAAAGTTGGACTTGCCTGTATAGCCTGGGAGGCAGCTACAAACTACTGTCCCAGCGCGGCCATCTTGGCGGCAAGAAGCAGCAAAATGGCGTCCAGAGCCAGGTGCCTCAGGGCAGGGGCAGGGCCGGCAGTGGCCCCCTGAGGCCAGCGATGGGTTCCCATAGAATCCGGACACGCAACTGCAATTTGGGGGAACAAAAAGGGTTTGAGGAACATATTTGTTGCCATTGGTGTGGGGGCTCATCCCCAGGGCTGTTTGCAGATCGTGGTTTGGTCTAACTTTGGAAGTTAGGCCTCGCCAGGAGGCCTTGCCCTCTGGTACTTCATACACATGGATACACCCCCTACTTCCACTGGGGGCTGTCCCAGGATGCTCACCTTTGGCATCGATCTCCTTCTGTGTGGCCCCGGCAATGCAAACAGCTGCCCGTCCGCGGGTCGCATTCCTCTGAGCGCCCGTTGCAGTGGCATGGGCGGCAGCTGGGGAAGCCCCAGTGGCCGGGCTGGCAGTGGTCACAGCGCGGCCCAAAGGCACCAGGCCGGCATGGGCACTGCCCGTTGAAGTTGTCGCACAAACCGCTCAGAGAGCCTTCGCTGTTGCACTGGCACACTGCAAGGGGAGAGGGGGAGAAGTCACACACACGCTCCCTGCCGCTGCTCCTCCTGACATACAAGGTGATGATCCGTGAACGCCTCCTGCCCTGCTGCAGTCCGTCCCCCTTCACCCGTGTCTGCTAAGGTGCTTCACAGTCTGTGCCGAGAAGTTTCAACATCCAATTATGCAAATCACAGAATGGAAATGTGCTTGCTTTGCATTAAAATTAATGCACTCGCACAATCTTTTCCTGAACCTGATCATTTAAGATTTTTGCAGCGTCCGTCAGGATGAAGAGGTACATCAAAGGACAGAGAGAAAAATAAAGAGGGCATCTACAGAAATGCACAGCTGCTCCAGTTTTGTAAAAAAAAACACACCGAACCCTGTAGTTTGTGAGCAAGTGCTACAATATCTGTAATAGAGGAGCTGTCTTGAGGAAAGTAAAAAGCAGAGTGAGCTCGTTTGCATGTAACACTAAGACAAACTGTGAATTCTGTGAAGGTGCAAACATGAGGTGGGGAGATTGAGTCCACTTTGCTTTTTCTCTGGTCCTGTTGCAGCTGGGTTGTTGTGAGCTAAACTATGGTTTGGCTTAGCATGCTGACCAAACCTGGGTTCGTGGTCTGTCTCATCCAGTCTCCTCTTGTTCCTCTGCCCTCCTAGTAGCTGTTGGCAGGGCAGGTGCACTTACCTGACCTCCTGCCACCCGCATCACTTCAACTTACTGGGAGGGAGAGGTGAGGTGGTGGGGAGGTCAGCACGGTGCAAGTGTAGGATTGGCTCCATTGGTGCGTTTGCACTGCGCTGACCTCACCGCTGCCTTACCTGCCCCCTTCTGGGTGAGTCGTGGTGACTCAGGTGACAGGAGGTCAGGTAAGCACCCCTGCCTTGTCAGCTGCTACTGGGAGGGATTAATAGTGGGTGGAGGAGCAAGAGGGAGGCAGGGGGCATGTTATCATTTCCTCCCCCCCATATTGCTCCTCCATCCCCAACTCTGCAAGCAGCTCCTCTTCTGCAACCCAAGGAGGAGTTTCAAATGCGGGTTTGCGGGAGCAAGAGGAGACCGGACAGCTCTCTGTTCCCAGTGGTTCCGTCCTAGCAGACTGTTTACATCAGCACTGACTGAAATGCAGGAGCCCAGAGAGGATTGGCCCATGCTTTCAAAAGGAAAGATGAAAGAGTTTGGGGAGGAAAGGTCGGAACCTGAATTATACTCACCTTTGCAGCCACCGGGCCCAAAGCCGTAGGTGCCAGGGGAGCAACGTTCACAGCGGCGACCCACGACGTGAGGCTTGCACTGGCACTGCCCCCCATCTGGACGGCACTCGGAGCTCAGCGATCCCTGGGGGCTGCACAGGCAGGCTGGAGGCAAAGGGAGAGTGAGTAGGAGGCAGGAGAACGAAAGGAAAGAAGTGCCCTTCTGCTACAAGCCAGCAGGAGCCTCTCTTCCCCTGATATACATAAAAGGGCCTGTGAAAGACACTGAGAGGTTGCAATGGCCGTAGCTCAGTGGCAGAGCCTCTGCTTTGCATGCAGAAGGTCCCTGGAATCTCCAGGCAGGGCTGCGAATGTATCTTGCCCAAAAACCTGGAGAGCTGCTGCAAGGCAGTATAGGCCTACATGGCTCAGGTGGTAGAGTATAAGACTCTTGGTTTCAAGGTCGTGAGTTCGAGCCCCATGCTAGGCAAAAGATTCCAGCATTGCAGGCCGTTGGGCCAGTCATCTGGCTCAGCCAAAGGCAGCTGCCGACACGCCCCCAGCTTGCCCACTCCAGTATAAGATGGCAAGAAGCATTATCTATGTGGCACGGGCAGCCCCACCCATGCATGCAACCTAGCAAGGATGTGGAGCAGCATTGCTCCCTCTTAGTGTGAGCCTTTTGGGCACCACCTCTCTCAGCTCACCCTGAACCCCCTGTAGCACTTGGGAACATTTCCATTGCTTGCTAAGGCGAGCGAAAGCCTCTACTGCAACCTGTGGATTACTGGCCACACTGGCTGGGGCGGATGGGAGTTTGAGTCTGGAGGGCCATAGCTAACCCATTCCTGGTCTACTTGTGCAGTAAGGGTGTATTGCATGCTGAGTTGGTGGCAAAAGGTAAAGGGACCCCTGACCATTAGGTCCAGTCGTAGCTGACTCTGGGGTTGCGGCGTTCATCTCGCTTTATTGGCCGAGGGAGCCGGCGTACGTACAGCTTTCAGCTTCCGGGTCATGTGGCCAGCATGACTCAGCCACTTCTGGCGAACCAGAGCAGCGTATGGAAACGCCGTTTACCTTCCCACCAGAGTGGTACCTATTTATCTACTTGCACTTTGACGTGTTTTTGAACTGCTAGGTTGGCAGGAGCAGGGACCAAGCAACGGGAGCTCACCCCGTCGCGGGGATTCAAACCGCCGACCTTCTGATCAACATGCCCTAGGCTCTGTGGTTTAACCCACAGCGCCACCCGTGTCCCTGTAAGTTGGTGGTAGTTGCTTGTTTTTAACACTCACGTAGTGCCCCCTGGTGGATGATGGCTGACATGCTGGTGAGCAAGGTGACGCAAGGCTCCGGCGTCGGCGCCTTAACCACGGGCCGAGCCTGCTGGGCGCAGCGGTAGCGCTCAAAGGTCTCCTTGCGGGCGATGGAGGCGGCGTCCCCAGCGATGAACATCTCCAGGGAGGAATAGCGTGGCATCAGGACCAGCTGAGTAGGGAGGGGAGCGAGAGGGAGGCAGAGATGAGGTGTTATTTGCAGCAGTCCACGGTTCCCCCTACAGAAGATGCAACTGGAGTCTCAGTACTTACAGAGTCCAGCAGCACCGCAGCCCCTTGCAAATGGTCACGTCCTCCATAGCGGGTGAACTCTACCCGGATGGTGTAGCTGAGCCCTTGCTCCAGACAGACTGGCTGGGGCAGCACCACAAACCTACAGAGCAAGAAAAGGCCCATTTACAGCAAAGGGGAGCGGAGGGCCTGGCATTTTATTTTTGCTGTGTGTGATGATCCTACGGTGTCTTCCTGAATGCCAAGGATGGGAAGGAACCGCCTGCCCCACTGACTGGCTCGCTCCCCACTGACTGGCGCATCTAGGCAGCCTGCTTTGTCCCCTGCAACGGATGGGAAGGCGCTGCTGACTTCAGCAGAGCTCTGGAAGGAGTCTGTGTAAGAGGCAGGGAAGAGAAGTTCTCCCAGGGTGAGACCACTAATTCCTGGTTGGTTTTTAAAATTGCTTTTATTAGAGATTTTCTTGGGTTTACAAAAAAACACACAGTGGTACCTCGATTCTCGAACGTTTCTGTTGGCGAATGTTTTGGAACTCGAATGCCAAAAACCCAGAAGTAAATGCTTCCGTTTTTGAACGCGCCCTGGAAGTCAAACAGCTTCTTCTGCGTGCTTCTCAATTTTCTCAATGAAATTTGCAGACCATCCTTTGCACCTTGGTTTTTGAACGTTTCGGAACTCGGACGGTCTTCCGGAATGGGTTGCGTTCGAGAACCGAGGTACCACTGTACATCGTCTCTCTTTTCAGATTATAAAGTCATTTCTACAGATAAGTTATATTCAACGCAAGGCGTGAATGTGTATACGGCATAAGGTTGAGGGGGGGGAGAGGAAAAGAGAGGTGGGGAGAGAGAAGGGGGGAGAGGGGAGCATTGTATGTTTTTCATCACTCACCGGGATGAAGGTGGCAGAGCCGTCGTCATGACATCGTCCGCAGGGATGGTGTTTCCACAGGGGCTGCTGGTGGGGATGGGCCCAGGCCGGACCACAGATACTTTCACCTCTTCCCACTTTCCTGGAAGCTGAGTAAAAAGGAGGACTTACAATGTGGCTGCATGAGATGCGGAGGCAGGCCAAGGGTAAGATGGCACCCCCTTAGAAACAGCCTTTAAGGTGTTTTTTTGGTTTAGGGGGAACAGCCGTAGCTGACTGCAAATGGTCTCAAGTTCCACCTCGGGTATCTCCAGGCCGGGTGGGGAGAGAAGGCTGCCCTGAAATCCAGAACAGACCTGGAAGATTTGGGAACTCCGGGGCAAAGGCAACACTGAATTCCGAACGATTTCAAAGTTTACATTTCTTCAAGCTGAAGCTCAGAACATTCTGAACTCTGAAAAGCTGAATTATGGGATTAGACTTCTTAATTCTAATATATATAGGGAGGTAGCCGTGTTGGTCTGCCGTAGTCGAAACAAAATAAAAAAATTCCTTCTAGTAGTACTTTAGAGACCAACTAAGTTTGTTATCGGTATGAGCTTTCGTGTGCATGCACACTCGGTATCTGAAGAAGTGTGCATGCACACGAAAGCTCATACCAATAACAAACTTAGTTGGTCTCTAAGGTGCTACTGGAAGGATTTTTTTTATTTAATTGGAATACAGTATTTTGTGCTAAAGCATTGTATGTCGCTGACCTATTGGGTGATATTCAGCTAAGCTTTACTCGGAATAGACCCATTGAAATGGATGGATATGACTAAGGCCTCATCCACACGTCCTTTTTCCTGCCACTTTCCCCCAGGAAAACCCGCAGTTTAGCACTGAATTAGAAGAAACGGTAATCGGATTCTGAGATTTCCATTTGTTCCGATTTAGTGCTAAGGAGCAGGTTTTCCAGGGGAAAGCAGCGGGGCAGAGGCGAAACTTTATTTATTCCCCTGAGAAATGCTTGCTCTGAACTTCATGTAAAGCTCTGAATGCTTCGCTAAAGAGTTTGATATATATGTGAAGATCAGAAGCCCAAACTGCACATCCCCCGTTTCTTTATGAATGGAGCAGAAGTATTGTAGGACGGTAGGGTAAAGCAGTGGCACCTGAGGCTCATAGCGCAGCAGAATGTCATACTCCATGGAGAAGGGCACATTGTTGACCTGGAACTCCACCACAGCGCCCTCCAGCACCCGGGCAAAACCCAGCCCTGTCCACGTAGCCGGGTGGCCCGTGAGGTGCACACGCTCCATGACTTCAGCTCCCTGCCAAGAGAAAGATCCGTAAGGCTTTGTGCTTCTCTTAGTTAGTTAGTTGTTGGGTGGTGCTGTGGGTTAAACCACAGAGCCTAGGACTTGCCGATCAGAAGGTTGGCGGTTCGAATCCCCACGATGGGGTGAGCTCCCGTTGCTTAGTCCCTGCTCCTGCCAACCTAGTAGTTCAAAAGCACGTCAAAGTGCAAGTAGATAAATAGGTACCGCTCTGGCGGGAAGGTAAATGGTGTTTCCGTGCGCTGCTCTGGTTCGCCAGAAGCGGCTTTGTCATGCTAGCCACATGACCTGGAAGCGAGATGAGCACCGCAACCCCAGAGTCGTCCGTGACTGGACCTAATGGTCAGGGGTCCCTTTACCTTTACCTTTACCCTGGTGCTAATGCTCTTGGACTACAACTCCCATCAGCCCCAGCCATCCAGACGGGGTTGGACTAGGGTACCCTTCCAACTCTACAAAACCCTGGCCGGTCAGGGTAGACACTATTGTCGGTATTCAGCAGAGAACACTTTCCTACACCCCTGCATTTAAGCAACTGCAGGCCCACGTCCTCACCTGGAGAAGCCGGGCCTCTTCCGCTTCATATGTATAATGGTCCAACGCAGTGCGGTAATAGCCGGTCTGCACTTGGCTGCATTGCCTGCCCACCATGTGGCTGCGGCAGCGGCACTGCCCCGTCTCCATGGCACACCTGCAGTAAGGCAAAGCGGGAGGCTCAAACGGGGAAGGCGGTTCTAGCCCATGAGAGCACGCTCACCCGCTTCCTGCACAGGGATGGGCAAATCTGTCTATTCCAGTCTCTCATTTTTCTACACTTATGTCCCTCTCTCCACATTTCCAAATCGGGTTTCTTCAAGTCCTCGTGAAAATTCATTGCTGGTTTTCTCCCAACGTACAAGTTTGGCCAGTAGACACATTTTTGCAAAGCAATTTCCCCCTCCCTGAATGCGTTTGTTAGGCACAATTCTCCCCCGGCACGCGTGTTTTTGCACACATTACTCGCTCGGAGAACTGCAGAGTTTGGAGAAACGCAAATTTTGAAAGGTGCCTGTGTTTCAGTCCACTATTGTTTTGGAAGGTGTGAATTAACCAGGTCCATCTCGAAATACAGCCCCAAATCATTTTCCTCTCTCCATCTCCTCCAGTACCAAGCTAAAGGGCCCTGCATGGAAGGTGCTGGGAGGCTGCTCCCTTGCTGCTTAAAGCTAAGCAAGTTCAGTCCTGGCCAATGAACAAGGCTTGCTGCCTTGAGTTCCCCAGCAGAGAGGCGGGGGTAGGAATTCAATAAATAAATAAGCAAATAAAGAGGAGATGAGGGCTGCATCTCTTTCCTCACCTCGCCTTCCTATCTCTGGCACAGCAGATCGTGCTGTGCCTCTCACAAACCCTCCTATATGGGTTGGGGAGCAAAAGAGCTTTGCTGGATCAGGCCAGCACCCCAGATGCCCTGCGGGAAGCCCGAAAGCAGGACCCAAGGGCAAGAGCCCTGTCCCTTCCTGCAGTTTCTAGCGGCTGCAGGAAAACTCACTGCAGGTCCTTTTCATGCAAAGAGATTGCTCCTCAGCTGATTTGCAAAGCCCACATTTTGGTCTATGGTATTGCTTATTGGGAGACGCGGGTGGTGCTGTGGGTTAAACCACAGAGCCTAGGGCTTGCCGATCAGAAGGTTCGAATCCCCGTGACGGGGTGAGCTCCTGTTGCTCGATCCCTGCTCCTACCAACCTAGCAGTTCGAAAGCACGTCAAAGTGCAAGTAGATAAATAGGTACCGCTCCGGCGGGAAGGTAAATGGCGTTTCTGTGCGCTGCTCTGGTTCGCCAGAAGCGGCTTAGTCATGCTTGGCCACATGACCTGGAAGCTGTACGCCGGCTCCCTCGGCCAGTAAAGCGAGATGAGCGCTGCAACCCCAGAGTCGGTCATGACTGGACCTAATGGTCAGGGGTCCCTTTACCTCATTGATTATTGGGTTTCTATCCCACCCTCCCTCCTCAAGCGCCCCTTGTTGGGATCGTGCTCCCAGTCCCACCTTCCTCAGCCTCCCCCACCCACCCAGGACGCTCTCTCCAGCGCCCCCTTACTGGTTGTCGCGGGCACCCCCTACGTCACAGTCGCAAGGCCGGCAGCCATGAATGTCAGGGCTCAGAGCCCAGTGCTCCGGCTGAAAAAAGAGAGACACAATTATGTGTCAGCCAGTCCGGGGGGGGGGGGGACACAAGCAAAGGGAGGGGGGAAGGGGGCAGCGTGTTGCTCACCAGGCATTGGTTGCAGCTGCGCCCGGTCACCAAACGTTTGCAGAAGCAGTCACCTGCGATGGCGTCGCATTGGGGCCCGTCCTGCACTGTGCCCCGGGGGTCGCACTGGCAGCCTGGTGGGTTAAAGACAAAAATAACCAAGTGCATAGAAGAACAAGCCTTGCTGAGGCAGCCCCAGCATGGCTTCTGCAAGGGCAAGCCTTCTCTCATGAACCTATTAAGAGTTGAAAGTGACAGCCAGCAGAGAGAGAGAGAGAGAGAGAGAGAGAGAGAGAGAGAGAGAGGGAGGGAGGGAGGTAGGCGATCCAGTTGACTCTGAGCTCATCCACATTTGTCCCGTTATTTCTAGGCACAGATCAGAGAAATTCCGCTGTTTACTGCTGAACTGGAACAAACATCAATCTGTAGAATTAATTACGCACTCACTCAGATTTCTTACACCCAGGGCTTTTTTTTCCAGCTGGAACTCGCTGGAACTCAGTTCTGGCACCTCTAAGGTGGGTGCCATTGCCATGATAAGAGAACAAGAGATCATGGTGAGTTCCGTGAGCACCTCTTTTTCTGGAAAAATAGCACTGGTTTCATCCCACGCCTCCTTCAAACAGGAGTTCAGGGGGTTGCCCACAACCAACAGATAAAATGAGATCACGCCATTAACACTTTTATCGACTTTTGTCCTGAGAGTGAGCTACAGGAATGTGTAGGAATTTGAGCACAGGTCTCCCCAAAGTCTTGTTCCAGCTTTCCCCAACCTGGTGCCTTCCATATTTTTGGACCCATCAGCCCCAGCGAGCCTTTCCAAGAGTCAAGGATGATGGGAACTGAAGTCTAACCAGTTTGTGGTTAGCCTGTCTTGCACTCTATGCCAGGGGTTCTCTGGGCCACACTTTCAGAATAAAAACTTGCTCACATCACACCAAATTTTTTATTGATAAGAAATACATTGGAAAATGAAAAGAAACAACTCCTAGCATTGTCCAGGGATCGTCCTCAGTATCACTTGATGCTCTTGTTCTTATTTTGAAAAGATTTGCAGGTTCTCATTTTACATCTGATGGCTTAACCCCCAGATAATCATTGTTCTATACTGATTACTAGTGAAAACACAAGGATTGCTCTACTGAGATATTCAACAGTTAAGATATTCAGCAGGTAGCTTTGTCTTGTGGTAATAATGAATTATCACAAGGTTTTGAAGAAATACATTACAGAGGACGTTTCTTTCAGAAATACTGGAATGTCATATCTGTTTGATTTCAAAACAATGGAAAATATTTAACCTTTATAATTAACCCTAAAGATGACCAGCAGAAAGACAAACAAACTATTATTGGTGATATCAAAATTATATATATTTGGGGGAGGGGCTATTGGGCTGTCTTTTAATTTTTATTTATGTATTTTGTGGTTTTATATTTTGATTTTATCCTGTGAACCACCCTGAGACCCCCGGGTATAGGGTGGTATATAAATTCAATAAAATAAAAAGTGTGTATTGGCAGTAAGTTATATGAAATCGAAATATGGAATAGACGGGAGGTTGGGTCTTTAGTGTTAAGACCAATTTATGTCTTATTGTTTGTTGAGAAAATTCTGTATCTATTGTTATTCCTGTGTGTAATTTGGTATTTGTGTTTTCTCTTTTTTGCTTTTCTTGCTGTATCAAATAAATAAATAAATAAATACCCTGCAAACTATTTAAAAAAAATTAAAAATATACTATATGGCATTGCACTGAAATGTTTCTTTGACCAGTGTGGTGCACCACAAACCTTTGAGAACCACTGGTGTATGCGGTGCGCTGCACTGGCTAAGCAGCCCACCCAGAACCACATCTAAATGGCTCAGAAAAGGAGCTGGATATGCCCAGGGAAACCCCATTGGAGATACCTACGTTGGCAGCCTTGGGGGTTCTCCGCATTGAGTCCAAAGAAGCCGGTCTTGCACTTGTCGCAGCGGACTCCCTGCACGTGCTCCTTGCAGCGGCACTGCCCAGCAATCAGCCCCAGCGCCGGGTCGTCGTGGGTGTCGCAGACCCCGCCGTCGAGGGTGCCATCGGGGTCGCAGTCGCAGGCTGTCCGGGGCGGGCGCAGAGCAAACCCCAAAATTAAAGGCACAAAGAGAAGCCGTTAATCCCTATCTAAACTAGTAAGAAAAGAAAACCATTCCACTTGCTTGAAAGAGATCTGTTCCCTTCTTGGGAAAGCGGGTCTGCTGTGCCAAGCTGCGGTTCTTAAACCGTAAACAGATTGAGGTTGAATCCTGACAAGACAGAAGTACTGTTTTTGGGGGACAGGGGGCGGTTGGGTGTGGGGGATTCCCTGGTCCTGAATGGGGTAACTGTGCCCCTGAAGGACCAGGTGCGCAGCCTGGGAGTCATTTTGGACTCACAGCTGTCCATGGAGGCACAGGTCAACTCTGTGTCCAGGGCAGCTGTTTATCAGCTCCATCTGGTACGCAGGATGAGACCCTACCTGCCTGCGGACTGTCTTGCCAGAGTGGTGCATGCTCTGGTTATCTCCCGCTTGGACTACTGCAACACGCTCTACGTGGGGCTACCTTTAAAGGTGACCCGGAAACTGCAATTAATCCAGAATGCGGCAGCTAGACTGGTGACTGGGAGCGGCCGCCGAGACCATATAACACTGGTCTTGAAAGACCTACATTGGCTCCCAGTATGTTTCCGAGCACAATTCAAAGTGTTGGTGCTGACCTTTAAAGCCCTAAACGGTCTCGGTCCAGTATACCTGAAGGAGCGTCTCCACCCCCATCGTTCAGCCCGGACACTGAGATCCAGCACCGAGGGCCTTCTGGCGGTTCCCTCATTGCGAGAAGTGAGGTTACAGGGAACCAGACAAAGGGCCTTCTCACTAGTGGCGCCCACCCTGTGGAACACCCTCCCTTCAGACGTGAAGGAAATAAGCAGCTATCCTATCTTTAAAAGACATCTGAAGGCAGCCCTGTTCAGGGAAGTTTTTAATATTTAACGCTGTACTGTTTTTAACACTTGATTGGGAGCCGCCCAGAGTGGCTGGGGAAACTCAGCCAGATGGGCGGGGTATAAATAATAAATTATATTATTATTATTATTATTATTATTATTATTATTTGAAATCATTTCCGCTCTTAAAGAGAGGGGTTCTAGTACCCAAGCCTGCCCAGAAACCTTGCTCGAATTAAATCTCAGCAAGCTCTGCTGCAACCACATGGCAATGTCTGCGCAAAGACAGCCTCTGCTAACTCGGCAGCAAAGAAAGAGCACTTTGTTTGGAAGCTCCCAACCCGCAGGTGCAGGAAGAAAGGGGTCCTGGTGATGCAAAATAGAAGATTTCGGCTTTGGCAACTCCACGTTAGCTTCCGAAACCGGACTCCAGGCTTGCCACCTTTGCAGATTCTCACGCTCCGCACCGATGCCAAACAGTGGGGCCTTGAGCTTTCGAGGGAACGTGCCAAGGCCAGGCACAGGCCTTTTAAAAAAAGGCTCTGCTAGCAAAACCCACATGCCAATATTCTTTGCAAGCTGTGGGAACTAAGCAGAGGGCAAAGCTAAGCAGTTAAGTAGAGTCAAGGCATGGGTTGGCAAACTAAGGCCCAGGGGCCGGATCCGGCCCAATCGCCTTATAAATCCGGTCTGTGGATGGTCAGGGAATCAGCGTGTTTTTACATGAGTAGAATGTGTCCTTTTATTTAAAATGCATCTCTGGGTTATTTGTGGGGCATAGGAATTTGTTCATCCCCCCCCCCCAAAGTATAGTCAGGCCCACCACATGGTCCAAAGGACAGTGGACCGGCCCCCTGCTGAAAGTTTGCTGACCCCTGAGTTAAGGGGTCTGGCTCAAATGCGCCAGGCAAGGAGATGAACACAGGGAGTGAGGAACCTTTATCAACCCAAGAGCCACATTCCTTAGTGGGCTGCCTCCCAAGAGCCACATGCCAGTGATGCACAAGGCAAAGGATGGGACTCCTGTCCTTAAGACAGCAGGCTACAGTGCAGCCACACGGAAGTCAGGGGTTGCGACGCAGAAGCCTCTCTTTCCAAGGTAAGCAAGAAGAGGCATGAATACGTCCATCACCGAGATTCAGGAGGTGCCAAAGGAGGAGAGGACAGGTGATCCCACCTACTGAGCGATTCCACCTAGCAAGCAAGATTGCTTGCTAAGGAGCAGAAACACTTCCTGCACTAAGCTGAGCCCACCCCATTCCTATATACAGTGGTACCTCGCGTTAAGTACTTAATTCGTTCCAGAGGTGAAACTGTTCTTAACCTGAAGCACCACTTTAGTTAATGGGGCCTCCTGCTGCCACCGCACGATTTCTGTTCTCATCCTGAAGCAAAGTTCTTAACCCGAGGTACTATTTCTGGGTTAGCCGAGTCTGTAACCTGAAGAGTATGTAACCCGAGGTACCACTGTATGTGGTAAAAAGTAAGGGTTGTCGGTCTCAGGTCAATATCTAAAGCTTTGAGGGTTAAACCCCCTGCCTCAGATTGATTATGCATATTGCCTGTTGCGTCTTAAGCTAGCAATTTGTATATCCCCCCCAGGAAGTGAGAGCTGAACTCTTAGCTGATAAATTCCAACAAATTGCATCTCTGGCAGCCAAATTCATTCTGACGGCTTCGCTCCAGCATTGTAATTTAAAATTTTTATACTGTAATCTCTATAGCCTTACGCTGTCTGATTTTAGAGCAGGGGTCAGCAACCTTTTTCAGCTGTGGGCCGGTCCACCATCCCTCAGACCATGTGGTGGGCCGGACTATATTTGGGGTGGGGGAATGAACGAATTCCTATGCCCCACAAATAACTGAGAGATGCATTTTAAATAAAAGGACTACTCATGTAAAAACACCGGGCAGGCCGCACAAAGAACCCAGAGATGCATTTTAAATAAAAGGACACATTCTACTCATGTAAAAACATGCTGATTCCCGGACCATCTGCGGGCTGGATTGAGAAGGCGATTGGCCCCCGGGCCTCAGGTTGCCTTCCCCTGTTTTAAAGGAATACCATGCTTAGGCCCTCTGTTATTCATTGTGAAGGACTTTGGCTTATACAATACACTGAATTTTTTATCCATCGCAGCAACCTAAACATTTACAGCCCTCAGGAAGGCTCTTCCTTCAAGTTCCTGTTCTGCAGGAATGGGGAGTCAGGACAGCCATCAGCCGATCCAGAAACCTGCACCCTATGAAGCATACACAGTTACTTTCCTAGTGCTGAAAGTCTTTCCACAAGAAAGGTTCTTCGTCCCTGCAAACATGCAGACCCCAGCCCCGTTTCCACCCAGCCACCCACCCCAATACAGTTGGCAGGCTCTCACCGCGGCACACGCTGGGGTCCCGGATGTCTTTGGTGGGGTCCTTGTAGTAGAAGGGCTTGCAGAGCTGGCAGTGGCGGCCCATGGTGTTGTGCTGGCAGTCATCGCAGACCCCGCCGCTGCTGTTGCCCGTGGCCAGGTACACGGCCATGTCGAAGTGGCACTTGTGGGAGTGCTCGTTGCAGTTGCACTCTGTCGAGAGGCGGCAATCACATCCAAAGCCCTGACCTCACCAAGCCCCAAATCCATGTGAATCCCTAAATAACCTCAGCCCCAGGTATCTGAAACAGCATCTCCCTCCCTACGGACCGGCCTGGGAATTAAGATCAGTGGAGAAGACCCTCCTCATGGCTTCACCGCTGTTGGAAATTCATGGGGCAGTGGCTCATGAAAGGGCCTTCTCGGTGATGGCCCCGAGAATGCAGAACTCTCTTGCCACGGATGTAAGCCTAGCGCCATCTCTTTGCAGCCTTTCAAAACTGAAGAGATGACCAGGCCTTTTCTGTGGTGGCTCCCTGCCTGTGGAATGCTCTCCCCAGGGAGGCTTGCCTGGCACCTTTGTTACATAGATCTTTAGGCACCTGGCAAAAACATGCATCTTCTCCCAGGCCTTTGGCTAAGTCAAACAATTATGGCCTTTTAAACTGGGGGTCAGTATTATTTTGTTTGTTACTGTGTTGTGTATTTTTGTGTTCTCATATTGTAAACTGCCCTGTGATCTTTGGATCGTGAGTGGTATATAATCAGATACTCACTCTTGCATGCGTTGGTGCGCCGCCCCTCAGCCGGACGCCAGGGCAGCTCGTGGTAGAAGTTGTCGCACTGCTCACAGTTCAGCCCGTTGGTGTTGTGCTTGCAGACGCAGCGGCCATGCACCTGCGGGCGGAGAAATGGGGAGACCCAGGCCACGCCCACGGTGAATGGAAGAGGGCGGGTCTTTGCTTGCCTTCCTGCATTCAGACTGCACACAACCTTCCTACCCTACATCATCATGGGCATGCCGTGGCATTCCCAGGTATGCATTCCCAGAAGTTATGCTTGCACCCCACATAGGGGACAAAGGCCACGTTGGCTATGTATATTTTGAACTAAGTTGGTGCCCCAATAAGTAGTTGGGTTATGATTCTAGTCCTTAAGATAAAATTGAAAATGCATGTGCTTTTTCACATGGCTGGGGGAAATTATGAATATATCCCAGCGGTCAGAGGCTAAAACCCCAGAGCTCTGCACAGTTCCTCACCTCTGCCTTTAGCTAGTAAAAGGAGAAATGCTAAAGCAGGCTTCCTTAACCTGGTACCCTTGTTGGACTCCAAGTCCCATCATCCAGGATCGGGAAGCCCAAGAGGCTCAGTGGTTTAGACCATGGCACCACCCTTCTCTACAGACCAGCCTGGGAATTAAGATCAGCGGAGAAGGCCCTCCCGATGGCATTGCCTCTCTCGGAAATTCGGGTGGCAGCTGCTCATGAGAGGGCCTAGTCAGTGACGGCCCCAAGAATGCAGAACTCCCTTGCCACTGAGGTAAGCCTGGCACCATCTCTTCGCAGCCTTAGAAAATTGAAGAGATGAGTGGGCCTTTTCTGTGGTTGCTCCCTTGCTTCTGGAATGTTCTCCCCAGGGAGACTCGCTTGGTGCCTTTGTTACATATCTTTAGGCGAAAACATTCCTCTTCAGCCAGGCCTTTGGATGATTAATATCCCACAGCTTTTTAAATGTGTTTGTGGGAAGGGGATTATTGTTTTGTTTAATTCTGTTTCAATTATTTGTGCTTTTACAGTGGTACCTCAGGTTACAGACGCTTCAGGTTACAGACTCCGCTAACCCAGAAATAGTACCTCAGGTTAAGAACTTTGCTTCAGGATGAGAACAGAAATTGTGTGGCAGCAGCGGGAGGCCCCATTAGCTAAAGTGGTGCTTCAGGTTAAGAACAGTTTCAGGTTAAGAACGGACCTCCGGAACGAATTAAGTTCTTAACCCGAGGTACCACTGTATCTTGGTATTTTTATCTTCTGAACCGCCCTGAGATCTTTTGATGGAGGCCGATATATAAACCAAATAAACCCAACAAATAAGTTGTGGGGGGAGCCGGCACGCCTAATCAAGTGCGGTGTGTGCCTATGAGCGTTCCTAGCGCCTTACCATGCCCTCCACGTCAGCAGGGCTACGGGCGAGGGGGGCGCACTCTGAGGCATGTCCATAGCAGAAGCAGTTTCCACGCAGCACCATCTCGTACACGGCATAGTAGTACTTCTCCTTAATCTCCCGCCGCGAATCCAGCAGGTCATCTCCCAGCGTGTGGAGTTTGGTCAAGTTCACCCGCAAGTTGGTGACCTTCAGGAGATCTGGGGGGGGGGGCAGAGAGGTTGGAGTGGGTGAGAAGGCGGACAGGGAGAGAAGCATCCCCACTGGGAAACAGCTTTCCCAGCTGGGGCTGTGGGTTCGAAAATTGGGCTACTTGGTGGGCTATAAATATCAGAGTTGTCAGGCCCCACGCAAGCTATCCGCCAGGACCAGTCAGAAGTATGCGCCCCACGACGAGGGGAGAGGGAACAGATTCCCAGCCGCACAGAGAGAGAGAGAAAAAGAGAAAGAGCGACAGACAGAGAGGGACCACAGCTAAATCGAGCACCAGCCAAAGCAGAAATCTGTCTAGGCCCAAATTTAACCAGCCCCCAAATAGAACTAAAAGGCAGGGCCAGCTGCCATCCACTCTAGGATCCCAGGGAGCTGTTTGCTAGCTAGCTATTTGTGTATATGTTTCTCATTCTTAGGAACTGGGAATCTTGGTTGGGTATGTCTGTCTGGATTTGTGGTCCCCATTGTGTGGCATCTCTGTGATACCCCCAAACACCCCTTTAGTGTCCACCAACACCCTCTCCCCCTCCTAAATTTTAGTATACAGTGGTACCTTGGGTTACATAAGCTTCAGGTTACATACGCTTCAGGTTACAGACTCCACTAACGCAGAAATAGTACCTCGGGGTAAGAACTTTGCTTCAGGATGAGAACAGAAATTGTGCAGTGGCAGCGGGAGGCCCCTTTAGCTAAAGTGGTACCTCAGGTTAAGAACAGTTTCAGGTTAAGAACGGAACTCCGGAACGAATTAAGTACTTAACCTGAGGTACCACTGTATATATATTTAAGTCAGGGTTTTTCCTTCTTCTGCGTTTGTTGATTTGGTTCAGGAGTTGTCGGCCTGTCGTTGCCTTGCGTTTCAATTGTGTAGGAGGGATGCAGGTGTTTTGCTTTGTTTGGGGGCAGGGAGGGAAACATTCTGAGCTTTGCTGGTTTTTCTTCTGTGAAATCAATGTCTTGCCACGTTCATAATTGTTTGCTATCTCTCCTAATGTGCCCCAGGCAAAAAAAAAAAGTCTCAAAGATGAGGATCCGTTATTTGTGATGAGAAAAGATTTACTCAGCCATTTGGATCTGGTGAAAAGAACAAAATACCTTTTCAGAAGGGACATTCTGCTTAATTCCCAACGTATGGTCAGACGGTCCGGGAGACACAGCCTTGCTAAACTTAAGCACAGGAAGGAGTTTGGATTTGATATCCCGCTTTATCACTACCCTAAGGAGTCTCAAAGTGGCTCACAATCTCCTTTCCCTTCCTCCCCCACAATAAACACTCAGTGAGGTGAGTGAGGCTGAGAGACTTCAAAGAAGTGTGACTGGCCCAAGGTCACCCAGCAGCTGCATGTGGAGGAGCGGGAAATCAAACCCGGTTCACCAGATTACGAGTCCACTGCTCTTAGCCACTACACCACACTGGGCCATACCCAGGTTCAATCCTCAGCATCTCCAGGTAAGGTTGGGAAAGATTCCTGCATGAAACCCTGAAGAGCCACTGCCAATCAGTGTAGACTGAAGTGTAAGTGGGTTCCCACAAGGCAAGGCGCAGTGATAACAGCAAAAACCTTTACTGAAGTACAGAACTGAACAACAGGGACAAAGCAACTGCTTATATACGTTTCTGAAGGCCTGGGCCACTCCCACTCCCAATGTGATTGGCTGCCTAAACTTCCAAGCTGCGAATCATGACTCAGCGTTTGAGGGCCAATGGCAGAGGCCCAAATCCTGAAATGTTCTGTGACTGGAAATCATGTATCGAATCAGAACACAGGAGCTCAGAATCCTTAGTCCAGACTCCAGCTCAGGCAAACACAGACCACTGAATACATAGACAATACTGAACTAGAAGGACCAGCCATCTGGATGAGTATAGGGCAGCGACCTATGTTTCTACATGGACTAGAGACCCGGCCCGGGAGCCACACTGGGAACCATGAGAGATATAAATGTATAAGAAGAATTCCTTATTGTGTGATCGCTCGTATTTAAAACCACAATTCACTAATAAGCTGCCGTTTCCCAAACGAGCCCACTAGACTCATCCATTCATTTCTACCTCGCCCGTCTGCTAAGATGCATAAGGTGGCTCGCAACCTTTTGCACAGTACAAAAGAAGGGCAGAACGACAGAACGGCACCACAACTCCATAAAAAGGCAGAAAAGTTCTCACTGAAATGAGAAAATATCCATCTCGACAAAAGCGTTTCCGCCGCCTGTCTGGAAACAGTGATGGGGCCACGCATACTTCGCCCAGGAAGTAGTTCCAAATCCCGGGGGCCACAACCGAAAAGGCCTTCTCCACGGCACCTGCCCTACACCCACCGCATCTCAAGTGGTAGGAAGACCTCCAAACCAGAAGGTACGTTCGTGGCAGGGGAGGAAGGATGCAGCTCCTGGAATGGGCCCAATAGCCCAGGGTGTGCATGTAGTGCCACTTTTACGACAGTCGATCGCATGGCCTAATAAACATGGGTGTGCAAGTTTCTTGCTTGGTTTGCACAAGCAATGTTGTGACACATTACTGCTGCAATTTCGGGGCCTGGGTTCTGCCTACGTAATATATATATATATAGAGAGAGAGAGAGCGCGCGCGCGCACATTTATTTATAGTTATATTAAGATGGAAATATTTGGTGAAGCAGAAACGTTCCAAGATTCTACTCTCATTCGGAGGTCAGAATCTTGTTTGTCCACTGGGAATCCAACTCCTCTTGGGGGGCGGGGGGCAAATACACAGTACGCCCAGCCTCTCCCTGCCCTAAGCCAGGTCCTCCCTCCTCTGGCTCCCTCCCGCAGAGAGACTCACTAAGGACCACCTCTCCCAGAGACAGAGAGGGAGAGAGAGAGAGAGAGAGAGAGAGAGAGAGAGAGACTCACTCTGGATTTTGGGGCTGTACGGGTCACGGATGTGGATAGCTGGATCCAGCACTCTGTAGATTACCTGGAGCAAGGAAGAAAGAGCAGAGGGTCAAGGGGCAACAGTCAGTTTACAAGAGCATAATCCTGCAGCCCTTGGCCTGGGCCTCTACAAGGAGGAAGCAGTCTGCAGAGACCTAACGTATATGGTGTGTTTGGTGCTGAACCCATCTCTCTACCCCAACCCCCCAACATCTCCTGTCAGAGCTGGGTCAGGTGCAGGTCAGCACACAAGATGCAAAGTTTGGCAATGTAGTTTACTTTTTTATTCAAGAAAACAGCCTACTGCTCAGCAACACATCCCGACAGGTTTTGCCCCTATAGAGCAGCTTCCAGGACTGGCGGTCTCCTTCTCTGCTGGATGTTGCCCAAGCAGCCTCAAACTACAGGGCACCTGTAATCTCTGTTCTGCCCTACACATTGCCCTGGGTGTCCTTGGAGTCAAGGAGAGGGGAGCTAGTTGCAGTAGGAGACGCAGATTCCTGGAATTCTCCACCAGCGACTTGCCCTCCCTCCTCTGCTTCAGCCTCTATGTCTGAGCTGTTCCCTGTCACAGGCTCTCATTGCTCACTAAAGCCTGTTGCTTCTTTAGCATCCAACCATTCCTCTCTGTTTAGGGAAGCGTTTAATGTTTGATGGACTATTGCATTTTAATATTTTGTTGGAAGCCGCCCAGAGTGGCTGGGGAAACCCAGCCAGATGGGTGGGGTATTATTATTATTATTATTATTAATAATAATAATAATAATAATAATAATAATAATAATAACAACAACAACCTCTCCTCAGTGTCCCACCACCAATTCCTGGGCCCTGAGCCTTCCTCTTCTAGTGCTTCAACTTGGGGGTTCCCGGACTGCTACTTCCCCCCACTCCTCATCATCTAGCCCATCCCTGACACCCCCACAGGTAATCCTACTGCTCCGGACGCCCTGCTTTTTTCACTCACCTCCCCCTCAGTAGAGGGCTCAATGTCCGAGTAGCGTGACTCACAGACAACATCGTCCACACGCCGCAAGGGTCCCCGGGAGGCGGACGGGAAGGAGGCGGCGCAGTCGTAGGCAAAGTAGCGGTACACCTGCCAGGTGCGGCCAAAATCTGCCGAACGCTCCACCAACATGGCTGCCGGCCGGAAAGTCTGCAAGGGGTAGAGGAAAATGGGAATCCTTGCATGCGTCCAGAACTATCACCTAGTAAGTCGGGGTGGAATAGGATAGAGCTATGACGCAACCTGTTCGTACGTGGACGTCATCACTTGATGCACCAGTTGCCAAGGGACGAGCGCATATGGGCCCTAGACCAAGGCTGGGAACTCTGTGGCCCTCCAAATGCTATTGGTTGGACTACATCTCCCATCATCTCTGACCAACGACCTTGCTGGCTGGGGCTCATAGAATCGTTGTAAGGGACCCCAGAGTCATCTAGTCCAACCCCCTGCAATGCAATGCAGGGATCTCAGCTAAAGCATCGATGACAGATGGCCATCCCGTCTCTGCTGAAAAAAATCCAAGGAATCCGTCCATGGGATTGGGTGGATTCCAACAGCATAGGTAAGGGTCCCCAACCACCTGGTGCAGATTTGGGGAGGGCGCAGGCAGGAGCGGGGAACCCATTGCACAAGCTGTCATCCTCATGCCAACAGGATGCAGTGGTTGGCTACCACCCTGTATCTTGGAAGCGAGGACAAATGAGAGCAATAATCGTGCGCAAAAACAAGTCACAGCTGCGTGCAAAGTCAAAATTAAAAGAGAGAGACGCCCTGCAAGTCACTTGTTGCGCAGCAAAGCGTTTACGAGCGTATTCTTGGAAATGCCGGTTTAATCATCCCCTCGTTTAATTTAAGCACAGCTCATTTCCACAGGGGGAAAAAAGTTTCCCAACAATGTCCTCTGATTTTCTCCCCCAGTTTGGGGGCGTCGGGAAATAATCGAACATAAAAATCCACCCCCATTCTTCCGCAGCTTCTCTTTCCATTGCAAACAAGCAGGCATGGGGAGCTGGTGGGGCTGGAATTCCAACTGGGACTGTGGCAAGGGGGAAAGGTTAAAGACCCTTCTTCCCACACCACAGCTGCAAACGGACCCAGCAAGACACACCCTGACGTTGGCTATGTGCATACGTTTCTTTTTAATTGCCCGTGCAAGGACAAACCACATGACTAATGTCATCTCTGGCCTGGACCTAAGAAGGGCAGCAGATGTTCTCTGATGTGAACATTGAAATATAGAGCGTCAGAGCAGCGATCCACCTAACCCAATGATGCTCACGCTGACTACTGCTAGCTCTTACAGGTCTCAGGCAGAGGACCTTTTCCATCTCCTTCTACCTGATCCTTTCGCCTGAAGGGGCCAGGACTTGAACATGAGACCTTCTGCCTTCAAACCCAGCAGCATGGTGGGGGCTTTGCCGCTCACCTGACCTCCGCCTGGCTAAGTTGCTGCAGCAGACCAGGAGGGATGGGGCGGCGGCAAGGTTGGTGCGGTGCAAACACAATCCAGTGCTCCTGCTAGGGCGTTTGCACCGACGCAACCCCCTCTCCAGCTCCATGTGCTGTAGAGACTCAGCCAGACAGAGATTGGGTGAGTCATCCTACGATGCCATCCACTTCCACTTCCCAGAAATCCGCTCCACTTCCCAGTGGAGAGGAGTTGCGGTGGACCACGTGGCTACCCACTCCCCACCGGGGGCGGGGGACTTTGTCCCCCGTTGCCCGGGGGATCCCGGCCACGTCAGAGCCCGGCCAGCCAATCCGCTGGCCGGGGGGCGTGGCCGGGTCCATTTTAAACAGAGGCGCGAGCCGGAGGGCTTCCTCTTTGGCTCGCTTCCTCAATCACCCGCCCTCCCTCCCTATTTTGCAGGTTTTAGGCACTGGCCTTGCTACGGACCGCGGCTGGTCGCCATTGAGGGGCCTGGTAGGAATTTTTCCACTTGGCAAATTGCCACTGGCCATTTGGTTTTTGCCTACCTCGTAGAAATCGTCACAACTTTGTTAGGGTTGCGGTTAGGCATTGTTTGACCTTGTGATGGGGGAGGTGAGGTGTGGCCATCACCTGCCCCTCCAAGCTTAAGGGTATTCCGTTAAAGGAATCCAGGGGTGTTGATCTTGTCCGAAGCCCGGGTCGGGGGCTAGGGCCATGACACGACCCCAACGGGAACACCAGGGGAAGCTCGAGTTGGTATGCATCGACAGGGCTCCTCCATCCGGTGGTTTACCCTTACCGGACTTCCTGCGCATCGGGCAGGAGTCAGATACGGTCAGGTCCAATCAATGCCTAAGCCAATACCGCTCACATTCTGTAATTCAATAAGGTAAGGTAAAGGGTAAAGGACCCCTGACCATTAGATCCAGTCGTGACCGACTCTGGGGTTGCAGCGCTCATCTCACTTTATTGGCCGAGGGAGCCGGCGTACAGTTTCCGGGTCATGTGGCCAGCATGACTAAGCCGCTTCTGGCGAACCAGAGCAGCACACGGAAACGCCATTTACCTTCCCGCCGAAGCAGTACCTATTTATCTACTTGCACTTTGGCATGGTTTCAAACTACTAGGTTGGCAGGAGCAGGGACCGAGCAACGGGAGCTCACCCCGCCACGGGGATTCGAACTGCCAACCTTCTGATTGGCAAGTCACAGCACCACCCACAGTACCACCCACAGCACCACAGCACCACCCGTGTCCCTATAATTCAATAAAGTAGTGGCCAAATTTGCCCAATAACATAAACCCAATATCCATGTGCTTCCCAACAAGGGGGTGGCTGCAGGGTCTTGACACGCAAACAGACAGTCACTTGTGCATCCCGAGGATCTCGTGCTTCGTGGGGGATGGTGGCTAATGTTCAGGATTCTGACCTGTTATGATGGCTGCATGATCAGAGGCACTATTACGGTTGCTGAGGATCATGGGCAAGAGGGTGTTACTGCTCTCATGTCCCGCTTGCGGGCTTGTCATCGGCATCCCCGCGAGAACACAATGCTGGACTTGACAGTCCTTTGGTCCAACCCAACAAGGTTCTTCTGATGTCCTTGAGGAAGCGTGGATCCCTCCACTGGAGAAGAAGCCCACCTGTTCCCAGCTGGGACATACCTTGAAAGTCATGATGAGGTGAGTGAAGTGGAACTCGGCCTCTAGGTCCAGGCGGATGCTCACCTGCTCCACACCTGGAGAGACAGAAACAGACCCCTGTAAATAGCTGAGGACTTAAATGACACTTGTAAGATAACTGAGATAGGGATGCGGGTGGCGCTGTGGGTTAAACCACAGAGCTTAGGACTTGCCGATCAGAAGGGGTTCGAATCCCCACGACAGGGTGAGCTTCCGTTGCTCGGTCCCTGCTCCTGCCAACCTAGCAGTTCGAAAGCACATCAAAGTGCAAGTGGATAAATAGGTACCGCTCCGGCGGGAAGGTATACGGTGTTTCGGTGTGCTGCTCTGGTTTGCCAGAAGCGGCTTAGTCATGCTGGACACATGAACTGGAAGCTGAACGCCAGCTCCCTCGGCCAATAAAGTGAGATGAGTGCCGCAACCCCAGAGTCGGCCACGACTGGACCTAATAGTCAGGGGTCCCTTTACCTTTACCTTTTTAAGATAACAGAGACTTAGGATATGGACGTTAAGTGGAATGGAGGATATAAAATATGCAAAATAAAAAAATTCCTTCCAGTAGCACCTTAGAGACCAACTAAGTTTGTTCTTGGCATGAGCTTTTATGTGCATGCACACGTCTTCAGAAACACTGAAACAGAAGTCACCAGACCCTTAAATCTAGTGAGAGGGTGGGGAGGGGTATTACTCAGAAGGGTGGTGAGAATGGGTGATTGCCTGATAGGTGTGATAAACCTGTTAACGACTGCAATTGGTCTTACAGGAAAAAGCAAGGGGTGAGATGGCTAAAAATAGCTTTATCGTGTATAATGAGATAAAATATGCTGCAAGAAATGTTAAATATGGAAACCATGGAAGGGTGGAGGGAGGTCTAAGGGTAGAAGGGAATATTGTATCTGCCTTTTTCTCTTTTTCTTTTAGTTAATTACATGTGATATTGTTAAAAATAATTGGAAAAATTAATAAAATTTGTAAAAATAAAATAAAATGGAGAGACAGACACAGAGGGGTAGGTGCTAGAGAGGCCCCAGCAAAACTCCATTCCACGAGGAACCAGTTTTCAAACTGTGCTCAGGAGTTTCTCAGACGCTTCTCAGGGGCTTGTTTCTCAGCGGGAAGATCCGTTAACTCACCGCTACTGATCTTGCTACGCAGAATGTGTTGGGTGCCTTTCTGGGGAGCAAGTCTGGCTCATGTAGGAAAACGGGGGAAACCCAACAAGTCCAGCCAACACCCTGTTAGGCCTTGTGTATGTACGCAGCAGCTTCAGGCCTCGCCAATCCAATAGGACTCAGCTCTGGGAACCTCTGTTTTAATTGCCCACAATGATACAGAGCAGGGGTAGGGAACCTCAGGCCCAGGGCCAAAATGTGGCCTTCCAGGCCTCTCCCCAGACCACCTCCCCTCTCCCAGGCCCCCTCTGCAGCCTTCTCAAGATTGATTGATTTTATTGATTGATTTGCAAATCTAACAAAGGGGGGGAAATATTTACGATACATAAAACAAAGAAAAGGTAATATATGGATATTACTGTTATTATTAATAATAACAGTACTACCATGAGCTCACACTGAGGGTGAAATAACCATCTTAAGCTAAACATAAACACTGATATAATATAATCTCCAAATAGGTTTCCATAAGAAATTGATGTCTATATGAAGTGTGTTCAAATGTAACAAGGGCAGTGAGGTCCTCAGACAGTCCCATAATAGATGGTGGTTATTTATCCTTCCAGGCACGAATGGATTTGTTAAGTTGTGGGTTGACATAACAGACGGCACAGCGATTTCTCCAAGTAGCTCTTTATTTTGTAAGCTGGAATAGAACTGACTGCAAACAGCTCAGCCGGCCTGCTTTTATAGGCAGCCGGCTGTCAACATTGTAGCAACAACAGCCCAGAGTTTCCCGCCTAAAATAACTGACGCGGACCTGAGTGAAAACTATCTACAGACCTGAGTGAAAACTATATACAGTATCCCCCTGCTGGCCCAGGGTGAAACTTCACTACATAACAGGATTGCTCGCAAAGGGATCTCAAAATCCACTTCTGCTGTCCTGCTGTGAATCCTTGTACTAACAGTGATACAGTTAATGCACTTTTAAATAATATTTCTGCAGCGTGAAGATTCACAGTAGGGCAACAGAATTTGCAAGCCCACTGCAAGCTCAGAGACTTACACTAAAAGACTATGGGCTCACACAAACCTCCATTCAGCCTGCCAATTCCCCCTGGGAAAACCCACAGTTTAGTGCTGAATCAGGACAAACAGCAATCAGGTTTTTTTTGTGGATTGCCATTTGTTCCAATTTAGCACTAAAGAGCGGCGGGGATAAAGGCAAATCATGCTTTCCAGACCTGGGGCAAGTGGAAGTGTGGATCAGTGCCTATACTTAATATCTGCAAATATCAAGGATTTTGCCAATGCGAAACAGATATGGATGACAACTTCACGCCAAAAAGTATATATCACTGGTTTGGGGCTGCTGGTGGTTACAGTCCAATGACGTCTGGAGAGCAGCAGGTTGCTGAAGACTGTTCTAGATTAATGCATAAAATTCTTGTGCAGGTGGTACCAGATTTTGGGGAGGGGGTCCATAGCAGTGTAAGTACCATGCTGATGACCCAGGACGGAAACAGTCGGGCTGCTAGATAGAGCCAAGGCTCCCACAACTGGCAGCAGCACTGTGTTCCTGCAAGTAGCAGGCCCCTCCTCTGTTGTCTCCCGCCCCCGCCTGGCCCAGGTCCAGGAAAGAAGGGACTCTGTTGGGTATGATTCAGCATTTCCTCTGCGTAGGAGAGAAAGGAAAGGAACAGGGCTCTGGGGACACTCTCTCAGCCGTGCCATGTCCCAGACAAAGAGCACTCTCTGCAGGCTCACGTAACCGGGGCACAGCAAGTTCACCCAGCTGTGAGGCGACAGGGCTTGTCACAGGGCAACACACAACCCCGAGAGCAGGAAAGGACACACACACACACAAATGCACAAACTTCCCTCCAAAGAAGGATTGCCTGATGTAACATGGAATTTAATGTCCCTGGCATGTACCATATAGGGTGGGGTGTACAGACTTGATGATAAATGGTGCTAATAATAATAATAATAATAATAATAATAATAATAATAATAATAAATTATTTGTACCCCGCCCATCTGGCCGGGTTTCCCCAGCCACTCTGGGCGGCTTCCAACAAAGATTAAAGATACATTAAAATGTCACCCATTAAAAACTTCCCTGAACAGGGCTGCCTTCAGATGTCTTCTGAATGTCAGGTAGTTGTTTATCTCTTTGACATCTGATGGGGAGGGCGTTCTACAGGGCGGGCGCCACTACCGAGAAGGCCCTCTGCCTGGTTCCCTGTAGCTTTGCTTCTCGCAGTGAGGGAACCGCCAGAAGGCCCTCAGTGCCGGACCTCGGGCAAATGTAGGAAGAGGGAGAGGAAACATCCTCACAGCCAAAACGGTGGACTTCTGTTTCTAACATGGTGGAGTTCAGTGCATGAAGTCAAGAATCAAATGTCTCATTTTCGAAAAGTTGTGGGACTCAGAGGTGGCTTTCTTCCGACAGAGGAAGATGCTTTCTGGAGGTGGAAGAGAACCTTTGGAACCAAGCCCAAGTTTTTAGCCCTCTTGGATCAAGTCGAAAAGTTTTTTAAAAGTACAGTGGTGCCTCGCAAGACGAAATTAATCCGTTCCGTGAGGCTCTTCGTATAGCGGTTTTTTCGTCTTGCGAAGCAAGCCCATTGACAGCTTAGCAGATTAGCGCTATTAGCGGTTTGGTGGCTTTTAGCGGATCAGCTGATAAGCGGCTTAGCGGCTTAGGAAAAGGGGGGGGAAGGGGAAAAAAACCGCAGGAACTCGCAACACATTTCGTCTTGCGAAGCAAGCCCATAGGGAAATTCGTTTTGCGAAGCGCCTCCAAAACGGAAAACCCTTTCGTCTAGCGGGTTTTCCGTCTTGCGAGGCATTCGTCTTGCGGGGCACCACTGTAGCTGAAAGAACCTGCTATACAAGCAAGCAAGAAATATATACACGTATACAAGTAAACACACACTGTGCAAAAATCAAATCATGTGGCAACCTCACAGAGATGAAACCCCCCACTCCTTACCATTCTCCGACTGCCACCAGGCCTTCTTGCGGTTGAGAGCAAAGGCGGTGATCACGTTCTCAATGCGGTGGCTGTTAGGATTGGACAAGGCCTGATAGGGCCGGCGTGAGTCGCACACGAAGCACTTTTTCTCGTCCTGCAAGAGAGATACCCGTATGCTGAGCTACACATGCGCCATATGATCACAGTCCTCAGGTTGCAAGGATAAGCTGTGTGCATGTGTGAGCAGAGCTAGGTGAAATCTCAGAAGCTAGTGATACAGGGTGCCAATGATCTGTGTGTTTGTGTGCGCACGCAAACTTCCATCGAATCAAAGAGCAGGAAGGGACCTTCAAAGTCATATCTAGTCCAGCCACCGGATCTGCTGTTTTAGTATACCTGATTCAAGAGCAGTCTACACTCTGCTCAAAAACCTCTTAAAGGAGAGTCCAGCAGTTCCCAAGTTAGTCTTGTTCCCCTCTCAAACAGTTCACGCTGTCAACAAGTTCTTCCTAATGTGCAGTTAAAACTCCCTTTCTTGTCATTTAAGTCAATTGGGTTGGGCCCTACCAACTTTGTTACTTGTTTTTAGTTATTTATTTTACAGTTCAGCCAGCTAGCCCTGGGGATTACCTAATTGATTTTTGATTTTTATTGTTATTCATGTTTTTATACTGTATTTTATGCTGCTTTTATAATTAAGTGTTTTAAAGTGTTTTAAATTTTTTGTTGGCCGCCCTGAGCCTGGTTTTTGAACCGGGAAGGGCGGGGTATAAATAAAATACTATTATTATTATTATTATTATTATTATTATTATTATTATTATTATTATTATCATCATTATCATTATTATTATTATTATTATTATTATTGTTAAAAAAACACCCAGCCTTTTCTGTGAGGAACTCAGAGTGGCATGCATGTTTCTCCCTTATTCCTGCCTCCTGCAAGGAGTTAGGCTGAGAGAAGGTGTGGCCAACCCAAGGTTGAATTGGGGTCTTCGTGTTTGCAGTTCTCCCAAGGGTAGCAGGAAGCAAACCTGGTGTGCGCTCCTTAAGCATGCACACAAAAGCTTATACCCAGAACAAACCTGGTTGGTTTCTAAGGATGCGGGTGGCGCTGTGGGTTAAACCACAGAGCCTAAGACTCGTCAATGAGAAGGTCGGCAGTTCGAATCCCCGCAACAGGGTGAGCTCCCGTTGCTCGGTCCCTGCTCCTGCCAACCTAGCAGTTTGAAAGCACGTCAAAGTGCAAGCAGATAAATAAGTACCGCTCCAGCGGGAAGGTAAATGGCGGTTCCGTGCGCTGCTCTGGTTCGCCAGAAGCAGCTTAGTCATGCTGGCCACATAACCTGGAAGCTGTACACTGGCTCCCTCGGCCAATAAAGCGAGATGAGCACCGCAACCCCAGAGTCGGCCACAACTGGACCTAATGGTCAGGGGTCCCTTTACCTTTCCCTTAAGGTGCTACTGGGCAATTTTAAAAAAATAAAAATATTTTGACTGCTGCTTCCAGGTAGAGCAGAGGATGCTGTCCTGTTAGCAGTGCTGAAGTAAGCATCAGTTGCTAGTTTGGTCAGTGCTCAGTTTTCTAGTGTTTGCTTTTTCCTTATCGGGTCTCTCCGGCTCAGAATAGAGGTCCTTTAAAGAAATAATTTTCCCACCGACCTTCGCTCTGCAACACTCACCTGCAAATGGCTGACAATGCAGTAGGGCTGGGGACGCCGCAGGCCGCAGGTGGAGGTGGCGAAGAGGCGGTCAGCCCGTCCTACCAGCAGATCTCCTGTGTTTGGGTAGCAGCTGCCTTGAGAACAGCCATGGGGGGGCTCAGGCTCCTGGCAGAGAGCTCCCCCCAGCACTGTGGAGACAGGGAAGGCAGAGAGAGGAGCAGAGAGTACAGAACAAGGGACGCTGTGGCTGGGTCCATGAGGTTCGGCTCATCTTACAGGTGACGGATGCAATTACAGTGGTACCTCGGGTTAAGTACTTAATTCGTTCCGGAGGTCCGTTCTTAACCTGAAACTGTTCTTAACCTGAAGCACCACTTTAGCTAATGGGGCCTCCCGATGCCGCTGCGCTGCCAGAGCATGATTTCTGTTCTCATCCTGAAGCAAAGTTCTTAACCCAAGGTACTATTTCTGGGTTAGTGGAGTCTGTAACCTGAAGCGTATGTAACCTGAAGCATATGTAACCTGAAGCGTCTGTAACCCGAGGTACCACTGTAAGCTTTTAAATGGTTAAATGTAATAGATATGAGGAGTTTTTGACTGATTCCAGACTGCCGGGGGGGATCCCAGCGCATACCAAAACTTTAAATAGGTAAAAGTGCTCCAACATCCTAGTACAGTGGTACCTCGGGTTACAGACGCTTCAGTTTACAGACTCCGCTAACCGAGAAATAGTACCTCGGGTTAAGAACTTTACTTCAGGATGAGAACAGAAATTGCCCCATTAGCTAAAGTGGTACCTCAGGTTAAGAACAGTTTCATGTTAAGAACGGACCTCCAGAACGAATTAGGTTCTTAACCCGAGGTACCACTATACAACAAATCCACCCCTTTAACATAGCTGTCAACGTTTCCCTTTTTTTAAGGGGAATTCCTTTATTCCGAATGGGATTCCTCATAAGAGAAGGGAAAAGTTGACAGCTTTGCCCTTTAAAGAAATAAACAAACCTGACTTTTTGCGGTTTGGAAAGTGGAGAGGAACTGTCTCAGAAAGTGTGGGGTGACTAAAGGATTAACTGAAAGACATGCAAACAGCCCGTAAACCAGCGGTAGCCAACAGGGTGACATACAGGTGTTTGTTAGACTACAACTCCCATGATCCCCGACCACTGATCATGATAGCTGGGGCTGATGGGAGTTGGAGTCCGGCAACATCTGCAGACCACCACATTGGCGACCTCTGGACGAATGTTGCTTGTGATATAATCACATTGTAAACAAATCAAAATGAATGCTCAATAAAGACCAGGCATAGTCCAACCCTAGTGTGAAGTTTGCGCAAGCAAATCCATATGAATACTGAATTAAAAAAAAGTCCTCTGGAAGAGTTCGTTCAACTTGGCATGGTAGAGGGATGGTACTTATGTATTAACTGGAGTTCAAGTGCAAATCAGACCCACTAGATAGACTGCTGTCAGAGGTTGAGTGGTGGAAGATTTGGCATCCATAAATAGGCAAGACAAGGGAACTCCACGGTCCAGAGGATTATGATAGGACATCCAAATATTATAAAGATATAACTTCAACATCTGAGGTCATAACAGAGAGAAAGATGGCGCCAATAAGGAGAGGACATATAATGTAGATTATCAACAATCTCTGCTTTCGCCCATTTTAAAAACCAAGGTTTCAGCTATCATGAGATACCTTTGAAAGCGAGCATGGAATCAAAAGACACAGTCTACTCACTGGTGAGCACTTTTAAAGTCCCGCTAATTTCAGGGAGAGAGATTTACAGCCCAGTCTTATGCATATCTAGGGACGCGGGTGGCGCTGTGGGTTAAACTACAGAGCCTAGGACTTGCTGATCAGAAGGTTGGCGGTTCGAATCCCCGTGACGGGGTGAGCTCCCGTTGCTCGGTCCCTGCTCCTGCCAACCTAGCAGTTCAAAAGAACGTCAAAGTGCAAGTAGATAAATAGGCACTGCTCTGGTGGGAAGGTAAACGGCGTTTCTGTGTGCTGCTCTGGTTCGCCAGAAGCGGCTTAGTCATGCTGGCCACATGACCCGGAAGCTGTACGCTGGCTCCCTTGGTCAATAAAGCGAGATGAGCGCTGCAACCCCAGAGTCAGCCATGACTGGACCTAATGATCAGGGGTCCTTTTACTTTTACCTTATGCATATCTACTCAGAAATAAGCCCACAGCACTGCCACTGAAATCAGGAGCGCTCCCAAGCACTTAATTTGGCTGGATAATGCCCAGATTTAATGAAATGATGTCATCAAGGCACTCTGATTAAGAATTGGATTTCCCCCCCCCCCTCCAGATTCCTGAGGATACAGTTTATGCAAAACTATATCCGATTTACTCCATTTGAGGTGATTTTTTGGACAATAAAGGTTTTCCTGTTAAGAGCAGTTTATGGGTGTTCCCATTTGATCTGCTGCTTTGACCGTCTTATTTTCTTTTTCTTGACAATATAAAGGCAGTGATTGGAAATACACCGAACTCTTGCGCATTCCAGGGCTCTCGCTCATTTCACTTGGCCTCCAGTCAAGCCCCTTCATGCACACCCATTCACAGACACCGCCACTTACCCCAACCGTCACTATTTACTTTTCCACCCCAAAACAAACCTTTACATTCAGAGAGGGGAAAGGGACAACTTGAACTCTTTAGCCCGCTGCAAAGCTTGAGCATTTGTTCAGATTTAACCAACTCTGTTATACTGTTGCTTCTCAGCATTATTTGTTTTGAACAGAGAATCTGGGTTTCTTTGGCACCAAAATACTATTTTTGTTCTTTGGTTTATGAGTCAACACACCAAGGTTGCTTCCAGATGACCTGTTTACTGGGCAGTCGTCTTGATCTGTTTGCAGGGAGATTAGAAAGACACCAGCTACTTATTGAGCAGTCGTTCTGATTTGTTCGTGGGGAGGTCAGGCAATGTCAAGCAAGTGTCGTCCCACACTTCCCAATGCACCCCCCACCCACTTTCATGATCACAAAAAAATCTGAGCCTTTGGGGAAATTGGGTTTTTTTCACAAGAAGACCTCCCAGTCAAACATAATGGTGCAACCTGAAATTGCCGATATGCGATTGAATTCCACCCGAAAACAGCAGCAGTCTGTAAGCATCCTGAATTACAGTGGTACCTTGGTTCTCAAATGCCTTGGTACTCAAACAACTAGATACCCAAAACAAAAAAAAATTCCTTCCAGTAGCACCTTAAAGACCAACTAAGTCAGTTCTTGGTATGAGCTTTCGTGTGCATGCACACTTCTTCTTTCGTGCATGCACACGAAAGCTCATACCAAGAACTGACTTAGTTGGTCTTTAAGGTGCTACTGGAAGGAATTTTTTTTTTGTTTTGACTATGGCAGACCAACACGGCTACCTATCTGTAACTGGAACTAGATACCCAAACACTGCAAACCCGGAAGTAAGTGTTCTGGTTTGCGAACTTTTTTTGGAAGCCGAATGTGCTCAGTTTGGAGTGCCACGCTTCCAATTTGAGTGCCACGCTTCCGTTTTGAGTGTTATGCTGAGGTCTGTCTGTTTTTGCTATTTATTTAGTGTTTTTGTTTTTGCGGCTCTTTTGTTTTTGTTTTTGTGACTGTGTGGAACCCAGTTCAGCTACTGATGGATTGATTGTGTGATTCAGTACATTGACTATTGCTATTATTTTACGGATCAATAGTCTCGTTAGATAGTAAAAATCATGTTAAATTGCTGTTTTAGGGGTTGTTTTTAAAAGTCTGGAACGGATCAATCCATTTTGCATTACTTTCTATGGGAAAGCGCGCCTTGGTTTTGGAACACTTTGGTTTTGGAACAGACTTCCAGAACGGATTAAGTTTGAGAACTAAGGTACCACTGCACAGCGACTTTTTTTGCATTGCTGCCCACTCTTGATGTGAAAATCATATAAGCATACCGGTACCTCTTTATTTTGCCCTGTGGGGCAAATGGGCACTACCAACTCCCATTATTCCAATGGAAGCCACCCAGTCCAGATGGCTACTATTAAATCTTTTGAAAGCTATTCCTATTTGCACAGCTCTCGTGTCACACTTGAGGCTCATCCACACTTAACACTTGCTCCATGCTATCTAGGCACAGGTCTGGGATTTCTATGTCTGCATCTGAGCACAGTTTTGATTTTTTGTCCTGGCACTTTCCCCAGGAAAATCCACATTTTACTGTTGAATCGGAGCAAATGGCAATAACCGCGGAAAACCCGGTTGCTGTTTGCTCCGATTCAGCAAGTAAAATGCAGGCTTTCCCAGGGCAAAAAGTAGAAACTACTCAAACACTGTCCTGGAAACCCTGGCAGCTATGGAAGTGTGGCTGAGCCCTTTGTTTAGTTTGGGAGACAGGCAAGTGCCAGTTCTTCAGAGTTACCAAAGTGCTTTTAATCATACGAGGGGAGGGGAAGGTCAGTGTGATCCAACCCTCGAGGGACTGTACTAGAAGTACCACTTCTGTCGAGATAATTGGTGATGCTGCAGATATGTGGACCAAATCACTGCATTGGATGGCAAATCACTGCAAGCCCCACTGAAACCATTCATAGGAAGGGGGAGAATCCATGAAACAAAATGGTAATTGTTATGTACTAAGCTTGGATCCTAGAACAATAGGCAGGAAGGATCCTAGAATGAAACAACTGGTTGGCCTGCAGGAGCAGCCCAATCAGGCCCCAGGAGGAAGTTAATCAGCCTATTAGGCTGGTAGGATCCTAGAATGCAACAAGTGATTGGCCTGCAGTAGCAGCCCAATCAGGCTCCAGGAGGGAAGCAGAACCAGCCAATCAGACGGGACCCATTGTGTAAATAATGTATATAAAGCCTGAGAGTTTTTTTTTGGGGGGGGGGGATTCAACTTCTACGAGCTGCAATAAAGAGCATTAAATCAATACACGACTCCGAGTATACTTCAGTAATCGGATCCTACTCTCTCTTTTGCTCCATTCCTCCTTGAGAAAACAGGAATAACAGCAACCTATCTAGTCAGTTCACCATAAATAATAATTAATAATAATTAATTATTTATACCCCACCCATCTGGCTGGGTTTCCCCAGCCACTCTGGGCGGCTTCCAACTGAATGTTAAAAACAATACAGCACCAGATATTAAAAACTTCCCTAAACAGGGCTGCCTTCAGTTGTCTTTTAAAAGTAAAATAGTTGTTTATTGCCTTGACATCTGGTGGGAGGGCATTCCACAGGGCAGGCGCCACTACCAAGAAGGCCCTCTGCCTGGTTCCCTGTAACCTCACTTCTCGCAGCAAGGGAACCGCCAGAAGGCCCTCGGCGCTGGACCTCAGTGTCTAGGCTGGATGATGGGGATGAAGACGCTCCTTCAGGTATACAGGGCCAAGGCCATTTAGGGCTTTAAAGGTCAGCACCAACACTTTGAATTGTGCTCAGCAACATACTAGGAGCTAATGAAGGTTGCCCAACCCTATTCAGATTAAAGGGGCACCCCCAGTATGATGGGTCTTTTTGCCATTTTGATCTGGCCACACACCCAGGACTTGACAGTGCAACAATCCCAGCCCAGTGCAAATAGATAACTGCAGCGCTAGAGATGGAGGTTCCTAGGCATCTCCTTTCGCATGCAGCTAGGCATCCGCCACCAGATGCTTCCACCTGTTTCTGCTGCTCACCCTGCAAGGGTGGGGCTGGGGGTGTGTGCGTGAAATGCCTCTGCTTGCCTCCTCTGCCCTCAGCAACTATATGGGGCCTGGGAGCGGAAGCCGCAGCCCTGCCAGAAATAACCGTGGCAGGGATTGGCTCTGTTGTCTGGCCAGCCTGGCCCCGCGCCAAGGAACGTGGGGGCTGGGGGCTGAAAGCCGTGAAACGATGGCTTTATAAGAGCTCACATCCACTGGAGAGCCTGCTAAAAAGAGGGAGGCGGTGGCACAGCACCAAGCGGAGATCGCAGCTCGGATAAGTTTGGGTCCCGCTGGATGCCAAGCGGTCTTTGCACACAAACCTTGCCCCTCCACTTCACTGCAAACTGGCAAGGGGAAACATGGGGCGGGGGGGGGGGGGAGAGAGATGATGGCCCTGCAGCTGAAGAAAACTTCAAGGACCATTCCTTCCTTTGCCAGCACATTCCCAACACTGCGGCACTTGGTACTCCTTCTACAGCTGCTGAGGTGGGGCAAGTGTGGGTCCTTCCTGTTAGCGCCCCCCTCCCAACCTTCTCACATTGCAAGGCTGCTCCCAGGCTCCATGCCAGCTCTCTGAGCCTCAAATCCCCTGGAGCCAGAGCTTCAAAGGGAGCCAGGGACAAAGACTCCAGCTGGTGGGGCTGGGCGTGCAGCTTCCCCCAACCCAAGGTTGGGGGGGAATGGAGGGTGGGAGTACGCAGACTAGGCACCCACCCTACTCTGGAGGCAGGAAAGGGGCACGGAGAGACAAAACAAAGCAGGTGGGGTGGACGCAAAGCTGCCACCGAAGATGCATGTTTAAAATTCCTCACCCCACATATAGACTGTCTATCGTACTCTTTTAAGTTGAGCAAACTGGAATAGCAGGCCGATTCGTGTTTACAAGCACGGTTTAGGATCCCAACCCAACTCATTATGCACGTCCTAAAAGGGCAGGAAGAGCCATCGCTTATATATAGTCTTTAGCCATCCTAGTTGCTAAAATGGTGAAGCGACGGCAGTGTGCCAAGCATCAAAGTAGCCCTGAGAATGGACACCTACAGTTGCCCCTCAACATCTCGGAGCCAAAGGTGGGTTTCCCTCCCTGCTATTCTTTCAATACACAGCTACTGCCAAGTGAAACGGGAGTTAGTGATGGTAAGAAGGAACTGAGGGCAGCTTTCGCCAACCCGGTGCCCTCCACATGTTTTTGATGACGTCCCTATGACCCCCTCCCCAGCCAACACTGTCATCCAAAACATCCAGAGGGCACCAGGCTGGTGAAGGCTGATCTGGGGGGGGGGCAATAATAATTATCCCCCAAACCACTTAACCCAGAATTAAATTATCAGCCTACTGCTGATAAGCTCCAGTTCAAGAACCAAGGGGAAGGGAGACACAGCGACTTCACAGAGGCTGAAACATTTCACCAAAACCAAATATAGAGGCATCTTCCATGCACACACACAGACATTATTCACTTACACACACACACACACACATTTTTACTCTCCTTCTAATTTTGTCTTTGCTTATTGCCACGACCCCATATGGTTGGTTTCAGCCAAAGCCTAGGCTCCTTGCTCTACAAATGTTTAACTTGTTACATCAGCTCTCAGGGTACGCACTCAAGAACACTAGACACAGATTAGCAACTCCTCAGCGTTGTTCAAATGAATGCTTGTGGTTGCACACCCAGAACCGGGATGGGTTCTTTCCCCATTACATATCTGTCGGCAAAGTGGAGGTTTCAACCTGCATAAGTGATTGTCGAGTGTGCAAACGGAAGGTGTGATCTTGTGAACGAGGCAGAAACAGGTGTCCGCTGGCAGCAGATGGACCATCCAGGCATCACCCACATCCTTAGCCTCCGTATGAGACACATCTAAGGCGCGATCCTATGCAGCTGCCGCTCACAGAGGGTCCCTCTGCAATCCGTGAAAGTTTATTCCGTGCAGACTTGCATAGGATCGGGCTACTTGTCTGAGAGAAGCAGAGGTAGTGGCAAATCAACAGGTGCAGCTTTCTCCACCATAGCATCTTGTTCCTGGGGAACGCAGCAGTTGCTGGCAACCCTCAAGCAGTGAGGCATTCTAGGATGGGGCAAATAGGACCCCAATATCAGCACCCACCCACCCACACCCACTTTAGCCAATATAATCTCGACCACCGTATGCCCCAAGTAGAAAGTAGGAGTTTAGAACATACGTCCTGCGAAGAAGACCACCAGACACTATTTATACCATCTTGAAGCCTGTCCTCTGGGGAATCTGGGAGATGCCCCCAACCCTCAAACAGGGCACATCAGGCCAAGCAGAAGCCTGGCAGTGCCCCACCAGGATGAGCGGCCACAGTGAAGACAACCATGAGGGCATTTGTGTGAGAAGAAAAGGAGATTTCTCTGGTTTGGGCTGTTAAGAAGCCCCCTGTCCCGAGGGAAGGGCAAGGTTGGCACGATGCAGACCCAAGAAAAGATGTAAGAAGCCCTCAAGCCGTCCTCGATTTTAAAAAATAGTTTTAAAAGTCACTATCCAAGTAGACACACACACACACACACACACACACACACACAGACAATTTCAAAAGTGAAGTTCTCCCTCCTCTCAGCATGAGGCTCCCTATTCTCTGCCTCCCTCCTTCCTGGCCATCCTGCCAGGACTTTGACAGGCAGGTGCCGCGACCCCGATCCTTGGCGGAGACTCACCTGCGAGTAGCAAACCCCACAGCCTCATGGCAGCTCCGTGGATGCCGCGCACCGGGCGGCTCTTCTTCTGCTGAATTGGGGGCAAAGCCAAAGGGTTGGCGAAGAGGACCCCGGCGGCGTGGGCGGCCTGTGGGTCGCTCCGGATGGGGAGGACCCCTTTCCCAATGCAGGCCGTTCCCGCCTCCGCCTCCTCCCCGCTGGATGCCTCTGCGCCTTTCCTAACCCGAGCCCCGGCGCCTCCGTCCCGAGAAAACCCTCCTCGCCCCCCGTCCTCCCCTTAGGGGAAAAAAGAAAAGAAAAGAAAGAAGAAGTCGCCTCGCGCCGCTCCTCGGCTTGATCCAAAAGCTAAACTTAGTTGGAAAAAGTTAGCAGCGAAAAGGCCAGAGGGAAAGCGCGGGGCGGATTCCGCCGGGATCTGGTGCTGCTGCTGCGTAAAGCCAGCAGCCAGATACATACGCACATCCAGAAAGGGTGGTCTTTTCTCTCTTTTAAAAATAAAAATAAATGAGGTGAACGATGTTTATTTAGGAGGTGAGGGTGTGTGTGTGCATTTTTAGCTGAGGCTCAGTGCCAGGTCTTGAAGCAAATTAAACAAAACTAAAGCCTTAATATGCATGGATTTATTTGTTTACAATCCTGTCCTCTCTCTATAGCAAACCTCACTTTGCTTGGAAAACGCTCTCAAATGTGGCAAATCTTTTGGGTATTTGGCTTTATCTTTATATTGCACAACATAATTATATATAAAGCCAAATATCCGTAGATTAGTCCCATTTCAGTGTATTTTTCAATTGGCAGCTTACGATATATTTCAGAAGATCTGCTGAGCTTTGAGAAGGGATCCGGCAAAACTGTTTTATTATCCGCATAACAACAGTCTTTGCTGATACCATACATCTAAAGCACGTCCCGCATGGAATCCTGGGAACTGTAGTTTGTTAAAGGCGTTGGGAATTGTAGCTCTGTGTGGGGTGAACTATTAGGATTTATGTGTGAGTGCTTTCATTGTATCGTGTATACACAAGTCATGGTGGCATTTCTCATTTACATAACTGTTTATACAATTGTTGCTTCAGCCCAGATATTCAGGATGGGCTAGTCCATAGCCCTATTTTATTCACACAAAGCTGCCTATTATGAACCTTTTAAAAAGTGACACACAAAAATAGCTTCTCTTCTTTAAGGCTATGCACATGGCACAGAGTTGGGCTATTTGTAGCTGAATCCTAAAGTCTCTGCTCTGTCACATTGATTCTTTTGAATTTTCTTTTTGAAGGTTTATACTCCACCTTCCAATCAAAATATTCTGAGGCATCTGATTCACTCTTTCTAATGTTAGGGCCCATTAGTGGAGTGGGGAGACATTTAGCCCGAGTCTCAAGCTCAAAAGAGGCCTCAAATTTAGACACTGGTTAGGTTTTTTGGCATTTAGTATGTTTCACACCATGCTTTTATGCACATCGGCTCAGAATGTGACGCAAACCCTCAACTGGGAGCTGCATATTTAAGCAAATAAGAGACGTGAGTTAGTGAAATGCTTTTTTAAAAAAAAGACAGCTACAGCTTCTTTCATATTAAAAAGTTACAATTTTCATAAAGCAGGTAAAGAATGATCACCGTTCAGCTATGAGACAAGAGTGCCATACTTAAGGTCAAATGTGACATTGCCTGAAAGCTAGATTCGCCCACAATAATTAGTACATTTCCCCAGGAAAAGACTAGGAAAGCATTTGTAAAATAAAAAAATAGTTAAATTATGTCCACTCTTTTTGATGTTTTTCTTTCTATTTTTGTCATCACCACCATCATTATATTATTATTATTATTATTATTATTATTATTATTATTATTATTATTATTATTATTATTATTAAATGATATTTATTAAAGTTTCCAGAATAAAAAAGGAAAGACAGAAAAAAGAAAAGAATAAAGTTTACACTTAGTTTCGTTGACATCTTTCCCGGACTTCCCCCCCCTCCCCCTCTCGTATTCCCATTCCATAAAATTAATTCCACAAATTCTTACCCCATATTTTAAAACCTTATTATAATTATAAATAACCCATTTATTCAAAATTAATTTATCTTATTTAACCATTTCTCCTTATGATTTTTATGCTTCCCTAAGCTCGACCCCAATTCCCTTCCACGAATTCCCCTATTTTCATAGAACCAGAAGAAATAAGAAAAAAGAAAAGAAAGAAAAAATATGTAATTTTACAGCCTTTGGATTCCAAATCTCCCTCCCCCTTTTCCCGGTTCCGATCCCCAAAGTTCATCCATCTGTCTACTGCCAAACTGGAGAACCCACGTCCATGTCTCAGTTCTACTTTGCTGTCTTTTGATAGCTTTTGATTTCAGAAAGTCCAATCTCGGAGAAACTCTCAGAAAAGATCATTCTTCTTCCATCCAGACCTCTATGTTTAAGAGTATAACTCAAATTCTGTTTCTTGATCCTTTTAAAGTCTGGATGTCCCAAATGTTCCAACTTAGAGTTTAGTCCAGCTCTTATTCCTCAGGTTTCTTTTCCTGTTCTGCTGCAAAAACCTTCTAATTCAGAAACTTCTTGTTCTCCACAGAGGCTTTATTTATTCAGGAACATAAACTTACGTCAAGTCCCTTCCTTTCTTCAATAGATAAATCCATTGTCTCCTTTAGTGTAGAAACCTCTGTAGACAAAATAATGCTTCGTTTTTGCAGCTTTCCCAAGAGATAACAAATCCTGCTCAATTTCATAATATTTTTCCACTTGCTGCTACTGTTGCAATGTCCCAACCTCCCTCTAGAGCAGTGTTTCCCAACCTTGTGCCTCCAGCTGTTTTTGAACTACAACTCCCATCATCCCTGACTAGCAAGACCAGTGGCAAGGGATTATGGGAGTTGTAGTCCAAAAACAGCTGGAGGCCCAAGGTTGGGAAACACTGCTCTAGAGGGAATATGGTAACTTAATTTCTTTCCAGATCAGACCCAAAAGTCAAATAACTTGTTGCCTTTATTTCCAATAATTTTTGTCCAAATTGTAACAAATCTAACCAGCAAAGCCATCGTAACAAAGTTCTCTTTTATTTTCCTGCTTTGACAGCTACTTTGACAGCTGTCAAAGTTTCTGTGTCTCTTCACCAGTCTCTCATAACGGATCGCTCCCGGTTCCCGGGGGGGAGGGTTGCATTTTAGTTCTCACAAACCAATCTTCTCCTCCAGCACAATTATTGTAATTTCCCTTCGTGAAAATATTTTTTTTCAAATAAACAAGTTCATCTCTCGATCTTAGTTGTCAAATCCTTACGTTAAAACATCTACAACAGGGGGGGGGCGGACTTCCTTTTTGCACCTCCCCCACTCGCTCCAAATTCATAAATCAAATTTTTCCTTTTAAGTCCGATAAATTTACTCACGGGTTGTTCTTTTTAATCCAAATCCAAAATTTTCCAAAGAATAAGTCGTTGCTCTCCGCCGAATGGCATGCGGCTTCGCTGGGCAGGAGAAGCAGGGGACTCATAGCACCACACACACACACACACACCCGTCGCCCGCTCCGCAGCCTTTAAAAAGGCTCCTTCGCGGGTTGGGGGGCGCAAGCGGTGCCCGCCGAGTCACCAAGTCCATGGGCATCACCGCCCATGGTTTTTGAGGGTCCCCGCGTCGCCGGCGCGGCAGGACCCAACCCCTACCCAGCAGGCTCCCTCCGGAGCTCAGAGGGAGTCCGCCATTCGGCGATGGCGCCGACCCGGAAGGCCCCTATATTATTATTATTATTAACCTGATATCTTTTTAATCTCTGAGGAAACCTGCTCACATAAACACGTACAACAGAGCAGACCTTGGTTCTTCTGTGACTGATGGATGGAGTCTGGATCCCTAGTCTCAGGCCAACAAGTCTTCGGAACAGAGTGTTATTTTCTTGCAGGGAGGGAGAAGTAATTGCAATGACAGTGGGAGTCATTTCTTAAAACAGTCATGAGGAAAAAATTTGCCTGCTCTCAGGAGATAGTCAGCAAGAGACATGATGATAGCCTCAACATCAGGCTACAAGCATCATCTGGCTTTCAAGAGCTGGAAAATATGGCATTCCTGTTTGTTTTGAGATGTTGGTCTTTGTGTGAGTCTAACTTGCCATTGTTTTGAGACTTAACGTAAAAGTGAGGCTATCTTTAGGAACGATCACTAGAAAGTGATAGTGCAGCTGCATTGAGATTTGTTCTTGGGAAATATTTCCACTGTAAACAATATGGTTTGTGTGAGTGAGTGCACACATTAATAACAACGTTCATGGAGGAATTAAATAGACTTTCACCTGTGGAGGTATTTTCAAATAGGAATAGATTTTATCACTTTGGCATGATGACATGCAGAAATTATTCAGTTGCAGCTTTCCACAGCATAAAGATACAGTGAATAGAAAGCTTTACTTGTTGACTTTCTGTCTATCACATGGCTGTTAAGCACATAGGAAGCCTAACCTCAAATAAGTAAGTCCCACCAAACTGCTTTTTAGGATTTTTACAATCAGGTTAGGCCTAATTTCAGAATTACCTGAAATTATCTGCCTTTCGATTTAAAATCAGGACCCCTAATTTGAATAGCTGTGTGTATTTATTTCATTGCTCTGCCTTTTTTTCAAGGAGGGTGTGTCTGGAATTCTACATGTGTTGTCAATCACAGGCCACATCATTTGAATGCAGGTAATCGATCCAAAATTGTATGTTTCCTGTTTAGGAAAGTCTGGGAGGAATGCTTGGAAAGGAGCAGATTCAAGGTTTAGTGAACAATGGTTAGACTCACAGCCTCACAATAAAACAGTAATATCAAACAGCAAATAAAGGAAAAACATTATCAACCTGTCAGGCAAAAAGTCTGCAGGAATAATAAAAAAGGAAGATTTCATTAAACAGGAGGGGAGTGGGAAACCAGAGCATCATAAGGTAAGAGGAGGTGGCATTGTAGGCAAACTGGTAGCAGATGGAGGACAGGTGAGAGAAAGGATTTCTTCCTACAACACAAAAGTAACATGCAGAATTCACTGCAGTAAGATGTGGTGTTGGCCTCAGGCTTGGAACGTTTGTATAGGAAGGCATTGTCTTAATACAATTAGATGTTGGAAGTGCCAAACTGAGGCATATGGTGTGGGCTTGTCCAGTGAGACGTTCCTTTTGGTCTGAAGCTGACGCATCAATTTTGCAGTGGCAAAATCCTTGATATTTGGAGATGTTTATGTGCTTTTAGACTATATACCTGCAGTAAGGAGATGAAAGGATGGACAACACAAGTGGATTTTCCAAGCTCTTACGGTGGCTAAGATACTTTGATCTTGGGAGGGCAAATACATATCGTATACTGCACAAAGGTCAGAGGAACTCACTACTCTGGCTACATTCAAACGTATTTGACATGGGCATCAATTTGGACATCTGGAGAGCTTGTATTAATTTATATGCTTAATTTCAGATTCACATAGTGATGTGATCTGTTGGTTGTCTATCGTTATTTGTATTTTAGTATTTATCATTATTATTGGTTTTCCCCCTCTTCTCTCTTTTTGTTTTTTAACAGGATGAATGTGCAGAAAAAGTGCAATATTCCCAGCAGCGTAGAAACCCAACTGCAATTGTGCTTGAACCTTACAGCAGAAGGACGGTGATTTCTTATTAGCATGATCTGCTTGGATATGCTAATATTTGGGTGCTACTGCAAAAGATCTATTGTCACACTAAGGATGCTCAGAATCATATAAGAACAGCACGGCTGGATAATTCAGACATCTTCCAATCCAGGCTAGCAAGAGGCAATATCTCCCTTTAACAACACATTCCAGCCAGGCAAAAGCACTCCAGGAGAACATGGAGCAGGGACAGGGAGAGGGGTCATGGTCCTGAGGGCCAGATAAAAAGGTCTGGAGAGCCACATTAGGCCCCTTGGCCTGAGGTTCCCCTACCACTGATGTAACTCAATGTTGTCTATAGTGATTGGCAGTGGTTCTCCAGGGTTCCCACATTACCTTGATATGCAAATGACCCAAACAGAGGTCATTAGTATGCAAAGCATGTGTGCTGTCATCACTGAGTTCTCCATCCCCTTCTGACCTTGATGGTTATTTCTCTTTCCTTTAATAGGAGCTCCTCCTCCTCCCATAAATGTAGAGTTGTACATTGTCTCTTTAAAACTCAGGAGTCGTCTTCAGTTCAGGAGCTGACAACCATATATATCTCCTCCAAAACTCTGGACATATTCACGATCACTTACCAACTGAGAATCAAAGGTGATTAAAAGGGTGGATTCCCTTCACCTCTTTTCTGATGCAGTAAAAGGTAAAGGTAAAGGACCCCTGGACAGTTAAGTCCAGTCAAAGGCAACTATGCGGTTGAGGCGCTCATCTCGCTTTCAGGCCAAGGGAGCCGGTGTTTATCCACAGACAGCTTTCCAGGGCATGTGTCCAGCATGACTATACCGCTTCTGGTGCAACGGGACAGAAACCAGAGCGCACGGAAACGCCGTTTACCTTCCTGCCACAGTGGTACCTATTTATCTATTTGCACTGCTGTGCTTTCAAACTGCTAGGTTGGCCGTTGCGTGGATTCGAACCACCGACCTTCCGATTGACAAGCCCAAGAAGCTTCCCTCTTTTCTGATGCATGCTTACAGGAATAGGGTTTCGCAAAAAACAACAACAACCCAACCCCACTCTGCATTACCTGTACAAAAAGAGTATGCTGTTTATTTATTTGAAATGTTTTATTTATTCAAATGGTTTTTAGAACATTTTTAAAGCTGGGTGAATCAATATGCCTAGAATGTGGCAATCCGCTTCTGGGTTCCACTTTCAGAAGACTGAAAGCTTGGGGCAGAGAAGTCTGTTCTGGTCGCTTTGGACTCTATAGCAACTGGAGCAAAGCTCTCTCCTACCCCCAGTGTTTAGGGTTTTGAAACCCAGATGTGAACTGCCACATTAGGGCATTTCATTTTAGGAGGGTGAAACTTTTTTTTTTTTTTGCAAATTTCTTCAGTGAGGGGGATCTTAAAAATATGTTTTTGAGTGTGAGCAAATCTGCTATTATTGCTGTGATCGGACAACACTTAGCTTGGTAAGTCTACGTTTGATTAAGAAGCATATGAACTGTTTCGGAAAACCAAGTAAGTTTTTAATTTTACCTACTGAAAATGTCAAGTAATGCTTAATAATAATAATAATAATACTGCAAGTACTTGACAATCATTGGTGATTTCAATGTAATTTTACACACATTTTACTTACCAAAACTAAATCATATCAATTTAACCAAAATATCTTCTGAATTCCCAGGTTATGTTAAAACACTTTGGCACCCCTCATTTTGGGAATTTGAAAGTTGAAAATTCAACATGCTCTTCTGCCACATTCTGTCTCTCTTGAGAGAGCCCTGCAGTTCCTTCGAAGCTGTGTGGATATTTCTTGATCATTCTAAACGGGCAGTGTTTTTGCATTCAATGTTTGCAATGTTTTATCTCCAACATTTGCCAAGACTCGGGGATCGCTAGGCCCAACATTAAGTCATTGCCACTGCATGGCACACTACCGCTTTCAAAGTTATTGTAAGAAGAGTAAAATCATAGAGAGAGAGAGATGGACGGGCAACATCTTGTTTTCGATGTTTGGATTTGCCAGTGTCACATCAGTGCCTCTCTCTCACTGTGGTGGGTGAATGAAGGCTCCCATTCCTGCGAGGACTGAGCATGCTCCAGCTTTTCCCCTGTGCGGAGTGGGCTGGTCCTGTAGCTGGGCTGGAATGTGCCTTTCCTGGCTTGTTCTCTCTTCCATGCAGAGAGAGCCCAACGCACAGCACACTGACCTGAATTATCCCGTGCTGCTACCCCACTCACCACGAGAACATCCTTTATTCACAGCTCCTTGCAAGAGAAGATCCCATCAAACCATCGTGCAAAACATCTGCGGGGGGGGGGGGGAGGAAGTTAAGAGGAAAACCCTTCTCAGTTGCAGGACAGGGAGACAGGATCAAGCAGCTCAGATGCCAATTGCACGGATGCTACAGGAAGCCAGAGATCCCCACCCAGTTCAAAAGGCTGCACTCATAGAACGCGGACTGCGGCGGATCAAATGTCCAAGCAGTCCAGGGTGGCCAAAAATGCTCCTGTCTTTTAAGTGCTGACTCACATTTTAAACATTTCCAGATGGGTAGGATGGGCAAAAACAACGTCGAGTTGTCGTAGCAAAAAACCGACGAGGAGTCTTGCGGCACCTTACGGTTTATTATGGCATAAGCTTTCATGGGGCCACAGCCATCAGATGCACAAAGTGAATCTTGAATTGGCAAACGTATATTCACTACTGTATGTCCCCGTTCCGCATCCCATGGGACTACAGGCGATGCATCAAGCTGAAGTGTGGACTGTGGCTTAGGAAAGTTTTTGCCACAATAAATGTGCTAGTCTTTAAAGTGTCACAAGATGCCTTGCCATTTTAAGAGGTCGATTCCCAGGCATCACAGAGCCATAGGACATGATAAATTCATTTGTGTGTGTGGCCCTGGGCACAAATCCCACATTTGCAAACCAACCAACATGTGATGTTGGACGAGTCAGTCCCAGCCAGGGTAACTCTGTATATGCCTTGCTGGCCTTTGTGCAAGGGGAAAGATGTTAAAGCATCACGTTGGCAAACTGCTTCTCCCTTTGGGTGTAATTATATGTGGAAGATAGCTGGTTCTCATCTGAAAAAACAGGAATTCGGTTTTTTGCTATCTTATCAAATTGCATATTATGGAAAGTAATAGTGTTGAGGAGAAGTTGATAAAAGCAGTGTTTTCCCAGTGTCCTTACGGTATAGAGAGCATATCTGGATGTTTGCCCAGTTCACGCAGAAGTGCTTTGACAAAAAACAGCGTGTTCCTAATAAAATTTAGGAAGCTGTGCACAGATGGGCGCCTGAGTGTGTCATTACCCATCATGGCCTTGCCAACAGTTGACAACTCAGCTGTGTCAATGACAAAGGAATGTGGAGGTTGTCATGCCCATTTCTTCTTAACTTCCCAGCTCTAGAGCCTGGAAGGAACTGTCAGAAGAGAACATACTGTATGTGACACATTGTTTTCCTCTTTCTGCTAGCAGCCAGGCACGAGGAAATAATTCCCTACACCATCACCACATGCCATCACCAGGGACCTCATCTGGCTTCCACTATTCATCCACCCTTAAATCCCTGGCTCTGATCAGTGGCTGGGAGAAGTTTGATGATGAGTCTCATAACGGTTTGTGGACAGAATCCACACACGCCACTATGGAAGGAATAGGAGCCCCTTTTTGGGCTAGGTGGAAACAGGGGCTCCCAAATGCCCTTTGTTAGGACCAAAAGGTATAGCAATAGTTGTCTTTTGTTACTGCTGTTCTGAGGACATGATACCACCACCTTCATCAGCCACAGAGATGCAAACACACACCAGAAAACCAGGAGGGTCAAGGGGTTTATTACTAAAATGAAGGATTAGCTAAACCTCTCTTAAGAGATGCTGGTTAGGAGGGAATGTCTGTAGTTGGGCATCACTGTCTTCCCCTGATATGCAACACTTCCCCATATACCTTCTGGATCAATAAGATGGGAGGAGCAGGTCAGGAAGAAAGAGTCAATGTCAACTCTACCATCTTGTGAGGAGTCTCACACAACTTATTTGAGGTATAATGAAAAGACAGCAAATTGTTAATTTATTATATTTTTACTGCCAGGCTGGGGGAAAAGATGTGCTTGTGGGATTTTTATTTTATTTTAATTCTCAGTTGCCCAAATAAAATGGTGCTTCTTGGGTGCAACGCACCTTCACTTGCTCAAAAGAGTTGACTAATAGCAGTTGACAGACACCTTCTATGAATCTGTGTCATCTTAGAAAACAAACAAACAACTATTGAAAGCTATTTGTGCAATCATTAGTATCCTGAGGCAATTCACGTAGGGGAAAGGAAGTGGGAAGAAGGAACCTCCCAATCTTGAGTGGAATAGGAGGGAACTCCCGGAGGAAGTGCTGAACATCATACCGCTTTTGACTAGAACCATTTTTCGGTGGGAGGGGAAGCGCTCTGTGTGACATCATCCATTTCACAAGAAAGGGGGGCAGCTTCTGGGCGTCAAGTCCAGGACTAAATATATTTCTTTGCTGAGGTTAAAGAAACCTCAGGAGGCAACTGAAAGCCATGGGCAATTTTCCGCTACCCTTGATAAAACAGGTAGAACTCTGCATCCCTTGTCTATGCCTGAGGCTGCAGGCCGAAGCAGCTGGGTGCTTTGTTTCCACGGCAACAGCAAAAGAGCCCAAGGGCAACGAGAAGTCGCCCAGAGGGGAACTCATCCATTCATTGAGCTGGTGTGGACATATTGGGGCAGATAATCAGCAGGAATAAGGCTTTCTATTCCCCCCACCACCGTTCTGGGACAGCCTGTGGACCAAACAGATGCCGTCAGGGCAAGACTTAAGGACAGAAATCTAGGGAGAATAAGAAAGATGGGCTTATCATAATGAATCTGAAGTGGAATCACAAAGTTAGAAGGAACCTCAAAATGGTAACCGTTACGATTCAGGTAACACCCGTTGCCCTCTAAAGAGAGCGGCCCTGTAAGACAATTACAAAATATAGGAAGCTGCCTTATATTGAGCAAGACCGTCGGGCCCATCTGGCACAATAATGTCGACGTGGACTGGCAGTGGCTTGCCAGGATTTCAGACGCGTCTTCCCATCCCTACCTGGAGAATGCTGGAGATTGTGAACCTGGGACTTTCTGCATGCAAAGCAGAGGTTCTATGGTTACGGCCCTTCCCCATTAACCCCGGAGTCTTAACTTACCTAACGGCACCACCGCAACGTAACTGCGTGTCTATGAGATGCTGGCATTGAAATCGCCCTGATATGCCTGATCCCAGGCGGGCCTAACTGGTACAATCAGGTGGAGATTAAAAAGCACAGGGTTACACGAAGGCCCCCAAATCTACAGCTAGGGTCTCAGAGAGAGGAGACGGCCAGAGACATGTGTGGGAGGTCCCCATTGCGGCAGAGTCCGGAGCTGGCAGGAATCAGGGCCCCTAGCACGTAGCATAGGCCGTGGCTTTGTCCCGGATGTACTGCAGGAGTTCGGTCACTTGTCCCTCCAGCTTCTGCAGCACAGTTGCTTTCTCCTTCATTTGTTTCTCGTTGGCCTCGAAGCGCCCTTCTAGCTCTGAAAAGAAGAGGCAGGCGTTTTTTCGAAGAAAGAGCAAGGCCCTGGTGACAACTGTTTTTCATATTCATCCAGTGCTTTTCCAGCTGCACTGGCTCCTGGGTGCAGTACAGGGTCAGATTTAAGGTGCTGGTTTTGACCTTTAAAGCCCTTCACGGCCTAGGACCCTCGTACCTACGGGACCGCCTCTCCTGGTATGCCCCACGGAGGACCTTAAGGTCCATAAATAGCAACACCCTAGAGGTCCCGGGCCCTAAGGAAGACAGATTAGCCTCAACCAGAGCCCGGGCTTTTTCAACACTGGCTCCGGCCTGGTGGAACACTCTGCCTCATGAGACCAGGACCCTGCAGGATCTGATTTCTTTCCCCAGGGCCTGTAAGACAGAGTTGTTCCGCCTGGCCTTTGGCTTGGAATCAACTTGATCCCCTTCCCCTCTTTCCTTTTTCCTTTCTCTTTTTGTGATGGAACTCCTATTTGGGGACTTCCCTGGCTTTTTTCTGGCCCATGTAGGACCAGTCTGGATAGCTGGCCTTGGTGAAGATTTGACGTATTCATCCCCAAAAAGTTTTTGATTTGAGTTTCTACTGAAACGAGGCTGCATTTTAATGTTGTACTTTAATCTTGTTTTTAATCAATTGTTTTTATACCTGGTGTTAGCCGCCCTGAGCCTGGTCTTGGCTGGGGAGGGCAGGGTATAAATAAAATTTATTATTATCATTATTAATGGAGAGGGAGTGGAAAAGGATGTGCCACAGGAGAAAGCACCCATGAAGCTGAGCTATGTACAGTGGTACCTCGGGTTACGTATGCTTCAGGTTACAGACTCCGCTAACCCAGACATATTACCTCGGGTTAAGAACTTTGCTTCAGGATGAGAACAGAAATTGTGCAGCCGTGGCGCAGCGGCAGCGGGAGGCCCCATTAGCTAAAGTGGTGCTTCAGGTTAAGAACAGTTTCAGGTTAAGAACTGACCTCCAGAACGAATTAAGTACTTAACCCAAGGTACCACTTTACTGGGTTCAGTCTCAGCCCTGACACATCACCATCTCTCAGTCTCAGCCGCATCCACAAAACACGGGGGGTAATAATAATGTGTGAGGCTCTCTGAAAACTCCAAACTGCTGTACACATTCCAACTTACTGTTACAGGCAACAACCAATGCGCGACCGTGCATGCACGCTGTATCCAGAAGTGACTTTTAAAATGGCAAAAGGGCCCTAAACCAGCCCAGAAGGAGCGGAAAAGGTGTGGGGAAAAGCGCCTAGCAATCCCATGAGCCATTGCACTGATCGTTGAGGCTGGAGGAGCGTTGGGGCTTGAGCAAGGAGGTTTAGAGGGAGCGATTGTGGTGGAGTTTGGTGTCTGCTGGTTTTTCAAAGGGGTTTCCAGAGGGTTAGAGGGTGCTTGCAGGCTTTTCCAATGGTGTTTCTAATACATGCGATTTCACTTGAAGGCTCAGAATGTAACCCGCGCCTAAATGGGGAGTTGCCTGTTTGTCTTCCTTTGATGCCAAACCTGTGCCCAATGCACTCAGTTGTAACTTCCTGAAAACCTCCAGACACCCTGCTATACAGGCCCCACCTCCCCAAAAACACACACGCCACCTGCTGAAGCATCACACCACCCCTTTCCTAGCTCAGAATGCTTCTCCTCTCCCTTATTTTGCATACCAAAATAGGACACGGGCTGTGTTTATATAGAAGTGTCAATAAGGGGGGGGGGGGAGGTGCCTTTAGAGTAAACATTTCCAACACCTTTTTTTTTTTTTGAGGTTGGGATCCTGCCCAACCACACCTGTGGTGTCCCTACCTTCCAGCTTTCTCTTGCTGCCCGTGGCCTTGTCCAAGAGATTCTGGGCTTCCTCCCTGAGGTTTTTCAGCCTGAGCATTGCATCTTGAGGCTGCTTGTCCACTTCTTCCTGCAACTTCTGGTATCTCCTCATCACTTTCTCCACCTCCTGGGGACACAGAGATTGAAGCTCACCACTACAGCAAAGGCTTGGAGGGACGCTAATGAGGTGCTAACTCTCTAGCCAATTATTTGGCTGGATTCCTCTAGTTCACATGAGATTCACTTCAGTTTGGTTCAGTAAGCCATGCCAGCCCAGGACCCACTTTCAGTTTAAGCATGCATTTGCGGATCCATTCCTTAATATTTTTTCTACCATATATTTGTACAGTACAGCTGCAGTTGAAGACTCGCCTTAGATCAGGCCATGACACAACCCACCTGTTAAAGGCCAATGTTTGGATTAACATTGTTTGCTTTGGTTATCTCCTGCTTGGACTACCATGATGCGTTCTACGTGGGGCTGCCTCTGAAAGTGACTCGGAAACGACAACTAATCCAGAATGCGGCTGCCAAACTGGTGACTGGGAGCAGCTGCCAGGACCATATAACACCAGTCATAAACGTCTCTATTGAGATCTCTATTGGCTCCCAGTACATTTCTGAGCACAATTCAAAATGTTGGTGCTGACCTTTAAAGCCTTAAATGGCTTCAGCCCGATATACCTCCACAGTTCAGCCTGGAAACTGAGGTCCAGCTCCGAGGCCCTTCTGGCGGTTCCCTGATTGTAAGAAGTGAGGTTACAGGGAACCAGGCATAGGGCCTTCTCTGTACAGTCAAATCTCAGGTTACAGAGGCTTCAGGTTGTGTTTTTTCGGGTTACGTACCCGCTGAAACCCGGAAGTACCGGAACAGGTTACTTCCGGGTTTTGGCAGTCGTGCATGCGCAGAAGCGCTAAATTGCGCTTTGCGCATGCGCAGAAGCGCTGAATCGCAACCTGTGCAGGCGCACCGCTACGGGTTGCGAACGCTGTGGATTGTGAATGTGCATCCTGCACGGATCACGTTTGCAACCCGAGCGTCCACTGTATTTGTGTCCACCCTGTGGAACACCCTCTTGTCAGACATTAAGGAAATAAGCAACTATTTGACTTTTAGAAGGCATCTGAAGGCAGCCCTGTATAGGGAAGTTTTTAATATTTGATGTTGTACTGTGGTTTTATAAATTGTTGGAAGCCACCCAGAGTGGCTGCAGCAACCCAGTCAGATGGGTAGCATAATAAATTACTTTATTATTGTTATTGTTATTATTAAATTGAATTCGGGTTTCTAATTTGGGGGAGAGGTTGCTTGAAAAAAATGGTTATGAGGGAAGAGTTGTCATGGAAGAAGGTGGAAGGAATTAATGCCGATGGCAGACAGGAAAATGCCAATCTGAGCCATGGAGAGTGTTGGCATCTATGTCCATGGCAAGAGACATGTGGGCAAGTTGACACAGTAGCTGTTGGCAGTGGTGGTGATCAGAGGGAAGAGGGACGCTCACATTTTCCAGCCTCCCCGCAGCAGTGGTGGCGCGCTCCGCTTTTCCCTTGGCCTCCTGGGCGAGTTTCTGATTGTTCTGCGACTTGTTTTGCAATGCGCTCACGTTCTGCGCCAGACCTTTGAGGCGGCTCTCCAGTTTCGACTCTGCGTCGACCAGTTTCTCGAGCTTGCGTCCGGCCTGAGAGAAAGAAAAACCGCAAGGCGCAGTCAAAACGTTGACCGATGAGAAAAAGAGGAAAGCCTACCTGGGCAGAACTTTTCACTTCAAGAAGCATCAGTGGCAGCAGGTGGGACTGCGAAAGTGGGACTGCATTGCTCTCCTGTTGTCCCAGCACCCGTGTGTTGCAGCTGGTTACAGGGGGAGGAGCAAGACAGGGAGGTGGGGCTTGGCACAGAGTTTGGAGCCTCGGATTGGCTCTGCTGCTGTGCCCGCATCATTACCAGTTCCCTGCTGCCTTGGGGAGACCTGAGAGCAAGGCAGCCCCACACCTGGTTCCCAGCCCATCACTTCGTAGCATCATGAAGGAAGGGACAATTGCAGGGCACATTTGCACCATCCGTTTTAATACAGCAAGGAAGTTGTTGCAAACCGACTTTTGTTTTGGCCTTGTGCCTGCTCTTTGACTGGCTTGGCATGTCTCTGCCATGGTGGCCACAGTGTGGCATTGCATTGGTTGAAATAAACCGTGGTTTAACGTGGATGAGCAGTGTGCTGCTGCTGCTCTGGAGCTGCCCACTGAAAGAGTAGAGGAAAGGTTTAAAGAAGCTTTTCTGGCCACCAGGTGGTTCAATTCATCTCACCTGTCTGACGCGTCCAGTCACAGCCTGGATGGCTTCCTTGGTTTTGTTCATAGCTTGCTCTGCTGCCTCCAGTTTGACCTTTGTTCCATTGAGTGCCGCGCGTGTTTCTGTGATGGTTTCTTGCACACCCTCCGCTCGCCCTCTGGGCATAAAGCATAACAGAGAGTTGGAGCACTGAAAAGACTAGCAATCTTACTAGTTTTTGTGGCTTAAGGACAAAAGCATTGTATATGCTTCTTCGTCAAACGTAGACTTACCAAGCTAAGTGTTGTCCAATCACACAAAAAATAGCAGATTGGAATTCCTCACACCCAACCCCAACCCCCATATTTTAAAGACCCCCCTCAAGGAATAAATTTGCAAAAAGGAAGCTTCATCCTCCTAAAATGGCACACCCTAATAAGCCAAGCTACTATTAATATTAGTACTATTTATTTATTAGATTCATTAGTCACTCAATACCCAAAACAAAAAAAATTCCTTCCAGTAGCACCTTAAAGACCAACTAAGTTAGTTCTTGGTATGAGCTTTCGTGTGCATGCACACTTCTTCAGATACCCTTTGACTGGCCTGGCATGTCTGCTCTTTGAAGTATCTGAAGAAGTGTGCATGCACACAAAAGCTCATACCAAGAACTAACTTAGTTGGTCTTTAAGGTGCTACTGGAAGGATTTTGTTTTGTTTTGACTATGGCAGACCAACACGGCTACCTATCTGTAACTCATTACCCAAAGTTTTCCAAGCAATTTGCATTTTAAGCAATTTAAAAACATAAAGATAAATACATAATACCACTGACAAATTCAAACCCAAACACCTATTGTTTTGGGTATTGCTCATAAGTCATGCCAAAACACATTCACATGCATTGCAGAGGAGCTGGCCACAATTCTTGGGGCTTGTTTTAGCTTTTCCAGGATACAGTTTACAATAACCCTGATAAAAACTGGCCCCATTGCCCAGCCAGTTTTTACAGTAATGACCAGAAGCTGGTGATTATTGCTATGATATCAGGACTTGAACAAATTATGACATTGTAAAATATGCAATTAGATTAACATAAAAAAGCTCAGTTAGCAAAAATAAAACCTGGGGGTCCCTCCCCCCATCGACATAGAGACTCACTTAGCTAGTTCCGCTTTTGCCAAGAGTTCCCTGGTACGGTTCAGGCTGTGCACCGTGTCGTTCAGGATAATGTCCACCCCGTCCAGCTGACTGATTCTATCCCGGATGTCCTTAATCAGGTTGCTGATCTGATCAGGGCTGCTGGGTAGGGAGATGTTGAGGACCTGCTGAGCCACAAGCTCAATGCTCTCAGGATCAGCACCTTCTTCTATGGAGACAAGAACAGGCCTGGAACTATCCATCCTTGTTTCCCATCCACCCATGTAGGTCTTGGCACAGGGCCGCCTTTACCCGGGGTGCAAGGGGTGCCGTGCACCCGGGCGCCAGATTCTGGGGGGTGCCAAATGTATACCTACTGTATACCGGTCCCTCTCAATCAGCAGCAGTGAAAAGCAATGGAGTGAAAGTCTCCCCCCCCCCCGGTTGCTCTGTTACTTGTAGCATCAAATACTGTGGTACCTCAGGTTACATACGCTTCAGGTTACATTTGCTTCAGGTTACAGACTCTGCTAACCCAGAAATAGTGCTTCAGGTTAAGAACTTTACTTCAGGATGAGAACAGAAATTGTGCTCCGGCAGCACAGCAGCAGCGGGAGGCTCCATTAGCTAAAGTGGTGCTTCAGGTTAAGAACAGTTTCAGGTTAAGAACGGACCTCCAGAACGAATTAAGTGCTTAACTCGAGGTACCACTGTACTCCCAATGAGTCAGGAAACAAGCATTTTTTTTCTGTTGCGTCGTTGTTACAGGTGAGCAATTTCCCCACTCCCCCCCCCAAAAGCTTAACAACATTTAGTTTGCGTCCCCCTAAAAACAGGTCAACAACTTTGGCTTCCCCCCTTGGGGGCGGCTAAACTAAATTTGGGGGCGCTGGGCGGATCTTTGCACCCTGGCGGCCCATATGCTAAAGACGGCCCTGCCTTGGCACACACACACAGCCCTAAATCTAGATGTCCAAATACCAACATTGCCACAGCACAACTTAGTGCAAATATGCTTGCCTATATAACCTGTACATTCCCCCACTGCCGCCTGCCCTGTCTGCGAGCTGTTTTAAAAATGTTTTTAATATTGTGTTTTAATCATTGTAAGCTGCCCTGCGACCTCAGGGCAAAGGGCAGGTGATTAACAACATCACTGCATCCATCCCTTTGCATGTCACATTGGACTGGTGTTCAGAGCAAGCCTGATGTTCTGCTACCTGCTAGGAAGTCCTTTATCCTCTGGATAAATTCCCGCAGCTTGGCCGTCGACTTCTCCACACGGTTCCGGGCCCCCTGTGCACGGTCCAGAGTGTCCTGAGCATGGCTCCTGGCATTCTGCGCCAAGTCCTGAATTTCTTGCACCTAAGAGTGAACACTGCAGCTTAGTACCCCATAGCAAACAGCCAGGCAATGAGCTGTGTCAGCTGTGGGGAGTGGAGCAGAGCGGAAAAGGGGAAAAGGAAGAGGTTTGGAGAGGATGTGTGCCCAACAGGGCTGTCTTAAGTATATCCAGCGCTGTGGTGCAGAGAAACCTCCGCCCCCCCCCATTTCCGAGTTAACAACCTTTTTACGATGCTGCGGGCAGCTTTGTGGGGCTGGAGGAGGCGGGCAGCGGCTGGAGGGCCGCTCCTCTGGTGGGGAAGAGGCAGAGCCTCCAGGCATGGCACTGCTTCAGTGAGGCGGGCGAGGGCAGCGAGCTGATGCCAGGAGGCGGCGCATCCAGCCTCCGCTTTTTCCCTGGCACCCTCCAGAACTTGGTGCCCTGGCGCCCCGTGCCACTTGCCTCTATGGGCAAGACGCCCCTGTGTGCCATGAAGTTAAAGAAAATCCTCTACTTGCATTATACAGGCAGATTTCAGGGAGGGAAAGCAAAACACTTTTGACTTTTCCCACCCTTTGGAAACTTCACCATTCTGCTAGCCAGCTCAGGTGTGCAGCTGGGAGTCAGCCCCAAACCCTTTAAAGTACCGTATTTCTCGCTCTATAAGACGCACCAGACCACAAGACGCACCTAGTTTTTGGAGGAGGAAAACAAGAAAACAAATATTCTGAATCTCAGAAGCCAGAACAGCAAGAGGGATCTCTGCGCAGTGAAAGCAGCAATCCCTCTTGCTGTTCTGGCTTCTGGGATAGCTGCGCAGCCTGCATTCGCTCCATAAGACGCACACACATTTCCCCTTACTTTTTAGGAGGGAAAAAGTGAGTCTTATAGAGCAAAAAATACGGTACTATGTAGCTGAGCAGGAGAAGATCCCAGGAGGGTGGGAAAGAACAAAAAGGCCTCGCTTTTTCTTTCACCCTCCTGAAACTTTCCATCCTAAAGAGAGGCACAAGGTTTCTGTCCCAAGCTGACAGGAGCCCAACCCTTGAATAAATCTGCAGTGAAATCTTTGCCTCCATGTGAATGGCATTTCTTCTTAACCTCTTTACATACACTTCTGCTGCCACTGTACCTTGCTAGCAATGGTGCCCAGGTGCCTTGCGCTGCGCTCCAGCTGGCTGGAGATGTTCTGAGCTGTAGAGAGGGCCTTCATGGACACAGGCAGTGCTCCAGTGCAGCCGGGGCCTCCGCAGTGCCGCTGACCTAAGCTGTCCCGGCAGGAAGCCCCTCCGCACGGGGTCTGCTCACAGCCCTCTTCTCCAGAAGCACCACAGATCTAGAGCAAGAGGAGTCCAAAATCAGGGCAGGGAAACAGGAGTCTGGTGAAAGCCCCATCCCTTGCATAGAAAAATGGAACGGGAGAAAGGAGGGCCAGAACTGGGGGCAGGAGAAAGTGAGGTTCTCATCTCCCCCCATTTCCCCATTTCCATGTTAGCCTGAAAATATTTTTCGAACAATCCCCCATAAAGATTCACCAGCAAATTTTGATGCAAATTTACCCTTATATACAGCGTTTTGTATTCTGTTCCCCCGCCCAATGCAGTAAGCCTCAGAGCAACTTATAAATTATTATTATTATTATTATTATTATTATTATTATTATTATTATTATTATTGTTATTATTACTGCCCCACCCATCTGGCTGGGTTTCCCCTGCCACTCTGGGCGGCTCCCAACAGAATAATAATAATAATAATAAAGTGATAAAACGTCAAACATTAAAAACATAACATTATGCAAGTGTTATGTTCCAGGGATCATGTCTAAAGCCAAAATTTCATAAAGTCAAAATACACTGGGTTCAAGCGCAGGCGAGATGGCCAAAATCATTTTTCCTGGAACCCTGCCCCACTTTCCATTTTATTTTTATTTCCTGCCATGGATGTAAAGCGAAATGCACACTAGTTAAATGTATGTAAGGTCGGGGCTTACTGGATGCACATCTTTACAAAGCGCCGCTCCCTGATATAATGTGTTTTTGTATCTCCCCCCCCCCCACTAAAAACATGCACACTTTATCCTAGCACTTGTATCTTTGTACACATGACTTGGCTGGAGAATCGTACTGCAAAATTATGAGGACGAATTCCAAACAATGGCTACCACCCCACCACCCCAACCCGGTTTGCATAGTGTTTCAGAAAGCGCAAATTAGCTCTTCGATCCAGAATTTCCACCCAATCCCTATCACCCAGGCCACAGCTCTCCTCTCTAACAAACACCTCTCCGCTCCCTTCCGTTCTCTTGCCCGCACCCTCGCCCTGAATAATAACTCGCCTTCTGGTTGATCCTGCTCAGACTGAGGCTGCTGGCCTTTTTCTGGAGGTCGCGCAAAGACTTCCGCTGAGCAGCTGCCGTCTTGCGGAAAGCATCCCCCCTGCGTCTCAGGAGCTCAACGGTGGCCTGATGCGTGAGCTTGGACTGTCCCACCGGGCTCCGAGGGCCGTGGACGGAGCTGTTTGCTTGCTGCTGGGCCAGCTGTGACTCCTGGAAGAATCCCAGGATGCTTTGGAAAGACTCTGCCGGCCCAAAAGAGGTACATTTCAGGGGTGGCCCCGTGACCCATGCCTAGATCCTTCTTCTGCCCGGATACTGCCCCCCACATTTCTTACTGTTGAAGCTGGCGTTAGTCATCCTCTGCAGCTGGCTGTTGAGGTAGCTGACGGTGCGGTTGAGCTCCCCCAGCTCTTGGCTCAGCGCATTCAGACGCCTCTTTTGCCCGCCAGCTTCCTTCTCGGTGCCGTCCAGGTGTGAGTCTGTAGCCTGCAGCTGCTGCCAGAGCTCATCTGTGTCCGCCCTAGCGGTGGGAAGGAATACAGCATGTATGTCCAACTCAGCTGCGGCACTTGTTGGGCAAAGCGCTATCTCGTAGGCCTACCTATAGAGAGGTTAGGCTGGCCTCAGCTAGAGCCAGGGCTTTCTCAGCTGTGGCTCCAATCTTGTGGAAGGCTCTGTCACAAGAGACTAGGGCCCTGTGGGACTTGACATCTTTCCGCAGGGCCTGCAAGACAGAGCTGCTCCACCAGGCCTTTGGCCAGGGCACAGCATGACTCCCTCCTTTGGCAATCTTCACAGAACTTTAGCCTAATGGTTGCCATCAATTTGAGTTGAACTAATTTTATAATGAAATGATTTTAGAATGTTGTATTATTTTATTGTCGGGAGGGTTGTCGGGAGGGGGAAAAGCAGGATAGAAATAAGGCACGCAAAATGATTCAAGTGCTGCACATCCCCAAAGCTGGGTGGCAAGGGAGAATACAAGGTGGATAGGACTGCATTACCAAATTTTGTTGGTTTATCGGAGCCAGAGAGTACAAACTGAAGGCTTTTGCAGATGACTTAGTTTTGACTCTACAGGAGCCAGACACTAGTACAAAAAGAGTTTTAGAACTAATCCGAGTTTTTGGTCAGGTAGCAGGATTTAAATTGAACAAACAAAAAACCAAGGTCTTGGAAAAAAACTTAACAAGCGTGGAAAGAGAGAGGTTTCAAGAGGAAACTGGTTTAATTATGGCAAAAAAAGTGAAATACCTGGGAATTAATATGACACCTAAAAATGTGAATTTATTTAAAGACAATTATGATAAATGTTGGACTGAGATTAAGAAGGATCTAGAAATATGGTCGAACTTGAAGCTTACCTTGCTAGGACGAATTGCAGTGATTAAAATGAATGTATTGTCTAGAATGTTATTTTTGTTTCAGACATTACAAATTGTGGATAAATTGAATTGTTTCAAGAAGTGGCAGAAAGATATATCTAAATTTGTCTGGCAGGGCAAAAAGCCCAGAATAAACTTTAAGATACTCACTGATTCAAAAGAAAGAGGGGGATTTGCCCTGCCAGACTTAAGACTGTACTATGAATCGGCAGCTTTCTGCTGGTTGAAAGACTGGCTACTACTTGAAAACGCAGACATTCTGGATTTGGAAGGTTTTAATAACATGTTTGGTTGGCATGCATATATCTGGTATGGCAAGGTTAAAGTGCACAAGGGTTTTAAAAACCATATTGTCAGGAAAGCATTATATAATGTTTGGACTCGGTATAAGGATTTGCTGGAAAATAAAACTCCCAGGTGGTTATCACCAATGGAGGCTAAAGAGGTGAAGAAGCTAAACACGAGAACCAACTGGCCAAAATATTCTGAGATTTTAGAAATAGAGAGTGGCGAATTTAAATTACAGAGTTTTGAGAAGATAAAGTCCAAGGTACGAGATTGGCTCCATTATTATCAAATAATGGAGGCCTTTAAACAAGACAGGAAAATTGGGTTCCAGGTGGAAAAATCGAAATTAGAAACTGAATTGTTAGAATCCAATACTAAGAACCTATCAAAGATGTATAACTTGCTGTTGAAGTGGAATACAATTGATGAAACTGTTAAATCAGCAATGGCTAGATGGGCACAGGACCTAGGACATGACATTATGTTCGCTGACTGGGAACAGTTGTGGACCACAGGTATAAAATTTACGGCTTGTAATGCCTTAAGAGAAAACATTATGAAAATGATTTATAGGTGGTACATGACCCCAGTCAAGCTTGCTAAGATTTATCATTTGCCCAATAATAAATGCTGGAAATGTAATGAGACTGAAGGTACCTTCTTTCACCTTTGGTGGACCTGCCCGAAGATTAAAGCTTTCTGGGAAATGATTTATAATGAAATTAAGAAAGTACTTAAATGTACTTTTCATAAGAAACCAGAGGCATTTCTTTTGGGTATGGTGGGCCAACTGGTGCCAAGGAGGGACAAGATCTTTTTTATGTACGCCACAACGGCAGCAAGGATTCTACTAGCAAAGTATTGGAAGACACTAGAGCTACCCACGCTGGAAGAATGGCAGGCGAAAGTGATTGACTTTATGGGACTGGCAGAAATGACCGGCAGAATCCGCGACCAGGAGAAAGAAACTGTGGAGGAAGATTGGAAGAAGTTTAAAGTATATCTTAAAAATCGCTATAAAATTGAGGAGTGTTAAAGTGTGAAGGGAAAGGAAGATGTAAAATTACAGCTGTATTTATTCTTTTTCATTTATTGTGATATTGAAAAGGAGAATAAGTTTAAATATTAATTGGTTAAAAGAGTTGCTGAAAAATTGTGAAACTAGGATGCAAAAAGGGGAAGGTATGGGGAAGTCCGAGAAAAGAGGCTTATGAAAAGGAGGTTAAGAAAGTTGGATCTATGTTTTCTTTTTGTGTGTGTCTGGTTGTTGTATGTATTGTTTAGTGTTGCTGTGTCGATAAAATTGGAAAATCAATAAAAAATTATTTTTAAAAAAAACCACCAAATTTTGTTGGTTTATAGAGCTCTCTCACCACCACGCCTTTTGTCTAATGGTTTTGGGAACTGTAGTGCTGATAACTCTCTAAGCTGGAATGTGTGCAGAGGAGATGGTCAAGGGTCTGGAAACCACGCCGTATGAGGAACAGTCGAAGGAGCTGGGTATGTTTAGCATGGAAAAGAGGAGACTAAGAGGAGATATGATAGCCATGTTCAACTATCTAAAGGGCTGTCACATGGAAGATGGAGCAAGCACGTTTTGCTCTGCTCTGGAGGCTGGGACCCGAACCAATGGCTTCATGTTACTAGAAAGGAGATTCCGACTAACCACCAGGAAGAACTTTCTGACAGTAAGAGCTGTTTGGCAGAGGAACGGACTCCTTCGGGAGGTGGTGCACTCTTCTTGCTGGGAAGTTTTTTAAAACAGAGGCCGGAGGGCCATCGGTCAGGGATGCTTTAGTTGAGATTCCTGCACCGTAGGACTAGACGACACTCGGGTCCCTTCTAGCTCTACATTTCCATGATTCTGTGATTCTATAACTTCTAGCTCCTTTATCCCCACACCCCAAATTAAGATGTCCAGGAGTGGATGCTTGTTAATCGGTTTTTCAATCTGGATGTGCCCACAGAGGAAAAACTTGAAGCACAAAGGTTATCAAATCCTTCAATTTCTGGCATGCACAAACCGAATAAAAAAACCAGACCATTTCACGCTTAACAACTTGTTAAGTGTGTAAGGACAAAATAAGTAATTATAATTTATAAGTTTTCATGTTATTTTATTTTGTGAAAGCAACTAGAAAAAATATTATGTTGGGAAGATCTCACACAGGTGAAGGGAAGCAGTGGGGAGGAGGGGAGGGTTAGGTTGAATTTGGGAAATAAAATAATATATGGGACAGCAAAGGATATAATAGATTCTTATAGAATAGTAATATATTGTAACCAGAATAGAAGTTAAAAAGGGGAAGTAGATGTATTTTTAGTATTTCATTATCATAATAGTTATTATTATTTCTTATTGGTAGAAGGCAATGTTAACTCAGACTTCTTTGTTTTGCTGTCTGTATAATCTTCTTAAAACAACAACAGCCCAACCTCTCTCACCACCAAAGAAACACAAATGAACAGCACGAGCAACGCTGACACCAAACCCTACATACATTAAGCAAAATAGAAACATTGCCACCCGACCCCCCCATCTCCCCCCCCCAATGTCTCAGCAAATGAAACTGATTTGGAAAAATGTTACATGGAAAAAAAACGAGAGACATTACACATACTTCTGTAAAACAAGAAAATCTTTAATACAGTGGTACCTCAGGTTACACACGCTTCAGGTTACAGACTCCGCTAAGCCAGAAATAGTGCTTCAGGGTAAGAACTTTGCTTCAGGATGAGAACAGAAATCGTGCTCCGGCGGCGCGGCAGCAGCAGGAGGCCCCATTAGCTAAAGTGGTGCTTCAGGTTAAGAACAGTTTCAGGTTAAGAACAGACCTCCGGAATGAATTAAGTATGTAACCAGAGGTACCATTGTAATAATAATTTAAAAAACCAACAACAGACCATTCCCCCTTTTCTGCTTCCCTCCAATTCCACCTCACGTCTCCTTACCTGGTATCTTCCAGAAGGGCACTGAGCTGCTGCAACAGGGGAGTGCTTGGACTGCTGCCGTCCCCAAGGAGCCGCTCGACGTCACCCAGCCTGTCCTCCAGGTCGCGCATGCGGCTGCTGCTGGCCGCCGGGATGGGCCCCCCTTCCTTCAGGGCCTGAACTGTGCCCTGCAACCTCCGCAGCTGTTCCCAGAGCTGTGCCAGAACCGCGTCCCACTGGCCGAAGCAAGGGTGGCAGGGGGAGCAACGGGGGAAGTTCTGCTGGAAGCCCCGCCGGCACTGGTCGCAGCGCGGCCCCGTGAAGCCACCTCGGCAGGGGCAGTGCCCAGTGAGACGGTCACACTGCAGGCTCTCGGACCCTGTGGGGTCACACTCACAAGCTGCAGGGGGCAAAAACCGGAGGTCATTCCCCAAGCAAGCTTTGGCTTTAGTTTGTTTACGTACCATTTCATTCCGAACCAGTACAAAAGCCAGTTGCACCACATTGAAACACAGTGGTACCTCGGGTTACATACGCTTCAGGTTACATAAGCTTCAGGTTACACACTCCGCTAACCCAGAAATAGTGCTTCAGGTTAAGAACTTTGCTTCAGGATAAGAACAAAAATCGGGCTCCGGCGGCCCGGCGGCAGCAGGAGGCCCCATTAGCTAAAGCGGTGCTTCAGGTTAAGAACAGTTTCAGGTTAAGAACGAATTAAGTACTTTAACCTGAGGTACCACTGTATAAGCACGCACCATTAAAACACACCATACAAAACATTACAGAAAGACAGTACGAGTGGACTCTCTGTGCCCTTACCACAGCAAAAAGACTGATACTGATGAACTGGAAGAATAACAACACGGCTCCCTACTGTGATTTTATTGGTGATTTTATTGGTGTTAGCCGCCCTGAGCCCAGCTCTGGCTGGGGAGGGCGGGGTATAAATAAAAATTCATTATTATTATTATTATTTTATTATTCTACGATTGGATTGAAGACTTCTATAAACTCGCAACATATGAACAACTTGGATATAAACGCAGACTTGCTGCAAACAAATTCAATGATATTTGGAATCCATTCTTACAAATATTGTAATAGGTTAAGATCTGGTGCAGTACAATAACAACCTTGTAAAGTATACAGTTTTGAGGGTTTTCCCCCTCCCCCCCTTCATTTTCCCTTCTACACGGTTTCTGTTTCTCTTTTGCTTTCTCTCTCTTTTATTTACATATCACCATGTTTAGTGCACATGTAATTAAGTACGTTTTGAACTTTCGATAAAGATGTTTAAAACACACACACACAATAGAACCATCATTCTAGAACAATGCAGCAATCGTAATAGTTCAATATGCTAAAGATACACAGCCCACGTGTGTTTTTGTGGGAAGACTTGGCAAAAGCAGCGGTTATCCCATAACTCACTTGCAAAGAAGAATCAGCTTGCACAGTTGCCTACCAGTCAATAGGCCAGGGGAGGCATTTCTTTAGGGCCAACAATATTGGGGCAACCAGCATTAGCAGAGAAGCACAGGGTGCTCAAGTAAGGCATTGTCAGAGAACCTGAGCTTCTAATGCCAGGAGGTGGGGAAACTCATCCAGATCCCCTATCCCTCATGGGCCAAATTTGACAGGTGGGTGGGGTTAGCCATCTGTCAATCACCTGACCTCACAATGCAGCGCTCACACACAATGTTTGGAGCGGAAGATTCTCGCTTGCACTGCGCTCTCGTACTCACCTAGACATTCCCGTTCCGGATCCCCCCAGTGATCTTCTTGACAGTGGGAGCAAACACGGCCCCCGAAGCCCGGCTGGCAGTGGCATTGCCCTGTGAACTAAAAAAAGGGGAAGGTGAGGCGGTGGTAGTAGGGCTGGAAGCTGGTGCACAAGCCACCCAGGTGCCTCCCCCTCTTAGGCTAACTTTACCATGTTGCAGTCCGACCGTAACGAATGGGCAGGGTCACAGCTGCACGGCTGACACCCCACGTCACTGCCGAAGCCCCAGAAGTTGGGGGCGCACCTGTCACAGTTCTTATCTACCACGTTGGGGCGGCAGGGGCAATTGCCTGTAGTTCGATCGCAGTGGCAGATGCCTTTGGAGCAGTGTGAGGGCAGCGTGCCCTGCTCGTTGCAGGTACAGCCTTGGGAAAAGAGAATTTATCTTATTGCTGCCAGCGTTTTCAAATGCACACAATTTCCCCCCATATATTAAATAAATGTTTCCCTGTCTTCTCTAAACGTATGTTCTTATTGTTCTCTTATTCTATGTGTTAAGTCTGCAAGCTGCGCATATTCTGGCAGCTTAATTTGCCGTTCTTCTTTAGTTGGGACCTCACTCGTTTTCCATTTTTAGGCTAACGAAACACAGGCCACAGTAATAGCATACATAAGGTAAAGGGACCCCTGACCATTAGGTCCAGTCGCGGACGACTCTGGGGTTGTGGGGCTCATCTCGCTTTACTGGCTGAGGGAGCCGGTGTTTGTCCGCAGACAGTTTTTCTGGGTCATGTGGCCAGCATGACTAAGCCGCTTCTGGCTAACCAGAGCAGCGCACGGAAACACCGTTTACCTTCCCGCCAAAGCAGTACCTATTTATCTCCTTGCACTTTGATGTGCTTTAGAACTGCTAGGTTGGCAGGAGCAGGGACCAAGCAACGGGAGCTCACCCTGTTGCAGGGATTCGAACTGCCGACCTGCTGATCGGCAAGCCCTAGGCTCTGCGGTTTAACCCACAGCGCCACCCGCGTCCCTCTGTAGTAGCATACATAAATAACCTTTTCTGACACCTGGGAATTTCAGTCTGAATTATCCCCAACAATAAGGACTCTGGTTTTGGGGGGGAAAGACCTTTTAAACATTTTTTTAATTCATTATGGATCATTTCCCAGTACTCTTTTACCCTTTTACAAGCCCACCACATGCGAAAGAATGTTCCCTCAACCCCTTTGCATCTCCAGCACGTATCTGATTCGGTCTTATACATCTTAGCAAGCTTACTCGGTGTTAAATACAGTGGTACCTTGGGTTGCATACGCTTCAGGTTACATACGCTTCAGGTTACAAACTTCACTAACCCAGAAATAGTGCTTCAGGTTAAGAACTTTGCTTCAGGATGAGAACAGAAATTGTGCTCCGGCGGTGTGGCAGCAGCAGAAGGCCCCATTAGCTAAAGTGGTGCTTCAGGTTAAGAACAGCTTCAGGTTAAGAACAGTTTCAGGTTAAATATGGACCTCCGGAACGACTTAAATACTTAACCTGAGGTACCACTGTACCACCTGTAAATCATTTTCAGGTACTTGTCCTTCAAAGAATAACATTTTCACTTTCCACCAACCCTGCTCATCTTCACTAGCAAACTCTTATTTGTTCTCTGTTCTCCAGCATCTTGCTGCTGCTTTCTTCACTACCACCCCTAACAATTGCTGCCTAAAGTGACCACCTCACTCTACCTAATGAACAGGGTCAGCCCTGTTCCATGGACTGCAGATCTACTCAAGCCTGCCACACCCTCCTTCCTCTAGGCTTCACAGGGACCACCAGCCACAACAAAGCCCACGAAACACGACCTCTCATTCTCAAATCACAAGTTCCTCCCAGCCATCCTCACAATCCAGGCCCGGCCACCCTACTCACGTCGGCAGCTACGCTGGAAGGCATTGCCGTAGTAGCCAGGCTGGCACTCAGAACAGTGGGGCCCGCCAGTGTGGTAAAGGCAGCGAAGGCATTGGCCGCTGTGCGGATCACAGGCTTCGGGGTCGCTGGGGTCAATGTTGTTGTTGCACTGGCAGGGGCGGCAGGCTCCACCTTCCTGCTCAGGGGCTCCAAAATAGCCAGGCGAGCAGTGGTCACACCGCGGTCCTGCCAGAGACATGGGACATTATTGAGGAGTGGGAGAAGGATATGTAGACCCAAACTGCAGTCAAACCAACAATACATGCTTTTCTAGATGGGCACACGAAGGGGTTGTGGCTCACAGGGCTTTTGCGAGAGAGAACTCGGTGAGATCACTTCCTTTGTTTACCTTGGCAGGAAGCTGTAGCCCAACATATTTCCTTCCTGCCTGGGCAGCCCTCGCCACACTTCCAAGCTGACCAAACGTACGTGTCTGAGCTCTGCAGCTCAGACACTATTTCTGAACTTACATTTTGTACTTTTGTGACTTAGATCGTAGTTATAAACCTGCCTTCATTTTGCTTCTGTAACTGCCGCTTCAAGAGCTGGATTATGTAAGTAAATGCTACTTTTATTTCTTCACAAAACAAAGTGTGATTGTTGTTTTTAAGGGGAAGAAAAGGGGTGACAGTATTCCTTAAAGCGTTCTGGATTATTATTTCTAGAAGGTTAAATCAACCTCGTTTTAGCAAACGATGGCACTCTGCTGATTTCACTCACATGAACAAGGAAGGGCAGTAACTAAACAATATATCCTCTCCTAGTGCCTAAATCCATTCCTACAGAACACACAATTACTTAGTGATGGCCATTTCTCCTCTTTTCTCACTATGGCTCAATGGGAAGTGGAACTCTGTTGAAATGTTTTCGCTGACCTTTATCACGACAACTAGAAAGGTTGTTGCCAGGTCAGAAAAACTGGGAGCTCCTTCACCTCCTTTTGTGTACCTCTTCACAATCAACCAATTCTATTGTGTTTCTGGTAAAGGGTAGAGGTGGGTCTAGGAAGGGTAGGGGCATGGAGATGCTAGAATTCAAGGCAAGAAGGAAGACTGTACAGCTAGTTAGGTTCAGGGGCTCAGTGGTGCATGTGTTTACATGTGCAGAGAATCAAGAGAAGGGGAGACAGATCCAGGCTGCACAACATACAACCCACCAAGCTGAATGCAGTCAACTAGTCTGGGCTACCACCCAGGAGGACTCCCCTGCTCAGCGCCTGAAGGCCCCAGTCCTGCCACTCAACACCTGGCCCAGGGCAGGGCCTGATGGGCTCTATAAAGGACTGCTGCTGCTGCTGGGCAGAGAGGGCTCCGTTTTGTTTTGTTTTTTGTTTAAATTGCTGTTATTTTTTTACCTATGTCATTTTAAACTGTGATATTAATGCTGTATTCTTAAGTTTTAGATTTGGATTTATGTGGAAATTGTTTCCGATTTGGTTGTGTATTTTTTTGATGTGGGTTATTTATTATGACTTTTGTAATTACGTAAATCTTGTTATGCTGTAAGCTGCCTTGAGCATTGTTTTTTAACTGTGGAAAGGCGGCATACAAATAAAAAATGATGATGATGATGATGAGTCACAAATATGAAAGCCTATCAGGGACTTGGTAAATTTGCTGGTTGTGCCACCAGCCTAACATGTGGAATGCCCATCACCTAGCAGATTATGAAACCTGGATGGAGGGTGTTCTTTTTTCTGTAAGTCATCCGTTGAACACGTCATAATAGCAGGATCATAAGACTGATTCAGCGCATTAGTCCATCTAGCTCAGTACTGTTTACTCTGACTGGCAGAGTTTCAGGCAGGGGTGTTTCACAGCCCTACGTGGAAATGTCAGGGGTCGAACCCGGGACCTTCTGAATTCAAAGAAGATGCTGTGCAATTGAGTCACGGCCCTTCATGGAGCACAGAGGCAGTCTGAAAGGGCAGTGGAGGTGTGCTAGAGGACAGTCTTGCGGAGGCTGTGTCCTCAAAATGGCAACTTATTTAACTGCATCCCTTGCCCTTTCGATACGCCTTACCTGTATAGCCCGGAGCACAAAGGCAAACAATCTGATTGGTTTCCCTGTCGGTATGGCAGGAGATGCCGTGATAGTGCCGAGACCCTGGATACCCAGGGCAAGGGCAGGGACGGCACTGTTGCCCTGAGCCCAAGACGGGGTCTCCATAGTAACCATCCAAGCACCTGTGATGGGGTAAAAAAAGGAGAACAGAGGCAGTAAGAGCAACCTTAGGTGGTTGTTGTTGTTAGTAGTAATTTATTACATGCCCTTCATCCTAATGCCCAGCAATTAAAAACACAATATTAAAAACAATTCAAAACTACTTACAACCACAAAAGTAGGGTGGGTCCTAAAAATATGCACCTCAAATGTCAAATTATCACCTGTTCTTCCTGGCCACAGCTGGTTTTGCCCCAGTATAAGCCTTATTAGTTTAATCTGAAGCCCCATCCCACAGTTTAGCCTCTTCACAATATACTCCCGGCCTAAGGCTTCCTCCGCTTTCAATCCTTCTCACAGTGTCTCTCTCCTCCAGTAATCTTCCCGTAGAATCTCCCTGTGTCCTCCTAAAACAAGCTAACAGTGCCTGCTCTAATCTCTTCCTTGAAGGCTGGTATCAGGGGACCAAGCTGTGCTGCAGGATTCAGAAAAAAATGTATCTCCTCTCTGCCTCTCTGTCTCCCTCCCTCGCGCCCTCTCCCTTTCTCTCTCTCTCTGTGTGTGTGTGTGTGTGTGTGTGTGTGTGTGTGTGTGTGTGTCTGGGCAGAACATCCATGTTTGAGATGGGAAAATGTGGGAAATGGGGCTGTTTGACTCTAACAAAAAAAGACTGTTGTCTTTTTTCCAATCTGCTGCAATGAAACTCTTTAATAAGGGGAATATTTAGTGTTTCTTGTCAAATACCAGCACCAATCTTCTGAAGGAAAGGGACTCTGTCAGTCAATGCTTGTCCACCCCCTCCCATCCCATTTTCCAATCAAGAGTCGCCCAGTCATAAGGAACTCAGCCCTCCACACTGCAACATTTTATTGCAGTTGGGATCCCGTCACATTTTCCCACGAATCCCACATGCGTACCTCTCACAATGGCGGCCAGCTGTGTAATCGCGGCACCGGTGGCAGGCCCCCGTGTGCAAGTCACACTCCTCTGAGTGCCCATTGCAGTGGCAAGGCCGGCAGGTTGGGAAGCCCCACTGGCCTGGTGGGCACTGGTCGCACTGGCGTCCAATGGCACCATGTTGGCACCGGCATTGCCCGCTTACTGGTTCGCAGATCCTGGAGACTGAGCCTTCGGGGGAACAGGCGCAGGCTGTGGGGACAAGGGCCAATGCTTTCAGCATGACAGGTGAGGGTGCATTAACCATTAGAAATTATGGCACAGTTCTCTGGAAAGTCCCTAATATGGAGATTGCGCCCAATTTCCTGGCGCAGGGTAGTTTCAGAGAGTTCAACGTGGCAGCTATTGCCAAATCCACAAGTCAGGAAGCTCTTCCAAAACACAGCTCCTTAACCTCTAGTAGTAACCACCCAGGCTGACAGGGTGAAAGGATAATGGGGTGGGGTGGCAGCAACGTTAAGTGAGTCTAGCAGTGGTCATGTTGACCTAGGACCCAGAATCCCTGGGTTCAAATCCTCACACAGACCTGGGGGGCGGAGGGGGGGGACACTAGAAAGTATTGTGCCAACTTAAAGATTAACAATTTCTAGGTACTGGACAAGGCCTTTGATTGTTTCTGCTGCAAGAGACTAATAAGGCAAGGCTGCCCGTTCGGAAACATTTACCTCACAGGGTGGCTGTTAGGGTAAAATTGGAGAGGAAAAGAGAACCATGAAGGCCGCCCTGAGCTCCTTGGAGAAAGGTTGGGACAATAATAATAATAATAATCATCATCATCATCATCAATATGAAGATGGTTACTTAATCCCATCTCCTCATCCCAATCTGAAGAGGTTCTCCTTTTTTGAAGGGACTATACATTAAGGCCAGAGAGCAACTCAAATTCACACCATGCTTTTGAAGCACTATGATAAACATTCCTGCCCTTCGTTAAAGAATCCTGGGAGCTGTAGTTTGTTATGGGTGGTGAGAGTTGTGAGGAGACCCCACCTCCATTCCCCTCACGGAGCTACAATTCCCAGACTGGTTCAACGAGCTTGGGAATTGTTGCTGCTCTGTGAGGGAAATAGGGAGGGTCTCCTCTCAACTCTCAGCAGCCTTTACATTTCCCACAATTCTTTGGGGGAAGTCATGACTGCTTAAAAGTGGTATCATGGTGATGTATGGTTTGGATGTGGCTTAAGTTAGTCAGGTTTAACCACTGCCTGGAGTTGTAGGAGCTTGAATAATACCTAAATATATAATAAGGATAATCCCAAAGAAGAGAATCTGCTCCAGTCCAGTTCTGTTGCTCAACTGAGGCCTCTTGGACTGGATGGGGCCTCTCAAGCCACAGAGAATCTGTTCTGGAGCTTAGCACTTGGTCACTGGGGAGCTGAGACTGCTTTTGTAAAGGGAGCTGGTTCCTCAAGGGAATCTAGCTCAGGGGTGCTGTCTCTGGGTGGCGCCTAGTCAGAGTGGGATCTCCTTCCCCCCTGTGTCAGGATCCCATTTGCTACTCTGAGGATCAGTAATATACATAGCTGTCAACCTTCCCTTTTTTGGCGGGAAATTCCCTTATTCCAGCGCCATTTCTGGCTGCTTCCCACTGCTATCCCGGATTGTTAGATATCCCGTAGATTGTCCCCGGGACAGGTGAGGCTGCTGATCCCTTATTTTCGAGGCTGCTGATCCCTTATTTTCAAATCTGAAAGTTGACAGCTATGGTAATATAGCCCAGCCACAAATTTTCCCCCTCCACTCTCAGTGAAAACTAGGCTTAACAGTTGAGGAAAAGACAAGGATGACCATGAGGGAAGCAGTACATGCAGGCCCTGGCTTGATTACTCACGGCTGCAGCCGGAGGGTCCGAATCCGTAGGTGCCCGGGACACACTGGTCACAGCGCCGACCCATCACGTTGGGCTTACACTGGCATTGCCCTCCCAGTTTGTGGCAAACACTGCTGGTGGAGCCCTGGGGATCACACTGGCAGGCTGAAGGCGGAAGAAACCACAACGGTTAGGGAAGGAAGCTAGGCAGGGGGAAAGACGAGAGGCAATCGCCTCCCCACCCCAGTGCCAAGGAGACTGGGGAGAGGGACAAGTGGAGATGCGCTCCAACACACTGAACACAAGCACATCACTCTAGAGCGGATGCACGTGAGCATGCGAGGAATATTCCTGCTTGTAGTAATGTGGTAAAATGCAAGTTCATAGGTTGAGGCCGCAGGTGGTGAAATCGTGCAGGTTACAGTCCAGAACATCCATCAGACAGACAAATCCTGAGAACCTCGGCTTTCGTTATCTTTAACATTAGCATGTTTCTAGGCCCCATGGTTGTAGTCTGAGATACTTGGAAATATTTCACAACAGTGCTAAAAACTTGTAAAACATATACAGCTTGAAGAATGGGAAAGGTTGTGGAATGAAAGGATAAAATTTACAGCCTGTAATGCTTTGAAAGAGAATATGATGAAAATGATGTATAAATAGTATATTACACCAGTGAAATTAGCTAAAATGGATAAGACAAATAATAAATGTTGAAAATGTAAAGAAAAAGAAGGAACATTTTATCATATGTGGTGGGAATGTAAAAAAGTAAAGAACTTCTGGGAAATGATATATAGTGAGATGAAAAAGATGTTGAAATATACATTCTTAAAAAAACCAGAAGCATTTTTACTTGGTATTATAAGTCAAGACATTAATAGGCAAGATGTTAAATTGTTTTTATATGCAACAACTGCAGCAAGAGTATTAGCCCAGAAATGGAAACAAGAAGAAATTCCGACGAAAGAAGAATGGCAGACGAAATTAATGGACTATGCAGAATTGGACAAGATGACAGGAAGGATTCGAAACCTGTGGGACCAAAGAAGAGCAACTGTAATCAACAAATTACGCTAGTAGGACTACAAGAAGTTTTGTAAGGAGAAATATACGAAGTGTTACAAAGTAGAAAAAGATATTGGTTATGAGTTTTAAATGTAATAGGGAAGATAAGAAATGCATACTGAGAGATTAGATTGGAAAATTTTCAGTCAGGATTGATAGAAGATGTAAAAGTATGTTTAACGATACGTTGAAAATGATACGTTAAAAAAATTAATAAAAAATTATATATATATTTTAAAAAGCTTGTAAAATAGATGCGCTGCACAATTCCCGCTGCAGAATTATTATTTTTTTGGGGGGGTGAGTTGTTTACCTCTGAACTGTAGATTCCTCTTCTCATGTTTCCCCAGTCTTTTTACATAAAGGTGAGTTAAATCTGAGGAACTCTCCTCTCCCATACCAAAGCTGGGTTTGCTGATTCTAGGCAGCACCTCACCAACATTTGGGCCTTTAATTTCCACAACTCTGGCTTAGGAACATAGAAGGCTGCCTTACAGTGAGTCAGACCATTGGTTCATCTATCTCAGTACTGTCTACACTGGCTGGCAAATGCTGTAGATTGAATCTGGGATCTTCTGCGTGTAAAGCAGACGCTCAGCCATTGAGCCTTTCTACAAACCATCGTCCTAGGCCCTGGCCGCAAACTGAACCACCTAGTTCAAGAAGGCTAGCAGCCTCTCAAAATCTGGGGGCAGAGAAATGGGTCCATTTCATCATCATCATCATCATTTTTTCCCCAAAGGGAGGATAAATTACTCAACAATTTGTTGCAGGTGGGGCTCACCATTAGCAGCAGCATAGCTGCTTCCTTTTTTCTTAAGCTGCTTTAAGGGCGCTGCACTGTGGTCTAAACCACAGAGCCTAGGGCTTGCCGATCAGAAGGTCAGCGGTTCGAATCCCCACAACGGGATGAGCTCCCGTTGCTTAGTCCCAGCTCCTATCAACCTAGCAGTCCAAAAGCACACCAGTGCAAGTAGATAAATAGGTACCACTCCGACGGGAAGATAAACGGAGTTTCTGTGCGCTGCTCTGGTTTGTCAGAAGCGGCTTAGTCATGCTGGCCACATGACCCAGAAGCTGTACGCCGGCTCCCTCAGCAATAAAGCGAGATGAGCGCCGCAACCCCAGAGTTGTCTGCAACTGGACCTAATGGTCAGGTCAGGGGTCCCTTTACCTTTACCTTTAAGTAGTAGCAGCAGCAGCAACAACAACATGAACAACCTGTCCGCCATTTTGCATCCCCCCAATACCCGAGACCTGGCGTCATTCCAGGACTTTGTGTGTTGGTGGAAATGGCAACCACCAGCACACACACACACAGACAAACACACACAAACAAACACAATGGTAGAGACTAGAGAAAAGTATGCAAAGTGGCTTTCTTTCTCAGGCGTAAGAAATAATCACTCACGCATAGCCCCATCATGCATCAGGGCAGAGATGCTGCACAGCAGGCGGGCACAGGTCTCGGCCAGGTCGGGCATGGTGGCCATGCGGAAAACCTCTAGGCAGGTGTAGCGCTCCAACGCTTCCCGACGCTCCACCGCTGCAGGACTGCTACCATGGAGCCCGGGCAGCTCCGTCACACGGGGCAGAAGGACCAGCTGTAACAAGGAGGGAGAGATGTCAGGAAAAGTCTGGCCTGGTTGGGACAAGGACTGAAGCTGCTTATGTAGCACACAAGAGGGGACTTGCTAACTGGGAATGTGTGCAGCAGGCCCAGGAATCTACCTCAGAAGGTGCTGAGATACATTCCCAAAAAGACTGGCAGCTTCTAGAGCATCTCCTTTGCTTGAATGGGGCTGGATATTGGCACATCACTGTTTTTTGAGTGTGTGTGTGAAGATTTAAAACCTGGTTCTTTCTCACCGAGTCAACGAGGATGAAGGCTGCAGGATGGCGCTGTGCCACCCCTGCCCGCTGGAATCGCACGGTGATCTCATAATGGTTCCTGGGCTCGAAACAGAAGGGCCGTGGCAGGAGCACAAACCTGGGGAGAGGGAAGACAAAGGTGAGAGACGGGGAAAGGCGGAGAACACACAAGGGGTAAGACTAGGCGCAAGAGGGTTGAGGAACCCAGCTCATAAAATGCAGGTGTTTGCAGACTTGGAGAGGGTTGCTGGGATCGTTCTCAGCTGCCTTGAGGAGAAAAATGTGGCTCACTTTCAAAGTTTGATGCTGCGGACCTGGCACACCCACCAGCCTCTGCCATGCAAATTGTGCCTGGATCACATGTGAGACCCACATCCACACCATCATCACCACCGCCACCATCATCTATTATTTGTACCTCGCCCATCTCGCTGGGTTTCCCCAGCCACTCTGGGTGGCTTCCAACAGAGATTAAAAATACATTAAAACATCATTCATTAAAAACTTCCCTAAACAGGGCTGCCTTCAGATGTCTTCTAAACGTCAGATACAGTGGTACCTCAGGTTACAGACGCTTCAGGTTATGTGATTTTGGGTTGCGCACCGCGTCAAACCTGTAAGTACCAGAATGGGTTACTTCTGGGTTTCAGTGCTTGTGCGTGCGCAGAAGCACTAAATCATGCTTTCCGCATGCTCAGAAGCGCCAAATGGCGACCCGCGCGTGTGCAGACGTGGCACTGCAGGTTGCGAACAGTGCAGGTTGCAAACGTGCCTCCCACATGGATCATGTTTGCAATCCGAGGTTCCACTGTAGTTATTTATTCTTTTGACATCTGATAGGAGGGCATTCCACAAGGAGGGCGCCACTACCTAGAAGGCCCTCTGCCTAGTTCCCTGTAATTTCGCTTCTCGCAGTGAGGGAACCGCCAGAAGGCCCTCGGAGCTGGACCTCAGTGTCCAGGCTGAACGATGGGGGTGGAGATGCTCCTTCTGGTATACGGGCCGAGACACAGTACATTGGCATCACACTTCCCCCCCACCATGGAACTTCAGGCATACTGGGCTGAGGCGGTTTAGGGCCTTACACTTGGTCTTGCATGCATAACAGAATCTCATCGCCCCCAGCCATGACAAGGATACTGCCTGAGGATGATGGGCGCTGTAGTCCAAAACATCTGGAAGGCACTAGATTGGTGCAGGCTGCCTTAGCCCTTCAGAAGAGACTGACAGCAGCATTCCTGCGCCATTAGAGGGGACTAGAGAGGCAGCTGGCAGATCAAAGAAGGAGAGAGTCGGAGCAGGTAGACGAAAGAGAAGCAAAACACAAGATGAAGAGAGGGGCTGGTGGCTGTTATTTATAGCCTCACTATGTACCATATTTTTCGCTCTATAAGACGCACCAGACCACAAGACGCACATAGTTTTTGGAGGAGGAAAACAAGAAAAAAAAAGATTCTGAATCTCAGAAGCCAGAAAAACAAGAGGGATCGCTGCGCAGTGAAAGCAGCAATCCCTCTTGCTGTTCTGGCTTCTGGGATAGCTGCGCAGCCTGCATTCGCTCCATAAGACGTACACACATTTTCCCTTACTTTTTAGGAGGGAAAAGGTGAGTCTTATAGAACAAAAAATACGGTATATTAATTAAAAGTCCTCTATATATAATATTAGAAGTTAGAAGTTAGTTACAGAGTGGGTTGCTTACTGAGACAACTGTTGGTGCAATTCTTAAAAATATATATTAAAGAACAACTCATGGGCATAGCCAAGAGGGGGCGAGGGGTAGCTGCCGCCCCCCCCCCAAATCAATAAAAATCAATTCGAATCTGAGGTTCTGCCCTCCGAAAAAAGCCTGCCTCCCCCAACAACAACAATACAAAATAATAACCTAACAACAAATTCTTTTCCAAGCAAGCCCCTTTCTTAACAGTTATGGCAAGCCCAATAATAATAATTGAATAATAATTAAATAAAGCAACAAAACATGCAATGCTCATTCCAGCCTCTGATAGTTAAGATTACCGATTAAGAGGGCCACTTTGAATGAAACCACTTTGAATGAAACCCTACTTAGCCATGAAATTGTAAAAGGGTTATAATTACTTTCCCCCTGCTTACTACTCTGAAGTTCCGTAAATTTTCACTAGCCTCATTCAAATTTACCTTCTTTTCCCCATAGTATCTTGGTCATTTTACTCAAAGTGGGCATTTTCCACATATACCATTCTCTAATATGCGGGATTTCTCTGCCACCCCCACCACCCCCAATATTTTGTTTATAGAGTCTTGCTTTGTGCCATTCTTTAAAAAATATTGGCAAGGCTTTTGAGGTTTTTTGTGTGCTCTCTGCCTCTGCCACGAGTCTAAATTATAAATTTTACCTCATCTTTTTATCTGAACCTGAATAACTGTCTCTGCCAGGGCATAACAATAACCAGCCAACCTCTAATAGCTGTCGGGAGGAGGGGGGACCCTTTGCCTGCAGACTGCAGTGGGTCTGCTTTGTTCCGCTGCCTTAGATAATCTTTTTCCGAGGGAACAATGAGAGCCGCTTCTTTCATTTCACCAACCTGCCTGCCAGCGATAAAAGAGGGTGGCAACGATTCAAACCATCAAACTGCTTCAGGGGAAACACTTGTATGCCCCATTTCCTTCCTTCCTTTTCTTTTTAAAACCCAGGGAATGTTCCGAACCATTAGCGAAGAGGGAGAACAAATTTCAAAGAAGATGAAAGGGGATCTTGAAAAGGGGTGGGTGAGGAGTAGCCTTTCAGATTTTGGGGCTGAGGGTTTTTTGTTTTCTTACTTCCCCCTCACTCCCCAAATGTGGCAGCCCTTCTGAGGTTCTGAAATTGCACAGGCCTGTCAGATAAGAAGTTCGTTTCTCGCCATAATTCGTTCGCCTATTTGTTAACGTCTTATCCCAGCCTTCCTCTAGAGAGCTCAGAGCCGTGTACATTGGTCCTGCCCTCCATGTTATGATCACAGCAACCCTATGAGGTAGGCCACTCAGTGAGATTGTGGCCTGAGTGGAGATTTGAAACTGGGTCGCCCTAACCCTTGTCTAGCGCTCTAATCACTACACGTAAGGGGATGTGTTGCGAACAGCAGCACAAATGCCTTCTGCACTCCACTAAGAGCTATGCAAGAAGTGTGGATCAGGGAAAGGTGGAATGGGTTCTGTTATGTACTGACGTTTGCACCCTAGGCCAGCAGGGGGATACTATAGGTAGTTTTCACTCAGGTCCACATATGCAAATAAGGGGTTGAAAGTGACGTTCAGTGATTGGATAGTTACAGAAAGTGGTTACTGTAGCGTTGTAGTGGAGCTCTATATAAGCAGGCTGGCTGAACCCTTCAGTTCAGTTCTGTTCTGGCCTGTGAGTAAACAAGAGCTGTTTGAAGAATCGCTGTGTCGTCTGATATGTTCACCCACAACTTAACAGGTTCCATAAAACTAGTTTTTACCCAGAGATGGACTCCAGCCCAAAGGGAAGGTTTCCATCTTACCTGCAACCAAAGAATCATGGAGCGCAACCATCTGCTCTCCCCCCTCACAAAAAAAAAGGTGCTTCCAGGCTGTGGCTATTTTGAGGTAGGATTCAATCACATACCGGCAAATTCAGGTTTCACAATTAAAGTTAATTTGGAGCTCTTGTGCAACAAACTAGCTCCCCCCCCCCCCAAAAAAAAACCCCAACCCCAGGCTTTTGTGATATTAAAAGTAACAGGGAAAATGCTTTGGAAAGTGTGGGATAATATTTGCCTGACACAGCATCACCTTCCGCTCTGAGCCCAGCCTTGGCTGGGGAGGGCGGGGTATAAATAAAAATTATTATTATTATTATTATTAAACAAATCAGAACGAACGTGCAGTTAACAGGTTGTTTGTTCAAAGATTGTGTCAGCCATTTATAATTTTCTAGCTGCGCATTTTGCCCCTCCCTTCCTGGGCTAACCACACAAAGGATATGATTTCCGGAGCATACATAAAGTATCTCCAGTCTACCCCCAAATAACTGTAATATAGAATTGTCTGTTAATTATAAATCTGATACACAATTGCTAGTGTCAATCGACTAGTTAGTCTCTAGGTTCCATGGGACTTATTGTGTTCCAACTGAGCAGCTGAGAACTAATGCTGATTTTTATAGAAAATGTCCCCTCTTTACTGGGACACTTAGATATACTTGAATATAGTACACAACAATAGGGTAGGGTTTGGTTTTTTTGCAGTGCAATGACCTCACATAATCCATACCCTCACAAGCCCATCACACCTGAAAACCCATTCCACAAATGCCTGAGACAAGAGAAGGATATACCGTATTTTTTGCTCTATAAGACGCACCAGACCACAAGACGCACCTAGTTTTTGGAGGAGGAAAACAAGAAAAAAAATATTCTGAATCTCAGAAGCCAGAACAGCAAGAGGGATCGCTGTGCAGTGAAAGCAGCAATCCCTCTTGCTGTTCTGGCTTCTGGGATAGCTGCGCAGCCTGCATTCGCTCCATAAGACGCACACACATTTCCCCTTACTTTTTAGGAGGGAAAAAGTGAGTCTTATAGAGCAAAAAATACGGTACTTTGAAAAACTGGGTATACTTCTCTACAGATCATACAAAGCAAAGAGCGGCAAAGTTAAAAGAAATAATAAAATGACAAAAAAATATAAACAAAACAAAAAACACCGAAAAACAAGAGGATAGGAAATTCTACATAAAACGGTCAGATCCCCCAAATACAACATGCTATGTATTTGCATGAGTGGAACTGATGATTAGTAAGATCCCTGCAAATACTAGCTGTTACACTTACGGGAATGAAACTGGTTATTAGTTATAATAATGTAATACAAATAGACAGACAATAGCAGGCTCCATAAAGGAAACTCCAGCATAAGAAGCTTGGAATAAGATCAGAGAAGGGAATAGTTAATTGTGCTGTTTCTGTTGCATCTTGTAGTACCAGAAGCCACCAGTACGTGTAGAGGGCCCATAGCCAAACCAAAATACCAACTATTTCCTAACCACAAACCCATGAGCTCTCCAGTTAATTATGGTAAAGACTCAGTCAATCCATCAGCAAATACTCAGATAACAGAAAACCCATGTGCTCCGTCAGTTGTGCCAAAGCGCTGCTTGCAACAATCAGGATGTTGAAACAATAAGCATGATTTATTTCTTACAGCTGTAACGTAGAAAGTACAAGTATACCTGCACTGGTGCTGGGAAGTGTTTTGTAATTTTTGTGTGTGTTTTGTGTCTGTAAAGGGACCATTAGGTCCAGTCGTAACTGACTCTGGGGTTGCGGCGCTCATCTTGCTTTATTGGCCGAGGGAGCCAGCGTAGAGCTTCTGGGTCATGTGGTCAGCATGACTAAGCCGCTTCTGGCAAACCAGAGCAGCGCATGGAAATGCCGTTTACCTTCCCACTGGAGCGGTACCTATTTATCTACTTGCACTTTGACGGGCTTTCGAACTGTTAGGTTGGCAGGAGCAGGGACCGAGCAACGGGAGCTCACCCTGTTGCGGGGATTCGAACCGCCGACCTTCTGATCGGCAAGTCCTAGGCTCTGTGGTTTAACCCACAGCACCACCCGCGTCCCATTTTGTGTGTGTGCAGAAGAGTAAATCTTCACTGTGCACGGGCCTGTAGGAAAAGCAAACACCTGCAGATAAAACTCTTTATAAGTCTGCTAACAGATATATAGATACATACACACACACCTGCATATGCAATTTTATCTAGCCCCTCATGTTACATTTTCAGGGAAAAGGCCAAGCAAGCTGCGCAGCAAAATACACTTCTGGCTCCTGGCTCCTGTTTTGGGAGCAAAATGACTGCAGAGAATACAGTAATTGGCCAACCCCATTTTAGGCTGTCAGCCACACATTATTTTTATAACCCAAGAACCTGAAGTGGTTATTAGTGACTCAAGACATGTAATAAAAACCAGCAATAGCAGACTCCAGGGTGGTAAACAATTTGGAATTGATTTTTTTTTTTTAAAGAGGACATAATCCATGAGGACTTGATTTCCAATAAAACTTCTCACTGACATGCTGTGGGTCTCTCTTGAGTCAAGGAAGCTCCCTCCCCACACTGTGCCCCGTGGGGCTGCTTCTCCTCCCCCTCCTCCTCTCATTCTTACCTGGAACTATGGGGCAGGCTCTCCCGATACATCTGCTCCGAGGGCAGCACGTTGCCGCAGCGAGGGCTCATGGGTAACGCCTGCGAGCTGACGCTGACGACAGCTTCCCAATCCTCTGTGGACTGAGAAGGAGACACAGCAGGTTTAAAGCAGCCGTCCCAGAGAATACAATCCCCATCAGGCCCACCAGGTGGACACCCTCAGAAATAGCCTTGCTGCAAAACGTAATACGACAAAAAAACCTAGCTGTGGACATTCGCTATAAGGCTAGAGGACACACTTGCTTTAGGAGCATTTCCCCCCCGGAAACCCACCAGCTCTTATCCCTTGCCCTACCAGTGACACCTCCATCCCTGTGCCAAAGATGGGGAACTTCCCCACCCCCCAGATGCTCCTGACTCTTGGCTTGTCATGAATGAGCCAGCTCCCAGGGAAGGTTTGCAGCCATCTCCCAGGGAAGGGTTACTGCCAACTGAAGAATTTGTTGGGAATGTAAAAAAGTCAAAAACTTCTGGGAAATGATATATAATGAGATGAAAAAGATGTTGAAATATACATTTATTAAGAAACCAGAAGCATTTTTACTTGGCATTGTAGGAGATGATATTAATAGACAGGATTGTAAGTTGTTTTTATATGCAATGATGGCGGCAAGAATATTATTGGCACAAAAATGGAAGCAAGAAGAATTACCGACGAAAGAAGAATGGCGGATGAAATTGATGGACTATGCAGAATTAGATAAACTAACGGGAAGGGTTCGAAACTTGCAGGACCAGAGATTCTTAGAAGACTGGAGTAAATATACGAACTATTTGAAAAGTAATTGTGATAAACAGATTACACTAGTAGGACTGCAAGAAGTTCTGTAAGGAGGATTATTGGAAATATTGCAAGAAAGGCTATGAGGAAAATTATTAGCTAATGATAATTAAGTGTAATAGGGAAATTAAGAAATGCAGAATAAGTGATAAAGAACGAAAAATCATCAGAGGTATTGATGGAAGTCTAAAGCATTGTATAAGATAAGAAGTTATGTTATATGATTGTTGGAAATGATATGTTAAAAAAACCAATACAAATATAAAAAATATATAAATGAAGAACTATCTGTTTGTTTTGACAATAAAGCATCCTTTTTAATTAACTACGCTCACTGTGTTATCAAGCCAGGAACTGGACTCCTGACATGGCTATACTGACTGTGGCTGATTGGGATTGGAATCCAACAGCATCTGAATGGTCGCACTCTTTCCACAATGTGTAATATGGATCGAATCTCCAGTTGATGGGCATAGATTAAAAGAACTGGGGCAAATCCTCCTTTCCACTGCTATTCGACCACTCTCCAGCTCCAGAAAGGGTGTGAGTTATAAGTTGGTAAGTCCCTGCTTCAAATCTATCCCATAGTCTCATCTGTCTGTCTGTAATATGGGGGATGGCCTACCTTGCAAGCTTGTTGTCAGTGTTATCAAGCTAATTTTATGTGCTCTGAGAACTTAGTTATTATGTAAAGATTAAGCATTATTATGATAAGCCTCATGGAAATATTCTCATTCTCCCAGCTACAGTCCCCCGTCCCCCCCAGAAATCAATTTATGATCCAATAATGCAAGCATTCAGGAAAATGCCAGAACATTATTCCATTTTTTATTATTATTATTATTGTTGTTGTTGTTGTTGTTGTTCCATTAGTTTAATGTTGTATTTTATTTTTGTTTTTAAGTTGTAATCATTCATCTTGTTTTTATTATTGCTTGTAAGCCGCTCTGAGCCCGGCCTTGGCTGGGGAGGGCGGGGTATAAATAAAAATTATTATTATTATTATTATTATTATTATTATTATTATTATTAACTTCTCCCCCCAACAACAAGCACCCACCACGCCCCTTCCAGTTCCTTCCACATACCTCAGGCTCATAGCGCAACAGGATGTCATATTCCATGGGGTAGGGAATGTTGTCGATATGGAAGGATAAACCAGCCCCATCCCTCACGCGTGCAAAGCCGGGGCCGGTCCATGTAATCATGTGACCTGTATGCTCACGTTGCATGACTTCCACATCAGGCTGCGGGTGAAAACATGACATCAGCAAAGCCACAGGGACACAGGGCGCTGCATTGCACTGAGTCAGACGATTACTCCATCTAGATGTGTATTGCCTACGGACAGTGGCTTGCTAGGGTTTCAGCCAGGGGTCTCTCCCAGCCCTACAAGGAGGTGCTGGGGATTGAACCTGGTACCACCTCCTGTGGGTTGGAAACCACTGGGAGCAGTCAAATACAACATTCCTTGTTTTCCTAGAGTGGACATGCAAGGGAATGTTTGGTCCAGCCAGTCAAAACTTCCTCCTCCTCCTGGCCTGGAGCATCCTTCCTTGCATGTGACTAGTGGGTGGGCATGACTTTTCCAGACCTGGTTAAAGGACAAGTCATGCTGCCACTCTCTCTCTTCTCCATCTTCTTTTCGTCCTGCGAACTTCCTGGACTGCTAACTGCAGTCATTAGGTCAGGAGTCAGCAAACTACGGCCCACGGACCGGATATGGCCTGAGGTGGTCATTAAACTGACCCCCGGCCCTTGCCGCCAGCTCAGTTGGTCCCCACGTAAAGCTGACACTCCATCTGACACTCCTAGAGGTAGGCTGGGTGCTTTCGGGAACCTGAGCTGTGAGCAGAATCATCCTGGTTTTTGTAGTCCTCCCACACGACACCACTTAAGTCGCAGCAGGACATTCCTGACCAACAGCAAAGCACCTGAATTCTACTTGCGTAAAATCATGGACATGCACAGCTCATGGAGGATGCCTTTAACAGATTGCAATGACAAAGTGCATAGTGTCTATTCAAGTGTATCTTTTACCTTCTGGCTAAGTGCAAGGCAAAGAATTAACATAGTTGACCCAGAAGACCCAAGTGGCTGCTCCTCAGCTCAGCTTTATGGACCAACAACACATCTACTGAGCGGCCTGGAGCTCTGGTCCAAACCACCCTTGACTTCCTTCCCTGGTTTCCCCCAGCATCCTCTCTCTCCCACCCTATTTCGGTCACCTTCTGCTGAAGTTGCCTGGCTCTTCGGAGCGCCGCTCGCTGCTGCAGGAGTCTGATTGTGCTGTGCTGTCGTCGCAGCCTCACTTTGCGCCCGTTCTGGACCCCGTTGTAATATTCCACACAGTCCACAGGGGCCTCGGGCCGCAAGGCACCCTACAACAAAGTGGGAGGGGTTATTTCCAACACCATTGGTTGCTCCTTCTAACCATTTCTATCCTCAGCCATTCAGCAACCAAGGGGCTCTGAAAGGCTCGCTGAGGCTGCCAAAGGAAAGAGAGAGCCCATGGAACTACCCTATATTGTATGGTTTGGCCAATGGAGGTTGACCCATATGGGCAACTGGGGAGTCCACACTTGCCTGGCTTTTTACTTAAAAGTGTTGTCCTTCTATAAGTCAGAAGGGAGGAGAATGGGGACGCAACTAGAATTAGTTGCCTCTGCCTGCCATTGGCTCTGGTTCCACCTATCATTGGCCCTCCTTGCCTTCCATCCCACCAGCCCATGATTGACTGATTGAGCCATCAGGACAGTTTTAATGAATTTTCTCCTTGCCTGCAGATACCTCCGTGGTGATGTGCCTTACATGCTCATACAAAACATTCTGAATTCATGAATGAATTTGTGGCACGCAAGTCGGTCAGTGTATGCAAGGTTCTGATTTAGGCCAGTAAGCTGGGCTGGGAACTTTTCAGTCCCCATGAAGGTGTGCGAGCCCCAGAGACTACAAGGTCTCTAGGACAACACCCACAAGAAATGCAAGAAATGGACAGGAAATGGACAAGTAACCGGCATTCACTAGCAGTTTTCCAGACACAGCCCCCCTCGCTCTATGTCCCGGGTTCTCACGCTCCCCTTTCCCTTCCTCTGTCCCAGTGCACTCACTGGCAGGCCCTGATGGGTTGGTGCAAGTCCTGTGGCATGCTCTGCTTCATACATATAATAGTCCAGGGGCATGCAGAAAAACCCTGGCTGCACTTCATCACACTGGCGCCCGATGAGGTGGGGCCGACAGGGGCATTGCCCATCATCCATGGAACACCTGGAGAGAAAGAGAGACAGACATCCAGACAGAGAATGAGAACAATGGCAAAATATTTGAGCCCTGCCGTTGGAGTAGGTTCGGCAAAAGAGGTACAAAAGAGAGAGGGAGATTGCACACTCAGGTAAACAGTCTCTTGTTTCGCTTTAACTCACAGCTGGAAATAAAGAATTGGGAGGGCACTTAAAGAGTGTTCTCCGAATTCTTCCGATCTGGTGGAACACTCTGTCACAAGAGACTAGGCCCCTGCGGGACTTGACATCTTTCCGCAGGGCCTGCAAGACAGAGCTGTTCCACCAGGCTGTGCTGTACTTTTGTACTGTTTTATTGTTGTTAGCCGCCCTGAGCCCGGCTTCAGCTGGGGAGGGCAGGATATAAATAAAAATTATTATTATTATTATTATTATTCCTTATCCATTTGACCCCATGTGTTTACCTGTCCAGTGCTTGGCCTCAGGTAATGGAGAGCTGGGTATGGTTTTGGGCCAAACTACATGGCAGTCAAAATGGGGAGGCCAGGTGGGTCTAATTAGGCCTGCGGGATGGAGTTTCCCTACCACTGTCCTAGACAAAAAAAAAAGCCTCCATGTGCAGCAATGTGCAAGTATAGCAAGTTCAGCTTTTTTTACAATCGCAACTCTGCACTACACATTTAAAGCAGTATTGTGCCGTTTTTTAAAAAGTCAAAGCTTCCTCCAAAGGATCCAGGGAATGGTAATTCGTCAAGGGTGTTGAGAAGTTTTAAGAGACCCCCTATTTTCCTCTCGCGGAGCTACAATTCTCAGAGTGGTTTCACAATTCATCCCTCTTCCAGGGAGGGAACTCTGGGAATTGTGGCTCTCTGAGGAGAATACAGGTCACCTAAGATCTTGCATCATCATCATCATCATCATCATCATCATCGAAACAAACTAGAGCTGTGTTATGTACTGAGTTGAATAGGATCCAAAATGCAGCAGTCTGATTGGTCCTAGAACAATAGGATTCAGAATACAGCAGTCTGATTGGTCCTAGAACAATGCAGCAGTATGATTGGTCTGCAGGAGCCACCCAATCCAGCTCCAGATGAAAGTGAATCCACAACCTGATTGGCCTACAGAAGAATTCCGGAATTAGCCAATCTCGTGCAGCCCATTGTGTAAATAAAGTATATAAAGCAGATACTTTGGGGAAACTTCCATTCCTCCTCACCACTATGAGCTGAATAAAGAGCATGAAATCCACTCTCGACTCTGAGTATATTTCAAGTTGTTAGCTGTGGGGAAGCCATGAGTGTTTAAAGTGATATGATACTGCTTTAAATGTACTGGTCAAATGGGGCCTCACAGAATCACGTACAATTAAAACAACGTGCAGTTAAGAAGTTTAAAATATGCTTGCATGACCTTCACTGCAAAAGCAACCTTTTTACTTATTTTCCATGCTTCTGTGCAGTGCTGCAAAGTGAGAGATGGCTTCAGATGTAGTACAGAGCTTGACCACTCTTCTTTCTAATTTGGCGATCACTCGTAGCCGAGTAAGGTTGTCTTCTATAAACATGGTTTTAACGATGAGTCTGTAAGTGACTGTGGAGACCAATTCTGGATCCACGTGTCCTTCCACAGTGGGGGCATTGGTTTCCGGATGGGAGTTGACCACAGTGTGGGTTTGCCAAGCGTGCCTTCCTCTTAGCACGTTTCTCCCTTGCGTCATGAGTTCGAGTGTCTTCAAAGCCCATGACGCCTTTGGTAAAGGCTGTTCTCCAACTGGAGCGCTAATTCCATCTCCTGGACACCTGAGTGGCCCCTGAGAATATAGAAGTTGGCCACCCCTGCACTCTTCCCTCCCTTGCCAGCCACGGAGCGCCGTTCCTCCCTCCCCTCTCCTCCCCCAGCCCACCCCATGTCCCTTCCATTCCAACCTGTTGCTGTAGGCACCTCCAAAATCACAAGCGCAGCTCCGGCAGCCAGCCATATCATTGCTCAAACCCCAGTATTCAGGCTGTGGAGGAAAAAGACCACTAGTTCAACTAAAGAAGAAGAAGAAGAAGAAGAAGAAGAAGAAGAAGAAGAAGAGGAGGAGGAGGAGGAGGAGGAGGAGGAGGAGGAGGAGGAGGAGGGAGGAAAAGGAGTTTGGATTAGATATCCCGCTTTATCACTCCCCTTCAGGAGTCTCAAAGCGGCTAACATTCTCCTTTCCCTTCCTCCCCCACAACAAACACTCTGTGAGGTGAGTGGGGCTGAGAGACTTCAGAGAAGTGTGACTGGCCCAAGGTCACCCAGCAGCTGCATGTGGAGGAGCGGAGACGCGAACCCGGTTCACCAGATTACGAGTCCACTGCTCTTAACCACTACATCACACTGTCTCTCTAAAGCATATTCAGGCCTGGAATATCCGCATCACGCCTTTTAACGGTTCAGCAGCACCCACTCACCAAACATTGGTTGCAGTATCGCCCGGCGACAAATCGCTTGCAGTAGCAGTCGCCGCTGATGTGGTCGCAGGGAAGGCTACCTGGGATAATCCCACGAGGGTCACACCTGCAGGCTGAGAACACACATAACTAGCACTTTCCATGGGTTTTCATCCAGCTATGCCAGGCACAAGGCTAAGCCATCTCCTGGCCCAGCTCAGCAGGGCTCCAAAATTCGAGGCAACTACCCCACCCATTGCTCCACACACACACACACACACACACACACACACACTGCAAACACCCAGATTCTACAAGCAGAATACATTACCGTATTTTTCGCTCTATAGGACGCACTTTTTACCCTCCAAAAATTAAGGGGAAATGTGTGTGCATCCTATGGAACGAATGCAGGCTTCTTGGCTTCAGCGATAGCAACGCGAAGTCTCCGAAGTGCAGAGGGAGCGCTCCTTCTGCGCTCCGGAGGCTTCGAGTTGCTTTTGCTGAAGCCTGGAGAGCGAGAGGGGTCGGTGCGCACCGACCCCTCTCGCTCTCCAGGCTTCGGGGATAGTCACCTGAAGCCTTCGGAGCACAGCGCGAGTTCACGCTGCGCTCCGCAGACTTCGGGTTCCTTTTGCTGAAGCTGGGAGAGCAAGACTCTCCCGGCTTCAGCAGAGAGGAAGAGCTGCACAGCGCCCCTTCAGCCAAGCGGGAGGAGAAATGGAAGGGGCTCCGCTTCTCCTGCCGCTTTGCTGAAGGGGCGCTGAGCAGAAAGGGGGAGATTTTTTTTTTTCTTGTTCTCCCCGTCTAAAACAAGGTACGTCCTATAGAGCGAAAAATAGGGTAAATCAAATCAGGCGTGTCTCCTGATTGCACAGGTTGTATTGCTTTAAGCCAAAAGGAACAATTTTTGAATAATTTAGAATTTTTAATCCCATTGTCTTGGCTGCGGGACAGATGGCTAGAACTCGTGAAACACTGGTTATAGGAGAGCAAGAAGTAGGGGGCTTGGGAAAGGCTGGATACTCTACGAAGCAATGAAATGGAAGTGCCATTCAGATTCCAGACATGTTGGTGCCTGAAGCCGAACAGAAAAAAATTCAAATTGTGGTAGAAGTGTTACTACTGTTGCTCATAAGAATAATAATTTATCCATCGTCCTCTATGCAATCAGTTCAAGGCAATGTGCAATAAATTATTTTTAAAACAGCCAATGCATTTAAATGAAAATGATAACAAAATGAATAAAGGTAAAAGGTAAAGGACCCCTGGATGGTTAAATCTAGTCAAAGGCGACTATGGGGTTAGAGCACTCATTTCAATTTCAGGCTGAGGGAGCCGGCGTTTGTCCACAGACAGCTTCCCGGGTCATGACTAAACCACTTCTGGCGCAACGGGACACATGGAAATGCTTGGAAATGTCTACCTTCCCACCACAGCGGTACCTATTTATCTACTTGCACTGGCATGCTTTCAAGCTGATAGGTTGGCAGGAGCTGGGGCAGAGCAACAGGAGCTCACCCCATTGCACAGTTTTGAATCGCCGACCTTCTGATCAGCAAGCCCAGGAAGCTCAGTGGTTTAGACCAGTGTTCCCCAACCTTGGGCCTCCAGCTGTTTTTGGACTAGAACTCCCATCATCCCTCGCTAGCAAGACCAGTGATCAAGGATGATGGGAATTGTAGTCCAAAAACAGCTGGAGGCCCAAGGTTGGGGAACACTGGTTTAGACCACAGCGCCACCCGCATCCCTTTTTAATATGAATAGACTCTCTTGGCAAAACCCCATCCATCTGGCTGGAACAAAAAACATCTTCATTTATTTCTGGAAAGCGCAGAGAGTGGGCCCCTGTTGTATCTCGTGAGAAATTTTGTTCCACAGATCAGGGACAGACCCCCTAAAACCCCTGCTCCAAGTTACTGTGAGGTAGACTTCTGAGACCTTTGGAACTTGCAGAAGACAGTGGCGGAGCTTCATGCTCCAGCACTGGGGGAGCGGAGAGAAGGCGGGGGCGTGGTTGGTACATGTCAAGGGGCGTGGCACGTGTCCTGGGGGCGTGGTGCCCAGCGCGGGAGGGGGGCAGCTGCGATGGCACCCCACTGGGATCTCGTTGCCGGGGGCGGGGTGCTCCCCCCGCACTCCTCTTCCTCCACCAGTGGCAGGAGACACCCTCCCACAGAACACACAAATATACTGGGTGTGTAAGGGGGTGTTTCAAGTAGTCTGGTTCTGAGCTGCATAGGGCCTTATACATTAATGACAACACCTTGAACTTGGCCTATCCCCAGATTGCTGCATGGGCAAATCCCGCTAGCAAGGGGTTATATGCTACCACAAGCAACCTAGCTGCCGCATTTTGCACCGGCCGCTGCCTCTGGAACAACCCAGATATCAAGGCCTCCCCCCCCCACACACACCATGTATCCATGCTAGGATGACTTGATTCCACACCTGCCCTCACAAAGTCTGGTGACCCCAGAAAGTCACCGATACTAACGCTGGCACCCAAGAGGGTCATTGCGGCTCAGTCCGTAAAAGGCCTCTTTGCAGCTGTCGCAACGCACGCCTTTGACATTCTCTTTGCAGCGGCACTGCCCAGCGATCATGCCCAGCATCGCATCTGTATGACTGTCACAAACGCCACCGTCCAAGGAGCCTACTGGGTCGCAGTCACATGCTGTGGGACAAAAGAAATTGGATACTGTTCGGTCCAAATGGCCAAAATACTGGGAAATTTTGGAGCAAGAAGGAGACAAATTGAAATTGCAGAGTTTTGAAAAATTAAAAGACAAAGTGCGAGATTGGCTTCATTATCATCAGATAATGGAGGCTTACAAATTGGACAAGAAAATTGGATTCCAGGTGGAAAAAATCGAAATTAGAATTCTTAGAACCTAAAACTAAGATTTTGTCAAGGATGTATAACTTGCTGCTGAAATGGAATACTCAGGATGAAACGGTGAAGTCTGTTATGATTAAATGGGCACAGGATGTTGGACATAACATTATGTTCGCTGACTGGGAACAGTTATGGACCACCGGTTTGAAATTTACGGCATGTAATGCCTTAAGAGAGAATATTATGAAAATGATTTATAGGTGGTACATGACCCCAGTTAAGCTTGCAAAGATTTACCATTTGCCCGATAACAAATGTTGGAAATGTAAAGAGACTGAAGGTACATTCTTTCACCTTTGGTGGACGTGCCCAAGGATTAAGGCTTTCTGGGAAATGATTTATAACGAAATGAAAAAGGTATTTAATTATACCTTCTTGAAGAAACCAGAGGCCTTTCTCCTGGGCAGGGTTGGCCAATTGGTGTTAAAGAAGGACAGAACTTTTTTATGTATGCTACAACAGCAGCAAGAATACTGATTGCAAAATATTGGAAGACACAAGATCTACCCACTCTGGAAGAATGGCAGATGAAGATGATCGACTATATGGGACTGGCAGAAATGACGGGCAGAATCCGAGACCAGGGAAAAGAGTCAGCGGAAGAAGATTGGAAGAAGTTTAAAGACTATTTGCAGAAATATTGTAAAATTAAGGAATGTTAGAATGATGTTGGAATAAAGTAAATGGTTTCCAGCTGTAATGCTAAGAGATATGAAAATAAGGTTTTGAAATAAGTAAAAGAATTAATGGTGAGGATTTGCTGAATAAATAATCTGAATTGGAATATAAGAAAGGGAGGTGCAAGGAGGTCGGGAAAATAAGCTAAAAGAAAATAAGTGAATGGAAATTGTACGTGTTTTAAAATTGTTTTTACTTTTCTATTTTTATGTTTTTGTATTTTTATATTTTTGTTGTTTCTCTTTTTTGTATCATTTTTGGAAAACTTTTAATAAATATCTTTAAAAAAAAAAGAAATTGGATACTGTTCGGGTCCCCTTTACAACTTACGTTAAAAGGGACTCTGCCTTTATGTTCCCTTCCAATCACACAAGTTTCATTAAGGAGAAACAAGAAGAGGTAAAGGTAAAGGTAAAAGACCCCTGGACAGTTAAGTCCAGGGAAGGCAACTATGGGGTTGCTCATCTCGCTTCCAGGCTGAGGGAGCCGGCGTTTGTCCACAGACAGTTTTCCGGGTCATGTGGCCAGCATGACTAAACCAATACATGACTTTAAAAACTTTTGCCTTTGCTTTTTTCATTCTTTTTTATGCCAGGAGGTTGAGCACAGTCTGTTTAGTTGTGAAGTATTTCATAATATGATGTGTTCCTTTTGTTACTTGTTTCATGTATAGGTTTCTTCCATTGTGAAAATATTTCTTCAAGAGAGAGAGGGTGCCGCTGAAATTTGACAGGCAAAAGTCTGCCAATCTTCTCAATTACGTACTGTTATAAGTGGGGGGTTTTGGGGGGGGGGGATTAGGCTGTATGCCTGAGCCCCGCTTCTAATTCCTGGATCCAGCACAGATTCAATTGTTGGAATAGCCAGGCCAGACTGGTAATGGCCCACTTTGTTAATGGAACAAAAAAAGTAGCTCTGTGCCAGAGGTCAAATGGATGGGCCTTCCTCTCTCAACTGTCTATTACTTATACAGGCAAAAGGCCAGAGTGGAAAATTGAATGATGTGACCTAGAAGTAGAGCAGCAAGCTAGAGATAGAGCCAAGCCTCTCGATCAATTTTTATTATGGCAAAACAGCCGGCACAGAGCCATGCCTGGTTTCTGCTGGGATCCAAGGCTGTGGCTAAGGGAGAAGCAAGACCGCCTTGGAACGTTAATGCGGTCAACCCCTCCGTCGCCGGGCTCAGGTTGTGTATATGTGTAAATGAGCCATCTATCATAAAGACACCACAGTCTCCAATGTGCCTCTTTGTAAAGGAAACACGAACCCTGGGTGAGCGCCTGGAATGCCCAGAATCTCACACCACTAAAAAATGGCGTGAAGCAATAAAAATCAATACCGCAAATAGATCAGGGGATCACAGCCACCGTTTATCTGTATGCTGTCTCCTCACAGTAAACCCTGCTCGAGGCGATTCACATCACGATTCATCATCCTCATAATAAAAAAGACAGCGACTGGGACGATAGAAGGACACTCACGGATACACGCCGTGCTGGCACGGATGTCAGCCAGAGGGTTGCGGTAGTAGAAGGGCTTGCAGAGCTGGCAGTGCCGGCCCATGGTGTTGTGTTCGCACTCGTCACAGACCCCGCCGCTGGTGTTGCCCGTGGCCAGGTACACGGCCATGTCGAAGTGGCACTTGTGGGAGTGCTCGTTGCAGTTGCACTCTGTGGAGAAGCCAGGGGCAAAGTTAATGGGCGCCACAAACTCCTGCTTATTCCGCTCACTCCTCCTTTCCTGTGACCTGAATTGCATCCATGTAACAGTGTCATAAACCCGTGGGCTAGGCCACTGTTGCTGCTATTGCTGAGGCTCTCACCTGCCCCATGTGTGTGCTATTTGTGGCTGCTGCTGCTGCAGGCTTCCCATAGGATTCTGGTTGGCCACTGTGAAAACAGCATGCCGGACTACACGGGCCATGGGACTGACCCAGCAGAACTCTTCTTAAGTTCTTCTGTACAACATCGTTTCTTAAAAATGTTAGGCAAGGCTAAGGAACCACCAATGCCTGCACACAGAAGCCTTAGAAACAGGAGACAGAGGACAAGGAACTCTTGTTCGGTAGCCTGTCCAGGCCTCCATATACACTTCTGAGAATTTCTTCCACTTGTAAATAAATGGAATCGTGAATGTTTCATAGCCCTCCCATAGTTGATTAGCTTTTCCAAGCCTCTGCTACCTATCTGCCCAAAGTCAGGGGGTGCAGCCATACCCAAACATGCCAGCCCCCCCTCCCCCAGGGAAAGATCTCTTTCCACTGACTCCCACTCCCAATTCCCCACACCTTTTGGCACGCGCAAAAACACCCTCACCTTTGCAGGCGTGTGGGTTGTGGGCCTCAGCTGGTCTCCATGGCAACTCCTGGAAGAAGTCCTTGCAGAGCTCGCAGTTGAGGCCCTTGGTGTGGTGCTTGCACACGCATCGTCCGTGGATCTGGGGCAGAGGAGACTGGTGAGAGGGGCATCCAGAGCCTTGGCACAGCCCAGGGAAATGAAAGCAGAGTGCCACTCAGCATGGAGATATTTATAAGAAGGACCTCTTGTGCCTGGGTGCTGCTGAGTAGGCCCCAAGTGACCTAGAGCCCAAGATGGCAAAGCGTGGCTGATGGCCATATAGTCAGAAGCTATGTGAACACAAACCTGCAACAGGTTCTAATAACCCTTGAAGAATACAAGCAGCTTGATTTGTTTTAAGAGAGAGGGTTTCACGCAGTCAAGTGTTGGTGTTGACCTTTAAAGCCCTAAAAGACTTTGGCCTAGTATACATGAAGGAGTGTCTCCACCCCCATCATTCTGCCCAGACACTGAGGTCCAGCGCCGAAGGCCTTCTGGCGGTTCCCTCACTGCGAGAAGCAAAGCTACAGGGAACCAGGCAGAGGGCTTTCTCAGTAGTGGTGCCCACCCTGTGGAACACCCTCCCATCAGATGTAAAGAGATAAACAACTACCTGACATTTAGAAGACATCAGGGAAGTTTTTAATGTGTGACATTTTAATGTATTTTTAAGCTTTGTTGGAAGCTGCCCAGAGTGGCTGGGGAAACTCAGCCAGATGGGTGGGGTAAAGGTAAAGGTAAAGGGACCCCTGACCATTAGGTCCAGTCGTGACCGACTCTGGGGTTGCGGCACTCATCTCGCTTTATTGGCCGAGGGAGCCGGCGTACAGCTTCCGGGTCATGTGGCCAGCATGACAAAGCCTCTTCTGGCGAACCAGAGCAGGACATGGAAACATCATTTACCTTCCTGCCGGAGAGGTACCTATTTATCCACTTGCACTTTGATGTGCTTTTGAACTGCTAGGTTGGCAGGAGCAGCGACCTTCTGATCGGCAAGTCCTAGGCTCTGTGGTTTAACCCACAGCGCTACCCGTGGAAGCCACCCAGAGTGGCTGGGGAAACTCCGCCAGATGGGCGGGGTACAAATAATAAAGTTTTATTCTTATTCTCATTCCCTTTCTCCTGTTAGGACAATGACTTCTGCCTGCACAAAGGGACTTCCACTCCCTCTCCTCTTTCTGTGTGCCCCCCCGTGCCTCCCCGCCCCCAACATATCTGTTCTAAGTTCCCACCCCCCATCAGCCCTCCAGAGCATATGGGGAAGGAGTGCAGGGGGCAAGCATGGAAGAGGAAGTCTCATTGCACTGGCAGAAGTCCTTGCCTTAAGAGCATAACTTCACTGAATTCAACCCTAGGTTTCTAGGTCTGATGTTTGTGGAGAACAAATAACCCTGAATAAGGTTTGAGAATAACTTAAACCATTAAAAAAAAGTGTCTAGGTGGAATGTCCACTGGGCTGGAAATTTCCCTCTGTACTGTATATGCCTTCTCTTTCCATCCCAGAACATACCCACACCGGCTCTGCAAGCTTAAGAATGAGGTTTTCTCAAACTGCAAAATGGATTCCAACAAGAGAATCTACACTTCCAGTTGACGGAAATTGTGCTTTTGGTACAATAGCGCACATTCTCTACACACAATTGGGAGTCTGTGTGTCACATTCTCCCGATAGATACAGTAAGCAGAACCACCAAGGCTGTAGCCTCTCTACTACCTGCCGGGTAGGGATAGATGAATCTGTCAATTTCAGTTTTTTCTAATCTTCAATTCAGTTCTCTACATTTCCACACCTGTTTGTTGTTATTGGGTTGTTTTTTTTACAGGAAGAAGCCCTCATGAAAATTCATTTTTAGTGTGTATTTCACCCAATGTGCAAATTTTTGCAAGTGATTTCTCCCACTATGAAGCATGTTATTATTATTTTTACATGTTATTTTCACTAACGTATTCATTTTTAAAGGCATACTTTCCCCTCAGAACTGCATTATTATATAAATTACTTGGTTAGAGAACTGTATCGCAAACTCCCCACACAGTGGGGTCCACATAAAGGTAAAGGGACCCCTGACCATTAGCTCTGGTCGTGGCCGACTCTGGGGTTGCGGCGCTCATCTCGCTTTATTGGCCGAGGGAGCCGGCATACAGCTTCTGGGTCATGTGGCCAGCATGACTAAGCCGCTTCTGGCGAACCAGAGCAGCACACGGAAACGCCGCTTACCTTCCCGCCGGAGCGGTACCTATTTATCTACTTGCACTTTGACGGGCTTTCGAACTGCTAGGTTGGCAGGAGCAGGGACCGAGCAACGGTAGCTCCCCCCGTTGCAGGGATTCGAACCGCCAACCTTCTGATCGGCAAGTCCTAGGCTCTGTGGTTTAACCCACAGCGCCACCCGCATCCACATACTCCTAATCAAAAAGCCAAGCCCAGCATGGGAGCTCTGACCACTGGGTGTACCTCCCCTTGTTCTGTCTTCCTGGCTATAGGGCTGCAACCTGAACTCCCCGCCTCAGTCTCCCCCAACACTGATAAGGTCCTTACCATGCCTTCCACTCTGCTTGGCGCTCCAGCCAGGGGAGCACACTCCGAGGCGTGCCCATAGCAGAAGCAGCTCCCACGCAGCACCATCTCGTACACGGCGTAGTAGTATTTCTGCAGCACCTGGTGCCGAAAGTCGAGTAGGTTGTCGCCCAGAGTGTGCAGCTTTGTGAAGTTCACCCGCAGGTTGGTGACGCGCAACAGATCTAGTCAGGAGGGAAGGAGATGTTTTGGTGCAGAGCTTTAGCTCCTAGACTTCCTGTAGCCTCAACCCCACACCCACCAATCTCAGGCTGCTCCCCTGGATTCCACACAGATACATCTGCCCCACCTGCAATAAAACATGTCTCTCCCATATCGGCCTCTACAGCCACAGCAGGCGCTGTAACTCTATAATGGCTCAACTTTACCCTCGAAGGCACACTCTCCCGTTGTCTCCCAAGACAGACGGATAACAACAACAACATATTAGGGCTTTAGCCTTACATCAGTTAAACTGGTAGAGAGCATAGGAGCCAACTCCAAGAAGCTGAGTTCCCTTCACCCACCCCCAATAAAATAATTGAGGGGGTGCACCCACCCCCAGTTGATAGACATTGCTATTTAAATGGTATGTGTGTGCCGCATCTATGCTTACCTGCCCCTCCCATTTTATCTAAGTTGGCACCCCCTGGTAAGAGCGCTAAGGGCACAGTTGTATATACAATTGTGTGCTATTGCAAAAGGGATTCAGAAAATAAATAAAGACGGCCTTGCTTTCTAACAATGATTGGTGCCTTTCATTTGTTTTTCTGCGCATAGTTCTATAAATACATACAAATAACAATGTACAGAAGTACAGTAACACCATACATATCTTACATTATTCAAGGTCTCTTTGCTTCCTCAATTATTAACTGTTCTTTCTTCTCTAACGCATCTCAAATACTCTTATTATTCCCTGAGTCTCCAGCAATTCAATCTAATTAATCACAAACCAAACAGGATTTTTACTGTAATATTCTTGAAATAATTTGTTCCAACTCCTTTTCCTTCCTTTTCTCTGTATTTTATCCAATAAATCACTTTTGCATATTTAACTGAAGTCCAACATTTTGTTTCCCACTGCTTTACTTTTAGTACCCCCCTTGTTTCTCCCCATACTGAGCTACTAACATTTTTTGCATCATCATCAGTAAGTGAAATATACATTCCTGTTCCCTCTCCAATCTTTTCGTTTGTCAAACGGTAAATTCGCTCACACTTCAGACACTGAAATTTGCACTGACTTTTTGGTAATGCAAAACTTAATTCAAATTAAGCAAATTCATTCATTTGTAAGCAAGAACATGATCAAATAAATACCTTGAACCAGGTTGCAGCAATAGTACATACCAATGCTATATGCCAGAGGCAGAGAGCCTGTGGACCTCAAGATGTTCTTGGACTTCAACTCCCATCATCCCTGAGCATTGGCCATGTTGTCTGGGGCTGATGGGAGTTGAAGTCCAACAACAAGCAGATGACTACAAGTTGCCTATCCCAGATATTATTCTGTTTTTCTTCTTTGGTGATCACTCTTAGCCGAGTAAGATTGTCTTCCATAAACACGGTTTTAAAAGTGAGTCCATAAGTGACTGTGGAGGCCAGTTCTGGATCCACACGTCCTTCCACAGTGGGGACATTGGTTTCCGGGTGGGAGTTGATTGTGGTGAGGGTTTGCCAAACGTACCTTTGCTTTTGATATTGCTGACTCATATTTTGCAACACAGGGGTTTGTTTGTTTACTCACTGATCTAGTCCAGGCACACCACAGAAGCCGATCCAGCATTCCAACCAGTACGTTTGCACCTCCTCTTCATGGTAAGCAACATTAATTCACCTGCCTGGAGGTCAGGCAAGTTCTTCTCCCCCCATTATGCCACCCCCTGCTGCTTGTTACATTCGTACCTTGGATTTCCTGGCTGTATGGGTCCTCAACTTTCACCGCTGGATCCAGCACTTTGAAAATCACCTACAGAGAAAGGTTAAGATGTACATGCAATTTTTACCTTAATGGAATAAATAGCAGCTGGGGGTGGGGGATTTTCAGCAGGAAAGTGGTTTGGGAGGAAAGGGTTAAACCCTTCCTCTCCTCCCACAGCTGATATTTGCTCCAATTTAAAAACAAAAGATCTGATCATGGATCTCTGGCATTTTGGCCAGTTAGGCCCCAACCAACGCATGTGTATCCATCTAGCAAAACTGAAAGAGACTATTCCATTTTCACACTCAGCAAAACTTATTTACACTGCCGAATTTATCTTAATGCTGCCAGTGTTTTCAGCTGTACACAATTATTTCCCATATAGTCAATAAATGTTTTCCAATCTTCTTTAAACGTATGTTCTTCTTGTTCTCTTATTCTATATGTTAGACTATGGCAGAATTGAGCATTTCCCAAATTCATCCCCAGATTAAAAATCTGAATTTGACAAAATTTTGATTAGCATCTGGCCATGAAATTCTAAACCTCATTTTGTTTTGTTTTTGTGGTTTTTTGGGAGGAGTAAAGGTGGCTCTGCTCCTTAATCCTGCTTTAGCAGGGTAGCACTGACCTCGCCATGACTGGAGGGTTCAATCTCGGAGTATCGCTGGTCACAGATCGCCTGGTTGATGTGTGTTGGGACTTGCATGGGGACGCCAGGGAAGAGCTTGGAGCAGTTGAAGGCAAAGTAGCGATAAACCTTCCAGCTGTGCCCGAAATCTGACGAACGTTCAATCAACATGGCCGCTGGGCGGAATGTCTGCATGAGAAAAGGGGGGCAAAGTGGACAGTTGAGTTTCAGTGTTCCTTCTCCAACCAATCTGCCCCCCTCAACCACAAAAAAGTAACTCTAAATAAAAACCTAAAACATTTCAGCAAAGCAAGGCAGGTGCTTGTGAACAGGAGAAACTGGGTTTTCTCATTGCAGGTTCGGAGAGTTTTCAGGTGCTCTGCAGATTCCACACGGGCAAGTGGAGGAATGACCGCATTTTAATTTGCTTGCAAGCGAATTTTTGCTTCTAGCATCTCAACTCCTCCAGCATTCCTCTGGGATTCTGGGACAGGCCTGTCGTGTCATCCAGATCCTGGTTCGTAGTGTTTGTTTCGCTCCAAACTAACCATCAACAGAAGCCAAGGTTTGTTGTTGGTTTACCACCACACTAGACATATCATGAAACGTGACTTTGCATTTAGCACGCAAAATATGCAAATAGCAGCCACTGTGAAAGGGGGAGGGCACTGATAATTATCAGGATTGCTGCAGGGAGCAAGAAGGAATTTAAGGAAGGGCTGTAACTCTGTTGTAAAGAATCTGTTTTATATGCACAGGGTCCCATGTTCCATTCCTGGCAGCTCTAGGTGTGGGCTGGCAGGCAACCATGTGTGAAATTCTGGGAAGCTGCTGCCCATTAGTGTGCTAACAGGACTGAGCTCGATGACCCAGCAGCCTCACTCAGTAAAAAGCAGCCACCTATATTCCTAACGGGATGCAGGTGGCGCTGTGGGTTAAACCACAGAGCCTAGGGCTTTCCAATCAGAAGGTCGGCTGTTCGAATCCCCATGACGGGGTGAGCTCCCGTTGCTCGGTCCCTGCTCCTGCCCACCTAGCAGTTCGAAAGCACGTCACAGTGCAAGTAGATAAATAGGTACTGCTCCGGCGGGAAGGTAAACAACGTTTCCGTGCGCTGCTCTGGTTCGCCAGAAGTGGCTTAGTCATGCTGGCCAAATAACCTGGAAGCTCTACCCCGGCTCCCTCGGCCAATAAAGCGAGATGAGCGCCGGAACCCCAGAGTCATGACTGGAACTAATGGTCAGGGGTCCCTTTACCTTTATATTCCTAACCCTTTTCCCCCACTGCAATCCCAAAGAATATCACACCACTAATCTGCTATTTACATCAGCAGCCAATCCTTCCATTGGCACTATTTTAATGTCACCTAGTTAGGCACAGAGACCCATCCGCCTTCGGTGTCACCTGCAGAAAGGCAGGGTACATACTGAAATTCATAAAGAATGCCACCGCTGTCTTAGTATTAGAGGTAGCGGTGCTTATTGGGTATTTCGTCAGCAGTGCTCCTGTTAGTTCCCATAAAGGCATCCAGTATTCATTGCAGTGTTTCTGCCCTTTTGGTAGAGATCTCAGTACCTTAAACTTCATTATGAGGTGAGTAAAATGGAACTCGGCTTCCAGGTCCAAGGAGATGCTGACCTGTTCTACACCTGTGGTGGTAGTGAGAGAGAAGGACAGCAGTTAGACTATGCGCACCCCTCATTTAAATACGTTGTGGGAGAGGAAATTTTCCTCAATGCAAGACTTACACAGGTCCCATTTTGACCTGCAAGGCTGTTTTCCCTAAACAACAGTACAGTGGTACCTTGGGTTACAGATGCTTCAGGTTACAGACGCTTCAGGTTATAGACTCTGCTAACCCAGAAATAGTACCTCGGGTTAAGAACTTTACCTCAGGATGAGAACAGAAATCACGCAGAGGCAGCGGGAGGCCCCATTAGCTAAAGTGGTACCTCAGGTTAAGAACAGTTTCAGGTTAAGAACAGACCTCCAGAACGAATTAAGTTCTTAACCCAAGGTACCACTGTACCACACCTACCTGCCCCACACCTGACATCCTATGTCAGCTGCATCACTGAGCTCCCTGTGAGGAACTGACCGTGTAGTTCAGTGGTGGCCAAACTTGGCCCTCCAGCTGTTTTTGGACTGCAACTTCCATCATCCCTAGCTAACAGGACCAGTGGTCAGGGATGATGGGAATTGTAGTCCCAAAACAGCTGGAAGGCCAAGTTTGGCCACCACTTGCGTAGTTGATCCCTGCAGAAAGCAGTCTTGAAGCTACTTTCTTTCTATCAGCTGATAAGCGGTGATCAGTAGCTCTTTGGCAACACAGGCTCTTTGCAAACCCAGCCTGGTGCTTTGAACTCCCAATCATTCCCAAGTGATGTTATTGCGATGTCAGGCAATTGACAGGTGGGCAGCCCCGCCCACCTGCCCAATTTGGCCAATGATGGGCACTGGCCTACTAGGCAGGTCAAGTAAGGTACTGTAACTTATGTTCCCGCCTTCCCCTGTAGGTTTGCTCACTCCTATGCCTTGAGTGAGTGAGGCTTGGCTTAGGTACATTTGATCACAACCTTGGAAATGGTATAAAAGAAGTATTATTATTGTTTGTACTTATTCCCCCTGCTTCTCTGCTCTCATTTTTCCCATTCTGCTTTGGTTTCTGAGTTCTACTTCCTGAGGCTTCAAATCCTGAAAAACCTGTTTAGGAAGAGACCATAGCAGGACCAAAAAAAGAAAGGATATGTGTGCCTGCAGACAAAAACAGCTCTGCCATGCTACCTTCAAGGCTCTGAAATAACATCGCCTAGGCTCATAATCTCCTGATAAAAACTGCACGTTATAATAGAGATTTATGAATGCATCTCTGGTTTGGGAATGAGGCACGGGAGCTTAACCCTTTATACTCAAGCCTGTTTCCTGGTTAAACCCCACCCACCCACCTCAGTGTCCAGGTTAAACAATGGGGGTGGAGACAATCCTTCAGGTATACAGGGCTGAAGCCATGTAGGGCTTGAAAACTCAACACCAAAATTTTGAATTGTGCTCGGGAATGTACTGGCCTGCAATGTTAAAGGTAAAGGATTCCTGGACGGTCAAGTCCGTCAAAGGCAACTATGGCACTCATCTCGCTTTCAGTCCAAGGGAATTGGCGTTGGTCCGCAAACAGCTTTCTGGGTCATGTGGCCAGCATGACTAAACCGCTTCTGGCGCAACGGAATACTGTGACGAGTCCCAGAGAGCACGAAAATGCCGTTTACCTTCCCGCCACAGCGGTACCTATTTATCTACTTGCACTGGTGTGCTTTTGAACTGCTAGGCTGGCAGGAGCTGGGACAGAGCAACGGGAACTTACCCCGCCGCACGGATTCGAACCGCCGACCTTCCGATCGGCTAGCCCAAGAGGCTCAGTGGTTTAGACCACAGTGCCATCCGCGTCCCGCCTCCCTGCAGAGATTGGGGCTGGGCACATTCTGGCCTTATGAACATTAGAGCATATTTGAGCATTTCCACACTAGATATTTAATGTGGACTTGCCATGCTTTCTTCACTTTTTTTTCAGGGCATCCCATACAAAACCATTGTTGAACGTGTCCAGAGGAGGGCAACCAAAATGGTCAAAGGCCTGGAAACGATGCCTTATGAGGAACGGCTAAGGGAGCTGGGCATGTTTAGCCTGGAGAAGAGGAGGTTAAGGGGTGATATGATAGCCATGTTCAAATATATAAAAGGATGTCACATAGAGGAGGGAGAAAGGTTGTTTTCTGCTGCTCCAGAGAAGTGGACACGGAGCAATGGTTCCAAACTACAAGAAAGAAGATTCCACCTAAACATTAGGAAGAACTTCCTGACAGTAAGAGCTGTTTGACAGTGGAATTTGCTGCCAAGGAGTGTGGTGGAGTCTCCTTCTTTGGAGGTCTTTAAGCAGAGGCTTGACAACCATATGTCAGGAGTGCTCTGATGGTGTTTCCTGCTTGGCAGAGGGTTGGACTCGATGGCCCTTGTGGTCTCTTCCAACTCTATGATTCTATGATTCTATGAATCATTGTCATCCTGTATTTTCTGTGTGGTTTGTCTTTTACCATGCCACAGAAAGTCCAACTTTTCCAGAACAGAAGAGTAACTCAGTCTCCACTGGTGCATTTGGTAAGGTCCAAAGAAAAGGACTCCGAATCTTTTATTATTGACGCTTACCATTCTCAGACTGCCACCAGGTCTGCTCACCATCCCGACCACTCAGGTAGATGACATTCTCAATGTGGTGGCTCTCGCGCAGGGACGGGGAGCGCGAGTCACAAAGGAAGCATTTCTCAGAGTCCTGTCAAGAGAGCCATAGTGGATTGAAAATCAACAAAAGCACCATGTAAATCCTCAGAGACAATGTTTCTTTTGTTTCTTGTTTCTGTTTTTTTACAAATTCTCTTTGGTCACCAGCTATATATTTTTCATTGATTGCATTAAAACTATTTGCCTGGACAGTTCTCAACATTTGGAAATCTTGGTTTTTACAGGGTGATAGGTCAGTAGGATTCTACTTTAGTTACATCCTTCTTGTTTTGTATTATTATCTCTTCTGTTTGCTTCTTCCCGTGTGTTGTTTTTTTTTGGGGGGGGGTGGAATCTGGTTATCGGTTGTAAGATAGCTTAAGTGAGAAGGAAAATGAAATAAATAATTTTAAAAGAACACTAAATGTCATTGGTCGGGGGGGCGGGGAATCCTCAGAGAATACCCCCCTCCCTCACTGATAGAGTTATTATCACCTATAATTAGAGGAAGACACAAACCACACTTGGTGGACACACTTTTCTTTTGCCCAGCTGTTTCAAGGGACAGGTTTGTGCTTAAAAGCTCTGTATCCGAGTGATTTCTTCCTTCCAGTAGCACCTTAAAGACCAACTAAGTTAGTTCTTGGTATGAGCTTTCGTGTGCACGCACACTTCTTCAGATACTCTGAAGATACTCTGAAGAAGTGTGCATGCACACGAAAGCTCATACCAAGAACTAACTTAGTTGGTCTTTAAGGTGCTACTGGAAGGAATTTTTTTTCTTTTGACTATGGCAGACCAACACGGCTACCTATCTGTAACTCGAGTGATTTCTTGTTTTTAGTTTTTGTTCCGAAGCTTTCCTTTGAAAACCCGCTCTTTAGCGTTCAACCGGAGCAAACGTCAGTTTGGATTTTGCACAGATTGCCATTTGCTCCAACTGAGCTTTAAAGAGCAAACTTCTGCAGGGGAAGCTCCAGAGCAAAAAAAAAAAAAGGTGGGGCACTCAAACACAGAGCTTTAAAGTGCAGACCATGCCTGGAAAAAGTAGAGCGGATAAGCCCACTGTCAGAAAGACGGAGGACACACCTGCAACTGTACATTTAAAAAAACATTCTATAATCATTTAAAGCAATGCCTTCCGCCAAAGAATCTCGGGGAATGTAGTTTTCTCCTCACAGAGCCTGAATGTATTCACAGCACAGAGCAAGTTTATAATAAGATCAGGAGAACTAATGGGCATCGTATTCTTTCTTTTTCTAAAATATTTTTTATTGAGTTTGATCTGCATAACCTGATGCGACCAGGTTTTGAAAAGAGACTGGGTTCCGTTGGTTAAACGCTGAGCTATATTGTTAGGAGCTGCTAAGTCTTCTAGAACTGAAAAGCTTTTGCTCTTTGGGCTATTGAACATCTTCTCAGGCTCTAGACAGGGCCTGTCAAGCAAGGAGAGACACTGGGCTTTCCTGGATAGGAAGGGAAGGGCTATGAACGGCTACTGGAACATTGCCTCAAAAGTCTTTCTGCCCCCTGCAGTTAAAAAATCACAGGGTTTTCCTATTGCTGCAGCAGGCCCAACACATCTTTCCTGTAACAATTCTGAAGGTACTGTACACAAACATCCCGAAAATGCAATTGACCCTCTGGCCAGCAAGTTGACAGCTCCTTTTTTGTTATCTTATCCCTCCCCGTTCTTTGGCCAACACCCATGTTGCATTACCTGCAAATGGCTGACGATGCAGTACTCCTGAGGCCCCTCCAGGCCACACGTAGATGTGGCGCTCAACCTCTGCGTCCTCCCAATGAGAAGATTTCCTGTGGCTGGGTAGCAGCTCCCCTCTGAGCATCCATGGTACAACAGGTCGGGCGATTCTGTGCCCTGAGCATCGGCTAACCGGACTGGCCAGGAAAGAAAGAAAAAGCCTGAGGCCGTTTTAGGATCTTATGATCTGTCCACTGTCAAAAGTTCCTAAAATAGGTGTCAGGGCTGCATGTAAAAGCTGCACAGAAGGCACCACAGAAATGTTATCCTGTTTTACTTATGGAAAGAAAAGCCAATACAGTGGTACCTCGGGTTACATACGCTTCAGGTTACATACGCTTCAGGTTACAGACTCCGCTAACCCAGAAATAGTACCTTGGGTTAAGAACTTTGCTTCAGGATGAGAAGAGAAATCGGGCTCTGGCGGCACGGCAGCAGCAGAAGGCCCCATTAGCTAAAGTGGTGCTTCAGGTTAAGAACAGTTTCAGGTTAAGAACGGACCTCCGGAACGAATTAAGTACTTAACCCGAGGTACCACTATACATCTAACTTTTCCCATCTAAGCAAAGATCTGGAACATGGTCTATAAAGTAATAGTCTATGATACTTGCTGTCTGCATATGAAAAGGGGGAGTGGGGGAACCAACTCTGGGAAGGACTGATTGTCCCCCCAAATTCTCATCTCCAAACCACTCATACGCTTCGGAGAATCCAAGGCTGTTTGTGGCATGCATTATGTGAAAATTCTAATCTCCCCCATCATTTTGTCTTCAAGATAATGCCCATGGAAGAATGACATGATCGTGGATCTTGAGATTAAACAGTCGAGAGCCTCTAAGCTTTCTTCTCTGTTTTTAATTTGATATTCAAACACCTCAGATGATCTCTATGAATATATTTCAGTATATTTCAGTAAAACTGAGCAGGCAACTAAGCCCTTAGATTAGGAACACTATTCAAGAGCTCGCAGCACAGAGCAAGTTTATAATAAGATCAGGAGAACTGCTCTTATGTCAGGAGTGCTCTGATGGTGTTTCCTGCTTGGCAGGGGGTTGGACTCGATGGCCCTTGTGGTCTCTTCCAACTCTATGATTCTATGATTCTAACTACTGGGCATTGTATTCTTTCTTTTTCTAAAGTATTTTTTATTGAGTTTGATCCGTATAACCTAAATATCAAAAAGAACCTCATGAGAAAAACACATGAAAACTAAACCAAACCAAACTAAGGCTGGCATGGGATGTTACTATTTAAAAAATAATAATGATAATGTTTGTTTATCATTATTAAGTAGAGAAAATAATGGGCATCCTATTCTTGATCCTAGGTGCAAAAGGGGTCCTTTACCTTTACCTTTTTATACTGCTTTAACGTTTATGGCTTCCCCCTAAAAAAATCCTGGGCTCTGTATTTTAGTTGAGGGTGCTGAGGTATAGTTCCCCAGCACCCTTAATATACAACAGCTTCCAGGGTTCTTTAGGGGAAGCAATGGGTGTTATAGTGGCATAATGGTATGGTATGGTATGGTATGGTATGGTATGGTATGCTATGCTATGCTATGCTATGCTATGCTATGCTATGCTATGTTGTGGATGCGTCCTAGCTCTCATCCCAAATATTACATTTCAGAAACAAGTTGCGAGAAAGATGTGGCACCTGTTCATACCATCCTCTTGTGAGGGGTGTGTGTGTGTAAACACTGTCTGTAACACTGCACCCTGAGGACCTGACCTAAATCTGTCATGGAAGCTCGCGAGTGGTCCTGCCACCTTTTGATGGTACCCCCTCTTGTTGCTCACCCAGTCGCATGAAGCAGCACTTGAGACTGCTGAAATAAGAACCCTTCCCTTCCTTGTTACACCTTCTCCTCCTCAGTGTCAGCAGAAAGCGTCCGTCACATGCTGAAGCTTTTAATACCAGAGCACAAAGGGTGCTTGTTAGTACTGGCAGAACACGGGGCTGACCTGCCTGCGACCCTGTCAGTCTTCGGATCAGAAAGTGGGGGGGGGGAGAGGAGAGAAGGTCTGCATGTGCCAGGATCCTAGCGCTGATGATAGCGTCAGGAGGACTTTGTCAAAGGAATACTGTTAAGGAGAAAGCGGAAGCAGGCTATGAGTCCCTAATCCGGTCCAAGAGCTACAGCTCTCACAGCGACTGCTGGCGTCTCCTGGGAACGGTCTTGGGAGCAAAGAACAAAACTAGGTTCACAAAGAAGCTGGATAAATGGATGCTACGGTCGCACTTGCATTCAGGAACTTTGTAAAGTGGGCCGGCCCTACCATTAGGCAGAGGAAGGGATGCGGGATGGGCTGCGGCAGTGCACACTCCCCCTTCAACATTTTCCTTGAGACCCCTAAGCTAGCCTAGGTAAAGGGACCCCTGACCGTTAGGTCCAGTCGTGGCCGACTGGGGTTGCGGCGCTCATCTCGCTTTATTGGCTGAGGGAGCCGGCATACAGCTTCCGGGTCATGTGACCAGCATGACTAAGCTGCTTCTGGCGAACCAGAGTAGTGCACGGAAACGCCGTTTACCTTCCCGCCGGAACGGTACCTATTTATCTACTTGCACTTTGATGTACTTTTGAACTGCTAGGTTGGCAGGAGCAGGGATGGAGCAACGGGAACTCACCCCATTGCAGGGATTTGAACTGCCGACCTTCTGATCGGCAAGTCCTAGGCTCTGTGGTTTGACCCACAGCGCCACCCACATCCCTAGCTAGCCTGCCCAGTGCCAATTTTGCTGCCTGCTGCCTCAGGTGTGGAGGAAGCTGTTGTTCTTTTACCAGTGTTGAAGGAAGTTTCAACTACCAGTCTGACCTGTGTGTGTGTGTGTGTGTGTGTGTCTGTGTGTGTGTGTGTGTGTGTACTGTATGTCCTTCCTTCAGGCACCAAAATGTCTTGGGCCAGCCTTGGTCATGTGTAAAGCAGTCCCCCAAGCCAGAGGAGCTCTGGAGGACTGGCCTTTGCCCATTCCCATGTCAGCATACATGGAGGGTAAGACCACCCATGGCCACTAGCCAAAACGGCCACTAGCCATAGACATCTGGTTTGCCGCTGTGATATCAGGATGGCGGGCGAGGTGGGCCTTTGGCCTGATCTTGCAGGCCTCTCCTTATGTTTATATTCTCATGCACACGTTCCAGCAGGGTGTGGCTGCCCTCCACATGCTGCATATCCGGTTCATTCCAGCAAGCGCTGCCCCTTCTCCTACCCACAACTCCTGCCAATGATTAACTACAAAATATGGCTGTCCAGCCAAAGGCATGTCCTGGAAGCATTCCAAAGCAGCCTCACCTGGGCACACCGTGTAGTTTATTTCTTTAAAAAGACACAAGGTGTATGTGTGTGTCTGTCGGGGTGTGTTTCAAGACTGCCCGCAAGCCACACTTCCTGCTATCGAATGCCTTTCTGCTGGTTCATAAATATGTGTAAATATTAAGCAGGGAAGATTTCTGCTGATAACAACGCTGATGTGAAACGTGTTCCCCATTTCGTTTCTGCACATGAACTTCAGTGCTGAACAGCCTAGTAAAAAACGCTGGCCACCATGGAGCTAGCTGTGGCTAAGGAGGGAAAGGCACTCAGCACACGTTCAATTACTGCCTTCTCAGTTTATTGCTTTGCACATCCCAGAGAGAAACACTGCTAATGACAGCAAATCCTGGGACTAAATGGAGTATCCTGTTCTTCTGAGCTGCTCTTGAGTGTTATAGATAAACTGCATTATTAGGACAAATATTACTGAAGAACACCTCATCATCATAAGCTCCTAGACTAGAGAGATATTGGATGGTGAGATAAGGTGGGAGATGATAGATAGATAGATGATTGATAGATAGATGTAGATGATAGGTGATAGATGATAGATGATAGATGCACAGATAGATGATAGATTAGATAGATGATGATGATAGATAGATAGATAGATAGATGATAGATAGATAGATAGATAGATAGATAGATAGATAGATAGATAGAGATAGATAGATAGATGATAGATAGATGATAGATAGATAGAGATAGATAGATGATAGATAGATAGAAAGATAGAAAGATAGATAGATATACATATAGATAGATAGATAGATAGATAGATAGATAGATAGATAGATAGATGATAGATGATAGATAGATAGATGATAGATGATAGATAGATAGATAGATAGATAGATAGATAGAGTGGTACCTCGGGTTACATACGCTTCAGGTTACATACGCTTCAGGTTACAGACTCCGCTAACCCAGAAACAGTGCTTCAGGTTAAGAACTTTGCTTCAGGATGAGAACAGAAATCGTGCTCCAGCGGCACGGCAGCAGCAGGAGGCCCCATAGGCTAAAGTGGTGCTTCAGGTTAAGAACAGTTTCAGGTTAAGAACGGACCTCTGGAACAAATTAAGTACTTAACCCGAGGTACCACTGTAGATAGATAGATAGATAGATAGATAGATAGATAGATAGATAGATGATAAATGGATAGAGATAGATAGATAGATAGATAGATAGATAGATAGATGATAGATAGATAGATAGATAGATAGATAGATAGATAGATAGATAGAAGAGTTTGGATTTGATATCCCGCTTTATCACTGCCCTAAGGAGTCTCAAAGCAGCTAACGTTCTCCTTTCCCTTCCTCCCCCACAACAAACACTCTGGGAGGTGAGTGGGGCTGAGAGACTTCAGAGAAGTGTGACTGGCCCAAGGTCACCCAGCAGCTGCATGTGGAGGAGCGGAGATGCGAACCCGGTTCACCAGATTACGAGTCTACCGCTCTTAACCACTACACCACACTGGCACTACACTGATAGCTAGCTAACTAGATAGATAGATAGATAGATAGATAGATAGATAGATAGATAGATGATCAAGGAAGCTTGTAGAAGGGCATGAGTTCAGGTACTACCAGCTTGACTTAGCCATGCAACACAGAAAGCAATTGAAAATAATTTGCCTCAACACATGCAGAGTTCCTCTGCCACCTGTTAACCACAATCTAACACCATGCATCTGGGATCATGGATAGGGTTTTAAGGAAGCTTTGAACCCAAGCTTTTTTGGAAATTAGTCACTGATCAATAGGAGTTATACCACCATCACATGTGCATGCCTTTTGGGAATATTTCTGGGCACAGGTCGCTACAGGGAGGTGTGGAGCGGAGACTGCAGTAGGTAGAAAGTATCTTTTGTTGCCGAGCTGGTGCAGGTCCGGCCTTGCCTTGTTCCTACCAGTCCCTGATGTGTCTCGTTCAGGATGGGCCTTCCGGCATGACTTGTGCACAGCACGCGTCTAGGCATGCTGCCACACGCAGGCCCTCACCAAACACTGGCAGAGAAGATGCGCATGCCAGTCACAGTCAGTCAAGAAAGCCTATATGGCACATGAAAAACTTGGTGCCTCTACAGAATAAACACACCCTGGCCGGGGTGCCAACTGGAATAAAATATTTGGGGGGGGGGGCAAGTAAACAGTGTTCGAAACTCCCATTGTTCCAGGCGCATTTTGCAACAGGGAATTTCATTAGCTCCAGCAGTTTCTGAGCTCTGGGCGCGGTACCGCACCTAAGATTTCAGATTAAAACTGCAGAGGGGAAGGTAAGGAGGACCTTTTTCTGCCTCCCCACTTCCAGCTACTCTCTGAAGACTGGAGAAGAGACCCTCTTAAGAATATTAGGGGGTAGGCAGGGGAAGGACTAGACCATGTGAAAAATGAACACAATGTTTTCGCTGCAGTTCATTCATTTTCAGCTTCGTATTCTTGTTATACAGTGGTACCTCTGGTTGCAAACGGGATCCGTTCCGGAGCCCCTTCGCAACATGAAAATAGTGCAACCCGCAGCGGCGCATCTGCGCACGTGCGGGTTGTGATTCGCCTCTTCTGCACATGCGTGTGACGTCATTTTGCGTGAGCAGCAAAACCCGGAAGTAACCCTTTCCGGTACTTCCAGGTCGCCTTGGCACGTAACCTGAAAGAACGTTACATGAAGCGGACATAACATGAGGTATGACTGTATATTTTAAAAGCGCACCCAGCCATTCCGCTGTTGCGCCCGTAACCTAGGTTTAAGGTGCCATTTAGCTCCTAGCTTTCATATCTCAACACTGAAATTAAACCCTGTCTTGCATCATCGATCACATGGCACAGTGCACAGACACCATTTGAACGGCAGTGCCCATCAACTTTGGGGGACCCTGGCCCCCTCAAATATTTTATAGGGGTGGCAAAGACCCCTTGGCCCCTATGAATTGGCTCCTGTGCTCCTTGGCTAGTACCATCAAAGTTATACTTCTCCTATATGTCTCCACCTACCCCACTGTGAACGGTTTTTGCTTCAGTGTGAGCTGGGGGCGGGGGGGCAGCAAATCAGAAAAATCCACTTCCAAGCCTGATTCCAGTCATTACTATGACTGACAGAGACTCTCTAGGGTCTCATGTAAACATCTTTCTCATCCCCTGCTACCTAGTTGCTCTAACTTACGAGATGCCAAGCTTTGAACCTAGGACCTTCCACATGCAAAACAGGTGGAATCCTGGAATCTTAGAATTCCAGCACTGGAAGGGACCACAATGGTCATCTAGTCGAAGCCCCCAGCAATGCAGGAAACTTTTGCCCAACATGTGGCCCGAACCCACAATCCTGAGATTAAGAGTTTAATGCTCTACCGACTGAGCTATCGCAGCTGGCTCAGAGCACACCATGCATTTAAAACACGTCCATCATAGGTTTAGAACACAGAACTTGCCCCATAGAGTATCAGGAACTGTGACCTCCTTGTAGTTCACAGCACCCGTAACAATCTACAGTTCCTAAGATATTTTTGTGTTACAAACCTGCCTTGGATGTACCGTATTTTTCACTCTATAAGACACACCAGACCACAAGACGCACCTAGTTTTTGGAGGAGGAAAACAAGAAAAAAAATATTCTGAATCTCAGAAGCCAGAACAGCAAGAGGGATCACTGTGCAGTGAAAGCAGCAATCCCTCTTGCTGTTCTGGCTTCTGGGATAGCTGCGCAGCCTGCATTCGCTCCATAAGATGCACACACATTTCCCCTTGCTTTTTAGGAGGGAAAAAGTGAGTCTTATAGAGCAAAAAATATGGTACTTTAAATGCATGGCACAGGTATGTCCTTAACTACTTTGCCTGCACTAGGGTCCCCCAGGGTCCTGCAGGTGCACAGAATTCAGGATTGTAGCACTGCAACGGAAGGAGAAATTGCCCCAGCAAAAACAAAACCTTCTTTATAGGCAAATAAGGAGCATGGGAAAGCCCTTTACAGTCATACCTCATGTTAAGTCCGCTTCATGTTATGTTCTTTCAGGTTATGTCCTGCGGCGACCCAAAAGTACCAGAAAAGGGTTACTTCCGGATTTCGCTGCTCGCGCATGCGCAGAAGCGCAAAATGACATCACGCACATGCGCAGAAGCGGCAAATCGCAACCCGTGCGTGCACAGACAAGCCGCTGCAGGTTGTACTCTTTTCATGTTGCGAACAGGCCTCCGGAACAGATCCCGTTCGCAACCAGAGGTACCACTGTATTTGGAAATGTGGTACTCTTGTTCTATATGTAATCAATGGAACTGAAACCACCTTCAGATTAGCAGGCAACCGCATGTAAAGAGACTGAGGGCTTGCCCACATTTCCGCTTGTCCCGCTGCTCTCCTCCGGGAAAAGCTGATCTTTACTGCCAAATCGCAACAAATATCCATTTGGTTTTCCGCGGAATGACATTTGTTCTGATTCAGTGGCAAAGAGAGGGTTTTCCCGGTGAAAGGCCGTGGGGCAAATGGAAAACCACTCAGACCCGTGCTTTCCAGGCAAGGGCCAAAGCAGAACTGTGGATAAGCTGTTACACACCCAGAAATAATAATAATCCCCACAGGGATGTTTCCCAAGTCTGAGCACTTACCCCAGAGAAGCAAGTAGAGAAGTAATGCCATGGGCAGCATGGGAAGTTTCAACCTGAAGAGAGAGAGAGAGAAAAGAAAATAGGTAGCTTAACAGAGTTGTCCCCTTTCTGACTCCCTCAAAAAACATTGTGGGTATATTACATGCTAGTGGGAAGGACCTCTGAAGGGCTAGGGCTTCATTCGTGGGGGGGAAATATCAGGCAAACAAATGGCTTGAGCAGGGGTAGGCAACCTAAGGCCCGTGGGCCGGATGCGGCCCAATCACCTTCTCAATCCACGGTCCAGGAATCAGCGTGTTTTTACATGAGTAGAATGTGTCCTTTTATTTAAAATGCATCTCTGGTTATTTGTGGGACCTGCCTGGCGTTTTTTACATAAGTAGAATGTGTGCTTTTATTTGAAATGCATCTCTGGGTTATTTGTGGGGCATAGGGATTTGTTCATTCCCCCCCCCCCAAATATATATAGTCCAGCCCTCCACATGGTCTGAGGGACGGTGGTCCGGCCCACGGCTGAAAAAGGTTGCTGACCCCTGGGCTTGAATATAGGATGGGTGGGGTTAGGGTATGAGGCACAGGGCCCAGAAGCAGTCCTTCCCCAAGCTGGTTCCCCTCCAGATGTTTGGAAGAACATCATCCCCAGTACAGGCAGCATTTGGGGAAGATAGGTGCTGTAGTGTCCAAAGCTTCTGGAGGGCACCAACTGGGCTAAGGGTGGCCCAGAGAAATATCTTCTAGAAGGCCTTGAAGCCTGATCCGGGGTGGGGGGCAATCTGCCAATCTGGGCCCCATCTGCACTGTAAATCTAATGCAGTATCATACCGCTTTAAACAGTCATGGCTTCCCCCACAAAGAATTCTGGGAACTGTGGTTTGTTAAGGGCGCTGTAGAGAGTTATTGGGAGACCCCCCTTCCCCTCAGAAAGTGACCATTCTCAGAGTGGTTTAAACGGTCAATCCCTCTTCTCAGGGAATTATTGCTTACGTGAGAGGAACATTTGGGGAAGCTTTTAATGTTTGATGCGTTACTGTATTTTAATATTTTGTTGGAAGCCACTCAGAGTGGCTGGAGAAGCCCTGCCAGACGGGCAGGATATAAATTTATTATTATTATTATTATTATTATTATTATTATTATTATTATTATTATTTTAAGGGGGGTCTCCTAACAAACCCTCAACATTCTTTGGGGGAAGCCATGACCACTTTAAACGATGTCATGGTGCTTTAAATGTGTGGTGCAGACGGGCGCCAAATTTTTGGGTGGTTGTTTCCTCAACACCCCCCCCCCCCAGTTCAGACTAATTCGCTGCTGGTCCACACGTGATTTTAAAATCTGTACAGATTTACATAAAGACACCTGCAAATTGTGCCGTGTGAGCTTGTTTGTTTGTGCCCTCAGGGGAACAGATTCAGCAGGAATTTTACGTGTGAGAGGTAGAAGAAGAGTTTGCAGGGCTGGGCAGATGCAGAAATGGTCAAAGGAAAAGGCGGTTGTGTGTCCAAGTGTTGAGGGAAGAGAAATCACATGAGAAGAAGGTTGGGTCATGAGGAGGCAACTGAAGAATAAGGCCGCATATGCAGCATACATTTAAAGCACCAAGAATCCCGGGAACTGTAGTTTGTTAGAGGCACTGGGGACCGTAGCTCTGCGAGGGATAATGCACCGTTCTCAGGAGGGGAAAGCCATGTGCTTTGAATGTATGACGTATACACAGTTGTGAGGACTTAAAGGGCTTTTTGCGGGATGGGGGCAGCTGCAAGCTGTCCCTCTAGACCCGTGGTTCCCAACATGGGGCACATGCCCCACGGGGGGGGGGGGCAATTTGATTTTTAAGGGGGGGGCAATTCGAGAATGAGTTATTAACAGTGAATGGCCTTTTAGGCTTCCTCCACGTGAATAGGAGTTCACTTTTTGAATAATAAGAATTATACGTCACGGGGTGGGGGGGCACTAGGATTTTAGAGATGCTTAGGAGGGGCATGGCCAAAGAAAAGGTTGGGAACCGCTGCTCTAGACACAGACCCCGCCACTTCCACCTCCAAAATTCCCTGCAGCTTGTGAAGAAAAAAACAACAACACTCCGACACCAAACTCTACATAGCGGCCAGTTCCAAATTTCCACCACACACACAAACACACCCTTTCGAGTTACGTAGAAAGCACACAGCCATCACCTCTGCGACACCCTCGACAGCAGAAACCTCGTTCCTCCTGCCCTGGAGGCAGATTTGATCGGGGGGGGGGGATATTGTTCAAGCGGACACAGCGGCCCCCATCCTCCCGGCAAAGCCAGCTTCCTTGAGCTGCTCCTCAGAGATGCCCTTATAATACTCACCTTGGGGCTGGGGCTGCCCTGGCCTCTTCAGGTACTGATGCATCTGTTGCTGCTTCAAATAAGGGGCACGGGAGATTTGGGGAGCGAGAAGCCGGGTCGATGTCTTCCGCTCTCCCTTGCTCACCCCGACCCACCCACAGCCCTGCAAGAAAGCCCAATCCTGCCCCGTCGACCAAGAGTCCCAAGTCTGCCGCTGTCCAAGCCGCGTGAGAACTCCGGCCGTGCGAACCTAACTGGCGGTGGGTAAAAATAACCCGGCTCTCCCCCAACCCCTCCTCTCTCAGTGTGGGCAAGCGGGGCTGGAGACTGATTTTTATTCAAATGGAGCCGGGACTCTGAAAGGGACTAACGGTCTCTAAGCTACGGGAATTGTCACAGCCTATTCTTTCTGCTCCGCGGCACACACAGCCTGCCCTGCTGCAAGCACAGGCCCAGGGCTGGCTCGCTGGAAGGGGTGAAAAAGGCTGGAGGATTCTTCTTCGGGGGGAGACCGAAATACAAGGCCTCAGCGGCCCTCCCAGTCCAGCCTCGCCTGCCTTGGGGAGATGGTTGTCTGTGAGGTGAAAGCTAGATACAGGAGGTGCATACACACACACTATAAACCCCCTCCCGCAAAGAAAAAAGGAATCACGAGAACTGTAGTTTACCCTTCAGAGAACTACAATTCCCAGTGCCCTTAACAAAACACAGTTCCCAGGGTGTGCTTTAAATGTGTGGTGTATATGTAGCTTTTATATGCCTGTTGTCTTTGTCCATGGAGTTTTCTTGGCAGGGATACTGGAGCGGCTCGGTTCCTGCTCCAGGTGGATCACATTTGGTCGAAACTCTCCACTATGACCTGTCCATCTTGGGTGTAGTGCTCACTGGAAGGACAGATCCTGAAGCTGAGGCTCCAGTACTTTGACCACCTCATGAGAAGAGAAGATTCCCTGGAAAAGACCCTGATGTTGGGAAAGATGGAGGGCACAAGGAGAAGGGGACGACAGAGGATGAGATGGTTGGACAGCATTCTCAAAGCTACCAGCATAAGTTTGACCAAGCTGTGGGAGGCAGTGGAAGACAGGAGTGCCTGACATGCTCTGGTCCATGGGGTCACAAAAAGTCAGACATGACTAAATGACTAAACAACAACAATATGTAACTTTAGTCTAAAATCTGACTTTTTCTGGGTGAGGGTTTGGTCTCTCACTGCACCTACCAGTTGCCACAGCTCTGCTGAGGGAAACTTGCAGATATCAGGAGTGGCTAGAATTGTGCCCATTGCTCATTTCTGCTCCAGTCTGCTCAGCGTAAGAATGAGGGTCAAACTTGATTCGGTTTGCATTTAAAGGAGAACCTACTTCATTTGCAGTTTCTGAAACAATTCACAAACTGAAACAACCTTCGCCTCTGAAATTCGTACGTCTCCAAATTTTGCAGCTGTCTAGCCAAGGAATACACGGGGGGGGCGGGGGCGGGGGGGGAATGCATGGACTGGGGCAACATGTGCATAAAAATGCATACATACAAAACTAGGGGAAATTGCTTTTTGCAAAAATGTGTATAATAGGCACAATTTCACAGGCAAGTATATCAGGATAAATTCGCACTCGAATGCCAATGAATTTTCCCGGGGGCCTTTGAAAGCAAAACAGCAAATACGTTTTGCAGAACTAAGCTTAAGGCTGGAAAAAAATGAGGAAATGAGAGAAACGAAGGTTGACAGATTTACCCATCCCTAGTTCATAGAGAAGCTCACTGCAATTTGAACGGCATGCTAAACAAGATCAACACCCCAGATTGCCGGTCCCCTGGCTGGGACAAGAGTTCACGGCCTGGTAGCCAAGGGAGCCCGTAGCGGCCGCTGCCGAGAAAAGAAAGCTGAGCACACAGCGCTGACTTGGCCCGAAATTGGAAGCTGTGGGGACAAAAGAGGTGGCCAAGCCCATGCCTTGCCCAGCCACAGTCCGTTCCCAGGGAGCCTGGCAGCAGCCCGGCAGGAATGCACTTGTTGTGTCTTGCACCAGGCTTTCTCATAAAAGCACCAAGAATAGCTTATCCTCTCCCATTCTAAGCAACTCTCCCTGCCCAGCCTCCCTTCGGCTTTGATGGGATGCTTCCCTTTCACAGAGGGGGCAGGGTGGGAAACAGCCAGTGGCTCCCACCCCCCACCCACCCCCTTACGGCCTTCATCAATGGCTTCTCCAGGCAGAAAAGCAGAGCTATTCCTGAAGCTGGGCTTTTTAAATATATATTCTCTCTTGGCACTGGGTTGCCAGGGGGTATTCCTCCTGCTCTGCACTGAGGATGGGGAGTATAAAGCCTGGAATGGGGGCAAAAGTCCAGGGAGCCAGGAACCATAGCCTCCCCTGAAGACAAAAACAGGGGTTTGGCAATGAACACCGAGAGCAGGCCAAGCCATCGTGTGGGCTATGCATTTCCACCATGTGAGGGCATGCCTGGGGATCAGGTTGCCAGCTGATGTACTCAGCATCATCATGTGCTCCACCAGCAGAAATTAAATGGACAGGCCCTTTTATTAATGTGTAGCAACAGGATTATCCCCCACCCCTGCTAATGATACAGAAACTCTGCCAGCAATTAAGTGGTGGCCACACCTAAGAGAGGGGGTCTCAGGTTCTTGTATCTTTCCATCAGTTGTTGCTGCTCACCTGTGAAGGTATGCAAGCAGCCTAGACTCCCTGCCCTGCTGGGCTTCCATCATCATCATCATCATCATCATCATTTATTATTTATACCCCGCCACTCTGGGCAGCTTCCAACAAAATGCACACGTCCTGATCAACTCAATCATGGACATACCAAAATTATTAGGGTACACTGAGCCAGGTATCTTGATAGCTGAGACATGCTGATTACTGTACTGCAGACACTGCATTTTTACATTTCTCCCCCAAAACGGAGTGTATCCCCCAAGGGTTAAGTTGATCCTACACTAGCTAGATACAGTGGACGCTCGGGTTGCGAACGTGATCCATGCGAGAGGCAAGTTTGAAACCCACAATGTTTGCAACCTGCAGCGCCGCGTCTAAGCATGCAAAGCGCTTCTGTGAGAGCCAGTGTGGTGTAGTGGTTAAGAGCAGTAGTCTTGTAATCTGGGGAACCGGGTTCAAGTCTCCGCTCCTCCACATGCAGCTGCTGGGTGACCTTGGGCTAGTCACACTTCTGTGAAGTCTCTCAGCCCCACTCATCTCACAGAGTGTTTGTTGTGGGGGAGGAAGGGAAAGGAGAATGTTAGCCGCTTTGAGACTCCTGAAGGGGAGTGAAAGGCGGGATATCAAATCCAAACTCTTCTTCTTCTTCTTCTTCTTCTTCTTCTTCTTCTTCTTCTTCGCATGTGCAAGTGCCAAAACCCAGAAGTAACCTGTTCCAGTACTTCTGGGTTTTGGCGCATCCATAAACTGAAAACGCGTAACCCGAAGCGTCTGTAACCCGAGGTATGATTGTAATGGGAAATTTATACCAGAGAAGTCTGGTGTCTGGTTCTATCCTACAAACAGGAGACTCCGAGGATATGGTTAACCTATTTCCAGGCCCCACAAGACAACTGAAATTTCATTACACACGTAGCACGAGACACTCAGGCTGCTAGACTAGGGACTTGGCCACACTTCTGCCTAGAAAGCATGAGTCTGAGAGGTTTTCCATTTGCCCTTGCCACTTTCCCCAGGAAAACCTGCTCTTTGGCACTGAACTGGAACAAACATCCATCCGGAGGAAAACCAAATGGACGATTGCTCCAATTCAGCAGTAAAGTTCAGGACAAGTATGGATGCGTGCCTAAGTTCAACTCTTCATCCTCTCAACCCGGTGTAAAAAAAAAATAATCAAATGACTTCATAGACAAAATACATCAAAAGCCGAAGGGCGGAGGGGAAGCTCCTTTTATAATCCATGGCCCAAACTGTCAGATCTGGGTTGTAGAGCCAGAGATTTCATGTAGTCCCAGTCGAGAAGCCCACCTCAAAGTAGGGGGCTGCACATGTTTCTGCACTACAAAAAGAATCTGAACCAACAGAAATGAAATTCAGTGACGCCCATCAATTATACAAATTAAACATAATTGCCCTACTCTTTGAACTGTTTTAAATTGGCTCAGAATGCAACTAATGAAAACTGTAGTTTTAGAAGGGTTTTTTAATTTTATTTTTAAAACTATGATCTGAGACTTTGTCCTTGTAGCAGTGGCTTGGTGAAAAATAGGCCACATTATTATTATTATTATTATTATTATTATTATTATTATTTGCCTTGTCTTCTCTGTGATTGCAACTAAAAATGTTAGATCCGCCTCAAGGGGAAAGTCAACTGGTGTGAGTTGCAAGAACTGACTTTCTGCTGTCTTCTTGTGATAGAGTGACTCTTTTAGCAGTGGCAACATTTGCTTTGGCAGCTTCGAAAAGTCTTTTTTCCCCTTTACTCTTTTATAATGTGACGAACAATATATATATATAGAGAGAGAGAGAGAGATAGCATTTTTGGTGTGTGTGATTATTGTTAATGATTGCTTTCTTATTTTCTGTTGTGACCAATGTCTGAAAGAATAAAAGATAGACAGACAGACTGGCCTCTATGCGCTTATTTTGCATAATTTATTCTTTGAGCTGCGGGGCATGGAAAAGAACTATGTAGACTCCTCACACCCCAACTTTTGACAACTGAAAATCTCCAATTTGAGCAGGCACCGCCCAAACACTTGCAAGTCTAACTTCATTGCCTTGAGGGCTAGAAACTTGCTGCCTAAAAACACACACACAAAAAAACTGAAAGCTGAGTTAAGGTTTTTGAATTGCGTGCCAATTTCCAGTTATCGCTGGAACCCTGCATTGTTCTAAAAAAGCAGCCTGGTACTTGACTGGGATCCTTACAGTACTCTTAATAAGTCCTGAAGGCAAAGTTTAGCTAGAAAAACACACACACACACACACACACACACACACACACACGTCTCTTCCACAGACCACATCTACTAATATTCTCTCCCTCCCCACTTTTTGGGGCAAACAACCAACACCCACCTTCTCCCATTAAACATGCCAGAATAGAACCATCCCAATTATAGCAAGTGGGGGGTTTTTTGTGTGTGTGTGTCAAACTCAGATCTTGAGGTCCTCCAAGCAGCTTAGCTGAGCAGAAATCTCAGGATCCAGCTGCATAAATCGCTTCTTACCCTTTGGCCTATGCTAAGAAACGGATAGTTTGCAAATACGTTCCCTTTTTTTGCATTCAGTCAGTCACCTTCCAGCCACCCACCCCGTTGCAAAATAAAATAAAATAACTAGTTACAGGTAGGTAGCCGTGTCGAAACAGAATAAAAAAATTCCTTCCAGTAGCACCTTAGAGACCAACTAAGTTTGTTATTGGCATGAGCTTTCAAGTGCACGCACACTTCTTCAGATCAGAAATAAAATAACTTAGACGCCCTTCGCACCCACCCCTCCTTGCCTGGCAGCAGACGGCTGTCTGTTGGGCTTGGAGTGCAGAAGGAAGTCTGGAGTTCTTGCTTGTCAATTTGCCAGGCCTGGGGAATTGGGAGAGAGAAGGGCCCGACTCCTACCTGTTCATGTGTCCCTGCTGCAGTTCTGGGCCTTGGGCAGGCAGCTAGCGGAGTGTTGCACCCCTGGCCAATTTGGGCACATGGGCAGCCCGCACACAAACTCTCCGTGCTCAGTTTCGTTCTCTCTCTCTCTCTCTCTCGCACACATACACACACACACACACCTCAAGAGCTGGGCTGTGCTTCCCTGGAGAAAGCTCCCAGGCAGCTCCTCCTCCCTTCGTGCGGTGCCAGGCGATGGGAGGGAGAGAGGGGAGGGCTCAGCCCTGCTTTCTGCAGCTCAGCCAAGGTAAGGCAACGGGCCAGGTGGAGTCGCTCCCCTCCCAGCTAGGGAGTGGCGTCATGCCACACAGAAGTATGAGGTGACCTAAGCCAGCGAGGCCCGGCCCGGCTGCTGTAGTCCCTGCAGGTGTGCAGGTGTCTGAGCTGAACTGGGCTCCATGGTGGGCTTGCCCAGCATCCTAAAGCAGCAGATTTGCTTAACAACACAACAGATATGAAGAGCAGAGCAGGTAGGAGCTCACAGGTTGAGCTCGTGCCCTGCTTGCCAGTTTCACACGGGCATCTGGTTGAACAGGTGCTCAGGACAGTTTCTCTGGCTGGCAAATGGGCCAAACAGTTGGTAAACTCTGGCCTAGGTAAAGGGGTAAAGGGGACCCCTGACCATTAGGTCCAGTCGTGGCCGACTCTGGGGTTGTGGAGCTCATCTCGCTTTATTGGCCGAGCGAGCCAGCATACAGCTTCCGGGTCATGTGGCCAGCATGACTAAGCCGCTTCTGGCAAACCAGAGCAGTGCACAGAAATGCTATTTACCTTCCCGCCGGAGCGGTACCTATTTATCTACTTGCACTTTGACGTGCTTTCGAACTGCTAGGAGGGCAGGAGCAGGGACCGAGCAACGGGAGCTCACCCCGTCGTGGGGATTTGAACTGCCGACCTTCTGATCATAAAGTCCTAGGCTCTGTGGTTTAACACACAGTGCCACCCACATCCCTGGCCTACTCACAAACATATTATAGACCAGCCGGTCTCAACCTTGGGTCCTCAGATGTTGTCGGACTACAACTCCCATCATCCCAAGCAAGTTGGACCAGCAGTAAGGGATGATGGGAGTTATAGTCCGACAACGTCCAGGAACCCCCAGGTTATCGAGAAAGTCCGTCCACTCATACATTGGATGTGTGCTGTGAAGCTGAGGTACGAAGCAGTGGTACCTCGGGTTACATACGCTTCAGGTTACAGACTCCGCTAACCCAGAAATACTACCTCGTTTTAAGAACTTTGCTTCAGGATGAGAACAGAAATCGTGCTCTGGTGGCGCAGCGACAGCAGGAGGCCCCATTAGCTAAAGTGGTGCTTCAGGTTAAGAACAGTTTCAGGTTAAGAACAGACTTTCAGAACAAATTAAGTTCTTAACCTGAGGTACCACTGTATCCGGTTACAGGCAACTACTGGGCGCGGGCATGTATTGAACCTGTGGCTTTCTGGACCTTCTTGTATACAAAGCGTCTGCTCTGCCGCTGAGATACTGCCCTCCCCTCTATGAGGAAGGCGTTCTTGCTACTGCCAGGAGAGTTTCTTTCTTTACATAACTCACAATGATTAAAGCTGACAAACGGCGGCTGCCATATTCATCATGTAACAGCTCCAAGAAGGTCCATCCCAGGATATTTCATTGCCTGGGGTGAGAGACAAGATGGTGCCCGTCCCACAACTCCATGTACAAAACCAGCTTGGCTGGCAACCGACTCGGAAGGCAGCGGGTTAGCTTGGTGGTCACAGGAACAGGCCACATAGAGCCAGTGTGAAGTGACTTACGCAAATCAAGTCAATTTAAATCAGCAAGAGAAAAGGCTGGTTTAAATAAATCAAATTAAATGAACTATTTAAATCAGGTTCCCCACTGATATATTTTCATATGTTACCTAGGCAACGGTGCAGCTATGGCCAGAAAATCACGTTAAGAGTTGCAGGGACACAACTCCTTTTAACGTCAAGGTCAATGCGTTCCCTTGTGGGAAATCTTGAGGGAGGGGTCACATGCCACAAATGGTTGGGTCCAAAGACAAAAAAATGGCCACCATCTTATTCTGTCTCTTCTGCCAACCTCTTCTTTCTCAACGTGGTTTTCCACTCCTCTTCCCTGTGTGACAATTTGTGTGAAAGGTACCTTCCGCCCCACCAGGGCCCATCTATCCTATACATATATTCAAAGTAGTATCATGATGCAGTGGTACCTCAGGTTAAGTACTTAATTTGTTCCGGAGATCTGTTCTTAACCTGAAACTGTTCTTAACCTGAAGCACCACTTTAGCTAATAGGGCCTCCCGCTGCTGCCGCGCCGCAGGAGCATGATTTCTGTTCTCATCCTGAAGCAAAGTTCTTAACCCGAGGTAATATTTCTGGGTTAGTGGAGTCTGTAACCTGAAGCGTATATAACCTGAAGTGTATGTAACCTGGGGTACCACTGTGCTTTAAATAGGCATGGGGTCCCTCAAAGTTCCCTGAAGTTTGTTAAGGGTGCTGAGAAACCCTCCCATTCCCCTCAGAGGCCGACGATTCTCAAAAACGGTTCAACAACAATTTCCTCTTCCCAAGGAACTCTGGGAATTGTTGTGTTTTAACTTGTTGTGACTCATCTTGAGACCTAAAGGGAAAGGGTAGATAATAAATCAAATCAATAATAATTAATACGAATAGCAATATTTGCAGTGAAATGCTCACACGCCCCACTCGGTCTCATCTCAGGCTGCAGACACGCAATACATTCAAAGCATTTTTAAGCAAAGAGCCTCCAAAGGCTCTTGGGAACTGTAGTTTACCCCTCACACAGAACTACAATTCCTAGCACCCTTAAACTACAGTTCCCAAGGTTCTTTGGGGAAGGGAATGTGCTTTAAATGTGTGGTTTTTACACAGCCCCAGACTGTGCGTATCTCCTTTCATAGGAATGTGCTACAGCTCTGAGCTACTCATTTTAGGCAGCATTAAAAAAAATAATCTTCCATATATGCTGAAATTGAGAGTTACTGATAAAAAATATATTGCAGAGGGGTAGCTCTGTTAAGTCTCTTGCTGCAAAAATACTGCCTTATCAACTAACAGATTTGTGGCATACAATTTCATGGACTACAGCCCACTCCCCCTATATCTGATGAAACCTTATGCCACAACGAAACTGGTAGTCCTTAAGGCGCCAGCCACAAGTTCCTTTGTTGACTTTGCTCAAAAACAGCATATTTACCTCGGAGGTCGAGCATGACAGCTACTTTTTGAGGGCCACCATAAGCAGTATCTCAGCAAAAGGATTGTAGTGAGACATATAAAGGTAAAGGTAAAGGGACCCCTGACCATTAGGTCCAGTCGTGGCCGACTCTGGGGTTGCGGCGCTCATCTTGCTTTATTGGCCGAGGGAGCCGGCATACAGCTTCCGGGTCATGTGGCCAGCATGACTAAGCCGCTTCTGGCGAACCAGAGCAGCACACGGAAATGCCGTTTACCTTCCCGCCGGAGTGGTACCTATTTATCTACTTGCACTTTGACGTGCTTTAGAACTGCTAGGAGCAGGGACCGAGCAACGGGAGCTCACCCCATCGCGGGGATTCGAACCGCCGACCTTCCAATCGGCAAGTCCTAGACTCTGTGGTTTAATCCACAGCGCCACCCGCGTCCCTTAAGTATAACTTAGTGCATATGTACTTTTGCAGAAGACGCGACTCTCTCCATGCAAAGGTGAGCAAGCGAGAGTCTAAACATGTTCACAGGTTGGAAATGTAGTGGTGAAGCAGGTTATGTGGCTCCGCTTCCAGAGAGCCCACTTGAGGCATGGCATGGAACTGCACCTGCCTTTCTAGCATACTTCAGTGTCAAAGGTCACCCTTTTCTGTATTTCATCAATCAAATTGATCAAAATTCCGCAGCTGGAAAAATACAAATTCTCATATCAGAAAGACTGGAAGATGATTGGCTTTTAACGGTAGCAGCTCTGGAGGAACCTCAGTCTGCTTCATTTGAAAATGCTATTCATCCTTCAAGACCCAGATTGCAAATTACATTTTTTGTTTGTAAAGGAAAGGGGAAAGAGAGAAAAACGTATAGCGGGAAATGGATTGGTGACATCTCCAATTTTTCCTCTGCAACCATGAGAGCTAATCAATGCTTTAAAATAGGCTTCCTCAAACTTGGCACACCAGATCTTTTGAGACTCCAATTCCCATCATCCCTGACCACTGGTCCTGCTAGCTAGGGATTATGGGAGTTGTTGGCCAAAAACATCTGGAGGGCTGCGTTTGAGGAAGCCTGCTTTAAAACAAAAACAAAAACCCCTGAGATTCTCATGATAATATAAGCAAGGATGCGGGTGGCGCTGTGGGTTAAACCACAGAGCCTAGGACTTGCCGATCAAAAGGTTGGCGGTTCAAATCCCCATGACGGGTTGAGCTCCTGTTGCTCAGTCCCTGCTCCTGCCAACCTAGCAGTTCAAAAGCACGTCAAAGTGCAAGTAGATAAATAGGTACCACTCCAGCGGGAAGGTAAACGGTGTTTCCGTGCGCTGCTCTGGTTCTCCAGAAGTGGCTTAGTCATGCTGGCCACATGACTCGGAAGTGTACGCCAGCTCCCTCGGCCAATAAAGCGAGATGAGCACCGCAACCCCAGAGTTGGTCACGACTAGACTTAATGGTCAGGGGTCCCTTTACCTTTACCTTTACCCCACCCATCTGGCTGAGTTTCCCCAGCCACTCTGGGCAGCTTCCAACAAAGCTTAAAAATACATTAAAATGTCACACATTAAAAACTTCCCTGTAGACTCAGGGCGCAGTTCCAGTAGTTAATTTCAAAGTTTAACCATGTAACTTACTCCCAGAAGACGCGGTGGTGGTCACCAGCTTGGATGGCTTTGGGAATTAGACAAATTCCCAGAAGACAAGGGCTCTCAGTGGCTGCAACCAAAGTCTTCCTTTGACAGCCTCTCATCAGAACTGAAATCCAGGTAAACAATACCTGGCTCAGCCTTAGTCTTGGGCTTCTATTTATCGACTTTCGAACCATAGTGATCCTAAGTCCCCAGCTCCTATTCATTTGGGCAGCCCCCCCCCCCCCCGCTTCCCAGGGGCTACTTGACACCTTCCTGTCCTGAGGCAAGGCAGCATTGAAGAAGTCTGGGGAAGGGAGCTTGCGCTGTCAGCTCCTGAACCTGATCTGAGAATTACTTTGCAGCTTTTGTTCTAATATGTCACAATTGGGTTTCTTGGCAGAAAGGTGGTATATAAAGGCAATTGGATAAATAATGAATGCATTAAGCCTGCTTCACCCTCCAAATCAGACTTTATATGCAATGAGGAAAAAACGACTGAGAAATTGCTTGCTGCATCTCCTTGGCCGCAAACAAGTGAGAACGAATGCTCAATGAATGGCCCACATTGTTTAAACTAAGGTTACCATACGCCCCCGTTTCCCGGGGACAGTCCCCAGATTTACAAATCAGTCCCCATACAAAATCCATTGAAGTTGAAAAGTGTTCCTGGATTCATTAAAAAAAAATCTGGTAACCTTAGTTTAAGCATCCTGCAAACCTTTTGCAAACAAACCAGGGGAGAATGCTCAGTAAATAGGTCATCTGGAAGCAGCCACAGCCTGTTCAAAATCTTCACCAGGCAGCCTTGTTGGTGGCTCTGCCCCAGACCCTGCAATATCCAGCTGGCAAGGATCAGAAGGTGGTGTTCAGAACTGCTGGTGTCTGTATTTCTCCAGACAGGTCACCTGTTTCCTTCTGCGCTGTTGCCTGACAGTCCACAAACTGTGGGTGCATGGGCTGTGCAGTCTGCGAAATGTGGAACACCAATGAGAAACACAATGACCTTCCCTTGGATAATTCTCTGTGCACTCCCAAACACAGAAAGTACCGTAAACAGATGCGGAAAAGGCCATGGCTCCTGAACCTTTTTGCGGCTATGAAGGAGGAGGTATTTTGGCAGGTGGAGTGTGTTGTGTTGCAGTGCTGGAAAAGAACGAGAGAAGAAGCCGCTGCAAAAAACTACCACTTTAAAATGTTCAGAAAGGCCTGTCCTACTTCAACATTTGACTGCCCTAGAAGCTTTGAAAGAAGTTGCCGACTTCTGCATATAAGAAGCCTGTTGTGGTTCCTATTCTTTTCTTTTGCACTCCATTCTGTGACGCCTGCCTATCAGTTTTCTTTCGCAGAGTCCTGATTAAGCGGCTGCATTTGTCGCTCCCACTGTCACGGCCCCTGCAGGTTGTCCCAGGCAGATGTTGAGGCTGTAATGAGCCATTGTCCGCAGAATGAGAAACTCTGTAAGATCCAGAGTCCTTGAACTCGTAGGCAACATCTTGGAAACACGGTTTCATTGTTTGTATGCTAATGTTCTATGTGAAAAGCTCCTGCTACTCAAGGCTTCTGCGCCAGAAGGCTGAGATTCCTCCACTGAGCAAAAAGATGTCAAAGACTCCTAATAGGAAATGTTCTATTAAATGAGATTATACACAGCTATCCAAAAGATTTGCTTTCGGGAAAAGTTAAAGCTGGATTTTTGTTAAAGTTTTCTGTGAAAGAGATCCCCCCAGGAGTCTGGGATCCAGCATGCAGAACTGTCGTCTACAATCAATCCCAACATAGATTTCATTTCCATATATCTGAAAGTCGCTTTGGGACTTTCTTAGTCGTGGGACTTAATGAATATATTTAGTAAAACTAACATATTATTATTATTATTATTATTATTATTATTAACAACAACAACAACTTGTCCTTTTTCTAGAAAGAGCCCTGGGTGGCAAACAGATGCACAATTTAAAAGCAAAAACAGTTAAATCTAAATCAGTTAAAACATCATTAAAAAAACCCTATTACAATTAAAATTATCTGAAAGCAGTTTTGGTTTAAAGCATTCTAAAACACATTCAGTTAAAAACATTATTCCATCTGATGATCATGACATTTCCAGCAACAGTATTCTTCAGTTCCCAAATGCTTGGGTAAAGAGGAATGTTTTCAAATTCCTCCTGAAAGTTAATAATGATGGAGACAGGCACACCTCGCCAAGGAGGACATTCTACAACTGGGACGCCATCACTGAAAAGGCCCTGTCACAGTTAAGCACCAACTGGGCAGCCTCTAGTGGTGGCAGCAGCACCAACAAGGCCTCACCTGACCAATGTAAAGTCCAAGGTGGTTGGGTATTGGAGAAGGCACTCTTTGGAGTACTTGCGTCCCAAGCCCTTAATAGCTAAAGGTAAAGGTAGCCCTGCCCGTATGGGCCAGTCTTGCTAGACTCTAGGGTTGTGCGCTCATCTCACTCTGTAGGCCGGGAGCCAGCGCTGTCCGCAGACACTTCCAGGTCATGTGGCCAGCGTGACAAGCTGCATCTGGCGAGCCAGCGCAGCACACACGGAAACGCCGTTTACCTTCCCGCTAGTAAGCAGTCCCTATTTATCTACTTGCACCCGGGGGTGCTTTCGAACTGCTAGGTTGGCAGGTGCTGGGACCGAACAACGGGAGCGCACCCTGCTGTGGGGATTTGAACCGCCGACCATGCGATCGGCAAGTCCTAGGCGCTGAGGTTTTACCCACAGCACCACCCGCGTCCCCACCCCCAATGTCTATAAGCAGTGAGAAATGTCCCAGTAGTTAGTAGAGTTAGTAGAGTTTGGCTTCCTTTGGAAGGAGAGATTCACAGGAGACTTATTGCCTTTTTGTAATGTTTTATTTATTTACAAATATACAAAACATAGAACAGGTGGAAACAGTCTGCACACACTCCAAGCAAGGAAATAATCCTGCTCCCTGCATGTGAGATACCCAGAGAGAGAGAGATGATACCTGCTTTAAAAGTGTCAAATACAGCTGCTTTAAAGGTGCTGGGAACCTTTGTGCTGAAGAACAGGATATGATTCTAATACAAGGAAGAAGGCACACTTATCACTGTGCTTTTGCCCTCATTGGATCGCTGGGATAAGTCAATGCAGAATACTCCCTGCATTTCTATCTAACTGAAAGGGCTAGAGACTCCTCTAAACATTTGGAGAAGTCGGAATGATCTCGGAGAAGGGGCCATGCCTCTGCAGGCGATGCTCTCTGGGGCTGATAGTAGCCCCTCTCCAGTTCCAGAATTAGTTATGCCGAACACACCTGCGCCCGTTTGTGGTTCAAAGAGCAATGGAAGTACCGCCTTGGTCCTTCTGTTCCGTAAGCGTCACCAAGATCAGCAAGGTGCTTTGTGGCCAGAAGGTGGCTGGCTGTTCGCTGGTGCTGCTTCGCAAGACGGTGCATAGCATGCAGCTGTTGCCGCCGTTGAGATACTTGCTGCAGACACTGCGTCATAGAAGGACGTCCCAGCCAGGGTACCTTGAAGGAGGCAGCAGAGCTTCAGGTGGTAGCCACAGACTGGGATCAGGCCTCCAAAAAGGGACAAGGGTGCTGACAGAGTCAGTCCAGGTATTTATTTATTCATCAACATAATGAAAAGTCTATCAAACCTAGACCCTGGAAGATCTTATAAAAAAGGTAAAGGTAAAGGACTTCTGGACTGTTAAGTCCCGTCAAAGGCAACTATGGGGTTGTGGCGCTCATCTCGCTTTCAGGCCGAGGGAGCTGGCGTTTGACGCAGACGGCTTTCCGGGTCATGTGTCTAGCAGGACAACGGAACACCGTGCAACGGAACACCGTGACGGAAACCAAAGCACATAGAAACGCCATTTACCTTCCCTATTTCTCTACTCGCACTGGTGTGCTTTTGAACTGCTAGGTTGGCAGGAGCTGGGGCAGAGCAATGGGAGCTCACCCCATCACAGGGATTTGACCCGCCAACCTTCTGATCAGCAAGCCCAAGAGGCTCAGTGGTTTAGACCACAGCACCACCCGCGTCCCATTGGCATAAGCTCTTATGGGCTAAAGCTCACTGCATCAGATGGAAGACTACAAGATGGAGAGATGTGGGTATTCATTCCCACTGTTCCTTCATTCATTCCCATTCATTCCCAGCGTTTAAAGCCTGTTCAGTTGCTCAGAATGGCAAAGTCAGCACAGGAAACCAGTTAAGAGAGAGAGGCCATTCACTCACAGTGGGGTGCAAACCAGGACTACGGCTGAGAGAAGTTAGGACAGGCTAGGCCTCAGAACAAAACATAAACTTTATATTTTTGTTATTGCTTTGTTAAAGGTAGAGGTAAAGAGACCCCTGACCATTAGGTCCAGTCGTGGTTGACTCTGGGGTTGCAGGGCTCATCTTGCTTTATTGGCCAAGGGAGCCGGCGTACAGCTTCCAGGTCATGTGGCCAGCATGACTAAGCCGCTTCTGGCGAACCAGAGCAGCGCACGGAAACGCCGTTTACCTTCCCACCAGAGCGGTACCTATTTATCTACTTGCACTTTGATATGCTTTCAAACTGCTAGGTTGGCAGGAGCAGGGACCGAGCAACGGGAGCTCACCTTCTGATCAGCAAGTCCTAGGCTCTGTGGTTTCAATTGCTTTGTTATGTTTCCTTAAATTACTGTAAGCTGCTCCGAGCATCAGAACAGCAACTGGAGGGTGGCATAAAAGGTTAAATCGCAGTTTAAAAAGCACCTGTGATGCTAGGTTCAACATTCCCGGTGTCTCCACCTCTGGGCAGAACTTGGAAATTCCCTTCTCTGAAACCCACAGGATTTCTCCTCACAGGCATCTGGTTGGCCACTGTGAGAACAGGATGCTGGACTGGATGGGCCATTGGCCTGATCCAGCACTGTTATTCTACTGTTTTTGAAGCCTGAAGAGCCGGTCAGAATAAAAACTACTGAGCAAAATGAACCAGTGTTCTGGCTCCTAACAGGTTAATAGATAGGTATCGAAGAAGTCTTTAAGACAGATATGAGAGGGGTAGCAGTGTGACAGTAAAAGAATAGTTCTCAGACACATCTGGGTTTTCTGTAGGGTCTGGTCCCAAGCATCCCTCTCACCTGCTGAGAGAGTGAGCGGCCCTTCTTAGCTGCTGCAGCCTCACGCTGGCGTTTGGGTTCCTCGTGCAGGGCCATCCAGACCTCCTCAGCGCCCATATCTGTGGAGCAAGTGTGAATGTTGCTTAGAGACTCTTTTTATGTGGCAACAAGCGACTCATAAATCAAAAGCAATCAAATCAAAACACAAAACACTTCCCCCCCCCAAAGAGATAATTGGAATTAAAGGAGACTTTTCATGAGACAGGGACGCGGGTGGCGCTGTGGGTTAAACCACGGAGGCTAGGACTTGCTGATCAGAAGGTCGGCGGTTCAAATCCCCACGACAGGGTGAGCTCCCGTCGTTCGGTCCCTGCTCCTGCCAACCTAGCAGTTTGAAAGCATGTCAAAGTGCAATATTAAAAACACAGAGGGTGCCTTCACCAATGGCCCTCTGGAACCTGGGGCTCAAACTGCTCCTCATACATAGCAGCACGTTCTGGTGCTCTGTGCTAATTAACTCAAAACAAGGAACCACCTCATGGTTTGAAAACGGTTCACAGTACCCACTTTATCATCAGGGATTTGGGGTTGCAGGGAGTTGAAGACCCATTTCTATTTCTGCAGCAAAGTCCCTGTCAGGAGCTCGGCCTACACTCGAGTAGGACCCTGGCAGAGACACATGCCTGACTGGCATGTTCTCTCCCTCCTAGTCGATCGTTCGGGAGCTTCAAAAGCTTTCTTCAGCCCGAACATCACAGCGACCGATGCCAACAGACATCGACACACTTAGAGATCCGCAGAGTCTTTGCAGCTTGCGTAAGAGACCTCAGCAACTCAGCATTTTGGCTAATCTACTTTATTTACATATAAACACACACGGAGCACTGCAACATGGCTCCCTCTCTCTCTAGCATCAGACAGCAAAGAGAAAAAGAACAAAGGACAATAGTCCCACTTCACGGAACACAGTAACACAAACATCCTGTCTCCTTCACTTCCCACTCTGTGGAGTCAAAACATATACCGTGATGTGATAGACAACAATCTCTTGACTGCAATCATAGAGCAGGAATTCTAACATCCTCAGCATCCTAGAGCTGTCCAATCAGCACGAAAGGGGAGATTTTCAGCCAATGGGAATTCTTCTCATCCTTTGTGCTGATTGGAGACCATCACAGTGAAAGGAGGAGAGTCGACCACTGAGGATCGGCTCCTGGGGTCACTCTGGAGAAGACATGAGAAAAGAAGACAGAGGAGTGGCTACTTCCTAGGTTCCAAAGATAAGCATTTAGGGACACTGAAAACACAAGGTACTTCAGTTTGACTGATGATTTAATTTGTATACCACTCGATATATTAAAAATATCTCCAAGCAATGTACAAAAGAAATGAAGCAACAACAGGCAACTTAGCAAAATATTACAAAAAGACACAGTTGGATAGAAAAATGTGACATTAATACCAAGTTACTAATATATTAAAAAATCAGTATCGGTTTATTTTTCCTTTTGACACACCCTCCCACTCAGCCTCTAGGTTCTCACTCAGGGTCCAAACAAATTCTCACCTCACCTACAAAAGTCTCGCAATGAGAAGAGGGCCTGGAAACAGCGGGCATCACCCTAATCTCTCACTCTGGACTTGCATTTTACGGGCAAGCCCAAGGTGAATTGTATTTCCTCAGGCTGCCCACAGCTGTGTCCCATTCATCTGCACTCCTCGCACCCAATTCGAGGTGTAGCAGGTTTGTTGAGTTTCCTAGAGGGTCCAAAGGATGGGTTTCAAAGGAATGGTGAAGTGCAATGGAACTTCAAGGAAAACACAACTTTAAGTAGCTCCAAAAGATTGGGAGCCCTCCAAACGATTTGCCCATATATGAGCACAGAAAATAGATCTAGCTGAAAGGCAACATGTGGAGATCAGCATGGATTTTTTGTGCTGTATCCCATCCTTATTATTGTTGTATAATCTTAGAAGGGAGAGTGACTGTGGGGCAGGGGGGAGGGGAGGTCTGTGAATATTACTTCTGAATTTGCCACTACACTACCGGACTGGGATGAAGAGGCAAAGTAGCCAAAAAGTTCCTATGAAGCAGCATAAAAGGTAAAGGTAAAGGGGACCCCTGACCATTAGGTCCAGTCGTGGACGACTCTGGGGTTGTGGTGCTCATCTTGCTTAATTGGCCGAGGGAGCCGGCGTACAGCTTCCGGGTCATGTGGCCAGCATGACTAAGCCGCTTCTGGCGAACCAGAGCAGCGCATGGAAACGCCATTTACCTTCCCGCTGGAGCGGTACCTATTTATCTACTTGCACTTGGATGTGCTTTCGAACTGCTAGGTTGGCAGGAGCAGGGATCGAGCAATGGGAGCTCACCCCGTCGTGGGGATTCAAACCGCCAACCTTCTGATCGGCAAGTCCTAGGCTCTGTGGTTTAATCCACAGCGCCACCCGCGTCCCATGAAGCAGCATACACTCACCTAAACCAGTCACCAGCAGGCGCTTCACCCGAGGGCTTACTGGCTGCTCCTTGGTAGGTGGACGCAGGAAGTAGGAGGCTCTCTCTGAGCCCAGCAGCCTGAGGAGAAAGATAACAAGAGGCCATGTTGTCCCTCCCTACTGGAAACACCTACCACTCAGGTTGAGTTTATTAGACTAGCTCCCTCCCAGCAACAACCCATCCAAGTGTTGAAGGCTGGTGAACCTGGGCAAATGGGGCACTGCCCTACCAAACTCACTCTGCTCTCAGCCAGCTCTTGCCTGCCTGCCTTCTTAATTATAACCACTCTTATGGGTGGCACTGCCTGGCAGCTTCCTCTGTGTTGCCCCTTGTAGATCTCAGCAGCGAGAAGGATGGGGCCAAAATTAGTTGGCTCTGCCTGTTATTGGCTCTAGCTCCATCTACTGCTGTCTCCCTGTCTTCTGCTCCACCAGCCATCACTGCATCCAAACCATGATCAGAACCCCACATTTTAGATCAGGATTCATCATGTCCAGTCTGAGACCTAGGCACTCATCTATGCTTGCCACATTGGTGTAGTTTAAAAGACACCTGCTTCTTGGGAGAAAAGCAATGACAAACCTAGACAGCATCTTAAAAAGCAAAGACATCACCTTGCCAACAAAGGTCCGTATAGTTAAAGCTATGGTTTTCCCAGTAGTAATGTATGGAAGTGAGAGCTGGACCATAAAGAAGGCTGATCGCCAAAGAATTGATGCTTTTGAATTATGGTGCTGGAGGAGACTCTTGAGAGTCCCATGGACTGCAAGAAGATCAAATCTATCCATTCTTAAGGAAAGCAGCCCTGAGTGCTCACTGGAAGGACAGATCCCGAAGCTGAGGCTCCAATACTTTGGCCACCTCATGAGAAGAGAAGACTCCCTGGTAAAGACCCTGATGCTGAGAAAGATGGAGGGCACAAGGAGAAGGGGACGACAGAGGACAAGATGGTTGGATAGTGTTCTCGAAGCTAGCAACATGAGTCTGACCAAACTGCGGGAGGCAGTGGAAGACAGGAGTGCCTGGCGTGCTCTGGTCCATGGGGTCATGAAGAGTCGGACACGACTAAACGACTAAACAACAACAACAATATATCCTCTAGATGATGATGATGATGATGATAATAATAATAATAATAATAATAATAATAATAATAATAATAATAATAATAATTTATTACTTATACCCCACCCATCTGGGTGGGTTTCCCCAGCCACTCTGGGTGGCTTCCAGCAAGAGATTAAAAATGCATTAAAACATCAGTCATTAAAAACTTCCCTAAACAGGGCTGCCTTCAGATGTCTTCTAGTTGTTTATTTCATTGACATCTGATGGGAGGCATTCCACAGGGCCACGTTTGAGCCACGTTACCAGAGAGATGGCAATTTCAACCTGTTCACCCCGGTTCTAGGAAGGTTATTTCCAGCAGGCCATTGGTCTTTCTGTCCCCCAGGGATGTGTAAGAAAATACATCCTGGATCAGACCATCTAGTCCAACTTCCTGTTTCCCACAATGGCCAACTAGATGCCGATGTTTCAAAGCCCAATAGCAGTAACACTCTCCTGACTGTGATCTCCAGCATTTGATATTAAAAGCTGTTGTCGTTTTAAGTTTTGTATAAGTTGCATTGCTGTGCTAAAGCTAATAATCCATTTTTGAAAAATAGATAAATTGTTTTCAAAAGGAGTGAAGGGAAGAGCACAATGCAGGAGAAATATAAAAATGTAGCTCTTACAAGGGCAAACTCTACCCTTGAAATGTTTTATTGTTTGCATTTGTTATATATTACTCAAACATGCTTCCCTCTTTGTTGCAAATTTTCATAAGGCGCTTTACTGGGTTTAAACAGGTCCGTTTCCTTGCAGATACAATATATTATTCATTCCAGTTTTTGATTAATGAGCTTCCCTTCGCTCCCCAACCTGCAAGCACCTCATTTTGTAATTCATTCTACACCTATTTTTAGTGAAGTATTGCTGATTCGTAAAATGCAGGGGCTTCCTTCCAGCCTCTTCTCAACCCACAACTGTGCATTTAAGCCAGTTGATATCAGTAGGACAACTCATGAGAAAGTGCGTGAGATTGGTGGGGCTTTTTTAGAGGTTGCATTTCATCTTAAGAACAGGTCTTCGAGGTGGCTAAGAAGAACAATTCCAAATAACAAACCCCATTTAAATTTTAAATAACCGATAACAGGGATAATAAAAACATATTTATTATCTTTGTAGATCCATATATCTCCAAAGTTTCTTCTATCATAGAATTCAGCCCTGTTTAGGGAAGTTTTTAATGTCTGAAGTTTTATTCTTTATTTAATGTTCTGTTGAAAGACGCCAGAGTGGCTGGGGAAACCCAGCCAGATGGGTGGGGTAGAAATAATAAATTAGTAGTAGTAGTATTACTCATGAGGAGTTGGGAGTGCAGCAACACCTTGAGCGCCACAGGTTTCCCATCCGTTCTTAAAAGCAATGACATGTTCTCCAAAGTGCAACGTAGGAAGCCCTAGCGTGCCTGGAAATTGTCCTCTCTAACCATAATCCATAACTTGAAAGGCCCTTCTGTCTGTCCCACCAATGTATGAAGCATGTTTGGATGGAACTCAGGAGAGGACCGCTCTCCCTACGAGGTTCTGGAATGCTCCCAGGTTCTGGAATGCCTTGCCAAGGGAGGCCTATCTAATTCTGTCTCGAGTGCCCTCCCACAGGCAGGTGAAGACATGTTTATTAGCCAGGCCTTTGACCATGATAAACCAGAAAGCGCTCTGTTCTTTTTTTCCCTTTTTTGCATATAATTTTTATTAATTTTTCTGTTTTACAATTTAAAATACTCATTTTTAAATTCTTAAGGTATCAATGACTTCCCTTTTTCTCTTTCCATGGTTCATTTAGCATATCATAAATCCCTGCATATTTTACAAAAACTGCACCATTCAGTACTCTATTATTGCATCCATCAAAATTTATTTACACTGTTAAATTTATCTTACTGCTCCAGCGTTTTCAGCTGTACACAATTATTTCCCATATTTTCAATAAACGTTTTCCAATCTTCTCTAAATATATGTTCTTCTTGTTCTCTTATTTTATGTTAAGTCTGCAAGCGGCGCATATTCTGTCAACTTAAGTTGCCATTCTTCTTTAGTTGGGACCTCGCTCGTTTTCCATTTTTGGGCTAACAAAACACGGGCCACAGTAGTGGCATACATACTATAAATAACCTTTTCTGATACCTGGGAATTTCAGTCTGAATTATCCCCAGCAGAAAGGACTCTGGTTTTGGGGGGAAAGTAGGACACGGGTGGCGCTGAGGTGTAAACCACTGAGCCTTGGGCTTGCCGATCGGAAGGTCAATTGTTTGAATACCTGCGACGGGGCGAGCTCCCTTTGCTCGGTCACAGCTCCTGCCAACCTAGCAGTTCGAAAGCACGTTCAAAGTGCAAGCAGATAAATAGGTACCACTCCAGCAGGAAGGTAAACAGCGTTTCTGTGCGCTTCTCTGGTTTCGCCAGAAGCAGCTTAGTCCTGCTGGCCACATGACCCAGAAAAACTGTCTGTGGACAAACGCCGGCTCCCTCGGCCAATAGAGCAAGATGAGCACCGCAACCCCAGAGTCGTCTGTGACTGGACTTTACCTTTACCTTTTTACTCCCCCCCCCCCCCAATTCATTATGGATCATTTCCCAATACTCTTTTACAAGTTCACCACATATGAAAGAACATTCCCTCCATCAGATCAGCACTCTGCTCTGATTCCTGTCTCTGACAGGACCACTCTGTGGGGCTTAGGGCTCTCCCAAACCCTTGACCCAAGTGATAGGTCGCTGCTCACCTGTGGAGATACTGTTGATAGTCTGGCAGGGGACTGCTTAAAGCTTCCTTCTTCTGAATCCTTTGCAGGTTCCATCTTCCAGACCTATTGGAGTCAGCCCACCTGTGAGAATCTTTGGCATGTCCTGAAGAACGGGGCCAGACATGGCCTGGATATGCCATCATAACCTGATAGAACATCACAGGGATAAAAGCAAAGATTGCACCTGAACTTATTCCTTCCTTCCTGAACTTCCCAGGGCCGGCTTCTATCCCTTCCACTAGCTGTCCCCCTTCCTACTTTCTTCACACAAGAACAGCCCCTCATTTGCCTATTGGCCTTATGACTAACCTGCTGGATTCTGAGTTTAGGACCTGGTGTGCAGTCATGCAGCACTGTGGCATCCAAGCTCTTTAGGCTTCCTTGTTTGGGCTGTCACCATGGTGCTTTGCCTCCCACCTGCCTCACGAAAGGTAGAAACCAGAACAAAACCACTTCAACACAGGGAGTGAGGAAAGCGTAGGCTGCAATCCTATGTGTGAAATTTGGCTGCATGGCTTCTTCAATACTTTTCATGTTTACCTAAAAGAAAGTCACATTTAACCTAGTGGGACTTGCCTTAGAGTTTAAGCATGTATAAAAATTTGGATGTGTTACAATGTGCCATTATTTGGGATTAAGTTAAGCTGAATTTTTGAATTTACATGAGTGAGAAAACAAGTATTGGCCTATGGGGTTGAAAATTAAGAATCCCATGGCTTCTCAAACACAGGCTGCAGACACACCATACATTTAAGACAGATTTAAAGTACATTTTTCTACTCAAAGCAACCTGGGAGGCATAGTAATCAAGGCTTTGTTCCCCTCCAGTCTACTTAAGAAGCTCAGCATATGAAGAGGCTAAGCTGGTTTTTCCATCTCAGCCATATGGCTTTCACAAGCCATTATTGTGTTCCTATATCAGTAATTTAGGAATTCTCACCATTGTAACTAAGCCAAGTTTGACTCCCTTTGCAAATTTTTCTGAATGCTGTATGGAAAAGCACATGAATCTGACATGTGGAGAGTTTGTAAGTAAACCATTTTTAACTTACCGAAGGTGTAATATAATTTCTGTGCTAAGGGAAGAGGAAGGTTTTGAACTTAGGCTTACCCAGAATGTGCAGAAGCAAACAAGTGCATGTTCACTGTACACAAGACAAGTTCTGCTGCATCGGATGAAAAGCCTGTCCAGTCACAGCGGCCAGCTAGATGGCTATGGGAAGATTTTGCGCACATTTAACATAGCATCCAAAAAAGGGCTTCCTAATGCCTGTGCAACTTCTGCATTGCGCAAGCCTACATATTCCTTCTCTCAAAACCTTTCAGGGTTTTTTCCCCTACCCACACACTTCAACAGTTTATCTGTTGTTCATAACACCTTCTGCAGCTGTCACCCTAGTATTTGCCCCCTGCACATTTCAGATTCTGAGAAGAAAACGAAAACCACCCCTTCCTGCTACAAAGGAGTTTTTAAGATTAAAGGAGGGGATGTGAATTCTCATTTCTTCAACTTCGGCTTTTGCGTTTCACGAGGCCTGAAGCGTTTCGGAGCTTGGGGGGGGGGGGTGTGTGCAGGGAGAGCAAAGTGTTTTGCTTGGCCAAAGTCCTGGCAGGTGGTTAGTGGGGGCCCGACTGTTAATAATTCCCAGCTAGAATAGGGGGTTTGGAAGACTTTTGTTTGTGTGTGGGGAGGGGAAAGCCTCCCCCCCCCCCATAGTGGGAAGGAACTCCATGCGAGGAAAGCTTTACAATAAGGCACATTCAACGGCAAGAACGAGAGGAGGTGGAGAGAGAGAGAAGAGAGATCAAGGGTGAATGGGGCTGTCTGATTAAATGAGGTCTGAAAGGAGAGAGCGGGCCATTCACAACAGGAACGAAGCCTTCACCGGTAACAACTCAGACTTAATCCAGGGAAGATGGGGAGGGGCGACGGCTGTGGAACTCCATGTAAGATTTCCAGCCCAATTCTGTGTGGGCTGTTGCTTGCTGTGGACAGCGTGGTGCCAAAATCACATCCACATCTCCCACAGAGGTGAGCTGGACCACCCTAATCTTGAAGCTACTTCTCAGGCAGACGGTTCCTGAAGGGCAGCTACTTTCCCGACTCTAACCCCCCCTCCACTTTCTTCTTCCAACTAGGCCGGGCATGGCCAAACTTGGCCCTCCAGCTGTTTTGGGACTACACCATCCCTAGTAAAATATACTCAGAGTAGAGAGTGGATTTCATGCCCTTTATTCAGCTCATAGTGGTGAGGAGGAATGAAAGTTCCCCCAGAATGTCTGCTTTATGTACGTTATTTACACAATGGGCCCCACGTGATTGGCTAATTGCGGGATTCACCTGTAGGCCAATCTGGTTGCAGATTCACTTCCACCTGGAGCTGGATTGGGTGGCTCCTGTGGACCAATCAAGACTGCTGCATTCTGAATCCTATTGTTGTAGGACCAATCAGACTGCTGCCTTTTGGATCCTATTCAACTCAGTACATAACACCTAGCTAACAGGACCAGTGGTCAGGGATGATGGGAATTGTACTCCCAAAACAGCTGGAAGGCCAAGTTTGGTCATGCCTGAACTAGGCCAAGACACTGTGTTACCTGAGGCAAAGGAGAAGGTGGTGCCCCCTCTACTAAAAGTGACTGAAATAGCTGGATCTTTTCTGCAATACGGGCAATGGGGCTGCATTCTTCCATACCCCTCACAGAGCTGCAGGTCCCAGCACCCCTAAACTATAGCTCCCATGATTCTTGGGGGAAGGTAGAGATGTGCCTTATCGTGTGTGCACAGCCTCAGTTGCACCCTCAACAATGTCTTCCAACAATTCCCAGCATTCCCAGTTCCCCATGCTCTCTCCTTAGTGGCCTTCCTGGTAGTGGCGCCTGCCCTATGGAATGCCCTCCCCTCAGATGTCAAGGAAATAAACAACTACCTGACTTTTAGAAGACATCTGAAGCCAGCCTTGTTTAGGGAAGTTTTTAATGTCTGATGTTTTATCGTGTTTTTAATATTCTGTTGGGAGCCGCCCAGAGTGGATGGGGAAACCCAGCCAAAGGTTCTTCAGTGGTTTCCAACCCAAGGCAGGGTGGTGGAATTTTTACTTTTTTGATTCCAGGATGAAAATCTCTTAAAGCTACCACTCATAGGTCCTTGCGAATGTATGCAAATTTCAAACCAAGTACAGATTAAAAACCCTTACCAAAATCTAGTGGAAAAATATTAAAGATGAAAATATTAAAGATGGAAATAATAAAATATTAAAGATGGAAATGTTTCTAGCCCACTTTTACTGTTTTACTGCTAAAAGTTCCCTATATAAAAAATATAAAACAATTTGTTTTTTAAACATCTTTTTATTGAATTTTCAGAGAAAAGACAGTGTCAGCATAAAACATCTTGGGGAGCTGCAAACTGAAACTATGAGACAGACTCCTGAGAGAAAATGGATCCTCTCATTACTAACACTTACTCAAAAGAAATTCAGACCAAATCTTGCCTGGCTGAGACAATGATTATGCTTCATGCCAGGATTCTGGAAAACAGACCAAACCAGGGTTGTTAAAAAAAGCTTAACAACTTTTGTCTCCTGAATTTTACTTCTAGAAATATGGCAACCCTAACTCAGCAAAGATCTAGTGCTGATTTACCTATGCCTGTACAACAGCCAACATCTCTTACCTCAGGGCCTTGTCCCTCCCTTAAAAGTATGCAGTTTGAAGTGATGTCAGGCGATAAAAGCAAAACTTAGGACAAAGCGCATGCAGACCAAATGGAATGGAGTAATATTTACGATGTGACCTGTGCCATCTGCTGGCTTTTGAAAGGAATGCAGAACAAACAACAAAAACGTTGTTTAAAGGTTAAGGGAACACTTTCTGAGGCACTGCAACCTCTGAACACAAGTTGCTGGAAATTGCAGGTGTTGTGCTCGTGTCCACACCTTGCAGGCTTCCCACAGGTATCTGGTTGGCCACTGTGAGAGCAAAATGTTGAGGCAGACAGGCCACTGGCTGATCCAGAAGCCTCTTAAGGCCTCTGCAGGCATATTTGTAATTCTGGGTACCACACCGTTGACTCCTCCTCTAGACTGCATCTTGGGAAATTTAGGGAGATTGCAGATAGTTTGGCGCATGAAGAAGTTAGAATATCCCGAGAACAGAGCTGGTGTGGGAGAAAACCTTTAAATGCTGGAAGCTTCTCAGTATTGCAAGACTCAGTTGGTTATAATAAAAATGTTATAATAATTTGTTATTTATACCCTGCCCATCTGGCTAGGTTTCCCCAGCCACTCTGGGAGGCTCCCAACAGAATATTAAAAACACGATAAAACATCAGACATTAAAAACAGAGAACACACAAGGGGTAAGATTGGCGCAAGAGGGTTGAGGAACCCAGCTCATAAAATGCAGGTGTTGCAGACTTGGAGAGGGTTGCTGGGATCGTTCTCAGCTGCCTTGAGGAGATAAATGTGGCTCACTTTCAAAGTTTGATGCTGCGGACCTGGCACACCCACCAGCCTCTGCCATGCAAATTGTGCCTGGATCACATGTGAGACCCACATCCACACCATCATCACCACCGCCACCATCATTTATTATTTGTACCTCGCCCATCTGGCTGGGTTTCCCCAGCCACTCTGGGTGGCTTCCAACAGAGATTAAAAATACATTAAAACATCAGTCATTAAAGATTTCCCTAAACAGGGCTGCCTTCAGATGTCTTCTAAAAGTTCCACAGGGCGGGCGCCACTACCAAGAAGGCCCTCAGCCTGGTTCCCTATAATTTCACTTCTTGTAGTGAGGGAACCGCCAGAAGGCCTTCGGCGCTGGACCTCAGTGTCTGAGCTGGCTGGAGCGTGGTGCTGATAATGCCAAGGTTGCAGGTTCAATCGCCTTATGGGACAGCTGAATATTCCTGCAATGCAGGGGGTTGGACTAGATGATCCTCAGGGTCCCTTCCAACTCTACCGTTCTATGATTCTCTATCATTCTCCGAGAGAGGTGTAGCAATAATGAAAGCCTTTGGGGCCATGTAATAGGTGCACTGAAAGAACTGGAGCCACAATATTTAATTCAAATACATTTCCATCCTTAAGCCCAGCAGCAAGTCAACCATCTATCCAATTAAAAGTGGGTGAAGTATTTTACTTGTGTGTCGCCTTTGTGTTTTGGTTCCCCACCGGCAACCTTTTCATTTCTTCCTCAAGCTCATTCTGGGAGCGGGGCCAGCCAACCTCTTCAGCAGCCACACGGCGCAAGACGACAAGAAGTAGTTACTCTGAATCCTGGGACGGCCAGTATTGTTCCATTCAACGCTTGCTCCCCAAGACTTCTTCAAAGAAGTGTTGGATCTTTGGGCTGATAACTAAATAAAAAAAATTAAGCTGCCAAGATGAAGCACATTGGGGGGGGGGGCTTAAGATGGCACCACGTCAAGTTAAAGGTCGCGTTTTCACATGCAGGAGTGGGGAGAAGAGAGTGGGATTGCTCAGGCTGACCCTGACCTACATTCATTCATTTGAAAATTAGAAGCGCCTTGGACCAGTTGCAAAGGCCACGGTTCTTTCTGCATTGGTGACTTTGAGACCGGGTCTCTGCAATGTGCTGTACGTGGGGGGTTCCTTTGAGCCTGATCTGGAAGCTTCCGTTAGCGCAGAATGATAAGGCGTGATGGCAGCCAGCAGTGAGGCCCTTGTCAGCATATGACGCCTCTGCTCAGAGACCTGCACTGGTTGCCAATTTGGGCCAAGTTCAAGGTGTTACGATTGGTATATAAAGCCCTTAACAGCTTGGAACCAGCTTAACTGCAAGATTGCCTTACCTCACGTGAGCAGACTTGGCTGCTTCGATCTGCGTAACCGGCACTGCTACAGTTGCCGCATGAAACTCAAATCTACCCTTGTAAAAAGAAATCTGGTATTTTAGTGTGGCAGCACCTAAACTTTGGAACTCCCTGCTTATTGTTACCAGGCTTCATTGTACTCTGTTTGATGCCTGCTTAAAACATTCTTGTTTAGACAAGTCTATACAGTGTATCACAGAGATTAGGACTTGCCGATCAGAAGGTCGGCGGTTCGAATCCCCGCGATGGGGTGAGCTCCCATTGCTTGGTCCCAGCTCCTGCCAACCTAGCAGTTCGAAAGCACGTCAAAGTCCAAGTAGATAAATAGGTACCACTCTAGTGGGAAGGTAAACGGCGTTTCCGTGCACTGCTCTGGTTCGCCAGAAGCGGCTTAGTCATACTGCCCACATGACCCGGAAGCTGTACGCCGGCTCCCTCAGCCAGTAAAGTGAGATGAGCGCCGCAACCCCAGAGTCGGTCACGACCGGACCTAATGGTCAGGGGTCCCTTTACCTTTACCTTTACCCAGTGTATAGAATATTGACGTGCTCTGATCTAGCTTTTAGCTTATCAATGATTTCATTTTTTAAAATGTTTGAAACAGTTTAACACTGTTTTACACGAAGAAATTTGTTGGGGTTTTCTTTCTTTCTGTAAACTGCTTCGATATTTTATCAGTACTGTATATAAATATTGTGAGATGAATTTGGAAAAAAGGTTAGAATGGTGTCTAGGCCTGTGCAACTGGGATACGTGTGAGGCGGTGTCCACGCCATTATGTTTCCCAGGCACTCTGAGGGAGCTCGGGCCTGCTGCCATGGTCCCCACTTGCTTCCTCCTCCCCTTGGTGTAGCATCCCTGAATAGGCTGTATAAAAAAGGGCTATAGCCATACTCCTGTGTAAAGACCATGGCTCAGAATCTGTCTCACGAGCCTGGGAAACATTCTGGCTTTGAGCCACAATTAGCGTATCAGGATATCTACTGCTGCAACAGCTTTAAATTCCATGAACTCGAAACAGACAGGTGTTCTGATTTTCTTTGGCCTCTGCTCATTTATATCCCTTTTTACAGTTCATGTTTCTTTTCCAGATGGTTATCAGCAGGGTTTTGCCCAGTAGATGCACCTGTTTGCAGCAGCAACACACAAATAGGAAAAGTAGACTGTAGCCAGGGTCTTGACCACATAACCTCCATCCCCTCCGGCAATACTGCAAGGCAAACTGCTTTTGAAACCAGGAGGCATTTCAAAAGCAGTTTTGTGACATGGGAGTCTGCTAAAAAGAACCAAAAGGTAGTCCGAAATCTTAGTGGGGTGTGTGCTCCTACTAGAGCTTTGTGGATCCCAGCCTATAGTTGCATTTTTCCTTAAGTCAAATATATCTGCTTTCGAGACCCCATCCAGTTGAAAAAGCTTCTTGTGTTATTATTTTTGTGAGTGTTTTTAAACTGTTTTTGGTTGTTTTTATTATATTTTGGACATCGCCTTGGCATATATATATGTGGAAGGTGATTAGTAAACATTAACCTCACTGTACGAAACAGAAAATTGCCTCCCGACAGCTGGGGCTGTCAACAGACCCCAGGTTTCTTTGAAGGGGTTTTAAGAAAATGAGCAATCATTATCAGCAGGGTTGTAACAATTGGTTTTAAGCTCAGGAGCCAGATTTTCTAGGCACCAGCCTGGAAAATGGGAGATGGAACCTGAGTGAACCAACATCAGGAGGAAAATTTACATCTTGTGGCACTATAATTTTTTATTATTATTACAGCATAAACTTCTGTGGATGAGAGTGCATTTTATCAGATGCGTGAAGTTGTAGCAGGTGTGCACATGTGTCATATAATCTCTACATGTACAAATATTGGGAGTGGTGGAGTGAAAATAGCAAGTGAGGAAAATAAAATACATTTCTGAAGTCCACCGATTCTATTTATCCTATACAGAATGTAGAGCAAAACTGTGGATACATATGGCTTCTACTACGTTTCTGAGCACAATTCAAAGTTTTGGTGCTGACCTTTAAAGCCCTAAACGGCGTTGATCCAGTATACCTGAAGGAGCGTCTCCACCCTCATCATTCTACAGGACACTGAGGTCCAGCTCCGAGAGCCTTCTAGCGGTTCCCTCACTGCAAGAAGCCAAATTACAGGGAACCAGGCAGAGGGCCTTCTCAGTAGTGGCACCCGCCCTGTGGAACGCCCTCCCACCAGATGTCAAAGAGAACAACAACTACCAAACTTTTAGAAGACATCTGAAGGCAGCCCTATTCAGGGAAGCTTTTAATGTTTGATGCATTACTGTATTTTAATATTTTGTTGGAAGCTGCCCAGAGTGGCTGGGGAAGCCCAGCCAGATGGGTGGGGTATAAATAATATATTTATTATTATTATTATTATTATTATTATTATTATTATTATTATTATTATTACATTGGTAGTTGAGAAGGTGAACAAACCATTTATGATGTGGCTGACTCAGCCACATCAACCATTATTTAATTCACCTGTTCACCTTCCAGAGTACAATATATGCTATCGTCCAAATGCCATCCACTTCAGCTGCCTATTATTTCTCTAACTGCCTTAACACAGAGACAACTTCAAGCAAGTTTATTAGGAAGAACGATTTCAATTTTCTGGATTCAATTTTCTGGCTGCATCAATAGGAGTATAGCATCTAGATCAAGGGAAGTAATAGTGCCACTGTATTCTGCTCTGGTCAGACCTCACCTGGAGTACTGTGTTCAGTTCTGGGCACCACAATTCAAGAAGGACATTGACAAATTGGAACGTGTCCAGAGGAGGGCAACCAAAATGGTCAAAGGCCTGGAAACGATGCCTTATGAGGAACGGCTAAGGGAGCTGGGCATCTTTAGCCTGGAGAAGAGGAGGTTAAGGGGTGCTATGATAGCCATGTTCAAATATATAAAAGGATGTCACATAGAGGAGGGAGAAAGCGAACACGCAGCAATGGATCCAAACTACAAGAAAGAAGATTCCACCTAAACATTAGGAAGAACTTCCTGACAGTAAGAGCTGTTTGACAGTGGAATTTGCTGCCAAGGAGTGTGGTGGAGTCTCCTTCTTTGGAGGTCTTTAAGCAGAGGCTTGACAACCATATGTCAGGAGTGCTCTGATGGTGTTTCCTGCTTGGCAGGGGGTTGGACTCGATGGCCCTTGTGGTCTCTTCCAACTCTATGATTCTATGATTCTATGAATACCAGTTGTTGGAAGACGCAGAAGGGAAAAGAGCTCTTGGGCTCAGGTCCTGTTCTCAGGTTTCATCTGGGTGGCCCCAGGGAGAACAGGGATGCTGGAACAAATGGGCTGCTGGCCCGATCCAGGCTTTTCTTATTGCAAGCTTCATTAACATGATTGTGATTATTGCATTAACTGTAATGCAGCTACGACATCAAAGAGGCTATCACAGTTAGGAAACATACTGTGCCATATTGTTACCATAGGACAAAACAGGGCAAATTATTGATGCCAAATTGGAGGTTTCTTTATGGAAAATCCTCTGCTTACATGGTAGGAGATCTGGTAAGCCGTTATAATTTTAGGAACGGTGATTCTTTCTAGAAGCCATCATTATGGCGAACCTTGCTATTCAGATGCAATCAATGTGCTATGTGATTACATACTGCTTTGCGTTCTGCATTTCGTAACTAAATTCTTCTCAGTTACTAAAGAGAATAAATTTTCACCAGCTTGAGTCGTAGAAAACCTTTTTTTTTAATAAGTAATATGTGTGTACCTTGCGCTTCAAAAAGAAAAACTTTGCTTGGGGGAGGCCACTGGACTGGAAAACCAATTCATTTAAGAAAAATGAAGTCAGTGACTTTGAAGCTTAGGAATGGAAATCAGGGAATTTTGAGACAGGGCTTAATCTGCCATAAATTGGCCAAACCTTTTTTTTTCTTAAAAACAAAACTGCTCTCCTGCAGCAAATCTAGTAAGTGGGAGCTGCAACAAAATGCTCAGGAGGCCCCTTTCCCCCTTCACCAGTAAGCCAGTTTCTGTGGCCATTATGCCCAGTCCTCATTGGACTGCTTTTTTGGGGGGGCAGCCCCCCTTAGTTTCCCTCCCCCTAAAGAGTTTCTGCAAATTTAAGGGTTACCCCAAGTATGCTGATACCCCACACCCACCCTGCGCATAGCTGCTGCTCCTTGGCCTACGTAAGACACAACACTCAGGCCTGAATCTGAATCAGAATGGTGGTGATACAAGTCTATTTGCCAGTGCAATTTGGCCTATCCCTAGATACGAAAGCCCAATGAAAGCAAATATCAAAGTATGCTTACCAATACTACTTGGGAGCCCCCTCATGCCTGAGGAGCAATGGGTGTACTTTTTATAGCTGGGGGGGGCATTCTTTTCTGTTAAGGGCTACATTACCTTAAAGGTAAAGGGACCCCCTGACCATTAGGTCCAGTCGTGGCCGACTCTGGGGTTGCGGTGCTCATCTCGCTTTATTGGTCGAGGGAGCCGGAGTACAGCTTCCGGGTCATGTGGCCGGCATGACTAAGCTGCTTCTGGCGAACCAGAGCAGCCCACGTAAACGCCGTTTACCTTCCCGCCGGAGCAGTACCTATTTATCTACTTGCACTCTAACGTGCTTTCGAACTGCTAGGTTGGCAGGAGCAGGGCCGAGCAACGGGAGCTCACCCCATCGCGGGGATTCGAACCGCTGACCTTCTGATCGGCAAGTCCTAGGCTCTGTGGTTTAATCCACAGCACTACCCACATCCCTTAAGGAAGCAGTTTTTCACCATTCTGGAAGTCCATGGCTCCCTTGATCAACTATATTCTTTTTTATATATATAATAATATTTATTAAAATTTCAAAAAATTACAAACGTAAGAAGAAAGTAATAAAACAAAATATTACAAAAAACTGAAAAATTAAAAAATTAAAAACAAATCAATTTTTCCATAGCTTATTTACTTGTTTCCTTGACCTCCTCACTCCTCCCTTTTTTGTATTCTAGTTCAATTAGTTAATTCAGAAAATCCTTTCCATCTTTATTTTTATCTTAATCATTTATCTTAATATGTTGTGACTTTGCATTCTCACCTGTTGACAACCCATTTTTACATACTCTTTTATAACATTACTGCTAAAACCACATAACTTCCTTCCAGCATCCTTCTAACATTCCTTAATTTTGCAATGTTTCTGTAGATAGTCTTTAAACTTCTTCCAACCTTCTTCTACCGATTCTTCGATCAACTATATTCTTTCTGCACCTCCAGTTACATGACCCTTTGCCTGCAAAGCCAGAAGCCCCTCACCCCTTTTTGAATACCCTCCCTTGTGGAGTGTTCCCTCAGCCTCCTGTTCTCTTCTCTCTCCTTGGGAGTCCTCTGGGCAGCTGCCACCACTGCCCTTGGTCTCTGAGCCACTTCCCACCCCACACACACGCCCCAAAGAGAGGTGCCTCCTCACGCCACCCCACAGAGGCCTAGGAAGAGGATGCCTCCAGCCTTAGTGGCCCGACATCGACTGGCCAAAGGTGAATGTGAGAACAGCACCTTACCCATCTTGGGAGGCAGCAGCGGGCACTGCCAGGCCAGCATGGCAGAAAGGCTGCCCTACGGTGCCAGGCACTCAGCTCCCAGGCAGGCCCTGCACACAGCAAGCACCAGAAAGGCCAGCGTGGCGCCTGACTGCCCAGCCTCCCACTTGTCCGTCCATTCCCAACAGCAAAGGTTGGCAGACTGGCTAGCTGGGCTCCCTCACCCACTTGCTTGCTTATTCCGAGGTCGCCTCAGCTCCTGGCAACCAGCACCCCCTGGCCAGCCCCAGAGGCACCATTCACTTGGGGAGTTTGTAGCCAGGGCTCCTGCAACAAACAACCACACAAGCCTTTGGGAGGCAGAGATGTGACAGGGCATCAGAGGAGGGAGGGAAGGGAAGGGAAAAGGGGTAGAAATCATTGTTGCCTGTGGTATCCCGACTATAATTCGAGGCACCCCAGGGTGCCACGGCACACTGGTTGGAAACCATTGCCTTAAGGGTATAGTCTACCAGGGAAAGCCCCATACCATCCGTGGGAAGGACTGGTGCCAATGGACAGGCCTGTCCTCTTTGTCCTTTCTACCACCTACATTTTTCTTTCTGACGTCTTTCCTTCTCTCTATCCCTTCCTCCTCCTCCTCGTCAAGCCATCTGGTTGCCCATCCCTGTTCTACACTAGGTAAAGGGACCCCTGACCATTAGGCCCAGTCGTGGCCGACACTGGGGCTGCGGCGCTCATCTCGCTTTATTGGCCGAAGGAGCCAGCATACAGCTTCCAGGTCATGTGGCCAGCATGACTAAGCCGCTTCTGGCGAACCAGAGCAGCGCACAGAAAAGCCGTTTACCTTCCCGCCGGAGCGGTACCTATTTATCTACTTGCACTTGGATGTGCTTTCGAACTGCTAGGTTGGCAGAAGGGACTGCACAACGGGAGCTCACTCCGTTGCGGGGATTCGAACCGCCGACCTTCTGATAGGCAAGTCCTAGGCTCTGTGGTTTAGACCACAGCGTCACCTGCGTCTACACTACAGAACAGCAAAGCTTATCAATAAACCAGTGCTGAATTGTGTCCCTTTCAATAACACCCCATTAAATGTATCTGCATCTATCAATGTAGAATTGGGCATAATTCATCTGAGAAATCCTAAGCATTAAGGGTTTCAGCAAACCATGCCTTTACATCCATCCATTGTTGCAAGGAGGGGACAGGAAGGCTAATGTGAGGGAAACCTATGGTCCTCCAGGACACCAGCTCCCATCAGCTCAGCCAGCATGCTCAAGGGTCAGGGATGGTGGGAGCTGTAGCCTAGCAACAGCTGAAGAGCCACAGGTCCCCTGCCCCTGGAGTAATGGACCATTTACAGTTGTGTTCCTGCTTCTTATGGTGGTTTCTTCCTCAAACAGGCACTAGAATTGAGGAGCTTCTTCTCCCATGCAGACATGTGTATCAATTGTGGCTCAAGATTTGTGAGCTGCGGACCAATGAATTATCGGCAGGCTGCTCTACATTTGCCTCCGCTGCATGTGTCTGATATTAAGAACACAATCGGGTAGTTTCTCTGCAACCCAAGACTCTCACCCTCATCTCTCCTCAGTTTTCAACATCTCCAAAGGACAAAAGGACTTTAAAAAGACAAGACAGACACAGTAAGCTGGGTTTTGAAGCACCATTTTTTATGTAGAATGGCAGAGCGGGGGTCATCTGCTACAATTCCAAAACCAAGGAAAGAAAACTTTCACTTCATTTAAAAAATAAAAGACAGGTCGGGGTTTTTTGTTCCCTTTCCCTCCTTGGTGAAAACATAATACTCAAAAAGTCGCCTCGCGTCACACGGGGCTGTTCCAAAAATATACAAACACTGAAACCGGGAACGGTGGGCTGGCTGCATATGTAACATCAAAACAGAGAACTTCAGAAAGCGTCCTGCACATAGAAATTGAATGGGAGAGAAATCTGCTCTTGCGAGGCAGCCAGGTGGTGGTTCAAACCCATAATACCAAAGTGTTCTGTTTGCTTCTCCTCCCACATAGTGCCAGGGAGTCACAGGTGAGAAGTAACCAATGGCCAGAGAAAAATATATGTCTATATAATGTTATATCAAGGTTTACAGCACGTTGGGGAAATGGCGGGTAGCCACAAGTTCAGGGCTGGAGATGAGATCCACTTCCATGAAAGGACACCAGGTTTGTGCTTGGCAATGTAGAAACGTTGAGAAGGGCCGCCACACACACACAATACCTTGTGCTGGCCCTGCCGTAGTCTGGCTGGCAGAATCTAGCTACTCTGCAGGCGGCGTCTACCAGGAAAGACAGCATCCGAAACACAAAAGACCAAGGAGAGAGTCGTGGTGTGCTACATAAACGAAGGCCGCCTCTGTGGCTCCCATGTCCTTCGGGCGCAAAAGGGTACAATTCAAAGTGCTTTGCATATGGAGACCGGCAGAGGCAGAGAGACAGCCGGGAGACACAGTGGTTTTGCAATGCCTTGTGTTTTAACAACTGTTTCCACAGACCCTCCCCGTTCCAGGCACTGGCGTAGCAGCAATACCCTGTCTGAGCGATAGGAAGAAAAACAGGGGGAAGGGATATTTCCAGACCATCGTTCTCCACAGAGAGAGCTCCCCAAGGGCCTGCCCATGACATTTTAGCACTTCCGATCCCTGCTGGCACAGCCACAGCGAAGCGTTTCGCACGACTGGTGGGGATCGGTCTGGGTCCTGCAAACCATGCGGTGAAGGTGACTGGTCTTTGGCTTGCCTTCATCCACCACCTCCAATCTACTCTGGTAGTAAACACATACCAAGGGAAGCAGGAAGGAGGCAGGTTGGCCATGCCCAATCGCCTCCCAACTCCCAAAGACAAGGTTGCGCAATGAGAAGCATGGGGATCACCCACAAAAACAGGGAAAGATTCTTAAAGCAACAGGAGCCCCTTGGAATCCTCACACAAGACTGAAGGGAGGGAGGCTTCACACATAAGAGTGGTACATCGAAAAGCTCCCTTCTTGCAAATGTCAGAGGCGGGGCTGGTCAATGCGGCCCCAATCACACTATGGGCATAGCCAGGATGTATGGTTTTGGGGGGTAAAACACCCACCTGCCTGGCTCGCTCTAGCAGATTCAGAATGAAATGTCCCAACAGATGTCTTAAATCGCTTTCTCTGGACCCCACGCTCAGAAAAAACCTGTCAAAACCTTTCTACAATTTCTACTTTTAGTTAACTATTTTTATTTCTTTACTTGATGTGGGGGGGCAGCTGCCCCCCTGGCTATGCCCATGACTCACATTGGAATGCGTGCACAGTTTGAGTGAGCAGGGCTACAGTCCGCCAGCCTGTCACAAGAGACTAAGAATAGGAGACTGAGCAGCTAAGTGTGTGTAATATCTTGTAAGTACTCCTAATCCCGCTTCCTTCTCCCAGGTGTCCATACCCACTCAGCCGCAGCATTTATTCACATTTATCGCATCCAGAGCCTCCACATGCCCAGCAAGCCAAGAGCGCATGAAGCATGTTCTCAGCTTACAAATGCACTTGCTAACTCCTAACCACAGGGCGCACAGAATAGGTAATCCCTTATAAAATGCAAGCGTCATGAAGAATGGCTCAATCCGAGACCATTCGGATGCATGCTTTCTGGTACTGGAGCTGTGGAATAGCGCTGGACAGAACCTGGCCAGGGGCCTGTGCAGCCAAGGGCCTCGCCCGCCCCTTCCAATTGCCTCTCTCCCCCAAAAGGCACTCAATACCGTGCAGAAGTGAATCCAGCGATCACCTCTAAGTGAACAAAAGCCTTTCAAGCCCAGAGATCCAAGTATGCGAGGGCTCAGTCAACGACACAAAAGAGCCATCGTGGGAAATCTCAAGCTGATTCAGCTCAGGAAATCGCAGGGTGGCGGAACAGGACAGTGCGAACAGCTGCCCGGGACCCAAAGATGAAAGCTCTGAGTAGTCATTGCCAGATAGCCACAGGCGTGCTCCCCTATGGGAGGTTGGAGATCACTACGTACGTCAACGTGTGACGTCATCTCATACCTAGCATTCAACGCATTATAGCCTTCTCCGGTAATTACTCTCTAAGGTCGCTTTCCCTAAAATTAATCTTCCCCTGTACCCAAAGACTCTTTTGAAACTGGGATGCTGGGGCTAGCCCTGTGACCTAGCAGACATGGACGCATGCAAAAAAGCACCCGCAGCTCAGTGGTAGAGAATCTGCTTTCCATGCAGAAGTCCCTTGCTGCAACCCCAGCATCTTCAGCTAAAAAGGAAACAGGGCTTGGGAAAAAAGCCTTGCCTGAGACTCTGGACAACCAGCACCAGTCCGAAGAGAGAATACTTGGCAGATAGACATATAGGATAGATCTCAGGAAATCAGATCTATTGTGGAGCTTTACCGCATGAGAGTGGCTACTCCAAAGACACCTGGAAACTGAGTAGCAGAGGTTGCATGCATGAGCTGAGCGCTGGCCCCATTTCCCCATGCCCAAAATTAGGTGGCGCTCTTGATGGCGGAGGTCTACAAGCACTTTTGGCACCAGTCCCGTGTTTAAGCATCCGCCACAAGACACGGCCTCCCCTCTTAGCATTCTTTTAAGTAGCAAAATCATTTTAGTTGGAAAGCTTGCTACTGAAGCGGCAAGCTACTGGGGGGTCATCACAGGTTCTCCCCCACTTCAGCTGATGGGCATTAAGAGGCTGGGGGAATTCTTCCCATGCAAGAGACCATTCATCTCCTCGCGCTAACTTATTGCAGTGAACTACGTGGGCTTCTCAAGCATCAACCAGGGAGAGGAAATATTACAGGCTAAGTAGATGTGACCATTGTAAAGGCACAAAAAGCTATCTAGATTCCTGCTTAGGTTTTCTTTAGAGTTATATCTTTACCGGACTAAGTGCCGGGCTAGTGTCTTTGGGGAACAGAACGCTTCGCTGCAGCAGATTGAAAACCTGCTTCCTAGAAGACCTTTCTTGACCTCATCCCTGGGGTTTCCCCGGGCCTGAATGGAAGAGCTTTCGTCTTGCGCTATTCGTAAACTGCTTATGCATTACACTACCTTTCCTGGCTAATTTTAACATTGCAAAACCAAAAGGAGAGGTTGAGCCACAACAAATAAACTCAAAATTGATGGCTTATCCATATAAGCAAACTGCCTGATGAATTTCCATTTTAAAAATCCTTTTCCTTTTCAGGTGAGAAAGAACTCTCTGATAGTAAGAGCTGCTTGACAGTGGAACAAAGCACCTTGGAAGGTGGCAGACTATCCTGCATTGGAGATTTTTAAACAGGGGTTGGGTGGCCATCTGTCAGGGATTCTTTAGTTGTGATTACTGCGTTGAACAGGACCAGACTAGATGATCCTGGGGTTCCTTACAACTCCATGATTCTATACCAGGCTGAGACCTTATCTGTTGTTGTAGGGGGTTTTTTGTGGGTTTATGTTTTGTTTTGTTTTTGCTTTCTGTTTCTTTTTACAGCTCTCAGCCCAGGACATTTACAGAGGGACTTGGTACACACACATGTACACATTCAGCCAATCTCGCATTTGGTATTTAGGGCAAAGAGTGCTAATCTCCCTTTACTGCCTGCAAACGGGTTATGGAGCCTCATTTAATTGCTATCTCTGTTCCTCTTACCGATCCAAGATATTTGTTCAGCCACATGTCGTGGAAACTTCAACTCCCATCAGCCCCAAGCAGCACGGCCAATGGTCAAGAATGTTGGGAGTTGCAGTTCAACAACATCTGGGGTGTGTGTGTGTGTGTGTGTGTGTGTGTGTGTCAGTTTCCCCCTCCATGCTGTAACAACTGTTCCTCCCTTAAGAACACAATCCAGGTACGCAGAGTTTTGTGAGTTGGCTAAGAATTCCCTCGGCAAGCCGTAACTCCTCCAACGAAAACGACAAACCCTCAAGGGCACCTGAGCAGGTGGAAGTCACACAGCTGAAGCCAGGCTATGCTCCTACGCAGTTGTGAGTACAACAGGTGCACAAATCAAGAACCAAGGCTTCACCAAAAGCTGTTCCAGGAGGAAAAAAGTCTCCTCTAGAAGCAGATTTGTTTGTGTACTGACACACCCAACTGCCACCCAGTCTCGACTTTGCCAGGCACTTGGTGTGAGTGTGCGCACGCACACGAATGGCATCATCAAGAAACTTGCCCCTAGCACATTCTCTATTGGATGAGCAGAACAGAAAGGATTTCCTACAAATTCATTGAGAAGAACGCTCTTAAAGCATCTACAGCAGCTTGGTGGAAGGGAGGGGGAGGTCCCCCTGTTTTCCTTTTGCCCTACCAGCAAGATAAATACCTAACTCAGAAGCGATCGCAGAAAGGAAAGCTATTATCCTTTGGAGAGAATGTTTCCTGAAAGCAGCTTAACTGGGGCAGGCCCAAGTGCTGGAGCTGTAGTCGGAAGAGGCTAGATTTTCTCCTTGCCTCAACTGAGAGGAGACGCTCAAATCTAGAGACCCCCACCCCCAATGGAAAGATGCCAAGCAGCAACTTAGATGAGCCGCTGTGCTAAAAGCAAAGATTGTCCCAGCATAGGCGTGAGAAGGCAGATTTCCACAATGATGGTGCTGGCAGCTCTGCAAAGTCAAGAGCATCTGCCAATGGCTCGTGGAGAAGTTCCCTCACCTTCCACCACAGTGGTTCAACAGGTTTAAAACAAGCTTAGGTTTGCAAACGTGGCACAAAGCTGAAGCATGCTCTTCTTGAAATACTGGAGGTGCTGGCAAGGATAAGAACCTTTAAAGCAGTGGTTCTCAACCTTGGGTCCCCAGATGTTTTTGGCCTACAACTCCCATAATCCCCAGCTCACAGGACCAGTGGTCAGGGATGATGGGAGTTGTAGGCCCAAAACATCTGGGGACCCAAGGTTGAGAAAGGCTGCTTTAAAGGCTCACAGGCCCGAAGCCTCTGCTGTGGTTGGACTAGATGACTAGGTCCCTTCCGAGTCTGCCATGCTAGGATTCTAGGATTCTTTTTGCAACAAGAATCACGCCCAGTCACTTCTACGTCAGGCCCAAAAACCTCTCGTCACCTTACTGCAGCAGGATACACCTGGGTACATTCAGACAGCCCAATGGCTGTAGGTCAGACATACTAAAATGTCTGGTGGCAGAAACGTTCCAACGATTGCACTAGAAAATATTTATCATGAGCAGCCACAGGTTCTTTTAAAAAAAAAAAACTAAAGAGAGGGGAGGGTCAATTCCACTATGGTTTGCTAAGTTGCCCTTTGGAGAATAAAACACAGGACACAGGAAATTGGCTGGCAAGCAGAGCCCCCCCACCATGAACTGTAGATCTTCAGAAGGGGCTTCCACAGAGAGGCGCCCTTCCTGCCCACTATGGCACTATCTTTGCACTAAATTATGAGGCACCCTTTTCTGCTTGCTTGGGGCGTGCCAGGGGCCTTGGTATGTCCTCCCTTGCTGTTTTTTTCATATGCAAAGTCTCCCTATCTGGGGGCAACTCTCCTCCCCCAAAATCCCCTTTCCTCTGCCACTGACTCATGGTCTGCTGGGATTAAAAAATCTGGTCAAGCGAAGGGACGAGGGCACCGGAGAAAGCAAACGTTTTCTACTTCCCTTTCTATAAACTCTTCCGGCTGATGTGCAACCTTTATCCCCCAGTCAGATGTATAAGGTGGTGGCATGGGCAGCAAGTAGGAGCCGGCAGGTGGTAAAGGGTAGCCAGCCACTCAGATTTACAGCCAAGGGAGGCAACACTGCAGACAGGAAAAGGCCTTCCATTAAACAATCTAGCAACAAATTGGAGAGAAAAGCTTTTGAAACCAACTTGGGGGGTAGGGGGGCAATGAAGAAGGGATCACATTCTGACAGCCCTTGGGCAATGCATGTATGTGAGTCCGTAGATATTTATATTTAATAATACGTATATAAAATATGATCAAATCAAAACCACGTAGGTTTACAGGTTTGTTTGCTTTTTAAAAAAAACTAAAGTAAAATATCACAGTACACCAATCATCCCCAGTGCCGCCACATCCCAGATGTGTGCTCTGCCATGTTGAAAAAAGCATGGTAGAAAAGTGTTCTAGAGGAAGGCTAATGCTCTGCGCCTTATATCTATCAGGATGAAGCCTCGGAGGCCTCTTAAAAAGTTTTTTTTTTTATAATATATAATCCAACAGTTGCCCAACTCTGCAGAACTCTCCCCAGCTGCTAGTGACAGGCCTGAGGACTGCAAATGTGGATATCCTCATCAACTCCCCCCGCAAGAGGCCTGCAGTCTGCTCGATGGCGCCTGCATTGGTGGCCCTGCGGCTCCAACTTCTCCGAGCCCCTCAAGGGACGCTGCGGGAGTGAGGCAACGGCTGGATTCTGATGACAGGGGACAGATTCACCCGGAGGATCTTCTGTGCTCTCCTCCGCAACTCGTCGTCGGAAGAGCTGTTCACCTTGATCGCCCGGAACTTCAGCAGGTTCAACGTTGCGGACGCCAGATCTGGTTTGCCGGGAGTCGTTTTCTTCCTGTGCGGCAACTCCTTCCCCTCCTCCGCTCTTTTCCTCTTCTGCTCGGCCGTCTCCTGGCGGCTGCCGCCACCTCTCCGTTCCGTTTTGGCCGCGGGCGGCTCCTTCGTCCTGGACGTCCCAGTACTGGAGCTCTGGGAGGCGCTTCCAGAAAGCCGGCCGTTCAGAACCCCGGAGGCTTTGCAAGCGTTGCTCTCCTGCAGAACGCCACCTTTGGGTCCTTTCACAAGGCTCACCGCCAGAGCACCAGAGTCCGGTCCTTTTTTCGCCGCGTGCCTATACCCTTTGGGGTCCAACTGACCGGGTGGCATTTTAGTAGCTTTGATGGCTGGAGGCTGCCTGGACGGCCCAGCTGCCTTGAGGAGCTTAAGGTCCGAGGGCGAAATCCCAAGGCGCCCTTGTTCACATTTGGACTCCAGGCAGGAGGCTGTGGCTTTCAGAGGGACCAAGGCTTCCAGCACAACAGACAGTCTCATGGCCGGGTAGACGCCAGGGTACAAGTGAGCAGGGAAGCCCACAGCAGATGCATTCGATGTGCCTGAGCGTGTCCGTTTCAAAGAGTTCAACAGGAGGTTGGTGGAACTACTGCTCTTCGGCAATGGCTTTTCAGAGGCTTTGGGAGAACTTACGGTAACGCCTGCTAAGGGGCCGGATACCTTTGCCACGACTGCGGTGCTTCGGGCTGGAGCCTTTGCGGATTCCGAAATAGGGGCAGCTGCTTTTGAAGTGTCCGGAATGCTGTCTTTTGCCTGGCCAGGCATACGGGCAGTACACGACATGTACCCATAAACGTCTTTGCTTCTGAGGATGGTGGGCTGGTAGCCTTCCTCCCTGAGGCCTTGGAGAAAAGCTACCAGCTGGGTCTCCGTGTCAGACAGGTCCCTGGACATGGGGTTGAAGACTCGCAGAGCTTCTTCCAAGGCCTTCTGTCCTGCGGAGGAGATCCTTGACCACGAATGGACGGCTTTTTCTTCCGCATTGTCCGCCTCAACATTCATGGCATTAGGCTAGCGGGAACTTCTTAGGGGTCCAAACCACGTGGAAGCCAATGCAGGTCACCTCAAATGAAAAGGGGGAAAAGGCAGTTAACTTACAGCCCGAGAAACAGACAAATACAGGGGTGTTTTTTTCTTGTGTGGAGGCTCTCAAGGCCCTGCAGTGAGTTAGCCTTACCTTTCAAGAGCACAAGGCCTACAATCACAAGGGGTCAACTCTGCCAGAACGCCATTGACTAAATAAGCACATTGTAGCAAAGCTGCAGAGGACACAGAATGGCCTGAATTTAAGAAAACCTTAAACCTAAATCAGAACTGTATACCATTTAGCAAGTTGCCTCTCCCCCCTTCCCCAAAGAATTGTATCAGCCACAGATGTAATTTTAAGGAGCTAGTCTAAATTTCAGAATGCTACCACAGCTGCCCAAAACTACCTCAAAAAGGCGAGCTCGGAGCAGAGGACTTCCTGTCCCGTCACTGGACTCACATTCTTCCATGTTAACACTTTTTCATGATTCAGCAGGCCATAATCCTAAAGAGATGCTCGCACAGCATCTTTACTAGATCATTGCAAACCTTTCCCCTGCCCTAAGTCTCAGAACATGCCTGCATCTTCCATTTTGGTCTATAGGTGTCCCAAAACAAATGTCTAAGTAATTTCTTATGTTCAAACAAATTAACCCTGCCTTATCATCACCTTAAGCAAAGACTATTTCAAGGAAGTCGCTTGCTAAGATTCTATTGACCACCCACCCATCACAATTAAGGCTTTGTTCTTCCTTTTGATTCTACAGAGGTACAGGGGGACATTCTGATTCCCGTTGCTGATGGCAGAGGAAAGAGAGAGAAAAGTTGCTAGGGCAATAGGTTGCCAGGAGGGTAAGGCACATCAAGGCACAAGCTGACTAGGTAAAAAGGTGCTGGTGTGAGGGTGACTGACTCAAACGAAACACACACTTTTTCATTAATACACACGACACCGTCATCATCTGGCCCATATTTTGTTCATAAGTAACTTATTTTTTGAGCATGTGCTCTCTTGAGCACTTATATTCTGTCATTTCTTTATTATTTATTTCAGGGGTCTCCAAGCTTTCCTTGCCTCGGGCCAGTGTCTCCAGCGACAATTGCATGGTGGGCCAGAGGGTGGGGGAGCGCGTGCCCATACGCACAAGCTATTTCTGGCGCACTTTCAGGTCGGAGGAGCACTGGAAATAGCTTATGCGCATGCGCACGGGCCTCCTCTGACCCGGAAGTGGGTCCCTGTGCCGTGCCGGTAAGAGCGGGTGGCAGCAGGTGGCAGTTGCCGCGGGCCGGATAAACGAGTCCCTCGGGCCTTATCCGGCCCCAGGGCTATAGGTTGGTGACCCCTGATTTATTTCATAAAATTTATACACCCCTTGTCTGTTAACAAACAAAAACCCCTCAGTGCGGTTTTACAAAAAGATAAAACAGTAAAATCCAGAAAATCACGCTTCCCCTGTGCAGGCCACACCATCCTGCGATTATGTTTCAATCAGATAAAGAAATAGGCTTGCGCGTCAAGAGTAGCTCTGCCAATCTCACGATGAGTCAAATTTCTCATCATAATGCCTGCCGGAAACGCTTGGGGAGATACTCGCGCTCAGGAACAGCTGGGATGCAGCTCAAGACACTTATCTACTTGATTGCATTCTTAATAAGTCTACTGAAGTTTAGGGCCCAGCAGCAACCAGGCCATATTACATATCATGCCCTAGTCACGGTACAAATACAGGAAAATAATTTCATCAACGACGCCTCCCCCCAAATCCAAACAGTCTTAAGAAGAGGATAGCCAGCCAACGGAGTTCAGGAACACTGTCACCTGGAACAAAGGTTCAAGTTGAATCATGGACACTCCAGCATGACAAGTCTGAAAAGTGAAGAGAGCACTATGAGCATGGATGAGGCCTCCCCCCCCATAATACATACTGATGGTTAAGGACTCTGTTCCCCAATTCTAACCAAGCCAGGACCACTTCTTTCCTTCGGTTCTTAAGTGATGCATTTGATTCTAATCAATTTACTGGTTTGGTCCTATATAGGTAGCAACCAGCTTCCAAATTCATGTTCCAATTCTACCATGAACTAGTTCAGATGCACAACTTACAAAGTCCATTTAAGATCAAACACTTAGAGAGGTGAAGGCCTTGTGGGAAAGAGGATGGGTTTTCTCCAAGCCTTTCTGTTTTGTTTTTCTGAAAACAAACTTTCAGTGTTTTGTAAGTCCATTATAAATATGGTGACAAATGTGAAGAAGCAGAAACTGATATGGAAATGCTTTATGTCTGCTTGACATTGTTGAGGACTGGAGGGTCATATTCAATATTAGTCCTCCTCAAGAGTAGATGATCCAATGAAGTTGATGTACATTGCTAACTTAGGTTCATCAATTTCAATGGGGCTACTCTACGTTGAATGTATAATCATTTTCTTTCTACTATACTGATGTTTTCTCCTGTTTGGCTGGATTTGTTGCCTGTTCTTCATACACTGGTAAAATGACAGAGTTGCTGGATTCCTTAAGTGTGAACTGAATTGTACCGTTAACAACCATTTGTACATGTTTGTGACTTCTTTTTTTAACATGGCTGCCACACAGCTGTGCCTTGTGAAAATCCGGCCTTGGTGACTAAATTGCATCTTATCTGATGTGCAGAAAATCCAAAGAGAGGTTTTGCTTAATTGAGCTTCCATTCAGCAGTTAGGATTGGATTTCCACAAAGCACGGCCACGGAATAACGAGAAAAGCCCTCGGATCCAAGGCAATTAATCAGTATACAATACGCTCAAGATACGAGTCGGGCAGAAGTGGGAAGGAGCCCTTACTCTTTGAACTGTGACTCTTGGACCAGGATAAAACAGATTCAAATATGCTGGTTTCATAACCCCATACCTGGTTGGTTATACTTGATGTTTATATAACCTTCTGGCAATATTGCTGCTTGGGAGTCCTTGCAGTTTCAAGGGCATTTGAACCACAAAGATAAACACTGCACACTTTCAGCAATGTGAGCTGCCACAACAACTGGAGGAATCACTTGAAAAATGGGAAATTCAAAGGTTGTGAAGGCAACCCTGACTGCGCCTTTGAAAGAAACTCCACTCCAAGCCCAGAGGCCAAACCTAAGAAGACATCTGTATAATGAACATTTGCTTGCCCACTGCAGTGAAGGAGCACTGCTATCAACCTCTAAATCTAGGAAGCTAGCTTATACTTACTTTTTTGGGGGGGGGGTACAATATATTATTTTTGCTGTTTTTCGTATTTTGCTGTTAGATCCAATTATGAATTGTAAGGTGATTGTTTAATTTGATCGGATATTTCTTAATGGGATGCTTTCGTTAACTTACTGCTCAAGTTTTCTTATATTTTGTAACTTGTGAATTATGTAATTTTCACCCCGTGAGCCTCCTTGACAATATTGATCGTGGAAAGGCAGCATGCAAATAGATGATACTAGACCAAACCACTGGTCCTTCTAACTGTTGTTGTTAGTTTCTATTGATTTAATGGTTTACTTATTGTCTGTATAAAATATTCTGGTTTTGAATGTTTTATGTTTTATTATGTTTTTATATATGCTATAAGCCACCCAGAGTGGCTGGGGGACCCAGCCAGATGGATGGGATATAAATAGTAAAAATTAGTAGTAGTAGTAGTACAGTGGTACCTCAGGTTAAGAACTTAATTCGTTCTGGAGGTCCGTTCTTAACCTGAAACTGTTCTTAACCTGAAGCACCACTTTAGCTAATGGGGCCTCCTGCTGCCGTGCGATTTCTGTTCTCATCCTGAAGCAAAGTTCTTAACCCAAGGTACTATTTCTGGGTTAGCGGAGTCTGTAAGCTGAAGCGTCTGTAAACCGAGGTACCACTGTAGTAGTAGTAGTAGTAATAATAATAATAATAATAATTTTTTATTTATACCCCTCCCCAGCCAAGGCCGGGCTCAGAGCGGCTTACAAGGAAAAAAAAAACAAGATGAATGATTACAAACATAAAAACAAAAATAAAACACAACAATTAAAATAATGGAACATTAAAATATTATTAAAATAGTAGTAGTAGTAGTAGCAGCAGCAGCAGCAGCAGCAGCAGCAGCAGCAGCAGCAGCAGCATCTATACTGACTGGCAGTAGCTGGTTTCAGAAAGGCCATTAACAGCCTTGCCTGTAGATGCAGGGGACTGAATTAGGGGCCTTCAGAATGCAAAAACACACTGCTAAGCTATGGCCCCTCGGTTTAGCCAGTGGCAGAAGCTAGCAAGGCAAAATCCATCTGCTGTAGTAATGCTCCCCTTCCCCACAGACCCTTTTTAAGGCTGTGTAGGCACCGTACATTTACAGCACATGACTTTCCCCATCCTGAGACTTGTCATTTGCCCCTTGCATCGCTACAGCTCCCAGCACCCTTGAATGATTAGTTCCCAGGATTATTTGGGGGAAGTCATGTGTTTCAAATGTATGGTGCTTACACAGCCTAAGTCAGGGGTCGGCAACCTAAGGCCCACGGGCCACAAGCGGCCCGCAGGGGTCGTTTAACCGGCCCCCAAGCCGAGCTGCCCAATCGGCAAGTCCCTGCCGCTGCGCTTAACCGCCGCACTGCAGGGACTCACTTCCACTGCGCCGGAAATCGCGTCTGTGCAGATGCTGGAAATCGCAGGCGCACGGGCACAATCCAGCCCACAGAGGGATCTGCGCTGGAGTGAACCGGCCCAGGCGAGGTAAACCTTGCTGACCCCTGGCCTAAGTCCCTGCACACACGCCCAGCCCTAGACTAGCTAATATCTTTAGCTGTCCTCACATACACAAACCTCTCTCGAGTGACAAGCCATGTATCCCTCCGAGGCAAGGATACCATGGCCAATATTTCACTACCTATAATACTATTTTTTTAAAGCGCTATCTAATCTCCTGCAAAGGCCTCTGAATTATCCACAAGTATCTCACAGCTACGGAACTTCCGCCTCTAAGTATCAGTCCATGCCTGAGTTTAAGCATCTTCTGTAATGCCTGGGAGAATTTAGCTGGCGTGAGGTAGCATTTTTTGTACAAAAGCTCACTCTTATAATTTATAGTGCCCCATTCTTTCAAAGGAGCAGTCCGGGTTGGCTCAGAATACAAGGAAGGCGGCAGGGTACATAAGCCATTTAGAACTGGCAGAAAAAGAACCATAAGAGCATCTCATTTGTAAGAATCAGAAGAGAATAGCATTCTACTTCTAAACAGAAATATTTCCACACGCCTTCTGAAAGATTATAGAGGTTCTGGAGGGAGTTTGACAGCTGCAAGGCCACCACCAAGAAAGCCCTGCTTCTTCAAGAGCACCTGTATGATCACCATAGGTAGCTCAGTCAGTAGAGCAGGAGACTCTTGATCTCAGGGTCATAGGTTTGAGCCCCAGGTTGGGCAAAAGACTCCTGCACTGCAGGGGGTTGGACTAGATATCCTCATGGTCCCTTCTAGCTCTCTGATTCTCCCTTCAAGGAGCTCAGGTAAGTATCAATGGGGAGCTCACTTCATGTGACAGATTAGTCTGAGAGATGGTGGCTGCATTCAAAAAAGCACTTTATCCTGGTTTCCGTGTGCTTCCTTGCCTGATTAATTTCTGCATTAGACGTAATCTTTCACACAACGTAAAAGCCATTTGTGGAATCCAGCGGAAGTTAAGCACTCAATTCTGTGTTGCTTCGGGGGGGGGGGACCATTTGCAACACAATTAACTTGGAAATCACAGTTTGCAGTAGAACTCCATGTGACAAAATCTGAGGCAGTATCCTGGCATACAGTTATTTTCTGCCGTATAAAATTTCGTGTGACATGGCAGCACACCACTCCAAAAGCCATAGTTCCATAACACGACAGATACTATGGTGTGAAAGTAGCGTTAGAGATCAGGACAGAAGTATTAGAGCATTATAGCCAGGAAAACTATTGCAATAAGCCCCATGTCTGAACGCAGGCTATGTCTTAGAAAAATAGTTTCACATTCTGCTGAAGCTACAGCATTCCTGATGGGACGCCATCCAGCCTCTGCTTAAAACCTCTAATAAAGGAGAGCACACCATTTCTCAAACAAGTCTCCTTCCTTGCCAAACAGTCTGTACCATCATCTAGCTTTTACTATCTATGTGATGGCCCTGATGTGAAGGTGGCTATACCATACTGCCTCTTCTCCATGTTAGCTATACCCAACTCCTTCGCAACCTTTTCTTGTAGGGCTTTGGTCTCCAGACCCCATGTTAGAAACTCAGGTATATAAGCCAAACGCCAAATGGAACCTTAAACCTAGGTTACGGTTGTCGCAACAGAATGTCTAGGCGCCATTTTTCTTTCAATGAGATCTATTATTATTCATTTCTATGCTGCTTTGTATTTTAAAGAGTGTTAGGGAAATTCCTAGGGTTCCTTCCTTAGAGTAGACAGCCAAAAGCTTCTAAGGAAAGAGGAGCCAGGTACACAAGGTAGGCTCAACGGAGATTTATTCATCATTAAGACAGTGCCAAATGGTCAGCCACAATGCTATTGCCACAAGCATGGTCTGACCTCGGCGCATGCCCTTCGGCTTTTCTTATATACTCCTCTTCTATCAGGTAAATACATATGCAATCCTCGTGCCTGTGTCATTTATGCAATACTATTGGATAAAGCAATGCGTGAACAGATTGTGGACACTCTGCCTGGCCTTCCAATTGGACACACCATTTTTGGAGTTGTCTTCTCCTCAGAAATTCCTACTACCTTATTAAGGTGTCGTCCTCAATCATTCCTTTTCAGCAGGTTTTGGCTTGCACATTCTGTTACCTATCCCTCCCAAACTTGTCCTTGGCAATTCTCCTTGTTTGTGAGAACTCCTTGTCATTACATTCCAATAAATTTTCCTCCTCTTATCTGGCCATCTATTAATCTCCTATTAAAGAACATAATTGCTAAGGCAAGGTTCTTGCTGTTTACGGACACTGCTTTTGACAAGCAGTTCTGACTCTTAAGCATAGACGGCAATTTTGATTTTAACTACTTCTATATATGTATTCATAACAATATACATCATATATAGATGATATACCATATATCATAACATATATTCAAAGTGTTGGCGCTGACCTTTAAAACCCTAAATGGCCTCGGCCCAGTATACTTGAAGAAGTGTCTCCACGCCCATCGTTCAGCCCAGACACTGAGGTCCAGCTCCGAGGGCCTTCTAGCAGTTCCCTCCGTGTGAGAAGTTACAGGGAACCAGGTAGAGGGGCCTTATTGGTGGTGGCACCCGCCCTTTGGAACGCCCTCCCACCAGATGTCAAGGAAATAAACAAGTATCTGACTTTTAGAAGACTTCAGAAGGCAGCCTGTTTAGGGAAGTTTTTAATGTTTGAAGCTTTATTCTGTTTTTAATGTTCTGTTGAAAGTCGCCCAGAGTGGCTAGGGAAACCCAGCCAGATGGGCAGAGTAGAAATAATAAATTATTATTGTTATTTAATGTTTGATGTCTTACCGTTTTTAATATTCTGTTGGGAGCCGCCCAGAGTGGCTGGGGAGGCCCAGCCAGATGGGTGGGGTATAAGTAATAATAATAATAATAATAATAATAATAATAATAATAATAATAATAAAAACATATATCTAACAAGAGAAAATCTCAAAGCAGTTTGCAACACACTAAGCAGGCACGTCCAACTCCCAAGAGACTGTGATCTACTCCCAGTATTAAAAAACTGGCAGTGATGTACCCATTGTCATTGGAGGGAGGAGAAGCATGCTTGGGGTGAGTGGATTGCCCAGACTTGTTGAGGGGGGAGGATTCCACAGAGTTTTTGAGCTTTTTAAAAAATTAAATTTTTGTACACTTTATTTAAGCCCACGATAGATAAGAATCCAGTGACCTACCAGGATCAGCTGGGGATTTACCGGTAGATCATGATCTACTGGTTGGACATGCCTGCAGTAAAGCATCCCCCCCCCCAAAAAAAAACCAATGCAGAATAAAACGAATTTAAGCTTCAAGGAAAATATTCCAGACCCTTCTCTAAGTGACATTTTGCTTTCCCTATATTTATTTACCCACTTAATGCACACACCATTGATCAGCTGATTGGCAGTGCCTGCCAATCTTCCCTTTGGCTGAGCCAAGTCTTTATCTGCCCCATACCTGACTTTATATGTTATGTCAGATGCAGGGCAGGTGAGCATGTCTTGGCCAAAATTAGATTCAGGTGCCAGAGGCTGCCCATCCTTGCACAATGCCAAACTGCAGCCGTTTTCGAACTTCCTAGCTTCAGGGAACTTTTCCTACGGAGAGCTACCCGCAAATAAATTCCTGCATGTCTGGCACGGAATCTCTGGGTGTTACAAAGGAGTCTGGAAAGCATTCAGCTTCTGGGTACATGCTTACTTCAGACATGACGCTTGCCAAACTAGTTGGGCCTCACCGTTGCTCCACATTAATTGAGTGTTCACCCCAGAGCACACCCAACACTAGCCTGCGGCTAAACTTTTTATGTGGATGGGTTGGTCCAAAAATCAGGCTTTTGTTAGTCAATATAGCTCCCCTGAATAATATTTTGAGAACCAATATTATACTGGATCTTCCAGGCTGGCTAGAATCCAGATGTCAGCTGGAACATGGCATTTTATAAGAGGGCATATGGACTGCCTGATTTAACCAGTCCATGGTTTTTAAACATGGATGTTGAAAATCTAGCTCACACTCCTATCTGTAAAACAACAACCACTTAACATTTACAGTGGTACCTCTGGTTACATACACTTCAGGTTACATACGCTTCAGGTTACAGACTCCGCTAACCCAGAAATAGTGCTTCGGGTTAAGAACTTTGCTTCAGGATGAGAACAGAAATCTTGCTCTGGCAGTGTGGCAGCAGCAGGAGGCCCCATTAGCTAAAGTGGTGCTTCAGGTTAAGAACAGTTTCAGGTTAAGAACGGACCTCCGGAACGAATTAAGTACGTAACCAGAGGTACCAATGTATATGTAACTAGCACACAATGCCAGTGTTAGAAACTCACAATATATAAGCTAGGCACCAAATGGCTCCTTAAACCATTGTTGTAGTTGCCAAAATGGAATGTTCAGTTGCCATTTTTGGCTCCAATGATGGACTGATTGCGATGGATTATCAGTTACCCATCTGGCTGGTTCAAAGGACAACCTTGAGCTAATTTCAGAAATAGACTGGAAAGAGAAGTTGCTGAGTTGCAACTTATTACCAAACTTAAAACCATGGAGAGACCTGGTCTGAATAGAGACATTGGATTCTTATCTCATTATACACGATAAAGCTATTTTTAGGCATCTCACCCCTTGTTTTTTTCCTGTAAGACCAATTGCAGTCGTTAACAGGCGTCAACAGGTTTAGCACACCTATCAGCCAATCACCCATTCCCACCCCCACCCCCACCCTCTCACTATATATAAGGGTCTGGTGACTTCTGTTTCAGTGTATCTGGAGAAGTGTGCATGCACATGAAAGCTCATACCAAGAACAAACTTAGTTGGTCTCTAAGGTGCTACTGGAAGGAATTTTTTTAAACCTTGAGCTAGATTAGTGAGAACTTAAAGAAGAAAAGTCACTTGATCCAGGGACTGACTCTACACATATTGGCCTATTCCTACCTCTTTTTCCTTTCCCCATATGAACTGACCCAGACCCTGCGCTCATCATGTGATACCTTTCTTTGTGTGTCTAGACGGTGGAAACATGAGAACAGGCCTTTTCTGCGGTGGCTCCCCATTTGTAGAATGCTCTCCCCGGGGTGGCTCGCCTGGCGCCTTCATTAGATATCTTTAGGTGCCAGGCAAACAGTTTCCCCTATAACCAAGCCTTTGGTCTTTAACTATAAGTGGCCTTTTAGAAGTGGGTGGGATGTTTTTAATGTATTTCTCTTTCCTCTTGGTTTTAATCTACCTCTGTGGGGTGTGTTGTCCATTTGGTTGTAATTTGCTTTGGGTTGCCTTGGGCAAGCTAAAGTGAATCAACAATTGAATAAATAAATAAGAAGAGCGCTGCTGGATCAGGCCAGCAACCCTTCTAGCAATCCCATTCTCACACTGGCCAACCCAATGTCTATGGAAAGCCTGCAACAGGACCTCAGCACATCACTCTTGCCGGTAACCGGTATTCGGAGGCATACTGCCTCCAACAGTGGAGGTACAACAGGGAACTACATTTATTTCAGCAACGCTTTGCCAAGGTCCCCCATATTATTTTTTGCAAGCTGGTAAAATACAGTCTAGATGGTCCTGTGTTAGGTGGATCTGGGGCTAGTTGATGGACTGTAGAGTTGCCATACGTCCGGGAAAACCTGGACATGCCCTCTTTTGGAGGGCCAACGTGCCCATCTGGGTGGATTTTTACATTTTAAAGGACATGTCCAGGTTTGGTTTTTAAAATTTTTTGGGGGGAGTTGGTTTTTTTTGGGTGGGCCCTGGAAGCAGAAGTGCTGCAGCAGAGCAAGGCCATTGCAGCAAAGATCAGGTAGGAGCAGGGGTCCTGCTTCTGCTCGGGCCTCTTTTTTGCTGTTCAAGATATGGCAATCCTAATGAACTGTCCCAAAAGACCACTAATCAACATCTCACCACCCTGAAAAGAAGTGACATGGTGGAGTGACGCATGGTTCCGTCCCAGGCTCGTAACATTTGACATCTTTATAAATACAGTGGTGCCCCGCAAGACGAACGCCTCGCAAGACGAAAAACCCGCTAGACGAAAGGGTTTTCCGTTTTGGAGGCGCTTCGCAAAACGAATTTCCCTATGGGCTTGCTTCGCAAGAAGAAAGCCCATAGGGAAATCTCCGGGGACCTCTTTTAAATGCTAGCGGTGGGGAGCAAAGCCTTTCCCCCCCCCTCCGGCCTTCAGAAGAGGTCCAGGAAGGCCGGCGGGGGCCGAAAGGCTTTGCTCCCCACCGCCAGCATTTTAAAAGCAGTCCGGGATAGCAGGGAAGCGCTTCCCGCTATCCCGGATGGCTTTTGAAGGCAGGCGGGGGGGGGAGCAAAGACTTTTGCCCCCCGCCCGCCTTCAGAAGAGGTCCTGGACATCATCTGAAGGCGGTCGGGGGGCAAAAGTCTTTGCTCCCCCCCGCCTGCCTTCAAAAGCCGTCCGGAGGCTTTTAAATCGCCCCGGGACAGTCCCGGGGCGATTTAAAAGCCCCCGGGAAGGCAGGCAGGGGGGACAAAGACTTTTGTCCCCCGCCCGCCTTCAGAAGAGGTCGGGGGACAGACTGTCCCCGGACCTGGTCTGAAGGCGGTTTCCATAGGAATGCATTTATTGATTTTTAATGCATTCCTATGGGAAACCATGCTTCGCAAGACGAAAAACTCGCAAGACGAAAAGACTTGCGGAACGAAATAATTTCGTTTTGCGAGGCACCACTGTAATATGGATGAAGGAGATGCTCATCAAATTTACAGGTGACAACAAACTGGGCTGGATAGCTAATATCTTAGAAGGTGGAAACCAAATCTAAGATGATCTTGACAGAATGGAGAACTGGGCCAAAGACAGCTATTTCAACGGCAGTGAATATATAAAAACTTTGCAGTTAGGCAATTACACCACAAATAGGGAACCTGCAGCCCTCTAGGTGTTGCTAGACTCCCATCATCCCAGACTTAGCCATGCTGGAAGGGAGTTGTAGGTCCCAACATCTGGAGGGCTCCCCCTAATATACACTCAGTCTGTAGGGAAGACACCTGGTTTGACTTCAGTACATGTGAAAAGAACGTAGGGGTTTAATGAGACCAAAAGCTAAACATGAATCAGCAGTGCAACGTGGGACAAACAATACCAATGAAATTCTAAGTTGCATTGAAGTCTAAGGCATTTGTCATGATTGCCTGGAGAAGAGAGGGTTAAGAGGTGCTACAATGGCTATCCTCAAAGATTTAAAGGGCTGCTGTGCAGATGATGGACCAAATTTATTTTCTGTTGTTCCAGAAGGCAGGATCCAATCCAAATGGTTTAAATTACAAGAGAAACAGTTTCCTGATGACGTGAAATGTTAAGAATCCCTTAGAAAGCTGACTCTCCTTTGTAAGAACCAAGCAGAGGTTGGATGGCCAGCTTTCATGCATACTGTAGATTCCCTGCCACCGACAGGGGATTGGACTAAATGACATTTGAGGTGCTCTTGCAACTCTATGATACAATCCTGTCACATGATCTAGATCACTAGTCACTATAAAGGAAAGAGTGGATGACATGGGCCTACTGTTTTAGAAGCAAACAGATTAGGCACTATGTCTAGTTTCAGCCAATGTCATACACAAGATCCACACATTTCCCCCCTAAACACAGTACTAGTTAAATAACAGCAGAGCCAGACTGATCCAGTGGAGAGTGGTTGGCCTGGACATCAATATGCATCACAAATCTTCAATGAATTGACAAGCTGACTTTGGACAAGTTGCTACTAGCCTCAGGTCCTTTATTTATAAAATGGAAATTGCTTCATATGGTTGCTTCAAAAATAATGTGTGGGGCATGAAGCCCTTTATAACAAAAGGGGTACAGAAATCAATAATCTCATTCCCAAAGTAATCGCATTCAGATTCATAGGCTGAGAAACCAATTAAACCACAGAACCCAACCCAAAATGAACCACAAGACATCGCTCCCTCTGGAGCACCCAATGCATTTTTCAAAGTTAAAATGCTGCAACTTATCGTCCAAAGGAATGCTAGAAGCAAGCAAAGGCAGCAGCAACTGGAGTCTTAAGGCTACGATCCTAATCACACTTCTAAGGAGCGTTATTAGTAAGCAGAGGAGGATTTACTTTAAAGTGAACCTGCACAGGATTGCAATGTTAAGAAAAATGAGAAGGTGTCAATGGCCACAAACCAGAAATGGAAACTTGCAACATGCAAAGGTTTCAGATCCTCATATAAATGGACTAGAAACCATGCATCAGAAATCTTAAGAAAATTGGCTGGCCTTAAAAGAAGGAACAGCCCAGAATTTACATTAAGATGACAAGTTGGGGACAGGTGACCAGGCAGAGAAAAGTGTGTTTGGTTGGGCCATTCCTGGCTTTAATGAGTAACCATTACTCATTAATGGCCTTTTAACTTATTATAGTAACCTGTAATAAATGTAATGCTTACTTCTGGTATTATTTTTCCAGCTTTTGTTTTAGAACACAAGCTAGGGACTACAACTACACCGAGGAGTTAATTTTGTCAGCCTCTTCAAGAACTTTGAAGGCTAAAAGTTGTTTTTCGATATACAAAATAAGTATCCACAAAGAAGCATATCCTCTTAGCTCCCTTCGACTTTGCCAGATATGCTCCTTAGCTTGGAAGAGAATACGCAAATAACCCTAAACAAATGTTTCCAATCTTGAGACAGAGATCTTAATTAAGCATCTCACAGTAGTGACCGAGAGCTGCAAAAAAGTTTGTAACTGTTGGTTTGTGAGTGCACACTGAGCGTCCTTTTTCTGTAGCTGCTACAGGACTAGTTTTCCCTCATTTAAAAAGCCACAAACGCCACCTGCAGAAGAGCGCAACCAAGTCTCCAGGAACTGGGACATAAACCTGCGCTCCTAACTGATCCCAAACGAGCATCTGGCTACCTGTTGAGATGCTTATCATGAATGTGCATATTTGGTGCAAATTGTGCGGGGAAACGACTGATATACCAGCATGACCGAGGTCACTCCAAGGGAAGCCAGCAAAGGGTAGCAGGAATTTAAAGAGCTGGCTCCCTCCGCTTCTGCAGCAAATATTCCCCACCCCACCCCACCCCACCTTTGCAACAAACGGAACCTTGGGCAACAACGCAGGTTTGAAACGCGGCGCGGGGAGTAAAGTAAAGCTAGATTTACAGCCACTCCTAAGGCGAGGACGGGTCCCCTAAGCCCGGCCCTACTCGGTGGCAGCAGAGATTGGGAGGGGCTCGGCGAGATCCATCCCTGCAGCTGTTGCAGGGGAAGGATCGGGGCCGACAGGCACTGGAGCCACAACATCGGGGGTCTCCCAGGGGGATCTTTGGGGGGGAGAGAGAGAGAAGCAGCCCCGGAATAAAAGGCGGGCGGGGCTCGGTGGGGTGGGATAAGGCCCTGGGGGGTGTGCAAGGGAGAGGCTGCTTCAGCGAAGGATACCAGCAAAGCCAGTGGCGGAGGGCCGGTCCTGCGACTCCCCCTCGGGGGAAGGAGGGAGCAAAGGGCGGGGCATCCCATGGCTGGACGGAGAAGGGCGACGCGGGGGGGGACGGGGGAGAGAGCGGGCAGGGAGCCACCCGAGCCCCGAGTTCGAATCCCGACTGCAGCGCCGCCGGCCCCGCAACCTACCGGCCGCCGCGGGACCCAGCAAAAGCCGCTGCGCCGTTCCAGCCCCTGCAACATGGCCGCCCGCGGAGCGCCGGAAATACGAAGCCACTTCCGCTTCCGGCCCCCGCCGAGGACGGCCCCGACCACCCTCCACATTTATCACCTGGTCAACGCCCCCCCCTTCGCCGCTGGCGGCCACGCCCACGGTCGAGTCTTTTTTCGGCCACGCCCACGCGGCGCGTCCGTGGCTCCGCCCACTCCCGAGGCCACGCCCACCCAAAGACCCCTGCCTACCCTGCTGAAGCCGCGTCCACAGATAATCACTCCTTCCCCCTCCATCCGTTACTGGCTAATCATTTGGCTTCCATCTCACTGAGGCACCACAGTGGCCTCTTCCTTCCAGTTAATTTCAAAATGTTCATAGTCTTCTCCACCTTCCCCCTCCTATTGAAGCCTGAACCTTGTCCTTGCCAGGGAATTCGTTTGCCCGCGTCCCCAGTGCCGAAGAGAGAGAGCTAAAAGCACCAGGAAAGTTTCTTCTTTGGAGAAAAGAGTTTATTGCAAACTGTGCACAGGACAGCCAGCAGGATCGCTCCTGCAAACTGGCTGTGTTTCAAGACACTTCAGCAGACTTTCTTATACTTTTCTGAGCACTCTTCCCCCCTCCCATACCCTCTCAAAACTTTCCCAATCAGCTGGCAAATGTTCAACTTCTTGCTAAACATTCCTATCATTCTGCTGGCTAAGCACTTCCCCATACGTATCTTTCTACTAGCTAAGCACTCCCCCTCCCCTCTTGCTTGTACGTGTCTTTTCTCATCTTTGCATTAGTAAGCATAAGGCAGGAAGGGGGGGGGCGAATGGTTTGGGCTTAACTATTATAGGTGGGATGTTTTTTGCCATTCCGGGCGGGTTGCCTTCTGCCCACACATCAGGGTTAACTTCTTGCAGGAGGTCCTCTGAAATAATCCCCTCCTCTTCTTTTACCATCATTAAGCGTCAGTGTTCCCTTAAGGGTACCTCTAAGGAGAATTCCCCTGCTGGCCCTGTGGTCATTGTTACTTCTCCTGTTGGTTGGAAATAAATCTGGGCTTGCAATTTTGATAGCAGGTCTCGGCCCAATAATGGGATGGGACACTCCGGTATATACAAAAACTTATGTTGGACCACTTGGCCGCCCAAGCGACAGGCAACAGATTGCAGGAATGGGGCTCTTTGTGATTTGCCTGTAGCTCCTATTATGTTAATTGTTTGCTTGGTGGGCTTAGATACTGGTACTGGCAAAACAGAGTGTGTGGCTCCGGTGTCCACCATGAAGGGGATGGTTCGGTTCCCTGTTTGTATTTTGACCATGGGCTCACGGGAACCTAAATCAGCTGGGCCCGGTCTGTCCTAATATTCCTCCTCTTCCTCTCTCAGGCTCATTGCGCCGGGCTGCCTTTGGGCTGGGGGGTGCCAGGGGGGTCCCTGTCCACGTCCTCTACCCCTGCCGACATTCACTGATGTCCAGGGTCTCAGTTCCTGTCCAGGTCCCACGGGGATTGGCCCTGGGATTCGTTCTCCTCGTCCTCTTCCACCTGAATGAGCCTGTGGGCATTCTCTTTTCCAGTGCCCTTCCTGCCGGCAGATGGCGCACTGGTTCCTCCCCAGACGGCCTTGCCCTCCTCCCCGGGCGCTTCCTCTTTCATGAGGGGTGGGTGTGGTAACCTGTAACGCCATCAACTTTTTTGCTTGATATTTCTCCTTCTTCTTTTGTGCCTCTTCCTCCCTCTGATTATAAGTGGTTTGAGCCAATTCTAACATCCACTCAAGGGTGTGGCCCATGAAAGCCTCGTGCTTCTGGATTTTTCGGCGGACATCGGGTGCTGCCTGAGCTACAAAGGCAGTTTTTATGATCGGGGCATTGGCAGCCTCATCTGGGTCCACAGGGGTATACTGGCGGTAAGCTTCCTTTAGTCTTTCCAGATAGGCGCCTGGGGGCTCCTCACTCCCTTGCATTATCTCCCTGATCTTGGCAAAATTAGTAGGCTTCCTGGCTGCCCTTCTCATGCCATTTAAGACATTCTGGCGATAGGTAATGAGGGAGTTCTGACCATTGGTAGTTTGGTAATCCCAATCTGGGGTTTCTGCTGGGTATAAAATGACAATGTTGGGCTCCTGTACTTGCTGCTGTCTCAGATGAGTTCTAGCTTCAGTATGAATTCGCCTAACCTCCTCTGTAGTTAGCAGGGCATCCATCAAGTACTGTACATCATCATAGGTGGGATTGTAGGTTTTGAAAATTCCCTCAAACAACTTAATTATTTTTGCTGGGTTTTCCTCAAATGAAGGGTTTTGGTTCCTCCAATTACAAACATCTGCACTAGAGAAGGGGACATGTTGAACTGTATAAGTTCTATTGGGCACCACTCCGTTAGGTCCCGCGGGGGCCGGAGGATCATATACTCTGCGGAGAGGCATTACTCTGGCCGCGCCCTTTCCTTGTGCTTCATGTGCCCTATGGAGGGTCACTCTTTTCGCTGCCCTCCCCCACTCTCTCTGCCACTTCCTTTTCTGTTGTCCTGTACATTCCGCCGCCTTTAACAAATGGTGGCTAACATCCACTTCCTTTGCATAAGGTTCCACACACCTCCTTAAACGTTCTGCCTGTTCCTCTGTCCATGTCTTATTATTTTTCGTCAGCGTAACTAATCTTTCTACAAACTCTTCATCCTCATCATCCTCTTCTTCTTCTGACTCATCAGTCTTGGGTTTGGGTGAGCCAGCTCTTCCCAGTGCCTGGGGGCCTGGGCCTGGTAGATTTGCCTGAGGGGTAGTTGGTGGAGCATAGGGGGGAGGTGGTTTAATAATTCCTCCCTCCTCATCTTCTGGATCTGGTACCACTGGGGGCCTTTCTGACTTCCCCACTGGTCGAACTGCACAAATTGTACTTTGTGGGGCGTCGCCCCGGCAGGCTTTCAACCATGGTGGGTTCTTCTCTACATTGGTTTTCCAAGTAGAAATATAGGGGATCTGATCTGGGTGGACATTCAAGATGTTCTGATATAATGGGCTGATTAGCTGCAAATCAAAGCTTCCTTCCGAAGGCCAAGTAACTTCTTGTAAGGGCCAATCAACTTCACACAATGTCCTCATTCTCTGCTTTCGTAATTTAATTCCCCAATCATCATTTTTGGTGGCTGCTTTCCAGTTGTTTAAAAAGCATTCCAGGGGACTACATTGGCTTGCCCCAGACCCCATTTTTCCCTCAGATACTCCTCTCCTAACCGGGTTATAAATTCTTTCACACACCAAATAATACAGATTGTGATCTGCCGAGGTCGCCCTGACAGAAAATGCACAATCCTGCAACCGCTCGGCCAAGGGGCACTAATACCCCGGCCCACACTCGACAATTCAATCACCGGAGTATCTGACATGCAACACACACAACATACAAATCACATCAATATAATTTCCCCTCCTTCCTCTGTTCCAAATTTATGCTGGTGGCACTCTCCTGCACAACCAGTCCCCTTATTCCTGGTGGCTGGTACTGTACTGTACAACCAATCCCCTTGTTCCTGGTGGCTGGCACTCTACTGCACAACCAATCCCCTTGTTCCTGGCTGGCACTGTACTGCCACAGCCAGGTGAGGCTGATCAGGCCTCACCCTTTCCCTTGGGCTTACCTTTTTTTCGCTGCAGACCCCTTCTGGCCAGTTCTCTTTTCTCCCTCGACCTGTGTCTCCACTCCGGAGCGGTGTGGCTGGTTCCCCCCACGAATTGGTAGGGTGCGCGCTTGGAGCCTGCAAAACGCCGATCCGAGCTGTTCACCGAGGTCGAGCCTGGCCCTCCCCGGCCCTCTGGGGTGGGGCAGAATTCCCGGCCAACGCACCAAGCTGAAGCCTGAACCTTGTCCTTGCCAGGGAATTCGTTTGCCCGCGTCCCCAGTGCCGAAGAGAGAGAGCTAAAAGCACCAGGAAAGTTTCTTCTTTGGAGAAAAGAGTTTATTGCAAACTGTGCACAGGACAGCCAGCAGGATCGCTCCTGCAAACTGGCTGTGTTTCAAGACACTTCAGCAGACTTTCTTATACTTTTCTGAGCACTCTTCCCCCCTCCCATACCCTCTCAAAACTTTCCCAATCAGCTGGCAAATGTTCAACTTCTTGCTAAACATTCCTATCATTCTGCTGGCTAAGCACTTCCCCATACGTATCTTTCTACTAGCTAAGCACTCCCCCTCCCCTCTTGCTTGTACGTGTCTTTTCTCATCTTTGCATTAGTAAGCATAAGGCAGGAAGGGGGGGGGGCTCCTCAGCAGGCCTGGTTAAATCTGCAAACAGCAGCTAAAATGTTTTTGCAAGCTAAGAAATGGACTTTTGACCCGCCAGACAAATTTAGCAAACACTCACTGGCGGTGTGCTAACTGTCTAGCTGAAATTTGCAGAAGTAAGATTAGCACAGGATTAGCACAGGAATGTCCTGCAGATAATACTTGAGAGCAATCTTTCTTAGGTACAAAGTACAAAGCACAGGGAATACTGAGAGAAATCCTTCCCATCTCCCTTCACTATGTCCAAGCACTTTTGGAGCCCCCTTCTCCAAATCCACAATATTCCTGGCATGCTTCTTCCATGAACTCCAGTAAATTATTTCTCTCATCAGCACTCCATCTGCTTTCTTTGCCCTTCTCTCAGATTCCCCATGTCCTCCAACTAATAATAAAAATAATAATTTATAATTTTTACCTCACACATCTGGCCAACCAAGGCCAACAGGTCTTCCCACAATAAAACTCTCCCCTAAATTCCTCTAAAGATTCGTTTCCTGAAAGCTCGAGTTTTGTGGTGATCGCTTTGAAATGGCCCCTGATTTTGACTTCTCAATCAGTCCACCACCTTTCACGTTCAAACAAGATGTCCCATTTAGTGTGCTATCACAGCACTTCAGTAACCAAAAATCAAAGCCCCTGAACCGAATTAAGACTTTTAACAGACAGTGTTTCCTGATGGGGATCTTATATCACAAAGCAGGTCGTTCAGATGTGATCTTTCCATGTAAGTGCTTGGCCAATCAGTTTCCATGCATTTTTGTTTTTTTAGATGGCCATTTATTGCTTTTTAGTCACGCGCCAACCATACCAATGGGCAAAGCTTGACAGAGTGTATACAAGTTGTGTTTTTCAGTTTCGCCAATCACTCCTTCCCTGTCTCGGCTATCATTTTCCATTCTGGGCATATGTACAGGTATTTCTGTATCTCTGTGTACACAAACCTTTGTTTTGCTAAAAAAATAAATAAAATTGCAGCAAACGTTACCAGCCTTATCTAGGCAGTTGCTCTTTCACAAGAGGCAAAATGGAAGCTTGTGCTTTTTTGTGGGGGACGCAATAGCTATTCCAATATGTGTGGTCTTTGGTTGTTGTTTTTTATGTGATACTGAAGTCTTGTGCAAGAGTGCAAATGTGATAAAATGTATTTAAAACACACATTTTTATTTATTTTAAAAAATCAATTTTAGGCACTGCTGCAATTGTGGTTGCCCAGGTAGTCCTCCAGTTTTACTGTGCAGATATCTTAAATAATATCTCCTGTGAACTGGGCATGTGTCAATCAGTAGAAGTCGGTTTCTTTCCTTTGGTGCTGGAAGCCAGTGAAAACAAAGGTTATTCTCAGGTGATGAGCAAACAGAAGTTGGGTGTGGAGAGATAATTTGAAACGTTGCCTCACATTACAAACCGCCCACTCCCCAAAAATGTACTATTTTTACTTATTGGATTTTTTGCAGCAAGGAGAATGTTTATTAATTTCTTTATTTTTAAAGCACAGGTTGGTATTTTGATGACACATAACATTGCGCGGATTCTGCAAAAGGTTTGTGGACATGAGCAACACGAATTTCACTATAAACTTCCCTCTGGAAGCATTCAAACTGTACAGATAACTTGAAGGGGGGAAAACACTACCCAAGTCACAAGATCACACTTATGATGAATGGTGTGTTGTTCCTATAATAAAAGATAACAAAACGATAGTTTACAGAATTGGAAAAGCTACAAATTACTGGTAATAGGAAAACTGATTTATGATCACTCAGATGAGGAAATTGATTTAATTATAACCCAGGACAGGAGGACCTGTACTTTGAACATAACAAGCATGAATAATGATCTGTTAAGAATAAACATATAGGGAGCAGGATGTGTTCTTATAGAGGACAAGGCAGACTGTAATTTCAGAATGTTCATTAAAGCTTCGGCTGACTAGAATGACTCAGGAATAACTTTACTAATTCCACTGGACAGACAGGGGACCCAGGGAATCAATTCACTGAGCGACTTCCCAACCAATCTCCATTCTTCCCCTCATAATTATTGGCCAATATGTCAAATCTTCTTAGAAATCTTCTGCCCAAGGTATATTATAAGATTACAAGCTTTGTGTTATTATTGAACCCATGGTTGAGTCCATATGCGGTTGTAGGTTGAACTGAACGACCTTAATGTGCATGGGTGTCAGTGAGTGGACACGTATAGTAAAAGGTAAAGGACCTCTGTCCAGTAGAAGGTGATTATGGGATGCGGCGCTCATCTCCGCTTTCAAGCCAAGGGAGCTGGCATTTGTCCACAGACAGCTTTCTGGGTCATGTGGCCAGCATGACTAAACGGCTTCTGGCACAACGGGACACCGTGACGGAAACCAGAGCACACGGAAACTCTGTTTACCTTTCCACCACAGCGGTACCTATTTATCTACTTGCACTGGCATGCTTTCAAACTGCTGGGTTGGCAGGAGCTGGGACGAAGCAACAGGCGCTCGGACTGTCACAAGGATTCGAACCACCGACCTTCTGATCAGCAAGCACAAGTGGTTTAGAGCACCACGACACCTGCATCCCTGGACACATATGAACAATAAGGCACTGTGCAGCCTGCCAATGTACACACTGAAATGGCTCATACATTTTTTTGGGGGGGGGGTTGATAACGTTGTTGAGCTATTCAGATGTTCTTTAATCAAAATAATACCATTAATCCAAGGAACAAACACACTCACGTGGCGTAAATCAGAGAAGAGGCTGCAGTAATTTGTAATTGATGAAGTGCTGCGGGGAGCTTGTCTTGGGGCAGGTGGTCCGCCTTGGGATTGAGAAAAGAGGCATTAACTGTGTCCTTGTTTCCAGCTGTGAAATGTTGCAGGGTGTGTGACACTGAAACCTCCACCTAAATTAATTTTGAGCTGCCAGGGAATGCTAAGTTCTTCTTAGAACATGACTCATCTCTCCCTGTCTTCTCCAGTTAGGCCGACTGCTAATAGGAAAGCCAGGATAATTGTGAAGCATGAATATTTCAAGACCCTCAAAATGGCAGTCTGCTTGCCTGAGGCAACTCCTAACTGCCAAGATCTTTCCAGCATGTCAACTGGCAATGTTTGCTCCTCCCTCCCACCAGAAAAACAGCAGCAGGAACAAAACTGTGGGATATGAACAGCTAAGGTCAAATGTGGAAAGACGAGCCTGTTGAACTTCCCACATTTATTTATTCATCGTACGTTTATCGCTCCCTGCAGCCATATTCCCATGGGTGGCAGTTTACAAAAGGGGTGGTTTGTCTCCCTATCCAGACTCAAGTTTTCCTCCTTTCCTTTCGCCTCAGTAGGATAAAAAGAGAGCCCTGCCAAAGATCAATCTAGTCCAGCAACCTGTTTCAAAAAGAGGTCAGTCAGATGAATATCAAAAGCCCATAGAAGAGTCTGAGGTCAACAGCTATCGCCTGAGGCAACCAACATTATGTCCTCCAGATTTTGATGGACTCCCATCATCCCTGACCATAGTGGGGGCTGACGGGAACTGGACTTCAGGTGGTGTTGTAGAAAAGAGGACAAAATCAAGCATAGACTTAGTTGGCTCTGTCTGTCACTGGCTCTGGCTCCCCTCATGGTTGGCCTCCATGTCTTCTTCTCCACCAGTCCCAATGGGCACCAGGCAATCCTGGGGCATTAGCATATATCATCCTCTTTCTCTTTTGTATTTACACCTTTAGCTCTTGACTCGAGAGAACTTTTAACCCCACCATCTGAGTCACCTTTGTTTTGTCTTGGGGAAGTTCAGATTATTTCGTTTTAGATTACAGGAGACTTTTGATGATGACAAAGCTTTGGGAGCTGTGGGTTAAAGGCATCTTCTAAAACGAAACTGGCGGAAAGCGCTACTTAGTCAATACAGATTTTACATCCCACTCAGTGTGATTCAGCACCAGGGAATTCGCAGCTTGTCTTATTTTATTATTTTTAAACTGCCCTAGGTGGAATTATCAGGCAAGGAAGCTTGTCAAATAATTACTACTTGGCGAGTTGGCCACGCAACATTCGAGGAGACAGAGTGAAGGATGTGGCAGGGGAACACACATTCGGTTAATGTTCTGGTCCTACATGCATTCTGGGTGAAGGAGGGTTGAGGAATGAGGGGTGATCATTGTTTAGCACATTATTGTACTCTGATTGTTACCTGCTTTTGAAAATCGATGAAATATTATTTTAAAAAGGATGTGGCTCCTGAAAGCCTCCCTAAATTATTAAAAACTACTCAGCTCTCCCAAGGGCCAGGCCTACAATTCTTGAGGTTTGTTCGTACACAGATTGTGGTTAGGGAACTTGCTACCAGCCTGACAGGCTTTCCTGGCAATAGCGTCTAGTGCAGTGAGTGTTAAGCTTCAATCCACCACAATGCCCTGATGTGCCCTGGAGTCAGGGGCATTCTGGGAAATTGAGCAGCAACCAGACTTGGCCACCCAGCCCCTGGTGGGGTATTAAAACAACAGTGGGCCCTGCTGGTGGTGGGTCCCTGGCAGCTGCACAAAGATGTGATGTGTTGATACCAGCCTTGTTTTCTGGAATGTTCCACAGGCTACTGAATGGAATCAGAGCAGGGAGAAGATCTTTATGGTCTAGGAAGGCTACATCTGCTCAGTTATCTCACAAACTCCTCACACTTTGCACAGTAGCTATCCAGTGCCTAATTTCTAGAAAAATGATAGATGGATTTTATGTCTGACTGCAACTCTCTAATTTAGTCAGTGGCGAGAAAAGTGCACTTCACATCTGCTCAGGATCACTTCCATCTCTTCCGAGGTCATGATGTGTCCAGCTCTGGCATGGAAAACAGATTGTGAGGCTGAGTATCAGAACAAATTAAGCCCTTTTTAAATTTTTTTTTTTAATTTTAAAATAAATCTTTATTGAGCACATTTAAAAAAAAAACTTTAAAAAGAACAGATGTCCCTAAAAATAAAGGTACAGATACAGATACAGAGTATCAGAATATATAAGATACATAACATAAAATATAAAGAGTACATAGAAATTAGAACAAATTAAGCCCTTAATGCTCTCCCCCAACTTCAGCTGCAAAGAAATTGGAACCTATTTATTTCAAGTATGGCAAAAACATGATCTGAAGAATCATGCAGGAAGAGATAAAAATAGCTCAGTAGCTTTTCCATTTATGATTCCAGTTTGCCCGTCTAAATGGTTCAGTTGTACAAGTCCTTGTTCCTATCTCACATACACAGCATCCCTCATGCCACCCACAACCAGGAAATTATTCTGTCTGGCAGGTAGATGACACTTCATACCTACAATCTTGCTTCTTGCTCCCTGTGAACATGTCAAGATATCATGTATGTCAGCCTTTGCCAACCTCCTTCCCTTCACCCTCCAGATGTTTTGAACTACAACTCCCATCAGCCATCATGGGAGTTGTAGTCTAAAACATCTGGAGGGTGCCAAGTGGCTGTTCTGTGGTTTTACATGTTCAAACCTGAGTAACTAGCCTCTGTCTAGATGAGGGTGTTAAGTATGACTGTTTAATGCACATTGAAATTGGAGATATATAATGCGTCTGTATAGTATATTGTGAAGTATGGTTGGAAATTTCCATTAATTTAGAGAAGAGCCTACCTGTTTAATCATTAGTGGGGATGTATCTCTGTGGCTTAGTCACAGGGTCATCAGCTCGCAGTCACATGAAAAGGATTGTATTTCAGGTCTATGCATATGCTAATGAGGCATCTAATCATAAGCCTGCATTTTTTATCAAAGCTTATATATTTCAATCAGGGCCTGTATCTTAAAGATTTTCAAATGTTTCATGCCAGGCAAAAGACCAGCTGCCTAAAAGGCCTTGGCAATGTTTTTTCCTCCTAGACAAGGGGCCCCCTGATTTATAGCAGAAAACAATTCTCAAAGTCGTAAAAAAGGAAATTACAGGCTGAGAGCGAGGACACTGATCCTACATGTTACAGAAGATAAAAAAAGCAGAGATAAACATAATTAGGAATGAGTAAATAATAAAATGATACCATGTGCCTCTCAGTAAAATGAGCCATATCTTCTTCCTAAGGTTAAAAAAAGGCCAAGAGCAATGGAGAGGCATCTAGCTGGCAGAAAAAGAGAGCATTTTTAGGAAATCTTTTAAAGCTGTTTCTTTCTTAAACTGAGAGAGTTAAAGGGCAATAAATGTTGGGAAGAGCTAATGGGAAAGGAGGGGTGAAAGGAGGGGTGTAAACTGAAGAGGCTTCTTTTGAAGCTGTTTTTTTACTGAGTTCCTTTTTTACTTTACAAAGGCCTTATTCCTTTTAAAAGGCTACCTATGATAATGTATTAAATATATTGGCTTAAATGTAATTATGCAAAGGATTTAAGAAATGCTAGATTCTTATTTCATATAGTTGTAAGAGTTTTAACTATCCTGAAATTAAGTCAGCCACCAGCCTAGCCCCCCTGCCTGACAGGAGACGCCATAGAGCACTCCTGATATATAGTTGTCAGGCTTTTTGTTTAGAAACCTTCAAATGAAGGAGATCTTTCAATGTTGATGTGAACTCAAGATCCTTGACATCTGTTGAAGATAAAAATTCAAGATTAACTATCTGTTTTGGAAGGCAATAGGGCAAGGAGGGCAAGAGGTGAGCTGGTAATTAAGATTCCTTGTTGAGACACATGTAAGATATATTACTACTTATTTGTCATTTATATATAGCTCTTTGTGTTCCATAAAAGGACAGAAGGAAGTGGGTGTATCTTTTGTGATTGGTTCTAGCAAACAGCCAATAGGAATTTCAACCAGGCTGATTGGACAGAGGCAGCCACAGGAGGAGCAAGGGGGCTGGATTAAGGAAATATAAGTGCTGGCCAGAATGGCAGGAGAGCAGGCCAGAGCTTGGTAACCATATACCACTGTGCCTCTCATTTATTTGTCTGACAAATAAATTACTATTTTAATTTCTCTATTGCTGCGTTGAATATTTCATTCCAGCTAAGCGTTAACCACAAGCAGAGGTGCTACACTAACTCATAGGCATCCATGTTGGGTGCTGTGTCTCTTTGTTCTACACTGCTGAAGAGAATGGATGTGATTTTCTCTATCTCCAGCAAAACAGCCTAAGGCTGAAAGAGAATGCAACGGATAATAGATGGAGCTCTGATTTTAGCTCAGAATGCAAGTTATTTGTAATCTAAGTTTTTATGCCTCGTGCTGTGAGTTGTGTAAGGAATAAGCAACTAAGTGAATGTAATTTTATTTGTTTAAAATTGTTTAAAGTTAAGTTCTGTGAGTAAAGCTTTTTGAACCGTATTTTTGGACTGGATAATTTTTATTTCAATACAAGAGTCAGTTTTGTTCATCCAGCGGTTTCCACATGTATGAGATTATTAGAGGGTACCAGACTCACTTTTATCTAGCGGTGGGGGAGAAATTAGATTCAGTTAACACTTAAAGGTACAGTACCAGAACAGACATCACAGCCCTTTCACACAAAAATCTACTCTCTGTCTGTCAGTGGCTTTCCAGAGATACAGCCAGGGGTCCTTCCCATTTTTGACCCAATATATCAGGGATTGAATTTTGAGATAATCTGTGTGCAAAGCATGTTTCTGTGTGCAAAGCATGCATCGATATCTACTAAGGTAATACTATTTCAAGATCTAGTAAGGTCAGCCACTTAGGGGTGGGCAAAACTGTCAATTTGGGATTATCTGTTTCACATTTTTTCCAGTTTTCAGCTCTCCACATTTCTGTATCTCTCTCTGTGTGTAGTCCTTAGGAAAACTCACCACCATTTTAGTGCAAATATTTCCTAATGCACACATTTACCTTATGCAATCTTGCTTAATAAACACATTTTTGCAAAGCAACTTTCCCTAATATAATACATTTTTTAATATTACTTTTTATGAAGATGTGCGTTTTTATGCACACTTTATCTGGTGTATGCATATTTGTTGTGCCCATTACTTGGCTGGAGAACTGCACTGTAAAATTCAGAGGAGCGTGGCTTGCGAAAGCGAGGGATTGTTAAAGGTGAAGCAGGAGGGAAATGAAATGCGCAAAACCAATGCACAGTGATAATAATGTACTTAACAGTGATGATTCACAAGGCACAGGCATGAGCTAATAATCTCTCAGTTTAGTCCCTCTGAACTTCCTTTTTTCACACACATACACATACACCCACACCGAACAACTATGTCTATATGAACTTATAGCCCAGAATATAAAAATTCATTCAGCTAATGAATTCCTAACTCTAGCCTACAGAATTTTGCCATAATATATTTGTTAGTCTTTAGACAGTTCACAAGCATGTAAAAATGCAAGTAGATAAATAGGTACCACCCTGGCGGGAAGGTAAACAGCATTTCTGTGCGCTGCTCTGGTTCGCCAGAAGCGGCTTAGTCATCATGCTGGCCACATTACCCGGAAACTGTACGCCGGCTCCCTCGGTCTATAGAGCGAGATGAGCGTGCAACCCCAGAGTCGTCCACAACTGGACCTAAGGGTCAGGGGTCCCTTTACCTTTACCTAAGCTGCCACAAGGATCTTTGTTGCTTTTGCTGCAAAAAAATAATTTATCTGACTTCACTATTTACAATTCCTCCACTAATATGTATATATGTGAGCAATTTAGGACATCATGCATTTGATAATGTGAACTCTAGTTCACAAAAGCTTACATCATTATAAACAATCTGGCCTTTACGGTGACATGAGACCTTTTTGTTCTGTTTGCCCTTTTTGTTTGCATGGGATAATTTCCAGCTTTGAAGTCACATCAGTTGTACAGCCTAAGCAACATGTTAGATGCAACAATGCAGTGGAATTTAACCTAGGACTTGCCGATCAGAAGGTCGGCGGTTCGAATCCCGCGACAGGGTGAGCTCCCGTTGCTTGGTCCCTGTTCCTGCCAACCTAGCAGTTCGAAAGCACGCCAGTGCAAGTAAATAAATAGGTACCGCTCCGGCAGGAAGGTAAATGGTGTTTCCATGCGCTGCTCTGGTTTGCCAGAAGTGGCTTAGTCATGCTGGCCGCATGACCCAGAAGCTGTGCACCAGCTCCCTTGGTCAATAAAGCGAGATGAGCACCGCAACCCCAGAGTCGTCCGCGACTGGACCTAATGGTCAGGGGTCCCTTACCTTTTTTACTTACTGACTTTACTGTAGAATTGCCACTCCTCACCCTGTATAAAGTGAGTAATCGTTGACAGGTGGGCAGGAGCTGGGCCCGAGCAACGGGAGCTCACCCCGTCGTGGGGATTTGAACCGCCAACCTTCTGATCGGCAAGTCCTAGGCTCTGTGGTTTAACTCACAGCGCCACCCACATCCCAAAAGTCAGTAACTACCTATAGTTTATTTTGAACTATGGTTTTAAGTTACAGCAGTACCTTGGTTTACAACCACAATCCGTTCCGGAGGTCCGGTTGTAAACCAAAACAGGTTGTAACCTAAGGCACATTTTCACCAATGAGGCCTCCCCCCCTCAAAAAAATGGGTTGTAATCCAAAAAAAATGAGTTGAAATCCAAAAAAAGGGACACACACTTCCATGTTTGCCATGGCTGTAATTCAAAATGGTTGCAAACCAAGGTACCACTGATATGCAAAAATTAGACCGCTGAAATGAGAAAGTGTTTGGGTTCACCAAAGTTCTTTTACTGCTGCACATTAAATAAAAGTGTGGAGGAGAGGAAAAGTGTCTGCTGTTTGTACTCTCAGGCTGCAGTCCTAAACATGGTGGGAATTACCTTTGAGCAAATATGCACAGGATTACACTATTAAAGATAAAATGGTGAAGGTTTCACGCAGACAAAGGCTGCAGTAAGTGAACATGCACATCATTCAGCTTATCTCATCTCACAGAGTTGTTGTGAGGGTAAAATGGGGGAGGGGGAGGACAATTTATTCCACCCCTGAGCTTTTTGAATGAAGGGCAAATGAAACTGACCTATGGAAAATGCAACTTGAAAAATGAGACATTGCGCATACCTTTGTAAACCAAGAAAACTTTCATAAAAATATTATAAATAAATAAATAAAAATAAAATAAATGAAACGAACAAATTGGGAAGCTAATTGGGTTAGACTTGCTAGGTGCAAAAAGATAATCAAATTGCACCCAAGATTGCTTGGAGTAAGAATGTATTGAATATATAAATATTGTGCTCTCCGTCTTCAATTATCTAAAGGTTTGTCACGTGGACGATGGAGCAAGCTTGTTGTCTCCTGCTCTGGAATGTAGGACCCAAACCAAGGGATTCAAATTACAAAAAAAGGAGATTCCAACTAAACATTAGGAAAAACTTTCTGGTGGTAAGAGCTGTTTGACAGTGGAACGGATATCCCTGAAAGATGTTGGACTCTTCTTTCTTGGAGGTTTTTAAGCAGAGGTTGTATGGCTATCTGTCATGGATACTTTAGCGGAGATTCCTGCAATGCAGGTGGTTGGACTGTGTGACCCTTAAGGTCTCTTCCAACTCTACAATTCCATAATACCTTTTGAGCATGTAAAATTTCTCAATTACATGGATGTATCTCTAGCACTAGGGACGCGGGTGGCGCTGTGGGTTAAACCACAGAGCCTAGGACTTGCCGATCAGAAGGTCGGCAGTTTGAATCCCTGCGACGGGGTGAGTTCCCGTTGCTCGGTCCCAGCTCCTGCCAACCTAGCAGTTCGAAAGCACGTCAAAGTGCAAGTAGCTAAATAGGTACCACTCCTGTGGGAAGGTAAGCAGCGTTTCCGTGTGCTGCTCTGGTTCACCAGAAGCGGCTTAGTCATGCTGGCCACATGACCCGGAAGCTGTACGCCGGCTCCCTCGGCCTATAGAGCAAGATGAGCGCCGCAACCCCAGAGTCGGCCACAACTGGACCTAATGGTCAGGGGTCCCTTTACCTTTATCTCTAGCACTAATTACAATATGTGGGTCCTCATAAGACAAAAAGCAGAAGTAAAGAAAAACCTTAGCTTCTTCATATTAGGTTAATATCTGTCTCTTGTGTGTTTAATTATAAATAAAACAACTGGACTAAAGACATTTTCCTTTACTTCTGATTTCTGCCACCCACATGTACCAGTTAATGCTACAGAATCCCTTGCGCCAAATACATTCTCCACAGAAGAACAAATCAGAAGATAAATCTTTGGCCACAATGATTGCAGATTTTATTATTCCACAAGAAGAGGGAAACCAAGTTGCACACAAATCTCTGCACTGGAAGGCTAACCAACGGCAGATGGGTAAGAGCACATGCAAAATGAAAACAGAACAAAAATCAACACCAAACATGTCAGGCATCGTGAAGTCTAGCAATGAAATCCAACACTTTCACACAGCCCACCTCGACGGACTATCAGGGAGTAGCTCCTTAAGGATGAGAACGGCTAAAAATATCAAATGTGTTATCATACATTGTGTCTTGCTTACTGAGTTGCCTCTCTGCACTAATTACAGGCTATCTTGCAGAAGGAGGCAGTTCAGGGTATGCAGATGCAACTTGGAAGTTTCTCTTTGACACTAGAGGAGCCCACGCCGCTTGTTTTCTCAGCTAATGGACGGGTTTTGCAAAGAGCCTCTTGGGACTCTGCAGGTCCATTTTCTTTCTGCAACCCCCCTTTTGGCCCAACCATACCTAAGAAAGTACCTGTACTTGAACAGTAGCCATTGTTATTGCTGTAGGTTTGTAGGGGGTCAGTCTTGGGGATGGTCGAGATTCTCTTCTGAACCAGCGATCCTGGCACTGGGGAGGTTTAGAATCTAGTAGAAGAGGCTGCTGAACTGGTCTGACAACATAATGGCCTTGGCTGGACTGTTAAGTACCCGCAGGGCTGGATTCACCATTAAGCAAAATACGCATGTGTTTAGGGCATCAAGGGAAAAGGGGCACCATGGAAATTCCCCATTGCCGGATTTACCATGGACCAAATGGTCAGCTGAACCAGGTTCCACAAAAAAGGCCTCCAAAATAATTGAAAAAAATACATATCTATGTATATACAATAATAAAAAATAATAATAACAACATGGTAAAAATAGAGATTAATGATTATTGAATGAAGATCTGATCAAACACTTTGCATTAGAAAACACAGGAGAAAAATTTTCAAATATAAATAAAGTGGAAGTATACAAAAATAAACATTGTTTTCCATATTACCGTAGGCTTCATTTCATTTCAAAAAATAAAACTTAATTTTATGGTTTTATCATTGTTTATGTTTTGAATTAGATATATAAGGGGGCACCAAAACCTTTTAAGTGTCCAGGGCCTCTAAAGGTCCTAATCCGGCCCTGAAGCACCGTCATTTACATGTCCTAAGAGACTGCCATAGATACAAATGGGTGGGTCATTTCCCACCTCACCTGGCTGGATGCCATGTCATCCTAGGAAGGGGAGTGTTAAGCCAGGGGAGTTGGTTCTGGTGGGTGAGTTTTATCTGAGGCTGGAAGCTGGAGAGACAGAGATACGTCTTGCTCTGTGCGTGGGGCCCAAACCGGTCACTTTGGGTCTTCTCTGGAAACCTAATGGGGAAGCAAGATCTGTTGGACTGTTAATGCTGTGAGTCCCTCCATTCTATGCTTAGGTTGGATATATGTGCAAATAAAACCACACATCCTAAAGACACCAGTCTCCACTGGCCTTCATTCCAAGGAAACCAAAAGCTGGGTCAGGGCTGGAACGCCTGGAGTCTCTCACCTCTCAGAGATTGGGGTGTGTGCAATATTTCACAGGCTTTTCCATGGTGTTGATGGAGCCTGCCATTCCCGCGTGGTTCAGACTTTCGGCCTGTGACTCCTGGGCATGCTGGCCCACCGTGGGCACCAGAGGACTTTTCATATTCGGAAGGCTAGAAATTCTCTGGAAGAGGCCCAACTTCTGCAGGGCTTCATCCCTAGGGGACCTCTGGCCTCCAGGCAATGGCAACGGATGCTTATCTGTTCCTACAGCATCCTCTGTTGGCCCTCTGACAGCAGTAGAGCTGTCAAGGTGTTGGAGGAAGCGAGAACGAAGCTCTTGGACGTTGACTCCTGACCTCATTATTGTGTCAAACTTCCTGAAGTAAGCAGGGTGAGATTCTGCCAATCTATGAGGCCCTCTGGATTTGGGAGAAGAAGGGTTGGGCCTGCTCCTCCTCGGAGTGATGTCAGCTGATTCCTCCGAAAGGGACTTGGTCATTTTAATCTTGGAAAGGGCAGGGCGAGGAGAACTGGACTTGGCTGAGGCTGCCTCCACAGACGTACTTTGAAGCATCCTGGAATCAACACTGTCTTTGCATTGGTCCTCAGCACCTGCACACACAACCAACGCGAGTGAGGAAAGTTGACTGCAGAAAGTCACAAATGCTTCAGCTGAGATTCCTGCAGTGCTAGATCAACCTTGTGGATTCCTTCCAACTCCACAATTCTATGATTCTAAGGAAAGAGGTTGGAGGTTTCCTTAAGAACTCTCTCCCTCCCAGCCCGGCCAGATATGGTCCACCCCAACGTACTGGTTGTGGCAAATGCATTTGCTGCAGCTATGTGAATGCTACACCAATGGTTCCCGCAGTAAGCACATCAAGCATGAAGGCAGAAAGCAGAGGGGCGATGATGACTGGATTTCAGATCTAAAGCAGGATTCCCAAAACTGGTACCCTCCAAAAGTTTGGGACTACAATTCCCATCATCACTGCCCATTGCCACTTGACTTGCTGGGGATGATGGGAGTTGTAGTTCAAGGACAGCAGGCTGGGGAAAGCTGATTTAGTGGGGAAGGATCCATGTTTGGGGCCATGTGTGTGCGACAGAGATGCACCCATCTACTGTGTATGTGGGCTGAAGTTGGCAGTTGCCTGTTGGCAGTTACCATTCTAAGTGCTAAGGATTAAAGATTAGGCATGGAATGCCAAAAACGTCATTCCCACTAGTTTGACTGGAAGGCAGTGTGCTAATGGGGGCCTAGGAGGCAGTAGAGGAGCAGAAATATACCCCCTCACACAGGCAAGCGACAGAAAGGACTGTAGGCATCAGTGAGCATGGGATGTGGGGCCGGAGAAGTAAGAAGATGTTGATTTTAATGTGTTAAATGAAAACCACCAGCCAAATCACAGCTGCAGGAAGCCACATGAGAATGGACCTCGCTACACCAGCCAGCTGGCCTGTGTGCTGTAGATCAGGGCTGTGGAGCCTTTGGTCCTTCAGATGTTGCTGAACTACAGCTCCCATAATTCCTGGCCATTGGCTATGTTTGCTAGGGTTGATGGGAGATGTAGTTCCACATTTTCTAGAAGACATCCACAAATCTTTGTTAATGGTTTCATCTCACCTAGTGGTTCTGCCAGTTCCTGATGACTAACTTCATCCTCTTCTTCTTTTGCTTCTTCTTCATCATCATCTAAAAGATCCTCATCCAAGGAGTCAATTGTCTGCAGCAAGTTCTCTAGACATTCCTTCTCTTCTGGGCTTAGCCCAGAGAAAAAATCTTCATCGTATTTTGAGGTGCCTTCAGAATGAGGTACAGGGCCCAACTAAAGGCAAAATAAGAAGTCTTAATACAAGAAGCCAGGATGAGGAGGGGAAACATAACTTCTCAAAGCCAAGAAATAATACTGCTACTTTTCCAATTAACCAATGGCAGATCCATGCCATACATTTAAAGCACATCCAAAACACATTTAAAGCACCTGACTTCTCCAAGAATCTTGGGAGCTGTAATTTGTTTCGGGTACTGGGAATTGTAGCTCTTGGGGGAAACTACAGTTCCCATAATTTCTTTTGGGGGGGGGATCTGCTACAAGGCTGAGGAATATGGGAGGTAGCTGACAAGGGAAAACATTTTGGGACAGGGGTAGCTGAGAATAAGTAACACTGAACAATAAATTATTGTTAGCTCAAAGTCCTGAATCAGTACTGGGTGTGAGCTATTGATCATGGTGTACCTTTGTCTCTATTCAATTCTCTGCTCTAAACCTAAACTCATTTACTGATTCCACTGAGACTTTCAATGTACAGTCGTACCTTGGAAGTCGAATGGAATCAGTTCCCGAAGTCCATTCAACTTCCAAAACATTCGAAAACCAAATCTTCTGGTTGCCTGCAGGAAGCTCCTGCAGCCAATCAGAAGCCGCAAAAGCCCTGTCGAAGGTTTGGGTTCCAAACTAACATTTGCAAACTGGAACAATCACTTCTGGGTCTGCGGCATTTGGGAGACAAAATGTCATTCGATATCCAAGGTGCAACTGTAATAGGAGTGCAATTGCACCTTTGCACCCTGATCCTATGGTCTCATCAAGATGGCTGTTATTGTGTTTCAGGAATAGCCACGATCCTGGAATGATGAGCAGGATGTCAAGTCATCTGGTCACACCATTTTTGGTCTCGCATAATTGTACCACTGTAGATGCACAACTTAAGTATCTTATGCTAGGACTGCCATATTTCAAGAAGTGAAAATCCGAACACTTCTGATATGAGCTGCCATATTGCCTGGGTTTTCCCCGGACATTTTAACTGATTTTTGAAAATTTCACCCAGATGCCATTTTCGATGGGCGAATCCCAGCTATGTCCAGACGTATGACAACCCTGTCTTATGCCAGGGCAACACAACTCCCAGCATAAGGCACCAGTACAAGGGTGACACAGTGAATACCCCCACTCACTGGATCATCACCTTGTCGTGTTGAGTGGGCTTGCATGTTCCTATGACCCTTGTGAGCGAAGCCATCAGGAATCTCGTACTCCCAGCAGGGTCACCCAAGGCGGTAAGGTCAAAGGGAAGGAGCTAGACAAAGAATGATCCAAGAAGTCCTCAACGGCAGAACGGGCGGATGATAACAAGCAGTATGTTACAACGGCTGTGAAGGCGGATGAAGGCTGCAGCAGATAGGAATCTATCGGTTTGTCGTGACTACTTCATGCCATCAGAACAGAGCCCTACTGCGAAGACTGTGCGTTGGTCAGCGTTCACTGATCTACACACATAAAACAAATTCACACACAGGCGTCTTCCAAAAACCCAACCCAAACCCCAAAAGGCCCATGGCGATCGACAAATGGTAACAGGGGCAGGATCGTGAAATCTGGAAGACCCTAGTCATGGACCGACACATGGGCGGTGGATACAGATTCAGTCGTTCTGACTCAAGGAACGAGGCAGTTGAGCAGCTCAGCAGCTGTATCCATGACTGAGCAGCCCCTTTTAGGATCCACTCAGCTCACCCCGAAAAGGGGGACGGACTAGAAAAGGTGCCCTAAACATAGTCTCCCTTTTTCCCTGACTGGATTATCAACTCCCGCCCGGAAACCAATGTCCCCACTGTGCAAGGACGTGTGGATCCAGAATTGGCCTCCACAGTCACTTACGGACTGATTGTTAAAACCGTGTTTATGGAAGACAATCTTACTCGGCTACGAGTGATCGCCAAAGAAGAAGGAGGAGGAGGAGGAGGAGGAGAAGAAGAAGAAGAAGAAGAGGCCTGTACAAGGGATATTAAGTGGAACCTCGGGTTGCAAACGTGATCCGTGCGGGAGGCATGTTCGCAACCCACAGCCCTGCGTCTTCTTGTAGCAACTGTAAATAGTGTGCATGACACGATTTGGTGCTTCTGTGCATGTGCAAAGCATGATTTAGTGTTTCTGCGCATGCGCGAGCGCTGAAACCCAGAAGTAACCCGTTTCAGTACTTCCAGGTTTGGCGTGTTCGCAACCTGAAAACACGCAACCCGAGGTATGACTGTACATGCTCATGACTGTTAAGGAAAGTGAAAAATTGTTTAATTCTCCACCAGTCTGCAGAAATGGTGTCCCCCCCCCTCCCACAGTACAGCTGCAGGCATCTTGTGACTCTCTTATCTGAGTTGCTGGACAAAATAGCACATCATAGCACTGGGTAGATAAGGACTCAAATTACAGTACAGCATTCATTGTTGTGGAGTACAGGATAATCTGTTGGGAGACTGGAAACTCTTGGAAATAACCTGTGAAAATGTGTAAGGCTTTGAGAAGAGCTTGTCTGAGAGAAGATGGACGACTTGCAAGGCTTCTTAGACTCGGAGAACTCTTGGCAGTTGCAGGACTTTGTTAGCATTTTGCACTTGCTATGCCGACTCTGTCTCAGCATGGACTTCATAAGCTGGCATGCTCTCCAGGCTCAAAGAGTAGAATTTCTTGTAGCAACTGTAAATAGCGTGCGTACATTGTGTGCGCGCTTGTGTATGCTAAGTAAAAGCTACCTCCGCTACACAATTGTTTCAGCTCAGCTGAACATCTGTAGCACACACCCAACACCCAACAATGTCCTGCACACCAGAGAACACAAGACAAGAATCATAGGACACCCTGAACCCTGACACGCGCTTATCTGATCATAATCAGAACAATTATGATGCTGTGGTAATTATAATAATTAGGCAACTGGAAGAAAATACGGCTGTTTAGCAATAGCTCTATTAGGTAGGAGGAAACCTGTGTGGCAAACATTATTTGAATCAATATGTCATTCCCAGGAGCAGCACTGTGGTGAACTGGTGTCAGGTTTTATAAAAAGCCATCGCTTTGGTTTGTCCTCTCCACTTCCTTGTGTACATATAGTTATTTTAATTCTATCATTCTATCATTCAACTTCATCACCTATTTGTCAAGAGCAATTTTATTATTTGGCTAGCCTGTCCTATCCAGCTGCATCTCTTTTCTCAGGCCTGCTTCTGGAGTGCATTTGGACTAACAATGGCTGCCAAGAGAATTTGCTTGTCAGCCTGGACCCATTCGCACTTCCAGCTTGGTTGACTAAACGTTTACATGTGGCATTACTGACGATAATAACAATTAATTGTGATTAATTCATCGCCTTCTGTAAATAATCTCAAGGTGATGCACAATGTACAGCTGATATACAGTGGTACCTCGGGTTACATACATTTCAGGTTACATACGTTTCAGGTACACACACTACTAACCCAGAAATAGTACCTCAGGTTAAGAACTTTGCTTCAGGATGAGAACAGAAATCGGGCTCCGGCGGCGCAGCAGCAACAGGAGGCCCCATTAGCTAAAGTGGTGCTTCAGGTTAAGAACAGTTTCAGGTTAAGAATGGACCTCCGTAACGAATTAAATACTTAACCTGAACTTTCGAGGACTGGGGAAAGTTCATGGTTTATCTGAAAACTATATGTGACAAACAGACAACGCTAGTGGGTTTTAAGGAGGCTTTGTGATAGTACAAGGTATATTGTAAAAAAGAAATAGAGAGGGAAGGATAATATTAAATTGGCAATATATAAAAAATGCGTGAAGATAAGAAAAATGGACGATTGAGGGAGGTGCTGGTGGAAGTTCAAAAACAGGAAATCTGTAAACACGGTTGTGTGGATTTATTTGTAAAAGAAAAACTTAATAAAAATGTATATAAAAAAAGAATTAAATACTTAACCTGAAGTACCACTGTACATGAAATACAAAGCCACATATGCTTTCGCATTTACTGTATATTTTCCTTCCCCTTAAGACAATCCACTCCAACATGGCTTGATAACGCTTCATAAAACCAAAGAGCAACCCCCCTACCTGGCTGGGAATGATGTCAGGGTTGGCACTTGGAGAAAGCGTCCCATGCATAGCTCTCCTTTGCAGCCCACAGACAACACCCTTGCTCCTTGTACACTTGGAGGGTTGTGTGTCTGTGTGCACCAGCTTATATTATATGAATCTGCCTTGTGCTGTCAAACCGTTGGTTCAACCAACTCAGTACAGTAAACTCTGACTGGCAGAAGCTCTCTAAGACAGGTTCTTTGCCACTGAGCTTAAAAAATACAGACCATGAACAAGACCACTGCACTCCACTCCTAGCCTGCTTCTCCTTCCCATTTAGGCACTTTGAGTCTCCGTACCTGGATGAATTTCCTTGCTAACCTAGCTAGTGCTTATGTAAGGTTTCAAGTAAAGGTAAAGGGGACCGCTGACTATTAGGTCCAGTCGTGGCCGACTCTGGGGTTGCGGCGCTCATCTCGCTTTACTGGCCAAGGGAGCCGACATACAGCTTCCGGGTCATGTGGCCAGCATGACTAAGCCGCTTCTGGTGAACCAGTGCAGCGCACGGAAACGCCGTTTACCTTCCCGCCGGAGTGGTACCTATTTATCTACTTGCACTTGACATGCTTTCGAACTGCTAGGTGGGCAGGAGGAGGGACCGAGCAACGGGAGCTTACCCCGTCACGGGGATTAGAACCGCCGACCTTCTGATCAGCAAGTCCTAGGCTCTGTGGTTTAACCCACAGCGGACCCGCGTCAGGTTTCAAGTATAAGGGGTAATTTTGCCCAGGTTAGTGGGTGCTATTTCATACAATGCAGTTGTTTGCTTGGGACCCCAGCTGTGGTGTAAATCCCTCTTTGCACTCAGCAGGTGCAAACTAAGAGTGGACCTCGGTTTTTGTGACTGAGAGATGTAAGGCCCAATTCCTGCTCTAGGTCTCTTGTGTGTAAACTCTAGCTCCTTTATCTGCAAAATGAGAGACACCACTTCCGGTAGTTTTTCCTGAGGATGTTTTTAAACAGGCACTTTGCCCTCTGAAAAGCAGGTGGTGATTAACAATAGTCAGTCCACATGGAGCATTGATGAAACGAGGGTTTGACAAGCAAATGTGTGGGTTTTGCTCATACCTCAGGCGGTGCTTCCTTGTTCTTTTGCTCAGTGGTGAGCTGGAGGCTTGCAGCTAAATTGTCAGTGTCCATTTCCTGTCACCACAGAAGCTGCTTCATCAAATCTTCATGTTATAGGAAAAGAACAGGAAGGGAGCCATTGAGCTGAAACTGTACCAAGGGGACTCACGGTCCACATTCACAACTATGATACCGCTTTAAACAGTTGTGGCTTCCTGCAAAGAATTCTGGGAGCTGTAGTTTAAGGGTGCTCAGAGGAGACTCCTGTTCCCCTCCCAGAAGTGGTTTAACCAATCAATCCTTCTTCCCAGGCAGCTCTGACAATTGGATCTCTGAAAGGGGAATAGGAAGCTTCTAACAATTCTCAACACCCCTAAAAAACTACATTTCCCAGACTGTTTAAAGTGGTATGTTAGCCCTTTAACTGCATGGCATGAGTGTGACGTTGAAAAGGACCCGATGAAATTAATTAACCTAAGTTGATTGTGTCTATTATATTCAGTGGGTCTAATGTTGGATGCAATCCCCAGTATTTATGTTTACCTTTTTTATTTTTATACAGGGATCCACAGAAAAGAAAAGGGGAGGCAGTGATGTGCAGTTAGTCATCGTCCTTTCAAGGCCAGGAGTGTGTGCACTCGGATAACTGGAGGGGAACCAAGTGTGTGGGAAGACAGAGATTAAAATGAAGGTCTAAAAATATCCAGTTTCCAAAACAAAGAACTCTCAATTGTTTCACAGATCCCACGACTCAAAGAAATCAGGCAGATTAATGCTGCTTATGCAAATATGCATATGTATTTTTGGAAAGATTGTGGGGCTGTAGAATTGTTGTGGCACTGCTGGTTCTGCGGGGCTGGTTGTTTTAGTTTGTATGTAAGAGAACATGTGGTTCTTGGGGCATCTCTGTTGTGTTTTATAAATCTTGCTAGCTTCTTTGAGGATTCTAGCTGAAAAGTGGGGTGTAAATCTTCTAAAACAACATGGCTGGCCTCAGCCCAGAATATCTGAAGGAGCGTCTCCACCCCCATCGTTCAGCCCGAACACTGAGGTCCAGCGCCGAGGGCCTTCTGACGGTCCCCTCGCTGCAAGTAGTGAGGTTACAGGGAACCAGGCAGAGGGCCTTCTTGGTAGTGGCACCCGCCCTGTGGAACGCCCTCCCATCAGATGTCAAAGGAATAGACAACTGTCTGACGTTTAGAAAACATTAGAAGGCAGCCCTGTTTAGGGAAGTTTTTAATGTTTGATATTTTATCGTGTTTTTAATATTCTGTTGGAAGCCGCCCAGAGTAAGTAATAAATTATTATTATTATTATTATTATTATTATTATTATTATTATTATTGTTATTGTTATTGTTATTATTAACAACTTTTCCACCATACTCTACAGGCTAGCCTTCATCAACCTGGACCCTTCCTAATGTCTTAGACTACAACTTCCAGCAGCCCCAGCCAATTCTGGGTCCCACATTCCTGCTATAGCCCCTCAGTTGGCATATCTGCAGTGCAGGATTCCACCCTTAATAATAATGAATAATAATACATTTATTATTTATACCCCGCCCATCTGACTGAGTTTCCCCAGCCACTGGGCGGCTCCCAATCAAATATTAAAAACAACAGAGCATTAAATATTTTAAACTTCCCTAAACAGGGCTGCTTTCAGATGTCTTTTAAAAATAGGATAGTTGCTTATTTCCTTGACATCTGGTGGGAGAGCGTTCCACAGGGCGGGCGCCACTACCGAGAAGGCCCTCTGCCTGGTTCCCTGTAACTTGGCTTCTTGCAGTGAGGGAATCACCAGAAAGCCCTCAGCGCTGGACCTCAGTGTCCAGGCTGAACAATGGGGGTGGAGACTCTCTGTCAGGTATACAGGACCGTGGCCATTTAGGGCTTTAAAGGTCAGCACCAACACTTTGAATTGTGCTCAGAAACGTACTGGGAGCCAATGCAGATCTCTCAGGACCGGTGTTATGTGGTCCCGGCGGCCACTCCCAGACACCAGTCTAGCTGCCGCATTCTGGATTAATTGCAGTTTCCGGGTCACCTTCAAAGGTAGCCCCACGTAGAGCACGTTGCAGTAGTCCAAGCGGGAGATAACTAGAGCATGCACCACTCTGGCGAGACAGTCCGCGGGGAGGTAGGGTCTCAGCCTGTGTACCAGATGGAACCGGTAAACAGCTGCCCTGGACACAGAATTAACCTGCACCTCCATGGACAGCTGTGAGTCCAAAATGACTCCCAGGCTGCGCACCTGGTCCTTCAGGGGCACAGTTACCCCATTCAGGACCAGGGAGTCCTCCACACCCACTGCCCTCTGTCTTAGTTTTCCACAGAGGCTGGGCAGAAGCACCAAGTGGGTATGGAGCTTGCTGGAATCCCTGAAGCCTGCAGTGATTCCTTCTCAACCTGAAAATGAGCCGGTGCTAACAAATAAACCAGAAGGCTCCAATACTCTCTCCCAAAGGAAACCAGTTCTGCAAAACTTTCCACCTTCGCCACATCAAGCAGTTGGTCCCTTACCTTTCCCGCCCCGACCTGGCCACAGTGATCCATGCGACGGTCACCTCCAGGCTTGACTACTGTAATTCACTCTACGCTGGGCTGCCCTTGAAGCTGTCCCAGAAACTCCAGCGGGTACAGAATGCTGCAGCGAGGCTCCTCACGGGGTCTCTGCCATGGGAGCATATTCACCCAGTGCTTTTCCAGCTGCACTGGCTCCCGGTGGAGTACAGGGTCAGATTTAAGGTGCTGGTTTTGACCTTTAAAGCCCTTCACGGCCTAGGACCCTCGTACCTACAAGACCGCCTCTCCCAGTATGCCCCACGGAGAGCCTCAAGGTCCATAAATAGCAACACCCTAGTGGTCCCAGGCCCTAAAGAAGTTAGATTGGCTTCAACCAGAGCCAGGGCCTTTTCAACACTGGCTCCGGTATGGTGGAACGCTCTCCCTCATGAGACCAGGGCCCTGCAGGATCTGATTTCTTTCCGCAGGGCCTGTAAGACAGAGTTGTTCTGCCTGGCCTTTGGCTTGGAGCCAATTTGATTCCCTCCCTCTCTCTCTTTTTCCTTCTCCTGTGATGAGGCTGCATTTTAATATTTTAATGTTTCAATCTTTTAATGATGTATTTTAATCTTGTTTTTAAGTTGTATTCATTCAGTTTGTTTTTATTATTGCTTGTTAGCCGCCCTGAGCCCGGCCTTGGCTGGGGAGGGTGGGGTATAAATAAAAATTATTATTATTATTATTATTATTATTATTATTATTAATTATTAAAGCTGTTCTGAATCTCTCATCTACTGTGGTGGGTTGGTGCGGAGTCTGTGCATCAAAATTGTTGGCACCCGTCTGCCTCAAGAGAGAATAGAGTGCGCCTCCGGGGGTGAAGTCAAACAGCTGCATTAGCAGCACTGAAGTGATCTCCCCAGAGTGCAAGCCTGGGAGGCAATGTGTATGCAGGGCCTGGGCTGCTCAGATGACAAGATCTGCCCCCCTTCTTGGCCTCACTGATGTGGTCCAAAGGAAAGGAAAGCAATACATTTTTCACCAGCTTGGCTGGAGTAGTTTCCAGAAGGAAGAGCACAAGGCGCCATCTAAACATCTTAGGGCAGGGGTCAGCAAACTTTTTCAGCAGGGGGCCGATCCACTGTCCCTCAGACCTTGGGGGGGCAGACTATATTTGGGGGGGGGAGAGAAATGAACGGATTCCTTTGCCCCACAAATAACCCAGAGATGCATTTTAAATAAAAGCACACATTCTACTCATGTAAAAACACCAGGCAGGCCCCACAAATAACCCAGAGATGCAGTTTAAATAAAAGCACACATTCTACTCATGTAAAAACACTGATTCCTGGACTGTCCACGGGCTGGATTTAGAAGGCAATTGGGCCAGATCCAGCCCCCAGGCCTTAGTTTGCCTCCCCATGTCTTAGGGACTCTACTCCAGGTTTGTGTAGTTTACTCCTTAGCCTGTTCTTCTTCTGAAGATGTCCCACAAGGCAGTGGAGGTTTAGGACCAGAGTTTTCCTTCTCCTAGGTGGGCTACCTTCCCAAGTAGATGAGCCCTGTCTGCTCCTCACTTCCCTCTACAGCACATAGCTGTCAACGTTTCCCTTTTTTTTTTTTTGAGGGAAATTCCCTTATTCCAAATAGGATTCCTCGCATGAAAAGGGAAAAGTTGGCAGCTATGCTACAGCATGTGCAGAAACTGCCTTCTTGGCCATTGGACCCACTATTGGTCTTGTCTGCTCCATCTGCCAGAGCCTGTCTCCACATGCAGGGGAAGTCCGAAACTCATCAAGGGTTTGAGACCCACCAGCTACTCTCACCTGGGTTAGTGGGCCAGTCAAAGCCGTTCCCGAGGTGTGGCTGCTGCCACATGCCGATAGCTTCTAGGAGCTACAGGTGAGCGGTGCCTGGAAACCAGTGACACCCAGCAACATTGGACCTGCCTCATGTGTCCCAGAACATTTAAACTTTCTTACTTTCCTGATAGCTGCCAACCTTGCCTGCCAGCTCAGAGCCCAATGAACTTCTCCTTTTTTCTTTTCTTTTCTTTTTTTTTTGATCTGCCTATCTCGTTCCTGCCAGCAGGTGACATCCACCGATAAACGTACAGTAATTTGTTTCCTTCTCACAACAGAGACACACGTTATCTTTTTCCAGCGTTCCAAAGCAGCCACAATATTCCCAAAGCTGGTGTAGCTGGTGGGTGCTGCTTTGAAGAATATCTGTGCTGATCAGGTGCCACCGTTGCCATTGTTCCGTGAATGGCACCAGTATTTATCGCAGTGACTGTGAATTTCTAACCAAGCGCATCCTAGATACAAAGGGCAAGCAAAAATAAAAAATGACTCAAAACACCTATAAGCTAGGATTATGTGAAACAGGCATAAATATAAATCACTGGGGTTCCCCCCCCAAAAAAGTGCTTATAATGAATAGATTGGTCATATGGCTTTTACAGAGGAATTCTTTGTTTGGGCCACATTAATTGTGCTACCCAGTTTCTCTCTTTCTCTAGTAATTACCACTATCGGCATGTGCCTCCCCACCAGAAGGCTGCCCACAAGTGCTGGGGGGGGGGGGGAGAAATTTCCCACCCCTGGGATATAGGATATGGTAGAAACACTAGCAGAATGTGAGACTTGTGGGTGGCATAAGAGATACCCTGATAGAACATTCTAGAATATGCCAGTGCAACAAACAGAGAAAGAAAACAGAAAGTGTCTTTTAAGGCGGTGCTTGCCAACTGCTGATTTTATAAATTCTAATAGCTAGATAGATAGATTTAAAATCTGCTGCCCACTTGACTTGCATAGGAGCCAAAGTCCCTTTGACCCTCCCCAATAAAATATTTGAGTAACCGAGGGCCCCCCCCCAACTTGATGGGCATTGCTGTTCAAATCATCTGTGTGTTCCGTGTCTTGCAATTGATTAAGCAGGGGTGGTGGTGATATTTTATTCAAGTTGGCACCCCTGTTCACTTGCAATCTAAGAACGTAAGATGAGCCCGCCCCCGATTAATCAGGGGCATATTTACAGTCAAGTAAATGCTTTTAACTTGATTAATCTAACCAACCAATGATTCAACATTGCAGCCCTACTAAATGCAAGATCTCCACGAGGCTTCGTCCCAACGGTTGAGAACCTAAGAGGGGCCCCACCGCTCTAGTCCCCTGTTCTCACAGGGGCCATCCGGATGCTTGTGGGAACCCCTCTAGCAAGACCTAAGCACAATTGCACCCTCCCCACCTGTCAGGAGCATTATTACTGCCTCTCTGTGTGGAGGCAGAGCATAGCCACCAGGCCTAGCAGCCACAGATAGCCTTATCCTCAATTAATTTACCCCATGGTAAATTAAGGCCCAAGGGCTGCATCCGGCTTAATCGCCTTCTAAATCCGGCCCGTGGACGGTCCAGGAATCAGAGTGTTTTTACATGAGTAGAATGTGTGCTTTTATTTAAAATGCATCTCTCAATTACCAGTATTTGTGGGGTCTGCCTGGTGTTTCTACATGAGTAGAATGTGTGCTTTTATTTAAAATGCATCTCTGGGTTATTTGTGGGAATAGGAATTTGTTCATTTTATTTTATTTTCAAAATACTGTCCGGCCCCCCACAAGGTCTGAGGGACAGTGGACTGGCCCCCTGCTGAAAAAGTTTGCTGACCCCTGATTTACCCAGTCCTTAAAAATCCTGAAATTCGTTAGATCCAGCTAAAAGGCAGCCCAATTTCTTTTTTAAAAACTTAACAGTGTTACAAAAGTTCCACCCAATTGTTTGGATAGCCAATCAAACAGCACTTGGTGCTCTGTTTTCTCTGCATGGAAAGTTTTGCTACTCCTGGATGGCACAGGAATGTCGCATTTGTATCACAACCTCAAGGTTTTTATCCTTCTCCCCAGCTATGGACGTAGCCGGGGTGGGTGCAGCTGCCCTCTCTAAATCAAGTAAATAAATAAAAATACTTAACCAACTGACCAACTGCATTGCAGTTAACTCGGTTTTGCCCCCCCCCCCAACATAAAGCCTAAAATAAATCCTGGCTATGCCCATGCCCCACCTCCAACAGCCCCCTTTGCTTGAACTGAAATTGAAATATAATAGAAAGGGAACTCTGAGACGGTCTTTCTGCTTACCAGCCTGTCCTTAGCCTCCTCTGTTTGTTGGAACTCAGGTGTTGGGAGACCAAAGGAGCTGTGGCTAGCAGTTTGTGGTCCCTCTTTTCGTTCCCCATGGAAATGGGCGACCCTGCCTGGGATTGGTCCTGGATGGATGGAGAGCTTTGTACTGTACTGTTTGTTTGGACTCTCAGTGGCATGCAAATAGGTTATTTCCTTATTGAAGCACCCAAAGGCTGTGTCAACAGCACAAGTGCTGCCTTGCCCTTCACCCAGGCCCGTTCCCTTTAGAAAGCAATGGCCTCCCCTCTTGCGCAAACACCTCAGCCAACCTAGGGTGGAAGGGCTGAAAAGGAGGGGAAAGCCTAGCGGTTGCAGGTATCTTAGCTACCAGACCGCCCAGGGACAGGAGAAATTCTTTGTTACCGTGGGAACAGCAAGCTCCTTCACGCCATTGCGGAACTACCACCTCGGCTTAAGTCAATTCAAATATCATATAAAAGGCGCACTCTGACATTTCACAACGTAGGGGGCCTTGAAGGCAGCGGGCAAGCGGGGAGTCTCTCCCACCTCAATATGCCTTTCTTGAGTGAAGGATGCACTCTAGGCCCATCAAAATCAGCCAGATAGCATGAGCCATTATAAACTTAATTGCTTTGGATGCCATCCAGAATTATCAATGTCGAAGCTCAGGCTCATCTTCTGCGAGCTTAGCAGCCGCCTTTTTTGTACGCGTAGCCTGGTTTTGTGCCTTGAGCACAGGGATGAGCGAGCTGAGGGCCACTGGCACCTGTATCTGGCCCTTGAGCCCCTCCCCAAGCTACACATCAGCCACACTCATCCCCACCCAGACTACATAGCACCCACCTTGATTGTTTTTACTCGCTAGAACATGCCCTTGAACTTGCTTGTTTGCATGGAGGACAGAGAGGAGTCTGCGAGTGCGTATGCAAGATACATTTAAAGCATGGGTCTCAAACCCTCGGAGAGTTAGAGACTTCCCCTGAACGCAAAGATGAGCTGTAGCAGATTGAGTGGATGAGGCCAAGCCTGGGCCCAATGGTCAAGAAGGCAGATTCTGCACTTGCTGTAGAGGGAAGTGAGAAGGTAGCCCATCTATGAGAAGGAAAACTCTGGTCCTAAACCTCTGCTGCCTTGTGGAATATCTTTGGGTGAAGGAAAAGCTAAGGAGTAAACCCAATTCATAGTGGACTCCCTAAGACTCCAAGCTGGTGCCAAACATATTGCTCTGCTTTCCTTTGGACCACAGGTGCTGGTTTAAACCTTTAAAGCCCCATACGGCCTAGGACCCTCATACCTACGGGACCGCCTCTCCTGGTATGTCCCATGGAGGACCTTATGGTCTTCAAATAAAAACATCTTGGAGATCCTGGGTGACAGGGAGGTTAGGCTGGTCTCAACCAGAGCCAGGGCTTTTTGGGCTGTGGCCCTGATCTGGTGGAATGCTCTGTCACAAGAGACTAGGGCCCTGCCGGACTTGACATCTTTCCGCAGGGCCTACAAGACACAGCTGTTCCACCAGGCCTTTGGCCAAGGCACAGTCTGACCCCCTCTCTCCTTCTGTAATCTTCATAGAACTCTAGCCAATGGTTGCCATTACAGTAATTTGATTCTGAACTGATTTTAGAATGTATTTCAATTAATTGACTGTGGTTTTATGTAAATTGTGCTATTTTTACTGTTGTTAGCCGCTCTGAGCCCGGCTTTGGCTGGGGAGGGTGGGATATAAATAAATTATTATTATTATTATTATTATTATTATTAGTGAGGCTGGTATGGTCGTCTGTGTTATGTACTGAAGTTCTCACCCTGGGCCAGCAGGGGGATACTGTAGATAGTTTTCACTCAGGTCCACATATGCAAATAAGGGATTGAAAGTGACATTCAGTGATTGGATAGTTACAGAAAGTGGTTACTGTTGCGTTCTAGTGGAGCTCTATATAAGCAGGCTGGCTGAACCCTTCAGTTCAGTTCTGTTCTGGCCTGTGAATAAACAAGAGCTGTTTGAAGAATCGCTGTCTTGTCTGATATGTCCACCCACAACCTAACAGTCTGGGCATCTCAGGACCTCCATACACACTGCCCAGGTTTGCGCCCCTGGGAGGCCAATTTGGTACTTGCAGTGATTTGACTTCACCCCCAACAGTGCATGCCATTGCCTCTCGAGAAAGAAGGATGCCAACATAAACAAAGAGCAAGCTGATATTCCATAGGGATGGTTTCATTCCTGTGTTCCATTAAATGCCCAGCACATTACTAAAGTAAATACACCCAAAGCTGTAACAGGGATCCTCTAGGGATGAACAAAGAGGAGCAGTGGACAGAAGGAACTTTACTGACCACCCCAAAACTAATATTTATTGATGGGCAGCATATATACCCTTAAAATAAATGCTCTCTGAGAAAAGCTTGCTTCCTGAACAATGCAAACAGGCAAACACTTTTTGCTTCTCCTGTCACTGTTTCAGATTGTTGGTTGGTAGGAGAAGGAATGAAGTATTTTCCAGAAATTAGGCAAATGAAATATGCTGCTCCAAAAGCACACTTAATTTGCATGATTATCTTTGATTTGCCTGTTATGCAAACTACATTGCAGAGATTTTTTCCTTTTCTCTTTCCCCCTTTTTTTTTTTGTTATTGGGAAGTTGTGATAACTGCAACTTCACACTTTGCCAGTGATGTTTTCATCCACCTGCTATTGGGCATAGGTAAAGGTAAAGGGACCCCTGACCATTAGGTAGGTCCAGTCGTTGGGGTTGCGGCGCTCATCTCGCTTTATTGACCGAGGGAGCTTCCGTACAGCTTCCGGGCCAGCATGACTAAGCTGCTTCTGGTGAACCAGAGCAGCGCATGGAAACGCCGTTTACCTTCCCGCCGGAGCGGTACCTATTTATCTACTTGCACTTTGATGTGCTTTCGAACTGCTAGGTTGGCAGGAGCAGGGACCGAGCAATGGGAGCCCACCCCATCGCGGGGATTTGAACCTCCGACTTTCTGATTGGCAAGTCCTAAGCTCTGTGATTTAACACACAGCACCACCCCCGTTTAAACCAGGGGGTGAGCTCCCGTTTAAACCCCATTTAAATATTTGTTTAAACCAGCCTTTCTCAACCTTTAGGTCCCCAGAGGTTGTTGAACTACAACTCCTATCATCCATAGCTAGCAAGGCCAGAGCTTAGGGATGATGGGAGTTGTAGTCCAACAACATCTGGGAACCCACAGATGCTCCCGATGAATAGGGGCTCTTCTGATTGCGAGGCATTCTGTTTTTGAACGTTTCCTTTTTGTTCAAACACCTCCCTGCAAATAGAAAGCTAGCAAATAGAAAGCTAGCTTGCTAGAAAGCTAGCAAGAAGCAACTTAAAGCTAGAAATGTTTATGCGTGATGGGCTAGCTTTCTGTTTGCAGGGGGTTCACAAACAAATACGCGAGTGGTGATTAAAAACGCTCAACTCCCTACCGAAGTGGAGCGGTGTTTCCCCCCTTTTTCTTAAGTCTTAATATTATTTCATTTAAGTAGAGAGGTATTAATAATAATAATAATAATAATAATAATAATAACAATAACAATAATTTATTATTTATACCCCCGCCCATCTGGCTGGGTTTCCTCAATCCGCTGCACACGTGTAAAACCAAGCGTCGTTTCTTTCTTATCAAACTTGCCAACGAAGCAGCCACTCGAATGGCAAAAACCAACCAGCCACAATGAACAGCAGTCGGCAAACTTGAGCGGAAAACGGAGTCCGGTCGCCAGGGGGCGCCGCAGCCTCCGTAAGCGCAACGAGGAAACGCAAAAGGGGAGGAAGAGGCGTCTCTAGGCGCCGAGCGAAAAAACCCCTCTATGGTTACATGCCGGAGGCGGCGGAGCGGAAGTGGGACGCCGGGCAGCGGCGGTATCTTGGTAACGGTGGAGAAGAAGGGGCGGGTGGGGGAGGGGGAGCGCTGCTGGTGGGGATGGCGGTTGTTGGTGGTGCCTGTCGGGACTGGGTCACGTGGCTGGATCAGGGCTGGGAAGGAGGAGGGGGAAGGGCACCCCTCGCCCACCCCTCGCCCTCCCACCAGAGGTCCCATGGGAGAGGACGAGCCTCATGGACCCACTTGCCCTCTCCCCCCGACCCTTGGGGGTCCGGGGCTGGGTGTGGAGAGAGGGTCCCTGGGCCGAGGGATCCTGTGATGGTGGCTAAGAGGGGATGCCATGAGAGGGTTAGAGGCAGTTAAGGTCAGGCTGGAGGAAATAAGAAGCTTAAGAAAACTGCTGCCATGCCTGAGGGGTACCTCAGCTGGTAGGGCATGAGACACACTCACTCACTCACTCCATATATATAAAATGGAGGTGATTTCAGTTAAAAGAAATCAAGTGATACAGGAAAAAAGAAGGAAAAGTGAGAGGGAGAAAAACTACAAGATACATATAAAAGCGAAAATATGCACACACGCAAATGGCAATATACGATATTCCCATACATTACAGTGGTACCTCGGGTTACATACGCTTCAGGTTACAAACCCCACTAACCCAGAAATAGTACCGCGGGTTAAGAACTTTGCTTCAGGATGAGAAGAGAAATCGTGCTCTGGCGGCCCAGTGGCAACAGGAAGCCCCATTAGCTAAAGTGGTGCTTCAGGTTAAGAACAGTTTCAGGTTAAGAACAGACCTCCAGAATGAATTAAGTACTTAACCCGAGGTACCACTGTATTGTATAAATTTGTATAGTGTTATTAAGAGCATGAGATTCTTAATCTCGGGGTTGTGGATTCGAGCCCCATGTTGGACAACAAGGTTCCTGCACTGCGGGCGGGTGGACTAGATGACCCTTGTGGTCCCTTCCAACTCTGCAAATCTATGATTCTGTGACTTGTGTGGGCGGACATGCGGGACTCACCAAACTGGTAATCACCAGCCTTGCAGTACGGGTTTACCCTGTTGCAGATCCGCTCACCTGTGTTCGGTGAGCTTTATTCCCACGTTAAGGTGTGTACATGAAAAAAGGCAGCCTTAGGGTTCAGGAGCTGGCTTGAAAGTAACAAGTGCCATTAAGCACAGCGGAACTGCTGGCCAGCCTTGCGCAAGTCTGGTTAATTTGCTTGGTTTTTAAGCTAAGGCGGGTTTGTGTAGGAGTAAAGAAGAGAGTAGAATATTTAGCTTCTGATTCTTGCAAGAAAATATTTGGTGGTTCTGTTTTGCCTTTGATGTGGAATAACAGTCCTCCTTACATATTGTATGAAATGCATTTGCCAGAGGTGGAAATAAAAACATCAGTTGCATTGCCTTTTTTGGATCAGACCAAAGATCAAGTCTTCTCCAACTGGCTATCTTGTTTTGCTTTTGGAAAACTGAGAAGCAGGAAGAATGGGAAGTAGACTTCCCATTGTCTCCTGCATGTGCTGATCAGAAATACACATAGAGAAGATCTCTGAACATTCTTGCATACAAATGTGCCCTGAATGCTGAGGTTCCATGTTAAATTGTGGCGAGTAGTAGACTCTGAGTGGTAGACTCTACCTTCATATGTCTGGCAGCAGCTAATCCTTTTTTTAAGAACCTCTCTCTCTCTGCTAATTGTTTCCCACACATCTTGTGACAATGATTTGCGTAAGTTCAGTTATGCAAAGTTATTCCTTTTGTTTGTGAGCGGGTGGCTATGGAATGTCTGCAAGCTGTTGCTTATGGTTGTCTGCTTCTGTGGGACAGAGTGAGTGTACACCAACACATCAGGTAGGAGAGGAAACAGATGAGCAAGGTATGGTGGGAATTAGTGCTTGGGCAGTTTGAAAGAGGGACATAAAGAACCGTAGGAGAAAGATCAGGTGAATCTAAGGTGCTCAGGCCTTGTACGCTGGAGTCTCTGCGGTGTTCTAGTTCCAGAATTGACAGCATCTGGTGGGTAAAATGTTGGATTCAGCTTGACAGACGAGAAACCCTATTTATTTTAGTGAATAGATAAGGGAGTAGGTTGCATGTGTGATCTAAAAAACCATGTGAGAGGAAGGCCATTTCTCAATGGCAGAGCATGTGTTTTGAGTGCAGAAGTTCCCAGATTCAGTCCCCAGCATCTCCAGGGTGAGCTGGGAATTGCTTCTGTCTGAAAACCTTGGGAAGCCACCGCCAGTCATTGTTGATCATATTGAGCTAGAAGGAGCAATTTTCTGACTTGGGTATAAGGCAGCTTCCTATGTTCCTTCCTAAAACTAGAGTTCAGAACTAGCTCAGTTATTGATCAGTTAGAGGCAGGTTTCTATAAATGCAAATCTTTCAATGCACTTTCTTTCCGGTTTCTTCTCACACATGCAAACCTTAGGAAGTCAATACACTTTCTCCGCATTATGATAGCTTTGTTAAATTTGTGGATTGGCTTTCGCTGGGGTGGTCTGGGGAAAGTAAACATTTTTTCTGCTTCAATCGCCCATCTATAAAAAGAAATGGCACAAATTAGCTCAGAGGATATTGAGGGTGCAGATTATGAAGTTGATCAGAGCACACTGTTTTATTCCCACAATGCCTCAGTCTCAACAATTCACCACGCTGAGCAGTAGAATGTCCATGTAGTGGGCTTTATAGCTGAGTGAACCTGGATCTAATTATACATTGGTACCTCGGGTTAAGAACTTAATTTGTTCCGGAGGTCTGTTCTTAACCTGAAACTGTTCTTAACTTGAAGCACCACTTTAGCTAATGGGGCCTCCTGCTGCTGCCGCGCCGCCGGAGCACGATTTCTGTTCTCATGCTGAAACAAAGTTCTTAACCTGAAGCACTATTTCTGGGTTAGCGGACTCTGTAACCTGAATCGTATGTAACCTCAGGTACCACTGTATAAGCTTCTGCTTCACATTGAATGACATAGGGGAAAATAGTGACCATTTACTCCTCTTGTCTCTACAGTTGAGCCTGAGGCGGCATCTCCCTCCTAATTCATCCCAGCCCATGAGTGACCCAACGGCTTCAAGGGAGAGAGATCTCTCTGGCAGCTGCACTGCAGGAGATGATATTTCCAACACGGATCCGAACGATTTGAAACCCAAGCTGATGACCATATGTACAGAGATGGCTCCTGGAATAGTTGGCACACAGTCCGTCTCCGGTAGTTCCAGCTTGATGAAAAGAAAATCTTGTTCTGAGACTGATGGTCTTGGGAATGGTGTAAGAAATTCTCCAGAGGAGAACCAGGTCACCAATCTCAGCTGTGCAGAAGGGCAACATGGCCAGTCTGCCCAAAGAGAAGAAGATGAAGAAATGGACTGCCAGCATCCAAGAACTACCACCAGCTTAGTCCCTCTTTCCGGGGTGATCTTAAGCCCTAAGAAACGGAAGCTGGTTCTACACATAGACTTAAACAACACTATCGTAGTGTCTGATGCTGTCACCGGTCAGGACCCCAGAGCTGCTCTGAACTATTTCCTGAGTACTGTCACCTGGGGGGAAATCGACCCAACAGGTAAGACCATGCGAGCAGCTGAAATCCCAGTTCCTGTGACATAAAACTTAAGTTCAATGGCTGGATGAAACTGCAAGAAATAAGAATTGCTTGTGGTTTTTTTAATCATTTTTGATTTTCAGGATAGGTGATGCAGAGAAACAGAGTATAGCCAAGGGGTATGTAGGGAAGGAGGCAGAAGCCTGGGGGATAATTTAATGTAGGGCTAAGGAGATTGCTCTGTTAGCACAAGCATCTCTCCTTGTCTGATGGAGCAGTCTCCCCTCTCCTACCCCCACGTGCTGTTCTGTGGGGAGAAGGTGGGGCTGGGGGAAGCCCCCGTTGTGCTAATTCACATCTAGACATCTGAAGGCAGCCCTGTTCAAGGAAGTTTTCAATGTGTGACATTTTAATGTCTTTTTAATCTTTGTTGGAAGCCGCCCAGAGTGGCTGGGGAAGCCCAGGCAGATGGGCGGGGTACAAATAATAAATTATTATTATTATTATAGTGCAGTGATTCTCAAACTTTTTTCTCTGGGCCATACTTTCAGAATAAAAATTTACACCCCCCCCCTGTTTTTTAGATATTTAAAAAGGTTGCAAGCAAACCACCAAAACCAAAAAATGACAACCCTCACCAGCTGTTGAAGAAAATAATATTAATCTATTTACAAATGCACTCCCAATTTTCTATTATTATGCCTAACGCATTTTCAAGTATGATGTCCTGTTCATCAGAGGCCGCAAGCGTCGCTTGTTGGGTTTCTTTTGTCTTTTCAGAGAGCCTTCCAGATGCATTATACATAATGATAGAAAATTGAGTGTTTTTGTAAAGAAAAAAAACTTTTCTTCGGCATCTTTTTATGATTGCCTTGCTTTCCCCCCACCTTGAGTTGGTACTGCCCTCTTTCTGGCAAGCTCCCAACCTGTACTCTGCATACCACAGAGGAAAAAGGGGTTGGACAGGGAGGTGGGAAGATGGGTTAAAAATGGACTGGAAGTAGCCACCCACCCTCTCATGACACCTCCACTTGCACTCCCTCTCAGCATTAGCATTGGAAAGCAAACAGGGCAGTCCTGCCCATTGTATCTCATCCCAGTCTCAAGGCTAACTTGCCTACATCCTCGGCTTTTTGGATCTGGACCAAGAGACTACTAGCCTGGCACTCTGCTGCAAGACAGCACCGTGTGCTATTATGCCGCCCACGAGCCAAATCTCCTTATAGATCAGGCTCTTTTGTTCTGTGCGAAGGGAACCTTATCAAAGGAGCTGTTGCATCCTGTATCTCGCCCAGGCACATTTACATATTGTTGGTCTCTTCAGAATTAGGTTAAAGCCGCCTGCCAACTCTCTCTCGCACACATGCGGGAGCACCAAGAAGTTAAAATTAACATGTACTGAGCTAAGCTGTTTGACTTCAGGTGCCCTCTGTCTGAACTGTCGCCACTTGCGTGATAGATTTGTATTCTACTTCACTGCGCATTGTTCTCTTCCTTCCACCAATCCCCCACTTTTTTTAAAAAAAAGGTATTCAATAAAAATGGGATGCGGATGGCGCCATGGGTTAAACCACAGAGCCTAGGACTTGCTGATCAGAAGGTCGGCGGTTCGAATCCCCATGACGGGGTGAGCTCCCTTTGCTCGATCCCTGCTCCTGCCAACCTAGCAGTTCGAAAGCACGTCAAAGTCCAAGTAGATAAATAGGTACCGCTCCGGCGGGAAGGTAAACGGTGTTTCCGTGCGCTGCTCTGGTTCGCCAGAAGCGGCTTAGTCATGCTGGCCACATGATCCAGAAGCTGTATGCTGGCTCCCTCGGCCAATAAATCAAGATGAGTGCTGCAACCCCAGAGTCGTCCGCGACTGGACCTAATGGTCAGGGGTCCCTTTACCTTTACCTTTATTCAATTAAAGGCTGTTGCAGAAACACTGAAGCAGCTTTGCCAACCTAGTGCCCTCCAGGTGTTTTGGACTCCCAATTCCCATTAGGATGTGCTAGCTAGTGTCGATGAGCATTGTAGACCAAAACATCTGGAGGGCACCGGGCTGGCAAAGGTTGCTGTAAAGGAGGTCCTTATTTAGTGCACTCTACACGCTGAGCTCTGTGCATTCTAGGCACTGGCAGTGGAGTTCCAGGATTTTGTGCAGGGAGTCTTTCCCAGCTAAACTCTGAGATTCTGCGAGAGGGGAGAGTGCTCGAATCCTGCACCTGGTTGGCCACTGTGAGAACAGGATGCTGGACCAGGGGGGCCATTGGCCTGATCCAGCAAGCTCTTATTTTCCTATGAGATGCTGGTGCCTTCTGCATGCCAAGCAGATTTTCTGTTGGCAAGCTCTGTCCCCTTCCCAGGCTTTGAGTTGGCTCTGAAGGTGTAAGTGAAGCTGTGCTGGGACTAAGGGCCCACGATAGAGTGTGAGCCCATCAACGGAAGAGAGAGAAAGTTCTTCCTTCCTTTAGACCCTAAACCATGGGTAGGCAAACTAAGGCCCCGGGGCCGGATCCAGCTCAATTGCCTTCTAAATCCGGCCCGCGGATGGTCCAGGAAACAGCATGTTTTTACATGAGTAGAATGTGTGCTTTTATTTAAACTGCATCTCTGGGTTATTTGTGGGGCCTGCCTGGTGTTTCTACATGAGTAGAATGTGTGCTTTTATTTAAAATGCATCTCTGGGTTATTTGTGGGGCATAGGAATTCGTTCATTTTTTCTTCTTCAAAATACTAGTCCGGCCCCCCACAAGGTCTGAAGGACAGTGGACCAGCCTCCTGCTGAAAAAGTTTGCTGACCTCAAGTTCGCCTCCCGAACTTGAAGCATGGGAAGTCCCAATAATTTTTTTTTATAATTTGGCAGAATATTTGGATTATTTGATATGTATATGTATAATTTGGAATACAGTGGTACCTCGGGTTAAGTACTTAATTCGTTCCGGAAGTCCGTACTTAACCTGAAACGGTTCTTAACCTGAAGCACCACTTTAGCTATTGGGGCCTCCTGCTGCCGCCATGCCGCTGCTGAACGATTTCTGTTCTCATCCTGAAGCAAAGTTCTTAGCGGAGTCTGTAACCTGAAGCATATGTAACCTGAAGCCTATGTAACCCGAGGTACCACTGTATTTAATGTGATTTGATTGGATTGTTAAAATGGAAAACTTAATAAAAATGATTTTTTTAAAAAAGAAAAAGTTTGCGGACCGCTGCCCTCAACTCACCTCCTTCCTCTTTCCTTCCAGGCAAGTGGCAGTGGCTGAGTGAGTCCCCTTCGTTGCTCCCTCCGTGCCCGGGCGCCGTGAGTTTTTACTCCCAGTACGGCCGCAATACCCGATTCACGGACACGCCCCCCGGGCGGAAGTTCCGCGATCTTCACAAGCGCCACCTGCAGCTTCTGGAGTGGCAGGGGCAGCCTCACCCGCTGCTCTCCATCCCCGGCCAGCGGGGCAAGCGCTACCACTTGGTGCTGCCTTCCTTCTTCCACCTCGTGGAGAGCCTGCGCCGGGAAGGGAGGCACTTTGCCGTCGTCTTCCGCACCTTTGGCACGGACTTGGCTCGTGTCCTGACGGCAGTGCGCTGCGCCCTGGAGGGGGAGCACCCCCACTTCCCTGCGCTGCAGGACGTCTCGGTGAGTGGGCAGAAAAAGAGCACCCTGGGACAGTCTCCCTCGGGAGGCTGTGGACTCCCCTTCCTTGGAGGTTTTTAAGAATCTGTTATGGACATTTTAGATTCCTGCATTGCAGGGGGTTGGACTAGGTGATGCTTGGGGTCCTTTCCAACTCGACAATTCTATGATTCTATGGATTCCTCCATTGCTATTGCTGCTTTAGTCATGACCTGCCTTTTCCACAAGCCCAGCAAGCTTGGCTGAGGCTCTTTGATCCCAGTGCCTTCTGCCTTATTTGTTTGTTCAGTATTCTAGATGCCTTTCCGCTGAAGACACCTTTTTATTTATTGCCTTTGTATCCCACCAAGGGAGGACGCGGGGGGCGCTGTGGTTTAAACCGCAGAGCCTAGGACTTGCCGATCAGAAGGTCGGTGGTTCAAATCCCCGCGACGGGGTGAGCTCCCGTTGCTCGGTCCCTGCTCCTGCCCACCTAGCAGTTCGAAAGCACGTCAAAGTGCAAGTAGATAAATAGGTACCGCTCTGGCGGGAAGGTAAACGGAGTTTCCGTGCGCTGCTCTGTTTCGCCAGAAGCGGCTTAGTCAGGCTGGCCACATGACCCGGAAGCTGTACACCAGCTCCCTCAGCCAATAAAGTGAGATGAGCGCCGCAACCCCAGAGTCGGTCATGACTGGACCTAATGGTCAGGGGTCCCTTTACCTTACCTTTTCCCACCAAGGAGCTCAAGGTGGCATACTTGGTTCTCCCCGTCCTCCTTTATCCCTACAACAACCCTGTGGGATAGGTTAACCTCAGAGGCAGTGAGTGGCCCAAGGCCACCCGGTGAGCTTCATGGCTGAGTGGGGATTTGAACCCTGGTTTCCCAGGTCCCAGCCTTCCATGCAGCCCCTCAGCAGGCTTTAGGAGTCTCTGTTGGCATCCTATGAGATGCAGGCTGAGACTACCTGATTCTACACCCCTTAAGGTGAGTGAAAGGCAGGATATCAAGTCCAAACTCCTCCTCCTCCTCCTCCTCCTCCTCCTCCTCCTCTTCTTCTTCTTCTTCTTCTTCTTCTTCCCTCCTCTAGGAAATCCTGCCAAGCTCACAGCTGATTGCTTCCTCTCTCTGAAGGCTAGGCAGCCAAAATTAAATCTGGCATTATTTAATTAGGCTGCCCGATAGGAAATGAATATAATACTGGAGGTGTGGAGCTTTGGATTTGATAGGGACTCTCCTTTGCGCTTTGGGGACCAAGGCTGCCAACATTATACATTGCAATATCTTGTCTGAAAGTGAAGAATCCTGGTGGCTTTGCTGGAATCTTGGAGGAATTCAGCTGTCATTAAAAATAGCAGGTTTTTGGTCTCTGTACTTCCAAAGTGAAGCTTCTGAATAATGGGCTAAATATTCAGGAACTGGGGAAAGCCTGGTTATGACTTAAATGATCTTGAGGTGGTCTGCTTCTAGCTTGCAGAGCTTCCTGTGCCCTTGCTGTGGGCCCCTGTACCTACCTTTCCATTCTTAAGCACCTGTGCATCCTCCATTTGCCACATTTCTCTGAATCCTAGGCTCCATTTTATTTAGCTAGGTTTGATGGGTAGAGCGCTGCAGACTTTAGCTGGTACTCCTTGTGCAGCTTGGGGCACTTAATGTTCCCATTTTACAGATGAGAAACTGAAGCTAACAACAACGAGCTTGCCAAGATGGTGACTAAGGCGGCATTTGATTGAAGTCCAAAACACTGTCCACAAGATTGGACCGTGCTGGCTCTCTGCTTAGACAGAAGGCATTTGATGCATGAAAAGAGACAAATTCTGCCATCCGTTGATGCTTAGTGGCATTTGAGAGGACCAAATAAATATTTTGACACCACTAAAAGCCTTCCTTTATAATTGGAATTAAATGTGAGTCAATTTCAGTGTTGTTAAGGACTGAACTTTTGCCACATTCATCAGTTCTGGTACACTGCCAGCTGCCGAGAGAATTCAGCTATGGCAACCTTTGTGATCTGTTAGGGGATGTTTGATGGTAATGCAATTATATTTATTACTTAATGTATTACATTTCTATCTCACCATTCCTCCATTGCGCTCAGGAGGCGATCCCATTTTCATACTTGTGAGGTAGGTTCGGCTAATGGTGAGGGACCGGCCCAAAGCTGCCCTGTGTAAATTTCATGCCTGAGTGGACGTTTCCACCCAGATCTCTGCAATAGAGTTTGCTGTCTGTTATACTGCATGGTTCTCCAGCTGTCGCAGTTGAGATCCATACCCAGGAACAGTATTTCTGTCAAGATCAGATATTGGTAGCACACAACAGGCTGTTGCTCTTATTCCCTACTTGCCAGAGGCATCTGGCTATGGGAAAGGGAATTCTAAAGACCGCTTGGCCTTTACTCCATTTCAACTCCAGGTTTAACATGCAACACTGCTTGATGTGAGCAGAACATTCACACGCAAGTCGAGAAAGTTTCTGCTGGTCACATGGAAGTAGCCCAGCCGAGTGCCCAGTGTTCTTGAACTCCAACTCATGGAATCCTGAGAGCCGGTGTGGTGTAGTGGTTAAGAGTGGTAGACTCATAATCTGGTGAACCGAGTTCACTTCCCCGCTCCTCCACATGCAGCTGCTGGGTGACTTTGGGCCAGTCACACTTCTCCGAAGTCTCTCAGCCTCACTCACCTCACAGAGTGTTTGTTGTGGGAGAGGAAGGGAAAGGAGAATGTTTGCCGTTTTGAGACTCCTTTGGGTAGTGATAAAGCGGGATATCAAATCCAATCTCTTGGGCAAATTGGTGGGGGCTGATGGGAGTTGTAGTCCAAAACAGGGGCACTAGGTTGGGGAAGGCTGAAGGAGGCCTTAATCCATTTGGTGGGACAGCCCCCTTCTGCATCCAGGTGGGGCGATGCCCCAGGGGCGGAGCTACCTGCCCTGGAACCTGGGGCAGGGGCTGGGGCAGGGCTAGCCACCCCGTGGGGGTGTGGCTAGCCGCCTGCACAGCGAGCATTTGGGGGGGGTGCCATTAGCCGCCCTCAGCAGCGTTGTCCCTAGCAGCCCGCCGCCTGCACAGCGAGCGGGGGTGGGTGGCGCTGCAATGTCACCCGCCCTCACGGCTGGCACCCGGTGCGCACCGCACCCTCCACACCCGCCTTCCTCCGCCAGTGCAACGCCCTTGATCCTCAGATCCAGTTCAGGGTGATTCCTCATCTCAGTGCACACAACGCTCTGCTTTGATGACCTCAAGTTTGCTGCTGAGAGCTTGACAGGAGAGTGATCTGTGTTTCATTTGCTTTTTTCACCCCCCTCCTCCTCCCCGCCACACTATGGCAGCTGCCGGTGGACATCAGCCCTGGAACGATACGTTGCAGCAAGCGAAAGGTGGTGTTGACGCAGGGAGCAGGGCGGCTCTCCAGTGAAGATGGCGAGAGGAAACTGTACCTCTACTTCAGCTCCAGGGAAGGCCTTTGCGGCTTCCAGGATCACTTTGACTGGTGAGGAATAAGAATGGCATCTTGCTTCTTAGCCTGTGGCGACTGATGTGCTTTTACTTAGGGTGATGTCGGTGATTTGTTTATAGTGGCTTTCAAAAAAACCCAGCTTGGCCAGACTTTTTTCATTGCCCCACCAGCACACAAATTTATTGTGTCCTGGCCTCATGTGACAGTCGCTTCCGAGCCAGGCAAATGACTGTGGTCTAAAACAGCCTTTCCAATGTGGCGCCCCGTCTCCCGATGCTGTTGAACTATAACTCCCATTATCCCTGATAATCCTGGCTGGGGGTTGTCATCCGGAACAGTTGTAGAGCATCAGGCAGGGGACGGCTGGTATAAATTAGGGTATGTTTGAGCATCCAATGTTTTTAGAAGTTTTAATTGCATTAGTATTGTAGGGTGGGATTCAGCTAAGTTGCTGCGTGCATGGATCAAGGTCCCCTTCTGCAATGGGACTCCCCGCCCCCCCCCCACCTGTGCCCCTAAATCTGCTCTGGCAGGTTGGAGGAAAACCCAGAGCAGGTTTAAGGAGCATAGAGAAGTAGGGTTGGGGGGAAGTCTCAGTGCACAAGGAGACTTTTGTTGCATGCACACACTTAGCGCTTAGTTGAATTTTACCCAATGCATTTGCCACTCTGGGCTCCTTTGGAAAAAGATGGTGGGTATAAATCCTAATAATAATGATAATGATGATAATGATGATGATAGGATTATTATTATTATTATTAAGAAGAAGAAGAAGAAAGAAAGTGATTCCTCCCTTTCCCCCTGTCTCCAGCCTGACATTCCTGCAGGACTGAGACATGTTTGCTTGCCTCTTCCTTTCCTTCCTCCAGGATAGAGAACCTGATGCTCTTGGACTCCAACTCCCATGATCCCTGATCAAAGGCCATGTTAAGTGGGCCTGGTGGAAACTGTAGTCCAAGGACGTCTGGAGGTCCATAGGTTCGCCACCTCTCCCTTACTGAGCTCACGTCTGCCAAGATACCCGAGAACAATTGTTTAAAGTCGCTATTGGTTCTTTAAGATCCACCTGACTCTGCCGTGTTCTGCTGCTGAGATTAGGACTGAGGGCTCATCTTGTCCTATACCAGTGGGGGGGAAAAAAGGAGAGGCAGGGAATGGACTGTGCTAAATCCAGGTTGGGAATATTGGAAATAACTCTCTTGCTTTGACATGCAGCCTGAGCCACCGGATAAAGGTAAAGGTAAAGGTACCCCTGCCCGTACGGGCCAGTCTTGCCAGACTCTGGGGTTGTGCGCCCATCTCACTCAAGAGGCCAGGGGCCAGCGCTGTCCGGAGACACTTCCGGGTCACGTGGCCAGCGTGACATCGCTGCTCTGGCCAGAGCCAGAGCCGCACACGGAAACGCCGTTTACCTTCCCGCTGGTAAGCGGTCCCTATTTATCTACTTGCACCCGGAGGTGCTTTCGAACTGCTAGGTTGGCAGGCGCTGGGACCGAGCAGCGGGAGCGCACCCCGCCGCAGGGATTCGAACCGCCGACCTTTCGATCGGCAAGTCCTAGGCGCTGAGGCTTTAACCCACAGCGCCACCTGCGTCCCCTGAGCCACCGGAAGCTTTGAGCAAACCTATTAGTTTGTGATCTAGAAAAGATGGACTCTTTGGCCATCTGGCAATGTAGCCAGACAAAGCTGAGCACAACCCAGTTGTAATACTTGAGCATCTATTTGTTTTGAGTACTGTAAGGCTTGCCCTGCCTGAGCCCTTCATCAGACACTGGTGGCCCTTCCTGACCCTTTTCTGGGTTCTGTTCTGTGGTACATGTAGCACAAACAGCTCCCATTGCATGTGAAGTCCTGCACTGAGAATTATGCATACCTGTTCGCAGTTTCCCCTCCTATTCAGGGTCCTGTGGTGGTAGCCTAAGAAGCTTTTCAAATATGATTTTGAAGAAGCAGGTTTCTTTTGCACAGGAGCTTGGAAATATTTTTGTATTCTCACGAGAGAGCTCTGAAATAAGAGGGAGGTTCCCGTGGTGAAGAGCTGGATTGTGAACAGCCAACACAACTTCTATCCATCTTTTTTGGCTCTTAGTCCCTATCCGCCATCGACCTGAACCTTTTCTTTTTTTTTATCATCTCATTCCTTGTCAAAAGTCATCTAAATCTTCTCAAATGCTGAACCGTGAAAGCAGAATAAATTGTGTAGGATAAGAATAGATGTATTAATTGAGTTGGTATTTGTATGCAGAAAGAATAGGCCAGCTTGACCCTTATGATCACTGCATGCAATACATTTCTTGCCTTCCCGTTTCCATTCGTTGCATTGGAGGGGTACAAGGTGGGCTGGTGGGGTCTTTGCTAAGATTCATTGCAGACTCTTGCTTCAGCAACCTAGGAAAAATCCCCATAGAAGTTCTGATAATCTCTCTCTCTCTCTCTCTCTCTCTCTCTCTGTGTGTGTGTGTGTGTGTTCCAGGTGGGCCAGGAACCAGTTCTCCAGCCGAGGAGGGAAGCCCCTTTGGATCGACCCTCACGACACAAGCACCCACCATATCTGTATCGATGACAACATTCGCCTGAACGATGCCGACACCATCATCCACCCTCGGGTATCGTTGCCATGGATCGTTGCTCTAAAATATTCCAGTGTAGAAACAAACAAAAACCACCCCACTTATCAGATCATATCCTCTTTATAATTCTCTTATCCTCACGACAACCCTGGGAGGTGGGCCAGACTGGGCTGGTGAAGTATTGTGGCCAGAGCTTTGAGACAGAGCAAAGACATATAATAATAATAATAATAATAATAATAATAATAATAATAATAATAATAATAATTTATTTATATCCTGCCCTCCCCAGCCAAAGCCGGGCTCAGAGCGCCTAACAACAGTAAAATAAATACAACATTCTAAAATCATTTCATTATAAAATTAATTCAAATCAGATTAATGGCAACCATTGGGCTAGAGTTCTGTGAGGATTGCCAAAGGAGGGGTGGAACAGCTCTGTCTTGCAGGCCCTGTGGAAAGATGTCAAGTCCCGCAGGGCCCTAGTCTCTTGTGACAGAGCGTTCCACCAGATCAGAGCCACAGCCCCAAAAGCCCTGGCTCTGGTTGAGGCCAGCCTAACTTCTCTATGGCTCGGGACCTCCAAGATGTTTTTGTTTGAAGACCGTAAGTTCCTCTGTGGAACATACCAGGAGAGGCAGTCCCGTAGGTACGAGGGTCCTAGGCTGTATAGGGCTTTAAAGGTTAAAACCAGCACCTAAAACCTGATCCTGTACTCCACCGGGAGCCAGTGCAGCTGGTATAGCAGCAGGTGAATGTGATCTCGCAGCGAGGACCCCGTAAGGAGTCTCACTGTGGTATTCTGCATCTGCTGGAGTTTCTGGGTCAGTCTCAAGGGCCCCTCTGACATGCACCTCTGAAACCCTGTGCCGCCCTTAGATGGCAGAGCTGCCTTCCAAACGCCTTGCTTGGTCAGGGGAAACCCTTGGGCAGCCCCAGAGGAGATGCAGAACAGGGTGGAAGGGATAAGCCAGGTGAGGAGAGGAGACTTCGCTGGCACAGAACGGCAGGTGCGTGCTGCCTGCTCTTGCTGGTGTGAGTCAACCCCACTGCCTGCCCAGGATTCTGCCTCTGAGCGGTCTGAAGCTCATTCACAGCCCTCTGTGCTTAAAGGGCAGCTTCCCCAGAGGAGCATGCTCAGAAGTGAGATTCTGGGGAGAGGAGTGGGAAGGATCCGGCCATTGTGGCAGCTCTCTTTGTGCATGACTGAGAGTGTGCCCTCCCAAGAGGAGGAGAGGGCATGGGAGGGAATGCACTGGCACCGGCTGGGCTGGCAGAATGAGGAATGGCTGGGCAGGAAAGGTTAATTGGTTCCTGCTGGAGTCCAGTCATGACAATGGCCTCCTGGGGTTCTCTGCTGCGCATGGGAAGGGATGCTATCTGCCCCTCCGTTTTGGAAATAAAGGAAGTTTCCTTCCTTTGCATTCAGTACTTAATAGCCGATCAGTTAACGCAAAGAGCTCTTTGCACTAGAGGCGAGGAGCTCCCAGAACCGCCTCTGCCCTATCTGCAGAACGTTTGAGCCCCTGTTTTGCTGAGCAGGGCAGCAGTTCCTCATCCACCCCTGGCCGCATGACCCTGGGCCAAATTATATTTAGAGAGAATGCTGTGGAGGTGACCTTTGGTGCTTCTGCAGACTCCTGATCAAATCTGTTGGCTTCAGAGGCCAGTTGCAGGTTAGCCTCAAACCCGATCCCGCTTTTTCTTCTTCACTGCATGGATCACATTCCTTTATTTCTGGCCGTTGCTATTTTTATCACCGGTTTTATCGTCTGGGCTATTTCTGTTTTTATTGTGCAAGTCGCTTTGAGACACCTTAGTGTAAAAATGCGGCAGATAATAATGACTGTAATAACACAACGTGCTCCAGCTTGCTCTCCTCTGGCTATAGTTTTTTGGTCTGCTCTTTGCTTCCTGGAGGTTGCCTGCTAGATTCAGGGCGAGAGAGGGCTGCGACGCATTTCATAGCAGCGCAGAAGGGAGGACTGGGGCCTGTGCATGTTTCCAGTCAAGGGCGCCGGCAGGGGAGGGGATGTCGGTCCAATTTCCCCTTCCGTAACCTGAAGCTCCTATAGATCGGGCCACTTTAGGTGCTGTTCAGTAAGGACATAAACCAAGATTGAAGATTATACAGGGAACAACATTCTGTGTTTTCCTTAAAGGTAAAGGGACCCCTGACCATTAGGTCCAGTCGTGGCCAACTCCGGGGTTGCGGCGCTCATCTCACTTTATTGGCCGAGGGAGCCGGCGTACAGCTTCCGGGTCATGTGGCCAGCATGACAAAGCCGCTTCTGGCGAACCAGAGCAGCGCACGGAAACACCGATTATCTTCCCGCCAGAGCAGTACCTATTTATCTACTTGCACTTTGACGTGCTTTCAAACTGCTAGGTTGGCTAGGGACCAAGCAACTGGAGCTCACCCCATTGCGGGGATTCGAACCACCGACCTTCTGGTCGGCAAATCCTAGGCTCTGTGGTTTAACCCACAGCACCACCTGTGTCCTTTCCTTAGGAGTAGTCTATATGCAGATGAGGGCAGGAGAGGACCCTGCTGCCACGCAAGCTGAAAGCCAATGCATTTGAAGGGCTTTGCCATTCTGCATCGTCCACAAGGAGTGCTTTCAGGAAGAGTGGCTTGCAGAACTCCTTCCAGTGAGAGGGAACCCAAAGCAAGTTACTACAAAGTCATCGTCGTCGTTGCCCCTCCCCTGCCATACAAATTTGAGCCATAGCTTGCAGCCCAAAGGCCACTCTTGAGATCCCGGGACTTGAGCCACTCGTGATGTATTTGTTGGGATGTTTGACACTCTCTTGACTGAATGCTTGCTGGAGGAAATGGTGTCCGAGAGGCCGAAAGTTCCTTTTCCCTACTGTTGTCCTAGCCAGCCTCACTTTCTAATGAGGGCTCAGGCCTGCTGGAAGCCACAGGCTCTCTTCTGGAATTCCTTCCTCCTAACCCCTGATCATAGGCAGGTAGGCTTTTACTTCTCTGTATCGAGGGGGTGCCACTCTGCACATGAGGGACGTGGGTGGCGCTGTGGGTTAAACCACAGAACCTAGGACTTGCCAATCAGAAGGTCGGCGTTTCGAATCCCCGCGACGGGGTGAGCTCCCGTTGCTCAGTCCCTGCTCCTGCCAACCTAGCAGTTCAAAAGCACGTCAAAGTGCAAGTAGATAAATAGGTACCGCTCCAGCGGGAAGGTAAATGGCGTTTCCGTGCACTGCTCTGGTTCGCCAGAAGCGGCTTAGTCATGCTGGCCACAAGACCCGGAAGCTGTACGCCGGCTCCCTCGGCCAATAAAGCCGCAACCCCAGAGTTGGTCACGACTGAACCTAATGGTCAGGGGTCCCTTTACCTTTACCTTACTCTGCACACGCTCAGTGGCATCCTCTGCCATTACTACTTGTGTTCTAAGAGCCTTAATCTGTTTCCCGTTCCTTGGGCTGGACCGTCTCCAATTTTGTGGCATCCAGACTGTCAGGCTTCTGAAGAGAAGGGGCTTCCGGGTTATCCTTGAGGTCCAGCACCTCTCCGTCTCACCAAAGGAGACATGTTGCCGCCCAGAGTGAAAGAGGAGAGGGGTGGGCTGGCTGACAGCTTGTTCTTCTGTTGCCACCTTCTTTCAGCTCCTCTGTCGCATCCACGGCCTCAGAATTTTGGCTTTCTCTTCTTTTACCCGGCAGGTGTTCACAGGGCGAGCAAGCAGCTGTCTTCGCACGACCCCTACCTCCGAGCTGTACAACATCTGCCTGGTTCAAACAGACCTCCTGGAGGCCATTGCTGACCCTAGCTATTTCTGCCGCTGCGTCCGACGCTGTGAGGAGAACTATGAGAGCTACCTGGCCAGTGCTGAGGGGAATTGTTGCACCTAAGTGGGGCTGACCTGCGGGAGAGTCTCCCCTCGTATACAGTGTGGAGTTCGCAAGAGGAGAATCTTCTATTTGGCGCCTCTCTCTGGGTGTCAGAGTTCCCACCGGAGTCGCTATCCTTACTTTCGCTTCCGGCTTAGAGCCCTGCGGGGGAAATTCTGCAAGCCCAGAAAGCAAGTTTTCTGGTGCTGTCTGAACCTGATCACCTGAACAGAGGCTTTCTTCCTATTAATATTTATTCAGACGTTGGAGGACGAGCTCATGGAGAGATGGCTGACCTGGGCGAACCTCTGTCTCAAAGCGCTTGCAGCTGGCCCGTGGGCCCTACCTCGCTGGTCTCGGCCACGGTGTGGAGAAAAACTGCTGGCCTGTTAACGCAGCCCATCTTTCCAAACATTAAACTCCACTCCAGCTGCTCTTGTTTGTTTTTTGCCTGTGGCGGCGGCTGACCCCAACGCGTAAAGCCTGGTGCTAAGTGGGTCCCCGTGGGAGAGGTTCACGGGTTACGGCTTTTTACCCCTGGCACAGCTGAGCTAAATGAGGTTCGGCAGCTTGTGAATTTTGCCCGTTTAGAGAATGGTTCATTTCTTCCCCGTTCACGAACAGGACAGCTGCGAGATCATCCAGCAGCCACCCTCCAGAGCCTTTTGCCTTCAGAAACGGGGGCTTCGCTTCGTTTCCCTCTCTGTGTGCATGCAGATCAATGTGGACAGAAAGAAGCTGCTCCTCATGATGGTAAGGGGACCTCCTAAGTCAGGGATTTGGAACTTGTGGTCCAGGGAAGGTTCCGTGGCTCAGCGGTAGAGCATCTGCCTTGCATTCAGAAGGTCCCAGGTTCAATCCTCGACATCTCCAGGTAGGCCTCTAGAGACCCCTTTCTGAAATCCTGGAGAGCTTCTGCCAACCAGTGTGGGCAGACTGAGCCGGATGACGGACAGTCCGATTTGGCATTTTTGATTTGTTTTGTTTCTTCGTCGCTTTTCATTCAAATCCTAAACCGACTTATACACAATATTCATTCATTCATTCATTCATTCATTCCTTATTTATTTATTTATTTATTTATTTATTTATTTAACTGATCTTCATCAACACAATACACACAATATTAATTCATTATTTTATTTATTTAACCGATCTTCATCAAGAGATCTTGGGGCAGTTCACGGAATAAAATAAAATAAAATAAATAAATAAATAAATAAATAAATAAATAAATAAATAAATAAATCAACAACAACAACAACAACAACAGCAACATGATAGAATGTAATAGCCCATCAAAAGTACAGCATAAAACATACGGGATAATTAACAGATTGCCCGTGAGGCAACACCGCTAACAGAGCAGCAACTGAAAAATAAGCTAAACATCACAATTAAAGCAAAAGTTGCACCATGTGATGAACAAGCAATACAGCCCTTATGAACTATAAAACAATATTAACAATGAGGAGCGTCTTGCCCATAGAGGCAAGTGGCGCGGGGCGCCGGGGCGCCAAGTTCTGGAGGGTGCCAGGGAAGAAGCGGAGGCTGGACGCACTGCCTCCTGGCATCAGCTCGCTGCCCTCGCCCACCTCGCTGAAGCAGCGCTGCACCCAGAGCCTGCACCTCTTCCTTTGCCAGAAGAGCCGCCCTCCAGCTGCTGCCCGCCTCCTCCAACCCCGCAAAGCTGCCAGCAAGGAAGGGGAGGGGGGGCATCGGAGGGATCTTTGCACCACGGATATACTTAAGACGGCCCTGTTAACAACATGAATAAAACAGCAGCCAAAATCACAAACTAAGCACTAAGTTCATGCACACCCCCTGCACACCCCAATGACTCATATCTACCACTGTTCAGCTCATTAAAACCCATATCCACATGACTCCTGTGGCAGCAACTCCCTTCTGAAAGCTCTTTGGGCTGGAGGTGGGGCGGCCCAGATGAAACCAGCCATCTTTGTTGGCAAACAAGAGTCTCTCTCCTCCGGAAGTAGTCCCCTTGCGAATGCTCCTAGAGCTGGACAGTGGGGCAGGTCAGGTGGAAAAAGCCATTGCCTGGTGGCCAACAGAGATTCTCTCTCTCCCTCTCTCACCTTACCTCATAAGGCAGTTTCCTGGTTTCCCATCAGCCCCAGTGAGCCTGGCCAATGGCCGGGGTGATAGATGTGCTCTAAGGGCAGTGGAGGGCCACATGTTTCCCATCTTTGCCTCAGTTCTGCTTGCCTGCTCTTCCTGTTGTACGGGAGGAGGGTTTTTCTTAAAATTCAAGCAAGCAAACAAAACCCGCACCCAATTCTTTATAGAACAGCGAGAGCACCCTTCTGGCTGCTGTAGCTCATTGTGGTGAGCTCTTGTGCTAGCAAGATTCCCACCCCCCGCAGAGAGGCTGGCTGTGCCTATTGTTCCTGCTGCCACCGCTGTGAGGCCACAGCTCCCGTTTGCTGCTTGAAAGAGGAGTTTGACAGAATAGCTTTACCTCTCAGCAGCGGGAGGCTGAGCCCAACTCCTTTGCCAGGCATTGGCAAGAAAGCTGGCGGAGGACCAGCTTGGGGAAGCTATTGTTCCTAGTTGGCTTCAAGTCTTTTCAGGTTGTATTAAACCCCTCCCCTTTGCTGAGCTGCTGAGCAAATGTAACATAAAGTGCGAAAGAGCCTTGAGAAAGCAGGAATGTTGCTCAGCTGAAGATTGTCCTGAAGGCAAGATCGTAGAATCTTGAAAGACCTACACTGGCTCCCAGTACGTTTCCGAGCACAGTTCAAAGTGTTGGTGCTGACCTTTAAAGCCCTAAACAGCCTCAGCCCAGTATACCTGAAGGAGCGTCTCCACCCCCACCGTTCTGCCCGGACCCTGAGGTCCAGCGCTGAGGGCCTTCTGGCGGTTCCCTCCCTGCGAGAAGCCAAGTTACAGGGAACCAGGCAGAGGACCTTCTAGGTAGTGACACCCGCCCTGTGGAACACCCTCCCACCAGATGTCAAAGGGAAAAATAACTACCAGACTTTTAGAAGACATCTGAAGGCAGTCCTGTTTAGGGAAGCTTTTAATGTTTAATATACTATTGCATTTTCATATTCTGTTGGAAGCCGCCCAGAGTGGCTGGGGAAACCCAGCCAGATGGGCAGGGTATTATTAATAATAATAATAATAATAATAATAATAATAATAATAATAATAATAAATGATAATAAATGATAATAATAATAATTATTATTCTAGATTTGGAAGGGACCCCAAGGGGCATCTAGTCCAACCCTCTGCAATGCAGGAATCTCAGCTGAAGCATCCGTGGCAGATGGCCACCCAGCCTCTGCTTAAAAGCCTCCAAGGAAGGAGAGTCCACCACCTTCCCAGGGAGTCTGTTCCACTGTCAAACAGCTCTTACCAGCAGAAAGGTCTTCCTGATGCTGAGTCGGAATCGCTTATTCCCTGTCGCCTGCATATGCCACACAAGAGCTTCCAGCAGGCAGTTTCAAAGTTGGAACAGAAACCCCGTGGATTTTTCACAGACCAAACTAGCTTATTCCTTTTTATTAGGTCCTGCTACTATCTATTGTATCGCTTTTTGACTGTCACAGACTTTTAGAAAGAGAAGCATCTCAAAATATATGTTAAATATGCAACTAAAGAAACTGCATGGGCACTAAGTGCTTTCTTGCATTTGCCTCTTGGAGGTGGTTGTTTTGTTTTGTTTTGTTCTGTTTTGTTTTACCTTTAAAAACTCACTGCATGGATTTGAGGAGGATACACTTATCCATGACGATTAGCCATACAGTGGTTCCTCGGGTTAAGAACTTGATTCGTTCCGGAGGTCCGTTCTTAACCTGAAACTGTTCTTAACCTGAGGTACCACTTTCGCGAATGGGGCCTCCTGCTGCCGCCGTGCGTTTTCTGTTCTCATCCTGAAGCAAAGTTCTTAACCTGAGGTACTATTTCTGGGTTAGCGGAGTCTGTAAGCGCCTGTAACCTGAAGCGTCTGTAACCTGAGGTACCACTGTATTAGGTAAAAAAAAATCCATATTCAGAGATGATGTACCCCCGGATATCGGGCCCTGCAGAAGTGCTGTTGCTTCCATGCTTCGCTCGTGCATGTCTCAGCGGTATCTGCCAGTACGGGATGCTGGTTTTGGTGGATCCTCGCTTTGGTCCAGCTTGATCCTTGACCCTTTGGAAGAAGGGTGGGCCAGAGCCTGGGGAGAAGCCAACAAGTGTACTTTTCTGGGTGTCATTCCTGTTCATAATGCCTGGAGGAGAATGCAGTCAAGGGGTTGCCAAGGAAGCAGGGGGGAGGAGGTGACTTATTTAGTGCATAGGATTCAAGGTCTTGCTGGCAGAAGAGGTTCGTCAAGCAGGCAACAGACATAACCAATGCGCTCCCTCCTAATGGTGTCTATGTAGATTGGAAAGCTTGGAGAACCAGCGTAATCCTAGGAAGATAGCTGCAGAAACAGCTCAGATTTCCACCTTGGTCCGATTTGGGCCCATCCACACCGAGGCTGGAAATATGGGTTGGGTGGATCTATGCAAAGCGCAATGCGTGTTTTGATTCTTCTTCCAGCTTATAAGTGGACCAGTGCTTGCTGCATCACCTCCAGCTCCCTTCTGCAGCACCGGTTGAAACCTAGGCAGGCTCCTGCTGTTGTGGGCAGGGCATCAGCTGCAAATGGAAATTAGTAACCTCCTGTCTCACAGGAGTATTCTGGAAATGCTTGAGGCTTTTGCAGGGCAGTTTGCGCATTTAAAAAGTGTTATGCAAACTGTCCTCTTGGTTTGCCTCGCTGTTTTTGCCCCCAAAGATACCCAGAAGCGGCTCGCTACGTTGGCTGCTTTATCATCTGTTTCGAAACTGGTCTGAATGGGAGATCCAGTGGCTTAATATTGCACAAGGGATGTGCTGGAGTGCGGGGGGAACTGCGCAGTTCCACTTGCCCCCCTTTGGCTGGGGGGCTGTCTTTGAAAGAAGGGGCTTGTGCCCCAGATGCAAAGCCCCTCCAAGCAGAGCGCTGCTCCTTCAGGAAGCGTGTGGTCCTGTCCCTCCACCTGTTTCTCTGCCTGACAAGTGACTGACAGCTCTCTCCCCAAAGCCTCTCCTCATCAATTATGAATTCAGTTGCCATCGAGACTGAGGGATTAAGGCAGCTGGAGGCTTCGCTTTCGCAGCCTGCCGTGCGAGGAGGCACCTGTACAGAGCTGGCAGCCCCGCGGCTCTCGGGCAAGGAGGAGAATGCCGCGATTCTGCCGGGCTGCCATTTGTGAAGTGGCCCCTTGGCAAACAGACCCACTCATCTCCTAGCAGCGCCCGTGTCCAGATCGGATCTTTCTTTTATTTCAAGGCTGATTAATCCCAAACATTGTACCGCTCTCCTGGCTCCACAATCTCAGCTGCTGCGCACACAAGGCACTTTTAAGACAGGGCTAGCGACCATTTGTTTCTGTGCCCAGGATGCGGGGTGTTTGAATACTGTTGGGGGGTGAAACCAAAGCTGTCAGTGAGAGCGTACAGAGCCCAAAGAGGGTCCCTTTTTCTCTCTCTTGCACCCCATTTTCAGTGTCTCACAAACATTTTCCACCCCCTTTTCTCTCTCTCCAACATCCCATTTTCTTTGAATACACACAAAACACCTTTTGAATGCATGCTCAAAACCTGAGCTCTTGCTTTTAACCCACCCTTTTATATCCGCAACCCACATAGCGAGAGTCCATTTGCCCCCCCCCCTTTCAATGTTACCTTGGTAATGGGAATTCTAAATGCTTTTAGGCTGCAGTCCAATACACCCCTGGGAGTAAGTCTCCCTCAGCTCAACGGAACTTACTTTTGAGTCGGCACGGATAGGATTGTACTGCTAGCAGTTTTGAATGAAGATTTGGGTGCCTTCGTTATGCCAGATGTCACCTTACATCATCTCATTTACTCCGGATGAAACAAGAAGAGGGATATGCAAATTGCTCTCCAAACATAAATGTGCATCTAAAGGTTTTTTGTGTACAGAGCAGGGCAGGATCATTCCATTATTTTTATTTTTTTGAATTATGAATGTGTCAAGGATTAATCCTGGGGCATTTTAAATTGTAGCACTTTCTTACATCTGGGATAACTCAGTCAGTAGAGCACAAGTCTCTTATTCTCAGGGTTATGAGTTTGGGCAAGAGATTCTTGCATTTGCAGGGGCGCTTTGACTAGATGACCCTCGTCGTCCTTTCCAACTCTGCAGTTCTACGATTCCCAGGAAGGCCAGCAGGAGCCGTAACCTTGTTTTTGAAGGCAGGTTTATTCAAGCACTCTATTGCTCTGAGATATTTATGTTGAGCTAGGCATGGCCATACTCGGCCCTCCAGATGTTTTGATTCCCACCACCCCTGACCACTGGTCCTGTTAGCAAGGGATGATGGGAGTTGTAGTCCCAAAAACATCTGGAGGGCCAAGTTTGGCCATGCCTGGCTTAAGCATTTATAATGGCCCTTTTATGAGTGTTTACTTTGGAAGTTTGTTCGTTGCAGCGTTCGCTGCGTCAGGTTTCTGTCAAAAAAGAAAACAAGTTTCTGTCAAAAAATAAAAGTGATATTGGTATGTGTACCCCCATCTCTGTATGCCCTTTTAGATCTAATAAGTATGGGCCCTGCCCCTTTCTCCTTACCCATCTCTCATCTTGGGAGTTAATCTTCCATTTTCGCCCTTTGTGTCTGAGCATCAGTCCAGGACTTCGCTCCTCCACACAGTGCAATACACAGCTTCTGTTGCACAGATTGCATCTCCTTTGCTTGCCAAAGCTATTTGCCCTTGCTGCCCAAACTCATTTTGGACAAGGTAATTGGTGTTCAAGGTGAAATCATGCAGATTATATGTTGGGGGGCCAAATGAACCTTGCAAATCAATAATGTTTAATGTCAATTTTCTGCAAACTTCCCTCGCAGTGTACTGTGAACAATCATAAGAGCTGCTAGACTAACTCCTCTAAAGGTCTCCTGTGTCCTTAAATAGTGTATACAAGAGGAGGGAGTTTTAATAGGCACAGATTTTCCAGTCATGATCTTGCAGTGGTGGGAATAGTTGCTTTTCTCCCCCACCCGCAAATCCTCCAATTATCTCGCTAAAGGCCAGGGTGCCCTGTTTTGTTCTGAAGATGACTACAGGAAATGAGTTGCCACTCAAGACATAGGAGTTCTGACCCTTTCATATGTAGCTTTGGCAAATTAGTTTCCTAGCAGGCAGTTGTGCATGGAGACAAAAAGGTTTCACCTGTGATATTTTTGCATTTTGAAAGCTCAGGAGCCTTTTAAAAAAAGAAAGTTGGGTCCAGTTTGAACAGAACTACCTTTTGCACATGACATCTATGTAATCTTCGGTGTTATCCTTGTCAGAACATTCTACAACTGTTCATCCATTGCAAACACAAGAGGAAAGCATCTTGCACCAGTTTAATGACTGCCACGGAAACTGCCGTGACTTTTGAAGGCTGTAACTTACTTCATCAAGTGCACATCTACTTGTCATGTTTATGGAAATAAGGTTTGAAAGATGGTGACAAAGTATACACAAATGCTTTAAAAGCACAGATCTATTAAGTTATTAAAATGTCAATTCTAATTGGTTTGGAGTTCTGGGGGTTTTTTTAAGACTCGAGTGGTGCTTTTTATACTTTAAATCATGCACAAAATCTTTTCCTCCAAGAAGTGAAGGTGGCCACCAGTTTATAAGACTTAAAAAAAATTAAAAAACTAAGACAACTTTATGGAGGAATGGACTACCAAGGGTACTAACCACAGCAAGTAAACAAAAACAAAAACACTTCCATGTATACAAGTAGTATATCTGTGATTATCCATATGCTAGGGACTAGCAACAGGAGATGCATACAAGCTTAATGCACTGCTTGTGAAGTCCCAGGCTGCCTGGAAGCAGGTGGACAAAATCTTGTGTTCTTACATACAATGTGGCTTATGATTCCAGACTAATATTGCATAATAAATCCAATATGTCCGACATCTCTGGCTTATTGTACATCACATTCATGCAAACGGTGCACAAGGTAGGTTCATTGCCTGTCCCCTAAATGAACAAATTAGCTGCAGCCTTCTCACTAATTATGCATTTCGAGTGAAGCACTCGGTCCTGAGCCAGTTGCTCACCTCTGGCAAACCATCAACATATGACAGATGGATGCAGGCAGCTGCCAGAGAACTGGATAGCCAGAAACCAACTGGACGTTTTATATATTTTATGTATATTTCATATATACATTTCTTCATGGAAGTAAAATTTGATGGATTGGATTTATATGCCACCTTCTCCAAGGGAACGTAGTTCTCCCTGTCCATTTAAACCCCACGACAACCTTGCGAGGTAGGTTAGGCTGAGAGGCAGTGACTGGCCCAAGGTCACCCTGTGAATTTCCTGGCAGAGTGGCGGTCTGAACCCTGTTCTCCTGGGTACTAGCCTGACACACTAACCACTAGGCCGCACTGAACGTTATGTGTGATGTAGGGATTCCTCTAGGTACTTAAAAGACTCTGGGTATATGCTGATATAGGGACGCGGGTGGCGCTGTGGGTTAAACCACAGAGCCTAGGACTTGACGATCAGAAGATTGGGGGTTTGAATTCCCATGACGGGCTGAGCTCCCATTGCTCAGTCCCTGCTCCTGCCAACCTAGCAGTTCAAAAGCACGTCAAAGTGAAAGTTGATAAATAGGTACCGCTCTGGCGGGAAGGTAAACGGCGTTTCCGTGTGCTGCTCTGGTTCGCCAGAAGCGGCTTTGTCATGCTGGCCACATGACCCAGAAGATGTACGCCGACTCCCTCGGCCAATAAAGTGAGATGAGTGCCGCAACCCCAGAGTCAGTCACGACTGGACCTATTGGTCAGGGGTCCCTTTACCTTTTATATGCTAATAAACATATGTGCGCCTTTATATCTGAGCAAATCAAGGTACTGCGTGGCAACGTGTCTGTGTCCCTGATGGGGCCTGGATGCACAGAAACCCTGTAAGCAAACTAAAACGGTTTTAGAAAAAAAGGGGAAAGCCAGGCTTAGCGGGACCCAGCATAAAAAAGCAGCCTCAGGCCCCCTGGCCCCTGACGATGGTTGCACTCTGGGGGCAGCTTTCTCCATGTTGTACCACCCAAACAAATACTGTCTGTACATGACACTGCCTACCCTTTTAAGGAGAAGTATACTGCATGCCAGCGGCCGGCTGGAAAGGGAGCAGTCCAGAAAAGCAGCTTCTCTTTGAAGAATTGCTGTGTTTCGTTTTGTTCTTAAAGGGAAGGAGCTGCAGTTCTGTGGCAGGCCCCATGCTTGGTATGCAGATGGCTCCAAGATCAACCGCAGGCATCTCCTGGTAGGCTGGGGGGGGGGGGGAATTGTGTTAGAAACCCTGCAGATCAGGACAGGGAACCTCTGGCTCTCAAAAGTTACTGGGCTGATTGCCACTAGCCCAAACCGAGCCAATGGGGCCAATGGTCTGCAATAGCTTCCTAGGATGTTTTCATTAGTTTCCTAGCCTGCCTTTGTTCCATCATGGAATGCTACTGAGATTATTATTATTATTATTATTATTATTATTATTATTATTATTATTAATTTATACCCCGCCCATCTGGCTGGGTTTCCCCATCCACTCTTCCAACAGAACACTAAAATACAATAACCTATTAAACATTAAAAGCTTCCCTAAACAGGGCTGCTTTCAGATGTCTTCTAAAAGTTTGGTAGTTATTTTTCTCTTTGACATCTGGTGGGAGGGCATTCCACAGGGCAGGTGCCACTACCGAGAAGGCCCTCTCCCTGGTTCCCTGTAACTTGGCTTCTCGTAGTGACGGAACCACCAGAAGGCCCTCGGAGCTGGACCTCAGTGTCCGGGCAGAACGATGGAGGTGGAGATGCACCTTCAGGTATACTGGACCCAGGCTGTTTAGGGGTTTAAAGGTCAGCACCAACACCTGGTCCTTCAGAGGCACAGTTACCCCAATCAGGACCAGGGAGTCCTCCACACCCACCCACCTCCAGTACTTCTGTCTTGTCAGGATTCAACTGCAATCTGTTAGCTGGGAAGCCCATGAGCTGGGTGGGGATAGTGGATCGCTGCAAAAGGAAATGGGTGCTAGCTAAGCAAGAGGCGAATCATCCGAGATCCAGGAAGGAACAATAAAGGAGCACAAGGGAGTTGTGTGAGACCAGAGCTCTGGGTTAGTGGGCAAGAGCATTCCTCGCCAAAGCGATCTTCCACATGCCGGACATCGAGCCAGCACAAATTAAAGACAGGTTACAGAAAACAGGGTGGGGGAAGAGCCATGTTTGCACTGTACAAGCATGCAAGCATCATAGCAGCCTCTTGCATGCAATTTTTTAAAAAAAATGATCTAGCCTGCTAGGGGCTGTCAGACGGTGGTGGTGAGCATTTCTCTGCTGGGTGAAAAGCAGGCGGCTTTCCTTTTGGTAGCCGGCTTGGTTTCTATGCTAAAAAGCAGAGGAGGAAAGGAGCATCTCGCCAGCATGCCTTGACACCTAGAGCTACCAGGCAAGTGCCTGAATGCAAGGCTGCCTGTGTTGCAGATGTGGCATCCACTGTGTGTGAAAGGAGAGTCTCACAGTCTCTTTAGATGGTGTTTGCTGCTTTTAGCTTTTATGAATGAAGATTTGGACCTAGTGGCACAGGATCATAGAACTGTAGAGCTGGAAGGCACCCCTGCAGTGCAGTTCCTTCATCCACGTCCCAGTCCAGCCCTGCTATGCCACAAGGGCCTGAAACAGAGGTTGTAAAAAGCCAAGGCCGGCAGCCCTCCTGTTCCTTCAGTTCTGGCTGATGAGTGAGCACAGCAGTAGTGCATCTGCTTTTCAGGCAGGAGGTTCCAGGCTGAACCCCTGGCCTCTCCAGCAGGGCTGGGAATGCCCCCTGCCAGAACCCATGGAGAGCTGCTGCCAGTCAGTGCAGACAATATGGAGTTCGGTGGACAAAGCCAGCTTCCTATGTTAAAAAAAAAAAAAAGGTGGAGAAGGTATGTTTCTTCATGTGCTCCGCCATCTCTGGGTCTTTGGGGTGGGATTGCACCGGCCTTCAGGAAAGAGATGTTGTTGTTTTGTTCCAGCAGCGTCTTTCCTTGGGTTTTCTCCGCTTCTCAGAAAAAAAACCCCACCAAAATACACCACCCCGCTCCGTTTATGTAATTGTTCCATATAGGATTTTTTTTTAACCATTCAGAAAATGGAAATGTTAAAATTCCCACTAAACAGAACGGGATGATGGGTGAGTGCGGGGTAGGGAAGGAAGGAGAGGATCCGGGAGAGGAGAGGCCGTCGCATTTCGAGGCGGAGGGGCTTTCGGCCAGCTCGGCGCCGCGCGCTCCCCGCCTTCCCGGGGCTCCGGGCGCCGCTGCCCAGCGCCTGTCCCGAGCGCGCTGCTGCGCCCGGCGGAGAAAGAGTTAAGGCAGAGCGCGCGCGGCGTGTGTGGCGGCGGCGGCGGCCGCGTCCCACCCCTCCTGCCCGCCGCCCACCTCTCCCCCTTCCTTCCTCCCCCTGCGCGGTATAGAGGAGCTCGCCGAGAGGGGAGAAGCTGGATCGGAGCAGGGGAGCCGCGAGAAGAAGGCGCGAGGAAGGCGCCATCCCCTCCCCTCCAACAACACCCCGGCGCGCCTGCAGAGTTCGGACCGCGCAGTCCGGGGAGGTGAGCGCGGCGCGCGGTGCTGCCCGGGGCCGTCGGGTGGAGAACTCCGATCGCCGGACTGTGGCGTCCAGGAGCCCTGCGGTGGCCGGGTGAGTGAGTGGGGAAGGGGGCGACTCCTCCGACTCCTCTGCAAAGTTTTTCCTGGGCAAGCCGAGAGAGGCCGCAGGGAGCCCGGGAAGGCTGCGCGTCCCCAAGCCGGAGAGAGGCGAGGGGGCGCAGGAGCCGGAGCTTGGCGCAGCGCGCCTCCTTCTGCGGCCATTGGGTGTGTTTGGGGGGAGCCCCCGCGACTCCCTCGAGCTGCGGCGGCGGCGCACGCCCCGGAGCCGGCCCAGCCCTTCCTTCAGCCGCCCGGGGCTGCGAAGTCTCCGCGCCGTCGAGTAAAGCTGCGAGGCGAGCCGGAGATCAGCCGCCGCCTGCCAACAACCGACGCGGCGCAGTTCTTCCCCGGTGTGTCGCCCCCTAGTCTACTTTTCCTTCTGTCCCGCCCCCTGGGGAGATGTGTGGGTAGCGCTGAGAACTGAGATGGGCTTAGGAGGCCTGTATTCAGCGCCGTGCCGGCCGTGTCCCTGAGCACGTGCAGAGTGCTCTTGCCAATTCTTCCGTGCTGTTAGGTAGCTTGAGCCTCTATATGTTGGCAAGGAAGGAAGATCTACTGCAGCCAGGTAGGTTGTTACACCGGGGACTGTGAAGACGGGATTGGAAGGGAAAAGATTGGAAGGTGAGAAATGATATGAACAATAAAGGAAAGCTCAGGAGGAAACTCCTGTTTGCCTTCTTAACCAAGCTAAAATGTTGTTGCCCACCTGCAACCCCTACCTCTTGCTAAACTCTTTGCCAACCCGGACTGCAATTTCGTGACCACTAGTCCTGATGGTCATGCTCTCCCTCCCCTCTTGGAGGTTGCCTCTGAACTGCTGGACATGGCAGGTGAGCAGCCCTCAGGTCTTCCTTGCTGGCTAGCCGCAGTGCAAACAGCACATAAAAAGAGCTTGCAGGATCAGGCCAATGGCCCAGCATCCTTTTCTCACGGTGGCTGGCCAACCAGGATACTGGACTGGTTGGTGTTTTTCTTACACTGGCTTAATAGCGGTGCACCAAATATCAGGAGTTTTCTGTCTTATTTAACCCCTCCAATGCTTTATTTTTAATGCCCATCCCTTCTATAGTGCGTCCCCTTCAGACTTTTGTTTTCCCTCAAACTCCTGGGGAGGAGAGCTTCTCTTCCATTAGCCTAACAGCTTGCTCTCACTCGCCCTGACGAAGCGCCCGGTTGCGTCAGAGCAACGGCTGCCCAGTCTGGCACCCGGATCCCTACACTCGCCAGTCAGACGCCTCGGGGACTGGCCCACCAAGCACGGTACAAAGCCCCCTCCCTTCCTTGTGCACCCCCTAGCAAGGGGCACCCAGACACAAACGGACTCTGATCCCGGAGAGAGAGTATATTGCCATCGTGACTTTCTTCTCCATGATACCGTCTGATCTCTCTAAAGCTGTCTAAGTGACTGGCTGTCACAGAATTGGAGACAACGTGTTCTGTCGTTTTAACTGTGTGCCATGTGGACAAGTACTTCTTTATATCTGCCCTAAAGCGTCGTTGGCTGAGCCCAGTTCTTCCGCAATGCTTCGTTTGAATAGATGAGACTCTTCTCAAAGAGGACTGCAACAGAAAGAAGTGAGTGGATCCCATCGAGGGTCACTCAAGACACCTGTTGATGTGAGCATTCATCCTGATTTGTTTCCACCATTGAAGCAGATGTCATTCCACACTTATCCGTGCATTTCTTCTTCACTCTGGCAAAAAGTATTATCTTTTTGGAGAAGCGGGTTTGTTGAACCAGACCTCCTGATCAGCTGTAGTTGTCGTACAACCTGAATTTCCTGGTGTGTGCTTGAATCCTGCCCCCAAAATAGCAGCACTCTGGAAGTGAGTAACCTAATTGGGTTACTCAATTGGGTTGTGTTTTTATTCTTTTTTTCTTGGGAGGTGCCCACCCTGGCTGGGGCAAACAAGTCAGATGGCCGGCATATAAACATTATTATTATTATTATTAATGAATGCATCAGGCTGGGCGGAGATGGTTGCAGCTTCTCATTGGCCTCAGCCTACAGCCTCACACAGCACAGTGCATTAAGCCGTTCAGTGATCTTGGTTGGAGAAGTGTGATCAGAAGCAGTGCGGACAGCATGCATCAGTTCAGCCTTCTGAATCCATCCGACGATGAAGTCTTGGAATTTACACAGCCTCAGCTCTGGTCCTTGGGGCAAGAAGTGGGGCTCCAGGCAGTATATAAATAGCTAGTCGTTGCACTGTTTGAAGCCCACCCCTTTGGGAAAAATAGGGATTTTAAAAGGCATGGATGTCCATTCTAGCTTGTATTTGTTGCGTGCTGTGCTGCTTCCATTCCACTGCATTTCGGCTTCCGAGAAAAATTACGATAGTCGTCTTGCTGCCCATTGCGGCAGAATTTTATGTAATTACTTACGTTATCATTACGTTTATTTAACACAATGTATATACCCCTTGATTGCAGCAAAACCTCCAAGTGGTTTACAAGAAATATTAAAATTATCAATAAAAAACCCAGTTTAAAAGATTAATAAATAATTTAAATTAACAGCAAAAGAGATTAAAATTTGACAGCTTCTGTGTGTCTGGATATGCTTGCCTAAACAGAAATGTTTTAAGCTTTAAGCAAAGCCTTTCTGGGGTCAAGAGGCAGGGAGTTCCAAAGTGTAGGTAATGCCATGATGGATTACTTGCAAATATGGAACGAGTATTACGTGGCTCCTGTAACAGGGCCAGTTCCATTAATTTCGGAGCAACAGAAGCGCAGCGGAAATGGGGATGATTAATTAGGTATCGTTGGCAGACCGAAAACATCAACAACGTCAAATAGCAACTGTGTTTGCTGGATCGGTTTCCGTTCCGGACACAGGGCAAATAAGCAGACACTGGCAATTGCTGCTCCCGTTTCCGTCAGAATTCTCTGACATCTCTATTACAAACCATCAAGCACTGACATGCGTTATTATCTGCTTGAGAGTCACAGAGTATATGTTGAGAATTAAGGAGCAGTGTGGCACAGCCGTGTCGCCGGAAGATTAGTACTGTACCAGACTTTTCTAGTATTGTTTTTGCTGACTCACAGACTGTCACCATTTTCCAGCAGGATTCCATCACATACCGGCAAATTGTGGTTGTGCAATTTCAGTTTGATGGGGAGAATCTTGTGGAACAAACGTGCTTCCCTAAAAGATCGGGGTTTTTTTGCGTTAACAAAAGCGCAAGGAAAGTGCAGGATGTTCCTTGTTTTGACACAGCATCGTCTAACCTCCCTGGAAACCAATCAAGATAAATAAACAGCAGGTGGCCTGGAAATGCTCTCGGAGAAGGACCACCACAAGGGAACATAGAAAGAAGCAAAGGCGGGTCTGGCTGGTTTCATCTCAATAATAATTTATTATTTATACCCCGCCCATCTGGCTGGGCCTCCCCAGCCACTCTGGGTGGCTTCCATAGCAATCAAAAATACAGTAAAATATCACACGTTAAAAACTTCCATGAACAGGGCTGCCTTAAGATGTCTTCTGAATGTCAAGTACTGTAGTTGTTTATCGCTTTGACATCTGCTGGAAGGGCGTTCCACAGGGCGGGCACCACTACCGAGAAGGCCCTCTGCCTGGTTCCCTGTAGCTTTGCTTCTCGCAATGAGGGAACCGCCAGAAGGCCCTCGGTGCTGGACCTCAGCGTCCGGGCAGAATGATGGGGGTGGAGACGCTCCTTCAGGTATCTCAACCCTGGACCCAGAGATTAGTTTGGCCCTTGGGTGTGTTTTCAGAGCCAGAGTTTGGCCTTAGAGTCTTAGAATCGCAGAGCTGGAAAGCGCCCTGAAGAAATACAACCTTCTTCAATGCAGGAATATGCAGCTTTCCCATGTGGGGATCCAACCTGCAACATTCGCGTTACCAGCACCGTTCTCTTACCAACTGAGCCATCCAGGCCTTGGAACATGCTTTGCAAGGAAAGGAATGCCTGCTTTGATCACGTGCACAATATATCTCTGCCGTGCATCTGAGGATTGAGGGAAAGGCTTCAAGGAGAAAGGATATATGCAGTGTTCCCCGCAGGGGTTGAAACCCAGCGCTTCTTGTTACAAATTAAGTGCTGGTCGATCAGATGGCTGACCTATCGGCTGCCTGCAGTCGCTGTCAAGTTGGCTGAGGTCTTAATTGCAAGCCCGTTGGTGTCTTACCCAAAAATGGAAGAGGGGGTGGCGATTGGAGAGAGAGCAATCCCCAGCTCTTTGGAAACATGCCTGTGCAAAGTGGCTTCCTCTACCCAGATCCTAAGCAAAACCTGTTATTTCACTGCCACATGTTCCACCGTGGAACGTATTTCCCAGGGAAGGGGTTTAAGATTAGAGTGCTGTGCTTTTCATAATGAGCCTTTGAACCGCAAAACAGTAAGAAGAGCTGGGGATTAGCTAGCATGTGCCCGCGCCACCCCCGGCCACATGGACACAGTGCGCAGAGCGAGGTACTTTTAGAGTCTGGACTGAACGCTCCTGTCCTTTCTGCTTCGATGGCAAATATGTATTGCGTGGCAAGTCCCCTCCCCCATGAGAAATGAAGACACTGGACACATTATTTAAGGTTAATGGGCATAAAAAGGCCACAACTTTATTGATTGCAGAATTGAAAGGTATTGGCCTTAGGCATTGGCTCCTATCGACTACCTGGCATGGAGACTGGGAAGGGTTATCCACAAGCCATGGGAGTCCTGTTGAAGTACGCCAACTAGGATCCCACGGGTGTCACTGCTCGGGGGCCTGCTGGAGGCCCTTACCTCCCTAGGTTTCGGACAAGGCAACGCCCCCCGGAGTCCTCTACCAGACTACCCTTTTCATTGGGGGGAGGTGATGGCGCTTCCTTCCCCCCATTCATTTGCATAGCAATTCAACCCCCTGCCAATGCCTAACCGCCAATACCGCGAAAGTTGTGACGTTTGCTACGAGGTAGGCGAAAAAACCAAAAGGCTAGAAGTGCGCCAAATTGGAAAAATTCCTACCAGGCCCCTTGCGGCGACCAACCGGAGTCCATAGCAAGGTCATAGCTAGCTAATCGTAAAGGGTGGGTGGAATGGGAAAAAACCGCTCAGCTGGAAAGGGGAAAGAGGGCAATCCCCGGGCGTGCCTGGCCTTAAATAGGCTAGGCCCCGCCTCCCCAGCCCGCTGATTGGCGGGCAGGGTCGAAGGCACGCCCGGGGATTCCCTGTTCACGCGGGGGCAAAAGGCCAGCCCCCGCGTGTGTGGGAGGGGTTAACCCACAACCCCCTCTTCTCCGTAAGCTCATAAATGGCTTTACTTCAAAACATACGAAATCCAGCTCTTCTGCAATCGGGTGCCCTGCTGCTTATTCTGCTGATTGTAGGAGACTTGATTCAGTCCACCCTTAAAAGGCAAAGCTGGGATAGCTCAGTTGGTAGAGCACGAGGCCCTTGATCTCAGGGTTGTGGGTTTCGGCCCCGTGTTGGGCAAAAGATTCCCGCATCGCAGGAGATTGGACTAGATGACCCTCGTGGTCCCTTCCAACTCAATGATTCTGTCCACCTAATTTCACCCTTTCCAAAACAATTTGCGGACCTTCGAAATTTGCCTTCCAAATTCCAAATTTGCCTTCCACCCTTTCCAAAACAATTTGCGGACCTTCTGTGAATTTCGCAATGCTGTTCTGCAATCGGTGGGTGCGTACTGAAATCTTTAGATGAAAGAAAGGTGTCCATAACTGTCAGAGTGGGGGGGATTGCTTTGCAAAAAATATATAAATATGTGTGTATTGGACAAGATGGCATGCCAACCTTTGTAATATTACGAGGAATTTGCACTAAAAGGCAGGTGAATTTTCACAAGAATCGTTGTTATTTTTTAAAATGACAAAATGAACTCAAGATCGGGGAGGAGAGGAAGAAACCGAGAGCATCCAAAATGGACAGATTGGCTCATCCCTGGCTGAGGGGGGCTCTGCACATCTGCTCCAAGGTCCCACCTTGACAATGCCATTGCACATGCGCACACTGAGAGGTCACATTCCTGTTCAGGAAGAGGCTCTCCTCCTCCTCTCTTGATCCTGTCCCTCAAACATCACTAATTAACCAGATACTCTTCTCCTGCCCCCTTTTAATTCATGTGTTCGAATGAATTCCTGCGTTCCTGTTTGCATCCTTAGTTCCTAACATACCAGATCATGGTGAATCCCTTCTCCTGCTCCCGCCCCCGCCCCCAAAATGAATTTTCCTCCTTCTATTGTTTGTTTACTTCTCCCAGCATAATCCCAGAGCGGTTTCCAAGAATGCACAAAGTACAATATTACATACGTTAGAAACGACTCGGCTAATACAAACAAGCAAGAAGACAAGAGCAGGGGAACAAGGGAACCAAAGGATGCCTGGGAGAATGGCATAGTTTTCCCTTGCCACCAGAGTCTCCATCATGCAAGCTGCCCAGGGGGGAGGCCTCTTTTGAACTGTAGGGCAGATGGCTGTGCCCTCTTTGTGCCTTTGCTACAGTGCCTGCCTTTGCTCGGTTGAGTTCGATCTGTTTCGTCGGGAGCATGTAGCCGGTGTTTTGCTGCTGCTGCTCTTCTTCCCATCATATGCGTCTCTCTTTTTCTGTGTTTTAAGGGAGACGGATGCCCCTAAAGATGGCCTGTACATGTCCCCTATGCCATGGGATAGTGTTAAAAGGGTGGGTTATTATAAATCCATTTAGCATTATGAGGTACAAAGACACCGTCTTCCTTGCCCTGGCTACTGAGTTGAAGAGCAGGGTAGATGCCGCTCTCAATAACAGCAACAAACTTGACATCTTTCCGCAGGGCCTGCAAGACAGAGCTGTTCCACCAGGCCTTTGGCCAGGGCACAGCCTGACTCCCTCCTTTGGCAATCTTCACAGAACTCTAGCTCAATAGTTGCCATCACTTTGATTTGAATTTTCTAATGAAATGATTTTAGAATGTTGTATTATTTTATTGTTGTTAGCCACCCTGAGCCCGGCTTCGGCTGGGGAGGGCAGGATAATGTATTATTATTATTATTATTATTATTATTATTATTTTGTCAGAAAGCCACAACAATGCACTGCTGTGCCCTCAACCTTTGACCTGCCCAGCCACTGCACAGCACTTGCCTTGCTTGGCAACTCAGCGGCTCTGCATGGAGGAATGTCGCAGAACGGTGTTCTTGTCGGATCTGGTGCTGAAAAATCTCTTCCCCTCTCAGCTAGGATTATGTGTGCCCTGTTAATCTGTGCCCTCGGTCTCCCCTGTTTGCTTAACATGGCGTCTTGAGCATCTTTGCTCTCAAGCATCTAGTCCTCATGTTTGTGGGAAATATGTAACTCGGATCAGTATTTGGCATGGGCTCAAAGGAGGGTAGGCAGGAAATGGTTTTGAAAGCGGTCAGGGGCTTCAGTCCCCTTTGGCGTTCTCTTTGGTTCCTCTAGGTCTACTCGTGGTTCAAGCCCATGCACGGACAACTTTGGGCAGGATTCCTGCATTGCATTGGGTTGGACTAGATGACCCTCAAGGTCCCTCCCAACTCTACAGTTCTGTGAATATTCCATACCTTTATCTCCCAGTTCTGCTAATCTGCACCTATACCTCTTCCTCTGTGCCCTTCTCCTGCTCCCCCTCATATTCTGTTATCGCCTTTTGCTTTTCCAGCTCTTGTTTTACAATTCCAAATTATCCACTAATCCATATCTCGGAAGCAGACATTAATATGCAAATCATGCACTTATCACTGACTTGGTTTGCATAGGGGGGTAGGAATTTCTGCGGATAGGGAAAAGAGGCCTCCCTCTCCCTTTCGCGTTATGTTGACGCTTGGCTCCCTCACCTTCCTTTACCTGTAGTGAGCGTGATCCTTCAAATCAACTGAGGCTTAATCTGGCTCAATTTAATAAAAAAGGAATTTTCTGCCGGCTTAAGGCTGAATCCTCTGGTCTCCCTTTGTGGGATGAGATGGTTAAGGTGCCAGCGGCAGAATTATCGCGGCCAGCCTGCACGTCCTGTCTTGCGAGAGAGAGAGAGAGAGAGAGAGAGAGCGCCACTGGGGTTTAGCTTCCTTTTTTTTTTTTAAGATACAGATTCCAAACTCTTGGCTGCTTGCACTGAACTGCAGGGGTAGCCAGAGCTGGGGATTGCTGAGTCAGCAGTGCTAGCAATGCAGTCGAAAGCCTCTGCATCAGAGCAAGGCAAAGTGTGGCCGGACACCTTCTTCAGACGGCTGCACCCTGTTCAGCTCCATCGCCAGCCCCGCAATCTTGCTCTACAGCTGCGTAGGGTGTGCAGGGTCCATGGGAGTGGGCTGTTGTTGTCCAGCAAGGGAGCAGCATGAGCTAAAGGTCTGGATGGTAGGATCGGAGGCTGCTCTTGAAGTATGGTGCTCAAAGCCGGTATTGCCCTGTGTTTCAGCAAGGTAGGCAGTCTCAGATCTGAAGCGAGAGTGCCCGCGTACATGATGATAAATATTCAAGCGTGCAACGCAGGGGTTCTCAACGGGTGTGGCGGGAGAGGGTGGCAAGTGTGGCAGGATAAATTCAAGGGCAACCAGAGGAACGTGCACACCTTTCAGCGTAGCATAGTATCAAAGTTAATTTTTTCACTTGCAGAATTTTGGAAAGGATCCATGTTCTCATTGTTTTTTATACTTTTTGGGTGTCTCACAAAGTTGTCGTGTTCTGTGTTAAGAACCAGTCCCTGCTAGCGATCGTTTTCTCCTGATACATTTCTTACCAATAAAAACATTGGGTGCGACGTGAGCAAATTTTTTATTCTGAAAGTGTGGCCCAGGGAAAAGAAAGTTTGAGAACCGTTGCTGTAAGGAAACAGCCACGCATTGATTTATTTATTGTGGCCTCAGTGCCCGCTAGAATATTGGAGTGCCTCAGTTCACGTCAGAAGTAGCTGAGCCAGCTCCCTTCCTAAAGGATGGATGGATGAAATGGGAGTTTGTGCAAATCAGGGGTTGTCGCTTCCCCCTTTCCCCCAAGGGCTGCCTTTCCGCACATCCATTTCCAAATGATGTTTAAGGGACGCGGGTGGCACTGTGGGTTAAACCACAGAGCCTAGGACTTGCCGATCAGAAGGTTGCCGGTTCGAATCCCTGCAACAGGGTGAGCTCCCGGTGCTAGGCCCCTGCTCCTGCCAACCTAGCACATCAACGTGCAAGTAGATAAATAGGTACCACTCCAGCAGGAAGGTAAACGGAGTTTCCGTGCACTGCTCTGGTTCGCCAGAAGCGGCTTAGTCATGCTGGCCACATGACCCGGAAGCTGTACGCCAGCTCCCTTGTCCAATAAAGCGAGATGAGCGCCGCAACCCCAGAGTCGGCCACGACTGGACCTAATGGTCAGGGGTCCCTTTACCTTTAATAATGCTATATATTTCTTTTCTTAATAGGGTAACATAGTTTCTACATACAGCAGCCTTTCTCAGGGATGTCCAAAGTATACACCATTTACAGCCAGGATAGATTCGTTGTCCAGGTAAGTACTTATCCTTTAGAAGTTTCTCACCACCTACAAAGAATTGTAGAGTTGGAAGGGACACTGAGGGTCATCTAGTCCAGTGTTTCCCAACTTTGAGTCTCCAGCTGTTTTTGGTTCACAACTCCCATTATCCCTAGCTAGCAAGACCAGTGGTCAGGGATGATGGGAATCGTAGTCCGAAAACAGCAGGAGACCCAAGGCTGGGAAACACTGATCTAGTCCAGCCCTCTGCAATGCTGGAATGCAACTAAAGCCCCCATGACAGAAATGTAGTTTTAATTATTTGTAAGATAATTTTGTTCCCCAGTGACTGCAGTTCAGAGCATAGCTGTCAACTTACAGATTTGAAAATAAGGGACCAGCAGCCTCAAAAATAAGGGATCAGCAGCCAAAATAAGGGATTTTCCAAGCACAGGTATGTTCAACCTCTGAGCCCCTCCGAGCCAAAGGCAGAAAGCCCAGCCAGCAGCCAAATAAAGCCTCAAGCGGTGGTTCCCACAGCGCAGCAACCCGGCAAAGGGGATGCAGCAAGGAAAACCACCGTCACCACTCCGCTGGGAAGCGCTGAGCAAAGGTGAGTCCCCAGGCAACGCGGCCGATTTGATCGGCACAAGGCATGCAAGCTCCACCCCCCAGTCGTACTTCGACTCCTTATCGGGTGAGCAATGCAACCAAGCAACACAGTTGGAGCCTCTCTCCTCCCTGGCCGGCAGGGAGGGAGGGAGAGGAGCTGCTTCCTTTGAAACCCGGGAAATTTAAGGGACATCATCAATAAGGGACAGCAGCGGGACACAGCGCTGGGATAAGGGACTTTCCCGCCAAATAAGGGACGGTTGACAGCTATGGTTCAGAGGTACATTGCTTCTGAACTTGGAGGGTGTGTTTGACTGGTAGCCCTTGATAGATAAAGTTGTCTTACACCAAGTCAGACTTTGGGCCCATACTATGCAGTATTAAGGAACCTTTTCTGGCCAGTGGCCCAGATCCTTATCGTCTCACCCCCCGGATGGTCAAATTTGACAAGCTGTCGATCACCTGACACCATACTGTCCGCACTACAAAGCACATCACAGGCTGCTTGAAAGCCCTTTTTGCAATCCTTTGGTGCTGCGATTTCAACCTGCAAATTTCAGGGGCTCAGAAAGCATCATTGGACTGTTTGCAAAAGGGCTTTCAAATAGCCCTGCGCTGTTCTTTGAACCTCCAAAACCCAAAGGTTTCAAGAGCAGCGCAAGAGCTGTTTCCAAAAGGGCTTTAAAGAGCAGCTCAGAGCTGTTTGCAAAAGGGCTTTCAAACCGTTTTTTTGCACTGAGCTTTGGCTATGTGCGCTTGCTCCGAGCCGGAGAGCATGTAGAGCCATACTGAGCAGGATTTAACCCCTCGCTTACCAGCCCCAAACCTCCTAATGACCACTCCTTAACATAACTGCAGTATATGAGGTGGTATAAGAAAGTTTTATAAATAAATATGCACCATTGAAATAGCCTGCTATCCTAGGTTTAAATCCCAGTTTAGCTCTATGGGTGGTTACATATGCTGCTGCATAGCTTTCCTTTCCTCATCTTTTACAGGCTCTTGCAGAAGCTCCTTTAACTAGTTTTCTAGCAACTGACTCCAGGCCCTTTTGCCGCATAACTCTCTAGCCCGCTGAGCTGTGGCTTCTCGCAAATGAGATGCTGCAGCTGCGGTACACCTGGGAACAAATGCCAGGCAATGTTGGGGGGCACCCAGTTCTTGTTCAATGCGATTATGGCGTTGCCTCCTGATTAACCCCCCCCCCTTTCTCAACAGTTCTCAAGAGCCAGCATGTGCCCAGGTCCCTTGGGTGCTGAAGATGGCAAAATAAGTGCCTTCCCTTCCGTCTCCTTAAGAGCCCTGGAAGACCCCCCAGAGGCAAAAGCTATTTCTGATCTGGGGACTGGCTATCAATATTTCATGCCTGGGTTGCTGAATTATGCAGCTCTTGGCTATTAAGCTACTAGAGATCCTAATTTTTGCGGGGAGGAAGATAAATGAGCTGTAGAGTCCTGGTACTTGACAAGATTTAAAAGGGGGAGATTTATCGCTCAAATTAAAAGCTCCAGGTGGGGGCACGGAGCGCGGTAGGGTCTCCGTGGTGGCATGGGGAACCAGGCCTGAGATTCCCAGAGTCTCAAAGGCAGCTGCTGCTGCCACCTCTCTGCTCTCTTTCTTCATCTCACAATGATATGACAAATTGCCTTCAAAGCCAGCTTCGCTCGGGTCTCCCTGATGGCTTCAGCTGAGGAGCTCGTGACAGAGGAGGGACCCAGGTTGGTTGACCCCTGCAGCTGTGCAAATAAGATTGGTGGCTGACCTGGCCTGTGGCCTGTGCAGAAATAAGCAAGCGAAGCTTTCACACAATCACTTGCTGACGTCTGCAGATCCAACTGCTGCGGAACGGGCAGGGGCAGCAGCTGCCTGTAAAATATGGGAACCGTGTGCGGGAAGAAGCCCTGCTTTCCTCTTTCTCCCCCCCCCCCCCACTGAGCAGGACAGAGAGAGCCTATTGTTTGTTGTATTGTTATTTATCTGTCCTGGGTGCTTTAGGTGAGGTTCCTGCCATCGCAGGGGGTTGGACTAGATGACCCTTGGCTCCCTTCCAACTCTTTAAGATTCTACGCTTCTATTTAACATATGCATTTTTATGTTGTCCTTCAGCTATATTCCCAGGAGGTTTGCAAAAAAGCATAGATCAAAATCAACATGCAAAAATAAAAAAATGTGTACAGTGGTACCTTGGGTTACATACGCTTCAGGTTACATACGCTTCAGGGTACAGACTCCGCTAACCCAGAAATAGTGCTTCAGGTTAAGAACTTTGCTTCAGGATGAGAACAGAAATTGTGCTCCGGCGGCGCGGCAGCAGCGGGAGGCCCCTTTAGCTAAAGTGGTGCTTCGGGTTAAGAACAGTTTCAGGTTAAGTACGGACCTCCGGAACAAATTAAGTACTTAACCCGAGGTACCACTGTACAATATGCAAAGCCACAAAATCATAAAAGTGGCATGAAGCAGGTAGGAGGTTTAAAATGGTCCTTAAAAAGCACAAGTTGGCGGGGAGCGAGAAGGAGGTCTTTGCATAGTTCTGGGAAGGAAAATACCGTAGACACCATGTGGGGAAGAGCATAACTGGGGCACCTCCACCAAGAAGGCCCTCTTTCCTGTAGCCACTTGACCTGGCTTAGGTTGACCAGGAGACCAGGAGGGAGCCCTTCCCCACTGGAGATTTTAATGTGTTGTACAGGTACATAGGGAAATACTTTATGCATGGGCTTTGCTCGGTTTTTGTCCCTGGGTGCATCTATTCTGCACCACCACGTGCGAGAGTAGTAACTATTAAGCTGCTATTTGCAGCACCTAAAATGCATCCCATAAACACATTCCCTCTCATTCTGCACAGAAGAAGAAGAAGAGTTTGGATTTGATATCCCGCCTTTCACTCCCTTTAAGGAGTCTCAAAGCGGCTAACAATCTCCTTTTCCCTTCCTCCCCCACAACAAACACTCTGTGAGGTGAGTGGGGCTGAGAGACTTCAGAGAAGTGTGACTGGCCCAAGGTCACCTGGCAGCTGCATGTGGAGGAGCGGAGACGCGAACCCCGTTCCCCAGATTACAAGACTACCGCTCTTAACCACTACACCACAGCTTCATTCAGAATGCATGAGTTAATTGAGATGCAATGGTGCACCTTGTGGGAATGTTATTGTTGTTGTTTTTAGGAGACAGCCCTATTGTGTTTCCTTAATTTTCCTGTAACAGCGGGTTGTCCCTCTCACTTCAGTCCACGGGGCAGGAATATTCAGGTTTACGAGAGTTGCCCTCCTAGTGGGATGGGGGAAATTCCGTTGTTTCCGTTCCTTCCAGTCCGGTTCCAATGCAGGACATTTGCTTGTCACTGTGCAGCCTGGGAAAGCGCCCCTCTCTTTCATTCTCTCTGCCTCTTCTTCTTCTTCTTCAGGGACTTTTAACCCCCCCCCCCAGACCTATAAAGAAAAGAAAGGAAAGGAATTTAGCTGGCGGAGTTTAAAAGGGAATGCGGACGAACAATGGAAGGGCCCTTCGTCACTTACCTATGGCTATTGGTCCTTTACTCTCTGATTGTTGAGAAGCACCTGCCACATTTTCTGGTTGTCGGGATGGCTAGATAAAGTAGATTCTCGGGGGGAGACCCTTTGGGCATCCTTTCCTTTGTCCATCCATGACGATTTGTGCTCATTGCACTGCTTCCTTTCCAAATCAGTGCATGTCCCGTAACTGACATCCTGCATTTTTTTTTATACCAGAAATGCTCAGTGGGTGTGCTTGCCCTGCTTTTGTTGTAATGCAGCAAAATAGCGCCTCTGCAGATGGCGATGAGGGAGGGAGGGAGGGAGGGAGGGAGAGGTCAGCCTGGTGTGAAGCGCTGCCACACCACCTCCTCCTGCCCCCACCTCTCCTGCTCCACCGTCTCCCAGGACCAGGCGAGGACCGAAGAGGAAGGAGCAGAAGCAGGCTGCACACGGACACAGTCTTCGCCTGCTTGCGTGCAGCTCAGGTGGGGGGAGATACGTAAGCTGAGGTCAGGGGAGGGGTCTCTCTGTTGCGGCAGCTGCCTCCTGGGGCTCACACCTAGAGAAGCTGAGAGATGTAGGGCTGATGGGTGCTTTTTCCTAACTTGTAAGTTAGGACCTTGGACAATAACGAGTTACACCATAGTGGCCCAAATTGTGGAAACCTTTTTGGGAAAAGTGTATTTCTGAGGTTTGATGGCTCGTAACACCACTTTCTTTTGGAGTAATACCATAAAATTATAGATCAGTGGAATGATAATTTAATGAAGAATGTAATGCGACAATGTTGGTTCAATTATCTGTATTCTATCAAAAGATATAGGCCAATAACCAGAAAAAAGAAGCACAACTTGCTTAGGTTGACAGTAGCTTTCCTTCATTTGAATGTAGCCAATGAACATGAGTGTTTATGAGGTGTTATGAGCCATCAAACCTCAAAAAACACTTTCCCCAAAAGGTTTCCACAATTTGGGCCACTAGTGTAATTCCTCGCCCTGGACATCCATGGCCGCACAGCGCCATGCCAATAAGGCAGCAGCATTGGGGAAGCATCTCAGAAAAGCAGATGGTCCACCACTATTAAATCCACCACTATTATAGCTTCAATGATAACGTTGCAGGATACACTTACCGAAAAAACCCAAAAACAAACAGCCTGGAGGAGCTCCAGGTGAGGACTGTGGCTGAAGCTGTGGTCGTACACGGTGGTAACCTACAGAGGGAGCTCTTTATTAGCAAACTGTTAATTACCAGGTTGCTGTTACAGTGGTACCTTGGGTTACAGAGGCTTCAGGTTTCAGACTCCGCTAACCCAGAAATAGTACCTCGGGTTAAGAACTTTTCATCAGGATGAGAACAAAAATCGTGCGGCAGTGGAGCGGCGGCAGCGGGAGGCCCCATTAGCTAAAGTGGTACCTCAGGTTAAGAACAGTTTCAGGTTAAGAACGGACCTCCAGAACGAATTAAGTTCTTAATCCGAGGTACCACTGTATTTCGCTTTCCCAGGCTACAGCAGCTGGAGTGGATGTGATTCTGGGAAGGGGATGGAGGCTGTTGCTGGGACGGTCCTTCCACCTCCCACAGTTGCCTTTGCCACATCCAGCTTCTCCTATCCTCTGGTGACCCTCCTCGCTGTTGTCGTTTTTTCCCCCTTTCCTTTCTTTTTTTTGCAGTTAAATGTGTTTTGAAGCTGTCTCCATCCCAGCAGGGACCTTTCACATTCACTTAAGTCTGCCTCTCTCCGGTGTGGGCTGTCTTTGCACCAGAGTGTGAATGTACCTGACAGGCCCCCGTTGCGTCTTCTAGGGGCGCCTGCGATTTGTTTGACCACAGCCATCCTGACGCCAGGTGGTCTTGACCCCAGGGCGCTGGAAGTTGCTCTTGTTCTCGGAGGGCAGTAGGCCGAGCTAATTCTGCCGCTGTCACTACGGTCACAGGGGGACTTTGCAGAATAGGAATACAGTGGTACCTCGGGTTAAGTACTTAATTCGTTCCGGAGGTCCGTACTTAACCTGAAACTGTTCTTAACCTGAAGCACCACTTTAGCTAATGGGGCCTCCTGCTGCTGCCGGAGCACAATTTCTGTTCTCATCCTGAAGCAAAGTTCTTAACCCGAGGTACTATTTCTAGGTTAGCGGAGTCTGTAACCTGAAGCGTATGTAACCCGAGGTACCACTGTAAACCGGCTTCCCTGTCCCAGCCCCAACTTTGGCTGCAGTTAGAGCACGTTCTCTGGGGGGAAGCCATGTGCTTTAAACGTATGCTGTGTAAGCAGCAAATGTTGTTTTTCGGTTTCTGTTGCCCTATTCAGGGGTGCCCAAAGAGGGCCAGATTTGATGAAGTGAACATGCGTTGAGGGCCTACCAAAGTTGTTGAGCTTTTTTAGGATTGAAGTTAACCCTAAAGTTGTTGAGCTTCTTTTAGGATTTTACCCCAGGACATATACTGCCACAGGGGCCAAATTAGGCCCCTGAAACAGACTTCGGACATGCCTGCCCTATGTGATCCTGGGGCTGAAGAGGCAAAAAGGAGGCATGTGTAAGACTGCATATATCACACAATTACACATTAAAAATGTAAACCATTAACAAATATAAAAGGAACTTTTCTCTCTCACTCTCTCTGGTATTGTGAAATCACTTTTAGGTGATTCAAAGGAAGCGACTCGTAAAGGAATAAATAAGCAAATAAACAGTAACTCTTGATTCTGCCCTTATAAAACGTAGGTTGGCATGCTCACACCTCAGGTGTTTTTAGGGATGGGGAGAATCATTCCCCAATTAACTGCTTTTGGTAGTGTGTACAAAATGAGGGAGAAAGGGATCAGCCTTAGCCTTTGGTGGAGTGAGGCAGCAACAAATCCTTCTGTCAGGACTGCCGCTAGGTCCCAGCTCACAGAGGACCAACGCCCAGTGGATGTTATATACAAAAGTCTTTATTAAAGTTTAGTTTCCATTTCCAAGCTCTGGGCGCGCAGACCCACGTCTCGACGCTAGACCGGCTAAGTCCCCTCTGACTCACTGCTCCACCCACACCAGTTTAAGATTCTAGCCCGGCTCCACCTCCTACGCTGTTCTTTCCTTCGCTGGGTCCTTCTGCCCTCTGGGGTTCCCTCCTTCCTGGACTCCTCTGACGCTGAGCCTCCTGAGTCTTGCCCCTCCCTCCGGTGGGCTTTAGGACCTGGCTCCCTTCCCGGGCTCCCCGCTGTGCCGCGCTCCTGTACATTTGAACTTGGCGCGCGCGCCCAGCCGGTGACTTTCCTTCTGACCGTTTCCCCGCTTCCTGATGTGGGCGTTGCCAAACCTGACTCCTCTCCTCTCTCTGGTGGTGAGGACACTGGTCCCGACTCCTGGGACTCCCCCTCCCCACTGCGCTCTGGTGGAGAAGCTGGTCCTGATTTCCAACTGCTGCTCAGGGACTCCCCGCTGGCCCCTTCCTCCTGGGGCTTCCCCCCTGGAGCCCCCCTCGCTCTGGCCACCGGCGCTCCCTTCTGTGAGTCCTCCGATTCGCTAGAGAGGCTTGTGGAATAACTCTGGCCACTGTCACTGCCTGCGCCCCCCTCGTACTCCTCCTCCTCACTCTCCATTTGCTCCCCCTCCTGTGTCTCTCCTTCTGAACCCCTGACACCTTCATTTTTTGTTTTATTCATTTTTGAGTTTTTACTGGCAGAGGGCAGGAGGAAACACTGAATGGGATTTGTTTTGCCTCAGGTGCCAAAATCACTTCACTGGCCTTGGGTACCCTGGTTGTTTTGATTTGTGAGGTGGGAGGCCCTTGTCATGCCTTGCTCCGCCTCAGGTTTTTTGGGTCGGCCCTGCTTCTCGTGAAAACGCAGCAGTGAGGTGGCTGTGTGGCCTTGTAGGGAAGGTCTTCACATGGCAGATGGAGCTTGCAAACTGTGCCTCGGTTTATACGGGATGGGCTGAGCTGGTTCTGGGGAATGTGTAAATTAATCCAAAGGCCCAGGGAAGCTGGAGACTTTAGCAGCTGCCAGATTTGGGATTTCTGCCCAGATGTGAAAGGCAACTTGAAGCCTTGCGGGCAACCCTTTGGGAGATTTCACCGTGGCCTGTTTTGTCTGTAGATAGATTCCTCAAAATGGCTCCCATGGTAGTCACCGATAATCTTGTACCTCTCCTTCCTTAATGCGCTCTCTCTCTCTCTCTCGCTCTCTCTCTCTCTCCCTATTAGAAGACAACTTGCCGAGAGAGCCGTATTTCCGAAGACTGGCTTGTGTGTATTAGACATTTGGTGGCTACCTCCCGCATTTCAGGCCTGAACGTGAGGCATCTCTTGCAGAAAAACCCTCGCAGTTCCGGTTAGGAATGGTTCCCTCCCCACCGGAGACAGCATCCCTCGGGCATCACAGCGTTCCTTGCCTTCTCCCTCAGGAGTCCTTGGCTTCTCCTTGCGGCCATATTTGCCTCCCAGTCTACTAATGCCTTGTGGATGCGGAGTTTCAGCGGCGCAGGAAGGAAGGCCTACCAACCGCCTCAGGCCAATCCCTATAGGTCTCTGGGGGGCTGCCCCACGGAGACACGGTGCCAGCGCAGGGGCCGTCGCCATGTCTGCCTCCTGAGATGCCAGGCTGTTGGGCGACATGGAAGCCGCCAGTGCCAAATCCTTCTTCTGGGAGGCTTTCCCGCCCATGCCAACTTGCCGGGTCTACTGCAGCCCAACCTTCCAAGATGGGCACCTCTTTGTGGTGGGGGGCTGCAGCCAGCAGGGCCAGCCCCTGGACACGGTGGAGATGTTGGATATTGTTTCGCGCAAGTGGACGGCGCTGCCTCCTATGGCCACCCCGCGGGCAGGGGCTGCGGCGGTGATGCTTGGCAAGGACGTGCTGGTAATCGGAGGGGTGGACGCCACGCAGAGCCCACTGGCCTCGGTCGAAGTCTACCATGCGGATGAGGGCAGGTGGGAGAAGAAGGCAGACCTTGGCCAGGCTTCCATGGGTGTCTCTGCGGTCGAGAAAGGTAGGTGCGGCGAGAGACTGGGGCTGAATCTACACATACATAGTAGTAGTAGTAGTAATTATTATTATTATTATTATTTATTATTATTATTATTATTATTATTTATACCCTGCCGATCTGGCTGGGTTTCCCAAGCCAGTCTGGGTGGCTTCCAACAGAATATTAAAATACAATAGTCTGTTAAACATTAAAAGCTTTCCTAAAGAGGGCTGCCTTCAAATGTCTTCTAAAAATCCCTCGTACCTACGGGACCGCCTCTCCTGGTATGTCCCATGGAGGACCTTACGGTCTTCACACAAAAATATCTTGGAGGCCCTGGGCCACAGAGAGGTTAGGCTGGCCTCAACCAGAGCCAGGGCTTTTTTGGCTGTGGCCCCGATCTGGTGGAACACTCTGTCACAAGAGACTAGGGCCCTGCGGGACTTGACATCTTTCTGCAGGGCCTGCAAGACAGAGCTGTTCCACCAGGCCTTTGGCCAAGCCACAGCCTGACCCCCCTCCTTTGGCAATCCTCACAGAACTCTAACCCAATGGTTGCCATTAATTTGATTTGAACTGATTTTATAATGAACTGATTTTAGAATGTTGTATTATTTTACTGTTGTTAGCCGCTCTGAGCCTGGCTTCAGCTGGGGAGGGCGGAATATAAATAAAATTTTATTTTTTATTTATTTATGTATTTATTTATTATTATTATTATTATTATTAAAAGTCTGGTAGTTCTTCTCTTTGACATCTGGTGGGAGGGCGTTCCACAGAGCGGGTGCCACTACCGAGAAGGCCCTCTGCCTGGTTCCCTGTAACCTCACTTCTCGCAGCGGGGGAACTGTCAGAAGGCCCTCGGCGCTGGACCTCAGTGTCCGGGGCAGAACGATGTGGGTGGAGACACTCCATCAGGTATACTGGACCGAGGCCATTTAGGGCTTTAAAAGATTCTGTGAAAATACTTTAAAATATTTTTAAAAATATATATGTGGCATTTTCCATTAGCTCACCAACACCATCTAGCATCACATTTGTATAATGCACTTAGAACACACTTAAAACGTTCTGTTTGCAGCTGCATAGCTGAGTCCCGGAAGAAGTAGCTCCAAGGTGGGAGACAGGAGGGTTTATCTCTTTGTATGCGAATGAATGACAGTCGTACCTCAGAAGATGAATGGAATCCGTTCTGGGAACATTCGGGAACCAAGGCACAGCTTCCGATTGGCTGCAGGAAGCTCCTGCAGCCAATCGGAAGCCGTGATGGATGTTCGGGTTCCAAAGAACATTCGCAAACCGGAACAATCACTTTTGGGTTTGCAACATTCGGGAGCCAAAGCGTTAGTCTCGCAAGGCGTTCAACTTCCAAGGTATGACTATATAAGATATAAATATGATAAAGGCCCTTATACGTTTTTCTCTCTCTCTTTTCTTTTGCTTTTATATCCTTTTTAAAATAACATTATTGTTCTGTAGACTGGTTTGATTCTTACTGTATTTTATGTCGAAAATTTTCAGTAAAAATACTTTTTTAAAAAAGAGAAAGGTAGGTGAAGATTCGCTCTCATGTAGCTAAGCAGGGTAGCATGATGTGGAACAAGAATCTCACAGTGTGTTTTTGTTCTGAGCCTTAGGGATCTGCAACAAATTTTTGCAGCATGGTTCTCCTGGTCAGGCCACCAACCAGCCACACCCTTATCAGGACGCTCCATTCTGCCATACCCCAGTTTTATTGATTCCTCATCAGTGTTCCGTTCCACGGAGCTTGTTCAGTTCTCATTGGTCTATTTCAGCCCCCTCATTTTTTTGTTCCTCTACAAACCTTAGGGTTTCTCCAAGCCTGTTTCTTATGTACAGATTGTGTCCTTTTGACTGCACAAGGACCTGCACTCGGCAAATGAATTGCTGTTGGTATATTAGCTGCTTCTTTAATTAAGCACTCGTTGCATGATGAATGGAGTTTCGGGTTTCTTTAATGGGAATCAGGCAGGGAGGAATAACTTAAGTGCAATTGCACACACCTGGTGCTCCATTTCAAAAGCCGCTTACTCTGCTGCTTTTAAAAGAAAGCCTGATGGCTTCTCCATTGCAATGTTTTCCCATGTTTAATTTTGTCACTTTGCAACCTGCCTCGAAAACGCCTTTGCTAAAAGGTGGGGATCCAAGCTATGCTGGGTCCTTAACTGATCTTTGTGCAGGGTTGGTGCATAAGCTTAGAGCCTTCTTGGGCTATGAATCCCTGATATGTGTGCTGACTCCCATTTCTGTAGGGAAGGCAACTTGATTTTAATAAGATGCTGGGCATATACAGTGTCACATAGGTAAGTTTTTCTTGCTGATCCAGCATCACGTTCAAATCAGGCCTGAGATTCACATTTGGTCAGCTTGGGCAAGAAGGATTTGTCTCCAGACAGTGTTGTAAACAAAATCTGCCCTCTTTCCCTTATGGGGTATCCAAGAGCCCATATAGAGTCCTTAAGTGGGTTCCCGATCCGTAGGAGAAAATAACAGAGGCCAACCAGAGAATATTGAGAAGCAAAGCAGCTAGTAAGCCTGATCTTTATTAAAGCTGTTGCAACAGGGTGCTCCCCTCACATGCAGGAAAGGAGGAGGACCCAGAACCAAGGTGTGCCGGCCCTTATATAGACATTTTTAACTCCCTGCCCTGGAGCTCAAGACCATCCCTCCATACATACATCATACATACATCACAGAAGGGGTGTAACCCAAGACCACCCCTCACAAACATCATACCTGCATCACAGAAAAGGCAGTCTGCAACAGAAATTTGAACGTTGTTGTTTTTCCTGTCTGCCAGGCTATCTGATAATGCCTTATCTGATTGCCTTTCCCGGTAGTCTGGCCATTCCTTTGAGATGGAGATTACCCAATTCCTGAGACAATGGGAAGGTCCCCCCCCCCCCTGCAGAGAAAACATTTGGTCAGTTTGGGAGTCAAAATGGTTTCAGGACGGTCTTCCTGTGCTGCTCCAGACATGTGGTCCACATATCTATGTTGGTACATTTATGAACATTTAGTATATATATAAAATAATTTAAATTTTTTTATTACAACAGGAAAGCCTTACAAATACCGTTCTTGTTTGTTTTGTTTCTTATGGCCAAACTATACATTTACACGTGACACCCATTATTCAGCCTCTTTCTCAACCATCACCTTGTAGCTGCTGTTAACATTAGGCTTCAATAAAACAATGAACAGAGTTGTGATATGCTGCAATTGACAGAAGATAATTATCACCAAGGCTACTATCTGTAAACAAACAATAAACATCCATAAAAATGGCAAAAGTAGTTTCTTTCCCAAATAGGTTTTATCTTAAACAATTGCAAACACAGTAAATAAAGAGTTCGCATATGATACAACAGTGGTTCTGCGCTCATTTCTTCTCTTTCCAAAATAGATTTTATCTTGAACAACACAGTAATAATGATTCCATTTGTGATATACCAGTGGTCCAGTGCTCAGAGATCGTTCAGACATTTCGTCACTAAAGAGCTTAGTCATTGAGCTTTGTAGTAAATAATATACAAGAGAAGACTTGAGTGTAAACGACTTAAAGCAGGTTTAACAAACTGAAGGACATTGTCCTCTTTCTATGCTCCTCCTGATGGAAACATGCAGATACCCCTGTTTTTTTCATATTGTGATATTATCTTGTGAAATTTGCAGTCCCACTAGGCTGTGACACAGGCAGAAATGAGAAGCAGGGCCGCTCCATTGGCTCTGCTGAGAGATTAGCTCCTTTTGACTCCAAACTCCACCTCCCTGAACTGATGACGACAAGAACTTTGAGAATTGATGCCTGAGCTCCATTGCTTTCCTCTTCCCTCCCCATACCCTTTCTTTCTGTGCCATGTCTTTCAGCTCATAAGCCCGAGGACAGGGGCTTTATTGTTATTTCTTATTTCTCTGCAAGCAGCTCTTAAGAGTCTTTTCTGCTGAAGAGAGCGATAAGAATGCTTTTAAATAAATAAAAAGAACATTTCTGGTTTTGATGCAATGCTGCTGAAGGAGCCTGCCAGTTTGATTGGAGACCGGGTGCTGGGAAAGAGGGTGTCTAAACATCTCCCCCCCCCCGCACTTCCTCCGCCAAAATTGTACACCCTTAAGATCTTGTTAGCCCTGCGGGGGGCTTGGGCTGTTTCTCCTCTCCTACAGGACTTAACAACAGCTTCAGGAGAGGTAATTTAGATCGGAAAAATATATGGAACAAGTGTGGAGTGGTATAATACTCCCTCACCCAGTACTGCTGCTCTGATAAGATTTGGGGGCCTTCCACAGCTGCTGTAAAGTTAAATCCCCCACCCCTCCCTGAAACAGAAGATCCGCTCATCAATTGCCCACGTAATGTGTAGCTTGGCACTCACAACCTCCCTCGTAATATGCAGTTAGCAGTTTCTGCAGCTGAAGACATTGCTTATTAAAAGCTTGACATGCTTAGAATTTTTTAGGGTATCTTTTCTCCATTTTCGGAGTCTTTTTTAGTGTGCGTGTCAATTTTCTCTCTGTTGTCTTTGGAGCTGGTTGCAGTCCTTTTAGTTCTTTGCTTATCTCTTTCCTCTTCCCTTTCCTTCTTTTCTTTTCTTTCTTTCTTTTTAAACCACCCTAAAACTTCAGTGTTTCATACAATCAGGAATAGATTCAGAAGCCTTGTCTGATAGGCATGAAGACAATAGTTTCATCACTAAGAATTTTAAGTGTACGTGTTATTTTTCTGGGCTGTTTTTGTTTTTTTTACTCATCTGACGCTAGCAAACATAGTCGCTGATATTTCATGCAATCGCAGAAAGTTTTTGTCTTTAAAAAATATTTGGCACTTAGTTGTTTTCCACGAGAACCTGAACTCTGTTAATTCATTTATGCCAGACCTCACTTTAAACCACAGTCAAGCCTAAATGTGAATTCACAGTGCGCTGATGCATGGAGTATAAACCGTGCCTGCTTTAGCCCTTTCTGCTGCTGCGATACCAGGAAGCTAATCCATGATTTGTCTTAGCGTTCTGTCTCAACCTGGGCTTATGGTTTGTCTCCCTTCCAAATAAATCATGAGCCTGTAAGCAAGGTTTGTTCTTGGAGGGGAGACAAACCTTTACTCCAGGTTTGGACAAAGCATCGCTTCCACCATATAAAAACAAAAAAATTCCTTCCAGTAGCACCTTAAAGACCAACTAAGTTAGTTCTTGGTATGAGCTTTCGTGTGCATGCACACTTCTTCAGATACATATAAGTAATCTATATGTATTCCGCCCCCTCCACACACAATACAGTGGTACCACTGGTTACATACTTAATTCGTTCCGGAGGTCTGTTCTTAACCTGAAACTGTTCTTAACCTGAAGCACCACTTTAGCTAATGGGGCCTCCTGTTGCCACCGGGCCGCTGGAGCACGATTTCTGTTCTCATCCTGAAGCAAAGTTCTTAACCTGAGGTACTATTTCTGGGTTAGCGGAGTCTGTAACCTGAAGCGTATGTAACCTGAAGCATATGTAACCTGAGGTACCACTGTAAATGGAATAAATAAATAAATAAATAAAATCCCCAGTATCTCTAGGTAAGGTAAGGCTAGAGATTGTCCTGGAAGTTTGACTCTTTACAAGGCAGCTTCCTGATTTATTTATTTTCTGCTCGAAACATAGCTTCAAGCTGAGGAGGGGAAGTGGCTTCATGATTGCCACAAAGGCCAGGCAATTAGCACCCTAAGTGCTTAAAGGAGCTCAAGGTTTCTTACATGGTACCCCAACCCTGCTCCTCATTTAATCCCCACCACAAACCCTGTGACGTAGGTAAAGCTGAGAGTTAGCGACAGGCGCAAGGTCACCTTGAGAGCTTCACTGGTATAGCATGAGACTCTCAATCTCAGGGTTGTGGGTTCGAGCTCCACGTTGGGCAAAAGATTCCTGCTCTGCAGGGAGCTGGACTTTATTATCCTCATGGCCCCTTCAGACTCAACAATGGCCAAGTGAAGATTTGAACCCAGGACCTGGTCCAACACTCTTAACCACGACACCACCACTTGGGAATGTGGGAACTTTTGTACCTGCTCCACACACTGAGCTACTGTGGCCAAATATTTGGGGCTGTAAGGCCCCTTTTAAAAAAGAAAGTTTGTAAATATGTTGTCCGGGCTGTCTCTTGCTTCAAAATGTGAGCGCAAACTTGATACCCTTTAAGATAAAATTCTTGCTCGGTGAAATGTATTATACAAGTGGCACAGAAAAGCATAAAGCGCTGATGCCTTTCATCACTGCTTGGCTTGGGTGCAATTTCCAGGCGAGATCAAAACGCACAGCTCTGTCTGCTGGCTTTTGTTCATTGCGTATCGTAGGAGTTCAAAGAGGCGCCCAATAGCTTAAGTGTCAATCGGAATCTGGGGCAACTTCAGCCAAGCTGCATTTCCATTATGCAGGTACCCGATGTGATCCAGAAGGGAAGGAGGGAGTGGATCTGGTCAGCTGTTAAGCTCACTGAGTGACCCTGAGCCCATCGCTGCTTCTCAACCTCACCGCGTTGTTGCGAGGATAAACTAGGAAGGAGATGCATGTGTGTCCAGGGAAATTTATGACCACCATCTCCGTTGGCCTTTTACTATGGCCTTAAAAACTATTCTTGCCCATACTCGGGTGGTTTTTGTGGTTGTGTTATGTTCAAGAGCTCTTCTCCCCTCCCTGCGCTACCGTATTACAAAACATTAAAATAGATTTCACTGCTGTTTTAAATCCGTGGCGATTCTCAGTTGTTTACAGTTGCAGCTAGGAAGCCAATATCATGTGCAACACTGACTCCTACCCTTGGAATTAAAACCATGTCCAAACACTTGTTAAAATATTCAAAAAAGCTTTTATTTGCAGAGCAATATAGCTAAAGAGGAATACAGTGGTACGAGTCAGTTGGGGGGGACACACACCTGTAATCTCAATGGGCCAGATTCAACTAATGAGCCCTGCTAGCGGAAGCCAGTACAAGGACCTCTGCTAGCACAACAAGGCTTTTCTCCTCCTCTCCTCCTACTGACCCCACCCCAAATTGGCTTGGAGAAAAGGGGGTCCAGGGGAACCCACCAGATTAGCACGCTGGGGGAGGAGAGGGCACATCATTGCCTCTGGCAGGTTGAAATGTTTGAGCTGATGGAATGGTCCCCCTTAGCGCTAGGTTGAATCCTTCCAATTTGTTTATTTCTAACCCACTCTTCGTTGTGTGAACAGAGCGAGGAGCAGCATTGAAACACAAAGGGCAATATTTCATTTAAATGCAAATGTCAAAGTAAAAGCAGACAGTATACTAAGTACACCAGGCAAGTCAGGGCTAACACTTTCGTCAAATGCATGAGCTGAATAGCCACGTTTTTGAGACTCTGAAGAGCGGGGGATTCCTAAACTTGTCACTTTCCTTCGCGGCGAGTGAAAAACAAACTTTTTTGGTTAGCAGAACCCTCTCCCCCAACTCCAAACATCTCTGAGCAAGATCAAGAACAACCCCTTTCTCAGAGCTGCTTGGTACGGGAGGAGAGGGGAGAGCTTGTTCCTACTGCTGGGGCTGCTCAGAGAAGCCTAGCGTTACGAAGTTGAAAGGGACCTTGGAGGTCATCTCTGGAGGTTGTTGTCAGGAAGGGCCATGGTGGCTCAGTGGAAAAGCATCTGCCTTGCATGCAGACGGCCCCAGGTTCAATCCCTGGTGTCTCCAGGTAAGGCTGGGGATCCTACAGAGCTGCTGCCACTCAGCATAGACAATACAGTCATACCTCGGGTTACGGACGCTTCAAGTTGCGATTTTTCAGGTTACGGACCGCTGAAACCCGGAAGTACTGGAATGGGTTACTTCCTGGTTTCGGCAGTCACGCATGCGCAGAAGCGCTAAATCACACTTTGCACATGCGCAGAAGGGCTGAATTGCAACATGCGCAGACGCGGTTTGCGAATGCTGTGGGTTGCGAACATGCATCCCGCACGGATCACGTTCGCAACCCGAGCGTCCACTGTACTGAGTTAGATGGACCAGTGATGCACTCCTGACATCATCATCATCATCATTTTACAGTGGTACCTCGGGTTACAGACGCTTCAGGTTACAGTCTCCGTTAACCCAGAAATAGTGCTTCAGGTTAAGAACTTTGCTTCAGGATGACAACAAAAATCGTGCTCCAGCAGCGCGGCGGCAGCAGGAGGTCCCATTAGCTAAAGTGGTGCTTCAGGTTAAGAACAGTTTCAGGTTAAGAACGGACCTCCAGAACGAATTAAGTTCTTAACCCAAGAATTGTTGTTGTTGTTGTTTAGTCGTTTAGTCGTGTCCGACTCTTCCTGACCCCATGGACCAGAGCACGCCAGGCACTCCTGTCTTCCACTGCCTCCCGCAGTTTGGTCAGACTCATATTGGTAGCTTTGAGAACACTGTCCTACCATCTCGTCCTCTGCTGTCCCCTTCTCCTTGTGCCCTCCATCTTTCCCAATATCAAGGTCTTTTCCAGGGAGTCTTCTCTTCTCATGAGGTGGCCAAAGTATTGGAGCCTCAGCTTCAGGATCTGTCCTTCCAGTGAGCACTTAGGGCTAATTTCCTTAAGAAGGGATAGGTTTTATCTTCTTGCAGTTAACCAGAGGTACCACTCATTTATTTGTACTCCGCCCATCTGACTGGGCTGCACCAGCCACTCTGGGTGTTTTCCAACATATATAAAAACATAATGAAACATTACACATTAAATGGCCCAACACCTCCCAAAGCAGTCTGTTTCACTGACTTAACAGCTATTACTGGTTAGGAGTTTCTCCTAATGTTTAGCTAAAATCTACTTTCCTGCAGTTCCCACAGATACACACACATATTTAAAACAATATCCTGCCTACTTTTCACTAAATCCAAAGTGGCTAACAAGCCGCAATATGAAAAAAATAATTCAAAATATAAAACAAACCCCAAATCAAACCCTGTCAGAAAAAAAACAATAAAACAAACAAAAAAGCCACAACAACAACAACAACAACAATAATAATAATGGTAAAAGTACCGTATTTTTTGCTCTATAAGACTCACTTTTTCCCTCCTAAAAAGCAAGGGGAAATGTGTGTGCGTCTTATGGAGCGAATGCAGGCTGCGCAGCTATCCCAGAAGCCAGAACAGCAAGAGGGATTGCTGCTTTCACTGCGCAGCGATCCCTCTTGCTGTTCTGGCTTCTGAGATTCAGAATATTTTTTTTCTTGTTTTCCTCCTCCAAAAACTAGGTGCGTCTTGTGGTCTGGTGCGTCTTATAGAGCGAAAAATACGGGTATATGTATGTTCTCGTCTTATAGCAAAGCACCTGAGAGGGTTAAATCGGTGGCGGGTCTTCTGGAAATGAAAACACAGGCTAAATGTCAAGATCCACTGCGAGGCAGGACATTTTTATTAGAACAAACATACATGTCGGAAAATGGCGAGTAAAAGCTTTATTCTGCAACTCGTTGGTGTGCCCTATTTGCCAGTCTGCGAATTGAGAACTTTTCTAAGAGAGCATCATAGTTTCCTCTGTTTGTTTTTAGTGTGTCTTAGAGAATACAGGATAAAGTTATCTTGGCTACTTAGGCCCTAAGGTGGTTGAACTGCACCCCAGCCCAGCCCTGCTTTCTGAACCAGCACTGATTTCTGCAAAGAGCTACGCTTGCTCCCAAGGTAGAAAGCATTGCTCTGTTTCAGCTTCACTGCATAGGAAAACATACTGTAGGCCATTTGCTCCATATACAAAAATGGGTGATGGGTTTCCCCAGATTTTGAATGGTTGAGGAACTCTTATAACATTCTGCAGAAAGCGGAACTCATTGATACATTCACTTAAAGAGGATTCTGAACGGCTGGGTGCTGGGTAATACTGGAGGCGACAGAGAGGAAGGGAGAGGTCTACTCTGAGCTGGGTGCAGTGCACTTTTTATCACAAACAACTGCATTCTGCAACCACCATGCAAATTTGCTTAATCTGCCAGGAATTTGCCTTAAGTGGCTGGGGAAACCCAGCCAGTTGGGCAGGGTATAAATAAATAATAATTATTATTATTATTATTATTATTATTATTATTAAGTCAGGCACTTTGTCTCTCTTTCTCAGGCAGTGGCTTTCCAGGGCCTTGGGCACAAGCTTTTCCCATCACCTACTACCAAATTCTTTAAACTGGAGATGCCAGGGATTGAGGCTGCGCCATTCTACATTCAGGGCATGTGTTTTAGCATGCTGCTATGGTCAGCGGGTGGCGCTGTGGGTTAAACCACAGAGCCTAGGACTTGCCAATCAGAAGGTCGGTGGTTCGAATCCCTGCAGTGGGGTGAGCTCCCATTGCTTGGTCCCTGCTCCTGCCAACCTAGCAGTTTGAAAGCACATCAAAGTGCAAGTAGATAAATAGGTACTGCTCCGGCGTGAAGGTAAACGGCGTTTCCGTGCACTGCTCTGGTTCGCCAGAAGTGGCTTAGTCATGCTGGCCACATGACCCGGAAGCTGTATGCCGGCTCCCTCGGCCAATAAAGCGAGATGAGCGCCGCAACCCCAGAGTCGGCCACGACTGGACCTAATGGGCAGGGGTCCCTTTACCATTACCTATGAAGCATAAATTTGCTTTTGTTCCTCAAGAAGGGAAGGCAAGGAACTTTGCAGGGCGCAAAAGTCCTGGTCTTTGACCTCTGGAAAATCCTCTTCTGGCCTGCCCCCTCCAACATGTTCCCTGTTGGCTTTTAATATTTCTCCATAACTTTGCCGCCCCTCCAATATATACATAGGCGAAAGAGAGTCAGTGTGAGGTAGTGTCTAGAGTCTCAGACTAGAGCCATGAAGATCACTGGGAGACCCTGAGCTAGTCACTGTCAGCCAGCTCCACCTCGCAGGGTTGTTGTGCAAATAAAGACAGTGGGAAGGAAAAAAATGGAGGGTGACATTAAAATCCAATGTAAAATCTAAAGAGGTACTATTATCCAAGTCTTTTTCAAAAGCAATATACTGGCTCCTTGAAAAACGAAAGCAAAGGTGCACTGATTTTTAGCACACTGCTCCAAGCAAGCGTATTCAATTATATGCAGTAGTTTGCTGTTGCAAAACAGCCATTGCACACTTTGCCATACCCCTGCTGTTGATGTGCACACGGCACCTAGCAGCTGGAGAAGTCACCGCAACTCTTAGCAGCAGAAATGAGAAAGCCACAGCTTTCAATGCGAAGGTGAAATAATCATAAACCCAATTTTTAAAAAACATGAATACAACTGGTCATATCAGCCCTAAGGTGCTCAGACAAACGATTCACCAACCCAACCAACATTTTAAGTGGAGATGCGAACAATTAAACCTGGGACCTTTATATATGCAAAGCAGGTGCTCTTCCATTGATGTGTGGCTCCCCAACATGGGTCGGCACATTGATTTTATTCAGTCCATTTAATAATTTTTACATTACAGCCACACAGTACATGTCTATCGATCTCAACTTCACAGAGTTAACAATTCAAAAACTCTAATGGCCTGAATGCTATATCCTTAATTGTCTAGAATTTAATTGCTCTGGACATTCCTTTTAATCTTTTTTTCATATTTGGGTTCTATTTTCCTTGACCAGCAGGTCACAGAACAGGTTACAACAATTTAAAACTCAGTATTCCGTGACTGCCATCTGTTTTAACTGTTTTTAATCCTGAATTTTAAATTCTCGCAACTCGCCCTGGGACCTGCTTGGCGAAAAGGTGGGCAATAAATTTACTAATAGCAGCAAGTTATTAGTAAATTGGTGGGGACGCAGGTGGCGCTGTGGGTTAAACCACAGAGCCTAGGACTTGCTGATCAGAAGGTTGGCGGTTCGAATCCCCACAATGGGGTGAGCTCCCGTTGCTCAGTCCCAGCTCCTGCCAACCTAGCAGTTCGAAAGCACGTCAAAGTGCAAGTAGATAAATAGGTACCGCTCCGGCGGGAAGGTAAACAGCATTTCCATGCGCTGCTCTGGTTTGCCAGAAGCGGCTTAGTCATGCTGGCCACATGACCCGGAAGCTGTACGCCGGCTGCCTTGGCCAATAAAGCCAGATGAGTGCCGCAACCCCAGAGTCGGTCACGACTGGACCTAATGGTCAGGGGTCCCATTACCTTTATTAGTAAATTACTGTGAGGATAACAACAATATTGAATCAGTTATAGTGAATCACAGTCCAAAGAACAAGATAGGTCCTAGAAACATATCAAGGGTTAAAGGCCCGGTTAAAGCAGATTGTTTTTAGCATTGGCTACAAACTGTATACGTAGTTGAAGCTGCTGGGGGCAACTCTGTGTTGAAGGAGTTCCACAGATTTTACCTTTGAGCAGTAAGCTACGTTCCAGCCACCCAAAAGCCAGAGGTTTCTTTCCACACATACACTCACAAGTAAGCAAGCAAGAAGCATCGTTGCCATTTGATGACATATTCCAGCCAGGCAAAGACATTTGAGGAAGGTGCAGGGAAGGGCTAATGAGAGGTGCTGAGGCCTAGGGAGCAGGTGAGGTTTGCGGAGAGGGCCTAGAGGATTGCACCCAGACCCCGGGCCTAAAGTTTCCTCATCCCGTCTAATAATAATAATTTATTATTCATACCCCACCCACCTGGCTGGGTTTCCCCAGCCACGCTGGGTGACTCCCAGCTGAATATTAAAAATGTGACAGATAGGTAGCCGTGTTGGTCTGCCATAGTCAAAACAAAAAAAATTCCTTCCAGTAGCACCTTAAAGACCAACTAAGTCAGTTCTTGGTATGAGCTTTCGTGTGCATGCACACTTCTTCAGATGTGTATCTGAAGAAGTGTGCATGCACACGAAAGCTCATACCAAGAACTGACTTAGTTGGTCTTTAAGGTGCTACTGGAAGGAATTTTTTTTGTATTAAAAATGTGATAAAACACCAAACGTTAAGAACCTCCCTAACCAGGACTGCCTCAGATGTCTTCTAAAAGTCAGATGTCTTCTAAAAGTCAGATAGTTGGCTATTTCCTTGACATCTGATGGGAGGGTGTTCCACAGGGCGGGCGCCACCACTGAGAAGGCCCTCTGCCTGGTTCCCTGTAACCTCACTTTTCGCAGTGAGGGAACCGCCATAAGGCCCTTGGCGCTGGACCTCAGTGTCCGGGCTGAACAATGGGGGTGGAGACGCTCCTTCAGGTATACAGCAGTACCTCAGGTTACATACACTTCAGGTTACAGGCGCTTCAGGTTACAGACTCCGCTAACCCAAAAATAGTACCTTGGGCTAAGAACTTTGCTTCAGGATGAGAACAGAAATCGTGCTCCAGCGGCATGGCGGCAGTGGGAGACCCCATTAGCTAAAGTGGTGCTTCAGGTTAAGAGCAGTTTCAGGTTAAGAACGGACCTCCGGAATGAATTAAGTTCATTACCAGAGGTCCCACTGTACTGGGCCGAGGCTGTTTACTTAGGGCTTTAAAGGTCAGCACCAACACTTTGAATTGTGCTCGGAAACCTACTGTTCCCAGGCCTCTACTGGGATCTGGGACAAGAAGATTGTACCCTTTTGGTCACCATCACCGCTCCCAGCTGCACCCACCAGCCCTGCGCACTGGGGGTTGGGGAGGAACGCAGGAAGAGAGAAAGAGTGCATATCTGCAAGAAATATGACAGTCCCTTCACAACGGATTCTCCTGCAGTCCCCCCAATCTCAGATTTGGAGAGGGGCGTGTCTCTGAGTCTGCTGTCTGCAGAACGGTGGGCAGGCTACACGAGAAGCAGAACTTGGCAGCATGGCTGGGTTGCCATGGCGTCTCCAGGGATACAACGCGGCGAGTATAATTCGATGCGATTGCCTGGTATCCCTGAGATGTTCGTTGCTGATCACGTTGGGAAGCAGGTGGGGGCGTTGTTTGGGGAAGGGCAGGTCCTGGGGGGCCTGCCAGAGGGCAGTGTCTTGGTGGCATAGCTGTCAACTTTCCCCTTTCTTTAAGGGAAATTCCCTTATTCCGAATAGGATTCCTCGCGAGAAAAGGGAAAAGTTGACAGCTATGCTTGGTGGGGACGCAGGTGGCGCTGTGGGTTAAAGCCTCAGCGCCTAGGACTTGCCGATCGAAAGGTCGGCGGTTCGAATCCCTGCGGCGGGGTGCGCTCCCGCTGCTCGGTCCCAGCGCCTGCCGACCTAGCAGTTCGAAAGCACCTCCGGGTGCAAGTAGATAAATAGGGACCCGCTTACCAGCGGGAAGGTAAACGGCGTTTCCGTGTGCGGCTCTGGCTCGCCAGATGCAGCTTTGTCACGCTGGCCACGTGACCCGGAAGTGTCTCCGGACAGCGCTGGCCCCTGGCCTCTTGAGTGAGATGGGCGCACAACCCCAGAGTCTGTCAAGACTGGCCCGTACGGGCAGGGGTACCTTTACCTTTACCTTTACCTTTATGCTTGGTGGAGGTGGGACGATGGAAGTACGAGATAAAGGACTCTTCTTGCTCAGTGTGAGGAATGGAGTCAGAGAGTTAGGAAAGCTCTTCCCCCAGGGGGTCACTTGGGCAGCTAGTGTCTTGATTTCCCCATGAATACTGTGGTACCTCAGGTTACATACGCTTCAGGTTACATACGCTTCAGGTTACATATGCTTCAGGTTACAGACTCCGCTAACCCAGAAATAGTGCTTCAGGTTAAGAACTTTGCTTCAGGTTGAGAACAGAAATCGTGCTCCAGCGGTGCGGCGGCAGCAGGAGGCCCCATTAGCTAAAGTGCTGCTTCAGGTTAAGAACAGTTTCAGGTTAAGTACGGACCTCCAGAACGAATTAAGTACTTAACCCGAGGTACCACTGTACTTCCCCACCTTCCGAATGGGCAGTGGAAGCCTTAAAAGGTGAATGCCATGGGAGACGGATTAGAATCAACTTGAGCGTTCAGGTAGGGAGGAAAAATAAATATCGAGCTAAGCTTGATAGTGAGTGCAGCAGTGCCAACTTATTCCCACAGCCCTTATTTTAATTATTTTCACTCAGAAACTTCTCATCTTGTAGGCCTTTTTCCTAACCTTGGCTCACATCTATCTCCCCCCCCCCCCGATTGTCAGCTTTTACTGACAAATCCTAAGAGCTGCTTCCAGCTTCCCCTTCGTTCCCAATCCAGTTACACTCCAGAACGTGATTCACTACACCAGATTAGATGGGGGTCAAGTTCCCCAGGCTTTATTGCTGGAACTAAATCCGCTCAAAACCTTGGGTTAAATTGGTAGGTTTGCCACAAAATCCAGGATCATTTTGAAGCAGGTATCTGTAATAAGTGACGAGGAGAAGCCGCTACTTTTGTTTACAGATTTACCTGGGCTGTGGAGCTCACCAAATCCTCTGGAGGACTATAAAATGCTTTATTTTTGAAAAGTAACTTAGCTGAAAGGTCAAAGGCGTTGAATGTGCGGTGAGGGGAGCCCATTAAAAGGTGCTGGTTTATTTCACCAAAAGGAGAGATGTATGATGATTCGACAGGAATGAAGGACTTAACAGTGCAATCAAAGAAAGAAAAAAAACTATATTAACATAATATGAATACTGCTGGATCAGGCCCGTCTCACAGTGACTGACTAGATGCCTATTAGAAACCAGCAAGCAGGACATGAATGCAACAGCGCTTGGTTTTGCAAGAGAAAAAGAAGAGGGCAGATGCCGGAGACAGAACTTCATTATCTTTGACAGCTCTGTATCAGATGGGATTGGGGAACTGCAGCTTATTGCGCAGAGGTGAGGGAAAAGTTCTGTGTGTCAGAATTCCTGCTTCTGCAGCAGTCTTCTTCCTCCATTCCATCTGATCGCCTTAGAGGGGGAGAACGATGGGAACCAGGCAGAGGGCCTCCTCGGTAGTGGCACCCGCCCTGTGGAACGCCCTCCCACCAGATGTCAGAGAGAAGAACAACTACCTGACTTTTAGAAGACATCTGAAGGCAGCCCTGTTTAGGGAAGCTTTTAATGTTTAACAGACCACTGTATTTTAATACTTCGTTGGAAGCTGCCCAGAGTGGCCCGATGGACAGGGTATAAATAATAAATTATTATTATTATTATTATTATTATTATTATTATTATTATTATTATTTATTAACCTATAGCAAGGATGTGGCCATGAGTGGAGCCAGGACTTTTGTTGGGGGGACAGAACCAAAGTGATTGGTCAGTTAATTAAGTATTTGTATTGCCCTACTTGATCGGGGGGGGGGCGAGCTGCCCCCTCTTGCTGCTCCCATATTGGCCCTCCAGATACTGCTGAACTACAGCTTCCTCATCCCAACCACTGCATCTCCACCCCCCTCGTTCAGCCCGGACCCTGAGGTCCAGCTCTGAGGGCCATCTGGCGGTTCCCTCACTGCGAGAAGTTACAGGCAACCAGGCAGAGGGCCTTCTTGGTAGTGGCACTCGCCCTGTGGAACACCCTCCCATCAGATGTCAAGGAAATAAACAACTATCTGACTTTTAGAAGACATCTGAAGGCAGACCTGTTTAGGGAAGTTTTTAATGTTTGATGTTTTATTTTGTTTAGTATTATGTTGGGAGCTGCCCAGAGTGGCTGGGAAAACCCAGCCAGTTGGGCGGGGTATAAATAATAAATTTTATTATTATTATTATTATTATTATTATTATTATTATTATTATTATTATAATGAGATTTTGGAGAAGGGGTGTAGGTTCCCCACTCTTGACCTGTGGCATGGGTTGCCAACACACACAGAATTTAAAATTACAGATAGGTAGCCGTGTTGGTCTGCCATAGTCAAAACAAAAAAAATTCCTTCCAGTAGCACCTTAAAGACCAACTAAGTTAGTTCTTGGTATGAGCTTTCGTGTGCATGCACACTTCTTCAGAAATATATGCATATATTTATAACCCTCTTTTTGAACAAATCCCAGAGCAAGGTGCAACATAAAATAAAACAGTGTACTCAGGTTAGTCCTTTCATGCACGCAAGTGTGAGTAGGTAGCTGTATATTGCAACAATTTTTTACTTCAAAACTCCCTTAGGATGCTAACGTTCGGAAAAGTAGAAGTAGTTCCAGCTTGTTCTGATGCATTCTCTGTTCTTGAATATTCATAACATGGTTATAATTAAAATATATTATGGTAAAACATATATAGCGCATGTCCTACTGTCTGTTAAAGGCATCCATGTCCCTGATCTTTAAGACAGTTTACTAAGAAGTGTGCTGCAATGCCGCACGTCTTACACAGCACTCAAAAGACCTGACTGGCCCCCTGGACCTTGTGTGACACCTTTGCTTTAAGATTTGGATATCCTTCAGCCTCTGCTAGTCACGTTTTGAATTTCACAGAGTCCTTGTGAAGTGCAGGTGTGGGGACACTGCCCATCGGCCCCAGCAAGCACAGCCAATACTTGGAGAGCCAAAGATATTGTTCCAGTGCCTTGTAATTTATTCTACACTTCTCACTCTCGTGTTTTGGGTTGGTTACTGTCGGAAGCTAGACAGTGATTACACACGGCAGTGACTATTTTTATGACCTTGTTGTCTGTGCCTGACGTACATTCACTGCTTTTTTTTAACATCGTCTGCCAGCCTTCGTCACCACAGAGCCAGTGTGGTGTAGTGGTTAAGAGCGGTGGACTCGTAATCTGGGGAACCGGGTTCGCGTCTCCGCTCCTCCACATGCAGCTGCTGGTGACCTTGGGCCAGTCACACTCCTATGAAGTCTCTCGGCCTCACTCACCTCACAGAGTGTTTGTTGTGGGGGAGGAAGGGAAAGGAGAAGGTTAGCCGCTTCGAGACTCCTTCGGGTAGTGATAAAGCGGGATATCAAATCCAAACTCTTCACCTGCCTCTTCCCTCTTCATTTCCAGATGGTGTCGTCTATGCTCTAGGTGGGATGGGTGCAGACACCTCTCCACAAGCGCTGGTGCGAATGTATGACCTGGCAAAGGATCACTGGCAGCCCCTGCCTTCTATGCCCACCCCCTGCTATGGGGCCTCCACTTTCTTGCACGGGAGCAAGATTTACGTGATGGGTAAGAAGTAAGGAAGCAATGCTTAGTTGACTAATCGGCTAGATGGGTGAACTAAAACCATTGTAATCGACTCACAGATCCCGAGAAGGACAAAAGCCAGAGTTGAGAGTGGGAGGGATGTGGCTTAGATGAAAAGCAGCAAGCAGAGAGAGAGAGAGAGAAAGAGAGAAAAAGAGAGAGACCTACTGGATCTTTACTGAAATCCAGAGCTGTGGCTATGGGAGAAGCAATAGCCTTTTGGGGTATTGAGGCTGTGAACCCCACCAATGTAGGCTCAAGTTGTTATACAGTGGTACATCGGGTTACATATGCTTCAGGTTATGTACGCTTCAGGTTACAGACTCCGCTAACCCAGAAATAGTACCTCGGGTTAAGAACTTTGCTTCAGGATGAGAACAGAAATCGTGCTCCGGCAGTGCGGCGGCGGCAGGAGGCCCCATTAGTTAAAGTGGTGCCTCAGGTTAAGAACAGTTTCAGGTTAAGAACGGACCTCCGGAACGAATTAAGTTCTTAACCCGAGGTACCACTGTACAGGTGACTCTCCTACTTACAAGGTAATGTTCCAGGCTCCTGCACGCATAAACAGAGTTGCGTAAAGTGGGGAGCACCCTCTAAACGCCCTCTCTGCTGCTTTCTCTTCAATCCATACCAAAAATACTGTATCCAAAAATATCCACAACTAGAATTGAAGCTCTGAGGCCAGCAGGAGTTTGGAGGATACACAGGAAAGCACATCAGCTGTTAGGTGGAGAGGCTGAGTAACCCCGCTTACCTGAAAAGTAACCCCTCTTGAATCCGACAGAACTGACATCCGAGTAGACATGGTGTTGGTTGCTCTGTTAGTCCCCAGAATCCTCAGCCACTGCCCTTTGGAACCAATACGGGTGGCCGAACTAGTATTTTGGCGTTTCCTTTTCCCACAGGAGGAAGGCAAGGCAAGCTGCCCGTAACGGCCTTTGAAGCCCTGGATCTGGAAGTGAGGAGCTGGACCCGCTACCCGAGTGTGCCCAGCCGGCGTGCCTTTGCCAGCTGTGCCATGTTGGACAGCTGCTTTTTCAGCCTGGGAGGGCTGCAGCAGCCGGGACCCCACAACTTCTACTCCCGGCCCCACTTTGTCAACACTGTGGAGATGTTTGACTTGGAGGAGGGTGAGCTGGAGTCATGCTGTGCCTGTTTGAAGGAAAGTGGGTTTAAAGCAGGGACTGCGGTCGATTGACAGCAACTCTTGCCTGAAAGTGATGGCACAACAGCCTTAAGCAACTCAGCAACTCCTTGTGCTTCAGCCCTAGTCACACTTTCACTTCCCAGGCAATACCATATAAGACAGCCTTCTTGAACTCTGGTCCTCTCCATGTTGTTGGTCTGCAGCTCCCATCACCCCTGGCTGAAAACATCTTTGCAATAGACTTCCCTTTGTATGAAGGCTAAGATGGCTGAAGATGATGGGAACTGCAGGTCAATAACATCTGGGCACCAAAGGCTGATGAGCTCTGACATAAGGCCTTCCCTGGCTATCATCCAGCATCACATTTCACCACAGAGTGAGTGAAGACAGGGAACTGAGCTCCCTGAGATTAACTGCCCCTGCTTAAGATGGGTGGATGGGAGACGGGTGGTGCTGTGGGTTAAACCACAGAGCCTAGGACTTGTCGATCAGAAGGTCGGCGGTTTGAATCCCCGCAACGATGTGTCCTTCTGTTGCTCGGTCCCTGCTCCTGTCAACCTAGCAGTTCGAAAGCATGTCACAGTGCAAGTAGATAAATAGGTACCACTCCGGTGGGAAGGTAAACGGCACTTCCATGCGCTGCTCTGGTTTGCCAGAAGCGGCTTAGTCATGCTGGCCACATGACCCGGAAGCTGTATGCCGGCTCCCTTGGCCAATAAAGCGAGATGAGCACCACAACCCCAGAGTCGGCCACGACTGGACCTAATGGTCAGGGGTCCCTTTACCTTTAAGATGGGTAGATAAGGATTGCGAGTCATCTCTTGTCCATGTCAAGAGAGGTAAATACCCAAATTATAGCCCTTTAGTCAAGATCCATCTTGGCATTCATAGGTTCTTGTCCTCCCCTTTAGTCTTAGTTCCTCTCCCTCCACAGTGAGCTGAGTTCTTCCTCTCCGCCATCTCCCATCCAGGGTCCTGGAATCGACTGAGCCGCGCCATCCGCATGAGGGACAAGAGGGCTGACTTCGTGGCTGGACGCTTGGGTGGCCGCGTGGTAGCAGCAGGGGGGCTTGGTAAGTGTGGCAGATGGGCCACTTCTGTGCTCTTGAGGTGTGCGGAAGATGGAGATGCACAAGAATTTGTTCCAAGCTGGGGATATGTTGGATTGCATGTGAGATCAAGCCCCTGGGCTTGAGGGCTTGTCGGATGGAATGCAACTCCTTAAAACAAGTAGACCTACACCATCTCTTTCAAGTGTGTCATCTTCCCTTACCTGCCGAGAGACGTGGATCTGATTTGTGAAGTTGCTCCTTTCTGCCTCGTTGTTCAGCTCTCTCTCTTTCTGCATTCCTGTTCTGGATTAGCCTGCAACAGTCCCTTATTCTATGCACTATGAGAAGATAAGAACAGCCTGATGGAGTAGGCAAGTGTCCTATCTAATACAACTTCCTGTTCTCACAGTGACCAATCCAAGCATTTTGGAATCAGTCACTCAGAAGCAGGACTTGAGTGCAAGGCTTATAATTCCCATCAAATAGCATTCAGAGGTTTATTGCTTCCACCAACCAGGGAAGCTATAGAAATGGCTTCCCCTGCATCTGGAAACCAGGGTATTGACTCTGTTTCTGAACATCAAGGCTAATGCAGTTCTCGTACAACTACATCAGTGTGCACAGCGTTTTCAGATATTCCCTCCCCTGCAAGCTACCATTTTGGCAGCAGTTGGCCCAACCCATTTCACATACCATGGTCAGCCGTAAGCCACAGCTCACCGGGAACAAACAGCGCACAAGTGATAGAGCACACCGCATGAGCACTGGTTCACATGTCACACTAAGCCAAGGCTTGTGGTTGGTTGCTCTTTGTTCCAGGCCGGGCAGGGCAAAATGGGAACAATGTGAGCAGTTCAGTTTGGCTTACTGTGATGTGCGAACTAGCCCATTACATGAACAGGAATTGAGTTGTCCCTAAACAGAGGATAACTGCCTTTTGGTAGATAGAATCAAAGTGAGGGAGAAGGTGGCAGTTTTCCATTTTTGCAATTTGTGTCAGGAACACATATCTAGAACCAAACGCCTTTGGAAGGATGTGTTGGGGGGGCCATGTTGCTACCTAACATGAATGAGTGGGACAGGCATTACAGTAGGAGAAAATACAGGGGGTTGAGCCTTCCCTTCCTTCAGCACTGAATCTTGTAGGTCTTTCCTCTGCATTGTTGCAGTTTGCTCATCCTCCACCTCTTGCACAAACTATCAGGGCAGCCACTGATTCACTCATCTTCTTAGATACAGGTAAGTTTTGCATGCCATTTTCTCAGTGGAAATACATGCTGCACGATGCCTTAGGGTCCGTTTCAAGGATGGGAAATATTGCCTTCCAGATGTTGTTGGACTACAAATCCCATCATCCCTTGACAATGGGAGGGCCAAAGATTCCCCATCTCTGGGCTAAATGCTTTGCTACATGTCACTGAGACTGAGCATGGGGAGAGAGTGCCTTTAGCGACCTCTGTTTTCTGCAGAAACCTCCTCTTTCTGTCAACTTTCTTGCCTTTCTTAAACACTACCCTAGATGTCCTCACAAAACACAATAATAAAGAAGGCATAAAAGTTAAACTGCAAAACTCCAACAAGGTTGTCTTTGAAATGAATGAGAGTTAGAGGGAGCAATTACCTAAAAATGTGTCATCTGAATGCTTTCAGCATTGGGTCTCTGGCTTTCATTCACACCCTCTTGGTGTAGCTGGCAGTCCTGGGATGCTGGCAAAGAGGCCTGCTGTGAGAAAGCATGCCAGGATCTGCTTGCACTGTTTCAGGCGTCAGTTTGATTTCTAAATCCCTGCCTTTCATAAACATCCCTTGGCCTGTAAACGAAACCTTTCGTTCCTGCTGCAGCAGGATGTGCCATTGCTGTTCATGGGAGATGCTTGCCTTGGAGCTTGGCTCAGCCATAGTGTACTGTTGTACTAGTGAAATCAGTAGATATGCCAGGTTTTTTATTTTTTGCAATTGCTGACACCAACTACCGCTTGGCTCATGGATCCGCCTCTCTCTCTACCCCCTTTGCAGGGAACCAGTCAAGTGCTCTTGGATCCGTGGAAGGATTTAACTTGGCGAGGAAGAAATGGGAGCCCTTGCCGCCCATGCCCACCGGCCGCTGCTCCTGTTCCAGCTTGGAGGCTGCCAACCTGCTCTTTGTGATTGGAGGGGTGGCCCAGGGTCCCAGCAGCGCCGTGGAGGCCCTGTGCCTTCAGGAAGGCGTCTGAGTGATGCTTGCCGGTAGAGAGATTTCTTCTGCCAATACAAGCCGAGAGGACTAAAGTGCCTGACGACGACGGTGACGGGACATGCGTACAAGGGAGCAGGGAGGAGAGCATGTGCTCCGTTGCTGGCGCGGCGCCCTGCAGCAGTGACCTTTCCCTTTGCTGTTCTCCAAGTAGCTCATTTCATCTTTGCAAAGCATAGAGTAGTAGCTCAGAGACTGGGCCAGCCCGGCACTGTCAGCAGGGCACAGGCGAAGCGCCTTCGCAGCGCACCAAGCCAGCCGAAGCAAGATCTACTACTTTCTCAGTGCCACAGCAGGCGCAGAAGGTCTCCTGCTTCCCAGCCATGGCTTCTTCATTGCGCGTAGCCTTCCAACTCCAAAGGAACATGGAGAGAATATGGGCTGCGCCGTGCTCAGGTTGAAGCGGCGGAGCGATGGCCAACCGGAACGCTCCATTCAGCACCCTCCCCTTTCATTGTCTGTCCCGCTGTTGAACTTTAGATTGTAAGCTCTCTGGGGCACAGGCCTCCCCTCCCCTTTCCTCCCTCTTTGCTTGTGCTACTCCGTAAACTCGCCATGTATAACGGATATCGATAGTGCTATATTGACAGCTCACGTTCTACTGCACCGCTATTAAGGCTGCCGGTAAAAGGGCGAGCGATGACACGCAAAGTTGAGCCTGGGAGACGAACGCAGCAGTGAAGCCGCCATACAGCCCAAGACACAGCTCCACCTGCGTTCTTGCCATGCTCATTGGGCTGCGTGGGTCTGGCCCTTAACTCCGAAGGACAGCAAGGTTTCCTCAGCAGGCTCTGGGGAGGAGTGGTGGAAGGTGCAGACACTAAGTGGAGCAGGCACTCCAGTGTTTCTGCTTTTGAGTTGCCATTGCTATCCTTGCGCTGATGTCTTTTACGCTGCACAGCTGAGTTGACTCCAGGAAGGCTGGGTGCAGCCACGACACCCTCTTGTGTGTTCCTAACTTGGTCTGTGTCTCATGTAGCACATAAGGTGCCCTCTAGCCCAGTGCCTAGGAGGTGGTGTAGCACCTCATGCCAATAAAACCAGTGGATTTTTTTCTCTCTCTCCTGGTTTTCTGTCTCCTAAAAATGGGTCTTGTTCCAAGATGTGCTCCATGTGCCTAAGCTGCTGTCTGCACTTAACTCTTAGCTGCTGTTGCTGGTGGTAAGCAGTCATTGTAAGATCAATTGTTAGCAGGTTGTCAAGCATCAACATAGGTGAGGGAGAAAGAGTGCCAAAAGGCAGATTTAAAGCTCGCGTTGAACAAAGTCCGAAGGTTGTTAAGGCTCAACAGCAGTTTTCCTTCTCCCCAATGCTGACAATCTGTCAGATGCAGCTCAGCACTCAAACGCAGAGAGGAGCAGGAAGTTTAATTCTTTATTCAAGAAAACAGCAAACAACGCAGAGAAGCCTCAAGGCAGGGCCAGCTTCCATAGCACAGTTGCCAGGACTGACAGGTTCCTGTTTCCCATTTCCCCCTAAGATCACCTCCTCTTCCGGAGGTTGCCCACGTTGGCATACACTAAGGCAAGAGTGAACTCTTGCTCATTGTTCAGCCACATGCATGTTCTTGGAGAAAGGGGGGGGGGGGAGTCGAATTAGCAAGCTCCTGAGAAGCTTCATGTGCTGAGTCTGAACTGCTTTCTGCCCTTGGCTCTTCCCTCTCGCTCATGCCTGTTGCTTTTTTTTTTTTTAAGCAGCCAACCATTCCTTCATTTTCTGACCTGTCCTCAGTGTCCCACCACCATTCCCGGTGCCCTGAACCTTCCTCCTCTGAGGCTTCCCTAGGGGGTTTGCCAGCTGGTGCCTCCTGCCGCTTCTCGTCATCCAGCCAGTTTCCTCCTCTTACCAGACATTGTCCAAGCATCCTCAAACTGTAGCGGCCCACCTGCAATCTCTGTTCAGCCCTGTTCATTGTCCTGTGTGACCTTGGAGACAAGCAGGAAGGGGAACTTGCCACAGCAGGAGAGTCATACTTCTGGGATTCTCCTGCAGCCTCTTGCCCTCCCCGCCTCTGCTTCAGCCTCTGAGTCTAAGCTGCTCCCTGTCACAGGCTCTCCTTGCTCACTAAAGCCTGTTACTTCTTTAGCATCCAAACATTCTCCCCGCCCGCCCACACCTTCTGCCTCTGATCTCTCTTCAGTGTCCCCCCACCAATCCCAGGCTCTGAGCCTTCCTCCTCCGGGGCTTCCCTGTTTGGTGCCTATTTGTCCCTACAAAACAACCCTTTGTGCTTAGTCTTGAAAACAAAACAGTAGAATTAAGCAAGCATACCTCCGCACAACTCTTCTGACCGGCAAAACAACTCTGTGGCCAAAATCAAGAGTTTTGTGGCAAAAGGTTACCTGGCAGAGGGGAAATAAAGGACATGCAAAACCCGTAGCATCCACTTGTGTCACAGTCCAGCAAGATTTTATTTTATTTTTTCCCATATTTCACCTTGTACAAAGGAGCATTTAACTGTTCTTGCAGATAACGGAGAAACTCCCACGTGTGATCAGCAATTGTGCCAGTGCAAACAGTCTGAGACAGTCCACCGGGTTGGCCTGTGGGTGCCAGGGCGCACATAAATGGGTCCTGGAGCAAAGGCTTCTGGGGTCTTGCTGGTATCTGTTGCGGTGGGCTCACACGAGCCTGGAACGGTGGCGGGCTCACTGGAGACAGGGGCGGTGGGCTCACTGGAGATGGGGGCGGTGGGCTCAGCATCTTTCACCACCTCACGCTTGAATGTCCTGAGGATGGGTTCATACAAAGAGTAGCTCCGGTAAGTGTGCTGGTAGGTGGTGCTGGGTGTGCGTTGCAGGGGCTGCCCTTGCCTGTGGGAGTGATGAACTAACACCTGGGGGACCTTTTCTCTGGAGTGGAAGTCATACTGGTAGCTTGAGATGAGGGGTCTCTCACGTCTTAACTCCTCCTTCAAGGGAACCCAGTCAATTAAGTTCTTGGTGTTGGGAAGGCTTCCCTCTATTCTCCTCCTTCCTAAGCCCTGCCGGGAAACAATGACCAGACTGTTCACACCTGCACTGTGAAAGGAGCCACCTAGCACACCATTTTAAATGCAGAACAAGAAGAAGCCAGGAGGTTACCAAGGGTGAAAGACAGGTGTGATATTCTGAGAGCAGGGGAGGGCACTGGAGGAAACCTTTGCCACATTTAATCGAAACTAGTGACGGGTGAACTACCTTGGAATCGAGGGACAAAATTTGCGACTGATCAAGTGCTTGGCGTCTCTCACAAAAGTTTTGAAGAAGGGTTCACAACTCTGCGATTGCTTTTTAAAAATTTAATCTGTCTTCACACCAAGCTGAAACTCCTGCCCTCCATACTTGATCCTGCATATAGTAACCCACAAGTTAGCCGGTATGCCACAAATTGCAATTATTTGGCATTCTAGTGCAAATTTCTCCTGATAAACACATTCCGTGCAGGGTTTTTCTTTTACTAATATACACATTTTTGCAACCAGTTTATCCTAACACATTTTGTATGCTATTCTCATAAATATATGCATTTCCCCCCTACACATTAGTTGGCTGGAGAACTGCGCTGCAAAATTCGAATGTGCAAGTTTCAAAGGATGGCTGTGCTTTGGTTCTCATAATGTTTCAGAACGTGTGGTTTTCACTAGATTAACCTTTGAGTTCAAGCTTAGCCGACTTTCCCTCCCAGCACCAGGGAGGAATCTTACGGCGCACACCTGCCTTAACAAAGGATGATAATAATAATAATAAATTTTATTTATACCCTGCCCTCCCCAGCCAAGACCGGGCTCAGGGCGGCTAACAACCAACAATAAAAACAAGTTGATTAAAATACAATTAAAAAAAACAAGATTAAAATACAACATTAAAACATTAGGATGCGGCCTCTTCACAGGAGGAGAAAGGAAAAAGAGGGGGAGGGAATCAAACTGATTCTAAGCCAAAGGCCAGGTGGAACAACTCTGTCTTACAGGCCCTGCGGAAATAAATCAGATCCCGCAGGGCCCTGGTCTCATGAGACAGAGCGTTCCACCAGGCCGGAGCCAGTGTTGAGAAGGCCATGGCTCTGGTTGAGGCTAATCTGACTTCCTTAGGGCCCGGGACCTCTAGGGTGTTGCTATTAATGGATAACTTAAGGTCCTCCGTGGGGCATACCGGGAGAGGCGGTCCCGTAGGGTCCTAGGCCGTGAAGGGCTTTAACGATCAAAACCAGCACCTTAAATCTGACCCTGTACTCCACCGGGGGCCAGTGCAGCTGGGTGAATATGCTCCCATGACAGAGACCCTGTGAGGAGCCTCGCTGCAGCATTCTACACCCGCTGGGAGTTTCTGAGACAGCTTCAAGGGCAGCCTTGCGTAGAGCAAATTACAGTAGTCAAGCCTGGAGGTGACCATTGCATGGATCACTTTGGCCAGGTCAGGGCGGGAAAGGTAAGGGACCTGATGCGGTATGGAGCACTCCAGTGCTGAACCTAACCCTTGCCCAGCTCTGTCCTGTCCCTGCGGCACCTGACCCTGAATGCTCGAGTGTATCAGGTACCCACTAGACGTGTAAGGCAAAGCCTCAGGCTACTTCGTGCAGCCAAGAGCACTTAACTAGTGCTTTTGCAGAGGCAGCCGGTGGGTGTCATCAGTTCCTGAGGGAGCCCTGGAGCCTGCCAAGGGAGAGCTAATCACATTAGGAATGAAACCGGTGTCTCTAATCAAGCACTCCTCTGATTAACTTCTCTACCGCCTCTATTGCTGCATAAGAGGAAAAGGACAAAAAAAACTTCCCCGCCCCCACGCTCCCGCACCCCCCCCCCCCGAAACCAATCACACTCACGTTCTCAAAATATGTAGCTGATCCTGGGAAGGCGTGCCTGTTGTCGTGCTTAGAGAATATGTGCTTTGAAGGGGTTTCCTGGAAAAGAGTACAAGCGAGATTAGCCCACGGCTCCCTGTCAAACGCCACACCCTGCAGTTGTACCAGTGGGGTAAAGATGGCATCTGCTTTCAAACACCAGGTGAGGGCAAATTTGGCCCAAAGGAGAGGGATTCGTACTGGGAAGCTATAGATTTCGTGTGCTGTAGTCCAAGACGATTGGGGACCCAAGGCTGAGAAAAGCTGCTGTAGTCAGTAGGGTAGGATTAGCCCAGTTTTAGAGCCACAGTGTTCTGGTTTACTTTGTATTCTGTTTTCACCTCTGTCTGGTTCTCCCCTACCTTTTATTTCTAGTAAAGATTCACAACTAGGCCATAAAACTCTGCAATTGCAAGCCTCGGGATTCTGGAATCCAGGCTACTGTTTAGATCAGAGTTGTAAGAGACCAACCCATTTTTTTCTGAGATCTGGGAAAGACTTGTGAAATGTGGCCTGCCTTTCCACACTGAGTAACATATAAGGGAACTGCTTGTGAAACACAGGGTGAGTTGATCTCAGAGTTCCTGGGCTTTGGGAAGTTAGGGAGGGAAACTACCAGGGTAAAGAGCAAGTTGCTTTGATACTGGGGTGGGCTAGAAGCTAGCCTTGCTTTCCCCAGCAAGTTTGTATGTAGGTTGAGCCAATGAGTGCAGCTTGAAGCCTGGCTTGAAGCCTTAAGAAAAACAACAAAATTTTGGTGCGCCCCAGGTGCACCTTGGCTGCAAGAAGGAAGTGAGATGATAATGGCAGCAACTACCTTAGATTAAGACTCAACTGGCAACCCTGCAGAGCTGTTGAGTTGCAGTTGGGCAAGCAAGTGTGAAAGGCTCTCCTGAACATCCTCGCTTCGCCATAACCTGGTCCTGGGATAATATAGGGCCTTATAGGGGGCAGACTCACAGCTGGTGAAAATCCTACAAACAACGTACAGTGGTACCTCAGGTTACAGGCGCTTCAGACGCTTCAGGTAACAGACTCCGCTAACACAGAAATAGTACCTCAGGTTAAGAACTTTGCTTCAAGATGAGAACAGAAATCACATGGTAGCTGCGCGGCGGCAGCAGGAGGCCCCATTAGCTAAAGTGGTACCTCAGGTTAAGAACAGTTTCAGGTTAAGAACGGACCTCCAGAATGAGAACCCAAGTTACCACTGTATTATATACTGGCAGTAGTTTGCCCCACAAGCAGCCTAGTCACTGGACTTAACCATTCAGGGATCTTTTACCTGCAGTAGCTGCAGCCTCTGAACCAACCTCAAGGGTAGCCCCACATTGCAGTAATCCAACCATGATGTTACTAATGCATGGACAAGTGTGATCAAGCTATCCCTATCCAGTACATACCATACTGGGCAGACTGGGGAAGACTTGGAATGAAATCCCCACTCAGTCACGATTCACGAAGCTTGCTGAACTACCTTTAGCCAGTCACGCTTTCTTTCCATTTTGTACCTCACAGAATTGTTGTGAGGAGAAAATTGGGTAAATCCCTGCACAAAAGAAAATCCCTGAAATCCTTTATGGAAGGGTTTGATACAAAGGTGGTAAAATAGAATAAATATTGCTGGTGTGTGATTTTTTTTTATTGTACAGAGTACTTTCTGGTATGCAATCAGGTAAACAGCAATGTCTTGGCCAAGGAAACTGGAATTTGGGTTTCAGTCTATTCTACATTGAAGCCTCTAGGATTCTTTCTATAAGGCCAAGCCCCTTGGATCTAAAAAGGGTCAGTTGATTGTTCCACAATTTTCACCCTAGCAGCAGCTAATGGAATGCCTTTTTTGCTTGGTGTGCTGCATTTGGTATGTATATTTCAGCTGCTCAGGACTGGTAGGGAGTGAAAAATAAAAGCGTCAGTTGCCTGTTCCACAGCTTCCATCAAGAAATAAGAAATGACTCAGATACGTAACTTATCCAAATACTCACAACTGTCAGGGACAACCAGTAAGTCTCTACGCAGCCTTTTTGTTTTCACTCTATCTCATAAGCCCACCCATGCTGATATACAAAAAAACGGTAATTAGTGAGTTTGATTCCCCCCCCCTTTCTCTTAATTAGTGATTTCACTGTATTTATTTTCAAAATAAAATGTAATGCAAAACAAAAGAAAATACACCGTTCTATGCCTAGGCATACGAGGCCTAGTCTTAGGCTCGCGGTCCTCGCAGAAGGTCCAACCTTTACTCAAGTGGGGAGTAAACTATCACTGGCGATCCTCTCTCTGATGGCAGGCAGCAGGAAACCTGTAACTGGGGCATCTTGAGATGGGAGTACCAGACCCCTTGGTCTTTGTGGGAAGCAGAGCTGAACAGGCCACCCAAGGGCCTCTCAGGCTGGCACAGCGATAGGATAAACAAAATTGCTGTGGTGTGTTTGTCACTCTGTACCTGCTCTGTGTCTCATGAGGAGTGCTCTTGCCCACCCACATTATCAGAGTGTACACCTGCGGGGCCTTATCCTGCAAAGCGCTGGGCTAAGACCCTTTCCTCTCTTGAATCCAGAGCTCCCCAGCATATGACAAAATTGGAGATGCTCTTGTGTTCTCTGTGCAGATGTCAGCTTCAAGGGATGCTTTGTTAGCAGACGAATTTCATCAGGAGGAATCATTCTAAGGGAGTCAATTGTGCCATTCACTGATGTCTGAAAAGCTCTTGCAAGCTGGCAGCTGGAGATCAGTTCTGCATCCTCCAGGAGCTTATTCTGTTGCCTTAGCTGGCGTCCCTGCGCATCCCTAGTAGCCAACAGGGCGGTCAAGCCAAGGAGCTGAAGATGCGCAGGTTGTATTTATCCTATTGAAGTAGCCAAACACATATTTTGCTACAGGTCTCTGATTGTTATAAGCCGACATTTATAGGCTGCCTAAAAGTGTTTGTGAGGTGCTGGCTCTTTTAGAGCAACTTCTCCCTCACAACTAATCTCAGTCAGTCCGGCTAGAGGGAATTTCTCCATTTTACAAGCTGAAGCCGGAATTGCTCTCCTGCGTTTTGTAATGCACTGCCTATACCTCACTGATTTTCCATGTCTATCCAAATCATGCTGAAAGCTAGTGTATAAGGTACTAGCTAGCCCCTCACTGTGAAGTACAGTGTGTATAGGTGCCTGTACATTATACAGGCTGCAAATTTTAGTTTCTTTTTGGAGGAAGGGTCTCTCTCCTAGCGCACGCCTTGGAGTGGAGGCTACGCCATGTGGCTCTTCAGAAGCAAATGTCTTCTCATGAATGACAGCAATAAATACGGTAACCCTCTTGTGAGGTACCTAGGAGGGCTGGGCGGGATCTGGTTTTTCAACATCGCGATATATCACCAGCTAAACATCGTGATACACCAATATATCACAATGTCTGAAATAAGGATGCAGCTATGTACAGGCATTGGCCGGCTTCATGGTTTCTCCCCCATTGTGATTTTTTTTGCACACACACACGTAATGATCTGCAATGTATCGCCGGGTCAAAAATTATGAAACCAATATCACGATATGAACTTCAAACTGGTTTGGGACAATATATTGCCCAGCTTTAATACACATCATGATTCGCAATATATTGTCAGGTAAAAACCTATGGAACTGATATCATGATATGGACTTCAAACCGGTTTTGGGCGATATCTCTAATCCTAGGACCTGGGTGTCTTGTATATTGCTGCCTAGAAAGCAGAGACAAGGCGCAGATGGCAAACCTAGCAGGTGAACTCACACCCATACTAACCACATCCCAAGGGCTGTTACACTCGTTGGCCCTATCATATTTTGGGCCAGCATGGCCTGTTCTGCACCACTGAAGATGCAACATCTGGTACGTGCTCCTGTTAATATCCCCCAGTGATTACTGTTAAGTTGTGGGTGAACATATCAGACAACACAGCGATTCTTCAAACAGCTCTTGTTTATTCACAGGCCAGAACAGAACTGAACTTAAGGGTTCAGCCAGCCTGCTTATATAGAGCTCCACTACAACGCAACAGTAATCACTTTCTGTAACTATCCAATCACTGAACGTCACTTTCAATCCCTTATTTCCATATGTGGACCTGAGTGAAAACTATCTACACTATCCCCCTGCTGGCCCAGGGTGAGAACTTCAGTACATAACAATTGCAGTCCGCAATAATATTTTCTCTGGCCTTCCGATAGCTCACCTTTGCCTGCTCAATCTACCCAGGACCACTGCTAAAATGAATCCCTGTTTTCGTCGCTCTGACATTGTGATGCCCTTGCCTGTATCCCCCCAATACTATCTTTCTGTTCTCTCCTGGATCCAGAAGCAACTTCTCATCCTTTCCTGTGAAACTCTCCCTGGCCTTGCCCCCTTCCCCTTCCTGGGCTCATGGGGTTGTGTGGATTCTCATTGGGAACAAAGCAGAGGAAAAAGGCTTAAGGCCCCCTCCACACACAGTATAGTCCTGATCCGGCTTGCGGGGATGGGCTGTACCAGCGATTTATTAATTTTTTTATAGATCAAGGGCACCAGGGCAACCATATGATAAATACCACATCTAGTTTGGTCCTCATATAGAAGTTGTTTCTAAACCTGCTACCTTTTTATTTGGAGGAGATGGAGCCTGGGATTATCTGCATGCAAGGCATGTACCTGTGCCACTGAGTTATGACCCTTTGCTTCTATATTCTCTAAAGCCACCCTGTAATTTCAAGGTTGGGTAGGAGAGGCGTTTTGCCAAGCCTTCATTGTTGCTGAGGCTTTATAAATAAAGTTGACCCCCACGATCAGCATGGGCTTTGAAACCAAGAGAGAGAGAGAGAGAGAGAGAGAGAGAGAGAGAGAGAGAGAGAGAGGGACTCCGCCTCTGGTCTCTCACAGCTTTTGAAAACAATATTTTCTGTACCAGTGAAACTGCTAGCAAACACTTTGCCACAACATAATTAACATGTAGTACGGGGTAACTAGGGACCAGATAAAGTGCTTTGGGGGGTTATATCCAGCCCACAAGCTGTCAGGGATTTTGTAACTGTAATAAAATATTGCCGGTGAGGGATTTTCAACAGGTACAGTTTGTAATCCCCAAATGCTGCAGGGGTCAGAAAACAAGTGCCTGCTCAAACAGGCAGAACTATTAAGTGAACGCAAGCCCCTGCCTTTGCATCCGATCACCCTGATTAGATCTCCCACAGATAAAATACTGAGCTATATCATTTCTCCCCTCCATGAAATAAGCTGAGGACGAGCACTGGGGCTTGGGAATCAGCAGTGGGAGTTCTCCCTTGCAAACCGAAAGGATCAGAGAAAGAGATTATCCAAGCAGCACAGATGCAGAGTCACATGAGCTAAGCCCCTTGTCACAACACGATGCTCCGTTTCCTGCCTCTGCAGTGCTGCGAGGTGACAGGGCTCCAGGCGCAGCGGCACAGAGGACGAGAAGCAGCCGTGGCTTTACCTGTTGTCAAAACCGCTGTGGGTTCCCGGAAGAGAATTAAGAGGCAGCTGTCTTCATCGCTTAATGGGGACAGAAGCCAAGTCTCCGGCTGTCAGTGCCAGGATGTGGGGGAAGAAGGAGCCTAATCCACAACATGCCGCTCGAGATATTGCAAAGCAATTAAATAGAGCTTAGCTGCTACCCGAAATCCCAGCAGATAGGTTTAATAAAGAGGAGGGCTGGCACTTCCATACCACAATAACAAAGGACAACCTGGCAGGAAAGACACTACCGACAATGGATCCCTCTCATGAGCAGGTGACAAGAGGGTTCTTCCAGACTGTAGCTGTTCTCAGGTAGGATTCAATCACACACCTGCAAATTCAGGTTCCACAATTATAGCTGACTGGGAGGTTTTGCGCTACAAACCTGTTTCCCCAAAATATTGGACTGGAAATGGACTGGAAGGTCGCTTGAGCCAATGCCATCTTAACCTCCTCGCAAGCATATTAGGATGAGTAACACAGTGGGTGGCGCTGTGGGATAACCACAGAGGCTAGGGCTTGCCAATCAGAAGGTCAGCGGTTCGAATCCCTGTGATGGGGTGAGCTCTCGTTGCTTGGTCCCTGCTCCTCCCAACCTAGCAGTTCGAAAGCACGTCAAAGTGCAAGTAGATAAATAGGTACCACTCCGGCGGGAAGGTAAACGGCGTTTCCGTGTGCTGCTCTGGTTCGCCAGAAGCGGCTTAGTCATGCTGGCCACATGACCTGTATGCCGGCTCCCTCGGCCAATAAAGCAAGATGAGCGCCGCAACCCCAGAGTCGTCCGCGACTGGACCTAATGGTCAGGGGTCCCTTTACCTTTACTCAGTAAACAGAGGATAGAGAAGAATTTCCAATAATGTAACCTTGGGCGCACGGAATTTGCTTTACCTTTCATTTTTGTTTTATTTGAGAAATTTATATCCATCTTTCACTATAAAAGCGCTCAAGGCAGCTATTAAAAACAGCAAGAAGATAATTAACAAACAATTAGCTGCTTTTTAGTTATTAAAGCTTTAAGCAGCATCTAGCATAAGTCCTAACAGTGTGATATTCACAACCTCCTAAAACTGATTGTAACGGAAGCACAAAAACATAACCGCATCTTCCTAAATAGATTTTTTGGATCAGAAAAGCATTTTACTTTACAGCATGACATATTATGCTTTACAGGAAGACATATTCTTGCAACACTATGCAGAAAAGTCAAGCACTAGGGATTCAGAAGCCTACCTGCTGCTCTAGCTCAAATTAATTTCACATCGGCGAAGGGTCAAATGGGAGAAAATCAGCAGTTTGGGACAAGCAATTTTATGCAGGTTGAACTAGGATTTTAATCCCAGGCTTCACACATACACACACAAATGCAAGTGAAAGAGTCAGCTACAGCCATCACCACTACCACCAACCTTCGTGATGGGATCCATCAGTTGCCATCCCATATCTATCACAGTGTGTGTCTCTTGAGTACTCTGTGACCTAGGGCCACACTGCAAAAGCTCCTTTCTAAGCTGGGTGGTAAAATTGCAAATGCAATCCGGTGTAAACGAGTGTAAAAGTGAAGCATGTTCATATACAGTATAGGCTCATGAGTTGACTGATCAGAAATGAGACCTTGGGGTCGTGGTGCAGGAAGATCTTGACGCAGTGTGTGGGGGGGAAGGCACATTCCATGCTAGCAATCACTAGGAAGGGAACTGAAAATCATAGAATCGTAGAGTTGGAGGTGTAAATAAAAATTTAAGGTCTTATATATATAATAAATGTTCATAAATGTGCCAGCCAAGCACGTACAGTGGTACCTCGGGTTACATACGTGTTGTGCATTGAGTCAAAGGATTTTATATCTGTATTATTATTGTCTGTATTTGCATTAGGGTAAAGTAACTGCCTTTTGGTTCCAGAGGGTACAGCTACTATTGGTTCATTTAAGCTGTTGTATTTGGATCCTCTGTCTTATTGGTTTCCTCCAAAAGGCAGGACTGTGATTGCCTGATATTGTTCCCTCCAAAATGTATCCTTTCTAGTTTGTTCCCTGTCCCTATAAATGTAGCTCTCCCCTCCTCAGTCTTCAGTCTTGTTGCTTTAATAAAGAAGTGTTACTAGAGAACCGTCTCCAGCATAATATGTCAAGAGAGCTGAAATCACAAACCCCACGTCACAACAATATGCTTCAGGTTACATACGCTTCAGGTTACAGACTCCGCTAACCCAGAAATAGTACCTCAGGTTAAGAACTTTGCTTCAGGATAAGAACAGAAATTGTGCTCCGGTGGCGCGGCAGCAGCAGGAGGCCCCATTAGCTAAAGTGGTGCTTTACGTTAAGAACAGTTTCAGGTTAAGAACGGACCTCCGGAACGAATTAAGTACTTAACCCAAGGTACCACTGTACATAGATATGTGGGCCACATGTCTGGAGCAGCACAGGAAGACCGTCCTGAAACCATTTTGACTCCCAAACTGACCAAATGTTTTCTCTGCAAGGGGGGGGGGGGACCTTCCCATTGTCTCAGGAATTGGGTAATCTCCATCTCAAAGGAATGGCCAGACTACCGGGAAAGGCAATCAGATAAGGCATTATCAGATAACCTGGCAGACAGGAAAAACAAATTTCTGTTGCAGACCGCCTTTTCTGTAATGTAGGTATTGAGGTTTGTGGGGTGTGGACTTGGGTTACACCCTTTCTGTGATGTATGTATGTATGGAGGGATGGTCTTGAGCTCCAGGGCAGGGAATTTAAAATGTCTATATAAGGGCAGGCACCCCTGTTTTCTGGGTCCTCCTCTGTTCTCCTGTGTGTGAGGGGAGCACCCTGTTGCAACAGCTTTAATAAAGATCAAGCCTACCAGCTGCTTTGCTTCTCAATATTCTCTGATTGGTCTGTTATTTTCCTCCTACCGATAGGGAACCCACTTAAACACTCTATACGGGCTCTTGGATACCCCATAAGGGAAGAAGCGCAGATTTTGTTTACAACAGAAGGGACCCTGAGGGTCATTTAGTCCAACCCCCTGCAATGCACGGATCCTGCCCACAGCCATCCCTGGCTGGGCTTGAACCACCAGCTTTCTGGTTAACAGCCAGATGGGCTGTTGAGAAAATAAAACTGCCAATATTGTAATGCTGCTACATGGCGTGACTGCATTTGGAATGCTGTGTACAGTTGGAAAATAAATAGGTTTTTATTTATTATTTTTTTAAAAAAAGGGGTAGCCACAGGTTGAAAGTGGGTGGGTCTCAGGTATGAAAAGGCTGTGGTCAAAGAGTTAAATACCTGAACTTGAGATGAGAACTTTCTCTCCCAGATCTTAACTGAGGCCTACTTCCAGTACATTTCATGCCTTCCTCTGTGCAAAATCAGATTAGTCACAGCACGCCCATACGGCTCTTTCATTCCATTTGTCCCTATTAACAACCAGATAGGAGGTCTGGTAAGGATGAAGGCTTTCATTTGCCTTCTTCCCAGTGGGAGCCTGTCGAAGACCAGCCGCAGATGACCCGTCACTCACCTTCATTCTTTTCAGGAAGAGTTCAGGAGGTTGCGGCTGGGCTGCTTTGCGATACTCCTGGGTGAAGTCGCTCCTGCATCTGCTTCTGTAGTTGCCATAGAAACCGTTGGCGTGCTGGAGCAAGAAAGGCAACAAGGAGCCCCTAATTAGCAATTGAGCAACATAATCCAGTCGCCTCTCCAAACTCGCTGGCGAGCTTGATAGGGGCCACTGGAAGGTCACACTTTGCCTCTGACAACTACGAAAGGATTTCTTACGGGTTTGTCATTATTCTTATTACCGACAAGAAAAGAGGCTCTTCAGGCGAGGGCAAGAAGCAGACAGGCGAGTCTCCGATGATGCAGGCCAGCTTCCCACGGGGGATCTCTTGGCCACGTTACGCCAGCCAAGGACTTGTCAAGAGAGCTTCATTTGGGAGGGCTGAGAGTAATGTTTCGACAGTCTTGATCGCCACGGACCAGACATAAGGGGAGCTTCAGTCTGAGCTGATCTGCGCCAGCCTAAGTGGCTGGTAGAGAATGCCCAGCTGCGCCCTGTTTCCGGGCTGCCCTCTTGCCCTCACCAAAACAGCATTCTGCCTGAGAAGGTATTTTGGGTTGTGTGCAACATCATCCAGCCATCAACGTGGGACTGGAAAGCCATAATCTAGACTGGGACACTGAGTATACAGTGGTACCTTGGTTCTCAAACTTAATCTGTTCTGGAAGTCCGTTCCAAAACCAAAGCGTTCCAAAACCAAGGTGCACTTTTCCATGGAAAGTAATGCAAAATGGATTCATCCGTTCCAGACTTTTGAAAACAACCCCTGAAACACCAACTTAACATGGATTTTACTATCTGACAAGACAGTTGATCCATCAAATGAAAGCAATAAACAATGTACTGCAGTCACACAGTCAATCAGCCAGTAGCTGAACTGGGTTCCGCACAGTCACAAGAACAAAACGAAAAAGCCGCAAAATCAAAAACGCAAAATGAATAGCAAAAACAGACAGACCTCAGCGTAACACTCAAAACGGAAGCATGGCACTCAAAACAGAGCACGTTTGGCTTCCGAAAAGAGTTCGCAAACTGGAACACTTACTTCTGGGTTTGCAGTGTTTGGGTTCCAAGTTGTTTGAGTACAAAGGCGTTTGAGAACCAAGGTACCACTGTACTCTGCATTAAAAACCAATCAATCAAAACACTGCACTAAAGTAACCATTCTGTGCCAAGAAGCTGGAATCTATAACCATTGTTGTCTGTTGTCCAGCACAGTCACTATAGCAGATATGGGAGGAGTTAGGACTAGGCGCCACTGCTGCTACTTACATACCTGCCAACATTTTACCATCAAAACTAGGGATATAACACTTATTTTATTTTTTATTTATACTTTCCAGGTTTATACATTTCATTAATTTTACAATCATTTTAACATTTCAAAGCTTGACTTCCTTCCCCCTCTTACTGCAGTTCCTTAAATTTATTTTTTAATATCTTCTGCAGACCCAAATTCATTTGATTTGCTCATTTAATTCTCTACTTTAAATATATACTCTTATGAAACTGCAGGTTATTACAATCATCCTGCCAATGTTTTTATCTGTTTGCCATTTTTCTGTAAATATTCAATAAACCATTTCCATTCTTTTATATATAAAAAGTTGGTTATCTTGATTCCTTATTCTTCTGGTAAGTTTCGCCATTTCTGCATATTCCATAAGTTTTTGTATCCATTCTTCCTTTGCTGGGACTTCTGCTTCTTTCCATTTTGGGGCAAGTTACGACCAACATTCTTGCTGCTGTATTAGCATACATAAATAATTTTCTATACAATTTAGGTAGTTCTGTCCCTATAATGCCCAAAAGAAAAGCTTTTGGTTGCTGTTTTTTTACAAAGGTTATTTTAAACATCCTTTTCAATTCATTATATATCATTACTACAAGACCATCACATATGATAAAAAGAACCTTATTTCTCATTACATTTCCAACACTTGTTTGATTTAGATTTGTACATTTTTGCCAGTTTACTCGGTGTTAGATACTGTACCAACAATACATCATTTTCATATAATTTTCTCTTAAACCATAACATGCTGTAAATTTTATATCCACGTTCCACAATCGTTCCCATGCTGCCATGTCTAAATTATGACCGATATCTATTGCCCAGTGTATCACTGAGGATTTTACTCGCTCATTCTTTGTCTCCCATTCCAATAATAGTTTATACATTTTAGACTGTTGCAGAATTTGTCCTAGTCCATAACGACAGGCAGCGGGTTCTTCAAGGAAGGTCTGGTTTATTAAGCTGCAGCTGGCATCAGCGAAATCATTCTCAAAGGCTGAGACCCGATTGGTATTTGGGGCCCACTTTTATAGTGTGTCGGGACACGGGTGGCGCTATGGGTTAAACCACAGAGCCTAGGGCTTGCCGATCAGAAGGTTGGCGGTTTTAGTCCCTGTGATGGGGTGAGCTCCCGTTGCTCGGTCCCTGCTCCTGCCCACCTAGCAATTTGAAAGCACGTCAGAGTGCAAGTAGATAAATAGGTACCGCTCCGGTGGGAAGGTAAACAGTGTTTCCGTGCACTGCTCTGGTTTGCCAGAAGCAGCTTAATCATGCTGGCCACATGAACCGGAAGCTGTCTGTTGGCTCCCTCGGCCAATAAAGTGAGATGAGTGCCGCAACCCCAAAGTCGGTCACGACTGGACCTAACAGTCAGGGGTCCCTTTACCTTTATAATATGTCACAAACAACTTCCAGACACAGGTACAAGAGCATGTGCAGAGCGAGATTACATTATTTTGCAAACAAGCCACACAAGAGTCCTTTCCTAAGCAGTTCCTCTTTCTGGGAGTCTGTCTCAACAATTCCTATTTTTGGGAGACATTACAATAGCAGGCAAAAACAGAACTTTTCTAGCCTCTTCACTGCTCCCCTCCTGGCCTGTCTGCAACTGCCAGTCTGTGTTGGTTTTTTGCCCATATTCAGCTGACCTATGCAAGTTTAAAAACAGACACCAGACTGTTAAGTTGTGGGTGAACATATCAGACGACACAGTGATTCTTCAAACAGCTCTTGTTTATTCACAGGCCAGAACAGAACACAACTGAAGGGTTCAGCCAGCCTGCTTATATAGAGCTGCACTACAACGCAACAGTAACAACTTTCTGTAACTATCCAATCACTGAACGTCACTTTCAATCCGCTATTTGCATATGTGGACCTGAGTGAAAACTGTCTACAGTATCCCCCAGGGTGAGAACTTCAGTACATAACACAGACAGTTTGCTCATCTCCTTGTGACTGACTTTCTTGACCAGCCAGTTTACAAAGCATTTTGTGGCAAACTCGAAAGTGGGGGTTGTGGCGGGATGGCTCTGGAGACATTTTCTGCTCATAGGATACTTTTTGGGTGTTGGACTGCTGAGGCAAGTAGATTCTATTTTCTAACTGCTGAGCTGATTTCTGCACTATTCCCTCAGGCAGACATTTTCTGATCACCATTGGGGCAGGGGCTGCTGGGGGCAAATGGATTCTATCTCATCATTCCTCAAGACAACACTTTTTTTACATTACATCCCAACAGGTCTCTCTCCAGTTGTGACATTTGTTCCCCAAACCCTCGTATCCTATCTTTCTTAAAATATCATTCAAATGATATTTTAATCATGTAGTTCATTTCCCTGATAATTCCTTAAATTCTTTAAATTTATACTCTCCTCCCTCTTGTTTTAATAAGCTTCTATAAGTTGTCCACCCTTCTATCCTATTATTTTTCTTGACTGCTGTAGCTTCCAGCGCTGACAGTCATAATGGTGTTCTTACCAGAACACTTCCATTTTCAAACCAAGGATCACTTAATGAGTATTACGTATAATTAAAGTCTTTTCATTGCCCATGCACTATATTAATTTACTCTGCACTATATTAATTTACTCTGTATTAGGCTGCCCCGCAATGATTTAAAAGTCAAGAGGGCAATGATTCTTCTGGTTAAAGAGACGTCTGCAAAATATAATTGTCCTACGAATTTGTTTACCAACTGTTCAAAATACAGTGGTACCTCGGGTTACAGACGCTTCAGGTTACAGACTCCACTAACCCAGAAATAGTACCTCAGGGTAAGAACTTTACCTCAGGATGAGAACAGAAATCGTGCGGTGGTGGCGCAGCGGCAGCGGGAGGCCCCATTAGCTAAAGTGGTGCTTCAGGTTAAGAACAGTTTCAGGTTAAGAATGGACCTCCGGAATGAATTAAGTATGTAACCAAAGGTACAACTGTACTGTAAATCTCAGCATGTACAGGGTGTGAAATGCATGTCTATGTCCCTTGGACGCAAGTTGCATCTGCCCATTTAAAACTTTTAACTTGCCCATGGAAAGAGATGAACCCCATATTTAAATCCCATATTTAAATTCAAACAAGGCCATCCCCAAATACAAAAATAAGGGTGGTGGTTTAGCAGAGAGAGGGATCAGGAAAACGTGCTTTCCCTGATAAAGAGAGACAATCAGAATATCTGTAGGTATGTTGAAGGGTGAAGAGGTAAGAGCGTACTGAGGCTTCTAGTGGTATGTTTAGGTAACTGTTGTCTCCAGACATCTGGACCTCGCAGGGTCTCTCCCTATTTAGAGATAATGTATGTTACTTCACTAGGGACATGGGTGGCACTGTGGTCTAAACCACTGAGCCTCTTGGGCTTGCCAATCGGAAGGTTGGTGGTTCGAATCCCTGCGACGGGGTGAGCTCCCATTGCTCTGTCCCAGCTCCTGCCAACCTAGCAGTTTGAAAGCACACCAGTGCAAGTAGATATATATGTACCGCTCTGGCGGGAAAGTAAATGGCATTTCCATGCGCTCTGGTTTCCGTCACGGTGTCCCGTTGTGCCAGAAGCGATTTAATCCCGCTGGCCACATGACCCGGAAAGCTGTCTGTGGACGAACGCTGGCTCCCTCAGCCTGAAAGCAAGATGAGCGCCGCAACCCCATAGTCGCCTTTGACTGGACTTAACCATCCAGGGGTCCTTCACCTTAATTTACCTAAATTACTTCACTAACTTCCAACTGTGGTGAGCCAACTGCATTTGAGGGCCTTTGAGGAAAACATAATTAATCTGCTACTTGATGTAAAGGACAAGTTTAGCAAAGTTTCAGGATATAAAACGGGGACTCTGGACATCTGCCCCACCCAAAGTCCTACTCTGACAGCACTACTGGAAGCTTCAGTCCCCGACAGTCAGAACTAATGTTTCGCCCCTCTCTTGAGTTTTCATCAAGCATTCCCTGCACGTATCCAAACCTGTCTTTGTGACCCTGTAAACTGACAATATTTTTTTAAGAGTCTCAATATTTTGTGTTGTAGCCTGAGATTGTAGAGCTAACTGCCCTGGTTACGGCAAAAGGTAGAGGAGCTGTTCTAAATTTGTTTGTGTTGTGTTGCAACAGCAGTAGACAAATAAAGACCACTTTTCTGTGCACATTGTCAGGCCTCTGCAGTATTTTTGAGGTCACAGTTTCTCACCGCTATAAAATAAAAGTACAATTCCATCTTTTATCCACCTTGGTTGGTAGGCTTTGATGCCTATATCTCAGCAATGTGTCTCATGGGATAGATTACTAGCTGTGCTACCCACAGACAGTGCTGCTATGGGAAAAACTGTAGGAAAGGTATATATTACCTTGCAGAATGAAAGGAAGAAAACAGGGGGGAGAAAACATTTTGAAGGTTTTGTTTAAAGAGACAAGCAAGGCAGGGTTGCCCTCTATCTGTGCTTTTGTTTGCATTATCTGTTGAGCCTCTAGCAGAAATTATTAGATCTAACCAGATGATAACAGGTGTTAAAGCTGCCTAGGAAGATTTTGAAATTAGCTTGTACGCAGGTGATGTGGTCTTATATGTTAAAGGTCTGGAAAATATAATTAGTCTGCTACTTGATGTAAAGGACAAGTTTAGCAAAGTTTCAGGATATAAAATAAACTGCACTAAATCTGAGCGGCTGGGTAAGATTCTCCAGTTAAATATTATGGCATCTATCATAAGACCTAAATAATGTATTTGAATACAATCATGAAAAGCTGGTGTTTAAAGGCAAAGGTATACTAAAAACTGGTTGCTGTTGAAAACATATTGTTTAGGGAAATTAACATTTCTAAAATTTTACCCAAAATTTATATTTGTTTTTGAATTTTCCAATTAAGAGTACTTCCCTAAATTATAGATACTTGGCAAAATATATTTATCAAGTTTATTCAGCAAAAGAAAAGATTCAGGGTAGCCTTAAAGACTTTACTAGGAGAAATAAAAACAGAGGGTTAGCTGTTCCATCATTTACAAAATATTATGAAGCAGTTACCATATTTTTCGCTCCATAAGACACACCTGACCATAAGACGCACCTAGTTTTTAGAGGAGGAAAGGGGGAAAGCCCTGTTTTTTGGGCAATCAGCTCACAGTTGTGCAGCTTCTTTTGCAAAGGAGAAAAGCCTCATTTGGGGGGGGGGGGATCAGCTCAAAGTTGTGCAGCTTCTTTTGCAAAAGGGAAAAGCCCCCTTTTTTGAGGATCAGCTCAAAGTTGTGCAGCTTCTTTTGCAAAGGGGGAAAGCCTTATTTTTGGGGGGATCATTTAACAGTTGTACAGCTTCTTTTGCAGAGGGGAAAAGCCCTGTTTTTTGAGGATCAGCTCAAAGTTGTTGAGCTTACTTTGCAAAGGGGGAGAAAATCCTGTTTTTATGGGGCTCAACTCACAGTTCTGCAGCTTCCTTAGGAAAGGGAAGGGAGCAGTTTCTACGTTTCCAGACAGATAAGCTAATCAGCCAGTCATATGTCTCTGGGGAAACAAACAGCCTCCTTCTGCAGAACATTCAACAATGGAGGCCTGGGCAAGGGGGCTGGGCCGGAAAGAGAGCCAGCGACTGACCACACATTCGCTCCATAAGACGCACAGACATTTTCCCTTACTTTTTAGGAGGTAAAAAGTGTGTCTTATGGAGCGAAAAATACGGTATGTTAACTCGCTTAAGAATGTGATGCCACTCAGACAGATCACTATTCTTTTTTTTATTATTTCCTATAATCGGAAGAATGCCTGATTGCATGTTTGGCTAAACAAAGTATGAATTGTAGCCTGCATGGTTAAACAGACTAGTATGATGTGACTGAGAGGGGAAAGACAAGATTATGATCCTTTTGTTGACAATGTTATCATTTTTATTGTATATTGGGGAAATAAGGTACAGGAAAATATAAATCGACATGCATTGCTGGAAGTGCTTTGAGACTATATATCAAATTAAATTTATTGAACCTTAATGAGATTAATGCATCAAGGGAGATTTACTACCTAGGCTTACCCCTCTTTTCTCTCTCTCGCTGTTTTATTTTTAACCATTTCCATTATTATTATACTAATGTTGTACATTGTTTAAAATGTCAAGTACTTTAGATCACTGATGTAAAACGCTTAAATGTTAAAGAAAGAATTGGGGGAGGAAACATTTGGAAGGTTTTCATACATTAGAATGCTGCTAAACGAAAAGGGAGAATGTTTGTTCATCTTATCTATCAAGAAAAGGGCAATGAAATGTGGGTTTAAGTAAGTGAGTTTAAATCAGCATTAGAAAAAAATACACTGGCAGCAAATGGCTATGCCTCTTGTTTGGTGTGTGCATTTGGTATGTGTATTTCTGCTGCTCAGGACTGGTAGAGAGTGAAGAATAGGAGATCAGATGCAAAAGGAAGAGTAAGAAGTGAGGATGCAAGAGGTAAAGATTGGAGTTGTGGGTGAATTTTTAACTGCTTGACACTCATACATAAAGACTCTCTAGGAGGCCAAAGACTGTCGCCAAAAGCTGATGGAGAGTAGAGCATACTCCTCACAGTAGTTTACCCCTCACTGAGTTACAATTTCCATCAGCCCTTAACACAAACTACAATGCCCAGAATTCTGTGGGGGGGGGGGGGAAATGTGCTTTGATTGTGATTTAAAGGTGTAGTGTATACACAGCCTAAGTTCCCAGCAAGGGAAAAGCTGCCATTGCTGCTAAAATAACGGAAAAATCCATGCAGAATTTTGCAGCCCAAAAGACAACACTCAAGATTACAGGATGTATCTAACGGAGGAGCAAAATTGCCATTTTTATATTTGGCCTAGCAACAATATGCCTAAGGCAACTCCTGTTTCCTGCCTGGGATGCTATGGTTGCCAGGCAACCATAGGCCTTGCTCCCTAACCCTTTTCTTGTGGCAAAAGTAGTGGACCAGCAAGTAAGGAGAAGGGAGTTGGAGTCATCCAGAGTACCTCACTGCTTCCTGCTGGCCCTGTTCAGAAACAACTGGCAGGATCTGAGCCAAGCATTTCTGTCCTATTATAGAGTCTAAACATACCATGCACCCATCCTGCTGTACAGAATTTCCCATCATTAGAGTGTCATTTCTGAGGAAATGGGGACATTGAGTAGAAACCATCCCTCCCATACAGATCGGAATGGATTTTTTGCAGGGTTAACCTGACCTCAGCCAACCCCCTTAATTTCATCCCATAGACTTCTTTATGGTTCAACCCCTTATTTAATAAGCTTCAATTCATGTGCAGGGCTTAAGTTGCACCAAGGGTTGCCAAGACTCAGGCCTGGAACATGTGAAGTAAGGACAAAAATGAGGGAATACTTGAGCCAGGGCAGAATGCATTTATCTTTTCACCAAGGCTCGGTACACACTATACCGGAGCTTTCCAAACTTTCCATGATGGTCACACACTTTTTAGACATGCATCATTTCGCGGCACAGTAGTTCAGTTTTACTAGCAAGCCGGAGGTTAAACTAACCCCTTATAAGAGGATTTGTGCAACACACCTACACACTGCAGCCAACACACTAATGTGTCATAACACACAGTTTGGAAAGCTTTGCACCGACTATACCTCCAAAGCCCATTATCTCCCTCAATTAATTCTGGGCACTGTGATTTGTTAAAAGTTGCTGAGAATTTTACCACAGTGCCCAAGATTCTTTACAGGAAAGAATGAGCACCAGATATGCTTCAGAGGTAGAGTGTGTATGTAGCCCAAGTGAATACAAAGCAGCCCAGATGCCACAGATTAGAGGGGAATACTTCCAGATTAGAGGGCAGCATTTCTAAACATACCTAGTCATCTTTTTCTAGAATATAAAGTGTTTGTGAAGCCTTGCAAACAGCCACAGACAGCATTTATCACAAACATTGAACTCACCCATGTCCCTACGATCGGGCTAGGCATCCCCTCAGGATCTGAGGGGAGCCACGTAAAAGTGGCCTGTCCCCTCAGTTATTTGAGCCGCCACCTGAAGCTAGCTGGTACCTGGGCATAGGGCTTGCCACCCATGTTTACATGGTTGCCAAGCAACTATTATATGCGGAAAGCATGGATTGTTAGATCAGGGACAAGAAGTCTGCCTGATGCTCAATGTGACATTTCAGCCCATTCTCTGCTCTTGAGAAGGAACCTGTGTTATTAAAATGTGGTGATTAGTACTCAGACAGTTTGGGGTAGTCAGAAGGGCAGGTAGATAGGGTTGCCAACTGCTCTCAAGACAAAATAAATAAATAAAAACCCTTGCCTGGCTTGTTCCAGTGTAGGAGTGCAAATATCCAGAGATGTAGTGATCAGATGGGATTGCTATGAGGAATTATAACAAATATAGAGTAAGCCATCTGTGTCAGCAATGAAAGCATTGCGTTGACTGGGTTTAAACTATTTTGATATGATTCTTGATCAATCTACACCCCTGCATCCTTGTTCCATTCCTCTCTTCCTCACATGTCACATACACAGCCCAGTTGCTTAGCCAGGCAGGCATCTTGGGCCATAAAGATAGTGGGCAAGCTTCTTTGAAGTAGCCTTCCAATATATTAATCTTAGGATGTTAATCTTAGGGCCAGGAAACAGATCTCACACGAAGGTGATAATGATCCGCTGTCCTCCTGGCCATCCTTCTTATCATATGTATTGCTTGTTTATGACCTCCGGGGTTGCTGTATTCGCTCCTTTGTTGTTTTCATTCATTTACTCCAGAGTATGTATGCCTAACTAGTGTTTATAGTTTAACTTTTCCCCCATGTGGGTTTGTGGAAATGCTCAGAAGAAATCTGATTGGTTCTTACGAACACTCTGTAAAAAGTTCTTTTGTGAATAAAACTACCTGGGCCAGGGGCTGCACACGGACAGGCACAGAGAGACATGATTATACGCACCCTTCCCAGAGTCTTGCTGGTTCAAGTCTCTGTGTGTATTCTTATTAATCAGAGTTCAATCCTTACTTTACTTTGAGAACGCAACATTCCAGTACCTTTGAAAGGGGTTTACTTAATAGAAATCAAATACCAATAGGTGAAGTGTGTTAACCAATCACTTAAATAAATAGTCACAACTTTAAAATGGCACTTTGGCTTGGCACTGAGATTTGATCTTCAGCAGACATTGTCGTATGACAACTTGTATTCAAACTTATTTCTATAATGATGAGGGATAAAACATTTGCTAGGTTCTGATCTATCTTATCTGTCTGTCTGTCTGTCTGTCTGTCTGCCTATCTCTCTCCATACAGCTGTGTGCCATAGTGGAACATATGTTCTTTGAGATGGACTAGGATTACGATACAGTTACGTGTGCCACTAAAACACATCCTCATGAATGTCTGTAGTACGGCATCTTGTCACACAGCTATACTCATTGGATCTGCCTTAAGAGTGTGAATTTAGGACCAAATAAGCATTTTATATGGTCAAAATCAGGCTTCCTCAACCTCAGCCCTCCAGATGTTTTTGGCCTACCAACACCCATGATCCCTAGCTAGCAGGACCAGTGGTCAGGGATGATGGGAATCGTAGTCTCAGAACATCTGGAGGGCCGAGGTTGAGGAAGCCTGGTCAAGATCCTTACCCACCATAGCCATTGTAGGAGAGAAGATGAATGGATTTATGAAATAGTAACTTTAAATATTGGCGTTTCCGTGCGCTGCTCTGGTTCGCCAGAAGCGGCTTAGTTATGCTGGCCACATGACCCGGAAGCTGTACACTGGCTCCTTTGGCCAATAAAGCGAGATGAGCGCCGCAACCCCAGAGTCGGTCACGACTAGACCTAATGGTCCCTTTACCTTTACCTTAACTTTAAATATTAAAGTTATGGCTTTTATGCCAGGTTGAACATCAACCTCTTTAAGTGCCCAGAAAAACTATGTGTTTTTGTAGAAGTTTTTGTAAAAAAGGTGCTGGAAGGTGCTTAAGAACATCCACTAAATAGGAGACCAGTTGCTTTCAGGCACCTTCATTGCTTGTTAATAGATTAAAGGCTTCTTGTGTCTCACTACAGAGGCAAAAAAAAATCCACTTCCTTCAGATATATACTTGAAGACAGTGCTTGACAATAGCCCTAAGCTCTGTGCTGTGAAGGAGAGAAACTAGAGAGTGTAACAATGAGGTTAGCTGTCATAGATGGCTATGAAGGGAAATGTCCTTCTTTAATGAAATGTTACCTTTTTGCACAGAAGCCCACGGAAAATATCAAATCTCATTTTCTGAGCCCCAGAGATCCAGCCAGCAATCAGCACAAAACTGAATCTCCACAGCCACTTCTGAATCAGGGAACATTCTGTGTAATAGCAGAAAATAACGCAACAAACTGGTGCCAAATCTCACTGAAATTGTACAGTGCCAAAGCAACTCATTATTTCTTAACGTGTATGGAAATGTCTTCAATAGGAGCCAATGAAGCCTTGTAAGAATAGCATGGATTTTTGTCATAGTCTGTGGGATGGTGATAAAATAATTTAATAGAATAATTTAATAGAATTTTTTGTTGCGCAGATGGCCAAAGAGAAGAATCCCACAAAGAAAGGGCAAGAGAACAACGAAGCAGGTATGCAGCATTTAGTGCCTACATTGGTTGGTTGGTTGGCATCCGTCTGTATCAGGAGACTATGGAGGAGTGTGCCTTGGAGGGTATGCACTGATAAAAGCATGAAATCCATTATCCGGCATAGATTTTGACTTGTTGAGAATCTACTTTCGAAGTCATTTTAAAAATGCAGTTATAAAAATACATTTTCATATTTCACGGTGGCAAAGGAAGGCTTCATTATTTGCAAGTCAGAAGCCAGAGGGGGGGCTCTCCAAGCACAATTATACTTGGTAAGGGGATATGCTTGTGTTATGCATGGATCTGTATCTTTCACCATGATTCTTAGGCCCTATTCCAACTGTGCCATATGGTTAGCCTGTGTCTCAATATACTCTCAAACTCTGTTTCTTTCAGTATGTGTATTATTTGCTGGCATGTACATAATTTGCACCTGTCCTGAAATATATTTAGCAGATGATTAACAGAATATTTCACACACACACAATATGTGTGGATATGGTGGAAATGTATTCTTGAAGGTAAAGCAGTCAAATGGACTCACAGGATCAGTATGCACAGCATAGCAACTGTGGTCTAAAGTGAGCAATGGCAGCATCAATTTCCTATATTATTTAGTATCTCTACTGAGAGGTATTTTTAAGCCTACTTCCTTTTTAACTCTACCAAACCCGGGGGCAGCAGCCAGCAGGAAGAGCCCAGAGTTGAACATAAAACTGATCTTTTTTCACCTGAGTGTCTTAACTCAGCTCAGCTCAAAATATAATTGGGATGTTAAAAAAAACAACCCTGTGGCGGGAATGTACTTTCTCTTTCATGTTGTATCCTTCTACTTTAACAATACTGTATTGGCATTCACATGTAAAAGCTGAAACAGAGCATACCATCTCTTCAGTTTGCACAGGTTGGCATTATGGTGTACTGGCTATATACCCGGTACCATCATACTCAAGAAATAACTGTATTGAAAAAGGAAATGAAAAATAAAAGAAATTACTGTATCTAGTAATAGTAACACTGACTTTTTATTTTTTTGGGGGGTGGGATCATTACAAAGGGAAAAAACAGATAAATATTATTACTCCCTTTTCAACTCTTTAGCAGGATATTGAAACAATGAATAGTTAACAAGTCATTACATCTGCATAACCAACGCTGATAAACTTTCCCTTGGAGAATATGTAGCTCATGGATTATTTACCCAGTTGTTGTGATGGGAAAATTTAGCTCCCTCTAATTTCCTCAGTAAGTGAAATTCCCATGGTGTTTATATATTACAAACATTGGTTTTGCTTGCATATTTGCATGCCCTTCTGACAGCAGGAAAAAACCGGAAAGTCTTACCACCCCAAGGCTAAAGTAAATCATTGATTGCATAAATTACAAGCCTACAATGGGTAAAGCTTTCACTTTACTCTCTGCAAAGTCAGTATGAATCCTACAATTCTTGTGCCCAGTACAGTAGAGATAGTGACTAAAGTTCTTCAGGCTGCAATCCAAAATACAGGTAACTAAGTGCTACTGAAATCCGTGGGAGCGAAGTTCTAGGGAAAACTTGAACAAGATCAGACTCAGGCCTGGCTCACCCATGAGACAGGCTGAGGCAACTGCCTCAGGCGGCCGGATCCATGGGGATAGCAGATCTGACCTCCAATATATGCATTGCCTGCTGCTACTGCAGTAGTGGCAATGGCTTTGGCACACTCCTTGGAGGCTGGATCTGTCTCTTTCTCAGCGCCCCCCACCAATGCCGCCTCTACAGCAATGTCTTGGTCTCCCTCCCACTCCCAGGGAGGAAATGGTGGGGGCTGCCCTCTGGGGTCTGGGCTCTGTGGCCACTCAGCTTGATTCTGACCTGGCTCCTTCCCCCCAACCACCCTCAATGACCTTTGATTCGCATTTCAGCTGTTGGGTAAGGTTGCTTTGATTCCCCTCCACCTTGTTCCTGGTGTAGATCTTCACTCACCCCCTCTTCCCTGGCCAGTGGATGTGAGCGCCATGTTGTGGTTTGCCTCAAGTGCCAAAAGGTCTTGGGCCAGCGCAGATCAGGCTGTATGCAAAAGAACAAAAAACTTATCAAAACTTAAGACACCACACTGCATCACTTCAAGATTGATTTGGAATTTGTATTTTACACTTCACTAGGAGAAAAAATGCCATTTGCCTACAGGCAAATCAATGGAGCACAAGAATGCTGGATATGGATTGAGTGAAGGTCCATGGGGCAATTTAACTAGACTGAACTTTGCCCTTTTCCAATATGGTGTGGAAAAATATGCTATAGCTTCTTCTGTCTTTATATCTTTTAAAGGAAGCCAGTTTGCACAACCTGTTTTGAGGGAATGTTTCAGACTCCTATCTGTTGGAATGAGATTTCCTACCTTGATTTTGTTCTTTATGGGATAAACAGAGGTTAGTAAATGGGGAGATTGCAAGCATATGTTCCCCCCACTTTCACCCAGTGAGAAGCAAGCTCAAAGCCACGTCTTAATTTTTGGAATAGCAGGGGCTGCCTGCCAAAACTCACTTTATTTCGCACACCTTTGTTCTGCCCTTTGTCGGGGCTTACTGCAAAGTGCTTTGTGTAACATAAAGGAAAAAAGAATGGGAATCCTGAATCACAGGGGCTAGGATTAATGGAATGGCTCATTAGGAACCTAACAATGTCATCCTATCCCCAATTTATGCTTGCTGGGTAAAGTAGGATTGCTCCCAAATCCCCATTCACACTGGCAATCAAAAAGGACACTTTTTGCAACAACTCTTCTGTTTGCGGGACACTGACAGTGCCAGGGGGGATATGGGTCGATGAAGGGCATGTTGATGGAGGAGCAGGAATCAGGATCCTATGCTTGGGTCAGATCTGCTCACACCCAGTTTGAATAATATTATGTCTGTATCTTTTTGAATTAGCCACTTTTTATCTCCTGAATCAGGCGTTTCTGCCCTTTGAGAGCACTTTGCTCTGCCCCCATTTCTTTAATGACCACACAAGTGTCAGCTTTTTGGGGGTGACTTTGCATAAAAATTATGTGGACCGCTTAGTTAAGCTACAGACTTTCATTTGTGTTCTAGCAGTTTAACTGACATGGGTTCCCCCCCCCCAAAAAAAAATATATTGGAATTTCGTGAGGTGTTGAAAAGCCTATTAGAAATTTCCTAGCCTCTCCCTCAATTCCAAGGATTGCAAGTTGAGAGAATGAGTATTAAACCAGCTTTGAAGCAACCTAACAGGTTTCACCTCTTTCTCTCTGACTTTCAGGGTGTAAGCTTACATACCCCAACCTGAGACTCAAATACATTATTATTGTTATTATCGTTATCATCAATATAATACTTCACATGAACTTTTAAGAGACTGTTCAGAGCTAGGCAACGGGCAAATGTAACTTTTGATGTACATTTATATGCACTGACTTAACAATTGTGATTTTTGTTCCCTGGTGACTTGGCTACCATTTCTTTATACAGAAAAACTGGATTGCTGAGGTCTTAATATTCGGAGTAATGGGATTTCCAAGAGTGTTTTTTCAGGGGATGAAGAGTGCTGAGATCTCTTGAAACAGCAACTGAATGTTGTGAGGGGTTTGGATCTTCCCGAGTGGAATTTCTCTTGAGGAGAAATCTGATTTATTTTTTTAAACAGTTTAAAATAATGATGATGATGATGATGATGATGAAATGTCGGTACACATAACCCAAGTCTGTGGTGATTCAATATTCCTGAGGCTCTGAAAAGACGGGTGAGATTAGGAAAAACAAGATTGCCCGCTCCCAAATGGGGAGTTCCGGCTGTGAAGGGAAGGTGGAAACGAGATGAGGACGTTTCTTGTGAGGGAAGCGATAACATTAATTCGGTCAAGGAACTAAAATACTTATTTTTATTGTGGCGCTGCCTCTCTTGGGGGGGGAGGTGTGGCGAAGAGACTAGTTGTGCGGGCCTTGTGCGATATGCTTTGCGCGTGGACCACCCTTAAAACTTTATAAATATATATAGCGAGGATCCCTCGCTGCGTGAGGGAGAACCGTGAGGGAGCCTCTGGAGGCGCTTCGCCTGAGGAAGAGCGTCAGGCGCCTCTCGCGCGCTGCGCGCCCACTAAGCCAGGGAAGGCGGAAGAAAGAAAGGTCTGCTGAAAGAAAGGAGCAGGAGGCACGCTAGGTTTACAGTTTAAACCAATGCCTGCATGTCAGCTCTGCACACCCAGGGACATTTCTCAAAGGGGAGGAGGAGCTGCATCAGCAGCCCAACCCCAAGAGGGGAGAACTGGTCTCGCCTCAAGTCCCTTTTCGTTTTACATTGGCATTTGGGGGCGGAAGGGAAGGGATGCGGCAGGTTGCAAATCATGCAGAGGCAGCAATGGTTCTTCCAATACCTTAAGCGCCTTTCAGGCACGAGTGACTTTGTAACAGTAGACGGAGTGTGTGGGGTATGAACCGTTCAGGGCGTCAAAAATAAAAATAAAAACGTCAAAGCGACGCCAATGGGACCTGCCACAAAATGGTGTTTTCTGACCACCAGCCCGACAGCAGCGTCCTGTGGCCATCTAAGCATCGATGCATTACTGTATTTTAATATTTTGTTGCAAGCCGCCCAGAGTGGGCGGGGTATAAATAAATAAATAAATAAATAATAATAAATAGTATCATTTTTTTTGCGAGGGGTGTTTTGCCCCTTAGTTTTTCCTTGTGGGGGTATTTTCCAAAGATGCTGATACATGGGCATAGCCAGGATTTTTGTTTGGGAGGGCAGGCCTTTTGTTAAGGGAGGTGCAGAACCTCAGTTAGCTATGTCATTTTCTTGATTTGTATTGATTTAGGTGGGGCAACTGCCCCCCTGTCCCCCCCCCGCTATGCCCATGTTCTGATGTTGTCTTCCCCCCCAAGCATGCTGCTATCAAGCTCCCTCTTTCCTCTCCTTTTGTCAGCACTGTTTTGCCAGGGACACAATTTGCTATTGTAATAGTAACATGGGCCATAACTGAGCCCTGATTTTTCTGTGTGCATGCTAAGCATGTTTCACACATTTTTTCAAGAGGCATGTTTTTCAAATCCAAATTTCTTTTTTCTTTTTCAAATATACGTTTCTATTCCAGGGCTTTTCATCTACCCCAGTTGGAGGAACTTGACACACCATATATTTAAAGCACATTCCCACCCCCAAGAATCCTGGGAACAGGAGTTTAAGGTGCTTGGAACTGTAGCTCTGTGAGGGGTAAACTGTAGTGTATTGTGTATACAGTCATACCTCATGTTACGTTTGCTTCATGATACGTTTTTTCAGGTTGTGTCCCACGGCGACCTGGAAGTACCGGAAAGGGTTACTTCTGGGTTTCGCCGCTCACGTATGTGCAGACTGGCAAAATGATGTCACGCGCATGCGCAGAAGCAGCGAATCGCAACCCGTGCGCGCACAGACGCGCCGCTGCGGGTTGCGTTCTATTCATGTTGCGAACGGGCCTCCGGAATGGATCCCATCCGCAACCAGAGGTACCACTGTAAATGTGTTTTATATGTATTGTTTGTTGCTTTGTACCTGCCCTCAATCACTTTTCCACCCTCCAATACCCTTCTTTGGTAGTGGCGCCCTCCCTCTGGAATGCCTTCCCTTCAGATGTCAAGGAAATAAAAAACTATCTGACCTTTAGAAGACATCTGAAGGCAGCCCTGTTTAGGGAATTTTTTAAAGGATTGATGTTTTTGTTATGTTTTAGATGTAAGCCACCCAGAGCGGCTGGGGAAACTCAGTCAGATGGGCAGGGTATAAATGTAACAACAACAACAACAACAACAACATCAACAACAACAACAACAACAACATCTTAAAAAGAAGAAGCCAGGAAATGAGTAACAGCATCATAAATTTCTATTTGTTAGAAAAAGTTGATACTGAGGTCTCTCACAAGAATAGTATTTGACTTGCATAAGGCTTGTGCAAGAGTAATTAAGAGGCCTTCCACAAGAGCTCTTTTATTATTTTTTAAAACAACAGCAGCAGAAATCCTGATATATGGATTGTGATTACAGTTTCCTTGGTAACCCCACATATTTATTGTGTGGTGATCATGAGAGAATTGCTCTTCCAAATTGAGGGTGCCTTCAGCATGTAGAAATCAGTGGAAATAGATGTCTTTCATTTGGTTTTGGGGACCTCCAGAAATAAAATGGCTTGTAGGTTGTGCTCAGCTGAAGAACAAAGAGGATCAGATATGGTGACAGAGACCACTCATCAAAATGTCACACCGTACATGTGACAAACTGCCCTCCAAAAAAACCCCAAAAGAAAAACGACAATTTCCAATGTATAATGGGCTATTTTTACATATGGGATTTTCTGTGGGAAGTGAAAAATCTAGTTTACATGTAAACAAACATCTATGGGCTGGCATTCTGATGAAGGTGACTTCATCTTGAAGCACCCTGTATTTCACTCCTGTTGATTTTTAATGCTGAGTGGCACTAGAATCTTGACAATAACAACAAAGCCAAAGCAATATATTTGCCTGGGTAGTATCCATTCTTGAAGCAAGGTGTTCAGCAATTTACTTGGAGATTGTGTCTTGTTTTAGGGTAGTTTCTTCCACTGCCTAGCTTTCATGGCAGTCGTGGGGGAAACAGCTGCTAAAATTGATGCCTTGCTGAAACGGTGTATGAGAAGAATAATGTACCACACTGCAACATTCACATATTTCTCTTTATGTTTTAACAGGCAAGCCTGGGAAATGAATCCAAATCTCTGGAATGTCAAAGAGATGTTTAGCACTCCTATAAAGATGGGGTAAGCAGGTTATTGCTGCCATTGTTATAGTAGCATTCTTTTTTTTAAATAATATTTATTAAATGTTTTTTAATTACAACACAAAAAACAAAGCATACAAAAATATCATATTTTATAGCATATTTTCTTATCCTTTTTGGACTTCCTCACATCTCCCGCTCCTTCGTTCCAAAGTTATAAAAATTAGTTCAGCAATTTATCACCTTGTCCCCACCTTAGATTCTAGTTTTCCAATATTATGTCTTAAATTTTAGATATATTCATTTCACTCTTTAAGACATTTGGCTTAGCCTAATCATTATCTAAAAAATTGATTTTTCCATAAATTTAACTTATCTTCATAATTCACTTCATCTAATTCAGTGGTGCCAAATTGTTTATGATCAAGCATCCTCCTTAACATTCATACAGTTTACAATATTTTTGCAAATAGTCCTTAAATTTCTTCCAGTCTTCTTCTATCCTCTCCTCTCCCAGGTCTCGGATTCTGCCAGTCATCTCGGCCAGTTCCATGTAGTCTATCAGTTGCGTCTGCCATTCTTCCAGTGTGGGTAGATCTTGGGTTTTCCAGTATTTAGCGATGAGTATCCTTGCTGCCGTTGTTGCGTACAGAAAGAAAGTTCAGTCCTTCTTTGTCACCCTCTGACCGACAATGCCCAAAAGGAAGGCCTCTGGTTTCTTAAGAAAGGTATACTTAAATACCTTTTTCAGCTCATTATATATCGTTTCCCAAAAGGCCTTCACTTTAGGACAGGTCCACCAGAGGTGAAAGAATGTTCCTTCATTCTCTTTGCATTTCCAACATTTATTATCAGACAAATGGTATATTTTTGCACGTTTGACTGGGGTCATGTACCACCTATATATCATTTTCATAACATTTTCTTTCAAAGCATTACATGCAGTGAAATTCAACCCAGTGGTCCACAACCTTTCCCAGTCCTCAAACATTATATTGTGCCCAATATCCTGTGCCCATTTTATCATAGCCGATTTGACCGCTTCATCTTGTGTGCTCCATTTTAACAGCAAGTTATACATTCTTGAAAGTACCTTGGTCCTAGGTTCTAATAGTTCTGTTTCCAACTTTGATTTCTCCACCTGGAACCCTAACTTTTTGTCATTTTAAAAAACTTCTTTAATCTGAGCGTAATGTAACCAATCTCGCACTTTATCCTTCATTTTCTCCAAACTCTGCAATTTCCAATTGTCTCCGTCTTTTTCTAATATTTCCCAATATTTTGGCCATTTGGCCTCCATATTGAGTCTTTGCCCTGCCAGACCTAAGGTTGTATTATGAGTCAGCAGCTTTCTGCTGGCTAAAAGACTGGCTACTTCTCGAAGACACTAACGTATTGGATTTGGAAGGTTTTAACAATGCTTTTGGTTGGCATGCATATCTATGGTATGACAAGGTTAAGATCAATAAGGCCTTTAAGAACCATATTGTCAGAAAAGCAGTGTTTAATGTCTGGACAAAATATAAAGACTTATTGGAAAATAAAACTCCAAGGTGGCTCTCACCTTTGGAAGCTAAGGCCCGTTATAGTAGCATTCTTGTGTCGTTATCGTTGACAGTGCATAAATTCCAACCATGGGTTCCGATTCTGGTTTTGACGCTATAACCAACCCTAACTGTAGTTTGGGCTTATAAAGCCTTAAACGGCTCAGGACTGCAATACATCAAGGAGCTCCTCTCTCCATATGAACCTACCTGGACCCTGAGATAATCATCTGAGGCCCCCTTCTTCATGCATCTCCTCCCATGAGAGGTCTGCAGGGTGGCAGCACAAGAACAGGTCTTTTCTGATGTGGCTCCTCATTTGTGGAATACTCTCCCCAGGGAAGTCTGGCGCCTTCATTATGCGCCTTCCTCATCAACCAGGCCTTTGGTTGATTAACATGTTATACGCCTATTAAATGCGTTTGGGGGGGTTATTGGTTTGTTATCAGTTTTTTATTACAGTGGTACCTTTGGTTAAGTACTTAATTCGTTCCAGAGGGCCGTACTTAACCTGACACTATTCTTAACCTGAAGCAGCACTTTAGCTAATGGGGTCTCCTGCTGCTGCTGCTGCTGCTGCTGCTGCGCCGCCGGAGCCCAATTTCTGTTCTTATCCTGAAGCAAAGTTCTTAACCTGAAGCACTATTTCTGGGTTAGTAGAGTGTGTAACCTGAAGCGTATGTAACCTGAAGCATATGTAACCCAAGGTACCACTGTATTGTTTTTATCAGGTATGTTGTGCTTTTATATTATATTTTTATGTTGTGAACCGCCCCGAGATCTGCAGATGAAGGGCAGTATACAAGTTGTAATAATAATAATAATAAGAAGAAGAAGAAGTCAGTGGCATGCTGGGGATCATAGAATTGTATAGTTGGAAGGGACCCCAGAGTCATCTAGTCCAATTCCTGCAATGCAGGAATCTCAACTAAAGCATCTGTGACAGATGGCCATTTAACCGCTGCTTGAAAACCTTTGAATGAATGAGAGTCCACAACCTCCCAATGGAGTCTGTCCCGCTTTCGAACAGCTATAATAGGAATATTACTACTACTACTACTAATAAGTACTAATAACTACTAATAAGAACCCACCTGACTGGGTTCTTCCTGATGTTTAGTCGGAATCTCCTTTCTTGTAACTTGAAGCCATTGGGTCGAGTCCTATTCTCTAGAGCAGGAGAAAAAAAGATAAAGAAATCTCCACATAGAAGAGCTCCTGCTGTGTCTTCGAGTATGATTTTTGAACATTACACTGCTCAGAGCACTTATTTGTGCATATCAGAGCTATTTCATAATGTGCAGATTAGCTCTTAGTGATCTGGACAGCCTAGTGTCCTTGCTTTTAGAGAAATAAGGAATTGCTGCCTCTGTGAATTGGCTCGAAAAGCATTTCATTAGTCTAAATTAGAATTTACAATGCAATGCATGATTATGCAATCTGAAGCCCACGACCTTGTGATTTTTAAAAAAGGCATCTCTAGAAGTAGGGCAGACTGCATTTATATGGTTGATATGAGTAGTATTTAAGGTGACATGCAAATACATCCATCAAATGGAAGGTGATGCATAATTTGTTACTTTTTCTGAAAATGTCTGATCTTATATCATGCTACAAGAACACAGACATGGTAATATATTTTAATTTTACTTGAGGGGGAATATTAAAATGTGCGGAAGATACTGTTTTACCGCCAGATTAAATTATTCTAGGCCTTGCGAACATTTTATCTCTGTAATTTCCCTTGTGCTGTTTACAGTACAAAGCTTATTATGTGAAAAGGGCCTCTCTAGTCATGATGAAGACAGTGCTGAAATGAATCATGATGCTCAGAATACAATTTACTCATTATACAACTGTGGAGCTTATTCTACTGCATTTATGAGCTTGCTTATAAGTTTTTCATTTAAGAAGTAACAGAAGAATAGGTTCTGCATCTAGGATGTAGCAAAATACCCAGTGTTTTTCCTGTTGTAGACATCGAGAGAAAGCAGCGGCAGGGCAATTTGTAAAAGTGAGGGGAGCAAAGTAGACCCATTTCACAAACAGATTAATCCCCTGTGTAACACCAGCACAGCCACGTGACCAATTTGGCCCACTGAGCATATGCTCTCTAAATTAACCTTCTAAAACTGTCACAAAAATTTACCAGTGTACACACTAAATCCTCTGCTCTTGTGCTTTGCTATGATGGCGGATGAGGAGGAGGATTAAAACAAGAAAATAAATTAATAATTTATCTGCCAATTAAGGGAAATGTACTCACGTCAGGCAGGCAAGTTAATAGGATTTTGTAAGGCAGAAGGAGTCAACAAAGCCAACATGGAGAACAGTGTGATTAATTTTCTCTGGCATGATTTACCATTTATTTAAACACATGCTGCTTAATTGTGTTACCATCTAGTAGTTTTCAAGGTCTGTTTTTTTTTAAACGAGGCTTACTAGATTCATATCTAAATCAATTTTAATGTTTTCTCCCAGTGTAAGGATACCACAGTTATATAGGAAGACTCACAAGGGGGCATCAGAACCTATGGCCCTCCAGATGTTGCTGGACTCCAACTCCCATAAGCCACAGCTAATATAGCCAGTAGTCAGGGGTGATGGGAGTTGTAGTCCAGCAGTATCGGGAGGGCCACAGGTTCCTCACCCCTGATTTAAATACAGTGGTACCTTGGGTTAAGAACTTAATTCGTTCTGGAGGTCCGTTCTTAACTCGAAACTGTTCTTAACCTGAGGTACTATTTCTGGGTCTGTAACCTGAAGCGTATGTAACCTGAAGCGTATGTAACCTGAGGTACCACTGTACTGTATGATGCCCTCAGGAAGAATCTGCTCCCTCCCTATCTTTCCCCACCACTTTTAAAAATAAATAGTTATTTGAATCAGGTAAACACATATGACATAAGTTAGCTTGTTCACACTAACATCATCATGGGAGTCAATCAGAGGATGACATGCAGGATGGATGTGGAGTAATGTGTGGTGATTAGGGCAGAGAGTTAAACTTCAGGTCAGGTCCAGTCCTGTGATACAACTTGGTGAGAGCACTGCCTGTTGTTGTTTTTTATCATGTAGGCAGTGATTGCAGAAACACCATTCCAAGGCTAGAAAAGGGTCTCAATGACAGAGGATGGAAACGTGAAAAGTGCTAGCAGGGATGCTAGTGCCTGAACCACAGATGGTATCAGAGGAGGCCAGATCTCCCCCAGGCAAATAAATTGCCCTCTCCGCTGTCCCCTATTGCTGGACTTTTGTGCTTGCAGCTTACTACAAAGGAAGATACTTTTTCACATACTGAGAGCCTGTGTGGTGTCGTGTTTGGAGAGTTGGGTTAAGACCTGAAGCTTGCTGGGTGACCTTGCACCAGCCTCTGCCTCTCAGTCTAACCTACCTCAAAGGGTTGTTGTGGGGATTAAAAGAGGACAGGGAGAGCAATGTATGCTGCCTTGAGCTCTTTGGAGAAAGAAGTGTGATATACAAGAAATAAATAAATTTAGAAAGGTGTGTTCCATATGGGATAATGTTAGCCCTAAAAACCTGGTGTGTTTTTTTTTGGGGGGGGACGACGTAGTGGTGCTGTCAATTTAGGACTTTGAGGCAACTGTCCAAGGTTCCACTCAGCAGAATTAGCAAAGTTAATTGCACTAATATAGCTCTGAATGTACAAATCTAAGGCTTTTTCTCTCATCAAATCCCTATTCCTGAAGCCCCAGTAGAACATTCCTCATCAACAAGAGTTGCTGCTTCATCAGGGATAGAGGTGGGATAGCACTGTACATAGGAGATTGCTGGATCAGGCCAGTAGCCCATCTAGTCCAGCATTCTGTCCTCACAGTGGCCAGCCGGATGCCTGTGGGAAGCCTGCAATCAGGACATGAGCACAACAACACATTCCTCTCTCGTATGTTTTTCAGCAACTGGTATTCAGAAGCATACAGCCTCCAACCTTTGCATATAAAAACTGTTCTGCTCCCTTCACTAGCCCTCAGGGTGACCTAAGGAAAAAGAAATCTGGGGCGGCGAGTAAAAGGTCAGGCTACTTTAAAACCAAGTGTCAGTTTAGTTCAGCAGTCTGTCACTAACAGCAGCCAGGTGCCTCCAGAATCTCATAGGCAGGTGATGGCCTCTTTGTTGGAACAGAATATGTAGTTCTGGCATACTGCATTGAAAAAGGCTGACCCATACTGTATGTTAAAACCACACTGATTAAATGACTTGGGAAGAATTTTTATGTGAATCCATTGTGACTTTTATCAAATATCAATTTCCATTACTAATGTAGGATGGAGGGAAAGTGCACAGTTGTAGGTGGTATTCAATCCCTTTTTAGATGTAATTTGTGCACAGCATACAGCTTTGTCTGCATCTGGTACACAGCTGAGTTCATAGTCTGATGTTATTATATTTAAAACAACATTTGCATATTTATTGCATTTCTGCAGTCATATGCTTCCCAGTCATTTTTCTGATGTGTCAGTACTCCTGTTCCAACATGGCTGGCATCCTATAAATAGCAAAGATTAAAAGCAAAAGCGCTGTTTTGTTGGAATAGGGCCTCTGACATCAAATAAGCATGTCGGTGTTTGAGCTGCGACAGAAAAGCACGATCTGAAAGGATGAAAAGGGAGTGATCTGGCAAGCCTAGTAGAAATCAATCCTCAAAATGTTCTCTAAACTAGGGGATAGCTAAGGACACAGAAGTAAAAGAAGAAACTTACTTTTTAAACATGTAGATTTAAATGAATGGCTTTGTTACATGCAGTATGTTAGGGTTCTAAACACACCAAAGGCTCATACCATGGGTCTTCAAAGAATTCTGATGACTTTGAAGAAGTTGCAGAGAGAAAACAGTTTTGTATGTGTTAAGTTGTGGGTGAACATATCAGACGGCACAGTGATTCTTCAAACAGCTCTTGTTTATTCACAGGCCAGAACAGAACTGAACTGAAGGGTTCAGTCAGCCTGCTTATATAGAGCTCCACTACAACGTAACTGTAACAATTTTCTAAAACTATCCAATCACTGAACGTCACTTTCGATCCCTTATTTTTATAACTATCTACATTGTCCCCTACTGGCCCAGGGTGAGAACTTCAGTACATAACAGTATGAGCTACCTGATACTGGGGTTCAGAGGATGCAAAGATTCAGCTTTACTCATTCTTGCTCCGTTGAGGAAGCATAATACTGCTGCTGACGTTAGCTCAGTCCAGGACTAGGACTAGCCCTCTCTAGGATGATTGACAGAGTAGCGACATAGACCCCATCTGCCCTATCCATTTAAAGCTATATCATACCACTTTAACCAGTCACATCTTCCCCCAAAGAATTCTAGGAACTCTAGTTAGTTAAGGGTGCCAGTAGTTGTTAGGAGACCCCTATTCTCAGTAAGTCACAATTCCCAGAGCAGTTTGACAGAATCCCTTTTCCCAGGGAATTCTGGGGATTTCAGCATCCCCCAGTTTTCTGACGTTTCACCTATAACCTTTCTACACAACTGTAAGCTCATTTTAAAAATAAATAAGATTTTCAGGATGATGCAGGATTCACTGCCTGTTTCCAAAGTCCTGTCCTTATATAGAATTGTAAAATACAAGTGACCCAAGGCATAAGTAATAACAAAACAATCAGTTACATCAAATTTGCAGCTGCTGCTGAGAACTCTTGAAATATTTTCCACTTCTGTTCATTCTCCTCATGTAATTTCAACCAAAACCTCAGACATTTAAATTTGTTGGATGAGGGGAATGATCAATTGTATTACTAGCAACATAAAAGCATTATTCCTGAATGCCATGAGAAGAATGATACAGACCTTAATCATACTAGGATTCCATGTTTTGTGGTTTTTCTTTCTTTCTGATGAATAGTGGAAGTTCCTCTGCCTCCAAATGAACATTCATCAGGATTGCCAAGCATTTAATACTGTTTTGTTATGGAGTTTAGGCAGCTTGGGGCATGATAAAGAACCAAATATATTTTGGCTGTGCTGTATGTTTTTAATATATTGTCATTACTATTTTTTACACTTGCTTTTTCTGTTTACCTGTTTCAGGCCTAACAAACCATTGAACTGGACCAGTGATTACAGCAGTATGAGTGACTCTCAGTTCCTTTTTGGTTCCCAGTTCTGCCCGGAGAATTCACAGTCAGCATTGACCCCACTTGAATTGAGACAAGACAAAAGTTCACAGCAAAATTCTCAGGATGTGAGTCTGATGTGTAATGTTTCTATACTGGTAATTTTCTGCCTTTGGGGAATTAGTAAAAATTGAACATTATATAGAGTTTGTTATTACATTGCTTCCTGCAGAAGCTCTATGCGGCATATTAACCTCACAACAAATGTGGCTGTGTAACCCATGACAATTTATTTCTAGAACCAATGGAGTCTGAATCTATGTAGTCCACATGCAATCTAGATCTATTGCTTATTTTTTACCCCCTGAAAGACACCTCTTGAGAAACTATTTTCATTCTGAAAATAAAAGCTCATTGCAAATTGATTTTGCTTTACCTCACAATACATCCATCCCCGAAAAAGGGTGCATTTTTAATTGCAGAATAGAGTAATTGCTTTGCAAGACGATCATCAGGCATCCGCACAACATGACCAGTCCAACGAAGTTGATGTTGAAGAATCATTGCTTCAACACTGGTGATCTTTGCTTCTTCTAGTACACTGATATTAGTTCGCCTATCTTCCCAAATGATGTGTAAATTTTTTTGGAGACACCGTTAATGGAATCTTTCGAGGAGTTGGAGATGGCGTTTATAAGTGGTCCATGTTCACAAGCATATAGTAAGGTTGGTAGGATAATAGCTTTGCAAACAAGCATTTTGGTTTTCCTGCGAATGTCCTGGTCCTCAAACACTCTGCTCTTCAATCGGGAGAAAGCTGCCCTCCACCCAAAAACCAATGTCCCCACCATGGAAGGATGTGTGGATCCAGAATTGGCCTCCACAGTCACTTACAGACTCATTGTTAAAACCGTGTTTATGGAAGACAATCTTACTCGGCTATGAGTGATCGCCAAAGAAGAAGAAGAAGAAGAAGGATGACTATATACCAATATCACAATCACTACTTCCTTCATTACCTGGGACACATGCAGGGAGAAAAAGGCATGGAATAACCCAATCAAGAGGAGGGGTTTCAAATGTGGGAGACTGAGTAAGCTGCTTTGGGGTGCAGAACTGTGGCTAGGGCATGCGGACCAAGGAGAAAGAGGAAGGCCTGAAGAGATCCTGATGGGCTGGAAATTTGCTTGAAAGGAAGAAAGGTGTTTCTATACTGGTGTTGGGTTAAAAGTGTAATTGTGTTTTATTATCGGTTTTTGATTATGTGTCTTCTAATGCCTTTGCTAACTTGCTTGTTACTTTTCTACAGGGAACTTGTATTTTGCTGTTTGTTTTGGAACAGATGTCTTGTGGGGTGTGGGGTGTGTGCGGATAGTTAAGAGCTTGGGGAAATAGGCTGTATGTAGAGACCCTTCTAATCCCAGGATCCAGAAAGTGTTGAAATATAAGGCAAGCTAAGTTCTTGATGAGGTGGTCACCTGGGTGATTGGCCATTAAGAGAACAAAGGAAAAGGGCTCTGTGTGAGTTAGCAAAGGGGTGGGGCTCCTCCCTCAACTTGTGGTTAGTTAGAAGGAAAAGGCAGAGTTATTACAGTGATATGAACTAGATGAAAAAGAAGCAAGCTGGAGAGAGGCAGAACAATGTTCGATTTCTGTTTGAATCCAAGGCTATAGGCTCAGGTTGTAAATATGTGTAAATAAACCATATATCATAAAGACACCACAGACAGTCTCAGCTGTGCCTCATTCCTAAACCCTAGGTGAATACCTGGAATCCCTGGAATTTCACACAGCTCAGAGACTGGGGTGGTGTGCAATGCTACAAAATAGTTGCTTCTCTGATACGGCTAGAGGCTACTTCTACACAAAGAAGTAGACTTCTGTAACCATATCCTTAAGTTGATGGGGAATCACATGCAAATATGAGCTTCATTGGGAGGAAGGCCAGGCGTCTCCAGCTAAACCCACTAGTTGGAAGTGTGTGTTGCCATTTTTGTGCTGTTCTGAATAGTGTGCCATTTACAACTCATTCGTCATTTTTCACTGAAATCATGCTTAAATCAGGGTACATCCTCAAGGGTCAAAACCAAAAAAGAAATCTAGAGCTCATCCAAACTTTCTCAACTCTTTCCCTGGGGGAAAAGCTGCTCTTTAGTGCTGAATTGGAGTAAACATCAGTGAGGTTTCTGCAGACTGACGTTTGGTCCAATTAAGTGCTAAATAACACGTTTTCTCTGGGACAACAGTGGGGCAAGCGGAAAACTGCCCAGAGCTGTGCTTTCTAAGTACAGGACAAGCGGAAGTATGGACGAGCCCCTAATGTTCGAGATTCAAAAGTACAATGTGGTCCTTTCTGTTGTCCTGATACTTTTTGCCCCATCTGCACTTTGTAAATGGATTTTCCTACATTTTTGAAGATGAAAGAGAGTAATCCAGCAGGATAGGCTTTCTGCTTAAATTGAAGATCAAGGGAGTGATGTTTCCATTTTCTTCTACAGTGGTTTGGTGGATTAAAAGCAGGCCTTTTCTTCCTGAAATGCCAACAACTCATACGAACATAAGAGCCTGCTAGATCAGCCCAATGGCTCATCTAGTTCATTATCCCGTTCTCACAGTGGCCGGCCGGATGCATATGGCAAGCCCACAAGCTGAGAGCAACAGCACTCTCCTCTCATGTACATGCTTTTTAAAAATGAATTGGTGGTTTAGAAAAAAGGAAGGAAGGAAGGAAGGAAGGAAGGAAGGAAGGAAGGAAGGAAGGAAGGAAGGAAAGATGCTTTACTCAAAGTAGTTCTGCCTGGAGATTCCAAGGGACTGAGTTGAAGATGTTTTGCATCACAAAGCTATACCCCTTGCTTTCCTTTTCATTTTTACTGAATTGTATTTTAACATACCATGTGTTAGCTGCTATGAAATCTTTCTGACTGAACAGTGGAGTAAATCTTTTTGAAACAAATATACTTCTCTGAAAAAGAGGCTCTGTTTCCTAGTGAAAGTGTAGTTGCTATAGCCTGGGTGATGCTTTATCTGTCTTTCTGTTAATGCATGTTAAATAATAATAATAATAATAATAATAATAATAATAATAATAATATAAAAAAAATATTTATATCCCACCCTCCCCAGCAGAAGCCAGGCTCAGGGCGGCTAACAACAATAAAACAGTACAAAAGTACAGCACAAACAACATTCTAAAATCATATTAGCACATGCTGTCTCTCTTTCTCTCAAAAACAGAATGAGCCCAGTATTTTTGCCAAATACCAGTCTAAACCACAGCTCTTTGGAGGGGATGGAAAGGAAAAAGGACCATTTAATTTTCCAGCTGGAAGATTCAAAGGTGTCTTGGAGCAATTTGAAGAGAATAAGAAAAAGATCAAGGAAAAACACGATAAGTAAGCAAACAGCTGTGAAATCAGTTGACTCTTCTTTCTGTTGAATACAATTGTGTATAAGTCCTACAAGATTTCCACCCCCCCATAAATATCATTGCAGCTTGGCTAAGAAACTGTTTAGTAGAGAGGTCTCACTCCCACACCGACAGCTGTTGTTGATTAGTCGTTTAGTCGTGTCCGACTCTTCGTGACCCCATGGGCCAGAGTACGCCAGGCACTCTTGTCTTCCACTGCCTCCCGCAGTTTGGTCAAACTCATGCTGGTAGCTTCGAGAACACTGTCCTACCATCTCGTCCTCTGTCGTCCCCTTCTCCTTGTGCCCTCCATCTTTCCCAACATCAGGGTCTTTTCCAGGGAGTCTTCTCTTCTCATGAGATGGCCAAAGTATTGGAGTCTCAGCTTCAGGATCTGTCCTTCCAGTGAGCACTCAGGGCTGATTTCCTTCAGAATGAATAGGTTTGATCTTCTTGCAGTCCATGGCACTCTCAAGAGTCTCCTCCAGCACCATAATTCAAAAGCATCTATTCTTCGGCGATCAGCCTTCTTTATGGTCCAGCTCTCATTTCCATACATCAGTACTGGGAAAACCATAGCTTTAACTAACGGTATACGGACCTTTGTTGGCAAGGTAATGTCTGCTTTTAAGATGCTGTCTAGGTTTGTCATTGCTTTTCTCCCAAGAAGCAGGCGTCTTTTAATTTCGTGATCATGCAGTGATCATGGAGCCCAAGAAAGTAAAATTTCTCACTGCCTCCATTTCTTCCCCTTCTATTTGCCAGGAGGTGATGGGACCACTGGCCACTGTCTTCGTTTTTTGGATGTTGAGCTTCAAACCATATTTTGTGCTCTCCTCTTTCACCCTCATTAAAAGGTTCTACTGTTAATGCAACTTCACCACCCTCTCTGCAGCAGATCACATTGTGCACCCAGCATGGTGCAGACAGAAAGCCAGGAGTGGTCATGGGCTGATGTGGCTCAAGAGTCAGTCACTGCATCTGGTGGATACCCAGGGGCAGGACCAGCAGAAGGCCTTTAAAGGGTGCCATCCCTGGCTACAGCAGCTCTCTTCTCTTTCCTGTTGCCTGAATTGGTGCTTCCAAATTACTACTATTTTTGGACGGGATCCAATCACATACTGGCAAATTCAGGTTGCACAGTTACATTTGATTGAGAGGTCTTGCTCAGCAAACCCATTTCCCTGAAAGATTGGACTTTTTGCAACAAGTGACAGGAAAACACACTGGAAATTGTGAGGTATCACTTGCTCAATGCAACACCATCTAACCTCCCCCACAAACAAATCAGGGTGAATGCTTCCTAAATAATCAGTGTCATCAAGCCTACCCAAATCAGGATGAGTACTGAATAAGCAGGTTGTCTGAAAGCATTCTCAGTGGAATATGGGTTTGGCTTTCCCTCTGTACATAAAGCATAAAGATTGTGCTGTGTAGGCTACTGCTTTCTGTGTTTGTGCTGCTGGAGGATTTGATCCCCTGGCTACAATGAGCCCTATACATCTGTGTTTGTGTTTGTTTGTGTGTGTGTGTACTTTGATAGCCATTGGTGTCCTCATCTGCTACATGGGCTAGCAGGGATCTGTCTTAAGTTGCCATGTGAGTTTTGAGGATTAGATGGAGCCATTCAGTATATCCAGTCCCTCTGGAAAAATACTGTATTTTTTGCTCCATAAGACGCACTTTTTTACTCTTAAAATCTAAGGGGAAATGTCTGTGCGTCTTATGGAGCGAATGTGGTCCCTGGGGCTGGGGGGACGGACTTGGGCTTCCCCTGCCAGCCCCGACCCGTTCTTTGGGGCTGGGGGGGGGGAGCCAGGCTTCCCCCAGCCCCAGCCCCGGGAAGCAGCGGGAAGGCTGCGCGCAGCCTTTCCGCTGCTCCCCGGCCTGTTCTTTGGCGCTGGCAGTGGGGGAAAGCGCTTTCCCCACCGCCAGCCCCAACAAGCTCCTGAGCAGCTCTGGGGTAGCCCACGAAACCTCCGCAGGGCAGCGGGGAGCCTTCATCCCGCTGCCCTGGGGAGGCTTTGTGCGGCTATCCCTGGCTTTTGCGGGAGGTGGGGGAAGGGACAGAGCAAGGCTCTCTCACTTCCCCCACCTCCCGCAAAAGCCCCCAAGAGCCGCATATTTTTTTTCTTGAATCCCCCCCCCCTTATGGTCAGGTGTGCCTTATGGAGTGAAAAATACTGTGTATATATTGTGGGCATGCCCTAAAACAATGAGAACATAAGAAGAAGAGCCTCCTGGAACAGGCATGTGACCCATCTGGTCCAGCATCTTGTTCTCACAGTGGCCAACCAGATGTCTATGGGAAGCCCATAAGATTCTAAGCAACTGGCATTCAGAGGCATACGACTTCAAACTCTGGAAGTGGAAGGGTGCTAAGGACGATCATTTCCAGAGTGCAGTCGTACCTTGAATCCCAAACGCCCTGGAACTTAGACGTTTTGGCTCCTGAATGCTGCAAACCCGCAAGTGATTGTTCCGGTTTGCAAATGTTCTTTTGGAGCCCGAGGGTCCGACGTGGCTTCCATAGCTTCTGATTGGCTGCAGGAGCTTTTTGCAGCCAATCAGAAGCTGTGATTTGGTTTTCAAACATTTTGGAAGTCAAACAGACTTCTGGAACGGATTCCATTCCACTTCCAAGGTACGACTGTATAGTGATCTTAAACTCAGGGTCATGGGTTTGAGCCCCACATTAGGCAAAAGATTTGTGCATTGCAGGGAGTTGGACTAGATGACCCTTTCAACTCTACAGTTCAATGATAATATGTCCTGCACAGCACCATCCAAACACAAATGTATATTAGTCTGAACAGGGAATTGGCTATATAGCAGGTCCTCTCAAGGGAAAAATGAGAGTGTACAATGTTTGCCTTCGCCTAATAGGCATTAACTTTCCATCTGCTCTTTGTCAGGAGGAGAGGAGTCTGTCTTGTCAAGTTCCATTCGAGTGAATTTCGGGGGCAGGGAGGAATTTTCTAACAAAAAAATGCAGAGGAAATGCCTTATGGCTGAACAAAAGCACTGCTACACTAGTCTTTATGTTTTGATTAAAAGTAGGCCATGATTAGAATGATTGGTATGTTTTGAGGGAATAAATGTGTTTTTAAAATGTATAGCTTTATCATATAAACAATCATTTTAGAGCTGTGTGTTCTACTGATATTGCAGCCTCCCTATGGCATTCTTTAATACACGCTTTGTTAATAAGAGAGGATTAGGATGGATGGACCCTAAGAAAAACCACAGAAGTTTTTCCTCCCTTTAGCAAGCTATGTAATAACTTCAGAACCAAGTGTGAGGGATTTTAATGATTCCCCCCTGTGGAGTGATGAATAATTCCAATTTGGTACATATTATGTTCAGGAAAAAAAGATGCGAGAAAGATATGAAAAAAGTGTTTGTGTGTTCTTGTAGGAAAGCTGTATTTTGATGGAAAGACTTCAGGCAATTGTAGTTGCTCAAATGATTATCTCTCCTCTGACAAAATACATTGAAAAGCTTCTGATAAGACAACCATTGAAAATCTATTGGGAAACATTATCCACAAGCAAATTAAAAGCAAGATTGACAACCATCTGATTTTATAAACATTTAGAGAAAATTCTAAATGCAGATTTATTGTTTCAAAAAACCTTACGCAATTTCTTCTTGTTCCTTCATAATCTCCTTACCCAAAGCATCATCCCTTATCATTATCATCTACATCTGCAGAGAATTGTTGCCTTTGAGCTTTGTTCTCTCAATGTAGGGTTCCCTTTTGGTTTTTCTGAGCCAAATATAATGCAAGAGCCATTATTTCCCCCCTACATGTGGCAAGTTCTAACATATGCTTGACCACTTTTGATTGGATTTCACATGGGCAATTCTCATCTACCATTCCTGCTATCTGAAGATACGTATCTTGTTCATTATCACCCCACCTCCCACCTTTCACGTTTCCCCCCACTTCAGCTACTGATCTTGTTGCTGCTTGCAGAGCTTGTGCCTATACAGTGGTACCTCAGGTTAAATACTTAATTCGTTTCGGAGATCCGTTCTTAGCCTGAAACTGTTCTTAACCTGAAGCACCACTTTAGCTAATGGGGCCTTCTGCTGCTGCTGCGCCGCCGGAGCACGATTTCTCTTCTCATCCTGAAGCAAAGTTCTTAACCTGAAGCACTATTTCTAGAGTCTGTAACCTGAAGCATATGTAACCTGAAGCGTATGTAACCTGAGGTACCACTGTATACCAGGGCTGAGCAGAAAGAAGTCTCTGTGAGGCCATACCTCTTTTATGCCACACAGAGCAGCATTGCAAAGGATAACTTGAGTACTAGCCCTTTGCCATAATGTAACAAATACAAATCTGGAACTGTATTTGGCATCTTCTGTTGAAGATGTTGTTCTTTCTTAATCAGGGACAGGGAACTGGCAGCCCATGGGCCAGGCGTGGCCTGTGGCATCTTTGGATCCTACTTGCAGCCTCAATGCCAGTTGTGCCCGATTAAAGCTTCTCTTCTCCCCCAAGCCTAACAACTGTGTAGATGGGGGTGAAGTTTGTAGAGGGGGGAAATGCAGCTGGAGAGGAAAAGGTTAACCTTCTAATGCACACTGCAGCCTTATCCCCCAAATGCTTCCTCTCCTGCCCCCCCCCAAGGAAGAAGCTGATTAAGATTATATGTCATTTTAAATGTGTTTTTGGGAGAGGGGATTGTGGAGGTCCGCCCCCCCTTTTGTTCTTGTTTTTGTTATGTATTTTGTGTTTCTTCATTTTGTGTTTTTATGCTGTGAAGCAGCTTGAGCTCTTTGGATGAAGGGCGGTTGGTTGGTTGGTTGGTTGGTTGGATGATAGATAGTGTAATGGTTCTAGGGGTTGCTCATGCGTAAATTGGCGCCACACCTGGCTGGGTTGCCTGAGTGAACCCTTTCTGTCCGGACAGCCACTTGCCCATGGCTGTCTCAATCGCTGGCAGATTCCGTCAGTGGGCACTTCTTGAACTTCTTCCAGCAAAGAAGCTCTTTGACGCCTAGTCTCCGCCTACTCTCCCTGCGCGGAAGCCTTTTGCGCAGGGAGGGTGTGGGCAGCGGAGGACCCGTGCTCTCCCCGCTGGTCCCCGGCAAGGAGTCATGGAGCCACCTCGCCGATTCCTCCATCTGCCCCCCTTCTCCACTGGTGCTACGCTGATTTCCTTCCCCAGAAGATGGACTGCTTCTCTCCCTCCCGGGACGCTCTCCGGAATCCCTCTGGAGCCCTCCCTCTCCCTCTGGCTCCGATGGCAGTTCCCTGACAGACAGACAGACAGACAGACAGACAGACAGACAGATGATAGATAGATAGATAGATAGATAGATAGATAGATAGATAGATGCTGGCCTTCTGCTCTGGCACTGAGCAACACAAAGGAGGACATTTAATTTAAGTCAGTAGTCTTCAATCTTTCCTGACCCAAGACCCTCTTTTAACCCAAACAAGGATTTGGGAACCCAGGCCTTTCTTTTTAATAATATATTTGTGTGGTGGCAGTGCTGCTGTTGTGACCCACACCCAGTAAGTACTGGGTCCCAGCACCCCAGTTGAAAGCCAGTGGACTCCCTGTGTGGGAACACTGTCCCTTTAACTGGGTTGTGCCTAAGTGCATCATGTGAGACTGGAAGGCCCCTCTGGGTAGCAGAATGATTAAGCAACAGGTAAGCTATGCCTTTCTATAACAGAGGCTCCTCATCTTGTAAATAATAAAGTTTATAAAATGTTTATGGACACCTCTCTCCTCTACAAGAATTCTCTATTCAAATGGATACATATCCGGCATAAAATTATTTTAGATCTGCAACTTTGTTTTGATGGTTTTGTGCAAAATCAAATTATTTTCTTTACAACATTGTTTTTATCTTGGGTTTTCAAACCTTTTGCCTTCTAATTTCCAAATTTAATTTTCATCTAGGTTTATTGACAAGTTCACTATGTGGTATGAGTTTATCTAGAGTTCAGTTAAAATGGAAGAAACTTGGTTGTGTTGAGTATCACGGTTCTGTTTTGCTTGATCTTCACAAATCACCACAACTTTGTTCCTTACGGCCGCTCTTGGGAAGTTGCCAAAAAGTGCTTCTAAATTAAAATTAATTGGCGTGTTTGTCCTCTAGGAACAAAGTCCAAAAAAGCTTTCTGCGGGCTTGGAGGAGAAATTTTCCACTGCAGCAATTTGAGGTACTGAAAAGGCAGGCAGCTTTTCAGTTTATAGTTTACAAAGTTCCTACATCTTGAAACGTCAAAGAAACCTCCAACCTTTTTCCTCTGTTATTTTCACTAAAGTCTTGAGGACTGTATGAAACTACATCAAGGGCCATTGCTGGTCCTCAGACTGCAGGTTAAGAACTATATTCTTGAATAAAATATTGGGGGTAAGATGTGGTGCACGCACACCTTTTGAACGGCACTGTCCATAAACTGGGGGAAGGAGCCGTCCCCTCAAACATTTCATTGGGAGAGCCAAAGCCCCCGAAGCCCCTAGTGTGGTGAGCCAATGTGGTGTAGTGGTTAAGAGCGGTAGTCTCGTAATCTGGGGAACCGGGTTTGCGTCTCCGCTCCTCCACATGCAGCTGCTGGGTGACCTTGGGCTAGTCACACTTCTTTGAAGTCTCTCAGCCCCACTCACCTCACAGAGTGTTTGTTGTAGGGGAGGAAAGGAAAGGAGAATGTCAGCCGCGTTGAGACTCCTTTGGGTAGTGATAAAGCGGGATATCAAATCCAAACTCCTCTTCTTCGAGGAGTTGGCTCCTATACTCTGGGCACCTTCATTATATGACTTTCAGATGATGCTGATAATACACCTCTTTACCCAGGCTTTTGACATTTGAGGTGTATGTTATTAAGGCCCCCTTATTTTTATGGTTATAAATTGCTTTTAATATTGTGCTTTAATACTGTAACCTGCCCTGAGACCTCAGAGTGAAGGCCTATTAGGCCAGCTTTGCAACTCTGCTTCCCTTGTGTAGGTTACTTTCTGCTAGAGAGGGAACTGCAAGGCTAAACAATGCAGAGCCTGCCAAGCTAGCTCTAATCTAATTTCATACCTTTACATGACACCTATCCATGGTGTCAGTAACGTGACTTCTTGTTGAACCTCTTGATGACATGAAGAAGAAGAAGAGTTTGGATTTGATATCCCGCCTTTCACTCCCCTTCAGGAGTCTCAAAGCGGCTAACAACCTCCTTTCCCTTCCTCCCCCACAACAAACACTCTGTGAGGTGAGTGGGGCTGAGAGACTTCACAGAAGTGTGACTGGCCCAAGGTCACCCAGCAGCTGCATGTGGAGGAGCGGAGATGCGAACCCGGTTCCCCAGATTATGTGACTGCCGCTCTTAACCACTACACCACACTGGCACATGTTGTCTCCCACTCCACCCCACCTCACATGGAAGACTTCCACAGGTGAATAGGAGTTGGATATAATGCATTGAGAAAGCTCATTTCCCATAGTAATAATTGCAACCTTCTTGTAAAAGGTCAATATACAGTAGTAATTTTGTTGCATTGTATTCCTGTCAGTTGAAATATTAAGCAGGACTTACTTTCTCCTCTGTAATTTCTGTGTGCCCACGCAATCATAGGTGATCAGACATTTCCTTTGTTTTGAGACATTCTAAGACTGGGTTCACCACAATGCTAAACAGGCCACTGTTTTCCCTTTGTGATGCTTTCTCTGTGACAAACATAGCTTCATTTCATATACAGTGGTGCCTCGGGTTACAGACGCTTCAGGTTACAGACGCCACTAACCCAGAAATAGTACCTCGGGTTAAGAACTTTGCTTCAGGATGAGAACAGAAATTGCGCGGCAACCCATTAGCTAAAGTGGTACCTCTGGTTAAGAACAGTTTCAGGTTAAGAACGGACCTCCAGAACGAATTAAGTTCTTAACCAGAGGTACCACTGTATTCTAGTGCTCATGCCATTTCATGCATATTATAAGTGTAAATGTTTTAATTCTCACCTATGCTTCTGCCTCTTCTCCTGCTGTACAATTCTTGAAAGAGAACGTACCTTTAAGCTTTATTTTAAAAAGGACAATGAAAAGCATGACAGCATTGCTGCCACTAGCAAGATCTCCCTTTCCTTGTTTAATGAATGCCAGAGACTGCGGTGGATTAACACTAACTCTTTTATTGTCTATGTGTTGTTGTTTAGTCGTGTCCGACTCTTCGTGACCCCATGGACCAGAGAACGCCAGGCACCTCTGTCCTCCACTGCCTCCCGCAGTTTGGTTAAACTCATGCTGGTAACCTCGAAAACACTATCCAACCATCTCGTCCTCTGTCGCCCCCTTCTCCTTGTGCCCTCCATCTTTCCCAACATCAGGGTCTTCTCCAGGGAGTCTTCTCTTCTCATGAGGTGGCCAAAGTACTGGAGCCTCAGCTTCACAATCTGTCCTTCCAGTGAGCACTCAGGCTTGATTTCCTTCAGTATGGAGAGGTTTGATCTTCTTGCAGTCCATGGGACTCTCAAGAGTCTCCTCCAGCACCATAATTCAAAAGCATCAATTCTTCGGCGATCAGCCTTCTTTATGGTCCAGCTCTCACTTCCATACATCACTACTGGGAAAACCATAGCTTTAACTATACGAACCTTTGTTGGCAAGGTGATGTCTCTACTTCTCAAGATGCTGTCTAGGCCTGTCATTGCCCTTCTCCCAAGAAGCAGACGTCTTTTAATTTCGTGGCTGCTGTCACCATCTGCAGTGATCATTGAGCCCAAGAAAGTAAAATCTCTCACTACCTCCATTTCTTCCCCTTCTATTTGCCAGGAGGTGATGGGACCAGTGGCCATGATCTTCGTTTTTTTGATGTTGAGCTTCAGACCATATTTTGCGCTCTCCTCTTTCACCCTCATTAAAAGGTTCTTTAATTCCTCCTCACTTTCTGCCATCAAGGTTGTGTCATCTGCATATCTGAGGTTGTTGATATTTCTTCCGGCAATCTTAATTCCAGCTAGGGATTCATCCAGCCCAGCCTTTCGCATGATGAATTCTGCATATAAGTTAAATAAGCAGGGAGACAAAATACAGCCTTGTCGTACTCCTTTCCCAATTTTGAACCAATCAGTTGTACCATATCCAGTTCTAACTGTAGCTTCTTGTCCCACATAGAGATTTCTCAGGAGACAGATGAGGTGATCTGGCACTCCCATTTCTTTAAGAACTTGCCATAGTTTGCCGTGGTCGACACAGTCAAAGGCTTTTGCATAGTCAATGAAGCAGAAGTAGATGTCTTTCTGGAACTCTCTAGCTTTCTCCATAATCCAGCGCATGTTTGCAATTTGGTCTCTGGTTCCTCTGCCTCTTCTAAATCCAGCTTGCACTTCTGGGAGTTCTCGGTCCACATACTGCCTGAGCCTTCCTTGTAGAATTTTAAGCATAACCTTGCTAGCGTGTGAAATGAGTGCAATTGTGCGGTAGCTGGAGCATTCTTTGGCACTGCCCTTCTTTGGGATTGGGATGTAGACTGATCTTCTCCAATCTTCTGGCCACTGCTGAGTTTTCCAAACTTGCTGGCATATTGAGTGTAGCACCTTAACAGCATCATCTTTTAAAATTTTAAATAGTTCAGCTGGAATACCATCAATTCCACTGGCCTTGTTATTTGCAGTGCTTTCTAAGGCCCATTTGACTTCACTTTCCAGGATGTCTGGCTCAAGGTCAGCAACCACACTACCTGGGGTATACGGGACATCCATTTCCTTCCTGGAAGGAATACCTCCCAGACACATTCTCCTGTTCATTTTACATTTGTTATTCCTTCACTTCCTCGGGTTGCTGGCACCGTTTTCAAATGTTTCCTCTTCCACAAACCTACCATGTCCTCCCCCCCCCCATTTTCTTTTTTCCCATCATCAGATCTTAGCAGGTAAAACTGACTTGTTGAAACAAAGTTCTCCTACAATTACTAGAACCCCTGATTTAGCACTTGCCATCTGTCAGCATTTCAGAAAAACAAGTTCACTGGGGATTCTTGCTAATGGAATTTACTTGACTATAGAGGTGAAAGTTCCACGGAGATAAATACTTAAATGAGGAATTAAAATGTGTTAAATCTACATTTTGCTGTGTGGTGCATGCTGTCTCGTGAGATTATCTTGGCTTTTCCCTGTATTTGCATTTGACTAATTTGCATACAAATTCTGTGTTTTTTGTGTGTATCTCCCATTCAGCGAGCTTTTAAACACCTTTATTTTGAACACTAAAGAGAGTCTTCAAAGGGTAAGTGAAATCAAATTATAAGCTGGAAGCAGGGGTGGGAAATGTTTCATGCATTTCTCCTATTTTCTAATTAATAGAGCATTTGCCTTTTGTCATGCCCTATGATAAAATATAATTGAACCTTTGGTTTGAATGCTTGTCGATTCAGCTGGAAACACTGACTATACTGAAAACACCATAAGGGAAATGAATAAATATTAAGTCTTTCACAAAACTATTTATTTTGCAGCTGCACTTTTCCTTGGATAAGTTTGAAGAAACTCTGAAATCTATTTTGGATGGCTTCGGAAGCTTTTCTAAGTTGAGTAAGTACTTGGACTATTTCTATTCCCATCAGAGTGTGGAGGTCAGACTGATCATTGCATCTGCATCTGTTCATAGCTACGGGGGACCTTTCCAGGTGCTATAGTTTCACCTGGGTGATCATGAACCAGCCACTATCACCATAGGAAATGCAGTGATTTACTGTATTAATTTCATATTTATCCTATCCTTCCTCCAAGGAACACATTTTTATCCTCAAAAGAACCATATCAGATAGCGACTTGGCAAAAGGTCACCCAGTAAGCCTCAAGGCTGAGCAGGAATTTGAACACAGGCTCTCCTGTGGCACTCTAACCACGGTGTGATCCTGGCTCTCCACTTGTTGTGAATGACACACTAGTTATCCACGTCTCTAGTAAATGACTTTTGCCCCGTGAAAGCATGACTGTTTGGGGGTCACTTATTGTGGGAATAGTTTTACAGTGGTATCTCGGGTCACAGACACTTAAGGTTACAAAAGCTTCAGGTCACAGACTCCGCTAACCCAGAAATAGTACCTCGGGTTAAGAACTTTGCTTCAGGATGAGAACAGAAATCGTGTGGCAGCAGCAGGAGGTTCCATTAGTTAAAGTGGTACCTCAGGTTAAGAACAGTTTCAGGTTAAGAATAGATCTCCAGAATGAATTAAATTCTTAATCCGAGGTACCACTGTATTAGTGCCTTGGAAGGGAGGGGTGGGGCATTGTTTGGTGCACTTGAGGCATGTTGGCAAATCTACCCCTCTGCTTAGCTGTGTTACTTTCCCTCCATCTCTCTCCCCTGTGAACCCCAGAAATTGTGCACCTATCCTTTCCATGGTTAGAGCACTCACTTCTGAAAATGAAGGCTCTTTCCCTATGGAGCCAGCTCATTTTCCCACACTAATGCTACCCCAAAACCCTTTTCACTTAGGTGACTATGGAAGTGGCGCCTGAGGTGGCTAATACTATTATTAGTCCACTTTAATTGCCCAAAGCTAAATATATGGTATGCTCTTGAATCCCTCCTGCAAAATAGTGACAGCCTAGAGGCACTTTAGATGCACCAACAGTGGCAAATTCAGACACGGAATAGGAGTATGAATTCTAGTATGGCATGACTAGAAAATTTGGTTTGAATAACATGGAACTAATTTCCTTTTTTACTGAAGGAGAAAGCGCAGCCATGAGCTAAGGATTTACATAAGGTAGTCCAGGAAGTCTATCGGCAGGCTGGGATTTAAATATTAAACTCATATTGAAGTATAATTGAAACACTGGCTACTATATTGGAAAAATTGCTTTGGACAGGTGCGTGCGTGCGTGTGTGTATGTAAAAAACTGCCTGCCAATTATTTAAAAGCAAAATATGTTAGTATTGCTTGAAAACTTAGCTATCTTCCTATAAGGCATTGTAAGTTTTCATATACCAGAACACTTGGCATCTGCCGTATTAACAAACCATATTTCAGCAGAATGTTGCATCAGCCATGTTCAGCATATTGCTTCTTCCATTTACACCGGTTCATCTGTACATATCTGGTTGCCAATAAACACTGCTGCTCGATTGGGATCACAGTGGTGGTTAATTATCTTCCTACCATTAAGTAACTGCAGTGGAGTCTTGGAAGGATATCAGTTAAATGTGTTCCCTTTGAAATCCAAGTCTCTCACCTCCTGCATCTGGTGCAAAAAGATGAGAAAGTTTTCCTCCAAGTGACAGGCATTTTGCAGACTGCAGCTGTCAGCGTGTGCCTCTAGGAGAATATTGTATATATTATATGTTATTGGTAGATAGGGAAAGCAGCAGGAATTGGGTCGATGTATTAGACTTCCCAGTGTATCAAATGGGCAATGCCCTAGTCTCTAACTGCTGTGAATATAGGGAGTTTGTTTTGAGAATGTGGCCTCATGTGAAGAAGGCAATGGCTTAGCTCATTTTAAGCTCATTATTTAGAGTTGTGCTGCTCATAACTAAGCTGTTACTCCTTTTCCTTTTTTGCCTCTGTGCCTGGCTGTGCAGTTCGTCAGCTGGGGAAGGCGGGGAATTTTCATAGACATATATGCCATTGATTTAGCACAGTGGGATCCAAAAACGTTTAATGTAATAATGACTTTAGGAGAAATCTCAGCTTTCCTGCTGCTTGGCAGTTTTTTCACTGGCAGACATTAGAACGAAACCTTCCACACGGGCAGTTTATTCCATCACCATCCATTGTCCTGCCATGTGGTTCCTCCTGGCCTTAACCCCAGACAGCTTTAGGTGTTCTAGATGAGGCATTAAAACAGCACACAAACTCAGCTAAGGGAATGTCACCTAAGCTCAACTTTGGGAACTTCACAGCTAAGTGGCTCATCCCAATGGGAACTTGCATAGCGAGGTCCTGGGCCCCGCAGTTCCCTTAGCTAACAAACACACAGACACGAATGTTTAGGTTAATGGGATAAAATAGGACACAACTTTATTGGTTACAGATGTGAGTGGTTTGGCTTAGGCATTGGGTAAAACCAGACTATATCCTGACTCCTGCCCATCTGCAGGGAGTCTCATAAGGGTAAACCAAAGGTATGGGGAGCCCTATTATATACATCAAATCGGGGCACCCCCAGGGTCCCAGTGGGGTCGTGCCATGGCCCTAGCCCACGGCCAAGCTTCAGACAGGAACCACGCCCCCAGATCCCTTTAACGGGTACCCTTAATTTGGAGGGACAGGTGGAGGCCACCACCTCCTTTCCCATAAACAAGGCTTACCCATTCCCTAACCTTACAAAGTTGTGACAGTTGCTACAAGGTAGGCGAAAACCAAATGGCTGGTGCCAATTTGCCAAGTGGAAAAATTCCTACCTGGTCCCAACAATATGGCAGCCGACCTTAGTCCATTGCAAGGCTGCTGTCAAGCAACATAAACATGAGGAGGTGAAAGGAGGTCACCCCCTGGCCATGCTGTTGTTTAAACTGCTAATGGCCATGCCCCTAGCTATCCTGATTGGTCAGCCGGGGGGGCGTCAAGAGGCCAGGAGTCCCTATGACGTGGGTGGCATCCCTCCCACAGCCAGGTCACTGGGAAATCCCAGGTGCCCTCCTGCAATACTGAGAAGCGGGGCAGACTTAATATCACCTTCTATTTCCATAGCTTGTTGGTGCCCCCATACTCGGCTGCACAGCAGCACCCTCCCCACCATTGCATCTTTATTTAAGAATTCATGTGCTGCCCTTTAGCGGGGGAAAAACACATATTTTCAGGGCAACTTACAAATAAAACAATGAGTGGCTAAGTAAAATACATTGTGAAACAACAATATTATTTTTAAAACAGCAGATAAAGGTAGCATAATGGACCAGAGATAAAACTAAGATTAAAAGACCCAGAATATATATATATTCATATTCACCTTTTCTTCCAAATATCCCCTAATAGTGAGCAATTCAAGCATATATGCTGAAATTCTGCTATGAAAGGAAACCATCTCCCATCTGCTGCTTCACAGAAGTGCTGACCTAAAGGTCAGATGTACCTTTCAAAAAGGACTCAGCAGAGCAAGCCCAGATTCTCCTTTGTGCACTGCTTTTGACTTGACATACATAACAGCAAATCAAGCACTGACCAAGCTGTCTGTTTTACATTTCCTTGCAGGCTTCAGGTCAGCTGTCCACTTAAAACAGACCACTAGCAAATTTATTTTATTGAGCTAATGTTTGTTTGGTGCACCCTGTTTTGCCTTAAACCCCCTCGCCCACTCAGTTTCAAAAGAGTTGGAAAAATTGCTCCCATGAAGAGTAGGGGGAGTTGCTGTCCGAAGCCCCTAGGCAAGCGAGCACAGTTAAAACATCTATATCTCATGTTTCCAAACTCAAGGCAGCTTTTCGCATTTGTATTATGAACAAATTGTGCAAATTATTCTAACCAGTAAAACAAACAAAACATTAAAACCGTTAATGTTAACATTCTAAACATTTGTTTTGCATAACAGAGTCTGACTTCCCTTTTAGTTTTATACAGTATAACATAAATGCAAAAGCTACCAGAGCCTTTCAGGCTCTTTCTGCTTCCACTGTTTGGAGGCAGTATGCTTCTGAATGCCAGTTGCTGGGACTCAAAAGTGGGGAGGGGGTTGTTGCCTTCAGGTTGTGCTTGCAGGCTTCTCATAGGCATTTGTTTGGCTGCTGTGAGAACAGAATGTTGCCTACAGATCTAGGACAGCTAAACTGGTGTCATGTTGTTGAAGGACCATATTTCTTATGGTTGGAATTCCCACTCATTATTACTGAATGGGCTCTGCATTGGTACCATCTATAACATCAGATTGCTGGGTTTACCACCAAATAATTTATTCTCTGAAGATTTTGAGTTATACTGATTTGTTTCAAGTGTGCAGTTTCTAAATATATGGTAAACTAACACAATGTGGAGAACGTCTGACGTGCAATTTAGAACTGGCTTATTATTTACTAGCTTTCTTAGCGAGCAATTAGAAAGAAACTCGCATATTCCCCCAATTGTTTTCTCCCAGCTTGTAACACTGGCATGTGTGCATGGATAGTGCCAAAGTGCATATGCACCCTAGAGAATTGTGCCCCAACCATGCCATAGAGCAGCTTGGAAATCTGTCTGCTTCCTTCCTTCTGCCCATAGCTGTCAGCTGTCCCTTATTTTGCGGGAAGGTCCCTTATCCCAGCGCTGTGTCCCGCTGCTGTCCCTTATTGATGATGTCCCTTAAATTTCCTGGGTTTCAAAGGAAGCAGCTCCTCTCCCTCCCTCCCTGCCAGCCTGGGAGGAGGGAGGCTCCAACTGTGTTGCTTGGCTGCGTTGCTCACCCAATAAGGAGTCTAAGAACGACTGGGGGTGGAGCTTGCATGCCTTGTGCCGATCAAATCGGCAGCTTTGCCTGGGGACTCGCCTTTGCTCAGTGCTTCCCAGCGGAGAGGTGACGGTGGTTTTCCTTGCTGCATCCCCTTTGCCGGGTTGCTGCGCTGTGGGAACCACCGCTTGAGGCTTTGTTTGGCTGCTGGCTGGGCTTTCTGCCTGTGGCTTGTAGGGGCTCAGAAGTTGAACATACCTGTGCTTTGAAAATCCCTTATTCTAGCTGTTGATCCCTTATTTTTGAGGCTGCTGGTCCCTTATTTTCAAATCTGTAAGTTGACAGCTATGCTTCTCCCAATACGGATACACCTGAGAACAAGTGTGGATGGGGGAATGGCTAACCTACAACATGTCTGCAAGAAACAATCAAGAGAATTAAGCCAAATCTAGAGCATATATTTACCAAACAAAAAGTAGTATGGTTGTGCGGCGATCTTTGAGAGTCTGATTGAAAGTAAGAGGCCAACGGTTAAGAACATCTGTGCATGCACTTACAAAGTAGTCAGCTTTGCAGTTAACACAGCGTAACAGCAATCAATGAGAGCTTCATTGAAAGTAAAGGGCTTCCTTCAAGAACTTTTGCATATATATGTACAAAGCAGCCAGGTCAGCCTGACTGCTAATTCTACATTTCTCAGATTTGCATTGCATTCCAAGCAAAATAAATTATTTTTGGGGTAAATGGCACTCTAAACAGCGCACCTGAACATTACAAACTAGACAAATTCAAATCCATGCCTGAAATTACAGACTTCAGCAACATATCTGAATAATGTAGTATCTGAATGAGCACAAAGCAAAATAATTGTCACTGAAATTATTGTGTATGAATGGAGTCAGAGATTGGACATAATTTGTCTCTCGGTTATCTACCCATCACAGTAATGGGGTGCTGTGGCAAACAACAACGATACGATCAAAGGTGTCATTATCCTTGCTAATGTAGCATGTCTGAAAAATTGTTGTATGTACAAGCTACATTAGCAAGAAACGCTTCCTCCTTGATTGTGACTACTGCAGCTGATGTGAGGACTTGGAGTAACCCATTAAAATATTTAGAATTAACTAATGCAACATCTACATAATTGCAATGGGCAACAGGTCTGCAGACAGGAGCACATGGAGGTATTCCTTGGTGTAATTCATAAACATAGGAAACCTTTCTAATAAGTAACAAGAAACCAGAGGCCTTCCTTTTGGGCATTGTTGACCAGAGGGTGTTAAAGAATGATCGAACATTATTTATGTATGCAACAACAGCAGCAAGGATACTCGTCGCTAAGTATTGGAAAACTCAAGATTTGCCCACGCTGGAAGAATGGCAGATGCAACTGATGGACTACATGGAACTTGCAGAAATGACTGGCAGAATCCGAGACCTGGGAGAGGAAGCCGTGGAAGAGGATTGGAAGAAATTTAAGGACTATCTACAAAAACATTGTAAATTATATGAGTGCTAAGAAGGATGAGAGATTCGAAAATAACAGGGCCCATAAAGTTAGTTGACAAGATTATGAGAATGAGTGATTTTTATGAGAAAAATAAATTTTGAATAAATATTGTGTTAAAATTAGGTATTTAAGACCTAGATAAAAATATTCAAAGTTAGGGACAAAACATTGGAAATGTGTATAATAAGAATTGAAACAAGGTGATAAGTTGCTGGCTAAAGTTTTATAAATTTGGAACGCAAGAGCGGGAGATGTGAGGAAGTCCAAAGGATGAAGAAAAGATGGGTACTACAAGATGTTAAATTTTATGTTTGTTCTTTTTTCTGTCTATTATCTGTTTATTCTGTCTTTTCTCTACTGTATTAACAAAATTCTTAATAATTTTTTTTAAAAAAAAAGTAACAAAGGTAGATTCAACAAGCCTGAATGCTGCCTGCTGCTGGGCTATGGTGACTGGCAGTAGTTCTCCAGGCTTTCAGACAAGAGTTCCTTTCTTAGTCCTACATGCAGATGCCAGAGATTGAACCTGGGACCTTCCACATGCAAAACATGAGCTGTAGCCATTTCATTAAAGAGAAACACCAGCTTTGATATCTATATACTGGTGTCATGGTGCCAAAGAACCATATTTCTGAATACAGTGGTACCTTGGGTTACATACGCTTCAGGTTACATACGCTTCAGGTTACAGACTCCGCTAACCCAGAAACAGTTTCAGGTTAAGAATGGACCTCCGGAACGAATTAAGTACTTAACCCGAGGTACCACTGTATACCCCTTCATGGATCACTGCCTTGCCGTGGCGAAGGGGCTTGGATAACTCAGAGAAGCTATGAGCTATGCCGTGCAGGGCCACCCAAGATGGACAGGTCATAGTGGAGAGTTCTGCTTCACTGACTATGTGGAGACTTCATTGACATAGTGTAGACTTCTGCTTCATTGTCTATTCAAAAGCCTTTGACTGTGTCGACCACAGCAAACTATGGCAAGTTTTAAAGAAATGGGAGTGCCTGATCACCTCATCTGTCTCCTGAGAAATCTCTATGTGGGACAAGAAGTACAGTTGGAACTGGATATGGAACAACTGATTGGTTCTAAATTGGGAAAGGAGTACGACAAGGCTGTATATTGTCTCCCTGCTTATTTAACTTATATGCAGAATTCATCATGCGAAAGGCTGGGCTGGATGAATCCCAAGCTGGAATTAAGATTGCCGGAAGAATGTCAGATGTGCAGATGACACACCCTTGATGGCAGAAAGTGAGGAGGAATTAAAGAACCTTTTAATGAGGGTGAAAGAGGAGAGCACAAAATATGGTCTGAAGCTCGGCATCAAAAAAACGAAGATCATGGCCACTGGGCCCATCACCTCCTGGCAAATAGAAGGGGAAGAAATGGAGGCAGTGAGAGATTTTACCTTCTTGGGCTCCATGATCACTGCAGATGTATGTATGGAAGTGAGAGCTGGACCATCAAGAAGGCTGATCGCCGAAGAATTGATGCTTTTGAATTCTGGTGCTGGAGGAGACTCTTTAGAGTCCCATGGACTGCAAGAAGATCAAATGTATCCATTCTGAAGGAAATCAGCCCTGAGTGCTCACTGGACGGACAGATCCTGAAGCTGAAGCTCCAATACTTTGGTCACCTCATGATAAGAGAAGACTCCCTGGAAAAGACCCTGATGTTAGGAAAGATTGAGGGCACAAGGAGAAGGGGACAACAGAGGACGAGATGGTTGGACAGTGTTCTCGAAGCTACCAGCATAAGTTTGACCAAACTGTAGGAGGCAGTGGAAGACAGGAGTGTCAACCACCACCACCACTGTATAGGCACCTGTTGGTCCTAAACTGGATGAACACCCTTGCTAAGTCAAACAGGATTGTAATTTCTTAGGTGCTGCACTGTGTTCACAGATTTTAAAAAGGGAACCCTTATACTGCCGGTGTCCGACTTCATAAGAACAAGCAGCAGGTGGCTGGATGGGTTGCTGTCCATCAGTGAAACACCTGTGTGGAGATTTGATTAAACAGCTCTCCCGAACTATACAGTTCTAAAGATGACTTCCAGACTGCTGTGCCTTTTCTCAAGTCATCTGAAAGCACCCTTTGAGAAACTGACACTGTCTCCACTGGATGGTGTCACCAGGAGAATTGCTGAGAATTACTGTAAAAGTTCAAGATTCCCATTAGGACTCTAACCCAAATAATACATGAGGCTCGGCATTCAAATCCAGTAATTTACGGAAATGGATGGGTTTTTGAGCAAATAAATTTAGAAGCCATGCCCAGGGCACCAAGACTTCACAGGGCTGCTTAAAACTAATAAGCCCCAAAGCGATTGTGTTGGCTATTAGTGGAGAAACTGTCACTTAGCAGTATTATTTTTTCTTTGAAAGGGAAAAGAAAGATAACCCATCATCTGCATTCTGCTTTCAGTCTATAGCCTTGTGCGGTAATGTATTAGCCATTAATAAGGATAACCGCCATAGAGGGAAAGAACCTTTTTTATTTCAGGAAACTTGTCTTAGATGTAGCAGCTAGACTTTTAATGAGGCTTTTGCTTTTTGTCTAGTTTTTGAGCAAGGTTGACTGGGGTCAAGTAATATGCTTGGCTGTGACTGTGGCATCAGTGATGGATCTAAATGTGCTTCTGCCGTGAAAACAGCTATAGAACATTTATAAAAAATAATAATAATGAGAAATGATGGTACTGTAATAACACAAAAGGAGTTTCTTATTTAATCGTATGTGTTGATACTGTACAAGAGTGATGACCTTTTGGAAAACGGTGATAAATTCGATTCAGTTGAGGAAATGATGAATTGTAAAATACCCTGAGATCCACTAGTTTGCCAGATGGATTATATGAAAGAAGCAGTGTGTAAACAGGAGATAATCTTGAATTTGATAAGCTGCAAGATTGACTTTACTGACTTCAGTGAACTATTGAAAAGCATCAACTTTCCTGACAAAATGTGAATGGTTAGGAAAAGTGTGGAATATATTAAAAATGTAAAAAGGGTATTATATATGAAAACAAAGGTCAGAATAGATGTACCACTTCCTGTCTCATTGGCATTGGTTATTAGCTATACACATCAGGAGGAATTCAGTGTTCTACTAAGGCGATCGTTCTGTTAGAATCCCTTCTCTCCTTCTGAAGCCCATTTTGACGAGTCCCCCTCTCCAATGTTAACCAGGGTGGCCAAAGCCACCCATATCCCCAAATTAGGCCTGAAACCACAACAAAAGTGGTCTACATAATGTTTCATCATAGAACAAAAACAAGCACAGCAACACAAAATTCCAATAGTTCGCACAATCTTTTATTTCCAATGCTAAGTGTGTGTGTGTGTGTGTGAGAGAGAGAGAGAGAGAGAGAGACTGAAATAAATTGATAAATTGATTTCCTCATTTTTTGCTCCATCACCTCTTCCTCTGTTGTCTGTCCTGTGTTGCCTATCCTGTGTAGCCTTTTAGAATGTAGGCTTCTCTGGCAGGGAGTGTGGTGTAGTGGTTAAGAGCAATAGACCTGTAATCTGGGGAACCGGGTTCGCATCTCCGCTCCTCCACATGCAGCTGCTGGGTGACCTTGAGCCAGTCACACTTCTCTGAAGTCTCTCAGCCTCACTCACCTCACAGAGTATTTGTTGTGGGGGAGGAAGGGAAAGGAGATTGTTAGCCGCTTGGAGACTCCTGAAGGGGAGTGAAAGGCGGGATATCAAATCCAAACTCTTTTTCTACTTCTTGCTATACGTAGAGTACATAGCACTATATAATTAGTCAATACTAAAAATTATCAGGAAATTAACTACTGTACAAAGTTTTGCACTTTTTTTGGCACTTTCCCCATGCCTGAGTAAAAACGCAGAATACACAGAACCCAAAATATGTATACTGAGGCCTGTTAACTACGATCGAAATTATTGCAAATAGCAGTAGCCAATTTGAAGTTCTTGGCAGAGGCTCTTCATGGGCTTGCAGTGATAGCTAGACTTGCAGGAGCCAGTGTGGTGTAGTGGTTAAGAGCGGTGGACTCGTAATCTGGTGAACTGGGTTCGATTCCCTGCTCCTCCACATGCAGCTGCTGGGTGACCTTTGGCCAGTCACACTTCTCTGAAGTCTCTCAGCCTCGCTCACCTCACAGAGTGTTTGTTGTGGGGGAGGAAGGGAAAGGAGACTGTTAGCCACTTTGAGACTCCTTAGGGTAGTGATAAAGCGGGATATCAAATCCAAACTCTTCTTCTTCTCTTCTTCTTCTGCATGCTCTATGTGTTATGTACCAAAAATCAAGCAAATAATAACCTTGATGATGTTGATGATGATGATAATAATAATAATATTTGTATACTGCCCTTCATCTGTAGATCTCAGGGTGGTTCGCAGCATAAAAATAGAAGATAAAAACACAAAATACGTAATAAAAACAAAACAAGCCATAACCCCACCTCCCCCTACTCTGACTTCTCTTATAGCTAATTCCTTTGTGGATATATCATTGGCACTGTACACTTACTTCCTGCTTGCAGCAAATGGGGCTCTGGCTTTTGTGGGAGGGGTGGAATGTGGTATGTGGTGGACCAGATGGGCCTCAAAAGTTCTTTCCAGCTCTGTTATTCATAGTGTGGGGTTGTTGTTCTGATTAACAAGCATGCGCTATACAAACTGTACAAAAGTTTTGCCTTTTGAGTGCCACTTTTTTTAAAAAAGCAAGTGGCATTTCCAAGAACCTTCCACACATGTCTCATCTTAGTCATTGGTAGAACTGTGGCATGATGATGTGTATTGGGTTGGGATGTGCTGTGAAAATACCTTGAATTACTTGGAATTATATGGAAGAGATCGGGCTAGGGATCTGTATGTATAAAATAAGAAGCAAGTGGGCTTTATAACATTTATAACATTTATAAAATGAATCTTCCTTCGTTGCACATGCCCACTTGGAAGCACCATTGTGTCAGTTTTAAATAACACTGTGGTGGTGGTGGTGGAGACATTTTCTAGTTCTCTTTGTGAAATGTTGCACCCACTTCATAACCCACAGTATACAATTTCATTCCAACCTCGCTGAGAAACACTGAGTGGCATTTTATCTTTGACAGAGTAAATGTGACAGGATAAATGTGGTTTGTATTGATTTCTGTGTCTAGTGCAAGAAACGTCTCAATCCTATTATGAATTGGTGCTGAATGCTCTGAGAGACAAAAATGAAATGGAACAAGCATTACTAGGAGTGGAGAAGAAAAGGCTGGAAAACGTAAGTGTGGAGATTGTTCTACTTTATTTAGCTGAACTCTGCCCCTACTTCTTCTTTTCTCTCTTCAGAAAATGCAGACTAATTATCGGATGGTGCCTTCAGAGACACATCTGTACATTTCCTGTAATGAAATAATAATCAGCTTTTTAGCTGTAGTGCATTGTTGTCAGGGACTGTAGTTTGCCACAAACAAGACTCCAAAATGCCCCAAAAAACCCCCCTCAGCACTCGGGTTCACAACCGGCAGAATAAATTGGTCCCTCCACCATTATTTTTTTCAAAGTATCACTTATGTATAGACTCCTCTTTCAGGCAATGGGGACTTTTCACAGGAGGACTGCATATCCTTTTCTTTTTCTGGTGAAAATAGAGATGTCCTGTTTTGTATCCTCCAACATTTATCCTATGAAAAAGGGGAAAGCGAGACATTCTGGGATCAATCAGAAATTGGGACAGCTTCAGTAAATCTGGGACTGTCCCCGGAAAACAGGGTGGGTCTGGAATTGACATATTTTTCTTGGGATTGAGTGGATTTAACAAAAACAAGATTATCCAGTTTTATTAAGAAATTAGAAACTCATCACCTTCATTATCGTTTCCCCCTTAATAAAAAAGATACAAGTTCTCTTCTAAGCACACGTTTGATGAGAAAACATAAGCTACCAGAGCAGTCCAGGACATTTTTGTTAGGGCTCCTCTGGATGACCTATTTATTAAGCATTCATCCTGATTTGTTTGCACAAAGCTTACATGGAAGTTAGATTAAATTGAGTCTTTATTGCACATTTGTTCTGATTTGTTTGCGAGGAGGCTATATGACAATAGGCGTGTGTCGAGATTTGCTTGTGGAATGGAACATCCTTCTATTAATCATGCGCTTTTCCATACTTTGCAATGCTTTTCCCTGTCACTTTCCTAACTGCTAAAAGTCTTTTAAAAAGTGGATTTGTTGCACTAGTGTGTCAGGGTGCTTTAAGCTACTTTACTTGTGCAAATACTGAAACCCTGGAGGTACCTTCAGTTGTTTGTAGTGTACTCATGGCCAAAAAGAATTAGTTGCCTTTGGTAAGATTGCCCCCATGTAATTCTTACCTGTTGCAGGTGAGTGGGTGCTTTCAAGCCTATGAGAATTGCTCTGTATGAAAAAGAGGCATCAGGCACATTCAGAGCAGTGCTGCTATACTCTTGCCTTTGATTTGCAGAATAAATTATCTTGCCCTGAAATGCCAGTGCAACACCTCTGAAGTCAGCCTAACAAGGGATACGGGTTAATAAGGGTCTCAAGGATAGAATTAATCAACCAGGGTCACAAAGAGCTGTCTCTGTTTAAGATGTCAGCTTTCAAAACTGTACTATGCAGGAATCAAATATATTAAAAATGTAGCCTTCAGAACCTGGAACTCCTACGAAAATAAGGAAACTTCTTCAGTCAAAAAAGAGAAGTTAGGAATGTCATAAAATTAATGAAATTAGGTGAATAATTTGGGAACACTGTTTCATGAATGATCAGAGAAAAAGCCATGACATGAATAGAATGAATCTAAAAGAAACCAATGAAGAATAGGGATGCAAAAAAAAAGGGGGGGGGGGAGAATGATTTTGACTAATATCTACTTCCTTCTAATAATTGAAATTTCTACTCCAATAGGTAAAATATGCATGTGAAATGTCATTCAGGTCAATAAATTATCGGCTCACTAAATTATTCAGCTGAGTAAATTACAGTGGTGCCTCGCAAGACGAAATTAATTCGTTCCACGAATTTTTTCATCTAGCGAATTTTTCGTCTTGCGAAGCACGAAATCCCATAGGAATGCATTGAAAATCAATTAATGCGTTCCTATGGTCAAAAAAAGTCCAAACAAAGCCAAATTTGGTACAACAAGAGTTTATTAAGTGCTCTTTAAAGTCACACATACTGTAAAGAGCATTTCAAAATTCAAACCCAGAATTTTTTTTAAAAAACAGCAGAGTGGCCCAATGGTCACAGAAAATCATAAAAATGCAGGGGGGAAAACACAAGCTTCCAGATTCTTGCAAACCCCTCCCCAACTGTTCCCCCAGCCACCCAGCACACAGAAATTCAAATCCAGAATTTTTTTTAAAAAAACAGCAGAGTGGCCCAATGGTCACAGAAAATCATAAAAATGCAGGAAAAAAAACCACAAGCTTCCAGATTCTTGCAAACCCCTCCCCAACTGTTCCCCCAGCCACTCAGCACACAGAAATTCAAATCCAGATTTTTTTTTAAAAAAACAGCAGAGTGGCCCAATGGTCACAGAAAATCATAAAAATGCAGGAAAAAAAACAAGCTTCCAGATTCTTGCAAACCCCTCCCCAACACCAAGTCCTTGAATTCCAAACACCCCAACCCAAAATCCAACCCCCCCAAAAAAAGTTTTAAAGGCTTAACTTACCAAATGGCTGCAAAAGAAGTTTTGGAAAAGCTTCAAAACTCACCAAAGTCTTTAAAAACCTCAAAAAAGGCTACTATGTACACTGCGTTCTATGAGTTGCTCCTCAAAGTCGTCGCAACTGTATTAATGGTGTTAAGAAAAAGGAAACAAACTTGCAAGACGTTTTCGTCTTGCGAAGCAAGCCCATAGGGAAATTCGTCTTGCGAAGCAGCTCAAAAAACGGAAAACCCTTTCGTTTAGCGAGTTTTCCGTCTTGCGAGGCATTCGTCTTGCGGGGCACCACTGTATCAGCACTCGTCCATTCATGAAAGTGAGCGGTATCGTGATGGCTATGTTCTGCCTCCATACTTTGAAGTAACAATGCTTCTGAAAAGCAGTTGCTGGAAACCACAGGAGAGGAAGTTTTTCTTGTTCCTGGGTCCTGCTTGTGGGCTTTCCACAGGGATCTGGTTGGCCACTGTGAGAAGATGATCCTGAGCTAATTAGAACATTGATTGATCCATGCTCCCTTCATTATTTGTTTTGTTTTGTTTTGTTTTGTTTTGGTTTTAGTTTTTTAGAATTGAAAGCCTAGGACCCTCGTACCTACGGGACCGCCTCTCCTGGTATGTCCCACAGAGGAATTTACGGTCTTCAAATAAAAACATCCTGAAGGTCCCAGGCCACAGAGAGGTTAGGCTGGCCTCAACTAGAGCCAGGGCTTTTTCGGCTCCAATCTGGTGGCATGCTCTGTCACAAGAGACTAGGGCCCTGCAGGACTTGACATCTTTCCGCAGGGCCTGCAAGACGGAGCTGTTCTGCCAGGCCTTTGGTCGGGGTTCAGTCTGACTCCCTCTCTCCCAATTTTTCTCACAGGCTCATATAAGTTCAGCACAAACAGTTGGGCCTGGTGAGCATTTAAGGTCCCCAACCCTAATCTGTGGGTTGCCATCTGATTGGATTTTATTCTGATCCTGATCTGATTTGAGGATGTATTTTAATTGATTGTCTGATTTTATGTTAATGTGTTATACATTTGATGTTAGCCGCTCTGAGCCTGGCTTCGGCTGGGGAGGGCGGGATATAAAAATTATTATTATTATTATTATTATTATTATTATTATTATTATTATTATTATTATTTCTGTTCTAGATTGTGAATTCGTACCATCTAATGATTCTACTCCCCTCATCACTTTCCACAGAAAGATACAGAGATTTCAGATCTGAAATCCAGCCTTCAATCGCTGACGGAGAGTTTGGAGCAGCTCACAGCTCAGCAGAAAGAACAACACTTGAAGCTCTGTGAGCGGTTAGAACACCTGCAACTCCCTAGTCTCCTGGCTGATTTGCAAACATTCATTTCTGCACCCAGAGTACCAATTCATATAAAAGATAGTGTTTCCCAGACTTCCCCAGACATGATGTCCAGACAGGTACCTAACAATTCCCACTCAAGTGATGCTCCTCCAAGCAGCCTGGTCATTTCTACTGCCACAGCCTCACAGGGCAAAGAAAATGCTGACATTCAGCAGAGCAGCCGTTCTGGGGCTGGGAGCCGTGATGCTAACCGTCCTCATTGCACCTGCCGTTCCAGTGCAGACACCACTGCAGGCAGCCGCGAGGAATGCTTGTTATATACTCAAGGACCAAGTCTATCCACACCGCTGAGGAAAGTAATTAAGAAAGGCAGCCGGGCAAAGGGACTTAACACTCCAAAGCAGCCACATTTGAAGACTCACAACGACAGTGCAGACAGACACAAAAATGAGAAGCTGGCCAAAGAGAGCATGATACAAATTAAAAGTGGAGGAAGCAGGGTGAAAAGAGAACCCCCAAAATATAGCGAGAGGAAAATACTTTATTCCTCCAGGAAAGGAGGAAATCGTTCAAAGGTTACTACTAATGCCAGACAAGGGTTTCCTAAGTCCATCAAGTCTCCACACCTTCTGCTCCAATTCCATGAAAATTCACAGAATATACCAAATATGCCAGTAACGTCCGGAGTTAAAAAGAAAGTGGATCTTTCTTGTTCAAAAAACAATAGTTTCTGGGCAGGCTCCTCTCCAGAAAGCTCTTTTTCTGAAAACCAAGTGAGATGGCTCAATCTCTCTGATGATTACTCATCTGCTTGTGGTAAACCAGCCCAGCAGAAGACTAGAACATATTGCCCGTTATTTTTTGACAGTGATTTTTCTGATTAAGAGTGTTCTCTAAAAGATGCTTCTTGTATGGAATCATCTTAGTAATAGGTTGTTATGAAAAACTTTTGTGCATCACAATCAGTAATATGCTCCTTTCTGCAAAACTCCCAAAATGCATCACTATAACCTTGAGCAAAATTATCTATACCTGGCTTCCTTTAAAAAAAATATGTATTGGGCCTATTAAGATGTTCCTTAACCAGATAGAAAACCTGGGGTAAGTCTCAGACTTCCTCATCCTTTACAATCTGATCTTAGGCTGTACCATAGTCTAATAAAAGCAGGAACTCCATTGAACCTGCCTCCCCCCGCAGAATCCATCCCCAGAAAGAATAACTGATTTGGGAGATACACTATGTTCAAACAAAATACAGCATAGATCTGCCTTCATTTTCCCCCCATGTCAGACACTTAAAGGGTTGAGACATCTCAACAGGCCCTTTGATATCCTTCTTCTCCCCCAAAAGTGTGTCATCTAAAAACAGAACAAAAATCTGTTGTGTGTGTTGTATCCAATAAAGCTGTTATTGTTTACTTCGGGCAGTGCTGGTACAGTAGGTTTGGGCAGGGGAACAGAGTAAAAGATGTAATTGCTTTTATTTCTGATGTGACTGTTTGAAAGGTGTTAGTTAAGTGTGCATAATAAAAGTCCAATAGATAGTTATTGGTGCGGTACCAATAAAGTTGGAAACATTCTTGTAATTGAATGTTTCCGTAACACACATCCCACAGACGTGTGGGAAAGCAGCACCATGTGGCTTGTTGGTGTATGCGTGATAAAGAATTCTTTATGGAGTGGTATTTGCTGGAGAAAGCATGCCTGAGTGTGTTGAGATGGCGAACTCTTTCTTTTCCATATTGCTTTCCCCCCTCCTGGTATGATTCCAGCAGCTTCTCGTTCTCTGCAAATTGAGGCCCGTTTTGAACTTAGGTATTACACCAGTCTAGCACTCTTCTGTGGGGAGAGGCATCTTTCTTGATGGAACCCAGAAGGAGGAAAGACCGAACAAGCAGGCAATTTCAAAAAGGGAAATACTGTACCACGTATTAAAAAAAAATGTTCCCCAAGACATTCGCCTTACTTTGCAGGGTTGCTAGTTGCAAGCCAATCCTGCACATAAACATTTACTTAGAACAGAGGCAAAAGCATTTCGTGGTCGCCTAGATGGGACAGATCCGCCCCTCTCCACAGGGGCAAAAGCCTTTTTTTCAAAGCGGATGCTTGAAGAGAAGTTTGGGCTTGAAGTACTGGCTCAATTTTGGGCTCGGTGTTGTATGCTAATTTAGGATCAGCCAATTCTAACGATCCCCCCTCCTCGCCAGCTGTGCAGAAGTAATTTCCTTTGAAGCTAAAATCAATTAATATGCAGATAGTGAAGAAACAGACGCCCCCCCCCAATTAATCTATACAAGAATAAATACATCAAAGAAACAGGCGAACCATCAAGGCAAGCTGAGGTTAATTGTTTAGTTAATTTTACACTTGCCAAGCAGCTCTCAAAGTCCCCAAACCAGTGGTAGATATCTCAGATGAAAAGGGGTGTTGGTAATGAATCGAAATCTGTATTTTCAAGGGTATGAGAGTCCCATTTTATGTGATGTTTCAGCCTGTGATGAAGGCAGCCTGAAGATCAGTTTGGGATTCTCAGATATCCAGCATATCAAAATTATATCCAGGAATGCCCTTTTCATCACAAAAGGATAGCCCTAGATAGTACGGTCTGTAGAGAGGCAATTGTGACTGCACAAAAGCAAGGGGAGCAGAAGGAAATGCAGTGGAGGCTGGTCTACAAGCGCTACTGGGATGCAGCCCTCCCAAGGAGAATGTCAAGCGATCGAAAGCAAAATTCCCAAGAAATCTCAAAGCTGCATATTCTTTTCTCGCCCCAAACACATTTTATACTTTTCTTTGAACTCTGAGAAGCTCTGCAGACGTTTTTGCCAGTCTACTGTTCTCTGGCCAACCAGGTCTCTGTAATGCTCAGCCAATCCTAATCCCAAAATTATAGCTAAGGCAAAAGGGTCCGTCCGATGTGTCTCTGGGCAGAAAAAATATGTGGAAATTGAGCACTAGGGCTGCCTGCTTTTATGCCCCTTTGTGGTAGTCCCGCCTCCCTCCTACTATGAAGCCTAGTAGGGCAGCTTGAAGGGCAGTCTGAGCATGCTCAGAACTGTTCCCTCAAAAGCCACACCTCAGAACACATGATTTGGAGTTTTCCAGGAGAATGGTTTGGTTGCCAGTTTGAGCAGCTTGGGTTTTTTCTTTTTATTAATATTTGTTAAGAGGAAGTAATGGAAGACACGAGTGTGTCAGTATCTTTCTGCACCCATTTTTTTATTTAACCATTTGTATTTTTTCATAGGATCGGGGGAGGAGGGTTAGGAAGGCTGTCTAGTATTCAAAGCATGTGGCAGTGTGGCATGCAGTACTCTTCACATGTCTTCCCAGGCCTCTTACCATTTTAAGGGCTTGTTTACTGATGATACCAGCCAAACCAGCCCTTAAAACTAGGAGGAATTTGGGAAAGTGGGAAGAGAGGGCAGAATGCTTGTGATAGGACTGCATTAGCAGAAACACTCTAATCAAGAGTATGAAATCAGGAGTTTAGATATGTAGCGAAGGGTGGAAATGAGGTGGTAGAGCCTTGCTGAGGTCGTAAAATGGACTGTACCACTTTAGAGAGCGGGTGGAGAGATATTTGTGAATTATCCCCTGGGAAGAGGGGAAACCTAGGTAGGAAATGAACATAGCGGGAAACAGGCTGCAATAGCACTTTTCTCCCTGTGGTAGTTTGTGGGTAGAGATGGGGAAGGATTTGATTTTTGCTTTTAAAGATAAACCCCTCAAATCCCCACTTGTTGAAACAATGTGAGGACTGAAAAACAGCCATCCTTCAAAATTCTCACATACTCCAGTTTTGCAATGCAGTTTGAAAGCCAGTTTTCCCCAAAATGCACATATTAGGTAAAAGTGTGCATAAAAAAATATAAGTGAAAAAATAAAAATGTAGTCTGTTCGGGGAAAATTGGTTGCAGAAATGTGTATGTTAGTCAAAACTGTGTTTATTAGGGTAAATTTACACTAAGATGCTGGTGAATTTTCATGAGGATCTTTTAAAAAAATCAGTTGCTGCCAAAATGTAGAGATCTGAAGTTAAGTCTGGGGAAAATGAGAGACCTGAACTTGACAGTTCCCCCTATCCCTGTTTGCAGGTGTTATTAATATTATTAACTTGCAGGAACTTTTTTCGATGAGAGAGAATTACAAAAATGATACCCTAACTGGTACAGAATTGGGCCACCTCTTTCTATGGCATGTCACAAGGCCTGCAATCTCAAATCCCCAACATTGGGCAGACGATGCTCTTTTCTTATGCATTTCCTGCGCGGTGTAGAATAGTTGCCAGGCCTGTCTGCGTGAGACATGATCCATGCATGCTGCTCCAGCTGCTGCTTAACTTAATTTATCTCAATCCCCTGGAAGATGAAGCTGTGAAAAAATTATCGCTGCGCGTCCTGCCTCTGGTTTTCATAGGCGCAGGATCCCGTCATTGCCTTTCCTTTCTGTAATTCTGCGATGTTCATGCCTCGTTGGGCAAACATGACAAGCTGACATTTTCCATCAGTGCGTCAACATTCCCCCGGGGAAGCCAAACGGCTCCTTGGAAAGTGACAGCGACACAAATGACTAAGGAAGTCTGCAGGGTCCTGAGAGCGATGGGTAATGCTGGTGCGATAGCCGTCGTCTGTGTGTCTCTCTGCTCGCCCCCCCCCCCCAGCCTGCCTTCACTTACGCCATCATTACTCAAACAGAACTTGAGAAGGGAGCTGGTGTCATTCATTACCCTGGGGTCCAGATCCCTCAACAGCAGGGAAATAAGGGCCAGGATGCTAATGGGATGGGCATGTGGTGCTAGGTCCAGAAGTATTCTCCTGTCTCCCTGCCCAAAAACGCAGCACTGCCAATTCTCTAGCACAGAAGACTGCATTGCAGAAGACATGAGGCTCCATCGCAAGAGCTGCCCTTGAGATTGACCCAGAAACTCCAGCGGGTGCAGAATGCCGCGGCGAGACTCCTTACGGGGTCCTCGCCACGGGATCACATTCACCCGGTGCTGTACCAGCTGCACTGGCTCCTGGTGGAGTACAGGATCAGGTTTAAGTGCTGGTTTTAACCTTTAAAGCCTCATACGGCCTAGGACCCTCGTACCTATGGGACCGCCTCTCCTGGTATGTACCACGGAGGACCTTACGGTCTTCAAACAAAAACATCTTGGAGGTCCTGGGCCACAGAGAGGTTAGGTTGGCCTCAACCAGAGCCAGGGCTTTTTCGGCTATGGCTCTGATCTGGTGGAACGCTCTGTCACAAGAGACTAGGGCCCTGCGGGACTTGACATCTTTCCACGGGGCCTGCAAGACAGAGCTGTTCCACCAGGCCTTTGGCCAAGGCACAGCCTGACCCCCTCCTGTGGTAATTCTTCACAGAACTCTAGCCCAATGGTTGCCATCAATTTGATTTGAACTGATTTTATAATGGATTGATTTTAGAATGCTGTATTATTTTACTGTTGTTAGCCGCACTGAGCCTGGCTTCGGCTGGGGAGGGAGGGATATATTATTATTATTATTATAGCAGAACAGCATCTAGCAGCACAGGTGCTGCTAAAAGCTAGGCTGCACCTATCTAAGGGCTCCGTTTCAGCTTGTTTCTTGCTAGAGTAACCTCTGAGTTCTGTGTTCCCCTGGAGTTCCCCCTTGATTTGCACCAAGGCTGGGACTCGCCGTGGCAGGGCCCCACACCCGGATCAGATCACAGGTTTCGCTTAGTAACCACGTTGGGCAAAAGATTCCTGCATTGCAAGAGAAGAAGAAGAAGAAGAGTTTGGATTTGATGTCCCGCTTTATCACTACCCCAAGGAGTCTCAAAGCGGCTAACAATCTCCTTTCCCTTCCTCCCCCACAACAAACACTCTGTGAGGTGAGTGGGGCTGAGAGACTTCAGAGAAGTGTGACTGGCCCAAGGTCACCCAGCAGCTGCATGTGGAGGAGCGGGGAATCGAACCCGGTTCACCAGATTACGAGTCCACTGCTCTTAACCACTACACCACACTGGCTGGTCTAGATCAGGCATCCCCAAACTCGGCCCTCCAGCTATTTCGGGACTACAATTCCCATCATCCCTGACCACTGGCCCTGTTAGCTAGGGATGATGGGAGACGTAGTCCCGAAACAGCTGGAGGGCCAAGTTGGTTGGGTGCCTGGTTTAGATGACTGTCATGGTCCCTCCCAACTCTACAGTTCTAAACTTCTAAGATCTTCCATCCCTCAGTGGCGCATCAGGGGTGCTTTCAGACGGTTGCAGTCTCCCCCCCCCCCCAATTTTTTTTATTGGTTTTCCAAATTTTTAACAAACATAAAAGAAAACATTACACTATTAAAAAGACAAACAAACATGTATCCTAACTGTTAAAGTCCCAATTTAGTTATCATTCTTAGGTGACTTCCTGAGATTCCCCCCAAACTGAGTTTCCATAGATCTCATTGTAGCAGTTTTCCAATATCCACTTTCAAATAAATTTAACTTATTCAAATTACCATCTTAATATCTTTTCATAATGTTTTCAATCCATAATATTATACAATTCCACATATTTTACTCCTAGGCCAGTTTGGTGCTTGCAAGTTGTTCTACTTATGTTATTTTAGAATATCTAGCTAAATATTTCTTAAATTTCCTCCAGTCTTCTTGATGTTCCTCCTCTTTCTGATCGTGGATTCTTCCAGTCAGTTTGGCCAGCTCCAAAAAGTCCACCTGCCATTCCTCCACTGTTGGTATTTCTTGTATTTTCCAATTTTTGGCTAACAAAATTCTTGCTGCAGTTGTGGCATGCAAAAACAATCTAACATCTTTTCGTTGCAGTTCCATTCCTATTATTCCAAGTAGAAAGGCTTCTGGTTTCTTAATAAATGTATATTTCAACATTTTTTTTTAATTCATTATATATCTTTTCCCAGAAGTCTTTCACCAGACGGTTGCAGTCTTCAGGTGGGATTCAACCACACCCCAGCAAATTCATATTAAGAATGTAAGACCCCTACTGACCCGTATAATCCAGCATCCTGTCCCCACAGTGGCCTGTGGGAAACTTGCAAGCAGGATTCGAACACAGCACTCTCATCTGCTTTCCAGCAACTAATATTTGGATGCGTTGCTGCTTCCAATTGTGTAGACAGGGCACAGCCATCATGGCGTAAACAGGTGGTGAAATTATAGACTGGGCGATCTTTTTAAACAGACCCGCTTCCCCAAAATATTGCAGTTGTTGAGATAAGGAAGGGGAAATCCCACTGGAAAACGTGGGATAAAGCCTGCTTAATGCCATGCCATCTAACCTTCCTGTAAGCAAAGGAAGATAAATGTCCTGGGCCTCTGCTGCATGCTCATTGGCCAGAAAAGTCCTGCCTGCCAGCCAAAATGGGACAGGGCTTCCCTTTACCAGCACAACTACTTCCTTTTCCTATTACAGATTCCTTCCCTTTTCTGTGCCCACAAAAAAGAAAAAAGTCTTCTTGCACCATCCAAGTTCCTATTCCTATTTGCAATGCAAAGAGTGCTGGTCGTCACCTCCTCAGATTTGTCAAATTGGGAAACTGCCCAGTTTGTCCTCCTGTAAATACATCTCTGGAAATCGATGTGAATTTTCTTGCCACTGATTGAAGCAGATGGCGGCAACTGGAGATCTCTCTTGGCGATCATTTCCTCCTCTTCTACCCACACTAGAGGGGGGGAAATCAGGGCTTGGCTACCCCTTTTGCTGGAATAAAGCAGCTGCCTATCTAATCAGCCCTTGAAATTTAAAACAACTATCTCTGTTACCATAGGAACATAGGAAACTGCCTTTTCCATTTCAGACTCTTTGTCCGTCTACCCCAGTGTTGTCAACTCTGGCTGGCAGCCTCTCTCAGGATCTCGGGCCTACCACCCTTTAATAGATCCTTTGTCTGGAGACACCAAGGTTTGACCTTGGAACCTTCGGCAGGTAAAGTATGGTTGCCTCTGGTCTCTCCTCCTCTTCTGGTGACTCACCAATGATAGTGGCACTTAACCCTTCCCTTGCAAGCAACTTCCATAGCACACCAGGTCACTCCCCCCCCCCCCAAAGCACATCCTGCGAAGTTCGGGACACGGAACTGCATTCCAGTGTGACAGCATAGCTTGGACCTGCCGCACTCTTTGCCAAGGTGCACAGGAACATGCCTTCCAATATTTCTCCAGTGAAAACAGGGATGTCCCATTCCATGTTTGATGTTTTAGTATGTTCTGATATATGCTGTGAGCTGCCCAGAGTGGCTGGGGAAAACCAGCTAGATAGGCAGGGTATAAATGTTGTTGTTGTTGTTGTTTATACCCCCCCCCCACAAAACCTAGACAAACCTAAACAGCATCTTAAAAAGCAGAGACATCACCTTGCCAATGGTTTGTCCATATAGTTAAAGCTATGGTTTTCCCCGTAGTGATGTATGGAAGTGAGAGCTGGACCATAAAGAAGGCTGACCATAAAGAAGGCTGGACCATAAAGAAGACCATAAAGAAGGCTGAAGAATGGATGCTTTTGAATTATGGTGCTGGAGGAGACTCTTGAGAGTCCCATGGACTGCAAGAAGATCAAACCTATCCATTCTCAAGGAAATCAGCCCTGAGTGCTCACTGGAAGGACAGATCCTGAAGCTGAGGCTCCAATACTTTGGCCACCTCATGAGAAGAGAAGACTCCCTGGAAAAGACTCCCTGGGAAAGATGGAGGGCACAAGGAAAGGGGACGACAGAGGACGAGATGGTAGGACAGTGTTCTCGAAGCTACCAGCATGAGTTTGACCAAACTGCGGGAGGCAGTGGAAGACAGGAGTGTCTGGCATGCTCTGGTTCATGGGGTCACAAAGAGTTGGACACGACTAAATGACTAAACAACAACAACAACAAAGTGGGACACTCCGGGATTAAATCAGAAACTGGAACAGCTTCTCTAAATCAGGGGTGCCCGTGGAAAATAGAGACACTTGGAGGGTCTGCAGGAAGTGTCCAGAAAGCAGTATCAGCTTTCAAAGTGTGACATTTGCAGAATAGTCGCTAGTCTCTGCATCTGTGCCATGCTGCCACCTAGAGGATCTTGCAGGTATCTGCTCAGTTAAAATTCAACTAGACCAGGGGTCAGCAACCCGCGGCTCCGGAGCCGCATGTGGCTCTTTTACACCTTTTCTGCGGCTCCGGGGCAGATACTAGCGAGGGGAGGAGGCGCATTGTGTGCCCCGACACTCCCCACTGTGGCGGGCACTGTACTGGCTGTGACGTCGCATGGGGGCAGTGGGGGCGTTAGTCACGCACCGTCCCGACGTCACCTTCCCGCCCGCCCGCTACATTGTAAGGGGCATGTACGCTGGTCACTGTTTTGAAGGGGAGTGAAGAACACACACACACACACACACACACACACACACAAAAAGGTAACTTGTTAATTTAACGTTTATTTCTATGAGGAGGAGTAATTCTGAGGGGTCAAACAAAGTAATAATAAAAAAGTGACAAAAAAGCTATTTTTATAATGACGAGTTTTGCGGCTCCCAGTTTTTTTTTTCTTCGGAAACGGGTCCAAGTGGCTCTTTTTGTCTGAAAGGTTGCAGACCCCTGATTACTAGACTAAGAGAAGAAGAATCTGAAGAAGTGTGCATGCACACGAAAGCTCATACCAAGAACTAAATTAGTTGGTCTTTAAGGTGCTACTGGAAGGAATTTTTTTTGTTTTGTCTATGGCAGACCAACACGGCTACCTATCTGTAACTAGACTAAGAGAGTGTGTGATTTTGGATAAGTAAACTAGAATTAATATCCCATTTAATGATAGTCCTGCTGGAACATACTAGTAGGACTAGCACTGTCTACAACCCTTACTTGCCATGTGGAATTTAAAATGGCTGTCTCACAATGGCGGGTTCCTCAGAATCGACCCTCAGTCCTTAAGACAAGCTCCATCATTTATTTTCTTTACAGTGGTACCTCAGGTTACATACACTTCAGGTTAAATACGCTTCAGGTTACAGACTCCGCTAACCCAGAAATAGTACTTCGGGTTAAGAACTTTGCTTCCGGATGAGAACAGAAATTGTGCTCCGGCGGCGTGGCAGCAGCAGGAGGCCCCATTAGCTAAAGTGGTGCTTCAGGTTAAGTACAGTTTCAGGTTAAGAACAGACCTCCGGAAAGAATTAAGTACGTAACCAGAGGTACCACTGTACTTTACTTTGTAACCTCAGGCAGGTGCATAGACAGATAAATAGTGTTTATGATATTGCTACGGCATCTCACCTGTTCCATGTAGCTTGTTCTTACTTCATTCTTTTGCTTAATTTCTTTTCTTTTATGTATTGGAGTAGCCATTTTAATTGTTATTATTACTTTAAGAAAGCGGGAGCTGTTGACGATTCTACAACAAAGGCAGTTTTCAAGTTTCTCTGGAATTCAGATGTGCGATGTTCCAGTTCCTTCTTTATGTAAGATATGTTAATTTAGTCTTGTGGTTGAAAGAGAAGCAAGCAAAGAACATTTCAATTAGCGAGAAAACAACATTTTGGCTCTCCCCTCTCCCAACCACCAGATGCTACAGAGACAATGATCAATTTTCTCATTTTAAGAACCCAAGGCTATAATTTACCCCAATCTTCCTCTTTACAGCTGCTACGCTGACTAAAAGATCTGCATGTGGATTTCACCCATCTAATGGACTGTGCCTAATTGTACAAGCCAAAGGACAAAGGTTTATAAATCTTACAAAGTGTCTTATTCATAGAGTACTAGTACCAAACTAGACAATACACTGGAGATAACATTAATAGCTACTTGATGGGTTTTGTTTCAAAAAAGAGAGATTTTAACCAGAAAGCAACACAGGAAGCTGGCTGTTTCAATGTGCGTTCCTTCTGAATTGTTTTCTGGGAGATTAGACGTTGTGGAAAAGCAAGTGCTATCCCATACTTTCTGGTGCACTTTCCCCATCTCAGAAAGTCTGATCATTTGGGGTAGCAGGTTTCTTGGGCAAGACCCTCCCAGTCAACTCTTAATTGCATGGCCTGAATTTCCCATCATGAGATTAAATCCTGCCCCAAAATAGCCACAGCCTGGAAGCCCCTTTAATAATAATAATAATAATAATAATAATAATAATAATAATAATAATAATAATAATTTATTTATACCCCGTACTTCCCGGTTCAGTAAACCAGGTTCAGGGTGGCTAACAACAAATTTAAAACACTTAATTGATGCAACAAAAAACAGCATAAAATACAGTATAAAATGTGAATAACAATAAATTCTAATTCAAAAATCAGTTTAGGGGGGAAATCCATCCAATAAACATTAGATGATCACCAGGGCTAGCTGGCTAAATTAGTCCTATTTGGGCCAGCGAGGAGACCAGGGGAGAATTAGCTGTGGGATCCCAGAGCGGGTAATCTTCATAAAAAGGGGAAGGGGAGGGAGGGAAGGAAGAGGAATAAAAGATCAGGCTAAGTTCAAACTGAAAGCCAGGCGGAATAGCTCTGTCTTATAGGCCCTGCGGAAAAGTTAAATCCTGCAGGGCCCTGGTCTCATGGGACAGAGCATTCCACCAGGTCGAAGCCATCACTGAGAAGACCCTGGCCCTGGTGGAGGATAATCTGACTTTAGGGCCTGGGACCTCTAAACTATGATTATTCATGGACCTTAAGGTCCTCTGCTAGGCATATCAGGAGAGGCAGTTCCGTAAATACGAGGGCCCTAAGCCACGAAGGGCTTTAAAGGTCAAAACCAGCACCTTAAACCTGCCCTGATACTCCAGTCAATGGTCCTCTCCCTTTTCACCCTCCTTCTTAGCAAGACGCACCTTGACTCACCTTTTGCAACGTCCACCCGATTAACGCATATGCACCATTCCCAAATTCTGTCTTGCATCAACACGAATCATGCGGCACCCACAATTCATCCAATAGGCACATCACCCATTCAATCACTCAATTGATCTCCTACTCAGTTACTAAACCATTATTGCCAGTCACTCCTACGGTTCTACTAAAAATGCACTTCAAAATTACCAGGAGACAACGAAACCATTCACAGAGAGAATCATATAAAATATCAAAACAAATTGGCACCCATCCATCACACATATGTTCTCATATCCTAGACAGCAACCTGGCACTCAACCAGGTTCCTATCTCCCACCCAATACTCTTAGCTCTCTATGAGTTGAGTACAACCAGTTGGTTGCATGGATAGGGGGTGTTTTTTTTTAAAAAAATTACTCCACTCTTCAGCCAAAAAGGCTTCCCCAAAGAATCGCAAGAACTGCAGTTCACCTGTCACAGAGCACTCACAACAACCTGCAGTTTCCAGGATCCTTGGCGGGGTGTGGGGTGCGGAGAGAAGCTGTGTCCTTTAAAAGTGTGGTTTGGATGTGACCTCTGGGAAATGGAGGGTTCAGCCGTATTTTTCAAGGCAAAGGCTGAATAGTGAGCCATCAAGGATGCTGCAGTGGAAGATTCCCTGCAGGGCTTGGGACTGGATTGTGTTCGAAGACTCTTCCAACTCTGTGATACTGTGATTTTAAGGCAAAGCAAAGACATCACCTTGCCAGCAAAGGTCCGTATAGTTAAAGCTATGGTTTTCCCAGTAGTGATGTATGGAAGTGAGAGCTGGACCATAAAGAAGGCTGTTCGCCAAAGAATTGATGCTTTTGAATTATGGTGCTGGAGGAGACTCTTGAGAGTGCCATGGACTGCAAGAAGATCAAACCTATCCATTCTCAAGGAAATCAGCCCTGAGTGCTCACTGGAAGGACAGATTGTGAAGCTGAGGCTCCAATACTTTGGCCACCTCATGAGAAGAGAAGACTCCCTGGAAAAGACCCTGATGTTGGGAAAGATGGAGGGCACAAGGAGAAGGGGACGACAGAGGACGAGATGGTAGGACAGTGTTCTCGAAGCTACCAGCATGAGTTTGACCAAACTGCGGGAGGCAGTGAAAGACAGGAGTGCCTGGCGTGCTCTGGTCCATGGGGTCACGAAGAGTCGGACACGACAAAACAGCTAAACAACAACAAGGCAAAAAGGGTTTTGGAATGTGTGCTACTTCCTATATGGAAGTACAAATGATTTATGTTGCCCATCCAAAACTAAGTTGGTGGCCTTTCCTTAGAAAAAGCTTTTGGATTTACCCATGCTCTTTCTTTCTTTCTTTCTTTCTTTCTTTCTTTCTTTCTTTCTTTCTTTCTTTCCTTCTTTCCTTCTTTCCTTCTTTCTTTCTTTCTTTCTAGGGGGAAAAAAGTGCCGGTACTCACTATGAAGTTGTTACAGCAAGTGCCACACTTTTAACTTTTTTTTTTAAGGTGCCGGTACTGCATATCCTTTAGTACCCCCAGAAAATACCCCCAGATCATTTACCAGAGTCAGGCTGTTTTCACTTGTTCCACAAGCCATTCTCTCTATGGACGCAGAGCAGACATAGTCCCAAGACATCAAGAAGAAGAAGAGTTTGGATTTGATATCCTGCCTTTCACTCCCTTTAAGGAGTCTCAAAGCGGCTAACATTCTCCTTTCCCTTCCTCCCCCACAACAAACACTCTGTGAGGTGAGTGGGGCTGACAGACTTCAGAGAAGTGTGACTGGCCCAAGGTCACCCAGCAGCTGCATGTGGAGGAGCGGAGATGCGAACCCGGTTCCCCAGATTACGAGACTACTGCTCTTAACCACTACACCACACTGGCTCTCAACACAGGCTGCAGCCCACAACGGCTGAGAGTTGCTGTGCTTCGCGGGCAGCGGATATTTTTAGCGTGCTCCTGTGGCTCGCAGCGATTTCTGTCCGGTTCCACTTCACCGGACTGTTGTGCAGCGAATGCACCAATAACCATCTGCCTTGCCCCCCTCCCCTTTGAACACCTTCCCGCAGCGCAAAATGTATGCAGTGAGCACATGGTTGTGACGCCGGCTGCAATGGGGGCAGCTGTCACATTCCAAATGGCAAATTTCAGCTGAGAATCAGGAGGTGAAGCTAGGTGAACCAAACAGAGAGCATCCAGAGGCTTCAGACATACGTGAGGGAGAAGGGGGGGAAAGCACTCTCTGCTGAGTCGCTGTGGGCAGCGTCAGACACCCACAGACTCAGAAACAGAGGGGCAAGAGACAGGAAATAGCACTTAACAAATCCCCCTTCTGGTCATTCTCCTCCACAACTCTTCCCCTTGGCCAGCAGTCCCACCTACTCTCTTCCCTGTTTCCCCTCAGCTGGCTTGGATTCCCTGAATAAACCACTCAGGAGCGAAGGCCTGAGGGAATCAGTTGCTGTGTGAGGACCGGCCCTATCAAGAGGCAAGGCGAGGTGACTGCCTCAGGCGGCAGATGCTGAGGGCCACAGGGATGGAAGGAGACATCGCTTTCCATGCCACCCTTTCCGTGCAGCTCCTTTTCCGTTCCGCTGCAGTTCGTTTTGTGCCAAAAACTACATCATTTGTCTCACTGCCTGCTGTGGTGAAATTACGTAACTCGGTGCATCTCAAACTGTGGTTGGACTACAACTCCCAACATTCCTGACCAGTGGTCCTTCTTCAAGGGCTACCGTCCCAGGTTGATGAGCCTCATCTGCCCCTCATTTCCCTCTACAGCAGAAACCGCCTTCTCGACAGTTGAGGTGGATAATAGACGGATTAGTGGAAGTTTAGCTCAGGAAGTTGCCTTGCAGGGCTTTTGCCTCTAGGTGGTGCACAGAGACTGTGAAACAGACAGGTAATTACTGCTCTTCTACTTGAGAGGCCTAACTTCCCTTATATACTATGCCTAAGCCTGGCAGAGAGAAAACAAGCCTCTAAAACAGCACTTTAGCTGGGATTCCTGCATCGCAAGACGTTGGATTAGATTCCCCTTCCAACTCTAATATTCTATGATTTAGAGTCAGGTTGCCAGCTCAAGTGACAGAACTGAATGGGCTTAGGATCCAGTCTAAGACCCCCTTCTCTGGTCCCGCCCTGGCCACACCCTGGAATACCCCATTCTGGGGACTTAAACCAACCCTGGCTCAGCTAGCTGAGCCCTGGCTGAGCAAGTTATGCCGGTGTATCTGCAGCTGAGCCAAGGTGGAGGACCAGAGATCTGCTGCATACCAAGCAGGGTCGTATGAAGTGGAGGGTGGAGAGGGCGGGTCAACCCGGGTGCCACTCTGGAGGGGTGACAAGATGGCCCCTGCCTCCCCCAGCTGTAGAGCGGCCAAGGGCACGCACAGTCAATATGGGTGCTGCTCGTGCTCATGTGGCTGCAAAGTCCTATGTTACACAGGTGCCGTTAAGCAGTTGAACGTGCATACGTATTCCGTCTGTTTCCCTCCCACCCACCTCGGTGCAGCCTGGGCACTGGCAACCCCTGCTATGCCACTGTAACAGACAGCTCGTGACAGACAGTTTTATTTATGAGAGCCAGTGTGGTGTAGTGGTTAAGAGTGGTGGACTCTGGTGAACCGGGTTCGCTTCCCCGCTCCTCCACATGCAGCTGCTGGGTGACCTTGGGCTAGTCACACTTCTCTGAAGTCTCTCAGCCCCACTCACCTCCCAGAGTGTTTGTTGTGGGAGAGGAAGGGAAAGGAGATTGTTAGCCGCTTTGAGACTCCTGAAGGGGAGTGATAAAGCGGGATATCAAATCCAAATTCTTCTTCTTCTTATTATTATTCTCGGAGACCATACAGAGAGGGAAGAGTGGTTTTTATTCCGTATAAGGCAGCTTCTTCCCTGCCCTTGACTGCTGTCGTGACTCAGGAAATCAGTGCTTTTGACTGTCTTGTGTTTTTAAGGCTACGTCCTGGCAGGAAGAAGAAACTGCTGCCCCCAGCAGCAGCAGCAGCAGCCTAGGGCCAACGAGTGCTAAGAGAGGCTCTACCTTGACCCTATTCTTTCCCCTCTATAGAAGACTTAGCCACACTTCAGGTTTATCCGCACTTAACAGGCAAAGAGCCTTCTCAGCAGTGGCTCCCTCCTTCCCATCAGATCTCAAAGAGATAAAGAACTACGCAACTTTTAGAAGACATCTGAAGGCACCCCTGTATTGGGAAGATTTTAACACTTGGTGTTTTATGTTTTTATATGTGTTGGAAACCACCCGGAGTAGGCTGGACAACCCAGCCAGATGGGTGGGGTATAAATAACAAAATTATTGTTGTTGTTACCTTTTGCCCTGCTCCTTCCAGGCAGAGGTCTATGCTTTATTGCTCTGTGTCTGAGCCTGGTTGTTTGGTTTTCTTGCCCCAAATTTTTCCCACAAAAACCTGCTCTTTAAAGCAGAATTGGAGCAAATGTCAGTTTGGTTTTTCCACAGGTTGATGTTTGCTCTAGTTGGATTGGGTATCTGCAGGGAAAGCTCCAGAGCAAAAATGAAAAAAGAAAAAAGTAGGGTGCTCGGACAAAGAGCTTTAAATTGCAGACTATTCCTGGAAAGAGCAGGCAAAAGTTAAGTATGGATAAGTCCTTACTCTCTTCCTGCTGCATCCCCGCCTGCTCTTCAGTGCTCAGTCGGAGCAAACAGCAATTCGAGTTTTCTCCGGATTGCCATTTCTTCCGATCTATCGCTAAAGAGCGGGTTTTCCCCTTAGAAAGGAATGGGGCAAAGGGGAAACAACTCGGACCCCTGCTTTCTATGCATGGCACAAGCGGAAGTGTGGATGAACCCCAAAAGGCTTTCAATGACCCTGCCAAAGTTGACAGTAGGGCAAAAGTCTGGATAGAGCCGCAAACGCCTTTAGCAGCCCATGCTCCTGTGCCTTTCACAATAGTTTGATCTGCAGGCATTTGCAGGTGATAGTGCTCATCTGCATGCACTGGAAAACTTGACCAGCTCATTTCTGTGCTGATTTCCACAACAGCAGGTCAGGAAGTAGTTGTTCATGTTTTCCTGGTCCATGGGCAACCCTAGTTTAAAGAGAGAGTGCTTGTCCCAGTTCGGACTACAGGGATCTTGCTGTTTTGCTGATTTATCTGTACCTGAAGCTGCGTCTGTGTGTATATCTCTCTGGCCTCCCAGCGTCCCCTGCACAAATCCACAGCTGCTCTACGCCCTGCAAGCCCGACAGTGCTTTCATGCCCAAATCACCCTGCCTACATTCCCCGAATTCTGTGGGTTTAAAGGCTGCTGCCCCAGACCCATTGAACTGCAGTGCAGATCCCTCTAACAATGTGGCGTTAGATCTATTGGGGCTCTATGGGCCCAACCCCTTCATTAGGCAACAGAGGCTGTATCCTGTCTGTGCAAAAGCAACAGGGATGCAGACTGAAGCTCAATAGGGACCGGAAGTGGGCCATGGGTGCTGTTGTGAGAGAAAAAGCTCGTTCAGGTGAACTTTCCTGGTTTACATTCAGTTGCACCTCTGTTACCAAGACACCCCTAGCAGTCCTCACTTCTCCCAGTATGTTTCCAAGCACAATTCAGAGTGTTGGTGCTGATCTTTAAAGCCCTAAATGGCATCAGCCCAGTATACCTGAAGGAGCGTCTCCACCCCCATCATTCAGCCCAGACACCAAGGTCCAGCTCCGAGGGCCTTCTGGTGGTTCCCCCATTGCAAAAAGTGAAGTTACAGGGAAGCAGGCAGAGGGCCTTCTCGGTAGTGGCGCCCGCCCTGTGGAACGCCCTCCCACCAGATGTCAAAGAGAAAAACAACTACCAGACTTTTAGAAGACATCTGAAGGCAGACCTGTTTAGGGAAGCTTTTAATATCTGAAGGATAATTGTATTTTAATATTTTGTTGGAAGCCACCCAGAGTGGCTGGGGAAACCCAGCCAGATGGGCAGGGTATAAATAATAAATTATTATTATTATTATTATTATTATTATTATTATTATTATTATTAAACTTTTGAAAACACACACACATTTCACATCACAATTTCGATGCGCATTTTGCATGCATATGAAATGATAAATCGACATGCATGGATGCTGACAGCATCACCCTCAACCACACGCCCTGTTTGTTGACACTAGAAACCCTCCTGCCAATAAACCATTTTAGAAAATCGGAATTGTAACACGACACTGGCCCCGTGGGTCACTGAGGCTGGCTTTGCGAGTAAAGAGGAGCTGTTTGAACTATTAAGTTTCAGCGGTTGAGTGGAAAGCAGACTGGAGGCTCCCTTGCCAGCACAGCTCCCCCTCTGACCATCTCTGATCCCCAGGGCAGCCAACAAGGTGCCCTCCCAAAGTTTTGGGATCCAGTTCCCCTCCGCCCCAGCCAGCATGGCTAGTGGTTAGGGATGGTGGGAGTTATAGGTTAGCAAAACTGGAGAGTTCACCATGTTAGCTACCAGATGCCTCCAAGCAGCCGCAAGCAGAGCTGGAAGGCATGTTTGCCCTATGGCAGAAGAAAGGTGGGATATTGCTATGTGAATTATTTCTGTTTGTATTGCAACATTCAGCGCTCCGAAAAAGGCGTAGAGGATTCTTGGCTTCCGAGTTATGCCATCTGCTTTCCTGCAAAGGGAAATACCAGTTGGCAGTTGACCCTGCAGGTGCAAATGTATCTATCGGCGGAGGGAGGGTCCGTGTGTGTTCTTCTGCTGCCCATTTCATGCATCTCTTTGAGGGAAGTTTGTTTACCAGCATTCTTGCTCGGATTATGCATAGCAGTGACCTTGAGAAAGCCGCCTCTCCTCTAATGATAAGTTTGCAACATGCAGAGCTACTCCTGTTTGTGATGGCTGCTTGAAAAAAAAAAGTAAGCAAAGCTTCACCCAGTATAATAAACACAGTCGTTTTTCCATTAAAAAAAAGTTCCTTAATGTCCTCCGTTTATATCGCGGTGGCTTTGGGTTTTAGACATGCATTGTGCTGCTATTGCTGTTATGGCTGATATGCAGAGGGTGCGTTGTTATATATGGAATCATAGAATTGTGCAGTTGGAAGGGACCCCAGGGGTCATCTAGTCCAACCCCCTGCAATGCAGGAATTCTGCCCACAGCTGTCTCTAGGAGGGTTCGAACCACCAACCTTCTGGTTAACAGCCAGACACACGGACCCATTGTGCCACTGGGGGAAGTCTCTTAATGTTTGCTATGATTTTCTTTTCTATGTTATGTATATGCACTTCATTGCAAGTCGCCTGGAGAACTGTGAAGTGACAAGCGACTAATAAGATTAATGTAATTATTTTGCATTTATATCCCAGCTTTTTATTCCAAGGAGCTCAAGCTAGCCTACGTCGTTCTCATTTAATCCTCACAACAACCCTGTGAGGTAGATTAGGCTGAAAGGCAGTGACTGGCCTGAGGTCACCCTGTGACCCCGCAAAACTACTTAGGCTAGAATAAATCACAGACACTTAGCTTTGCAAATAAGTGAAGATTTTACCCGCAGGGTTTCTTGAAGTTACACCCATCTGTTGGCAGTAAAATAAAGATGAAATAAGGTTTCAAACCAGGTTAGGCTGAGAGGAAGTGACTAACCCAGGTCCACTGGTGAGGCTGAGTGGAAATTTGCACCCTTGCCTCCCAGGTCCTAGTCCGACACTCTAATCACTATACCAGGCTGGATGTCTTTCTTTAAAGCTTTTACAGCTGCCAGTTTCTGCCTGCTTCAAAATGAAGGGACGGCAGCCCTCAGGATGTGGCCAGAGACACTCTACTACCCCCCCCCCATGGAGCTTATTCCTTCCACCATTTTAGGTGCCTGCTTCCATTTTGCTGCCTGAGGCACAGCAGATTATGCCCTTCACCCCCTGCCACCCCCCACAAGTCCAGGTGCAAAGTACCCAAGCTGTAGTTTGTTAAGGGTCTAGATCTGTCGGGGGGGGGGTCTCCGAACAACTCTCAGATCCCTTAACAAACTCCATTTCCCAGGGTTCTCTGGGGGGAAGCCATGGCTCTTAGAGATATAAGTATGCTTTGGAAGTATGATGTGACCTCCCTGTCTTTCTAAAGATTTCCTGCAAGAAAGCAATGTTTGCAATGCAATCCACTTTTTTTAATCATTATATGTTCACAGCGTTTGCAAGGAGATTGCGTTGGGAGTTTTCCTGCTTCTCTTCCATCATCCCACACACCAGTTTCAAACCGCTGTTTTGATTTTCTTCAGCCCATTCACACACAACCTGACCTCCTATTGGCAGCCAGCTCCCTCCCCCTCTAATCCTCCTGGATTAAGCACCCATAGCCTGGGAACGGGTTATATTTAGCCGCTGCCGTTTTAATCAGCGGCGCATGAATAAAATTGGAGGAGGAGGAGGAGGCGAAGCCGCACTGGGGAAAGGATCAGAGGAGCTGGAGGAAACTGCTGTGTCATGAAACAATGGAAGAAAGACGCATCCATTGGCATCCATGGGCCTTAGCGCTCCTTGAAGGATCCTGTCTCTTCCCATCCAAGCAATGAGGCCCACACCAGACCATGGGAGAAAGCATGGGGAACAACAACACTTGCTTTCGGTGCAATGCCGTCCTTGCAAACAAATCAGAACGAATGCTCATTAAATAGCCAACCTCTCACCTAATTGCCCTTCAAACAAGTCAGGACAAATGCTCAGCAAACAGGTTGTCTGGAGGTACTCCAGGATGGGGAATTTGGGATCCAGTGCCTGTTCAGATCTAGTTGCAGAACGGACCCCCGTCCCCTGCAAAAGAGTTGGGCGGACATTTTGAGAGAATTCTTATTACAGTGGTCCTAGACAGCAGAAACAGGAGTAGATGGATTACGGAGGGCAAGAGGTCAAATCCTTCTCCTCCCCAAGATTGCGGCTTTAATACCCCAAATGGTTTTTTTGTGGGTTTTTGGGTGCATTTCAGTAACTCTAGGCTCTAATTTCAATGGTCTGGCATCCCTCTGCTTTTACATAGTGATGTGTATTATGTCATTTGCTTCAATATGTGGTCAAAGAAAGCCCTGCTGCATTGATGGAGGCCTTTCTCCTGTTCATTGTGCTGTTTGTGGTCCCGGATTTCTGCCCCAAAGTCCTGTCTCGGCGGCATCGCTGGCTTTTCCCCTGACCAAGCACCTCTGGGGCTTAGACCGTGTGACAAATAATAGATGACCTACTGAAACTGTTCCCGGGCACCACTAAGCGGCCTTCTCCCAAATCCGGCAGTTTTGTTATGTGCTTTAAACATGGAGGAGTGTTCACAATACAGTGGTACCTCAGGTTAAGAACTTAATTCATTCTGGAGGTCCGTTCTTAACCTGAAATGGTTCTTAACCTGAGTTACCACTTTTAGCTAATGGGGCCTCCCGCTGCTGCCGTGCCACCACCACGCAATTTCTGTTCTCATCCTGAGGTAAAGTTCTTAACCCGAGGTGCTATTTCTAGGTTAGCGGAGTCTGTAACCTGAAACGTCTGTAACCCGAGGTACTGTAATCCAGAGGTCCGTTCTTAACCTGAAACTGTTCTTAACCTGAAGCACCACTTTAGCTAATGGGGCCTCCTGCTGCTGCCGTACCACCAGAGCACCATTTCTGTTCTCATCCTGAAGCAAAGTTCTTAACCCGAGGTACTATTTCTGTGTTAGCGGAGTCTGTAACCTGAAGTGTCTGTAACCTGAAGCGTCTGTAACCCAAGGTACCACTGTAATGCAATTTCCCCCACCTGCAGTCCGAGGGGGTGTCTGGTCCAGGAGCAATTTTATCAGGCTGTTTGTGTGAACGAGGCCCAGCCATCTTTGTGCCACCATGTCCCGGTGCCTGCTAACGCAGGACGGACTGCAGAGCTGCAATCCGACAAGCGAGCATTCACCCTGCTGCAGGCTTCACCTTTCCATTACTTACAGACCAATTTAAGTAAAAGCCCACGTAAGCCAATGTATGGGATGAGCTGCCGCTTGGGGAGAGGGCTGTAGCTTAGCCATACAGCATCTGCCTCAAATGCAGGTCTCAGCTCATCCGAACTTGCCCTTGCAAGTAAACCTTGTGGGAATGTTCGGGGTGGCAGGAGAGGATTGTTTATTAATATCCTTCCTAACTTGAGCTAGCAAGTTCCTTTATGTAGCAGAGTTACATTCCTCTTTTACATGCACAGCAGATAGCTGGTTGCAGGCTCGTGTGAGCCTCTCACTATTATAAAATTCAATCTGTCTCAGATTGAATTGTACGTTCCTGGTAAGTTCCCTTGAATCCCTCTTAAAAGAACAAATACGCCACAATCTTATTCAAAGTCAATAAAAGAAGTTTACTCACATCAGTTACAGATAGGTAGCCGTGTTGGTCTGCCATAGTCAAAACAAAAAAAAATTCCTTCCAGTAGCACCTTAACTGTGTATCTGAAGAAGTGTGCATGCACACGAAAGCTCATACCAAGAACTGACTTAGTTGGTCTTTAAGGTGCTACTGGAAGGATTTTTTTTTACTCACATCAGTTCACAGTTGGATTCCTGAAGGCAGACTTAGTTACTAATATGTACGTGTGGAGCTATCCCACATGGGGAAATAATCCCAGTGCTTCTGTTGGCTGAGAGCTAGCAGAGCAGTCCTAGCTAAAAGCTGGTCAAACGAAGAAGGAACTCGAAAAGAAGGAAAGGGTGCTGTATGACTCGTCTTTTATTACCTGGACAGGTTAGGTCACACCCACCTTCTATCAGATGCAAAAGGAAGGATGCTCCAGCCAGGCAGAACAGGAAGTTTTGACTGGCCGGACCAAACATTTCCTCGCTTGTCTTCTCCAGCATTCCAGCATTCTCATGAATCACATCCCACAAAACTGATATTTACTGCTGAATTGGTGCAAATGTCAATCATGTTTTCTCTGGATTGACTCGTTTTGATTTAGCACTAAAGAATGGGTTTTCTGGGGGAAATGGCAGGACAAAGGAAAAACATCTCAGACCCGCGGACAGGACAAGCACAAGCCTGGATGAGGCCTCAGTGCCGGCAGTGCTGCACTAGACAGATCAAGGGGCTTGCCTCGGTTTTAGGCAGCTTTTTACGTTCTGGCTGAAACTCACTTCAGCGCTGGAGGCAGCAGAACAACACCCTCCATCACATCTGTGGGTAGCAGGCTGGTTCAAAGGGTGCAGGGCACGCACTCCTCTGTTGTCCAACAGAGGGGAATGTGCTCGCAAAGAATAGTCCTATGGTGCTGCTGCCCTCCCTCCATACACCCCCACAGCACCTGCCTAAGGTGGCTGCCCGACGTTGCCTAATGATAGGGCCGGCACTGTTCTGACTTAGCCCCAGGTCTCAGTGTGGCTACAGCAGTCCTGCTTCGAGCCAGGGCACGCCACTTCCTGCTTGCAGAGCCACTTACCAGGAAGCTCTGTTTATGGAGAAGCATCGCCCCCTACTGCTCTCCTCCACTTTGCACCAGAATGATGACTACGGAGCCACCAGTGTTTCCCTAGCTGAGTAGGGATTTGAACCCTGGTCTCCCAGGTCCTTGTCAGACACTATAACTCCTACATTGCACTGGTTCTCCTGCTGAAACACCGGCCCTCTGTACTATTCCCTTTAGCGGGCCAAACCACCCACCCACCCACCCATACATTTAAAACATACTAAAGCGGGTGGCGCTGTGGTCTAAACCACAGAGCCTAGGACTTGCTGATCAGAAGGTCGGCGGTTCGAATCCCCGCGACGGGGTGAGCTCCCGTTACTCAGTCCCAGCTCCTGCCAACCAAGCAGTTCGAAAAAACGTAGTGCAGGTAGATAAACAGGTACCGCTCCAGTGGGAAGATAAACGGCGTTTCTGTGCGCTGCTCTGGTTCGCCAGAAGCGGCTTAGTCATGCTGGCCACATGACCCGGAAGCTGTACGCCGGCTCCCTCGGCTAATAAAGCGAGATGAGCACCGCAACCCCAGAGTCGGCCACGACTGGACCTAATGGTCAGGGGTCCCTTTACCTTTAAAGCACTTTTAACAGTAAGTTAAAGGTTATCTCTGTGAGGCATGGACCACAGTTCCCAGGAATCTTTGGGGGGAAGCAATGACTATTAAAGTGGGGAAAATGTGTTTTTTAGGGACGGTGTGGATGTGACGCAGTGAAACTAATGCAAATCTTTTCCAAGTGGAAATAGCAGGCCACATATGTCTGTTTGTGTGTGTGTGTGTGTGTGTGTGTGTGTGAGAGAGAGAGAGAGAGAGAGAGAGTGTGTTAGTGTGAGAGGGATATCAGGCAATGGGCATGTTTACTTCATGGGTGACATTTTTAAAAGTGTAGGCAGTCAGTTCAGTGCACTGTTGTTGAAATTACAGGAGTTAGTCAACTTAGCTATTATTATTAATCCTTATTTGTTGCTTCAAGAAATTGCCTCAAAAGTTGCCTCCTTGTTTTTTAAAAAAGAGAAAAAGCATATTAATTTCAAATTAGAATACATCAAAAGATTTAAAAATAGGTTAACTATAATTGCTCATCTTGCAATAAAGTAAAAGGAACACACCCTACCACACCCAGCTAAAAAGATGAACACGAATAAAGAGCAAAGTGTCTGGGTAAATAAGAACCTCTTTCGCCGGTGCATCTTTTTGGGGAGAGCAATGCCTCCTTAGGCAGGTTGCAGCAACTAGAAAATTTGTTCCTATTTGTTTATGATGGCGCCTGTGTTTTTTTTGTTTTTGTCTGATTATCAGTGTTCACAGTGGTGTAGTGGTTAAGAGTGGTAGATTCGTAATCTGGGGAACCGGGTTCGTGTCCCCGGTCCTCCACATGCAGCTGCTGGGTGACCTTGGGCCAGTCACACTTCTCTGAAGTCTCTCAGCCTCGCTCACCTCCCAGAGTGTTTGTTGTGGGGGAGGAAGGGAAAGGAGAATGTTAGCCACTTTGAGACTCCTGAAGGGGAGTGAAAGGCGGGATATCAAATCCAAACTCTTCTTCTTCTTCTTCACTCTTTTTTTTTTTAACATTAGTGATCTAAGCCATGCTTTCTGTCTGCTGGTCTGGGTATCTGTGGAGGTGAAAGATGGCTTTGAAATAAATACTTTTAATAACTAAATGGGTGATATCGATTGGGGGGGGGGCACAGGAAAACTGCGTTGCAGCAGGGAGGAAAGGGGAATGTGTTTCTTCTATGGAGCACAGGCAGCCCTGGCATATGGAATATATAATTATTAAGCACCAGGGCGAAGCCACTCTTGGGAACACAGGAAGTCCATCTAGCTCAGGATTGTCAACACTGGCTGGCAGCAGCAGCAGCTCTTCAGAGTTTCAGGCGGGTGTCTCTCCCCATTCCTTCCTGCACACTCTCAGGACTGAACCAGGAAATTTGCACAGACGCCGACACTCTACCTTTTACTTCTTCGCACCCACAGAATCCCCACCGCTGACCTTGAAACTGCACCTACATGGTCTTTCAGTCATTGCGGGTACTGGTTTCCATTGTGGGGAATATTCCTACTCTCCCTCTCTCTCTTTTGTAAACTGCTTTGAAATACACAGTGGTACCTCAGGTTAAGAACTTAATTCGTTCTGGAGGTCTGTTTTTAACCTGAAACTTTTCTTAACCTGAAGCCCGACTTTAGCTAATGGGACCTCCTACTTCCACTGCGCCACTGCTGCATGATTTCTGTTCTCATCGTGAAGCAAAGTTCTTAACCCGAGGTACTATTTCTGGGTTAGCAGAGTCTGTAACCTGAAGTGTATGTAACCTGAAGCGTATGTAACCCGAGGTACCACTGTATATATATGAGAAATACAGAAACCGGTTGCTGAGTTAGATGGCTTAAAAGAAACAGGCAAATTATTGGATTTGTGGAGCGCAGGACTGTCGATGGCTTACCATATTTTTCACTCCATAAGACACACCCGACCATAAGACGCACCTAGTTTTTAGAGGAGGAAAACAAGAAGCAAGAAAGCAACGCAAAGCCTCCTGAGCGAAGAGGGAAGAGAGCTCCCGCTGCGATCAAGAGGCTTTGCACGGCTATCCCCGAAGCCAGCAGAGCAAGAGGGATCGCCGCACACCGATCCCTCTTGCTCGTCTGGCTTCAGCAACAGCTGTGCAGCCTGCATTCGCTCCATAAGACGCACACACACTTCCCGTTACTTTTTAGGAGGGGGAAAGTGCGTCTTATAGAGCAGAAAATACGGTACTAGGCACGATGGCGAAATGGAACTTCCATGCTTAGAGAGAGTATACCTGACTAAATGCGGTCAAACCACTGGAGAATCCAGCCTCCCACATTGTTTTTACTACATTAGCAGCACCGAAGTGACTTCCCAGGGGCGCAAGCCTAGGCAGTGTGTATGGTCGTCCTGGGCTACCCACCCCACCCTTGGCCTCACTATTGTGGCCCAAAGGAAAGCAGAGCAATGTTTGGCACCAGCTTGGCTGCAGGAGTTGATGTGTCTTGATTAACGCACCCCTTGGGGAGGAAATGAGCATGTGAGCTTCTTGAGGGCATCTGGCTCACTGCTGATGGGGCTTTGGCTGTCTTGACCTGACAAAGCATTGTCAAAATGTGGAGATGAGGACTTCGGAGCATGTTCAAAGTGACCTTGCCCATGTAGCCACCTGGAACCGGGCTTCCAAAAAGGGCCCTTTCTGTTGTTTATTTACTTATTTATTCTATTTATTAAATTTATATACAGTGGTACCTCGGGTTAAGTACTTAATTCGTTCCGGAGGTCCGTCCTTACCCTGAAACTGTTCTTAACCTGAAGCACCACTTTAGCTAATGGGGCCTCCTGCTGCTGCCGCGCCACCAGAGCACGATTTCTCTTCTCATCCTGAAGCAAAGTTCTTAACCCGAGGTAATATTTCTGGGTTAGCGGAGTCTGTAACCTGAAGCGTATGTAACCTGAGGTACCACTGTAATACCACCCTTCATCCGAAGATCACAGGGCGGTTTGCAACATACCAACACTTGTTAAGGCCTTAACAGGAAAGTTCCCTGAGGCGGAATGCTTATCTATAGTGTTTTTTAATAATCATAATCATAATCATAGTCTCCTTGTCCCATATGCAAAACTCCTCTCGTCCTCTGCCACAGGTTTCCTTTGCACAGACCTCCCTGTCAGCCTATTCTGGCCGGCAGACTTTCCGGGGCTTCGTTGGAGCCAGATCCTCCGGGAAAGGAAACGCGGAGCAGTGTGCCAGTGCATGTGCAGAGTGCAGAATGACTCACCTGGGAGGGAGGGAGAGAGGGAGGTGATCTTCCTCGGAACCTATCACATCTTAGGAACTAACAATATGGATCATCACGGCGGGGGTCTGCAAGGAGGGCGCACCCACGTGGTGGGGGGCAAGGGCGCAGTGGGGCGGGAAGAGTTTGGTGGGTGGGGGGGAGAGGGGAGGCGGAGCGGGCCTCTCTCTCCCTGCTCCCGCTCCGCGATCCTCGAGCCCCATTAGCTCAGCGTCGCTTGCCCGGGCCGGCAGAAGCTGCGCTGGCTGCGTCCCGGGTTTGCTGCTGCCGCTGCACGTGACTGTGCGCCGCAGCACCTTGGCCTTTTGTGGGGCGCCCTGCTCACCGCCTGCAGCACCTTTGGCTGGGCAAAGTGGAAGAAACCGGCAAGCAGGTCGGGACACGAGCCAACCCGCCGGCCTTCTCCATCCCGGGTGCACGGATCCCTTGGCACCGAGTGCTAATCCTGCCACAAGGAGCGGGGAGGGAGGGCGAAGGACGGGGCAGCGGCGGTTCCTCCTCCTCCTGCTGCGCCCCCTTCCTAATGCATGCTGGCCGAGCTCGATGCTGTGGCTATTTGGGGCTTGCGGGGTAAGGGGAGGGAAGAGGCTCTGCTGCTCCCCGCGCGGGGACGCTGCTGGAGCGCGCCTTGTTGCTTGCTGGGCTTTTTTTGCAGGGTGGTTTCGTTGCTCCCCGCGACAATGCCGGCAAGAGCGGAGCTGGCCGCGGGGGCCACCTGAGCAGAGGAGAAGAGACGAGGAGGAGGAGGAGCTTTGGGCACATCTAGGACACCCCAGCCTCGGCTCCTGCCCAAGCGATGCGGGGCAGCGCGGGGCAGCGGCGCCAGGAGGAGCCCGAGGTGAGAAACCTGCGCGCGTTTGTGCACGAATGTCCGTGTCTCTCTCTCTCTGCGTGTTGTGTTTTGTGCATTTCCATCCAGGCTTGGTGGAAGGCGGGGCGGGGGGGGGCGTTGGAGGGAAAGAGACCTCGTCCTCAATAGACACCCACAGACACCCGGGAGGGCACTCTTCCTGGCACCTGGCAAGGCGTTTAATGGAGGATCATTAAGTTTGGACGCCTGGCACACCCTGCGCATTACTGACCTTGGACGCCGAGACAGCCTGGCAACTCCCCGGCTTGGATGCTGTGTGAGCAAGAAGCCTTTGCACTGCCCGGTGCTTCCCCCCCCCCCCCCACGGCACCTTTTGCAAAGACCACGCACCCGCCTCCAGGCTTATGGTAAGTGTGACTGCCCTGCCAGAAGAATCGGTGGCCATTGAGGATCTCAGCAATGGGACCTGGGAAGCTGCCTTATACTGAATCAGACCGGTGTTGCATCTTCTGCTGCTTTGGCGATCACTCGTAGCCGAGTAAGATTGTCTTCTATAAACACAGTTTTAACAAGTGACTGTGGAGGCCAATTCTGGATCCGGTGTTGCATCTAGCTCAGTATTGTCCATACTGGCTGGCAGCCACTTTGCAGGCACCCCTTTGCAGCCTTTACCTGGAGATGCCGAGGATTAAAGCTGGAAACTTTGGCATGCAAAGCAAATGCTCCACCACTGAGCCTGGGCCCTTCCCCAAGAGCACCCAGACTGGGGGCAGATTTGCATGAAGAACCCCAGGCTGAGGTGTGTGTCTTGTGTTCCCTTGTGCAGCATTCCTGCGTTCTTGAGCTCATGGGGAGGGGGGGAATGCCTATTCTGAGAGGCTGGATCCCTCCGCTGCTTGGTAGGATGTTAATGGGATGGCAGCATCTGACAAGGAAGCGGGTGAATTGTTGGGAGATGTGCAGCCTGGTGTTTTTATCAGCATAGTGGTTATAGCACTTGCCTTGCAGCAAATCAATGCAGTGGGCATTTATTGCTCCCATTTCACAGCGAGGAATAATTGAGGCAGAGAGGCAGAAACTTGCTCAGGGTATGCGCAGTGAGCCTTTGATTTAAAAGTGGGAATTTGGAAGTCAGGTTCCTTTCTCTGCCCATTGGGCCATGCTGCCTCTGTTATATATCAATGGCTTGGGATAGCTAGTAGATAGGGTGCTGCAGTGTGGTGAAAAACTGTTTGGGGATAGTCAAGTGCCTTTTACCAAGGTATGGTGGTTTGGGTTGCCTCAGGTGGGACATGAATGCAAGGCATTCCAAATCATGCAGCTCTTTGCTGCCAGGCCTGGGAAGGGTTAAAGTGCTGCAGGATTCCTGGCTCCAATCAGGGGTGCAGGGATCTGCTAGCTTGGTCTGAGCATCCCCATCCTCAAGCTGCAATAGACCGGGAGCCAGGCGCCCAAGGTGAACTTGCATGAGCTGCAGGGAGTAGGTGCTCTGCAGGGCTTAGGTATTGAGTCACACAGCTCCTGGGATGTGGTTTGCTTTTTGTAGGCCAGCTGATCATCTGCATTTTCCGAGAGGTATGCCTTGCAGATGGTCCCAGGTTCAGTTCCTGGCATTTCCAGTTAAAGGATCTTAACAAGAGCAGGAAAGGCCTTGGTAGCCTTGGGGAGCTGCTGCCTGCTGGGGTGCGCAATATTGGGTTGCATGGACCAGGCAGCTGCTTACGTAAGCCCTCTCACTCCCTAAGGTTTTGCTATTGTGCCCAAATGGCCACAAGAGAGATAGAAGATGGCCGTAATCCTATAAGGGCATAAGAGCCACCCTGTGTGCCCCTTGCCTTAGAACCCCACCAGAACCCCCAGAATGATACCACCATTATTGTCTTTTCAGATGGGGCAGCTGAATTGCCATGCCTCCTCTGGCTCAAGATGCAGTGGCAAAGCCCAGAGTTGGGAAGGGGGGGTTGGCTGCTGCCATCTGAGGTCCCTCCAAAACCGGCAGTGGGAGGGGAGAAGGCGATACACACTGCAGCTGTATGCCGGAGAAGGGGGAGACAAGTTGCCTATACATGTGACTTCAGCTTCATGTTTGCATCCATGTGCCATGCACAGCTGCTCACTTATGCTCGCCTGCAGCTCTCCGTCCACCCAGCTTGGCGTTCCGCTCATGTTGCTGCTTTTGTTTCTCGTGGAGGCAGTCTCCTGGCTTAACCCCGCTTTACCCATCGCAGCCGTTTGTCACCAAACTCACCCGCTTGCTTCCCTTGCTGTCATTTTTTGTTCCCGTTCCCCGCTTGCGACAGCCAGCCGCCTTCCTCACCTGTGTCGCTGTCCCGCAGGGTGAAGCCTGAGAAGCTGTGACGACGCTGGATGCGGGCCCCCTCACATCGCAGCGATGGCCTCCGTGGGACTCTTCCTGGCCTGGAGCCTGCTGCTGCCGGCCGTGCAACAGGCATCCCGCCTCCCCACCCCAAACAACCCCACCTGGGACCCTCCCTTGAGCTCTGCCCCACGGCTGCCTCCGCTGAATGGACCCTCCCAAGAGCGTCTCCCAAGCATAACTCCAACCCGTTCAGACCCCTTTGCCCACGAGATCTCCAGTGGCGATGGGGAGCCAGGCAGTGAGATTTGGGACGGGGCGAATCCCACAAGCCATCCCGGGACTCCAATACCCCGGGTGCCCTTTGACCTCCCTCCGGTGACCCATCCTGGTTTGGGGACACCCTCTAGGGCTTCTGAAGTAAGCTCGGCTCCCCACCTCACCGTGCAGGGTCTTCCTCAGATGGGGGGCTTCACTCTGTCAACAGTGGGGCTTTCTAGCGTTCAAACAGAGCCTGAGGCAACCACTGGCCATGCACCTGTGGAAATAAGCCCAGAGCAGGGAAATAATGGGACTTCTCTCTCAGTCCCTGGTGCTGCAAGCATGGCCACTCCTGGAATGGCCTCCCTGCCAACCTCATCCGGGGTCGAGGCCTCGGATTTACCTGCCTCCCAGGATGAGACCACACACAGCCGCCACCAGGCGGTGCTCAAAGATATCTCCATGGCAACCACACTAGGCCCCAAGCCTACTGTTTCCACCATCCCCTTGCTGACGTTACCTGCTGACGGGTCCCACGTAAAGTGGATGGCGACCGAACGCACCGGCCCAAGGGGCGATAGTGCCATGGGGCAGCTGGGAAGCGGGGGTTCGCAGCAGGAGCTGGTGGGCCCAAACCAGACCACCGTCAAATATATGGCTTCCTACAGGAGCACACAGACTTATGGGGGCCCACAGGGACGGGAGGAGCTCTCCACCACTCCTTTTAGACCCACACAGGCGGCTGGATACACCCAGAGGCCGCTTGGGCCAGAGAGGGACACTGTGGTTGTGGCTTCTTTCTCCCGGGCTGGTACAGCCATGCCACTGGATGGGACCCTGGTCTCCACAAGCCCCCCTCAGCCAGCCTCAGAGGTCTTCCTGAGCCCTTCCACCTCTTCACCGGCAGGGGACATGGCAGGGACCCCCCAGGGACCAGTTACGCACCAAGGAAGCACCCATTGGAGCCTGATTGTCCACACAACGCAGCAGACAGGACTTTGGGAAGTGGCCGGAACGGAAAAGACTCATTCTCTTGGCAGGTCAGCGACCCCAGGTAGGTTTTAGGTTGTTTCTACTTTGGGTTACGGTCTTACTAGCAATAAACGCCCCTCCCCACCCCCAATTCTGGTCAAACTAATAGCCAAGCGGTTCTCAATTGGTGGTCTGTGGGGGGTGGGGTCCATGTAACACAGCCAGGGGGTTCATCACACCATTCACATAACAAAGATTAACATAGCGATATCAAAATTTTCAAAAGTAGGGGGTCCATGGCTTGGCTTTTGAAAAACGGGGATTTTTTAACAAAAAGTTAACTTCTTGACACATGCAAAGTTGTTGAGGGTTTTTGTTGTTGTTTTGTTTTGCTTTTGGAATAAATCCAAATTGTTGAGCTTTTTGGGAGAAACCTTCCCCACCAAAAAACAACAACAGTGATTTTAAGTTTTTGGAGCTGTTTCACAGCTTTTCCCATTCATTGCCATACATCCGGGTTTTTCCTGAAACTTGCTATCGTTTGCCACTTGCTTTAGGGTGTCCCCATGAGAGTGAAAAGGAATTACCATACTGGGGAGGGTTATGCCCATAATAACTGCAGTGGGGGCTGGGATGTAATGTGGCAGAAGTAAGCTGGGCTCTGTACAGTGGCTGGCATACTATGGGTGGAATCGAGTGAATTGTTTTATTAGTGCAGCGATGGGGGAAGACATTTAGTGAGGGAGGATATATGAAGTAGCAAAGAGGCTGGCAGCGACAAGGAGGAGGTGGCCGGGATATTGCAGCTTTGCTACGGTTGGGATGGGGTTTAACGCTCTAGGGTGTTTTGTGAAGCAGCAACAGTGGCTGAAAGTAGCCTAACATTGTTTAATATGATTTTAATTTGAGTACTGGGTATATATCGTTACGTGAACCATTGAGAGGTTTATTTACCGTATTTTTTGCTCTATAAGACTTACTTTTTCCCTCCTAAAAAGTAAAGGGAAATGTGTGTGCGTTTTATGGAGCGAATGCAGGCTGCGCAGCTATCGCAGAAGCCAGAACAGCAAGAGGGATTGCTGCTTTCATTGCGCAGCGATCCCTTTTGCTGTTCTGGCTTCTGAGATTCAGAATTTTTTTCTTCTTGTTTTCCTCCTCCAAAAACTAGGTGCGTCTTGTGGTCTGGTGCATCTTATAGAGCGAAAAATACGGTACTTTACTAAGTGGTCTATACATTTTGTTGTTAAATAGCTAGCATAAATTAAAAAATATTGCTATTGTAAGCCACTTCGGATGCTCACCGCAAGCAGAAAAGTAACAAAACGGTTGTAGCCAGCAATGCTGTACTCAGAGCAGACCCACTGGAATTAATGGACCCAACTTAGCCATGCCCATCAATTTCAATGGGTCTACTCTTGAGCATGGCTAAGAACCCTTAGCTACTCAGTAAGGCGTCTCCTGGTTCTTCTGCTACCTGAAACCCCTATTGGAATCAGTCCTCTTCGGGTTGGATAACTTTCCTCACCTCATAATCTCTTTAGCTACAAAGGGAACATTATTAACATCGAGGAGGGATTTAATTTTTAAAGGTTACCCAGACATTAGATGACAACCTTGAAATTATTAACTATGAGGGAATGTGATTGTTTTTAGACTTTAAACATTTTTTTAATCAAATGGTTTTGACTATTTTACGTTTGCTGCCCTGAGCTCCTTTGAGAGGAATGGCAGGATATGAATTTAATAATAATAATAATAATAATAATAATAATAATAATAATAATAATAATAATAATAATAATTTATTATTTATACCCCACCCATCTGGCTGAGTTTCCCCAGCCATTCTGGGTGGCTCCCAACCGAGTGTTAAAACAATACAGCATTAAATATTAAAAACTTCCCTAAACAGGGCTGCCTTCAGATGTCTTGTAAAGATAAGATAGCTGCTTATTTCCTTCACATCTGAAGGGAGGGCATTCCACAGGGTGGGTGTCACTACCAAGAAGGCCCTCTGTCTGGTTCCCTGTAACCTCACTTCTCGCAATGAGGGAACTGGCAGAAGGCCCTCGGCGCTGGACCTCAGTGTCTGGGCAGAACGATGGGGATGGAGATGCTCCTTCAGGTATACAGTAATAATAAAAGCAATGCTTCTGGGAGAAAACAAGGCAGCAGTTTTGTTACAAAGATTTAGGAAAAAACAGACTGTTAATTGGTGAAAGGAGGGAAAGTAAAGTTATATTAATATCAAGATAAATTACAGGACAGAAATTTGAAAAGAGGGAAAGGATTTGCTGAAATGGATAATTGACCTAGAATACAAAAAAGGGAGGTGTGAGGAGGTCAGGGAAATAAGCTAATGAAAGATAAGTAATGTGAAAATTTGTTGTATTTTTCCTTGTTTTTTCTTTTTGGATTTTAACTCTCTGCTCTTTCTTTTTTCTTTTTCTTTTTTGTATTTTATCTTTTTTTTGTTTAAAATTATGTTTTTTCTTTTTGTACCTCTAAAAATTTTAATAAATATTTTATAAAAAGAAAAAAGAAAACAAGGCAGCAGTTTGACATGGTGGGGTTTCCCTTTCGCCTGAGCTAGAGCTACCTGTGTAGTTGCTGGATCCATCCAAAGCCTATTCCTCTCTTTTTCTCCCCAGGGATTTTGGGAGCGATTGATATTAACCCCCAACGAGTCCGGGGAGCTGTGATGCCAAAGGTCCCTGTCACGTACGTTGGGTCCTCTACTCCTGGACAGGACACCTCTGTGGTGAGGACCAGCCCGGAAACCAAGCACCCAGGTGAGTGAGAACAGGACAGCGAGGATGTTTACTAAGACCGTGAGAAGAGGCCTGTTAGATCAGACCATCTAGGCTGCAATCCAGTGGGCTATGCCTGCGTAGCCAAGGCAGTAGACTCCATATATGGATTCCAACTCTCATCAGTCCCAGCCAACGTGGTCCAACAAGAAGCCACAAACAGGGCTTGAAGGCACTATGATTCCCTGGCAAGGCTTTTGTTTTTGAGTTACGCTGCTTCTGAACATGGAGTTTGCTAAGAGGGCTCCGCAAATCATCCCTCCACGATCGGCATATCCCGTGGCTCTGAATTCAGGTATGGAGATGCCCGGGTGTCCCTGGAATCCTTCAGAATATCCCTCCTGCAGCTGCTATTTGCTTTTCTTAAAAAGAAAAAAGCATGAACAACATAATACACAGTTTGGCCCTAAGTACATATAACTTTGGGGGGACGCGGGTGGCGCTGTGGGTTAAACCACAGAGCCTAGGACTTGCCGATCAGAAGGTCGGTGGTTCGAATCCCCGCAACGGGGTGAGCTCCCGTTGCTCGGTCCCAGCTCCTGCCAACCTAGCAGTTCAAAAGCACGTCAAAATGCAAGTAGATAAATAGGTACCGCTCCAGCAGTAAGGTAAACAGCGTTTCCGTGCGCTGCTCTGGTTCGCCAGAAGCGGCTTAGTCATGCTGGCCACATGACCCGGAAGCTGTACGCCGGCTCCCTCAGCCAATAAAACGAGATGAGCGCCGCAACCTCAGAGTCATCTGCGACTGGACCTAATGGTCAGGGGTCCCTTTACCTTTACCTTTACATATAACTTCATTTACTCACCTATTTGTCCCCTAGCCCTTTTGCTCTTCCCTTCCTTTCTCCCCCTCCCTCCATAATCTCCCTCCACTTTTGGGGTTCGTAGCTGATAAAGTCACACTCGGAACAGAACCCACAAGTTAGTTGTGGTTAACTGATTTCAACAGGTCCAATCTGAGTATGGCTTGGATGCCACACTTAGGCTGCAAACTTACTTGGGAGTATGCCCTGTTGATCTCGGTGAGATTTGCTTTAAGCAGACATGCATAGGGTTGCACCGTCTCAGTGTAATCTTGTTGGCGTAAAGACCTGCCCTGCCCTCTCTCTTTTGCTTATCTCGCTCCGCAAAGTGCTGTGCATCTTGCCGGTGCTCCATACATAATACATTGCAGTAATAGATTGGATGTGTTATTGAAGGAGGAGGATTGCCTTACTGCTGGGCTTTCGTTTCAGATTTTAAATCCGCCACTGTTGCAAATATGCTGAATTGACTAGCATTAAATTTATTATTGCGTTGCATAATTCATTCTGCTTCTCCTAGACTGTGGGCGGGGGGGACAGTGAGTTATACAGGGCACTCAGCGAGTGTCTGGATGGCCGAGCAGCCTTAAGACTCAAGGCTTTGGGTTTAGGCTAAGGTGGCTGTCCAGCTCTAAACACAACCCAGCTGGCACAGTTAATGGTCAGGGATGTGTAGTTCAGCAAAACCTGGAAGTCCACAGGTTCCTCATCCTCAAAGTGGACAGTCCTGGCCCAAGTAGGCCTATCTCAGTATAAGGTAGCTTTGAATGTCTGAAGCAGCATTCCTTCTCCATTCTCTGTTCTGCCTTCTGCCCATTCAGCAAGTTCTCTGGCATTTATTTGCGCTCTCGCTTGGCACTGCCCAAACACACTCCTAGCAATATATTTGCAGCCAAAAACTTTAAAAAAGGGGGGAGATTCTGCAGCCGGTGCCCCCTTCCGCAGCCTTTCACGAGCTTGGCAAAACGGTGGCAATCAAACCCACAACCCTGCTTACCCTGTGTAACTTGGCTTGCTTGCTCGAGCCATCTCAGACGATTTGCTTCGCAAACTCCTTTTTGTGTGTAAGTGCATTTGTCTTCCGATAATGGCACGCAGTGGTGTGTAAGGACAGAAGCAAATACTTAACCAGCAGCTCCGCCTTATTAAGGGCTCCAGCCTGGGTGGGGAGGAAGGGGGCACGAGGCAGGTGGAAATACTTGCTCTCAATTATTTCCAGCAGTCTCTCCCCTGTGGAATGGGAATGGTCTTCGCTTTGGGCAGTAAAATTGGCCCACGTGACCTTTCAGCACCATACTTAGACAGATGTGGGTTCGTGTTCATGGTCACCAGTCCCTCCAGAACGAAGGTGCTTGGAAGAGATGATGATAATAATAATAATAATAATAATAATAATAATAATAATAATAATAATAATAATTATTTAATATTTATAACCCGCCCATCTGGCTGGGTTTCCCCAGCCACTCTGGGCGGCTTCCAACAAAACACTAAAATACAATAACCTATTAAACATTAAAAGCTTCCCTAAACAGGGCTGCCTTTAGATGTCTTCTAAAAATTTGGTAGTTATTTTTCTCTTTGACATCTGGTGGGAGGGCGTTCCACAGGGTGGGCACCACTACCGAGAAGGCCCTGGTTCCCTGTAACTTGGCTTCTCGCAGTGAGGGAGCCACCAGAAGGACCTCGGAGCTGGACCTCAGCATCCGGTTTGAACGATGGGGGTGGTGACGCTCCTTCGGGTATACTGGACCGAGGCTGTTTAGTGCTTTAAAGGTCAGCACCAACACTTTGAACCGTGCTCGGAAAAGTACAGGGTGCTTAGGAGTGCAGGATGCAGGGTGCTGGAACCTATCCAGACACACAGGCAGAGTAGCAAGGCACACATCCCCCCCTCCCCCGTTCTGGGCAGATACTTGGAATCCCCTCCATACCCAGGGACAAAGGCTGATACCCGTTTAGAGCCTCTATTTGGAATTCTTCCCCAGATGCCCAGGAAGGATTTGAGTGGACCGGGAAGAAGCAAGGCTGCCGTGTGAGGGACCTAGTTCTGCCGTAAATGGATTGTTCCATAGGCAGCGGGGGGTGCTGGTTATATCTGAGCTCGGTGCCATTTCTAATCAGGATAATCTCCGGACCCGATTAGCGCTAACTACGCAAGCTTGTCTGTCCTCCTCGCTAGCTGCTCCTTCCCAGGGCATATCTCTGTGAAGACGAGGCAGGATGGGTGCCGGTCCAGAGAGGACCTCTTGCCCCTGAGCTATTTCGTTCCCTCCGCTAGGCCTCGGATCCCTGAGCCCACAACACGTTATCAGAGAGGATCGTGCGAGTCCAAAGTTGCCACTTTCTCCTAGGGCAGGACCATAACTTGGCCCCAGGTTTGATCCCCAGCAAAGCTGGGAGAAAGTCTGGGTAGCCACTGCCAGTCAGTGTAGACAATACTGATGTAGAGGGGGGGGAAAGGTAAAGGACCTGTGGACGGTTAAGTCCAGTCAAAGGCAACTCTGGGGTTGCGGCACTCATCTCGCTTTCAGGCCAAGGGAGCCGGTGTTTGTCTACAGACAGCTTTCTGGGTTATGCGGCCAGCAGGACTAAACCGCTTCTGGCGTAATGGGACACCGTGACGAGAACCAGAGCACACAGAAATTTGGTTTACCTTCCTGCCGCAGTGGTACCTATTTATCTACTTGCACTGGCGTGCTTTCAAAAGGTTGGCAAGAGCTGGAACAGAGCAATGGGAGCTCACCCCGTCGCGGGGATTCGAACCACCGACCTTCCGATTGGCAAGCCCAAGAGGCTCAGTGGTTAGACCACAGTGCCACCCGCGTCCCTACTGATGTAGAAGGGCCAGACTCAGGAAGTTCCCACCTCCCCCTTGCTCACCCATTTTCTTTCCTTCCCTTGCCTTGGGCTCAGCAGAAGAGTGCAATAGTAGGCCACACTTTTCTCCTGAAGCCAAGGTGATCCAGCACCACTGCCCCCGTCATTTTTTGTGACAAATAGTGATTTGGCACCTTCCCATGCAGACACCCTTTTCCCTCTTTCCTGCTGGGCAGTTTTTGTCTTTGGCACAGTTTTTGCCTCCCTATCCCCTGATCTCACCCCCCACTCCCCAGTTCTCTGCTTTGCTGATCCACTCATGCCTAGATCAGTTCCAGCAAATTGGGGAGTGGATGGCAGGCAAAAGACAGTGAAGAATCTCTGGTTGCCTTGTCTCTCACTTGCAGCAGAAGATTTAAAGGTGCATGGATGTTCTCCAGATTGCAACCCAGCAGATTCCACCCCCTTGAAAAAATCTGCCATTAGGTGGTTCACATTCAGACTCATTGACTTCAGAAATAGGGTGAAACTGAGACCTGTGGGCATATAAATGCAATAAAATAAATTAAATTTTAATTTAAAAAAAAACCCTACGTCGTCCTTCTGGCAGTTCCCTCACTGTGAGAAGCAAAGCTACAGGGAACCATGCAGAGGGCCTTCTAGGTAGTGGCACCCGCCCTGTGGAACGCCCTCCCATCAGATGTCAAAGAGATAAACAACTACCTGACATTTAGAAGACATCTGAAGGCAGCCCTGTTCAGGGAAGTTTTTAATGTGTGATATTTTAATGTATTTTTGATCTTTTTTGGAAGCCGCCCAGATGGGCGGGGTACAAATAAATTATTATTATTATTATTATTATTATTATTATTATTATTATTATTATTGGGGAACTGTTGCATTTGCAATTTCTGGATCCTTTTGTTTGCTCCCTCCATACTAAGTTTTCTTTAGTGCTTCTTGTTTCAGAATTTCCACCATGCTCAGCATAATCCCTGTAAAACAGATGCACCTTAGGGACGGAGGAGGAAGCTACCTACTGAGTCAGACCGTTTGCTCCATCTAGCTCAGCATTTTCTACGCCGACTGGGTTTCAGGCAGGGGATATTCTCAGCCCTTCCTGGGGACGCCAGGGATTGAATCTGGGAGCGTTTGGCAGGATGAGAGGATGCTCTGCTGCTGAGCCTTTCTCCACGTAGCCCATATAGCTTGTCAGTTGTTTACAACTATAGGCTTCTCTGCATGTGGCCTGGCCTGAAGCTTCTTCACTTTCCTCCCGTGTAGCTCAAAAAACAAAGTCCCTCCACTGTCATTCCTGGATCCCTAGTGCATATCCTCCAGGCTTATCTCAGCGGTGGCCTCTTAGCTTGCCTTACCAGTTCTGAACAATCTACTGAGTCTTCCTTAATCACCCCCTCCCCTCCCCTCCTCTGGGCTCATCTTCAGGCTAAAAAATTACCAGTTATTACTATGGGGAGAGGTGCAGTGTGTGGTATGCCAGCCCCGGCCGAGCTATTTTCTAGGATACAGTCATACCTCGGGTTGTGAACGTGATCCGTGCAGGAGGCACGTTCGCAACCCGCAGCTGAAGTGCTGCGTCTGCGCACGCATGTGATTTGGCACTTCTGCGCATGTGCGTGATGTCATTCTGCGCATGCATGAGCGCCAAAACCCGGAAGTAACCCGTTCCGGTACTTCTGGGTTTGGTATGCAACCCGAAAACGCACAACCTGCAGCGTTCATAACCTGAGGCATGACTGTACTCCATCCCAGTTTTCAGTTCCTCATTCCCAACAGTTAGCATTTTCAATCAATGAGTGTGTTCGGTCCCCATTGGGCCGGTTTTGGAGTTTACCACCAATCACCACTGCTTAGGGTTATTTCTCCTAAATACAGTGGTACCTCGGGTTAAGTACTTCATTCATTCCAGAGGTCCGTTCTTAACCTGAAACTGTTCTTAACCTGAAGCACCACTTTAGCTAATGGAGCCTCCTGCTGCTGCCGCGCCGCTGGAGCCCGATTTCTGTTCTTATCCTGAAGCAAAGTTCTTAACTTGAAACACTATTTCTGGGTTAGCGGAGTCTGTAACCTGAAGCATATGTAACCCGAGGTACCACTGTACCTTTTTGTGCACATTTGCAAACCTCAGGGTCCCCCTGTCAGGCTTGACATCTCCCCATTGTGTGTGGATGGTGTGTCATTTTGGCTACAAAAGGACCCGCGCTTGGAGAGCTGTGTCGGTCGGCCATGAGCATAAATGATTGCCGGTTATGGTTGCCCTGCTTCCTGCATGCCAGCGTTGCTCGTCTCTCGCTCACCCTGCTGAATCTTGCCAGGTGGCAGGGTGGTGAGGCGGGAGGGGGGTAATGAATGGTCCGGGGCCGCCCACCTGCTGTCGGGAAGGCCCCCTGGAGCAGATGGCAGAGGAAGCTGCTCCTTAATTTGGCTGCTGTCGCCTCCAGTTTGGGAGAGGAATAAATAGTCATCTCTTGTTCCCCCTCCAGCACAGATGACTCAGTAGCAGAGCGCATGCCAGGCATGCCGAAGGGCAAAGCTTGCAATCCCTGGCATGTCTAGTAGTTAAAGCATTTCGGGAAAGATATCTCTCTCGGACTGAGACCTGGGGGAGAGCAGTCAGTGGGGATAGCAAGGCCAGTCGGTCCAAAACTGTGTGTCGTTTGAGAGAACTGCTCATTTTGCTACAGTAAACCAATCAATTAAATGCTCCTGGGGCACAAAGTGGGATTTAATAGCATTGCAACCGGCGGGGTGTGTGTGTGTGTCATTGAGTAGGGAAGGGGTCTGGAGTAGCAAGAGTAGTGAATAATCCTGGCATCTCCAGCAGGGCTTGGAGAGACTCCTGCCCGAAATCCTGGAGAGCTGCTGCCGGTCAGTGCAAACAATACTGAAGTAGATGGACCGGACGTCCGACTCAGTATGTGCTCCTCTGTGCTTTAAAAAACCCCAAGAACTACGTCAAAATCGGCAGCCAGGTTCCGCACATTATGCACACAGCATGCAAATGAAGCAGAGTTGCAATCTTTGGCTATTTTTACATCCTATAATCTGCTTTTATTAGTCCTGCGGAGAGACAGAGGCAGAACTATGCGCAGCATCAGAGCCTTTCCAAGACTTGAAATCTGATTTGATCCTCCCCTCCGGCTTCTTAGATTTCACAATGCATCCTTTGCCCACATGCTTCCAACCGTACTGGGAAGAGGGAACCTCGTGCTTGATGCTCCTTTTTTTCTCTCCTTGATGAAAATGTCGGTTCTGGACAGAGCTGGATGTATGCGTGTCATAATAATAATTTAACAATGGAACAAAAGTGCAGGTTTTCCACTGCATATATTTCTGCAAAAATGGTCTTTTCGGGGGCTTCCTTCCTGACCCTGAACCCATCATGCTTTTCTTCATTATCATTTACAGACGCAGCTGGGACCCGTCCCGCTAAGCGGAGCAGCAGCACCACCACCACCACGTCTGCCCGCCTCCTGGACACCCCCCGCCGTGGCCTGATCCGGGTCACCACCCAGAGAGTCGTGCTGCACCGCCAGCTGGCGCGCCCCCAGCCCAGCCTGCCCACTGTCCTCACTGCCTCCAGCCCTCCTTGCCCGAGCCCTGGCAGCGCCTGCAGCCAGCTGCTGCCTAACCAGACCTTGATCCGCTGGGGGGACCTCGAGCGCACCCTGAGCTTTGCCTGGGCGCTGCACGTCTACGGCTCTGGCGTGCTCTTCCTGCTGCTGAGCCTGCTGAGTCTGGCATGCCTGGGGGGCTCCCTCGCCTTGCGGGTGGCTCACTTCCCGCACGTCGCGGCTGCCAGCGCCCTGCTGCTGGTCTTCGGGCTGCTGCGCACCACCTTCTTCCTGGCCGACCCGTACGGCGCGAGGGGCCGTCTCCCGGCCGCCGCGGTGAGGGTCCTCTACACGGCGCCCTTCCCCATGCTGCTCACCACCTTTGCTGTGCTCCTCCTCCGCCTCTTCCGCCAGGCCCGCCTGGAAGTCCTGCCGGCCAAATGGCAGAGCCTGCCGCTCTGGGCTGCGCTGGGGTCCGTGCAGAGCGCCGCCCTGCTGGCCGCCGACGTGTTCTCCCCTCCGTTGCACCCGGCCGTGCCAGTGGGGCTGCACACCCTGTCCTGCGCTCTTGGCATCTGCCTCCTGCCCTTCACGGCCTTCGTTTACTGGCTGCTGCGGCGCAGCGTGGCCGAGACGGCCGAGGGCACCCCGGAGCCGGGCGTCTGGAGCGGGGCGTGGCTGCTGCTGGCAAGCAGCGGGCTGGCCCTGCCGTGCTGCGGGCTGCAGTTCTACGGGGTGCTGTGGTTCTCGGGCCTCCTGGGCCAGGTCGACCTCTTCAGCTGGGGCTGGTGGTTCGTGCAGTTCTGGTTCCGGATTGTGGAGCTGGTGCTGTCTTTCGTCCTCGTCTCGCTCACCTGGCAGGCCCTCTGCTGGCGCTACGGCTCGGCCGAGCACTCCTGCTGGGCCAAGCTCCTGCGCTACTTCTGCGCTTACCGCAAGGCCGAAGTGCCCGAGTACCCCAACAACTGCTACGACTGGGCCGGAGGCATCCTGGAAAAGGTCCCCAACAACGACATCAGCAAGAACCTGATCCGGAACCCTCCCGGGGGTGGCAGCGGGCGCCTCTGGGCACTCAAGGACAGCAATGAGCTGCGGGCAGCGGGCGTCCAGGGCTCCAGTCCGTCACCCGCACGCCCCGTCTACAGCCCCAAGTGCCCCAACGCCGCCGCAGCCATCATGGGCCGCTCCTACACCAGCATCTGCTTTGAGCGGGATTCGGTCCTCTCCCTGGCGGAGCTGGAGTTCCGGCCCCCGTCGCCCATCAACCTGAGCCGCAGCATCGACGAGGCGCTTTTCCGCGAGCACCTGGTGCGCGACTCCATCTTCCTTCGCTCCAGCCTCCACTTCCCTTCACGCCTGGCCCGCCAGGACTCCTGCTCTTCCTTGCGCGGCGACTGCTCCACGCTCTCCCACACCGCCCAGCCCCTGCTGTCGCGTCCGCGCCGCAGCAGCGATCCTGACTGCCTCTACAGCTTGGCCCGGGCCAGTTCCATGGGCGAACTCACCACTCAGAGCCGCGGCCTGGCCAGCGAACCCCCGACAGACACCTCCTTCGACAGCTTCTCCCGCACCTCCTTCTCCCGGGCCTCCCTCAAGTTCAGCTGGAACCCCTGGCGCCACGGCCTGTCCTCGCCAGAAAGCCTGCCCCCTGAGGAGCTGCCCAACCAGGCCCAGCTGCTGCCAGACGAACTGCCCCCTGCCCCTTCCAGCAGCGCTCCAAACTCAGAGCGCGAGGCTCGGAAGAGCTTCCTGGCCCTCAGCAAACAGGTGGATTCTCGCAGCCTCTCGAGCGACACCATTGAACTGTGAAAACGGCTTGGGATCCCGCCCTGCCTGAGGCGCACCGGCCTGGTTCTTCGCGGAGGAGGTGGGAGAAGGCGGCTCTCCCCAGGAAGACTCCCATTTTCCTTTCAAAAAAGCCATGGGGCACCTTTTGCCCCAACTCGGCCTAGTACGTGCCACTCACCTAGTGGCCCCACTCCTCTAGTGTCAGCCACATGATAAATAGTACCGCCAGCCAGCCATCCACTCTGTGACAACCACAAACGTAGCACAAGCCAGTCATCCGTTCCCATGTTCTGTAGTGCCAGGAACACCCAAGCGCCCGCTCGCCATTTTCTGTAGCCACCTCTGTTTTCCACGTGTAGCATATGGGAATGGGAGGCAGGCGGGCACCAGGAACTCTTCCGGCTGCAAGAAGGATGCCGTGTGGGGAGAGAGCAGGGCGGGAGGGCACTGCCAGCCTGGCAGCTCAGATGGCACTCTCTCCAATCCGGAAAGGCTCAGCTTGCCGTTACTGTTTGTGGCAGTGCCCACATTGTGCCATAGAAGTAACCCTTGGAGGTGAGGCTGAGGAGCGACAGGATGAGGGCCCGCCATGATGGGCCCCCAAGTATTTTCAGCAATCTCAGAGCAAAGCAGTGCTGCAGGCCGGAGCTCAGTGGTAGAGTCCACCCCAGGCTCCCCCAAACTCGGCCCTCCAGCTATTTGGGGACTACAATTCCCATCATCCCTGGCCACTGGTCCTGGTAGCTAGGGATGATGGGAGTTGTAGTCACAAAACAGCTGAAGGGCTGAGTTTGGGGGTGCCTGGTCTACCTTCTGCATGCGAACGGTCCCAAATTCATTTGCTAGGTCTCTTGCACTAAAAAGAGCTGGGAAAGGATTTCTGCCGGGGGCCTGCCAGTTGTAGCAGATACGAATGAGCTCAGTACAGCAATATTCTGAGTCTGTATATCTGCACGGCAGCGGCTTATGCTATAAATCATTCCGTGAGCTGGTTTTTTCTGGCTCAACATCCTTCGCCCAAGCCACAGTGACTGATTCGTAGATGTTGGGAAATGTACAGTGCAATCCTGTGCAGGTCTACTCAGAAGTAATCACCCACCTACTGAGTCTCGTTAGAATTGCTCCCAGGTAAGTGTGCATAGGATTGCAGCCTTAATCTAGGTCTCATGGCTGCTGTGGAAAAGGTGGAGATCCATGCAGCTGGTTTCTTTCCCGTTAGCAAAACCAGAGAAGAACAACATCTCCCATCTATCTCCCACAAGGCACATGGCTGGGTTATGCTTCAATATGCTAGACTGGGGGCGGGGGCTTTTATTCTTAGCTTTTTTGAGCCCCCCATCTTCTTCCATGACCCTCTGCCCGTCTCTGATGTAGTCTACATGCGCCCGTGCTCTCCATCCCTTGTGTCTTTTTTATATATAAAAAATAATAATAATGAAAATTTGCCAGAGTTTGACTGAAACTCAGAACTTGGCCTGGAGTTGTGCGGGGGGTGGAAACGGGAGAAAAGATGTTGCAGGACGAGCTTGAAATTCACACGGGAATGCTGCTTTGTCAGATTGGAGCTAATAGCACAATTTTGCAACTTGCCTGGCAGCTTACCTCTCCCCCTGAGAGGGGAATGAAAAGATGGAACTGTCCGGATCTGCAGTTGGACGGGGGTACTGTCGAATGTCCATGTGGTCTGTTTGTGCCAAAAAGAAAAAAATGAATAAATAAAGCTGTCGGAGAATGTTAACCCTGGCTTCGGATATAGTTTCTTGCCCAGTTCTGTGGGACTTGGAGGGGTTACAAAACACACCTCCTTTGTGAGGGAAGAGCGAAGAAGGCCTGTGAGGATGGAGCTCTGAGGGAACGCGCATGCAGACAGTGGAAGCTGGTCCACTAGGGCGAGTAACCGCTCCGGTGTGTCTCCTTAACAACCTGTGTGTCTCCTTCATGAGGTGGAGTTGCCTGTCAGCATCTTCCTCCTTAGCCTCAGTGTTCCCCTTGTAGAACTCAGCCCGCCATTGGTTCTGGCGCCACCTATTTTTTAAAAAAATGTTTTTTAATTAATATTTTCCATAAAACAACAAAGCTGCAGTTACGAAAGATACAAAACAGAGAAGAAAAAGGAAAGAAAGGGACAACTGAGATAGAAGTGAGAGAGAAAAAGAGAAAAATAAAGAAGGCATAAGAAAATAAACATTAGCAAAAATTACAGAAGATGAACTTCCATTTTCCCATCTGCCGGTTACATTATATATATATTTTTACAGTGGTACCTCGGGTTAATTCGTTCTGGAGGTCCATTCTTAACCTGAAACCATTCTTAACCTGAGATACCACTTTAGCAGTTGCCGCTGCATCGCCATTGTGCGATTTCCGTTCTGATCCTGAAGCAAAGTTCTTAACCTGAGGTACTATTTCTGGGTTGGCAGAGTCTGTTACCTGAAGTGTCTGTAACCTGAGGTACCACTGTATTTAAAACCTTCAGTCGATGCGAACGTCTATCTACTCCACTTTCTGTTAAAACAATATTTCCTCCAAGTTAAGGGTTTCAGAATTACATCTCTGGTGCCACCAAATGTTGGGCTTCCCACCTTCTGCCCCAACAACCCCAATGGGCTCCAGCCATAACAGCCCTATCATAGTCTTTGAATTTGAAAGCCACACATGGGAATATTAGAAGAGCCCTGGTGGATCAGGCCAAAGGCCCATCTAGACCAACATCCTGTTCTCATAGTGGCCTCATCCAGATGCCTTCAGGAAGCCCAAATGCAGGTAAAGGTAAAGGGACCCCTGACCATTAGGTCCAGCTGCAGACGACTCGGGGCTTGTGGCGCTCATCTCGCTTTATTGGCTGAGGGAGCCGGCGTACAGCTTCCGGATCATTTGGCCAGCATGACTAAGCCGCTTCTGGCGAACCAGAGCAGTGCATGAAAATGCCATTTACCTTCCCGCCTATTTATCTACTTGCAGTTTGATGTGCTTTCAAACTGCTAGGTTGGCAGGAGCAGGGATCGAGCAACGGGAGCTCACCCCGTTGCGGGGATTCGAACTGCCGACCTTCCGATCGGCAAGCCCAAGAGGCTCAGTGGTTTAGACCACAGTGCCACCTGCGTCCCCCCCCCCCCATGCAGGACATGAGGGCAATCGTCCCCTAAAATCTGATCCCTGGTGCACAGTCTATTAAACACGGAGGGTGGTATTCAACTAAGTTTTATTCAGAGCCCGCCTAACTTGGTTATGTTCATTGATTGCAGTGAGTGCGCTCTTGGGTGAAACTTTAAGTTGACAGCCACCTATCTACCTTAAATATATTTAATCCCTTGCCACAAAGGAGCTGAGAGCAGCAGTCATATCTCTCCCTGCATGCATTGGAGCCTCTGAACAACCCTGAGAGGTAAGTCATGCTGAGCAATAATGACTGGCTCAAAGTCATCCAGTGAGCTTCATGGCTGAGTGGCATGGATTTGAACCCAGGTCTCCCTAGTTTCTGGTCCCGCGTAACCACTCCTCAACACCACTGCTCAAATACTTATATACACCTAGTTACAGGTAGGTAGCCGTGTTGGTCTGCCCTAATCGAAACAAAATAAAATAAAATTTGGAAAATCCTTCCAGTAGCACCTTAGAGACCAACTAAGTTAGTTATTGGTATGACCTTTTGTGTGATATCTGAAGAAGTGTGCATGCACATGAAAGCTCATACCAATAACTAACTTAGTTGGTCTCTAAGGTACTACTGGAAGGATTTTTTTAATTTGATTTTATTTGTTTTATGTACACCTGTGTGTGTTTGAACCCCCACTCCCAGCTGAGAAAAACTACAAACCAAGAAAGAGGCAGGGGGAAAGAGGAAGATTTTAAGAGTCTTGACAAAAGATTTATTTCATGTCCGTTACTTATGTGATCTTGCAGACCAGCTGCTCCGAATCCTGTTTCTTTTTAAGATTGGGCTTCAAGAAACCCCACCCCATTCCTCCCCAGAGGAGATCCAGAAGTCAGCCCCAATTTGGCCTCCCTCCTGGCCGTAGCTCCTGCATCGGTTCTCTTCTTTGTGGATAAGGTTAGCACAGCCTAAGCTATAAATAGGCCAAGCCACTTAAGGCAGAACTGGAGAGAGATTGGGGGGGGGGGGGGGCTGCTGCTGCATGTCTGCCATCTCTTGCTGGTTACACAGAGTATAAAACAATGTTATGACACTGCAAACAGCCAATGCGGGAAGAGGGCAGACACAGTGCAAATGTTGCCATGGCTAGTAGTAATACCAGAGGTCAAGATGGGCACCTGCTAAGGACTGCAGTCTAGCGATGGGGTGTTTGTGTGAGTGTCTGTGAAACAACAGAGAGCTGCTGGGAAGGGGGCGGGCAGGGAGGGCTGTGGTGGTCAGGACTGTGTGAAATAATACCTAAATTCTGTGCAAAAGCAGCCCACACTCTGAACCAAGAGAAGCTGGATTCAGCTTCAGCCTGTCAAAATTATCCAAACTGAAATACATTGCAAAATTCTGTTGGTTGTGGTTGGGCACAAGGTCATTTAGGTCTCATCTGCAGTATACATTCAAAGCAGGCTCGTACCACTTTAAATAGTACACACACACACACACACACACCAATCCTGGGAATTGTAGTTTCAGAAGGGTGCTGACAGTTGTTAGGAGATCCCTATCCCCCCTCACAGAGCCTCAGTTTCCAGAGTTCTCTGGGAAGAGGGACTGGCTGTCGGGCCACTCTGAAAACGTAACTCTGAGAGGGCTATGGACCTCCTCACAACTTTAAACACCCTTAACAAACTACAGTTCCCAGGATTCTTTGGGGGGAAGCCGTGACTGTTTAAAGTGGTATCACCCTGCTTTAAAGATATAGTGCAGATGGGGCCAGAATCCTCCATCTAACACTGAGATATTGCAGGGGGGGTGGTGGACTAGATCAGAACTGTGTCTTCCAACTCTACGATTGTATGTACGATCTTCCAACACTCTCTATTCTACTGTTAAGCTGCTTGTGTCATCAGGAAATTCTTCCTAGTGTTTAGTCGATATCTCCTTTCTTGGATTTTGAATCTGTTGGCTCAGGTCTTGCCATCTGTGTGGAGCAACACAAAACAGTTTGCTCCATCATCTGTGTGACACAGCCTTTCAGATATTTGAAGATGGCCTTCGTATTTGAAGGACCGTCGCACTAAGTGAGTTGCCGAATATGTTCTTTCAAGCCTGCTTCTGCTTATGCATGGCCCATAATCCATAACGTGCTGGCTCACTACACGCAGGGAGGAATATTTTCACGTGAGGAAATATTTAAGAAATGTGACGTCCTGCCTTCGGTCCATTCTGCCACCTCAGAACTTCGCCACCTCCATCTGTTAATGCACATAAGCAGGCTTGTGTAACCACGGGTTATACATGCCAGCTATTCAATAGCACAAAAGCCCTTGATTTCAAAAAGCAGAAATTGGCGTGCGTGTCTCTGCACATGTGGCCTAAGCTATTCCTACGGCTACGGTTATGAGCAAAAATAAATAAAAAAAAAGCGGTGGCAACGAACATCTTTGAAACGTGATGAATTATGCTCCCAGCTGAAATCCAAAATAGCACTCCAGCTTCTCTCAGACACGTTTGCCTGCCTTCCCTTCCCCAGCTGATTGAATTGCAGTGGCAGGATGTGAGGCTATGGGAGGCCTGGGAGGCTTGAGGGAACAGGAGCTGCTGTGTTACAATTCTTTGGACTGGAACAGCACCCTCACATGAAGGACAACATTGGCTGTGGCGCAGACTTAGCCACACAGGCCTTAAGCTAGGGTTCCCATATTCCCCAAAGTGAAAATCCAGACAGAGGTGTGGGGTTTTGTTGAGGGGGGTGTTGGAAGTTACTGAACCCAACTTGCCGTATGTCCAGGTTTCCCCGGACATTTTGCCGAAAATCCTCCCGGACGCCATTTTCCGGCCCAATTCCCGGACGTGTGGCAGCCCTATCGTAGAAGCATCTCCCGGCATTTCAGCAAAGAGGCAACACCTGCAGCCTCTTGCGGGGAGGGAAATATTATGAATCCCTGTGAACGACAAAAGAAAATGGCTGGGTAACTGGATTCAAAATGTGGAGCTTTGCATATTCTCCTGCTGGGAGAGATCCCCAGCAGCAGATATTAAATTCACAAATGAAGCAGCAGTATAGTGTTACGAATATAGCTTGTTAAAACTTTTTTATCCCATTCAGCCAGCTGCACACAGCAACCAACCACTTTCTACTCTTGCAATGAGCAGACCTTGGCTACGCCATGAACCCAGGATCTCTGCATATAACATATGTGGTCTATGGCTAACCTTTCTCCCCACCACCCTACAATTTGGTAGCTGGGTGGTCATACAAGGCATCCTACAGCCATTCAGGCATGAAAGCCTTGCAACTCGCTTGTAACTGTAGACTTTTAGACTAGTGGAAATTGAAATATCAGCCTGTGTGTGTGTGTTTCTTTTTTAAGGCATGTTTCTAACCCTCATGAGGTAAAGGTAAAGGTACCCCTGCCCGTACGGGCCAGTCTTGACAGACTCTGGGGTTGTGCGCCCATCTCACTCAAGAGGCCAGGGGCCAGCGCTGTCCGGAGACACTTCCGGGCCACGTGGCCAGCGTGACAAAGCTGCATCTGGTGAGCCAGAGCTGCACACGGAAACGCCGTTTACCTTCCCGCTGGTAAGCGGTCCCTATTTATCTACTTGCACCCGGAGGTGCTTTCGAACTGCTAGGTTGGCAGGCGCTGGGACCGAGCAGCGGGAGCGCACCCCGCCGCAGGGATTCGAACCGCCAACCTTTCGATCGGCAAGTCCTAGGTGCTGAGGCTTTAACCCACAGCGCCACCTGCGTCCCAACCCTCATGAAGATAGGTTTTAAAATATAGGGGCCTTTAAGACCAACTGAGACTGCAATCTGATTAAGTCTGATTGAACTCCATGGGGGGTCATTTTTGAGTAGATACATACAGAATTGCAGCTTTTATTTTTATCTTAAAGCTGCCTTGAGTCTCCTCAGGGAGAAAAGCAGGGTACAAATTAATCATCATCATTATCTGCATGCAGTGAGCTTACACCATGTGTTTGGGAAGCAACGTTAGCCCTGATCCATATCTGTCCTGTCGTTCCTTATAAAATTCTGCATTTAAATGTGTTTCCCCCTCAAAACCTTTTTTGATCTGAATTAGGAAAAAAGAACATCCTAGCTGCGATTTAAACTGGTAACGTGTACACAACTTTTGTTGGAATTGACTGGCTGTCTGCATGTGAGACCCGGCGTAATTTCCCTTTTTCTTTAAAAGATCCCAGTAACACTTTTTGGAAAGAGAGAGGGACGGTCTGCGTAAGATTTTGGTGTCCAGCGCAGCTCCCCACTATGACTAGCAAAAATGCAGAATAATAAAAGTATGCAGAGGAAAGCCATATACAGTGGTACCTCAGGTTAAGAACTTAATTCGTTCTGGAGATCCATTCTTAACCTGAAACTGTTCTTAACCTGAGGTACCTCTTTAGCTAATGGGGCCTCCCGCTGCCGCCGCACAATTTCTGTTCTCATCCTGAAGTAAAGTTCTGAACCTGAGGTACTGTTTCTGGGTTAGCGGAGTCTGTAACCTGAAGTGTCTGTAACCTGAGGTAATCGTACCACTGTAATGCAGACAGGTACGATTTAAAGACCACAGAATCCAGCTTGTCAGGGCAGAATCTTTTATTTCCTTGCTTATTTCTGAAGATCGGAGCACCACAGAGGCCTGCATGAAAGACAATACATACTGTACTGACTGCATATGCTAACAGTAAAGGCAGAAATGTGGGGTGTATCGTCTCAAGGCCCAACTTCCAGCTGCAGTGGCGCACCTGCGCAGCTGCAGTTTGAGATGAGCTATGCACTCCCTGCCAGCAACCCGCCAGGCTTGCTCCCGATTTGCAATTCAAAGGCCAGCTTATCAGGCATGACGCTACATCACCTGCCAGCTTGCCTTGTTCCCTTGGAAGATATTGCTGTCACCCTTTTCAGAAAACCAAGCTGTTATTATGAAGAGAAGCCATTTATTATGAAGGCGTTTACAGTCACGCAAAGCATTTTCAGCTTGACAAAAGTGCTTCCATTTCTTAGTCATTCTCCCCCGCAGCCTTGCAGGAATACGATCAGAATGAATTTTCATACCCTTTCACTGTTTATGGATGAAAGCAGGGTTCTAATAACTGAGACTGGCGACTGCATGCCGTGAGACAACTAAATCTGACTAAGAGAGTACCGTGGGGGTGGTTCAGGAGATTATCATATTCACATTTGGGTGGGCGGGCGACAGAAAACCTCTCATGTCTTTAGTAGAAGCTACAAGAGGTTCTCTCTCGTGTGCAAAGGCATTTAACTCACAAACTTATTCAGAGGCTCATTGGCTTGATTAGTTAGGGGCAAAAAATGTTATTTATGCTTTCAGGCACTTAGCCTCAGAAGCAATGAATTTTGGGAATGGCTGCTGTAACCCGGGGCAGCAAAGATTACAGCGATCAACCGGCCTTCCCTTGGAACCATGGGTGGTTGTCTGCGTGAGGCGTCCTTTGAAACATTGCAGAGCTATTGGAAACTGACACCAAAGGTGTGATGGAGGGCCGAACCTCTGAAGAGCTCAACAGCTATGAATGGACTGATAAAGGGAGAGAGAGGCAGCAGCTACCCAGACTAATCTGGTCGAAAGTCGGGGGCTAAATCTCTGACTGCGCTGTTTTGAGCAACTGGAATAACTGTGGGAAAAGAGGGATAAGGGAGCAAAGGTTTGTGGGGTGGGATCCGAGAAGGTTCGGTCATTTACTTGCTTCAAAACAGCTGGGCATCATCTGCCACCCCTTAAACTGCAGGAAAATCTCATTTACTCGCCCTTCCCCTTCCAGAAGGCACACCCTGGACTCCTTTGGGAGGAAGGGTGGGATATAAATTTAATAAATAATGATATTGTGAAGTGCGGGGAGGGAGCAGGAGGCTTCACTTCAGCGACCATTTCCCAAATGCTTATCTTACTTGTGTTTTGTTTTTATAAAAGGGCGAAAGTTCGCCTCCATCAAAGGGATTTCCCACCAGCATACAAAGAAATGTGAAATTGCAAAAATAAAGAATGGGAAGGGTCCTAGCTGAGTGGCAGTCTACCTCACACACAGTAGGCCTCACATTCAGTGTCCAGGTAGCAGTGGAAGAGAGTCCTGTTCGAACGCCAGGCCCCAAAGAGCTGCTGCCAATCCGTGTAGGAAATACTGATCTAGAGTCTGGCTCAGTCTAAAGGCAGCTTTTTAGGCTGACAAACAATGAAGCAAACGTAAAGAGAAATAACACAATCCAGCTAGCTAAAAAAAAAGAATAATTGTGGTGCAAGACACCTGGAGAAATAAAAAGGTTTTAACTTGGTGTCGAAATGAATGCACTGGTGGTTGCCAGACATATCTCCCACAGGGAGCGTTCATTCCATAGTCAGGATGACACCTCCACAGCAAAGTCCCTCTCTTTTGCACATAGGGCTGTCATACGTCCAGGAATTGGGCTGCAAAATGGCATCTGAGCAGATTTTTGCTGAATTGGCAAAATGTCCGGGGAAACCTGGACGTATGGCAAGAAGAGGAAGTACCAACGAAGGAGGAATGGATAACTAAGACGACAGACTATGCCGAAATGGCAAAGAGGGCCGTGAAAATCCAGGGCCAAGATGAAAAAAAGTTTATACGAGACTGGATTAAATATATACACTATCTTAAGCTCCACTGTAAAGACTTGAAAACATTAGCAGGATTGACATAGCATCTATGAAGTCATGTGAATTAGGATTATCAACGGACTTGCAACTGAATGGGAAACTAAAGATGTGTAAGGTAATAAAGGGGAGAAATTGGAAACTAGGAGTGGGGTGGGGGGAAGTCTAGAAGGGATGAATAAGTAAGTAATATGGATGTTAAATTGTTAAATTATTGAAAATTGAAAATAATATATATGCTTTAAAAATCCAAGAAAAGCTCAAAAACGTATTTTTGGGAGGGACAACAACATGGACCAAAAAATCCCACTATTAAACAACTTTGTCCTGATTTTCACTTTTGGGAGTATGGCAACCCTACGTACTTCTCCAAAATGTGGAACACAGAGAAGGGCCTCCTCTGACAAGCACAGTAAGTGTTGAGCTCTCCAAAGGCCTGCGGAGGGAAATACTCCCTTGTCACCCTGTTTTGCCCCTGCTGGAAATGCCAGGAGTTTATCTGCACAACATGAGAGGACACCCACAAGGAGTTTGCGGGGGGGGGGGGGGAGGGTAGCGAAGGGAGGAAGAGGAGGATATTCCGAGAGCCGCTTCTGAGAGTATGCAGTTGTTTGTGTGTCACGTGTGTGCGAAGTAACCGGCGAGATTTTTCAGTGTTTATTTTTAGAACAAATGCCTTAAATCTAAGAGTGGCTGAGATAGCAGGCCTCGTCCCAAGCTTTGACACACACCCTGCACTAGAATTGGAATTAGCGCAGGAGAGAGAGAGCCAGAACCACGTGGGATGTGGACAGAGAGACCTTTAATTTCCTGAGAGATGGACGGACAAATGGTTGAGTGGGCAGATGTAAAGGGGCAAGGATGGGCATGCGTGCCAGTCAAGCTTTCCTCTGCCTCACGCGCTGCCCCTTGGCAGCACCAGAGCTGTTTCACACATTATGCAGAAGGAGGCAAGGAGAGACTGGCGGGGAAAATAGAATTCTGGACTGTACCACTTCAGACGGCAGGGGTGAGTGGGACCTTACCTCTGAATGCTCCCTCCCAATAAAACTCCCTGCATTAAGTAAGCTAGCCTATCAGGGAGAAGGTTATGCCCTAAATCAGAGATAGGAACATGTGGTCCTCCAGATATTGTGGGACACCCATCAACCCCAGCCTGTACAGTGTGATCAGGAATGATGGGGGTTCACCAATAACTAGGAGACTTCAGGTTCCCTAGCCATGCCTTAAACCATTCTCACCATAGCTGTCAACTTTTCCCTTGTCTTCCTATTCGGTATAAGGGAATTTCCCTTTTAAAAAGGGGAAAGTTGACAGTTATGATTCTCAATGATGGTGCTGGCTCACTGAATGCAGGGAGATTTTTTTTTTTTAGGTGGGAGAAGCATTCAAAGTGCTAACCATCCAGAATGGTACTGCCTCAATTTTTGCCATTTCCTCCAGCATAACGTGTAGATCAGCTCCCAGCCATAGAGGCAGCCCCTCCAAGAGCCAGCAGGGAGCAATTCCAAGCTCACCCACCCTGTGTTTCTTTCCACAGTGAGACAACCCTTTTCCTGGTCCATCTGAGTTGACCAGTGTGGGGGAGACTGGAATTCACAGGTAGGAACACACTTGAGATCATCCCACATGCAGCGAGGGCCAGGCCAGTCAGAGAGTAACGGGGACCTGTTTTTTTCAGGCCCCACTGATGGTGACCCAGATCAGACCTCTTGCACCATTAAGGGGTCCTTCCCCCTCCATCTGAAGCCACGCCAACAGCCCCTCCTCTCAAGCCAAACTGCAGAGCTCATTTCCTCTTGCGTCCCCCTTCTACCTTCATAGCATGCTAGGCCAAGGCTACCAACAGCCCAGAGTGGGATATGGCCTGGTCTTTCTGCCTCTTGAATCTGGATTTTTAAAGGGGTGAGGTCAAGGGATTCCTGCCCACCAGCTGGCTCTCTGAGGCAGGACGCAGAAGGAGACGTTCACTTCGCCTGTGCACTATCTGCCTTTGATAAAGCCGTCCAGCACGCGGTCACTGCGCTCAGACAGCCAGTAGCCGGCCATAGCAGCCACGGCACCAATGAAAATGGCGGTGAAGACCATGTCTCCTTTTGCAGCTAGGGTGGCCAGGGCGCAGATGATGGCACCGAAGAACATCTGCTGCAGCACAACCACCTCGTCGTCCGTGATGTCGTCAAAGAATCCTTTCTCGGGAGCATCTATGGGAGAAGGAACAAGTCGTAAGAAAAGGGAAACCATCAGCTTTTGTCACCTAGAGCCTCCTAGTGGTGGCACCAAGTTTTAATAAAAGCCACAACTTTGTTCTGATTTTGCATTTTACCTCCACACTTAGCATTAAATAGAAACGAGAGAGACTGAAAGGACGGACAAATTTTTCATGTCACAAGTCTTCGTGGCCACAGCCCTATGACTCATGGCATAATAAATGTCCTGGCCTCTTTGATGGTTTTGCTACAACAGGCGGTTTATTTATTACTAATTGCATTTATTATGTGCCGCCTTTCTGTAAAGATAGCGTGCGATTTAAAATATTAGAATAAGCAATGCGACAAAAATATCCTCAGGCGAACTTCAGGAGCTGATGGCACCAGCTGTCCTGGCCCTCCTCACTTGTGAAGCAGACTCTCGCCATCGTTCTGAAAACTCGTATTAAAGTGTTTTTATTTGCATGTAATGCTGTATCTTGAATGCCTGTCTCCTAAGAAGGAAGGCTTGTCTGATAGGTAGCGTTAACATTTCTGTGGAGCCAGATCACTCATGAGAGACTTGGATTGTTATGCAAAAGTCATCTTCTGGGCAAACCAACACTGGTTCCCAGCAACCTACAAAATGGCCGACAAAACTGCTTTCGGGGTAGAAGGCAAGCCCTAGAGACTGACCCCCACAGGGCACCATTGCCTCCTCCAATTCCCCAGCTAGAGAACATGTGCTGTAAAGAGCGCTGCTGCTGCTGAGGTTTACCTGGGGGTTTGTCTTCCACACAGATCCCCTCCTTGCGAACATGTCCCTCTGCACAGACACACCGGTAGCTGCCGTCCGTGTTCTCACAGGCCTCGTTGGCGCCTGTGCATACGGGTTCTTCCATGTCCCCAGCACATTCATCCACATCTGGGAGAAGGGGGCATGGGAGTCACACTAGGTGGTTAGGAACCATTTCCCCACAGAGGGTGGAATAACCTTTCTAGGCCCCAACCCTCCCACCTTATATACAGATAGAGAACATTCTATCACTTGACTGTAGCAAAACCTTCCAGTGATTTCCCAAGAAACAATAAAAATCATCAATTAAAAATAAATACATTTAAAATAATGAAAATTAAAGGAGTAAAAGAAAATTAAGAGTAAATGGGCCTTTTCTGCAGGCTCCCCATTTGTGGAATGCTCTCCCCAGGGAGATTCGGCTAGCGCCGTCATTAATTTAGACAACCAGGCAAAAACAACCAGGTCTTTCGCTGACTGACGTTCAATGCCCTTTTAAATGTGGAAGGGGGGGATTACTGAGTCATCTTTGCTTTTATTTTTATTATGTACAGTGGTCCCTTTATTATGTACAGTGGTACTTAATTTGTTCCAGAGGTCAGTACTTAACCTGAAACTGTTCTTAACCTGAAGCACCACTTTAGCTAATGGGGCCTCCTGCTGCTGCCATGCCGCCGGAGCACGATTTCTGTTCTCATCCTGAAGCAAAGTTCTTAACCTGAAGCACTATTTCTGGGTTAGCGGAGTCTGTAACCTGAAGCGTATGTAACTTGAAGCATATGTAACCTGAGGTAGCACTGTATTTTGTGTTTTTTATATTGTAATTTTATGTAGTGAGCCACCCTGACATCTACGAGCATACAAATTTAATAAATAACAGTAAAACAAAATAAATAAATAAATAAATAAGATTACAGCACATTCACATCCATGTGTCTAGATCCGCTTCCCTGAACAGAAATGTTTTAAGCGGGTGCCTGCCTGGCATCACTAGCCAGTGAGTTCCTAAGTGTACAAAGAAACTGATTGCTGAAAGATGCACAGCGATAAAAGGGACCCAGGATTCCAGAAAGGAAACAGAAAATTGGGGGGGGAGCTCCCAAAGTTACAGCGACAACGGACAGTCAGATGACTGGCAGGAATAGAACAGCAGCCTTAAATGATGCTTCACTGATAGGCCAAACAAAAGGCAGAGCTTTGTCTACTAGCTTTGTCACGCAGGGAAGGGTTAGCTGTGAGATAACCGCTTGAGAGGGCTCACCAAGGCACTTGACACCATCGCGCCGATAACCCTTGTTGCATTTCTTGCAGCGGGAAGGCCCGGCACCCATGCAGCCGATGCAGGCCTTGGCACAATCTGAACAGAAAGGGAAAGGCAGGATTAAAGAGGCAGGTCTGGAAACTGGATGCAGACAAGGAACGCTAAAGTTCTGTTGGTGAAGGTTTCCAAATGGGCTTTGTTCTCAAGCCCTTGCTGCTTATATTTCTCCTCCTCTTCCACCCCAGCAAAAGAGTGATCGGTCCAACCTGGAATATATATTTTTATTTTGTCCAGGAAGGGGGTTGTGGTGGAGGAACAGGGTAAAGGTAAAGGTAAAGGTACCCCTGCCCGTACGGGCCAGTCTTGACAGACTCTGGGGTTGTGCGCCCATCTCACTTAAGAGGCCAGGGGCCAGCGCTGTCCAGAGACACTTCCGGGTCACGTGGCCAGCGTGACATCGCTGCTCTGGCGAGCCAGAGCCACACACGGAAACGCCGTTTACCTTCCCGCTGGTAAGCGGTCCCTATTTATCTACTTGCACCCGGAGGTGCTTTCGAACTGCTAGGTTGGCAGGTGCTGGGACCGAGCAGCGGGAGCGCACCCCGCCGCAGGGATTCGAACCGCCGACCTTTCGATCGGCAAGTCCTAGGCGCTGAGGCTTTAACCCACAGCGCCACCTGTGCTATAAATTATTATGCAGAGCCGAGTCACTTGTCTAAGGGCTGCACACTTTTAAGGCTCGGGGGCTCTTACCTCGGCACTCGTAGGACCCCTCGGTGTTGACGCAAAACTGGTTGGCCCGGCAGTGCGCCATGTCTGTGCCACATTCATCTATGTCTGTGTGGGACAAAGAGAGACCTGTCAACCCTGGGCTCACGCAGAGCAGTTCCTGTTCTCTCCCCATGTGGGAATCATCTTCCTTTGCCCCCCCCAATAATCAGCACCACCCTGCAAGGTAAAGGTAAAGGGACCCCTGACCGTTAGGTCCAGTTGCGGACGACTCTGGGGTTGTGGCGTACATCTCGCTTTATTGGCCGAGGGAGCCAGTGAACAGCTTCCAGGTCATGTGGCGAACCAGAGCAGTGCACAGAAACGCCGTTTACCTTCCCGCCGGAGCGGTACCTATTTATCTACTTGCACTTTGATGTGCTTTCGAACTGCTAGGTGGGCAGGAGCAGGGACTGAGCAACAGGAGCTCACCCTGTCGCAGGGATTCGAACCGCCAACCTTCCGATCGGCGAGTCCTAGGCACTGTGGTTTAACCCACAGCGCCACCCGTGTCCCTGCAAGGTACCTATATCCAAAATACACAGTACCTCAAATCCTTTTTCACCGGTTGCTAAGCAACCATGGATTCTTTCTGGCCTAGTCCCACAAACTCACCAATGCACCTTCGGTCATGAAGCATCCAGCCCCTCTTGCAGCGCAGGCAGCTTGAATCTTCGGGGCCTGAACAGCGTCCGCAGGCCCGGTAGCACTCTGAGAGGGGAAGAGAGCCTAGTGTGTAGGGGGGAAGAGCAAAAAGCTCCCCATCTTTCCAAGCCCAGGCTAGAGTAATAGCTCACAAAGGACTGATACAAACTACGGAAGGGAGGGAGGGATACGTAAGGAAGGGAGACATTGCTCCCCAGCATAGGGGACCTACACAGCACTTCAACACCCTCAGGCCTAAGGTGATAAGGGAAGGAAGAAGAGGAGGAGGTAAACAGGAAACGCAGGCACCACTCAACCCGATACAGTGGTGAGGAACGTAAAATCATGTTGGAAATGTAAAGAGACTGAAGGTACATTCTTTCACCTTTGGTGGACATGCCCAAGGATTAAGGCTTTCTGGGAAATGATTTATAATGAAATGAAAAAGGTATTTAAATATACCTTCTTGAAGAAACCAGAGGCCTTTCTCCTAGGCATGGTTGGCCAATTGGTGTCAAAGAAGGACAGAACTTTTTTTATGTATGCGACAACAGCAGCAAGAATACTTATCGCAAAATATTGGAAGACACAAGATCTACCCACTCTGGAAGAATGGCAGATGAAGATGATGGACTATATGGGACTGGCAGAAATGACTGGCAGAATCCGAGACCAGGGAAAAGAGTCGGCGGAAGAAGATTGGAAGAAGTTTAAAAACTATTTGCAGAAATATTGTAAAATTAATGAATGTTAGAATGATGTTGGACAGAAATTAAATGGTTCCCAGCTGTAACGTTTCAGAGATATGAAAAATAAGGTTAGAAATAAGTAAAAACTAATGGCGAGGATTTGCTGAACGAACATTTTCAATTGGAATACAAGAAAGGGCGGTATGAGGAGGTCTGGAAAATAAGTTAAAAGAAAATAAGTAACAGAAATTCTATGTGTTTTTCTCTCTTTTTTTTTTGGTTGTCTTTATTTTTGTATTTTTGTTGTTTTTTCTTTTTGGTTTTTTCATTGTATTATTTCTGAAAACTTTAATAAATATTCTATATATTAAAAAAAAGGAACGTAAAATCATGTCTGTGACACTTCCGCTTTTGAGGAAGGGCAGTAGCTCAGTGGTAAAGCCATCTGCCTGCGATGCAGAAGGCCCCAGGTTCCATCCCAGGCATGGTTGTCTACCTGCAACCTCAGGGAGCTGCTGCCAACCAGTGTAGACAATACTGAGGCACATGGTCCATTGGTCTGACTTTGTATAAAGGCAGCTTGCTATGTGTTTCACTTAATTCAGCCCAGGTTGAAAATATTCCATCGGTAAGAGTGTCGACCGTACCTACAGACAGAGCCAGTGTTTAGCCGATTAAAACCAGTTTTAGGAAACAGGGCTCAAGGAGGCCAGGTGGTACGGTGGTAACAAGGATTCAGCCCCAGCCTCAAGGGCTCAGGTTTAACATCTGGCTCATTCACCTAAAAAGATCAAATGGGGGAAAGATACCTCTCTGCCTCAAGCTCTGGAGAGTCCTGCCAGACAGATTAGACAGTACCCCAGATGTTGGACTACAACTCCCATGATTCTTGACTATTGATTGTTGCTGGCTAAGGCTGATGGGAGTTGTAGTTCGGCAACATCTGGAGGATGCCACGTTGGCTACCCCTGGGCTAGATAAACGGACAGTCTGACCTGGAATGAAGCAGACTCCTGTGTTCCTAAATATTCTTTTAGTAATACATGCTAATAGTGACGCTAAGCAATAAATATAACTATTATTACACGCTTTATTGGCCGAGGGAGCCGGCGTACAGCTTCCGGGTCATGCGGCCAGCATGACTAAGCCACTTCTGGCGAACCAGAGCAGCGCACGGAAACGCCGTTTACCTTCCCGCTGGAGTGGTACCTATTTATCTACTTGCACTTTGACGTGCTTTCGAACTGCTAGGTTGGCAGGAGCAGGGACCGAGCAACAGGAGCTCACCCCGTTGCTGGGATTCGAACCGCCGACCTTCTGATTGGCAAGTCCTAGGCTCTGTGGTTTAACCCACAGCGCCACCCGCGTCCCTGATAGATGGAGGTTTATACGTCCCTGATACAATGAGGTTTATACGTTTCATTTGATGGAATATTGTGGAGATTTCCAGAACCCCATTGCACCACAGACAGGGGAAAGCTCAGGAACAGTGTGGTTGTCAGTATTCAAGGGAAACAAGAAAGAAAGGGGATGGCAGGAAGGGAAGTCACTAACCAGCACTAGCCAGCACGGGCAGCAGAGCTTACATCTCCAGACCCTGCCCCCAGTCTAGCAAAGCATGGGCACTCTACATACCCGCACATACCAGGTGGCTGTCATTGCGAGAAGCTTCGTAGTAGCCATCTCCACATTCGGAACAGAAGGGGCCACCGTAACCCATCTGGCACATGCACAGGCCGGTGCCCCTGCGTGTGCCATCACCGTCGCACTGCCCATACCCGCTGCAAGGCTTCTGGGCACCCCCAGGGCAAGCTGTGGAGAGATGTGAGTAAATGCTGGGGTTCAGCAGTCGCTTGACCTTAAATGGCAATGCACAGACCACCCGATTCAACACACGACCCCATTCGATATGCATTTACTCTGGAACAGTAACAATTCTGTATCTGTCTCACTCTGTTCAAAGGCCCCAGCTGCCCACATACTCCACCACTTCAATTTGGCCAATTTCCCTTAGAATCTTGGAACTGTAGAGTCAGAAAGGACCATTAGGGTCATTAAGTACAGTGAAGGAATCCTTTGCCCAATGGGGGACTTGAACCCACAGCCCTGAGATTGAGTCTCGTGCTCTACCAACTGAGCTATCCCTCAGTCCCAAGACGTGGACAACATGATTAACAATCGCTGGATTCCATCAACCAGCCACACTTTCTGGGGGGCTGATAATCCTAAATGCACCTAGTTCAGTGATGGCAAACCTTTTCGAGACAGAGTGCCCAAACTGCAACCCAAAAGCCACTTATTTATTGCAAAGTGCCAAGACGGCAATTTAACCTGTATATTTCATTTTTCCTGTGTGTTTCACGTTTCTTCTTCGTGACTGCTGTTGTAATAAATAATCCTTCATAAAAGTTATTGCACTACATTCTTCATCAAATTACAGTGGGACCTCAGGTTACAAACACTTTAGGTTACAGACTCTGCTAACCCAGAAATAGTACCTCGGGTTAAGAATTTTGCTTCAGGATGAGAACAGAAATCGTGCTCTGGTGGCGCGGTGGCAGCGGGAGGCCCCATTAGCTAAAGTGGTGCTTCAGGTTAAGAACAGTTTCAGGTTAAGAACGGACCTCTGGAACGAATTAAGTACTTAACCCAAGGTACCAATGTATATTTCCATTGATATATAATTTTACGGCATAACTCAGCTGAGCTGCCTGATCCCGCTCCTACTTGCGTGCAAGTAGGAGTGGAGTGCCTGGCTGCCTTCAGGTGGTGCAGAGGCTCTCAGATGCAGCTTCCGGGTTGCCTCCACCTTCCCCAACCCCAGCAACTATTCAGCCTGGCTGCCTTCATGGGGTTGCAGGGGATCTGATGCAGAGGTGGGGGCCCCTTTAAACTTCTCCCTTGAGGGGACTGCAGCCACGACCCCCTCAATGGAAAGTGTGACGGAGCCTGCACTTCCCCAGCTGAGCAGCCCTGATCCAGCTCCTGTTTGTGTGCAAGCAGCAATGCTGCCTAGCGGAGCTACCCAATCCTACTCCTACTTGCCTGCAAGCAGGAGTGGAGGCGGGGATCTCTCAGAAGTGGAGCAGGCTGGGGGGGGGAGTGACATCCCTTGCCTGCTCGCTACGGTACCAGGGCTGCAGGCTTTGGATGTGTGTGAGCCTTCTTCCTCCTCCTCTCCCACCCCCAGCACAGAAGCTATGGCCCTGCTGGGGCGACGGCATGTGCCCACAGAGAGGGTTCTGAGTGTTAGAATTCCTGCTCCATGATTGCAGTCATGGGATTGTTGTCTATCACATGACGGTATATGTTTTGACTCCACAAAGTGGGAAGTGATGAAGGCAGGATGTTTGTGTTACTGTGTTCCATGAAGTGGGACTGTTGTCCTTTGTTCTTTTTTTCTCTTTGCTGTCTGATGCTAGAGAGAGGGGGAGCCATGTTGCAGTGCTCCGTGTGTGTTTATATGTAAATAAAGTAGATCAGCCAAAATGCTGAGGTCTGTCACGCAAGCTGCGAAGACTCTGCGGATCCCTAAGTGTGCTGATGTCTATTGGCATTGGTCGCTGTGATGTTTGGGCTGAAGAAAGCTTTTGAAGCTCCCTAACGAACGACCAGGAGGGAGAGAACATGCCTGTCGGGCATGTGTCTCTACCAGGGTCCTACTCGAGTGTAGGATGAGCTCCTAACACTGAGTGCCTTCTCTGGCATGCGTGCCACAGGTTCGCCACCACTGACCTAGCTTTTTAGGAAAAACAAGTCTCTCCCTCCCCGCTTTCCCATCCATCAGTCTTTCACAATAAAGTACCTCGGGACAAGTCCTCTTTGGCTATGGAGGGCTGATTTGGAAAGAAGCCACTCCCAGCAAACCAGCCAAAGAAATATCCCACAGCGCAAACGAGTGTCTTTGAGGGACCCCCAATAGGGAACTGAGGCATCCAGCATATAAACTCAGAGGTCACACCTACTCCATACATTGAAAGCACTATTGCACCACTTGATGGAGAATCCTGGGAACTGTAGTTTGTTAACGGTGCTGGGAGTCGTAGCTCTGTGATATCAGCACCTGGACCAAACTACAGTTCCCAGGGCTGTAAAAAGACTAATTGTAAGGTAAAGGTAAAGGTACCCCTGCCCGTACGGGCCAGTCGTGACCGACTCTAGGGTTGCGCGCCCATCTCGCTTGAGAGGCCGGGGGCCAGCGCTGTCCGAAGACACTTCCGGGTCACGTGGCCAGCGTGACAAAGCTGCTGTGGCGAGCCAGCACCAGCGCAGCGCATGGAAATGCCGTTTACCTTCCCGCTATAAAGCGGTACCTATTTATCTACTTGCACTTAAGGGTGCTTTCGAACTGCTAGGTGGGTAGGAGCTGGGACCGAACGACGGGAGCTCACCCCACCGCGGGGATTCGAACCGCCGACCATACGATCGGCAAGTCCTAGGCGCTGAGGTTTTACCCACAGCGCCAACCGCGTAAAAAGACTGATTGTAAATGACTGCAAAAGTGGTATCAGAGTGAGTTTGAGGTACAGGGCACTGATCACTCATCATCGCAACAACACAGGAAGCCACACAGCACCACTTACTGTGGCAGTCAGGGCCGTAAGTGCCGGGAGGGCAGCAGAGTTTCAGCGCATCCATGCAGAGCCACTGGAAAAAGTCAGGGTGCTGTCGCTGCCTGGGGAAAAGAGAGCCTCTGTTACTGCCCCGGTCCCATGCTGGGACTTATTTATACCACAGGCCCTGCACAGCTCTTCCATTGCGCTCGCGAATGGAGCAGCCAGAAATAGGCAGGAAAGACCCCCTCGGAAGAGATGTTCTATCAGGCAAGGATAGAGACACCTGTGGCCTTCCTGTTGTTGCTGGACTCCAACTCCCATCAGGCCCAGTCAACAGGGAGGGATGATGGGAGCTGTAGTTCAACCACAGCTGGGGGGCCACACATTCCCCATCCCTGGCCTATAGCTACAAACATACTGAGCACGGAACCAGAAGCAGGTCCTGGGATGCGTAAGGAAGCATTCCATGATGGAAACTCTTGCTCTTTCCCACTCACTCATGGAACCACCAACGCTCCACATGGTCTTCTCCCTGCTCCAACAGCTGGTGGCATGCAAAGTCTGATGTGGCGCACACACCCTCCAAGACTTCCAGCAGGCGGGTCTCACTGAAAGGAGGGAAAGAGGCCGGGTGAACATCAAGGCAGCTGGGAAAACCTAAGCAGTCCCTCCACCAGCGTTACAAAGTCTGCCCTCTCTGCTTCCCTGCTAACCAGTCTACTGCCCAATCAACCATTTGTAAACCTCTGTCCCTCTTTTGACCAGCAAAGTCTGGCTGGCCCTATCTTCTTCTCAAAACTCCACCAGGAGAGCTTGCGTTTACTCTCCTCAAGCAGCCAGTCCCTAAGGAGTTCCCTTTTGCCCCCCTGAGTAAAGTCAGGAGGTGGCAATATGGCCGACAAGCCACCCTGGGGAGCTCGGGGGCGACAGCTGCGCTATCATGGAATAAACAGGCAAGATGTTTGTCAGGGCTGACAACATTTCCTTCTCTAATCTGTATAATCCTGAGGGCTAGTAACTTGCTTTTAACAATCAAGAACATCAGTTTCAGCCGGAGTTTTCCGTCCTCCGCTCAATTCTGCAGCAGAGGTCGCAGACTACATTTAATGGCGCCATCTTGGCCATGCTGATTTTTCGGAGCTCTTTCATGATCAGGATTATTAGTGAAGGTTTGCCATCCCCACCCCACCCCTCCCATCAAGGCAGCAGCATCTCACCAAGGGCCTGGCCCAGCCCAGACCTCAGGTCACCTGTTTGCATATTTTGCAAGCTTCTCTTCTTCCCAGGCTGTGTTCCCGCCCCCGAAGTTCTCTCGCTGTGTCCGCTCCAGACCCTGGGAAAGCAGAAGGCTCACAGCAATCCCAAAACTAATTTTCTTGTCTCCCCTTCCCCCAGCAACCCTGAGCGCAGAAACCCTTTCACCCCACAACCTGCATGCAGCAACCCACAAATCCTCGATCTTTAAAACACAGGCTCACCAAATCCCTCTGCTTGAACCCCCACCCCCTATCTCTGTCTGTCTGTCTTTTTTTCTTGCTCCAGTCCTAGCCCTCCTAGGAGACAGGAGCCCAGGGGCTGGGCTAGAGACCGCGTAGCATCCCATCTCAAAATGCTTGCAAGTCCCTACTTTGTGCAAGAGCCGTCACACACCAAACCGAAATGCTCTTTCAAGCCTCCCACCTTATTGAAGTTGCTGGCCAGGTCGCGGCATGTCTTGCAGGGCTCTTGCTGAGAAGGGCTCCCACTTCGAACCCTGAGGAGCAGCAAGAGAAGCGGGAGCCAAGCAGACGCCATCTTCTTCCAGGGCAAAGCCATCTTCAGGAGGGCAGGGACCAGGCTGCAAGAAAGAAGGAGGAGCCTTCAAGTGGGTGGTCCTGTTGGAAAAGCTTGCAAATCTCACCGGCAATGCCAGGATGTGAAATCTCCACCCGCCCCCTTCCTGCGATAGAAGCTGATTATTCTGATTTTTTATTTCTTTTTCAATATTTACCCTCTGCAGTGAATTACTAACACTGAACATTCGTTGCTTTTTCTTCAGCGGTGGAGTTGAGCTGCAAAAGCACCATACATTTAAACTCGCCCAAGAATCCTGGGAATAGTTTAAGGGCGCTGGGAACCATAGTGCCATGAGGGGGGTAAACTACAGTTCCCAAGGCTCTAGGGGGAAAGTCATGCATACAAATACTTAACTAACTGAGGTTCTACCTCCCCCAACATAAAGCCTGCCCTCCCACCATTAATCCTGGCTACGCTCATGAAGTCATCTGCTTTAAATGAATGGCGTGCATGCCATTAGATGGGTTGCTTGCTGGCTCTTGGTTCCTGGAAGCCTTCAGCTAGACTTTGGAGTGCCCTAGCTTTGGATCCCCTTCATTGGGGCCAGGACAAGACGAGCCACAAGATCCCCTCCAACTCTCAGGATTTTATGGGTTGAGGCCTACCCAGAAACTGCGTTACGATTCAGGAAGCTTGCCGAATGGCACACAATGCATCTGGGCTGCCTGGCTAGGCCTTTCTCTGTAGCAGCCAGCGCAGTCCACTAGTTGCAGAAACCTGTCTTTGCCACCTGTCTGAGAGGCCTTCACAAAATTGGGGGCTGGGAGGGGAGGAGAGGGGCTGTCAAGCACCAGGAAGACCACCGTACGTGGCAGCCATCTTGCCGTCTCGCAAGCTGAGCAGGCATGTTGTGTAGTGAGGAAAAAGCGCCTCTCCAGGCTAGTTGTTGCAGAGGAGAGCAGGCCCCCAGCCAGCACCGGATATTGCAAATTCAGATCCCAGGGACTGACGCCAGCTTCCAAAGCTGTTTCCAGGATGCGAGCGAAGGAATCTCTGCCTAAAAATAAAGGCCTGAAATGGATCCTCGTAGCTGTCAAAGTGCTCTCACTGCTAAATAAAGCCAGGAGGAGGAGGGTGCGATTATTCCCCCCTGCAGCGCTGGTAGATCCCAGCCTAGAGCTCAGGATACGAAAAATGGCAAGCTACAGGCTTGTGGGATCTACTCTCTGCCCCCTGGAATTATGGGATTCAATGCTATGCCAACTCGGAATACAGCCACTGAAGTTAATGGGCACAGCGAACTTAGGTTCATTCATTACAGCCCTTATGATGTCAACAGTTGGTTAAAGCGTGGTGCTGATAATGCCAGGTTGCAGGTTCGAATAGGACAGCTGCATTTCCCTGCATTGCAAGGGGTTGGACTAGATGGTGCTTAGAGTCCCAACTCTACAATTCTATGATTTCTATGAATTGGAACGAGATACAAAATAGTGGGCCCAGGGTGCACATATGGAGGACAATGGTCCTTCATTGTTAAATTGCTCTAGGCAGGAGAGAAGAATCAGGGTTAGGCCTTTCCCAATATGATGCTTTCCACGTGCGCTTGGACTCCAAATCTCATCTACCCTGACAGCTGGCCATGAAGCCTGGACTGGTGGAAGTTGGAATCCAAAACATATGTAGGCTTGAAATCACGAAATAACATTTTATCTGCTTTCAAGAGCCTTACTCTGGCCAGGGGCCTGAACATTTTTACCTCAGGGAGTTTCACGGTACAGAACCTGATGCTCTTAGAGGAACAAATGGTCCGCTCTACATTTATTTTTATTTATTAAATTTATTGGTCACTATTTTAAAAACCAAGGTAACTCAAAGTGACTTACCATAAATAATCAAACAATTACACACATTGAAACTGGCATAAAAGCGAAAATGGGAGAGAAATAAAAAAAGACAATCCTATTTTAGGTGGCCGCAGATAAGATTAAGAGCCTGGCAAAAAATGATTATTTTTTTTACCTGGCAGCTGGCACTATGTAATGAGGGTGCCAGATGAGCCACCCTGGGGAGAGCATTCTGCAATCAGGGAGCCACCACTGAAAAGGCCTGTTCTCATGTTGCCACCCTCCAGGCACATGAAAAGGGGCCTCAGATGGTGATCAATAGTAAAGATTTTCTAAATGAAATAAATCCTGGGCAACAGGCCACTGTTAACTGCTTCTCCCCAAGCATCATTTGAATTCCAAGCTAATAACAAGGAGCAAAACTGTGGATTGTGCTTCAACCCTGTTTTTTGGGAATCTGAGCATTCCTGCGGTGGGAGCTAGATCAGGAGTTTTGTTATCCCTTGCTACATGTGCATCATCTCAAGCCCTCTCAGGGAAGATAGAAATGTATTATTATTATTATTATTATTATTATTATTATTATTATTATTATTATTATTACCCACCCTAAGGTCCCAGGGCAGGTAGTTCTGCATAACTATACAGTTATTAGCATACAAAACTCAGCCCTCCAGATATTTTTGGCCTACAACTCTCATGATCCCTAGCAGGACCAGTGGTCAGGGATGATGGGAATTGTAGTCTCAAAACATCTGGAGGGCCGAGTTTGAGGAAGCCTGAAATAAAAGAACCAATTCACATAGCATTTTAAAACACACCCACACACAGAAGCCTTCAAGCCTCTGCCCATCAACTTCCTATCTATAGAGCAGGGGTAATCAACGTGGTGCCCTCTGGATGCTGTTGGGACTACAGTTCCCATGAGTCAGAGAGGCGTTGTGGTTAAGTCTAGGACCTGGGAAACCAGGATTCAAATCTCCACTTGGCCATGAAGCTCACTGGGTGACCTTGGGCTCACTCTCAACCTAACCTACCTCCTGGGGTATACAACAAATAGGCCAGCATGGCTAATGGTGAAGGATGATGGGAGCTGTAGTCTAGCCGCAACTGGAGGGCATCACATTGCTATAGAACAGAAGGGAAAACCCAGGAGTGCCCAGACCACATTTGATGGAGAAATCAGCCCCAGTCTGGCGACCCATAGATCCTGGGTGGAGCAACCTATTAAGAGTGAACTCCATCTTGCAGCCTGCTAATCCTCACACTGCACAACCATTATTTGGGATTAATTTATGCAGAATGAAAACCATAACCCGCTAGGCTTCGCAGTTTACAGAAGCGAGTTAGAACAGCCATTCACCTGACATAGGAGCCAACTCCTAGGGGCCGGGCCCCCCACAAAGTTGGTGGGCATTCCCATTCAAATAGTGGGTGGGTGTCTATGTGTCTGTGTACTGTATCATGTGATCGATTATGCAGGGAGGGGTTTACCTGGCCCCCCACAATTTATTTATTTTTCCAAGTTGGCACCCCTGGCACCCGATTTCCGCCATCCTGACTGAATGCCCAACGCCTGGTTTGAATTTAGCAAAATCCTGCCATTCATCGCGTGCGGCACTTCTGCACGCAGGGCAATCTGTCGCGCGCTTGCTGGGGAGCAAGTCCGCAATAAATGGGATTTATTTGCAAAAACAAGCACCGGCCGCACCTAACCGGGGATCGCAATTTATGGAGGGAGCAGCATGGGACCCTGGCTAGGCCTGTGGGCCGGACCCACCCACGAAGGCCCTGGAGAGAGAGACGATGGCTCTGACCTCTCCTGCAGGCGACGGTGCGCCCTAAGGCGGAGAGGAGAGGCTGCAGACGGACCGGAGGGTGGGGGAAGCGCGCGATGCCCACCCATTCTCCACTCCCCGCGGGGGGGAAAGGACCTGTTTGTTCCGATCTCCCCCACCCGCGTCCGGGGCACCTACCTTCCCTCGCCCCCGCTCGCCCTCCTGGGGAGCCTGCGCGGGCCGGCAGGGGCGAGGCCGGCGGGGAGCAGCGCCCACTTTTGCGCACGGGGCTGCTTGCTGCAACCGAGGCTAGGAGCGGGGAAGTACACCTCCGCCTGCCCAATGGACCTCGGTCAGCTGGCCGGGACCGCCTCTCCGCCAATGGCATCGGGACGTGTGCGGTTACATCATCCCGATCTCCTCGCGAGTTGCCAATCGGCGAGCTCCGTCTCCGCCGCCCCGCCGAGGAGCACCTGTCAGGGCGCGTAAAGGCGCAGCTCGGCCCCAGGATGCGGCTCCGAGGAGGGGCGAGAGGCTGGGCTGCAAACGGCGGAGCGCTGCGCCTCTGCAGCAGAATAGCAGAAGGGAAGGTGCTGCTGCTGCGCAGCGTGGCCCAGTTGTTGTTTCTCCACAGCAGATCTCAGGCGGTCCTGGACGAGACCAGATCCCATCCTCTGTCTAACCTCCGGCGTAAAATGTCTGACAAACGGACGGGATATCCGTGGCGGGTGTGTGTGTGTGTGTGTGTGCGGGGAGACGAGTTTTCTGATAAAACCCGTGACTTCGTGCACACCATAATAATAATAATAATAATAATAATAATAATAATAATAATAATAATAAATTTAATTTATATCCCGCCCTCCCTAGCCGAAGCCGGGCTCAGGGCAGCTAACAACACTAAAATAGTGCAACATTCTAAGAACATTATAAAAATTAATTAAAATCAAAATTGATGGCAACCATACTAAGGTTCTGTAAAGATTGCCAAAGGAGGGAGTCAGGCTGCGCCCTGACCAAAGGCCTGGTGGAACAGCTCTGTCTTGCAGGCCCTGCGGAAAGATGTCAAGTCCTGCAGGGCCCTTGTCTCTTGTGACAGAGCGTTCCACTAGGTTGGAGCCACAACCGAAAAAGCCCTGGCTCTAGTTGAGGCCAGCCTAACCTCTCTGTGGCCTGGGACCTTCAAGATGTTTTTATTTGAAGACCGTAAGTTCCTCTGTGGGGCATACCAGGAGAGGCGGTCCCGTAGGTACAAGGGTCCTAGGCCGTATAGGGCTTTGAAGGTTAAAACCAGCACCTTAAACCTGATCCTGTACTCCACCGGGAGCCAGTGCAGCTGGTATAGCGCCGGATGAATGTGATCTCGCAGCGAAGACCCCGTAAGGAGTCTCGCCGCAGCATTCTGCACCCGCTGGAGTTTCTGGGTCAGTTTCAAGGGCAGCCCCACGTAGAGCAAGTTACAATAATCCAGTCTGGAGGTGACCGTCGCGTGGATCACAGTGGCTAGGTCAGGGCGAGAGAGCATATTGAAAGCATATTCCCCCACCCCAGAGAATCCTGGGAAGTGTAGCTTAAAGGTGCTGCGAATTGTAGCACCAAGAGGCGTATACTAAGGTTCCTGGGTTTTGGGGGGTACACGCACAGTGTATGCAGCCTTAGTATTTTGAGCCCCAAAGACCACTAGGGAATTCCCCTAAACACATTCCTCAATAGACCTTTGCCGCATTTAACGACAGGTGTTTCTATAATATTTTATATACAGTGGTACCTTGGGTTACATACGCTTCAGGTTACAGACTCCGCTAACCCAGAAATATTACCTCAGGTTAAGAACTTTTGCTTCAGGATTAGAACAGAAATTGTGCTCTGGTGACGTGGCAGCAGCAGGAGGCCCCATTAGCTAAAGTGGTGCTTCAGGTTAAGAACAGTTTCAGGTTAAGAACGGACCTCCGGAACGAATTAAGTACTTAACCCAAGGTACCACTGTACAGCCAACAGTGCTTTGTGATATTGCCAAATCTTGCAACTGTGAAAACATAGACAGGTCAAGGCAGGATGGAGGGGAGATGAGTTTCCTTGTGAAATCAGAATTTAAGTTTCAGTGCTGGAAAACACTTTGTTACAGTGTGATGGGTATTTTAGGGAAGTGAGTTTGTTGTGCCACCCAGTAAACTATAATTACGCAACCTGAAAGCACCCCCCGGTCAGCCACTGTGGGGAAGAGGACACTAAACTAGGTGGACCTGTTGTCTTGTCAAACAGGTGTTGTGTTCTGCAGGGCAGCAAGGCAAGGCCTAACCGGGGTGTGAAACAATGCAAATTGGACAAGGTTCAGATGGGATGCTAGACAGGGCTCTGGAGAACATAGAATTCTGAAGCTGCATTATTAAATCACCAGTTTATTGACTCAACAACGCCAGATGTGGGGGAGCCCAGAAGAGTCCCATAGTGCCGGCCACCCCCCAAAAGAACTGGCAAGATCCAGTTTGCATGCTCTAGCCCTTCCAGTAACCTGAGCCCGGAAGCTGCCTGCTACTTCCACTCTAGTTTGGAAGCAGGTCAAAAAGATATTTGCATGCAATTATGACTACAACATATAGCATGTTTCCTTGTGATTAATTTGCTCACTGTGCCAGCAGCTGCTCAAAAGAAATAGAGGAAGATAGGAGAAGGAGAAGGAGAGTAGTTTGGATTTGATATCCCGCTTTATCACTACCCGAAGGAGTCTCAGAGCGGCTAACATTCTCCTTTCCCTTCCTCCCCCACAACAAACACTCTGTGAGGTGAGTGAGGCCGAGAGACTTCAGAGACGTGTGACCAGAAGTGGAAGAAGACATGGATGATAGGCCATTTATTTATTTAGTTTAAAAAGTAATATCCAACCTATTTTTCAGAAGATCAAGGTGGCTTTTTTAAAAACAACAACAACAATAAAAAACAACCACAAAAACAACCCCACAGTTCAAACATGGTCTGTTTCCTGAAGGACAAAGCCCCAGCTTGGTGCCTGATATATATTTGAGGGCTATTATTATTTGAATTTGAATTTGAATTTGTATGCCACCTTTCATCCAAAGATCCTGGGGCGGTTCACAACAGAAAAATACAAATGAGAACACAAAATACATACTAAAACAAAAGCAAACCACCTCACCAAGACATTTAAAAAGTCATAGATTGTTAATCAGCCCAAGGCCTGGTTATGGAGAAATGTTCTCGCCTGGTGCCTAAAGATATGTAGTGAAGGCTCCTGGCGAATCTCCCTGGGGAAAGCATTCCACAAACGAGGAGCCATCACGGAAAAGGCCTCTTCTCGTGTTGCCACCTTCCAGACCAAAGAAGGGCCTCAGATTATAATCGCTGGGGCTGGATTGGTTCATATGAAGAGAGGTGGTCCAGTATTTTGATGCAATTGCCTTTCAAAAATAATTGCAAATGTAATTTTATATGGACTACAACTCCTATCAGCTCTAGCCAGCATGGCCAGTGGTCAGGGATTATGGGAGTTGGATTCCAACATCTGGAGGGTAGCAGGTTGAGGAAAGCTACCCTAGAGAATGAAATATACTTCCCCCTCCCCCCCCAAAAAAGAAGATAATATTGCTTAAATAGATATCCCACAACTGAGAAACTGCAGTGGAAAGTCTTGCCTTAACGTGTTTACGTTCCACTCCTTGGCTCAGATAAAATGCATACTGGTAGGGATTAGAGAAAAGCTTAGGGTTTTTCTAGATGCTGTTCCCTAAAAAAGACCCTCCCACTTTTAAAAAAAACATCCTTCTCATCGTATTGAGTAAAGCTCAGCAGCTATCTCACCATTAAGTCCAGTTAGGAATCTTAAGGACAAGTCATGCTGAATTGGGCTAGGGGCCAAATATGGGTTTTGTTTTCTTATTTTGCATTTCTCTGTTGTGAACTGCCCTGGGGTGAAGGGTGATGCACAAATCTAATAAATAATAAATATAAAAATCTTCTGTTTCCAGAAGCAACCAGCCAATCAGATGCCTCTCAAGCAAGAATGGGGAATGTTAGACTTTGACTTCCATCAGCCTCAGCCAGATTGGCCAATGGTCAGAGAAGATGGGAGGCTAACAACACCTGGAGGCTCCCAGCTCCCCCTACTCTATGGGTTCCTAACCAGAGCATGAAAGCAACAGGCACCCATGTTGGTTGCCCTTCGTATACGGTACTTGATGGTATACTGCTCCCTGCCCGTGTAGATGGGATTCCTCTGTTCTTGAAAGCATGGTAAATATTCAGTAGTTGCACACTTGGTAGCAAAATGTCAGGATCTTTCCAAACAAGCTAATACACACACATCTTGCACTCCACAGGGATACACCTATCCACTTCACTGCTGTGCCCAAATGCATCCGTTCACATGGTCCAGCTATCCTGTGCCATCACGGCTACTGGGAGCAGGCTGGCCAGTGATGGATCAACACGGAGCCTTCATGTCCATGCATTCCGCTTAACTTCCTGGAACCACACAGGGCCCCCAACGTAGCCAACTTCTGAAAGCTTTTCCTCTCAGGACTCTACGGAAGGGTGAATGCTGGCCCCCATCAGCTGTGTGTCGTCAGACTGGGGAGGCAGCAGTGGTGGATAACGCCAGCTTGGCTCCTTTTCCCGGCAGTCCCGCACCGCATCCTCCAGACTCTTGCTGATCCACACCGCGTGTCTCCTGAGGCTGTTCCTCTTCTCCTGGCCCACACCGGGGCCAGCCAGCGCTAGCAGGAAGCTGAAGAGCTGCGACGGCAGAGAGTAGACAGGCGCCGAACGGAAAAGCACGGGGATCTGGTCTGCAGGGAAGAGCTCCTCAAAGCAGGCGACCATATACCGGTCCCTGGATTTCCCAGCCAGGAAGTCTGGCAGGATGCAGTTCAGAGAGGCCAAAAAAGTGCTGTCAGGCTTGGCGGCCGGCAGCCTGTCTTGATGCTCCCAACCCAGCCACTCTGAGCAAGCAGCTCTGGCGCCGCGGGAAAAAAGCAGCACCACGGCTCCGCCATCTTGCAGGACCCGGTGCCGCTGAGCATGGAGCCACTGCATGGGCCCCAGGGATCTCAGCTCCCCACGGCTCCACAGCTCCAGGGATACAGTCAGCTGCAGCCGGGCCAGTGCGCCAGCCAGGGTGCCCACCAGGCGCTCAAAGCTGGCGTGGTCGGGAGAGTAGAGAACGAGGATGTGCTGTCCCCGAAGCGCTCCTGGCAGAGAAGAAAGAGAGAGGGCGTTTGTCCATGGCTTGGTGTTCTGTAGATAATGATCAGCCACTCGTGCACCTTGCCATTCCAAAGCTCAGTATGTCCAAGGCCAAACTTCTCATCCTAACTCTCAAGCAATCGTCAAACGCTCTCTTTTTCTATTGGAGAATGCGGCTCTCCAGAACTCTTATCTATGGCCCTCGGGACTCTCCTCTCTCTGGCCCTACCATGAGCCTTCCTGGAATTCTATTGGGTGTTCCCACTACAAATATTAATTAACAGTGGTGCATCGGGTTACATACTCTTCAGGTTACATATGCTTCGGGTTACATACTCCGCTAACCCAGAAATTTGGACCTCCGGAACGAATTAAGTACTTAACCCGAGATACCACTGTACTTAGTAAATTGCACAACCACTTATCACTGCTCTCGTGAAGGGTCACTGGGCTGACTCTGCAAACATAACAGCTCTAGGTGAATTGTTGCAGGCTGCACCTTTCGCATTTAATTACCATTCAACAAAACTTTGAACTATTGTTTCTTTCCTTCTCTACCCATATGTGATAACACCAGCTGAGAATAACACTTTGTGCATCTGACAAAGTGGACTCTAATCCATGAAAGCTGACGCCAAACTGTATTTGCTAGTCTTTACATGCTACGAAACCCTTTGTTGTCTTACCTCCAGAACTGTAATCTTCTTTCAGGATCCTGAGCCATCCTGTGGGGGGGAGGGGAGGGATGTCAGAGAGAGCTCTTTAATCAAGAGGACAGGGAGGCATGAAAAGAAAACACCCTGCTGGAAGGCAACTCTGAGTCATGACATGCCACAGAAAGAAACAGAGTGAAGGGGCGACATAAACTGGTAGCATTTTACGCTGTAAGAATGCGTAAGACCACCCTTAGGTTGTCTTAGCTTTTGAATGCTTTCTTCCATAAATGACACTGCTATGCTACAGGAGGGGTCAGAAGAGGGCGCTCTCTCCCCAGCTGATCGCAAGGCAGCAGGGAAGTGCTGAAGAAAGCACAGCCTTAGAAGGTTGGAGAAATCAGGGGTGGGGGAGAAATTTGGCTCCATTCGCATGAGAACCAAAACATCGCTATTCTTCAAAACTCACACTTCTCTGAATTTTATGGTTCATTCTAGTAGAGAAGAAGAGGAGTTTGGATTTGATATTCTGCTTTATCACTACCCTTTATCACAGCGCGGGTGGCGCTGTGGGTTAAACCACTGAGCCTAGGGCTTGCCGATCAGAAGGTCGACGGTTCAAATCCCCGCAACGAGGTGAGCTCCCGTTGCTCAGTCCCTGCTCCTGCCAACCTAGCAGTTCGAAAGCACGTCAAAGTGCAAGTAGATAAATAGGTACCGCTCTGGCGGGAAGGTAAACAGCATTTCCATGCGCTGCTCTGATTCGCCAGAAGCGGCTTAGTCATGCTGGCCACATGACCCGGAAGCTGTACTCCGGCTCCCTCGGCCAGTAAAGTGAGATGAGTGCCGCAACCCCAGAGTCGGTCACGACTGGACCTAATGGTCAGGGGTCCCTTTACCTTTAAGGAGTCTGAAAGCGGCTAACATTCTCCTTTCCCTTCCTCCCTCACAACAAACACTCTGTGAGGTGAGTGAGGCTGAGAGACTTCACAGAAGTGTGACTAGCCCAAGGTCACCCAGGAGCTGCATGTGGAGGAGCAGGGAAGCGAACCCGGTTCACCAAATTACGAGTCTACCGCTCTTAACCACTACACCACACTGGCAATTAGGGCTTGCAATCATACATATTTTAGGCCAAACTGCATACAAAGATGTGTGCAGTAGGAGAAATACACACGGAAATGCTGTTGAATTTCTGTGATGTGGAAATATGGTGCAAGGGAATTAATACTAGAAAAACAAGGAGCTGGAGAGGAACTGATAAAAGATTCATCCATCCCTGTTGGAGAGGTGAGGCAGGCTCATAATATCACAGCGGGTGAAGCAGAAGCTGGGATGACTGGGGGGAATACAGGAGATAGATCGAAAGGGATAAGCAACCATTGTGGGTAGCACATTGGGAGCCACAGAAAGTCTGCCTCGTACCTTTCAGTGCTTCTTTCTTGAGCAGCAGCACGAGCAGGATAGAGCAGCTGCCTAGGAGAGCCATCATCCAGGCCAGTGCCCAGCGTCTTCGGAAATCTGCATGACAAGCATGGAAGGGAGACGGAATCATTGGGTGATCTTTGGTTCCCATTCATGCAACGTGTGACCCTTTCACCCTCTGCTCAGTGGCTGGCAATTTCCGCCGCACCCAATGGTTTTAAGACTGAAGAATGCAGCCTCCCAGTCCAGATGTCTTTAAGTACTGTGCTTGTCTCGCTGGAATTGGGGACCAAGTCAACAACCCTATCAGGCTTGAAGAGAGAGAGAGAGTTTATCCACACTTCTCCTTGCCCTGCTGCTTTCTCCTGGGGAAAGCTGCTCTTCAGTCCTCAGTCGGAGCAAACAGCGATCAGGGTTTTCTCTGGATGGACGTTTGCTCCAATTTAGCACTAAAGAGCAGGTTTTTTTCAAGGAGCGGAAACCATTTGGACACATGCTTTCAAGGCACAGGACAAGTGTGGATGAGCCCTTAGTCGTGTGGTTTGTTTAGTGAATATCCAATGGCTACATCCCCCTCCCCCTCCCACAAACTGGGGTTTGTGTTCTTCAAGCTATGCAAAGCAGCTGGAAGAGGAGCAGGGTGGGGGGTGGCAGAGGGCAGAGAAAGAACTCTGAGTGGAAAGGTGTCCCAGTTGTCATGCTTTGGAAGCTCCTGGGAAAGTCATCCAGCCAAAGCTGATATGGCCTAGAACTGGTTCTGTATGGTGCATCCTGATTCATGCCTGCCTGTAAAAGTGAGTCTGGATGTTGCCAGCAGGTTCCAGGAATCCTCTTTGTTGTGACATTGGGGGGGGGGGGGTGTTTGAGCCCAGGGCAACAGCCCAGGTGGAGCTCTGGGCGAGAGCCAGAAAGCAGAAAAAAATTGAGTAGGAGGGTGTGTCAGAAGGAGAAGGGATTGCTCTCTGTTTACATCTGTTAGTAATTTGTGTTAATGGTTTTGCCGTGTGTTTTTGTGACAGCTGTTGCTTTAGCAATCAAGCAGAGGAGGGCCTTCTAGGTATTGGCACCCTCCCCGCGGAACGCGCTCCCTTCAGATGTCAAGGAGATAAAGAATTACACAGCTTTTAGAAGACATCTGAAGACAGCCCTGTATCGGGAGGTCTTTAATGCTAGATGTTTTTATTATGTTTTTTAGATATGCTGTAAATCGCCCAGAGCGGCTGGGGAAACTCAGCCAGATGGGTGGGGTATAAATAATAAATTTATTTTATTTATTATTATTATTATTATTATTATTATTATTATTATTATTATTATTATCATTATTATCATTATTATCATTATTACCATTAGCTTTCTGTACCCCACTAAAACTGATTTTTAGATGCGAAGTGGTATAGAAATGGTCTAAATAAATAAATAAACCCCTGTGCAACCTCTATTCCCCAGTTGCCCTTGGAGGAATTCAAGTCCACCTCTCCTCCAAGGAGGCATCCCTGTTGCCCCAGACACAGGTGCACTCACACTTCTCCAGTGAACAGGCCCAAAGCTCGTGGTTCTCACCATCCTCTGAACGCCATACCTATAAACAATGATAAAAGAACAGCTGGCTCGTGGTCTTGTTTGCCTGGGAACACAAAGTCACACAGCTAGCGCCTGGCAACTATCTTAGGCCATTTCCACTTCTGGAAATGAATGTTTATTAAGCATTCATCCCGATTTGTTTGCACAAAGTCTTGGAGGTAATATACAACATCCGCTCTTTATTGAGCGGAAGCTCTGTCTTGTTTGCGGGGAGGTAACATATAACAACCTCTGTTTATTGAGAGTGTGTCCTCATTGGTTTGTGTGGAAGTTATGCACGTGGCCTTCCAGATGTTGCTGAACTACAACTCCCATCATCCTGGACCATGTTGGCTGGGGTTGATGGGAGTTGTAGTCCAGCCAGAGGGCCACAGGTTAGCCACCCCAGGTCTGGAGCATTATTGTTGTTAGCCGCACTGAGCCCGGCTTCGGCTGGGGAGGGCGGGATATAAATAAATTATTATTATTATTATTATTATTATTATTATTATTATTATTATCATTATAGCACTTCACACATCAGCAATGCTTACAGCAACCTCTGCAAGGCACTGCATTATAATTGCAACATGCTGCAAACGAGTTGTGGCTAGCTCAAGGCCACTTACTGAGCCTGTTAATAGGCGAGGAAATCTATTGGCTACCACACTATAGGAGCTCCCAACCTTTTACTGAACAATGCTTAAAGGAGGAGGTTACATCTCTAAGGAGATTGTTCCAGCACTGGTTATAAATTAAATACAGCCATACCTTGGGTCTCAAACAACTTGGCTCCCGAACAATCGAAACCCGGAAGCCGAATGTCCGATGGAGCTTCCATGGCATCCATCCACTTTGGTTTCTGAACATTTTGGAAGTCGAATGGACTTCCGAAATGGATTCCGTTTGACTTCCAAGGTATGACTGTACATCAAATGCAATTCACCAAGATGCCTAGGACAGCCATCCATCATAAACCTTAGGATGCCCTTGAACTGGGAGCTTTGGAGTACAAAGATACCTGTATCAATTTGTCCCTTAACACGGGGACATTCCCAGGGGAACTGAAGGAAGCAGTAGTGTGTCCACTCTTAAAGAAATCTTCATTAGATCCATTAGACCTATCCAATTACCGCCCAGTTTCAAATCTTCCATATCTGGGTAAGGTAATTGAGAGAGCGGTTGCTGAGCAGCTTGGTAGGTTTCTGGAGGAAACATTAGCTTTAGATCCATTTCAGTCCGGTTTCCGTCCTGGTTTTGGGACCGAGACGGCTCTGGTTGCCCTAACAGATGATCTCCGTAGACAACTGGATCGAGGCAGGTCAGGACTGCTGATCCTTTTAGATTTGTCAGCAGCCTTTGACATGGTCGATCATGATCTTCTGGACCACCGCCTCACAGACGTGGGGATACAGGGCATAGCCCATAACTGGCTGTGCTCTTTTATTTCTGGTCGGGGACAGAGGGTGGCACTAGGGAGGGAAATGTCGTCGCGCCATTCCTTGGTGTGTGGAGTGCCGCAGGGCGCAATTCTCTCCCCAATGCTTTTTAACATCTTTATGCGCCCCCTTGCCCAGATTATCCGGAGCTTTGGGCTGGGCTGTCACCAATATGCTGATGACACTCAGCTCTACCTGCTGATGGATGGCCACACCGACTTGGCCCCGAACACACTGACCAGATGCTTGGAAGCTGTGGCTGGATGGTTTTGTGGGAGCCAATTGAAACTAAATCCTTCAAAGACAGAGGTCCTATGGCTGGGACGGGATGGCATGGGGATGAGGGACCAACTCCCTTCTCTTGCTGGGGCCCAATTAGTGCCATTGCCTTCCGTTAAGAGTTTGGGTGTAATCCTTGATGCCTCCCTTTCCATGGAGGTGCAAGTTACAGCAACAGCCAAGGCGACATTTTTCCACCTTCGCCGCATCAAGCAGTTGGTCCCTTACCTTTCCCGCCCTGACTTGGCCACAGTGATCCATGCGACGGTCACCTCCAGGCTTGACTACTGTAATTCGCTCTACGCGGGGCTGCCCTTGAAGCTGTCCCAGAAACTCCAGCGGGTGCAGAATGCTGCAGCGAGGCTCCTCATGGGGTCTCTGCCATGGGAGCATATTCACCCAGTGCTTTTCAAGCTGCACTGGCTCCCGGTGGAGTACAGGGTCAGATTTAAGGTGCTGCTTTTGACCTTTAAAGCCCTTCATGGCCTAGGTCCCTCGTACCTACGAGACCGCCTCTCCCAGTATGCCCCACGGAGAGCCTCAAGGTCCATAAATAGCAACACCCTAGTGGTCCCAGGGCCTAAGGAAGTTAGATTGGCTTCAACCAGAGCCAGGGCCTTTTCAACTCTGGCTCCAGCCTGGTGGAACGCTCTGCCTCATGAGACCAGGGCCCTGCAGGATCTGATTTCTTTCTGCAGGGCCTGTAAGACAGAGTTGTTCTGCCTGGTCTTTGGCTTGGAGCCAATTTGATTCCCTCCCTCTTTTTTCTTTTTTCCTTTCCTTCTCCTCCTGCGATGAGGCTATACTTTAATATTTTAATGTTTAAACATTTTAATGTTGTATTTTAATTTTGTTTTTAAGTTGTAATCATTCAACTTGTTTTTATTATTGCTTGTAAGCCGCTCTGAGCCCGGCCTTGGCTGGGGAGTGCGGGGTATAAATAAAAAAAATATTACTATTATTATTATTATTATTATTATTATTATGAACCAGCAAACTACACATCACAGCCTCTGAGCTTATTATCTTCAAGCCCAGGCTTGACCACACCCAGGATGACGATTGGATTCCCTCAGCAGGAAGCAGCATAAGAGGGCTTCCTGTTCCAGATAAGCCTTCCTTGACCAACTGGATCTTCTGGCCTGTTCCTGTATCCCTTTAGTCCTGACTTCTGGCTTGCATCCTGATCCTGCTAGTCCTTCAGTTGTGACTTCCCTGCACAGCTCCCGGCTCACCTCGGATTGTGTCCCATGGCTGAGTCCCGTTACTTCAACCACCAGCAGCAGCATGTGGTCAGTGGAGTAGGGGGACCAGGCTAGCCCCCTAAAGGCTCCGAGAGCCCTCCCACCACTTCCCCAAAGCCCTCCCATCTTTGGAAGGATGCAGCAGGGCTCCAGTATCCTGTGCCTCCTTCCCAAAGCCCGGGCAGCTTCTGCCTGGTGTAGGGAGGGAAGTGTGACACTCACAATCACCCTTGCAAGCTGGCGCCTCTGGCCTCGTTCTGCTAAGAAAAATGTCACTGCGTGCCACTGCCACCAGCAGCCATGAATAGATAGCAAGAAATATTTCTGCTTCCTCTTTCTTCATGAGTATGTTTAGGAGATACAGCCTCCACAAGGGACGTATTGGAATAGATGATATAAGTTGGGACCGGCAAATAAACTTTGGCTTGTGGGAGTGGGGTGTGTGGCCTTCAAACCTCCCTCTTCTCGGGCTGGGAAGATGCCCAGAGTGTAAAAGCCTCCCCAACTGAGGATTTTAAAGACACAAACTGGGTCGGTTGGCAGGAGCTAGCCCAGGCATAGGCAAACTCGGCTCTCCAGATGTTTTGTCACTACAGTTCCCATCATCCTTGACCACTGGTCCTGTTAGATCATGGGAGTTGTAGTCCCAAAACATCTGGAGGGCCGAGTTTGCCTATGCCTGGGCTTGTCAGGAGCTCGTCCTACACTCAAGTAGGACCCTGGTAGAGACACATGCCCGACTGGCATGTTCCTTCCCTCCTGGTCAATTGTTCAGGAGCTTCAAAAGCTTTCTTCAGCCTGAACATCACAGTGACGGTTGCCAACAGACATCGGCACACTTAGGTATCCGCAGAGTCTTCGCTGCTTGCGTGACAGACCTCAGCATTTTGGCTAATCTACTTTATTTACATATAAACACACACAGAGCACTGCAACATGGCTCCCTCTCTCTCTAGCATCAGACAGCAAAGAGAAAAAGAACAAAGGACAATAGTCCCACTTCACGGAACACGGAACCCTTTCTTAGCAAGAGGCTGCTCAATGCAAGGCTGCCTCTCTGCTAAGAGCACACCTCTATGGTGGGGTGGTGGTTTTTGGAGCAGTGCAATTCCCCACTGTTGTACTGAACAAAGTGGGCATAGGATTCGGCGGCTACTGCACCAGTATAAAGCCAGGGAATCTCTGTCCCTGATGTAGATAAGATGGTAAACAGGTTTCTGCACACCTACAGCCATGTCCCAAGCTGTGTACACGTCCCAAAGCCTTTGTCATATGATCAACCATTAAACCAGTGTGTGTTTAAGATAACCTCACAAACCAAAAATTTCTAAAGAGCGTCAAAGTATGCATTAAATACCTAGAAGGAACAAGGTGTTTTTTATAAAGAATGATACAGCTGGAGCAATTAGCCAATAGCCAATGACTAACAAGAGTAGCAGAACAATGTTTCCAGTGACTCCATCACGGGAGAAGAAAATTGCAAAACTAACTACAAAGAGCCTCCAGAATCTCAGCATTCTGTGAGAGGGCTTCAAGCACACGCTGGGAAATTTCAGTTTGCACAATTAAATGTGGATTAAAGCACTCTGCCTCTCTTGTGCTGCGAATCCACTTAAAAAACAAACAGGTTTTCTGTGGTTTGAAAAGTGATGGGGAGATGCACTGAAAAGTGGGGGGTGAACGAATGACTTGTGGGAAGACGTGTCAATCCAAACGAATGCTCGCTGTCATAAGACCGCCCCAAGACAAATATGAACAAATGCTTAATCAAGACCAGACAGAGGATCCCTCCAGGCACCCTGATTATTATGCATTCATGGTGGTTTATGTGCAATCCTGCTTTCAACACTCTTTTTAGCCTGCAGAAGTTTCAGGGCAGGCATACGGTTTCCAATCAGTGCACATCCCGTAATTTTCTGCTGTAACTTTTTATACCAGAAATGTCTGACATGGGCGTGTCCCATTTTTGTTACACTCTAGTTCAAGAGTTACACAGTGACACGGGTGGCGCTGTGGTCTAAGCCACAGAGCCTAGGGCTTGCCGATCAGAAGGTTGGCGGTTCAAATCCCCGCGATGGGGTGAGCTCCCGTTGCTCGGTCCCAGCTCCTGCCAACCTAGCAGTTTGAAAGCACATCAAGGTGCAAGTAGATAAATAGGTACTGCTCCGGTGGGAAGGTAAATGGCGTTTCTGTGTGCTGCTCTGGTTCGCCAGAAGCGACTTAGTCATGCTGGCCACATGACCCGGAAGCTGTCTGCGGACAAACGCCGGCTCCCTCGGCCTATAGAGCGAGATGAGCACCGAAACCCCAGAGTTGTCCGTGACTGGACCTAATGGTTAGGGGTCCCTTTACCTTTACCTAGTGCAAGAGCAACCCTCCTGGCGGCAGTACAGTGGTACCTCAGGTTAAGTACTGAATTCGTTCTAGAGGTCCGTACTTAACCTGAAACTGTTCTTAACCTGAAGCACCACTTTAGCTAATGGGGCCTCCTGCTGCTGCCACGACGCCGGGGCACGATTTCTGTTCTCATCCTGAAGCAAAGTTCTTAACCTGAAGCACTATTTCTGGGTTAGCGGAGTCTGTAACCTGAAACGTATGTAACCCGAGGTACCACTGTAATGTGATAACACTGGGAAAGAAGCACCAGCCAATGCTCCGTGGAAGGTGCACTATAAATCCATCATGAATGCATTAGGATGGAGTCCATGACATGTTGCAGAACATACTCACAAAAAGAACCACTGGTCCGAAGGGTCATAGAATCATAGAACTGTACAGTTGGAAAGGAGCCCAAGGGTGATCTAGTCTAACCCCTGCCACACACGAATCTCAGCTAAAGCATCCAGGACAGTCTCTGTGCAAGCAAATCATGATGTGTGCTCATTCAATAGGTCTTCTGGAGGCGTCAGCTCTGTCAGGAGCTTGTCCTACACTCGAGTAGGACCCCGGCAGAGACACATGCCCAACTGGCATGTTCCCTCCCTCCTGGTGGATCGTTCGGGAGCTTCAAAAGCTTTCTTCAACCCGAACATCACAGCGACCGATGCCACAAGACACTGGCACACTTAGGGATCCGCAGAGTCTTCGCTGCTTGCGTGACAGACCTCAGCAACTCAGCATTTTGGCTAATCTACTTTATTTACGTATATACACACACGGAGCACTGCAGCATGGCTCCCTCTCTCTCTAGCATCAGACAGCAAAGAGAAAAAAACCAAATGACAACAGTCCCACTTCACGGAACACAGTAACACAAACATCCTGTCTCCGTCACTTCCCACTTTGTGGAGTCAAAACATATACCGTCATGTGATAAACAACAATCCCATGACTGCAATCACGGAGCAGGAATTCTAACAGGGCTAGCCCAACCTCTGCCTTCCAATGCTCTCCTTTCTCAGCGAGGCTGCACAGCTCTGAACAGCCCTTCTGCTTGGAAGCTCTTGAAGGTGTGGATTGAGTTGACCGCCAGCCAGCTTGTTCCATGCCTTCAGAGTTCCCCTTTCTTAGCAAGAGGCTGCTCGATGCAAGGTTGCCTCTCTGCTAAGAGCACACCTCTATGGTGGGGTGGTGGTTTTTGGAGCAGTGCAATTCCCCACTGTTGTACTGAACAAAGTGGGCATAGGATTCGGCGACTACTGCACCAGTTTAAGGCCAGGGAATCTCTGTCCCTGATAAGATGGTAAACAGGTTTCTGCACACCTACAGCCATGTCCCAAGCTGTGTACACGTCCCAAAGCCTTTGTCATATGATCAACCATTAAACCAATGTGTGTTTAAGATAACCTCACAAACCAAACGTTTCTAAAGAGCGCCAAAGTATGCATTAAAATACCTAAAAGGAACAAGGTTTTTTTTTATAAAGAATGATACAGCTGGAGTAATTAGCCAATAGCCAATGACTAACAAGAGTAGCAGAACATTGTTTCCAGTGACTCCATCACGGGAGAAGAAAACTGCAAAACTAATTACAAAGAGCCTCCAGACTCTCAGCATTCTGTGAGAGTCAAAACATACACCATCATGTGATAGACAAAAATCCCATAACTGCAATCACGGAGCAGGAATTCTAACAAGCTCAACACCATACAACATGTGGCAATTCCTAAAGGCATGCCCTCCCTCTTCCTGACACTCGTCCCCGCTCTCACCTTCGTGCACTCTCCTGACTGCAAGTCCCTCTGCAGGGCAACCTCCAGATTCCCATTTCCCTGTGGAGAACAGGGAAAAGAAAAGGCAGTGAGTGCTGCACAGCTACACCCCCCGCCTCCACCCTATAGAACAGCATCTGAACCATAGCAGAAGGGAAAAAAGAGTGGCAGTCCAGGACTTACTGTGCTGGCAGCTTGAGCGATGGGTACCCAGGTACCCTCCTCAAAGACATGTGTAGAAGAGCTCCCTTGGGAATGCTCAGTCTTCCGAAGCAGCAAACGTTGCTTGGTTTCCCAAGGGCTTTCTGCGGTATCTAGGGGAAGAGAAAAGAAAGCTTCAATGAAAAGCTTGGCCGCAGGATCAGTCCACGGATCTCATCTCCGTTCTTGGGAATATATGAGAAGAGCTCTGATAGTCAAATGGAAATTGCAGGCAGGACTTGAAATACAGTTATACCTCGGGTTACAGACGCTTCAGACTGCGCGATTTCGGGTTGTGCACTGCGCCGAACCCGGAAGTACCGGAACAGGTTACTTCTGGGTTTCGGCGCATGCGCAGAAGTGCTAAATCGCACTTTGTGCATGCGCAGAAGCACTGAATCGCAACCCGCGCGTGCGCAGATACAGCGCTGCGGGTTGCGAACGCTGCAGGTTGCGAAGGTGCTTCCCGCACGGATCACGTTCGCAACCCGAGTGTCCACTGTATAAGCAGAGGAATGAGAATGATAAAAGGAATGTTAATGTAGGATATAGGTTATAGAAATAAGTAGTACATTTAAGGCAGCTGATAAAGGATTTGAACAGAAACGTCATGGAAGTAAGGACGCGAAGTCAAAACGTTAAGGGAATATTGTATTGAAATAGAACTGAATTTTGTTAATTGTATGAAAGTCAATAAAAATTATGGGAGGGGGAGAGAGAGAATATAAGAAGAGCCTGCTGGATCAGGCCCAAGGCCCATCTAGTCCGGTATTGTGTGGCCGACTAGATGCTTGTGAGAAGCCTGCAAACTGGACATGAGCACAAGAAGGCTGCCATTCCCAGCCACTGCCATTCAGAGTTAGGTTAAATACCTCTAGTCTAGTCTAGTCTGGCGCTCAGAGACCACTGTGGCACTCACCTTCCTGCAGGCAGCTTTGGAGGTAGGTGTTTCCGTTGCTCCTGACCTGCACAAAGGGAAAGCATGGGTCAGTAGGAGGTCCTGTCATGCCCTTGAGTTTTTCCTGGAGGCACCTGGCCAGAAATGGAAGGCTAAGGCAGATTTGAAAGACATCGGCTTACCATATTTTTCGCTCTATAGGATGCACCGGACCATAGGACGCACCTTGTTTTAGAGGGGGAAAACAAGAAAAAAAAATTCTCCCCCTCTCTGCTCAGCGCCCCTTCAGCAAAGCGGCAGGAGAAACGGAGCCCCTTCCATGTCTCCTGCCGCTTGGCTGAAGGGGCACTGCGCAAAGAGGGGGAGAATTTTTTTTTCTTGTCCTCCCCCTCTAAAACAAGGTGCGTTCTGTGTGTTCTGTGCGTCCAGGTCGGGGAGCAGCGCAGCAAACCCTTCCCGCCCCCCCCCCCCCATACCCTGACTGGACATTTTGTGATAAGGAAATTGAAGACAGGAGGTGGAGAGATCAGGCCACCTTTACAGCAGAGGTTGGCAATCAGAGTGAACAGGACACTGCCCCATCAAACTCAATCTGCCCCAGTCAGCCTCCTGATCTGCAGACCTGCCTGCTTAGAAATAGTCCAGGGGGCTAGCAGCTTCCTCCTCCTCCTCCTCCTCCTCCTCCTCCTCCACCTCGGTTCAGTTCTGTCCTTGTAGACCCAAGCAGGGAGGAGATTGGGGGCAAAACTAGAAGCAGGTGACTCTGCCTGTCACTGGCTCTTTGGCATCACCTCCTATTGGTCTCCCTGCCTTCTGCCCCCCTACCAGTCCCCATGGCTGACCAACCACCACTACACCTTTGCCACTCTAGTAAGGAATTACTCTAGTAAGGAAATTCTCTTTGGTCTCTTTCTCTGCGGGTCACTAAAAAGAATGAGCTCCAGATAAGAACAGTGAAAGAGGAGCCCAATTCTGACTTTCAAAATGCCTTAAGACAGCAGGCCAACATTATGCAGGACCACAGGAAGCTGGACAATAGAGGCTTAGTCATTGTTCTTGAATGGATTGTAATTACGTGGATTGTTAATTACGTGGGTCCTACCTGCACACAGAGGTTGGGGTGTGGTGTCAGTCCTGGGAACTCCTGCGGCACCTAAGAGGTTTGGGAAGAGTTTGTTACAGTCACAAGACTCACAGCTCACTTGCACATCCATCCGTGCAAATGTCTTCACCACCAACCCAGCCACTACCCATCGGAAGGTAACTCCTGGTGCAAATGCCTCAAACCCCTCACGCTTTAGGCCTGCTGTCAGATGCTCTTGGTTTGAAGGGCTGCTTCTTATCCCAGCACACACACAGGAATGAGGAACCAGGGACCCTATAAATATTGCTGGACTCCAGCTCCCATCAGCCCCAACCGACAGGGCTAATAGTCGGGGGGGGGGGGTTGTCCCAGGACAACTGGAGGGCGCCAGGCTCTCCCATCCCAGCTGTAACACGTCGCTGTCCCATAATGTCCACATTTCCACAGAATGCAGGTGGGCGATCTGCAGCTCTGGAGCTGATGTGGTCCTCAGCCTGACCTCGAAAGCCCTCTGCAAGGGACAAGACTTCTCACTAGGAGCTCACTGCAAGCCAAGTTAATGGCAATCAAACACTCTTCTTTCTTTCTGAGGCCCAAGAGCCTGTACAAAGGAGTAACTCCAACCTTCCCATCCAGGCCATACCTCCGAGTTAACTCTCCAAAAACTGGCCTCCTGGATCACCACCACCTTTTCACTGAAAGGGGCCATTTGCCGGATGTTTAACTGATCGTGTCTACATCACATAAGCAGCCTGAATCCTTAGACCCTCCAAGTGTCCCCTTATTTTCCAGGGTTTTACAGAAGCCATCCCAGTTTCTGATTTGATCCCAGAATGTCCTGCTTTGCCTTAAAGGTAAAGGTAAAGGTGTTAAAAGGGTAAAGGTAAAGGGACCCCTGACCGTTAGGTCCAGTCATGGATGACTCTGGGGTTGTGGCGCTCATCTTGGATGTCCCTACAGTGGTATCTCAAGTTACAGACGCTTCAGGTTACGGACTCAGCTAACCCAGAAATGGTACCTTGGGTTAATAACTTTGCTTCAGGATGAGAACAGAAATAGCACGGCGGCGGCACAGCAGCAGCGGGAGGCCCCATTAGCTTAAAGTGGTACCTCAGGTTAAGAACAGTTTCAGGTTAAGAACGGACCTCCAGAACGAATTAAGTTCTTAACCCGAGGTACCACTGAATTTCCATCGGAGTGTATGGACCCCTGTGAGCCAGGCAGATAAGTAACTATCCAGCCTTTAGAATACATCTGCAAGCAGTCCTGTATAGGGAAGTTTTTTAAAGAAATGTTTTATGTTTTATTGTGTTTTTACATATGTTGGAAGCTGCCCAGAGTGGCTGGGGCAACCCAGTCAGATTGGTGGGGTATTATTATTATTATTATTATTATTGAATAGGATGTCCCTATTGTTGTGTATTGAGTCAAAGGATTTTATATCTATATGATTATTGTCTGTATTTGCATTAGGGTAAAGTAACTGCCTTTTGGTTCCAGAGGGTACAGCTACTATTGGTTCATTTAAGCTGCTGTATTTGGATCCTCTGTCTTATTGGTTGCCTCCAAAAGGCAGGACTGTGATTGCCTGATATTGTTCCCTCCAAAATGTATCCTTTCTAGCTTGTTCCCTGTCCCTATAAATGTAGCTCTCCCCTCCTCAGGTGTCAGTCTTGTTGCTTTAATAAAGAAGTGTTACTAGAGAACTGTCTCCAGCATATTATGTCAAGAGAGCTGAAATCACAAACCCCACGTCACAACAACTGGCGACAAAGGTGGGATCCGGAATGCTGAGGAGCGGTTAAACGCAGCCCTGCCTCAGAGTCCGGAATGTAGCTAAGAACAAGACTCACTGGCCAGCTGAGAAGACGACCCTGCCCACAGGACAATGGAGAGTCCAAGGGTATTGGAGCCCTTCCAGCCATCAGAGCCCCACACGTGGGAAGACTACGTCGAACGCTTCGAGTTCTTCGCAGTGGCTCAAGGGATCACCGATGCCAGCAAAAGAAGGGCCACATTCCTGAGCTACTGTGGGCCTGAGACCTTCAAGCTGGCCAAGGCATTGCTTGCCCCAGCGAAGCTAAGTGAGACATCTCTCAAAGATATTCTTGCCTGCCTAACAAGCCATTTAGCGCCTACTGAGACCAAGATGGCCCGGCGGCGGATGGAGTTTCATAAGAGGCAGCAGCGTGCTGGGGAGTCTGTATCTGCATTTCTAGCTGAACTGTGGAAGCTCACTCAGCACTGCGACTTCCAAGATCTGGAAGAGACTCTCCTGGATCGGTTTGTCGGTGGTCTGAGCAGCAAGAAAGCCAGAAGACGCATCGTGGCTAAAGAAGAGGTTACCCTTGCTTCAGCCTTGAAGGAGGCCACCGCCACGGAGAATTATGAAAGAGAGGATGCCAGTCGCAGGGCCCCTAAGCCACAGATAGAAGTTGCGCATGCCATGGACGAGCTAGAGGCTACTCCGAGCCAGAGCCCAGTCCGTGGGGTCGAGTCAATGCGTCAGGCCTGCACAGTGCACAAAGATCACTGAGGCAGGTGCCCTGGTTGTGGCGGAAACCATGAGCGGAAGAGTTGTTGTTTCCGGGATGCTATGTGCCGGACGTGCGGAAAGACAGGTCACATCGCCAGGGTCTGTAGATCGGCGGCGTTGGGAGCGACAGGAGCACCTAGACTGGAGCATCGCAGATCGCCCACAGCAAACCATGTTCTAAAGGACTGCCACTACTTAACGGAGATCAACGGGAGGGTCGTGCAGTTTCCAGCGCAAGGCAAGGCACATGTCAAGGTGAAGATTGAGGGTCAGCTGTGCGACATGGAGGTGGACTCCGGATCTGGATTCACTATCGTGTCGGACCAGACCGCGAGGACATTCTTCCCCAGGGGTAAGTTGCCCCCTCTGGAGCCCTTCCCGGCAACTTTGCAGTCATACTCAGTGGGCCGCATCCATGTCATGGAAATGTGTGCCGTGAGAGTACAGTTCCGGGACAAACAGGCGGTACTCAAACTGGTGGTTGCGAAGGGCAGTCGCCCCAGTCTCCTGGGCACTGACTGGTTCCCCGCCCTGGGACCAAGTATATCAGGGCTTAATTCAATCCAAACCTGCCCTGAGATGAGCGAGGCATTATGCAAAGAATTTGCTGGTCTCTTTAATGGAAAACTGGGTTGTTATAAAGGGCCCCCAGTTGACTTCGAATTGGACCCTGGGGTGGCCCCAATCCGACTCAAACCAAGGCGAGTGCCATTTGCACTGCAACCCAAGATCGAAGCAGAGCTGGATAAATTGGTCAAGCAGGGAGTTCTCTCACCCGTGGACTCCGCTAAGTGGGAGACTCCAATCGTCACGCCCCTTAAAGCAAATGGGGAAGTCAGGATCTGTGCTGATTACAAATGTACTATCAATAAGGCACTCAGGGGAAACTCATACCCCATTCCAGTCGTATCACATCTGTTGGCTAAACTGGCTGGGGGCAAGGTGTTCGCCAAAATTGACCTGGCACAAGCTTACCAACAGCTGCCAGTAACCCCACAATCAGCAGAAGCACAGACTATTGTCACACATAAAGGGGCGTTCAGAGTTAACAGATTACAATTTGGAGTTTGTGTGGCCCCAGGGATTTTTCAAGGGCTCATGGAACGCCTGTTAAGAGGTCTGCCGGGGGTCTTGCCATTTTTTGATGACGTTTTGATTGCTGGAAAAGACCCACAGGAACTGGTTGCGCGTGTCCGTGCAGTGTTGCTCAAGTTCAAGGAGGCGGGGTTGCAACTAAAAAAGGAAAAATGCAGTTTTGGGGTGCCAACTGTGGAATTCTTGGGGTTTAAAATTGATGCATCAGGCATCCACCCCACAGATGCTAAGGTTAAGGCCATCATCGAGGCACCACGACCACAGAACAAGACGAAGTTGCAGTCATTCCTGGGACTTATTAACTTTTATCATTCATTCTTACCCCAGAAAGCTTCAGTAGCTGAACCATTACATAGACTGTTGCAGAAAAAGAATGTGTGGCGATGGGGGCAGGAGCAGCAGAAGGCTTTTGACTCCTTGTGAGGAATGCTGAGTAGCAAGAGCGTCCTGGCTCATTATGATGAATCGAAGCCGCTGGTCCTGGCATGTGATGCCTCTCAATACGGCCTGGGGGCGGTGCTGAGTCATAGGGAACCGGATGGGTCGGAAAAGCCCATCTCTTTCTATTCCCGTACGTTGTCGCCCACGGAGCGCAACTATGCTCAAATTGACAAAGAGGCGCTTGCAATTGTGGCAGGAATCAAAAAGTTCCATGATTATGTGTACGGTCGTCATTTCTCCATTGAAACGGACCACAAACCACTGTTGGGGTTGTTCAACCCGAACAAACAAACGCCACAAATTCTCTCCCCCAGAATGTTGCGTTGGTCTATATTCCTGAACGGGTTCCAGTACACCTTGACCCATGTGCCGGGGAAACGGTTGTGCCACGCTGATGCGCTGAGTCGATTGCCCCTTCCTGGCGGGAGCAATGAGGATCCTGCTCCAGCGGAGCACATAATGATGCTGGAAACACTTCTGTGGGCTCCTGTAACGGCTACTGATATTGCTGAGAAAACGAGGAAAGATGCTGTTCTCTCCCGTGTGCTCACTTGGGTGGGGAGGGGGTGGCCAGGTGGTCCGCATGAAGACAAATTCAGGCCTTATGCAACAAGGCAGCACGAGTTATCCATGCATAAGGGTTGTCTCCTGTGGGGAGATAGGGTGATCATCCCAGCACCACTGAGAAACAGGGTTCTTGAGACGCTTCACATGGGACACCCGGGAATGGTCAGGATGAAGTTGCTAGCCCGATGTTATGTGTGGTGGCCTGGAATGGACCAGAACATAGAACAATGGGTACGAACATGCAAGGCATGCCAAGAGGTGCGGCCAGAAGTGGCCAGAGCACCAGTTCACTGGTGGGAGCAGTCCAGATCTCCCTGGAGCCGGCTGCACTTAGATTTTGCTGGGCCATTCCAGGGGAAGGTCTTTTTGGTTATCGTTGATGCATATTCCAAATGGTTAGAAGTGGCGATGGTCCCTAGCATGGCATCAGCTGCCGTAATCAAGGTGTTGAGGCAGCTGTTTGCAACCCACGGGTTACCTGAGACCATTGTATCAGATAATGGGGCAGCTTTTGTATCCCATGAATTCAGGGCATTCTTGGCTGATAACTTCATAAGAGGGGTCACATCCGCGCCCTTTCACCCATCCTCCAATGGGCAGGCGGAGCGCATGGTAAGAACAGCCAAAGAATCCATTGCGCGCTTAATGGAGGGTAACTGGTCAGCTCGCATCGCGTGAATGTTATTTTTGCAGCATGCGACGCCGTGTACTGCGACGGGCAAGTCGCCAGCTGAGCTGCTCTTGGGTAGAAGATTGGTAACGGTGCTGGATTATGTCCACCCGGATAAAATGCCAAACCGTAATTCAAGAGCAAACCCCCAGGCTGAGACTGACACAACAAGGTATTTCGCCCCTGAAGATTTGGTCTGGGTGAGGTTCACGAGGTTCGCGGTGGGTGGCTGGTGTGGTCACCCGGGCTAGTGGACCTGTGTCCTATTATGTGACCTTGGAAAATGGGCAAGTTTGGAAGAGACATATAGATCAGCTGAGGCGCCGGGCGCTCAGCAGGGAGGAGTCTGATAATTCATCCCTGGCTAACGACGCAGAGCTGCAAGACCAGAGTGAAAATGGCCCAGAGGTGCAGTCACCAGGGGCTTCAGCAAATGAACCAGGGTCTGCTAGTCCTCAGGATGACGAGGTACAGGTAGGGGACCCTGAGATTTCTGGGACTCCATCTGTTCCTGAGGAAACCCCTATAGCAGCCCCCCTACCACAGGTGACACCCAATCCAGAACCGGCAACACCTGTTGTCAGGAGATCAAGTAGAAGTTGTAGGACCCCACAGTACCTGAGAGATTACGTCTGCTGTGCTCACTAGGGGGGGAGGGGTGTTGTGTATTGAGTCAAAGGATTTTATATCTGTATGATTATTGTCTGTAATTGCATTAGGGTAAAGTAACTGCCTTTTGGTTCCAGAGGGTACAGCTACTATTGGTTCATTTAAGCTGCTGTATTTGGATCCTCTGTCTTATTGGTTGCCTCCAAAAGGCAGGACTGTGATTGCCTGATATTGTTCCCTCCAAAATGTATCCTTTCTAGCTTGTTCCCTGTCCCTATAAATGTAGCTCTCCCCTCTTCAAGTCTCAGTCTTGTTGCTTTAATAAAGAAGTGTTACTAGAGAACTGTCTCCAGCATATTATGTCAAGAGAGCTGAAATCACAAACCCCACGTCACAACACCTATTTTCATTGGAAGAATGTTGGAGGGTCTGGAGACTTACTGGACTCCACACAATCCACACTTGCCATCTCGCCCACATCTCCTTTCCCCGCCCCACTTGCTCCTTGCTCTACTCACTTGTGGGGTGAGGGCCAGGTGCAGCTGGGGGTGCAGTGGGTGGCAAGAGGCTTGGGGTGCCCCCCTCCAGCAGGGAACCAGCTCCCCTGGGAGGTCGCACGGTGCAGAGAGAGAGCAGGTCAGCGTCCCCTCAAAGGCTTTAATTTTCAGATGGCTCTGTTCCCAGGCCCTGGACAAGGCCTCAGCATCTGGAACAGGAAGCCAAGTCTTTATAATAACAGGCGAGAATGTCCTTCATACACACCGTCTGTTCTCCCTCCCAAAGTACACATAACCATGCAGTGGCGTAGCGTGGGTTGTCAGCACCCGGGGCAAGGCAAGTAATTTGCGCCCCCTAACCTGTGGATTTTAGCAGGCGGCAGAGAGCTGCGAGTGCAAGCGGGCCCCCCCCAGATGTTGCGCCCGGTGCGGCCGGCCCCCCCTGCACCCCCCACGCTACGCCACTGTAACCATGGCAAGTCCTCCTCTGTCAACATGTTCAGGGCTGGCCTAGGACAGTTTGCTGCCTGAGGTGAAGAACAAGATGTCAAAACCACCCCCTTCTCCCCACACAAAAAGATGCCTGCTAAATCCTGCTTTGGCCAGCATCCCTCACCACACCTGATGGTAAGAGGTTGGCCTAGGGCAGGCGACACAAAGAAGCCTACCTGAGACACACACACCTGACCTTCGACACCACCTTGAGACTCCCTGCACTTCAGTGGCTTCCTGCCGCCTGAGGTAGATGTTCCCTTCTGCCTAATGGTATGACTGGCCCAGAAGAACACACCCCAAGTTAATGCAAACATTTTCACTTTTTGAAATTCTGGGTCCGATGTGGACTGGATTTTTTAAAAAAACGCATACCGCTTGAAAAGGGGCACAGGTGAGTTCGGGGCGAATCTTCTTGGCTTCCGACGTTGGGCCAGACCTATGAACACAATACCCAATAGAATAAGAGGCCAAATGTGAGGAAGATGTGCAGTCGTGAGTGTAATGGGGGGGGGGGAGAGAAATCACTTGGTGAATGGGCTGCGCACATGCAACTTACGACATGGTGTCCTCAGCCATTACGCTTGTATGGCCGTTCTCAAGGCCATCTGGGTGAAAGTACAGTCGTACCTTGGTTTTTGAATGCCTTGTGACTCAAACATTTTAGCTCCTGAATGCCGCAAACCCGGAAGCGAGTGTTCAGGTTTGATAACTTTTTTTGGAAGCCGAACGTCCGACGCGACTTCCACAGCTTCTGATTGAGTGCAGGAAGGTCCTGCAGCCAATCGGAAGCCGCGCCTTGGTTTTCGAACGTTTTTGGGAAGTCAAATGGACTTCTGGAACAGATTCCATTTGCCAACCAAGGTAAGACTGTAACTTGTAAACCAGCCCTTAAGTCCTGGAAATAACCACGGCTCAAACCAGAGCACCATTTAGGGACTTGCATCACGCTCTTACTCATGAAGAAATTGCAAAAAAAAAAGTATAAGGACGGTGACGCTTGCCCTCCTAGGTGACATCATGCAGGGTCATAAGGAGAGGGTTAAGTGAGTGCAAAGTGATTGGCAAGTGGGAACCCAAGGGGAGGAGTTAGAGTTAGTGTTGTTAAGGAGTCAGTCGGGTGTTACAGAAGAGAGAGGGAGGATAAGTCTGTGGGTTGGGATAGTTTGATGTGAGAGAGTGAGAGAATCTGTTAAGAGGAGTCAGATAGACAGTTGGGATAATCTGTTAGGAATTAGGAAGGTACAGGCCGGTAATGAAACTAAGATAAAGAAACTGACAAGAAAAATTATCTGAAACCATAAACTTGTTAATGCTTATAAAATAAACTTGTTTATTTGGTTTAATGTTAACAACTGTCTGGACTCTGTGTGTGCCTGAGAGAAATGGGTTGGCGGCAGCGAAGAGGCAATCACAGTGGTGGCACAGGGATCAGTTGACCGTCAAACGTCCGGGGATCCAGTAAGACCCAGGACTTACTCCGATAAATTGCTATGTGAAATGATTCATGTATGAAAACTGGGATTAAAATTCTGTTTAAAAAATCAGGGTTCTAGTCAGACTTAAACCTTAACCCACTATTTTAGGACATTAGCAGCTGGGCCATAGTCAAATCAAACTTGTCGCAGGTGACAAGCTGGTGGCTCTCCCATCAGCCCCAGAAAGCATGGTCAAGGATCAGGGGTGATGGGAGCTGTAGTTCAACAATACCTGGAGGACCACAAGTTTCCCACTGTTGTCATAATGTGAGGAAGAGTATGGCTTAGAACACTGCAACTGCATCACACATTTAATGCATGCTGAAAGCACCTGGCTTCCTGCAAAGAATCCTGGGAACTGTAGTTAAGCTAGGAATGCTGGGTGTTGTGGCTCTGCAAGGATAAACTACCGTTCCCAGGATTCTCTGGGGGAAGGCATACACTTATTTAAAGTTAAATGTGCATCAGGTGTATGGCAAGGGAGGAAATTTTGTGGTGTGTGTAAAAATCCTTACCTCCACGCAGAGACAGGGTAACACCTGGTCGATAGGCAAGCTCACATTCTCGTTTCCGGTCTAAATACAAAACAGGGAAGTGATGTGAGTGAAAGCAGCTTAGCAAGAAAAAGCTTGCCTGGTCTCAAATTCTTCCTGCCCCTAGACACTGTTATAAGAATTCTAAGGTCCCAAATATAAAATAAGCATTCATAAATGTACAAGGCAAACACATACATAGGTATATAAACCACGTGTCTGAAATAGTACAGAAGAGCAATCCCGAAGCCATTTTGACTCTCCCAAACCATTTTGCCCTCAAATATTTCCCTGCAAGGAAGAAGGAAATGGGAAAACCTCTCCATTGCCTTTTGCTTACCTGTCTTAAGGGCGTATTTGTGTATGAATAGGATGAGCCTGTGACCTGGATTCAGGAATTAAAGTATTAACCATCACAAATGAATGGCCAGACTGCCCAGGTAATGCAAACAGGTACGATTATCAGATCCTGGCAGACAGGATTTCTGCAACAGACTGCCTCCTTCTGTGATGTATGTATGATGTTTTGTGGGGTTGGTCTTGGGCTACAGGGTGGACAATTTCAAAAGTCTATATAAAGGCTTGTGCACCATCGTTCAGGGTTCTCTCCTCCCTCCTGCGTGTGGTGAGTGGAGACAGGCTTACTAGCTGCTATGTGCCTCAATTTTCTCTGGTTGGCCTCTGTTATTTTCTCCTACCAATAACTCACTTAAGGATCCTTGGATACCCCGTAAGGGGAAAGGAGAAGTTTTTTCTTATAACAACATAATTAGGATAAGAAAATTAGTGAAATGTATGACTGACTGCATATGACTGAAATGTATGACTGACAGCATCTTAAAAAGCAAAGACATCACCTTGCCAGCAAAGGTGCGTATAGTTAAAGCTATGGTTTTCCCAGTGGTGATGTATGGAAGTGAGAGCTGGACCATAAAGAAGGCTGATCGCTGAAGAATTGATGCTTTTGAATTATGGTGCTGGAGGAGACTCTTGAGAGTCCCATGGACTGCAAGAAGATCAAACCTCTCCATTCTTAAGGAAACCAGCCCTGAGTGCTCACAGGAAGGACAGATCCTGAAGCTGAGGCTCCAATACTTTGGCCACCTCATGAGAAGAGAAGACTCCCTGGAAAAGACCCTGATGCTGGGAAAGATGGAGGGCACAAGGAGAAGGGGACGACAGAGGACGAGATGGTTGGACAGTGTTCTCGAAGCTACCAGCATGAGTTTGACCAAACTGCGGGGGGCAGTGGAAAACAGGAGTGCCTGGTGTGCTCTGGTCCACAGGGTCACAAAGAGTCGGACACGACTAAATGACTAAACTAAACAGCAACAGCAATGACTGACTGCACATCTCTTTTTGGGTTTGAAACAGTGGGAAGGAATTCAACATCAAGCCAAGGCAATTGTTCCCTCAAGGTAAGTATTTAGGCTTCCCAGACAGAATCCCACCCCCCATCTCTTCTCCTGCTTTTCTGGGGTTTCTTATGAGGAGGAGGAGGAGGAAGAGCATTCAGCTCAGCTTCTCGGCGGAGTCTTCTTCTGCTCACCAGCAATTTAGGTGCGTCCTCGCCCAGCTCTTTGAATGCATTCGTCTGATTCAGATACAGCCACATGGAAAAGTGCTGTCCCTCAGGGATGTCCAACACATGCAGCACTGCCTTGTCTAACTTCATGGAGACCTCCAGTCTGGGCACTGCAGGAGAGATGAGGCGGCTATGAATACGCTACATGAATTCACACTTTAGAGAAAACAGCAAGCTAAGTGGCGACATGATACAAATTTATAAAATTATTCGTGACATGGAGAAAGCAGATAGAGGTTTATTTGTTTCTTAATCCCTCTCGCAGAACACTAAAAATTGTGGACATCCAGTGAAGCTAGTTTAGTTTTCTCTAAACTAAGAAGTCCCAAATTCTGTAACCTTTCCCCCCAGAGGAGTCGCTTCATCTCCGTCATCTTGGTTGTCTCTTAGTGTGGTCCCAGGAGATCGAATCTGAGAGTCCACGGCTGCCACCCGCCATAAACCACCAATGGCACGATTGGCAGCAACCAAGCAAAAAGCACACCAAGCACTCAGGCCAATTCAATAGTCAATAGTAACAAAAAGTAATCCATTCAAAAGTATGTATTCTAATAAAGGTTACAAGATCAAATAGAGATTACAAACTCTAACAGAGATTACACATAGTTGTTATCCATTTTCTACGTTTCTCAAGGATAACAACTACGTGTGGGTAGATCAACGTGTATCTTGAGCTTTTCTGTGCATATATTTATCCGAAAGTCTTCAAACTTACAAACTTCAAACTTCAAAATTACCGTAGATTCCGGCATGTTAGGCAACTGGGCGTATTGGACACCCCCCCAAATTAGCAGCTGCAATTTGGGGATTTGTTTTATAAGCCCAGTTACCGGGGGGGGCGGGCTCTGCTCTGCGCCACCCATACCCAGTGTATAAGACGACCTCCGACTTTTTAACCTCTTTTCCGGGGTTAAAAAGTCGCTTTATATGCCGGAATCTACAGTAGCTGATGAAGGTGAATAACATCGAAACAGGGCCCTGTCCTGGTTGAAACTGAGTCTCCATCTGTAAGGAGATCAACATTACTGTCGAGTGAAAAAGAGACATTACTGTCGAGTGAAAAAGAGAAAATCTTTGTAACGAATTATTGTGTTATACATATCTCTTTGAGTTTGAGTTTGTAATCTCTATTTGAGTTTGTAATCTTCATTAGAATACATACTTTTGAATGGATTAGTTTTTGTTATTATTGACTATTGAATTGTGAGTAGGGACCACTCCCACTATTGAAACTTACATTGGCCTGAGTTCTTGGTGTGCTTTTTTTCTTGGTATACAGTATTTAATAACGAGGACTGGCAGCTGATATGCTTGTGATAATATCTTGTTCTCTTGTTAATTGCGCTGTTTTAAATGCACATGTTATACTTGACTTCCTTTAGTCATGTTTTATTTGGAAATGTTTAAGATTTCTTTTCATTAACATTTCCGCGTTAAATGTGCATTCTCTACTTGAACTCCTTCGTAACATTTTATTTTGAAATCTTTAAGATAATATTTTAGTTTAATTATGTTGCTTTGAATATATATATTAAATTCATTCAGCAATGTTTTATTCTGGGTTGTTTTATTTAATGTGTCAATGGAGTGCCTTCCATCCGCTTCGGCTGGTGGCCCAGCTACGCCCAGCGGTGGAGCTTCATGACAGGGATAGCCTAACTACCGTTGTCTATGCTCTGATAACCCCAAGGTTAGATAACTGCAATGCGTTATACGTAGGGCTGCCTCCGAAGACGGTTCGGAAACTTCAGCTAGTGCAGAATTCAGTGGCAAGTTGCTCACCTGGAGCAAGACGATTTGAGCATATTACACTGATCCTGGTCCGACTGCCCTGGCTACCAATTAGTTTCTGGGCCCAATTCAAAGTGCTGGTTTTGACCTATAAAGCCTCAAACGGCTCAGGATCACAATACAGTGGTACCTCTGGTTACGAACTTAATTCCTTCCAGAGGTCCATTCTTAACCTGAAACTGTTCTTAACCTAAGGTACCACTTTAGCTAATGGGGCCTCCCGCTGCCACCATGCCACTGGCGCACAATTTCTGTTTTCATCCTGAGGTAAAGTTCTTAACCCGAGGTACTACTTCCAGCTTAGCGGAGTCTGTAACCTGAAGTGTTTGTAATCTGAGGTGTTTGTAACCCGAGGTACCACTGTACCTCAAGGACCGCTTCTTTCCATATGAACCTACCTGGACCCTGAGATCATCTTCCGAAACCCTTCTTTGTGTGCCTCCTCCTCAAAAGGTCCGGAGGGTGGCAACACGAGAACAGGGCCTTCTCTGCAGTGGCTCCCCGTCTGTGGAATGCTCTCCCCAGGGAAGTTCCCTGGCGCCTTCATTATACACCTTTAGGCGCCAGGCAAAAATGTTCCTTTTAAACCGGGCCTGTGGTTGATTTGATTGACATTCTAGGCCCTTTTTAAATGTGGTGGGAGTTTTTTTTGGGGGGGGGGTATTGGGATGTTGTTTTTATTTTGAATATGTATTTTGTGGTTTTATATTTTGATTTTATTCTGTGAACAACCCTGAAACCTCCAGGTATAGGGCAGTATATAAATTCAATAAACAATAATAAGAATGATTTGCCTTTTTCACAGCTGCCGCAAACTGGATCAGCGTCTTCCCCTGTTACAAATTTTACAGATATCAGTTTGTTTCTTTAGTCACTGGAATTGTGCCTGTAAGCACCTCTGTCCCAGTTCACAGAGTTCATCTGCTCCATGCAGGTTACTCCCAAATTACGCAAACAGGACACATTTTACAAAACGGACATTCGTTTCCAAGTATTCATCAAGCACAGACATGGCATTTTCAAACTTCTCTCTGTGTGGACTCTTATGTCACAGAGTCTGCAATTGTGAGTAATAAGAATGTGCTATTTAAGAATAAAAAGCTGGGGTTCTCAGAAAGCAGGGTGCCAGAGCCCGCACTGGATACGCACCAAATTCCACTCTTGCACAGTCATCTTTCCCCTGACTAATAAAATTTGAATTACGTGGTACTGCTTTGCCTGTATGAAGGTTAACGTATCAGGGTTAGGACATGAGTCCTTAATATGCGGAAAAACAGAAAGCTGGACTCCACAAACTTTGGACCTCATCCAAGGTGTTGTTCCACTTTTACTCAGAGTAGAAGCAATGAAATTAATGGATGTGACTAGGTTAGCTCCATTTGGGCCAACTGCGAGTAGAATTTACTTGGATACAACAGGTGGCTGGGACAACCCTCTTGTCCACCACCTGATGCCCCTATGACATCAGACGATGGACAGGTGAGTTATCCCAATCGCCTGCCAACGTCCCTGACAAAGTGCCTCCCAAGCTGGTTGTTGGTTGCCTAGGAACCAACCAGGGGCTTTGCCAGCATTGGACTGGTAAACCTGGTTCTTACAGGGATTGGAAGTGTGGTCAAGTTCCCCACGGGAAACTCATTTGCGCAGTTGATAAGCTTGAACTCACCTGGCTTTAAAATAACAACAACAACAACAACAATAATTTATTATGAGTTTCCCCAGCCACTCTGGGCGGCTCCCAACCGAGTATTGAAACAATACAGCATTAAATATTAAAAACTTCCCTAAACAGGGCTGCCTTCAGATGTCTTTTAAAGATAAGATAGCTGCTTATTTCCTTCACATCTGAAGGGAGGGCGTTCCACAGGGCGGGTGCCACTACAGAGAAGGCCCTCTGCCTGGTTCCATGTAACCTCCCTTCTTGCAATAAGGGAACCGCCAAAGGCCCTTGGCGCTGGATTTCAGTGTCCGGGCTGAACAATGAGGGTGGAGACGCTCCTTCAGGTATACACCTGCTATATGCAGAGATCGACTGCACAGGGAACCTGGTTGTGTAGCCGACCTGCTCCCAATGTGACAAAGGATGTCAGATTTGGAGCAGACTGGCACTGTTTGCAGGAAGTGGTCTCCGGGCCTAACTGTGACTCAGGTTGGGCCAAATTTGTCCTGAGGGCTGGAATGTTCCTCACCCCTGTCCTTGTTGGACCTTTGGTTTCGACCCAGAAAAGAGGCGGTTTTAGCCTTAGGAAAGGTTGCCACTGTGGGAATGTTTTCAACGAAGCTCAGATCCCTATCAAACGAGCCGCAGGGGGTTTGGTTGGCTCTGGCTGGTACCTGCGTCAGGGCAGCGGCACTGATAAGAAGTCGGTGGCATTGCTACATACCTTGGCAGAGGCGGATGGCATCTTTTGCTCTGTGCCAGGTGCAGTCTGTGGGAAGAAAACACAGAAGGCAGGCCTGGAGGTTGGTTGGTTGCTCTGCTCCATTTCCTCAGCTGCTCGCTTTCGGAGCAGGCCTGAAAGGCACTCACCTGGCCCAGAGTGCGTCTTCCGCAAGGGTTGTGCAAACTGATAATGGGGATGAGTGAATGCCGTGATATGCAACTCCCCGCTGAGAGCCACAGGGAAGCAGTCGAACTGGAGAGAGCCCTGGGAAGGAAGGGGGCAGGAGTGTCAAAGGTGAAAGGAGCACACACACCCCTCTCTTTCTCTCTCACACACTATCACGCCCACAGACAGGAACACACACACAGAGGAACCCAATGGGGCTGCCATCTGTCGCACTTCACCTTTCCCATTGGGAAAGGCGAGGGATGTCTTTGGGAACCACCATGTCCTCCTCAAAGTGTTACCTCCCACCATCACCACTAGGGTGGGAGGTTGGACCTACCTGCAGTCCTGCTGCTTATCTGGGGCTACTGCTTCAATGGTCTCCCCAAACACTGGTTGCTTAGCGCCCTGACAGTGCAAGAGAGGCTGGATAGAGCAGCTTAGCGCAGAGCTCAGAGGGAGAGAAGCTCTGTGGCTGTGGATCATTAAACGTTTTGTGTATGCTGCTGCTCCAGACACCATATTGGCGATGATCTTTTGACGTGGAGGGGCTCTTGAAATTGTTTGGAGGGCATGCAGGCTGCCAGTTAGCCACAGAAGGCTCCAAGGGGCTTCTGGAGGTTCCCTCACTGCGAGATGTGAGGTTACAGGGAACCAGGCAGAGGGCCTTCTCGGTGGTGGCGCCCGTCCTGTGGAACGCCTTTCCGTCAGATGTCAAGGAAATAAACAACTATCTGACTTTTAGAAGACATCCGAAGGCAGCCTGTATGGGGAAGTTTTTAATGTTTGATGTTTTATTCTGTTTTTAATCTGTTGGGAGCCGCCCAGAGTGGCTGGGGAAACCCAGCTGGATGGGCGGGGTATAAATTATTTATTATTATTATTATTATTATTATTATTATTATTATTGGCAGAAATTGCAGCTCTATGGCCCACCAATTGAGGTCAGCTAAAACGGCATCTAAAATACGTTTGTATATCAGTGGGGCTTAATATATCTTGCCATTTTTGCAACCACACTCTGCAGAATTTAGCATTGTCAAGGAACCCAGTTGTCCTTTATCAAAAGGCAAGCATCTAGCCGTCAAAGATAAGCTGCTTTCTGGAGTGTGGGCAATTCCACGTTGAAAGAGCATCCCCCCTCCTGAAAAGAAAAAAAAAGAAACACAGGAATTGCAGTTTGCCCTTCACAGAACTACAATTCCCAGCACCCTTAGCAAACTATATTTCCCAGGATTCTCCGGGGGCCGTCACATTCTTTAAATGTATGGTGTTTGAGGATGATTCGCAGCAGGTTTGCCATGCGTGAGCTGCCCCAGTGCTCTGCATAGCTACTGAAAACTAGCAGATGGAGTTAGCATGGAATAATGGTTAGGGTTTCAAACTAAGGCCAAGAAGATCCAGGTTCAAATTTCCACGGCACCATGGAGCTCACAGGCTGACCTTTGCACTTTTTCTCCTGGGGTTCATATTAGGATAAAAAGAAAAGAACCACATATGCCTCCTTGAAGGAAAGGAAGGATGAAAATGCAGTAATAATGCAGAACCTATTATGAAAGGTGGGGGAGGGTCAAGGATTTCCATTTATACACTTTATGGAATACCCATCTCTGCATACGGGTAGGGCAAAGTGGAGGAACTGAACTTGTGGTCAGACTGATTTAGTGGTAGATTAGGGTTCTCTGCCTGTCTGCAGCTAAAACCGGCTCTGCAAGTCAAGTCCCAGGGAGCAAAACAGAGCCTGCATTCCTCCCTCAATCCCTCCCTCCTTCTCATCTATTTCACTAGACAAACACCAGTTTCATTATGGGCTAGTTCATCACGGAGCCCTACCTCACTGCTAATCCAGATTCCTGCGGTTCGAAAGCAATCTCAGTAGTTTCCACATGTGCATATTTGGATTTGACCCAATCCATTGTTTCTTGTCCTGGCATACAAGTAGGTGTTTTTTTTAACCCTGTGTCTGTTTTTCACACTCACTGACTTGTTCATTCCACTCGCCGAACCATGGCAGTACAAAAGGGGCACACGCACAGCTTTCTGTTTACCGGCACATTTTTTCCCTTTTTTAAAATAAAAGATTCTTCTGTTTCACTGACCAAACCCCCAGTGAGTATGTGCAGGTACCTATTTATTTATGTGCATGGGTCTTGTTTTAAATTTCCTCCTTCAGATAAGCACTGAAGCAGAGATCTGATTATAGGTTGGCTTGAGTCTACATCTCATGTCGTTTGCTTGCTTAGTTGACCTTCGCTGCACACATCTGAGGCTTAAAAAGTGAAGGAGGGTGAGTAAGATTGTTTAGCAAGGATCCCTGCATTGCAGGGGTCGGATTAGATGACTTTCAGGGTCCCTTCCAACTCCACAGTCCTATGATTTATTTATTTTTAAGTCACCTTCCCAGACACTTGCTTGAAACTCAGTCGTATGAAATTCTGTGTGTGCGCAAACCAGAGGGTACAAGAATAAAGTTTCAAACGGTGTTTATGTTTTCACCACATGCCAGAAGTATGGGTAGGTAAAGGTAAAGGTAAGGGGACCCCTGACCATTAGGTCCAGTCATGACCGACTCTGGGGTTGCAGCGCTCATCTCGCTTTACTGGCTGAGGGAGCCAGCATACAGCTTCCGGGTCATGTGGCCAGCATGACAAAGCTGCTTCTGGCGAACCAGAGCAGTGCACGGAAATGCCGTTTACCTTCCCACCGGAGCGGTACCTATTTATCTACTTGCACTTTGACATGCTTTCAAACTGCTAGGTTGGCAGGAGCAGGGACCGAACAACGGGAGGTCACCCCGTCCTGGGGATTCAAACCGCCGACCTTCTGATCGGCAAGTCCTAGGCTCTGTGGTTTAACCCACAGTGCCACCCACGTCCCATAGAAGTATGGGTACCAGAAAACAAATGAGAAGCAACAATGGATGCTGGGGGCATGCAAAACTGAGTGGGAGAAGAGAACATTCAGACGTGCCCCCAAGGAAAAGAACGGCAGCAATGGATCCAGTAACAGATTAACAGCAGTTTGGAGTAGGGTTAATTCTAATTTTCAGATTATCCCAGGATACAGGAAATCTGAATTCACTGCTAAAAAGAAATGAGATGGGCACTGATTGAAGGCTCCGTCAGACGGACAGCGCCTCAAAAAAGGAGGCCCATTCACATACACAGTAAACCATACTTTTAAAGCACATCCAACACACATTTTAAGGAGCTTGATTCCCTCCCCACCCACCCCCAAAATTATTGGTAATGGTAGTTTCCCCTCACAGAGCTTCAACTCCCAACACCCATCACAAACTACAGTTCCCAGGATTTTGAGTGCTTTGACACATACGGTGTGGATCTGCCCACTTGTTCTCCATGCTTACAAATTTTGGATTTCACCAATGGACATTCAATGGGCCCAAATCACTTACCAAATCACTTCTGTTGTGCCAGTAACCACCAAGGGGGAGCGAAACCTTCATATTGGCGCAGTGGGAGGAAGCGTATGTCTCAGCTGAGAGCAGCACGTGCGCCTGCAGGAATCCTGGCAAAAGAGGAAGGGAGGGAGTGCAGGGTGTCAGAAGAGGAATGGAAATAAATGCAGATATGGACTCTTGAACTGGAGGACTGGTGCGGCCATCAATATACTTCACGAGGCTGTTTGAGTCATTCCTCACATTCCTATAATATGCCATCGAGAATTAATTAGGCTCATAGACTCACAAGAGCTGGAAGGGACCCTGAGGATCATCTAGCCCAGTGTTTCCCAACCTTTTTGGGGCAAAGGCACACTTGTTTCATGAAAAAAATCTCGAGGCACACCACCATTAGAAAATGTTTAAAAAATTAACTCTGTGCCTATATACTTGGGCTCTCATCTGGCTCCAAATTTTGTTCAGAGTCCAGTTCTTTTCTTTCCAAAAACTTTTCCATCACTGCAGTATCCGGCCATCCAATTGCCACTGACAAACGGATACAGACCCCTTTTTTTTACAGCACAGCTCGCACAAATGTACACGGAACACCCTTTTCGAATTAAAACACACAGTCTCACGAGAGCAAGGAGCAGCGATTTTATATTTTACGAAAAGAAGTCACTAGTCCTCATGGTGACAGGGTGGAAAATATTTAAAAGCAGAACCACCTTGAGGAAGGTGGAGCCATATCACATCCCGGCAGGAGGCCTAAATTGGTGGAACGCTCAGGCCCCGCCTATTCAAAGAGGACTATTAATTTGGAGAGCTGCTATCTTCCAAACTGTGAGACAACGAGGCAAAAGGGGAGCCCTGAATGGGACTTTGCGTTTTTGTCTCAACGCCGGTCTCGCGCTGCTGCTTCCCGCGCTCTCAAGGACCCGGGAGGAGGAAGGCGTGAAGGGAATCCCGAAGGCGCGAAAACCTCGCGCATGCGCAGGCCTTCCGCCTGCGACAGCCCAGTAGGCCGGCCGAAGCGAGCGGCGATGGGATGTGGGAGGGAGCTCGCTTGCCGCCCCGCGTGTGCTCGCCGCCGCCGCCCCGCCTCTCGCCGCCCGACTCGCCCACCTCCCTCCCACGGCACACCAGGCAACATCTCGCGGCACACTAGTGTGCCGCGGAACACCGGTTGGGAAACACTGATCTAGCCCAACCCCCTGCAATGCAGGAATATGCAGCCGTCTTTTTTTCTGGGGGGGACGCAGGGGTACGCAGACCCCTAAACATTTTGTGAATCTAAGCTTGGCCTCACTGAGGGGCAGTATTTCAATATGAGTAGGAAAAGGCGAATACCCCTAAACATTTTTTTAAGGGGAAAAAAGGCACTGTTTATGGGGCTTGAACCTGCGACCTTGGCATTATCAGCACCACGCTCTAGCCAACTGAACTATCCAAGGTGGTTATTCTCTGTGCAGCAATTGCTATTGTTAACATCGATACCAACTTTCCTGTTCCTCCTCTTTGACTTCTATATAACTGTGCAATATTTCAAAACAACAACAACAACAACAACAACAACAACAACAACAACAACAACAGAGACTGCTGTAGACAAAGTCTCCTTTCTGGCTCACCTTCAGTGTTGCCATGATGTCTTCTGTGCTCTGGGCTGGTCCTGTCAGCTCCCTCGTCTTGTTTTGAACCCAAGGCAGGTGATTCTACAAGGAAATAAAATGACTGTGTACCCCAAATAATAACAATAATAATAATAATGCAGTTCAGCACAGTGCAGTGCAGCAATTGTCCACCAATTGTACTTTTCTCCACTTATTTGTCTGTTTTGTAACACAAGAAAAAATATTTATTTGAAAACCTTTTTTTTTTTTTTTTTTAATGAGAGGATTGGATAAATTCACGGAGGAAATTTGATGGCTGGGCTCTATCTACATCCACAGATGGAGACAGCAACACTTCTGAATATGTTTCTGAGCACAATTCAAAGTGTTGGTGTTGACCTTTAAAGCGCTAAACGGCCTCGGCCCAGTATACCTGAAGGAGTGTCTCCACCCCCATCATTCTGCCTAGACACTGAGGTCCAGCGCCGAGGGCCTTCTGGTGGTTCCCTCATTGTGAGAAGCAAAGCTACAGGGAACCAGGCAGAGGGCCTTCTCAGCAGTGGCGCCCACCCTGTGGAACACCCTTCCTTCGGATGTCAAAGAGAAAAACAACTACCAGACATTTAGAAGACATCCGAAGGCAGCCCTGTTTAGGGAAGCTTTTAATGTGTGACATTTTAATATATTTTTAATCTTTGTTGGAAGCCACCCAGAGTGGCTAGGGAAACCCAGCTAGATGGGCAGGGTACAAATAATAATAATAATAATAATAATAATAATAATAATAATAATAATAATAAAAAAAATGAATACCAGATGCTGGAAGCCACAGGAGAGCAGAGAGGTCTCGTGTTCAAATCCTGCTTGCTGCTTTCCCAGCAGACATCTGGCTGGCCACTGTGAGAACAGGACGCTGGTCTAGATGGGCCTTGGGCCTGATCCAGCGGGCTCTTTTTTATGTTCTTATGACAGAGCCTGGGACTTTCAGAGTACATGTCCTTCAGTTGAATTCTGGCCTTTCTCCCTTCTGTATGGTTTGGTCCTTCGTGGGGCATGTCTAGGAACTGAACTCTACGACCTCTCAAACCCAACGTGAGAATCACGTCCTGCTAGCACTAGACAAACAAGCCTGCCCTGAAGTGGCAGCATGGTCCAGCTAGGACTGAAAGCCAAGGTACAAGGCCGACTGCAGCAACAGCAGCAGGCCAGGGTCAACGTTCAGGTACAGAGCCCTGAGCCACCTTTCTCACCCAGCAGGCCAAGGCGTAGGATCACCTGCACACAGGGGATGCAGTCTCGCTGCTTCCGACACCGAAGTCCGTTCCTCGTCTCCATCTGGGTCAGCACCAGGACTGGGTCTTGCCCTGGGGCTGGCAGGGCATCCCCAGGGATGCACAGCACACCTTTTTCTGAAAGTAGGCGAAAGAAAGAAAGAAAGAAAGAAAGAAAGAAAGAAAGAAAGAAAGAAAGAAAGCATTACCCTGTGAAAGAAGGGCGCCATTCAGCCCTGAACCAATATCCACACAGCCTTCCATCCCTAGAACAGAGGATGAGAAGAAGCTTGTGTTGAATCCAGGGGCCGCAAGACTAAGGCCGCCTAAAGTTGGTTTTCTTGGGTGACGTCCATCCCCACCCGAAACTCTCCCCTCTTTCCCAGGAACACTGCAGTAGAAATATTTGGCACGTTTTGGGTCGTGCAATGTGAATTGTGGCCAAATGATGACAAGAATGCTTTTAAACAAACAAACCCTGTAACAAAAGAATCCCACGCATCGGGCTTTAGGACAAGTCAAGTCAATGGCAGTCTTCACACTTGGATTTAGTCATGCTTACCTTTCCTCCACTCTTTCCAGGCAAGATCATCCGTGTTTTAAAGCTACATGTCTGAGCACACTTTTTTTCCCCTCTGGAGATTTCCCCACGAAAACCCGCTCTTTAAAGCACAATCGGAGCATACGGCAATCCTCAGAAAACCTAAGTTCTCTAAACGATTTAGCACTAAAGATTAAAAAATTGCTCTGACACAGAGCCCTCACATGTGGATCTGTGTCTGGGCAAAAAGTAGGTGTTGATAAGCCCATAGATTTATCAAAATAAAGAACAGGGATGAGAATTATTAATTTTTTTGGTACAAACACTTACCCAATAGCTGGCAGCCAAGACCCTATAGAAGGACACAAAAGGGACAGTTTCAAGAGCTAGTAAAGAGACTATCGCAAGTTGAGCTACTTTTCTCCCACCCTACAACTCACCCTGCCAGGCTGAGTCTAAAACAACATGCCATCCAACTGTTATTTCATTGTGAGGACCAGTTTCTTGGACATATTGGCTTAATAAAGTGGGGAACCTGTAGCCCTCCAGGAATTGTTGGACTACAACTCACCTGTTTGTACTGACTGTTTTAAAGAGCATTGTTCTGCTTTTCCCTTACTGTAAGCTACTCCGGGTATTCTGCTATATCTTTTGCTCCGAGAAGTCAACCAGGAACCTCCTTTCCACCTGCACATCTGGTTTAAAGGTAAAGGGACCCCTGACCATTAGGTCCAGTCATGGCCAACTCTGGGGTTGCGGCACTCATCTCGCTTTATTGGCCGAGGGAGCCGGCGTACAGCTTCCTGGTCATGTGGCCAGCATGACTAAGCCGCTTCTGGCGAACCAGAGCAGCGCATGGAAACGCTGTTTACCTTCCTGCTGGAGCGGTACCTATTTATCTACTTGCACTTTGACGTGCTTTTGAACTGCTAGGTTAGCAGGAGCAGGGGCCGAGCAACGGGAGCTCACCCTGTCGCGGGGATTCGAACTGCCGACCTTTTGATCAGCAAGCCCTAGGCTCTGTGGTTTAACCTACAGCGCCACCCGCGTCCCTTACATCTGGTTTAGGACTATATTATTATAGATTTGCAGGGAAATCAGTCTGGGTGATATCTGTGGGTCTCTTCCAAACCTGTGATTCTGTATCTGTAAGGTTAAAATCTACAAAAGGAGAAGTGGTAAACTGGTCCAACCAGCTCCATTGTTAGTGTCAGGGGTTCAGAAGGAGAGACACAGGAGGGGGAGCAAATGGAGAGTGAGGAGGAGGAGTACGAGGGGGGCGCAGGCAGTGACAGTGGCCAGAGTTATTCCACAAGCCTCTCTAGCGAATCGGAGGACTCACAGAAGGGAGCGCCGGTGGCCAGAGCGAGGGGGGTTCCAGGGGGGAAGCCCCAGGAGGAAGGGGCCAGCGGGGAGTCCCTGAGCAGCAGCTGGAGATCAGGACCAGCGTCTCCACCAGAGCGCAGTGGGGAGGGGGAGTCCCAGGAGTCGGGACCAATGTCCTCACCACCAGAGGGAGGAGAGGAGTCAGGTTTGGCAACGCCCACATCAGGAAGCGGGGAAACGGTCAGAAGGAAAGTCACCGGCTGGGCGCGCGCGCCAAGTTCAAATGTACAGGAGCGCGGCACAGCGGAGAGCCCGGGAAGGGAGCCAGGTCCTAAAGCCCGCCGGAGGGAGGGACAAGACTCAGGGGGCTCAGCGTCAGAGGAGTCCAGGAAGGAGGAAACCCCAGAGGGCAGAAGGACCCAGCGAAGGAAAGAACAGCGTAAGAGGTGGAGCCGGGCTAGAATCTTAAACTGGTGTGGGTGGAGCAGTGAGTCAGAGGGGACTTAGCCGGTCTAGCGTCAAGACGTGGGTCTGCGCGCCCAGAGCTTTGAAATGGAAACTAAACTTCAATAAAGACTTTTGTACATTATATCCACCGGGCGTTGGTCCTCTGTGAGCTGGGATCTAGAGGCAGACCTGACAGTTAGGGTCATGACTTTCGCCAGACTCACCAGCATCTTAAAGAGTTAGCTAAGAATAAATACGTTGCCATAGTGACAACTGAAGTTACTTCCAGGAAAGGATATAGGCCGTTCCCTACCAGCGTCACCAGGCTACCTGCAACATCACCACACACCTAGTTTTGCTGTGTGAGTTTTGGCTGATGCTAGAAGCAGGAGGCAGGGAGACCTGTCTTGCTCTGTGCTGGACCCAAAGCTATGGTTCGGAGATCTCCCTGGGAACCTAATGAGGAGGCAAGGTCTGCTGAAATGTTAATGCTACGAGCCTCTCCGCGCTATGTTCAGGTTGTATATATGTGTAAAGAAAACCACGTTTCGATTATTGACATTTTGGAACTTTTGCAAACAAATATTAACACTAAAGCAGTTCTAATTTTTATAGATGCGGAGAAGGCCTTTGATAACATTTCTTGGAAATTTATGAAGGGGAATTTAAAAGAAATGGGAGTGGGGCGGGGTTTTGAAAATGGGATTGACGCGATTTACTCAGAACAAAAGGCAAAACTGATAGTCAACAATGTGGTTACAGAAGAGTTTAAGATTGAAAAAGGGACACGACAAGGCTGCCCGATTTCCCCCTTGCTGTTTATTTCTGTCCTGGAGGTGCTCTTGAACTTGATTAGAGGGGACCGGTTGGTGCAAGGGATTCAGATCGGAGCGAAACAATATAAACTTAAAGCTTTTGCAGATGACCTTGTTTTGACATTGCAAGAGCCAGAATCTAGCACAAAAAGAGTGTTACAATTGATTCAGGACTTTGGTCGGGTAGCGGGCTTTAAACTAAACAAACAGAAAACTAAGGTGTTGGGAAAAAACTTGACAGATGCAGAGTCAGAACGGTTTCAGAGAGAAACAGAACTAACTGTGGTTAAAAAAGTAAAGTACCTAGGGGTAAACATAACAGCAAAAAATCTGAGTCTATTTAAGGATAATTATGAAAAATGTTGGTCTGAAATTAAGAGAGACTTGGACAGTTGGTCAAAATTGAAGCTTTCTTTGTTAGGCCGAATTGCTGCTATTAAGATGAATGTATTGCCTAAGATGTTGTTTTTATTTCAAACATTGCAAATTGTGGATAAGACGGAGTGCTTCAGGAAGTGGCAGAGAGATATCTCTAAATTTGTCTGGCAGGGCAAAAAGCCCAGAATTAAGTTTAAGATATTAACTGATGCGAAAGAAAGAGGGGGCTTTGCCCTGCCAGACTTAAGGTTGTACTATGAAGCCGCAGCTTTCTGCTGGCTAAAAGACTGGCTACTTCTAGAGGACACTGATGTGTTAGATTTAGAAGGTTTTAACAATGCATTTGGTTGGCATGCATACTTATGGTATGACAAAGTTAAGATCAATAAGGCCTTTAAGAACCATATTGTCAGGAAAGCAGTGTTTAATGTCTGGACAAAATACAAAGACCTATTGGAAAATAAAACTCCAAGATGGCTATCACCTTTGGAGGCTAAGGCCCGAAAAAGACCCAATATGGAGGCCAAATGGCCGAAATATTGGGAAATAATAGAGAAAGAGGGCAATAATTGGAAATTGCAGAGTTTGGAAAAAATGAAAGACAAAGTGCGAGACTGGTTACATTACGCTCAGATTCAAGAAATTTTTAAAAAGGATAAAAAGTTAGGATTCCAGGTGGAGAAATCGAAGTTGGAAACAGAATTGTTAGAACCTAAGACTAAAGTACTCTCAAGAATGTATAACTTGCTGTTGAAATGGAATACACAAGATGAAATGGTTAAGTCAGCCATGATAAAGTGGGCACAGGATATTGGGCATAATATTATGTTTGAGGATTGGGAAAGGTTGTGGACCACGGGGATGAACTTCACGGCATGTAATGCTCTGAAGGAAAATGTAATGAAAATGATATATAGGTGGTACATGACCCCAGTTAAACTTGCCAAAATATGCCATGTGCCAGACAATAAATGTTGGAAATGTAAGGAAAATGAAGGAACATTCTTTCACCTCTGGTGGACTTGTCCCAGGGTGAAGGTCTTCTGGGAAATGATATATAATGAGCTGAAAAAGGTATTTAAGTATACCTTCCTTAAGAAACCAGAGGCCTTCCTCCTGGGCATTGTCGGCCAGATGGTGCCAAAGAAGGACCGAACATTCTTTTTGTACGCAACAGCAGCAGCAAGGATACTCATCGCCAAGAAGTGGAAAACTCAAGATCTACCCACTCTGGAAGAATGGCAGATGCAGCTGATGGACTATATGCAACTGGCTGAAATGACTGGCAGAATTCGAGACCTGGGAGAAGAGAGGGTTGAAGAAGATTGGAGGAAATTTAAGACTTATTTACAAAAATATTGTGATTTGGTGGAAAGTTAAGTAGGATGTTTGATCATAAATAATTGGCCACCACAAAAACGGATCGGAATGGGATGTAAAGTGAGATTAAGAGAAATTAATTTACAGAGGATTATATTTAAATAAGTGGTTATAAAATTTGCAAATTAGATGATAAATTGCATGGAAAAAATCTATGATGATGAAAATGGCAGCGGGAGATGTGAGGAAGTCCAAAGAAGTTATGAAACTCTGTTGAGATAAAAGAAAGGTTGTTTATCTTTGTACTTTATTATGTAAAAACCCCTAATAAAAATTTTATTAAAAAAAAAAAAAAAGAAAACCACGTTTCGTAAAGACACCAGAGTCTCCACTGACCTTCATTCCAAAAAAACTGAACTCTGGTAGGTGTCCCTAAAGAACTTCATCAATAAGAAAATGGGCTGCACCCAACAATATCTATATACATGTATGATTCCAATGGAAAAAACATAACAGGTTGCTGCCGCCATGAAACATACGATCTAACTTTTGATAGTGGCAATGGCAACAGAGGAAGGAGAAGGAAGGAACAAACCCCCACCCGAGTCATCTAAATAACAGTACAGTACTAAAGATTTTCTTGAATTACAAAAGAACGTGCAATTAACCCCGCTCGACTCACAGTGGCAGAACACAAACAAAAAAAGGCAGATCAAACCACCTCAGCCAGAAACCACCCAAAGTGGTTGCAAACACTTTCCCCTGTCTATCACTCAGGGAGAGTAGCAGTACTACTACTACTATGTGGCAGTATCTGTGTGGTGGACTTTTCAACTTTTGCAATGTCCTGGCGAGGGACGTCGCTATCATGGCTTGGTACAAAGGCTTGCGGCCTTGTTTCCTGAGCCTTGACAACTGCAGTCACCAGAGCAGGTGACTCTTCTCATGGCAGGTGTACAGGTGGCAACAAAAGAGCGGCCTGTTTAGTTCTTGCGATGCCAGGCTTGCTGTTAAAGGGCACAGAAGCAGAGCCAGGAAAGGAGGGGGAAGCACTGCAGTGCCATAGCCTCGGTACACAGATGCCAAAACCTTTTGTTCCTGCCATGCTGTCTCCATGGCCACAAGCTCGAGGAAGCCTCAGCCGCCGGGCTGTGGCATTTGCTGAGTAAACAGCAATCTAAGAGGCCTTGTCACAGTACCAGGTAGAGCAGGTAGTTCCTCCTCAGTCTCTCCTAGCAACCACAGCGCTCCTTCCCTTCTACATAGCAGTCGCCAAAATTAGGTAGAGAGGCCATGATGGGCAGGGGAGAGGAAGCCTCAGGGCTGAAAGGGTCAAAGGCAGTGCAGGGGAGATGGAGAGACTTGCCCCTCTCCCCAAGGCCCACCCAGGATGTTCAGGGTGCAAAGAGCTCAATATTAACAGGGACTGCATACACAGAATCCTGGGAGCTGTAGCTGACTGCTGACAATTCCAGGCACCCTTAACAAACTACAGTTCCCAGGATTCTTGTGGTGTGTGCTATAAATGTATGGTGTGTACACAACCCCAGCTTAAATTTGAAACCAGGCATGTTTTTTTAAGGAAACCCCCCCCCCCCATTTAAAAAAGGTTGTGGGATTTTGTTACAGCTGAGAGAACTATAGAGGATGGTGGCAGTGGGAATCATGGCAGCTTGGCTTGGGACCTGAGGCGGAAAAATGCCATAGCTGTCAACTTTTCCCTTTTCTTGCGAGGAATCCTATTCGGAATAAGGGAATTTCCCTTAAAAAAAGGGGGGGAAAGTTGACAGCTATGAAAAACACTCCAAATTGGGACTCTCGTTATTTTGCTTTCGAGGGAACCAGCTGATTTGTGCCAGCACACGAGAGCCAAAAGCCAGAGCGCTGGGACCAAAAAAATTGGGATGTTCCAGGATCCAGTCAGAAGCAGGGAATGGCTTCTAGAATTCCAGGATGTCCCGCTTAGATCAGGACGGTTGAGCGGTATGAGAGAGGTGGACGTAAACAGCCTGTGAGTGTAGTCTTACTCAAGACCCTTTCTTCAAAGAGGTCTGGACACGCATGCCTTCTCTGGGAATACAGCCTATGCCACAAACGAAACCACTTCCCCCATTTGAACAACCACGATAGCTCATTTAGAATAAGTTGAATTTCCAAGCACATCGTGTGGTGTGAGGCATGGCCCTGTCAATGATGCCAGCTGGCCGGCCAGCCGTGCCCTTCTTCTAGATACTCCGTTCGCTGACCCTCCCCGACCCCAATTCTTCAGAAGGCTTGTACCTACCTGAGAGCAGTGGACAGACTCCAGAATATTTGCAGGCTGAAGGCAGGCAGAAGGCAGGCACACTAGGACGAGTGGCAGGACCCAAAGCCACATCTCCGCCATCTGTCGTACCCCACAAGTCATTGTGGGGATGACGACGGCGCTGCTCCTTTCATCGCAGAATCTGCCTTTGCACAGGACAAATTAGACCGTGCCTGAATAGCACAGTTGGCACGCAGCTTGATAAATATTTCCCCGTTTCCACCTCCTGGGAGCTGGTTTCTTTCCAGCGTTTTATGTCTAAGGAGCTGGCGCAGGTGCTGGCAAACAGGTCCTACGCCAGGGCAAAAGATCCAAGCTGAAAGATCGGGAAACGTTTCCTATCCGAAAGAAGACTTGAGGATCCAAGGAACCGACACTCCGCAACTTGTTTGACAGGGCCCAGGTTAGTCAATCTCACTCCCTTTTTGCTACTACCAGAGAAATTGCGTCAAAGGGGAGTAAAGGTGGAGAGGGCGTTGCAGAAACTGAGGGCGAAGGACAGGATAGCCTGGGCACAGCGCCAGCAACCTAGTTTAAGAGAAGCCCCAAAGGGTACAAGGATTAAATGCAGGAAGAAGCATTCACAGCCAAGTTCAGAGCTGTCAGATTTCCTGAATGGCAGCACAGCAAACCTGATTTGTTTATTTTTTTTAGCAGAGGTTTTCCGTCAAAGCTGGCAAAGGAACTTGTTGGGTCTAACTTAATTTTTAGAATCAGGTAGGTAGCCGTGTTGGTCTGACGCAGATGGAATAAATTTTAAAAATTAAAAAATTGTCCAGTAGCACCTTAGAGACCAACTAAGTTTGTTCTGGGTGTAAGCTTTCGTGTGCATGCACACTTCTTCAGATACCTCATTTTTTATTTTATTTTTTAGAAGGGCATGTCATTTTGCTGGCTTGCATTTTGCCAGCGTACTATGTATGCTATGGATCTCGAACCCTCAGTGAGTTAGGGGCTTCCTCTGCATGCAAAGAAGAGGAAGAAGCAGAGTGGGGAAGCGAACCCGGTTCACCAGATTACGAGTCCACCGCTCTGAACCACTACACCACACTGGCTCCAATGGAGAGCTCCTGCGGGGGTGAAGTCAAACACTGGAGAATCGCTGCACCTGCTGTGGCTGTAGAGACCAGTAACTTGTAACTGCTGCCTCCAGAATATTTTTTGTTACTGTATTTTTCACTCTATACGACGCACCCGACCATAAGACACATCTAGTTTTAGAGGAGGAGAACAAGAAAAAAAATATCCTCTCCTTCTCTACTCAGCGCCTCTCCAGCAAAGCGGGAAGGGAAATGGAAGGGGCTCCATTTCTCCTCCCACTTAGCTGAAGGGGCGCTGTGCAGAGAGGGAAAGCTGCGCAGCACCTCTCCAGCGAAGCGAAGCCAGGAGAGCAAGAGGGATTGTTGCGCAGCGATCCCTCTTGCTGTTCTGGCTCTGGGATAGCTGCGCAGCCTGCATTCGCTCCATAAGACGCACACACATTTCCCCTTACTTTTTGGGAGGGGAAAAGTGCGTCTTACAGAGCAAAAAATACAGTACATTATCAGCACTGAAGTGACCTCTCTAGGGAGCAAGTTTTGGCTGTGTTTTCCTGGGCTGCCCAGACAACAAGACCCCACTCTTGGCCTCGCTGATGTGGTCCAAAGGAAAGCAGAGCAATACATCTGGCTCCTTAGCTTTTTCTTCACCCAAAGATATCCCACAAGGCAGCAGAGGTTTAGGACCAGAGTTTTCCTTCTCTTAGATGGGCTACCTTCTCAGGTTGACAAGCTCCATCTGCCCCTCACGTCCCTCTACAGCAAGTGCAGAATCTGCCTTCTTGACCATTGGAACCAGGCTTGGCCTTGTCTGCTCAATCTGCTACAACCTGTCTTTGCAGGTTTCAGAGCCAGTGTGGTGTAGTGGTTAAGAGCGGTAGACTCGTAATCTGGTGAACCAGGTTCGATTCCCTGCTCCTCCACATGCAGCTGCTGGGTGACCTTGGGCCAGTCACACTTCTCTGAAGTCTCTCAGCCCCACTCACCTCACAGAGTGTTTGTTGTGGGGGAGGAAGGGAAAGGAGAATGTTAGCCGCTTTGAGACTCCTTAGGGTAGTGATAAAGCGGGATATCAAATCCAAACTCTTCTTCTTCTTTCCATTGTCTGGTGAGGCAGATGGATGCCAACAACTTAAGTCAACAGCCTTTGGCCTTTTAAGACCCAAGACCCCACCACCGTGCAAGATGGGATCTGCTTGTAGCAGGGTGGGGAAAAACTCATTGCCATAAGCAGAAATTGGTTGTCAACCCATGCCGCAAAAGTTGTCTTGCCAATCTGCCAAGAAGTACATGTGTAGCTGCCATACTGGAATCCAAGATTTCTGCTGCCGACATTTTAATCCATATTTCAGCCTCCCGTTTGGGTTAGAAAATTAACTCCAGTTAGAAAAATACAGTGGTGCCCCGCAAGACGAACGCCTCGCAAGATGGAAAACCCGCTAGACGAAAGAGTTTTCCGTTTTGGAGGCGCTTCACTAAACGAATTTCTCTATGGGGTTGCTTGGCAAGATGAAAAAATATTGCGAGTTCCCGCGGGTTTTTTTCGCTCCCCCCCTTTCCTAAGCCGCTAAGCCGCTTAACAGCTGATCGCTAAAAGCCGCTAGACCGCTAATAGCGCTAATCCGCTAAGCTGTCAATGGGCTTGCTTCGCAAGACGAAAAAACCGCTAGACGAAGAGAATCGCGGAACGGATTCTTTTTGTCTTGCGAGGCACCACTGTAAATAAATGCATGAACCAGTGAAATCAACTACAGTTATCATTTACTTCCTGAAACTAAAGCACATAAAATACCCAGGTTGGGAAAGTTTTCTAGAGAAGCGATTTAAAAGGAAGATAAAAGTGAACAATTTCCTGAACTTACATAGGAAGAGAAAGCCTAGTATAAAGAATGGGAGTTAAAATAACAACACACAGGAAAGTGGCTTCCCACCTTGCAGTTTCCTCATTAAAGGAAGCTTACTCGGGAGTTACAGAAGTAAGAAGATGGGGGGAAGAAAAATTCAGAGACAAAAAACAAACAAACACATTTTAAAAGACAAGCCTGAGGGTCTGGGTTAATCCCATGGAGACATCAGTCTTCCAATGACCTATTTAGCCAAACAAATCCACATCAAAGCCCAAACTCAGATAGACAATTACTGCACATGGAAGCTCTACCTTTTAACATTTTTCTTTTCTTTTCTAGAAGGGAAACTAATTTTCCCCATAGTTATACAGTCATAATATTTCCTAGGATTCCTCAAAATACCTTTTACTCTCTGAGGAGAACTATTGTTGTTGTTGACTAAGCATGTCTGACTCTTCGTGACCCCATGGACCAGAGCATGCCAGGCGCTCGGCTAAATGAAAGCCGACGCTGCATCTTGGCTTGTAAGAGGATTTTGGGCTCAAACTAGGCTATTTGCAGAAGGAAAAATTAAGTATACCAAGAGGCTAACTTCAGAGTAAAAGAGACTGAGATTAAGTAGTGTCTCCCTTTTGATGGAGTTTACAAACTCCAAGTTTCAAGCAAAACATTTTCAAAGTTACAAATCTCCTTTTTCCCTCCCCCTGCCCCCTTTTACTGTAGAGAAAGGGGAGCCCACTCTCTTTCCCAAGGTACAAGAGCAAGTATACACACACATTTTCATGTTACTGTTTGGAGAAAGATTGTCCTTATTACAGCCTCTTTCAAACAACAAACATCAGCCCACCTCACCTCACCTCCCCCGCTTTTCTCAATATCTGCCATGTTTTTGGGTGGATCAGGCCCAGCATGTCTCCCTCACACAAAGATTTTGAAGCAAGCTTGCATTTAAACTACACATTTAGGATACACAGCCGCCAAATGTTCCCTTTAAGACCAATTTAAACACGGGGGAGAAACGTTTTATTCGTTTTATTAACATTTTTAAACCTTAAGTACAAAACTTACTCACTCCTAGGGAAACAAAGATATCTAACATACCCCAATTTCCTCTCTTTCAAGCAGCATCAGGCTGGATGTTGGTGCCTTAATGAGCCCATTAAAGTTTCCCCAAAAATGCAACAACGATAGAACAAGACTTACCGGTACACACAGACATGAACACACTTTGACCTGTTCATGGTTCGGAGACACACACATGTCCTGACATGTTCTCAGTCAGAATAGGTGTCCACTTCCAGTGTGTATACAAGCACTGAAATCCTTTCGCTCTTCAGCTACAACCCATGTTTCACTTCACTCATACCCATACACCAAAAGATTGTTATAAGGGGAAAAAACTGCTCCTTTTCCCTTATGGGGTATCCAAGAGCCCGTATAGAGTCCTTAAGCGGGTTCCCTATCAGTAGGAGAAAATGACAGAGGCCAACCAGAGAATATTGAGAAGCAAAGCGGCTAGTAAGCCTGATCTTTATTACCTGTTGCAACAGGGTCCCCCACTCCGCCCATGCAGGGAGGGAGGAGAGGAACCCAGAACAATGATGTGCAAACCCTTATACAGTGGTACCTCGGGTTAAGTACTTAATTCGTTCCGAAGGTCCGTACTTAACCTGAAACTGTTCTTAACCTGAAGCACCACTTTAGCTAATGGGGCCTCCTGCTGCTGCTGCGCCGCCGGAGCACGATTTCTGTTCTCATCCTGAAGCAAAGTTCTTAACCTGAAGCACTTTTTCTGGGTTAGCAGAGTCTGTAACCTGAAGCGTATGTAACCCGAGGTACCACTGTATAGACTTTTGAAAGTGCCCACCACCGCCCAAGACCACCCCCTAAAAAGTCATACATCACAGAAGGAGGCGGTCTTCAGCAGAAATCTTGCCTGCCAGGATACCTGATGATGGTCACTGTTTGCATTACCTGGGCAGCCTGGCTATTCTTTTGTGATGTTCATACTTTAGTTCCTGAATCCAGGTCACCCTATTCATACAGAAACATTGCCTTAAGGCAGGATTTGCAAGCAAAAAGACCATAGGAAGGCTTTCCCCATTTGCCTCTCTTACTGCAGAGGAATATTTGAGGTCATCGAGAGAGTCAAAATGGCTCTCCTGTACTATTTCATACATGTGGTTTATGTAATGTACCGTATTTTTCCTTCTATAACACGCAGATTTTTTCTTCTAAAAAGGAAGGGGAAATGTCTGTGCGTGTTATAGAGCGAATGTGTGGTCCCTGGAGCCGAAAAAGCATGCAAAAATCAAATCGCGGGGCTGCACGCTGCACGGAGAATCGAAACCTGAAAAGAGGAAGCGGCTGCTTTCCTGCATTCTGCCTCAGGGTCTTACTGCCCACCCACCTCTGTTTCCTTGCTGTGTTTGCTGAAACGGAACAAAGAGCAGGGAAAGCCCCTCCCCTCCAGGCAAGCTCCGGTGCTGCTGCGGGAGAGGGAGAGAGAGGGGGGAAGGGAGAGAGAGGGGGGGAGGGGGAGGGAGAGAGAGAGGGGGGAGGGAGAGAGAGAGGGGGAGGGAGGGAGGGAGAGAGAGAGAGAGAGAGAGAGAGAGAGAGAGAGAGAGAGAGAGATAGATATGGCTGGCTTGGGTGGGGGGAAACTTTTGCCTTTCTTTCCTCCCTCCCGTTAAATCCCTCTCCTGCATTCTTAGCCAGCTGCTTCTCTGCACACCCCTCTAATGCCCCTTCTTTGTTTTTCCTTCGCTCCCCACTTAAAATGTGGTTACAAAGCATGGATCCTCAGGATCTTTGCATTGGGTCACCCCAAATTCACCATCAGATCACATAGCATGTCCATGGCTACAGCCTGCACCAAAAAAATCACGCACCCACTGTTGCCTGGGGCTGCAGTGGTGCAAAAATGTGGTTAAAAAGCATGGATCCACAGGGATTCTCAGGATCCTTGCATTGGGTCACCCCAAATTCACCATCAGATCACATAGCATGTCCATGGCTACAGCCTGCACCAAAAAAATCACGCACCCACTGTTGCCTGGGGCTGCAATGGTGCAAAAATGTGGTTAAAAAGCATGGATCCACAGGGATTCTCAGGATTTTGGCATTGGGTCACCCCAAATTCACCATCAGATCACATAGCATGTCCATGGCTACAGCCTGCCCCCCCCAAATCACATACCCACTGTTGCCTGGGGCTGCAATGGTGCAAAAACGTGGTTACAAACCATGGATCCACATGGATCCTCAGGATCTTTGCATTGGGTCAGCCCAAATTCACCATCAGAGCACATAGCATGTCCATGGCTACAGCCTGCCCCCCCAAAATCACGCACCCACTGTTGCCTGGGGCTGCAATGGTGCAAAAACGTGGTTACAAACCATGGATCCACAGGAATTCTCAGGATTTTGGCATTGGGTCACCCCAAATTCACCATCAGAGCACATAGCATGTCCATGGCTACAGCCTGCCCCCCAAAAATCACACACCCACTGTTGCCTGGGGCTGCAATGGTGCAAAAACGTGGTTGCAAACCATGGATGCACAGGGATTCTCAGGATTTTTGCATTGGGTCAGCCCAAATTCACCATCAGATCACATGTCTGTGGCCACAGCATGAAGCACAAAAATGATACATCCACTGTTTCATTCAGAATGTTTTTTCCCTTGTTTTCCTCCTCTAAAAACGATGTGCGTGTTATGGTCAGGTGCGTGTTATAGAGCGAAAAATACGGTATGTGTTTGCCTTGTACATTTATGAACATTTAACTTAAGGTTACCAGACGTCCCCTTTTCCCGGGTACAGTCCCCGGATTTACAAGTCAGTCCCCATACAAAATCAATCAAAGTTGAAAAGTGTCCCCAGATTCATTGAAAAAAATCTGGTAACCTTAATTTAATTTATATTTGAGACCTTAGGATTCTTATAACAAGATGATCCAGGGAACTCTTGTTCCTTTTCTTGGCCATCTTGATGTTAGTGTTCCTTTTCTTGGCTCCGGCTCCAATCCAGAACTTTAGTTACTGTTAAGTTGTGGGCGAACATATCAGACGACACAGCGATTCTTCCAAAGCAGCTCTTTATTTGTAAGCTGGAACAGAACTGAACTGAGGAGCTCAGTCAGCCTGCTTATATAGAGCTCCACTAGAATGCAACATTTTCTGTAACTAGCCAGTCACTGAACGTCACTTTCGATCCTTCATTTGCATACAAACTATCCAATCACTGAATGTCACTTTCGATCCTTCATTTGCATAACTATCTACAGTATCCCCCTGCTGGCCCAGGGTGAGAACTTCAGTACATAACAGTTACCGTATTTTTCACTCTATTGGACGCAGTTTTCCCCCTCCAAAAATTGAGGGGAAATGTGTGTGCGTCCTATGGAGCGAATGCAGGCTTCTGCCATAGCCGTGTGCAACCCCTCCGGCAGGGAGAGACTGCACGGGGCTATGGATTCTTAAGCCCCACGCAGCCTCTCCCGGGCTGCACTTTGCACTTTGCACTTGTGGATCATTGGCAGCCATGCCCCCTCACAGTATCCTGTAGTTTGTATTGCTCGGTCCAGAACCATTGATCCCAATGGCTCTAAGAACTAGTTTAGTTCAGTGGACAGTGGACTCATAGCTGCCCGCTTTTCCCTTTTCTTACGAGGAATCCTATTCGGAATAAGGGAATTTCCCTTTAAAAAAGGGAAACGTTGATAGCTATGAGTGGATTTGATTGCAAGACATATGGCTTCATATCAGCAGTCTACAGAGTCACTCAGCAATGCTGGCTAGCCTGCTTATTTTAGTCCGGGTTAATCATTCGTAAAATTGGATTCGTTATGACTTATCGCACAAGGTCACTAGGAGGTTCAAGATAAACATTCGTCCGTTTTTCAAACAATAAAGCTGTTCTTAGCATGCAGTGTGCTATTCGCCCTAATTAAACAGCAGCAATAAATAGACAGCATAAATCCAAACACTGGATGTGACCACAACATGCTGGACGAGGAAGAAAGAGTCGGCCTGTATGATGGCCCTATGAGCCATCTGCTCTGGGCATCATCCACATCAGACTATTGATTAAGCCACACTCATTAAGGAGTTTAATTTAAAACCAGTTTCCAGGGCTGGGTCCAGCAGTGGGCCAAGCGGGGCACTGGCTGAGGGCCCAGGAGTTCAAATAGGCCCCATCCTGGCTCCAGCACAACCTCACCAGTAGATCTTTCAAGGGTTTGCCAATCAGTGTGACAGCCTGGACCCCGTGTTTTAGGGGACTCTATGCTGTTAACAGTGGGGCACGGGTGACGCTGTGGTCTAAACCACAGAGCCTAGGGCTTGCCGATTGGAAGGTCGGCGGTTCAAATCCACATGACAGGGTGAGCTCCTGTTGCTCTGTCCCAGCTGCCGCCCACCTAGCAGTTCAAAAGCATGTCAAAGTGCAAGTAGATAAATAGGTACCACTCTGGCGGGAAGGTAAATGGCGTTTCCGTGCATTGCTCTGGTTTGCCACAAGCGGCTTAGTCATGCTGGCCACATGACCCAGAAGCTGTACACTGGCTCCCTCAGCCAATAAAGCGAGATGAGCGCCGCAACCCCAGAGTCAGTCACGACTGGACCTAATGGTCAGGGGTCCCTTTACCTTTACCTAACAGGAAACTTGCACGCAGGCACCAAGTGCAACTGTGCTCTTTGCCTGGTGATTCGCACTGGTGATAAACAGAGGCATTTTCCTTCCAATGGTGGAGCATAGCCATTCTGGCTTGTAGCCTCTGAAAGCCTTATTTCTTTAACAAAACAGGATCCTATATCATTTCAAACCACAAATGCATATATAAAATGTACACACATATGAGCCGAATACTGCACAGGTTCTTAAGAGACTACAATTTTATATCTAGAATTATTCATGCTCCACCTGCCTGCTATGTGAATGAAGGCATATGCAAAACCAATTGGTTTTTCCACGAAGGAAGATGCATAAAAGTGCAATGCTAACCACGTCTTCTCACAAGCAAGTCATGTTGAATTCAGTGGCACTGATCCCAGGTAAATGGGATGAGGATTTCAGCTTAAACGGGGTGGGGGGTGGGGGGGGAGAATGTTGCAAAGCAAGCCTTGCATTATGGCTATTTCTGTAAAGTATATGTATAAGTATACTTATATATAATATAATATAATATAATATAATATAATATAATATAATATAATATAATATAATATAATATAATATAATATAATATAATATAATATAATATAATATAATATAATATAATATAATATAATATAATATAATATAATATAATATAATATAATATAATATAATAAATATAATATAATATAATATAATAATATTCTGCATAAATGCCTCCTTAGCACAAAGAACATTGTAGATGAAAGAACATATAGTGTGTATTTGGACGTGTGAACTTGCTGCGGATCTTTCCCCCAACCCCAATCTTTTCAAACATGAAATGCTCTGGTTGTAATATAAACAAATACATGCTAGGCTACAACAAAGTTACATTGCAGAATATAGTTACTGAGGGGTAAGTTATTGCATTATCCATTGGCATGTTCTCAGAGATTGCCAGCTTCTAGGTAGCAGCAGCAACACTGGGGCTGTTAACAGCGCAAAAGGTAAAGGGACCCCTGACCGTTAGGTCCAGTCGCGGATGACTCTGGGGTTGCGCGCTCATCTCGCTTTCTTTAATGCCGTTTACCTTCCCGCCGGAGCGGTACCTATTTATCTACTTGCACTTTGACATGCTTTCGAACTGCTAGGTTGGCAGGAGCAGGAACCGAGCAACGGGAGCTCACCCCATCGTGGGGATTCAAACCACCAACCTTCTGATCGGCAAGTCCTAGGCTCTGTGGTTTAAACCACAGCGTCACCCGCGTCCCACTAAGTTTCCTGTTAGATCATGCGATTGGCCCACCTTGGAAACAGGATGTGGCAGTAGATAGGTCTTTTTATGTTATGGATGTTGTTTTTTCAAATATCTGCCACATCGGCTGTGGGAGAAACCAGCAGCAGCCACCCAGGGAGGACATCCTGGTCTGTGGGGGCCTAATATGTGGCTGCTTCAGTATCCATGAGAATGGCATTTGTTGGAACATTGGAGAACAAGGGGAGGGCCTTCTCATATATACCTTTGTCCTGCTGTAGCGACTTCTGTATCTACTTTATTGGATTTTATATGTACAGTACACCCATAATACAAGGGATGTGGGTGGCACTGGGGTCTAAATCATTGAGCCTCTTGGACTTGCCGATCGGAAGGTTAGTGGTTCTAATCCCCATGATGGGGTGAGCTCCCGTTGCTCTGCCCCAGCTCCTGCCAACCTAGCAGTTTGAAAGCACACCAGTGCACCGCACAACCAAAAGTTGCAACATTGGAAGATTGAACTTGGAGAATATTTGCAAGACTCTGGAGTTAAGGAAGTTCTTAGCTCTGGTGGGACTGTGAAACAAGTTGATGATTATTTCTGAAACAAACACCTTTTGGATTATAAATTAAACATAGGGGAGTGGATTAGCGGGGAATGGGACAACCTGATGAAAGAAAATGGAGAATACTACTGTATGGAATTCCCCGGAGACTCACTCCCCAAGGACAAAGGGAAGAAACTACGTAAGAACCCAACAAGGGATAAGGATGTGTGCAAGTACAAACAGGAACAAGAAAACCTGCAGAGGGGGCATAGAAGGGACCTGAGAGCCTCAGATATTAGAACACCAGATTGATGGACAGGATATAATGGTGAAAGGACTGACACTACCCGAAACCAGGAAGAAGGGACGTTGGATAAAACTAGAATGAGAATCTCTTTTTATATATCTTTTTATTTTTTGGAATTAGTGTAATACTAATGAAATACTAGAATGTGCTGGAAAGGATCTAATTGGCTTTAGCAGAAAGGTTTGAAGGAGTTAAGTTTAAATATGGTTTAAATTTTGAAATTTTATTGCTTTGAAGGTAAGATAAGGTTAAAGAAATTAATGGTAAATTGAACTGTAAAATTTTTGAATGTTAATGATGTTGAAATGAAATGAAGTGGTTCTAGTAATAAGGTAAAATAAGAATTTGGATTGATATTAGATGAAAATTTGAAGCTATAACATGTGAGGATAAATAATTAAGAGTAAATTAAGAGGATATGAATTTGCTGAACCAATTTTTAAATGGAATACAAAAAAGGGAGGTGTGAGGAAGTCAGGAAAATAAGTTAATGAATGGTAAGAAATTCAAAAGAGGGATTTTTATTGTTTATTTTTATTTCTATGTTAAATTTTGGTTTTTGTATTTTTCTTGTGTTTTTTGTTTATCGTTTTGTAACTTTCTTCTTGTTAAAAATTTAATAAAATATCATTTTTTAAAAAAAAGAAAGCACACCAGTGCAAGTCGATAAATAGGTACTGCTGTGACGGGAAGGTAAACGGCGTTTCCGTGTGCTCTGGCTTCCATCACAGTGTTCCACTGCATCGTAAGTGGTTTAGTCATGCTGGCCGCATGCAGTGGCAGAGCTTCATGCTCCAGCACCGGGGGCAGAGAGCAGGTGGGGCCGGGGCTGGTGTGCGTCTTGGGGGCGTGGCGCGCCGCCCGCAGGGGCAGGCACACTGCCTGCAGGGGCAGGGCGCCCAGCATGAGCGGGACGGCAGCCGCGATGGAACCCCACTGGGATCGTGCTGCTGGGGTGGTGCGCTCCCCACACACCCCTTCTTCCTCTGCCAGTGGCCACATGACCTGAAAAGCTGTTTGTGGACAAACACCGGCTCCTTCGGCCTGAAGAGCAAGATGAGCGCTGCACCCCATAGTCGCCTTTGACTGGACTTAACTGTCCAGGGGTCCTTTACCTTTTCCTTTTTTCACACCTGTAATTTATGCGGGGGTTAATGTTCCAGGGATCGCGCCTAAAGCCAAAATCACATATCCTATCTATCTATCTATCTATTTATGGTGAGTGGGAATGTAGTTTTCCATCTCTCTTTTTTGCCACAAACGTAAAGCTGAATGCACACAAGTTAAATGTGTGCAAGATGCGTACTATATTCTAAACTGCCTTGAGGACTTTGGTCAGTAGGCAGGGTATAATTTATTTATTGCTTAATTAATTTTTTTATACAGCCCTTTACCCAAAGATCACTGGGTGGTTCACCAGGATAGGAGTATAAATACTCCTAAACAAAGAAACAAACTTTTATTTTCATACTTTGCCTGTACAAAAATGTTCTCTCCAAAGAAGAAAGTGTAAAGTGACAGAACAGCAGAGAGACACAAGGGTTATTTTTAGATGTATGGGAGTGGAGTATCTACTGAAGAACGAGGAAATGACAAGTATCATTTCGAAAGTTTGACATTTCACATTGTTTTCTTTTTGGCAAGATAACTTGAGATCCATTTTACAGTGGTACCTTGGTTTGCAACCATTTTGGATTACAACCACATCAAACCCGGAAGTGTGTGTCCCTTTTTTGGATTACAACCCATTTTTTATTATTACAACCCATTTTTGGGAGGGAGGCCCCATTGGCAAAAGCACGCCTTGGATTACAACCTGTTTTGGTTTACAACCGGACCTCTGGAACGGATTATGGTTGTAAACCAAGGTACCACTGTACTTCGAAAGAGTGAGGGGTGAGTGTGGCTTGAGGAAGAAATCAAGGGGCCCACTGACACCCTGGGTTCACAGTTCACATTTATACTACAGAAGGGATGGAAAACTTCTGGCTCTCCAGAGGCCAATGGACTACAACTCCCATCATCCCATTCTGCCCGAGGCTGATGGGAGTTGTAGTTCAGCAAACATCTGGAGGGCCCCCATTTCGCAACCTCTGTACTAGAGGGGAGAGCGCTTGGTTTAAAAGGTTATTCTTTCCCACCTGCGTGCTTCTGTTTGGCCAAAACCAAGAGAGGCAATCAGGACAGACTGGCGCCTGGTGCCACCACACCCTCAGTCACCAGCGGCAAACAAAGGTCCTTTGAGCTACGGGCAGCACTGCCTAGTGTGTGTCACATAGCAACCATATATCTTATTCTGTTTACATCTGCAATCTACATCTACAAGGGCTTAGAGGAGAAGCCAATAATTCAGAAAGCAAGCACATACATTTTACTATCAATTGAAAACAGGTGCTAACACCCTGCCCCACCCCCTGGCCGTGGCTGGTATCACCATCAAAAGCTATAATTTAATGTTCATTGTGAAGACTTGTTTGCAATACCTCGATGACATGTCTGCAAGCTTAATAAGCTCACGTCTTAGAAGCACCTCAAGTTCTGTAATACATAAGTTATGTGTGCATTGCAACAGGGCAAGTCTCGACCTGCCTTTTCAAGGTGGAATGGTATTGTATGTACACACCAAGCACAGAAGTGATCTATATATCAAAGATGGGTGCTCGTTTTTAAAGTAATTTTTATTATCGTATTCCAAACAGGAAAAACAAAAACATAAGGACTCATATAAAAGACACCCCCCAACGCATTCAACAAACACACGATGAAACAAAAAAAGCGTTCCCTCAACGTAATCCTTAAGTGACATGCTTGGTTTGTAATTTGAACAAGAGGCAGGCTGGTGACCAGAACAGATAGCTTGGTAGATTTGTAGTTATTTAATTGTATATTCCTTAATAGCTGCCTCCATATTTCCCCTCATATATTCACAAGTTAAATTGCTAGAGAAACCCGCTTTTAAAATGAAAGCAGAAAATGCAAAGAGTGGAGGGGGGAAGATTAATGCTGCGGCTACAGCCCTGAAATGACCTGCCGGTGAGCAGTTTAAGATTTCCTGCTACCCAATTCATTTGCAGTAGGGCCTATATGACTGTCCTCCAGAGCACCTCTTTTGGGGTGATTGCAGCGTCACATAAATTACACATGGCAAGACACAGCTCCAATATTGCACAGCCCCTCCTCTGGCGCCAACGCCACACAGCGGCCTCCTGACCTTTCCTGTGCCATGAGCGGCATTAACTTGCACCGCACTATCATTTCCACGGCAACCGTTTCCATAACCGCTGTGCAAGGCGAGGCCTAGCCGGTGGAGCAGCCTCCAACCCGGCCGAGTTTGGCCGCTCTTTTTCGTGGCGTTGGGACTCAAAAGGCCCCGGACTTCCTTAGCAAGCAGAGCAGCCTCTCCTTTAGCTTAGGACACTGAGTTTGGACCTTCCTTTTCGCATCTGCAAACCTAAAAAGGTAAAGGGACCCCTGACCATTAGGTCCAGTCGTGGCCGACTCTGGGGTTGCAGCACTCATCTTGCTTTATTGGCCAAGGGAGCCGGCGTACAGCTTCCGGGTCATGTGGCCAGCATGACTAAGCCGCTTCTGGCGAACGAAAGCAGCACAAGGAAACACCGTTTACCTTCCCACCAGAGCAGTACCTATTTATCTACTTGCACTTTGATGTGCTTTTGAACTGCTAGGTTGGCAGGAGCAGGGACAGAGCAAGGGGAGCTCACCCCATCGCAGGGATTCGAACCGCCGACCTTCTGATCGGCAAGCCCTAGGCTCAGTGGTTTAACCCACAGCGCCACCCGCGTCCCATCCGCAGACCTAACAGGCTGCAAACGCCTGGCTTCCTAGGTTCTGTAACCGAGGGAGAGCTCCATTTCACAACCCCACACGTTCTCCACCGGGATGCGCGTCTCTCCTCAAGCACAGCTTGGCCTGCGCAGTTTGGGATGAGGAGCGAAAGGGAGCAGGGAGCTGGCAAACTTCTCCGTGGCTGACCTCCAAGGCCTCTGGCTCCGCACAGCTTTCTTCCTCTCAGCCTTGAGCAGACGGCACACCAGGGCCTTAGCGCTGGTGCGGAGCCATCTTGGGGCCGAGCTGGAAGGGCCCTGAAGCACCCTGACCAGACCTGGCAGTTCCTGAGGCAGACGGTATCGAGGAAGGAAGTGCAAGGCTCGGGGGATGTTGCGCCGGCCGCACAGTTTGCTGAAGTAGGCGATGACCCAGTCGCCCTTTCCTCGCACGGCCCCGGGCGCCCCCTGCAGTTCGCCCTTCAAGCAGGCCATGGCCGCCCCAAACAGGTCGTGGGGCTCCGGTGCCTTCACGCCGCCGCGCCTGGAGGCCTTCCCTTGCCACAGCCCGTAGGCGCGGGCGCTGCCGACGCTCCACAGCAGCAGGACCTGGCCCTGCTCCCGGCTGACTTGCTCTCGCCGGGCGTACACCCAGGGCAAGATGCCCAGCCGCCCCACGTGGCCCAGCTCCCAGAGGTCTAAAAGCACGGGGCAGCCCAGGGCCGAGCGCAGCAGCGCCGCAAAAGCACACACCAACTGCTTGTGCTCCTCCGAGTCGGGGGAATAGATGAGCAGGATGGGGCGAGAATGTCCCTTGCCCGGTACGTCTGGGGAGAGAAGGGAGAAAGCGGAATCAGGAATGCTTCTCATAAGAAGGTGCTGACCCTTGACAGGGACCTTCGAGTGATGGCTCCCCAGCTGTGGAATGCCCTCCCTAGTGAGGTGCAATGTCTCTCCATCATCATTAATTTTTCAGGAGGAATTTGAAAGCGTTCCTGTAGTGGCTGAAGGATACTGTTCCTGGTCAACCTTCAAGATCATTGAACAAAAACAGGGCTTTAATTGATTTTAGAATATTTTAAGCAGAGGTTGGGTGGCCACCTGTCATGGATTGCTTTAGTTTCGATTCCCGCACGCCAAATGGGGTTGGACTAGATGACCCTCAGGGTCCCTTCCAACTCTATGATTCTGTTAACGACTTTTTAGTTGAGTCACAATTGGTTTTAAAATGTTTTTGACTGCTTTAGAATGTTTTTACTTTATTTGTAAAGTTGTCTTATCTCTTTGCCACCATGGGCTCCTTGGGGAGGAAGGGTTTGGATTTTTGGATTTGGATTTGATACCCCGCCTTTCACTCCCCTTCAGGAGTCTCAAAGCGGCTAACATTCTCCTTTCCCTTCCTCCCTCACAACAAACACTCTGTGAGGTGAGTGGGGCTGAGAGACTTCACAGAAGTGTGACTAGCCCAAGGTCACCCAGCAGCTGCATGTGGAGGAGCGGGGAAGCGAACCCGGTTCACCAAATTACAAGACTACCGCTCTTAACCACTACACCACACTGGTGTGGCATGAATCCAATAAAATTATTGTTGTTGTTGTTGTTGTTGTTGTTGTTGTTGTTGTTGTTGTTGTTGTTGTTGTTATTTACTTACATCCTGCCCATCTGGCTGGGTTTCCCAACAGGAGATTAAAATTACATTAAAACATAAATAATAAAGGTTTTTGGTTCCTCCCAAAAGGGGCCTTGCCAACCATGAGCTACAACCGATCGCCAAATGAGGCTGGATGTAGCAGCACGAACCATCAGCAACTATGAAATATCCCTTCCCAGATCATGGGAATGATAATGTCTGGTGTTTATTCTGTTTCCATCATCCTGCTTTAGCTGAGACAAGGGTCCTGCTCAGAATGCAGTCCGCTCCTGGTTGCACCATGAAATCATAATACTTCAATGGAGAGCAAATGGAGGCTCTGGCAATGATAAGCTCCTGACTAGAGCAGAAGTGAAAGTAAAAGCTGGATGCTGAGATGTAATCCAAAAAAAGGGACACGCACTTCCGGGTTTGTAATCCAAAGTGGTTGCAAACCAAGGTACCACTGTATTCTTTTGGGAGCCGCCCAACAGTGGCTGGGGAAACCCAGCCAGATGGGTGGGGTACAAATAAATTATTATTATTATTATTATTATTATTATTATTATTATTATTATTTCAAAGACATTTCCCGCCCTTTCACAAACACACAGTGATAGTTCTTCTTATCACTCCAATGCATCTTACCTCTATGAAGCCTGCGCAGAACACAGCGAATTAGCAGAACGGCTGCGACCAGCAGCAACAGTAGTCCTAGACTCACTCCAAAGGCCAGCAGCCCCCAGTGCCTGTGAGTCACTAGTAGGGGGGGGAAAGGAGGTGAGAAATTAACACAAATTAACAACAACCTGCACTACCTTTCCATCTACTCAGGGATCTATGTACATTATTTCTCTTTCCATCTGAAACACTCCTGGCAAACTCATTCTCTGAGTGTGGATCTTCATGGAGCCAAAATATGCACCATCCATTCATGCACAAGAGGGGGAGGCTCTGGGGAAACCTTGAGGTATATGGGAGCACTTTAAAATACCAGTAAATACATAAATCTAAGGACTCTCTCTCTCTCTCTCTCTCTCTCTCTCTCTCTCTCTCTCTCTCTCTGTGTGTGTGTGTGTGTGTGTGTGTCAAAGACAACCAAAACAGACCAATGAGAACTGAACATACTCAGTGGCCACAAAATGCTGAATGCCTCTTGAAGGGTGGGGGTGGAATGGAGCATTATGGAAGATAGCAGGACTGACAGGAACCTCGCATGAACCAACCCAGATCCCACATTCATCATCGGAGTTCCTTCTTCGTGTTGTGAACTCTCCAAGACAGGTGTGGAGGGTGGCAATGTGAGAACGGGCCTTTTCAGTGGTGGCTCCGCACTTAGGGAATGCTCTCCCTAGGGAGGCACTGCCTGACACCATCACTGACTACATGTAGGCACCAGGCAACCCCTTTTTTCTTTTCAACCAAGCTTTCTTTTTGGGTCCTTTTGCTTGGAGTGCCATAAATAATAACAGTATCAACCTGAATGGGAGCACTCACCACTGCAACCTTTTGTTGCAGGACCCACTTGCCCACCCTAAAATATAAAGTTTTGATGCCGTCTGTTATGTACTGAGTTGAATAGGATCCAAAAGGCAGCAGTCTGATTGGTCCTAGAACAATAGGATTCAGTCTGCAACAGTCTGATTGGTCCTAGAACAATAGGGTCCAGAATGCAGCAGTCTGATTGGTCCTAGAACAATAGGGTCCAGAATGCAGCAGTCTGATTGGTCCACAGGAGCCACCCAATCCAGCTCCAGGTGGAAGTGAATCCGCAACCTGATTGGCCTGCAGGAGAATCCCGGCATTAGCCAATCACGTGGGGCCCATTGTGTAAATAATGTATATAAAGCAGACATTCCGGGGGAACTTCCATTCCTCCTCACCACTATGAGCTGAATAAAGAGCTTGAAATCCACTCTCGACTCCGAGTATATTTCACCGTCCCTTCTCTCCATGGTATATATGTGCTACTAATCCTCTTATGACTAACCCTACTAGAGAGCCTTAGCATTGCAGCAACAAGCCTTGAGGACTCCATCCTTCAGTGGAGAGTCTTCATTGAGGACTCTCCTTCATTGGAGAGTTTTAAGCAGAGGCTGGATGGTCATCGGTCTTGGATGCTTCATTTGAGATTCCTGCATTGCAGGGGGTTGGGTTGGACCCTTGTTGGCGTCCCTTCCAACTCTTTGATTCTATGTTCTCCCAGAGGGTACTGATATTTTCCCCATTCGCTGGCTGACAAAACAGGTTCCCCATCTCTGCCTGCACCAAAGAACAAGTGCTTTGTGCACTACAACCCGCCTCCGTGTACAACAAGATCTAGAACATCTAGTTCTGACTCAATACTCTTTCCAAGAAGACTTTTCACTGTTCCACATTTAGCTGGGGCCATGGGCCTAGCCAAGGGAGGGGGTGCAGGCAGGGAGGGGCAGCTGCTCCCCCCCCCAAATTAATAAAAGTACATAGCTAACTGAAGTTCTGCCCCTCCTAACAAAAATCATGGCTACGCCCATGGCTGGGACCCAGCACTGCTCCCTCAGAATAACAACCAGGCAACCTCACGCAAGGGATGACACATGCAGCCACGCCCCACAATGGGGCAAGGTGCTGTTCCTTAAATCCCTCCCACTCCCAACCTAATATGGGATGGCAACTTACCATCTGGGCACAGAAGCTGTTTGCCAGCGAAGCGCACATCAGAACGCCAGACCTGACAAACCAGAAGCAGAGAGAAGGCAGAACACTTGAAACTGGTTTTAGTGACACAAGACTGCACTGTATACAAGTTGTACAAGTGACAATAAAGTATTTCAATTTCAATTCAGTAGCTCGCACGTTTTGCAGCTGTCAAGCGGTCGGCCAGTGGTGCCTTTCTCCAGGATCAAGCCCCACCTACTGCCTAAACTGTTCTCTACTGAGCCAGGTTCTACTCAAAGTCAACAAAAGAGGTTTAAAGACTGTCCCAAGGCAAATCTTTTAAAATGTAGTATAAACACTGGCCTGCGAGCGCTCCAGTTGGAGATCAGCATTTATCGAAGGTGTCATGGGCTTTGAAGATGCTCAAACTCAGGATGAAAGGGAGAAATGTGCTAAGAGGAAGGCACGCTTGGCAAACCCTCACCGTGATTAACTCCCATCCAGAAACCTATGACCCGTGGACGTGTGGATCCAGAATTGGCCCCCACAGTCACTTATGGACTCGCTGTTTAAACTGTGTTTATGGAAGACAATCTTACTCGGCTACGAGTGATCGCCAAAGAAGAAGAAGACTCAAAGTAGACCCACTGGAGTTAATTAACTTAAGCTAACCACCATATTTTTCGCTCTATAAGACGCACCAGACCATAAGACGCACCTAGTTTGTTTTCTAGTTTTCCTAGGAGGAAAACAAGAAAGAAAAATTCTGAATCTCAGAAGCCAGAACAGCAAGAGGGATTGCTGCAGAGCGAAAGCAGCAATCCCTCTTCCTGTTCTGGCTCCTGGGATAGCTGTGCAGCCTGCATTCGCTCCATAAGACGCACACACATTTCCCCTTACTTTTTAGGAGGGAAAAAGTGAGTCTTATAGAGCAAAAGATACGGTATGTCTGTTAACTCCAAGGTGTCTCCTCTGGGCAGGACTAGTGATGGATACAATCCAATGTACAGTGGTACCTCTGGTTACGTACTTAATTCGTTCCGGAGGCCCGTACTTAACTTGAAACTGTTCTTAACCTGAAGCACCACTTTAGCTAATGGGGTCTCCCGCTGCCACCGCACGATTTCTGTTCTCATCCTGAAGCAAAGTTCTTAACCCAAGGTACTATTTTTGGGTTAGCGTAGTCTGTAACCTGAAGCGTCTGTTACCCGAGGTACCACTGTATATTACAATACAGGGTGGGGTGGGGCTTAGGTTGGTCCTTACCAGTACACAGCTTGTCAAGGCCCGCCAAGGAAGGATGAGATCCAGGTCTCCCAGGCTTGATCTCTCCAGCTGCAAAACATAAGGGTGAGTAGGACATGAGGCCCAGTCCTCTGCCCATTTACCGAACCTTCCCTCACCCACCATAGAATTGTAGAGTTGGAAGGCACCCAAGGATCATCTAGTCCAACCTCCCAGCAATGCAGGAATCTCAACTAAAGCATCCACGACAGATGGCCACCCAACCTCTGCTTAAAAACCTCCAAAGGAGGAGAGCCTATCACCTCCCGAGGGACTTCATTCCACTGTCGAACAGCTTGTGCCATCAGAAAGATCTTCCCGGTGTTTAGCCGGAATCTCCTTTCTTGTAACCTGAAGCCATTGGTTCGAGTTCTACCCTCCAGAGCAGGGGAAAACAAGCATGCTCCGTTTTCCACGGGACAGCCCTTCAGATATCTGAAGATGGCTATCATATCTCCTCTCGGTGTTCTCTTTTCCTGGCTGAACATACCCAGCTCCTTCAGCTGTTCCTCACAAGTCTTGGTTTCCAGACCCCTGATCATGTTGGTTGCCTTCCTCTGCACATGTTCCAGCTTGCCAATATCCTTCTTAAATTGTGGTACCCAGAACTGGACACAGTACTCCAGGTGCAGTCTGACCAAGGCAGAATAGAGCAGTACTATTACTTCCCTTGATCTGGACTCTATGCTTCTGTTGCCAGAGTGGTGCATGCTCTGGTTACCTCCCGCTTGGACTACTGCAATGCGCTCTACGTGGGGCTACCTTTGAAGGTGACTCGGAAACTGCAATTAATCCAGAATGCGGCAGCTAGACTGGTGACTGGGAGTGGCCGCCGGGACCATATAACACCGGTCCTGAAAGATCTTCATTGGCTCCCAGTATGTTTCCAAGGACAATTCAAAGTGTTGGTGCTGACCTTTAAAGCCCTAAATGGCCTCAGTCCTGTATACTGGAAGGAGCGTCTCCACCCCCATCATCCAGTCTGTACACTGAGGTCCAGTGCCGAGGGTCTTCTGGCAGTTCCCTCACTGCAAGAAGTGAGGTTACAGGGAACCAGGCAGAGGGCCTTCTTGATAGTGGCGCCTGCCCTGAGGAAAGCCCTCCCAGCAGATGTCAAGGAAATAAACAACTATTTTACTTTTAAAAGACAACTGAAGGTGGCCCTGTTTAGGAACGTTTTTAATGTCTGAGGCTGTATTGTTTTAAATATTTGGTTGGAAGCCACCCAGAGTGGTTGGGGAAACCCAGCCAGATGGGTGGGGTATGTGTAAATAAATAAATAAATAAATAAATAAATAAATGATGCAGCCTAATTAGCTTTTTTTGCTGCTGCATCACAGTGTTGACTCATGTTCAGCTTGCGGTCCACTAAGACCCCCTAGATCCTTTTCACATGCACTACTGGCAAGCCAGGTGTCCCCCATCTTACATTTGTGTAGCTGGTTCTTCCTCCCTAAATGCAGAACCTTACATTTGTCCCTTCTGAAATTAATTTTGTTGGTTTGGGCCAGTCCGGGTGGATCCCAACCCAAGTTAACCCTCCTCCTCTCCGGCTCCAAAAGTCACTTACATGGGTGATGGTATAGACAGGTGGCTCAGGCTCACACTGGTGCGGAGATTGCTTCTGACATAAGGCCGAGCTGAAGGATGCTGGTGCGCGAGAATGAAAATGCAAGTGGAGCTGCCAAGGTTTGACACTCATAGATACATTCCAGGCAGTGTCTAAGGAAGAAAGACCGGCACCAAGTTGTTCTAATGTCTCAGACCTTTTTAGGCATATGTTTGCACTTTAAACAAAAAATTAATTCTTACAAAATCTTAGGCGCATCTGATATATGTGTGACCGTGCATCGCGCTGAACCCGGAAGTGACCTGGAAACGTCACAATAACTGCACAGAATAGGGCAGAACAGGGTGGAAGTGAAATGGGGTGTTTCAAGGCTCTTCCAATGGTGTTTTGAATATACGCGATTTCACTTAAACGCACGGGGCCTTGGAACGTAACCCGCGCATAAGTCGGGGGTTGCCTGTATAGCAACTTCATACACACATAAAATATATCCCAGAAGGTGGAGTTTAGGCAACGCATCCAAATCAACACGGGTCTTCAGATAACTAAAGCGGGGCAAAGGAACAAACCCTAGATAGGTATCATGCCATCCTTGCGGTTCAGTGCTGCCTACAGCGTAACTGTAGGCTGTGAGTATTCTGTATTTCCACTACTTTGCCAGCTGAGGGCGCAATTGCGTTTCAGTGTTAACAATGCAAACACAGCTCTTCCAGATTAAAGGAAACAAGTGACAAGACGGCTCAAAACTAAGCAGGAACATTCAACTTTAAAATCCACATAACAAGCCATTCTGTTTTCACAAAACAATGTTGGGGCGAGAATCTTCACGTTGCTTTAGACTGACTACAAACACAAAGGAAGTCTTTTGTTTCAACCGTTCATTGTTTATGGTCAACATGTTTTCTGCCAGTTAAGAGGACCGTGCATTTACACCATGGGTAGGCAAACTAAGGCCCGGGGGCCGGATCGTACCCAATCGCCTTCTAAATCCGGCCCATGGACGGTTCAGGAATCAGCATGTTTTTACATGAGTAGAATGTGTCCTTTTATTTAAAATGCAGCTCTGGGTTATTTGTGGGGCCTGCCTGGTGTTTTTACATGAGTAGAATGTGTGCTTTTATTTAAAATGCATCTCCGGGTTATTTGCGGGGCCTGCCTGATGTTTTTACATGAGTAGAAGGTGCCCTTTTATTTAAAATGGGTTATTTGTGGGGCATAGGAATTCGTTCAATTTTTTTTCCCAAAATATAGTCCAGCCCCCCAGAAGGTCTGAGGGACGGTGGGCCAGCCCCCTGCTGAAAAAGTTTGCTGACCCCTGATTTACACTAACAGCTGGGCAGCTAACAGTCACAAAAAATGCTGGAAAACAACATCAGCTGATCAGGATTCTCTCCTCCCTAACAGAGGCCTGTACCCCCACAACAAAAATACTACAGGTCAGTTTTTCTGCACAGCAATTGTCCCTTTGGTTAAGTGCCAGGTTTCCTGGACGGATAGCTTGAGCGGCAATGTGCAAAAGCTGTGATTTGTTTGTAAAAGTGCCTGGTAGATTCCTAGCATCTTGAAAGGGGGTGGAAAAATCACAGGTAGCAGGGTGGGCTCTCGACTCTGGGCAAGCGTCTGCAACCCCTGAAATCTCTCACTGCTCATGAGAGTGGGGTGGTGTGCAACATTATGTTTCAGGGAGGCAAAGATGGAGACTCTTTCTGAGAATTAGGGTTGCAGGTGACTAATCTCAAAGCAGGCTATCGTGCCATTAACAGCTGAACCCAGACTGCCCTTACAAGCCTGCCTTCTTACTTACAGCCAATCCAGAGAAAGCAGTGGCTGATAGCCTCTATCCTCTTCCTTAAGGTAAAGGTAAAGGGACCCCTGACCATTAGGTCCAGTCGTGGCTGACTCTGGGGTTGCAGCGCTCATCTTGCTTTATTGGCCAAGGGAGCCGGCATACAGCTTCCGGGTCATGTGGCCAGCATGACTAAGCTGCTTCTGGCAAACCAGAGCAGCGTACGGAAATGCCATTTACCTTCCCGCCAGAGCGGTACCTATTTATCTACTTGGCACTTTGACATGCTTTCGAACTGCCAGGTTGGCAGGAGCAGGGACCAAGCAATGGGAGCTCACCCCATCGCAGGGATTTGAACTGCCGACCTTCTGATCAGCAAGCCCTAGGCTCTGTAGTTTAACCCACAGCGCCACCCGTGTCCCATCCTCTTCCTTACTGTTCCCTTTACAGGACTTAGCATGGCAGGGAATGGAAACAAAACCAGAATCAGTTGGCTCTGCCTGTCATTTTCTCTGGCTCCATCTACTGTCGGCCCCCTTGCCTTCCACACTACCAGTCCCAATGAGCACCAGCCTCCACTGACAGCTGAACAGCAATGAGACGACCTGTGTCTGTGTACTGTCATGATGGGCAAGGAATGTACAGACACAGGCAGAGAAAACTGCTTTGGGTCCGTGCTTGCAACCCTAATGAGCATGATCTCTGGTTCAGTGAGAAGGAATCGCTTCCCTTGCCCCAATCACCACCTCCCCGTCATCCTACGATACCAAACCAGCAGGTTTGAGCTGCAGACTCACCTGTCCGGAGTGGGCACTGAATGTGGCTGCTGTTTTTGTAGAAAAACTAGAAAAGACAGACAGCAAAGACACTGGATCACTGGAAGAGCTGGGGCTGGTGAAACCAAACCAGCAACTCACATTCACAGAATGAAAGAACAGCAAAAGCAGCAGGAGTCCTCAATTCTAGCCCCCTGCCTTCCTTCAGGAGGGGATACAACAAATATCTTTAGTGGTAAAGAAATCCCACACCCCCATTCCTCCAGTGACGGACAACCTTGAATGCAGTCATACCATAGATCCCAAATGCCTTGCGGGTCAAATGTTTTGGCTCCCGAATGCTGCAAACCTGGAAGTGATTGTTCTGGTTTGCAAACCTTCTTTGGAAGCCAAACATCCAATGCAGCTTCCAATTGGCTGTAGGAGCTTCCTGCAGCCAATCAGAAGCCGCGCCTTGATTTCCAAACATTCTGAAGTTGAACGGACTTCCAGAACGGATTCTGTTCGACTTCCGAGATACCACTCTATAGGACCTGAACTGATCTCATCGATCAAGCCAACTTAAAACTAAAACCATCAAGTATTTGTCCAAACCTGCTCTTATAAAAGACATGGGGAGCTGCTTTTTAATGAGTCTAACCATTGATCCATCTTGCTCACTACTGTCTACAATGGCTGGGAAATGGCCTTCTGGGATTTCAGACCTCTTCCAGCCCTACCTGGAGGTAAGGTAAAGGTAAAAGGACCCCTGACCATTAGGTCCAGTTGTGGCCGACTCTGGGTTTGCGGCGCTCAGCTTGCTTTATTGGCCGAGGGAGCCGGCATACAGCTTCCGGGTCATGTGGCCAGCATGACTAAGCCGCTTCTGGCGAACCGGAGCAGCACACGGAAACACTGTTTACCTTCCCGCCAGAGTGGTATCTATTTATCTACTTGCACTTTTTTGGGGTGCTTTTGAACTGCTAGGTTGGCAGGAGCAGGGACCAAGCAACAGGAGCTCACCCCATCGCAGGGATTCAAACCGCTGACCTTCTGATCGGCAAGTCCTAGGCTCTGTGGTTTAACCCACAGCACCACCCGCGTCCCTTGGATACTTGGATACGCGTACCTGGAGATACTGGGGATCAAACCTACAAAGCAGCAGGTGCTGTACCGCTGAGCCACATCCCTGACCTCCAGCAGTGAAGAGTCCGCAGCACCCCTGAAAGCAACCTGTCCCAGTGCACCAACACCCAGACAGTTAGCCAGTCGCTAGGACAGCATGGCTGTAGCTCAGCGGCAGATTGTCCACCTTGCACGCAGAAGGTACCAGGTCTACAGATTAGGGTGAGAATATCCTCTGTCTGAAACCCTGGAGAGACGCTACCAGTCAGTACAGACAATGTGGAGGTAGAAGGACCTATGGCGTGATGACTCAGTGTAAGGCAGCTTCCTATGTGCCTAAGTTCTTCCCAATGTCCTAACTCAATTTTTGTGCTTGCAGTTTTAAGCCCACGACTATGGCTCATCTGGAGCCCCTAAGACTGCAGACTTGAGAATCAGCCCCATGTACACTGTAAACAACTAAAAACTTCAGCAGGATTTGAATAACGTTTGTAATGTGCTAAAAACTAAGGTAAAATTGGATTATATAAGAAAAATAGGGGAAATAAGTGAAGCAGTGGGAATAGATTGAAAATGGTAACCATGGAAGCGTGGAGGGGAGTCAGAGGATTCAGGGAATCCTCAATGAGGATGATGTTGTTTATTGTTTGAATTTGAATTTGCAATGTAAAACTCAATTAAAAAAAAGATTTGTAAGAGAGCCAGCCCCATAGGACTCTGTGTAACTTCCTCCTGAGTCCACCTTCATATGACTGCACTGCACATCACAGGGTCTGTTTTCCTTTGGACAAAAGCTTTATGCTTTCGAAGGCTTATCAAGTGCAACCCTTTTCATACTCTGTGACGTATGGAAAGAAGAAGAAGAGTTTGGATTTGATATCCCGCTTTATCACTACCCTAAGGAGTCTCAAAGCTGCCAACAATCTCCTTTCCCTTCCTCCCCCAACAAACACTCTGTGAGGTGAGTGGGGCTGAGAGACTTCAGAGAAGTGTGACTGGCCCAAGGTCACCCAGCAGCTGCATGTGGAGGAGCGGGGAATCGAACCCTGTTCACCAGATTACGAGTCCACTGCTCTTAACCACTACACCACACTGGCTCTCACTGCTGGAAAAACTCAGCAGGGACTGAGAGCTCATCTGTACCCTGGGCTTGGGCTTTCTAGACATGGGACAATCCTAGATGAGTCTTGAGAGGACATCCCTTGGTTGAGGACCACCTTGTCCAGATCAGGGCAGGCCAAGTCATATCCTTCCGCAAGAACAGAAGTGAAGTTCACTTTTTTAAAATGCACACAAACATCTACACCCCAATGCTATCTGCTCAATCCTATGATGATAATGCAACTCCCAAGCTTTCCGTCGCTCTCCTGAGACTGTGCAGAGTCCAGACGGCTGCAAGTAGCAACAGTTTTGGGCAGAAAAGATTTGGCACTAGATAACTGACTTGCCTCTGACCAAACTGCGGGAGGCAGTGGAAGACAGAAGTGCCTGGCGTGCTCTGGTCCATGGGGTCATGAAGAGTCGGACACGACTAAACGACTAAACAACAAACTGACTTGCCAGTGTCTGGTGCGAGTAGCGACTGGGAAGTAGGCCTCACCTTGAAGCAGAGCCGAGGGTGAACGTCCACCTCCTCAAGGATGTACTCCTAGAGAAAGGAAAAAACACACAAGGATAATCTTGATTGTTTATTTGCAACATCCATCTATTGCTTAGCATGCAAGACCTCTAAGCAATAAGGCACAATAAGATCATTTCAAAAGCACTCCGTTATCTTCTCTCCTATATCAATTTCCACAACTCAACATGGCGAGGGTGAGGGAATCTGTGACTTTTCAGATGTTGTTGGCATCCAACTCACACCCACTCCAGCGAGCAGGGCCAACAGATTGATGTTGCTGCAATTCAGCATTGAAGGGGAGCTTTCTAATGAGTAATGTTTTATTATGTTTTTATATATGTTGGAAGCCGCCCAGAGTGGCTGGGGCAACCCAGTCAGATGGGCAGGGTTCAAATAATAAAAATTATTATTATTATTATTATTCCTTGGGAAAAGAAGAAGGAGAAGAAGAGGAGGAGGAGGAGGAGGAGGAGTTTGGACTTGATATCCCGCTTTATCACTACCCTAAGGAGTCTCCAAGCGGCTAACAATCTCCTTTTTCCTTCCTCCCCCACAACAAACACTCTGTGAGGTGAGTGAGGCTGAGAGACTTCAGAGAAGTGTGACTGGCCCAAGGACACCCAGCAGCTGCATGTGGAGGAGCAGGGAATCAAACCAAGTTCACCAGATTACGAGTCCACCGCTCTTAACCACTACGCCACGCTGGCTCCCAGCACAAAAAAAGCACAGGACAAGTGGGAAACTGCTTGGACCTGTGCTTTCAAGGCACAAAACAAGTGGACGCGTTGACAAGCTCTAATGCTTCCTCCAGTTCAGCCATCCTTTAAACACCCCAATCTCCCCCCTTTACAGTGGGCAAGGAACACCAATACGTATTTACCCTTAATGAGGACATACTGCTAAGCCTGAACCACTTGTTTGGGCAAACAGGCTTGCCAGTCTTTGGTGGCTCAAAGGCATCAAGCAATGATTCTGCAGCTAAATATCCCTCCACGTGCCTCTACTGCTCCCTTTCTCTACCTGCTGTGGCAAAACCGAGCTCTATCACAAGCAGGCAGGGAAGGCAGGGATCAGTTCCAAGCGAACGACACCATAAGAGCATCCTTGGATCTTTACCCGTTACCACCCCACCGAGCTCCTAGAATGACCGCCCCAGCCTTTCACCTGGCGTAATCCTGTGACTGTGGAATTGGGGATGTCTTGACAGGCCGCACCCGGAGTGGCGCTTTCTTTCCAGCACAGAGAAGCAGTGGGATGAAGCAGGCAGCGGCCGCTCAGAGACATAGCCATTTCAGCCTTGCCGCTGTTGCTGTAGTCGCGAAACTCCACCGAGGACCACAGATCTGGACCATCTAGAAGAGAGGCAGCAGCAGGGGGCGGAAATATGATTAGACTGTTGAGTCCCCAGTAGACACTGATACCTTATAACAGGGATGAGGAACCTGTGGCCCAGTGTATGCTGTTGGAACCAGGCAGAGGGCCTTCTCGGTGGTGGCGCCCGCCCTGTGGAATGCCCTCCCATCAGATCTCAAGGAAATAAACATCTACCTGACTTTTAGAAGACATCTGAAGGCAGCCCTGTTTAGGGAAGTTTTTAATGTTGGATGTTTTATTGTATTTTTAATATTTTGTTGGAAGCGGCCCAGAGTGGCTGGGGAAACCCAGCCAGATGGGCGGGGCATAAATTATTATTATTATTATTATTATTATTATTATTATTACCCAGAACTACCTAGTTCAAGTAGTGCCCTTTAACCACTACATCACATTGGCTCTCTCTTTGTCTGCTGGACTCTTTATTGAATCAAGTAGGTACCTCCAGCAAAACAAAAAACAATGGGGGGGGGGACACCAATACCACCTCATTTTTACACCCAAGTAAATGCATTAATTAATGGGCAGAGCCAGAGATCAATTTAGTTCTAATTGAAAAGAGGGCTGCATTCTTTCATTAGGGCTAACTAACAAGAGACAAAGCAGTCTGCTCTGCTTCTGCACCTTTAACAACAGCTCAATGTGCAGAAAACAGTAGATCAGAGCCACCTTTCCCATTGGTGTTAGTGGTTCGTTGCGCCAGGGCACCGGCCTCTCAGGGGCGCCCCAGCAAGTGGGGGAGCTGCACCTCCTCCCTTGTTTGGGAGTTGCTGGGGGGGGGTGCCAGAGGGATCTTTGCACCTTGGCACCAGATATGCTTCAGATGGCCCTGCAGCAGATGAACATTTCACGGCAAGAAGCTATGCATACTTGCTAACACCTGCATACCAAGGTCCCGTCAAAGGCACAGGAGCAGAGGCTAGCAAATAAATTTGGCATGCCTGTCCTCCACAGCAGACCTTACCTACCTAAAATAAACACTATTGCCATAATAGCCATGCAGCCCTAACAGCAACAGAGCTAGACAGCATTGGCAGAGCCCTGCTGTCAGAATAAAGCAAGACTCACAGGCCTCTGGCTGATCCCAGAAAGGGCACACTTTTTTGCGCAAGCTGTCGTGGTGCTCATGATACAATGCCTAGAACAGAAGGGAGGAAAGTTAGGTCCAAGTTGGCTGCTTCCCAGCCTCTACGGTCCCCAGAGGGCTCCCACCCATGTGCTAAGAGGCACCCAAGGAAAAATGACAGGCGAGACCATTCTGTCCTGGGTTGCTTCCAGATTGTGGGCTTGGGGTAAGGGGCGCGGGAGGCTTAACACTGTAAATGGGTCGTTCACAAACAAGTCAAATCTGGATTAAATTGGTGGTGGTGGGGAACGATGGACTGGAATCTGATGCCAACAAAGCTGCCAAAATTGCAGGCATAAGGAGCAACCATCCCACAATCAACACCCATCTGGAAACATTTTTGGATGTTCTGCCCCCTGCCCAGCCCTGGCCACATGGCCACTTTCTGTAGAGGGCCTGGCATGGGTGGGAGGGGCTCTCAGAATCTTAAAGACACAGCCACCCACAAACCTAAGCAAAATCTGCTACAAGATTGAGCCACAGAAGTAAGCCTCAGCTCAGGTTCCTCTCCTCCAGCCTTCCCCAACTTGGTGCTCTCCAGTTGCTTTGGACTTCAACAGCTGGTGGGAGTCCAAAGCAGTCAGAGGGAATCAGGTTGCAGAAGGCTATTTCAATCCTTCTTCCCCTTCCCGGTTCTGTTTGTGCATCTCCCCGCCCACCCACAAGAGAGACAGTATCTCTCTTTTCTCCTCCCGCTGCAAAGTGTTGGAATGGTGGGCCCCTCAACATGATGTGCACGCACCTCGATGCATAAGCATGGGAGCAGGCGCTCATACGACAGCAGAGCAGGGTGATGCTTGGAGACCAGAATCTAGGAAGAGGAGAACAGGGCCATAACATTGAGGCTCTGGCACAGAATATAAGTTTGTAATTCTTCTTACTCAACCCACGCATTCCCCTTCATATCCCTCCAGCCTGTTTGTCCTGCCTTTTCCTCCCCCACCCCCCATTATTTTATTGTTTGTACAGGAAGCAGAAGCCTCCTTGCTCTTCCTTCCTACTAAAGGTAAAGGGACCCCTGACCATTAGGTCCAGTCGTGACCGACTCTGGGTTGCAGCGCTCATCTCGCTTTATTGGCCAAGTACAGCTTCCGGGTCATGTGGCCAGCATGACTAAGCTGCTTCTGGCGAACCAGAGCAGCGCACAGAAACGCCGTTTACTTCCTGCCGGAGCGGTACCTATTTATCTACTTGCACTTTGACGTGCTTTCGAACTGCTAGGTTGGCAGGAGCAGGGACCGAACAACGGGAGCTCACCCCGTCGCGGGGATTCAAACCGCCGACCTTCTGATCGGCAAACCCTAGGGTCAGTGATTTAACCCACAGCGCCACCCGCATCCCATCCTTCCTACTAGATGGGTCCACTTCTTTTCTTTCCTCCCTTCTTTCTAAATTTATTTGGTTTTTCGGATTAAAATTTTACAGTCATATATCAAACATAGACCAAACATAAACACTAGATTCCGAGGAATCTCTTGGACGTCCCTCCTTCCCTTTGTGGGTCCTGTTGTTAATCATTTCTTCCTGCATCTTTTATGATGAGCCAAATCTTTTACATCTCGATTGTGTCCAAAATTCACCCTTAAACTACAAGTGATATTTCAATCCTTCTAACGATTTTAACTGTCTACAATGGTCTTTAAGTTATAATTTCCCCCCATTCCTTATTAAAATTTTGGTCTTCCTGATTTCGGCTTCTTCCAGTCATTTGAGCCATTTTGGCATAATCCATCAACAAGATCTGCCATTCTTCTCTGGTAGGGACTTTTATCTTCTTTTAGATGGGTCCATTTCTGTTCCTCCTCTGCATCCTTCCCCTCCAAGGTCTCACCTGCTGGTGGAAAGGCTGGCCGAGTTGCTCGCACTCCAGAGCCAGCTGGTGGCAGAGGCGTACTGTGATGTCAGGGCCCTCGGTGACAGACACCTCAATAGCCTGTTCTGCTGGCACCCATCTGTGGTGGAACTCTGGAACTTCTGGGGAAGGAAAAGCAGGCTGTGGCAGAGGAGAAAACCCAATCTGGAGCAGGACATTTGGAACGCTGCTGCGGCAACTGATGAGGAGTTTTGGATTTGATATCCCGCTTTATCACTACCCGAAGGAATCTCAAAGCGGCTAACCATCTCCTTTTCCCTTCCTCCCCCACAACAACACTCTGTGAGGTGAGTGAAGCTGGGAGACTTCAGAGAAGTGTGACTAGTCCAAGGTCACCCAGCAGCTGCATGTGGAGGACCGGAGACACGAACCCGGGTTCACCAGATTACGAGTCTACCGCTCTTAACCACTACACCACACTGGCTCTCCACACTCACCACACTGATGTGTTTCAAGGCTTCGTGTATGTGAGGTAACACATGACGTTGGTGTGGAAATGTTGCAAAGCCACACAGGATTATCCTGCTATTACTGCATATTCTATTGGCTATCTGCCATTGTGTGTACTTTGATATAGGATTAAATTCTTGCATGTGCAAGTTACAGAAATATATTATGCTCATCTAAGACCTTGGCCTCTCTCCCCTCTGCATTGGTCACAAGATAATTCTGGAATGCCAAGGAAGGCACTTTGAATACCATCTATGACCAGTGTTTCCTGAACACCGTTTTCCCCCCGCACAGAATTTGAAGATTTTCCAGGCACAGAATTCCAGACCCCTCAGCAATGACAGTAGGCCAGGCCTATATGTATTCTAGCCTTGTCTTACCTAATTGGTTGTTAGGGATTAAAAGGGTTTCGTTGATGCTCAGCACCCCGCCAGGAATGGTTTCCAGCGAAACAAGCACCCGGCGGCCGCTCTCTGCTGGGAAACAGTCAAACAGCACCTGCCACTGGAGAAGGAAATGCCACAGTGAGAATGGTGCTCACCCAGATCTCCTGCTTGTAAATCATGCTGGAATCTTGGCCTGTCCCAAGCTGGAGTAACCCCCTAACTAGTGGCTGCAATGCTATTGCCCTGTAAGCGATTATCTGGTGAATCTCTTAAACAGCAGGAGTCCACAAAACGTACAAGCCAGACTTCACACACCACGGCATCATCACATCCAGTGCTTTTGGAGGGTATGAGGTGTCACCGCACATATCTTGGCAATGGAGCGGCAGTTGTGAGTACAAAATGGCTGCCGTGCACAGCAAAAAAAAAAAAAAAGGAGAGGTGATGGTATTCCGTATCAGTCACTACCGCCACAAAGAAAGCTCTGCTCATATCCATTCAAACCCCTGAACCAAACCCCTGAATCCAATGACTTGTGGAGGGTCTTGAACATACCAGCGTTCAATTTGTAAAAAACCCCACACATTTCTAGCCCTCATTAATTTAACCTTAAAAGGTTGAAGCAAATTATGTTAATTCCCAAATCTTCTCCATCTGTTAATTCTAGAAAGGGAGTACAGTGGAACCTTGGTTTACGAACTTAATCCGTTCTGGAAGTTTGTTCTTAAACCAAAGCGGGGGGACTCAATTTACAAAAGGAACACACTCAACAGGAAGCAGAACATGTTCTGCTTCCAAGGCAAAGTTCACAAACCAAAACACCTACTTCTGGGTTTGCAGCGTTCTTAATCCAAGTTGTTTGTAAGCTAAGCTGTTCTTAAAGCAAGGTACCACTGTACTTCCACACAGTATTTTCCCACAAGCCTCGTTCGTAAGAGATGGGGTGCCATTCCTCAAGTCTGCCTGAAACTCAACGTCACAATGATCCCTAGGCCTAGAAGAGCATGCATGCTTGTTGCAGTCACCCAACACGTCCTCACTCTGCACAAGCTCAAGGAAATCCCCATTCATTATGAATTTACAAGGAGTTGAGTTGACCACTGAAAGCAAGTTTTTTAGGGTTCAGTCCTGTCCTCTGTACCTTTTCTACTTCAGGACAGACATCCCTTAGAACACAAAATAAACTCGGTGTCTGGTACATTGCTAGGAGCATCAAAAATGGGGGACTGGGAAGCACAGCAAAGTTTCTAAAACCAAGGGCCAAGGCTGAGGAATCTGTGACCTTCCAGAGGTTACCATACTACAACTCCCAACCACCCCGAGAATTTAGGTTTGAATGAGGAATGTACAAAGATTGGTTGTTTCCCAACGCAATGGTCAAAAAGGAGGTTGTGGCGTATATGTTTCCACCTTTCTTTCCTGGCACAGAACTCCTGTGCTGGCAGGCAGACGTTCTGAAGCTTTTCCCAACATGGAGATAAAGGAGAACTTAATCAGCTGAATTTTGGCCTTTCGTACAGCTAATAAAGAGAAGGCAGCGACATCCTGTTGAGTGGCGGGAGAGAATCATAGAATCATAGAGTTGGAAGAGACCACAAGGGCCATCGAGTCCAACCCCCTGCCAAGCAGGAAACACCATCAGAGCACTCCTGACATATGGTTGTCAAGCCTCTGCTTAAAGACCTCCAAAGAAGGAGACTCCACCACACTCCTTGGCAGCAAATTCCACTGTCGAACAACTCTTACTGTCAGGAAGTTCTTCCTAATGTTTAGGTGGAATCTTCTTTCTTGTAGTTTGGATCCATTGCTCCGTGTTCGCTTTCTCCCTCCTCTATGTGACATCCTTTTATATATTTGAACATGGCTATCATATCACCCCTTAACCTCCTCTTCTCCAGGCTAAACATGCCCAGCTCCCTTAGCTGTTTCTCATAAGGCATCGTTTCCAGGCCTTTGACCATTTTGGTTGCCCTCCTCTGGACACGTTCCAGTTTGTCAGTGTCCTTCTTGAACTGTGGTGCCCAGAACTGGACACAGTACTCCAGGTGAGGTCTGACCAGAGCAGAGTACAGTGGCACTATTACTTCCCTTGATCTAGATGCTATACTCCTATTGATGCAGCCCAGAATTGCATTGGCTTTTTTAGCTGCCACGTCACACTGTTGGCTCATGTCAAGTTTGTGGTCAACCAAGACTCCTACATCCTTTTCACATGTACTGCTCTCAAGCCAGGTGTCCCCCATCTTGTATTTGTGCCTCTCATTTTTTTTGCCCAAGTGCAATACTTTGCATTTCTCCCTGTTAAAATTCATCTTGTTTGTTTTGGCCCAGTTCTCTAATCTGTCAAGGTCGTTTTGAAGTGTGATCCTGTCCTCTGGGGTCCTCACAGTCCAACACGTCCATAGGAATGGTGATAACTAACCAAGGTTCCAGCGCCTGCTCTTCTGAAGATCTGAAGCCAGCCAGAGCGTTTGGAACTTATAACCAGGAAATGCAGCTCCAGTCCTTCAATGCCTGAGGTCAGGAAAAAGAGAGAGAGAGAATACAGTGGTGCCTCAGGTTACATACGCTTCAGGTTACAGACTCCGCTAACCCAGAAATAGTGCTTCAGGTTAAGAGGAGAACAGAAATCGTGCTCCAGCGGCGCGGCAGCAGCAGGAGGCCCCATTAGCTAAAGTGGTGCTTCAGGTTAAGAACAGTTTCAGGTTATGTATGGACCTCCGGAACGAAATAAGTACTTAACCTGAGGTACCACTGTAGTGCCAAGGAGAGAGACAGGCAGTCCAAGGCAACACAAATCTTCACTGAATCCTGGTATTATTTATCACTTGAACTGAGTAATTTGTATCCCACTTAATACCGCAGTTTCTAAGCAGTGGAAGCAGTCTACCTCTCCTGGTGTTTACAAGGCAGTGTGCGTGCTGTGCATTTGCGGGTTTCCTGAACAAGTGCATCATATTGTTATGAGTTTGTGGGTGCCAGGGTCCCCTAAATTCCTGGGCCCAATAGGTGCTAGAATTTAATCAAAGCTTGGGAGCTAGAATCACAGAACCCTAGAGCTGAAAACGGTCATCTGGTTCAAACCCCAGCTATGCAGGAATCTTAACTAGATCATCCATGACTGATGGCCATCCAGCCTCTGCTTAAAAACCTCCAAGGAAGGAGAGAACACAACCTCCAGAGGGAGACTGTACCACCCTCGTACAGATCTTACCGTCCCCGTCCCCCCCCCCGAAGTTTAGTTGGAATCTCCTTTCTTATAATTTGAAGACATTGGTTTGAATCCTAAACTGCAGAGAAGGAGAAAGCAAACTTGTTCCCTCCTCCATGTGACAGCCCTTGAGATATTTGAAGGTGGCTGTCATTGTTAGAATTCCTGCTCCATGATTGCAGTCATGGGATTGTTGTCTATCACATGATGGTGTATGTTTTGACTCCACAGAGTGGGAAGTGACAGAGACAGGATGTTTGTGTTACTGTGTTCTGTGAAGTGGGACTATTGTCCTTTGTTCTTTCTCTTTGCTATCTGATGCTAGAGAGAGAGGGAGCCATGTTGAAGTGCTCCATGTGTTTTTATATGTAAATAAAGTAGATTAGCCAAAATGCTGAGCTGCTGAGGTCTGCTACGCAAACTGCGAAGACTCTGCGGATCCTTAAGTGTGACGATATCTGTTGGCATCAGTCGCTGTGATGTTCGGGCTGAAGAAAGCTTTTGAAGCTCCCGAACGAACGACCAGGAGGGAGAGAACATGCCATGTGTCTCTGTCAGGATCCTACTCGAGAGTAGGACGAGCTCCTGACAATCATATCTCCTCTCAGCCTCCTCTTTTCCAGGCTAAACATACCCGGCTCCTTCAACCGTTCCTCGTAAGGCTTGGTTTCCAGACCCTTGATCGTCTTGGTTGCCCAAGTTCCAGCTTGTCAACATCCTTCTTAAATTGTGGTGCCCAGAATTGGACACGCTCCTAACCCTTCCAAACGACATCCCATTTACATTCGTTTTCTGTATCTCATTGCATCATGAGAACACTTCAATAAAAATATTAACTGTAATCTCCTTCCTCGCCACACCTGTTGTAAGAACCCTGGCTGGATCAGGCCTTGGCCCACCCCACCTGCTCCCACACCCTACCTGTAGCGTTCAAAGCCACACGAACACGCACACAGGTCTGGCGCTTGCGGAACAGCTGAACTGGGCTTAGGCTAAGGCTGGGTGCACGCAGGAATAGGTCTTCCTGCAGCTTCCGCTGGCATCGGAATCTGGACCGAGGCAGGGCACCGTACGCTGTAGAAAAGAACAATAATGCAATTATGGGATAACGCTGGAGAAGCATCTTGGAACAACCAGCCAAGAGGAATGATGTGTGGGCAGCGCAGTATAAATCCACCATTAATGCACCATTATTCTATCCATGACATATTGCAGAATGCACAGCTGTTAGGTAAAGGTAAAGGGACCCCTGACCATTAGGTCCAGTCGTGAGCGACTCTGGGGTTGCGGCGCTCATCTCGCTTTATTGGCTGAGGGAGCCGGCGTACAGCTTCCGGGTCATGTGGCCAGCATCACTAAGCCACTTCTGGCAAACCAGAGCAGCGCACAGAAACACCATTTACCTTCCCACCGGAGTGGTACCTATTTATCTACTTGCACTTTCACGTGCTTTCGAACTGCTAGGTTGGCAGGAGCAGGGACCGAGCAACGGGAGCTCACCCCGTCGCGGGGATTCGAACCACCGACCTTCTGATCGGCAAGTCCTAGGCTCTGTGGTTTAACCCACAGCACCACCCGCGTCCCTCTGCACAGCTGTTACACACCTGCAAAAAAAACACCCGTCTGGAGTGCTATGAATTTCTTTCATTTTTGTTGCCATAGATTTAACATGGGTCTTCTCCTGAAATCTGAATTATAGTCCCAGTACTCCAGCCAACTATAAGCACACTTGCCAGTACTTTCCATCTTCTCCAACTCAAAAGCCATTAGCCTGTCTCTCCTTCCCTTACCCCTCTGTAGGGTTCCTGCAAAGAATTCCATACACCTAGAAAGCTAGCATGTCAGGGTGGAGGATTCAGTTGAGCCTTCTCCTTGACACACTATTTTCCTATGTGCACAGCTTTCCACCCCACCCCCACCCCACTCAACAGAGGAACATTCAAGCATGTACCTTCACACCTCTGTGACACTTTTAATAAACTGGCCTGCACTGAGCCTTTGGGAACCTCCAGACTGTCAGTATTGAAAAGTGTGGGATGAAAAAATGACTGGTGGGAAGACATCTAAGTACCACACAAACAATTCAGGAAGAACACAGGACTAATGCAGCCTACACAGATGTTTAGAACGCTTGCAGAAGTCTTAATTTGCTTCAACCACCACGGCTTCAACTTTCTGTATGTTTTAAATTGCGGTTGCAAACTTTTCAGAGATAATTTTATTGCTTTACCTTTTTGGTAAACCACTTTAAGGTTTGTTTTCTTTCCAACAATCAAGCGGTATATCACTTTTACAAGATTGATTAATCAATCAAATGCTCATTGTCATATAAAGGTAAAGGTAAAGGGACCGCTGACAGTTAGGTCCAGTCATGACCGACTTTGGGGTTGCGGCGCTCATCTCGTTTTATTGGCCGAGGGAGCCGGCGTACAGCTTCTGGGTCATGGTGGCCAGCATGACTAAGCCGCTTCTGGCAAACCAGAGCAGCGCACGGAAACACCATTTACCTTCCCGCCGGAGCGGTACCTATTTACCTACTTGCACTTTGACGTGCTTTTGAACTGATAGGTTGGCAGGAGCAGGGACGGAGCAACGGGAGCTCACCCCGTTGCGGGGATTCGAACCGCCGACCTTCTGATCGGCAAGTCCTAGGCTCTGTGCTTTAACCCACACCGCCACCCATGTCCCTCATTGTCATATAACCAGCATGCAAACATATCAGAATGAATTCTCAGCAAAGACAGGATGTAATCTAACCCCTGTGCAAACAAATCACAATAAATGCTCAATAAACACATTGCCCGGAGGGACCCTTGGTTATATTCTGCAACACAATAACCCTTCCTGCACTCCAGGCCAAGCAACATCCTAGAGTTTAGGAGTTCCAAAATCTTTTCTCTTCAATTTCCAGCCCAAAATGCCCATGGTTCCTTGCTGCAATCAGAGTCACCGCACAAGCAGCAGTACAGGGGCGCTTATTTTCTTACTCACCAGTAGCATTCCAGCATTCCTAGAAAAAAGAAATAAGAGAGATAGAAAAGTTCAGTGGGATAAAGTTGAATCAATATATCTCCCTGCAGTCCTAAGGCAGGAGCATATTTGCCGGAAGCAAAACATACAGGCAGGGTCCACAAATGTTTGCTTGTCCAAGGAAGCTGAGAGGTAAAGAAAGTACAGTGGAACCTCGGTTTTCGAGCGTCTCGGAAGCAGAACGTTTCGGAACCCGAATGCCGAAAACTCGGAAGTAATTGCTTCTGTTTTCGAACGCGCCTCAGAAATCGAACGGCTTCCGAGGCACGTTTCTCAGTTTTCTCAATTGAAATTGATGACAGCGCTTTGCGCCTCAGTTGTCAAACGTTTCGAAAGTTGAACGGTCTTCCAGAACGGATTACATTTGGCAACCAAGGTTCCACTGTAGTTCTTCACACAACATGCATTTCATTTATGAAGATCTCACTGGTCTGCTTCATGCATCACACTAAGCCACAATATAATGAATACAGTGGTACCTCGGGTTACATACGCTTCAGGTTACATACGCTTCAGGTTACAGACTCCGCTAACCCAGAAATAGTGCTTCAGGTTAAGAACTTTGCTTCAGGATAAGAACAGAAATCGGGCTCTGGCGGCGCGGCGGCAGCAGGAGGCCCCATTAACTAAAGTGGTGCTTCAGGTTAAGAACAGTTTCAGGTTAAGAACGGACCTCCGGAACGAATTAAGTACTTAACCCAAGGTACCACTGTATATGGCTTTCAGTAACCTTGCGAATGTGCTGGCACCCGGGTGAGATAGCACTTTGATTAATGAAACAATATGTCCTTTGAAATGTATTTGTGGGAAGGTGGGTATTGTTTTATTTGCGGTTTTTTGTTATTATGTACTTTGTGGTTTTATTTTCTATTTTTATGCTGTGAACCACCCTGAGATGCACGGCAGTATAAAATTCAATAAACAAAACAAAACTCACTTTGCTACTGCTATTTCCTAGTAGGGCTACCAACTTGAATAAAATGGGGGGGCAGATAAATCCTACCCTGCATAACTGATCACAATATGCGGCACACACACCATTTGAATGGCAATGCCCATCAACTTGGGGGTGGGCCTCTCAAATATTTTATTGGGGGGGAGCAAAGGGACCTTGGCTCCTAAGCTCCCCAGGTGCTTTAGTTCAGCAACGAAGCCAAGACACTTCACCCCCCCCCCAAAAAAATCTGGGAACTGTAGTTTTCTTCTCACGGAGCTACAGTTCCCAGCATTTGTGGGAAGGCATGTTTTAAATGTGCGCGCAGCCCAGGCCTATGTGTTTCAATGCCTGGCTAAAGCTCTGCCTAGCAAAAACATATTACTGCCTGAACTGGAACAGCAAATGGTCCCCTCCTCCCGCGAAAGTCAAGATACCCAAGGTATTTTGGCACGTGAGGCAAAAGTGAGCATTAAAAAAACCAACCCAACGCCTCTCATAATTTACTGCCTTTTGTGATCTTCAAAAGCCGCTGCCTGAGGCAGTTGCCTCACTCTGCTTAACGGCAGAGCCGGCCTTGAAAAAAACAATGAGTCCACGGAAGCTACTAGTTCACCCACCCACCCACCCAATCCAATCCAAAGTCACTTGTGGCTTGGAAGGCGGGGTGGAGTAAGCCACAAATTTTAACACTTCTCTGTCTAGTCACCCACAAGTGATCGTTATCACAGGAAAGTGACAATTTACAAGCTGCTTCCGCTTCGATCCTCACGTATTCGATTCTCAATGTGGTTTTCTCCATGTGTATGAGGGTGATCTCTCTCACACTAGATCTCTATTAATCTATCTATCTATCTATCTATCTATCTATCATCTATCTATATCTATCATCTATCTATCATCTATCTATCTATCATCTATCCATCCACACACCACACACACACACAATGTTGGGGGGGGGGGAGGAAGAGGAAGAGAGGGAGCTCTGATTGTGTAACACCTCACACCTCAGCGATAATAAATCACTGGCAAATAGTGCCATGCGCTACCGCTGAAATGTTACTCAATCAGATATATGCCCCTGCAGATGAGAGTGGGGTGCCGGGAGTTTAAATTGAAATGTACTCAGAACACCGTTCCAGCACCTCTCAGGTGGGTGCCGTTGCCATTGTAAGAAAACAATGGAAGTGTTTGTGGTGAGTTCTGGCACCTCTTTTTCTAGAAAAATAGCACTGTATACCCCCCTCTTCCTGAAACCTCTGTGAGACTGCTATTTAGTCCTGTAGCAGGCAGGCCCAAACCAAGAGGCCACTGTTAACTACAGGGATACAAGGGGAGACAAACCATCTCAAAGAGATGTATAACTGGTATGAAATGATGGCTTAAAACATCCCCAATTAGAATTGAAGGCTGTCGTATGTTAAGGGCTCTGTATCACTGGAAAGGGAAACATAAGGAATGAGCCAGTTCCTTCGTGCAAATGTTTGTGAGAAGGAGGGAGGCATATATTCAAGATCTGAATAATCACTAGTCTACCATAATGTGAAACGCTAATAATTCGAGTCAGTGAGTGAGTGAGTGAGTGCGTGCGTGCGTTAAGACATTTAAAGAATGTTTTAGTAGGTGGGTTTTCCCCCCATTTTTTTTATTAAGGCATGGGGTTTGTGGGTGGTATTCAACTAAGTTTTACTCAGACCCACTGAAATTAATGAATGTAACTAAGTAAGGTCCGTCCATTTTAATGGCTCTACTCTGATTGATATGCGTTTAATTTTCCCTTAAAGCCATCTAAGTTGGTGGCTATCAGCTCTTCACATCTCGTAGGAAGGAGTTTCGTAGCTTTACCATGTGCCGGGTGAAGAAACACATCCTTTCGTCTCTTCCGAATCTTCCTTTTCTGAAATGTCTTCACTGTTACAATATCCTTTTTGAGGTGAGGCAACCAGAACAGTACACGAGTTGGCAGCATTACGATACTGGCAGTTTTATTTTCAGTCCCTTTCCTAAACAACCCTTAGCACAGCATTCGCTTTTTTCGCACCAGCTGCACACATTTATCTTAACAAGATGGTAATCGCTAAGGCCGCACTACACACATTTAAAGCTCATGACTTCCCCTAAAGAATCCTAGGAACTGTAGTTTGTGAAAGGTGCTGCTAACTGTAGCTCTTTGAGGGGTAAACTACAGTTTCCGCAATTATTTATGGAGGGGAGGGGAAGCAATGCACTTCATAGCTCGGTCGGTAGAGCATGAAGCTCTTAATCACAGCGTTGTGAGTTTGAGCCCCACATTGGGCAAAAAAACCTGCATTGCAGGGGATTGGACTAAATTCCCCTCGCAGTCCCTTCCAACTGTACAATTCTGTGATTCTGTGAAATATAAGGGGTGGTAGCCAACTAATGGCTCATCCACACTTTGCTTGTCCCACATCCAGAAATCACGGGTCTGAGAGGTTTTCTGCTTGTTCTGTGCTTTCTAGGCAGATTTTTGTTTGCCATGCAGTTTCCCCCAGGAAAACACGCTCTTTACTGCTGAACTGGAACAAACAGCAATCCATAGAAAGCCCCATTGGAGTTTGGACCGATTCAGCAATAAACTGAGGGTTTTCTCAGGGGAAAGTGTCAGGCCAAAAGTAGACCCACTGGCATTAGTTAACACCTATCATAAAGAATTGTTAACAGCTGCAAGGATGTTAATGGCTCAAAAGTGGAAAGGAACGGCTTTACAAGTTTGGGATTTGGCTATAATGGCAAAAGCAACAAAGAGCAAGAATGACAAGTGAATGTAGAAATAAATTATAAGGAAACTGGTTGTTCCTTATACAATCCCCTCCCCGTCCCCAATAAAATAACTACATCCCATGAAAGAAAATTCAAGGGTGTCTGGAGGGTTTCTTAGAGGAGAATTTTATGTTAAGGCGTATTTTCTTGCAGAATATTATGATCCGGAGCCATTTTATTTCTTAGAGCAGATTTGTTGATTTTCCTGAACGAATGTCGGATGATTACATAAATTTGAAAAAGGAAAGGAAAGGAAAGAAAGAAACCAGCTTGACTTATATTACATCCATGGATCTGAACTGTGAGGTAAACTTAGCTGAATACTCCCTGTTGTGTGTACAACGGGGGGCGGGGGAGAGAAAAAAACCAACCAAAGAGCAGGGCGACTGTCAGATTCTTCTGAGAGACCTCCGCTGTAGGGTCCCTATCCTGCACTTCCACCACGGACAGCCCTCGCTTCAGTTGCTCTGCGGGGCACTGCAACCCTGCCTTGCTGTCACAATCGTTAACGGACTATGAACCACATTCCTGACAATACTAAGCACGCTGCCTCTTTTCCAGTTCCCGGACTGTGATCAACATTTGCAGATACATCGTACCACAGCATTCTCTCTCCTCACACTTCCCCCAAACCCCAAAAACATCCATATAAAGAAGGAGAGGAAGTTAGAAGGACATTCTCCTGTCACCCGCATTAAAACAACAAACAAGAAAGCAGCCTGGGGAACTCTTGGCTTCAGGGAGCGCAAGGAACAGCCAGGCACTCATGTCCCTCTTTCCCATCAACCAATAAAGGACCGGCGCTCAAATTTTGGGGTTGCCCTGCGTCTGCACTGTATGAGGTCTGCAACATCCACTGCCCGCCCCTTGCCCCATAAACAATATCGTTGCACCCGTAACAGTAAAAACATGCTTACGAAGTTGGTGAGGAGCTGCCGGCGGGCAAGAGGCAGGTAAGTTCGGGGTGCAGCATGCAAAAGGCTCAGGAAGAAGGCAATGGGCAGCAGCAGAGCACTCGTTGTGGGCCTCCCCATGGAGTGCCGGGCTGGAGCTCAGCTAGGCCGGAACATGGCTGTTGTTAAACAGTCGAAGAGTCAGATCTCAGCACTCCTAGGCCAGGCAGCCGCAGGCAAGTCTCCACCCCTCAGTCTCTCCGTTCCCTGCTCTGCCTTGCTCCTACCTAGCCAGTCTGGCCTGCCTGCATTCCTTGGTGGCGGCTGCTGCAGCAGCTGTTCCAGCTGGGTGTTGTTGCTGGGACAGCCTGCAAAACACCACAACTCAGAAGGGTTCCGTTTCCCCTTCTGCCCCCATGTCATTGCAGGGTTCTCTGAGAGGCGGCACCCAGCCCAGCTTGGCTTAATCATTTCTAGCCCTGGGTAAGGGGTTAAAGGGCAACCAGGACATGGGTGTAAACAAGGGGGGAGCAGCAGTGGCGTAGCATGGTTTGTCAGCACCCGGGGCAAGGCAAGTAATTTGCGCCCCCTAACCCATGGATTTGCGCCCCCTAAGCCCCAGATGTTGCGCCCGGTGCGGCCGGGGCCCCCTGCACCCCCACGCTACGCCACTGGGGAGCAGGGAGGGGCAGCTGCTCTCCAGGCAATAAAAATACTGTATTTTTTGCTCTATAAGACTCACTTTTTCCCTCCTAAAAAGTAAGGGGAAATGTGTGTGCATCTTATGGAGCGAATGCAGGCTGCACAGCTATCCCAGAAACCAGAACAGCAAGAGGGATTGCTGCTTTCATTGTGCAGAGATCCCTCTTGCTGTTCTGGCTACTGAGATTCAGAATATTTTTTTTCTTGTTTTCCTCCTCCAAAAACTTGGTGCGTCTTGTGGTCTGGTGCGTCTTATAGAGCGAAAAATATGGTGCATAGTAAACCGAGGTTCTGCCCCAGCCCCACAACAAAAGGCCACACACACACCCTAACAAAAATCCTGTCTACGCCAGTGAGCCAGGACCTATGAATCCACTGAGAGGACTCTCCCCATGTCAACTCTTACAGTGCTAAAGCCCATCCTATGCTTTGCCTAGAAGCAAAGCTTCATTCATTCCTTACAACAACCCTGCAGAGTATGCCACTACCACTCCTTGTTTTATGGAACTGAAGATGAGGGAATGCAGCTGATCATAAAGTAGAGCTTTCCAAACTTTCCATGTTGGTGACACACTTTTTAGACGTGCAGCATTGCACGACACAATAATTCAGTTTTACTGACAAACCAGAGGTATAAACTAACCCCTTTCTAGCCCTGTGAGGAGCGTGGGGAGTGTTCACACAACACGCCTGCACACACAACACACTAATGTGTCACGGCACAGAGTTTGGGGAGTTTCATGGTAAAGTGTCATGTGGGGTCTGAATGTCCCTGCCTAATGCTTCGATCTCTGTGACGTGAGCTATTAAAAAGATAAAGAGTGTCACCTGGTTGCCTATGCAATGCAAGGACCCTGCAAGATCAGGAACAGTTGGGCTGCTTGTGTTGCCTTTCTTCTTCTGCGATTGTGAACAGGTCCTGAAATTCGTTGGTAGTTCCCAGTTTTCTTATCTGCATGGAGGTTTGAAAGACAGATCAATCAGAGAGCCATCAGCATCGCACACATATGAAAAGTTTTGACTGGAGGAAGTTACTGTTGTTCTCGAAGGGAACATTGCTTATACAGTGGTTCCTCGGGTTAAGTAAACTGTTCTTAACCTGAAGCACCACTTTAGCTAATGGGGCCTCCCGCTGCCGCCGCGCAAAAGTTCTTAACCCGAGCAAAGTTCTTAACCTGAAGCACTATTTCTGGGTTAGCGGAGTGTGTAACCTGAAGCGTATGTAACCTGAAGTGTATGTAACCCAAGGTACCACTGTATTGAAGGACAGGCGCCCAATGTTTACTGCAGGAATTCAGGGACATAAAAACTTTACTGTTTTTTATTGTGCTATATTTCATGTTTTTGTGCAAATAAGGGACTGGAAATTTGGAACTAGTAACCAACTTTAGCGCTCTTACAAATAAAGTGAGCTAAAGATGCTTTTGGGGGAATGCATTTTTCGGTCAACCACCAGAAAATTGGCACTGTAATAGGGAGTGACCATATTGTGGGGGGTTCTGTTCCTGGCCCCTGCAGATGTCTCATAAGCTCAGCCCAGCCCATTTATGCCCTCTTCTGGGTCCAAAATAACCCACACTTTGGTGGTCACACAAAATTGGACACACACAAAATGATCACTGCCTGTACTTCACAAAGCAATTCATTACCAGTGGTTAGGATGAAGAGTATACTGCTTTTTGTACGTTAGAAACAAAGGCTGCATGCAAACTGTACCTTTAAAGTATATTCAAAACACATTTCCCCTCAAAGAATTCTGGGCACTGTAGTTTCTTAAGGGTTGCAGGGATTCTAACTCTGTGAAAGGTAAACTACAGTGCCCAGAATTCTTTGAGGGAGAGAATGTGCTTCAAATGTGCTTTAAAGGCATAGTGTACAAACAGTATTTAACTGGAGTGAAAAATTGCTAATACAAACTGAAATTGAAGCTGAAAACAGGGAGGATGAAGGGGGGAAGATATGCTGTCAAGATAAGAGAGGTGACGGCAAAGAAGGAAGGGAGATGAGGAAAGAGGGGAGAGGGCTTCATTTCAGATCAGCTCTTTCTCTCTCTCTCTCCAGATACTGGAGCAGCTTGCTTTGAATGGGAATTCTTCCTGCAGATATTCCTTCAAAGTCACATTTCTTTATTCTCCCTGTGAAAGCTTGGAGCTAGCCTGCAAACTACCACTCAGATCTTCTCCAACCTTTGTTCCTCTTGTCAGCTATCATCCTTCTTAGATAACTGCCCCCCCCATTCTCCCCTCCCTGACTACCTCCTCCTAAAGCCCATTCTCAAAAGAAAAGCATCAACAGAAACACAAAAAAATTTATGTGGGAGCCACCGCGAAGCTCCCTTTGCAATTCACACACCTCGTTTGTTGAGCTTTCCTGCCAGAGAGACTCCTGTCACATCCAAACTGTACATTTAAAGCACAATATACCCCCCACAAAAATTCCGGGGGGAGCGTGGTTTAACCCTCACAGAGCTACAATTCCCAGCGCCCATTACAAGCTACAGTTCCCGGGATTCTTGGAGGAAAGCTCTGAACTTTATATGTATGGTGTGGGTGGTGTTGCAGAGTTTATCCTTCCCTGGTTGCAAACCTATCAAGGCATACCTCCCTAGTCACCAGAGATCCTTTTTTTAAGGCTTCAAGGTCAGCACTGCTCCCTTTCTCTCTCTCTCTCTTTTTAAATAATGCTTTCATTTAATTTTCACGGTACGGAAGATACAGATTGAGAAAGCAATTGTTACGACAGTAAGCAACAAATAACCCGCCCCGATTAAATGACAGACTTTTGTCATGCTCTGCAATGAAGTGTCACTGGATTACTCTAAGGTCACAGCACATTTTCCCACGAGTGGATTCCTGCCACAGGCTGAATCATCAATGTATTCAACTAACATTCGAAGTTGAGTTTCGCCCAGAAGCGAAACAGAGCAGAGTTTCCAAAAAATGCACGCCTGTGTCCAGTGCCAGATTTATGTGTAAGCTAAACAAGCTATAGCTTAGGGCCCCACTCTCTTGAGGCCCCCCAAAAAATTTAAAAGGAAAAGAAAACTGGATGTACATTTCCAAAATATATAAGATAAAAAACAAATAAAATAAAACCTACATACAGCAACAATGTGTAGGCTCCTAGGATGTAAGTAATGGGCCTGCTCCCTAAAATATCACTGGTTTGCTCATTTCTAGATATAGGGTGCCGACATTCTGCATGGACTGGTCGCACGGCAACATGTGCAAATGGCTTTAGATATCTATTAGGTCCAAAAATTAACATATAGCATATATTCAACACAAAAAACAGCAACAATTTGTTGTTGACAAAGGACATCTGGACATATAAAGGGTCCCATTACCTTCAGTAGCTTAGGACTTCATCAAACCTAAACTTGGCCCTGCCTGGGTCAATGTGCACAGGCAGGCACATGTGTGGAATACTGCTCTCCCGTAGCACCACCACAAGACTGACCAGCACTATATACCAAGGAGAGCTCCACAGGGTGACCTCCAACTACAACCCCCAATATTATTGACCAGGGGTCAGCAAACTTATTCACCGGGGGGCCAGTCCATTGTCCCTCAGACCTTGTAGGGGGACGGACTATTTTTTTGGGGGGGGGATGAACGAATTCCTATGCCCCACAAATAACCCAGAGATGCATTTTAAATAAAAGCACACATTCTACTCATGTAAAAACATGCTGATTCCTGGACTGTCTGCAGGCCAGATTTAGAAGCCAATTGGGCTGGATCTGGCCCCGGGGCCTTAGTTTGCCGATCCATGTTATTGACCACTGGCCATGCTGGCTGGGACTGATGGGAGCCGGGAACCCACAGCATCTGAGGGTTTCCACGCCGACTACCACAAGTGCAACGCTGCAAAGAGAGTGAAGGCATCTGACTGCATCCTGGATTCTAGGTGTCACAGAGTTGCATCTTCCTGGGGGAGAAGGGTGGCAGTCTTCCAGTAGGTGGAAGTAAGCTCAAACGAAAGGGAGAGCTTTTCAGGGGAGCAAGTTTGAAGGCCTTTCTGCTTAGTCCTAGCCACCTTAGAACATACAATGTCCCCACCACCACCAAAGTGGCTTGAACTTACCTACCTCGGCCGACTCCCCACCAGAGCGAATTCCCCTCCTTGCATCTCTTTCAGACAGCTACTGCACAGTCATCTCTTCCTTGCTTCTCTGCCCCGTCCCCACCTACAGGTTTTTTATTTTGTGTGTGGGGTTTAAAAAAAAATTCTAAATGCAGAACTGAAGTTGGGAAATGGGGACATGCTACAGGGTGACCTGGTTTAGCTGAGGTTTCCTGTTGGGCTGACTGTACAGGTAATGAGGACGCTCAACAGCAACTCATCAGCCGATGTGGTGAAAGGAAGCACGAGCAGAAGCACTGGGTGAGAGAGAGGGTGGGGAGAGGCAGAGAGAGAGAGAGAGAGAGAGAGAGAGAGAGAGAGAGAGAGAGAGGAGCTTCTTCCATCGAGGGCATGTCAAGCAGCCAGCCATTCTGGCCTGGCAATGCCACACCCGTGATACTCTCATCAAACATCCACTTGTGGATCTTGGCTACCTCCCAAGGGCACAAATACACATTGATTAGAATGAGTAGCAGGAAGCCCTGTAGGTTACGTAGATCAGGCCAGGAAATCTGGGGTTTTTTCACCTAGCTTGGGCAAGGTCCCATCGGCCCAAAACACTAGTGTTTACATTTCAGAAACAAGAGACTTCAGAACAGTCTGAACTTTCTCCATTACCTCGGATGCCTGTCTGTCCCACATGATAACACTTTGCATGCATAGTATTCAAAACGCCTACAATGATCTCAAGAGATTCACAGCAGACCTGGGAGGTAGGGCAGCATTATTTATATGTGTTGCATTAATAACCTGCCTCTTTTCCATGATGGGGGAACGCGGGTGGCGCTGGGGGTAAAACCTCAGTGCCTAGGACTTGCTGATTGTATGGTCGGTGGTTCGAATCCCCGCGGCGGGGTGAGCTCCCGTCGTCCGGTCCCAGCTCCTGCCCACCTAGCAGTTCGAAAGCACTCTTAAGTGCAAGTAGATAAATAGGGACCGCTTTCTAGCGGGAAGGTAAACAGCGTTTCCGTGTGCTGCGCTGGTGCTGGCTCGCCAGCTGCAGCTTCGTCACGTAAAGGGGTACCTTTACCTTTAGCTTTCCATGATGGAACTCAGGGTGGCTTAGAGATCATAGAATTGTAGAGTTGGAAGGGACCCTGAGGATCATCTAGTCCAACCCACTGTGATGCAGGAAGATGCAGCTGTCCCAGACAGGGATCGAAGAAGAAGAAGAGTTTGGATTTGATATCCTGTCTTTCACTCCCTTTAAGAAGTCTCAAATCAGCTAACATTCTCCTTTCCCTTTCTCCCCCACAACAAACACTCTGTGAGGTGAGTGGGGCTGAGAGACTTCAGAGAAGTGTGACTGGCCCAAGGTCACCCAGCAGCTGCATGTGGAGGAGCAGGGAATCGAACCCGGTTCCCCAGATTACCGCTCTTAACCACTACACCACACTGGCTCCTTGGAACTGGAAACCTTGGTATTATCAGCACCACACTCTCACCAACTGAGCTGTCTAGGCTTACAGGAGGTTCCCAGGCAGTGTCCCCCCCCCCCCCAGACCTGCTTTGCTCCAGCAAGGTGGTTACTTCAGGAAAGGGTGTTTGGGGTAAAATAACAAAACTGGTTGAAATGATACTTATATGACCATTTCCAGAGGGGGGGCCCCCATGTCAGCCTGCTCTGGCCAAAATGACAAACGGGCTAGCGGTAAGGGATGGAGGGATCTGTCAATTACAATTCTCGCAGTTTCTTATTTTCCCAAACTTAAATTGACTTCTGCACATTTCCACGGCAATTTGTGGGTTCTTTTGTAATCCTCAGGAATGTTCATCAGCATCTTGGCAAATATTTCTCCTAATAAACACATTTTTGTACGCAGTTTTGAATAACGTACACTTTTCTGCAAAGCAATTTCCCCAAATACAGTGGTACCTCAGGATGCAACAGGATCCGTAAGATGCAACGGCATGTCTGCGCATGCACGGATCGTGTTTTGCCACTTCCGCGCATGAGTGTGACATCATTTTGAGTGTCTGCGCATGCGGGAGCGCGAAACCCGGAAGTAACGCGCTCTGTTACTTCCGGGTTGCTGCAGAGTGCAACCCGAAAGCGCTCAACCTGAAGTATGACTGTACATTCAACCTGAAGTATGACTGTACAATGCGTTTTTATAGCAAGAAATACATTACACACTAGTAGCTTAGAAGAAGAATTGCATTTCTCCCTTATAATATATATGCATTTTTGTAAACAGTGGTTGAGAAATTCATTGCAAAATTCAGTTTGCATATTGTTTAAGAAAGCCCAAGTCCGGCAGATACACCTTTAAATATGAAGTGAGTAAGATTTCTCCACCGTCCCAAGCTAGCAGCACCTTAAAGGCTAGCCAATTTATTACGGCACAAGATTTCATGGATCAAAGTCAACTATATCAGACGCATGATCTTAAAACGGCAGATTCGTTCGCCTGACCCAGATCAGCAAGATCCTATGCCATACTATGTTGGCTAGACTATAAAGCACCACTAAGCCATTTGTTTTTTACATGACCCTGCTAAGCGAGTTGTCGTCACTGTGAATGCTTGCACAGAACGCTTTATTTAAATGAAGGCTCACCTACCCTGGTTCAAAGGAGGCAGCGTAGGGGATTATATCAGATTACATGGCTCTTGCAAACTGGAATGGGATAAGGTAAACCTGGGTTCAGTTTATGACCCAAAAGTTGTCAATTACAGTTTTGAAGGCAGAGGGCCTTCTCGGTAGTGGTGCCCGCCCTAAGGAACGCCCTCCCACCAGATGTCGAGGAAATAAACAACTATCTGACGTTTAGAAGACATCTGAAGGCAGCCCTGTTTAGGGAAGTTTTAAATGTTTGATGTTTTATTGTATTTTTAATATTCTCTTGGGATAAGGCCACCAGATTTTTTTCAAAGAATCTGGGGACCCTTTTTTTTGGAAAAGACAAAACAAAGTTATTTTAAAAACTTATTTTTTAAAAAAATAATATCTTCTCTTCTGTGGTTTCCTCTGTCACACGGTCTTCCTCTGGGCCCCAGCCCGCTCTCCTGGCTCCCGGCTCGATTTGGGTCACGGGGGGGGGGGGGATCAGCAGTTACCCCAGTTGATGCGCCGGGCGTCCCCAGTTCCCCCTTGGCAGTGGCGGTGGCAGTTTCAGCAGCCCGGAGCCAGCCTGGTAGTGCAGTTGGCTACGGCTGGCTTCAGGAGCTGCTCGCTGCCGTGGCGCCCGCCATTTTGCATCACCGGAAGTCCCCGTATAATGTGTCTTGTGCCGTTGAACTAATCACGCAACATTCATTCCCTACTAATAAATCTACAACACTTAAAATATAAATCCAGGGACATTAAATGAAATCCGAGGACATTCCGGGGACAGATTTGTAAATCTGGGGACTGTCCCGGGGAAACGGGGACATCTGGTAACCATATGTTGGGTGCCACCCAGAGTGGCTGGGGAGACCCAGCCAAATGGGCAGGGTATACTACTACTACTACTACTACTACTACAGTTTCAATGTATTACCTGGGGATTGGAGGGTCACCCTTTCAAAACCTGATTGACATGCATATTTCCAAAAGGAAAGGCCATACATGGTTTGCGTGGAGTACATGTGATGGGAAAGATCTCTGTCTAAAACCTTAAAAGACCTGCTTGCAGTCAGGGCTGACAAGATTAGATGGACCAATATTAAGGTGGCATCCTAAATTTGTATCTCTCAGCTTTCCTCGCCTTGGGTAATAGTTGTGTAAGTTAATAACATTGCTTACATAATGCTTGACAGCATTCAGAGTGCTTCACATATATTATCTTGCGGCAATACTGTAAGTAGTTCAGTATGGTTATTCCCATACTGCAGATGGGAGAGACTGAGCTTGGGAGACAGCAGCTTGTCTAAGGATCTAGGTGAATTCATGGCAGGCACAATATTCAAAGCATGAATTCCAGATCTGCGGCTTTGCAACTGGGCCACTGGACTCCACTGGTTCCTAACTTTCCTTTTTACATCCTGCTGTGACATTCCTATTCAGATGGCAGAACAGTATATTTCATATCGGATGTCCACCTGGCCAGGGGTGGAAAACCTGCCTTGGTATTCTGCTCTGTGCCTTTAATAGCAGACATCAGGGTAGAAGACCTTTTGCAACCTGGGGATAAGTATAAGGTTCAGGAGCAAGTAAAGAAGTTGGCAACCAGGATCCCCAGTGAAACAAATTCCACCAGGAGTGGCCACTGGGCAAGACTTTGAAGTCCAGGGTCCCACTCGGCTTAAGACGCAGCACCCCCCACCCCAAATGCAGGAAGGCTGCCTTGCCATATTTTGAAATGTGAAGTGATACACGCTACCATCTGAAAGAATAACCCCCTCACTACCCTGGTTAACACCATCAAGTTCAGAATCTAAAAATATCTACCGTATTTTTTGCTCTATAAGACACACTTTTTCCCTCCTGAAGAGTAAGGGGGAAAGTGTGTGCGTCTTATGGAGCGAATGCAGGCTGCGCAGCTATCCCTGAAGCCAGAACAGCATTTGATTCAGAATATTTTTTTTTCTTGTTTTCCTCCTCTAAAAACTAGGTGTATCTTATGGTTGGATGCGTCTTATAGAACGGAAAATACAGTAACTGCACCGCTGAGTTCCACAGCACTTATTTCCAAGTTAAACACAGATGATAGCTCAGTTGGTTAGAGCGTAATGCTGATACAGTGGTACCTCAGGTTAAGAACTTAATTCATTCTGGAGGTCCGTTCTTAACCTGAAACTGTTCTTAACCTGAGGTACCACTTTAGCTAATGGGGCCTCCCGCTGCTGCCACGCTGCCGCCATGTGATTTCTGTTCTCATCCTGAGATAAAATTCTTAACGTGAGGTACTATTTCTGGGTTAGCGGAGTCTGTAACCTGAAGCGTCTGTAACCTGAAGTGTATGTAACCCGAGGTACCACTGTAGTACCTCGGGTTAAGAACTTTGCTTCAGGATGAGAACAGAAATTGTGTTCCAGTGGCGCGGCAGCAGCAGGAGGCCCCATTAGCTAAAGTGGTGCTTCAGGTTAAGAACAGTTTCAGGTTAAGAACGGACCTCTGGAACGAATTAAGTTCTTAATCTGAGGTACCACTGTATTCTCAGGGTCCCTTCCAACTCTACAATTCTATGATTTTAAGTTAGTGTGCATACTGCAGCCCTCGAAATGTTCAAGGACTGACTTAATCTTCAGTCAGCTGCAGCAAAACCAACACGATACCTTGCAGAGGGCTCATGTCCATGAAAAAACGTGCAACTAAAATGTGCAATTAAAAAAAAATGGCGGAACAAGACTTCTTGGGTGGCAGTTGTTACTACATCTAGCTTGATTTCGCTTTTGCTCCAAATACCAGTGCCCAAAAAAGGAGCTCCTCCCTTCTGAGGAATGAAAACTCATAGCAGTCTTAGCATTTCAGTTGTTATTCTTATTCTTGATATCTCTGTTATGAACGGCCCACCCTTCACCCTAAGGTCCCGAGGCAGTTGCAGCAATTAAAACACAGTGTTAAAAACATTTCAAAACAACTTACCATCACAAGAGATAAGGCAGGTGCTAAAGACGTACAACTCGGGTGCCAAAAGCCAGGGTAAAGAGGGGCGTCTTCAGCATTTGCTGAAAGCTGCATACAGTGGTGCCTCGCAAGACGAAATTAATTCGTTCCGTGAGTCTCTTCGTCTTGCGGTTTTTTCGTCTTGCGAAGCACGGCTATTAGCGGCTTAGCAGCTTAGCGCTATTAGCAGCTTAGCAGCTTAGCGGCTATTAGTGGCTTAGCGGCTATTAGCGGCTTAGTGGCTTAGAAAAAGGGGGGGAAAGGGGAAAAACTCGCAAGAACTCGCAAGACGTTTTCGTCTTGTGAAGCAAGCCCATAGGCAAATTTGTCTTGCGAAGCATCTCAAAAACGGAAAACTCTTTCGTCTAGCGAGCTTTTCGTCTTGCGAGGCATTCGTCTTGCGGGGCACCACTGTATAACAAAAATGCCAAGAAACACCTCTGTGGGGAGGGAGTTCCACAATTTAGGGGCTGCCACAGAGAATGGCCTCTGCCGATCTTCACACCTGAGGGGTCTGGGGGGAAGGGGGCAGCCTGTCAGGTGTTTGTCCCATCAGAAAAGATAACACTGCAGCTATTTCTGTGCATCTCATTCGGTGGTACCAATACGACTCCTGTTTACTATATACAGCCAGGACCTTTCACCACCGCCCACCTATGAATCATGCGAAAACATCCTTCATGCTACAAGCCAGGTAGCTTGGAGTTAGCCAACACTCCTGTCGAAACAGATACCCTTGGATTCACTTTCTAGGTTGGTATCAAATCAACATTTTTTTCCTCTTCTCGCTGTATGTTGGAGGGCATTTTCCTTCAATGTGGTTCAGGCTGCTGTGACAAGACTGATCAGCAAAGAGACCTAATTCTTTAATACAGTGGTACTTTGGTTTATGAACTTAATCCGTTTCGGAGTCTGTTCTTAAACCAAAGCGTTCTTAAACCAAGGCGTGCTTTCCCATAGAAAGTAATGCAAAACGGATTGATCCGTTCCAGACTTTTCAAAATAACCCCTAAACCAGCAATTTAACATGAATTTTACTATCTAACAAGACCACTGATCCATAAAATGAAAGCAATAATCAATGTACTATACTATAAAAAACCAGTATTGTAGATTATTAAAATTAAAAAAAAAATCTTACCTGTCATTGTTTGGATGGGGGGCTTTTATCCATTTCTACAGTCACACAATCAATAGCTGAACTGGGATCCACACAGACCCCCCCCCCACTGCTGTGGGAAATGCTCCCTAGAGTGTGCGCCTCCTACAGCAGCATGGGAGTTGTGTGCCCGCAAACCAGCTGGCTGATGCGCAGCTTCCCTCCCAAGCCTCTGTGGGAAATGCTCTCCTCCCACAGCAGTATGGGGGAGAGTTGCACGCCTGCACACCAGAAGGCTGGCGCGCGTGCAACTTCCCTCCCTCGTGGCTGCGGGAAATGCCATGATGACCCCCTTTGCCGCTTCTGGACAACAGAAGTGTGGCACTCAAAACGGAAGTGCACCCCCAAACGGAGTACGTTCGTGTACAAAAAAAAATACGCAACCCGGAACACTCATTTCCAGGATTGAAGTGCTCGTAATCCAAAAAGTTCATTAAGTAGGCTGTTCGTAATCCGAGGTACCACTGTACTAGAAACTGGATCTGCGCCCCAGGTTGGGCAAAAGATTCCTGCAGGAGGTTGGACTGCATGACCCTCGTGGTCCCTTCTAATGGGAAGATGTAGAATGGAGAGATGTAGGCTTGCCAAACGTTAGGGAATTTCCTGACATGTCCTGGTTTTCGGGTGTAAAAATGGCGTCTGGGGGAATTTTGCCGAAACGGCAAAGGGTCAGGGAAAGCCCGGATGTATGGCAACGCGATGGAAAAAGCAGTGGAAACAGCTCAAAACCTTTAAAATCACTATTTTGGGGCTAGGTTTTCCTCCAAAAGCTCAAGAATTGGGGTTTGTTCTCCCCCCCAAAATTTTGGTTGTTTCCTTAAAAAACCTCAACAACTTTGCGGGTTTCAGGAATTCTACTTTGTGAAACCCTACTTTTTGGCAACCCTAGGAAAGATGTGCAAACACCTCACATGATTCCAGGAGGGTTGTAGGATAAATGCTCATTACTTTAATGTCTGTGGCATTTTTTGCCTCTCCAAAGCTGTTGCTTGTTGTCCTTTTCACACATAGACACCTTGTCTCCTTGCCCTGTTTATAGGGGTGGAAATAAGGAGGGGAAAGCTGTTTGTCGGTGGAATGGAATGGTTGGTCAAACTGTCCTTCTTGCACCACAGCACAGAGACATTTTCCCTCTCTTTTTGGCGCTGGGGAGGGAAACCACTGCAGCTCCTTGCCAAGGGCGCAAGGGACCCCAAGTACGCCTCTGATAATATAGAACCAACTCTTCATGTTGTGGTTTTGAACCCTGATCTCTGTTCCAGGAGCCATTTTCTCATGTCACAGACACCTTCGCCCCTAATCTCATTAGTGTAATTATAAATGAATTCATTGTTTCAATACCCAGAAGCGGTGCTGTTTTTCCAGAAAAGGAGGTGCCGGAACTCACCATGAACGCCTCCTTTGTTCTCTTAGAATGGCAAAGGCGCCCAACTGAGAGGTGCCAGTTTCTGCAAGTTCCAGTTGGGGAAAAAAGCCCTGCCCTGAAGTCCATAAAGGTAAAGGTAAAGGAGCCCTGACAGTTAAGTCCAGTCGCAGACGACTCTGGGGTTGCGGTGCTCATCTCGCTGTACAGGCTGAGGGAGCCAGTGTTTGTCCGCAGACAGTTTTTCCTGGTCATGTGGCCAGCATGGAAATGCCGTTTACCTTCCCGCCGGAGCGGTACCTATTTATCTACTTGCACTTTTTTGTGTGCTTTCAAACTGCTAGGTTGGGAGGAGCTGGGACCGAGCAACAGGAGCTCACCCCGTCGTGGGGATTCAAACCACTGAACGTCTGATCTGCAAGCCCCAGAGGTTCAGTGGTTTAGACCACAGCGTCACCTGAGTCCCTACTTAAGTCCATAAAGATAAAGGTAAAGGGACCCCTGACCATTAGGCCCAGTCGTGGCCGACTCTGGAGTTGCGGCGCTCATCTTGCTTTATTGGCTGAGGGAGCCGGCGTACAGCTTCTAGGTCATGTGGCCAGCATGACTCAGCCACTTCTGGAGAACCAGAGCAGCACACAGAAACGCCGTTTACCTTCCTGCCGGAGCGGTACCTATTATCTACTTGCACTTTGATGTGCTTTCAAATTGCTAGGTTGGCAGGAGCAGGGACCGAGCAACGGGAGCTCACCCCATCGTGGGGATTCGAATCGCCAACCTTCTGATCGGCAAGTCCTAGGCTCTGTGGTTTAACCCACAGCGCCACCAGAGTCCCTCCTTTAAGTCCATACGCATATGCAAAACCTGGTCTTGTGTACGCTTACTCAGAAGTAAGGGCCACTGTTTCCAGTGGGGCACACTTTCAGATAAGTATACATAGGACTGCAGTCTAACTTAATGGCAAGATACATTGACTGATAAGAATAAAGGTACATTTCACATGGTTTGGTCTGCATGATTCTTTTTAAAACTTTAAATAGCAGCTGCTGCTGGTGGGGCAATCATGATGAAGATCACAGTATAGGATGGAGGGTTTTTTTAACCCTTCAAACCCCTTGTCACTATCCTGATAAACATTTCCCCTCTTTCCCAGTTTATTTTCAATGAGTGGGGAGCTGGCATTAAACTTATTGGAATAAGGTGAAGGGTTGATTTGCAGTCGAGGAACACGTGGAGCCACAATTATATTAAGCACAGTAATAGTGAGAACCTGCCAGGTCTTATCGGGGCAGATAACAGCTATTTATATAATAATGTTCAAGTTTCATAATGAAAGGAAGCTTAAAAAGCATCACACTAAGGAGCAGCTCCTGAATCTCCATGGTGATTGTAGGCAGTATGTAATTAAGTATAATCATGTGTTCTTCTGGAGAGTGTCTTTCCCCTATTAACCTGGGCAGCGCTTCGTTTCTAAAATGAAAACGTCCTGGGTTCAGGCCTCCCTAGACATGGGTCAGGAAGCCATGATGAAACCATGATGTAGGCATGTACTATTATTGCTCTGTGCCTCCCTTTACATACAGCCATCTTAGCCTATAGTCAGATGTATATAAAACAATCAGACTGTACTTACTAATAAACTCACCTTGAGAACTTGTCTGTGTTCCCAGAATTTAAGCAGAATTTGAGTTGGCCAGACCAGAATTGTTGGTCACTTGCATGAGAAACTGAGGATATGAAAACAGAATATTTATATTTTAGGAACCCGCCCCCGCTAATTTGTTTTAAACTCATTTTAAAATTGTATTTTTAAATTGCTGTAACCAGCCCAGGGACCTAGCAGTGAAGGACAGGTTGGAAAGAAAGAAAGAAAGAAAGAAAGAAAGAAAGAAAGAAAGAAAGAAAGATCATTTCCATCTGAAAGTTTTTTGTTCAGTGGTTTACTCTGTAGTAAAAAGATTGCAACATTTGACCACAGCAAAACAAACAGACTATGCATACACACCATACATTTAAAGCACAATACTCCCTCTAAAGAAACATTAGAACTGTAGTTTAATCCTGGCAGAGCTACAGTTCTCAGCACCCTTAACAAACTACAGTTTCCCAAGATTTAGGAATACGTGTCTGCTTTAAATATACTAGCGCATTTGCAGTCAAAGAGGCCTTTCTGTAAAGGAGGTTAATTATTGACAAAAAAGAACAAAATAACAAAAAAGGAGAAAATAACAGAGGCCAACCAGAGAATATTGAGAAGCAAGGCAGCTAGTAAGCCTGATCTTTATTAACTGTTGCAACAGGGTGCTCACAACTACATGCAGGCAGGAGGGACCCAGAACAATGGTGCGCAAGCCCTTATATAGACTTTTGAAGCTGCCCACCCTGTAGCCAAAGACCACCCCCCAAAACATCATACATACATCACATAAGGGGGCGGGCTACAGCAGAAATCCTGTCTGGCAGCATACTGATAATGGTCACTTGATTGCTTTACCTAGGCAGCCTGGCCATTTCTTCTGAGACGCTAAATACTTAGTTCCGGAATCCAGGTCACAGGCTCACCCTGTTCATACACAATACGCCCTTAAGATAGGATTTGTGAGCAAAGAGGCAATGGTGAGGTTTTCCCATTTCCTTCCTCACTGCAGAGAATTTTTGAGGTGGCTGGAAGAGTCAAAATGGCTTCAGGATTGTTCTCCTGTACTATTTCAGACATGTGGTGCCATTGTTGCGTACCCTTGAGTACCGCACCGTTGGTGGCAAAGGCATATCTGAACCATTAATTTCTTGGTTCGAAATAGTTTAGCTTCTGTTGGCCACTGGTGTTATGTATTGAAGTTCTCACCCTGGGCCAGCAGGGGGATACTGTAGATAGTTTTCACTCAGGTCCACATATGCAAATAAGGGATTGAAAGTGATGTTCAGTGATTGGATAGTTACAGAAAGTGGTTACTGTTGCGTTCTAGTGGAGCTCTATATAAGCAGGCTGGCTGAACCCTTCAGTTCAGTTCTGTTCTGGCCTGTGAATAAACAAGAGCTGTTTGAAGAATCGTTGTGTCGTCTGATATGTTCACCCACAACTTAACAACTAAAATTTATGAAATGGTAGCCTGATGATCCTTTTCCCTCCTAGAAAAGCTCTTCTGAATGCAGCAACAAGAGTCAGAGTGCTTAACCCTTTCCCCACCAACCTGCTTCCTCCCAATCCTCTTCTGAAAAGGCCACATCCCCACCATACATCTGCAGCACATTTTAAGCATATTCCTTCCCTCAAAGAATCCTGGGAACTGTAGTTTTACCCTCTGCAGTGCTTCCATTCCCAGCACTCTTAACAAACTACAGCTCCTAGGATTCTTTGTGCTTCAGATGTGCTTTTAAATAGATGGAAATGTGCTCTCTTCCCCGCAGGGTTTCAAATGATTGTTTGCAGTGCCAAACACATCACTGAAATCAGCAAAGGAAAAGCCACTGCCCAAAACTTGCAGTGGGGAAAGGCTTAAGCATTCCAACCTTCCTCTCTTGTTCTCACTCAGCCAGTCCTCAGCAGTTTTTCCAGCAGAAGATAGGCCATGTGGTTAATAATGTATTTATGTACAACATGTTGGCAGTGCTATTTTTCTAGAAAAAGAGGTGCCACTGTTGGAATTCACCATAAACACCTCGCTTGTTATCTTATAAAGTTGTACCTTGGAAGTCGAACGGAATCTGTTCCAGAAGTCCGTTCGACTTCCAAAACGTTCAGAAAACAAAGTGTGGCTTCTGATTGGCTGCAGGAAGCTCCTGCCTGCCACCAGTCAGAAACCATGGAAGCCCTGTCGGACGTTCGGCTTCCGAAAATCATTCAAAAACCGGAGCACTCACTTCCTTTCAATTGTTCGAGAACCAATTTGTTTGGGAGCCAAGGCGTTCGAACTCCAAGGTGTTCGAGATTCAAGGTATAACTGTACAGTGGTACCTCCGGTTACAAACTTAATCCGTTTCGGAGGTCCGTTTGTAACCCAAAACCGCTCGCTAATGGCGCCTCCTGCTGCAGCCATGCTGCTAGCGCGCAACTTCTACTCGCATCCCGGGGCAAAGGTCGCAACAAAGGGGCATCTACTTCCAGCTTAGTGGAGCTCATAACCCGCAGCGTTCAGAAAGAGGACGGTACATAACACGAGGTTCCACTGTAATGGCAACAGTGCCCACCTGAGAGGTACCAGAACCGAGTTCCAGTGAGTTCCTGCTTTAAAAAAAATCCCTACATGTTGAGTGGCTGTATTAGCACTACCTAATCCGATCAGAAGGTCGGCGGTTCGAATCCCCGCGATGGGGTGAGCTCCTGTTGTTCGGTCCCAGCTCCTGCCAACCTAGAAGTTCAAAAGCACGTCAAAGTGCAATTAGATAAATTGGTACCACTCCGGTGGGAAGATAAACGGCGTTTCCGTGCGCTGCTCTGGTTCGCCAGAAGCAGCTTAGTCATGCTGGCCACATGACCCGGAAGCTGTACGCTGGCTCCCTTGGCCAGTAAAACGAGATGAGCCCCAGAGTTATCCGCAACCGGACCTAACGGTCAGGGGTTCCTTTACCTTTAATTTGCAATCTGTAAAGTAAATAAATTTTGACCAAAATGCGGGAGGCAATGGAAGACAGGAGTGCCTGGCGTGCTCTGGTCCATGGGGTCACGAAGAGTCGGACACGACTAAATGACTAAACAAAAGTAAATAAATAAATCTGGTAAGGGCTCCCTCTTGTGCACACCATAGCAATGTATGTAGCAGCTGCCACATAAAATCAGTGTAGCCACTACACTTTGCTGGGAGTTGCAGCAATGTCCCAGCAAAAATGTTTCCAGGCACTCCTTGCATATTTGAAAATATATGTCATCATTTTTATTCTAACACCCTCCCCGCTCAAAGTTTAAGTACTACATAGAAAACTGCTTTTGTACCAGGTTGGACTATTTTATCCATCTTGCTCAATATTGTCTGCTTTGGCTGGCAGAAGCTCTCCTGATCTCCCTGATCCTTTTAGCTTGAGATCTCAGCTTGGGACTTTCTGTATCCAAAGCATCTGCTCTACAGCTGATCTACAGTCGTTTCCCGCCGCCCGTCCCAGTGTAAATAATTCAGCATACAACATATCACCTTTTCTAGAACACTTTTACATCTTCAAAGAGCTTCACAATCCTTAGCTTTTATCTCCCGCAACGGACAAGGAAGAAGGCTAAACCGAGGCAGTCTTTTGCCCAAGGTTACCCAGCAAACTAAGGGACGCGGGTGGCGCTGTGGGTTAAACCACAGAGACTAGGACTTGCCACTCAGAAGGTCAGCGGTTCAAATCTGTGCAACAGGGTGAGCTCCCGTTGCTCGGTCCCTGCTCCTGCCCTCCTAGGAGTTCGAAAGCACATCAAAGTGCAAGTAGATAAATAGGTACTACTCCGGCGGGAAGGTAAACGGCGTTTCCGTGCGCTGCTCTGGTTCGCCAGAAGCGGCTTAGTCATGCTGGCCACATGACCCGGAATCTGTACACCGGCTCTCTCGGCCAATAAAGCGAGATGAGTGCCGCAACTCCAGAGTCAGCTACAACTGGACCTAATGGTCAGGGGTCCCTTTAACCTTTACCCAGCAAACTACGCAACATAAAAATAATTCGAGACAGTCCCATGCAGGGCAGGGGGCAGAGGGTACACTCAGAGGGCTAAGTTGGCTGGGGGTCTCCACCAGGCTGCCATGCCAAGGATGCCCCATTCCTCCCAGCCAACCAGGGTCTTATTGGGCAAATCGGCCATGCTGTCTGTATGCACTGTATGGCTTTGATATTAAAATCTGGATCTGCATTATTACGTACTAGTGTGTAGTGTCAGATCAGATTAGGCAGTGGCACGGCCGTGGCACATCTTACGGACAAAACTTCTGCCTTGGGCCTCAGACAAGCTCTGCATGGGCCTGATTTGAGGCACATGGCAAAGGGAAAGGAAATCCTCACTTTTTTTATACCACATGGCAACCGCTTCTGGAATACATGAGACACTAAGTGCAATCCACCGAAATCTCATGGCAACATGTGCAAAGATTTCTTGGACTAAAATACAGGGGTGTGAGTTAATCTTTGAAAGCTGGCTGGTTGGTAGGTTTCAAATTGAGTTATTGTGTGTACAGTGGTTGTAGGAAGCAGGTCGAGATGGATGAGAAGCGGGGGGGGGGGGGGTTTGCCCGGGCTGTGAAGGAGAAGGAGACAGAAGTTGTGGATAAGGGGGGGGATTGTCTGCTGCAGGCAGGAGAGCAGGGGCCGAAGGAGACGCCTGGGGGACCTGGGGTCCAAACTTTGCAACGGCCTCTGCACATTTCTGCCAGGTGAGCAGACAATGAATTGGAGCCCTCGGTTCTGCAAAGAGGGTCTTCCCGATCTTTTGCCAAGTCTCAACCTCCAGAGAGCCAGTCTCTGGGTAGGACGGATATTGGCAATTGATTTCACCTAGTAGTTGTTCAATTTCTTTTAAGGAAACATGAACATCCACAACCCGCTGCCTAACTAGAGAAAACAATTCCCTGGCATGTTCTCTCTGCGATTTCGTCAAATCGTTCCCCATACTCACGAAGTAAGCGCGCCGAGACTTTTCCAGTCGAGTGAAGTACAGGGGCTAGGCTGCGTAAGGGATCTGGCACGTCCGGGGTCACCAGATGTAGGAATGAAAATCACGGGAGACGAGTAGTAGGTGTCATGTGAGAGGCGTCTGCCGGGGAAGCCCCGGGAACTCTCTTTTATTGAATATTACAAACATTGCCACAGGTGTGGTTGTGGCTGATTGGTTGATACAAACACAAAGAAACTCATTGCCTATTGGTTAATGCAAATGCAAGGCGGGAATTACATGTGAGGGGTGGGAATTACATGTGAACATTAATCACTGGTAGATTAAAGGCTGGGAAACGAGGTTGGGACTAGACAAGCATGAAACCTCCTAACTAAAGATTAATATGGCGTGAAACAATTACTAATGATTGATCATAACATGAAAGAATACAATAATCAAGTTCTATAGATGTGGTCAGCTATGCATGGAGTACAAGTCACCATGAACTTTAGGTGAACGGAGCGATGAGGGAATGTCTTGGTGTTTGGAGCAGGTTCGTACAGTGTGTGCAGAAACAGAGAGAAGATTATAAGCGAGACTTCCCAGAATGCAAGAGAAAAGAAGCAATACTTCCCATAGCAAGACTTCCCATAAGGCCACAGTTATGTGTAGAAAGAGATGCAATGCTTCCCTATAATGCAAGTTATGTGCAGAGGGAAAACATATGTGCAGAAGGAAAACTTCCCTTTAAGTGGTACCTCGGGTTACATACGCTTCAGGTTACATACGCTTCAGGTTACAGACTCCACTAACCCATAAATAGTGCTTCAGGTTAAGAACTTTGCTTCAGGATGAGAACAGAAATTGTGCTCCGGCGGCGCAGCAGCAGCAGGAGGCCCCATTAGCTAAAGTGGTCCTCAGGTTAAGAACAGTTTCAGGTTAAGAACGGACCTCAGGAACGAATTAAGTACTTAACCCGAGGTACCACTGTATGTCCTTTTTAATTAATAAAGTTATTTAAAATAATAATAATTTGAGGCAGCTTCACCCGCCTCCAGCACAACCTGATGAACTGTATATATGTTGGTTTTAATTTCTATGCAAATTGATGTGGAAATATGCCTCTATGAGAGAGAGAGAAGACAGAGGAGGAGGAAGAGGATTCATAAAACCAACGTGTTAACCATCTTGGCTGCAAGTTTCATATTGGTTGCTCAACTTGTATTTGGCTGAGAGTCCATGCGCACCCTCTGACGTAAAGATTCAAACCATTTTACGCTTTCCTTTTTTTAATGAGGCGTCTCCTCCCGGATGTGAAATAATCAAGCAGTTCCTGGGAACTGGGAAGCATTGCCCTAACTAGATGTTCATACCTTTCCTTGCCTCTCTGCATATTGATTTAAAATTCTCTGTGGGCAGGTGAATTTCAAATTAACGCTCCTGGCTGGCGGTTCCCTACACGGGACTATCACATACAGTGGTACCTCGGGTTAAGTACTTAATTCGTTCTGGAGGCCCGTACTTAACCTGAAACTGTTCTTAACCCGAAGCACCACTTTAGCTAATGGGGCCTCCCGCTGCCACCGCACCGCCGCCGCACGATTTCTGTTCTCATCCTGAAGCAAAGTTCTTAACCTGAAGCACTATTTCTGGGTTAGTGGAATCTGTAACCTGAAGCGTATGTAACCCGAGGTACCACTGTATATCAAAGAATGCTTTTAAAATAGGAATATCATCACCAGTGCTCTTTTTTCTAAATGTTTAGGGGTACTCTCATTTTCCTACTCATATTGAAATACTGCCCCTCAATGAGGCCAGTCTTAGATTCACAACATGTTTAGGGCTATGCGTCCCCCTGCGTCCCCCCCCCCCAAAAAGGCACTGGTAATTACTATGAGCGTATGTTAATTGCCACTACCCCATATAACATGTCCTAAAGCGATTCGCAATCATAAAAGCACACATAATGCAATGTTTAAAACATACATCGAAAAGATAAAAGAGCATTTTACCAGGTTCTGTTTAGTTGTGTCTCTCGTTTCCATGGATTCAGGCCAGAATTAGGGGGTTGTTTCTCAGACAGGACCTTGACTCGTTTTATGAAGGCAACAGGAGCTTTATTTGCCGATCATCTAACAGCAAGCATCACCTTTTATAACTCTTCTCACGGCCCTCCTGAAGATTTCTCCTCCCATTTCCACCCCCTTTCCATACACACCCAAACCTCCAGGCTCTTTCTGGCCTTCATAACCTGCCCTTTTTTACACACATCCCTCCCGTGACAGGATGTCCTTGGAGATTCAATACGCCACATGCTGGCTCTATGTTATTACGCTATCACAGAGATTTAATCTCGGCCACAAAGAGATCTTGCCTTAGTAATACTTTCTAATTTGCATTAGCAATACTACTTTATTTTTCTGCAACTTGCATGAGTCATACTGCTTTCTTTGTTTGCTAACCCTGGACTTAATCGTATGTATGCAACTGGGAACAGTGACTGTAGCGCTATCAGATTTAGCAAATATTAGATCTGCAAATGGAGAAAACCAAACACTGTTGCGTTTGACTTCGAATGAGGAATCTTCGAAAGAAGCAAGGGGATTGGCAAAAGGAGGTTGGAAGGCAAAGAAGAGGCTCAAATCTTTCCAGAACGCCTGGGGGCTGTTCCAAACCACAATAAGCGAAGTTCAGCTATATAGTGGTACCTCGGGTTAAGTACTTAATTTGTTCTGGAGGTCCGTTCTTAACCTGAAGCACCACTTTAGCTAATGGGGCCTCCCGCTGCTGCCTCGCTGCCAGAGCCCGATTTCTGTACTTATCCTGAAGCAAAGTTCTTAACCTGAAGCACTATTTCTGGGTTAGCGGAGTGTGTAACCTGAAGCGTATGTAACCCAAGGTACCACTGTAATTTATACCGCAGTTCGGGAAAGGGTAGCTCCTAGGCCAAGGGGATTTCAGCATGGTTGACAAGGAGGGCCAAAAAAGCTATTAGAAGCAAGAAGGTTTCCTTTAGCGTTTTTATTCCTGATTTTATTCAGTTAATGGCATTTATCAATTGCCTTGCACAATAAAAAGTAAAACAGCTAGACAGGTTAAACTAGGACCCATAAAAGCAGTTTAAAACTGGGGGGGGCGTGGGGGAAATTAAAACCCATAAAAAATTAAAGAGAAATAATTCTGTGCATATAAAGAATTGAGTGCAAAAGCAACTAGAGGAGGAATAGAAAGAATTATCATTTGAGTACAGCAAAAGCAGCAAGGAACAGATATAACTAGAAAAACAAAAGACGTGTGTGGGGAGAAAAGCGATAAAATCTACCTTTTAAAAAGAGTGGGTGGGGAAAAGTAATTTGGTCTAAGAAACATCAAAGCATGTAACTGTCGATTAGATGATGCTGGCTTCATCCCAGACTCTATAAAAAACTGTGTGTTAAACTAATTGAAAAATCCCCTTAGCTTGTTTTCAAGCAACTTTTTCCACTTCTACTTAGAAAAGTAAAACATATTGGAACCAATTTTAAATTCTACTTACCCATCAGAAAATTACTCTCAGATGCCTACAATATTATCTGCAATGTGATGAGAAGGGATCCAATCTCATTAAAATCGATGTGGGAAATGGATTTGCACTGTGAAACTGATAACACAAACAGGCAACAAGCCTTTGCAATTATTTTGGTAAATGGTATTTGAATACGTTTTTTTTTTCTTATTAGGGGACACATAGCACAAGCTGATCCAAGGATAACTTTACTAAATCTTACTTTTTTGTTGTTGTTGTTTAGTCGTTTAGTCGTGTCCGACTCTTCGTGACCCCATGGACCAGAGAACGCCAGGCACCTCTGTCCTCCACTGCCTCCCGCAGTTTGGTCAAACTCATGCTGGTAACCTCGAAAACACTATCCAACCATCTCGTCCTCTGCCGTCCCCTTCTCCTTGTGCCCTCCATCTTTCCCAACATCAGGGTCTTCTCCAGGGAGTCTTCTCTTCTCATGAGGTGGCCAAAGTACTGGAGCCTCAGCTTCACAATCTGTCCTTCCAGTGAGCACTCAGGGTTGATTTCCTTCAGTATGGAGAGGTTTGATCTTCTTGCAGTCCATGGGACTCTCAAGAGTCTCCTCCAGCACCATAATTCAAAAGCATCAATTCTTCGGCGATCAGCCTTCTTTATGGTCCAGCTCTCACTTCCATACATCACTACTGGGAAAACCATAGCTTTAACTATACCAGGGGTCTGCAACCTTTAAGACAAAAAGAGCCACTTGGACCCGTTTCCGAAGAAAAAAAAAACCTGGGAGCCGCAAAACTAACACACACACCGCCCACATGCGACGTCACAGCCAGTACAGCGCCCGCCACAGTGGGGAGTGTCGGGGCGCACAATGCGCCTCCTCCCTTCGCTAGTATCTGCCCCGGAGCCGCAGCAAAGGTGTAAAAGAGCCACATGCGGCTCCGGAGCCGCAGGTTGCAGACCCCTGAACTATACGAACCTTTGTTGGCAAGGTGATGTCTCTACTTCTCAAGATGCTGTCTAGGCCTGTCATTGCCCTTCTCCCAAGAAGCAGGCGTCTTTTAATTTCGTGGCTGCTGTCACCATCTGCAGTGATCATTGAGCCCAAGAAAGTAAAATCTCTCACTACCTCCATTTCTTCCCCTTCTATTTGCCAGGAGGTGATGGGACCAGTGGCCATGGTCTTCGTTTTTTTGATGTTGAGCTTCAGACCATATTTTGCGCTCTCCTCTTTCACCCTCATTAAAAGGTTCTTTAACTCCTCCTCACTTTCTGCCATCAAGGTTGTGTCATCTGCATATCTGAGGTTGTTGATATTTCTTCCGGCAATCTTAATTCCGGCTAGGGATTCATCCAGCCCAGCCTTTCGCATGATGAATTCTGCATATAAGTTAAATAAGCAGGGAGACAAAATACAGCCTTGTCGTACTCCTTTCCCAATTTTGAACCAATCAGTTGTTCCATATCCAGTTCTAACTGTAGCTTCTTGTCCCACATAGAGATTTCTCAGGAGACAGATGAGGTGATCTGGCACTCCCATTTCTTTAAGAACTTGCCATAGTTTGCCATGGTCGACACAGTCAAAGGCTTTTGCATAGTCAATGAAGCAGAAGTAGATGTCTTTCTGGAACTCTCTAGCTTTCTCCATAATCCAGCGCATGTTTGCAATTTGGTCTCTGGTTCCTCTGCCTCTTCTAAATCCAGCTTGCACTTCTGGGAGTTCTCGGTCCACATACTGCTTGAGCCTTCCTTGTAGAATTTGAAGCATAACCTTGCTAGCGTGTGAAATGAGTGCAATTGTGCGGTAGTTGGAGCATTCTTTGGCACTGCCCTTCTTTGGGATTGGGATGTAGACTGATCTTCTCCAATCTTCTGGCCACTGCTGAGTTTTCCAAACTTGCTGGCATATTGAGTGTAGCACCTTAACAGCATCATCTTTTAAAATTTTAAATAGTTCAGCTGGAATACCATCACTTCCACTGGCCTTGTTATTTGCAGTGCTTTCTAAGGCCCATTTGACTTCACTTTCCAGGATGTCTGGCTCAAGGTCAGCAACCACACTACCTGGGGTATACGAGACATCCATTTCTTTCTGGTATAATTCCTCTGTGTATTCTTGCCACCTCTTCTTGATGTCTTCTGCTTCTGTTAGGTCCTTTCCACTTTTGTCCTTTATTATGGAAATCTTTGTATGAAATGTTCCTTTCATATCTCCAATTTTCTTGAACAGATCTCTGGTTCTTCCCATTCTATTGCTTTCCTCTATTTCTTTGCATTGCTCGTTTAAGAAGGTCTTCTTGTCTCTCCTTGCTATTCTTTGGAAATCTGCATTCAATTTCCTGTATCTTTCACCATCTCCCTCACATTTTGCTTGCCTTCTCTCCCCCGCTATTTGTAAGGCCTCATTGGACAGCCACTTTGCTTTCTTGCATTTCCTTTTCATTGGGATGGTTTTCGTTGCTGCCTCCTGTATAATGTTACGAGCCTCCATCCATAGTTCTTCAGGCATTCTGTCCACCAAATCTAAATCCTTAAACCTGTTCCTCACTTCCACTGTGTATTCATAAGGGATTTGACTTAGATTGTATCTTACCGGCCCAGTGGTTTTTCCTACTTTCTTCAGTTTAAGCTTGAATTTTGCTATAAGAAGCTGATGATCTGAGCCACAGTCAGCTCCAGGTCTTGTTTTTGCTGACTGTATAGAGCTTCTCCATCTTTGGCTGCAGAGAATATAATCAATCTGATTTCGATGCTGCCCATCTGGTGATGTCCATGTGTAGAGTCGTCTCTTGTGTTGTTGGAAAAGCGTGTTTGTGATGACCAGCTTGTTCTCTTGACAGAACTCTATTAGCCTTTGCCCTGCTTTGTTTTGATCTCCAAGGCCAAACTTGCCAGTTGTTCCTTTTATCTCTTGACTCCCTACTTTAGCATTCCAATCCCCTATAATGAGAAGAACATCCTTCTTTGGTGTCACTTCTATAAGGTCTTGTAAGTCTTCATAGAATTGGTCAATTTCAGTTTCTTCAGCACAAGTAGTTGGTGCATAAACTTGGATTACTGTGATGTTAAAAGGTCTGCCTTGGATTCGTATCGAGATCATTCTATCATTTTTGAGATTGCATCCCAGTACAGCTTTCGCCACTCTTTTGTTGACTATGAGGGCCACTCCATTTCTTTTACGGGTTTCTTGCCCACAGTAGTAGATATGATGGTCATCCGAACTGAATTCACCCATTCCCGTCCATTTTAGTTCACTGATGCCCAGGATGTCAATATTTATTCTTGCCATCTCATTTTTGACCACCTCCAACTTACCCAGGTTCATGGTTCTTACATTCCAGGTTCCTATGCAATATTTTTCTTTACAGCATTGGACTTTCCTTTCGCTTCCACGCATATCCGCAACTGAGCGTCCTTTCGGCTTTGGCCCAGCCGCTTCATCAGCTCTGGATCTACTTGTACTTGCCCTCCGCTCTTCCCCAGTAGCATGTTGGACGCCTTCCGACCTGAGGGGCTCATCTTCCAGCGTCATATCTTTTATATGCCTGTTGTCTTTGTCCATGGAGTTTTCTTGGCAGGGATACTGGAGTGGCTTGCCGGTTCCTCCTCCAGGTGGATCACGTTTGGTCAAAACTCTCCACTATGACCTGTTCATCTTGGGTGCCCTGCTCGGCATAGTTCATAGCTTCTCTGAGTTCTTCAAGCCCCTTCTCCACGGCAAGGCAGTGATCCATGAAGGGGAAATCTTACTTAGTTGGTCTCTAAGGTGCTACTGGAAGGAATTATTTTATTTTGTTTTGACTATGGCAGGCCAACACGGCTACCTACCTGTAACTTTACTAAATCTGTCTATAGATACCAATAATAATTTACTGTTTACCTACTAATCTTTCTCATGTCTGCAACAAGATACCTGTTAGCACAATATTGGAAAACAGCTGCAAACTTAACTCTAGAGGTATGGTAAGGCAGACCACAGATCACAACTCTTATGGAGAAACTAACAAAGTATATTAGGGCCTTAAGAAGCACAAAGGCTGAAAATGATTTTGGAACAGTATAAAGGTAAAGGTAAAGGTACCCCTGCCCGTACGGGCCAGTCTTGCCAGACTCTGGGGTTGGTGCGCCCATCTCACTCAAGAGGCCAGGGGCCAGCGCTGTCCGGAGACACTTCCGGGTCACGTGGCCAGCGTGACAAAGCTGCATCTGGCGAGCCAGCGCAGCACACGGAAACGCCGTTTACCTTCCCGCCAGTAAGCGGTCCCTATTTATCTACTTGCACCCGGGGGTGCTTTCGAACTGCTAGGTTGGCAGGCGCTGGGACCGAGCAGCGGGAGCGCACCCCGCCGCGGGGATTCGAACCGCCGACCTTTCGATCGGCAAGCCCTAGGCGCTGAGGCTTTTACCCACAGCGCCACCCGCGTCCCCTTGGAACAGTATAGCGCATGTTTATTAATAACACTGGAAAGGACCGTGCTATCTCTTCCCCACCCACAGCTCGCTATGGAGCAATCTGTTAAGGCGGAGATTAGAAGACACTTCACTGATAACTCTTAAGATATTGTACAAACCAGCTCAATATTTAAATGTATTGTTTACCATTGAATATGCATGGAATTTTTATTGGAGGTGGGGGGATATATGGGGATTGCTTGTTATATAAGTCTTTTCAGTCACTGAAAAATGAAGTTAAGAAAAGAATCATTCAGTGGAGGGGAAAGCCCTCTCCTTGGTTTTATCTACTGTGGATTTCCACTGAATGAATCAGAATTGAGATTCAAGCACCAGACCCCTGTTGCAGCCTGTGCTGCAAACATTTGCAAGTCAGGACTTGGGTCAGAGACACCAAACAGCCATACAGTGGTACCTCGGGTTAGGAACTTAATTCGTTCTGGAGGTCCTTTCTTAACCTGAAACCGTTCTTAACCTGAGGTACCACTTTAGCTAATGGGGCCTCCTACTGCTGCTGTGCCGCCGGAGCACAATTTCTGTTCTCATCCTGAAGCAAAGTTCTTAACCCGAAGTACTATTTCTGGGTTAGCAGGGTCTGTAACCTGCAGCGTCTGTAACCCAAGGTACCACTGTATTGTGAATAGTTGTACCTCTAGCCTCAGTAACTTCCTCTTGTCACATTTATTTTCCAGGTTGTACAGTCTGCACACAGTGACAATGATGACTTCATGTCTTACGAACTTAATTCGTTCCGGAGGTCTGTTCTTAACCTGAGGTGTTATTTTGCTAATGGGGCCTCTTGCTGCCGCTGCGCCGCCAGCACACAATTTCCATTCTCATCCTGGGGCAAAGTTCTCCACTTGAGGTAACTCTTCCAGGTTAGCGGAGTTTGTAACCTGAAGCATTTGTAACCTGAGGTGTTTGTAACTTGAGGTACCACTGTACAGTGGTACGAACTTATTTCGTTCCGGAGGTCCGTTCTTAACCTGAAACCGTTCTTAACCTGAGGTACCACTTTAGCTAATGGGGCCTCCTGCTGCCACCATGCCACAGCTGCACAATTTCTGTTCTCATCCTGAGGTAAAGTTCTTAACCTGAGGTACTACTGCCGGGTTAGCAGAGTCTGTAACCTGAAGCGTTTGTAACCTGAAGTGTTTGTAACTCAAGGTACCACTGTAGTTTGTTACTTTGCTGCAGTGAGTGGGCAATTCCCTAAGTAATAGAGATGCGAGCATTATGCCTGCTGGATTGGCAGTCCATGTGTCAGGGAGAGGATATCCAGATTTGCACCCTCAGGACATCTGGAATTTCCTATCTCCCCTTATCCTTTTGCATATTCCAAATCCAATTCAAATCTCCTCCCCCTTAATAAAATTCTTATTTCAGAAAACTTTTATGAACTTCATGCTCTATGAAGGGGATGGTACTGGTTATCTCAAGTGTCTCTGTCCCTGAGGACCTTTGGGTTTTTTTCTGTTGTTTGCTGCCAGCCTCCTATCCTCCTCGCTGCCCTTGGAGCTGCCTGTGTCATCCTCTAAAACTGCCACCAAACTGCTGTGTGCATCTGCCTGTGTGGTTGCTGTCAGCACCTTGGAATCATGGGATGCTATCAAGCTGGAATGGAAAATTCCCAGTCATTTCTCACCCCTGCAGAGCGTAACTTTCCTGCAACTTGCTTAAAGTCCTTTTTTTTTTTTTTTTTTTTTGCAATGTACCTGCACCGAGATCCTGGAAAGTTAGTACTTTCGCTCCTTCCCATTTCTGTTTTGGGCACTGCTTGGGCGTTTTGCATTTTTTACGGAGCACACCTGAAGAATATTAGCCTCTGGGATGTTGCTAGTATCGGAAATGTCTGGGGAAATCTCTTTAAACCAAGCCACCGAGGTGGTAATTACAGTATTTTTCGCTCTATAAGATGCACCAGACCACAAGACGCACCTAGTTTTTGGAGGAGGAAAACAAACAAACAAAATATTCTGAATCCCAGAAGCCAGAACAGCAAGAGGGATCGCTGCACAGTGAAAGCAGCAATCCCTCTTGCTGTTCTGGCTTCTGGGATAGCTGCGCAGCCTGCATTCGCTCCATAAGACGCACACACATTTCCCCTTACTTTTTAGGAGGGAAAAAGTGAGTCTTATAGAGCAAAAAATACGGTAAATCCTGCCTTCCCCATATCTTCAAGGACGCCTCTCAGTCTCAGATTACTTGTGTTATTTATGTTCTTCCACCGTAGGCAGCAGATTCGCAGTGACTTTAGTAAAGGTCTCAATGGAAGTGTTGTGCCTCAGTCCTATTCCTATTGTAGACTCTGCAGTCTTTTCAGAGGTATCCTTTTAGAACTGTTGTAGACAGTGCTATTTTTCTTGAAAAAGAGGTACCAGAACTCATCATGAATGTCTCCCTTGTTCTCTCGTCATGGCAATTGCACCCACCTAAAAGATGCCAGAAAAAATGGCCCTGGTTGTAGCTCTCATGGGCTCCCAGTCCTCCCTCAGTAACATGTGCTATTATTCGTGCTGTGGTAGGGCTTGCTTCCCTTTCAAAGTGGTCAGAAATGTTCTTACTCAGTGCATGGTTTTAACTGAGGATGCATATCACCCCGAGATTCTTGGATCATTGCCCACCTGACCCACCTGCTTACCTGGCGGTTTTGTCACCTTATACAATTATTTAAAAGAAATAATGCAACTGTGAGTGTGGCAGTTGGCTCACCTGCCATCTTGAATGATGACATCGCAACTTCTCTTCCCCCCCTCCAATTTACCAGCTTTCTTGACCATCTGCAGCTGAATGAGTTGGCTGTACCACATTTTTCTGACCAATAGGGCACATGTAAGGTAACCAGAAAATCAGAATAACCACCATTCAACAAGCATAAGATCCAAAGTATTATTAAATTTTGTCCTGATTTCCTACTGCTTGAAATATATCAGAATAAAATAATAATATTGTGGTATGGAAGCAATTGTAAGTAGCTATTAGAGAATCAGCATGTTAAGCTTGATTAGAGTATCAGACATAGATTGGGGAGATCTGTCTCAAAATCCTCACAGAGCTACTATCCTCAGCCCTCTTAGCAAACTACGGTACCCAGAATTCTTTGTGGGAACTCATGTGCTTTTGACCAGATTTAAATGTATGGTGTAGATCTGTATTAAGTCTTTTCTGGAACCAATCTTGTTCTGTTCTTCAGCTTCTTTTTGCACAGGGGAGCAAATGTCTACACCACTTGTGACTACCTCAAGGAAGCTTTCTATGTAGGCAAGAGATCTACTCACCCCACAAACCTCCACTTTCTTTCCTATTGACAGTGGCATTCCTTAGGCCAGTGGGCATCCTTGGAATCTTGAGAAAGGGCACCCATCACAAGATGGCTGCTGTAGGGAATGGAGCAACACAAAATGGCTGCCACCTCTCAAAGAACAGAAAAATGTAGGGGGAAATGACATCTACGCCACTGCTGCGCTTGCTCAGTGAGAGCTCTTTGCGTCTCTCCTCTGTTCAGAATGGATAGGAAGGTGGCTATCCAACTGCAACATCCAATGAAATGTGTCCAAGCTTAATGGGGCATGTTACAATGTGAACAGGAACTGAGCAGACGGCGCAAACATCCTCTCATTTGCACTGTGGATTTTGGAGAGGATATTTACTGAGACCTTTCACGGACACTGGAGGTACTGGTGGGCACTCTTAGCACACCACACTGTTATCTGGCAATGCGAGGCCCTCAGCGCCTCCTGAAGACAGGACAATGCATGATTGAGGGTGGTTTCACCTCTAGCAGCTTGAGCCAACTGCCACCATCACACCCACCCCCTGATAATTAAAAACAAAACCCAGGTGCAACGTTCTGCAATATTTTTCTTTATTTGGTACCCAAGTACATGGGGTGTGTGTGTGCTGAAACTCATTAGCTGGGAATGGGGTGGCGGCAGCAGTCTCTGGGGCACCCAGGCAGATATAGGAAAAGGCAAGGGGGGGGGGTTATGAGCAAGGATGGAAACCCATCTACGTGACTAAATAAGCAAGGGACAGCAGGCTGTGGTTGCGTCGATTGGGCAGTTGGGCTTTGGGCAGTGAGGCTACAGGGAACCAGACAGAGGGCCTTCTCGGTAGTGGCGCCCGCCCTGTGGAATGCCCTCCCGTCAGATGTCAAAGAGATAAACAACTACCTAACATTCAGAAGACATCTTAAGGCAGCCCTGTTCAGGGAAGTTTTTAATATTTAACGCTGTACTGTTTTTAACACTTGATTGGGAGCCGCCCAGAGTGGCTGGGGAAACTCAGCCAGATGGGCAGGGTATAAATAAATTATTATTATTATTATTATTAGTAGTAGTAGTAGTAGCAGCAGTATGTAGACGATTGATGTCTGTAGTGATGTGTGGGGGGTAGGTTGTCAAGCGTTTTGCAGTGGTGCCCCCCCCAAAAAAGCTCAACAACTCTGGGCAATCTCCCCACAAAAAAGTGCAAGAACTCTGAGCAATCCCCCCCCCCAAATTATTTTGTTGCGGTCCCAAAAAATAGGGGTCGTTATACACAGAAAAATACGGTAAGTACACATAGCATAATCTCACAAAAGGGCTTGATTGGGAACTCTTAAGATGGGTGGAACGTGATGGGACCCCAAGTCTCACCATGAGCAGTTCTCTTACCCAACTCACATCTAACCAACTCAAGAAGATGGAGTCAGTCTGCCTGGTCACGATTCAGCGTTCATTCAAATCAGCAGGACCGCCCTGCATCTCTCAGTCTGAGCAAGCTAGGAAAGGTCTTTCTGAAAGGCACCAGTTGCCTCTTCCGTAAATCTCTCCCAAAAGGAGGGTTGCCCAAGTCTGCAGCTCCTAGTCCCTGTGGTTGCCAGCAGAGGGTCGGAAGGCACCCACAGAGGCTTTCACCCTGCTCAAATGGAGCCCTTGCCATCTCCCATCAGCTTGGCATGGTAGGGAGGGCAGAGAATCCCAAAGAGCGCCATCTGCCTCTGCTTGAGCAGGGCACCCCTGAGCCCCCACCCCAAGCCCCCAGACATCGCTGCATGCAGGTGAACTCCTGGCCGCCTGTTCATTTCTTCTTTTTCTCCTGTGTGCTGGTAAACCAGGAGTCCAGCAGCTTCTTGCTGTAATACAGCTGCCAGCCGTGAACCTGCACGGCGACCACCACCAGCAAGTACATGACAGAGACGGCGGAGAAGCCAAAGATGAAGCGATAGGCCTTGCCGTGGCGGTAGAGCTGCTGCGCCATCGGGAACATCTCCATGCTGCCATAGATGAGAGGCGCCACTGAGAAAAGGCCCGTGCTGATCATGGAGATGACCAGGTAGCTGATGTTGTTTCGCGGGAAGGAGAAGAGGCCGAAGAGCGAAGGGATGATGCTGAGCAGGTACGGGTACTCCCACTGGTAAGGCATGGCCACCTGGTCGTGGGGCAGCAGCTTGAAGTGAGCGACACACATCTGCACTGCCACCAGAAGCCACAGCGCTATCTGCATGTAGATCAACTTCTTAATCTCCGACTTGAGGGACACACTATGGGAAGCAGAGGGAGGGCGGGGGCGGCAAGGGTGAGCAAGAGCCAGCACTAAAAGGTAATTTCAAATATGGTGGTGAGATAGTCAACCCCAAGACAAACGGGTGAAGAACTAGGCAGAATGACATAGGCTATAAGCTACAAAAACCCAACAAACCCAAACCCAAAGCAGGGAGTTGATTTTCTGGATGTTAACCCCTACCATCTCAGACTGCATAATTATTATACTATTGCTATTTATAAAGATATGTACCACTTAATGCCAAAATAAGCTTCTAAGCAAAGCTTACTCTCTCTTTTTGACCCCATTTTTTAGCACAGACAACAATCCAATGTAGCACAAAGTTTCATTTTTGTGTCACTTATTCTCATCTCAGATTCCCAGACATTGTTGCGATGCAACTGCCATCATCCCTGTCTGCTGGCTGAGCTGGCTGCGGATAACATCCAGCAAGAGGGACCCAGCGTTGACGGACGCTGCTCTACATCCTCAACCATGGGGCCTCAAGTGCTGTTGGACTACAACTCCCATCATCTGTGACCACAGGCCATGATGACAAAGGTTGAAAGGATTTGGAGTCCAACACAGGCTGCTCTCGACCAACTGAGCTAAAGAATTCTGACTGTACTGATCTGTGGCGATTGGGATGATCCTATTTTAAAGAACAGAGAATCAAATATTTTATGGGGGTGCTGCTGATAATTTCATTCTAATATTCTGCAAGGAAAGTGGAGCTGCAATCCAGCTGCCACCTTTTTTTTTAAAGAACAAATTTCCTGTGCCTTTAGCAGCCGCACAAGAAATCAAAATTCAGGAGAGGAAAACTTTTCCTAGTGCGGATACTGTGATGGAGAAGGCCTGGCTAGCTGAATCTCCAGCTGTGTGAAAGACACAGGCAGAGGAAAAACAAAGCCAAACCTCATTAGTAGGTGGCCAACCTCTTCTCACAACACCTGGTCTCCCCCCCATCTTACTGCATAGTGATTTACCGGGCGATCTGCACAACGACGTTACATGCATTTAGCTTTCCCCCACCCACACTTTTGAGCAAGAGGGCGGCGGCTAAAACGCAACGACGCTGCCCGATAAGCGAACGGGGGGGGACCCCAGGGTGGCGAATGACTAAGGAGGGATGACAGCGGGAAGCTCCGGCAACGTGCACTGCTGCGGAGGCGGGGGAAGCAGCCTGGTTTCCCCCGCTGGGCGCGCGGCTTGCTGGCCCCACCCCCCACCCCGCGAGGCACCTCATTTGGTAGTGCTGTGCCACGCGCTCCCGGTGCCGGAAATCGCTGCCGTCGGTTCCAGCGGCTCGAGGTCCCGCGCGGGACGCCATCTTTCACCAGGAGGGTTAGGGAACCCAAGTGCGCATGCGTCAATCCAAGGCCGTTCCCGTTCCTTTCGCGTCGGTGGCTATAATGTTGGAAGAGAGGGGGAGGCGGATGTTTGCTCGCCCGCGCCTCTCTGATTGGTAGCTCTCGCCGTCTCTCGTGTGACGCTGACCAATCCCCTAGTTAGTCGGAGAAGGAAAGGGGTGGGGGAGCCGCGCCAATGCGAAACTACATTTCCCAGCGGGCCTAGCGAGCCCTTTCTGGTTTATCCTTCGCCGTTTTGCGCGCGCGCGGGTCTGAATGGAGCCTTCTGCTCTCCTCAGGATCGCGATGTTCCGCTCGAGCCGTTGGTGCCTCCTCTGCGGGTGCGGAAGGCCGTTTAGCTCCCGCGCCTGGTAAGAGGCTCGTGAGGAAACTGGGCAGGGAGTCGGTTTGTATCCCCCCCCCCCACTGTGTATCCCACTCTTTTTGGCCAGCCACCTCTCAGCCTGTGCCAGGCAGAAATTCAACAGGTGTGGTTTGGTCCCCCCCCCCCCCAACACAGGGGATGTAAGTGATAGGAGGGAGGTATCACCTGTTGAGCTTCCAAAGCTAGAAACAAAAGGTGGCTGCAATGATAATGAGGCCCAGACGTTTCTTCTGGATACAGATTTAAGTTACTGGAAGGAAGCTCCTGACTCTTCCTTGACGTACCAGCGTCCTGTTAACTGGACAGAGGTGTACAGGGTTGAGCCAGGGTTCCTTTGGGGCTTAGCCCCAAGAACCTATTTATAGTGTTAAGGCCTAATTCTGAAAAGTATGGATAAAGGAAAAAAACACCTCCAAGCATATGCAGAGTGCCTTTTGCTTTAATCAGTAAGTGCAACCTGGTATTAGGAGGCAGGAGATCTAAAGTAGGTAATGGGTTTTTGATTTTTGTAAATGCAACATTGAGACACTTTCGCCCCACAAAAACCCTGCGGGTGGTTTGACTGACGAGTTGGGAATATGGGGAGAGGCTGTCGGTTGAGGTGGTGGAGAGAATATTGGATGGCACTGGGTGCGAGTGAAGGGAGATATTTGAGAAGGGTGGGGGGGGAGGGAATCGGAAGGTGTTTGAGATCTGGTTGGATAGGGGTCGAGTTTGTGAAAAGTGTTGTGTGGTAGATAAGTCCTCTCTCCCCACTGGCCCTAAATGTGCTCATTCACGTGTCTTACTGATTTCAGTTAGACTTAGAGAGCTAGTGTGTCTCCTTTCTGACATTGGCTAATGTTACAACTACCCTGTGAGAGAGATGGAGATGGAGGCATCTGTTTTAAAACTGGCTCCCTAGGGTCCCTTCTGCTGGCTATTGCCCATAATCAGAAAAACCAATTCTCTACATACATATTTGAATTTTGCTTTTCTCCCTCTGCTTACACTCTGTATTCTGAGCCCCTTGATGGGCACAGACCCATTATATAATCCAGAGCTGTTGTTAGCAGCTTCTCTCATAGATGCAAGATATGAATCCTGATCAATATTTATGTATTGTTAGAGGAAGTTAAGAGTGGCAGGCAAGCTGTGTGTAGAAGGAGCCAGTGTCAGAATGGGAGACGAAAGTATGGAGCTTAAGGCCAGCTGGCTATATATTGGTGATTATTTACAGTTTCTTATTTTGTAGGTATCAGTTGCTGCAGAAGCAAAGAGGCTCACGGAAGCCAGTCACAGACAACTCCAGTGAAGTAAGCATCTTGAGTCCCACAAGATCACTCAGCCCTGAGGAAACGTTGAACCTGCTGGAAGCATCAGTAGTGCATGCAGATGGTATGTCTGTCATTTCTCATAACACTAGAACGACATGTGAAAAGAATCTTGGGATTGTAGCCTTAATCCAGAATGTGGCAGCTAGATTGGTGACTGGGAGTGGCTGCCAGGACCATATAACACTGGTCCTGAGAGATCTGCATTGGCTCCCAGTACGTTTCCGAGCACAATTCAAAGTGTTGGTGCTGACCTTTAAAGCCCTGAACGGCCTCGGTCCTGCATACCTGAAGGAGCGTCTCTACCCCCATCGTTCAGCCCGGACACTGAGATCCAGCGCCGAGGGCCTTCTGGCGGTTCCCTCATTGCGAGAAGTGAGGTTACAGGGAACCAGGCAGAGGGCCTTCTTGATAGTGGCGCCCATCCTGTGGAACACCCTCCCTTCAGATGTGAAGGAAATAAGCAGTTATCCTATCTTTAAAAAACATCTGAAGGCAGCCCTGTTTAGGGAAGTATTTAATATTTAATGCTGTACTGTTTTTAACATTTATTGGGAGCCACCCAGAGTGGCTGGGGAGACTCAGCCAGATGGGCAGGGTATAAATAATAAATTATTATCATTATTACCACAAGTACCACAAGTAAGTGTGATGCAGCTGCAAGGAAGGCTAATAAGATTTGAGGATGCATTAACAGAACCATAATTTCTAACTGGCTGGAAGTAATTGTTCCCGTTCATTCTACCCAAATCAGACCTCAACTGGAATACAGTCATACCTTGGATCCTGAACACCCTGGAGCTCAGATGTTTTGGCTCCCAAACATTGCAAACCCAGAAGTGATTGTTCTGGTTTGTGAACGTTCTTTTGGAACCCAAATGTCCTGCAGCCAATCAGAAGCCACAGTTTGGTTTTGGAAATTGAACAGACTTCCGGAACGGATTCTGTTTGACTTCCAAGGGACGACTGTACTGTGTCTGGTTTGGGGTGCTGCATTTTAAGAAGGATGTAGACAAATTGGGGCAGATTTAGTATTCTAGTGGGGTGGGTGAAGGCGCAGTTTCACATTGCCTAGCCCTGGAGTGTTATAAATCAGACCTGCCTGCACAACTTGTGCTCACCAAGCTCAATGCAACTCTCAAGCCATGTATGATGGCTTTCCAGATACTGCACTTGACAACTTATGCTGGGTTTTCAGCCCAAGCAAGGTACAGGCAGTAAAAATAGGAGGTGTATAGATCCTCTGTTGGTCTGCCATACATGGTTAGTGAGCTGCATTCTTCCTAATTGTATAGACTTGGTATTAGCGAATGGAAAAAAAAACATTGAGAGTAAAAACTGGCCTATTAGCCTTGGCTGCTCTATCGGAGGATTGTGAAACTTGCAGTAGATCCCCACTCTCCTTATGCAGAAAGTGTGCAGAATGTAGCTTGCGTGGTTTGCATTAGTGGTATAATTGCACAGCACACCTTTGTGTGTTTATGTATTCTCTCTCCCCACAGCCCTGTCCCAATCCCTCTGAATTTGGTCTTTTGTTTAGAACGCTGCTGTCAAAAAAAATATGTTGGGGAGAAGGGGGCATACATTTGAAAGGGAAAGGAAATATAGAGACGGTGGAGAGGAACAGGGATTTCTGCTTATACAAGAAGCCCCTTTCCCCAAGCATGGAAAATTCCACCCAGAGCCTCCTTTCAATTCTGCATTGTGGCAGAGGTTGTTGACATGTTTTGGAGTTGGTTTGAAGACTCCAACAATCACCACTTGTCCTTGAGGCTCCTGGTTCTTTTGTATTTCAGATTCACTGGTGGCCATCAGCAAACCCCCTGGCTTACCTGTGACAGGTATGTGGCGTTACATTTTGATGTGTTTGGATCCTGTGGGGTTGCGTGCCTTGGGCATTTCCTTTTAAAGTGGAAATGCAGGATTATAGAAATGCCTTTAGAAATACATACAGATATGCCTGTACTGTACAGATGAAATATGTGTTGTATGTGGCCTCCCCTTGCACTTGGCAGTTAGTGCAGAATGCTGCAGCATGATTAGTGACAGGAGGGAGGCCTTATCAGCATATAACACCTGTACCCAGAGGTCTGCACTGGTTGCTGATCCACTACTGGGCTGAGTATAAGATGTTACTATTAGTATATAAAGCCCTTACCAACTCTTGACTAGTTTACCTGCAAGATTGCCTTGCCCCACATGTGCCCACTGAACTGCTTTGATTGGCAGAATTGGAACTTTTACAGGTGCCACATAATATTCACACTGCATCTGTAAGAACTTGATCGTTTCGTGTGGCGGCACCGACACTTGGGAACTCCCTGCCTGTTGATATCAGTCAGACACCTTCACTCTATTTTGCTGGAAGCATTCTTATTTAGACAAGCCTATCCAGATGTTGCGCTGTGGGTTAAACCACAGAGCCTAGGACTTGCCGATCAGAAGGTCAGCGGTTTGAATCCCCACGACGGGGTGAGCTCCCGTTGCTCGGTCCCTGCTCCTGCCAACCTAGCAGTTCGAAAGCACGTCAAAGTGCAAGTAGATAAATAGGTACCACTCTGGTGGGAAGGTAAACGGTGTTTCCGTGCGCTGCTCTGGTTCGCCAGAAGCGGCTTAGTCATGCTGGCCACATGACCCGGAAGCTGTACACCGGCTCCCTCAGCCAATAAAGCAAGATGAGCGCCGCAACCCCAGAGTCGGCCACGACTGGACCTAATGGTTAGGGGTCCCTTTACCTTTACCTTTATCCAGATGTTCAGAAAGTTTGTATGAGTTTTAATTTGTTTTAGTTTATTCTATTATGGTTTTAACTTTCTGTATGTTTTAAATTACCGTTGTAATTTTTTTTTAGTGACAATTTTTAAAATCTTTTTTTGCAAACTGCTTTGAGGGTTTTTTCTACAATCAAGTGGTATATACATTTTGTGAAATAATAAGTAAATAACTGAGCTCCCAAAGTAAAGCTGGACCAGGGTGGGAAGGGCTGGCAAGCCTTTGCCAGAACAAGCCTCTTCTTTGCAGCCATGAGTAATGGCTAGCTTCTGTGTGGCATCAGTGATTTTCCCCTCCTTCTCTGCCAACAACAGGCAAACCGGGGGAGCTGACTTTGCTGTCCCTTTTACCGGATCTAAGCCAGAAGCTTGGCTTCCCAAAGAATCTCGATGTGATAAAAGCTGCAGTAAAGTAAGTAAACGGAGACAAGGTTTTGGAGAGAATGACAACAGGCTGTGTACAGGATGGGTCTTATTTATTTAAATCCCACCTTTCTTCCACCATAGAACTCAAGGCAGCACGCATGTGCTCCCATCCGGATACTACTTTGCTTCAGCACCTCCAGACCATGCCCTGACATAATCAGCAAGAGGGCATTCAGTAAAATCCGATTAAACTGCTGTATTGCAAGAGAACCCCTAGCACAGAAGTTAGACAGCTGATCTGTACTACAGCTCCAGTTTTCCAGATATGATCATGTGCTCCGAATTCACTTCAGAACTTCTGTATGCAAAAAATAAAATAAAAACGGTTGCCAAGGGCTAGTGGAAAGATTTGTGGTTGGCTCTTGTGAATCTAAAGACTGTGCGGCTGGAGCAACTCCCTATAAGGGAAGTTATATAACGCTTGCGAGATTATTCGCTTAGAAAAAGGGACAACAGGGTGGGGAGACATGACAGAGGTATATAAAATAGCCTCAGATACTGGCGGGAACTTGTAGCTGTTGTGACCTTTGGCCATTGATGCCACCTTGCGTGGTTTTAAGCAAGGCGCTATTCTTTCCACAGGATTACTTACTCATGGCCTGTGTCAGAGAATTAAAGATAATACAGTGGTACCTTGGGTTAAGTACTTAATTCGTTCTGGAGGTCCGTTCTTAACCTGAAACTGTTCTTAACCTAAAGCACCACTTTAGCTAATGGGGCCTTCCGCTGCCGCTGCACGATTTCTGTTTTCATCCTGAAGCAAAGTTCTTAACCCGAGGTACTATTTCTGGGTTAGCGGAGAATATAACCTGAAGTGTATGTAACCTGAAGCGTATGTAACCCGAGGTACCGCTGTAAAGGATTTTGCCTCTCCCTAGGGAGAGTTCTGGACTTGTTCTGCTCTCAGGTTGCCCGAGCACAACCCAGCGCCTCCAGGATTTCTATGCCCGATGTAGGAGAGCAGGAGATCCAGCTGCTACTTACTGGTGAGATGAAGACTTCCTAATCGCTTCCCGTTTCCATGGTAGGGTGGGGGGATCCCTCAGCAAAAAGACTTTAGGTTCCCATTCTGCCTTCCCCATTTCCTTCAAAGCGTTGTAGGCCCAGTTTGGTGTGCATGTGGCCTGACAGAAAACCTTCTCTTTGCAGTGCTGTCACTACCAGGATCCCTGCAGCCTCGGAAGGGGAAATTCGTACAGGTCTCAAACTGATACAGGTCGAAGACCATAAGCTGGTGAGGATAGGTTTTTAACAGAGAGGGTGGAGAGGATTTGACTCTAGAGAATTTGCCTGCTGCTGCTGCAGGCAACTCGTTCAGTGGAGTCCTTGCAGGGCCTGAGAAGTTTGGTTTGGGATCCAGTTGCCTGGACTGGGCGCAGAGATTACTTTAGCTGCTGAAGTTACCATTGGCCCTCATGAAACACACTGACTCGGGGCTTCTCTGTGGGTTGCAGGTGGTGCCAGTGGCTTCCCCTTCTCGTGGCAGCCTTCAGAGGAAGGAGGTTAGAAAAACACAGACACTCTATAAGGTGCTGGACTCCCGCGAAGGCTGCGCCTTGGTGCAGCTACAGCCACTGACAGGTGCGTGATGGAGCCCCCGTGGCACAGAGACAGTCACAGGAATAACTGGAAAGGGGTGCTGTGATATGGAAAGCAAGCTGAGAAGCTGACACGAGTTCCCTCAGTTATAGCTACTCTCCCAATATTTTTTCCATTTATAGAATGTATAAACTTTTTGATCAAAAAGCTCTCCAGGTAGCCCAGTATACACTTTGGAACCTGAGATAGCAAACCCTTAGCCACCTCTTCTTTTTACAGTTGATCAAGTTTCTAGCTCTCATGACTGTAGAGAAACCTTTCCTGTACATAACTGTGTAGTTGTTTACTTGACGGGCAGGAAGCCAAATGGAACTGGGCTAGGTCTTTTTATAATTAAGCGATGGGGTGTTCATGACCAGTTGATTTCCCTGTCCCTCTCTGCCTTCCCCTTTCCTTCTCTTATTTTAAGCCTCTTTCTCTTTCTTTCCTCTTACTATCTTAGCCTTGCATCCCAGAAATGCTTGCCTGGCCGTTTTTGCCATTTTTGCACATTTAAAGTGTTTCGTTTTGCAAATGAATACGGAGCAAACCTCTGCAGTCTAGGCTTCTGTCCTTTTGCCTCCTTTCCTTATTTTGGACTGCAGAATCTGGGTTCCTTAGTCCCCGGATGTTTGACGGTCTATTGATCCTTGTGCCACCACTGTGATTGCCTCTTCGCTGCCACCAACCCGTTTCTCTCGGGTACACAGAGTCCAGACAGTTGTTAACATTGAACAAGTTTATTTTATAAGCATTAACAAGTTTATGGTTTCAGATAATTTTTCTTGTCAGTTTCTTAATCTTAGTTTCTTTACTGGCCTATACCTTCCGAATAACTTCTAACTGATTATACCAACTGTTTAACTGACTCCTAACAGATTCTCTCACTCTCTCACATCAAACTATCCCAACCCACAGAATTATCCTCCCTCTCTCTTCTTTAACACCCAACTGACTCTTAACAACACTAACTCAAACTCTTAACTCCTCCCCTTGGGTTCCCACTGGCCAATCACTTCACACTCATTTAACCCTTTCCTTATGTCCCAGCATGATGTCACCTGGGATGGCAAACGCCATACTTGGGTACAAGATCAGGCTGTCATAGTTCTTGTTTTTTGACGCTGTCCATTTGTCTTACTCGGGTTTTAAAAAGAGCTTGGATTGCGAGGGTCACAGTTTGAAGCATTGTTGGGGAAGTCTATATTTTCATCTTCATCTCTCCTTTGTCCTTTTGGCAGCCTTTACTAACCAACTCCTGGTTAGCCTGATCCTGCTGCTGAGCCCGGCGCTAGGGGACCACGTGTATTCCTCCCGTGTGGGGTCTGTCCTGGGGGAGCCCTTCCTCTTGCCAGCTGAGAGTACCCTGCCTCGCACACAGGTACCAAACTGCTCTGATGCTGCCTCCTATCTTGGTGTCGGGGATCTACAGAGCGATGTAGCAGGATAGAAGGAAGGAACTTGACTGAGCAGTGCCTTGGCACAGTCAAATCTATGTCTCCGCAACCCAAGGCTATATCACTTGGGAGATAGCAGCAGCAATCAAGTTTTACATCCATTGGGGAACCTTTTGCCCTGCAGATGTACAGCTCCCAACATCCCTGACCATTGACTGTGCTGACTGGGGCTGATGGGAGTCCAACAACATGTGAAGGGTCACAGGCTCCTCATCTCTGTTTAGGGAAGCTTTTAATGTTTAATAGGTTATTGTGTTTTAGTGTTCTGTTGGAAGCCGCCCAGCGTGGCTGGGGGGACCCAGCCAGATGGGAGGGGAATAAATAATAAATAATAATTTTCTATTATTATTATTATTATTATTATTATTATTATTATTATTATACGGCCATACAAGTAGCTGATATTCCTGGCTACAGCCTTCCAACTTCTTTGTGCTCCAGGAGCCTTTCCTTGTAAAATGGGGCCCAATGGAAATGAATCTGTATCTCCCCAATCCTAGTCAAACACTCTAACTGCTCCATTGTGCCGGCTCCCTCCTAACTTCTGGTGGTTGTTGTTGTTGTAAACCACCCTGTGATCCTTGAAGAGCGGTATAAAAATCTATTAAATAAAACACTTTGCTTCCACTCTTTCCCCCCAGACCTTGCAGCTACTAACTTAACGGGGGCAGACGGGTACCATACAGGTCTAATTCCTTATTTATTTATTTATTTGATTTATATACTGCCCTACATAAGATCTCAGGGCGGTTCACAGAATAAAATGATCTTCAAAGCAACTGAATGGGGGTGGTGTAAAGGTATTTAAAAAAAAAAATCAAAGAGAGAACCAGACTGTAAGATCTTCCACATCACATCTGATTTGGAGCTCAGTTGATCTTCTTCCTGTGCTGGGACATGAGAACCTTCCAAGCTCCAGATCCTGTTCGGCGAAGAAGTCACTATTCTGTAATGAACCGTCCAAGCTTGGCAAGGATAAAAATGAGACTTGGCGCCCTCTCTTGGGCTAGAGCAGGCTTCCTCAACCTTGGCACTCCAGATGTTTTGAGACTACAATTCCCATTGTCCCTGACCACTGGTCCTGCTAGCTAGGGATCATGGGAGTTGTAGGCCAAAAAGATACGGTGGGCCGAGTTGGAGGAAGCCTGGGCTAGACAAAAAGCTCCCCGCCCCCAAAGTATAATAAGGACTGTTATGCACTTTCCTGTAAAAAGTTGTAATGATGATGCCTTCCCCTCAACCCTCTTGACAGGTCCTAGAAGATGTTCTGCTGAAGAAGCTGCGCCTGCGGCAGCAACTGGCACACCGATTGCCTCTCCACCTGCACCTGCACCAGCTCCTCCTCCCGGCCGCCGGCTCCCCTTCCTCCCGCACTGTGCTCACAGCTCCTCCGCCACCTTTTTTCCTGAAGACCCTTTGTCTTCTGGGCCTCGCCTTGCCACAGGACAAAAACAAGCAATGACAAGGCATCCGAAGCATTTGCCTCAGCTCAGCAGGTACCGCCTGCCCCGGTCAAGTGGAAGTGATGGCTTTTGACAGCCAGAAGCAGGTCTCTGCCAGGTTCTTGCTGCAGAAAGAAGCATCTCGTCTCCTACTGGCCGGATGAAGGACGTGAAAGGGAGAGGCTTCTTTTACACCTCCTGCGGTCTTAACAGGGCAGCAGAAGCAATTGTGCCGTGCAGCAATGAAGGCAGCAGTGAGGGAAACCTGGGTTCTAGAGTTTATGTTTGCCCTGATAAAAGCAGCCTGTGAACCAGCAGGCCAATTGCGTACACATGGTTGTGCCACGGCAACGCGAGTCAGTGGCTGGCTTGCGGTCCAGGCTGGAAAAATCTTAGGCACACCCAACTCCTACTGAAATCGGTGGGAGTGCTGCACTCCCATTAACTCTGATGGGATGCATGCGCTCCTCATGCTGTGTGGTTTACGTTCCTTACAGCACTAAGCCACTGTGCTCGGCATTTATCTTTCCAGAAGAGGCAATTGCCTGCCAATGGTTGCCTCTGGCATTCAAGATAATGACACTCTTCTGGGGGCAAAGCAGCGTAGGCTTCTCTCCTTTATGAAACACAAATGACTAATGAAAAAAATGTGCTTTGGCTTTTCACTACTGCTTTTCTACATATATATATATATATATAGTGGTACCTCGGTTTAAGAACAGCCCTGTTTACGAACTATTCGGTTTACGTACTCCACAAAACTGAAAGTAGTGTCCTGGGGTGTGAACTTTACCTCGGTCTAAGAACGGAAGCCGAACAGTGGAAGGGCACCGGCGACGGGAGGCTTCATTAGGGAAAGTGTGCCTCGGTTTAAGAACGGTTTTGGTTTAAGAACGGACTTCTGGAACGGATTAAGTTCGTAAACCGAGGTACCACTGTATATATATAAAATCAGAACCTTTAAGCATAAAGAGCTGTTGCTGAATGGGTTTCAGATAAGGATCCCTTTGCTTATTCTGTGTCTTCTATTGAACTGAGAGTAATTTTTAAAACCGTCCAGGCCACCCTTCCATATAAATATTCTCAGGGTAACTTTTACGTGATTAAATAAATGGCAGTAAGATGAAAATGCAGCTTCAGAAGTGGCAGCAATTTATAAAAATCTGTTTTAACGAAAACCTTGGGAAAAGACAAAAGGCCTTCCCCGAGTGATGAGCATACTGAAGGGCAGGCGTCCCTGGACATAAGGTCCCATAAGCAAGGTGCCACCCCCACCCCAGTCATCAGCTGGCATTATCCATGATGCCAGGATGTGGGGGCATGAGTGTGCAAGGTTTTAGTTGGAATGCTGGTTTAAAATGTTGTCTACAGCCGGCAGCCAGCTCCTCCTCCCATCTTATCTGAAGCGGCTTTGTGTGATCTGAAAGCTTGTCCTCTTCTCTGCTGATACGAATTGATCCGATAAAGGTGTACCTTCCTTGTTTTCATGCCTAGTAATTTAGTAGTAAGATTGATTTGATAACCGCTGGACTGGTGTCGTTTAGCTTACGGCAAGAGGCGCAGAGTTGGAACAAGCGCTCTTAGTAGTGGCAGATGGTTATCTTTACAATGGCTTTCTGTCAACAGGGTAACCAGAGAGCCTTGTTGAGTTACTGCAGTGAGATAACTGGCATAAGATTGCAGGCATCAAGTTCATCCTGTTTTCAGGCTGTATTATGGTGCAGAGGTGCAAGTTGAGTTCAGACTAGAGGAATGTTTATGGGGTAGGGGGAATCTAGTTTTGTGCTATACACATAGGTCCAGGCCACTTGAGAGAGTTTGCAGACCTGGGCACAACCATATTACTTGGCCACTTTTTCCTTTTCTTCTAAAGAAGGTGGCTGCAGAGGGGTCTGGAGCAGTCTCCTGCAAGGGCCGAGGGCCAGAGATTCCTGCTTTCTAGCAGCAGCAGCAGCAAGTGAAACTTACGAGAGGCAGAATCAGGGCTCTTGTTTGCAAACATAAAGGTAAAGGGACCCCTGACCATTAGGTCCACTCGTGACCGACTCTGGGGTTGCGGCGCTCATCTCGCTTTATTGGCCGAGGGAGCTGGCGTTTTCCCGCAGACAGCTTCTGGGTCATGTGGCCAGCATGACTAAGCCGCTAATCTGGTGAAACCAGAGCAGCACACGGAAACGCCGTTTACCTTCCCACTGGAGCAGTACCTATTTATCTACTTGCACTTTGTGCTTTTAAACTGCTAGGTTGGCAGGAGCAGGGACCGAGCAACGGGAGCTCACCCCGTCACAGGGATTTGAACTGCCGGCCTTCTGATCGGCAACTCCTAGGCTCTGTGGTTTAACCCACAGCGCCACCTGCGTCCCGTTGGCAAACATACACACACACTAATAATAGGAAACAAGCATTGTTTGCTTCCTTCAGAATGAGAATTGCTGTTTAAAAACCTACAGCTTATTCTTCTTTAAAGGATGGAAAGGCCAGCTTTGCCCCAAACAAAATCAAGAACTACATAATTTTCCTCCTTTCCTCCTCCTCTCTCTCCCCTCGTTCCACCCATCCCCACCAATCGTATTAAAAGAATGCAGTTTATGGTTTGTTGTGCAGCATGTAAGTGTCAGTGCTACCTGCAGTTATGCTGCTTTGGAAAGAACAAAGAAGCAACTGGAAAATGTGTGCACAGCCTTGCTTGCATTTTGGCTCTTGCTGCCATCTGGAGCCAGGCTGCAGCAGAGCCTCACCAAAGAGTGTGTGAGAAGTGGAAAGAGACTTCTTAGCTGTGTGCATTATTGTGTCTCGTCCTAGAGGGCTGCAGCATGCTGTGATCTCCCCTGTTGTCCACTATGTAGCTATAAAACAAATCCTACCGCTGGAATAAGTTTACAGGTCTTTGGTCAGCTAGAGAGGCCAGAATGGAAGAATCTTAATGCATGGAGTGGAAAGCAGGAGGGGCCATTTCAATACGTTAAGGCATTAAAGAATATTTTCAAACGTGACACAAGGGTTTTCCTGCAAAATATATTTTTTTAAAGGGTTGGGAGAGGAAACTCCAGGTACTACAAAGTGATGTTAAAGGTTTTGGTATTTGGCCTGGGTAAGGGCATTGTACATTTAACCAGTGAGGAGTTTATCAGCCCTTGTTAGAAAATCATGGCCTGAAAAGCCTCCAGTTGGACTTTGATCATCCTTTTTATCGCATTTGCATTATGACATCACCCTTAAATCCTTTTTGAAGAGCCCAATAATAATAATAATACAAATTAGCAAAGTGATTCTCTTTGAAGAAGGGAATGGTGCCAGCAGTAGGGAGAGACTGGAATCTAAGAAGCTCCTTTATACAGAGTCAGAAAGCTTTGGTCCATCTAGTTGAGTATTGTGCCCAGAGGCTGGCAGAGCCTTTGCAGGGTTTCAGATAGAAGTGTTCCTGGGCTCAGCCTGGAGTTGTCAGAGGCTGAACCTGGTCTCTACTGCATGCAGAGCATGTGCTCTTCTCTTACACTACGGCCCTGAGCGCCACTGGTGCCATAAATGAGCCTTACTCCCATTCCACTAAAATCTCAGACTAGCACAAGCAAAGCCTGCCAAGACTGTTTGGTGGTTTCTTTGTAACATCGTCAAGTTTCAGATTTTACCATTCCGTATAAACGACAGACTTCTCAACGCCCTCCATTTCAAAGAAAACAAATCAATCCCCAGCTCCTTTGATCAGAACGTGAAAAACTGAATTCTACAAAGATCAGACTGCAAAGGTAGAAGTTTATTTCTCTTTCACAAACTGCAATCCACAAAACCACTCCACCAGCAAGATACCAACGATGTAAAGAATATTTTTTTAAAAAAACAGACTCGCCAAGGAAAGCTGTACAAATGTCAAACACAACTGCACAAAACTTGTATTCTTGGTTCTCTTCAGTGGTTCAGGAACAATGAGCAACAAAAGAGATGCGTCAAAGCTTCCACTTCCCACCTTTAATCATTGCGTTGCAGATTGGATGGAATTGCCACTCGCTTTTTTACTGTCAGTGCCCCTTAATGGCAGGAGTAGTGGTGGGGTAGAGAAGGAATCTGTGGCCCCCCAGAATTTGGTAGACTCCAGCTCCCACCACCCTCAACCATTGCCTACTATGGCTGGGGCTTATGGGAGCTGAAGTCATAACAACATTTGGAGGACCACATATTTCCCCATCCTTGCTTTAATGGCTGTCTGACATATTGAAATATAACAGGTGGAGCTTTTCCTGCCCCTCTGTATATGAGAAAAAGGTTTGCCTGCTACATGACTCTCAGGCTGCTGGCAAGTATGGGAACAGGGCTGTGTTTTTGTTTGTGTAAGTGAAAACCTTAAGCCTTGAGTACGAACAAGGTAAAAACAAATTATAGCATGCTTTTGTATTGTAACTGTCAGGACTGCCGCTAGGTCCCAGCTCACAGAGGACCAACGCCCAGTGGATATTATATACAAAAGTCTTTATTGAAGTTTAGTTTCCATTTCCAAGCTCTGGGCGCGCAGGCCCACGTCTTAACGCTAGACCGGCTAAGTCCCCTCTGACTCACTGCTCCACCCACACCAGTTTAAGATTCTAGCCTGGCTCCACCTCTTGCGCTGCTCTTTCCTGCGTTGGGTCCTTCTGCCCTCTGGGGTTCCCTCCTTCCTGGACTCCTCTGACGCGGAGCCTCCTGAGTCTTGCCCCTCCCTCCGGCGGGCTTTAGGACCTGGCTCCCTTCCCGGGCTCCCCGCTGTGCCGCGCTCCTGTACATTTGAACTTGGTGCGCGCGCCCAGCCGGTGACTTTCCTTCTGACCGTTTCCCCGCTTCCTGATGTGGGTGTTGCCAAACCTGACTCCTCTCCTCCCTCTGGTGGTGAGGACACTGGTCCCGACTCCTGGGACTCCCCCTCCCCACTGCGCTCTGGTGGAGACGCTGGCCCTGATCTCCAGCTGCTGTTCAGAGACTCCCCGCTGGCCCCTCCCTCTTGAGGTTTCTCCCTTGGAATCTCCCTTGCTCTGGCCACCGGCGCTCCCTTCTGTGAGTCCTCCGATTCGCTAGAGAGGCTTGTGGAATAACTCTGGCCACTGTCACTGCCTGCGCCCCCCTCGTACTCCTCCTCCTCACTCTCCATTTGCTCCCCCTCCTGTGTCTCTCCTTCTGAACCCCTGACATCCATCCCCCCCTCGAAGCCCCCCCTTCCCCCCTCCCCCTCTTCCGGTGCGGGTTCCGGGTGCTCCATTGTTGTAGGGGTGAGTCCAGGATACAGCTCGTCCCCTGAGGCTTGCAACCATCGAGATAAGTCCGGGAAGTCCCCCATGGGCTCGTCGACGACGACCTCCTCCGCTTCCATCTCCTGCGCGGTGTGCTCGAAATCTGCGCTCGACCCCAAATCACCCAAGAGCCCTCCTCCCCCTGTTGTTTGATGGGGGTCCACCTCCCAGGGCCCCTTCGGCATGTCTCTGCGCCAGCCCACCTCGGGTTGGTCCTCCCACCAATAAGATCCCCCCGTGCTAAAACCTGAAAGTGATCCCTCCGGAGAGCTGCCTCCCGGAGCCGAGTCCTCAGCTGACGAGAAACCCCGGAAAGTGCTGGCCGAGAGTGTGGGTGTGAACAAACAATCCTCGAAAAAGCCCGCCGGCATAGGCTTGTGCGGGAAAAGTGTGTGGAATTCTTCCTTGAGCAACTGCTCTTCCACTGCGTAATCCGGCACCCACCTGTTGGCGCTGGCCGGGGTGTCCTCCGTGGCGAGAAGATATTCAATCCCGTCCTCCCCCCACCTTGAGTCTAAAATCTCAGTGGCTTCATTAAGTGGCTCCCCTTTCGGCGACCCCCCTTTTTTGGGCGCTTCTCTGAGCGGGTCTGGCGCCTTCCCCGGTGCTTGAAACCTGTGGGGCTCTCTGTAGGGCGTGAGCACTGATCTATGAAAGACCGGGTGCATTCTGGAACCCTCCGGGAGTGTCAACCGGAAGGCCACTGGGTTGATCTGCGCCTCTACTTGGTAAGGCCCTAGCTGCTTGTGCCCTAGTTTCTTCTTGGCTAACGATCTGGCTGGAACTGCTTGTGCTGCCAACCAGACCCAGTCTCCCACCTGGATGTCCTCCCCAACCCTCCTGTGTCGATCTGCCTGCACTTTGTAAGCCTGTTTTGCCAACTCTAACTGCCTCCTGAGCTGCTCGTGGATCTCCTGCAACTCCGCTGCCACTTCCTCTGCTCCCTGTGGCTCCCCCTCCCGCACTGTGTCCAGACCCGGGAAGGTTCTGGGATGCCTCCCGTAGTTGGCAAAAAATGGGGTCACCCCCGTGGACCCGTGCTTCGTGTTGTTGTAGGCAAACTCGGCCAACGGTAGATAGTCCACCCAGGTCGATGGCTGCTGGTTCGCGTAGCATCTCAGGTACTGCTGCATGATGGCGTTGACCCTTTCCGCCTGCCCGTTAGTTTGCGGGTGTCTCGCCGACGCCAGGCTGACCTTGACGTTCAGGAATCCCATCAGCTTTTGCCAGAAGTTGGAGATGAACTGGCGCCCCCGGTCGGACAAAATAGACCGTGGTAGGCCGTGCACCTTGAACACGTGGTCTATGAACATCTTAGCGGTCTGCTCGGCCGTGGCCACCTTCGCGCACGGAATGAAGTGGGCCATCTTGGTGAACAGGTCCACTACCACGAGCACTGCCGTCTTGCCCCTTGAGCTGGGTAGATCTGTGACAAAGTCCAGGGCTACCCTCTCCCACGGTACGAACGGTGTCTGTAGCGGTTCCAACAGGCCCGCCGGCGGCTGGTGCACAGGCTTAGCCCTTTGGCAGGTGTCGCACCTATTGACATAGTCCGCGACATCCCCCCGCATCTTAGGCCACCAAAAGTCTCTGGCTACTAAGTCCACCGTCTTCTCCTTGCCGAAGTGCCCCGCGCTGGGCGCGTCGTGCAGCTGTTGCAGGACCTTCGCGCGGAGGCTGTCTCCTGGTACGTAGAGGACTCCCTTGCGTAGGAGCAGGCCGTCTCGCACTTGGAATTCGTCGCCCCTCGCCTTGCCACTGCACACCTCCTCCATCTTGGCTCGGGCGAACGAGTCTGTTCGCAGCGCGCGGCGCACCGCGTCCAGGTCCACCGTGGCTGACGCGCATGCCCACGCCTGTGGTGTGAAAATGTGCTTGGCCGCCGCCGGTGCCTCTGCCTCCAGATACTGCGGTTTTCTGGACAGCGCGTCCGCCAAGACGTTGCTGTTTCCTGGGATGTACTCAATTCTGAAGTCGAAATCTGCAAAGAACTCCGCCCAGCGGATGTGTCGCTGGTTCAGGAACCTCGCCGTGCGCCAGTACTCCAAGCTCTTATGGTCTGTGCGGACCTGCACCGTGTGCTTGGCTCCGACGAGGAAGTGCCGCCACGCCTTGAAGGCTGCATGTATGGCCAGCAACTCCCTGTCCCAAATGGTGTAGTTCTGCTCCGCTTTGCTGAGTTTTCTGGAGTAGAAAGCGCACGGCCTCCAGTCCCCCTGGTGGTCTTGCTGCAACAGAACGGCTCCCACGGCCCTGTCTGAGGCGTCCGTCTCCACTCTCATGGGCCTGCTGGGATTTACGTGCAGTAGGTTCTCTTCGGAAGCGAAGAGCTGCTTGAGCTTCTGAAAGGACTGCTCTGCCTGCTCCGTCCAGATGAACCTCTTCTTCTTGGAACTGAGGGTGTCGGTGATGGCCGCTGTCTGCATGGCGAAACCCTTGATGAACTTGCGATAAAAGTTGGCAAAACCGACAAACCTCTGTACTTCCTTCCTATTGCGTGGGCTCTTCCAATCCAGTACTGCACGTACCTTGGCACCGTCCATAGCCAGTCCCTTGTCGGACAGTTTGTAGCCCAAGAAATCCACCTCCGTCTTGTCGAACTGGCACTTCTCCAGCTTGGCGTACAGCCTGTGCTCCCGCAGCCTCTGCAGAACTTCCCTAACATCTCTCTCGTGAGCCTCCGGCGATTCCGAGAAGATTAGGATGTCATCCAGGAAGCAGACGCACTTCTTGTAGAGGAGACCCGCCAAGACATGATGCATGAAGGCTTGAAAGCAGTGGGAACCATTTTTTAATCCAAAAGGCATAACTCTGTATTCATAAGTGCCCAGCGGCGTAAACATGGTTGTTTTCCACTCGTCGCCTTCCCGTACGCGAATGAGATTGTACGCTCCGCGCAGATCCAACTTGGTAAAGATGCGACCCTTCCTCACCGTCGCCAGCAGGTCATCGATCTTGGGCATAGGGAATGCTGAGGGCTTGGTCTTGAGGTTCAAGAAGCGGAAATCAACGACCAGCCTCTTTTGGGGCGTGTCCCGCTTCTTTACAAAGAACACGGGACTGCCTCCTGCCGCCTTGGACTCCCGGATGAATCCCCGCTTCAGGTTGTGATCTATGAACTCCCTGAGCTCTTGCAATTCATCCTCAGACATGGAGTACAGTTTCCCCGTCGGGAGCGTCGCCCCGGGCAGGAGGTCGATCTTGCAGTCGTAGGGTCTGTGGGGTGGCAGCTTATCCGCCTCTTTCTCGCAGAAGACCTCCAAAAACTCCTTGTATTTGTTAGGCACCGCTTGCAACATGCCCAAGTTCAGCTGTGGTCCATCCTCGTGCCCCTCATCTTCCAAGTCCGCCAGGATGCAGTGTTCTGCGCAGTAAGAGGAGCCGAAGGTCAGTTGCCGCTGGTACCAAGCTAATGCCGGGCTGTGCCTATCCAGCCAACTCATTCCCAACACTATGGGCGTGTCTGACAGGCGGGTGACGTTGAAGCTGATGACCTCACGGTGGTTTCCAATGCGCATCACCATTGGCGGCGTCTGCTGTAGCACTTGCCCTCCCAGTAGCTCCCTGCCGTCCACTGTGACGACTTTCAGAGGTACCGCCGCTGGCAGAAGGGCTATGCCATGTTGCTGGAGGAACTGCATGTCTATAAAATCTGCATTGCTCCCCGAGTCTACGGTGATGGGAATTTCCACCAGTAGCCCATTGGGGAGCTGAAGGGATGCGGTGAGCTGCACTACTGGTTTGGGTGGGAGGGGGTCGGTGGGCTGTAAGATCCCTGGGGATTGCTTCACTGACTTGTCTGGCTGGTCCCCAGAGATGCCATCTCCAGCCAGACAGTGGAGTTTTCCTGCTGCGACTCCCTCTGCTGAATTGCGTCTGTTACTGTCGCTGCGGCTGCAGTATGCTTGTGAAACCGCTGGGGACACTCTTTTGCCATATGCTGAGCACTGTCGCAGATGTAGCACTTCCTGGTTCCTCTAGGAGGCTTCATCTTGACTGCTCCCGGAGTTAGGGCTCCGACTGTGGAGTGAGCCTTAGCACCACCTATCTCCATCGGCTCCTCTCCCCCTCCCAGCGGAGGCATGGATCGAGCGCGCGCCGCCTCCTTGGGGAAGGGAGGCAGTCCTTTCGCTGGCGTGCGTCCCAAATGCCCTTCCTCCCTGCCCCAAGGGCGTCCTTCCAACCGAACCCCAATGGAGAGTGCCCGTTCCACCACTTCCTTGGTGGTTTGGGGTCTTCCCCCCCTTGCGATCTCATCTTTCACAGCTCCGCTCAACCCCTCCCAGAACAGGTCTCTGACGGCAGGCGATTCTTTCTCCCAGGCTAGTACATTCACCAATCCGAAAAAACGTGCATGATATTGCCTCACAGTGGCTTTACCTTGTCTTAGTCCGTGAATCTCCCTCCTAGCGATATCCACATCAATCTCAGATAAAAAACACGCATCCATCACTTTAATGAAGGCAGCCGCATTTTGGAGGGCTGGATCCTTGTCTCTCCATAGATTGCGCAGCCACGATTTTGCCTCCCCCCGCAAATGCGAAATAATAAATCCCACTTTCTCTCCCTCATTTTTAAAGTCTTTGTCAAGCAGCTGCAATGTATAAATCACATCTGCTCGGAAGTTAGGATACTCCTGCAGGTCCCCACTGAAGTGAGATACCAGGCTCCCTCCTCTGTTTCCCAGCCCAATCCCTTCTGGTCTGGTGGCTGGGAGCCTCTGTGTACTTAGCACTTCTAACCTGGTTCGCAGATCCTGGCAGGCAGCAGCTGCTTCCTGTTCTTTCTTTCTGGAAGCCGCAATTTCTGCAGTCAACTGCGTCACTGCGTTTTGCAAACTCGCTATCCTCTCTTCGGTAGTCATTTCCCTGTTTTTCGTGAGCTCGCGAAGCACCAATCTTCACCCCTCGCTGCTTTCCCGCACTCCACGAGGTTGCAAAATTGGTGAAAATGGAGAGGGGACTTACTGTCAGGACTGCCGCTAGGTCCCAGCTCACAGAGGACCAACGCCCAGTGGATATTATATACAAAAGTCTTTATTGAAGTTTAGTTTCCATTTCCAAGCTCTGGGCGCGCAGGCCCACGTCTTAACGCTAGACCGGCTAAGTCCCCTCTGACTCACTGCTCCACCCACACCAGTTTAAGATTCTAGCCTGGCTCCACCTCTTGCGCTGCTCTTTCCTGCGTTGGGTCCTTCTGCCCTCTGGGGTTCCCTCCTTCCTGGACTCCTCTGACGCGGAGCCTCCTGAGTCTTGCCCCTCCCTCCGGCGGGCTTTAGGACCTGGCTCCCTTCCCGGGCTCCCCGCTGTGCCGCGCTCCTGTACATTTGAACTTGGTGCGCGCGCCCAGCCGGTGACTTTCCTTCTGACCGTTTCCCCGCTTCCTGATGTGGGTGTTGCCAAACCTGACTCCTCTCCTCCCTCTGGTGGTGAGGACACTGGTCCCGACTCCTGGGACTCCCCCTCCCCACTGCGCTCTGGTGGAGACGCTGGCCCTGATCTCCAGCTGCTGTTCAGAGACTCCCCGCTGGCCCCTCCCTCTTGAGGTTTCTCCCTTGGAATCTCCCTTGCTCTGGCCACCGGCGCTCCCTTCTGTGAGTCCTCCGATTCGCTAGAGAGGCTTGTGGAATAACTCTGGCCACTGTCACTGCCTGCGCCCCCCTCGTACTCCTCCTCCTCACTCTCCATTTGCTCCCCCTCCTGTGTCTCTCCTTCTGAACCCCTGACAGTAACGAAAAGAGATGGCGCAACTATATAACCACAACCTAGATAAATATATGGAATAATAAAAGTAATTCTTAAAAAAAATCTTCCAGAAGGTGGTAAGATTCAGGTGGACTTCCAGAGGAGAGCCACCCAGAATCCTGAAATAAAGATGCCTTTATTTCGAAGTCAAACTAAATCTGTTCATCTAGCCCAATACTGACTATGGTGACCGTCAATGACTCTTCAAGGTCTTAAGAAAAATCTGACTCCAACCTTTCTACTTGAAATCCCTTAACTAGCAATGCTAGGGATTGAACATGGGGCGTTCTGCATGTCAAGCATATGTTCTGCCACTAAGCTGCGGTCTCCTTCCCTTTCTCTTCCATCTCCTTTTAATACAAGAACAATGCTAGCCAGCAGCTGCTCCAAACCTGCTCACGGAGACCATCATGGCATGAGCAGAGGTGGGCTGTTGTGCAGAGCTTCATACAGGAGGATGGAACCTCAGCACAGAGGAGAGGCCACAAGGAGCCAAGCCACGTCCTAGAACAGGGAATCTGTGGCTCTCCCGATGTTGGAGTCCAGCTCCCATCAAGCTTAGCTGGCATGGTCACCGTGATGTGAATTGATGGACTGCAGCCACTGGAATCAGTCGCCTCTTTCCTACAACAAGGAACTACCGGTAATGTCTTCATTTGTAGCACCACTTTGAGCCGAAACCATGGGAGAGTCCTGCTAGAAGGCTATGGGATCTATGAGACCATAATGTGTGGTTATTAAAACATTTCCATTTGCACATACACCCAGAATCCATGAGCCATCTAACATACCTATTCCCCCCCTCCTCAAAGGCAGGCATTTAACAAAGTGGTAAATTAATGAGCTTCCAGGTGCTTTGCATTGGCCATGGGAGTGATAGGCTGAAGTGCCGCTCTTGCCTTTTCCTCCCCTCTGCAGGTCAGTTCCCATAATTGTGTCGCACTGTATTTAGCAGAACCCAGCGTGGAAAGGCTTTGAATTTTCCCAGTTCTATATGATGAAGGTAACTGGGCTGCAACCTGGAACACAGTTAACTGGGTAAAAACAGACATTGGGAATTCCAGGAGTGGAAGAGGGGTTAACTCCCCGTTTTCCGGAACAGAAGAGTCACAGTGGCACCAACAGTTTTATCCCCTCTGAAGAAACAAATGTGAATCCTCCAGCTGCCAGGCACCATTTTGTTGCTCCTTAAGCCTGGTAGGATAAGGAGATTGTGGAGGTGGCAGCAATGTTATACAAGGAGGAAGGAGGGAACAAAAGCAGGAGCTACGGTAAGTTCAGGTGGGGTGCACCGGAAGAACAAAGGCTGGACCCAGTCCCAAATCCACACCTCCAATTTTGTTAGCAGTACGCTTACCATGATTTTTATATATCAAGATAACAGTCCTGAATTTTGCCTCTCATACCCAAGCATTGTTAATGCTCCAGTGTGACTCAAAAATATCACGCGGGGAACTGACTTTCAGGAAGTGAAGCATAGACTGGCCAGAGAATTTTATGAGTGGAGGGGAAAGAAGGCAGGGCATCAGTAGAGAAGCATATTGCCCTCTCTGCACCCACAAGCCAAGTATGAAATGCCTCCTAATCCAGTAAAATACCATATTTTTTGCTGTATAAGACTCACTTTTTCCCTCCTAAAAAGTAAGGGGAAATGTGTGTGTGCATCTTATGGAGCGAATGCAGGCTGCGCAGCTATCCCAGAAGCCAGAACAGCAAGAGGGATTGCTGCTTTCACTGCGCAGCGATCCCTCTTGCTGTTCTGGCTTCTAAGATTCAGAATTTTTTTCCCCTTGTTTTCCTCCTCCAAAAACTAGGTGCGTCTTGTGGTCTGGTGCATCTTATAGAGCGAAAAATACGGTAGCTATTTCCTTTTTCTACAGCCAGGATTTTTTTAATATATTTTTTTAAGATTCGGGCTAGTATTGGCAGCCCAGAAGAGCCTCTATTCTCTTGGGTGGGGTTATTCTTGAACCCTGAACACTGATCCTAAACCTCCGCTGCCTGGGGGGATATCTTCGGGAGAAGAAAAGGCTAAGGAGTAAACCCTACACAAATCCAGAGTGGAGCCCCTTATTGGGTTGGGTGGTGCCTTGTACAACACCTTCTGGTAACTCCTGCAGCCAAGCTGGTGCCAATGTACGGGCTCTGCTTTCCTTTGGAACGCATCAGCGTGGCCGAGGGTGGAGTCCTGTTCGTCTGGCAGCCCAGAACCTCCATAGTCACTGCCCAGGCTTGTACCCCAGGGAGGCCACTTTGGTGTGGCTAATGCAGCAGTTTGGTTGCTCTAAAAACGTAGGGTGGCAGTTTTGTTTATCTACACAAGAACCAACCAGGCGGCGCTGTACCGATCCAACGCCTAGTGCAAGCGTAAGAAACAAAAGAGGCTTGTACATTTGTCTGAACTGCGGTGAGTTTGCTTCCACACATAAATTATGACTATATTGTTTCTGCCTTCTGTCAGGGAAGAATTTCCGAAACCAGGTATGTTAAACAGAGCATCTTTTAGCCAAAGGTTGGGTTTGCCTCCCCCCCACCCCGTCTGACTAGCAAGAATTCAAGAGGTGAAAGTTTCTCTGGATTAATGCGATGAGACAAATTGATGGAGGGTCTCGCTAGCTCTGTGTCTCTGAGTACCAGTTGCCCCTGACTGAAAGCTGGAGATGGGCTTCATGTCTTGTTTGGGTTGGTGGCAACTGGTTTGCCACAGTGAGAACAGCATGCTGGACTAGACAAGCCTTTGGTATGATCCAGCAGAGCTCTTTTTTTGTTTTTTAAATTTCACTGATGGAGGGGGAGTGCCATCTGCTGAATTTGATGGTCTGGCAGCTGTAAAAATCACAGGAGCACCACTGAGGTGGGATGGGGTGTGGGAAGAGTGACAATCTTACCTGAAACCTACTGCAAGACTATTACTTTTATAATGGGGCCTATGGGGACCTGTGCCCTAGATCAGTAATTTCACACAAAATGTACATATTTAAATGCTAAAAACATAACCCAGCATCTGTTCCTAGAAGCCTTTTTCAAAGAAATTTCCAGGGCTTTTTTTTCAGCATGAACACGCTGGACCCTGGTTCTGGCACCTCTCACCATTGCCTTTCTAAGAGAACAATGGAGGCATTCATGGTAAGTTCTGGCACCTCTTTTTTCTAGAAAAATAGCACTGGAAATTCCTGTACAGTGGAACCTCGGAAGCTGAACGTCTTTGAACTCGAACGTTTCAGCTCCCGAACAATCAAAAACCCGGAAGTGATTGTTCCGGTTTTCAAACGATTTCCAGAAGCTGAACATCTGGCGCGGCTTCTGATTTTCTACAGGACGCTCCTGCAGCCAATCAGAAGCCGTGCTTTGGAACGGACTTCCGGAACGGATTCCGTTCAACTTCCAAGGTACGACTACTGGTATTAAAGCCAATATTTCTCTTGTTTGTCCACCAACTATTTTTACACTGCATCTCTCACTGTCAGAGACAATTGTGTATTTACAGGCTGGTTACTTAAAAGCTGGCCAGGTTATCACCCATGTTTAATGCCCTGGTTAGCAATTAGTATTTACTGGGAAGCTATTTTGAGGACATGATAGATGGTATCAAGCTGTCCCCTGCTTCATGAACCTTCAATTCCTCTGCACATATACTCTTGCCTCCGAGTTGGCAGCCGCGGGCGCTGGTTAGTGGTCAGATTCGGGGAGCCCTGTTGCGCTCCGAACACACCGGATGCTGATCCCTGGGTTAAGGACTGACAAAGGCAGAGGGCAGCAAGCATGGTTTTTTGTTTTAGCATGTGAGATAGAGCCCTGTTATGACCTAACGGGTCTCTTTCGCTCTCAGCAGTTTTGATCTTCTTTCTCCATGGCTTTGCAACTCTCGCCTTCTGCTGGGTCTCCCAGGGTGCCCCATTTTTCACATTGATGGTTGAAAGACTTCCAAAAGTTATCAATCGTGTGATGGGGAAGAGCCTAGGAGCAAGCTAATTCTGCAGCCTGGCAGTTGTTTCGGGGAAGCAGAAGAGAGACCCGGTCGTCTTTAGAATCTACAAACAATTGATTCAGGCACTGCACGACCCACTAGAGGTCTTCTCAAAGTTCCAAGCCAGAGTGGATTTCTACGTGCAACTCTCCCGGAGTTCCTTCTCAAATTTTTACCAAGCCCGACGGCATCGAGTCGCCTGCCGCGGCGGAGTTATTGCATGTGGTTTCATAGTCTCCTTTTTCCCCCACTGGAGGCAAGACAGACATCTGATTTTCAAAAGCTGGTACCAGGGGTGGCAGGTGTTGCACATCCTAGACATGCGGGTGAGGGAAGGATCAGTGGTTACTGGACTGGGAGGGGGGAAGCATGTCCAAAGAGGGGGTGTGGGGTGTTTGTGGTGACCTCTCGGCTCCTGCTCGAAGCTGCAAGATGTGTTCTACAGAGGGAAGCAGCTTTCGACAGCCTCCGAGGGCGGAGATGCAGAAGGAGGCAGGCAGAGAGGGGCAATGCTGGTCAGTGGGGCTTCTCGGGGCAGGAGTGTGGTCCCGTGAGCACTCAGGGACTCGGTGTATACCTGAGCCTGGCACGAGATGACCACCTTGCGGTAGAAGAATTTGGGAGTTCTGGGAAGCCGCCGCCGAGGCCCAGCTCTGGAGCCGCACAGCACTTGCCAACTTGCCATGGCTTTTCCGTTGCAGAAGAGGCGGGGGAGCTTGTGAATTGCAGCCAGGCCTGGGGAGGAACCAATAATAGAGCACGTTGCCTTGATGCTGAGAGACCCCCGGAAAAGCTCTAAAACTTTCTAAAAAGAGCGTCCCTTCTGCGCAGACGGAGGGACAGCTTTTTAGCCATTGGCAGAAGGCAAAAACAACAACAACCCAAAACAGAATTGTGCAACCAAAACGAGCCTCCAAAACGAGAGGAAAGCCCTGGCCCAGCTCCTTTTGCAACAGCGGGGGAAAGGAAGGGAAGAAACGAGCCCATGCAAAACTCACAGCACTTAACCCCAACAGCCACTCGCAGGCCCCAAAGCAGAGGCTCAAGAAGCAGCGGTCAATGCAGGGAAGCATGGCTATGCCACAACATACCATATACACCACTGAAGAGGCCCACCACAGTGCACAGGCACCTGACTGAGAACCTGTGGGCTGAAAGACACACTCATCTCAACCTGAGCCCTCCTCAGGGATGAAATGCCTCGGCTGTAGGCCACTATGAGCTTAAATGCACAACACACGGTGAAAGGAAGCGATACTTTTGGGAAGAGCTTTGGAGGAGGCTGGTGTCTGATAAAACAAGGCAGTCCAACTGTCTCCATGGTGTTTTATGGGCTGAGCAAAGCTACATATATATATATTTGCATGTTTGCAAACATTAACATTCCCCTGTGTTCCAAGTTTGCTGATACCTCTCTGTTGTGCACATGAAGAATAGTGGGTGTGTACTTTGTACACACCAGTGCAGTTCTGGCCTGTCATGCAACTGTTAAAGACACAGGCATTAAAGACATTCCCTTGGAATGGAAATTCAGTGACAAGGCAAGTTTCACCTGTTGGGTTCAGTCCATCACACAAGTGTTAAAGGCAAAGGGTATTTTTAAAGAAGACTGGCAAGCCTACAATGGCCTCGGAGGCACAAACCCTATTTGACCGATTATTTTAAGAGGCTACGAAGGCCCAATGGCAAACTCTACCCTTACCAGTATCTGAAGAAGTGTGCATGCACACGAAAGCTCATACCAAGAACTGACTTAGTTGGTCTTTAAGGTGCTACTGGAAGGAATTTTTTTTTGTTCTACCCTTACCAGTACATTACGGTTCCGTGCGTTATACTCAATTATACTCAGAGTGGATCCATTGAAATTAACGGACCTACATTAGCAATGGCCATTAATTTCAATGGGAGGAATTCAACATCATGCTAAAACAAACCTTTTGGCAGTGCAAACATTTCTGTTTGCTTGACAGAATGACTCCCCCCCCTCTGCTGTTCTGGGGTGGTCCCAACCACACACACCCCAAGCTGATTTTGCCGGGGCTGGGTGTCCCTATGTGCCAGCAGGAGTCCTCGCACTGGCTATCAATAGCAGAGCTACTTAGTTGGAGCCAGCCCAACTTTTAAGTAAAAGTTTAATACAACCCCCAGTATTTATATGGCGAACTGCCTGCTTCTGGAAAATGTCCTTTAACTCATGGAGGGCTATCGATAAGAGGACTGCGACTTCTGGCAGGGAGAAGGGCTTGCATGTATCTTTCATGATTGTAACACACAAAAACAATGAATGCCTCAAGAGGGATAAGCAGGAGTCCATTGTGATGATAAGGAATTTCATTAGAGTGAAAAGGGCCAGCTTTAAAAACTTTTTTTTTTTTTTTTGCATTAAAGAGCACCCCTACCCATGAATGATATTTAGGATCATGTTAATGGAATACCTTGCACCCGTGCTTAGCTTATGAACACAAGAGGAGCCTGCTGGATCGGGGCCCGTCTAAGTTCAGCATTCTGTTCTCATACCACCTCAGCTTGGTCACCTGAATTTTGCTAGTCAGTGGCTTATTCGTGCATTCTGCTTCAGTCCTTGAAGAAATATTTGGTATATACTGTTGTACCTTCCTACTTAATTCAACCAAATAGGTGGTTCCTCGACCACAGAAGTTTGACAGAAGGGCAAGAAGTGTGCTGATGCATTAAGAATGGAGATGAAGAACCACAGGGAGGAGGGGAGGTCAAGTACCACCCCTCCTGCTCCGTTGTTTCACAATGCCACCCAAATGGAGGGACAAAAACAACAGCACCGTAGCAGACAAATCAGTAGCAAGGTAGGGAGGATGGCTAGCCAGGCAGAGACTCGGGAGGATGGTGGTAAATGTCGTGTACTGCAGAGCTTGGCTGTGGGTCGCAAGGCAGGGTTGTTCAACCTCTTTGCCTAAATCCCACGTGCTTCTGAAGAAGAAGAAGAAGAAGAGTTTGGATTTGATATCCCGCCTTTCTCTCCCCTTCAGGAGTCTCAAAGCGGCTAACAACCTCCTTTCCCTTCCTCCCCCACAACAAACACTCTGTGAGGTGAGTGGGGCTGAGAGACTTCACAGAGGTGTGACTGGCCCAAGGTCACATAATTTCCTCTGTCTGAAATTCAGTCCGCTCTGTTCCAGTGGGCTTGGAACCAAGCAATCTCTACATCAGGAGTCACCAACTTTTGGGTTCTGGTGGGCACATTGGGAATGTACAGAGAAAGAAACAAAATGGCTGCCGACAGGGGGGTAAGGGGAGGACCCATTCACAAAATGGCTGCCATTGTGGGTGTGGCCCGTCCCAAAACATCCATTTCAAAGAAGGTCAATGATCCTAAATACAGTCGTACCTTAGATCCCAAACGCCTTGGTTCTCGGACATTATGGCTCCCAAACACCACAAACCCAGAAGTGAGTGTTCCGGTTTGCAAACGTTCTTTGGAACCTGAATATCCAGTGGGGCTTCTGATTGGCTGCAGGAGCTTCCTGCAGCCAATCAGAAGCCACGCTTTGGTTACTGAATGTTTTGGAAGTCGAATGGATTTCCAGAACGGATTCTGTTCGACTTCCGAGGTACCACTGTACGCTCATGGGAAACTGTTTCTATCCTGGGTTCTGAGAACCTTCTCTGCCTCCCAGGTGTCCTTGGAATCAAAGTTATTCCCTTCATATCATGGTTTCTCTCCACCTCCCTTAGTCCCTGTGTTGCTCTTGACTCCTAGCACTTCCCTGCCCGCCTTGCCCCTAGCAAACAGAGCCTTAGTTTCGCCCTCCACACAAATGCCAAAGGCGGTTCATCCGACCTCCTCCTCTGTTCCACTCCCTGCCATCACACACTGTGGCCAATGTTCCTTCAAAGTCCTTTATTGGGATGGAGTGTCTAGCTCTTAAGAAAACATGATTCCCTCTCCATACAACCCCACGTTAAGAAGTGCTGCCCAGACCCTATAAATATATATATCTATTTATATATATGTAGCATGATTCCTGCCTGCGGCGACAAGCCCCGAACGAGGGCTGCTCCTGGGTCAATGGGGGCTCCTGCCCTCCCTCTGCTGCCGCCTTCTGATCATAGACGCTCTGATGGCAGTGAGTTCGGTGGCCGAAGCTAAATCCATGCCCGGGGGGGACGGGGGATTTGGGGGCACAGGTATGCTGTGCATCAAGTTCCGCAGGTGCTGCTGCACCCTGAGCCTCACGGGGTAGGCGGCAGAGAAGGGAGCGCGAGAGGCCGCCAGGTCAGGAGAGAGGGGGAGAGAACCCATTTCCTGCGACCGCATCTTCAGCCACAGCTCCCTACCTGGCATCGGGGCTGCCTTGCTGGGCACCGGAGCCACCGCGCTGGCGCCTTTGGGATCCTTGGCCTGGTGGAGGGCGGGCTCCTGGGGGGCTAGGCTCTGGGAGCTGGACGTGGCACAGAGCTGAGCCGGGCCGGACAACTTGCCCCCCGGGACGACCGTGGTGGTAGCCATGCTATGGGCCATCAGCACCTTCCGGTTGCGGGGGTCTGCGTTGAGCTTGCTGGGCAGCTTGAACCTTGCGGATGTCGAATTGGGGACCTTGCTGCCGGGCGCCTTCTCCCGGGCTTTGTTCTCCTTCCCAGGAGCCGCAGGCTCGGTCGCCTTGCCGTTGGCGGACGCCCAGCACGGGGTGGGGGCTCGTGGAGTATCCTGGTTACTGCGCCGGTAGATCAGCTTGGGCTTGGGCGGCTGCGGCCCACTGTTGTTCTTGGTGTCGCTAGGCACGGGGCTTCTCTGGAGCGGAGGCCTCTTGACAGTGGAGCCTTCTACCAAAAGGCTAGTGCCAACGTACTGAGGGATTTCCACAGCTGCCTGTGGGAAGATGAGGGAAACAGGGTGAGGCTGCCAAGCACCCCTCGAGCTCAAAGGGGCAGGGCAGCAGGGATTCTCGTTGGCCCTGGCTTGCAAAGCTGCCACAAGGCTGAGAGGCCTTCTGGTGGCTCCCTCTCTGCGAGAAGAGAGGTTACAGGGAATCAGGCAGAGGGCCTTCTTGGTGGTGGCGCCCATCCTGTGGAATGCCCTCCCATCAGATGTCAAGGAAATCAACAGCTATCTGACTTTTAGAAGACATCTGAGGGCAGCCCTGTTTAGGGAAGTTTTTAATGTTTGATGTTTTATTGTGTTTTTAATATTCTGTTGGGAGCTGCCCAGAGTGGCTAGGGAAACTCAGCCAGATGGGCAGGGTATAAATAATAAACTGTTGTTGTTGTTGTTGTCATCAAGCAGAAATGGTTCCCGGGATGCATCTGTGTCTGGTACAGAGCAGGCCCCAAAAAGCTGTTCCCATACTGCGCCCACATACATGCTACAACGTGTCTTGAGAGAACCACTAGGGTGCTTGCAAAAAACCAAATTGTTAAAAAGGGTCCTGTGATGCTCCTTCCCATAAGCCCCCTCCAAGAACAGGTAATTCTGGAGCATCTCTGCATCAGAGTGAAGGAATGAGGAGGAGGCCATCCACTGCAGTTCTGCAGGAGGTACAGTACATTCTGAACAGTGTTTGCTTCCAATCTGGAAGGCTCAGTAGGAAGAGCATGAGATTTCTGCACTGCACAGGGTTGGACTAGCAACTAGAGGTTGCCGAGCTTGCTCGCTCCACTGATCCAGCCTGTCCACCAACCCCTTTGCCAGCTGCCCTTCTCCTACACCTGACCAAACCCCACTCTCTTTACACTGCTCCTCCCCTCACAGTGCATCCCAACCCCAACCGCCTTTTAACAGAGGGCAAGGGATGCTTCATAACGGTTTGCTAAACCGCTCTGTGAAGTGCCTCTCCTTCCTTCCTGGGCTGCCTGCCACCAGCAGTGCTTCCTTGCTCTCCTGCCTGTGTTTGTCACACTGGAGCTGGCATGGTCACCTACTGGTGGCCGCGTGAACTGCAAAGCACGACAACAGCCTTAGGTTTCTATATATATAGGAAGAAAGGGGAAGTCTGTGTGTGCCGCCTCCCAACCAATCAAGGCACACTCCATAGAGGAGAAACTCAGGCCTGCTTTGAGGTCCTGTCCCATTCCATGAGGCACTGGAGACAGCTCTGAATGAGCTCCCTTAGCTTTCTGTTGGCCATTCCTGCCAGCTGGCTCCTCAGGCACCTAATCAGCCTGCAAACCCTCAGTGCAGAAAGGATGAGCCATCTGCATTGAAGGCTACCAGATGGTGGCAGAGCAAGAACCCAAAGGAAAGGGAGGCAGAGCCAGTGCAGGGCAAATAAGGCAGATTGGGGAGATGCTTGATCCAAGCAGCTAATCCCAGTCCTTGAGACTAAGGCAGCTGGGCCCTGTGCACTAACCTGTTTGTAGATGAGCTCAAAGTCTCCCGTGTTGCAGTTGCGATCGTACTTGCGATCAATGACCACACGCAAGGTGTCCTCCTGCACGCTGGCGCAAAGGCGGGTAGTGATGGCAGTGGAGGCTGCCATGGTGGGGCTGGCATTGATCTCAATCAGCCACGGCTGGTAATCTTCTCCAAAGAGGAAGTCTGCGCCGTAGAGCTCAAAGCTGTTCTTGCGGAATTCCACCAAGTCCTGCGAGGTCTGCATGGCGTGAATGATGGCAGCCTTCATGCCGGGCACAATCACCGTGGACCACGCCTCGGGGGCCCCCATCTGTCGCAGGTGGGCCTGGAACTGCTCCGACGACCACATGTTGTCGCGGGGGAGCTCAGAGTGGCGGTTCAGCGAGTTCTCGTAGTGCTTCTGGATGGAGTTGTTGCACAGGTGGATGGAGCTGGGTTGGGGAGGAGGGTAAGATCAGTCCACAAGGGGCAGGGGGCAGGTGCATCGGGCAACAATACAGGATTGGGACCCGGGAGGTGTGTGTTCCATCCCTGCTAAGCCACAATAGGAACACAGAAAATCAGCCCATCTTGCTCAGCGCAGTGGCATAGCGTGGGGGGGTGCAGGGGGGGCCGGCCGCACCGGCAGCAACATCTGGGGGTTAGGGTTAGCAAATCCACGGGTTAGGGGGCGCAAATTACTTGCCTTGCCCCGGGTGCTGACAACCCACGCTACGCCACTGGCTCAGCGTCATCTATAGGGGCAAGAGTGCAGCAGCACTCAAGGATTTTGGAAAGGAGGCTTTCCCAGCCTTACCAGGAGATTCTGGGGACTGAACATGGCACCTCCTTCATGCAAAACAGAGGCTCGCCCACTGAGCTGCTCCCCATTCTCAACTCCTTCCCATCTATGGTGATCAGGGATACTGTTATGTACTGAGTTGAATAGGATCCAAAATGCAGCAGTCTGATTGGTCCTAGAACAATAGGATCCAAAATGCTGCAGTCTGATTGGTCCTAGAAAAATAGAATTCAGAATGCAGCAGTCTGATTGGTCTGCAGGAGCCATCCAATCCGGCTCCAGATGGAAGTGAATACACAACCTGATTGGCCTACAGGAGAATTCCGGAATTAGCCAATCACGTGCAGCCCATTGTGTAAATAATGTATATAAAGCAGATACTTTGGGGGAACTTTCATTCCTCCTCCCACCATGAGCTGAATAAAGAGAATGAAATCCACTCTCGACTCCGAGTATATTTCAGATACTTCTTCTCTGTACGTGCTGCTGTCAAAGAAGCCTCGTTCTGCATTCTAAAGAAGCCCTGTTCACAACAGCTCTGCCCCTTATCAGCGTGGTAACTACAGTACTTCTTGGGCATTTCTCCCCTGCTGGGCTCCAGCAAAGCACAAGGCATGACTGCTTTGCATTGCTCTGCATTCTCCCTTCCCCAAAAACCTCATCTCCCTCTACTTTAGCACCACAGCGCCCTCGTGCTTCTCTGAACAAGCCCTATCTCCATTCCTCCCCAAAGTACTCTCTCCTTATTACTGCAACCACACCCAGGCTCCCAACTCCTTTTTCATGCTCATACTAGATATTCACTCCTCCACCACCACTTCTTTTTTCCTTTCTCCCACCCTCCATTTCTTCTCCACCCTCAGCTGCCCTCTCTTGGAGCTCTCCAAGATATTCAGTGTCGCCAGTTACCATCACATGCCTTTCCCCGGTTACATTATGCTGGTCAAGTTGTTTTGGCAATGTTTACAGAGCACGCTGGTCTCCACGAGAGCGCTGATTTATTTAATTTCATGCAACAGATTTCTCACCTGCTCGTCAGGGCACATTGCACTCACAAGGTGCCTTACCAAGAGAGATTTAAAACATACACACACAAAAACATATATGGAGCTTCCCAGGGTTTCAAGCAGGTCTGCAATCTGTTTAAATGGTCAGAGCTGTAGTTCACAAACTATTTACCCGGGAATAATACAGTGGTACCTCAGGTTAAGTACTTAATTCGTTCCAGAGGTCCGTACGTAACCTGAAACTGTTCTTAACCTGAAGCACCACTTTAGCTAATGGGGCCTCCAGCTGCTGCCGCGCCGCTGGAGCACAATTTCTGTTCTCATCCTGAAGCAAAGTTGTTAACCTGAAGCACTATTTCTGGGTTAGTGGAGTCTGTAACCTGAAGCGTATGTAACCTGAAGCATATGTAACCTGAGGTACCACTGTAACTGGAATGATCCTGCAGAATTAAGAAGAGCGCAGAAAGCTGCCTTATACTGTCAGGCCAATGGTCCACCTAGCTCTGTATTGTCAGCACAGACTGGCAGCAGCTCTCCATGGATTCAGGCTGGAGAGATTCTCAATCCCACCTGGAGATGCCAATGCAAAAGCCTGAGACCATTCTGCATGCAAGACAGATGCTCTTCTGTGGCTCTGCGGTCCTCATGGGGCATCAACGAGACTATTTAAGACTGTGAGTGGCATGCACAGAACAAAGTAGCAGCATCCCTCTTTCTCTCTCACTCTTTCTCTCTCTCTCTCACACACACACATTCATCAACCACACACATAAAGCTGTATCCAGCCCTGGAGAAGATAAGCAATGCAACACTCACGTGTCCAGTTTGTGTAGGGAAAAGGGCTGCGTGGAAAAGCGGATATAGCTATGCTGGTAGAACCAGATGGTCAGTGGGTTCCAGTCGGTCACCAGGAACCACTGGCGCAGATCAAACTTGGTGCCAAAGATGAGCAGGGGGGTCTCAATGTATTTCTGCACCACCCACTTGCCATCCTTTACGATCATGGGGTCGCAGTCCACTAGCTTCACTATCTCCTCCAAGCGGTCCATGCACATGATGCCTGTTGGGAAACAAAAGCCCTCACGGTCATGACAGATCCACGTCTGTTCCATCCCCACATCCTTGCCATCAGAGCAGTTCAGAGCAAAGAGCTCAGGCACCCTTTCTGCAGAAGCCAGGCTAGGTAGACAACACTCTTTCCACAGCCGATGCAGCGGAGATGGCAAGAGACACAAAGGGCATGTTTTGGGTTACTGGTGTCCAACCTCCACTCAACAAAGAAAACTTCTAGGGTGGCTGTGAAACTCACAAAGGTGGCAGTCATATCACACCAGGATCAGGAGCCCTGCATAACCAGGTGGTCATCAGGTTGTCGTGGCAGGACTAACATAATGCATTTTTATCTTTGGCAGCAACAACGAAAAACGGTTCCAGAAAGGGCCTAGGGTTGCCATGTTTAAAAAAGTGAAAATCTGGACACGACAGTTTAATGAAGAAGAAGAGGAGGAGCAGGAGGAGGAGTCTGGATTTGATATCCCACTCTATCACTACCCAAAGGAGTCTCCAAGCGGCTCACATTCTCCTTTCCCTTCCTCCCCCACAACAAACACTCTGGGAGGTGAGTGGGGCTGAGAGACTTCAGAGAAGGGTGACTGGCCCAAGGTCACCCAGCAGCTGCATGTGGAGGAGCGGAGACGCGAACCCGGTTCCCCAGATTACAAGTCTACCGTTCTTAACCACTACACCACACCGGTGAAAATCACCAAAATCTACACTACTGACATGGGCTGCCATTTCAGCTCGAGGGCTGAAATTGGCTATGTCCAGGAAATTCTGGATGTATGGCAACCCTAAGAAAAGCTAACAAATGTCAATGATAGGAAAGGATCTGCCTTTGGGCTTACGATCTGAAAGTCACAACACAAAAATGAAAAGTGTTTTGGAGAGAAAAGGGGGGGGGACAAACCCTTTGGCTCTCACCCTACAAGGCTGGTTCATAGAAGAAGAAGAGTTTGGATTTGATATCCCGCCTTTCACTCCCCTTCAGGAGTCTCAAAGCGGCTAACATTCTCCTTTCCCTTCCTCCCCCACAACAAACACTCTGTGAGGTGAGTGGGGCTGAGAGACTTCAAAGAAGTGTGACTGGCCCAAGGTCACCCAGCAGCTGCATGTGGAGGAGCGGAGATGCGAACCCGGTTCACCAGATTACGAGTCTGCCGCTCTTAACCACTACACCACACTGGCTCTCTAGAGGGTTAACTCTGAGCAACCTCAATCTGCCACTAGGACAGGCTGCATTCACTGCAGTAAGCAAGTCCCTTCTCAGTCGGCCTTCACTGTCTCATTTGATTGTGTGAACTCAATAGAGGCTGAAAAAAACCTCACGTTTCAACTGCTGGGTGTCAAGACAGCACACCCTCTCCTCTCCAAGCCTGCTGGGTGAGGGCTGCACCAGTTGTGCACAGTGCCTTAGCAACCAAGATTTTTTAATAACAGCAAACTCAAGAAGGGCACAATAGGGATGTGGTCAGAGTACCACTGCTCAGGAAGAAGCCCAGCGTGAACAAGGCCTTTGCCAAGTCCATTTTTCCCCAGTCTCCCCCTTATATGCTCTTTTGGATCATCAAAGCACCACTCCTCTCACCTCTGCCCCGGGACTTGGCTCCTGGCTTCACAATCCATATGTTCCTGTCCCCTTCCATGTCCAGCTGCGGGACGACCTTGGACAGTCGCTGAAGGACATCTTCGCACCGCTCGACGTGGGCACCCGTCTGCACCATCTGTGCCCCCTCACTGCAAACACAAAGACTCAGAGCAAGGACCCCACCCATTCTCCTGCCAGCACAATCTGCTTGGTTCGGACAGGCAGCTATTCTAGAAACGAGCTGTTGTATCGGACTCAACCGCAGCTTTATCTAGAAATTGGCACTGTTATGACCAAGTGGTGAATCTCAGAATATGGCCTCCTAATGGACCATTTCACCATTAACAGATTTACAGCCCTTACAGTCGCAGAGGGAACTCATGGCTCTCTAGATATTATTAGACTCTAATGGGGTGGAGCTGTGCGTTAAACCACAGAGCCTAGGGCTTGCCGATCAGAAGGTCGGCGGTTCGAATCCCCGCAACAGGGTGAGCTCCCGTTGCTCGGTCCCTGCTCCTGCCCACCTAGCAGTTTGAAAGCACGTCAAAGTGCAAGTAGATAAATAGGAACCACTCCGGCGGGAAGGTAAACAGCGTTTCCGTGCACTGCTCTGATTCGCCAGAAGCGGCTTAGTCATGCTTGGCCACATGACCCGGAAGCTGTACACCGGCTCCCTCGGCCAATAAAGTGAGATGAGCGCCGCAACCCCAGAGTCAACTACGACTAGACCTAATGGTCAGGGGTCCCTTTACCTTTACCTTTTAACGCCTATCAGCCACAACCAGCATGGCCAACATGTCAAGGGATTGTGGGCAGTATCCGACAACATAGTTCCATTTGCGTAAGGACTTCTGGCTGCATCACGAACTCCCCCCCTTCCCCTATGCACCCCCTAAATCTGTTCTTGGGGTTCTCCCAACCCTCCGGAGGATATTTGGAGAGAGTGTAGAAGCAGGAGAGGAGAGAAGGTCCTTGTGCTGATGGAACTACTTCAATGGGATACCACCCTATAGGCGTTTAGCCCAACAACACAGAGTAGGCTGTAGGTTCCCAATGCCTGGGCTTGGGATACGTGAGCTTCCTCTCTCCATTGTTTCCCATGCCTAGGGCCTTCATACTCAGGTCCGACAGTCATTTCCCTTCACTCTTTCAGACACAGCCCCCAAATTTATCGTCATTTAATCATTTATTGTGATGATTAAAAACAAAGCAAAAACAAAGAGAGAGAGAGAGATTAAGAGCATAAGCATGTAAAGATGAGCAAAACTGCCTAATTCACGTAACACAATTCACATAACCTACATAACAAATTTCTGCATGGACACTTCTCAGTCTGCTGATTCCTGCAAAATTTCGTTTGAAAATAGAGCAACATTTCCAGCTCTCACAATTGTGAAGGAAATGAAAGGTGTTCAAGGAGTTTCTGCTCAAAGAAAAAAATCCAGGTTTAATCTGGCAGGACCTCCCAGTAGTCAGGGGATAATAATTTCTTTACACAATACAAACCCCAGTCCTTCCCTCAAATTCCCCATTAAGTCCCTGTATCTTCCTCTACATACCCAGTTGCTGTAATCCTGATAGGTGTAGTTTATTCCCCTGTTTGTGTTAGAAGATTGTCCCTTCAGAGTTTATGTAGGCTGCCCTCGTGCCATTGTAATCACATGAACCCAATTCCCAAGGATGCTCAGAGGGGGGAGGAAGGGCAGGAAGAGAGCAAGGAGGAAGGAGAAAGGCAGGGGCTGCAGAGAAGATAACGATACAAAGTTTGTGGTTCAGTCCTGCCCGGTGTGTCATCTTTTGTCAGGGGCAAGCTACAAAACCAAGCGCCCTAAATGCAAAATCTGCGTCAAAAACCTTCTTTCCTAAAATGATTCTGCAAAAAAATAAAGTGGGGTGACAAAGCTTGCTAAACCGAAATGAGCACATACACACACAACAGGTTGCACGCAGGTGCTGTCCATGCATAAACAGAATGGACTTCCACTTGTGAAACATTTTTTTCAGCTTCCACTGCCTACCTCCAGCCTTCTGAATACCCTCAAATAAAGTTTTAGGGGGGAGCTTTGAGAGCGGGGTGGAGAGACGAGAGGAAGACGCAGTCTCCTTGCCCAAGTTAAAGTCAACTTGGTGGAGTCCACTCTATGCAAATGGACACAAATTTGCCCAAAGATCCAGTTCTGAAATTGGGGCTTTCCAGGTTCAAAAACAGATGGTTTTGCTGTGTGGTATATTCCAGGATCTCCTATACTTACTGGGCTAGCTGGTAGTAGCCATGTAGAAACTTTTCCCAGTGTGACTTTTTCATTAGCAAAGGAGAACCGGATTCTCTGTCAATGTCCTGGTGCCTCAAGCTGCTCATGTGTTCCTCGCAGGCATGTATCGCAGTCTCAATCAGCTGGGATGAGAGCAGGACCCCTTTCTTCCGGCTGGTGTACTGCTTGACTTTGGAAAACGAAGGGTTGTTGAGCCAGTTATGCAAGGCACACAAAGCAAGACTGCCTGAGATACTGTTTCTGCTGCTCCCTGTAAATCACAGACCTTCCAACATTTCTCCCATGAAAATAGGGACATTCTATTCAATTATAATACTAATTTTACTATTTACACCCCACCCATCTGACTGGGTTGCCCATGCCACTCTGGGTGGCTTCCAACCTTTATATATATACACACACACACACACCCCCCTTGCCTATACAGGGCTGCTGTCAGATAGCTCAGGAGTCACATAACTCCATATCCGCCAACATTTCTCCAAAGAAAATAGGGATGTCCTAAAGAAAAGTGGGACATTTCAGGATCAAATCAGAAACCAGGATGGTTTCCATAAATCCAGGACTGTCCCTGAAAAATAGGGACACTAGTGGAGTGTCTGAAATCAAAGCAACACACACACACACAAACAGTCACAAACAGAGACCTACGGTAGGTCTTTTTTACAAACAGATTCCCAGTTGTCACGGCCTGGCTGGACACTGAGGAGTGGTGGTTGGAAACTGACTTGGAGAAAGTGATCAGTGATCTGGGGGAGCCTAAAAGCTACACCCAGCTCACTTCAGATAAAGAAACTCCATAGCACTTCTTTCTTAGGACATTTTCACATGGAAGACTTGAAGCAAGCTCATGCTTCAATTAGTTTCTGATCTAATCTCCATTGGAAAGAAAGTTCATTTGCGTGTCAAACACCTCTACTCCATTCTCTCTTCTTACACAGAGGAGACCAGCCCAAACATAGACAAGAGAAGGATCACTCCGCTGTGAAAAATACCTTAGAGAAAAAGCCACAGGGCTAATTTTGGAGGTAGCCCATAGCCCCTGATCAATAGTCTTCCCTAGAACACAACTGATGGCATTAGCAAAAATTTACAGAGAAAGGCAATTTATCACACGTTCTGCTCTCCCATCCAGGACCTTTTCCAGGTACTCACTGGAGACGGCAGTAGAGAAATCTCTGTGGCTGTTCCTTTTTTGAACACACAGCTCCTACCGCTTACCTGGAGTCTCTGGGAAATTTGGAGGCTCATTCTGATTAGCATCCAGTCTTGTCATGTTGGGTTCATTCCAGTATCGTTTCACCACCACTTTGAGAAGGCTCCTGGCTGCAGTCAGCTGGAAATCCTCTACCATAAAAGGGAGGAAGGACACATAAATCTCTGGTGAGAATCCAGAGCGGGGAAGAAAGGAACGCCTAAACTATCCTCCCTCCTCAACTGACATTTGAGGGCACCAATTCCATCCAGCTGCCTCAGTGGAGGAGATGGGAAGCAGGGCTTGTTTCAATAGCTTTGCTGGAGGCCCAGTTCCATCAGGTGTCTCCTGCCCCTGATTTGTGCCAGCTGGTCATCATATTTAGAAATTGATGCCTGGATTTTTATTTCCCTCTTCCCTCCCTCTTGTCCTTGTGTGTTGTGTTGTTTAAAATATATATATATAAGCCTGTAGGTAGGGACTGTTCTGTTTTGATTGAAGCAGCTTAGGTAAAGGTAAAGGGACCCCTGACCATTAGGTCCAGTCGTGGCCGACTCTGGGGTTGCGGCGCTCATCTCGCTTTATTGGCTGAGGGAGCCGGCGTACAGCTTCCGGGTCACGTGGCCATGGTGAACCAGAGCAGGGCACGGAAACACCGTTTACCTTCTCGTCGGAGCGGTACCTATTTATCTACTTGCACTTTGACGTGCTTTCAAACTGTGTTGTTTTTTAAAAACTGTGTTGTTTACCTTCCTGCCCGAGAGGTACCTATTTATCTACTTGCACTTTGATGTGCTTTCAAACTGTGTTTTTTTAAAAAAACTGTGTTGTTTACCTTCCTGCCCGAGAGGTACCTATTTATCTACTTGCACTTTGATGTGCTTTCAAACTGTGTTTTTTTTAAAAAAACTGTGTTGTTTACCTTCCTGCCCGAGAGGTACCTATTTATCTACTTGCACTTTGATGTGCTTTCAAACTGTGTTTTTTTTTTTTAATTAAGCCTGCAGGTAGGGACTGTTCTGTTTTGATTGAAGCAGCTTACATACAATCAAAACAGACTTCCTACCGCACTAAGACATACCATCGAAGTAGAAAGTATATCCCAAAACGTGGTGGTCCTTTACTCTGGGATAAGGCATCTCTCATCCCGAGAGCAGGGAAAGCAAGGAGCCCATTGTGCTAGAGTCATGGAGTTTCCTTCTCTTCCCCACCCCACCAAAGGAGAACATTGTGATCAGTTCTCACCAATAAAGGCATGCTTTTCATCTTCAGCTCCAAGGCGGTAACAACGTGGGAAAAAGGTATCGGCATCAGCCTGGTCAAACCACGGCAGGTTTCGCAGGTTCAGACACAGCCCTACCTGAGAAAGAAGGGATGGATGCCTTTGCAGCGGCTGAATTTCCCAAGACTCCAAAGCACACACACACAAGCTGGTTGGGCCCAGATCCTGCAGATTCCTTTTCCCAACTCGGAGCGCCATTCGCACTCTGCTAGTGTGGCCCAGACGTTCAAGAAGCAAAAACTCTGCCCACCTTGGTGGTGAAGGTGCCCGCCTTGGCATAGTGGTTCATCATCTGATCTTTGCGCAGGAGGCGGCAGTCAATGACATCACGCCGGTTGGTCCAGATGAAATAGGGGATCTGATTGCGAACCAACCTTGACTGCCAGGGAAAGAGGAAGGGTGAAAAGTAAACATGGAAGCCTAGTGAAACAGTACAGAAGCTGGTTAAAACAACAACAACAACAACAACAAGGTAGGTGGTGGTGGGGAACTGGGTGCAGGTGACAGATCTGTTGTTGGGAAAGGTGTCCAGACCCAATTCAAAGTGCTGGTTTTGACCGTTATATGACCTTATATGGTTCAGGACCATTATACCTAAAAACTGATACCCTGAGATCATCATCTGAAGCCCTTCTCTGCATGCCACCTCCAGGGGAAGTCTGGAGGGTGCCAATGGCCAGACAAGTCTTTTCTGTAGTAGCTCCCATTTATGGAATGTTCTCTTTAGGGAGGCTCACCTGGCATTAACCTTGTCATCTTTTTTGGCACCAGGTGAAGACATTTCCCCCCAGAACATTTGGGCAGCCTAACAATATGGTGTTGCACCGTTAAATATTTTTAAAACAATGTTCATATTACTGTTTTTATTTTTTGTTTTCATGTAAATCACTTAAGGATCTTTGTCTATTTGAGAAGTGATGTATAAATGGAAAGAACCCAAATCCTGAATAAATTTAGGTGATGCTGAAGAACACAAGGAGGGGGTCTATGATGATCAAACAGGCAGCATGTGTATTGCAGTGGTTAGAAAGTCTGATTAGGATTGAGGAGACCCAAATTCACATCTCTACAAAGCCATATAGCTCACTGGGTCACCTTGGTCCAGTCACTAGCTACTATTTTTCCCTCCCCCCCTCCCTCCCCCCCCGGACTTCCCTCAGCTCCTCTCTCTGGTTTCTTTGCACATATTGTTCTCTACATATTGTAAAATTGTACGTATCATTGCCTTATCTATCATATATTCAACTAATAAATTTGTGGATGTTTATTCAAGACCTGCCAAGGAGTCCAGATCATTTTGTTGTCTTTTTAGATATTTTGTAAAAAGCTCTCATTCTTCCTTGAAGTCATGATTGTCCTTGTCATGCCGTTTATATGTCAACTTGGCCAATTCCGCATACAGTGGTGCCTCGCAAGACGAAATTAATTCGTTCCGCAAGTTTTTTCTTCTTGCGAGTTTTTCATCTTGCGAAGCACGGTTTCCCATAGGAATGCATTGAAAATCAATCAATGCGTTCCTATGGAGACCGTCCGGGGACAGAGGGGAAGCGCCTTCCCCTCTGTCCCCGGACCTGTTTAAAGCAAGGGGCGGCGGGGAGAAGATTGCTTCTCCCCGTTGCCGCCCCTTGGTTCAAAAGGGGTCCGGGGACAGAGGGGAAGGCGCGCTGCGCTTCTCCGCTATCCCCGAAGCTTGCGGGGCAAGCTTTGTTTTGCGAAGCAAGCCCATAGGGAAATGTGTCTTGCGAAGCAGCTAAGAAAATGAAAAATTCCTTCGTCTAGCGAGTTTTTCGTCTTCCGAGGCGTTCATCTTGCGGGGTACCACTGTAGCTCATCAGTTTTTCTAGCCACTCTTCTTTCGGTGGACACATATCCGATTTTTCCATGTGTGTTTAGTCCATGAACAACAACATGAGTGTTTTAAATCGAACTGTATACAGTGGAACCTCGGATTTTGAACGTAATCCGTTCTGGAAGACCGTTCGACTTCTGAAATGTTCGAAAGCCGAGGATCAATGGGCAGCCGGCAAAATCCATTGAATAAATGGAGAAAGACGTTCGACTTCCGAGGCGTGTTTGAAAATGGAAGCAATTACTTCCGGGTTTTTGGTGTCTGGGTTCCAAATTGTTCGGTTTCCGAGATGCTCAAAAACTGAGGTACTACTGTATAAGGCCAACCAAAACGTCACAGAATAGTGTGCATGCTATTAACAATAGAACATGGAAAGCTTGCACACTGCCTTGTCACATTTGGTTGGCCTCTATTGCCTTAGTATGGATCTACTGATATTGGGGAAATCTGAATTAGAAGGAGGTGAGGGGACTGTGGGCTGCAACCCGGATGAGGACAAGATGGTGCGGAAGGCATGAAAAGCATGCAAGCCTGGGATGCATCAAATCCACTTTAAACTGCCCTGTGTGCTTGTACAGCCCTCAACGGGCTTTTGCAGGAACCAGAATTGTGGAGGGAAAGGTTTAGCTGCTTGAAGGAAGCATTTAGGGGTAAGTTCACCATCACATCAAACTAACCATAAGGCTATAGGTACTATCAATGGAATCATCCTGTTCATCTTCCCCTTCTTCCTCCTCATCTGTGAAGGAAATGGAAAACAGCGGAGTCAAGGGTCACTCACAGTCATTACTAGGGAGCAGTCTCCTTCTTGGGCACACTGAAACTGTGCTTATTACTGTGGGTAAGTCCATAAAAGGGAGTTGGAGGTGGCGCTGTGGGTTAAAGCCTCAGCGCCTAGGACTTGCCGATCGAAAGGTCGGCGGTTCGAATCCCTGCGGTGGGGTGCGCTCCCGCTGCTCGGTCCCAGCGCCTGCCAACCTAGCAGTTCGAAAGCACCTCCAGGTGCAAGTAGATAAATAGGGACCGCTTACCAGCGGGAAGGTAAACGGCGTTTCCGTGTGCAGCTCTGGCTCGCCAGATGCAGCTTTGTCACGCTGGCCACGTGACCCGGAAGTGTCTCCGGACAGCGCTGGCCCCTGGCCTCTTAAGTGAGATGGGCGCACAACCCCAGAGTCTGTCAAGACTGGCCCATACGGGCAGGGGTACCTTTACCTTAAGTCCATAAAAAGATGGGTGCTCATATATTTATATTTAATTATTATTATATTTAATTATTTTGTTGTTTTTGTAAACCACTTTGAAATTGATAACGATCTTCAAATCATTGATAGAAAGGCAGCATGGGTTTTAATTTTATAGATCTATACACACACATAAATGTTAAATGCAGAATCGCAGACACACACCTAATGATACTTAAAGGTAAAGGTAAAGGGACCTCTGACCATTAGGTCCAGTTGTGACCGACTCTGGGGTCACACTTAAATTTAAGTTGTAGAATGCACTCTCTGAAGAGGCTAAATTAGGAAAATAGCGCAGAGTGCTATTTTATTAGCAAATGTATACAGATCGTGGGTTGCCAGTGGTTTCCTTCCAAAACCTGGAGCAATATTTACATCAGTTACATCTTTTTCTTGTTACAAAAATGCCAAGTGAAATCTAAGAGTGTTTTTTTCCACCCAACCTAATATAGTCCATTTTTATTGCAAGTTTTACATTATTTTTTTCAGTCTTTTCAAACAGCTATTTTGCTGTGCTTTCCCTTGCTGTGTTGCCAACACAAACCTCATGCTTAGGAAAACATAGTAATACCATCCTGTGCTTCCTTGTAGCACTTTTACACAGTTCACTGCAAGCTCTTTAAGGTCCAATCAATGGCCATTTGAGAAGGTTAAGTAACCCATGGGAAACAGTGTAAAGTCAGAGGTGACGTTTTAAGAGAGGTGGAGGTAGTTTGAAAGTACTATTGGTGCCCTCAACACACATATTTCCAATCCTAGGACAAAATATAGCTTGGCTTTTCAGTGTTTCACACTGAACAAATGAAAGCCAGTTGTGATGGGCACTGTTTGGCTAGCGCCTCTGCCATGTCAAACCTAAGTCTATTAGTAGCTTTGCACCTGTTTTTATAGTGTGCATGGATTTATTTGGAGCAGGAACAGATGAACATATCTGGTGCTTGTACATCTGAGATTCTTCCAAAAATTCAAAACAAACTTTCGAATGTTTTTAAATACCATTGCAGAGGGTTGGGCTAGATGCTCCTTGAGGTCCCTTCCAATGCTACAGTGATATGATTCTATGAAATACCTCTTTTTAAGTGGTTCTAATTGAGAATCTCAATGTTTCATTTTACGTTTTTGTAAATCGCCTAGAGGGTTTCCTCTTTTGTAAATATACAGTCAGGCGGCATATAAATTTTGTTCAATACAATTAAAAGAGAAGTTGCAAGAGGCTGGTGGCCTTACCGTCCTCAGGCCCATCACTGTCATCACCATCTTCATCCTGCTCCCCATCAGGCGGACGTTCTCGCTTATTCACTACTTTAGCCACCTTGGGAAACTTCCTCTCCACCCAACCCCTGCCAAGCAGCCGTCTCCGAATCACGGGGTAAGGGCCGTTCACCATGAAGATCTTCCTTTGCTATGGGGCAACAGGAGAGGCTTATCAACTTTGCCCTGCAGTGGGGAGGTGAGGCAGAGACTCTCCCCTCAGTGATAATAATAATAATAATAATAATAATAATAATAATAATAATAATATCCTCCCCGTTGGGCTAGGTTGACCCATCCAACCAAGGCTACAGAAGAGGGGGAAACAGGCAGGGTGAAGGCTAAAAAGGCAGAGACCATGTGAACCAAAGCCACTCACCTTGATGGCTCTCTCCACAAACTGCCTGGCTTGCTTGAGGCGCTCTGGGTTGAAGGAAGAGTTGAAGTTGATGCTGCGAGGTGAGCGTCCCTCTATCAAAGAGGCTGCATCTCCTGGGACGAAAAAGAAGAAGGGGGGAGCCTAGCTAGGCTTTCCAACCTTTGTGACCTCTAGCACCTACCTCACATAGTGAGACATTGTGAAACTTTTTTTAAAAAAAATATGATTTTTATTAAATTTGCCATTTTACAATTTCAGATAAATCTTTTACGCACTTAAGATATCAATGACTTCCATTCTTCTCTTCCCATTGTTCTATACCAATTGGTTTTCCATCATTACATCCATCAAAACTTATTTACACTGTGAATTTATCTTAACACTGCCAGTGTTTTCAGCTGCGTACAATTATTTTCCATATGTTCAATAAAACGTTTTCCAATCTTCTTTAAATGTATGTTCTTCTTGTTCTCTTCTTCTGTATGTTAAGACTGCAAGTTGTGCATATTCTGTCAACTTAAGTTGCCAATCTTCTTTGGTTGGGACCTCACTCATTTTCCATTTTTGGGCTAACAAAACATAGGCCGCAATTGTTGTTGCATACATAAATAACCTTTTCTGACACCTGGGAATTTCAGTCTGAATTATCCCCAACAGAAAGGACTCTGGTTTTCTGCGGGAAAGTTATCTTAAACATTTTTTTTCAATTCATTATAAATCATTTCCCAATATTCTTTTATCCTTTTACAAATCCACCACATATGAAAGAATGTTCCGTCCACCTCTTTACATTTCCAGCACTTAACTGATTCTGTCTTAGAAATCTTAGCAAGCCCACATCGAGTTAAATACCATCCGTGAATCATTTTCAGGTAATTCTCTTTCAAAGAATAGCATGCTGTAAATTTCAAGTCGCTTTTCCAAAGTTTCTCCCAGAGGTTAAAATCTAAACAGTGGTACCTTGGTTGTCAAAAGTCTTGGCTCCTGAACAAATTGGCTCCCTAACACCACAAACCCGGAACTGAGTGTTCCGGTTTGTGAACGTTTTTGGGAAGCCAAATGTCCGATGCGGCTTCCACACACGGCTTCTGATTGACTGCAGCCAATCAGAAGCCGCGCCTTGGTTTTTGAATGGTTCCAGGAGTTGAACAGACCCCTGGAATGGATTAAGTTCAACAACCAAGGTAGCACTGTTTAGTGGTACCTCAGTTTACAAACTTAAACTGTTCCAGAAGTTCGTTCTTAAACTGAAACCGTTCTTAAACCAAGACACGCTTTCCCTAATGAGGCTTCCCGCCGCCAGTGCCCTTCCACCATTCGGATTCCATTCTTAGATTGAGATAAAGTTCACAAACCGGAGCACTACTTCTGGTTTTGCGGAGTTCGTAAACCGAATCATTCATAAACAGCACTGTTCCTAAACCGAGGTACCACTGTGTTGTGTCCTATATCCAGTGTGCCACCACCTTTGTATCACCTGGCAACCAGGAAGTCCAATTAAGCAAGGATTAACAGCCAGCACACATTATCAACGGTAAAGAATCTGTAGGAGCCTGAAGGGAACATGCCTTAGATGCACAACTCATATCCACCAGGAGTTATGAATTTGGTGTCGTTGGCCTGATTCTGTAGAATTCCCTCCCAGCTGAAATCAGACAGGCCTTCTCCCTGTTGAAGGGCAGGCATGTAACAAAGACCTTTCTACTTCAGCAACCATTTTAAGGAAGTTTTGTTTTCATGTTTAATTTTAATTGAACTTGCCCATTGTATACGTTTCCAAAAAAATTATGTGCACTGCTTAGAAACTGCAAAAATAAGAAGGGGAAATAACACAAAGAGGATCAATAAACAAAATAAAACAATAAAGCAAATCTAGAGGGGATAGCAAATGACATGAACATTAACCCACGGCACAGAACCCCTGGCAGTATCTTGGCAACTCACCTTCTTGTCTATACCTGCTGGTATTGGGAGCGGTGGATGGGTGGCGGTGAGTGGGGTGCAGCTGTGTACGTTCGATGTTGGAGGGGGCATCTCCGTCAGGCTTCAATCTGCCAACTGAGCACAGTTGGATGAGGAACATTTAAAAGAACAATGGTTCAAATGGCACATTAGGGGACTACATGGCTAGTCTAAGACATATTATGATACAGAAAAGCACACCTGAAGAAGCAGGACTCGTTCCTGCTATGACTTAAGAATGGAAGAGGCAGGAGATAATGGACCTCTACCTTAGGGCCGTATCCAACACAGCAGTTTGTTGGTGCAACAGATTTCTGTACATGATCTAGAGCAGGGGTAGGCAACCTAAAGCCCAGGGCCGGATGCGGCCCAATCACCTACTCAATCTGGCCCTTGGACGGTCCAGGAATCAGCGTGTTTTTACATGAGTCGAATGTGTCCTTTTATTTAAACTGCATCTCTGGGTTATTTGTGGGGCCTGCCTTGTGTTTTTACATGAGTAGAACGCGTGCTTTTATTTAAAATGCATCTCTGGGTTATTGTGGGGCATAGGAATTCGTTCATTATTATTTTTTTCAAAATATAGTCCAGCCACCCACAAGGTCTGAAGGATGGAGGACCGACCCATGGCTGAAAAAGCTCGCTGACCCCTGATCTAGAGCCTCCTCTTTTTCGTTTGTCCCCTGCACCTCTGGTGCACCCTCAAAATTAGTTCCAGAGTGTTGGAGGAGCCTCCAGAGCAGATTTTGGGGCATGGAGGAGGAGGAAAGGAAGCCAAAGTCCCCATTGTGTCAGTGGAACCCTGCTGGTGCAACACTGGATACAATATTTGTCAGTATGTACTAAGAATGGATGCTTTTGAATTATGGTGCTGGAGGAGACTCTTGAGAGTCCCATGGACTGCAAGAAGATCAAACCTCTCCATTCTTAAGGAAATCAGCCCTGAGTGCTCACTGGAAGGACAGATCCTGAAGCTGAGGCTCCAATACTTTGGCCACCTCATGAGAAGAGAAGACTCCCTGGAAAAGACCCTGATGTTGGGAAAGATTGAGGGCACAAGGAGAAGGGGGGAACAGAGGATGAGATGGTTGGACAGTGTTCTTGAAGCTACCAGCATGAGTTTGACTAAACTGCAGGAGGCAGTGGAAGACAGGAGTGCCTGGCGTGCTCTGGTCCATGGGGCATGAAGAGTAGGACACAACTAAACGACTAAACAACAACAACCACCATGAAGGTAGAGCAAAGTCATCATGGCCAGCAGCCATTGGGAGCCTTATCCTCCATGAATTTGCCCAATTGTCTCTTAAATCCATTGGTGGCCATCACTGCTTCCTGTGGGAAGGAGTTCCATAGTTCAATTGTAAACTGTGCGAAGAAGGGCACGAGGTTGGGAAAGGATGCTGCAGGCAGCCTTTTGTCCTGAAGGCACCTCTTTGACCTAGGAAGCATGGAGTAGAAATCTTGGAGTAGCTGCTACCTTACCTCCTCTGCTGGTCCTTCTGCCCCCTCCAGCGTCACTGTCCCCTCCTGCTTTACACTTTGGGCCCAACTGTGAGAGACCAAAAGAAACACTGAGGTTGTTAAAAGATCCTATGACTCCAAAAGGAATGCAGCCCCACAAGACTTCCAGGGGATTGCCCTACTCCAAAGGCAAATGCAGCAAAAATGACACAATAAAGGTCCAACGGAATGCTGCAGCTAGACTGGTGACCAGGAGTGGCTGCTAAGACCATATAACACTGGTCCTGAAAGACCTACATTGGCTCCCAGTACGTTTCCAAACACAATTCAAAGTGTTGGTGCTGACCTTTAAAGCCCTAAACGGCCTCAGTCCTGTATACCTGAAGAAGCGTCTCCACCTCCATCGGTCCTCCTCTGAGTGAGGAGTGAGGTTACAGGAAACCAGGCAGAGGGCCTTCTTGGTAGTGGCGCCTGCCCTGTGGAATGCCCTCCCATCAGATGTCAAGGAAACAAACAACTATCTGACTTTTAGAAGACATCTGAAGGCAGCCCTGTTTAGGGAAGTTTTTAATGTTTGATGTTTTATCATGTTTTTAATATTCTGTTGGGAGCTGCCCAGAGTGGCTAGGGGAACTCAGCCAGATGGGCAGGGTATAAATAATATATTATTATTATTATTATTATTATTATTATTATTAACACTGACAAATCTGCAACTCCCATGACCACTGTTTCTTCTAGGACAATCGGCTTGTTCTTGGATCTTCAGAAGCTCTGTTCAAAGAGCTGCAGAAAACAGTGTGTTTTCAGAAGCCCCACTCAAAGCACTATCTTGGCTTGCACTTTGAAAAGGGCTTTGCAGGCCAGCAAACACCCTTTTGACAAAGCCTCAACTTTACATACCTCAAAAGTGACTCCGTATATGACATCAGGTGTTGTAGAGCAGTGGGTGTGGTCTGGCCGGCCAAATAGGGAGGGCATCATAGAATGGGCAAAATGAGATTCCCCACTCCTGTTCTAGGTCTTGCTCTTCTTTAATACTGGATTTATGTTTTGGACAGGAGAGGTGTGAGCTTGTAGTGAAGTGAGAGAGCATCAGCTCTGCAGAGACTACCACAAAACACTTGCATTCCTTTGACTGCCACCCTACCCCAAACACCCTTTAGGGGTCACTGTAGCCTTTGCCCACTGTGTGGTGCCTGCAACCAGTTGAGAATTTGGAGTAAACATGCCCACCATTTATGGGTCACGACAGCCTCTTCAAAACTGAACTGAACACATATCCCATGTATTTCGGGGGGGGGGTTGCTATACAAGCATTGTACGCTGAGAAGAATATTTGGCATCCTGGCAAACTCAGCTTCCATTTCTCGAAACCCAGCCCATATAGCTCTGGGGAAAAAAACCTTGCACATGTGTGGTTACCAGAGTCTGGTGAGGAAGTGAGCAGAGTTTACAAACAGAGAGGCAAGGTATTACGACTTTAGTTAGCTTTTTATAGTACCCTACAATTTAGTCTACCCCTCAGATATTGCCCTCTTTTAATTCCCTCAAGTCAGGGACATGAATTCCAAATCCTTTCAAAATATTGATCGCTGAAACAATATATTTGGGCAAAGCAGTACATTCCCAGAGAATCTGGATCCTGGTTGTCCCAATAAGCAGCTCCACGGTCAATCACCTGCATATTCTTGGTGCCAGCTCCACTGCCTGTCCAGCAACTCACAGTGAACAGGTATGTCAGTCATGGCGCACCGCACAGCCACCTGCAGGGACAAGGTGACAAGCTCACTGTTGCAGCTAAGCTAGAGATCCCTCCTCTCCACATCAATATCCCACATAGGAGCTTATGACAGAATATAATCCGCAGACACCCGCATCATACAACCTATGGCAGCTGTCCACATTCTATTCTATTCTATTCTATTCTATTCTATTCTATTCTATTCTATTAAAAAATCTAGCCAGGATTTTTTTTTTGGGGGGGGGCAGGGCTTTTGTTAGGGGGCAGAACCTCAGTTAGCTATGCATTTTTATTTGGCAGGGCAGGATGGATCTGCACCCAATACTGCTTATTTTTGTTGGAGTCCGTTGATAAACCTAGCTTTTCCCAGAAGCTTTTCAGAGATGCTCACTTGGGTTCAGACAGACCACTAACAGCTGAGCTGACCCAAAGGTGCCCCTGCACTGTTTATGCTCTTTTTGCAAACTTAAAATGGGCTTTTCATTTTGGAAATCATTTTTTAAAGTGCTTTTTCCTTCACTGCCAGGCACAAAGCAGCTCAGGTCATTAGACAGGGAAGCACTGCTTGATCACATCAATACACAAACACACACACACATTCAAGCTATTGGGCACCCTTCCCCTTCCAAAATCTAAACCAACAGTTCCCATACCCCCCAGCTGCTTCCCCTCGCTATCCACCCTCCAACCAAGCACAGCATTCCCAGGTAAACATAACCGTGTAAGAAACAGGTCTTTGAGCTCCGAAAAAGCTGGCACCGCAACATAGGTGCCAACTCCCTGAGCACCCACAAAATTCCCCATGAAGGTGCCGGGCACCCACAGGGTCATTGCACGCTGCATGGCACCCACGTCCCCGGGGCACCCACGGTCGCGGGGCCAAGTTGGCGCTATTGCACCGCAACGGAAACGAGAGCACCTCTGTGCATGTGCAAAGGGCATTCCTCTCACCGAGCGGTAACGAGGCCATCAGGAGCCGCGGCAGACGAACCCCATTCCTCCTCTTGCACGGGGACCTCTTCTTCTCTCCCCACCCACAAAGTTACTACCCCACAGCCTTGTCTCCACGGCCGGCTGCCCCAACCAGCATCCTCCCCCACCTACGGGCAGTTTCCGAGTCCCTTCCCCGCCCCCCGAAAAGCCGAGGCTCCCGCTCCCGCCGCCGGCGAGGGCCCAGCTCCTCCGCAAGACTCCCATGCGGCTGTTTGGCGTTTCTATGGAAACCAGGCAGAGCGGCAGGTGCTCCAGGAGAGGCCTTTACGTTTTGCTTTGTTAAAACACGTGCCCCTCCCCCCCACCCCGGGCCTTTCAGAAAGATCTTTTGCAAAAGGTATTTTGAGGAGAATTCGTTCTGTTCCAGAGCAACTGAAGCTTGCTAACTAGATAATGGCCAAAATAAGGATAATTAGAAAGGAGATCTCAAAAGCCATGCACCTCCTCTATTTTAAGCTGCTTTCCAGGACCTTCTTCCTGAATCAAAACAGGGATGTTAACTGATCAGCAGAGGTGGTTTGCCAAACCCTCCTTGCCTACTACAGTGGTACCTCAGGTTACATACGCTTCAGGTTACAGACTCCGCTAACCCAGAAATAGTGCTTCAGGTTAAGAACTTTGCTTCAGGATGAGAACAGAAATCGTGCTCCAGCAGCGTGGCAGCAGCAGGAGGCCCCATTAGCTAAAGTGGTGCTTCAGGTTAAGAACAGTTTCAGGTTAAGAACGGACCTCTGGAACGAATTAAGTACTTAAGCCGAGGTACCACTGTATATCCTTCTCTCTCTTTCTTGTGGTTGATAGGGCACTCTCATCAGTGCACTGCTTAAGGTAGAAGCTACTAACCAGTTCCTGAGCTCCCATTAGCCTCAGCCAGCAGGGCCAATGGTCATGGAGGATGGGAACTGTAGTCCAACATGCATCTTGGGGGAAGCTGTTCAGCTGCCCTTGCCTTAAGGATATTTCCCGTGCCCCTCAAAATCAGGTGTGGGGAACTTTTGGCCTCCCAAAGATTGCCAAACTACAACTACAACTCCCATCAGCCCTAGCAAGCATGGCCAATGGCCAGGGATGGTGGATGTTGTAGGTTCAGCCACATCTGAAAATGGGGGAAATTATATCAAGGATAAGACTCCAGAGGGGGAGGAGTAAGGTTTTGGCAGCAGAGTTCAAGGACCAATATATTGAGCAAAGAACAACACAAATCAGACTGTTGTAGGTGCAAGTATCCTTAGCTGGCCTTAGGGGCACACATCTACACGGGCTCTATCCAAAAGGGACATACTATTCCTAATTTACCTTAGTTGCGACTCATACTGTCTCCCTGCTACCTCTGATGACTCATGCACATTTGTGGCTGAACCCCCGGGCTTGGTGTCCACTTGACCCTGTAAAATTCACGTGTGGGCAAAAGCCTACTTCCGGCTGCAGGTATACGAAGCCCAGACTGGGCACAGTGGGAGGGTTTGTGGCTCAGAAGCAAACAACCTCCCTAGGCTTGAGGCCTACCTTGCAAGAGAGGGCCAATGGCATTGTATTATATCACCTGCTCGAGACCTGCAGAGAATGCTCAGGATGGCTCACCTATGACATCAAAGGGCAGTGGAACTGCCATCGTATTCCAGGATTCTGTTCCTTCTTCCCATTGGCTTGGCTTCTTAAGGATCACACACCAACCACTCCTGGCTGAGGATGGTGAGACAGCGGATGGGGGTAATTGCCTCTCTTTCATTGCCTTTCTCTAAAACAGACTGTACGGAGGTGTGTATGCTATCTGAATTGTTTTTTGTCCATCCCAGGGGGATCACCTGCAGGAAAGAAAAACCTTCCACTACTCTCTGAAAGATAAGCTAGCTAAACTAGGAATTCTTCAGCAGTGGAGTGCTATTATCAACACATGAACAGATGAGCAACACTTGAGTTTGGCAGGTGCATGAGGTAAGGGGTTTCATGTTCATTGGCTACAATGTTCAGAAGGGACAACAAACCTGCCTCTTTAGGTCTCTTTGACATGACAAACTGGATTTAGCAAGTCAGGTTTATCTAGGTTTCAGGTCCAGTAGGTAACAACCAACAGCCCTCACCGCAAATACCGTATTTTTTGCTCTGTAAGACTCACTTTTTCCCTCCTAAAAAGTAAGGGGAAATGTGTGTGCGTCTTATGGAGCGAATGCAGGCTGCGCAGCTATCCCAGAAGCCAGAACAGCAAGAGGGATTGCTGCTTTCACTGCGCAGCGTTCCCTCTTGCTGTTCTGGCTTCTGAGATTCAGAACATTTTTTTTCTTGTTTTCCTCCTCCAAAAACTAGCTGCGTCTTGTGGTCTGGTGCGTCTTATAGAGCGAAAAATACGGTACATTTTGTCCTCAGAACCATGCAGTCTTCTGAAATCTAGTGTCATTTATTGCTTCCCCACATTCATATCGTTCCGCAGTTTGTGCTTGCTGTGCAATAGCCAAGCTGCTGGATCGCCTTTTGCCTTGCAAGTCTTCGCCACTGTTAGCAGATGCTTTACTTCTCTTGCTGCTCGGCTTCAGGACCATTTCAACTCCCCCCCCCCCCCCGAGTCTTGGTGTAGACAAATGTGTGTGCGTGACTGCATAAAGAGTATGAAGATTTGCTATGCTGCACAAGAACGTCAAATCACACTACAGGAAGCAGCCCACAAATCCATTTATAGGCTACAGTGCTCTTGCCCACAATGGCAGAAGCTGAGCTTGAGGAACCAGCAATGGTTGTTCTCCTTAAGAAAAAGGGAAATGCTTAAAACAGCCCTTTACAACTTCTAAAAAAAGAAAGCAGAGACATTGCGGTGGTGCAGGGGGAAGGACAGGAGAAACTGTGAAATTTATTCTTCTCCTTTCGCCAATTAATGAAGTGGCATTAATGTTTCGATTTGAGGCAGAGAATATTTTGCCAACTTTTACTAGAGGAATAGGCAGTGTTGAGTGCAGGATTTAATGTCATATTTCAGCAAACTGTTGCTTCCTTTTATAAAACCTTCAATACCCACTACACTGTCTCAGTGGCTTAGGAAAGGAATAGCTAACCAACTCCCATCAGCACCAATGTTAGGAATGACTGGACCTCTGGGGAAGGGCCATAGCTCAGTGATGGAGCACACACTTCGTATACAGAAGGTCCCAGCTTCAACACTGGCATCTCCAGGGAAGGCTGGGAGAGACTTGTGCCCCCAACCTTGGAGAGCAGGCGCCAGTCAGTGTAGATAGACAGCAGTGTGGTAGATGGACCAATGGTCCGGCTCAATGTAAGTAGAATGTATGGAGGGCCATATGTTAGCCACCTCTACCATGGGTGCACATCCTACAATATACACACCTAATAAATAAAAACCTTTCAAAATAGATGCATGTGAACTTTAGAAAAGGTGGAGCAAATCTACCCAGCAAGAATATTATCTTCACTTCAGGAAGGATTAGCTGTTCTTTACAAAGCAATGAGATACCCTCATAACGTAATAGAACATGTTCTTTGTAGGGAGCATGGTAATTTGGTTTGCCTTGGGCTTAGGAGAATGCAGCCTACAGTCTACTAAGGTGAGGAAAGAGCACCTACTCTGAAAACATCCTTTAGGGCAGGCACAGGCAAACCTGGCCCCCCAGATGTTTTGGGACTACAATTCCCATCATCCCTGGCCACTGGTCCTGTTGGCTAGGGATCATGGGAGTTGTAGTCCCAAAACATCTGGAGGGCCGAGTTTGCCTATGCCTGCTTTAGGGCAAACACAGAACATTGGTCAATCCTAGTTGCTGGGACATGACAAGAAATTCCATGTACTTCCCAGGCAGCATAACCAGGCTCAGCACACCACAGAGAAACCATGCAACCACCGCTTAACTTCAGGAGGCAAGAAGGAAAAAAAAGGCTTTAATAGGGAAGGTCCCAGAGTAAGAAAGTTACAGCAAGTGCCATAGCAAAAAGAACCAAGAGTTACAGATTCCAGCTCCGTCGTGTTTTGCTGACGCATGGCCTGGCCCCTCCCATCACAGCTCCCTCTGGCACAGATGTGGAAGGGAATAGAAAGGGAATGAACAGGAGGCAGTGCTATGCTCAGAATGCTCTGATTGCTGTGGGAGTACGGGAAAGTGGGCTGCAGGGAGGGCGATCTCTCTAGAGAATGGGAATGACTTGGCACAGGGGAGGACTGCCCTTTTCAGCGCCTGGCTTGCCTGCAAACTCATGATTCCGTTTGGGAGGTGGACCAAGGTAGTCACACCTTGTACCCTAGTACGTTCCAAGTCAGGCTGCCAGTTTGTCCAAAGAGATGCTTCAGGCCTCATTTACTGGGCCCAAACCTTATAGAGAAAGGCAGCTTTTGTGTGTTATCTGTCAGAGGTGTTTTTTTGCATGCACAGCACTGAGATGAACTCCCGCAACAACTCTTTCTGAGGGCTGCTGGAACAGTCGATCCTTCCCCCCACAAGGCCTTGGCCGCTAAGAGACTCAAGTAGACAAATAACAGCAAGTATCAGTCATTTAAAAAAAAGAAAAGGATATCAAGTTGACACAGTCTTAAACAAGCACAGTTTTGTTCCAAAATTATTTTAAAAAGCACCCTCCCCTCCCCTGGGCACGCTGGCGAGCATGGTGTACATTTAGCTGGGACAGCCCCCGCAGGTCTGGCTGCTTCTCATCTCGCTCCCAAACTGTGGCCCTCTCTGAAGCCGCAGCAAGGTGGCTGTGCAGAGAGAATGAGAAAGCCAAGCTGTGGATTCCAGCCCTTAGTCTAGAACTGTGGGGGGAAAGAGAGAAAGAGAAGTCAATTAATTCAAAGTTGCATTACTCAAATTGATTAATACCGCTTCTCAGAGGCACACACTATTAACACTCACATACACGGGCTAGAAAAGGGCCTTTTCAGTGTTGGTGCCCTTACTGTGGAATACCTATCCCAAAAAGGCTCGCCTTGTGCCTAAATTATGGTGTTTTCAGGGCTAAGGGAGGTCTTTATGTCCCTGGGCCCGTTAGTGCATTTTAGCTGGTTTCAATGTCATATTGTACAGATATTTTAGAATTTTGACAACATTCTAATTTTAAGTTTGTGAACTACTGAGAAAACTTACTGTATTTAGAAAATTTCTTAAATCTCTTTATATTCGAAAAAAATCTCAAAGCAACATACAAAAAAGAAACAAAATATATTAATAACCAGTGGCCCCAGGTCACCTCAGGGTCATGTGGCCCTGTAAGAAGCACCTTCTCCGATGACTGAGGTGACCACTATTATATAGAAGACAAGACACTCTTGTTCTCAGGTATCCTAAGACGTTAAGGCAGCCTTTCCCAACCTGGTGCCCTCCAGATGTTTAGGACTCCAACTGCCATCAGCCCAGACGACATGATCAATGTTTAAGGATGAAGGGAGTTGTAGTCCAACACCATCTGGAGGGCCATAGGTTAGGGAAGGCAGTGTTAAGGGCTCTGTACACTAATACTAAACCTTAAGCCTTGTCTCGTGGCATACTGGCATCAACTTTGTAGATACAGAAGTGTCACAAATATTAAATGAACCAAAATGACACAAACACTGCAACACCCTGGAGCAGTTCACTTCTCTAGCGAGAACTTTACAAGGGAAGACACCTGGAAGAGGTTGCTACCAACCTTTTTGCTATCACCTCCAAGGGCTTGTTTGCATTTTCATTGTTATTAGCAGCATGTAACAAGTAATTCAGATCACTTCTCTTGGAACTTGGAATCCAAACAAGCTCCTATTTGATTCCCATTGGAACAGTCCATACCAAGGGTTTTGTGCTCCTGAGTACCAAACAAATGTAAGGAGCGATTACCGTATTTTTCGCCCTATAGGATGCACTTCCCCCCCTCCAAAAATGAAGGGGAAATGTGTGTGCGTCCTATGGGGCGAATGCAGGCTTTCGCTGAGGCCTGGAGAGCCCTCTCGCTCTCCAGGCTTCGCACAGCTCTCCGCAAAGCGCGGGAGCCTAGTGGAGAGTTGCCTGCATGTTGAAGCCTGGGCGCGCTGAGCTCAGCGCGCCCAGACTTTGCGCAGCTCTCCGCAAGGCGCGTGAGCCCGGCGCTGGGCTCCCACGGCTTGCAGAGAGTTGCCTGTTCTGGGGGCTGGGGGGGAAATAATTTTTCCCCCTTTATTTCCCGCCGAAAAAACTAGGTGCGCCTTATGGGACGGTGCGTCCTATAGGGCAAAAAATATGGTACTACTACTCAAGGCTATGTGATGAACTCTTTATAGTCAAGAAGATATCTAAACCTAGGGCTTCTATGCCCACAGACAATTTTGTATCCAATAGGCCTCCCGCTGTTTCTAAAAACATTTCATAAACACTTGTGATAAAGTTCTTCATTTTCATCTCTAAACAATTTTACATGCATACATCATTTTATTCAAATGCCGGCTTTCCATAGTTAAAACCATCCTCAAGGTGGCTTGCAACATGAAAAAATGTACATGATTTTGTTTTTTGTTTAGAAGGCATTGCTCTTCTACAGATGGCGCTGGCAGTCACATGACTTACCACCCAAGCTCCCACAAACCACTGGTGAATTTTGGCATACCATTTTTGTTTCACTTCTGCCTAACAGACCCTTACATTCTTCAGGAACTCCTCTGCCACAATGCGAGCTCTGGCATTGACGGACAGCTTCATCTCGCTGATTTCCTTGTCAATTTCCTCCATGAAATGAATGACAAAGTCCACCAGCTTGTGCTTGTACATCTGCTCTGTATGGAAGTTTGTAATCAGGAAGCTAATGTCATAGCCCTGGGATAAAAGGAAAGCAGCATGTAATTAGCATCTATTAAGCAAAGACTCAACAATCACACCTCCTACTCACTCTGACACCAACTCGGCATGGGGAGAACGGAATTATCCTGTTTTTTCTCCCTTCCATAAACAGTTTGCAGATATATGTATTGGGCTTGGCTACATGTAACAGTGAGAACTATCTATACTAACCACCCAGTCAATAAAGCCAAGCCTTATGAGGAACAGTTGAAGGAGTTACATATGTTTAGCATGAACAAGAGGAGACTGAAGGGAGATATGATAGCCATCTTCAAATATCTAAACGGCTGTCACCTGGAAGATGGAACAAGCTTGTTTTCTCCTGCTCTGGAGGGTAGGACTCAAGCCAATGGATTCAAATTACAAGAAAGGACAATCCAACTAAACATTAGGAAGAACTTTCTGAAGTTAAGAGCTATTCAACAGTGGAATGGACACTCTTGGAAGGTGGTGGACTCTTCTTCATTAGATGGTTTTAAGCAGAAGTTGGATAGTCATCTGTCATGGATGTTTCAGTTGAGATTCTTGCATTGCAGAGGGGTCCCTTCCTACTCTACAATTCTGAGATTCTATGATAATAAATCGAACAGCTGAGAAGAATCAGGAGAACACACAGACAACACTGGAGTAATGGACCTAACCCCTGTTGTCTGCCGATACTGCAGCACCAGTTATGGAGACAGCCATTTTAACATCCATCAGTGTATAGCAGCACACACATGCATATCTTCTGTAAGAAAATGCAAATCAAGGCTTTGGTATTCACATCAACTCAGTCATTTGGACTCTAGTGACCAAGCTCAACACAGAGCTGAAACCACACCCTTTTTTCAGTCACACCAATGCTGCAAGGGGCAAGCTCACTGTTAGCCATTGTCACTGCTAATACTACTGTGGAAGATGTTGGCAGTCAAGCAACATCTTGAAAATAAAAGCCACTCAGTCAGACATCTTATCTCCTGAGAGAGCTTCACATTACTGAGAGCAGTGAGGTGTGGGATATGCTACAACAGCTGTCAAAGAAATGGCCTGTGTCACATGCTGTTGCTTTGGCTAAGAGACAACAGAAAAAGCCCTTTGTACCATGCCATTGACCCTGGGTCAGGTCTCCTTACCTCAACTGGTTTCCGACGCAAAATAAAGAAGTTCTCTGCTCTCATCATCATGAAGCGCATAAATTTGTGACACAGGATCTTCTCAATCTCATCAGCCTGTGGAAGGGAAAAGGGACAGCCATTAGCGTTTTTCAGGTTGGGTTGCAATGACCACCCCACCCCTCATCTCCCATCCATGCTTGGCTTACCTGCTTCACTGCAATGCTGACTCGCACAGAGTTGATTGACCCTTCAATTAGGACTTTTTCTTTCTCATTCCTGCTGATGATCACTGGCTGCAGCAGTAACTCCTTGCTGCTTCTGCAAACCCACAGAGACAAATCTATGTCAGGGACCACGGAGAGGCATATTTTCTCTCTCCTTCGGAAGGATTCCAGCCACAGCACAATCCAATGTTCTCTTCTCTCCCCAACCATTGAACTTGTATTCCTAAATACAAGCTCTGCAAGCTTTCACCACTTTTTAAAATTCAGGAGGTGGTGCCCTAAAGTTGTGGAATTCCTTCTCCACAGAGGTGCATCTGGCACCCTAATTGTACTGTTATCATCATATGCTGATAGCACACCTCTTTACCCTAAGCCATTTGACATCTGAGACACATTTTTTAGTGTCCACGCTATTGTAATGATTGTTAGTTGTTTTCAATATGTTTAACATTGTCTCTTTAATCTGTTGTAACCTGCCCTGGGACTTCATGGTGAGTAAGAAATCATATAAACAATTCTTCTTTGGACCAAGACAACAGTGTTAAGTTAGCTTCCAGTGCTTATACCTTTGCCTGGTAGATGTAGATAACATATGGCCTGCTGGCTGCAATCTGCCCTCTGATGCCTGTCCCACCAGCAGCTGATATATGATAACTCAGCCATGCGATAGCTGTTCTGGGTAAGGTACATCCCAGATACAGAACGGGGCTGTACACTGACAATCACTGTCCTGAGGACCCTGTACAAGGGATTCATTCAACTACTTGACCAGAGGAATTGAGGTAGAACATGCAAATGAGCACAATCAGAGAGAGTTGCTAAGACTCTTTACACAAAAAAATCATTAGAAGTGCCTCTCCAAGTTCCATAATATTCACTTTCCAACTTTTGGGGAGACTTTTGACCTAGTAAACCATCTTGTTCATTTTGTGAGCAATCCAATGTCTATGAGCCAGGCAGCTCTAGAATTTGCTCCTGCAGCTAGTCTGCCAGAAGACCGAAGAAGGTCCAAGTCTGGCAGTTGTGGGCAAATGCCTTTCTGGCATTAGTCAGACCACAAACACTTCCTCTTGTGTAACTGCACTTTAGCTCACACAGAAGATATTGGATTCAGTAAGAAGCAGTGGGAGAGTAGAACCATGTACCTAAACTCAACTGCCATCCCAATATTTCTAAAAGGGACAAAAAATCCATTAACTCAGAGTGCAAAAGGGCAGTCCAGCAGACAAGAGCGTTGGGACAGGGGTCACCACATATCAATCCTGTTTATCCAGTACAGACTCACTGCCAGAGCCCACCTATTGAAATTTGGTATGTGGAGTGTAGTTTGTGATTCTAGTTAGAAAGTAGATCTTACTTGTTGCAATCCCACACAGGCAAGAAGTATTTGTAGAGTAAAAACAATAAAATAATTTATTACAGGAGTCACATAACTTAGAAAGAGAAACTCTTCTATCCAGGTTAAGTGATCATTCTAGACTGTAGAGAACACAAAGGCAGCCATGCTTGCTCTTTTGTTCTCAGAGGATAGATCCAAGATGACCTCTCATCTTGAATGGGGAATATGAGATGGAAGTTGAAGAGAATGCAGTCTAAGCAGTCTAGACTTCAAAGGATAGAGAGGTCAACTTAGAAGTCAAAGACATAGAGATAGTCTAGGAATGTGGAGGTTCCTTACTCTATCTGTACCAAGTCCATGCAAACCCCTTTCTGCAAGGTGAGGTTCAGCCAGATGTCTAACACCACCGCAGTACCTTTCTGCAGAGTACTGATGTAAACTACTATACATACAACACACAGAATACAATTGTTCTAAACATAGGGACATAAGAATGAGGACCAGGAGCTTGCAAGACAGGCACAATAAAATGTATTGATTTTACACCTGTACATTTCAGGCCAACTAATGCACCCATATGAACCATGATGCATTAGTCATATTTGCCTTGTGAGCAAATCTAAGATTATCCATTTGTTTCACAGCTAAGACCTTGTTCAAATATTTCTCTAAACTGATTACTGTACTCACATAATTCAGTAACATTTTGACTAGGGAAATATCTGCAGGGACTCTTAATGCTCAGAATTAGATGGCTCCCTTTACACACTTTCACATAGATTTTATGGCAGTGGGGAGGGAATAAACAGCAGGAGGAGGCAAGCAGAGAGCAAGCATAGGCCTCACTCGTTGGTGGCCATGCCATCTCTTTCTCATACTTAATACAAGTCAGTAGAGTGGCATTTACTCCACTGATTTCTACCAGAATGATTCCTGGGCGAGGCCCCCTCTTAGCCAAGGAAAACCCTCAAGTGAGAGCGCAGGAAGGACTGTCTGTTTACCATGAGTATCTAAGCAGCTGCAGTTTCCCCTCAGCTGCTAACCAGACTTTCCAGCTGAGGAACTACAGGGAGATGGCAAAATGTTCCTTTCCTTGCTACTGCTCTTCATACGGCCATCTTTCTTTTGCTCCCCGCCCAAGACAGTACAAAAAGGAAGTCAAGACAAGCCTGTGGCTACTTATTCAGAGATAACCCAGGAGGTTAAGGAAGTCTTGGTTAGAGCACCCAAGAGGATGCAGAAGGAATGGAGATATCTGAATGCTGCAGTCCATGCATAGTTCTTTGAATCAAACCCTGTGCTGAAATTAGAGAACATTAAAAATGGGCCATACACAATTTCAAAAAGTATGAGGAACAGTAGATATGGAAGATTGAATTTATGTAACTGCAGTCACCATGGAATGAAGCAGTGGAATGGAATGAAGCAGTGGAATGACAGTTAACCAGCAGAATAGGAACAAGACAAAAATAAAACAAAATATATAATATCACCAACTGATCAACACTATCCATAGCAGGATGGTCAGATACTTGGGCCACAGAAATTAGGAAGAAGGTTACTGTAGTCACAAAAATATGATATGATGAAGGGGAGAAATGAGAAGGTAGAGGGCACTAGTGCCATGACAGCTGGGAGAAAATACAAACAGCAAAAAAATGAATCTAAAATTGCAAGCCCCTGGAAAACCAAGAAGAGCTTTTGTGCTGACCAATTAACAGTGCACACGAGGACTACTCATAAATAAGTTCTACTTAATTCAGTAGTGCTTACTCCCTAGTAAATGAGGTTAGGACTGCAGCCTTAAATGTTCCACAAATAAAAGTTATTTTTTAAAAACGGGATTGCAGCCTTTTTAATTTATTTGACCCCCCCCCATCTTTTAGGGTCTATACCCTTCAGAAGGTGGCTTACAAGTCAGCAAAACACACTGAAACGCTAGGATTTCAAGTAACCACAGACAAAACAGATTACCACAACGTAGACCACACTTAAAAAAAAAAGTATTTAGGGTATGGGAAACCTTGAATAATGGGTGGCGAGAGAAAGGTAGCAGAATTAAGATGCACACCATCTCTCCACCAGCAACCTACCCTGACAGCTATCATTTCACTTTGGAGTGCATTGCAATGTGGAAACTTTTCAGTCCCCATGGCAACCTTCAGGCCCTTCCATTCATTCTCGACTCCACCTCCTCGGTTTCCGCACTTCCGTATGCGGCTTTTATCCCCCAGCCTTTTGCCTGCATCTGTTGCCTCTGCTTCCCGCAATGAGCCCTTGAAGGACCGTTTCCATCAGCCGCCCTTTCGCTTCGCGCACATTGCTTTAATCCCCGGTATTTATAGGTTTAAAAAAACAACAACACCCATTCATCAATCGACACCAATTCATGGCCATCTGAAAAGAAAAAGCAGGGAGCACCGACAGGGCCGAAGGAGACCTTTTCCCCTCCCTCCAAATAAAGCACATTATTATTATTATTATTTATTATGCAGCCCCATCCCCGCCCCCAATGCCCACCACCACAGACACCCACCTGACTTCCACCTCCGGCTTGTTGTGCCGCTCCACCACCTGGGACGAGAAGTTCTCCAGGCACAGGGCGGCCTGCAGGGTAGCGCGCACAGCATTGAGATAAGGGCGAAGGGTGGCAGTCTGAAAGGAAAGAGATTCGACAGGTTCCCCCCCGTCAAAATAAACGTCGCACCTTTAAAACCGCCGCCCGTGACGTCACCGCGCACCCTCCGCCGCCTCCTCCGGGCAGCAAGAGGCCTGTCAGCCGGGCCTGGGCGAGGCGTCTCCCCTCAGCGCCAAGCTTACCTTCGGAGCCCCCTTAACTCCCTCCACGGCCCCGGGAGCGCCTGCCCTGACCGGTTACCGCCAACGGACAACCCTCCTCCCCTTCCCCTTTCGGAGGGCCTCGCGCTGGCCCTGTCAGCCAGACCCACCTTGTCACCCCCTCGCCCGCCCACCTCCCTCTCCAACTCCCTCACCATGGCAGCAAAGGCGGCGGCGGCGGCGGCAACAGCCGAGGGTCTTGGTCCCAGGAACGGAAGCGGAAGTGGCCCCCGCCAAGACGCGGAGGCGGCGCGCGCGGTGGGGTGGGGTGGGGTGGGGTGAGGGGGAGAGAGAGAGAGAGAGAGAGATCCTCGTTTCTGGATCGCTCCAAAATCTTTCGCGGAGGGGGGGGTAGGTGTATGCGCGCGCTCAGTACCGGCTCCTTTCGCCCCCGCCGAGTTTCTGGAGTTAGGTGAGGTCGGTGTTTCTAATAAAGTGCCGGTTGCGTTCTTTTCCGACGCTGTTTGTCTTTTATCCTTTGCTTTCTTCGCTCTGTCCCTCCTGATCCACCCCTATTCCTCAGTTGGTACGACCGAAGCCTCCCCGTCTCCATATTTGGGAACGAGAGAGGTGTGGGCGTGGCCGGAGGGGACACGGGCCAATAGCAGGAGGCTGAGGGGAAGGAAGAAAAAAAATGAAAGCCCCGTAGAACTTGACTCTCGGCCAATAGGGGCGGGGCGGCCGAGGGAGCGTCCAGCCAACAGGAGGCGCCGCAGGAGGGGCCAGGAAGGAAGTGAGCGGAGCTGAGGAGGAGGAAGCAGTCCTGCGGGGGAGAGCTCGGTCTCTATCTATACAGTATAGCCTTTGCCTTCCCCCGCCTTGCAGCCGCGAAGGCGCCCCGCCCGCGGCGCGGCTTCTCCCCTTCCCTGTGCGCATGCGCGGGCCTTGGGTGAGTGTAACCCGGAAGGAGCCCCTGAAACCGGAAGCTACCCCAGCAATCTCCCCCCTCCTTCCTCCAGCGCCCCCTCCTGGCCTCCCCCCCCCCCGCTCATTCATCACCTGTTTCTTCATCCTGCACATTGGGTCCGTTTTTCCAATGCTGCTCATCCCACCTTCCAAACCCTCATTGCTTTGTACTTTTTCTTCCCTTGCACGTTTGTGCCTTAACCCTGCAGAGGGTCTCCCCTCCCGCTGCCCATCCTGCGGTCCCTTTCCCACCTGCTGATGTTCTGTAGACTAGCCTTGCCTTCTCGTTCTTTTTTTCCTTCTCCTCTTTTTCCTCCACCTGCAACCTGCTTGCTCCCATCCCTTCAACACTTGCCCCTCACTGTGGCGCCTTGCCTTCCGGCTGATTATCCTGTCACCATGTCTCCATCAATGCAGGTTTCCTGGTTGTGAGCCGCCTTCCTGTCTCCAGTTATCCATAGGGTAAGAGTTCTCAGTGCTAACCTGTGTCACTTGGCCAGTTAACCGTTATCGGTTTTTGTACAGTGGTACCTCGGGTTACATACGCTTCACGTTACAGACTCCGCTAACCCAGAAATAGTACCTTGGGTTAAGAACTTTGCTTCAGGATGAGAACAGAAATTGTGCTCCGGCAGCAGGAGGCCCCATTAGCTAAAGTGCTGCTTCAGGTTAAGAACAGTTTCAGGTTAAGTACGGACCTCCGGAACGAATTAAGTACTTAACCCGAGGTACCACTGTATTTTGCTTTGCTTTTACTCCCTGTTGTTTTGATCCTCCCTCTTGGCACCTGCATTTGTCGCTGTTCCGTTCCTTCATGTCGCTTTCTCTTCTCGCAGACCCAGCTAGCCGCACCATGTCTGAGCTAAAGGACTGTCCCCTTCAGTTCCACGATTTCAAGTCCGTGGACCACCTGAAGGTGTGCCCTCGCTACACAGCTGTGCTGGCCCGTTCAGAAGATGATGGCATTGGCATTGAAGAACTCGACACCCTGCAGCTGGAGCTCGAAACACTGCTGTCTTCTGCCAGCCGCCGGCTTCGGGTGCTGGAGACTGAGACCCAGGTCAGATGGAAATCAAGCTGCTCCATAGAATGGAGATGCTTTATTTCAGTGGTTCCCAAACTTCTTCCCCACGTGGAAAGCTTTTGAGGCTCCCAAACGATCAACCAGGAGGGAGAGAACATGCCAGTCAGGCATGTGTCTCTGCCAGGGTCCTGCATGAGTGTAGGCCGAGCTCCTGACAGTGTTGAGGACATTTTGTACTCAGGTTTTGTTTGTGGGCTCTTCCACCCTTTCCACCAGTAGCAATTGATGGAGCTAAATTGGGCAAGGCCTTGCAAGAGTCCTAGTGCTGTGTCCAAGAAAGTGGTATGACTTCTGCTCCTGCAATAGAATTCGCCCCATACATTATCCCCAGATGTACACTGCAACCCCCCCAAAATCTGCCCAGGAAAGCCTGCAGAGGGAGGGCAGGTTCTGTTGTGCAACCAGAAGTTCTTCCACTTGCACAGTTAGTTTGCTCAATTCAACTCCTAGATGTGCAGAAGTGAGAGATGGGTGCAAAGAAGCTGGACATCATCTAGAAGGTCTTTTTCACATGCCTGCTACACTCCCTGATTCTAAATACGGATTTATATATATTTATATCTTGCTCTAGCACAGTGCATTTCAAGAAGAAAGTGCTTGTTACCCTCTAAATGTTGTCTAGCATATGGCGTTGCCAGTGATGGAGCCGCCTTTTTCTGGTGAAACCTCTTCCAGCCCCTGAATTCCCCCCTCCCCAACTCAGGTGTGCTATGAAAAGAAGTATGCAGTGCAGGAGTCACTGGGGCCAAGGGGATGGGAGCAGTTTGGGGCAGTGACCTAGCAGCCTTTGAATGAATGACTATATCACCTTTTTCTCTAACAGGGACTAACAAAGCAGCTGTTTTGGTTTTTTTCAGATCCTGACAGATTGGCAAGACAAGAAAGGAGACAGGAGGTTTCTGAAGCTGGAAAAAAAAGAGCATGAGTTGGGCACTCCTGTCAAACATGGCAAACCCAAGAAACAGAAGCTGGAAGGGAAAGGAGGTCACAGCACAGGGCAGGGTCCCGGTCGGCCCAAATCCAAGAACTTACAGCCCAAAATCCAGGAGTACGAATTCCCAGATGACCCAATTGATGTGCCCCGTATCCCCAAAAATGATGCACCTAATAGGTATGTGGGAGAGGGATTTCCACTGCAGCAGTAATAATGAAAAATGCTTTGTTACATATAATCTGCATATCTTGAAGGGAGAATTTATCGATCTGTCTATCTAAACAAACAAACAAACTCTTTGTTACCCTGCTGGACTGCAAAGAAACCCAAAGCACTCAAAGTGGTTTACAAAAAGGAAACAAGAAAATCAAGAAAAGTTTACAATAATACTTTAAAACGTACAAAAAGTTAAGATACTACAACCAATTAAAATTTTGTATGAGCTTTATAAGCATCTGAGTAGGCTTGTTTAAACAAGACTGTTTTTAGCAGGCGCCCAAAAGAATACAGCGAAGGCACCTCCTTGAAACAGATATACCTCTGCAGCAATGAAAATGTATTTTTGAAAGCGGTCGATTTGAAGATGTAACCCATTGTTTTGCCCGCTGTATGCAGATCAAAGGAAACGAGTTGCGTTACATCTCTCCGTACAAAACCCCACAAGATATGGTTGGAATATTGCTGGATAATCAGTTTTATTTTGCAGTGGTACCTTGGTTTACAACCGTAATCTGTTCCGGAAGTCTGGTTGTAAACCAAAACTGGTTGTAACCCAAGGGACACGCACTTCCTGGTTTGACGTGGTTATAATCCAAAACGGTTGTAATCCAAAACGGTTGCAAACCAAGGTACCACTGTACTTTAGTATACTCCACTAAGAAATTCAGGTTGCCTTTTCCTCTTGTCTGCCGGCCACAGTACCTAAGCTACATGTGTGTATGTTTGTCTTGTTTGCAGGTTCTGGGCCTCGGTGGAGCCCTACTGTGCTGACCTCACCAGTGAGGAGGTGCGTACCTTAGAAGAACTCCTCAAGCCGCCTGAAGACGAAGCAGAACACTACAAGGTAAAAATGGAGACACTTCATTCAGCCTGCCTGCCCCTTCGCAGCCAAGTTTTCTTGCGTCCACCAAGTAGCCCTTTTTATTTATTTATTTATAAAAATAATTTTAAAGTTTATTTTCCATTTAATCATATACATTCACATTATCATTATCTACTTTACCGCACAGGCTCTTTAAAGCCTATCGATTTCCTTCCCTCCCGCCACATGGCTTTCAAAATTAACCTTTATATCATTGCGTTTTCCAATTCTAATTGCACTCATTACATAATGGTTCAAAATATAAATAAACATAAAGAGGTGGAAAGTTTCTCATTACAAGTCATCAGACAATCCTACTAGTGATGTTAGTTGCTTACAATAGTCTTTCAGATATCGTATAAATTTACTCCAGTCCTTTTGGAATACTTGATTGTGCTGGTTTCGGATTTCTTCCCTTGGTATCTCTTTACCCACAATACCCAGTGAAAAGGCTTCTGGGTTTTTTAACAAAAGTATTTTTAAACATTTCCTTTAACTCATTATATACCATTTCCCAGAAAGCCTATTTAGGGAAGCTTTTAATGTTTAACAGACTATTGTATTTAATATTTTGTTGGAAGCCGCCCAAAGTGGCTGGGGAAACCCAGCCAGATGGGCAGGGTATAAATAATAAATTATTATTATTACTTCTTTACATATCCACCACATATGGTAGAAGATAATACCTTCCCTTTCTTTACATTTCCAACACTCATTAGCTCTTGTCTTGTACATTTTAGCCAATTTTGTTGTTGTTTGTTGTTTGGTCGTTTAGTCGTGTCCAACTCTTTGTGACCCCATGGACCAGAGCACGCCAGGCCACTGCCTCCCGCAGTTTGGTCAGACTCATGTTTGTAGCTTCGAGAACACCGTCCAACCATCTTGTCCTCTGTCGTCCCCTTCTCCTTGTGCCCTCCATCTTTCCCAACATCAGGGTCTTTTCCAGGGAGTCTTCTCTTCTCATGAGGTGGCCAAAGTATTGGAGCCTCAGCTTAACGATCTGTCCTTCCAGTGAGCACTCAGGGCTGATTTCCTCCAGAATAGATAGGTTTGATCTTCTTGCAGTCCATTGGACTCTCAAGAGTCTCCTCCAGCACCATAATTCAAAAGCATCAATACTTCAGTGATCAGCCTTCTTTATGGTCCAGCTCTCACTTCCATACATCACTACTGGGAAAACCCTCGCTTTTACTATACGGACCTTTGTCAAAATTAGCTAACTGGTGTTAAATACCATCTATACGTCATTTTCATAAAATTCTCTTTAAGTAGCCCTTTTTATTGAGCTGTAGTGTTGAGCCAGGGACAAACCCAGGGTGCACTGGGTAACGTGTGATTGAATGATTCCTTCCTATTAACTACTGGGTTTGTTGTAAAGCAGTACTTGCAGGCTAACCCCTCTTATAATGTAAATGTCAGGACCATCTTTCCTGCTGGCTTCTCATAACATTTCCCACAGCTCAGCACATGGTGGTAGCTGTGTGCACTATGGAGGGAATGTTTTAAGTATTGTTGCCAGGCCGCAACCTAAGGAACCAACTTGTTATGTGCCGGCGTGGTTGCTCGAGAGCGAACAGGCAAGACTCCCACCGGTCTTTTCCAGGCTTTATTATCTGTCCAAAAACATTTACAGTGCAGAGCGTCTCAAGTCCATGTCTGCTCAGTCGCTAGCAGAATCTGGGAGTGGGCGGTCCTTAAACCTTCCCCAGCATAACAGTCTTTTGACCCCCATCCTTCTCCCCCCCTCTCTGCACGCAAACCGACTGCGCAGAGAGGGCGTTGGCAAAGGGGGACTTGCCCAGTGGCGTAGCGTGGGGGGGCGGGGGGGCGGCCGCACCGGACGCAACATCTGGGGGTTAGGGTTAGGGGGCGCAAATCCACGGGTTCGGGGGCGCAAATCCACGGGTTAGGGGGCGCAAATTACTTGCCTTGCCCTGGGTGCTGACAACTCACGCTACGCCACTGGAATTGCATCCCCTCCGCTTTGCTCAGGCTTGGTGTTGTGGCTCTCTCTAGCATCTTCTGATCCCTGCATCCGTTCCCCACTGGAGGCAGGGCTTCCCTCCTCGCCGGAGGAAGAGCTGCTTCGCAAGATCTTCGGAGGCTCCCTGTAACACAACTGCCCTTCCACCTCTCGCCTCTGAGCTGATGGCAGTTCCCTGACACAACTTATTTCTTTCTGTGCAACTTATTTCTTTAACAGTCCCTCAGAGGAACTGAAGTAGGAGAAGCTGCCTTATATAGAGTCAGATCACTGGCCTGTCAATTTCAGAATTGTCTATACTAGCTGGTAGTGGTTCTCCAGGATTTCAGATAGGGAACCTTCCCAGCTGAGAGATGCCCCTCAGTTAGTTTCGAAAGCTGGGAGAAACTGTGGTTTCTCCCACCTCACCTCCCTGCAAGTCCCACCAGCGATCTCCTCTCTGCTGTGGGACAACAGAATCCTGTTTGCTCCAGCTGGATGGAGGCAAGAGATTAAAATTGGGGGCTGTGAGGTTAGTAAAGCAGGAGAAATTGTGGTTCTGTCCACCTTTGCTGCTGAGAGGCTGTTAAAGAGGATCGTTCTTTGCGTTGTGACCCAGCATTCTTGCTGCTCTGATCTTTTAAGCTCTTCTAGCAGAGGAAAGCGGCTCTGACTTCCTGCTTGTTTTTAGCTGTCCAGTTCTGCGTCTTCTCCAGCTCTGCCAGCCCCATTTTAAGCTTTTCTATTATCTGTTATATAGGTGGCGCTGTGGGATAAACCACAGAGCCTAGGGCTTGCCAATCAGAAGGTCGGCGGTTTGAATCCCCGCGACGGGGTGAGCTCCCATTGCTTGGTCCCTGCTCCTGTCAACCTAGCAGTTTGAAAGCAAGTCAGTGCAAGTAGATAAATAGGTACCACTCTGGCAGGAAGGTCAACGGTGTTTCTGTGCACTGCTCTGGTTCGCCAGAAGCGGCTTAGTCATGCTGGCCACATGACCCGGAAGCTGTATGCCAGCTCCCTCGGCAAATAAAGAGATGAGCACCGCAACCCCAGAGTCGGCCACGACTGGACCTAATGGGTCAGGGCTCCCTTTACCTATTATCTGTTATGGCTGAGTGGGGATTTGAACCGTGGTCTCCCAGATTGTAGCAGGACCCTCTAACTATTGTACCACGCTGGCTTTCTCATTGAGAGAAGTTGCTGCAACTCTCTTCTTATCTTTGAGACTTGGCTATTGCTGGATGTGGAACTTTTATAGCCTTAACACCAGCCAGATATGTGAGACAGCGGGTGCCAAAGTGAAGGGAGCCTCCCCACATGAGCCACCTTGGTTATCTTTAGTGGCAAGGTCACATGATGATGCTTCCCAGATAACACAACCAGCCTCTTGTTCACATTCCCTCTCTTGACCTTGGACATTCCCCGGCTTCATGAAACACCTCTCTTGTCATTTATATATTTTACCTTGAAAAGCTTTTATCTGTCCTTTGTACCCAAGAATTCAACATGGCCCGCTGCCATAAGATTGGAAGAATAAAAGATGCAACAGCTGGGATTATATAAAATACCAAAGCCAGCTTAAACAACAGCTGTCACACCATCATCATTATTATTATTTATTGAATTTGTCTACTGCCCTATACCTGGGGGTCTAAAGGGAGTTCACAGAATAAAATCAAGATATAAAACCACAAAATACCTAATAAAAATAAAAACAACAACCTAATAGCCCCCCCCAACCCCCCTCAAAAAAAACATTTTAAAAGGGCATAGGAGGTAAATCGGATCAACCAACGGCCTGGTTAAAAAGGCACGTTTTTGCCTGGTGCCTAAATGTGTATAATGAACATCAGAGAGTCACAGAATCGCAGAATTGTAGAGGTGGAAGGGACCTCAAGGGTCATCCTAGTCCAACCCTCTGCAGTGCAGAAATCTCAGCTAAAGCATCCAAGACAGATGACCCTCCAACCTCTGCTTAAAAACCTCCACTGAAGGAGAACCCACAACTTCCTGAGGGAGACGGTCATGCAGCTCTTACTAAATGGAGATAAAACTTCACACATACCCTCAGTAACACCTGGTGTTGGCAAGATGAAAGAGCTCTCCTCTGCATCCATCTTGCATCAATATTTCATCTGAGCATGGGCAGTGTTACTTCTGTCCCTGCTTAACGTGGTTCTCCTTCGTGGTTTTGCCTGCTCAGCGGGCTGCACCTGCCATTGGGCGTGCTGGATAACTGTCCTAGGTGGCAAGCAGACAATTTGTGTGCTCCTCTTCCCTTCTTTGCCTGTTGACCGCTGCATTTAGCTACAATGCCTGTTTCAGTTGCCTAGCGAAAGGTGATGGGGATATCACTAAAAGCAACAAAAGGGAGGGTGCCTGATACATTGAGGGGCGCAATGGAGTTCAGCATGGAGCAGGTTTGTTGGGGGGGGGAATAGGGTAGTGCACATGGTGAAATGGAGGCAAGGACTAGCGGGAGGAGGAAAGGGCAGAGGGTAGGGCAATGGGATTTGTGTGGAGCTACATCCGGGGATGTGGGTGGCGCTGTGGGTTAAACCACAGCGCCTGGGGCTTGCCTATCAGAAGGTCGGCGGTTCGAATCCCCGTGACGGGGTGAGCTCCCGTTGCTCGGTCCCTGCTCCTGCCAACCTAGCAGTTCGAAAGCACCTCAAAGTGCAAGTAGATAAATAGGTACCACTGTGGCAGGAAGGTAAAGGGCGTTTCCGTGCGCTGCTCTGGTTCGCCAGAAGCGGCTTAGTCATGCTGGCCACATGACCTGGAAGCTGTACGCTGGCTCCCTCGGCCACTAAGGCGAGATGAGCGCCGCAACCCCAGAGTCATCCGTGACTGGTCCTAACAGTCAGGGGTCCCTTTACCTTTACCAGCAGGCCGGAAGAGGAAACGGTAGAGGGCAGGGCAGTGGGATTTGTGTGGAGCTACATCCGGGGAGGGAGGGAGCAAAACATCTGGACATTGATGAGCAGAGGCAGAGTTAGACTCGCCGTTCCACCCTGTTATTGCACAATGTGAATGCACGGTTTTCCTGCCCCTATAGATCCCACCTCTGGGGAAGCATTACTCCCAGCGCTGGGCCCAAGAAGACATGCTGGAGGAGCAGAAGGACGGGGCTCGAGCCGCCGTTACTGCTGACAAGAAGAAAGGCATTTTGGGGCCCCTGACAGAGCTGGACACTAAAGGTACCCGAGAGCCTTCTGCGGAATCTTGTGCCATCTTTTCTGGGGGAGTTTGCAGCTCACAAATACGGGCCACGCTTTATATGTCACCAAGACGGCACAGCCTTTATGTGTCAACATGCAGCCCTGAGTCAAACTTTGTGTTGCCCTGCAGGTCTCTTTCCCCGCCACACCTGAGCTGTTTAGCCCTAGGAATAGCTGAGAAGGGCTCCCATGGGGGTGCTTCTTCGCCGTTCCCGGACAGCCAGATAGGTGGGAGGCACATGGCAGGATCACTGAGATCCCGTCGTTTGCCTCCCGCTTCCTGCTGCAGTTGGCACGGTAGCACCACTCAACTGTTCCCAGCACTAATCAGTTGGAGAGGCAAGCAATGTGCAGTTGATTGCTGTCATAGATGGAGGGGGAAGTTGGCAGGATATTGGTGGGCAGGGAGGCAAGGAGTGAGTGAGAGAGGGCAAGAGAGAGAGAGAGAGAGAGAGAGAGAGAAGGGGAGGACCCAGGCCCTGACCACACCTACTGCCAGGCCTGACCCCTCCATGTGGCCTTTGATCCACCGTTGTATGTAGCACTTGAAATCTTCCCCACCCGGGTGTGACTCCCGGTTAACTAAGGATTCTCGGGCGGAAGTCTTCTGATAGAATCATAGAACTGTAGAGTTTGAAGGGACCAGAGTTTTCCAAACTTGGGCCACCAGCTGCTTTTGGACTGCAGTTCCCATCATCCCTGACCGCTGGTTCTGCTAGCTAGGGATGATGGGAACTGTAGTTTGAAAACAGCTGGAGACCCAAGTTTGGGAAACCCTGATCTAGTCCAATCCCCTGCAATGCAGGAATAGGTGCTGGCCCATACGGGGGTTGAACCTGCAACCTTGGCATTAACAGCACCACGCTCTAGCCAACTGAGCTATTCCCCTAGGCTGGCAGTGCCTTTAAGGTTTGATGGCCCTTGGCTTGATGGACTGCTCATCTAGGTTGGTATAAGGTTCTTCTCATTGACTTGTGGTGCACCCAAGGGTTTGGTTTCCCTTATGGCCGTGTGGTTATTATGGGAAAGCCCAAACTCTTCCCACTACAGAACATTCCTACACGGTTGGGCGTCTGCCTAGTGGTTCCCGCTTTTGCCTAAGGTCTCAAGCCAACCGGCCCATCCTGCTACTCAACTGCTCCTTTGTTCCCACCCTTTCCAGATGTCGACGCTTTGCTGAAGAAGTCCGAGTCTCAGCACGAACAGCCTGAGGACGGCTGCCCCTTTGGACCTCTGACCCAGCGGCTTCTGCAGGCATTAGTAGAAGTAAGTGGACAAAATCCAGACTGGGTCCTCCTTTGGCTTCAGCAGGCCCTGAGGAGGTGGTGGCATCAGAAGGCCCAAGACCCTGTAAGCCTCACCTCTCCCATCTTCCCTCTCTCTGTGTAGGAGAACATAATCTCCCCCATCGAAGACTCGCCTATTCCTGAGATAGCAGGCAAGGACTCTGCAGCTGATGGGGCCAGCACTTCCCCCCGCAGCCAAAACAAGCCCTTCAGGTAAGCGCTTTGTAGGATAATAATAATTATCATTAATAAGTAATAACAATTTATTATTTATATCCCCCCTAGCTGGCTGGGTTTCCCCAGGCACTCTGGGTGGCTCCCAATCAAATGTTAAAAACACAATACAGCATTAAACATTAAAAGCTTCCCTAAACAGGGCTGCCTTCAGATGTATTTTAAAAGTCAGATACAGTGGTACCTCCGGTTAAGAACTTACGGTAATTCGTTCCGGAAGTCCGTTCTTAACCTGAATCTGTTCTTAACCTGAGGTACTATTTCTGGGTTAGCGGAGTCTGTAACCTGAATCATCTGTAACCCAAGGTACCACTGTAGTTGCTTATTTCCTTGACATCTGATGGGAGGGCCTTCTATAGGGCAGGTGCCACTACTAAAAAAGGCCCTCTGCCTGGTTCCCTGTAACCTCACCTCCCACAGGGAGGGAACCGCCAGAAGGCCCTCGGAGCTGGACCTCAGTGTCCGGGCTGAATGATGGGGGTGGAGATGCTTCAGATATACATGACTGAGGCCGTTTAGGGCCTTAAACGTCAGCACTAACACTTTGAATTGTGCTTGGAAACATACTGGGAGCCAATGCAGGTCTCTCAGGACTGGTGTTATATGGTCTCGGCGGCCACTCCCAGTTGCCAGTCTAGCTGCCGTATTCTGGATTAATTACAGTTTCCAAGTCACCTTCAAAGGTAGCTCCACGTAGAGCGCATTGCAGTAGATTCTTGTTCCTTTTAAATCAGCCTTCTAGAAATCTGCCCTTTCTTTTCCCTCATTGGCTCTTTTTGGGGTGGAGGCTGGGGGAGCTCCTAATATAGTCAAACCTCGGATCCCAAATTCCTCCGTTATTGTACATTTCGGCTCCCAAGCACCGAAAACTCGGAAGTAACTGCTCTGGTTTTCAAACTATTTTTGGAAATTGCTTCTAGGGAGTTTTTCCCTTTTATCTGCATTGACTTTGCTGACCGCCCTTTGATCCTCGGTTGTTGAGCGCTTCGGAAGGTGAATGGTCTTCTGGAACAGATTACGTTTGACAATCAAGGTTTGACTAAATCAAACTGTAAATCGTGACTGTATACCATCACAGCAACCAAACTCTAAAAATGGGTTCCAAATCTTAGCTGCGTAAAAGGGCAGCTGTGAAAACTCACAAGCAGTCCAAGTTATTTGCCTTCAGAGGCTTGTAAAAAAACAGGACTTAAAAACAGAGAAAAAGATTAACCTTTCAGCTCAAAAGTAGCTATGTTGGTGACAGCTTCGTGGGAGAGGTGGCACTGCCAGGTGGTGGGGTAACTCTGGGTAAGCTATTGGTGCCATTCCCCCCCCCCCAAAAGCAGCCCAGGACTAGCCACTGGTGTCACCTTTCCTTACAACTTTTGTATAGCCTTTTCTGTCACAGGTGACCTTGAGACGGCTTACAAATGATGATATCAATGCAAACCTTGAAACACAATGGGCTTTATCCAACACTGTCTCTTCCCCCTCCTCTTCCCTGTGTGTGCGCGCACACACACACACAAACACACACACACACACACACAGCATGCTCTCAAAAACTGGGGGTTGGGGCCCCTCTGGAGCAGAATTGGGGAGAGGAGACAAAGAGGAAATCTGCTGCATGAGTGGAACCCAGTGAAAACGTAAACTACAAAACGATGCTAATTTTGCATACCGCTAAATTGCCAAAGATGGCAATCAGTTCCGACTATACGGAAGGCTGAAACGGCTCTTGGGAAACCGAGGCTGAGAACGAATGACTCAGCCAAAGCTTGCCAGGTGTTCCAGTTTACGGGAAGGCTCCTCACCTAGGTCTAGACCAGTGTTTCCCAACCTTGGGTCTCCAGCTGTTTTTGGACTACAACTCCCATCACCCCTAAGTAGGAAGACTAGTGGCCATGGATGATGGGAATTGTAGTCTGGAAAAAGCTGGAGACCAGATGTTGGGAAACACTGGTCTGGACCTTATGCTCTGCTCCCCGCCACCAGACCTCTCTGAGTGCCGAGGTTTCCCTCACCGTGGCACCGCTTCTTGTGTCCTCTCGCAGCGTGCCCCACACCAAGTCTCTGGAAGGCCGCATCAAAGAAGAGCTGATTGCTCAAGGCCTGCTGGAGTCGGAGGACCGGCCTGCTGAGGACTCGGAGGACGAGGTGCTGGCCGAGCTGCGGAAGAGGCAGGCTGAACTCAAAGCCCTGAGCGCGCACAACCGAGCCAAGAAAGTCGAGCTGCTCAGGTGGGAAGAGGAGGATAATGATTTCTTGCCCATCCTTCACCCCTAGCCCCCAGGGTGGGTGGCAACGTTGTAAGAATGCAAGGTTGAAACCGGTTAGAATAATTTACCGTTTTAAAAAAACCAGATGTGGGTGGAGAATCTAATGGCCTCATCCCTTTGCCTCCTTGGCCATGGAGATGTGTTTTGCTTCATTTTTATTGCCCTCCTCCTCCTGGGGGGTTGGTGTTCTGGACCAGAGCTGGATAGAGATGGAAGCGCAGACTTAGGGTTTCCATGGTGTGGTTGAAACCTCCCCATGTTTTATCCAGTTTGAGGCCCCTTTACATTAAGGACACCTTTCCCCATAGGAGCTTGTCCGGACCCTCAGATCATCATCAGAGACCGTTCTCTACATGCCACCTTCCAGGGAGACCTGGAGGGTGTCAGAAAGAGGCCTTTCCTGCCTTAGCCTCCTGTCTGTGGGATGATCTCCTCAGGAAGGCCTCCCTGGTGGCAACTTGTATTGTTATTATTATTATTATTATTATTTATTAAATTTACCCTCATTTCAACCCCAGGCGAACATGGTTTTGTTTTCCTGGGCATGTGAATGGCAGCAGTGACCAGATTACAGTGATACGTCTGGTTGCGAACGGGATCCGTTCTGGAGCCCCGTTCGCAATGTGAGCAGAACGCGACCCGCATCTGCACGGGTCACGATTCACCACTTCTGCGCATGCGTGTGACGTCATTTTGAACGTCTGCGCATGCGTGAGCGGCGAAACCTGGAAGTAACCCTTTCCGGTATTTCCGGGTCGCCACGGGACGCAACCTGAAAATGCTTAATCTGAAGCAAACGTAACATGAGGTATGACTGTATTTAAATACTGCTGTGTGTCAAATATCAATAAGTTTTTTCTTTAATTACCATGTTATATTCCTGTTGCAAATCTGCTTCCCGTTGCTGAAAAGCAACCAGCAGATCCCACAAACCCCCTAACCCCTTGCAACCTTTTGCAGGCTGGCCAAGGAGGAGCTGCACAGACAGGAGCTGCGCCACCGTGTGCGCATGGCTGACAACGAGGTGATGGACGCCTTCCGCAAGATCATGGCCGCCCGCCAGAAGAAGCGGACCCCGACAAAGAAGGAGAAAGACCAGGCCTGGAAGAGCCTCAAGGAGCGCGAGAGCATCCTGAAACTGCTTGATGGCTAAGCCCTCGCATCCCGGGGGAGTGTTAACCGGGAGCCCCTGGGCCCAAGCGCCTCCATTTTGAACCGCGGTGTAGGCCCCAGCTTTAAGGGAGGCGACAAATATGGACTGCAGCAGCTCCCTCCATTCAGCTTACCAGCATCCTGTTGCAGCCAGGGACCTGGGCAGGCTGGACTTGGCCTGCGTGCCACCCTTCCTTCCTGCGTGTGGCTAGGAGCACTCGCTGCATGTGAGCTGGGGCAGGGGGAGCCTCGATTGCTGCTAAAGTTGGCAGTTCCTCCTCGGACATCGGCAGGGCTGGCTTGCGGCATTGGAGACGGGGAACGGGACAGAACCCACGAGTCGGGTCTGAGCATTGCACAGACGCTTCCGGGACTCTTGTCTGCAGCGTTTAAACTTGTGGAGGCGGATGGCTTCGGATTCTGTTTCATATTTTCTGCCCCACTTTCGCCACGCTGCATACGAACCTTCGGAGGCTGCAGAGACGGCGAAACCTCGTAGGCAGCGGCCAGAATTCCCCAAGCGCCTGAGTGGCATTCAGCTGGGAACAATTTGCCACAACACTCCAGTGCCCTAATCTGGGACAGACCCAAGTTAAAGTGGCCAGTGAAGCTCAGAAACTGGAATACCTGACCCCTAGGCGGTGTAAATAGGTGCCTGAAGTGCGTGGCGTTGTGCAGTAGAGGGAGCTGCTTGACTCCCGTAGGGTCTCAGCCAGACTGTTCCCCGTTGGCCTGTGACAAATAGTGAAGGTCCCTGCGCTGTGGCGGATTGTGGGTGTTTGTGAGCCTGAGAGGCAGCCCTGACGGCTTTCCTCTGCTCTCTGTCCTGCTCAGCCGCTTCCTCTGGTGGTGTGATGCCTTCTCCCCCTGCTTCCCCTTTCTCTGAATGTCTAAAGTACCTACCGAGGGGTTGGCCTTGGTGTGGGAATCGAGTAAAGGGGTCCCCTGGGTTCTACGATGCAAGGGCTGATTGGAAGAGGTCCTAGGGCAGTACGTTCCCTGCGGGGCAGAGCGAGGCTGGTGAGATTTGGCATTTAGGCAGAAAGGAGGGTCTGGAGTGGCCTTGGCTGGGCCTGCACAAGAAAATCACTAATGGGAATAGCAGCTAGAACCCACTGTGGAAAGCCGCAGGGTATAGAGAGCCATCTTCCATTCTCTCCGGACCTGTGTGTTGGCTCCCCTGGCAACATCCTGGGGAAAGGCCCAGAACCTAAGAAAGCGAGTAGGGAAGAAGTAAAACATCAGGTTCTCTTTCCCCATATCCTGTAGGAAAGAGAAACAAGCAGGAGCTGCCTTAAGGGCAGACTTCTCAGATCCACGGGGAGGGGGAAAGGGAGGGGGCAGAGCAGAGATCACCTGGCTGAGCCCATGTAGAGGATTCTCAACCCTGCCAACTGCATAATATCTAGCCAGGCTTCGGAGGGCATACAGATCAGGCAAGGCCAGCACTGCCTTTTCTTCCGCTGTTGCCTGCTAAGAGCCTAAGTTTCACCTTCTTCTAGCTCCCTTTATATGGCATTGGGGTGTCAGGTGATTGACAGGCCCCACTGGCCTGGAGGGGAGGGGGCCAGGAAGCTGAGGACCCAGCGCCCTGCTCCCAGCTTTACTCAACTGGCTGTAAGTGTGTGTTTACCCTTGCTGTAGTCATGCCATATTGCAGCGCTGCGCAAGGGAGCCTCAAACTCCGGCTGGCATCATAGCACAATTCCAACACAGCAGTAGGAGGAGATTGAAGCAAGGCTTTGGGCTTCCTCTTGGACACACCTCACCAGCTGCATCTGAAGACTTCTTCCACCTCCGCTGACTTTACCTCCTGAAAGTTTGATGGGCAGCTGACAGCTGTCTTAATTAAGCATACAATGCCTGTATTTAAAAACACACTTGGGGCCTGTTTTCTCCCCCCACCCCACCCCACCCCACTCCTTTCACGTACCAGCAACTTTCAAACACTTCCTGCTGTGCCTGCCTAAAGGAGGTTTCTTGCCTCATCGGTCCCTGACGTGAGGCGACTCTGGGAACAGATGGTATTGGGGGCTGGAAAGGGCAGTGGCGGAGAAGCCCGGAGGAAGGTCTGGCATTTGGGAAAGGATCGAATGAGTTCTTCACACGCTGCGGTCTCTTCCAGTCTGTGTCAACATGGTGCCTCACTAGAAATTCTTCCAGAGTGTCAATAAACCCATGACTACGAGAGCAGCTGGTGTGTTTGGGTGTAAACTTTGTCAAGGATCGGAGGGTTTGGATAGGACCCAAGAGGATGTTACTGATAAATTTGAGTGCTGTAGGAGAAATTGACAGAAGCTGAAGGGGATCTAGAAAACCCCACCCTAAAATAGCACGGGAGACTTTGGAGCAGGCTAGCCAAGGCTCTGGATGTATTCTTGAAATACAAGCAGGTGAGCCCGGGTTCCTAGGACGGAAAGGTCAATACTACTGGGAAGGTACTGTGGTACCTCAGGTTAAGTACTTAATTCGTTCCGGAGGTCTGTACTTAACCTGAAACTGTTCTTAACCTGAAGCACCACTTTAGCTAATGGGGCCTCCTGCTGCTGCGCCGCCGGAGCACGATTTCTGTTCTCATCCTGAAGCAAAGTTCTTAACCTGAAGCACTATTTCTGAAGCAAAGTTCTTAACCTGAAGCACTATTTCTGGGTTAGCGGAGTCTGTAACCTGAAGTGTATGTAACCTGAAGCGTATGTAACCACTGTATAACTGAAGCTTGGTGGAGACAACTCCCTGATCAGATTAGATCAGCTGGAGGATATAACTAATTCAAAAAGTATTGATGTAGCAGAAAAGAGGGGGAGGTATGCTGGTTTTTTTAAGTGTACCACCTGCAAGGAAAGATGAGCAGGGTAGCCTGTAAAGAGGAACTGGTAAAAAAAAAATCGAGAGAAAGAACTAAAAGCCACATTGTGGCTTTCACAGCCCACTGAACCAAGGAAAGGATGGGGATGGTGAAACAAATTACAAGGAAACGTTTCAAGGAAGCAAGACTTTAATTGACTTCAACTGCTCCGATATCTGCTAGGCTTCAAGCTCTACTAATCAGGGAATCACCCAACAAATTCCTGCCAGACCTTGCTGACAAAAACCTCTTCCAGAAGGTGGAGGAATGAATTGGGGGGGGGGGTTTGACTTAATAGGGAAGAGTTAGTCAACGAGATGCGAGTGGCAGGAAATTTGGGGGGAAATTGGCCGCAAGTAATGATGGAACTTGTCATTTTGTTTAAAACCAAAGCTATGTGTACCTTGGATTTCGGGAAAGTGGTTTTTTTTGGGTTTTTTAGCAAGTTAAGGAAAATACTAAATAGGAGTTGAGTGCCAATGTGGTGTAGTGGTCAGAGTGTCAGACTAGGACCTGGGAGACAAGGGTTCAAATCCCCACTTGGCCATGGAGCTCACTGGGAAACCTTGGGCCTACTTCACAGGGTTGTAAGAACAGGGTTGTTCACCACCTTGAGCTCCTTAGAGGAAAAAGGCGAATATAAATGCAATCAATAAATTCCACAGCTAGATATACTGAGAGGGAAAGGAGTCAAATTTGGGCAGCATCTTCTGGAGGAGCAGTTACTAAAGGCACCATTCCCCTCAAACCATTCCAATGAGCGAGAATGGCGAGACATCTAAGAAAGCCAGGGTAGCCCCCGCAGCTTAATGAGGAGCTGGAAATAGAGAGCACATGTTTGAGAAGTGTAAGGAACGATAGGTAACCAAGTAACCAGGTGAAAAGCCTGGCCTGTAGGGCCAGTGTCAGGAAAGCTGAAAGCTCAGAACTAGCAGAGACTGGTAAACAATGGGAAGAGCAATGGAAAAGGGCTGTTTTCATGTGCATTTGGAGCGATGGTTCAATTCCTGCTGCTCAGTATGGATGGTGAAATGTGAACTGTTTTCCCTGTCATCTCCCTTAAGGGAACCTCTGTCTAATCTTAAAGAGAAGATGTAATAATTTATGCCAGAGGGGGAAAAAACAGTGGCAGGTAACCCTGTTCTCTTTTCATTGGAAGTCCTGCATTTTTATAAAATTGTTAATAAAATTGTTACAGAGTTTAGATAAATTAGATAAGATTTTTATAGCACCTTTTTGTTTTGTTTTGTTAAAAGTTTGTGTTAGAATTTTGTGCGGCCTATGTATGTGACGGTCTTCTTGTCCCCGATCTGACAGAGCAGGTTTCAAGTCTCCTCTGAACTAAGGTGTGGGTGGGTGTTTATCCTAAGGTGTTTGGGAGGGTTGTACACATTGTACATGCAGAGTCCCTCTGTGCCTTTGATATCCTGGCAAATGTTTAAAATTCCTCCAGTATACTAGTCCTTTCGGGGTAGCTTGCTTCGAGAACGTCCTCTGAGACAAGGTTGGAAGAGCTGGGTATATTTAGCATACAGGAGACTGGCGGACACTACAGCATTCTTCAAATACAGTGATACCTCTGGTTAAGAACTTAATTCATTCTAGAGGTCTGTTCTTTACCTGAAACTGTTCTTAACCTGAGGTACCACTTTAGCTAATGGGGCCTCCTGCGCCACCGCCTCACAATTTCTGTTCTCATCCTGAAGCAAAGTTCTTAACCCAAGGTAATATTTCTGGGTTGGCGGAGTCTGTAACCTGAAGTGTATGTAATATTTCTGGGTTGGCGGAGTCTGTAACCTGAAGTGTATGTAACCCGAGGTACCACTGTATTTGAAGTGCTGTCGCATAGATAAGGTCAAAGACTTGTTCTCTGATGTCTTAATGGGCAAAACTGGATCTCGGTGTGATGAAGGTACAGAGGTGTTTTGGTGGAAAACAGAGAAAAACATCTGGAATAGCAATTTGATCACACAGCTTTCCTTAGATGCTGGGATCTCGACCTGCACTTCGTCAGGTTTCCTGCTATGCATGTTTTTACTCAGAAGTCCACCCCACTCGGGTCAGCATGCAGAGGATTGGGAGCCTCAAGCAAGTGCAGAAAAGCTCTCTATAAAAGAGTAAAAATCAATTATGTGTTTGTTTCGAACATATTCTGAGGATCTCATCTGCGTTGCAATAGGAAAGGATGTTCCGATGCTAATTTCTTCTTGCGTGCATTGTAGCATAAATGAAGCTGTTTAAATCAAATGTGCTTCCTTATCTCATATACTTTTATTTATCGTGGAGGGAGAATAAGAGTAGACAATTAACAGAGCGCTCCACTCCACCCCGTCCCGCCTTCCATAGTACCCTAATGTCGACCTTAACAGGCTGCAGCTCATGGCGTTACAAACCGTAGCGGATAAAAACTAAATGACTCCTGGAGAAAGGGACCCCCCTAACTTTTTAAACCCCCCCGCGATAAAATTCCTCTCCGAGGCCCTGCCAGTTCCATCCCTAAATCAGGTAGCCCAGAGCGCCGCGGTGTGTGAGCGTGCGCGCTCTTGCGCTGCGTATTTATGAATGGAGCGGCGGCGCTGCCTTCTCCTCCATCCAGCCCCGTTTCACTTCGGTTTAATCCCGTCGCCAGGCAGCTCCCGCCTCCCGAGCCTCGGATTGGCTTCGTGCGGGCTCCAGCTCCGCCCTCTCGCGGTGACATCGCCGCTGGCTGGAGGGCGAGCGCGCACAGAGCAGGGGAGGAGAAGGCGGAGAGGGGCGCGACGACGGACGCCTTTCCCCCATCTCGGCTGGCGGCGTCGGCGGCGTCGGGGCGCGGAGGACCCGAGGGAGCCGCTGCCGCGCACTCAGCTCGCGAAAGCGGGACAGCCCCGGCGGAACCGCCACCGCAGACCCCTCCATGTAAGTAAGGAGGGCGTCTCGGGACTGCGCCGGCCGGGGACAGATTGGAGACGGATGAATGGGCGGGTGGCGGCGTTGTCTGTCTCCCTGGCTGCAGCCGTGCGCCTTTCTCTGCCTGCTGCGCCCGCGCGCCTCTACCGCTGCTGAGCATGCATGCTCGCCCGGGTGCGGGTAGGGAGGTCGGCGTGGATCTCGACCTGCACCCCGTCAGATCTGCGCTGTGTGAGCCTTGGCTGCCTGCATTTGCCCGTGCGATTTACTTCTTCTCCTTTTCCTTCCTCCGACGGGGAGCTGGCGTTGCGCGTGTGCCTTGCCTACCGCTCACTCACTCCGCAGCACATCATCTCGGCACTTGGCCGTTTCTCTGCACCTGCCTGAGGCTCCCAGTCTTCGGCATGCTGGCCCGAGGGGGAGGAGTGTAAACATGCATAGCAGGATCAGCGTTGTGCAATCCTTCCCCTCTCTCTCTCTCTCCAAAAGGGATCTGCATAATCGCCTGTGCGAATGTGTGTCCGGTGCGTGGAGAGGGTGTATGAATGGCTCGAACCTGTATGAATAGGTGCACAGGTGTGCCTGAGTCGCCGCGGCCATTGTCTGCGCAACTGCCTGCGTGTGATTGTATCTGACCCATGCACATACTTGCGCACTGTGCACGCCTTGGAGCAGGATGCCATGTCTGGAACCGCTGCGTAAAAAGTGGCACATGCCTTTCTTTGCCTCTCTGCAGCTGGCGAGGAAAGACACGTTGCCAAATATGCCTGCCCCTGCCCCGGCTCTCCGTCTGCACAATCTTAAAAAAAGATAAAAGATAAACGATGCATGTCTGAGTGAAGAAATGGGCATAGATCTTGCTCTTCCCTGTGCATTGATGTGCGCTTATCTCCAAGCAAATGTACATGTGTCAAGCCATGATGATGCTAAGCGTGTGGTTATCACTGTCACCTGCCTGCATCTGTCTGTGATGTTATGCAATTGTTTTGTAGGCATGAACCTGTCTCTATCGGTAGGTCTATTGTAGTTCTTCCATGTGAAGGTACAAGTGCATATGTGAAACTACCCGTGTGGCTGTCTCTTTGCCTACTTGTTGAACATATTTGTTTCTGTTGGTGCCTGTTTCCATGTAGCGGTTGTCCTCATATGGTTGAATTTAGGATCTTTCCAAATGATTCTTTAACGCTCTACCTTTGCAAAGCTCTAACCCATGCATATGGACATACATATATCCTTTTAATACCTGTTGTGGAACGGTGTTGTGGAACAAGTGGGGGTGACACTTGTAAAAGGGAGAGCTGAGAAAGTGGAAATTTTTTAAATGAATATATAAAAAGGACACATGCTACCAATAATAAGGGAGGGGAGCCCATTTAGTCTCCTTGGGCAAGCCAGCCTTTTCTATCCAAGTATTGCTTCTTTTTTTACTCATTTCCTCAAAATTCAAATCACACTACTTTGGGTGTTTGGTGAAAACAGGATTCTTCCACTTTGTAGCATTATTATGGATAATCTGTTGTAATTGCACACTCCTCATGGGCACTGATTGGACTGTGCTGATGTCGTGTTTTCTCCTTATACACACACACACTCCCCCACCATATACCATTTAAAAAACTCCTCTCACCTTCCTTTTCTGGGGGGAAATAATAATTGCGTACCTGAGTTTTTTTTAATACCAGCACAGATGATTCATCCAGCGTGATTAAAAAATAATAAGAATCAGGCAGATTTCCAGTTGCTCCATTCCATTCGGTGCTTCCATTCATGGGCAGCCTGTTCGCCACTGCAGCAACCTCCCTTTCTGCTTCCTCCAGATACAGGCAAACAGCAGGATGACACTTTTGCATTGTACCTCCCTGCAGTCACCCCTATCCACCACACTCCTACCCCTAAAGGGGAACATGCCGTCAGCAATTTCTGCTGCAAACAATTAGCACGAATGCTGCAATTGGTGGGCAAATGGGGCACGTGAGGGGTGTGTGTGTGTGTGTGTTGGTCTAGAATATTGCATTATCACTGGCTCTGTGTGTATCTGTGTAGATGACCCCTATGCCTGGTTCTGTAGAGGGGTGTGTGCCTATCTGTTTACATCCCTGCGATGATGGCATTTGCCTTGGGTAGCACTGAGTCTCTTCCTGCCTGCCTCTTCTGTGTACTCAGTGCTCCATTTACCAGATACAAAGGTTTCGATGGAGAGTTTATTGACGTCTCTGGCCTTCCCCTGTGGCTTGGTCTGAAAATACAGGGGGATCTGATGGGAAGCCCAAGACGTTGTTGAATTACAACTCCGTTTTCACCCCGTTGTCCATGTTTACTGTGGCTCATGGAAGTGCGACATCATCTGGTGGGCCACAGGTTTCCCTGGGATGGGGATGCAGTAGAGTAGCTACAAGGGAAGCTGAGTCTGTAGTTCCATATTAAAGTCCTTGCGTTCTTCAATCCCCTGCAACTCCAGTTTCTTTCTTTTTTTAAAATGTCAGGCAGTAGGGTTCTGCCCAGTGGCGTAGCGTGGGAAGTGCAGGGGGGGGGGCTGGCCGCACCGGCCGCAACATCTGGGGGTTAGGGTTAGGGGGCACAAATCCATGGGTTAGGGGGCGCAAATTACTTGCCTTCCCCCGGGTGCTGACAACCCACGCTCCGCCACTGGTTCCGCCTGAGACCTTACAGAGCGGCTGCCATTCAGAGAAGTCAGGTCCTTGTCTCTTAACCTTGTAGCAGCTTGTATGGTATGAATTTCCAGGCAGGCAGCAGCCGTGTTAGTCTGTTGGAGCAAAGCCAAACACAGAGTCCTGTGACACCTTCAAGACTGGCACCTTTTCCATCAGATGTCGCTGCCCACCTGCCAGTTCTTCACATGCAAAGCTGTATTTAGTTGCCTGCAGTGCTGTTTTGCTAGGAAAAGAGGTGCCGGAACTCACCACAAACTCCTCTCTTGTTCTCTTATAGTGACAACCTCTCACCACCTGAGATGTGCCAGAATTGAGTTCCGGTGAGTTCTGGCTGGGGGGGAAAGAAGCCCTGGTTGTCTGGCTTGCTTTGTCTTTCTTACTTTACCTAATGTAAAGCCTGATGAAGCGGACTTTACTCCATGGTCGTTTATACCATAATAAAGCTTGTTAGTCTTTAAAGTGCTACAATACTCTTGCTTAAAGGTAGCGGTTGGTCAACTGGCAGCCTGAGATCCCAGTTTGTCCCCTCCGGCCCCCTGCAGCAAGATCTCTGACCCAGTGGTGTCTCTTTGCATTCCCTGGGCATGTGTACTGTTTTCTCCTTAACCTCTTCCTCCCCAGAGTGATCAACAGCAAAATTGAAAAGCGCTCCCTCCCTCCCTCCCTCCCCCTCTCTCTCTCTCTCTCTCTCTCTCTCTCTCACACACACACACACATACGCACACATGCACCCACACACACACAGAGGTTTGATCCAGAGAGTTGCAGGGTTATCCCCTTCTTATGCACCTCAACTGCTCTCTGTTATGTGAAAGCCAAGAAGCGTGCAAAACAGTTGTACGGTGGTACCTTGGGTTAAGTACTTAATTCGTTCCGGAGGTCCGTTCTTAACCTGAAACTGTTCTTAACCTGAAGCACCACTTTAGCTAATGGGGCCTCCTGCTGCCGCCGCACGATTTCTGTTCTTATCCTTATTATTCAGGTTAAGAAGCACTATTTCTGGGTTAGCGGAGTCTGTAACCTGAAGCATGTGTAACCTGAAGCGAATGTAACCTGAGGTACCACTGTAATTAACTATCGCGCAGAAGGGGAGAACTCTCTTGCCTTTGCCGGTGCCTTGGCATGGCAGGAACCAGGTGATTTAACACATTACATATCCTTCACCCTACGAGAGCATCCTGGATTTGCCTGCATCCTATGCAGGCTGCCTTCAAGCTGTTTCTGTTTTGCAGGAGGGATTCGAACTCATACCCAAAACTTAGGTTTGTGCAGTTAAAGCAAAGTAAACCACTGTTTCACCCTAGTACAACAAATCCATTTCCCCCAGACTTTTTGCACATGGACACAAGCACACGTTGGGAGAGACTGAGACATTTCCGCTGTGCAATGGGAGTGGAACCAGTATGTTGGTCCTTCAGCACTTGCTCAAGTCAACATGGGACTAATAATAATAATAATAATAATAATATTCTGACCACGGATGTAGGCTTCAACTCCAGGCAGTTTTGTGAAGAGGAATCTGCAATTATACAACACTGACTCATGAACACCAGACCCGGCCCTTCCATGTTAAGCTCTGTGGGTGCTGCGCTTGGCTTGCGTTTCAGAGTTGCATTTTGGCACTTAGCTATCTCGGCTGGATGATTCCGCACTTAGGTTGCCTGGGGCATAGTGCTGCTGTTTCTCCTGGTAGGAGGAAGTGTCATTCGATGGCATCATGTGTCAATTCATCTAAATGCAGGCTGATGTAAAATGGGCTGTTAATGTTGCCGTTTTTAACGCCCCCTGACGCAAATATTTCTTCCCAGGTGGGAGAAGCCTGGCTATATGATGAAGAAAGAGATGAGGAACGACTCACTAAAATCACCCCTGACTATTGACCATGCTAGCTAGACCTGGTTGGGAGTTGTAGTCCAACAAGAACGTGTGGAAAAAAGTTCTGTATCCCTGTTATTAGAGGGCAGAGTGTCCCTCTGCAGTTTGGACAGCATTGGTGTGGGTCTGGATCTGGCTCTGGCTGGGAAGCAGTTAGAATTGCTGGATCAGACCAATGTCCCATGTAGCTCAGCATTCTGTTGTCACAGTAGACAACTAGGTGCCCTTGTGAAGCCCCCGTGCAGGACAGGCGTGCAACAACATTCTCCCCACTTGTGAACCCCATATTTGTTGTTCAGAGGCATTTTGCCTCCAACATAGCAGGTGGCTCTGTGGTTTAACCCACAGAGGGCTTGCCGATCAGAAGGTCGGCGGTTCAAATCCCCGTGACGGGGTGAGCTCCCGTTGCTCGGTCCCTGCTCCTGCCCACCTAGCAGTTCGAAAGCACGTCAAAGTGTAAGTAGATAAATAGCTACCACTCTGGCGGGAAGGTAAACGGCGTTCCCGTGCACTGCTCTGGTTCACCAGAAGCGCCTTAGTCATGCTGGCCACATGACGTGGAAAAACTGTCTGCGGACAAACATCGGCTCCCTCGGCCAGTAAAGCGAGATGAGTGCACAACACCAGAGTCGTCCGCGACTGGACCTATCTCTGAGTGGTGCGAGATTCCCGGGGTTCCGGGCCAGCTTACTCAAGGTCCGTGTTTCTTTTTGGGAACGGGGCACAGCGGCGTCTACAGTGTCTTTATGATATGATGCAACCTGATCCTACAACGCAGGGCCTCCCAGCATCGACGCTCCAAGAGAGTCTTGCTTCTCCCCTAGTGGTGGCCTTGGATTCAAAAAGACACCAGCTGTGGTTCTCGGCAGCTTGCTGACTTTTACAGAGTGCAACCTTTCCCCCCTAAGGCACCTCACAGTCAGTTCTGAAACTTTACTTTGAACTCTGCTTTGGCTTTCCGAATGGCTCGTTACCTTTCCTTTGTTCTTCTTAATGGCTCGTCTCCCAGGCAATTTCCTGCCACGGGAAGCTGTCCTGGCTCATATTGTAATACTTGCTAAATCCAGTGTCTGGCATCCAGTTTTAACACTCCAAGCATTGATTAAATTCTAACATTTACTGAATCCAGGAATTTAGGGTGTCCAGCACTCAAAAACTCCTAACAATATATTTTGGAAAGTTGTTTCTCTGTGCATTTGCACACCTCTTAAGATATTGTGGCTACATTTGAACGTATTTATTGTACACATCGGTTTCATGTAGATACCTATTTGAACCTTTGGAGGGCTTATATTAACCTATATGTTTAACTAAGGATGGCCGCACTTACGGTTATTGCATGCTTAATGTGAGCTGATGGTTTTTTGTTGTTCATATATTATTTATTTTTCTTTCTCGCATTTATTTATTTATTTCTTCTGCTTCTCTCTCTCTCTCTGCCCCCCCCCCCCCAGTTTGTTAAATTTTCAAATAACAAAGGGTATCTTAATCAAATTTTCCACGGTGGTTCCTGGGATCAAGGAGCAGTTTTTTGGTCTGGAATTGGATACAGTTGGATACCATTTTGTCCCAAGATGGCAGACTGAACTTTTCAAAAACTGCACTGCTTTTAACAATTGATTTCAAAACTTCACTGGTTTTGTTGTTTGTTTGTTAGCATTCCTTAGCACTTCCATCAACGAACATAATGGATGCAGCTCCATCAATGAACAGCTGACCTGATTGTAGGTAGTGTGGAAAGGCAGTGACTCCAATCCTTGAAGTTTGCAGGCAGTTATATCAGTTTTGCCAACTACCAGGAGCATGTGGGCACATTTAAAACTAGTGCGCCAGCTCCGCCTGTTCCTGGAGATGTCTGCTCTGGCCAGGGTGACAGTTACACCCTCTTTGGATTTATGACACAAGAGAGGGCCTTCTTGGCAACTGCTTTCCGATTGTGCAATGCCCTTCTGTGACAGGATACCCTGGGCCCTCTCTCTCTCTGCTTTCCTTTTGCTGGCAGGAAAATACTCTCCCCGCCCCCTTGTTCTGACAGTCCTTTTGGCCACTAATTGTCTGTGGTGGAAGTGTCTTCAGTGTTATACTTTTATTTTTATTAAGTTATAAGTGTTCTCAGTGCTTTTAAATAGAGTTACTTATTCAATTGCTTCCTAGTATTCATATTTCTTTTATATGTTCTTAGTTATATCTGTTTTCATTTATTTCGTGAGCTGTCTCGGGTCCTCTTGCCTCTTAACACCTGTGTTGTCCACCTGGAGCCAGACAACATATTAAAGAAAGACTCATGGTACAGACCCCCTGAAGTGGTACAGTGGAACCTTGGTTGTCGAATGTATTCCATTCCGGAAGACCGTTCGACTTCTGAAACGTTCGACAATGGGTGGTCGGAAAATTCAGTTGAGAAAATTGAGAAACGTGCCTCGGAAGCCGTTCGACTTCTGAGGTGCGTTTGAAAACAGAAGCAATTACAGTGGTACCTCGGGTTACAGATGCTTCAGGTTACAGACTCCACTAACCCAGAAATAGTACAGTGGTACCTCAGGTTAAGTATTTAATTCGTTCCGGAGGTCCGTACTTAACCTGAAACTGTTCTTAACCTGAAGCACCACTTTAGCTAATGGGCCTCCTGCTGCTTCTGTGCCGCTGGAGCACAATTTCTGTTCTCATCCTGAAGCAAAGTTCTTAACCTGAAGCACTATTTCTGGGTTAGCGGAGTCTGTAACCTGAAGCGTATGTAACCCGAGGTACCACTGTACCTTGGGTTAAGAACTTTGCTTCAGGATGACAACAGAAATCGCACGGCGGCAGCACAGCGGCAGGCCCCGTTAGCTAAAGTGGTGTCTCAGGTTAAAACAGTTTCAGGTTAAGAACGGACCTCCGGAACAAATTAAGTTCTTAACCCGAGGTACCACTGTACTTTCAGGTTTTTGGCGTTCGAAAACTGAAATGTTTGGCTTCTGAGACACTTGAAAACCGAGGTTCCACTGTACCAGTTCAGAATTGCATGTTTTGAATGCTTCCCTGTGCTTTTAACAAACCTTTCTGCCCCCCTCATGGAAAGATAACATAGCACAGCCTTCACCAATCTAGTGCCTTCCAGACAGATGTTTTGGACTACCACTCGCATCAACCCCAGCATTATATGACAAGAGTGGCCCAAGAACAGGCCTGCTGGTATCAGGCCAAGTGGCCCATCTATTCCAGTATCCTGTTTTCACAACCAGATGCCGCTGGGAAGCCAACAAGCAAGACCTGCACACAAGAGCCCCCTCCCCTCTTACTGTTTTCAGCAACTGATATTCAGAGACTCTGACAATTGGAGAAGGATAAAGTAGCATCACCTTCCCTCTTGATCCCTAACATGTCGACTTTCCCAGGGAGGGCGAGAAGATACGACCTAAACCGGGAAGAGAACAGAGGTACAAATCTTCTCTTAAAAAAATAGAGGACGAACATCCTAACCCCATTTGACTGGGTGAATGCTACAGAAATAAGATTTGACTTCCTCCCCCCGATGTGCTTCTGCTACAGTGAGCAGAGCTGTTTTCACTTCAGAAAACAGAGCCAAGAGGAACTTCAGGTGGCCTCACATGACTCAGGTGAATGTGGCCTTCCTTTGGAGGAAGGGAACAGCATTACGTAATTCTCTTCTCAAAATGTTTGCGAACGGTAGATCACATCCAGCGTTAAATCATACTTTGAGTAGGCGCTTGGGAATGAGTGGGTATGACTAATTTAGGTCCATTAATTTCAGTAGGTTTCCTCCGAGTACAACGTAGGCTGTATTATCCACTATATTTTTTAGAGCACATTCAAAGCACATTCTTTCCCCTCGGAGAATTATGGGTACTGTAGTTTGTTAAGGGCAGCTGGGAATTGTAACCCTGTGAGGGGTAAATGACAGTGCCCAGAATTCTCTGAGGTAAAGACTGTACCTTAAATGTGCTTTTAAGGTATTAGTGTGTACACAGCCTCAGTTGGCTGCAACCCAGTAGATTTTATTGTGTTTTGACTGATAACCTAGAGCTCCTCCAGGCAACATGTTTGCTGAGCATTAATCCTGATTTGCTTGTGCGAAGCAGACGTTAGAAAATGCCCAGTCTTTATTGATCTGATTTGTTTGCAGGGAGCCATTTTCACCTTGAATTGCTTGTTCAGCTTCCCTTTAATGTCTTTCCCATCACTTTCCTAACAGCAAAAAAGGCCAATCTTTAACAAGTGAGCTTATTGCGCCAGAGTCGTGGAACGTTTTAGTCCGTTTCAAGTGCGCAAACCCAAGTGTCTGCTATGCAATGGAAATGCCTCCTTGAAAAGACTGATATTCTGGAGGCAGCCCTTGTCTTCGGCATCAGGCATAAGGAGCAGAAGTAAACCAGAGGCCTTGTCCACACTTTCTCCTCTGCTCCCACCGCTTTCCCTCATAGAAAGCTGCTCTTTAGCACTCATTCAGAGCAAACGGCAATTCGGGTTTTCTCCGGATTGATGTTTTCTCCAATTTAGCACTAAATGATGGGTTTTCTGTGGGAAAGGAACAGACGGAAGCGGAAAACCACTCAGGGCACAGGGCAAATGGGAATGTGGATGAGCCCAGAACAAATCCAGAGGAGGGCAACCAAAATGGTCAAAGGCCTGGAAACGATGCCTTATGAGGAACGGCTAAGGGAGCTGGGCATGTTTAGCCTGGAGAAGAGGAGGTTAAGGGGTGATATGATAGCCATGTTCAAATATATAAAAGGATGTCACATAGAGGAGGGAGACAGGTTGTTTTCTGCTGCTCCAGAGAAGCGGACACGGAGCAATGGTTCCAAACTACAAGAAAGAAGATTCCACCTAAGCATTAGGAAGAACTTCCTGACAGTAAGAGCTATTCGACAGTGGAATTTGCTGCCAAGGAGTGTGGTGGAGTCTCCTTCTTTGGAGGTCTTTAAGCAGAGGCTTGACAACCATATGTCAGGAGTGCTCTGATGGTGTTTCCTGCTTGGCAGGGGTTGGACTCGATGGCCCTTGTGGTCTCTTCCAACTCTATGATTCTATGAAATCTTTCAAGGCAAATGGACACCCTCCTGCTTAACCTTTCTGGAAATCCCCAAATGCTGCTCACTTTAAAGTTCATTTGAACACGGTAACTCACGTCGCAGCACGAAGGCTAGGCCGTAAGTCAGCCTTTGCCAACTTAGATGTTGGCTGAGGAGAAGTTGCACTCCAAATTGTATCTAGAGGGCATCAAGTTGGAGAAGGCTGCTTTGAGGGTGTGTGTGTTTGTGTGTTGCGCATGAGTGTGCAAAAGTAGGGGCAAGCCTGGCTCCTTGGGAGATGGAGGTTGAGGCAGAGGAAGGAGCTGTGTTTTCGGTGCTGCAGGAGCTACAGCTGTTGTCATGGCGACAGCTGCAATGTTACCAAACAGGCTTAAAAGCCTGAGCAATATGCTGAAGGGCACAAAAGTGAAGAGGAACTGGGAAGAGGGAGGGCGAGATGAGCTGAAGCGAAAGAAACCCTTGTGTCTGGCCACTGCACCCCACCCCACCCCACTGCCCCCTCCTTGAAAGACTTTGCCAGGGGGAGCGAATATGGTGCCTCTCTCAAGGTGTTGCTGGATTATCAACTCCCATCAGCCCTAGACCCAGAAAGGCCCATGGTCAGTGATGATGAGAACTGGAGTCCAGAGACATCTAGAGGGAGGGTACTACGTTGCAGACCCTTGGGCTAAGCCTTGGGGGGATGACTCTATAATCTGAATTCTGAGGTCCCTCTGTAAACCAGCTAATTTTAAAATGAGCTGCTTCACCAAAGATGATATAGCAGCCTTCCTGGACATTGGTGACCTCCAGATGTTTTAGACTGTATCAGTCCTGAGCACCAGCAATGGTTTCTGGGGCTGACGGAAAGCGGTAGGCCGAAATATCTGGCTGGGGAAGGCTGTGGCACAACTTGGGTTCCGGATCCCAGCTTTGTTGTTGCTGAGCAGCTGAACAGTGTGAGAGCCTTCTGCCAGAGGGAGGCAGGTGAATTCTCTTCCTTCATATGCATGGGATGTGCAGAACCAAACTGAATATGTAACACTCCTGCAACACTCAGGTTGGCCCCTGTTTGCTCTCCTCCTAGGCAGTGCTTAGCTCCAGGAAGATTCAATAAACACATGAGACGTAACTGGCTGTGTTCTTAGATAAATAAGGTATACTATTCATGTATCAAATCATATATTTCAACGGAAGTAACTCATAAAGTTCAACAAACGAACAAAGCAGAAGACCCAGTGGATCAGATCATTCTCTAGTCAGTTCATGCATAAGGTCTATCCGTGTAATACAGTGGTACCTCGGGTTACATATGCTTCAGGTTACAGACTCCGCTAAACCAGAAATAGTACCTCGGGTTAAGAACTTTGCTTCAGGATGAGAACAGAAATCATGCTCCGGCGGCGTGGCGGCAGCAGGAGGCCCCATTAGCTAAAGTGGTGCTTCAGGTTAAGAGCAGTTTCAGGTTAAGAACAGACCTCCGGAATGAATTAAGTACTTAACCTGAGGTACCACTGTAGTGTCTATTCCACCTGTGTGTTCATAAGGTCCAAACAATACACATGAAAGGTTGTAGCAGTTCCACAGAATCCTTTCACAGAGTCTAAGACAAGGATTTCTGGAATATTGGCCTTGTTTCGCCGTCCCGGGCTTCATCAGTAGTTAAAGTTCATATGTGATATTACAGGACAGTGGATCTTATGGCATAGTAGTAGCTACTATAGTGGTACCTCTAGATATGAACAGGATCCGTTCCAGAGCCCCGTTCATATCTAGAAGTAAACGTAACTAGCGACGGCGTGTCTGTGCACGCACGTGTCCCTTTTCGCTGCTTCTGCGCATGCGTGTGACGTCATTTTGAGCGTCTGCGCATGCGCAAGTGGCGAAACCCGGAAGTAAAGCACTCCGTGCAACTCGAACGCGCTCAACTCAAAGCGTCTTCAACCCGAGGTATGACTGTACTAATTTGCGGTCCTGTTCTAATGCCAATATCCCTGTTCTTCCTCTCTAGGCCCTGAGTTTGCTCCACCTGCCTGCCCCTCTGCTCTGGGACAGCTGGGCATAGGGCAGCCCAGAGGTTCAGCCTGATAAGAGCCATGCCCTTGGAAGAGGAGGAGCCCAGTTGGAAGAAACGAGCGGAAGATATCCGGGAGATCTATGAATTCCGGGAGGTGCTGGGCACGTGAGTCGTTGTTCGTTGGTTTATTGCATTTACATCCCACCTTTTTCTCCAAAGAGCTTAAACTGGTGATCGTGGTTCTCCCCCCCCCCCCCATTTAATCACCACGACAACCCTGTGAGGTAGGTTAGGTTGATAAGCAGTGGCTGTCCCAAGGTCACCATCTTCAGCAATGAGTGGGGATTTGATTCTTGGTCTCCCAGGTCCTAGGCTGGCACCCTAACCACTACACCACACAGCCATGTGGTTCTTAGGGATATCTTGGTGAGGGCTGCTCCTCTAAGGCAGGGGATTTACAGTACTTTATTTTCATGAAAACCTCAAGGCCCACCAACTTGAGCCAAGTTCAAAATAGCAGCTTGTTTTCTTCATTTTCGTTTTCTTCATTTTCGGGAAAAGGGTGCCTTTGTTGTTCTTTCTGTTACTAAACAATTGGAAGGACCCTTGTACACCTTCTGCAAATCTCCTAGCAGTAGATGCTGCCAGCTGATGTTCTAAGAGCTTGTTTTCTATCATCAAGATTCCAAGGCTGTTAGCCTAAGCTAATTGACCTTGTCTACATGAAACAGGAATTAAAAAATGCTTCAGAGCCACACTGGTTGCCATGGTTTACTGTGGTGGGAGTGAGTTTACCCTCCCCTGGGGCCTCATGCTTCTCCTCTGAAACAGCTGCAAGAAGGGGCTTGGAATATTTTGTGTCTGCTTTTTAAATTTTATTAACCACATCTTGTGCTTAACCTTAACTATGGTTTGTTTGAAAGCAGCCAACTTCAAGCAATAGCTTACGAAGCTGTCTCGTTTCACCAAGCCATTGTTAAGATTAGCCACAGTTTAGGGTTCGAGCATAACAGTGACTGCGGTTAATTGAAATTAGAGGCCTCCATTAGTCTTCTCTTGGCTATGCTGGATGAGGAAGAGAGCACATGAAGAGAACAGGGAGTGTTAGGCTCGTTCTTGTCGAGATAAACCATGGCTTATAATGATATCTAAACACAACCACTTCCTTATATTTTGTGCTACACCCATCAGAGATAATATCCCTAGTATTGTTTATCTGATCAGTTTTTGAAAAATGTGTTAAGAGTCCATGAGGCTGCTGCTGCTTATTGATTTCTGCCTTGTGTTCCACTTGAACAGGGGAAGCTGGCTGATAGCTCATTTCCTGTTTGGTGACTTCCTGCCATGAGAACAGGATACCACACCAGCAGGGGCTCCTCTTCGGTTCTTAACTTTTCATGCCCAAGTAGGAGACTGTCTAAAATGTAGGAGCCAGGTGTAGGGTGAGATGCAGGGTCCAGGCTCCATTAGTGGCAAGCGTCTTCTCCCCTGCCCCACCCTAAACTGCTGGGCACACTCCACCTTGAATTTGTACCAAGGCTGGGCCAACAGGTGGCGAATGCGCTTTGGAAACCTGTGGCCTCAAATATTAGCACAGGGCTCCGTCAATATTGACAGGAGACCTGGGCTGCTGCTGAAGTATGTGGCCAGTCAATAGTACCCTATTCTTTTATTTTTTTGCAAGGAGTGGTTTTTACCTCAGGTAGCACATGCTCACAGGTACTACCTTAAGGTTTTCGAGGCTCAGGTCTGGCAAGTGGCAAGGGCTCTCTGTTATCTAGGTAGCTATTTTCAGCCTCTCCTTTCTCCTGCACCATTGGATGCAAAACAACTCAGCTATCTGTGTGGGTCTTCATGAGCAACAGAAGAAGAAATGAATGAACTTTTCTGTTGGGCAGGAAACAAAGCGAAAGCCTTTTGCTCTCCCCACCCTGTCCCCCACTTCCTTATATGTGTCCATATTTTCTTCCAACATGGCTGTGATATAAGGCAAGGATAGAAAGACTTCGTGCTTGAGAAATCTAATTGTGTGTGGGTGTGTTTTATTTATTTAAAAGCCTTTTTAAATTGCTTTACTTTATATATTACATTATCTATATCTATATATATGGATAGATAGATGGATAGATAGATGATAGATAGATAGATAGATATATGGCGTGTGCTGTGTATGCAGTTGTTGTTGTTGTTTAGTCGTTTAGTTGTGTCCGACTCTTCGTGACCCCATGGACCAGAGCACTCCAGGCACGCCTGTCTTCCACTGCCTCCTGCAGTTTGGTCAAACTCATGTTGATAGCTTTGAGAACACTGACCAACCACCTTGTCCTCTGTCGTCCCCTTCTCCTTGTGCCCTCCATCTTTCCCAACATCAGGGTCTTTTCCAGGGAGTCTTCTCTTCTCATGAGGTGGCCAAAGTATTGGAGCCTCAGCTTCACGATCTGTCCTTCCAGTGAGCACTCAGGGCTGATTTCCTTAAGAATGGAGAGGTTTGATCTTCTTGCAGTCCATGGGACTCTCAAGAGTCTCCTCCAGCACCATAATTCAAAAGCATCAATTCTTCGGAGATCAGCCTTCTTTATGGTCCAGCTCTCACTTTCATACATCACTTCTGGGAAAACCATAGCTTTAACTATATGGACCTTTGTTGGCAAGGTATGCAGTATGCAGTAGACACATGCAATTTGAATGGCTTTAAAAGAGTAGACAAATTCACTGAAGCCCAAGACTATCAACAGCTACTAGGCACAATCTTCTACAGTACTTCCACTGTCAGAGGCATTACACCTTTGAATACCAGTTGCTTAGGAATTGTGGGTGGCCAGATACCTTCATTTGCAGCTTGCAATCTTCCCATAGGCACCTGGTCGGCCACTATGAGGATGGTGTGCTAGATGGGCCATATTAGCCTGATCTGGTAGTCTATTTTATATTCTCAATATGACAGCAATATCCATTAAAACAGCAATGCAGCATAATCTCAACGAAAGAGTGCAAAAGAATAAAAACAAGTAAAACAGAGATTTGTGCACAAAAATCAGGTTCCAATCTTATGGGTCGGGGGAAACCCTGGGCAAAAAGGTAAGCCCTTTTATAAAATGTTCAAGGCAACTGGTGGTGGTGGTTCACGTAGGACAGAGGGAAGAACTTCAAGATCTACAAACCAGGGGCGGATGTAAGATGATGGCACAGGGCATCTTCGAATCAAGATTTAAGGTGCCACAGAGCACACGCTTGGTTCAGGAATTGGCTGTCAGGACCAGAACTGATATCCCTGCGTAGCTCAGTTGGTTAGAGCGTGGTGTTGATAACACCAAGGAACAGGTTTGGTCCCCGTATGGGACTGCTACGTATTCCAGCACTGCAGGCAGTTGGACTAGGTGAGACTCAGAGTCTCTTCCAGCTCTACAATTCTATTATTATTATTGTTGTTGTTGTTGTTGTTGTTATTGTTATTATTATTAATTAATTAATTATTTGTACCCCGCCCATCTGGCTGGCCTTCCCCAGCCACTCTGGGTGGCTTCCAAGATTAAAAATACATTAAAATGTCACACATTAAAAACTTCCCTGAACCTTCAGATCTCTTCTAAATGTCAGGTAGTTGTTTATCTCTTTGACATCTGATGGGAGGGCGTTCCCCAAGGCAGTCACCACTACCGAGAAGGTCCTCTGCCTGGTTCCCTGTAGCTTTGCTTCTTGCAGTGTGGGAACCACCAGAAGGCCCTCGGCGCTGGACCTCAGCGTCTGGGCACAACGATGGGGGTGGACACGCTCCTTCAGGTATACTGGGCCGAGGCCGTTTAAGGATTTAAAGGTCAGCACCAACACTTTGAATTGTGCTCGGAAATGTACTAGGAGCCAGTGTAGGTCTTTCAAGACCGGTGTTATGTGGTCTCAGCGGCTGCCCCCAGTCACCAGTCTAGCTGCCGCATTCTGGATTAGTTGTAGTTTCTGGGTCACCTTCAAAGGTAGCCCCACATAGAGCGCATTGCAGTAGTCCAAGCGAGAGATAACTAGAGCATGCACCACTCTGGCAAGACAGTCTGCAGGCAGATCTCAGCCCTTTCACCCTCTCTCTCTCCACAACTTCCCCGTTTCATAAAGGGCAATGAACCTTAGCCCTGTGGTCAAGGACTGTGTTTGGCACCTCAGGTGGAGCTGCCTGTCAGCAAAGGAGCTCAGACTGGCTGGCTTGCAAAGTAAAAGGAGGCCAGCACCCGAGACTGGCTAAGACACCTAAGCGGGATTAATGTGTTAATTACAGAAAGGATTAGAAGGTGAGAGCTCTCGCAGAGGTCACCATCGTCCAATCTCTGGAGGAAAACTTCTCTGGTTCCTCACAATCCATGTGGGGTTCTTCTCCTGCAGGCCTCCGTGTGACAAGTCATACCACCCTCCCTAAGTTACCTGTTTAGATTACTGCTGCCGCAGACGGGCACCGTGTTTTATCTTGCGTCCATTTTAGGGCCAGCTGTCTTTAAGAGGAGGCTCAGTCTGGTCACTTGTGTTTTGAAGGAAAAGTAGCCATGCAGGGACCCGAAGCAGAATGTGCTCTCGGTCCAGATGGGGTTTCCATTCCAGTTCCCCATCAAACCTCTCCTTAAGAGGCCATCTTAAACATCCTTTTAAAAAAGTGTGGTTTGGCCCTTATATTTAGGCCCTTATGTTTAGGGAAGTTTTTAATATTTAATGCTGTATTGTTTTTAACACTTGATTGGAAGCCGCCCAGAGTGGCTGGGGAAACTCAGCTAGATGGGCGGGTATAAATAATAAATTATTATTATTATTATTATTATTATTATTATTATTATTATTATTTTATTATTTTTTATTATTATTTTATATGGAATTGGCACAGACTGCCCTTTCTGCTCTGTCAGCCCAGTCAATAGAGCACGAGACTCTTAATCTCAGAGTTGTGGGTTCTTGGACAAAATATTCCTGTATTGCAGTGGGTAATAATAATAATAATAATAATAATAATAATAATAATAATAATTATTATTATTATTATTTATTTGTACCCTGCCCATCTGGCTGGGTTTCCTCAGCCACTCTGGGCGGCTTCAAACAAAGATTAAAAAAACATTAAAATGTCACACATTAAAAACTTCCCTGAACAGGGCTGCCTTCAGATGTCTTCTAAATGTCAGGTAGTTGTTTATCTCTTTGACATCTGATGGGAGGGCGTTCCACAGGGCGGGCGCCACTACCGAGAAGGCCCTCTGCCTGGTTCCCTGTAGCTTTGCTTCTTGCAATGAGGGAACTGCCAGAAGGCCCTCGGCGCTGGACCTCAGTGTCCGGGCACAACGATGGGGGTGGAGATGCTCCTTCAGGTATGCTGGGCCGAGGCCATTTAGGTTAGACTAGATGACTCTCGTGGTCCCTTCTAACTGTACAATTCTGTGATTCTGCCTCGTGCATTTCAAGGCTGTTTGACTCTAATGTATCACCTACCACCCCCTCTGTATACACATACATAAACACAGAGGAACCTCCTTCATACAAAGTCTAGACCATCTAGCACCATATTGGCAGCACTGACCGGCAGCAGCTCTTCAGGGTTTCAGGCAGGGGTCTCTCCCAGCCCTTACCTAGAGACACTAGGGGCTGATCCCGGGAAATATTGCATGCAAAGCATCGCATGCTCTACCCCTGATCTGCACTCCTAAGCACCCACACTTGCCAGCTGAGGTCAGCCCTTCCCACTACATCTGATGGTGGGATTTAGTCCAGGAAAGCTTCTACCATCCTAAACTTGCTAATCTTTCAGGTGCCACAAAACTCCTGAGTTGCTTTTGCTGCAATGGGCGCTAGTACAACAAATGCTTCAGGGTCACAACCTCCTTTTATGTAAGGTAAAGGTAAAGGGACCCCTGACCATTAGGTCCAGTCGTGACCGACTCTGGGGTTGCGGCGCTCATCTTGCTTTATTGGCCGGCGGAGCTGGAGTACAGCTTCCAGGTCATGTGGACAGCATGACTAAGCCACTTCTGGTGAATCAGAGCAGTGCACAGAAACGCCGTTTACCTTCCTGCCGGAGCGGTACCTACTTATCTACTTGCACTTTGACGTGCTTTCGAACTGCTAGGTTGGCAGGAGTAGGGACCGAGCAATGGGAGCTCACCCCGTCGCGGGGATTCGAACCACCGGCCTTCTGATTGGCAAGTCCTAGGCTCTGTGGTTTAACCCACAGCGCCACCCATGTCCTTTTATGTACTTATCCCTAAATCAGATTAGTCAGCTCCTGAATATATTTTAGCAACCCTTTTTTGGGGTGTGTGTGTGCAGGGGGTACTCTCAGCCAGGATGATTAAAAAAGTGGTAAAATGCATTCTTAGGGAGAAATGATAATGCCGAATAATGGCAAGCAAAACAGCGGCATCAGATTTTTGTTATGTTTGTTAAATTAGCCAAGCTGCAGGGGGCGGGGGGGGGGGGAAGGGTGTTGACTTATGCTAGTAGAGTCAGGAGGAAGTGGGAGTAGCCAGATTGGACAGCAGGTTTCGTAAGCCATCATATGAAGTGGTGTAACTTTGTTTTTCACGAGAATATAGGAAGGGTCTGGTCTAGCATCCCGTTTCCCACAGTGGCCGGTCAGAGGTGCCTGGGAACCTCACAAGCATACTGCGAGGGCAATAGCCTGCTCTTGAAGATGCTCCTCTAGCAACTTGAGGAAGGGCCATAGTTCAGGGGGTGGGGCATTTGCTTGTATGCAGAAGGTCCCAATTTTTATATACATATATAACATTTTTATTAGTTTTTTTAACATATTTCCAACAGTCATATAACATAACGTCTTATCTTATACAATGTTTTGGACTTCCGTCAACACCTCTGATGATTTTTCATTCTTTATCGCTTATTCTGCATTTCTTAATTTCTCTGTTACTCTTAATTAACATTAACTAATCATTCTCCTCATAGTCTTGCAACATTTCAAATAGTCCTCCTTACAAAACTTCTTGCAATCCTTCTAGTGTAATCTGTTCATTACTATTACTTTTCAAATAGCTTGTATATTTACTCCAGTCTTCTAAGAATCTCTGGTCACGCGGGTTTTGAATCCTTCCTGTTAATTTATCTAATTCTGCATAGTCCACAGAAGGTCCCAAATTCAACCCCAGGCCAATCCAGGTAGGGCTGTGAGAGACTTTCGTTTGAAGCGGTGAGGAGCTGCTGTCAGTCTTTGTGTTGAGTTGGATGGGCAAATATGTACGTAACTGGTATCCAGGTCCTCCTCTGATTGTGTGGAGACAGTAGGTACCTATCATGTGTACCCACCGATAGCCTTATCCTCCTACGAATTTTCCTGGACCATAAAAAGCAGCTGGCAGGTGGAGATTCTCTGGCGGGGCAACAGGGCTCACTGGCATATGCCAAGTGGCATATGGTGCCATGGAGGGGACGGGGGCTGCAGGTTGTGAGCTCTGTCCTCGCAGTAGCGGATTCCTCAGAACCTATCTCTCCTTGGCTCAGGCCCCGAGTGCCGCTTTGTACAGATAACAAACCCTTTCCTTCCTGGCCAGAGACGGAGCCCATTCGGCTCTGAAACTGTGCTATTTCCCTGCCCTCTTTTATCCCCTGCCCTAGATGGGGCTGAAAAGCCAAAGGGCTCTAATCGCAAGAACCGGCGATAAGCAGGGAGGGGAATATAGATAGTGCCCTTTGTTTGCCAACTTGTGTTCTTATTCTGAAGGTGGCACAGCCAAGGCCAGCCAAGAAACCAGTATGGTGGGTGTGGGTGTTCATACACACCTGTGCAGTGGGACACCACCACAGAGATACAGGTTTTAGAAACTCTCTGCTCAGGTAGAAGGGAACATGCCTCTTGTCTCCAGATCCTGTATCACTCCTTACCAGGAATCTGTGGCAATTCCTCCTATTATAGCCCAATCCTCACCCTCCTGCTGCCCAGATTTCACTGAACTACGACTCCCAGGCAGCATGGACAGCGTCCAGGGTGCCAAGCTATGAATCCCTTTCCCTTTCTAATCCATCTGTAGATCCTGGAAAACTTGGCTAGATTTGCTTTTACACGGGTGCAACCTGCGTGGTTCTGCTTTTAAACTCACCTCCTCCCTTGCTGGAACACAGTGTGCCCAGTCTCTGTCTTCTTCCTACCTGGCGCTTCCTCCCAAATTCTTTACCCAGCGTGTCCGCCCTTCCTCCTCTCACCCCTTTCTTCCTGGCACATTCTCTCCTGCCAGCCCGGTCCCATCTCTCACATGCTCTCCTATAAATAGCTGAAATTCTGCAGGTTGCTGTGGTGACAGCGGCTGGGTGAGAGATCCAGCTGGGTGTGATGGGGAGGGCCCGGTGCTCGCAGGATGTCAGGTCAGAAGATGACAGGGGCCTTGCCTGCACACACCCACGCCCCCTCTGTGTTTATGGGTTGGCTTCACCCCATAGCTTTCGCTGTTTGGAGCTCCATCCATGCCGTATTCCTGTGCACGACATTGAAGTTGCTTAAAGTTCCTTATTTTGCGTGTGGCTTTAAAACACATCTCGGTCAGAAAATGTAAGGAACTAGATGCTCCTGTGTGGCAATCACACAGGGCCCCCAGATGTTTGACGGTCTATTGACCCTGTGCCACCACTGTAATTGCGTTCTTCGCTGCCACCAACCCATTTCTCACGGGGACACACGGAGTCCAGTCAGTTGGTAGCGTTAATAAATAATCAAGTTTATTTTATAGGCATGAACAAGCTTATGGTTTCAGTTAATTTTCCTTGGCAGTTTCTTAATATTAGTTCCTTAACTGTCTTATTCATTCCTAACAACTTCAAACTGATTATCCCAACTATCTATCTATCTGACTCCACCTAACAATTCCTCTCACTCTCTCACACACAACTAGACCAACCCACAGACTATTCCTCCCTCTTCCTTCTCCAACTCCCAACGCTCAACTGACTTTCACACAACTCCCCCTCTAACCCTAACTCCTATCAGCTTCCACTGGCCAATCACATCACACTCATTTTAACCCTTTCCTTATGACCCACCTAGGAGGCAAACGGCACACCCTGAATTTCGAAATAAGCTTGGGTCTGCTGCATCGTGAGGGGGGGGGGTGACTCTTGAAGATCCGCAGTCATTTCCCCCAGCCAAAAGACTTTATTTTTTTTAATTATAAAATTTGTATACTACAGTGGTACCTCTGGTTGCAAACGGGATCCGTTGCGGAGGCCTGTTCGCAACATGAAAAGAGTGCAACATGCAGCGGTCCCTCTGCGCATGCGCGGGTTGCAATTTGCTACTTCTGTGCATGTGTGTGATGTCATTTTTGCGCTTCTGCGCATGCGCGAGTAGTGAAACCCGGAAGTAACCCTTGCCAGTACTTCCGGGTCGCCGCGGGACATAACCTGAAAGAACGTAACATGAAGCGGATGTAACATGAGGTATGACTGTACCGTTCACCCGAAGATCTCTGGGTGGTACGCAGCATAAAGCCCGGATGAAAATGATAAATAAGGAAGTGGGCATGTGTACCCCAATAATCACCTTTGGGCCACCCCTGTTGATAGACACCTGCATCTACTGGAGAGTGTCTTCTATGAAATGGCCTTGAAACCCCCAGGCCCTCTGAACTAGGGGACCTGCATACCTGGCTAAGAATGGGACACACCTGCTGGGCTGGGCTGGCCTGCTCCACCATCTCATTTCCCTGCCCTCCCCTTCTGTTTTGCAGAGGTGCCTTCTCCGAGGTGGTCCTGGCCGAAGAGAAGTCGACTCAGAAGCTGGTAGCCATCAAGTGCATCGCAAAGAAGGTGTTGGAAGGGAAGGAGAGCAGCATCGAGAATGAGATAGCTGTGCTACACAAGTGAGTGGTGCTCCCTCTCGTCCCCCATCCCTCCCTTTGAGAACAGCCACTGCTGGATCAAACCAAAAGTCCTCCACTCTGGTCCAGTGACCCCGTCCAACAGTCCCTGGAAAGCGGAGCAAGGTGGAAACAGCCATCCCATCCCTGCTTACCCCCACATCCCCAGGGCATGTTTGCGTGGCACTGAGATCAAAGCAGTGGCGCTTGCAGTAAGCTACCTGAACCAGTGGGGTGGGGTGATAGACAGAAAGGCAACTTCTTCTTCCTTCTTCCTTCTTCCTGTTCTTTTAGTAGCTACATGTTGGTAGACCACATGACTTCCTCGCAGGCTCTGCTTCCTTCCTGCTCCTTCTCCAAGTGTCAATACCAGTATGAGCTAGCAAGGGCTTATTAAATAGTGGGTGGACATAGCAGACGACACAGAGATTTCTCCAAGTAGTTCTTTATAAGTACAGTGGTACCTCGGGTTACATACGGTTCAGGTTACATACTCTTCAGGTTACAGACTCTGCTAACCCAGAAATAGTGCTTCAGGTTAAGAACTTTGCTTCAGGATGAGAACAGAAATTGGGCTCCGGCGGCAGCAGGAGGCCCCATTAGCTAAAGTGGTGCTTCAGGTTAAGAACAGTTTCAGGTTAAGAACGGAGCTCCGGAATGAATTAAGTACTTAACCCGAGGTACTACTGTAAGCTGGAACTGAGCTGAACAGCAAACAGCTCAGCCGGCCTGCTTTTATAGGCAGCCAGCTGTCAGCATTGTAACAACAACAACCCAGGGTTTCCTGCCTAAATTAACTGACGTGGACTTGAGTGAAAACTATATACACAATACCCCTGGTGGCCAGGGTGAGAACTTCAATACATAACAGGGTTGGTGTTACCTTCTTGTTTGCAGCTCGGCCACGTGTAACACCTATGCTTAGAATGGCTTTGTTCTGGATGTCATGCGCAGCCATGCACATTTGCTTTGCTCTTGCAAAATGTATATACAGTGGTACCTGAGTTTTTGAACGTAATCCATTCTGGAAGACAGTTCGAATTCTGAAACGTCTGAAAACTCAATACGAAAGCCTCAATTCGGAAAACTCAATACAGAAAGCATGTGGCATGTTCGACTTCCGAGGCTTGTTTGAAACCCGAAGCATTTCCTTCCGGCGTTTACGGCATTCGAAAAGCGAAACGTTCATCACCGGAGAGATTCGAAACCGAGCTACCACTGTATGTTCTGCAAAAGCAATGAATGTTGGTATTGGGCTTGGAATTCAGGATCCCAAATTTTTCCATTAAAAAAAAAGTAAGCAAGTTTCCAGCTGTTCTGGCTGCATAGGTAGGGTTGAAAAGGTATAGTTGCTGCCTGCTGAAAATAAAGAAGCCCAGTGAGACTGTGAGCCAAGTTTGTTGGCAAAAAATAAGGTGAGTGCTCATCTGAATGTGACCTCAATGAGAGTAGTTAATGTTGCGTGCCTTGGTTGTGTGAGTTCAGCTGCAGAGAGGTCTGCGCATGAGTGCGCCCTAAGTGCAGGGAATCTCTCCCCTCATACATCTGGCCTGCCAGCCTGATCACGTGTCAACAGCTCTTTGCATCATCTCCATGGGCGCATAATTTCCTACAACTGATATCTGTGCCTGGGATATCAGCCTTTCTGAAAATAGTGCTGGTTGGCACTGAACAGTGTCTCCTTGTGCCCAGAGCATGCCACGTTTTCGTTCCTGTGACTCTCTCATGTCCAGCGAGGGCAACTAATCTATGACCTCTGTCACGAGCACTGGAGAGGGAAATTCTGGAGAAGTGGCTGCCACATCTGGAGTCTCCATTACAGAGTTGGAACCTGCACTTCCCATCCTCTGAGTACAGGGGTGGAGAACCAAGTACAGTGGTACCTCTGGTTAAGAACTTAATTTGTTCTGGAGGTCCATTCTTAACCTTAAACTGTTCTGAACCTGAAACACCACTTTAGTTAATGGGGCCTCCCACTGCAGCCACGCCGTTGCTGCTCGATTTCTGTTCTCATCCTGAAGCAAAGTTCTTAACCCGAGATACTATTTCTGGGTTAGCGGAGTCTGTAACCTGAAGCGTACGTAACCCGAGGTACCACTGTACCCTCCACACGTGGCTGAACTCTGACGGCCATCATCCTTGACCATTTGCCATGCTGGTTGGAGTTGATGGGCATATAATGCAGGGCACGATGCTCATGAGACCCCCTAGCTATCTGCCATTCTATTATTATATTATACATATACATGAGCACATACAAATTATATGCAAATTTGTGCCTTAGCAACAACCCTGGGCCACAGGGATTCTGGGTCCAAAGCTATGAGTTCTGGGGTGTCAGGTCTAACAAAACGAAGGCAGGTTTTCCCAACCAGCCCAACAACAATGACCATAATGTGGACCATTGAAACTGGGAAGTGGGACGCCCACTCAAAGGAAGTACAGTGGTCCCTCCGGTTACATACGCTTCAGGTTAAAGACTCCACTAACCCAGAAATATTACTGTTGTGACGTGGGGTTTGTGATTTCAGCTCTCTTGACATAATATGCTGGAGACGGTTCTCTAGTAACACTTCTTTATTAAAGCAACAAGACTGAAGACTGAGGAGGGGAGAGCTACATTTATAGGGACAGGGAACTAGCTAGAAAGGATACATTTTGGAGGGAACAATATCAGGCAATCACAGTCCTGCCTTTTGGAGGCAACCAATAAGACAGAGGATCCAAATACAGCAGCTTAAATGAACCAATAGTAGCTGTACCCTCTGGAACCAAAAGGCAGTTACTTTACCCTAATGCAAATACAGACAATAATAATGCAGATATAAAATCCTTTGACTCAATACACAACAATTACCTCGGGTTAAGAACGTTGCTTCAGGATGAGAACAGAAATTGTGCTCCGGTGGCGCGGCGGCAGCAGGAGGCCCCATTAGCTAAAGTGGTCTTCAGGTTAAGAACAGTTTCAGGTTAAGAACGGACCTCCGGAACGAATTAAGTACTTAACCCGAGGTACCACTGTATTTTTCAGGAACTAGTGAGTGATTTCTCAAGGAACCCGTTTCAATAGTGACTCTTCTGCTTAAGGCAGAAGGGTAGGGAAGAGGTGAGGTTAAAGGAAAGAGCTTCTGTATACATAAAAAGTGACCGTCTGTCTCCTACTAATGAACATCAGCTCTAGAATATGATCTGGGTGTTAAGGTTGCTTCCAGAGTTAGCCTGGAATTGCTACCCTTTGTTCATTCGCTTTTTATGGAGGATCCAGATGACATCATTCCCCAATTATTGCAGTCCCATGGCTTTCTTTCTTTCTTTTTTTCAGAGTTGTTTTGTTTTTAAATACTAGCACAAATAAAGTGTATATATAGAGCAAAAACCCGAGCAACAGCCTGTCCAGTGCTGTTGAGCCTTTTCGGGGTGACTTTAATTGAAAGCTTTCTGCTGATCGCTTCTGCTACTATGTTCGCTACTTCCTCTTGAGCATGGCAGTGGGATCACTGATGACTTTCCCTTGTCCTTTAAAGGTAAAGGTAAAGGGACCCTTGACCATTAGGTCCAGTCGTGACCGACTCTGGGGTTGCGGCGCTCATCTCGCTTTATTGGCCGAGGGAGCCGGTGTACAGATTCCGGGTCATGTGGCCAGCATGACTCAGCCGCTTCTGGTGAACCAGAGCAGCGCACAGAAACGTTGTTTACCTTCCCGCCAAAGTGGTACCTATTTATCTACTTGCACTTTGGCATGCTTTCGAACTGCTAGGTGGGCAGCTCACCCCGTCGCGGGGATTTGAACCACCGACCTTCTAATCGGCAAGTCCTAGGCTCTGTGGTTTAACCCACAGCTCCACCCGCGTCCCTTTCCTTTAATTGCTGCCTTAATGTTGGCTACTGCCCCTGTGTGTGTGATGTTGGGAGGCTTCAATTACTGGTTTCCTTTAATTATTTCCCCCTGGGTGGGATTCATCCAAGCTGTTGTGTGTAAGAAAGAGGTCTGCTTGCACAACAGGAATCCCTGCCTCTCCTCACCCTTTGTGCCCACCCTCCCTAAAGCTGCTCTGTGGGGAGAACCCCTGAGTAGGTTTAGGGATTGCTTGGAATGGAGGGAATTCTCATTGCACTAATAGACCTTGTTCTATCCATGTAAACCCCACTTACCGCTATGTTGAATTCCACCTCCTCTTTCTTTCTTTTATACCAAATTGCTATACATTATTATTTCAACGGTGAAGGAGGACGTGGCTTTCCTTTGTCACCAAAAACAATGGCTGCACATTTAAATGTGCAGCTCACCCACAGTCCCCTATGAATTTTCATGAGTCTCCCCTCCTATAGGTTCTTCTTGACTACTACCAGTGACATCACAAGTGAGTGACACAGATAGGTACCTTTACAAAATTATTTGTTTTTTAAATCTTTTGAAGCCGACCCATTCATTTTAAGCCCTCTTAAAAACAAAGCTCCACCTAATGCCTGCAAACTGGCCTGCGTGGAACACCCTGCATTTCTTTAAAACATAAATGCTTCTTTCTTTCTTTCTTTCTTTCTTTCTTTCTTTCTTTCTTTCTTTCTTTCTTTCTTTCTCTCTCTCTCTCTCTCTCTCTCTCTCTCTCTCTTTTTATATTTAAATAGCTGTTTCTGCCTTGTGTTCTCATTCTTCCCAGTATGTAATATATATACATATACTGTATAGCATTTATTTAACCCTTCCCATACGTCATTCCCTTCAGTCAAGTACTTCTCATACATTAGCTTGGGAATCCTTACAGCAACCCTGCAATGTAGATTTTGCTATTATTCTGCTATTACAGTGGTACCTCGGGTTACATACGCTTCAGGTTAAAGACTCCGCTAACCCAGAAATATTACCTCGGGTTAAGAACTTTGCTTCAGGATGAGAACAGAAATCGTGCTCTGGTGGCGCGGCAGCAGCGGGCGGCCCCATTAACTAAAGTGGTCTTCAGGTTAAGAACAGTTTCAGGTTAAGAACAGAGCTCTGGAACGAATTAAGTACTTAACCTGAGGTACCACTATATTGTTATTATGTGTGTGTGTGTGTGTATGTGTGTGTGTATTTGTAGGGCAGTGGCCTGAGGCTGAGAGCAGTAGTTTGCTTAAGGGCACCTGCTGAGTTCACAGCAGAGGAAAGATTTGATTCTGGGGACTGTTTGTTTCATAGCTCCGTCGCACAGCAACTAGCTTATCACGGGGACGTTATCTCTCTGTTTCTCTCTCTTTTAAAGTAGCTTGTCAGCCTGTTCCTCTCAGGCAGCATGAGGAAACCTCTGTTTGGCCTCCCAATATTGTTGGACTACAACTCCTATCATCCCTGACCATTGTCTGTGCCCTCTGGGACTGGTGGAAGTTGGAGTCCAGCAACATACGGAGGGCCAAAAGTGCCCCATCCAAGTTGTACAGTGGAGACCCTCGGGAGAAAGGATATTGCACAGCCGGTGCTGGTTCTGGCCAACGCTAGAAATAAAATGGGTGGGAGTTGCCACCTGGACCCCACCCCCTTGCCTATGATTTATTTGTGTGCGACTGGGTACACCGCCGCGAAATAAATAAATAATCCGTCTCAAACTTGGAAGTGGCAGGAGAGAGCTGGAAAGTTCTTGTGGCTCGCGAGAAGACCCTCCCCAGAGCCTGAAGAGGATGTCAGTGAGCCAAAGGCCAGAAATAAATGTTTACAATCAATCTCTCTCGCTCTCTCTCTCTCTCTCTCTCTCTCTCTCTCTCTCTCTCTCACACACACACACACACACACACACACACACACACACTTATGGGCTCCAAAATGGTGCAGGGAACTGTTATGTACTGAGTTGAATAGGATCCAAATGCAGCAGTCTGATAGGTCCTAGAACAATAGGATTCAGAATGCAGCAGTCTGATTGGTCCTAGAACAATGCAGCAGGAGCCACCCAATCCAGCTCCAGGTGGAAGTGAATCCGCAACCTGATTGGCCTACAGTAGAATCCAGGAGTTAGCCAATCACGGGTGGCCCATTGTGTAAATAATGTATATAAAGCAGATATTTTGGGGGAACTTCCATTCCTCACCACTATGAGCTGAATAAAGAGCATGAAATCCACACTCGACTCTGAGTGTATTTCACTGGCTGCTACCTCACTACCCTGCTCAACAGCTGCTGGGCAGGAAGCTGTATTGCAGTGGGCTCGGATGTGCTGTTCCTTTCCCCTTTCTGGCAATCTGGAGGCAAAGGGACTGAATAAAAGAAAAAGCATGTAAAAACAGGTGTTTAGAGGAGGCACAGGCAAACTCGGCCCTCCAGAAATATTGGGACTACAATTCCCATCATCCCTGACCACCCATCCTGTTAGCTAAGGATGACGGGAGTTGTAGTCCCAAAACATCTGGAGGGCCGAGTTTGCCTGTGCCTGGTTTAGAGGGTGCTCCCCACATGCTCATATCGCTTATGGGCGGGGCAGGGCGGAAAGTAACCCCCGCATAAGTTGCCTCTGCCATTGGGGTCTGTGAAAATAGCCTTGCCCGACAGAGAAGCTGGGAAGCAAGTCTTTCAGGCTAAACAAGACAGAGTGATGATAACCCACAGACCTCTTGCTGAAGGAGCTCCTCTTTCTCTTGCAGGATCAAGCACCCCAATATTGTGGCTCTGGACGACATCTATGAGAGCGGAGGACACCTCTACCTCATCATGCAGCTGTGAGTTGAAGGCTGGGAATTAGAAGAGTCCCAGCTATGGGCGGCCGGGGGGGGGGGGTGAGCCTCTTGGCAGAGCCTGGCAGCATTGGTGGAGCTTGTGGGCAGAGCTTACCCTGACCACCCTCTTCCTGAAGGGGTCTCTTGAGGAAAGCAGGCCTCACCTGTGTTTTGCCTCCTCAATGTAGAGTCTCAGGCGGGGAGCTCTTTGACAGGATTGTAGAGAAGGGGTTTTACACGGAGCGAGATGCCAGCCAGCTCATCCGGCAGATCCTTGACGCTGTCAAATACCTGCATGACATGGGCATCGTACACCGCGACCTCAAGGTAGGGGCATGTACCTGTGTGGGGATTTCTGTCGTAGCCGCCTCGGGGTTAAGATGTGCGTTTGCACAACTGTCTGTTTGCTGAAGGCTGGACTAGGCAATTCATCCTATTAGCAGTTGCTTGGGTGGCCTTTCCAAAATAAAAATAGCTGGCACTTTCCCTCTGCTGCAGTCTGGACTAGGACCTTGGCATGGCATAGTTTGGGGCGCTTTAATCCTTTGTCTCTTGCTGCTGCTCCAATTCAGATTGGGGGCCCCATGTCCCCCTCTCCACGAGTTGGAAGGAAAGCTTCTGTTTGCCTCCTCCCATCCCATGCCCACTCTGGACTGGGACCACAGCAGGAGTCAAAGGCCCCCTTAAAGGTAAAGGTAAAGGGACCCCTGACCATTAGGTCCAGTCGTGGCCGACTCTGGGGTTGCGGCGCTCATCTCGCTTTACTGGCCGAGGGAGCCGGCGTACAGCTTCCGGGTCATGTGACCAGCATGACTAAGCCGCTTCTGGCGAACCAGAGCAGTGCACGGAAAGGCCGTTTACCTTCCCGCTAGAGCAGTATCTATTTATCTACTTGCACTTTGACGTGCTTTCGAACTGCTAGGTTGGCAGGAGCAGGGACCAAGCAACGGGAGCTCACCCCGTCGCGGGGATTCGAACCGCCAACCTTCTGATCGGCAAGTCCTAGGCTCTGTGGTTTAACCCACAGCGCCACCCGCATCCCAAAGCCTCAGCCCAAGATAGGAGGCACCCCATACCTGCTATTCATTTGCTAGTTGGGGTGAATAGCATCTTGACTAGTCTGGTCCCTAATCTGCTATTGGTACCTTAAACTAGAAATACGGCTTTTGTATTTACCAGTCAAGTATTAAGAGCTTACTTCCTCCATTGTCTTGTGGTTTAAGACCTAAGCAACATGTGACACCAATAGTTTTTGATTAGATCTCTTTCCTGTCCCTTGAAAGCAGCCTTGGAGGCAAGGGGGGAAAACTGAATTGGGGCTGCAGTGAATGGGAGGGAGATTATAGCCTTCTTCCCCACCGCCATTCATTGATGCAAATCATTCCTTCTCCCCACAAAGTTCTCATAGCTGTGGAGGGTGAAATATACTCGGAGTCGAGAGTGGATTTCATGCTTTTTATTCAGCTCATAGTGGTGAGGAGGAATGAAAGTTCCCCCAAAATATCTGTTTTATATACATTATTTACACAATGGCCTGCACATGATTGGCTAATTCCGGGATTCTCCTGTAGGCCAATCAGGTTGTGGATTCACTTCCATCTGGAGCTGGATTGGGTGGCTCCTGCGGACCAATCATACTGCTGCATTGTTCTAGGACCAATCAGACTGCTGCATTCTGAATCCTATTGTTCTCAGTATATAACAGAGGAGCAAGTGGATGTTCATTTGTTGTGCTTGTCTGCATTTCACCCTGTAAGCCTCTTCTTATTCTGCAGATTTGGGGGCAGTTATACATGATCCTGCTTTCAATACTGTTATTACCTGCCTGTAAACGTTTTGGGGCAGACATAACACTTCATTTCCTGTCGTTGTGTGTCCCGTAACGTCCTGCTGATATCCTGTAACTTCTTATGCCAGAAATTTCCTGGGCTTTATTCTTTCCCTCTTTTCTTGCCCCATAGCACAGGATTGCCCCTCCAGATGGCAATAGCGTGGCAACGCCAGGGAAGCGTTGCATAACAATTTACAAAGCAGGATGATGTATGGATGGTTGGGTATGAATCCACTGTTATTTTGTCAGTGACATATTTCAGAGTACAACACCCCACAACACACACACACACACACACACAGTCTGGGCCCTGTGTTCAAGAGCAACTACAGGAAGCTATGTGGAAAGAGTGATTTTGTATCAGAGAATTGGTGTAGGAATGTGGGGTTAAACTCCCAATCTCTGCTGAGAAAAACATTAGGAGAGTCCACTACTCTCACAACATGTTGATTTTGTCCCTTAAAGAAGTTCTGATTCTGGAATAACTGGTCCCGTGGTCGTGGTGGAAATGGTTCTATGCCCTTAAAGTTGAGGACAGGATACAAGTTGATAATCAACATGCAGAGACAATGGAGATCCGTTCAAGTAGTCAAAAATAGCATAGGAACAATCCCAAAGGAAAAAGAAAGACTTACATAAAAAAGGGAATTATTCTTTAGGCCAATTTTGAATGCCTCAGATTGAAGGTGGGTGAATTAAGAGTGTGCCGTATTAAAAAGAGAACAGGACACAGTGGGAATATTAGAAACAATTGGATACTTATAACCCATGGATGTTAAATCTGTAGAAAGAATACTATGGGAAGGGAGTGCAGGGTGTGATGGTTTTCCAAGTCAAAGGAGGACCGTCTTGGGAGCAGTGGCCACAACACCATCAAATTCAATATATGGGTGGGAAATTGCCTAGAAAATGCAACACAGGCACATTTAATTTTGGGCCTGGGCATCTATTGCAGCCCAATGATTTTGGCTGGCACTGTTTTGAGCGAAACTCTGCCAATAGTTGTGTTATGTACTGAAGTTCTCACCCTGGGCCAGCAGGGGGATACTGTAGATAGTTATGCAAATGAAGGATCGAAAAGTGACGTTCAGCGATTGGATAGTTTTGTATGCAAATGAAGGATCGAAAAGTGACATTCAGTGATTGGATAGTTTTAGGAAATGGCAACAGTTACATTGTTCTGGAGCTCTATATAAGCAGGCTGACTGAGCTCCTCAGTTTAGTTCTGTTCCAGCTTACAAAATAAAGAGCTGCTTTGGAGAAATCGCTATGTCGTCTGCTATGTCAACCCACAACTTTACAAGTTGATTGCTCTTTTTGATGTGTTTTGATTTCCCTGTGAGCTTGGCAACTGTGTGCTTACATATGTACATAACATACAGCTGTTCGCCTAATTTTATTTTACGGAATGGACGACACAGTTTCACTTCATGTTTTCTTCCAGAAGTGGGGTCACAAACACGGTTCGTGGCTCAATTGAGGAAGTCTCCTTCCTGACTTTACTTGCTCTTTGGCCTTTTGAGGCTGAACCACCATATGTTGTTGCTAGCTCCAGCTATGAAAAATACAAATTGAGATGTTGTTGCCGCTAGGGAGCGGGGAGGAGAGAATGGCTCTTTTCCCCTCGGCTGGCTCAGGACAAAGAGAGAACAATTCTTCCCAGTATAGCACTCCTTGGATCATTCAGCAAATGAGGGAAGAGCAACAAGTTTGGTGGCTGTTCATCTCTGTGCTCCAGCACCTTGCTGTACTCTGTCCTACACTACGCCTAATGGGAGGGCAGGCCCTGTGCAGAATTCTAGGGTGTGTGCTCATTTCTTGCAATACGCCTGTCTGGGCCTCATTGAAGCCCCAAATAAACTAAGAGTGCACCCTAGAACACCATCTGTACTGCCCAATGGCTGCATGGTGTCACAAGAGAAGGATGGCAGTGCCAAACAAGCCAACTTTCATGGAAGCTGCTTTGCCATTACTGATCTCATTTAGTAACCTCTCCTAGTCCTCTGCCAGTCTCTGCAGCAGATTTTGACCAATTGCTTTATTACAAACTTTCTAGTTTTGCACGTTTCTGTGTCTTGGGGAAATGGATGGGCTGCTTTTTTCCTGTAGTAAGACGGAGCTGTTCCGCCTGGCCTTTGGTTTGGACTCAGTCTGACCCTTATGTTTCCCTTCCCTTATGGTTTTGATTTATGGGCTACTTTTAAAATGAGGCTGCATTTTAAATTGCATTTTAACCTGTATTTTAAATTGTGGTTTTTCCCCTATTATGTTTTTACTGTAATTTTACTGGTGTTGGCCACCCTGAGCCCGGCTCTGGCCGGGGAGGGCGGGGTATAAATTATTTATTTATTTATTTATTTATTTATTTATTTATTTATTATTTAATAGAGTGTGCATTCTATTGATGATAGAACTTGGAAAGCTTGCACACTGCTTTGTCACATTTGGTTGGCCTCTACTGCCTTAGTACGGATCTACTGAGAACCATTTTTCCCCCTGTTGGGTGATGAATTCAATGCATCTGTGTTCTTTCGGCCATGGACACAACCACATCCTCACATGTCTCTAAGTGAACATTTGCTTCTCCCATTGCTTGCCTGCTTGGATTAGCGCATGGGTTTTGGAACTGAAACTTAGATGTCTCATAAGAGCTTAGGAAGAACCTGCTGCATCAGGCCAATGGCCCATCTTGTCCACCATCTTGTCTTCACCATGGCCAACCAGATATCTGTGGCAAACCCATAAGTTGGACTAACAAAGGCACTGCTTTTTTCTGCAGTTTCCAGCAACTGCTATTCAGAAGCATTACTGCCTCCAGCCATCATCTTCTCAGCTTTCTATTTTGGTTTGGGCTTCCATTTTAGCATCTATGCATCATGAACTCTGTGTTCTAGGCCAATCAAGATTTTGGGGGAAACTGCAAGAAGAACAAATCTATTCATTCTTAAGGAAATCCGCCCTGAGTGCTCACTGGAAGGACAGATCCTGAAGCTGAGGCTCCAATACTTTGGCCACCTCATGAGAAGAGAAGACTCCCTGGAAAAGACCCTGATGTTGGGAAAGATGGAGGGCACAAGGAGAAGGGGACGACAGAGGAGGACAAGATGGTTGGACAGTGTTCTCAAAGCTACCAGCATGAGTTTGACCAAACTGTGGGAGGCAGTGGAAGACAGGAGTGCCTGGCGTGCTCTGGTCCAGGGGGTCACGAAGAGTCGGACACGACTAAACGACAACATCCCCAAACCTGATGTCCTACATATTGGACAAATCAAAACAACCACTTGAGCAGCCGCTGAGTTCTAATGAAGTACAGAAGGTGTACTAACTTAAAAACCCAATGATAGCACAGAGCTCAGATGACTGTTTGCCACAGGGCAAGGCTGGCTTTGCTATGTAGCAGATGCTTTGAACGGGAGATTACAAAACGGATGACGTTTTTTGGCCTTCAAACCCTATCCCTGTACAGCACTTAAATATCAATGGCTGGCACAACTACAAGGATGTAACCACAAAGGATTAGATAAGAATTAGCTCACAGAACCAAAACAGGCTGAGATTTTTTCAACCTGCAAAACAGGTCCAAATGCCCAAAGGAAACAGATAAGGAGGGTATTTATAATAAGGGTGGTATTCTGCTAAAAGACAAATTTTCTCAGATGGCAACTTGGCACCGTTTCACACTCAAATCTGTCTCTATGAAGTGGCTTCTCATATGCTGCTCTGTACTAAATAAATAATAATAATAAGTAATAATATTTTTTTTATTAGCTCAGGGCGGCTAACACCAATAAAATTACAATAAAACGTAATAGAAAAAGGAAAAAAAGTTAATTAAAATACGGGATAAAATATGGGTTAAAATATAGGTTAAAATACAATTTGAAATACAGCCTCATTTTAGGTCAGAGCACTTAGTCTGGAATTATTTTACATAACTTGATGGCCTGGACTGTTCCAGCTCTATCTTCTAGAAACGATGTTTTCTTAGCTGCTTCTTTTTGAGTGATAAAAGCTTTCAGGCAATAAAGTAGAAACATCTAGCTTTGGCATTTAGTTGTTTTTGTTGCTTGGTCTAACCTCTGAGGTTTCCCCTCCAGCTTTGCTTTACATCATAATTGCTAATTCCACTTTGAGCCATAAGATTTCAAGAATCTCAAGTCTCGTGGTTGTAGCAATTGGCAGGCATTTAACATTACACACTTACAATTTAACTATTGCAGCTTGACCTCTTCCCCTTCCCTCTGGGAAATTTAGTTCTGTGAGGGGCTAATGAGCTCCAGGAGAAAAAGAATTAGTATCTTAAATAATGTATTGTGTAATGTCTCCCCCCCCAAAAAAATTATGTTTACCTTATTGTGATAAGTCTACCTTTAATCAGCTTTTAGAAATAAGTTTAACAGATCAATCCATGCATTTCGTATGCACATTTGATTTACTTATGTCCATAGAATAGAACTGTAGAGTTGGAAGGGACCCTGACGGTCATCTAGCCCAACCCCCTGCAATGCAGGAATCTCAACTAAAACATCCATGACAGAAGGCCATCCAACCACTGCTTAAAAACCTCCAATGGAGGACAGTTCCGTGTTCTTTTTTGGACCAAGCTTGTCTTGATTATTTGGTTTTGTGTGGGGTTCTTTCTTAAGATGCTTAGAATGGTCTTTTCTCCCTACTGCCTGGATAATTTCTTTCTGCATTCCACCATGCTACCTGAACTGCCCCAACTGGTCGTTATAAGAACTGCACTTTAACAGCTGAGTTTGGTTGTTTTCCTCTACCCTCCTCATCCTTTTCCCCTTTTGTGTCATGTTTTTTAGACTGTAAGCATAGAGGGCAGGAACTGTCTTGTTTTTTTACTGTTCTGTAAGCCACACTAGGACCTTTGGGGGGGGGGCTGAAGTATGGGATTAAAAAAAATGCTTTAAATAAATTGTTACTTGGAGCTCTAATCTGACAATATTTATCTCCCTCTTTCCTCCCTGCTCTCCGCCCTTGTTAGCCCGAAAACCTGCTCTATTACAGTCTGGATGAAGATTCCAAGATCATGATTAGCGACTTTGGGCTGTCAAAGATAGAAGGCTCAGGAAGTGTCATGTCTACGGCATGTGGGACTCCAGGATATGTGGGTGAGCTAAAGAGGTTTCTTATTTCACCCCCCCCCCCGCCCCAATTGAGAAGAGTGGATCTGGTTGACAAAGAAAATCACTGCATGCCCTGAGGGGGTTTTTATGAGGAGGTGGGGCTACAGTTTGCCTCCAGCTTGCCGGACAGGAGAGGCGTATTGAGTGCCTTTCTAAATATGGATAGCACTTCAGTGTAGGAAAAAGCATGTAAATCCAGTGTACAGTGGTACCTCAGGTTACATACGCTTCAGGTTACATACGCTTCAGGTTACAGACTCCGCTAACCCAGAAATAGTGCTTCAGGTTAAGAACTTTGCTTCAGGATGAGAACAGAAATCGGGTTCCGGTGGCGCGGCAGCAGCAGGAGGCCCCATTAGCTAAAGAGGTGCTTCAGGTTAAGAACAGTTTCAGGTTAAGTACGGACCTCCGGAACGAATTAAGTACTTAACCTGAGGTACCACTGTACTTTGGTGAGAATGTCACTTAGGGATGAAATAAGTTTGGAGAAGACTTACAAGTTGGGGTTGTGGAAGGTGGAAATCTTTACAAGGCAGAGATTGCTGGCATGGCGAGTGTGTGTGTGTGTGTGTGTGTGTGTGTGTTCCTGGGAGAGCAAGCCTTTAGAAAGAAATCCCTAGTACAAGGGTTGCATTTCCCCATCTGTCCACAAATGACATTTGGGCAACAGGGAATTCCCATCTCTAATGGTCACTTTCTTCTTCTTTTTCCCCTTGGGTCTGGTCCAGCTCCTGAGGTGTTGGCACAGAAGCCTTATAGCAAAGCGGTGGATTGCTGGTCTATTGGAGTCATCGCTTACATCTTGTACGTACTGAGTTGAATTGAGATGGCGGTGGGCCTGGAGCCAGATGACCTGCCTCCTATTGCTCCTGAATTCACATATGCAAAGGGAGTCCTAGCCAGCTAAACACTGGACACTCCCTTCCACTCTTCTCCTTCCACGGTGCTTCTGGCACCACAAAGCTACTTTTGCACGTTCATTTTTGGGCCTTTCATTTCTCCTTTACGGACAGCTTGAAGTTTCATAATATTGTCCCCCACGAAGGCCTACAACTCAACCATCAGACCCACCTCTAACCCTTTACCCCCACAGAGGGTACATCCCCTATTGGGGATTATTACTGTATTTTTCTGTGTATAACACGCCCCTGTGTATTTTGGGGGACTCGAAATTTAGAAAATGGAGGGGGGTGTGATTGTCCAGAGTTGTTGAGCTTTTGATAGGGGGGAATGCCCAGAGTTTTGGAGCTTTTTTGGGGGGGGGGGGGGTTAGCTGAAAATCGCTTGCCAGACTGTCCAACGCTGCAACGCGCACACGTCGCATAACCCAACAATCGCCTGCCCGATTGCCGCAAGCAGCCGCCATTTGCCCGCCCAATCAACAGCAGCCCTTGCCGCACCTACCAATCACCCGCATCATCACCACTCACAATCTCCTACTCGCAGAAGCGACAAATCCCTGGTCACCACTCTGCACTACCCGTGTATAAGATGACCCCAAATTTTTGACACTGTTTTATCAGAAGAAACCCTTGACTTATACATGGAAAAGTACAGTACTTCATTCCGGCTACAAAAGCAAAAAAAAAGAGAGATGCCATCACAAAACAAACAAAAACGGTGCAACTGCTGTTATCAGGGCCAGGCAAAGACATTTTGGCACCTGAGGCGGACCCAGAAAGGGCTTCCCCTCTCTCTGCCAGTGGACCCAGAAATGGCTCCCTCTCTCACCACCAGGGAACAAGGGGTCAGGGGAGATTAACTTCAGGAAAATGGAGGGGAAGGAAAGATCAATTTTGGACTCTGCAGCCCAAGTGAACCTTGCCACCTGAGGTGGTTGCCTCACCTTGCCTCATAGGTGGGCCGGCCCCAACAGTGATTCTACCCCTCTAATCCCCTGGTCAGGAAGTTAACCTGTCTTTTTTCTTCTTCTCTCCCCTCACTTTCCAGTCCATTTATCTCAGTTCCCCACATTCTTTTGCTCCTTCACAGCCTATATATTTATTTCCAACTCTCCCCGTTGTATATTGCCATGCCTTCTGAGTGTCACACATGCCCTGTCCCCACTTTCTCCCCTCAGACTGTGTGGCTATCCCCCCTTCTACGATGAGAACGACACAAAGCTCTTTGAGCAGATCCTGAAGGCCGAATATGAATTTGACTCCCCCTACTGGGACGACATATCAGAATCAGGTGAGGGAAAGGAAATGGTGGCCGTCTGAATGCCAGTGCTAGAACCAAGGCACATATTGTGCATATTTGTTGTGTTTTTTTAACTGCTGATTTGATCAAATCTATTGCTTGATTTTAATCAGTATTTTCTTGCAGGTATTTTAGATCGCTTTATCTAAACAGCTTAGTGGGCTTTTAAAAAAATTAATAAATTGGTAGATAACTCTCATTAATTAAAAATAATAATAAATGGAATCAAGTGGATCTGTGCTGTGGGAGGAGGGCATTGGCACCGCTCACTGGCTTGCTTGCTAACTCAGGCCCTCATTCACTTCCTTTCTCCTCTCAGCCAAAGATTTCATCCAGCATTTAATGGAGAGAGACCCTAAGAAACGCTTCACCTGTGAGCAGGCACTACAACACCCGTGGTAAGGAGGAATTCACACCCCATCATCCATTTGGCTGGCTTTCAGCAAGCCGGGGGTCTCTTGGCTCCTGTTGTCCAGTTGTAAAAGGCAAGTAAGGGGGAGACCAGCCTGGCCAAAGAAGGAGCAGCTGCAGGAAGTTTGATTTTTCCTTCCTCCTCCCTGTCCGAAAGATCATTAAGCTCCAGCTGTCCGGTGCCCTGGGACTGCGGAAGCAAGAAGAAAGGGCACGTTGGCTACCATTCATTGGCCAAAGGAACAAGGGGTGCCAATTGCAATTTGAGCAGGAATACCAGCCAAGAAAATGAGCCTGGGCTGAACTGGATGTAAAAGCCCTTTTATAGCTCACCATTTTATTCCAGCGTTGGAGAACCGATCTCTCCCCTCTGCCTTTTCCCTCCACTTGCCTTTCCTTGGGTGTCATTTATTTTCAGTTTGCAAGCCTGATGGTAGGACCTCTCTCCCTCCCTCCTAAATTGATGGGAGACGATCATTGTCTTTGTCATTGGCGTTCAAAAAAAATACAATGGAAGAAATAGGGAATATAATGCTGCGATCTTGCGCCCACTTGAGAGTAAGCCTCTCATTGTACTGTGGTACCTTGGTTTAAGAACAACTTGGATTAAGAACGCTGCAAACCCGGAAGGTGTTTTGCTTTGTGAACTTTGCCTTGGAATAAGAACATGTTCCGCTTCCTGTTGAGTGTGTTCCATTTGTAAATTGAGTCCCCCGCTGCTGTGGGAAAGTATGCCTTGGTTTAAGAAGGGACTTCCGGAATGGATTAAGTTTGTAAACCAAAGTACCACTGTACTCCCATCGTACCTGATGAGAGTTGTAGCCCCAAATATCTGGATGGCATTGGTTTGGAGAAGGCTGACCTGCAGGCTTGGCACCAGGTGAACTGATTGGAACAGGAATTCCCTTAGGTCCTGTTCTTATTGGGAACTCACATCGCCGGGAATGGTGGAGGCATCTACAGTGGTGCCTCGCAAGACGAAATTAATTCGTTCCGCACGTTTTTTCTTCTTGCAAGTTTTTCGTCTTGCGAAGCACAGTTTCCCATAGGAATGCATTGAAAATCAATCAATGCGTTCCTATGGAGACCGCTTGCCAGGCTGGCGGTGCGGAGAAGGGCTTTTCTCCCCACCACAAGCCTTCAGGACAGGTACGGGAACAGAGGGGAAGGCGTGCAGCGCTTCTCCTCTGTTCCCGGGGCTTGCGGTGGAAGGAGGGTTTTTCCTCCCCACGCCAACATTCAGAACAGCATTCTGAAAGTTGGCGGTGGGAAGAAAAACCCTCCTCCCACCGCAAGTCTTCAGGACAGCCTTCCGAAGGCTGGCGCAGGGAGAAAGTCTCTCCGCCCCACCGCCAGCCTTCGGAGCAGCCTTCCGAAGCCTGGCGGGGGGAGGAGGTCTCTCCGCCCCACCGCCAGCCTTCGGAGCAGCCTTCCGAAGCCTGGCGGGGGGAGGAGGTCTCTCCGCCCCACCGCCAGCCTTCGGAGCAGCCTTCCGAAGCCTGGCGGGGGGAGGAGGTCTCTCCGCCCCACCGCCAGCCTTCGGAGCAGCCTTCCGAAGCCTGGCGGGGGGAGGAGGTCTCTCCGCCCCACCGCCAGCCTTCGGAGCAGCCTTCCGAAGCCTGGCGGGGGGGGAGGTCTCTCCACCCCACCGCCAGCCTTCGGAGGAGGTCCGAGGACAGTGGGGAAGACGCGCTGCGCTTCCCCGCTGTCCCGGAGATTTCCCTATGGGCTTTCGTCTTGCGAAGGAAGCCCATAGGGAAATTCGTTTTGCGAAGCGCCTCCAAAACGGAAAACCCTTTCGCCTAGCGGGTTTTCGTCTTGCGAGGCGTTTGTCTTGCGGGGCACCACTGTACTGGTATTTCAATGCTTTGTATAGATGCCTTGTATAGATGTTGATCTTGGGATCCTGGTGGGTTGACATGGTGAAATATGGTCCTTTTAAAGTATAGGGGTCCCGGACCATGGAAGGCTTTAAAGGCCAAAGGCATTCCTATGGGGCGTGTTAATAAGAACCAATCTTCCTTCCAGGATTGCTGGAGACACTGCACTAGATAAGAACATCCACCAGTCAGTCAGTGAGCAGATCAAAAAGAATTTTGCCAAGAGCAAGTGGAAGGTAAGGGCATGGCCTGCAGAGAAGCAGTCGGTGGGTGCTTTTACCCACAAACCTTAAATCTGTCGCTGCTCAAATGTGTCCCTGCAATGTGAATGCAAAGCCTTTGTCCGCCAGAATATATGTTTGTTCTTTGCCTTAGTATAACCTTTACCAAGGATATTCACTTGTAGCATGTGAGAGTCTCTTGCATATTTTTAGTATTTAATATACAGCTGTATGGATAGATACATAAGGGACGCAGGTGGCGCTGTGGGTTAAACCACGGAGCCTAGGGCTTGCCGATCAGAAGGTTGGCAGTTCGAATCCCCATGACGGGGTGAGCTCACGTTGTTCGGTCCCTTTACCTTTTACCTGTATGGATAGGGTTTTTTGTATTATTGATTTTATGATTATTTCTAACTGTTCCTGCTAAGTTTTTTTATGGGGGGGGGGAATCATTACACTTACTGTTCATTTGCTATGTTGTGAACTTTGGCGCAATTTTGTGGAACGGTGGCATACAAATTAAGCAGATGGGGATAGTAACCTCCCTCAAAATCTCCTAGGAACTCCAATTTGTTGAAGCTGTTTAGAATTTTGTTTTGAGATTCCTATCTATCCCCATCCCAGGAATGCCCTGGAGAAAGGAAGCAACTTATTGATCTAGTTTAGGTCCGTAGTGCAGATATACTTTTATAGTAAACACAGCTGAGAATAGATATTTGCAGTCTCGAGTTTCCTTCGTGCCAACAGTTAGGGGAAAAGAAGAAAGGCTTTCATTTTCTGTTTGTCTCATTTGCCACACAGGCTGCATACAAACCATACATTTAAAGACGTGACTCCCCCCACCCCAATAATTCTGGGAAGTGCAGTTTAACCCCACACAGAGCTACAAATCCCAGCAGCCGTAAACTACAGTTCCCAGGATTCTTTGGGGGGAAATGATGTGCTTTAAGGGAATGGGGTGTACATCTCTCCCATCTTTGACAGCAATCTGCTTTTCTTTTTTGTCCTACACAGCAAGCCTTCAACGCAACTGCTGTGGTCAGGCATATGAGGAAGCTACAGCTTGGGACCAGCCAAGATGGGCCTGGTCAAGCCATGCAGGAGAGCAATGGTGAGAGGCTGGGAATGGCCTTTGGTGCTGCAGGGTATTCCCCTCCATGTACTGTGGTGACACCAGTATAGAGCCGAAACAGATTTTCTCCTCAAGACCTTCGTTGGTGAATCTTGATATTCACTATTGGCTGGTGGTTATATTTGTGTTTGGTATTTGCCAAGGTTTGATCTTACTATTTGATATCCCGCCTCTGCCCCCGCCGCCCCAGATACACTGACAAATCCTAGGCGTTTGAATTCTGAGGTAAAATTTCGCCTCAGTGTTGACATTCTGCATTTGGAACTCGAATGGCTAAATTGAAAGCAGTGAGTGATGTCAAGTTAAATACACATGAAAGCTTGTATCCCTTTGACTCCAATCTCATCCCCGCCTTCCTGTTAACAAACACACTTTCTCCAAAACTTGAGGATTTCCTCTCCTCTTTTTCCATTTATTATTTGGGACAGAATGGCAGTAAATTGGTATAAATGGTTGTAAGGGCTAGCAGTTTCAAAGGCGCATGACCTGTATTCAGGCATATGCTGTTCTGTGGCCTCATGAACTGGCTATGCATCAACAGCTTTCCTCAGTTGCTTCTCTGTGATACCCTCACACTTGACTTAATGTTCCCTCCCTCACCCTTTGTAAGGTTTTATTCCAGTGTGGGGGATCCTTTGGACACCCTTTGGACGTTTTTCCAGACTACAACTCCCATCATCCCTAGCTACTGGCCGGGGCCGATGGAAGTTGCAGTCCAGCACCTGAAAGGCCACAAGTTCCCTGTCTTTGTAACTCCCTCTTTTCCCGCCATTTATAGCTTCTGCCATCTAGTGATGGCAATGTCAGAAAACGGGAAAAGGCAACTCCCATTTCCTTCCTAGTGCCCCTGAAAACTCACTCCTGTTTGCTTTGTCCAGGGAGCCACTGCCTGGCCTTTCCTGAGCTAGAAAATAAGGAAAATGTTTTGTTGCTCCACCAATTACTGTTGTCCGAAATTCAGCAAATTTAGTATTTGTCTGGGAAGGATGGGTGGGCTTGTGGAGAAGGAATGGGAGGATTTGGGAGTAGGATGTGGGTGAAGGAGGATGTTACAGCTTGTTTTGAAACTAAACTGTATTTTCCCGTGTGTGTGTGCGTGTGCGCGCGCTTTATATCAAAATTAAACACGTTAACTGCTTTCCACACTTCTTTTTATTAAAAAAAATAGTTTACATGCTTTGAACACAATATGAACACACCTAAATTGGGTATATTGATTAACCTTTGGGGGCAGTTCCCCCTCCCTCGCTTCACCTTACAGTTTGGCCAGAATCAATGAGAAGCCATTTGGGTGGCATGGCAGTAGCAACTTAGGCATGGTCTGTTAGGGATTCCCTTTACGACTGCTGAAAAATAAGGCTTTGCTCACAGCTGGGATTCCCTGTAAACACAAAAGTATTAAGGTGCTATATATAACCTAGTGCAAAAGCCTATCCTTTGTAGTATGCTGACCAGAAGATAGCTGCTAGGCAGCTTTGCCTCGCTGGCTTTGTGCTGTGTTTGTTGTGTTGTTGTGTTGTGCTTGTAGTACCAGTTAGCCCAGTCCTGACAGTCCCTTTTCTCTTCGGCAGGCTCAGCTTCCAGTAGCAGCGAGGAATCCTTGGGGAATGGTTCTCACCGTCAGATGCGGGACTGAACGTTCCCCAGCGGACAGAGGACACAGATAGCGGTGCCAGGATCAACCCACTGTGGGGCGGGTGGCCAAAGCCCCACTCTGCTGTGCTACGTGGAGCCAGGGAAGGGTCTGGGACTGCCCCACACCCCTCCCAATTAAGTGTGGCTGAGCCCCACCGCAGGGAAAGCTTCCCTTGCTAAGCCACGCCCTCCTGAACCTGGACATGGGGCCTGATCCTTCATAAGCCACACACTTCTCTGAAGATGCTTCTTCTTCTTCTTTTCCTTCTTCTTCTCTCTCTAACACAGAGAAGCCAAATGCTGGCCGCAGCCAGCCAGCTCTGTCTGTGCCCTATGCTGACCCCCTACCCAAGCTGACAATGTCGTCCTCCTCCTTGCCCAATCATGTGGTGTTGTCTAGGAAAGACCACACAGTGGTCTGCTCAGGCTCTCTGCAGCAGCTGTCAAGGTGGAGCTTGAGGATGCCTCACCGCCCCCCATAAAAACCCTAACCAAGTCCCCTACTCAAATCATATCACCTCCAGCCAACAAGCAGGTTCACAAAGCGCGAGCCTGCAGCGCTTATAACTCTAGATCACCCTAATCATGTCACGAAGGAAAACAAAAGCTGCTTGTGGAACCTTCACAATTTGATCTTGAGGCGCGCCTCCCGATATGTGCATTTCCGCTGTTGAGAAACGTGAAGCTAGATTGAAAGGCCGTTTCAATCTTCTGGTGTCATTTGGCTGTCTGTGGGCGAGGACACGTTATTTTTTAAGAGTGGTGGTTTGATAGAACCACAGCTACCCTTGACACAGATGTACGTTATATATATATATATATATATATATATATATATATATATATATCCAGGTATAGATGGGAGAGAAACAGTTTAGCTGACTTTCCGTATGGTTCCGGTTGAACTATGGGGAAAAGGGAACTGTGTTTGGGTACCTTGTCAGCTACTGCCCATGGCCCATACCGTACCATTGGCCTCCAGAGCAACCCTGCAGCTGTTTTTAAAATGCTTTGTGTTTTGTATTTTTCTTTTTGCGGGGGGGGGGGTCAGGGAAGAAGGAGCGCGCTTGCAGAGATACACGTATGCCTCTTGTTTTTCTAAAACAACGCTGAACCTTGGGGCAGCCTGTCTGGAGTAGAAGGGGGAAGGCAAGGTTGAACAGTTGTTGAAACACCGTTTCGGCACGGGAAGCAACACGCCGATGCAGGATTCGGCTTGTTGGGCCGTTTGCAACGCCAGTTGCCAAAAAGGGAAGCTCACACCGTAGACGATGCTCCCACTGAGGCAGCGCTTGAAGCGCTGGGTCTGTCTTCATCCAAGCTGGCCTTTGCACCACCCAACTGGCAGAACCAGGATTCTTCCCACTGTGTATAGAGTCCAGGCTTGCCCAACCTGGTGCCTTCTAGATGTTTTGGACGACAACTCCCATCCAACACAGCCAATGTCTAGAGGGTCGTGGGAGTTCTGTAGTCAACGTTCTCCAACAACGTTTGGAGAAGCACCAAGTTGGAAAAGACTGGCTTAGTCCCCTTCCCCTCTTGCTCTCCTGCCTGCTCTTGACGCTCACAGCTCCACATTTTGCGCCCATGTTCTCTCTGTCTCTGCACTCTCTTGGTTCAAGAGGACTTTCTAACTCGAAGTTTCTATTTTGTTGCTTGTTCTTGTATTAAAAAGGAAGAAAGCGCACAAGTCTTCATCTACCCTATCTGCGGGCAAAGGGGTGGGGGAAAAGAAGGGAGTGGCCGCTGATGCCCCCTGACCCAGCAACCAACCAAGGGCGGGGGGTCTGCACACACCTGGTAGTGTCTAGATCTGTTTCTAAAAGTGAAAGAAGGCTAGAAGCGGAGAGTTTTAGGAGGACACAACTTGTTTATTGTTATCGTTACAGCACCTCGAAGTCAGCTAAGCACTTTATAAAAGGGTAGAAATAAATAGGCAGGGGCGAAAAAGGCAGGGGCGGGTATAGGGAACTGTAGGTCAAATCGCTGGATGATTAAAAAAAAAACCAAAACAGGCCCGTGAGCCAGCTTTTCAAATCCTATGGATTTTGATGGGGAAGAAACAAGCACGCTTAAGTCTCTCCCAGTGAAATCAGCAGGATTTTAAAGGGCTTAGCTCTGGCCATAGAGCATTCTCACGGTACAGGTTACAAAATATGATTTTAAACTCCACTATAGAAATGGAGGATGTTTTACCAAAACAAACAAACAAACAAAAATTGACGGAAAAGGACACTTCAGAATGAAAAACAAAGAGATATATTGAGCTACAGTGAATGTATTCAGAAACATTCCATATTAGTGGGAGGAAGAGAAAAGGGATAATAATATTTAATACAACAAGAGGTTTTAGGTTTTAGGTTCGAGCAGAAAAAAATATGAGGTGAATTAAAAGCCCAGACTAGAATAAAGGAAGAAAACTCAACTTAGGCCTGTTAAATAAACAAGACGAACGTTCCTTCAGATGAAGTCTATGTTGATGCAAAAGCCAGAGGGGTGAATGTGTTGGTAGATGTTTATGGATGCATATAGTTTGGGAGGGGGAAGACGGCCTGCTTTTCAAGGCCAGAAGGTACTTCTTCCGCGGTTGGAATATAATATGAAGCCAGAAGGGAGGCAAGAGGGGAGCTTCTTGGGCTGGGCTTCGGCCCAAATGGCAGCCATTTTTAGTGTCTGGAATACCAGCAAACAACCTGGCGTTCTCTGCTATCCCCACCTTGACAGCGGGTGGCTAGTCCTCTCCCTAGAAAGCTGATCACCAGCAAAACACAATAACCCCAGTTCAACTAAAACTGGTCCTGATAAGTCGCACAACTGTCTCTACTCAGAAATAAATCCCACTGGGTTCAATGGGGCTTACTCCTGGGTAAGCATGCCTGCAATTTCAGCCTTGGTCCCTCTGGAAGCAAGGGGACTTGAGTTCATTACAAACTTGTTCCTCAGGCCCAGCAGAGTGTATTTTGCTGCACAAACTGATGTCTGGCAGGCAGTGGGAATTCCTTAATCCAACCAGCAGCGAGGGTTTTGCCATCGCAGAGCACATGCACAAAGACACCGTTGTATCTATGTATATACAAACATGTACATTTACAAGTTACGTACAAAATGAGAGCGCCGTGGAGCTCCCTTTCGCACGCGCACACAACTTAAAATCTCATTTCAAAGGACACTCTAGCCTAACTTTTAAACCACACCTAGATTAAAGTTTAATAGGGCCCACTGAAGTTGCTAAGCATGGTGGGATCTGGGAAAACCGCCACCAGCTAGTTCCCCACTTCCCCACCCAATGTGTCAACAAGATCACAGATATCGATGAGACTCCAGCCCTCAGCAGCTGGCCTTGAAGTCTACCTGTCACACATCCATTATGTGGAGAAATACTTTTTGAAGTGAGGTAACTCCTAGGTCTAGGTCTATAGAACCAAGACCCTGGTTCTGGTAAGTAGGGACTCTGAATTGGGAAACCCAAAGGCCTGAACTGAGAAACCGGCCTACGCCACACTTAATACTGTACCCCAAAGCCAAAGCAAATGACCAAAGCCACAGGAACAAAACAAAACGAAAAAAAAGGAGATTCTATTCTATAATACATTGCGGTTACACATCAAGCTTACAACCACCACAAGAGACCCCTGGTGGAAAAAAGACAACAGCAGTTTAACTAAGAGGAGAGCCCCACAGCACACCAGCCTGCCTCTCTTTCTGGCAGCCCCTGTTCTTGGTGTGGATGTTCCTGTGCCTCTCCAGCCCTGTAGGGGACATGGTTTTTCTTACTTGCCCAAGCCAGGCACACAAAACAGGAGGCTGTGGGAGAGGTTACGACGTCAAGGTGGGAAGGGTGCTCCTGGCAACTTTGACACAGCGGTGCTTGGCATCCGGATCAGAAGATTCCTGGTACTTTCGTAGATCGGCGCAAAAAAGAACCTGGCGAGGGAGGGCAGAGAGTCAGAATTGTGGGGGGAAACAAATGTTTACGAAAGGTGGTTTGGAAATAGGCCCCCCAAGAGAGGAGGAAGCCGGTTTCTGTGTGAGCCAGGTAAGAGTTTTGCCAGCTGTGTCAGAAGAAGCAAATGTCAATTACCATATTTTTTGCTCTATAAGACGCACCAGACCACAAGACGCACCAGACCACAAGTTTTTGGAGGAGGAAAACAAGAAAAAAAATATTCTGAATCTCAGAAGCCAGAACAGCAAGAGGGATCACTGCGCAGTGAAAGCAGCAATCCCTCTTGCTGTTTTGGCTTCTGGGATAGCTGCGCAGCCTACATTCGCTCCATAAGACGCACACACATTTCCCCTTACTTTTTAGGAGGGAAAAAGTGAGTCTTACAGAGCAAAAAATACGGTATACACAAATTGGCAATTTTACACTGAGGCCAAGACAAAACAAAAACAGGCCTAGAGGCAAAAAGGCTGTGTGCACAAATGCACCATTCAGACCAGTTTAAAACAGGACAGGTAAGCATACCTTAGATTAGCATCTACTGGGCTGTGTATTATTTTGTCTGTATATACAGACTGAAAGAAGAAACGTCTTCACGCAACATTTTGATTAATTTGGAGAACATACTGCCACAAAACCGAGGGGTGGCCACCTGAGTCAGAAAGCTTTAAAAGGGAAACGGGTAATTTGGGACGGTGGGTCTATTATTCCTTCTAATGGCCAATTCAAGCAAGATGTTCTGATCGCTACGACTCGGAAGCAAGAGGGAGGTCCACTGCAGGCCCCAGAGAATCCTTGGACTTGCAGAGGCACACAGGGAAAAGAGACAGCCACCACATCTCTCCCGCACGCATGGATAAAAGGGGAAAGACAACTTGGAGGAGGCGGGGAAAGCGAGGAATAGAGGAGGCAGAGAAGAGTTGGGTAGAAGGTGACATGCAGGCAGAGGGACCTGGAACAGCGAAAACACGGGACAAAAACATGCTGGTCCCAGTTGTCAATGGCTGTTCTCCATGTTAGCTAACGTTCAGAGGAAGTATTCCACAAAAATTGCAATGACTGGGGAGCAGTGGCAGAGCTTCGTGCTCCGGCACCGGGGGGGGGGGGAGGAGGGGAGAGCAGGAAGGGAAGGGGCTGGCGCGCATCCCTGGGGTGTGGCACGCCACCTGCGGGGGCATGGCACCCAGTGCGGGTGGGGGGGTAGCCGTGATGGTACCCCACCGGGATCACGCTGCCGGGGGCGGTGTGCTCTCTCCACACCCCTCTTCCTCCACCAGTGCTGGGGAGGAGTGGGGAGAGCTATCACCTCCAAGCCCTGCTTGCGAGCTTCCTAGGACCACCTGGCTGGCCATTATGGGAAGGAAGATGCTAAACCAGGTGGACATTGGGTCTGGTCCAGCAGCTCTCTTCTTATGTGGCTCCAATCTGGTGGAACGCTCTGTCACAAGAGACTAGGGCCCTGCAGGACTTGACATCTTTCCACAGGGCCTGCAAGACAGAGCTGTTCCACCAGGCCTTTGGCCAGGGCGCATCCTGACTCCCTCCTCTGGCAATCCGCACAGAACTCTAGCCCAAAGGTTGCCATTAATCTGATTGGAATTATTTTTATAATGAAATGATTTTAGTATGTTGTATTATTTTACTGTTGTTAGCCGCTCTGAGCCCGGCTTCGGATGGGGAGGGCGAGATATAAATAATAATAATATTATTATTATTATTATTATTATTATTATTATTATTATTATTATTATTTTAACATAGCCCAGAATAAGGCCCGAGGGACTTGTTTATCTGGCCCGCAGCAACCCCTGCCACCCACTGCCACCACCTGCTCCTACCGGCGCTGTGCAGCTGCCCACTTCTGGGCTAGAGGAGCATCGGCAATAGCTTGTGCGCATGCGCAAGCATTATTTGCACATGCGCAAGCATTATTTCCGGTGCACATCCAGGTCGGAGGAGGCCCGTTCACATGTGCACAAGCTATTTCTGGTGCTCCTCCGACCTGGAAATGCGCCGGAAATAGCATATGCACATGCATATGGGCACGCACTCCCCCGCCCTCCGGCCTGCTGTGTGATCGGCACTGGAGACACCGGCCCGAGGCGCGGTAAGTTTGCTGACCCCTGGCCTAGATGAAGTAAATATTCCCCTACAAGTCGCTGTGGCAAGAAAAGCTGGATCAGATTTACTTAACTGTTTCTGCTTCTGAGATAATCCCCAGACATTGACCATTCACTCTGATGCCCTTAAAAAAAAAATCAACGAAAGCTAGGATTCTTACAATTCTGAATTACTTTACCCTCAAGCCGATTCCTGCAGTTGGACGATCTAGCTGTTCTTGTGTGTTCCCTTCTCATGCATGGCCTTGCACAAAGCCGCAGAAGAAAAAGAAGAGGATTTTCCACTCATTTACTCACCGCTTGTGCCCATCCAGCATATGGTCCCCACAGGCTCCGGAAGAAATTCCCTGAAGGCAGAGCAGTCAAGAGGGCAGCCTTAGTGAGTTGGAAGGCAACAAGCTGCCTTGACAAGGGAGTGGATTCACACAACCAATTCTTCAAAGGAAGCTCCCTTATACCAAGCAAGACCCATTGGGTCCATCTAGCTGCGTACTGTCTTCCTTGCCTCTCCAGGATTGGATAAAACATGTGACTTTCTGCACTCAAAGCAGGTGTTTTACCGCCAAAACATGGTGATGTCTCTCCCTTGGCTCGCATTGGCCAGAATGCTTCCTATCTACACGGATGTTCCCACCCCCATTCTGAAGATTAGAGCCCTAATCTCTTTACTGCCTCTCCTGGTATGTCCCACGGAGGACCTTACAGTCTTCAAACAAAAATATCTTGGAGGTCCCAGGCCACAGGGAGGTTAGGCTGGCCTCAACCAGAGCCAGGGCTTTTTCGGCTGTGGCCCCGATCTGGTGGAACACTCTGTCACAAGAGACTAGGGCCCTGCGGGACTTGACATCTTTCCGCAGGGCCTGCAAGACACAGCTGTTCCACCAGGCCTTTGGCCAGGGCACAGTCTGACCCCCTCCTTTGGTAATCCTCACAGAACTCTAGCCCAATGGTTGCCATTAATTTGATTTTGAATTGATTTCAAAATGAATTAATTTTAGAATGCTGTGTTACTTTTATTGTTGTTAGCTGCTCTGAGCCCCGCTTCGGCTGGGGAGGGCGGGATATAAATAAAATTTTATTATTATTATTATTATTATTATTATTATTATTATTAGGAGAGGAGTTCCCTGACAGACCATAGTGAGCACTTGCAGCAATTGGCAATGATTGGTTCTAACTTGTTCCATAACTGAAAGGGCTCTGCTGCCCACTGCTTTTTGGGAGGAAGGCGAGAGTGAGTTTGAGAAGTTGCAACTGAGCAGCCACAGTTGAGTGGCATCTCAGCAAACCATTAACCCCTCTATTTGATGGAGCATCCGCAAGCCTCTGGGCCTCGAGCAAGCGAATTGTGTATTTTCTGGCGCTTTTTTGAAGTAGTGGGCATTGCTGCCCACTTTGTCATCGTCACCTTGTTTTAAAGTTATGCCGGCAGTATACAGCAGCAAGCAGTGGGACCTAAAGGTAAAGGTAAAGGACCCCTGGACAGTTAAGTCCAGTCAAAGGAGACTATGAGGTTGCTGTGCTCATCTCACTTTCAGGCCAAGGGAGCTGGCGTTTGTCCACAGACAGCATTCCGGGTCATGTGGCCAGCAGAACTAAACAGCTTCCGGCTCAATGAGACTCTGTGACGGAAGCCAGAGCACACAGAAACTCCGTTTACCTTCCCGCCGCAGCGGTACCTATTTATCTACTTGCACTGGTGGGCTTTCGAACTGCTAGGTTGGCAGGAGCTGAGACAGAACAACGGGAGCTCACTCTGTTGTGGGGATTCGAACTGCCGACCTTCCAATCAGCAAGCCCAAGAGGCTCAGTGGTTTAGACCACAGCGCCACCTGCTGTGGCAAGGGTCCCAATGTGGAATGCAAGTCTGAGGTTGCATTCTGAACCGAAATCCAGGAAGGGTTCACAAGAGGCAGGCACCTGACCCCACTGGCCCTCACCGATCTCTCGGTGCACCCGCTCAGTCACACTGCGGGCTCCCATGCCGAGCTCTTGGCCGTAGTAGCGCTTGGCAACCTGCCATATATGGGTGTCCACCGGCACGGCCTCCGCCTTGTCCAGAGACATGAGACACACGCAGTCGGCCACCTGCAAAGGGAAGCGAAGAAAATTGCACCACGATAGCGGCCCTTGTTTGCCGTTGCTGGAGGACACACAGCTACAAACAGGCAGCCGGGTGTCAAAGTTCAAGCAGTCCCCTGCCCTACCACACTCCAGCCCTTGTGCCATAGTTATGTATTCATTCGTTCACTCCCTTCAAAATGTTGTAAGAGAGCCAGTGTGGTGTAGTGGTTAAGAGCGGTAGACTTTTAATCTGGGGAACCGGGTTCGCGTCTCCGCTCCTCCACATGCAGCTGCTGGGTGACCTTGGGCTAGTCACACTTCTTTGAAGTCTCTCAGCCCCACTCACCTCACAGAGTGTTTGTTGTGGGGGAGGAAGGGAAAGGAGATTGTTCGCCGCTTAGGGTAGTGATAAAGCGGGATATCAAATCCAAACTTCTTCATCTATCTATCTATCTATCTATCTATCTATCTATCTATCTATCATCTATCTATACAGTTGCTTATAATATTTATAAAAACATTTTCTAATGTCTGCAGGTTTCTCTACCGATTTTCCTTCTGTAACAATGTTTGTAATAGTACTTTGTTTTTGTCTCTTTTTTAGTTGCCAGGCTAGTAATTTCCCACATTTATTTGCAGATTCAAAGTTTCTTTGTCTCATCCTTCTTATCTTCCATTCAATTTCTTGATTTACTAACTGCGAATATTGAACCTGTAGGGCTTTAATTTCTTTTTGGATCTGCATGCTATAACTTGACTCTTAATTTACACTGGCTTGCTTTACACCAGTTTCTTGTGCATAGGATTGCTCCCCTAATAATTATTAAATTATCAGTGTGGTGTAGTGGTTAAGAGTGGTAGACTCGTAATCTGGTGAACCGGGTTCGCTTCCCCACTCCTCCACATGCAGCTGCTGGGTGACCTTGGGCCAGTCACACTTCTGTGAAGTCTCTCAGCCCCACTCACCTCACAGAGTGTTTGTTGTGGAGGAGGAAGGGAAAGGAGAATGTTAGCCACTTTGAGACTCCTTAGGGTAGTGATAAAGTGGGACATCAAATCCAAACTCCTCTTCTTCTTCTATAACCTATAGTTATGTATTCATTTGTTCACTCCCTTCAAAATGTTGTAAGCTACCTTTTAGGATCAAACCCGTCTAAGGTGTTCCCCAGCGTATAAATTCACAGTAATAAATTCATAATAAATTGTAAACCACGTCACAACATTAGCACACAGCAAGAACCAGCAGTAATAAGTGGGGTAGGAGAGCTTGAAAATACCAATATATTTCACAGCTGGCAACCAATGCCAAGATATACATCAGTACGACTCCCCCCAATATGGCCATAAAACCTTAATTCTCTTCCCCTTTAATCAGCAAAATGAGGCATCCTTAAGGCCTATCAGTACATGAATGAGAAGCAAATTTCAAATACATTAATATTCAACTCTGGGAGGCTTAGTTTGGTCAGAAGCCAGTATATTTGAAGGAGCGTCTCCACCCCCATCATTCGGCCTGGACACTGAGATTGAGTGCCGTGGGCCTTCTGGCGGTTCCCTCACTGCGAGAAGTTACAGGGAAGCAGGCAGAGGGCCTTCTGGGTAGTGGCATCCAGATGTCAAAAAGAACAACAACTACCAGACTTTCAGAAGACATCTGAAGGCAGCTCTGTTTAGGGAAACTTTTAATGCTTGATGCATTACTGTATTTTAATATTTTGTTGGAAGCCGCCCAGAGTGGCTGGGGAAGCCCAGCCAGATGGGTGGGGTATAAACAAACAAACAAACAAACAAACAAACAAACAAACAATAATTTATACACTTCCAGAATTAATGCTAAATACTGTATATTAAAAGGTAAAGGTACCCCTGCCCGTACGGGCCAGTCTTGCCAGACTCTGGGGTTGTGCGCCCATCTCACTCAAGAGGCCAGGGGCCAGCGCTGTCCGGAGACACTTCTGGGTCACGTGGCCAGCGTGACATCGCTGCTCTGGCGAGCCAGAGCCGCACACAGAAACGCCGTTTACCTTCCCGCTGGTAAGCGGTCCCTATTTATCTACTTGCACCCGGAGGTGCTTTTTGAACTGCTAGGTTGGCAGGCGCTGGGACCGAGCAGCGGGAGCGCACCCCGCCGCAGGGATTCGAACCGCCGACCTTTCGAACGGCAAGTCCTAGGTGCTGAGGCTTTAACCCACAGCGCCACCTGCGTCCCAAAAATACTGTATATAAAAATACTGTATATTACTTCTGGTAAATGAGCCACCATAGCTGCTAGAGGGCTGTGAAAATTTGCATTCTGGGCTTTTTAGACTCGTCTACCCATGTATTATATGAAACCAAAGGGGCATATTGGTTGCCAGATGTGTGGTTCCGCCCCCAGCTCTCCTACCCTACTGTAACACAAACAGGAACAACATTCAGAAAGATCAATAAAATAAAATACAACTACTGTTAACATTATCAACACCATCTTTAAACTTGTTAGTTTCCAATTGACTCCAATTGACTTACAACGCACTGAAAACATAAAAATACAATACGCCATAAAAGCGGAATGAAACAAACCCTGTAAAAGCCACGGGAACCTTTGGTAGCACGCTTAGTAGCTAAACAACATCATATTGCATGGGAAACCCCAAGTCTTTACCTGGCACCCAAAAGATGTTAACGGAGGCGCTAGGTGGGCAATAACAACAGAGGGATAAGGTGCCTAATTTGTACTCACCTTGGCTCCCACTCCAGGCAGCGTACACAAGGCGTGTCGAGCCTGTTCATAAGGAACGGCTCTCAACTGCTGCAAGCCGGCAGCCCCACCAAGCGTCTTCAGAACAGCGCGGGCACTCTCGCTAACAAACCTCGCCCGATATCCGAAACCAAGGTCCCGCAGCCGGGCTTCTGTGTCTGCTCCTGCAACAGGACACCCAAAGAAGGATGGCAGCCTTTTGAAGAAACTGTTACGGTCGTCTAGAGAAAGACGCATGTCCGGCAGCCATTATTATTTCCTAGAAGAAATGGCTAACACAACATTGGTCAATTAACCAGTCCTCTAAAAGAAAAGATGAGCACACAGCTTACAGGTCAGCTACGAAGCAATGCCACTGTAACATGCATGCTCCACATCCCAAAAACAAATACAGTGGTACCTCGGGTTAAGTACTTAATTCGTTCCGGAGGTCCGTACTTAACCTGAAACTGTTCTTAACCTGAAGCACCACTTTAGCTAATGGGGAATGGGGCCTCCCGCTGCTGCTGCTGCACCGCCAGAGCACGATTTCTGTTCTCAACCTGAAGCAAAGTTCTTAACCTGAAGCACTATTTCTGGGTTAGCAGAGACCGTAACCTGAAGCGTAAGTAACCTGAAGCGTATGTAACCCGAGGTACCACTGTATATTAATCCCTTGTATTTATGGAACCTATTTATCGACACCGTAATGAACCAACGTATGCTTGAGGGAAACAATAAGTTTATCTATTTATATATATACTACATAGGTCTGCAACCTTAATTATATATTTTTATTATTTTGATATTGTTGTTTTCCTGTTTTTCTAATGCTTTTAATGTATTTTTTTCTTTTTCTCTTCTCTTCTCTTTCTTATTTACTTTAACTCACTGAAATACTCTCAATAAAACACAAATAAGCAAACAAAATTAATTCTGTGTATCCAGCTGGAATTTTTTATAGGCTATCCTTTCCTAACCCTCAGGAGATTTATCCTGCTTAAATCAACATTAAGGCAAAAAGGCAAAGGGCCCCTGGACGGTTACGTCCAGTCAAAGGCGACTAGGAGTGTGGTGCTTGTCTCGCCTTTCAGGCCGAGGGAGCAGATGTTTGTCCGCAGACAGCTTTCTGGGTCATGTGGCCAGCAGGACTGACTAAATACATAAATAAATAAATAAATAAATAAATAAATAAATAAATAAATAAATTAATAATAATAATAATAATAATAATAATAATAATAATAATTTTTTATTTATACCCCGCCCATCTGGCTGGGCTTCCCCAGCCACTCTGGGCGGCTTCAAAAAAATATATTAAAATACTGTAATACATCAAACATTAAAAGCTTCCCTAAACCACTTCTGGTGTAACGAAACACCGTGACGGAAGCCAGAGTGCACAGAAATGCTATTTACCTTCCCGCCACAGCGGTACCTATTTATCTAATTGCACTGGTGTGCTTTCAAACTGCTAGGTTGGCAGGAGCTGGGACAGAGCAACGGGAGCTCACCCGGTTGCGGGGATTCGAACTGCTGACCTTCCGATTGGCAAGCCCAAGAGACTCAGTGGTTTAGACCACAGCGCCACCTGCTCCCTTTTTAGTCTCTCAAAAGAATGTCAGCCAATCCTCCACAGAAGGCCCCTTTGGATAATTCCATACATTAGCGATCTCAGTTTCTGAGGCGGTCAATAAATTTGCCGTCTTTCATTGTTCCAGATACTCAAGAAGCAGCACCAACAAAGGAAGCGGGTAAAAGCTACTTGAGGCTAAGTTTTCATAGCATTTCACCATATTCCATGCTCAGTTGTTAAGGGACAGAGCATCCTTACCTGCCATTGCCTGCAGTGAGGGGAAGGCGTGGTACGTCTTGGTGTCCAGCTGACAGAGGCGGCGCCCAAAGACCTGGCACAGATGCTGGATCATGTTGGTGATGCGCGACAAGTGGTTGTTGGAGGTGCAGATGAAGGAGAAGAGGCATTCTACGGGGTCCTGTCGCAGCACCCGCACCCCTGAGAAGAAAAGAGGGTGGGAGGGAGGCAAGGTCGTATTTATGGGACCACCTCTCCTGGTATGCCCCGCAGAGGACCGTAAGGTCCATGAATAATCATAGTTTAGAGGTCCTGGGTCCTAAGGAAGTCAGATTAACCTCCACCAGGGCCAGGGCCTTCTCAGTGATGGCTCCGACCTGGTGGAATGCTCTGTCCCATGAGACCAGGGCCCTGCAGGATTTAACTTCCTTCCGCAGGGCCTGTAAGACAGAGCTATTCCGCCTGGCTTTCAATTTGAACTTAGCCTGATCTTTTATTCCCCTTCCTTCCCTTCCCCTCCCCTTTTATGAAGATTACCTGCTCTGGGATCCCACAGCTAATTCTCCCCTGGTCTCCTCACTGGCCCAAATAGGACTAATTTAGCCAGCTAGCCCTGGTGATTATCTAATGTTTATTGGATGGATTTCCCCCCCTAAATTGATTTTTGAATTCTGAATTTATTATTGATGTTTTAAACTGTATTTTATGTGTGGGTGAACTGGGAAAACTGCCCCCTCTCCTCTCTCTCTTCCATCACATAAGTTATCCTTCGCTCGTGCCACCACAGTTAATCGAGTTGAAATGCCACCCTGAACCTCACCTACCTGGGAACTTGATGGCCACTTCTCGGAAGTGAGAGTCCACATAGGACCAGCCCTGGTACAACGCAGACAAGTTGACGTGCAGCTGGAAATAATCCTGGAGGATCTGCGAGGGAGTCAGCCCATCCGTCCCCCGGACCAGCTCTCCTGACAAATGCCCACCTGGGCGCTCGCTGGTACCAGCCCGGATGGCTTCGGGCTGTGCCTGCTTCCTGCCTTTCTTCAGCGGTGGCTCAGAGAGGCCGTCTTCTTCTCTGCTGCCATCCTCCTTCTCCTCTTCATGAAGCGTGTACCAGAGCTGTTCTTCTGACTGGGTGAGGGTCCAGACACGGCCTGCCAACACACCAGTCCAGTAGCCAGGGCTGGTTTCGGACCACCTGAGAGAAACGCAAGGCTAATTAGCAGCAGGGACAGACCGACTGGTTTGGAGAAGCTAACCTAGGCCTTCCTCTGCCTTTCCCCTTATGCTCCAGAAGGTGGCAAGACCTGTATCTTTGGAGTCACAAGTCCCGTCACAACCTCACAGCCACAGAACCATAGAGCCATGCTTCATTATCCTACAGTACACTTCCACCAGCTATGGTGGTACCTCAGGTTAAGAACTTACCTTCTTGCTCTATAAGACGCGCCAGACCACAAGACGCACCTAGTTTTTGGAGGAGGAAAACAAGAAAAAAAATATTCTGAATCTCAGAAGCCAGAACAGCAAAAGGAATCGCTGTGCAGTGAAAGCAGTAATCCCTCTTGCTGTTCTGGCTTCTGGGATAGCGGCGCAGCCTGCATTCGCTCCATAAGACGCACACACATTTCCCCTTACTTTTTAGGAGGGGAAAAATGAGTCTTATAGAGCAAAAGATACGGTATGTCTGTTAACTCCAAGGTGTCTCCTCTGGGCAGGACTAGTGATGGATACAATCCAATGTACAGTGGTACCTCTGGTTACGTACTTAATTCGTTCCGGAGGTCCGTTCTTAAGCTGAAACTGTTCTTAACCTGAAGCACCACTTTAGCTAATGGGGCCTCCCGCTGCTGCGCGATTTCTGTTCTCATCCTGAAGCAAAGTTCTTAACCCGAGGTACTATTTCTGGGTTAGCGGAGCCTATAACCTGAAGCGTATGTAACCTGAAGCGTCTGTAACCCGAGGTACCACTGTACATGACACCTTGTCTCACACGCACGCTCTTCTGACATCAAATGCGTCCCCCAAACTGCAAAAAAATGGCTCCCTTATTAACTTTCTATTCAGCATTGTATCCTCCCAGTTGTAGCAGCCCAAAGGGATAAAAACATCCTAGATGGGTGATGTTCTGGGCTCCTGTGATCCTTCACAAAGGAATTTAAAGAACTGAGAAAGATTTGCTTATTCTACTTTATGAAGTCGTGCATTTGATTAGAAGCAGGATGTCTGCGGTTTTTTAAAAGAACTGAATGAAAACACTATTGATCAATAATGCAGACTTTTGGAAGCTGCGTAATGAGACCATCTGGCTCTGTAGTGGTAGGAAGTAGCTTCCCACAGTTTCACAAACGGTTCACGGTTTCCCTACCTGGAGATGCTGGAGGATAAAAACACAACAAGAGGTCTATTGGATCAGGCCAAAGGCCCATCTAGTCCAGCATCCTGTTCACACTGTGGCCAACCAGAAGCACTCTCCCCTCCTGTGCTTTCCACCAACTGATATTCAGAAGCATCACTGCCCAACAATGGAGGTAGAACATTTCCACTGTGGCTAGTAGCTGCTGATAGCCCTCTCCTCTAATCCTTTTTCACAGTCATCCAAGTTGGGGGCTGCCACTAACAGCCAGATGTCCACTGGAAGCCCACAAGCAGGTCCCTAGCCCATAGCACTGTTCCTACTTGTGATTCCCAACAACTAGTATTTGGTGACTTACTGCCTCCCACAGTGGAGGGAGAGCAGAGCCATCACGGTTAGCAAGATTTGAACTTGCAACCTTCCTCAAGCAATGCATGCACTCTGCCACACAGACAGATATACCCCTCTGACATATCACAGCCAGCATTCGAAATTCACCAGGCACATTTTGCATTTGGCTATCAGCCACTCACAACCAAGCAAAGACGCTCAGGTGCTGGGATGGTGCCTGATGTTTCCACCCCCTGAAGATGCTTCCCTGGGGATCCTTGGATCTTGATGGTTTTCACACACTAGCAACACATCCTGTAGAATTCTATCTGTGCAGTCAGATAGATGAATGTCAGGAAGCAAAAAGTCGTATTGAAAAATACAGCTTTCAAGCCGTCTGGCCCCCAAAGGGCAGCTAGGCATTCCGTTTCAGCGACTGCAACCCTGGTTTAACCTGGTTTAACCCTGGTGCCTAGTTTTTATATATTGTATAGTCGTACCTTGGTTGTCGGACACCTTGGTACTCATACGTTTCGGCTCCGAAACGACTGAAAACCGGAAGTGAGTGTTCCGGTTTCTGAACATTTTTATGGAAGCCGAACATCTGGTATGGCTTCCACTATTGTTTCTGGGCACCTGCGCAATTGGAAGTCAATCGAACGGACTTTGTGAACACATTCTGTTCAAAAACCAAGGTACGGCCATTTTAACGCTCATCACAGCTGCTTTCCACAGATGGTTGTGGAGAGCAGGAGAGAAGTGGAGTTAAAGTTGCAATCCTAACCTCACCTACCCGGGAGTAAGCCCCACTGAATTCAATAGGTCGTACTTCTGAGTAGACACTGTTGGAATCAAGGCTTTTTCCCCAGAGAGAACTCACAGGAGCTCAGTTCTGGCACCTCTCAGGTGGGCGCCATTCGTTGCCGTTCATGGTGACTTCCAGCACCCTTTTCTAGAAAAAAACAGCCCTGGTTAGAATTGTGCTGTAGCCCGCCAGTCTAAAAAAGTGTCCCTTTTTCCAAAGCGGATTGTCTCTCACCTTCCGAATTATTAAAAAAAGAGCAGCTGCCATAATAAGTAAGCAACCCATCCTTTGCAAGCCTGTGGCCAGGATGCATAGAATTTGCAGGTGAGGTTCCGTGGAGGAGACACAATGCTGCTTTGCTGAAAGCGCAATGCAGAGCCATCGGCAAGAGGGCAGAGCTGGCCATATTTATACATATATGGAGGATCTTTTTGTGCCTTTCGGACGCGCAGCTTCATCTCCATCTCCATGCCAACGAGGGGGGGGGGGGGAACTGCACTGCACAAGAGCCTTGCAGAAAGAGGAGAGAGAGAGAAGGTGGCAACCCGAGAGAGGGAGAACAGGCAAGGGGGGGGGGCAGCGAGAAAGCGGCACCTTGGAGATAATAATACAAGGGAGGGAGCAAGACATTGGCGGCGGGGGGGGTGGGGCGGGACCCCCTTTCTTAGCAGGCTGCCATTCCGCGCTCGGGAGCCGCCAGGGGGCGCACTAACCGGAAGGTCTGCCCGCCACAGAGCACCAGGTCGAGGCGGAGTTGGGCGCGCGGGCAAGGCAGGGAGCGCCAGGGGGTAGCGCGAGGCAGCGGGGCCGGGCGGGAGTCCATGCCGTTCCTTCTTCTGCTGCAGCTGCCGCCGCCTTCGGGGTGGACGCGGGGATGCCGCTCCTGCCGCCGCCGTTGTTGCAGCTGCAGCCGAGCGCCAGACCAGAGCAGCTCCGAAGAAGCCCGCAAAATCACCATAGAGTTGCTGTTGGTTTCCCTCCCCTCCCCCCCCGCGCTCCGCCAAGTTTGGAGGAGGGATCGCGCAGGGGTAGACGGAGCTCCGGCGCTGCCCGCTCTAGGCCGCTGGGGTATACTCTGTGGCTCGAGTGGGCGGAAGTACTGGCCCGGGAGGCGCCCCGTTCCTGCGCCTGGGAGTTGGGCGGGCGCCGCGAGCTAGGCCTCTCAGGAGAAACGGCCACAAAATGGAAGGGAGGGGAGGTTGCTTTCTTTCTCCCTCCTCCCCGCCCAGTTCAACACTATATATCTAGTAATATCTATAGACATTACACTCTGCCTGTTACACTATATGTATTTATCTGTATTTTGAGATAATGCTTTCTATATATTTTATCCATATGGCCACAAGATGGACAGATGATTGGGGAAGTCCTTTCTCTCTGCTTACCCCATTCAATACATTATATTAAAGTCCCGCAGTGGAGACCATAATAATAATTTGTTATTTATACTTCGCCCATCTGGCTTGGTTTCCACAACACAATATTCAAAACAGAATAAGAATAGTTTGGATTTGATATCCCGCTTTATCACTACCCTAAAGAGTCTCAAAGCGGCAAACAATCTCCTTTTCCCTTCCTCCCCCACAACAAACACTCTGTGAAGTGAGTGAGGCTGAGAGACTTCAGAGAAGTGTGACTAGGCGAAGGTCACCCAGCAGCTGCATGTGGAGGAGCAGAGACGCAAACCCGGTTCCCCAGATTGCAAGACTACCGCTCTTAACCACCACACTGGCTCTCAAAAAGCAAATGAGGTTACCAAAATCACTTTTTAAAAAGCAAATGAGGTTACCAAAATCACATCAGCACTTGGGCTCATATTGTTAGTGCTAAATGAACAGAAAATAATGGCAGCAGTGGTGTTTTTACCCTGGCAGTAGAGTTGAATCTGCAGCTACACAACTCCATGCTTTCAGACCAAGAATGGACAAAAGTATAGAAAAGGCAGGAGAACATGAAAAAGCAAAACTCTTTCCCTCATCTCTTCTGGTAAGAAAGAAAGAAAGAAAGAGAAAACAGACACCATTGGTTCCAAAAGAGCCATTTTATTTTCTAAGAATTGATAGAGATCTTCTTCCTCCAAAATAAATACAAGTACAAATGCCCACCCGGCTGCAGCAGAAAGAAGAGCCGGGGGCCTACAGGGCAAGGGGGGGTGGGATCAGGCAGAGCCAGGTTCCAAAAAGCTATAGTATCAAAATGTGCGAGTGAGAAGACAGCGGCCCTGCTCTGCAGAGTGTCGGAAGGACTGGGCCGAGGAAAGGCTAATGGATCAGGGCAGGTACTATGATGCAGGGAAAGGAGGGGGCCGGGGTCTGTGTGTTGGTGAGTGTTTATGGAGCAGCCCAAATAATTTACATTCTCCCACTATTGTACAGTATTTTACAAAGGCCCAGGGGACCTCAGGACCCAGACAGTGGGGTATTGTCCTTGGGAGCTATACAGGCAGCTGGGTGTCGCTCACGCAGCTGGTCAGGGCAATTCCAGGCATGGAAGAAGGAACGGCAGGCTGGCACAAGAGGTAGGCTTGCCCACACGGAGGGCACAGTGCTCTGTGGGTGTGCTCAGCACACTGGAGGGGCCGTTGGGTGCTCTAGGCAAGCTCCCGCAGCCTGGCCACCAAGGGCCCGGGCTTCTCGAGGCTGGAGCTCCCCGCTCCCCTCTCCCGTACAGTCCAGCTGCACCGAGCGAGCAGCCTCGGCGGGAGCCCCGGTGAGGGTCAGTCGCTCTCGCTGGAGTCGCTGCTCTGCTCCCCTTGCACCTTGTTGCGGTGCTGCATGGCCCGGTGGTAGGCGATCTGGACAGACTTGCGGATGTTGGACTTGCGCCCCTCCAGCATCTTCTCCTTGTCCAGGTCCTGGTTCACACCCAGGGGCACGAGTTTGGTGCGGGGCAACCACTGCCTGCAAAGGAAACGGAGAGACCCAAACTCACTAGGGGTGCTTGCCTCCCCTGAAAGGAGAGGGCTTCCGCGTTCTCCCAAGTCTCGCCCCCCTCATCCTTTCTCGGTATGGGGTAGCTCCACCCCCAACTTTATCCACCAGGTTTCGGTTTGGCTCTGCCCAGACATGGCAGCCCCCATCTCTGCAAACTTCGGTCGTACGCCCTTACCAGGTACGCTTGTTGTCGAAGAAGAGGACCAGGTAGAGATGCTCCCGGGCTTCCTGAGTCATCTGCTCTCCCAGCTTCAGCACCTCCAAGGGGGGTACGGGGATGGGGACGCCATGGTGGAACATCCCTTCCCGTGGCATCTTAGGGTCAATGATCTGCCAACAGGGGAAGATTGGACATCAGAGAAGGGCAACTACACAGATGTTGCAATAGAGCATAGCTGTCAAGTGTCCCTTATTTGAAGGGACAGTCCCTTATTCCAGCACCATGTCTCGCTGCTGTCCCTTATTGATGGATGTCCCTGGAATGATGTCCCTTAAATTTCAAAGGAACCAGCTCCTCTCCCTCCCTCCCTGCCGGCCAGGGAGGATGGAGGCTCCAACTGTGTTGCTCACCCAATAAGAAGTCTAAGAACCACTGGAGGGTGGAGCTTGCATGCCTTGTGTGTGGCTAGTTAATGTAAGCTGAGGGGGGTTTTGAATGCTGGATGCCATTTTGTTGCACGTGCTGCTGCAAACCTTGCAGTGCAAAGCCAGGCCGGGGAGCCATCTTAAGTTCAGGCTGCATAGGCCTTGTGGTGCATATGATTCAGATTCTATTCAGTTGAACCTCTGGTTACAAAGTTGGTTGGACAGTGTTCTCGAAGCTACCCAGCATGAGTTTGACCAGACTGCAGAAGGACAGGAAGACTGGAGTGCCTGGAACAGGTGAGGCTGCAGGTCCCTTATTTTGGCTGCTGGTCCCTTATTTTCAAATCTGTAAGTTGACAGCTATGCAATAGAGAAATTGTTGAGCGTGAACACACACACACTAGACAAGGAAAGGCTGCAGTCATATGTAGAGTGGGGAAACTCCCAGGTTCAAGCCCCAGTTTAACTGTGAAACTCACCAGCTGGCCTTGTGGAAGTCTGTATATTTCAGCCTAACCCGCACAGCATGCAAATTGACTGCCCTGAGCTGCTTGGAGGAGATGCTTGGAACAGATTGGGCAACTCAGCATTGAGGCTTTAAGGACCAATATGGCCTTTACACGTTAAACAGCCTGAGTTGTTCACCGCTTGCAATTGCACACGTATGCTGCTGGCGGTCACAGAATTGGGATTCCCCCAAAACCTTTGCTGTCCGCAATTCTTCCTGCCCCTTCTCCCCTTAATACAGGTATCTGTCTTTTATGGGTGTTGAAGAAACATTTCAAAGGCTCTGCGTAGTAACGTGATGAGACATTAGAGAAGTGCGCAATCTTAAAACTTAACTGTTGCATTTAGAATAAATTACTAACGCAACAACCATTTAATGTCTCCGTTAACACCAGGCTTATGCTAAAAGGTACTAATTAGGCAAGTAGTCCATCTATATCATTGAAACAAACTGGTTGTATGGTAGCACAGCTTAGGGTTTAAGGATGTGGAGGCTGAAATCTTGAGTTCAAATTTCAACAAGAAAAGCACTGACAGAAGGTAGTAAGGCAGAAGCTGGGGACCCTTGCTCACCCAGATGTTGCTGGACTACAACTCCCATCACCCTTGACTATTGGCCATGTCGGCTGGGGCTGATGGGAGTCGGAGTTTTCTCTCTCTCTTACACACACAAAGTTACCCTCGTTTTTCTCCACAAGAATTAGAAAAGTTCATTAAAAAACAACAACCGAATCTTGTGTTTCTGTTGGTTTCTACACTAAGTAGCATTTTCTATTCTGCATAAACCTTCCTGTTTCACAAGACCTGTCCTTGTTCATAACCTCATTTTCTACTATTGTTTCAAAAGGTGCATCACCCCTACTCAGGTTTCCAGTGGCCTTAACCCTCCTCAGTGCGTATGTAGGCGTGCTCATCAAACCCACCAGTGCTGGATAAGAGGGGTAACCCCTGCACTTGGCCCACACCAGGTCCAGGGCATCCAGAGGGGAGTCTTCATCCTCGGAGAGCCAGCCAGCCGATCGGCTGATGCTCTTCCGCACCACTGCACAAAGACAGAACGAGAGGGGAGAGGGTGTAATTGCCATCCTTCTCACCAGCCCCATCTCCAGAGAGGAAAGCAGAGGAAACGCTGCCCCAAATACTCACTGCCATGGCCCACCCCTCGGCCGGTTCCCACCGAGTAGGACTCGTTTTCTGTTCCCGACGTGTCTTCGCTGCTGTCCTCCGGGAAATTGACGCGGGAGAAAGAGGGCTTCCCTCTGCCTTGTTTGGAAGGAGTTGTGCTAAATGGGAGGAAGCAGAAGCAGCGATAACTTTCCATGTTCTGCAGCAGCCTGGGAGACTGCTACCTCCGCATTAAATGCGGAAGGGGGAAAGGAATGAGACCCGTTCCCTGGGAAGTCCAAGAAGGATGTACAGTGGTACCTCTGGTGCAAACGGGATCCGTTCCGGAGCCCCGTTCACATCCTGAAGCGAACGCAACCCATGTCTGTGCCTCTGCGCATGACGTCATTTTGAGCGTCTGCGCATGCGCGAGCGGCGAAACCCAAACGTAACACGCTCCATTACTTCTGGGTCGCTGCAGAGAGCAACTCGAAAATATTCATCCCGAAGCTACTTCAACCCAAGATATGACTGTACTGCAGGAACCTCTTGTGTTCGATGCCAGGATTGATCTCGCCACTAGAACTTTGGGCAAGCATGGCAAGTGAGGAAAATGTCCTCAGCCTCTCATTGCGGCATACGTCAGAGAAGCCCTCATGGAGCAGACCACATGCCTACCTAATCCCACATCCGGTTTCTTGCCGCGGCCATCCAGATACTGGAAACAGCATGCAGGCAACTTGACTACTAGTCGCTCATAGCTTTGAAATGTGCGTAAATTTCTTTTTATAGAGGCATACAACGCAAGCAGCATTGAAAGGTGTGTTGTGTACACTGCTTCATTTGAAACAGTGCCTGATGCATGGCCATGAAGAAGAAGAAGAAGAAGAAGAGTTTGGATTTGATATCCCGCTTTATCACTACCCGAAGGAGTCTCAAAGCGGCTAACATTCTCCTTTCCCTTCCTCCCCCACAACAAACACTCTGTGAGGTGAGTGGGGCTGAGAGACTTCAGAGAAGTGTGACTGGCCCAAGGTCACCCAGAAGCTGCATGTGGAGGAGTGGAGATGCGAACCCGGTTCCCCAGATTACGAGACCACTGCTCTTAACCACTACACCACACTGTCTTAACCACTACACCACAATGACTAGTGCCTAGAACCTTGTCAAAGCCACTACTTTTGCTAAATCAGCCATTTTCTTGTGGCACAGTTCTTCTGCTTTTGGCCCACCATTATCCGGAACATATCAATGTATACCTGGCGAGCGGTTGTGCTAAGATCTTGTGGCATGGTGGTGCATGTGTCTGACAAGATTCCCTTCGAAACTGGAAGGGTAGTTTACAGACTTCACACTTGCCACCTGGGAAATTGCCTGACCTGGGACTATCCATTACTCTGAACTGTGCACCTAGGGTAAGGGGGAAAGAGGCCCGGCTCCACAGCTCCACGCGCTGGGAAGGATCTCCTGGTACCTGGTACGGTCCGAGGCGGCGCTGCTGCTGGTTGTGCTGCTGGACTCAGATTCAGAGCTGCTGCGTGGAAGGTTGTAGTCGTTGCGATAAACTAGGAAGCTCTTCTTGACTGGCTGATTGCCGCTGCTGAAGCCGTTGGCTGGCAGGTCTGCAGAGGGTGGGAAGGGGAGGGCAAATCACAACAGGCTCCGATATAATGCCTATAACTGAATTCTCCAGCTGACAAATGCAATGGCTTTCTACCTGGCCAACCGTTACAGTACAAATTGTGAAAGCTGGATTCGTTACAACAGCGTTTCCCAAACTTGGGTCTCCAGCTGTTTTTGGACTACAACTCCCATCATCCCTACATAGCAAGCTCATTGGTCAGGGATGATGGGAACTGTAGTCCGAAAAACAGCTGGAGACCCAAGTTTGGAAACACTGCATTACAAGCTTTTCTTTTTATCTATTCTGCCCCCTCCCCTGTTCCTCCGTCATGCTTTTTACATCTTTCTGTGCATATACTTTCAGCCTCTGTGCCCCATCGGCTTCCCAGAAGACCCAGCCCCTCTCTTTTCACCGCTGACGTTACTTTTACCACTTTGTTAACCCGGACAAGATGCTTAACCTGACACAGGCAATACTCTCGTATTAAACTGTGGCCACTTTATGTGGCACTGAACGAAACCTGCAGGGCGCAATCTAACAAAAACGGCTTGCGTTATTTAATTCCTTCCTTGTACATATGCTGAGTTTGAGGCAAATCCCACCTCCCTTCCAATCTAAGTATCTACACTTGTAACAGTGGACTTGTGGAAAGAAGACCGTCCATGTGTTAGGATATAGTTCCATTCCACCTTTAGAACAGGCATGTGGAGTTGTTGTATGTCACATGTCTGTTTACTTCCAGCACAGTCTGCTGGGAACTTCCGTTGTATATAGCTTTTGCCTGTGCTGCTTTTTTGCTTGGACACGAAAGAGAGCAGACATGTTTTCTTTGTCCTGTTCTAATGCTGAATAAATGCTTGCATATGCTTCTGTCCGCCACTTCCATTGTGAAGAGTTATTCACTCTGCTGATTAGAGCGTGCTCAAGTCTCTAAAGGTTTCTGAGGCTTGTGTCGCTGTTTGATGCTGTTCCAAGGGAGACCAGAGTTCGACCGGCTGCCGGCCTGTGGCTGGAGTCAGCTGGGGGCCTGCTAAATGCCCCCATCTCCCCGGACGCATCCCAACACCACACACTATCTCAGCTTGGCCCCATTCCTCACTCACCAATTGGAGCGTCATCTGCCGATTTGTCGCTGTCGCTGTCCGAGGTGGAGCTGGGCCGCGGGCTCCTCTTGCGCGGCCGCCGGGACACCATGATTGGCAGCTGAGGGGGGCCCACGGGGCTGTTCCCGTGACCCGGAGCCAGCTGGCTGTCGCGGTTCTTGGGCGGGCGCCCCGGGCGCTTGGGGGGCCCGGCCGTTTTGGGGTTCTTCTTGGAGAAAAGCACCGACGTTCTCCTGCCGACTTCGTGTGCAGGCGTGGAGGATGAGTTGGGGCCAAGGCCTGGAAGGGCAAGCAGTGACATTGCTCAGAGGATGAACATGAGCACTTCCCTTCAGTATCCCCACCGCCCGTCCTTGGAAGCTGAATGGGTTCATTCAAAGGGATTGCTCCCCCTATACGCTGAGCAGCCCCCTCTCCTGTGATGGGAGTCACCCAAAGCAGCTGCTGAACAGATCTCAGGAGTTCTGAATCCTAACTTCAATGTCTAAAATCCCTGGTAGAGGGCAAGGATCCTGAGATCACGTTAAGGGTGACCAAATTCTGTACGATTGCCATAAAACTTAGGGAACAAGCTGTGCTATTATAATGATTAAGGCCTTAAATGATAATTTTAGGTTATATGTTAGTGACAAAGTTTTAATTTATATATTTTTAAACTGTTGCTATATCTGTATTGTCCCTGTTATACCTAAATGCAAATTCAAATACATCCCTATCGTGTTTTATGACTTCCTTGATACTGTATGTGGGCTGGAACTGGTCTGTGACCGAAATAATAAAATTAATTCACTCAGGAGCTCCAGAGTAGGGGATAACGCTAATAGGAAGTGGCAGATCCCACTCTATGAGCCGCTGGGTAAACACTGGGAATCTATTAGGGCTGATGCCAAGGAAGATGTTACTAGGCCTGGGTGATATGTCGATATATCATCCAAAGCCGGTTTGAAAACCCTATCGTTATATCGGTTTCATAATCTTTGACCTGGCAATATACCATGAAGTCTGTTAGGGCTGGGCGATATATCTTCCAAAACTGGTTCGAAGACCATACTGTGATCTTGGTTTAATAGTTATTTGACCTGGCAATAAATCATGAACCATGGTGTGTGTGTGTGCTATGCAAAAATCACAATGTGGGAAAAACCGCAAAGCCAGCCAATGCCTCTACATGGCTCCATCCTTATTGTAGACGTTGTGATATATCAGTATAGCACAATGTTTAGCTGGTGATATATCACAAGGAAGGTAAACGATCCCTGGACACTTAAGTCCAGTCAAAGGCAACTATGGGGTTGCAGCGCTCATCTCGCTTTTCAGGCCAAGGGAGCCGTCGTCTGTCCACAAACAGCTTTCTGGATCATGTGGCCAGCAGGAATAAACCGCTTCCGGCGCAACGGAACACCGTGACGGAAACCAGAGCGGTGCACGGAAACGCCATTTACTTTCCTGCCACAGCAATACCTATTTATCTACTTGCACTGGCGTGCTTTCCAACTGCCGGGTTGGCAGGAGCTGGGACAGAGCAATGGGAGCTCAGCCCATAGATTCAAACCACCAACCTTCTGATTGGCAAGCCCAATATCATGATGCTGAAAACCAGATTATCGCCCAGCCCTGGGTGTTATACCTTGAACCTCAGCCTGGATCATCAACTGAAGTGCAATATTTTCTGGGGATCCTCCCGAGGAGGAGGTGCTGCACTGCTCCCCTGGCCAAGCCCCTCCCACTCGTGGAGGACCCTGGCTGGGAACTGGCTGCTCCATGCGGTCCCAGGCCCCGCCACCCACCTTTGCCGGTCTCCTGGCTGCTGCTCTCCTCGGCGGCACTGTCGGTTTGCGTGTCCTTCTCGCAGGGGTTATGGGCTGGCAGGATGATGCGGGTCAGGGGGCCGTGCCCATCCCTCCCCGACTCCCGCTGGTGCGCCAGTTTGCGCCGCAAGGCCGTAATCTCCTTCTTGATCATCTTGGCCCGCCGACAGCGGCCCACGCTCTGCTTCCCGGCGCTCACCTCGGCCAGGCGTTCCACCAGCAGGCCCAGCTGGTCTTCCAGGGGCAGGTGTTTCTGGTTCTCAGACAGCAGCATCCGCTCCTCGTCTGCGCCAACAAGGAAACAAAGCCCAGTATAAGAAGGAGGCTTCCGCCGATGGACCCAGGAGAGACCAGAACCCGGAAGGCAAAGAAAGGAGGCAGGGATGGGGGAACCTGTAGTTCTCTGGGCATTACAGGACTACAACTCCCATCAGCCCCTGCGGTCAGGGATATTGGGAATTGGGATGGGACAACAGCTGGAGGACCACAGGTTCTCCAGGCCTGACATTGTTATGCAGCATCTCAGTCCCTAAAAGGGGGCAAAACGGAGAGCAGGAAAGTATAATGGATAAGGGCGGTTGCTTTCCACAATTCCATATGCATGCAGTTTTAAGTGCATTTCAAATCCTTGGGAATTCAAGTAGCTTCTATCCCTGCCTCCTTTTGTTGAAAGTTTGTTAGGTTCCAGATTTCTGATTATAAATCTTAAGATGTGTTCGGTTTCCTCCTCCTCTCCAGCAGCCAAGCACATGGAAAAGTAGCTTGTTGGACCATCTGTCTCTGGGGCACTCTGGCATGAGCGAGTCCAACTTTTAACAGCCTAGCTATAAGGATGGTCGCTGTGGACTGTAGCTACCCACCACTGCCCCATACATAATTATTATCTGGCTCCTGGCTGCCAATATCTTAAGGCATGGTGAAAGCCTCACCAATAGTTTCAATGATGTGGAAAAGCGAGGAACATATGAAGTTGTAAGGAACAGATATACCAGACTTTGGTGGTTAACCTCTCTGATGTGCAGATCTGACTAGATCCTTCAGATTTTGCACTTTTATGAATTTTGCAGCACAGTTCTCGACTTGAAAAAGTACCAAGATACAGATAAAAGTGCTTTAAAAAAAATACATGTAGAAATATGTCCCTTTGAGACAAAATATGTTTAGAACAGTGTGTGAGAAAAAGCATTCAAAGCTACATCTGAAGTACACGTGTTGATAGGGTTTTTTTTAAAAAAAATATGCAGATCTGTATGGAGATGGGAAGGAAGGAATTTATTGCTGAACACATGCAAACCAGCCTTCCTCAGCCCGGTGCCTTTCAGATGTTTTGGGCTCCAAGTCCCAACAGTCCCAGCATGCATGGCCAATGGCCAGGGATGATGGGAGTTGTAGTCCATCAACATCTGGGGTGTTAGGAAAGGCTGAAACTGATATGGACTGGAAATAGACTGGTCCGTAATTCTTGGAAAAATGAATAATTTAAATATTGCCATTTAAAAGCAAACAAACCATGAAGATATTTATGAAAAACACGGTCGTCTGCATACTTCCTTTAGGGGGCAGACCAAAGAGATCTTTCAGACAGGGGTGTTAAAGACCGAAAGACAAGACCAGTACCAACAGCTCTTAAAAAAAGCCCTCAGATTTCAAGGAGATAAACAACTATCTGACTTTTAGAAGACATCTGAAGGCAGCCCTGTTTAGGGAAATTTTTAAAGTTTGATGTTTTATTCAGTTTTTAATCTGATGGGAGCCACACAGAGTGGCTGGGGAAACCTAGCCGGATGGGTGGGGTATAAATAAATTATCATCATAATCATCTTTGCATCCTCTTTGTCACAAAGCAAAGAGGAGGGCAGTTTCTTGAGTCTAACCTATAATACAAAGGGCTCAGTGCTAAAAGGATTCAAGACAACATAGGGTCCTTTTTGCTAAAAGCCAAGGTAGCAAACAAGCAACCGTAGAGGCTCAGGGTAATTGTAAGTTGCTGGGTGAGAGGATAGACGGGAGAGAGGAGAGACCGCTGGAGGATGGTTTGTTTAAAGAAAGCACATCACAACGTTTTCCTTCCTGGAGGAAAATGAATCCCACCCCCCACCCCCTTGTTTGTTGGCCTAGATACACATTGGAGCATTGTGTAATGCTTGTGCCCCGTAAGCGGAAGAAAGAAGTGAGCCAAATGCCACTAGGCAACCTCTTGTCTTGGGACTTTTCCTGCACGGGAGAGGAAGGGGAAAGTTGCCAAGAGGGATTCTAGTAGTTGAAATTCTGCAAGCCACCTCTGGCAGCTTGTCAATATACCAAACTGCATTTTTTGAAAGCTGGTGGGCTGCTGCAACGGGGAAGTTTTTGCCCAAGCTCCCACTTTCTTAGCCCCTGCAGCTCTGGAAAAGTCTCCTTTAGTTAGCCTTCCTCTTTTCCAAATTCACCCCTGTGACCTCCTCCTCTCGGACCACTTCCATCTTCCTCCATGAGGCTCTCTTTGCCCAGCCCCTCCTTTCGCCACACTTCTTTCCCCAGGAGGCCTGCCTCTTTCTAAAATCGCAGCAGCTCAGATGGTGCCAGCCGGGTCCCTCCCTCTACGTGCCCTTAGGGCAGGCAGCCAACACTGCCAGAAGCTCCAGCCCTCCCACAAAACCCTTTTTGTGCTTTGCGATAAAGGCATCTCGGCAACGGATGCAATCTCACTGGGGAGAGAAGGCAGGGGCTTTCTCTTCAGACACCCCTTTCTTCCCAGTGGATCCAATCCGAGTGAATGCCAGCTTCTTCCCAGGCAACCTGGGGCAGCTTTCAGCTCTGGCACTCCTGCCCTTACCCAGGCAGCCACTATCCTAATCTCTGGGCATTAGCCGAGGACATTTCTTATACTGACCGTTCTCGGTGCTTCGCAGAGGCACCTCGTCCGCAGCCATGGGGAAGTGCATGCCCGTCTCGAAGTCGATGCCCATCTTCTCCGCTTGCCGGCGCGCCTGCCGCAGCACGACGTCCCCTTGCTCCCGCAAGCGGACGGCTGCCCGGTAGAAGATGGTGTCTTTGGCGTTGTACTTCAAGCAGTTGCTGACGATCAGGTTGAAGTCCTCTTCGAACTCGTCCAGGTTCAGGTAGCGATAGCCCTCCAGCTTCTGCTTCATGGTGTAGAAGTCCATCGGCTTCTTGATGTGGTCCAGATAGTCTGGGACCTGCAGAGGGCAGAGAGAGAGAGAGCAGAACGGCTAAGAGATGGGGGAGATCGCCGCCCCGGGGTGGGGAATCCCTGCTCCAAGAGAAGACGAAACAAAAGTTAGAAGCAGTCCCGAAAGCCTCTCGCCCAATCTGGAGCAATTTCCCCACGGAGAAAGGGGCACTGCCATTCAGCGCGGGCACACAAAGTCGGGCACCCTCCCCCAAGGGTCCGTGAACGGCGTTCTCCCACCCCCACCTTCCAAAAAAAGAAGAGCGAACATTTAGAAAGGCGGGTGGCTTGCAAGGGGATGCAAAAAGCAAAGCTGGCAGGCTGCTCGTGAAGAGGTTTGGGACCTTGCTCCCAACCTCTGCTCATCTACATGTGCTGCAAGTCCCCTAAAAATGTCTGCCTGCAGTCTTCCTCGCCATACCTGGCTCCCCCACCTATTACCTCTCAATTTCCTTTCTCAATAGGCCTCAATCTCAACACACAACTCTCTCTGCGTCACAGGAGGTTCTCCAAAACCCCTCTTGCCAGGTCCTGCACCACCCTGACTAAGGGCTGAGGACAAACCTCTTCCTCCTCCTAGGCAAAGACAGTTCCTGCATCCTCCTCCCATATATGACAAAGCTGTGTGACAGAAAAACAGGTTTTTTTTTAATATAATTATGCTGTACTGGACGGAATAGAGCAAGCCTGATCTGATGGTAAGTTTGTACTGCTAAGAAGTGGGTCAGCAAAAAAATAAAATAAGAGAGTGTCCACACAAAAACGGGGCTGATAACCAGACATTCTCAGTAAACTATTTGCCCCGGCCTGCAATCATCTACTCAAACAATTTGTTTTTCATCAACAGTCAGGAGGGAAATGTAAAATGAACCTTTAAAAACAACAACAACAACAAACACTTTGGCTTTAGAGTAGACAATTCACTTTGATGAAGTGGTGCTGATTTTGTGTATTTTTCCCTTCCCAACTGCCCAACCTAGAAGCAGAATCTAAATCTGGACTGAATTGTACCCTCTTTCTGATGAAGACAAGGTATCCCTTGAAAGCTGAGTTTTGCTCCTTCGTAGCTTTTCTACTTTCTGTATTTATTGAAATTAAAAACAGCAAAGATATGTACTCCGATCTTCTTAGTTCCTTAATACGAATGACACATTGACCTTAAATAGCAGCACGGCTTTCAGAGGAAGAGTATGAAGGACCGGCCACGTTGGGAATGTAACACTAAACCCTGACTTGGTCCTACATAAACAAGCAACAGTGAGACTTGGACTCGTTCACTGCCTTCTGCATGACCAGAACGAGGACTTTGAGAACCTCTATCTCCAGTTTGAGTGTGTGCAGAAGCTCTAAAAGCGGTCTGGCTGGGCAATGGTGTCATTATTTCCCCTGGTGGTGACCAGCCTGTAGGGCAAACAGATCCTCTTCTATAAGAGACGTCACATAACCCCATACAAAATCAAAAGGAATAGAACAGTCCAGCTTGAGTTTAGACGGCCCTTGTCAAATTGCCAACCTGTACACCCCTCCCTGCACCTTCATGGGAAACCCTCGGGGCTTTTATCTTGGTGACCTGGGTGACTCAACACATTGGCCTCCCTCCTCTCCTCACCCTGCAAAACGGACAATTCCCGAAGCAATTTTTTCGTGGTGACACTGACCACAATCCACCCCTCTCACGGTGGCGTTAAAATTTACCTTCTCATTCGTTACCAAAACCAAAGATGGCGGCCAACTGGAGTGGGCGGGGGTGGTTTTGTTTTGTTTTGAAAAAGAGGGCCCAGGTCAGGTGTCAGCAGTGGGCCGTCCCAGGGCACGGAAGAGCAAGGAGACCATCTACTGACGCCAGGCCTGGAAACGGCGTCTAACCCTAGCTTTGGACCATAGTACATTCGAGCTACTTGCCCAGCCAGCGGGGCCTCTGGTGCCTTTCGCACACACAACGGCCCAACCCTGTGGGCGTGCGAAGGAAGGGTCCGGGGTTGTTGGGGGCACAGGACAGGACAGGCCCAGCGCCAGGGCTGGATGGGAACAGAGCAAAGTATAAATTGGGGGTGGAGGGGTTCTTACTTCGTAGAGTTCTGTTACCTCAGACAGCGGGACCGGCTGGCTGAAGATGTTGCCCGTGTCCTTCTCCTGGAGCTGCTCCAGCGTCCGGCGCAGGAGGATGAGGAAAGGGGTCAGCTGCATCTCCAGGGCCACCTGCTGCATTTTGATCTGAAACACAGAGCGGGAGGAGACACTGAGCTCTCGGGTCCCTGGGACAGTCCGCTGCGCCTCAGCCGGGGACCTCTGAAGTAGCATGGGGTTAGAAAGCACCAGGGCAGAGGGGCTGGGGGGAGGGGCAACCGGTGAACCTCCAGGTGCTACAACTCCCCACCCACCCCACCAAGTCCATGACCACTGGCTGGGGCTTGCTGGAAGTTGCGAGTCCTCCTGAAACTCTGCGCTGTAAGAGAATTTCACTTACGGGGAGACCGAGCCGTCTTTGGGGCAGCTGGCCTGCCATTGTGGATCTTGTGGAACCCCCTAATACGCATGCTGTAATACATCCTTACACACACACACACACACACACACACACACACACACACTCCTCCCAGGGAATGCAGAGGTGCCTCATGGGCAATCCTGGCGCTGCTTTGCTCCTGCCATGTCGGAACACGGCCTGGGAGCGAGCTCTGGGGACAAGGGGAACTAGGCACGAACAAGAGGGGAGCAGAATTCGCACTAGAGCCAACAAGTCACATCTGCACAGGGAAGTTTTTAACGGCTGATGTTTTGTTGCATTTTTAAATATTTCGTTGGGAGCCGCTCAGAGTGCCTGGAGCAACCCAGCCAGATGAGTGGCGTATAAATAATAAAATTATTATTATCTGGAGAAGCTTGGCCCCTCCCCAAACACCCCTCAGACAACCCTTTCAGGAAGGTTCTACCACCCCATCCCATAACTCCCCTAGGAAAGCCCTGTGCTCCCCTCCTATCATGCCACTTGGCTACGCTGCAGAGGTCCAACGCTTCCCTCTCGCCAGTCCGCGCCAAGCGTGTCTCCCTCCCTCCCCTCCCCAGGAGAGGACGCCCCGATCTCCCTTTCCCGCCGCGGTTACCGTCTCTCTCTTGAGCTTCTCCCGCTTGCGTATTAACTCCACCAGCAAGCGCGCTCGTTCCAGGTCGTGGCGGAGGCGCTGCCAGGATTTCAGCTGCTCTTTCAGGGCCCAGTTCTTATCCTCTGTGTTATCTCGCTGCAGGAACATCAGAGTCTATGAGAGGAAGGGGCATCCCTGCCCCCTGCCAGGTTTCCACGGCTCTCGAAAGAAGAGCGGCAACTGGCTCCGCCCAGGGTTGCTGCCAGGAGCTGAGGGGAGGGGGGCAGTGGCAAACGCCAGGGCGGAACGGGGCACGGTGAGGGCAGAGACCCCTTTGGCGGGGTCACAAGAGGAGGCCCGGTGCCTTCCCTCTCCCTCCTGGCAGAAGGAAGGAAGATGCACGGAGCTGCCTTGCACAGAGTCAGAGTGCCCTGCATGGACTGTCTACCCTGAATGGCAGCAACTCTATGGTCATGGAAGAGGGCTTTCCACCCTCCCGCCCACCGAGAGTGAGCCTGCAAAGCTGGTCCTTTTGGGTTAAGCCAGGGGTCAGCAAACTTTTTCAGTAGGGGGCCGGTCCACTGTCCCTCAGACCTTGTGGGGGGCCGGACTATATTTTGGGGAGGAAATTGAATGAATTCCTATGCCCCACAAATAACCCAGAAATGCATTTTAAATAAAAGGACACATTCTACGCATGTAAAAACACGCTGATTCCTCGACTGTCCGCAGGCCGGATTGAGAAGGCATTTGGACCGGATCCGGCCCCCGGTTCTTAGTTTGCTTACCCATGGGTTAAGCTCATGCTGGCTTCAGCCTTGGCCAGAGGAAATCCATAGGTCCCTGCACCCACCATGTCTTGCCGCGGCAGCCGAGGCCTTCCTTCCTGCATGCAAACTGGGGAGCGCATTGCCCGGCCTTGCCGCGAAATCAGCCTAAGCTTCTCCCGCACAACCCCATGCTCCTTCAAGTCCAACAAACGATGGCAAGCGGGTGGCCAGGCACCAGAGGCCTTGCTCTTGGCCCTGCAGGCACCTGGCAGTCACGCCCCACTCTTCCCCCTCCCCACACGTTTGCCCTGGCCCCAAACCTCAAACAAAGACATACCTGCTCAGCCTTGGAGACGGGAGGAGGAGGGGCCGGCCTCCCGGGCTCGCAGTTCCTATGTGACTGCAGGTGTGTTTGGAGCCGGCGCAGCAAGGGCACTCCGTTGCGGGACTGCCTCTTCAGGGTCCAGTAGCTGTGCAATCTCTGCATGAACTGGCTCTTCCTCTGGAGGGTCAAGCGGTTGGTGATCTTACTGAGCCTGCAGGGGGAGAAGGGGTGGAGCGGGGAGGGTCAAGCAGTCACGTCGCAAGGCCAGGGAGGCACAGCGGTTCCGCCTGTACCACAGGCCTAAGGAAAATGGTTAAGCGGCGCTACTGTATTGCAGAACACACCAACAGCGGGGTTTGGAGACGGGGGAAAAAGAAAACCTGGGTTCAAATCTCCTACGCAACTGGAAGGTCGTGGAGCAGCCTCGGCCGTGTTGCTAGCTCTCAGTCTTTTCCACCACTTTCATCAACCACAAACGTCAGAGACGTGGCGCTAATGTTATTATTGCTGCGTTGCTGGTGAATGAGAGTTCTACAGTGGCCTTTTCACTCTGCCCTGCTTCATAAGTCGTCCATCTGTGCGCTGCTAGGAGACCAGAGGAAGGGCCGCCAAAGAGCGAGGTCACGAGCAGGGAAACCTTGGTATTCCTGATGCTGCTGGACTACAAGTTCCCATCATCTGTCGCCATCAACTATGATGGCTGGGGCTGATGGGAGTTGTAGTCCTGCAAAATATCTGGACAGCCAAAGGTTCCGCACCCCTGAGCTAGGTGAAGGATGAGGTTAAATTTGGTTTGCCCAAGCCAGTGACAGCCTGTGAAATGGATGTGGCACCCGGTTAGATCCTGAACAGGCAATATCCACCCACCAACTTTCTCCATGGAATTTCCTTGGCTAAAATAGCCCGCTTGGCATCCCATCGTTGGCCTCCGAAGTCTGAGAGTGAAAAAATCAAGAATCTGGTGGGGTGGAACGCCTTTTCCTAAATACATCACACCGCCAACTAAAGCACCAGGATGCACCTGGGATGATTGAGGTTTAATGGACAACTTTTTAGATCTGACCTGGCCTCAAATCTCTCCTAAGCCACCAATTCACTGTCTCTCTGCTTAACCCCGAGCCACAGTTGCCACTTGCCTCTTCGCCCCTGCATGGGACAAGAGCACTTCTCTGCAGTCAGGAGGACGAGTGGCTGGTGGCTGCAGCAACAGAACCGCTGGGAGCCCCTGCCCTGGAAAATAGTAATGTTATTCTATTGATTGATTGATTGTGACATTTATATCTCACCTTTCCTCTCCGCAGAGCTCAAGGGGGCACAGGTGTTCTCTGCCTCCCCATTTTATCCTCGCATCAACCCAATGAGTTAAGTTAGGCTGAGAGGCTGTGATTGGCCCAAGGCCACCCAGCGGACTTCATGGCCAAGTAGGGATTTGAACCCTGGTCTCCCAGCTCCTAGGGACGTGGGTGGCGCTGTGGGTTAAACCACAGAGCCTAGGGCTTGCCGATCAGAAGGTCGGCGGTTCGAATCCCCGCGACGGGGTGAGCTCCCGTTGCTCGGTCCCTGCTCCTGCGAACCTAGCAGTTCGAAGGTACGTCAAAGTACAAGTAGATAAATAGGTACCACTCCGGCGGGTAGGTAAACAGCGTTTCCATGCGCTGCTCTGGTTCGCCAGAAGCGGCTTAGTCATGCTGGCCACATGACCCGGAAGCTGTACGTCAGCTCCCTCAGCCTATGCAAGATGAGCGCCACAACCCCAGAGTCGTCCGCAACTGGACCTAATGGTCAGGGGTCCCTTTACCTTTACCTCCCAGCTCCTAGTCAAACACCCCAGCCACGATACCACATTTGGCTCTCTTACAGGAAGCCTGCAAAGCAGAACATGAGGGCAACAGCTTTCTTAGCTGCTGGTGCAACTGGGACGCAGAAGCGTGTTGCTTCTGAACCTGAAGGGAGAATCTAGCCAGTAAGATTTGTAGCTACTGACAGCCTTATCCTCCAAGGACCTTAAGGTACAGATCTGTGGGCAATTTGCCTTTGCTACAAGGCTGGTTTCATTAGCTGTGGTGGGATGGAATTCTGCATTTTTTAAAGCATTTTGTACACTGGAAAAGGTGCTCAAGAAGTATGCAGCGACAAATTAAAGATTTGCCTTGTCGGCAAAACAGACAGGCATCCATCGAGACCAGCGTTCTGTTAACAGCCGCAGCCGGCCTCATAACTCTTGAGAAACCTACAAGCAAAGCAACAAGGGGAAGGCCTTCCCCATGGGGATGTGGTGACACACAGTGGAGGAAACACCCACCGCTGCCGGGCTTGTTTCCTGCTCCCAACGGACAGGATCGCAGAACCGCCGTCCAGCAGGAGAGCATTTTTCACCATGCAGCAAAAGCAACGTTCAGCCTGGCGCAATTTGCTGCCTTGCTGTTTTGCCCGCAGAGGTGAGACAAATTCAAAAGCGGGGTTCCGAGGGAACACAGAATGGAGTCCTGCCCGACCTTGTTGTCAAACCGTTGGGTGAACAATCTTCTGTACGTTTCCACACACAATTCAAAGTGTTGGTGCTAAACGGCCTCAGCCTGGTATACCTGAAGGAGCATCTCCACCTCCATCGTTCTGCCTGGACACTGAGGTCCAGCTCTGAGGGCCTTCTGGTGTTGCCCTCATTGAAAGAAGTGAGGTTACAGGGAACCAGACAGAGGGCCCTGTGGAACGCCCTCCCATCAGATGTGAAGGAAATAAGCAGCTATCTTCTCTTTAAAAGACATCTGAAGGCAGCCCTGTTTAGGGAAGTTTTTAATACTTGATGCTGTATTGCTTTTAACACTTGATTGGAAGCCGCCCAGAGTGGCTGGGGAAACTCAGCCAGATGGGCAGGGTATAAATAACAAATTATTATTATTATTATTATTATTATTATTATTATTATTATTATTATTATTATATTTTATTTTATTATTATTATAATGTACTTACAGAGAGAGGAGTTGAAAAGGAAGGAAGAAACAGGAGCACCACCTTACTGCTTAAAAAAAGGGGTGCTGTTTATGGACAGTTTCTAAAATGTTTTTAAATTGTTGTTTTATTGATACTAATCCGCTCAGGGGTTTCATGACAGCGGAGCGGTATATGAATTTTTGTAAAATGGATAAAATAAATACACCCCCCTAAACAGTGTTGTTGTTTTTTAAAGAAACATAAGGTACCCTTGAGTATCCCCAGAAAAAGGGACACCCCCTAACTCCTGAAATGTTTGTCCATGGAAACATTAGCAGTAGTCCATCTCCACTTATTCCCAAAGTGCTTCTGCTTTAGCAGAAAAATATATATTAAATTATTTTGAAAAATTAAATCTTGAACAGTCGCATGCAAACTTACTTAACATAACTCCCATGATGGTAAAAAATAAAATAACTTGCACCCTCGTGCAGAGACAGGTGCACAGTAGCTTGAGAAGCGAATGGGGAATCTGTGGCCTTCCAGATAAAGCTGGACTCCAATTCCCATCAGCCGGCATGGCCAATGGTCAGGGACGATGGGAGCCGGAGTCCAGCAATGTATGCAGGGTCTCAGAAAAGCCCAGTTTAAGCCCCATATCAGCTGTGGAGCTTGCACAGCAACCTTGGACAGGCCAGCCTCTCTGGAGATTATCCCACTGGTTCTTCTGAGGCTAAAACGTTCCCTTGAATGTAGACGAACTGCAAACATAGTAAATAAAAAAGCAGCCCTTTCACAAGCACCCAATATGTTTTTGCCTCAAGCGGATGCGGCCCAAGACACTTTGTACATAGCACGCCTCTAGATTAGGCGCCCCAAATACTGATTGACATCCGATGCCCCTTTCAATGGGTGGGGTATGATCGGTTTGCTCCTCTTCTTATTTTATTACGTATTTTGTGTTTTTTGATATTGTACTTTTATGCCGTGAACCGCCCTGAGATCTACACGTTTAGGGCAAATATATAAATAAGAATAAACAATAAAAACCCAGGGATTATTTTTTGCCTGCGCTGTACAGACCAGCCTGCAAAGCCCCAAGTAACCCAGACAACAACTTCGCCGCTTCGTGGTTCCATCTTATTAAGGTTGTGGAACGAGCGGCTGGGGTGGGGGGAAGAGAGGGCGCCCTACCTGTGGGGAGGAATGCAGGGCACCGAAACCACCGGCGCAGCCGCTCTCTTCTCGGCCAGGATCTTCCTCGCCTTCTTCATCTTAATCCGGGACTTGGCCTTGGCCTTCTTCACTTTCTCTGAGCTCCAGCCTTTCCCGTCCTCCTCCTCCTCTTCTTCTTCCTCCCCCTCGCTGTGCGAGAGGGCGGGCAGGCGCCGCATGGAGCCGGGCGGCGTGTGGATGTCACAGTAGGCCGTCTTGCGGACGCTGAAGGAGGTCCCGTTGGCCCCCGTCTCGCGGACAGGCTCCATTTTCATGTAGAGCCCGGCCTGCTGGGCGCAGGTGACGTGGAAGGCGGTGTAGCAGTTGGCTTTGTGGCACTGGATGCAGGCGCCCGAGCCTCGCTGCTTGCAGATGTAGCAGGTCAGCTTCCAGCGGGCGGGCGGGATGTGCTCGATGCTGTCGATGGGCTCCAGGAAGACCGTGTTGGCGAAGCACACCTCCGGGATCCAGAGGGCGCACACCACGTGGGCCCAGCGCCCGTCGTCCGTCTGCTTGAAAGCGCCCCCTTTGTTGGGGCACAGGGCGCAGTCCACGGCCCGCGAGGGGGACTGCAGGCAGCGGCGGCACAGCCACTGGCCTTCGGGGATGTAGGGGACGCCGTAGCACTCCTGGTGCACGGCCAGGTTGCACATGTCGCAGAAGAGGATGACGTTGCTGTTCTGGCACTCGCCGTCGTTGCAGATGCAGCAGACGGCGTCCTCGTCCACCAAGGCGTTGGGGTCCCCCTTGTTGTGGCTCTCAAAGTAGGACTCCTTCTCCAGCCGGTCCATCAGGTACTCAAAGATCTCCTGGGGGATGGGGCTCACGCCCTCCGTCTTCCGGCGCTCGTTCATAATGTCCAGCCAGATGTAATCCTCCTCGTCCATGTCGTACTCGACCTCCTCGTCCAGCTCCTCGGCCGACTTCTCAATGTATCTGGGGCGAGCGGGGAAGGGAAGGGACAAAAGCACATGGCTCGGTGACCGGGAGCGACTGAGCGCCTTTACAACTGAGAAAAGCGACTATAGGGTTGTTGGCTATGACTTGCATCTTTCCACCCGGGCTTTCCCTTTAAGTGCCAGATGTCAGGGACTGGCTAGATGATGAGGAGAGGTGGGAGGCACCAGCTGGGAGACCTACCCCCCAAGGGAAGCCCCAGAGGAGGAAGGCTCCGAGTCTGGGGATTAGTAGTGGCACACTGAGGAGAGGTCCGAGGGAGAATGGGAGGGAGGAATGGTTGGATGCTGAAGAAGCAACAGGCTTTAGTGAGCAAGGAGAGCCTGTGACAGGGAGCAGCTCAGACTCAGAGGCTGAAGCACAGAGGGAACAAGAGGCTGCAGGAGAATCCCAGGAATCTGCCTCTCCTGCTGCAACGAGCTCCTCTCCCTCGTTGTCTCCAAGGACACACAGGGCGATGCATAGGGCAGAACAGAGATTGCAGGTGCCCCAACGTAGTTTGAGGCTGCTTGGGAAAGGCAGAGGGAGGAGACTTAGACAGGGTAAAGAAGTTGACCATCTGTCCTGGCAACTGCTCTGTAGGGGCAAGTCCTGTCGGGATGTATTGCTGAGCTGTGTGCAGTTTTCTCGAATCAAGAACTAACTACACTGCCTAACTCTGCAACTTGTGTGTTGACCATAGCTGTCAACTTTCAGATTTGAAAATAAGGGATCAGCAGCCTCGAAAATAAGGGATCAGCAGCCTCACCTGTCCTGGGGACAGTCTATGGGATATCTAACAATCCGGGATAGCAGCGGGAAGCATCAGGAAACGGTGCTGGAAATAAGGGAATTTCCCGCAAAAAAAGGGAAGGTTGACAGCTATGGTGTTGACCTGCATCTGGCCCAGTTGTGAAGCTACATAGTCTGTTTAAAAAACATTAAGGTTTGGTTGCTTTGACCTACAGAGGGAGACCTGTTACCCCTAGGCCTGAAAGCAGGAGCACAACAGGACAGGTTTTGACTGGCAGCCTAATACTAAGTGTTGCCAGTTTGTTCCACCTTGAGAGTCACTTGTCATTTGTTCACTTGCACAATTTTATGTAGAGAATTCTGGGGTTGGAAGGGACCACGAGGGTCATCTAGGTCAGCCCCTTGCAATGCAGGAATCTTTTCCTCAATGCCTCGAAATCACAACCCTGAGATTAAGAGTCTCGTGCTCGACTGACTGAGCCACGACTGCTGCTTCAGTGCTCTCTTCCTGGCAGAATCAGCTGAGTACCAGCATGAGCTCTGCTTGCCATCCCTCTTCCTCTATGCTGAGAATTCTGGTCACACCCATCCAAGCCCTTTTTTCTTTGACCTGGGGTGTGGGGGGGGCGGGGCGGGAGAGAAACCTACCACGTCACTCTGTGAAAATCCTTTCATGCAAGCCGCCGCACTACTTACAGGTGAGTGAACCAGACTGGGCGAAACACCGCTGCAATCAGACAAAGTCTTCCAACTTCAGCATAATGTACCTCTCAAAAGCCAGGGGTAGGGAGGTGGTGTTGGGGAGTTAAAGCATCTCTCCAGGCAAGAGCACCTTCTTTCTACCCTGCCCCCTGATGCCAGGGAATTCTGATGCCAGTAGGAATACTGCTGTTCCAGATTCTCCTCCCGAGGTGCAAACCCCACCCCCCTCCTGTTAGGAAGGGAAGAACTCTTCCTTTGCTCAAGGGACACAGGCTGCCTCGGTCTCCAAGCTGCAACAAGGCGCAGCCAGGAGATGCCCTCCGAGAGGGAAGTGCAGAGGCCCCCAGAGAAATGCTCAGCAGCACCTCCTTAAAGTGCTCTCCTCCCCATTTGAGAACCTTAGCTTGGATGGAGAGGATTAATAATATTGTATACCACTTAAGGGGGCACCTAGCCCATCTAGCAGAAGGAAAACTCTGATCCTAAACAACCAATGCTTTGCAGGATACCATCAGGAGAAGAAAAGGCTAAGGAGTAAACCAGGGGTCAGCAAACGTTTTCAGCAGGGGGTCAGTCCACTGTGCCTCAGACCTCGTAGGGGGCCAGACTCTATTTTGAAGGGGGGGGGAGGAATGAATGAATTCCTATGCCCCACAAATAACCCAGAGATGCATTTTGAATAAAAGGTCACATTCTACTCATGTAAAAACATGCTGATTGCCGGACTGTCTGCGGGCCGGACTGAGAAGGCGATTGGGCTGGATCCAGCCCCCGGGCCTTAGTTTGCCTACCCATGGAGTAAACCCACACAAATCCTGAGTGGGGTCCCTAAAGCGGTTGGATGGCACCTTGTACACCTCCTTACTGCAACTCCTACAGCCACGCTGGTGCCAAACGTACTGCTCTGCTTTCCTTTGGACCAGATCAGCGAGGCTGGGCAGCCCAGGACCTCCCCACACACTGCCCAGGCTGGTGCCCCAGGGAGGTCACTTCCGTGCTGTTAATGTAGCAAAAACAACACGGGAGGTAGCAGCTACGAGTTACCACTCTCCGCAGTCACAGCAGGCGCTGTGATTCTCCAGCAGGGCTGGGTGATATATCGATACACTGCCCAAAACAAGTTTGAAGTTCATATCGTGATATCAGTTCCATAGTTTTTTTTAACCTGGAACAATATATTGCAAATCATGATGTGTGTGCCTGTGTACTATGAAAAAAACACAATGTAGGGGAAACGGTGAAGCCGGACAATACCTGTACATAGCTCCATCCTTATTTCAGACATTGTGATAGGTCAGTATATCACGATGTTTAGCTGGTGATATATCGTGATTCTGAAAAACCAGGTATCGCCCAGCCCTATAATCCAGTGATTTGACTTCACCCCAGGAGGCGAACTCCATTGTCTCTCGAGACAGATGGATGCTAACAACATACCACGTAATATAAGAAGAAGGATCTCTGAAGTTGCTTACATAGGACACAATCAAAACCCAAACACGACCCCGCAAAGCCCTCCGAACCACAGCTCCACAGGGTGCCCCAACCCACAGGTGGTACCTGTAATACGAGGAGGGGCGAGGAGGGGCGTCAGGCGTGTCCTGGTCCAGCTCCCGGTACACGGCCTCTGGGAGCTTGGGCATGTTGCCCGCCGAGGCACTGTGGTGGTGATGGTTGGAGTCCTTACGCTTCTCCTTATTCTTATGCTTGCCGGCTTTGGGGGCCACAGACGGCGTCTCCGTGTTCTCCTTGTTGCTGTTGTTTTCCGGGACCTCCTCGGGCGCCTCGTCGTCCTCGGACACCACGTCCAGGTTGTCGAAGATGCTGATGCGGTGCACGCGGCCGTGCAGGTCCACTTCCACCATGCGCTGGGCCTGCGCGTAGGTCATGACCTCTCGGCCCGGCGACTGCGAGGTCTCGGAGGGGCTGGGCGACTGCTTGTTGGCCGCCCGGCCGTGCCGGCCCTTCTTCTTGTGCTTGCGCAGAGGGGCGCTCTGCGGGGGCGGGGGGTTGTCATGGTCGTAGTGGTAGAGGTGGTACTCGATGCCGCTGTAGCTCTTGTAGATCTTGCGGCAGGTGTCCACGGGGCACTCGTACGGCGGCTTGGTGGCCCGCAGGTTGTGGCAGAACGTCTTCACGTCAAAGTCCACCCCCATGGCGCCTGCTAGCTCTGTAGGGAAGGGGGAACCAAGAGCGGAGAGGTCAGGGCTGGCGCACCACCAGGATACCTATCAACGGTTTGTTCCCCCTCCCCGACCCAAAACGCCTGTGCCGGGAGGAGCCAGGAGCTTCGCAAACAGGCTTCTAGCACGTCGTAACAGGACCTGCTCCACTCCCAGACTGATCTAGCACAAAATGCACACGGGGACCAGGCCAATTCCCAGAGGCAGACTGGCACGAACGTGACAACCACATCAGAGACTGTTGTGCAAAGTTTTGCACAGAACTGTACTGCTTCTTTTCCCTAACCAGGTATTACACCTCATCCTCTTTCCCCGGGGTTATTGCCAAATCACCCAAGGAAAAATGTGGGCAGCAGCCATCTGGGCACTAGGGACGTGGGATGTTATTCTACTCACCCTGCCTGATGCTGCCCATCTAAGGAATTTCTGCTGGTTGTGCATGGAGCAGAACAGGTTCTGGTTTCCTGTCTGTCTAGCTCAGGGACAGGAAACCTGTGGCCCTCAAGGTGTTGCCGGACTACAACTCCCATCATCCCCTGACAGACGGCCATGCTGGCTGCGGCTGAAGGGAGCTGCAATCGAACATTTGGAGAGCCTTTAGGTTCTCATCCCTGGTCTAGCTGTTCTCCACTCCTCCTACAAATTACTCCTCAAAGCCCACTTTTTCAGCAAAGCTTTTCCTGAACCTCTTCACTTTCTTGCCAGCTGACTTCCCTGTATTGCAGCCTCACAGAGTCAACTAATATAGCATTGTCGGCAGGGGACTTCTAATAGTGCTTGGCATGGTAAACACACAAACTGCAAAGGTAAGGCACAGAGCTCCAAAAATACCACCAATTGGCTGCACCAATAAGCCACAATCATGTAGCAAGTCTCTGTTGTATCCACTTCTATTTCTAAGGCATGGGGCCAGTTTCCTTCCCTTGGTATTTTGCTTTTTGTGACCTTCACGTCTGTGATGTCCTGCAACATTCAAAGCCATTTTTACCCCATTATCTGTTCCCGTCTTTTCTCTCCACTCCATCCAAGGCAGGCCGTAAGCCCTCTAGACAGGGATCCTTCTCAGTTGTATTTTCTGTTCTCTGCTAGGCACGCTGCTACCACTAAATTTTAAAGCAGCAGGAGTCTGGCAGTGGCGGGGAAGGGAAAGAGTTTGAGAGTATTAGCATTAACCAAACTACTCATGGTATCCTCCCACTACCCCCCAGCTGTGTAAGAGACAAGCTGGGCCACAGTTATCCAGGCTCTGGTAACATGCCATGTGGGCTACTGAAATGTGTTACATGCTGGACTGCCCTTGAAGACTACTCTGGAATTTCAGCTGGGATGAAATACAGTGGCTTAGAATGTTAACAGCAACTGGCAGAATGAAACATGTATCTGAAGTTCTGAAACAACTCGACCAGCCCCAATCTATTTCTAGTTCTCAGCTTTAAAGCTCTGAATAGCCAGGTATCTAAAGGGCTACCTTTTTCTCCCCATGAACATATCCCCCTTCCAAGGCCCACTCTGAAGTGAGGTAGATGGCAAAGCACCACAATGTAGAATGCTCTTCCTTTTCAGCACCAGCAGAAGGCTTTTGTTCACCCTGGCTTTTAATGTAAACTAGCTGCAGGGACGCGGGTGGCGCTGTGGGTTAAACCACAGAGCCTAGGACTTTTGCCAATCAGAAGGTCGGCAGTTCGAATCCCTGCAACGGGGTGAGCTCCCGTTGCTCGGTCCCTGCTCCTGCCAACCTAGCAGTTCGAAAGCACGTCAAAGTGCAAGTAGATAAATAGGTACCGCTCTGGCGGGAAGATACCGGCGTTTCCGTGTGCTGCTCTGGTTTGCCAGAAGCGGCTTAGTCATGCTGGCCACATGACCCGGAAGCTGTACGCCGGCTCCCTTGGCCAATAAAGCGAGATGAGTGCCGCAACCCCAGAGTCGGCCACGACTGGACCTAATAGTCAGGGGTCCCTTTACCTTTACCTTAGCTGCAGAGAATGACAACTAAGACAAGGAAAGCCTGGCTAGCAACATGGAATGGGCCTCGACTTAATACTACCCACAGTTGTGCAACTGAGAGCAACATCAAAAAGGGAAGTGAAAGAATGCCTGTCACTTGCCACTTCTTGCTCAGGCTCTGTTTCACACATTGCCTCTGTCATGCCATGCTGTCCCCTAGCTGGAGAGGAGATGAAAATTAATGGGAAAGGTGTCAGGCAACCCAAGTTGCACCTACTTCCTTTCTACAACAGGAATCAGACAGTACTAGGAATGAAAATCCCAAGCTTTGCCTGTGTGTGCCTCCAACCACTCTTTGCACCTGTTGTTGTTTACTACATTTCTATACCGCCCTCCATCCAAAGGATCACAATTTACAATATAAAAACACAAAAATGTGCAAACAAAAACAATATCCCCCAACTGCTCTTTCCCTTTAGTAGTACACTCTGTGTTTGTTTGTGCATGTGCTGTTGTTGTAGCACCAGGAATAAACAGAAAAGGGCTGAAAGAGAACACTGAAGGACACCAATCAGCCCACCACACCTTTTGGCCCTGATAACTCCCACTTTGCCTTTCTCACCTGCGGCATCCTCTGCTTGGAGCAAGGAAGAAGAATTAGCACAGAAAGGATAGGAAAGCAGATAGAGAGGCTTCACCCTGCTTTACACACTGCAAACCTTACATTACCTCTCTCATCCCACGCTGTGCCAGCAGCTATAAGGAGAACGATAACTAAGGGAGAAGAACGAGGGAGGGCAGGTGGCCGTGAAGCTGCTCCCATCACACACCACCTTCCCTATCTCCAAGGCACCCTCTGCCACAGAGAGATCATGGGAGAATGAGTGGGTGGCAGAGAAGGCAGAGAAAGACACCAACCCAGTATGCCACCACCTTTGTCCAAGTAACCCTGTGGTGTACCAGGAGGGCAACGGGTGGCGGCCATCAGGCTACCCACCTTTCGCTCCCCGGACCTTCTTTACCTTTGTGGCATCTTCCAGCACAGGTGGGCAGGGCAAAAGAGCAGACTCGTGCCCGTGGTTCATGCAAACCCCACGCCACCTCCCCCGACAGCAGGGCAGCAGCTGTCATGGGAGGGGGCAACCTGGGCAAAGCAGCTGTCAAGCCACCTCCAAGGCGGTTCTCTCTCTCTATTTTCATAGTGCTGGTGGGGGGGGGGGGGACCCAGAGAATCTGCACGCCACATCCCCTGCTGTTGGGCACATTGTCCCAGTGGGCACTAAAGAAAGGGAGAGCTGCTGCCCTCCCTAGATGTTGCTGGACAACAACGCTGCTCCTATTATTATTATTATTATTATTATTATTATTATTATTCTGATGTGCTGGATTTGTAGACCGCCCTTCGCCCGTAGATCTCAGGGCGGCTCACAGCAAACCCATCACCCCTGGGGGGGGGGCACGGATACCTGCTGCAATGGTAGGGAGAGGGGCTGTCAAGCGCTCTCTCTCTCTCATTCCCACGCGCGCGCACTTCCTGCATGCATCGGAGGTGTGGGGGGGGGAACGTGTGGGTCGGATGTGGGGCAGGAGAAGAAGGCAGCTTGTGGGTTGGCGGGGCAGGAGCGGTGGGGGGGGGATATCGGAGGAAATGCCAGCCTGCCCGGCAATGCTTTGCCCGCCACCTTCTCCCCCCTTTGCAAGGCATACACAGACCCACGCAGAAGCAGCTGCCCCCGTTTCCTCGCTGTTTCCGCGGGAGAAACCAGCCCGCTCGCCCGCTCGCCCGCCCGCCGGGCGCCTTCCCCTCGCCGCTCCCCGCTCCCCTCCTCCTCCCCGCCCGCCCGCAGGCTCTCTCACCGCGCTCGGCCTCAGGCCCCCCGCCCGCGGCTGGGCGGCTGCTGGGCGGCTCTCGTGGCGGCAGGGCCCATGGGCCCAGCCCGGCCCGGCCCGGACAATGGAGAAGGAGGAGGAGGCTCCGGCGGCGGCGGCGGCAGCAGCAGCTCCTGCGCGGGGAGGCCCCGCTGGGTAAAGCCGCTCCTTGGCAACCGCACTTTCGCCACCCAGCTCGCCCGCCGTGTTTGTGTATGTAGGGGGCACCTGCCGAACCCCCCCGCCTCGCCACACACGCACCCCGGTGTTTCCCCCCCCCCCACCGTCGTCTTCCAATTTGCAAGGTCAGACTTCCCGGCCGGCGGCCGTGGGCGAATCTGCTGCCGCCAATGTCAAGGCTGTGCTGTAGTCGAGAGTGAAGGGGGGGAGCGTTGAGGGGTCTCCCGCTCAGGACTCCTGGGTCCCTCTCCGGTCCAGCTCCGGGAGGAGGAGGAGGGGGAGCCCCGTTTCCGTGCCACGGGGGTTTGGACTGGGACTTTCTTACACCCCCCACCACACCACACCCCAACTCCCAGGGCATCCAGGCAGGAGTAGGGGGCTGGGGAGTGGACCCCTCTCTCTCTCTTCACAGCTTTCCCCAGGGAAAGAGAGGAGAGGTTGCTGCTGAGGCTCCAAAGGGAAATTTTAAAACGAGAGGCGCAAAGCTTCCGGCCTGGAAGACCTTCTAGGTGTTGGCCATTCATTCAGGGATGTGTAACAATAGCAAATGTCGCTTTCGACGACAATAATATTGCTGGTGCTTTTGCTTTTGAGCAGGGATAGGGAAACGGGTTGCTGAGCTGCAACTTCTGTCACTGGCAATGCAGGCTGGAGCTGAAATCCAGCAACATCTAGGGGACCGCAGTTGCCCCAGCCTGCTGTCATGGGAAGACCATAAGTTCCCGAGCGCTGCTTTGCAAGAAAGGTGACTGTTACGCAGGTATTCATGCAGGGGCTGGCAGAGGCAACATATGAACCTAGGCTCAGTTCTCATAGAGTGCAGAAGTAGGCCCTATCGCTAGCTTAAAATGCAGCCAGGTCGTTCTTTTTCTTAGTCCGGATCATAAGAACATAAGAAAGGCTTCCTGGATCAGGCCTGCGGTCCATATGTAGTCTAGCATCCTGTTCTCACCATGGCCACCCAGACATGGGTGTAGCCAAGGAGGTGCAGAGAGGGACCTCTGACCATTAGGTCCAGTCGTGGCCGACTCTGGGGTTGTGGCGCTCATCTCGCTCTATAGGCCGAGGGAGCTGGCGTATAGCTTCCGGGTCATGTGGCCAGCATGACTAAGCCGCTTCTGGCAAACCAGAACAGCGCACGGAAACTCCGTTTACCTTCCCACCGGAGTGGTACCTATTTATGTACTTGCACTGGCGTGCTTTCGGACTGCTAGGTTGGCAGGAGCTGGGACCGAACAACGGGAGCTCACCCCATTGCGGAGATTCAAACCTTCTGATCGGCAAGTCCTAGGCTCTGTGGTTTAACCCACAGCGCCACCCGCGTCCCTGGTGCAGAGAGGAGCAGCCCCCAAATCAATAAAATACATAGCAAACTGAGGTTCTCCCCCCACCATAAAAAGGCCTGCCCCTTCAACAAAAGGCCTGCACCCAAATGCCTGTGAAAACCTGCAAGCAGGACCTGAGCACAAAAACATATGTCCCTCCTGCAGTTTCTAACAACTGGTACTCATACCAAGAACTAACTTAGTTTGTCTTTAAGGTGCTACTGGAAGGAATTTTTTTTGTTTTGACTATGGCAGACCAACACGGCTACCTATCTGTAACTGGTACCCAGAAATGCTTCCGTGGCCACTGAGAGCCTGGTCGCCATGAACTTATCTATTCCTCTTTTAAAGCCATCCAAATGGGTGGCCATCACTGCATTCTGTGGGTCCATACTTTCACTTTGCCTTGTGTGATAGAAAAGTCCTGAAACCATTTTCTCTCTTCCAAAATGACCTCAAATATTTCTCTGCAAGGTTAAAGGAAATGGGAAATCTCCCCATTGTCTCTGTGCTCACAAATCCTGCCTTAAGAGCACATTTAAGGTGTGAATAGGGTGAACCTGTGACCTGTGACCTGGATTCAGGAATTAAGTAGTTATAATAACAAGAATGGCCAAAACCCAGATAATGCAATCAGGTAAATGGCAGACAGGAGATAAACAACACATTCAGGATTCTGTTTTAGACCGCCCCCTGTGATGTATGTATGATGTATTGGGGGAGCTGGTCCTGGAATACACCCCTTCTGTGATGTATTTATGATGTTTCTGGGGGTGGTCTGGAGTTTGAGGGTGGGCAATTTAAAAAGTCTATATAAGGGCAGATCCTGAAGCTGAGGCTCCAATACTTTGGCCACCTCATGAGAAGAGAAGACTCCCTGGAAAAGACCCTGATGTTGGGAAAGATGGAGGGCACAAGGAGAAGGGGACGACAGAGGACGAGATGGTGGGACAGTGTTCTCGAAGCTACCAGTATGAGTTTGACCAAACTGTGGGAGGCAGTGGAAGACAGGAGTGCCTGGCGTGCTCTGGTCCATGGGGTCATGAAGAGTCGGACATGACTAAACAACAACAACAATATAAGGGTGAGCACACCTTTGTTCTGGGTCCTCCTCCTTTCCTGCATGTGAGGGGAGCACCCTGTTGCAACAGTTAACAAAGATCAGGCTTACTAGCTGCTTTGCTTCTCAATATTCTCTGGTTGGTCTCTGTTATTTTTCTCCTATGGATAGAGAACCTACAAAAGGACTCTATTCCCATAAAAGGAAAAGGAGCAGTTTTTTCTCATAACAAAGGCAACCTTCTGGGTGGGGAAGGACATGCCACTGGCAGGTTTAAAGGTGAAAAGTGAGTGGGGAAATGTAATTGACTGTTGCCTCTGTACAGTGGGCTACATTCCAGCCATGCAAAAGCTTCAAGTTTATACACCCATTTCCATCCAGCAGAAGCTCAGTGCACTGTCTGGGTAGGGAGGAAAGCCAGTGAGGAGTGTGATGTGGGGAGACCTTTGAGGGCTAGAGAGAGAGGCCTTGAGAGCCACATTCAGCCTCCAGGCCTCACCCTTGGTGTGCAGGATTTTAAGTTCCACGTGCACATTGCTGCTGCTTTTATTGCCATTGTTAATTAAAATACGTGCAGTCAGGGGGAGTTAAGAGGAGGCAGGGAAGGTAAAACATCAGCTTTTTCAAAATAATTTTAGAAGAATCCCTCATTTATTTCAACATAACATTGTTTTCAACCTTTTCATTCCAATATTGTATGTAATTATACCAGCATTCCAAAAAGCGTCTTTGAGTTCTGCTTCCTCCCTTAAATTTATTATATTTTTTTTATATAACGCCCCCCCCCAAAGTAACCTATTTCTTTTCAGTTCCTCTTAACAAAGTAGATTGTCCCGTCCCCCCCAGTCGTTAACAGTTTACAAGCAGCGGCTAGCATCTCATTTCTGGAACTTTAAATAGACAGCCCCTTCAACTAATCGAAAGGTTTGTAAAATCAGACTTCCACTATTCCCAACTTGAAAGCCTGTTTGAAAGTGGAAGTGCTGAAAAGATAGCAGAGACTAGGCCTGCCTATCAGTGGCATAGCGTGGGGGGTGCAGGGGAGGCCGGCCGCACTGGGCGCAACATCTGGGGGTTAGGGGGCGCAAATCCACGGGTTAGGGGGCGCAAATTACTTGCCTTGCCCCGGGTGCTGACAACCCACGCTACGCCACTGCTGCCTATGAATCAGGAGAAGGGGATTCCAAAGGCTGCTGTGCAGCAACACTAAAGGCCTCATTCCCACATTTTGCAGGCTGGGCCTTCTGACAAGGCGCTTGCCTGCAGAGTGTAGTCAACCATTGGGTATATAATAATAATAATAATAATAATAATAATAATAATAATAATTTTTATTTATACCCCGCCCTCCCCAGCCAAGACCGGGCTCAGGGTGGCTAACACCAGGTATATAAACGATTAAAATACAACTTAAAAACAACATTAAAATGCAGCCTCATTTCAGTAGAAACTGAAATCGAAAACTTTTTGGGGATGAAAACGTCAAATCTTCGCCAAGGCCAACTATCCGGACTGGTCCTACGTGGGCCAGAAAAAAGCCAGGGAAGTCCCCAAATAGGAGTTCCATCACAGAAAGAGAAAGGAAAAAGTAAAGAGGGCAAGGGGATCAAGTTGATTCCAAGCCAAAGGCTAGGCGGAACAACTCTGTCTTACAGGCCCTATGGAAAGAAATCAGATCCTGCAGGGCCCTGGTCTCATGAGGCAGAGCGTTCCACCATGCCGGAGCCAGTGTTGAGAAGGCCATGACTCTGATTGAGGCTAATCTGACTTCCTTAGGGTCCGGGACCTCTAGGGTGTTGCTATTTATGGACCTTAAGGTCCTCCGTGGGGCATACCGGGAGAGGCAGTGAGCTGACCTTTCACTACTATTCAATCCCTGTGAACATGAAATGGCAATTAAGAGCTTTTAAGGGGCCAATTTAAAGGCATTAAACTATCCCCAGGCCCATAAAAACAGGAACATGTATTCCTTAAAAAATAAAAAACAGATTCTGATTTTAAAACCCAAGGAACCGCCGAAAGTAAAATGGCCGAGAGGTGGCGCTGTGACATCAGCTAACCCTGGGTGCATTTGCTGCTAGGGCCCCAAGCGGGCCTCCCCGAGATGGAAAAGGTAGCAGATGTACCTCTGTTGCCAGCTGCCAGCTTTTCATTATACTCTTGTCTTTCTCTAGAGAGAGACCGCAAGCGAAAGAAGCTGCACATCTGAGATTTAAAACAGCAACTTCAAAAGAAACAACCCTTTGACACAAGTGATGTAATGAGGGTGGAAGACTATTCCTCTGAGATACAGGATGCAATAAACAAAATAAAAATAAAAATTGGTAGCCAGGAACCACAGGATCTTTCTCTGCCTGCCTCAAGCTGTTGAGTGAACAAAATCCAGGGGATAAAGAAAATATGAATAACCATGGAATCTGGAAGGAGCTTAGCATCAAAGTCCACTGAGCTCAGGGCTTGCTCTCATCACCACTGAGGCTGATGAAACCAGCTAACCCTCAGGCGTTAGTCCCTAGTATCTTGAAATCAGAGGCAGCTTACCTCTGATACTCCATTTCTGGCGCTGTATATAGTGGTATTGGTGTCCATTCACTTGCCAGGGTCCCTGCCCTGAGGAGCTTGCAGTCTAAAAACCGACACAGGAGAAACAATATTATTCTCATGGGTAGTGGTCATCGATAGACCTGTCCTTTATAGAATCATGGTGTTGGATGAGGCCTTGTCATTCAGCCTTGCTGCTTCAGTGCGGGACATGAACGTACCTACTCTTTTCTAAAGCCACTTCTGTTAGAGGGTATTCTAAATATTTTGGGCTCATTTAGTCCAAACTACCCGTATCGGGTAAGAACTGTAGTTTATGTAAAATATGCAGGGATTTATGATATGCAAAATGAACCATGGAAAGAGAAGAAGGGAAGTCACTGATATTTTAAGGATGTTTAAATGAGTATTCTAAATTATAAAACAAACAAATTAATTAAAATGATAAAGAACTATCTCCAGCCAAAACATGGCTAAACCAAGCAGAACACACCCTGCAAAGTCCAACCAAAATATTTAAAGGTCAGGCAATCAACACGCCACAAAGAAACTAGCCAATAAAAAAATCACTAGGAAGAAACCCAGTTTTGTTCCTTTATCTCTTTTGTACACTTTTATACAAATCCATATAATTCAAATAAATTCATGGGCTGTCTACTGTCCAATAAATAATTTCTGTTTGCTTAGGCGGCTTCCAGAATGCGGCAGCTAGACTGGTGACTGGGAGTGGCCGCCAAGACCATATAACTGGATCTTCATTGGCTCCCAGTACGTTTCCAAGCACAATTCAAAGTGTTGGTGCTAACCTTTAAAGCTCTAAACAGCCTCGGTCCAGTATACCTGAAGTCCAGTATACCTGAAGGAGCATCTCCACCCCCATCATCCAGCACTGAGGTCCAGTGCCAAGGGCCTTCTTCTGGTGGTTCCCTTGCTGTGAGAAGTGAGGTTACAGGGAACCAGGCAGAGGGCCTTCTCAATAGTGGCGCCTGCCCAGCAGATGTCAAGGCAATAAACAACTATTTTACTTTTAAAAGACAGCTGAAGCCCTGCTTAGGTAAGTTTTTAATGTCTGATGCTGTATTGTTTTTAATATTTGGTTGGCAGCCACCCAGAGTAGCTGGAGAAACCCAGCAGGATGAGCGGGGCATAAATAATAAATAAATAAATAAATAAAAACAACAACAACAACAACAACAACAACAATAATAATAATAATAATAATAATAAAATTACTGATATTGACACGAAGCATCTTTGGCCTTGGGGAAAACTTTATATTTCGTTTACATTTCAGCAGCGCGTAACTGAACCACGGGACCTGCTCCCACAGGAGGCAGTGACTAAGAGAGGGACGCAGGTGGCACTGTGGGTTAAACCACAGAGCCTAGGACTTGCCGATCAGAAGGTCGGTGGTTTGAATCCCCGTGACGGGCTGAGCTCCCGTTGCTTGGTCCCTGCTCCTGCCAACCTAGCAGTTTGAAAGCACGTCAAAGTGCAAGTAGATAAATAGGTACCACTCCGGCGGGAAGGTAAACGGAGTTTTCGTGCGCTGCTCTGGTTTGCCAGAAGCGGCTTAGTCATGCTGGCCACATGACCCGGAAGCTGTACGCCGGCTCCCTCGGCCAGTAAAGCGAGATGAGCGCCGCAACCCCAGAGTCGGCCATGACTGGACCTAATGGTCAGGGGTCCCCTTTACCTTTAAGAGAGGAATGGACAAATTCGGGGGTGGGAAGCTATCAATGGCTACTAGCCGTGATGACTATGCTCAGCCTCATTGGTCTTGGGCTGCAATGCTTCTGAATGTCAGTTGCTGGAAACCACAGGACTGGAAAGGGTTCTTGTGCTTGGGTCGTGTGGGTTTCCTACAGGGACCTGGGTGACCACCGTGACAATAGGATGCTGTACTAAGATGGGCCATTGGCCCAATCGAGCAGCCTCCTGTTTTGTTTGCAGCAGAGTCTATTGTTGTTTCCTGACAGTGTGTTAATTGGGGATCTCATAATGGGTGGTGATTTCATGTTTTGTATACATGTGGAGAGTCCCATGGACTGCAAGAAGATCAAACCTCTCCATTCTTAAGGAAATCAGCCCTGAGTGCTCACTGGAAGGACAGATCCTGAAGCTGAGGCTCCAGTACTTTGGCCACCTCGTGAGAAGAGAAGACTCCCTGGAAAAGACCCTGATGTTGGGAAAGATGGAGGGCACAAGGAGAAGGGGACGACAGAGGACAAGATGGTTGGACAGTGTTCTCGAAGCTACCAGCATGAGTTTGACCAAACTGTGGGAGGCAGTGGAAGAGAGGAGTGCCTGGCGTGCTCTGGTCCATGGGGTCACGAAGAGTCGGACACGACTAAACGACTAAACAACAACAACATACATGGGGGGGGGGGGAGCGGGCTCCAGGTTCAGTGATTGGCATTCCGCTGTCTGAAATCTCGGAGACCTGGAGCCAAGCCACATAGGTAATTGTTGGACCAATGGTGACCTGACTCAGAATAAAGCAGCTTCCTATGTTCCTGAGAAAAAAAATAAGTAATAAAATCTTGTATCGTCACTCAAGTGCTGCAAAAAAATAATAATAATAATAATCTTCCTATTTCCATGTCAGCAAAAGTAGGAAAAACAAGCTTCATTTGAGCTGCCTAGTCTTGGAGCCTGCTGTTACATCAGGGGCCTCTTAGTGAGTCAATTACTCCCATTAATCACAGAACCTTAAGGAAAGAATCTATAATTATTACATGATGTTTTGAATAAAGCCATGGTGGAGGCTGTGAGCTGAGGCAAGCTGTTTATTTACCATTTCGAGCATATCTTGACCCAAAGGCTGAGGACTTGAGATTGGTCATTGAAAATACTCTTCAGAGGGGAGTATTTCGCTTGAGAAAGGGATGGCTCTCTCCCCCTAGAGTTCGTCTTCAATGGTCAATTCATTCTTTTGACAAATGCTTACGCCACCATTATGTAGGAACATAAGAACAGCCCTGCTGGATCAGAGCAAAAGGCCCATCTACTCCAGTTTCCTGTTTCTTCAGAGCTCAGCCAGATGGCTTCAGGGAGCTAGCAAGCAAGCAGGAAGCCCACGTTTGTTTTGTCACTCTTGATGTTGCTGTAGGACTGTTTTTGCTTCTGGGATCTGTTCTTAGGAATGATCATGGTTAAGGAACAACGTCCACGGAACAGGGCCATCCTGAGAATCTGAAATGTGAGTTGTCCTGCTGTGTCACAGGAAGCCTAAAACCATATTTGCCTGGTGTGGCATAGTCCAGGTTCACATATAAACCCATAGCTAAGATCAAGTAAGCCAACAACAAGCTCCTGGGATAGCTCAATTGGTAGAGCTCGAGACTCTGGATTCCAGGGTTGTGAGTTCAAACCCATGCTGGGGGAAAAAAAATTTGCATTGCAGGGGGTGGATTAAATGATCTTAGTGGTCCCTCCAAATCTACATTTCTTTGATTCTTATTTTCCTTAACAAACTATAATTAATAAACCATAGTTGAGGTACTCTCCTGGATTCGCATGTAAGACTAACTCATTCACTAAGGTTGATTTAAACCAGGGTTTAATGTTACGTGCAAACCAGGTCGTAGTTGCTAAGAGGTGAGCCCCAGTCAACCTAGATTAGATATAAGCCGACCGCCAGCCTATGTGTGTATAGCTGTGCACTCCTGTTTATTTACGTACGCGAAGATTTAGGAGATGTTGCCGATTATTTATTACAAATATACTAATAGCACAATCCTATGAAGGCCTACTCAGAAGTTAGTCCTATTTACCGTATTTTTCGCTCTATAACATACACCCGACCATAACACGCACATAGTTTTTAGAGGAGGAAAACAAGAAAAAAAAAATATTCTAAACGAAACAGCGGATGTATGATTTTTGTGGTTCATGCTGTGGCCACAGACATGTGATCTGACGGTGAGTTTGGGGTAGCCCATTGCAAAAATCCAGAAGATCCATGTGGATCCATGCTTTGTAACCACGTTTTTGCACCACTACGCCCCCAGGCAACAGTGGGTGCGTGATTTTTGGGGTGCACGTTGTAGCCATGGACATGCTATGTGATCTGACGGTGAGTTTGGGGTAGCCCATTGCAAAAATCCAGAAGATCCATGTGGATCCATGCTTTGTAACCACGTTTTTGCACCACTACGCCCCCAGGCAACAGTGGGTGCGTGATTTTTGGGGTGCAAGTTGTAGCCATGGACATGCTATGTGATCTGATGGTGAATTTGGGGTGACCCAGTGCAAAAATCCTGAGGATGCATGTCGATCCGTGCTTTGTAACCATGTTTTAAGTGGGGAGGGAAGGAAAAGCACTCAAGGGACAAGGAACACGCGTGGGGTGGGTGGAGAAGGATGCTGTTAATAATGCAGAAGAGGGGTATAAGAGGAGCTTAAAGCAAGCAGGCTCTCTGTCCTTTCCTCCCCACTCAGTGGCTCTTCTTCCGCTTTGCTGTTTCAAAGTATGCCACGGAGGAGGGAAGGAAGGGGAACCATGGATCCTCTGCTCACGACTGCAGCGGATCCCCCCGCCATCCGTAGTCATTCGCTCCACAACTCGCACAGACATTTCCCCTGACTTTCTAGGAGGAAAAAAGTGAGTGTTATGGTGCAAAAAATACAGTAGTTAAAGGCTACTTGCTCCAAGGTGAATGTGTAGGATTGCCGCCTAAAGGCTGTCCTGAATTTCCACCATGGCTAGGGTCAAAAAAGAGCAGAGAAACAAACTTATTTTGTTGGGAAATCCAGGAATTTAGACAAACTCAGGACTGACCTGGGAGAAATGTATGAACACTCTTTCTTCTTGGGTATCTCTTTAAGGAACACTTTTCTAGGCAGCTGTAGCTAGGCAGATCTAGAAATTACTTATTAGTTCCTAAAAGCAGCCTTGCTGACCATTCTTAACATTTGTGTTTGAGCGTTTGGCCGCTTCCTATATTTGCCCAGAGGTCTTCATTTTCTGCTTACACCAGTTGCCATGGAGCCAAGGTACTCTCGTCACACAATGACGCTAAGGCGGAATGTCCTGTTTCTAACTGAAAGTGGCCATTTTGGTGGTGGTGGTGACTAATGCCAGGCAAATGTAGGATCAGACTGTCTTTCTCTATATGAATCATCCTTCCCCACAAACTGAGGTTTTTCTAGAACAAGAAGAGACAGCTCTTTGTCACTCTAGCCTGTTCTTAGCTCCTATTTATAGTAATTAGAACATAAGATGCTGTCTTTTACAGTCAGGCCATTGGGTCAACCTAGGGTGGGACCCCCAAGCCCATGGGCCAAATTTGGCCCAGCATGGGTCCCAGTTTGGCCACTTACTCCAAACTATGCCCACCAGGCTGGCTTTCGGGTGTTTGGGATGCACAGCACAAAGGAAGCTGTCGTCTGTGCACGCACAACGGCCATCGCAAATAAACTTTCACACTGTGAGGAAGCCCAAAGTAAGTGGGGCTTAAATTTTCCAGCTGGATTGAAGCTGGTCTGACGGGAAAACACACACATCCGACAACAGTATTTGTCCAGAAAGTACAGGAGCTATGTGGACTGTGGCAAACACCGTGTGAATGTGGCTTGAAAAACAAGCCGTGGGAGCACACTGGGTGGGGGGGCTGTTATGTACTGAAGTCCTCATCCTGGGCCAGCAGGGGGATACTGTAGATAGTTTTCACTCAGGTCCACATATGCAAATAAGGGATTGAAAGTGACGTTCACTGATTGGATAGTTACAGAAAGTGGTTACTGTTGCTTTGTAGTTGAGCTCTATATAAGCAGGCTGGCTGAACCCTTCAGTTCAGTTCTGTTCTGGCCTGTGAGTAAACAAGAGCTGTTTGAAGAATCGCTGTGTCGTCTGATATGTTCACCCACAACTTAACAGGGTCAGTGGTAGTGTGAACACACCCTTGGTTGGCAGTGCCTGTCATTGGCTCTGCGGTGCCCCCTGCTGTTGGCCTCCTTGCTTTCCACCCTATCACATCACCTGCCATCATTGCTTCTTACGCAGTTAAGAGTTTGCACACCGCCAAGGCCGTTTGCTAAGCATACTGTCTGCCTGCCACGAGAAACTGCCCAGCAATCGAGCCCCTCTCCTAGTTACCTGCACCTTCTTGGCCAAAGACAAAAGGTGGACCCCCAGCCAGGGATGCAGGAGGAGTGGGGGGTGATGGCGATGATGGGAAGCTTTTGAAGGGTGGCCTTCCTGCTGCATCAGATGAGCGGAGGCATCCTGCCAGCTTCTGCTGTTCCATGTTTTATTCAGGCAGGCTCAGCCCTGGGCTGCGCTTTCGCTTCCTGAGAGCAGAGATAAAGTAGGCCAAACGCCCTGCCGCGGGAATACTCCCTTCCCATCTGCTTGCTGGCTTCAAACAATTGAACCTCACCAGGCTGGGCCGCTGCCGCTGCTGTGCACTGAAATATCCCTCCTGGAGAGTCTGCAGAGGGAGTCTTAGGGAGCTGGAGAATTGCTGCATCGGTGGAAAGAAGCTCCTAGCCTATAGGCTTACAATATCAGGGTTTCCCCATCTGTCAGGGAAATGAAAGATTTGTCCTAAAACTTAGGTCAGAGCCACACCAAACATTTCAAGCACATGGGATCTCCACCCCCACCAAGGAATCCTAGGAACTGAGGTTTGTTAACAGTGCTGGAAATTTTAGCACTGCTGAGGGGCAAACTATAGTTCCCAATGTTGTTTGTGTGTGAAAGCCATATGCGTTTCATGTGCTTTCATGGTATGGTGTATATATCCTTAGGCTGCAAAAGGAGAACCCGGCAGTGTTCAGTTGCTGTTCTCGAGGTGCCATTGGGCAAATGGGATATTTGGCCTGGGCTCTGGCCATGGAAGAAGCTTCTGTTTCAAAGGGCTTGGAAATGCAGGTGCCTGTATGGCTAGAAAACCCCCAGCAGTGCAGGAATCACAGCTAACGAATCCCTGACAGATGGCCACCCAACCTCTGTTTTAAAACCCTCCAACAAAGGAGAGTCCGCCACCTTCCAAGGTACCGTATTTTTCGCTCTGTAGGACGCACTTTTCCCCCTCCAAAAATTAAAGGGAAATGTGTGTGTGTCCTATGGAGTGAATGCAGGCTCCTTGGCTTCAGCGATAGCAATGCGAAGCTTCCAAAGCGCAGAGGGAGCGCTCTCTCCGGGCTCTGGAGGCTTCGCGTTGCTTTCGCTGAAGCCTGGAGAGCGAGAGGGGTCAGTGCGCATCGACCCCTCTCGCTCTCCAGGCTTCAGGGATAGCCACCTGAAGCCTTTGGAGTGCAGTGGGAAGTCGCGCTGCGCTCTGAAGGCTTCGGGTTCCTTTTGCTGAAGCTGGGAGAGCAAGACTCTCCCGGCTTCATCAGAGGGAGAACTGCGCAGCGCCCCTTCAGCCAAGCGGGAGGAGAAATGGAAGGGGCTCTGTTTCTCCTGCCGCTCCGCTGAAGGGGTGCTGAGCAGAGAGGGGGAGAATTTTTTCCCCCTGTTCTCCCCCTCCTATGGTCCAGTGCGTCCTATGGTCTGGTGTGCCCTATAGAGCGAAAAATACGGTAGTCCATTCCACTTTCAAACAGCTCTTGCTGCCAGAAAGTTCTTCCTGATGTTTAGTCGGAATCTCCTTCCTTGTCATCTGAACCCATCAGTTCGGGTCCTACCTTCCAGAGCAGCAGAAAACAAGCACGCTCCATCTCCCATTTGCCAGCCCTTCAGATATTTGAAGATGGCTATCATAACATCTCTCGATCGTCTCTTATCCGGGCTAATCATACCCAACTGCCTCAACCGTTCCTCACAAGGCATGGTTTCCACAATCCCTCATCGACACAACAACAACAACAACAACACACGCACGGAAGAGAACCTGGGACCAAGGATGGTTTATTGTCAATAACCAGGCAGAAACAGAACTTGGTGGCGCCTTACTTAGCGAACCTGAAGAAAAACATCGTCTCTGGCTGCCCTCAGCGAAATGCAGTCTTCCTTCCAAACTCCTTCCTGGTCCGTGCCCCTTGCCAAGGGCTGGTTTGTGAACTCTGGTGCCATCCCTTGGGAGATTCTGGGTGGGTTCATGCTTTTGTGCTGGCATCTCCGAGGGCACCTGTGCCAGGCAGGGAGGTCACGCCCCGGCCCACCCTCCACAGAGAGAGCTGTCCCAGCCACCCGGCCCATTGGGGACAGCCAACGTTGCCCAATTGGTAGGAGTCGTCTCAGTCCAAGCCGGAGTGAACGCCCTCATTGGCTCAGGCTATGGCAGAGGGCGGAGCTACTGCGGACTAGCAGAAAGGGGCTTGATGTCACGGGTCTTCATGTAGGAGAGGAGCTGCTCGGGGATTTCAGCCAGGACGTCCTTTGCCAGGCGTGCCATGCTCAACACGTGGTTCCCAGAATGGTCCACGTAATCCCGGAATGGCACAAACTGGGCAGAAAGAGAGAGAAGGGGGTAGGTGCTTGGCCAGATCCCGCCCCCCCAAAACCCACCACCACCACCCTTTGGCATCGCTGATCCATCCATGCTCTCTGGAAAAGAGTTACCTGCACAATGTCTCTCTCAGCATAGCGCCCCCTGGAGGAGACTCGCACTTCATCTCCGTCCAGCTCTTCCATAGCTGAGGATCACACAAGAATGAATTATTGCTAAGGTTCGTTGCCATCCTCCTTGGGTTGCTGCCCAACTACAGTACAGGATACCTACGAAAGCACTTCTTCCCTGCATGCAACCCAGATCCATGAGGCCTACTCATCGGCCTCGCAGCATGGCCTTCCGTGGTGGCCCTCTCACCGCTTTGTGATTTGTGCAAAGTGCTGAAGCACTTTGTCGTCATGTCACCCTGTCGGACCAGGTTGGTCCAGGTCCACCCAACACAATTCCCATCGTTGTCCCATAACACATCTTGGATCAGGGCAACACTTACCCAGAAAATCAGCCGGCCCTACTCCCACGATGATGATAGACATTGGCAAAGACGAGGCCTGTGGGGAGAACCGCATTGTCTGACATGCATAGCTGTCAACTTTCCCCTTTTTAAAAGGGAAACCCTATTCAGAATAAGGGAATTTCCCTTTAAAAAAGGGAAACATTGACAATTATACCCACAGCCTTGCAGATCGAGATGAAGGCCACAAGGAGCCCTGGGCTAATCTAAATCCACACATTTGCAGCTGTGTATGCACACGCAGGTGGCGCTGTGGGTTAAACCACAGAGCCTAGGACTTGCCGATCAGAAGGTTGGCGGTTCAAATCCTCACGACGGGGTGAGCTCCCGTCGTTCGGTCCCTGCTCCTGCCAACCTAGCAGTTCGAAAGCACGTCAAAGTGCAAGTAGATAAATAGATACCGCTCCGGCGGGAAGGTAAACGGCGTTTCCGTGCGCTGCTCTGGTTCGCCAGAAGTGGCTTAGTCATGCTGGCCACATGACCCAGAAGCTGTACGCCGGCTCCCTTGGCCAATAAAGTGAGATGAGCGCCACAACCCCAGAGTCGGTCACGATTGGACCTAATGGTCCTTTACCTTTACCTTTATGCACACATGCAAAAACATGTTATGTACAACAGCAATGCACAGTGGACATTGCTACATATCTTGGCTGCAAAGCTGTTTACCCCTCAGCACAGCAGGGCCATGCTGGGACCTCTCAGCCTCATTCTGCCGGTGGTTAATGTCCACACCATCGTTTATGTAAAGAAGGCCTTTTTATGGGGTTTGGGGGGGTGGGCAGTGAGGAAGCCTGTGTTGACCGCTTTATTGCAAATTCAATCGAGAAGGCGGTGAGGGCAGGTGGAGACCACCGGTTTCTTCAAGAAGGCACTTGAGGTGACATTGGGAGCTGTTGGTGACCAGCTTTCATGCCTCTCCTTAAGTCTTGAGGGTGTTCCTTTTCTTCCCCACCCCTCTCCCAGCATGGAAAGGGAGAGTTTGGACTCACGCTGACAATGGCTTCCTTGGTTTGCAGCATGTCAGAGATGACTCCGTCCGTAATGATGAGCAGGACGTAATATTGGGACCCGTCGGTCTCCTGGGCCGCCAACCTGGGGAAGAGGGAGAGTCGAGAGGACCCAGACATGCCTTGCTTCTTCACCGCTTCCCACTACACTATGGAGCTCTGCCCGCCAAACAAACAGAGCTCTCAGCCGGAGAGTTGAAAGAGAGGGCATTATTATTACAGTGGTACTTCAGGTTACAGACGCTTCAGGCTACAGACTCCACTAACCCAGAAATAGTACCTCGGGTTAAGAACTTTGCTTCAGGATGAGAACAGAAATCGTGCTCCGGCTGCACAGCAGCAGCAGGAGGTCCCATTAGCTAAAATGGTGCTTCAGGTTAAGAACAGTTTCAGGTTAAGAACGGACCTCCAGAACGAATTAAGTTCTTAACCCGAGGTACCACTGTATTATTATTATTATTATTATTATTATTATTACAGTGGTACCTCGGGTTACATATGCTTCAGGTTACATACGCTTCAGGTTACAGACTCCGCTAACCCAGAAATAGTGCTTCAGGTTAAGAACTTTGCTTCAGGATGAGAACAGAAATTGTGCTGTGGCAGCGCGACAGCAGCAGGAGGCCCCATTAGCTAAAGTGGTGCTTCAGGTTAAGAACAGTTTCAGGTTAAATATGGACCTCCGGAACGAATTAAGTACTTAACCCGAGGTACCACTGTATCCATCTGGCTGGGTTTCTCCAACTACTCTGGTCAGCTTGCAGCATATCTAAAAACATAATTAAAAACATCAAACATTATAAACCTCCCGATACAGGGCTGCCTTTAGATGTCTTCTAAAAGTTGTGTGATTCCTTATCTCCCTGACATCTGAAGCGAGGGTGTTCCACAGGGAGGGCGCCACTAACAAGAAGGTTTGGGTTGGTGGTTCCTCCACCTTTCTCTACCGCTGTCCTCACTGGTTCAAATCGCGCTGCTCGGATCGGCCGGGCAATGGGGGATGTTCCCTAAGGTGCCACTGAAAACATGCAAGCCCTGGAGCCAGACTGGGTTCCTTTGATGGCAGAGGTGACTTTGGTCTGGGTGTTGCAACAAATGCCTCTTGGAAAGACCAACTCAGAGATGTTCTGCCTCCAGCCCAACGCAAGGCTCCCGAGAGGAAGGAGGGCAGGACCTTGTTTGGCATGCGATTCTTTTCCAGTCCCCACTTACCGTGCCACCTGGTTGATGACTGGCGCAAAGTTGGTGGGTCCGTATAGCTGCACTGTGCGTAAGCTGTGGAAATAAGATTCCAGCACTCCCTCAATGCCCTCGCAGCTGGGGTTGTCCGGGTTGTGATTCTAAGGAAAGAACAGTGCCGTTTAGCAAACACGACAGATCTTATAGGAAGGGAGGTATATGGATATTTTTTGCCAAGATAACCCCAACAACAACAACAGCCAGTAACAGGTGAACCCAAAGCCAAGATCTGCAAGATAGGATCTGGTGGATCTCTGGCTCAGCCACCCAGTTCCTACCACCGCCGGGCTATATCAGTGTGGCTCCCTAATCCTGGCTTAGGTAGAGCTAAGCCCAGTGGACCTTAAGGGAGGATATTAATAGACAAGATGTTAAATTGTTTTTATATGCAGCAACAGCGGCAAGAGTATTGTTGGCCCAGAAATGGAAGCAAGAAGAAATACCGACGAAAGAAGAAGGGCAGACGAAATTAATGGACTACGCAGAATTGGATAAAATGACAGGAAGAATTCGAAACCTGTGGGACCAGAGATTTACAGAAGATTGGAAGAAATATACGAATTATTTGAAGAGCATCTGTAATCAACAAATTACGCTAGTAGGACTACAATAAGTTTTGTAAGGAGAAATATACGAAACATTGCAAAGAAGAGAAAGAAGAGAGACATTAGTTATGATATTTAAATGTAATAGTGAAAGTAAGATATGTAAATTAAGTGAAGAGATTGGAAAATTTTCATATGTGATTGATGGAAGTTAAAAAAATTGTATAAGATATAAAAGTATGTTTAATAATTGTTGAAAATGATATGTTAAAAAATTAATATATATAAAGACCAGTGGGCCTTACGCCAGCATAAGCCCTGAAAAGCAGGGAGTGGCAGGGATTGGACCAGGCAAGGGGGACTTATGCTGAACCCTAACTCTGAGCTTTTCCACACTTCCACTGGTTCCGTGCCTAGAAAGTGCCTTCTGGGCACGAGTCTGAGTGGATTTGAATTTGCCCTGCAGCTTTCCCCTGGGAGAACACTCTATTTACCGCTGAATCAGAACAAATGGCAAACCACTGGTTTTCCCAAGGAGAGAGCGTCAGGGCAAAGGGAGGTGTGGACGTGCCCCTTTTCAGCTTGGAAACTAACCTAATGGAACTAATGCTTGCCAAAAGGATGGCATTCAAAACTCTTATTTCAAAGGCTTGCTTTCCCTCTATCGGGCTTAGGACAGCTCAGCCGGCAGCAATCCCAGCTCCAGAGTTTGGATTGGGTGTGCTTTATTGAAGGCAGTGCAAATTGGGCTCACTTCCCTATTTAGGATGTGTGATTCTCGCCCCCCGCCCCTGCCTCAGTCCTTGGCAGATAATTCCTTGCCAGGTGTGAAATTAGGCTTTCTTTCACCAGGGTTAAAGACCCAGTTTGGAGCCCCTGCCACACACAGGCTGGGAGTCTCAATGGTGCCCCTCTGGAGCCTTCACTCAGGGCAAAATACCCGGCTAGCTCGCCTGTAGCTACGCCTGTCCTTGCGCATTTAGGAAGTATTCGGAGGCATGAGGAATGGAGACTTTGTGTGTGTGTAAAAAATTAAAGCTTCCTTCCCTCCCTCCCCACAATCCGGTTTTTGTGCTGTTCAGCGGAAGCTCAGTCGCACGCATTTGTAGATACCTGTGGCATGTTTCGTACTGTAAGCACTAAAAGCCATAGAGAGCATAGAGAATATTAAAACAATATTAAGGATCCTTCCACTGCTACTAAACTTTTAGAAAGAGGGGGATTGAGGAACCTCTGTTGGAAGACAAACCCTGAGCTGGAAGACCTGCCCCACTAACCACAGAACAGTGAGCAAGGGGCTTCATTTTTTTGGTGGAGAGGGACATGCGTCTATTCTGCACAATCCAGAGATAAAACTTGGTGTTGGAAACAGGGTAGAGGCCTGAGCCCTGGAGTTCAGGCACAAACTCATTGCTGCATCCCATCATCTGTGCTAGTCTTGAAAAGGAATGCAGCACTGACCAGTAACTGGAGCAAAGGAGAAGGAAAACGAAACCAAGAGTTGGATATGAACAGTTGGGTAACTATGGATGCAGGTTAGGCAATTCAAGTCATAATACAAAGGGAGATACAGAGTGGGTTTTTTAAAAAGCTGGTTTGATGGATATCAACGTCCCTTATAAGGCTGCCTGCCGGTTTGTTGTTGAGTTGTAAGATGCTTGGTACTTACAGCAGGGCCAAGGCTTCTGCAGTGGCTCAGAAGCGGAGTGTGTTGTGTGTTGCAGCGAACGTAGTTATTGGCAACAACCTTGAATCTTTTTGCTCTTGCAGATCCACCGGGTGTCATTACAGAGAGCAAGCAGCAAGACTTGACTACACACTCTGAATTTCTTTTTGGGGTCTATGTAATGGTAGTTCGCTAATTCCCCCTGCCCCACTGCAAAGTTCCTAGGGTGAGATGTCTTGGCAAACCATGTATTTAACCATGGTGCCACCATCACTGATTTATGAAATTATTTGATAAGATTTATATACTGTTTGAATGTACAAAAAAAGCAAGGGGGAAAAACAGCACCAAAATCCAAACACTTCTAAGTGGTTTTCAACAATATGAAATAAAACATCAAAATGATCCATACAAATTTGTTGTTGCTGTGGTTGATCGCATCCATCTTGGGTGACAATGGAGGTTCGTTCTCAAAACCAGTAGCATATTAGGAAAGTCAGAGGCTTTAGGACAAGCTGTGCTGAGAAGGGCCTCTTTGACTAGCATATTTTAAAGGGAAAACTATATATTATGAAAATCCAGAGTCTCAGGCTGGTAAATCTGGCTCTGGTTAAGACAGTCTTGATCTCCGTTGTCAGGGGGAAAAGAAAACGAAGCACAAAACTAGGTACAAATGACTTGACTGTTCCAAAGCCTTTCCACAAATCACCTCAACAGAGCTCACTGACCATTAATGGTCCATGGAGCTCAGCTTGTGAACCTCTGGGGTATACAATGATCCAGGTAAGGTAAAGGTAAAGGGACCCCTGACCATTAGGTCCAGTTGTGACCGACTCTGGGGTTGCGGTGCTCATCTTGCTTTATTGGCCGAGGGAGCCAGCGTACAGCTTCCGGGTCATGTGGGCAGCATGACTAAGCTGCTTCTGGCGAATCAGAGCAGCGCATGGAAACGCCATTTACCTTCCCGCCGGAGCGGTACCTATGTATCTACTTGCACTTGGATGTGCTTTTGAACTGCTAGATTGGCAGGAGCTGGGACCAAACAACAGGAGCTCACCCCATCACAGGGATTCGAACCGCCAACCTTCTGATTGACAAGTCCTAGGCTCTGTGGTTTAACCCACAGAGATTTCCCTAAAACCCGACTCCACAGGTATGCAAAAAAACTGCCTCATAAGTCAGGACAATGATCCCTCTAGCTCAGTTTTGCCCTTCCTGACTTGGCAGTATGTTTGCTACTCCAAATGCATGCAAATGGAGACACCAGGGATTGAATCTGGGGCCACACGCACAGCAGGCCCCTCCCATCATTGCAATGGGGGGGGGGGTTCCCACCTACCAAAGGGAACTGGTGGGACACCTTGCCGTCCGGCGGGACTTTGGCTCCGAAGCCGTAGGCAGGGAAAAGCTTGTCGCTGTCGTAGTCCTGGATGATTTCTCCAACGGCCTTCAGAGCCATGGCGTAGGAGCTGAGCTGGTAGGGGCTCATGTAATGGAGGGAGGTGGGCTGGGAGGGAATCCCTGTGAAAAGGCATTTGGTCAGCCTCCAGAATCCCACACAACCCCATTCCCCCAGCAATTCAGCCCCATGGCTTCCCACAGGCCGTACACACAGCATTCGGAAACCCATATCAATAAGCCAGCAACCCTCCGCCATCTTGGCTTGACTTGGCTCTCTCCCTCCTCTGGGAATGCACAGAACATTGGGTAGCTCTTCATACTTTCCTTCTTCTCCTCAATGGCACCTTGATTGGCCTAATAAGGTAAAGGTAAAGGGACCCTGACCATTAGGTCCAGTCGTGACCGACTCTGGGGTTGCGGCGCTCATCTTGCTTTATTGGCCGAGGGAGCCGGCGTACAGCTTCCGGGTCATGTGGCCAGCATGACTAAGCCGCTTCTGGCAAACCAGAGCAGCACACGGAAACGCCGTTTACCTTCCTGCCGGAGCGGTACCTATTTATCTACTTCCACTTTGTCCTTTCGAACTGCTAGGTTGGCAGGAGCAGGGACCGAGCAACGGGAGCTCACCCCTCGTGGGGATTTGAACCGCCGACCTTCTGATCAGCAAGTCCTAGGCTCTGTGGTTTAACCCACAGCGCCACCTGCGTCCCAATACTTGGTCTAATATTTCCACTTCATTCTCCCACAGGTGAATTCCCCTCTTCCGTGACTCCTCAGACACTGGGACAATGGCATTTCTTTCCCCTCACCCTGTCCTGAGACCAATTCTGGTATGGAAGTGTGGAAGTTCTTTGCGGGAGGATTCCCACAGCCCCACATTTGAGAGCGGGGGCAGGCAACCCCACAGAGGTGGAAGGTTAAAGATCTGCCTTTAGCCCAAGGGTCCTTGGCTGCCTGGTTACCGGCAGCTAAACTCTCCCTCTGTTCCCATAGCGACTCACGGCTGTGCTGCACTCACCGTTGGAGGCGGTGAAATCAATGGCGACGGTGAAATTCAGCTGTGTCCTAAGGGGTGGGATGGAGGAGAGAGAGAAATGGATGCTGCCATTCTTGTGAGCCCCCCAAAACACCCTTAGCTGTGTTCTTCCTCATAGGTTAATCCCACCAGAACCCTTCGGTCTCCTGCCGGTACCTCAAAAGCAGAGCCCCAACCTCAAAGGTCTTTGCCAGACCTCAGGCATGTCATCCTCTCAATGCTTCACACACTTGTCTTGTTCTGCCTTCCTGCCTAGTCTCCTCCTGGGCAATACCCGAGAAGCTGTGAAGGTTGGCATTGGTGCTTCAAGCTCTAAACAACTCAGAGACCAAATATCTGAAGCACAGCCTCCTTCCCTACAGATCCTCTCAGGTAGTTCCTCTACCATCAGAGGCTTGGGCGTGGGAGTGGTGACCTGCGAGAGGGCCTTCTCCATGATGGCCCCTAAGCTGTGGAACTCCCCGCAGAAGTGTGTCTGCACCTTCTTTGTACAACTTTCGGAGAATGCTGAAGACGAACCTCTTTACCCTGGCTTTTGAAACTTGAGGTGTATAATTTTGGAATATATTTTTGGATATATTTTTAGGATATATATTTCTGCAATGGTAAGTTGTTTTAAATGACTAGTAATAATAATAATAATAATAATAATAATAATTTCATTATTTATACCCTGCCCATCTGGCTGGGTTTCCCCAGCCACTCTGGGTGGCTCCCAACAGAAGAAGAAGAAGAAGAAGAAGAAGAAGAAGAAGAAGAAGAAGAAGAAGAAGAAGAAGTGATAAAACATCAAACATTAAAAACTTCCCTAAACAGGGCTGCCTTTAGATGTCTTCTAAAAGTCAGATAGTTGTTTATTTCTTGACATCAGATGGGAGGGTGTTCCACAGGGTGGGTGCCACTACCGAGAAGGCCCTCTACCTGGTTCCCTGTAACTTCGCTTCTCGCAGTGAGGGAACCACCAGAAGGTCCTCAGAGCTGGACCTCAGTGTCCGGGCCGAATGATAGGTGTGGAGATGCTCCTTCAGGTATACTGGGCTGAGGCTGTTTAGGGCTTTAAAGGTCAGCACCAACACTTTGAATTGTGCTTGGAAACGTACTGGGAGCCAATGTAGGTCTTTCAGGAATTAATATCGTATTGCAAAGTGGCAATTCAGTGTTGTAACCCACCCTGGGACCTTAGGGTGAAAGATGGGCATTCCATCCATCAATAACAGGGCAGCCAGCCCCTGGCCCTCCAGAGTCAGGGCCCTAGGAGGCACCCCAGCTTTTCAACCAACGCACCCGCCTCGAATGTAGTCGACAAAGGTGTATTCCGACTGCACTGCGAAGGAGAGCAGCGTTACCTACCGGAAACAGAGAGACAGACAGAAAAAACAACATGTGAAACACATGTAGTCAGTGAGTCAACTTGAGGGCTAAAGGTGCTTCTAGACTGTTGCTACTTTAGGAGTGGGATATGATCACATGCTGGCAAGTTCAGCTTGCAGAATTACGGTTGACCCTGCACAACAAGTTTGCTTCCCCCCTAAAAGATTGAGGGTATTTGTGATAGGGAAAGTGAAGGGAGAGGAGAAGAACAGAACATTCCCTATACTTACTGTCCCGGAGTTAATGTACTTCTTTTTCTTGCATTTCTTCCTAGGATTAGAAACCTGGGGTTGAAACAGAAGAACAAGGAAATGCGACTCTGTTGTCACCCCTCCAGCCACCATTTTGTCCCCCAACAACCGTCACCAAAGTTGTATCCTTTGCAACCATTATACTTCATATTTGTGGCCATTATCATAACCTCAACTGAGCAGCTACACAGACTGTGGAATTTTAAGGATCAATCAATCAAACAAACAAAAAACCAGTCCGGAAAGCCAAATCCAGTCCCTTATACAAAGTAAAAAGTTATCCATCTTTTCTTTTACCAACCATCTTGGACACTATAATCACCAGGTGAGGTCTTTTGGATGGTCCTGTCACTGGGGGCTGCCTGGTTGATGATTAACTGCGACAGAGCCTTTTTAGTGGTGGCTCCCCAATTGTGGAATGCCCTCCCTAGTGAGGTGTACCTGTCTCCATCATTATTAACTTGCATGAAGAACTTGAAAGTATTCCTGTTTCCCCCGTGATCGTTGGATAGAATGGTGTTTATAAGTGCAGTTGCTTTCAGAATGCTTTTAACTGAAACGGCTTTTAGATATTTTTAACTGCAAATTGCTTTTAGCGGTTTCAGAATATTGCTGCTCCATTTTAGCTCAACATAAAAAAAAACGAAGATCATGGCCACTGGCCCCATCACCTCCTGGTAAATAGAAGGGGAAGAAATGGAGGGAGTGAGAGGTTTTACTTTCTTGGGCTCCATGATCACTGCAGATGGTGACAGCAGCCACAAAATTAAAAGACGCCTACTTCTTGGGAGAAAAGCAATGACAAACCTAGACAGCATCGTAAAAAGTAGAGACATCACCTTGCCAACAAAGGTCTGTATCGTAAAAGCTATGGTTTTCCCAGTAGTGATGTATGGAAGTGAGAGTCGGACCATAAAGAAGGCTGATCGCCTTCTTGAATTATGGTGCTGGAGGAGACTCTTGAGAGTCCCATGGACTGCAAGAAGATCAAACCTCTCCATTCTGAAGGAAATCAGCCCTGAGTGCTCACTGGAAGGACAGATCCTGAAGCTGAGGCTCCAATACTTTGGCCACCTCATGAGAAGAGAAGACTCCCTGGGAAAGACCCTGATGTTGGGAAAGATGGAGAAGGGGACGGCAGAGGATGAGATGGTTGGATAGTGTTCTCGAAGCTACCAGCATGAGTTTGACCAAACTGCGGGAGGCAGTGGAAGACAGAAGTGCCTGGCATGGTCTGGTCCATGGGGTCACAAAGAGTTGGACACGACTAAACGACTAAACAACAACACAAAAGCTGAGACTGCTGAAGAGGACAGAGACTCTCTTGGTTGCCTTTTGGTGCAGATATGTTGTGTGCTTATGAGAATATTTTATTCTTTTACTAGTTATGCTGTTTTATATTTGACTTCACTTAGTGATGCTTTATTTTGGAACTGTTTAAGATAATTCTTTTGTTAACTTTGCTCTGCTAAACATGCGTTCTGCAGTAGTGTTTTTTTAAAAAAAAACGTTTAGGATAATATTTTAGTTTCCTGTTAATAATGTTTGAATGAATGTTAATTGTATTTAATGTATACTTTGTATTCGGCTTTCTTCAGTAAGGTTTTATTCTGGATTGTTTTATTTGCTGTTTTAATGTAGGTTGTAAACTGCTTTGAGATTTTCTCCCCTTAAAAATATAAAGTAGTATGGAAGAAGATCTGTTCCCATGATCAATATTTTTCCATAATTTCTATTAAAAATTAGTCCTGTCTAGCAACAGGAAACTTTAGTAAGAAGCAGGGCAGATGATGGGTGTTACAATGGCTTCTTTGAGGGATGGAGAGAGGGAATGATGAGGCCCAAAGGAAGGATATCAGTTCCAAACTAGATAGCTGGGACAGAAGCAACTGGGGTATGGCCTAAAGTTTGCTTGTAGTTTCACTTAAGTCAGGCATAGGCAACCTCAGCCCTCCAGATGTTTTTGGGACTACAATTCCCATCATCCCTGACCACTGGTCCTGTTAGCTAGGGATCATGGGAGTTGTAGTCCCAAAACACCTGAAGTGCTGAGGTTGCCTATGCCTGACTTAAGGGAAAGCAAACGTGTTTTTCCGGGTTGCCCGAGAGGTTCTGAACATCACATCTCTTTGGGGATCTTGTATGTAAAGCGATCTATAACTCAAAATCAAATCAAACGTTTATTGCTTATCCAAGAGCTATTGACAAATCAAATAATAATAATAATAATAATAATAATAATAATAATAATAACATCACTCAAAATACAATGAAAACAGAGTAAGAAGAGTGCAGTGTCTGTTGCAGCATCTGATCCTATGCAGTATCCTGTATCTTTTGCAAGGAGAATAACTGCAGAACTTTTGCTGTAACTCTCACTACCAAAAAAATAAAATAAAAAAGGCTCCTGCTCATTTACAATTCGACCCAACACTTTAGCAACAGAGTCGGCAGTCTCCTTCCTGCCTGACATCCTTCATCCACCTTCATTATTCTAAATCATGCTGGCAATCAATCATAGGGGATTTGTCTCATTCCTTTTTAATAGACAAAGCCACTACTAGAAATCAGAAGTGATCCTGTGGGTCTGGTTTGCCAGCAAAAGAAAAAGAGAGAGAGATGAGACCAGCACATCCTCTCAGATCCAGTCACTTTTCTGCCGCAACCATTTTTTGCTTTAAATTCCCGTCTAGGGCAATTATCCAGATTGCAGCGCAATACTGATTGTAATGCATTTCCTTCTGGGGGGCCGGCTGGCAGCTTCTTCGAACATCCCAACCCTCTTCTGTTTGTGTGGCAAAATACACCGTGTGACCCCAGACCAGGGCTAGGAATACAGGCAGACGCCCCACTCAGCCACCATTTTAAGAACGCTACATGAGGCAGGATGATTGGGCTAAATCTGGCGAGAGTCAGGGGCGGGCCTTGTGGAGTTCATGAAGGGTCTCCTCTGTGCCCCCTGTGCCCATACTTTTTGCCTCAGTAACGGAGTGGGTACCACACATATATCCGTTGGCCATTTCAGATTGCCACAAGGGGAGAGCTGCCGCCCTGCAAATAGTTGATATGCGGAAATAGTTCCAGATGCTGGGACCCTGATTCAAGGAAAGACACATTCCAGCATGGCTCCCCCACAGTCACTAGCCAACCCACCTTCTTAGCTGCCGCCTTACAGACCCTGCGACTATCTAGTTCGGGGCTCGGCAAGGTTTATCTTGCCTGGGCCAGAACGGTCCCACAGAGATCCCTCTGTGGGCAGGATTGTGCGAGTGCATGAGCGCCCATGCCTGTGATTTCCAGCGTCTGCGCATGCGCAGATGTGATTTCTGGTGCCACGGAAGTGAGTCCCCGCGCCACAATGCGCCGGTTCAGCACAGCGCGAGAGCAGGCAGCTCAGTTTGGGGCTCATGGGCCAGTCAAATGACCTCCGCTGGCTGCTTCCGGCCCACGGGCCTTAGGTTGCTGACCCCTGATCTACAGCAGTTCAGTGGTGAGAACCAGCATGGTGCAGTGGTTAGAGTGTTGGACTAAGACCTGGGAGAGCAGGATTCGAATCCCCGCTCAGCCACAACGCTCCCTGTGAGCTTGAGCCAGCTACCGTTTCTCATCCTAACCTACCTCACAGGGTTGTTGCGAGGATAAAATAAGAAAGGGAACCGTGTAGATCATCTTGAGCTCCTTATAGAGGAAGGGTGGGATAGGAAATAAATAAACAGAACACACTGACGGCCAGTTGCTCTCCAGAGAAGTTTTTCTCAGCCAGAGACTGAACCTGGAACCTTTTGCATTCAAACCTGATGCTCTGCCAGCTGAGCTATGGCTTTCCCCCAACCTGGTGCCCTCCAGATGTTTTGGACTACAGTTCCCATCATCCCTGACCATTCTGGCTGGGGCTGATGGGAGATGGAGCCCAACAAAATTGGGAGAGTGCCAGGGATTGGGATGGGCAAGCAGCATTTTGGGGTGGGGAGCAGCAGCTGTGGGGGAAATTCTTACCTTCACACATCCATATACAGTCAGACTTTGGATCCCTAACACCTTGGTACTCGGATGTTTTGGCTTCCGAATGCTGCAAACCTGGAAGTGAGTGTTTACAAATGTTCTTTGGAACCTGAATGTCCGATGGGACTTCCGCGGCTTTCGATTGGCTGCAGGACCTTCCTGCAGCCAATCAGAAGCCATACTTTGGTTTCCGAACGTTTTGGAAGCCGAACGGACTTCCGGAACGGATTCCGTTCGACTTCCAAGGTGCGACTGTACAGTGGTACCTCAGGTTACATACGCTTCAGGTTACAGACTCCGCTAACCCAGAAATAGTGCTTCAGGTTAAGAACTTTGCTTCAGGATAAGAACAGAAATCGTGGTCCGGCGGCATGGCACGATTAGCTAAAGTGGTACCTCAGGTTAAGAACAGTTTCAGGTTAAGTATGGACCTCCAGAACGAATTAAGTACTTAACCTGAGGTACCACTGTATATTATTGAACACAATGGTAACTTTTTTAGCATATACCGTGCGATATGGCTGCGTGCTAAATATATTATCCAAAGCAACTCTGAGTATGAGCAGAGTCTGCCTGCCAAGGCATCCCAAAGAATTCTTGTTTGGTATCCCACCTCCCGCCAGCCCCTAATGCTCCCCCTATTTCTCATAACGCCGCAAGTTGAAGTTCGCTGTGAGCAGATTCAGGATGATTATTTATTCCCTCTGACAGATCAGAGATGCTGGATTTTATTAAACTGCAGGCGCAAACTGTGCAACATCACCCAAAGTGGTAATAATGCTTATTGAGACAGCATCATCTAGGGTGGGTATGTACATGGTTTGTTCTCAATACAAAACAGTTAGGGTGGGGGAGGAATACAATGAGAATTGAGATATTGGAAACCATTAAGCAGTGGCTGGGGAGTAATGACTGGGTTGCCAACTGGCCAGAAAAGAAAAGAAACATCTATGAGCTCAGGGGTAAAGCACCTGCGTTGCACACAGAACGTCCCGGGTTTGATTTCCGTCATCTCCAGGCATGGCTGGGAGTGTCTGCACCTTTAACACCGGAGAGCTGCTGCCAGCCAGTGTAGACAATATTGAGTTAGATTGATGGACCAACGGTCTGACTCAATACAAGTCAGCTTCCAAATGCGGTCCAGTCTGCTTCTAAGAATGTGCTTTGTACTGAGTCAGACTATTTGTCTACCTAGCCCAATACTGTCTACTTGGATGGCAGCAGCTCTCCAGAGTTCTTTCCTATTGCCTGCTGTAGTTGCCAAGGATTAAACCTGGCGCCTTATGCATGAAAAGTATGTGCTCTGACTCTCAGCTGCGGCCCCTCTTCTGCCTTCAACTGATCAGTCTGATCAGCAGAGATCAAGTGCTGAAGCTTATTGCAGCATGGAAAGAGCCGTAGCCATGGGTAGGCAACCTAAGGCCCAGGGGCCGGATCCGGCCCATTCGCCTTCTAAATCCGGTCCACGGACAGTCCGGGAATCAGCGTGTTTTTACATGAGTAGAATGTGTCCTTTTATTTAAAATGCATCTCTGGGTTATTTGTGGGGCCTGCCTAGTGTTTTTACATCAATAGAACGTGTGCTTTTATTTAAAATGCATTGCTGGGTTATTTGTGGGGCACAGGAATTCATTCATTTCCCCCCTCCAAAATATAGTCCAGCCCCCCAAAAGGTCTGAGGGACAGTGGACCGGCCCCCTGCTGAAAAAGTTTGCTCACCCCTGGCCAAAGCTTATCACCTATTAATTGCTGTGGATCAAATCACCATTAAAGGGACATTGACAGGGGCCAGTTCAAAAACTGGCAACTAAGGCTGTGCACCACCTATTCCTTTAAAACACATTCAGAGTATGTTTCCCCCCTCAAAGAATTCTGGGCCCTGTAGTTTACTCCTCACAGAGTTACAATTCCCAGCAATCCTTAGCAAACTACAGTGCCCAGAATTCTTTGAGGGAAAGAGTGTGTTTTAAAGGTATAGTGTGTACACAGCCTGAAAAAGTCCACAGTCCACAGTGGAAACCGAATCCAGACCATGGCCTTCATTCTTTTGAGCTTTCCCCCCATACCAATCAGGACTAGAAACATGAAGTTTTAACAAAAAAACAACAACAACACCATTCACAGCTCTTACAAGTCTGGTACATTCACAGGATTCCACTCTAGAAACACAATCTGTTGGTTCAAGTTACAACTCTAGCTATGCAAAAAAACAACAACCCACAAAAACTAGCGTTGCTCACTGTTAAGTATTTAAATTGAAAGAAGCTTACCTCATAGACGGTGAACTGGTTCTGGGCCCGAGAGAGCTCTCTGTAGCTTGTGGCAAACTCCCCGATAAAATCATGGCTGTTGGGCCGAAGAAGAAGCAGTTCAGCCGATTGGTTCTGGCGCAATCTTACACTCATGTCAGAGCTCAGCTATTTAAGCATACCTGCTTAAAGGCACCCCCGTGTTAAAACAGCTGCGCTGGCTGTCAATTCAAGCACCCCATTCGAGGTGCTCAAGTTAGTGCAAAGCCCTAAATGACCCGGGCACCAAATACCTGGAAGTCTGTCTCCTCTCCTACAGACCCTCTTGGGTGCCAAAATGGGCAGAGGGAGTCCTATTGGTAGTTCCTCCACTTTCAGAAGCTTGAGGTGGGGCGTCCTTAGAGAGGGCATTCTCTGTAGCAGCCCCTAAGTGGTGGAACTCCCATCCCACAGATGCGACATCCTGGCATCTTTATTATACAGCTTCTCCTGTGATTGCTGAATATGCATCTCTTTGCCCTGGCTTTTGACCCATGAAGTGCATATTTTGGGGAGCCACCTAAAAACTGCAACTGAAAGTTGTTTTAAATTGTTTCTATATTGTGTTTCGGGACGCGGGTGGCGCTGTGCGTTAAACCACAGAGCCTAGGATTTGCCGATCAGAAGGTCGGTGGTTTGAATCCCCGTGACGGGCTGAGCTCCCGTTGCTCAGTCCCTGCTCCTGCCAACCTAGCAGTTCGAAAGCACGTCAAAGTGCAAGTAGATAAATAGGTACCACTCCGGTGGGAAGGTAAACGGCGTTTCTGTGCGCTGCTCTGGTTCGCCAGAAACAGCTTGGTCATGCTGGCCACATGACCCGGAAGCTGTTGAGTTTCAATGCTGAAATGTGCCCTAGGACCTTAGGCTGAAGGATGGGTAATAATAATAATAATAATAATAATAATAATAATAATAATAATTCCAGAACACCAAGCATCGAGCTCCTATTCCCCAAGACAATCTCAGCTACTTCACTCATTCCAGGTCTCACCAGATCCTCTTTGCTCTTCTAGAAGAGTGGTATACCTATGGGCCTTGAATCTTAGGGTTGTGGGTTCGAGCCCTGTGTTGGGCAAAAAGATTCCTGCATTGCAGGGGTTGGACTAGATGACCCGTGTGGTCCCTTCCAGCGCTATGATTCTGTGAAAGGCTGCTAGACTTCAGCTGCCGTCTCAGGCCCAGACAAAACGGCCATGTTAGCTGGAGTTGATGAGATCTGGAAGTCTAGCAGCAGCAGCAGGCCACAGGTTCTGCACCCCTGCGTCATAGATCTACATATACACCAGAACAACCTTGGCCAACTTAGTGCCCTCCAGGCTGCAGCAGATTGAGATGGTAAAATGTACCAGTCCAGAAAGCAGGCGGGGAAGGAGATAACTGTTTCTGAATGCTCTCCTACATTCAGAAACAGAAACCTGCAAGCAGGGAATTAATCACAGCAGGGAGTGTGCTGAGCTAAAACCAATCTCTCTCTCCTTTCTCTCTCTCTCTCTCTCTTCCCACAAACTGCAGGTTCCTTTCAGGGGAACATTAGAAATGGTATCTCCCACCTGCAGCCAGAAGTGCTACAGTTCACTCTGCCACCTTTCTCATGCATGGATCCTGGCCCTATTCAGAAAGAAAACAGAGGCTGTGATTTTATTTTATTTTTGTAAAGAACTGCACAAAACGGGAGCGCTGAAAGCACTTTCGGGTCGAATGTTTTTGAAAGGGCCTTGGAAGCCGGGAAGGGGAAGAGCGGAAATATTTCTGCCAACAGGAGCAGAGAGGATGCTCTCAGGGAGACCTAACGCAGAGGCAGATCCCTCTGTTGCTTCAGGGCAAGTCTGCTTTTCTGGCCCTAGTGCTCTGTTCCTTTATTCTATTTGCACAGTGCTTTCCTCACTAGCTTGTAAACCTTTTAGGCCTATGTGCCTATTTGCTAATAATGTCGTATTTGCTACATTAGATGTCCTGGGATGGTTCTCCCTTAGCCCTGGCCAAGTCTTCTTTGCTACTTTCAGCCTCAGTTCAACAGAGAACAACTCGATTACTTTGAAAATGGTCTTGTTTGGGATTTTTCTTCTCCTGCTTCTTTACTTTTATTATTAAAGTCAGAGTTCATCAGCCTGGACTGTGACTCTCTTAACCCCCCAGACAGCATGTAGGGCTGATGAGAATTATAGCCCCAAATATCCGGAGGGCACTGAGTTGGCAGAGGCTAATTCAAGCCTAAATAGCTGCAGTCCTATACACACGTAACTCAGGGGTAAACCCTGCGATTTCAACATGATATATTTCCGGGCAAATGATTCTGCAACATCAACTTTGTTGGACTGGTCATGTTGTTTGGATGCCTGATTATTGTCTTCCAAACAATGACTCTATTCCGAACTTAAAAATGGAAAGTGTGATGCTGGTGGTCAACAAAAGAAGTTTAAAGACTCAAGGCAAATCCAAAAAAAAAAAGTAGTATAAACACTGACAACTGGGAAACACTTGTCTGCGAGTGCTCCAACTGGAGAACAGCCTTTACCAAATGTGTCATGGACTTTGAAGACACTCAAACTCAGGATGAAAGAGGGAAGGCACACTTGGCAAACCCTCACCATGATAAACTCCCACCTGGAAACCTGTGTCCCCACTGTGGAAGGACGTGTGGATCCAGAATTGGCCTCCACAGTTACTTACGGACTCATTGTTAAGACCGTGTTACTCACTGTTAAGACAATCTTACTCGACTATGAGTGATCGCCAAAGAAGAAAGAAAATATTTCCAAGTAAATGTGCACAGGACTGCACTACAAAATCACACATGTATGTGATTTATATCCTGATTTGAGTGACTGATCCTCAAAGTGACCCATAGGTTGGTTCTCCCACAGAACTAGAGAATGTTCTAGAAACTATGCAGACCCCACCACCTCCTCACCTGCCATCCCGGTCCCAGTCAAAGACGTCAATCTTCACCGTCCTGGAATGCAAGTGACAAACCAAGGCTGAAAGAAATATTACGGTGCTGAGATGGTCCCACAACCTCTGATCTGTTTGGGTGCTCTGTGAGGACCTTTGTCAGAAATGCTCAACCCTTGGAGCTAGACCTGATGCCATACACAGGAACATAGACCGCTGCCTTAAGCCAACAATACTGCATGTAGCTTAGTATTGTCTACAGTAGTGGACAGAATCTCTCTTTAGAATTACAGGCCATGTCTCTGCCTTCCCTATGTGGAGATTCTGAAGTGTGGCCTGTTTGTCAAGATACCTGATAATGGTTGCTGATTGCAGGGCCATTCTTTTGAAATGGTAAAAATACCCTAGTTTCTGAAACCATTGTCACAGACCCACCCGCCCCTGCTATTCATACACAAAATATGCTCTTTCAACAGGATTTGAAAGCGAAAAGAAAAGTTGGAAAAGGGTCCTCCCCCCCCCCCCGCCCCTCAAGACACATCCTTCTACCTCAGAGGAAATATCTGGGGTCACTAAGACAGCCAAGATGGCTTCAGGATTTTTCTGTGTGCTAAAACAAAGTGCCTTATTATTTCCAGGGAATACAGTGGTACTTCGGTTGTCCGGAAGACTGTTTGACTTCCGAAACGTTCAACAGCCGAGGTGCAAAGGTTGGTCAGCAAAGTCAATTGAATTTTTTATAAAAAATGCAGCGGAAGTCGTTCGACTTCCAAAAAGTGTTCAAAAATGGAAGCAATTACTTCCAGGTTTTTGGTGTTAGAAAAAACTGAAATGTTCGGCTTCTAAAACGCTCGAAAACCGAGGTAGCACTGTGCTTCCCAATTTTGAAGGAAGATTTTTTGTAGTGTGGCCCGCAACATGTGTGAGAACCTTACAATTATCAGAACAGTTTATAAACTCTGACCTGTCATAATCCCCATTGCACAGGGCCCGCACAGGGATGGAAAATGGCTGCCACACGGGATTCAGGTTGTTCTTCACGACTTCTGTCTTGTGGCAGATGGTGAACCTGGAACCAGGAAAAGGGTCATGGCAATGGGCACAGGAGAACAGGAAGCGCTGCTGTGCGTGTTTGTGGGCATGGCAGCAGAAACGAAAAGGCAATATAGGCATGGCGGGAAATATGGATGGTTAAGGGTTATGACTTGGGCAGGCCGTACGATACATTAGGGATTCATCTCATGAGCATAAGGGTCCTGTACTTTTAGCTACAGTATTTTTTGCTCTACAAGACTCACTTTTTCCCTCCTAAAAAGTAAGGGGAAATGTGTGTGTGCGTCTTATGGAGCGAATGCAGGCTGCGCAGCTATCCCAGAAGCCAGAACAGCAAGAGGGATTGCTGCTTTCACTGCGCAGCGATCCCTCTTGCTGTTCTGGCTTCTGAGATTCAGAATATATTTTTTCTTGTTTTCCTCCTCCAAAAACTAGATGCCTCTTGTGGTCTGGTGCGTCCTATAGAGCGAAAAATACGGTATATCTAAGCAGAAACCATAAACCTCAGCACGCCAAGTTTAGCTGCAAATCTAAATATTTTCCTTTCTACTACACACGCATTAAAAAGCATATGTTTTGGTATGGCCTGAGTGTCTGCCCATAACTTGCTCCTAAAAGCGCCCTGCTTCCCCCAGAGAATCCTGGGAACTGTAGTTTGCTAAGGGTGCTAAGAATTGTGAGGAGACCTCCATTTCCCTTCACAGAGCCACAATTCTCAGAGTTCACTAGGGAGAGGGATTGGCTCTTGAATAACTCAGGGAACTGTAGCTCTGTGAGGACCATTGGGGGGTCCTCTTGACAACTCTCAGCACCCTTAACAAACTACAGTTCCCAGGATTCATTGGGGCGGGGTGGGGAGAGCCCTGACTGTTTGAAGTGGTATGATGCTGCTTTAAATATGTAGTGCACATGGAGCCACAATGTCAAATGGAATATGAGTAAAGCGCAGAAACGGATGTTTTAGTTTGCTGCATTGCAGGGGGGTTGGACTGGATGACTTTTGGGGTTCCCTCCAGTGCTACAATTCTACATGTGTTGTGTTCAGAGACCTGGGAAATAAGAACCTGGACTCAGACCACTCTTATTAGGCAGGAGGTATATTTTAGAGATCCTTCCTTGCTTACAGCTACATGCAGGCTAGACCTTCTTCCTTCCAGAACTCTCCTCTCCCTCTCCCTCTGCCTACTGCAAGCCCGGAGTGTTCCGGAATTCGTGTTCTGGATCAAGGAATGGCTCTGCCACAAACATTACAGTTAAGGCGGGTGTCAGGTATTTCTTGCGTACGTGCCATCCTCGTTGCTGCGGTAGAAAACAAGGAAGGGGTCGGATTTGCCAAAGAAATCCTTCTTGTCCAGCTTGTTCGCACACAGCTGCATGGTGATAATGTCCTGGAAGGGAAAAGCTGGATCAGATTGAGGTGGGGACATCCTCAAGACTAATATATGCATAGCCCATGGGACTGGCAGAGTGTAAGGCAGGAGGACAACAGCAGGTGGCGCCAGAGCCCATGAGAGGCACAGCCGCAGCCAATCGTAGGCAGGGCCAACTAATTATTGTTTTGTCCCCGCCCTCCTCTTCCTTACAAGGGCAACACTGAGACCAAGGAGGAGGAAGTTTCCCGGGGTTTCCAGGGAACTGACTTTGCCAATCCCACTCACCATTGAACCCACTCACCATTGAACCCATTGAACCATACAGGTGGTGACCACTCTGCATGGGGGGGGGGGGGGTTTGTTCCTGGTCCCTGTGTATGTCGGCGCAGGGCACATAATAATTATTTTTTATTGAATTTATATACCGCCCTATACCCAGAGGTCTCAGGGCGGTCAGTTCACAAAACAAAATCAAAATATAAAACCACAAGATATATTGTCAAAAGCAACAACCCAATAACCACTCCTCAAAAATACCCCACATTTTAAAAGGGGCATAGGATGTGCCGTTTTAAAAGGGCATAAGCCCAACCCACCTAGTTCCGCCCCCTTTGTGCCCTCCTCCAGGTCCCAAAGGACCCATGCGTCAGTAGTCGCGTGTCAATTGGATGTGTGCAAAACAGCCACTGCCTATTTCGGCTTTAGGTGTGATCCCCGGAACGTAACCCCTGTTACTCATGTAAAAACACGCTGATTCCCGGACCACAGGAGTCTGTGGGCCGGATTTAGAAGGCGATTGGGCCTTAGTTTTCCTACCCATGGGCTAAGCACAAGAGGGAGGGAAATGGTGGATGGGTACAACAAATGTGAGGCAGGTCAGTCATCAGAGGCCTGCAAAATCCTGGACTCGTTTCCTTTTTGGACAGTTGTTGCCCCAAGATGGAGGCCTTACTTCACCCCACTCTGTGGCCCTGAGCCCAGAGAACCACTTGGTCACCAGTTGTTGGCGAAATCGCTGGTCGGGGACAACAATAAGGTTATATCCACGCAGAGGGTTTATTTTGGGTTGTGCTCAGGCCTTCCCCTCAACTGCCACTTCACTGGTCATCTATGCCCAGTGAAGAAAGCATCCTTTTAAACAGAGACAAGGAACCTGTGGCTCTCCAGATGTTGCTGGAGCCAGCTGACATAGCCGGTGATTTGGGATAATGGGAGTTGTAGTCCACAACATCTGGAGGGCACTGCATTGGCTCGCCCTGACCGAGATGTAGCAGGCATTCAAAAATCCATCTAAATGCATCACTGCCATATTTGTGCGATCCTATACATTTCCGAAGAAAGCCCTGCTGCGTTCAATGAGTGCAGATGCATGCTATACATTTAAACCGCATTCAACGTACATTTAAAGCACATGACTTTCCCCTCAAAGAATTCTGGGAAGTGTAGTTTGCTACAGGCGCTAGGAAGGGTAGCTTCGTGAGGCAGAAACTACGGTTCCCAGCAACCTTGGGAGGCAACTCACCCGACAATTGCTGAGCTCCTCAGCGAACAGCACAATTGTGCCGCACTTCTTCCCTGGAACGCCCCTAAAAGGAAAGAAAGAGAGAGACACACACAGGTTTAGTTCGAAAGTTCTCTACACCCCATGGCTGCACACAGAAAGGCTTCATTCGTGCTGGCTTTGCTGACACTTGTGTGGTAACGTTACTGGAGTAACTGGGCAGAACTCAGGGGAGAAAGTTCAAATATTACTCTGAAGTGCAAGGCCTTGTCAGCCAAGAATTTGGCTGCCTCTTTTTGGCGCTGCAAGAAGGATGGGAAACCGGCAGCCCTCCCAGATGTTGTACTACAACACCCATTGTCCTTGACCAATGGCTATGCTGGCTGCGGCTGATGGAAGTTGGAGCCTGGTCCTGTCTAAAGGGCCTCAGGTTCCTCATCGCTGAAATACCCCTGAAATACAGCAACAAAGTGAAAGCCAGCTCTTTTTGGCCCAGCCTTCTACCTTGCCGCTAATTCCCGTATTTTAATCCCTCTGTAATCACCTTAACTAAAAGGAATAACAGGCTCTTAACAAGGTGCTAAGATGTAACTAATCCTCATAAAGTGACTTTCTGTGTGTGTGGCTGGCAAAACACAAGATAAAAAACTCCTCCGCACTCGGTGCCAGAGAATTCCCAGAATGCATTGCTTCAGAACAACAAGGAGCCCACCATGGTTGTTTCTGAACATTCAAGTCAAAGTTCCCCTGGACTAGAAAACAAAAGCGGTAAAGGGAGATTAGACTGACAAAGAACCCCCAGGACCTACCTGAAATCTGCCATTTGGGTAGCATGATATGGAAAGTCACTTAAATTACCACCACCCCACATCCCTAGTTGTTTGAGTCTGACTTCCATCATCCTTGACCACTGACCATCTGGCTGGACATGTTGGGAGTAAGGTAAAGGTAAAGGGACCCCTGATCATTAGGTCCAGTCGTGGCCGACTCTGGGGTTGCGGCACTCATCTTGCTTTATTGGCCGAAGGAGCCGGCGTGCAGCTGGTCATGTGGCCAGCATGACTAAGCCGCTTCCGGCAAACCAGAGCAGCGCACGGAAACGCCGTTTACCTTCCCGCCAGAGCGGTACCTATTTATCTACTTGCACTTTTGACATGCTTTTGAACTGCTAGGTTGGCAGGAGCAGGGACCGAGCAACGGGAGTTCACCCCGTCGCGGGGATCCAAACTGCCAACCTTCTGATCGGCAAGTCCTAGGCTCTGTGGTTTAACCCACAGCGCCACCCGCGTCCCATCAGTTGGGAGTAGGAGTCCCCCAAAATCTGGAGGGCCGTAGCTTCCCCCATCTCTGGCATGAGCCTTATTAGCGGGATCAAGACCCCTTGCGTGGAGGAGACATAGAGAGAGATGGGAGTAATGCAGAGGCTGGGTAGCGTGGCAGTGACATGCCTGTTTCCCCCTTTGCAACATGGCAAATTGACTTTAATCAGTGTGGCAGCCGCCAATCCATTCTGACTTCGTGTATTTGGGAGACAGGCTGTGGTGAGAAGGACGCCCTGTCAAAAATAATTAGTGATGGAAGGAGCGACAGGTCCTGATAGCCTCCATTTTGCCCTTGCTTCTAGCTAAAAAGCCCCAAAGCAGGGACACGGGTGGTTCTGGCGGGGCCTTTGAGTCACAGCAGGAGGCATTCGGCGCAAGGTGTTTCAAGCCAACGGGCTTCATTTTGGGAACGTCCCCAACCTTAACGCTTCTCACTCAAATCTTCAAACTGGCTACTCAGACCCTGCAGGTCACGTGGTCAGCAGAATGCAGCTCCAGGTTTGGAGAGTTGAAATAAGCACCCCTTTCTGTCCATTTGGCTGGCATGCCCCTCTAGGGAGCTGGATTTTGCTTTTCACTAGGCTGCCAATCAATTAAACGACTTAATAAATCAATTAACGAGGATGCTTTGAACTGATTAGTCAATTACTTCACTTTTAAGAAAAATTAAAACACGCGAAGGATGCTGAAAAGTCTCCCTGCACTTAGAATTTAACAAACGAAAGCTACAGCACTGAAAGGCCTTTATTAATATTTTCTTTCTCAATATCTTTGGGGGTATCAAACATTTACAAACTGGAGCTAAAATGGGCATAAAAACCCCTGAGCACGTTCAAGGACCACCATGATTAAAACTGCTCCATGTTTTAAAGAGGACCACAAATCCCATTATCCTTGACCATCATCGGCCATGCTGGCCTGGGCTAGTGGGACCTGGAGTCCAACACAAATTCTCCACCCCCATTTTAAAGACATATTGGCAAAACGAACTAAATAAAACAAATCACCTCTGGTTCTTCATCCTAGAAGCAAACAAACTGTTATTCACTCTGGAGGGAAGTCTCGCTTCCCAGCCGGGAGGGAGTGGTCTTGAGGGCAGTTTACCATGGAAAGGTAGCATTCAAATCCCCCCCCCCTTTTAGTACTTTAATTTTTTGTATGCTTTTAAAGCATTGTTGTATTCCACCTCCCCTTGATTATCTCCTTTCATCTTTTTGTAAATCGCTTTGTGGTGCTTTTTAAAAAAACAAAAAACCAATCAAGCGGTGTACGAGTTTTATGAAATAATTAAAAGCATAAACGATGATGGTGACTCACGTGAGGGGCCGCTCCAGGCGACCTCTTTGGGAGCCGATGACCTCACCCAGGGCCATGTACGCCTGTCCTAGGAAGCCCTGCCAGGAAAAGAGAGAGAGAGAGAGAGAGAGAGAGAGAGAGAGAGAGAGAGAGATCACAGATGATTTGCGGGGGTAGGAGAGGATGGGCAGGGAGACACCACCCCTTCATTACAGAGCCAACAAATTTGTAATTTAATGCCCATTTCTGCCCTCTTGCATCGCCAGCTTTCTGCAGCAACTGAGAAATCTAGCGGGTACTTTCCCACTCAGCGCCAAACACCCTCTCATCCCAGCTGCATTGCAAGGACTTGAACATGGGTAGGCAAACTAAGGGCTGAGGGCCAGATCCGGCCCAATCGCCTTCTAAATCTGGCCCGCGGACGGTCCACAAATCAGTGAGTTTTTTACATGAGTAGAAAGTGTCCTTTTATTTAAAATGCATCTCTGGGTTATTTGTGGGGGCCTGTCTGGTGTTTTTATATCAATAGAATGTGTGCTTTTATTTAAAATGCATCTCTGGGTTATTTGTGGGACATAGGAATTCGTTCATTTCCCCCCTCCAAAATATAGTCCGCCCCCCCACAAGGTCATAAACATGGCCTTAAAATGGCCCAACTCTGAATATGTCAGGGATTGTGAGTTTTATGGGTGCAAAACTTCCTCACACTTTCTCAACAGACAAGCCTGAAGCTGTTGTTTTATCAGGGGAGTCTGTGAGACCCCTGCTCAGAGGTGAGTCTATATCTTCTGACTGCAGAGCAGTTCTATATCTCTTTCTTGTACAGTGGTACCTCGGGTTAAGTACTTAATTCATTTCAGAGGTCCATTCTTAACCTGAAACTGTTCTTAACCTGAAGCACCACTTTAGCTAATGGGGCCTCCTGCTGCTGCCGTGCCGCCGGAGCACGATTTCTGTTCTCATCCTGAAGCAAAGTTCTTAACCCGAGGTACTATTTCTGGGTTAGCGGAGTCTGTAACCTGAAGCGTATGTAACCTGAAGCACATGCAACCCGAGGTACCACTGTACAGTTTATCTATCCTGTCTGTTCTTTTCTTTCTGTAACTGGAGGCTCTCTCATGAGTTGAAGAAGTATTTTTGAGCCTTACTGGGGATCCTGTCAGAACTTGGACTTTGCAACCATTTTACTCTTTTAAACCATTGCTGCTGAATTCTGCTCCCTGTGCGTGTTTCTTTGGGCTCAGCAACATGAGAGCTGCGCTTAAGGCAGTCCAGTGCTCTGCTATTTTTTGCCCATGCCCTGGAGTTGCTGTGCTCAGGCATGGAGCCAGGGTGATGACAGTTTTTACACCAGGCGTGGTCTATGCACACAAAAGCTGGCTGAGATGGGTGCTCTCTCCCACCGCTGACCCCCCCCCCAACCCGTGGCAAGGGCCGCAGCAGGAGCACTGCATGCAAAAAGTCCCACTTGCAATTGCTGGTGTCTCCAGGTAGAGCTTGGGACAGACTTGCACCTGGGAATGCCAGAGAGCTGCTGCCAGGCTGCATGTCAACAATGCTCTGTGTTCAATGGGCCGATCACAGGGCATCTCAGAAATACAGACTGGATCCTGGAAAGTCCCATTTTGGCTCCCGCAAGGTCACAACCTCCTCAAAAATTGGGGGCCTGTGCTCTCTCGCGAGCCACATGTCTCACGCAGGAGCGTGGCTCCCAAAGACGCGCGCCCCAATTTTCCTCCGCAGTATGTTGGAGGGTATGCGACCCTCTGCCTTGTTGTAAGGCAATTTCCTATGTTGCTAACCTGGCTTGGTCCAGCCCAACCACACTCTACCGGCTCCACCAGCAGAGGGCAGCGTGGCCGCTTCAAGGGGTGGAGGTAGCTTACCTTCTACGCAGGTCATAATGGGAAATGCAGCATGGAAATAAAATTCAAGATACAGGAGTTAGAGGCACCATCCCTGCTACTATTCAGGAATCCCCACAGAGCTCCCCCACCTTACCCCAAATTTCCACTTTGGGCTTGGCTCAAAGCGGCCCCCAAAAATCTGTCCTGGAGAGACCCCAAACCCACTGTAAATCATGCCATGTGAGCAAATGGCATAAAATGTGATCCCGACTAAACAGACAGCTCAGTTGTAGAGAGCGAGACTTTTCATCTTGGGGCTGTGGGTTCGAGTCCGACGTTGGGCAAGAAGGTTCCTGTATTGCGATGGGTTGGACTAGATGACTCTTGCGGTTCCAAATCTACGGTTCTATGACCGGGAGGAACTTTTTGACAGTAAGAGCTGTTGTTATGTACTGAGTTGAATAGGATCCAAAAGGCAGCACTCGGAATGGTCCTAGAACAATAGGATCCAGAATGCAGCAGTCTGATTGGTCCACAAGAGCCATGCAATCAAGCTCCAGGTGGAAGTGAATCTGCAACCTGATTGGCCTACAGGTGAATCCCGGAATTAGCCAATCAGGCGGGGCCCATTGTGTAAATAATGTATATAAAGCAGACATTCTGGGGGAACTTCCATTCCTCCTCACCGCTATGAGCTGAATAAAGAGCACGAAATCCACTCTTGACTCCGAGTATATTTCAGCTGCTTGACAGTGGAACAGTTTCCCTTGGAAGGTGGTGGACTCTACTTCCTTGGAGGTTGTTAAGCAGAGGTTGGATGCTTCAGTTGAGATTCCTACATTTTCAGGGGGTTGGACTAGATGGCTCTTGTGGGCCCTTCCAGCTCTACAATTCTACAATTCTAAGATATCCTGGGCTCTCCAGATATTAATGCTCATTGCCCAAGGCAGATGGTTATTTTTCTGCTCAACATTTTGTGTTCTTTTTTTGGAAAACACAGCACTTCCTTCCTTCCTTCAACTTGCAACAGACTTTCCAGGACCTCAACCAACTGCATTTTCTAGGTCCCATCTCTGCAGCAAACCCCTTTGCAGATGTATTTAGGGAAGTATGTACTCACGCTTTTGGGAAGGTTGCTAGTCTTGGAGTCCACATTGTAGCTGGGAAAAGCACAGAGAAAGTGCATTACTGCCTTGGTGTTAGAACATATCAGTGCCAGATTTACGTATAAGCTAAACATGCTATAGCTTAGGGTTCCACTCTCTTGGGGGCCCCCAAAAAAATTAACGGAAAAAACAACTGGATGGGCAGCTGGACATATAAAGGGCCCCATTACCTTCAGTAGCTTAGGGCCTCATCAAACCTAAATACGGCCCTGGAACATATTCAAGGTCTGATTTGGAATAGTGTTTGAAAGCAGGCCTCAGCACTGCAATCTGAGACAGGAATGTAGAAGCCAGGGGCATTGCCAGATGTAGACCATGGGAGCTGAGCCCTACCCTTTTGCATCGAACCCCGGATCTTCTTCCTTCCTCCCCTCTTAAAACCTAATTTTTAAAAAAGGTTTGGATTACAAGATGGCTTTCCCTTTGAAAGTGAATCTAAAATTTCAGCTGTGCCAGGGATGGAGCCCCAGTTGTTATGGGCTTGTGCCAAAAGTCTTTTAAGGATCCAGCGATGCCCCTGACTACGAGCCTCTTAATCTCAGGGTTTTGGGTTCAAGCCTTAATTTAGGGGGGTTGGACTAGATGACCCCCAGGCTCTATGGTTCTATGAAAAGAGAATCAGGAAACAAGCAAGCAGAGGGGTGGTAAGAGAAAAGGGGGTCAGGACAGGGGCACAAAGTTGGGGAGAGGACCAGAAGCGACTCACACATCAAAACGAAGGTTCTGCTTCTCCTCAAAGTAATAGTCCAGCACAAATTTTCGGACAAACTCTGGGTTCAGCGTGTTGTCGATCACCTCTGTGCGACCAAACTGGGACAGGGAGGTAAGAAAAAACAGAAGGGGAAATGCAGAAGGTTAAACAGGTGGCAGTAGCAACCCCGTGTTGCATATATGGACTGCGAACACACCATACCTTTAAAGCACCCTCCTTTGGGGGGGGGGTGGAATAATCCTGGAAACTGTGGTTTGTTACAGGTGCTGGGAATTGTAGCATTGTGGTGGTGGGGTAAACTGAAGTTTCCAGGATTCCTTGGGGGAAGCCATGCACTTTGCATGTTTGGTGTACAGTGGTACCTCGGGTTACATACGCTTCAGGTTACATACGCTTCAGGCTACAGACTCGGCTAACCTAGAAATAGTGCTTCAGGTTAAGAACTTTGCTTCAGGATGAGAACAGAAATTGTGCTCCGGCGGCGTGGCGGCAGCAGGAGGCCCCATTAGTTAAAGTGGTGCTTCAGATTAAGAACAGTTTCAGGTTAAGAACGGACCTCCGGAACGAATTAAGTACTTAACCCGAGGTACCACTGTATACTCAATCCTTGTATGTTTGAATGGAGGACAGGACTGCCAGGGCTCTTGGGTTGTTGACTTACTAACCCTCCCAATCCAAAGCTTAGATCAAGGGTGACGAGTCTATGGTCTTGCCAGGTGGTGTTGGTCAGCCCCAGCCAGCATGACCAGTGGTCAGGGATGATGGGAGTTGTAGTCCAGGAATAGAAACAGACTTTCATTTTCAGATCTGGGAACTGCCTTTAACCCGAACACCCATTTGCCAAGCCCCAACTGTTACGTATTCGGTGGTCTGAGCTTGAGTCTGGACTAAGGATTCTGAGCTCCTGATTCGATATATGTTGTCCAATCACAGAACATTTCAGGATTTGGGCCTCTGCCACTGGCTCTTGAACTCTGAGTCGTGATTCGCAGTTTGGAAGTTTAGACAGCCAATCACGTTGGGAGTGGGAGTGGCCCAACCTTTCAGAAATGTATATGAGCTGTTGTTTTGCCTCTCTTTCCCAGTTACGTAGTTCAATAAAGGTTCTTGCTGTTATCACTGTGTCTTGCCTCATGGGAACCCACCTACACTTCACTAACTTCGGTCTATACATGACCCAATGATGGGTCCTGACTCACCAGTGATCTAAAGGGCAACAGGTTTCCCACCCCAGCCTAGAAGAGCCACATACCTCTGGCCAAAGCAAGGCTGTCCCTCCACAAAAAGTCGAGGTTCGGTGGAAGCGGCAGCTGCTGGGGAGCAATTTGCCCCCCGAGCGCCAAGAAAGCTACACCCAGTGGTTGTTTCCTGGGCAGGATTTGGGTTGGAGGACCAGGCCCCAGGGGGAGAAACTCAGCAGGGCTGGCCTACCAGCTACCACATTTTGAAGCAAGTGGGATGTTCTCATTCTAAACAGGGCAGGGGGATGGAAGACCCATCAAGTAAACAGACGGAATGCGTAAACGGAGAAGTAATTATGGATGATTGTCAGAGAAGCCAAAGGAAGTCTAAAAAGAATCAAATTTGTGAAAATTTGACATAATTGTATATTTGTGTTGGAAAATAATAAAAAAAATTTTTTTTAAAAAAAAAGGAAGACCCATCAAGTCTAGACTCTAAAATAAATCTAGCAGCAAGCACAGACTGCATTCACCACGCCACCCACTGCACAGGGGGACTTCAGAGTCAGAGTTCGTATCTCCTGGATACAACCCTAGTACCTGCCAAGTACAGCTGATGGTGACCATGTGGATTGGACCTGACAGAGGAAGGGAATAATAACAATATTATAATAATTTATTATTTATACCCCGCCCATCTGGCTGGGCCTCCCCAGCCACTCTGGGCGGCTTCCAAAAAATATATATTAAAATACTGTAATACATCAAACATTAAAAGCTTCCCTAAACAAGGCAGCAGGCAGCTCATTGGCTGACCGCCCAGCAGGTTTGACCAATGAGGGTCTGTGCTGGTAAATTGCGGCAGGGCCCATATCCTGCAAGAAGAGTCCTTTCCCAGTTTGATGTAACAGGTGCGTTGGAAGGAGAAGGGTGTGTGTGTGTGTGTGTGTGTGTGTGTGTGCCTGCAGCTGCTCACCTCTCTCCATTCCTTGTCCGCCGTTCCTTGGATGAAAAGAATCACAACTGCAAGGAGAGATGTCAGAAGAAGACATTCAGCGCAGAAAAAGAAAAAGAAATCTTCTTCCATACAATTGCATTTTTTACACGTGCACTTGTGTTTTCCATGTCATACTCCCAATGCACCTTTTGCAGCCAAAGGTTGTAGGCACCTTATATTTAAAGCACACTTTCCCTTCAAAGAATCACAGGAACTGTAGTTTGTTAAGGGTGCTGGGAATTGTAGGTGTAGGATTCTATTTGGGCAGGCATGCGCTTTAAAAAGCTGGCGTGCACGCAGCTTAAGTTTTGATTACACAATTGCTAGGTTTGTTGTAATTATTATCATGTTTCATTATGTATTTTAATGATGGGTGTTTATATTTTAGTGCCAGTGTAAGTTGTTGTTTTTTATATTTGTAAACTGCTTAGATGCCTGTCGTGGCATTAAGCTATATGTAAATTAATTAATAATAATTTCCCACTGTTCTGCAGGAGGTTTTCTGTTTTATAAGCTAAATTAAGAACAGACAATGGGTGCCAGCTGCAAATACAATACTAGGCAATATTGGAGTTTTAATGCTCCAACATCAATGTCCGTAGTTCAGTGGCAGATCTGACTTGGTCACATGCAAAGCTCTCAGATTCACACTCTAGCATTTGCAAGTGAACCCGGAAAAGACACTCAAGAGAGATAGTCTGACCCGGGATACAGCAACTTTTCCTATGTTCCCTGAGTACAGTGGTACCTTGGTTCTCAAACAACTTGGAACCCAAATGCTGCAAACCCAGAAGTAAGTGTTCCGGTTTGCAAACTTTTTTTGGAAGCTGAACATGCTCCGTCTTGAGTGTTATGCTTCCGTTTTGAGTGCCACACTTGCGCTTAGGTCTGTCTGTTTTTTTGCGGCTCTTTTTTGTTGTTTTTGTGACTGTGTGGAACCCAGTTCAGTGATTGATTGCGTGACTGCAGTACATTGTTTATTGCCTTCATTTTATGGATCAACAGTCTCGTTAGTTAGTAAAATTCACATTATATTATTGTTTTAGTGGTTGTTTTTAAAAGTCTGGAACGGATTAATCCATTTTCATTACTTTCTACGGGAAAGCACGCATTCGTTTTAGAACACTTTGGTTTTGGAACGGACTTCCGGAACGGATTAAGTTTGAGAACCAAGGTACCACTGTACTGAGTACTAACTGGCTGGCACTGGTGATGCCACAAACCCTCTCTTTCTGAAGCAGTTTGCAGTTCTTTTAAAATAGTTTCAGTAATTAAAAACAAGGCAAGCATTAACTATAGCTAGGTAAAGGTGTGCATGGCACTTAAAAAAAAATGTCAGCAGCCTGTTTGAAGCATGAGGCAAGGAGGAAGAGTGATGGACAAGGCAGCCTTTGAGTTACCCGTCTGTTGTGCAACTCTCCTTTAATTTGTGATGTTGAGAGGAAGCCAGGTTTCTACTGCAGGAGCAGAACCTGCTGTGATGTCTGTTTATACGTTATTGATCATCCATCAGGTACAATATCTTTTAATCTGTTGATGGTCCTAGCTTACACCTTCATCACAGAAATTTCCTAAACAATGAGATTGGCATTTAAGATCAGGCGAAGCAAACTCTCCATGAGCTGCTTTTGCAATTTAGCCCGAAACCGCTCTGCGATATCATGAATTAGACAAAGCGGTGACAGCATTCTTTTAATAATGTGTCTACGCATCTTGTCACCATTGCTTTATTGGGAAATGTATCAAAACTACACATGGGTTATGACAAAAGCAGCCTAATGAATCATACGATAAATATTATATGTATAGCAATCACAATTAATATCAAGGCAAAGATTTAATATTACAGTGCCATATCCTGCCTTAACGTTTATCCATCTTGGGCAATCCATTACCATCACCTGATCCAATATGTCAACACAATTAAATTCAGCGAGATTAATATTTCAGCTCAAATGCTGAATGCTATCATACCCATCTTCTCTAAATGGTTTTGCCATTTCTGAACTTTTAAAAGGACAGTTTTAAATGCCAGATCACTGATCAACAGAATTTCTCAGAGTTATATCTGATATTAGTCGTATGCAGAGTAAACCCATTGAAATCAACTGACTTTTGTAAATGAGCATCTTAGCTGGGTATCAGCCTCAGTGCATAACTTAAGTTATCTCAATTCCTGCTGAATGTCAGACTTTTAGATTTTTGCAGTCATTAATGGATAGCAAATGTATTCAGCTTCCTGCTCCGAATCCAGCATTTTAAAATAGCCTAACAATACTCTCCTTGGATCCAGACCACATCTGCAATATTTTCCAATCAGTTATTTGTGACCAAAACATCTGTACTCATGTATGTATCAAGTCAATCTTTACATGACTGCATCACCAACAAATGGAACATATCAGGTTGATTTTGTCAAGTTACCATGGTTGTCAAATGCCACTGTATAAAAACCTTAAAACAGTACTACTATGGGGTTGTAGTTGAACTGGAGGACCTCAAGGTCCCTGGCAAGTCAATGGTTTTATGGTTGCAAAACTGACTTCCTGAGGCAAAATACAAGATGGGGCCTTCTCCTGGTCCATATACACAGAATAACAGAATCCTAGAACTGTAGAGATGGAAGGGATCCCACGGGCCATGTTGTTCTGCTGTGGTGGAATCACAGCTAGAGAATCCCTGACAGATCCAACATCTGTTTGGAAACCTCCAGCAAAGGAAATAGCCCATCACTTTCTGGAATGGTAGTGTAAACTTACTTCGGTACTGGCCACAAGACAACATTCTCTATTGTGCCTGAGGTTTTTGCAGGGCTGGCTAGGAACAACCCAGCATCTGACGCGGCCACTTCGCTTTAGATAATGGCAGGGCCACCTGTCAGTCTGGACAACAGAAAGATTGCCATGTACTGCAGCATGCGTCCAGGAAAGCTGTCTTATTTCAGTGAATGTTGTGCTATGTTCCACATCGACATGCTCAGGCTGCAATGATGTGATGCAGTCACAGGGAACCTCTGACCTCCAGGCCCAAAGAAGCCTGCCAGAGGTCCCTGGGGCTGTTTCCTCCCAGCCACACACACCTGCCACTCACCTGCGAAGGAAGATCGGGGAGACTAAAGAGTACATTCCAGGCCAGTCCTTTGCGAGCGCAGCTGACTTTTGATGCTCTAAGGCATGGTGTGTGTGTGTGTGTGTTTGCAATCAAGCAGGGCATACCTTTTATGAAATAAATAAATAAAATTTAAACTTGGCAAACCGCTCTGCTGGGATCGGATGCACTTGGGAGCTTCCGACGGCATTGGAAGTCTGCTAAAAGCAGCGCTGCTTTTAGCAAACATCCGATCCAGCCAGGAACTCCTGCAAAGAGGAGCTCCCTAGTGTATCCGACCACAGCAGAGCGGCTTGCCTTTGCCAGCGCGACTTGCCTTTGGCACCAAACTGAAGCTGTGTTTAATGCAAGCTGCACCGCTACGTCTAGGGGCTGGATTCACTGAACGTTTTACTACAGCAGGCGATTGCCAAGTGCCAAGCCCAGCCCAGCCCCCTTGCCAAATGTAGCCCACAACTGGATCTGGTTCACTGGCCAAAAGGAGTTCCCTTGCTGTTGATGCAATGGGACGTTCACAAACATTCTGAGGTCACGGAATGTTTACAATCAATATAGCTGTTGTGGGGGAAGTGGGCATTTTGGCTGGGAGTAAACCTCTTCAAGGGCTGTGAGGTATGGGGGGGGGTCACAGGGCCATCTAGCTGGCTGGGGAGGAAGTGAGATGACCCCGTTGAAAAGAAAAGAGGCACAAAATGAGGGGAGTAAAACAAAAAACAAAAAACCAGGCAGACTGATTATTTCACGTTGATTCAAAGTTAAGCAGCCAAATATTTAGCAAGAATATTTACATTAAAAAACATTAAAGCCTTTTAAACTCGGTCTTCAGCCAAAAAGGCTCCCAGAACGACTTAGGAAGATCATTAAGAAGGCACACGTTCGTAGAAAGGATTTTATGTAAGCATTGTTGATTTTATATTCATGTACAACAGCTGATAAAATAAAATGTAACTAGGTCATTTCAGGAACACATTGTCCACACAGTGAATGCAGAAAATTCACATTCTAGCTATTGAATCGGTTATTCCTCCCCATGTAATTAACTAGAAGCCTTAAAAAAAAAAAAGGAGTCTATTTAAAAAGTCTTTTTTAGATATGTGTCAGTGTTGTTAACTTCACCACAACTGTAGCGTCCCACAATGCCTGGAGCCATCCCTCCTTGAACCCCTAATGTTTTAAAATATTGGGCGTTTCTAGGTGACCTGTTTACTGAACATTTGTTTCTGATTTGCTTGCAGGGAGGTTTGATGATGTTGTGGCAAAGTGAGCTTCACCACACACTTTCCCAGTGCATTTTCCCGTCACACTCCTTATCGCAAAAAAAAAAAGGCCGCCATTTTGAGGAAGCGGCTTTGTTTTGCAAGGCGACCCAGTCAACTAACTGCACAGCCTGAATCCGCTGCCATGTGACTGAATCCCACGTGACGGTTCTGGAAGTGCCCTTCGAAAGAAGCCCTTGCAAAAAGTCTCTGCTCGCCTCGCAGTCATTATGAGGCTGATCCCACTTAAAAGGGACACCTGGGCTTTCTGTGGTTCAGCCACCAGCAGAGAGAGACTCTCTGTAATTGGATGCCCCTTTTAGACATTCACCAGAATGTCTCCTCTGAGACAGCCTCTCTCTCTCTGTGTGTGTATGTGTCTGTGTATGTCTGAATCCCGTCTCTGGGGCCTCAAATCTGCTGAGAGATTATATAGGCCGCTGTTGCCGCAGAAGCAGGTACATGAGCTGGTCTCTACAGCTGGATAATTCCACGTTAAACAAACTGCAGCTTCTCACTTGCTTCCTCCCATCTTTCCGTTGAGTTCCTTCCCACATTTCTTCAGGATATGTTTCTACATTGTGTCCCAGAACTAAGCCTGACTCAGTTCAAGGAAACCCAGGCTACATATTCATGCCATACATTTAAAGCACCGTGATACCGGCCTGCTATGACGCACATGTGAGAGGTGCCGGAACAGAAGAAGAAGAGTTTGGATTTGATATCCCGCCTTTCACTCCCCTTCAGGAGTCTCAAAGCGGCTAACATTCTCCTTTCCCTTCCTCCCCCACAACAAACACTCTGTGAGGTGAGTGGGGCTGAGAGACTTCAGAGAAGTGTGACTGGCCCAAGGCCACCCAGCAGCTGCATGTGGAGGAGCGGAGACTCGAACCCGGTTCCCCAGATTACAAGACTACCGCTCTTAACCACTACACCACACAGCACTCTGGGGCACCCCAGCTGAACAAAAGCACGACCTAGAAAGCACGAGACAAGTGGGAAACCGATTGGACCCGTGCTTCCTAGGCGCAGGTAAAGGGACCCCTGACCATTAGGTCCAGTCGTGCCCAACTCTGGGGTTGCGGCGCTCATCTCACTCTATAGGCCGAGGGAGCCGGCGTACAGCTTCCGGGTCATGTGGCCAGCATGACTAAGCCGCTTCTGGCGAACCAGAGCAGCGCACGGAAATGCCATTTACCTTCCCGCCGGAGCGGTACCTATTTATCTACTTGTACTTTGACGTGCTTTCGAACTGCTATGTTGGCAGGAGCAGGGACTGAGCAACGGGAGCTCACCCCGTTGTGGGGATTCGAACCGCCGACCTTCTGATCGGCAGGTCCTAGGCTCTGAGCCCTCCGTTTGTGCAAGTGAAATAAATGGCAACTTTCCCCCTTCCTCCATTTCTCTCTCCTTTCTCTCTTGCCTCCCCACTTTTAAATTATAGCAAGCAAGCTCCTCAGGGCAGGCAGCTGTCCTTCTCTGTTTTGTAAAACGCCCTTCACATTGAGTGCTTGTCTACGGGAAGGGGCATAAAATTCCTCCAGGGCTACCATCTATTTGCACTAGAAACCCAAAGGGGTAGGCCTCTTAGCTCAGCGGCAGAACATCTGAACCTAGGACGTCCTAGGTTTAGACCCCAAGGTCTCCATGGGACAAATGTAAGGTTCTGCACTAAGGCAGAAAAAACCTGCAGCACAAATATAAGATGAGGGATGCCTGGCTTACTAGTAAGTAAAGGTAAAGGAACCCCTGACCATTAGGTCCAGTCATGGCTGACTCTGGGGTTGCAGCACTCATCTCGCTTTATTGGCCGAGGGAGCCGGTGTACAGCTTCCGGGTCACGTGGCCAGCATGACTAAGCCGCTTCTGGCGAACCAGAGCAGCGCACGGAAACACCGTTTACCTTCCCGCTGCAGCGGTCCCTATTTATCTACTTGCACTTTGATGTGCTTTCGAACTGCTAGGTTGGAGGAGCTGGGACCGAGCAATGGCAGCTCACCCCATCGTGGGGATTCGAACTGCCGACCTTCTGATCGGCAAGTCCTAGGCTCTGTGGTTTAACCCACAGTGCCACTCGCGTCGCATAGCTTACTAGTAGTACATGTGAAAAGGTCCCAGGGGTCTTGGTGGACCACAGGCTTAAGATGAGTCAACAGTGTGATGCAATGACAGAAAAGGCTAATGCTATTCTAGGCTACATCAACAGAAGCCCAGTGTCCAGATCAAGGGAAATATTAGTACCACTCTATTCTGCCTTGGTCAGACCACACTTGGAAGACTTTGTCCAGTTCTGGTACCACAATTTAAGAAGGATGTTGACAAGCTGGACCATGTGCAGAGGAGGGCAATCCAGATTATCAAGGGAGGGTCTGGAAACCAAGCCTTGTGAGGAACAGTTGAAGGAGCTGGGTATGTTTAGCCTGGAAAAGAGGAGACGTGATAGCCATCTTCAAACATCTCAAGGGCTGTCAGATGGAAGATGGAGCGTGCTTGTTTTTTCCTGCTCCAGAGGCTAGAACTCTAACCAGTGACTTCAAGTATTAAGAAAGGTTTCCTATTTTATAGGACACATCTGCTATATGTCTGCTCAGGAGTAATCCCCACTGAGTTCCATGGAACCCGTTCCCAGGTGAGTGCCATGAAAGACTGCAGGCTCAGGTCTTGTAGACAAGAGACGGGAGAAAAAGCAGCCTATGAGATGAGAAGTTGGCATTTAAGCAATGGGGGAAACCTCACGGCATGAGGAATGTTCCAGGCTTGCAGGCATAATGAGCTGTCTGCCTGTCTACCCATTGTCCATTAGAGGAGGATTAATTCTGATCAGAACGAGGTTTCCCCCATTAGCTATATTAGGAAAAAGCTCCATGACAGATGTGAAGGCGTTAGAATCCATTTTCAGCAGCGGCGAGATTTAATCGGGCAGCATCTATTGGTCACTGGGGACCAGTGGGGGCTGGTTGGGCGGAAGGCAGGGAGGCCACCAGTAGGGGGAGCCAGAGGCAATGGCAGGCACACCCTTGATTGGCTGTGAATATGAAAGCAGGCGGGTGGGGTTGGTTGAGGGCAGGCTGAAGGTTGGTGGGTCAGTGCCCCTTCCGCCCTCATGGCGGCCATTTCTAAGGTTCAAGCTAATTTTCTGCTTTCTCATACTATGATAAACAAGTAAGATTTTATGGCTATTGCAAATGCTTTAATTGTTTTGTAAGCACTGCCATTATTTGACTTCACTTCAGTAGCGCTTTGAGGTGGGCCAGGAGATCTTTCTGTCCCTCCATGCTGCCCAGGTGGTGAAGCAGATGGTATTACTGTATAGCAGCCAACCTACTTGACAAATCTTCTTTTGGCTTTTCGACCAGATTCGTCACCTCCCACCAAGGACAGTGACATGCTGCCTGCCCCACCCCCCACCTCCTCACCAAATATCAACAGCTTGGCACACTTACCAGGATCAGACTTGGAGAAAGTATCCATGTCCAACAGGTTCCTGGGGAGATCGATAAGCAAAGGGGTAGAAAGAAAGATAAGAATGTGAGAAAGGCCGGAAAGTGAAGTGAAGTGAAGTTAAGAAGTGAAGTGAAGTGAAGTGAAGTGGTGTGTGTGTGTGTGTGTGTGTGTGTGTGTGTGAGAGAGAGAGAGAGAGAGAGAGAGGTCCCATCTACATTATGCTTCTAAAACAGTATCATACCACTTTAAACAATCATGGCTCCCCCACAAGGAATCATGGGAAATGTGGCATGTTAAGGGAGCAGAGAGTTGCTAAGAGATCCCTATTCCTCTCAATTCTCTGCAAGGGACCCTGGCGATCGTAGTTCTGTGAGGAGACAGGTCTCCCAAGAATTCTCAGCACCCTAACCAAACTACAGCTCCCAGGATTCTTTGGGGGAAGCTGCGACTGTTCATAATACGGCTTCCAATATGCAATGGTGCAGGCAGGGCTTAAGGATCAAAGTTATAAGCCTAGGATTTGTTCCCTTCCCTTCCGTTTCCCCCGACAGCAAAGTCACCTTGACCATTCTCAGCTGCTTCCCTTCTCTTGTGTTGTTAGCTTTACTAATGCATCTGAATTAAGATCATTAAAAGAGGCAATCAAATCTGTAGTCAGTCGCAGCTTCGTGCTGAAGAGAGGAGGAAAGAGCCAATTCACAGCCCCCTCTGCCCCCAAGAAAATCATCGGGGAGGAATTTCCGAGCAGTAGACCTGAGAATGAAAACAAGGAAGATGAGGGGGCAAGGTGAGTCTACTTACAGGCCCCCCTCATGGCGAGACCTTGTGCCCTTATTGGATACAGAATCCCTTCCCCTCTGTTGCTAGGACACTTCAACTGAGGTTTAAGTACAATTAACAGTCATGATTGCCAGGCTATTGTCACAGATCTGACTCCAACTGGGTGAGAAAACCCAGCAGTTCTGTATTCAGCCCAGAACTCTGCAAACAACTTGAATAAGCAACTGACATTTTAATCTCTCCCTTGGTCACAGAAGTATACCATTTGAGAGGCTGCTGCGGCTGCCAGCCAGTGTTGGCAATGCTGACTGAGCTAGATGACAAGTGACTTGTCCCAATCGAAGGCAACTCCCTATGTTTGGCAAGCTTCCAGTTAATCGATTATCTTCTTCATTATTGTAATTATTCAGGGGTTTTTTAATATTCCCCCTGAAAATAATATAAGCAAAGCTTCCTTAAGTTTCTAGTCAAGAAGGAAGATTAATTTGAAGACGTGCAGGGGTCTTAGGACATAGATGTAGTCAAGAGGGGAGGCAGGGGACAGCTGCCCCCCTAAATCAATCAAAATCAATGCAAACCAAGAGATCTGATGGCAGAATTTTAGGTAATTATGCATAGACCACTCCAATCTCTGAGGTGATGGACAAATAGGAACGTTCAAGCCTGGTTTCCCTGTCTGTGGGTCAGCAGAACTGGTCATGCTCCCCCTCTGAGCTAGGCAAATCCTTTTTTCCCACTACACTAAGCCTACATCTTATGCACATTTAACTTGTGTGCATACAGCTTTGCGTGCTTGGCAAAAAATGTAGAAAGAAATAATAGGTAAAAGGTAAAGGACCACTGGACGGTTAAGTCCAGTCAAAGGCGGCAATGGGGTTGCGGCGCACAACTCGCTATCAGGCTGAGGGAGCCGGCGTTTGTCCACAGACAGCTTCCAGGTCATGTGGCCAGCAGGACTAAACCGATTCTGGTGCAATGGAACACAGTGATGGAAACCAGAGCACACGGAAATGCCATTTACCTTCCCGCTGCAGTGGTACCTATTTATCTACTTGCATTGGCGTACTTTCGAACTGCTAGGTTAGCAGGAACTGTGACAGGGCAATGGGAGCTCACCCCATCATGCGGATTCGGACTGTCGACCTTCCGATCAGCAAGCCCAAGAGGCTCAGTGGCTTAAACCACAGCGCCACCCGCATCCCAGAAAGAAATAATACGGGGGCAGGAAAGGGGTGGACGTCCAGGGGGAAAAAGGCTTTGGCAATCCCACCCACCACTGAACTCAAAGTGATTATATGTGATTTTTGCTTTAGGCATGATCCCCGGAACGTAACCCCTGTGTAAATTGTGGGCTTACTTACACAGAATCACACATTTAATACGGAGCTTGTGAACTCTTTCATTTTAAAAGAAGAAGAAGAAGCAGGATGCTAGTGCCTATGGTTGGTTAGAAAAGATTGGAAACCCATTTTTTTAAAAAGCAAGTTTCTAGCCCTTATGGTTGATTAGAAACACTTGGAAACTTGTTCATTTTTTTTTTATTTAAAAAAGCAAGTTGCTAGCCATCCTGGTGGGTTAGAAAAGCTTGGAAACCCTTGGCTGTGTTGTGGTGCAGTTTGACAAACCAGATGTGCGCCGGGGGGAGGCAGCGAGGCCAAAACAATCGCAGTGGGGCAGGGAGTACATCTCTCTTTCATGCCTTTCCCCCACCAGCGATCCTCTCATCTCCTTGCTCTCTCTGCCACCCCTGCCCTTGCCGAACACTTTCCCATTCTTTGAAACTGTTAATCTTAGAAACCGAATGAATTATGTAGCCAAACTGGATATATGCAGATGTACCCGAGTTGCATAATTCATTCTGAGTACAGATCTGAGGTTTCCATGGAACAGAAGTCGGGAGACTTTCAATGCTGAGTGCGTCCTGCTTACTCTCAGGGCAACATTCGTCTCCCCCTCAGCCCCCAACGGTTACTAAATTGGCATGCTGTTACGGAGCGTTAGGGCAGATGCTTTGGCCTCCCACAGAAGGACAGCCCAAGAAGCTGGACTAGCGCTGGCAACGCTGCACTGAGCAGCAGCCCCCATTCATTTCAATCATTCCAGTGGGGCAGCTGTGGGAGGCACCATCTGCACTAGGGTGGCTTAGCAGTCAATCCCTCTTCCCAGGGAATTACTGGGAGCAGGTGGCGCTGTGGTCTAAACCACTGAGCCTCTTGGACTTGCTGATCGGAAGGTCAGCGGTTCAAATCCCTGCGACGGGGTGAGTTCCCATTGCTCTGTCCCAGCTTCTGCCAACCCAGCAGTTCGAAAGCATACCAGTGCAAGTAGATAAATAGGTACCACTGCGGTGGGAAGGGAAACGGTTCTGTTGTGCCAGAAGTGGTTTAGTTCTGCTGGCCACATGACCTGGAAAGCTGTCTGTGGATAAACACCAGCTCCCTCGGCCTGGAAGTGAGATGAGCGCCGCAACCCCAGTCGCCTTTGACTGGACTTAACCGTCCAGGGGTCCTTTACCTTTTTTTTTTAACCCAGGGGATTCTGGGAATTGTGGCTCTGGGAGGGGAACAGGGGCCTCTTAACAACTCTCAGCCTACTGAACAAACTACATGCCCCAGGATTCTTTGTGGGAGGCCATGACTGTTTAAAGGGGCGTGATACTGCTTTAAATGCATCACGCTTGATTCGTCATTTTCTCATAGCTAGGCAATAGGTAGCCATCAGGTGAAACTCGGTTGGGGAGGACATCTCTCGCACCCCAGGCCCAGCCTGAACAGGAAGCATTTTTAGCCCTTCCTGGGTAAAGTCAAGAGCCAGGGCTGTGTGAGAGGAACCCTCAAGGGAAGGGTTGAGAAACCTGTGGCCCCTCGCCCTGCAAATGTGGCCGGGCAGCAGCTGTCGTTCATCCCAGCCAGCATGGCCAACCGTCATGGATCATGGGAGTTGTAGTTCATCCCTTGCAGGCTGCACGCAGACCACCCCTTTTCTGGGGAGATGCACCCCTGGTGGTCCACACGGGGGGGGGGGGGGAGACAGCCCTCCCACATCTTTAGGGGTTGTATAGAAGAGGGAAACTGATCACTCTTCATCAAAGAGGTTCAGTGCTGTCGTGTGTGGACTGAATTGGCACAACAGATGATTAATAAAAAAAAAATGTACTGCAGGCAACTCCCTATTTATGCACATTCAAGGCACATATGAACATGCACACGACCATCACCATAAATCCAGAAGTGCGAAAACAGTCTCTAGCAATTCTTTGCAAGTGCAGTCCTTAGTAGCCTTTGCACTGACCTTTGAGGTCTCTGGAGAGTTGGAGTTTGAGAAAGGAGTTTGGAGGCTGTTTGGAAGCTTTTTCAACCGTGTTCCCAGTATACGTGATTTCACTTAAATGCACGGAGCTTCAGAATGTAAAGGTAAATTTAAAGGACCCCTGGATGGTTAAGCCCAGTCAAAGGGGGAGTTGCCTATAATTGGCTTCCCAACAATACGACATCTGTGTATCTTTTGTGGGGGTGTCAATGGCCACTGCTAATGATCCAATGATCACAGTCGGTACTTTACTGCATGTCTTTCCCTCCTGACCTCACTGTTTACAACACCGCACAACACCGTATAATGCTACATGCAGCTGATGAAACAGAGCGCGATCCGTAAAACCTTATGATGCCTCAACAAATTTGTTAATGTGTCACAGCACTCCTTCCTTATCCCTGTAAGAGACTAAAACTTCCGATAACCTAGTATTATGTCTATTTTGGTCTAAAGAAGCCCTGCACAAAATGAGGGGCTCCTCCATCGAAATAACTGGAGAGTTGCATCCCCTTAAAGGCTCCTCCAGGTTGTCATTCTTCCTTATTTGCTTGTACAAAACATCCACAGAGGTTAGATCCAGTCTTTACTGAGTATTTGTTCCAATTGGTATGCGGGGAAGTTACACGACGGTGAATATTCATTCTGCATTCATCCGGGGGAATTATACCTCTCTCCTCATGAATTCATTCGTTCGTTCCAACACTTTTCAGCGGACTTCCAGTCACTTTCTAAATGGCAAAAAGTCTGGTTGCTTTAAGTTATTTTCTTGTGTGACAGGGTGCTATAATTCACTTTAGTTGCACAGACCTAAATTTCTCGGCGCGCGCTTGAATCCCACCTGCAAAAAAGGACTAGCAAGCTTATGGTGGAATAAGCTTTCACAGGGTTTAAGGAAGCTTGCGCTGCAAAAACTGCTGCGACCCGCCCTGGGACCTTATGGCGAAAGGTGGTTAATAAATCAAAATGATAATAAAAAAATTGATCATAATAATTTGTGACATCAGCCTCTTTGCTGGATTTTGCTTTCTTGCTGCTCTGCATCTGTGCTGCTGCTGCTGTTGCTTCATCTTCTACAGCATTCTGCACTTTGGGCCCAAGATACAGAAGATGGGTAGCATGAAGCAAGGCGAGGGGGAATCCTCTGGAGATTGCAAGCATCGCTTCCAGTCCGATTACGTGCAGCTCAAGCCTGCTTCGTGGCCACCCTGACTGCCCTCCCTGGCCCCTGTGTGCTCCTTAACAGCAGCCCAGATCAAGTTAATCTACGGGCGCTTTACCCAAAACAGCTTCTGCCTGTAGACACGGGGCTGTCAAAGGAGTTTCGTCTGCTGCTAAACGAAGCAGAAACACAAATTCTCTCATTATGGGCTGCGCCAGGCAGAAATCAGGCTCTTTTCCTTTTTTATATATGTTGCTATTACAGAATCAAATAAGAAGCTTTTGATGACAGTACACATTTCTGCACAGGACAGGTCCAATACCTGAGGCACAGCAGCCGTCGACAAGCCAAGGTTGTCCTCAGCATAGCTGTCCTGCACAGCCACAACGTAACAACAAAACTAGCTCAGCACAGATGGTTTTACCACCCCAAGTCAAATTCTGCTGTACAGTGGTGCCCCGCAAGACGAACGCCTCGCAAGACGAAAAACCCGCTAGACGAAAGGGTTTTTCTGTTTTGGAGGCGCTTCACAAAACGAATTTCCCTATGGGGTTGCTTCACAAGACGAAAAAATCTTGCGTCCCCCAGCGGTTTTTTTTTGCTTTTTTTGCCCTTTTCCTAAGCCGCTAAGCCGCTTATCAGCTGTTCCGCTGATAAGCCGCTTAACAGCTGATCGCTGGAAGCCGCTTGACAGCTCTAGCACTAATCCGCTAAGCTGTCAATGGGCTTGCTTCGCAAGATGAAAAAACCGCTAGACGAAGAGAATCGCGGAACGGATTAATTTCGTCTAGCGAGGCACCACTGTATAGGAACACACTGAGACACACTGTTGGTCCATATAGCTGAATATTGTCTGATGGGAGGTGTTTCTCTGGGGCTTCAGCCAGGGGTCTCTCTCTCTCTTTCTCTGAGTCCTAACTGAGATGCTGTACCGCTGAGCCATGGTCCTAATTGTCGAATTACAGAGTCGTAGAGTTGGACGGGACCACCAGGGTAATCTAGTCCAACCCCCTGCAATGCAGGAACCTTTGGATCAACGTGGGACTCGAATCCACAACCCTGAGATTAACAGTCTCATGCTTCTGCCGACTGAGCTATACATCATGTCGTCTGCTTTTCCAGATCAGCTTTTGTTCGATTCCCCTCATTCCAACCCAGCCAGGACATTTTTCACCCTAACACTTTACGTTCATTAGGACAAAAAAACAACAGCCCAGTGGCAAAAAACAAAATGAAACAAAAACCAATAGATTTTTGGGAATATGTGATGTTCCTCCTCCTTTTTGCTCACAGAGGAAGAAGACGGAAAATGGCAAGTGGCTGAAATTCGGAGGCATTGTTTACTACAGTGGTACCTCGGGTTACAGACGCTTCAGGTTACAGACGCTTCAGGTTACAGATTCCGCTAACCCAGAAATAAAACCTCAGGGTAAGAACTTTACCTCAGGTTGAGAACAGAAATCGTGCGGTGGCAACGGAAGGCCCCATTAGCTAAAGTGGTACCTCAGGTTAAGAACAATTTCAGGTTAAGAACGGACCTCCAGAATGAATTAAGTTCTTAACCCGGGGTACCTCTGTACTTGCAGGGCCTTACAACAGCCTTTCCTAACCTGCGATCCTCCAAATGTTGTGAGACTCCAGCGCCCATGAGTCTCAACCTGCATAGCCAATGGTCAGGGATGATGGTTGGAGATGATGCAGTCCAACAACAGCTGGAGGGCAAGTTCGGGAAGCTTGTCCTAGAAGGACTATGTGGTAGGTTTCTACTTGGCGACTAAGAACTGGATAGCTCAGTTGGTTAGAGCACGGTGCTGATAACGCCAAGGTCACAGGTTTGATCCCCATATGGGGCAGCGGCATATTCCTGCAATGCAGAGAGTTGGAACTAGATCAGTGTCTCCAGGTGGTTTTGGACTACAACTCCCAACATCCCTAGCTAGCAGGACCAGTGGTCAGGGATGATGGGAACTGTAGTCCAAAAACAGTTGGAGACCAAAGTTTGGGAAACATTGGACTAGATGATCCTCCCTTCCTAGTCTACAATTCTATGTGCCCTACTTTACAGGGGCCAGCCCTCGATTTGAAAGAATCCTTTGTTTCAAGAGCTATCCAGAGCTATTAGAAGCAAAAAAACCCTTGTTTTGATGAATTGGGAGAGAGTCCATTAAGCACATGGATTGGTAACATGGACAGATTAGCTACATACGAACGAATTGCATGTTGACGCAAAATAAGAATGGATAAATATGAAGAAATCTGGAAGGAATATTTAAGCGATAAGTGGTGGGAAGTAGAGGGAGGAGAAAGAGGTGGGAAAATATTGTTAAAAAAGGTGTAGTCATAGGTATATCAGCGTATCCAAATCTGAATCGTCAAATTGTGTCATTACTGTTATTATGGTTTTCGTTGTATGTGTCTTTTGCGGTTGATGTTTGTATCGAAAAATTGATTCAATATATATATATTTTTAAAGAGCTATCCAGTCCAGATATCTTTCTTTCTTTCTTTCTTTCTTTCTTTCTTTCTTTCTTTCTTTCTTTCTTTCTTAGAGAACGACAAGTTGCCCTGCTGGCTTCTGCGAGATGTATCGTACTCCTAATTTGAATTATACTCATTATTTCTGAATTTGCACCTGCGGGTAAAGTTACCAGCAGCATTGTATGCAGGTCCGTGTCCAATTCTGCGCTCTTCTTTTTGGTGCCATTTAAGAGGCTGCCTCCATCTACCTCTGTGTCAATTCTGCAAAGGAAAGAGCCCCCAGGGAAGGAGTCTGTCCTAAATGGTTGCAATTAATAGTGTGTCTAACTCAATAGTTTAATAACCGACAAGTGGGCAGGAGGAGAGAACTGCAACATAAAACCAAACTATAAATTTTTAATTTTAATTTTAATTTTGAATAAACCTTTTATTGCCTCCTTGGCATCGTAACGGGCTGGCTTCCCCTTCTTTTATTTATTTTTTTTTTTAAATTTATTTATAAAATTTTCAAATTTAACAATAAATAATAAAGGAGGAAAAAAAACATTCCATTTGAATTATACATCCAAATCTAATCTTTCCACTTTCAGACTTCCTTCAGTCTATCTGGAAATTTTCATGTTTTCACAATTATTCACATTTCTTACATCTATATTGTTTTGTTTTTTTAACCAAATTAATCTTAACAATTATTATAAAACAATATTTCTTTCCATTATTATCCCAGAGCTTCTTGAAAACCTACAAACGTTAACTGACCTTCACATATATTCTTAATATACTCTGTAAATTTATCCCAGTCCTCGGTAAATCTCTGGTCTCGCCGGTTCCGAATTCTGCCCGTTAGCTTGCCTAATTCTGCGTATTCCATCAACTTCATTCTCCATTCTTCTTTCGTTGGGATTTCTTCCTGTTTCCTGCTTCCCCTTCTTTTAACACAGTTCTCTGTATCCTGTGTATGTTCCTATGATGCTCAGTTGCAATTTCTGCTTTGGTTGTAATGGGGGGACCATAGCTCTCAGGGGCAGAGCGCATGTGTTTTACATAACGCGTCTGCTTTGCGCTCTGAATTTTTAAAGTTCGCATCATTTGCTGATTAGTGTATGTTGTCTTCGGCTTCCTTTCATTGTAAAATTGTTTTGGAACTGCTCTGAATTTTTGTATTTTTGCTGATCTTGTCATTTTAAAAAAAAATCATTCGAACCCTATATGCGATCCATTGGATGCCTACTAAAAATTGAGATCAATAAAATAAATAAATTCAAGGGTTCCCAGGCAGTAACGTCGGGAAACATTTCTAGGGGTAGGAACTGCCAAACCCACAAGAAATATCCGACAATGCAGGTAAGCTGCACAACAAACAACAACAGTACATGACTCAGGAATGCCACCAAAGAAAAGGAAACAAGTTTCCATCTTCTTCTGGATTACTTTTCTCAATATCTGTCAAACCAAACTACCTACCAACTTGAAAGCCTTGTTATCACCTCATGCACTTTCCAGAGCAGAAGTTTAGACTGTTGCATATGGGCCTGGAAGACCTGGGTTCAAATCCTCACTCATTCATGAGGCTCACTGTGTGACTTTGGGTCAGGAAGACTTTCTCAGCCTGATGATAGTTTAGCCCAGGCATAGGCAAACTCCAGCTCTCCAGATGTTCGGGACTACAATTCCCATCACCCCTAGCTAACAGGACCAGCGGTCAGGGATGATGGGAATTGTAGTCCCAAACATCTGGAGGGCCGGAGTTTGCCTATGCCTGGTTTAGCCAGTCCGATGTATATTCTTTAATCTTTTCAATTTTTTCTCATTTTTGGCTCTCCTTCTGAAAAATCTCACAAATCATTATAGGTACCCCAGTTATCACTGATATTAATTCCGCCTCCCCTTGTATCGACTTCGCTTGGGGATAAAATGGGGAGCAGTAGAACCAGGCACACCAGACTGAGCTTCATGGAGGAATGGCAGGATCTCAATGTTAAAAATAAATAAATACCAGGCAACAGTAGGTAATAGGCAGGACCCCTCTCTTCAGAAGGGTCTGGAAATGTGCTGGCAGGATTTGAACCCGGACCTCACAGGTCCTAGTCTGAAAAGCACAATAGCTCATGTATAAGCTTCAGCTGGGATGGTTCAGTTGGTGGAGCACGAGGCTCTAAATCTCAGGGTCCTGGGTTCAAGTCCCAAAATATTCCTGCATTACAGGGGGTTGGACTAGATGCCCCTTGGGGTCCCTTCTAACTCTATGGTTCTAAGTCTTCACAAAATGAAACAAATAAACCCACAGAAGCCAGATTAGAGCTGCAGCTCAGTGGAAGAGAATCAGTTTTGCATGCAGGAAAAAAGTGCCCAGTTCCATCCCATTCCTCCTTCCTGAAATGATGGAGGAGCTACTGCCTGCCAGTGTAGAAGATACTGAGCTGGGTGGTGGATAATAATAATAATAATAATAATAATAATAATAATAATAATAATAATAATAATAATTTATTATTTGTACCCTGCCCATCTGGCTGGGACTCCCCAGCCGCTCTGGGCAGCTTCCAACAAATATTAAAAATACATTAAAATGTCACACATTAAAAACTTCCCTGAACAGGGCTGCCCTCAGATGTCTTCTAAATGTCAGGTAGTTGTTTATCTCTTTGACATCTGGTCGGAGGGCGTTCCACAGAGCGGGCGCCACTACCAAGAAGGCCCTCTGCCTGGTTCCCTGTAGCTTTGCTTCTCACAGTGAGGGAACCACCAGAAGGCCCTCGGCGCTGGACCTCAGTGTCTGGGCAGAACGATGGAGGTGGAGACGCTCCTTCAGGTATACAGGACCAAGGCCGTTTAGGGCTTTAAAGGTCAGCACCAACACTTTGAACTGTGCTTGGAAACATACTGGATCACACAGTGTGGAGCAGCTTCCTGCCTTCCTGTGTAGTTTGACCACTCTGTGAGACCTGGACCAACGGGCATTCTCCCATGGTCCACACCCACCCACAACTCCTACAGTCAGGACCAAATAACTCTATCCTGTGCAGGAAGTCCTAAGGGGAGAGAATTTGGTGACAGCCACAGACAGAGGTTTCGCCTTGGACATGGGGGGGTCCATCTACACCCCTGGTCTACTGACCACGACAGAAAAACATATGATAGGTAGGAGATGGAGATGGAGATGGAGATGGAGAAGAAGAAGAAGAAGAAGAAGAAGAAGAAGAAGAAGAAGAAGAAGAGGAGGAGGAGGAGTTTGAATTTGATATCCCGCTTTATCACTACCCGAAGGAGTCTCAAAGCAGCTAACATTCTCCTTTCCCTTCCTCCCCCAAAACAAACACTCTGGGAGGTGAGTGGGGCTGAGAGACTTCGGAGAAGTGTGACTGGCCCAAGGTCACCCAGCAGCTGCATGTGGAGGAGCAGGGAATCGAACCCAGTTCACCAGATTACGAGTCCACCGCTCTTAACCACTACACCACACTGGCTCTTGTGAGCAGACTTTTTCATTAACTGCTTCCCAGGACTGAAGCAAAAGTCCAGGCTCAGCTGGGTAGAATGTGGTGCTGATTGTGGCACAGCACACCTGAAGCTTAACAAATCCATAACTAGGAAGATGCACGTTGACCCAAAACTGGTGAAATCTGAAAGGGGCAGTGGGGGGAGGGAAGCAAGAAGGTGCATGCAAACTCCCAAGCGTCACAAACGAACCATGAAGGAAAACATATTTTGAGGGCAAAAAAATCAGATTAGTCTTGGGGAACTGTGGCCCTCCAGGAGTTGTTGAGATTCGACTTGCAGCAAAGCCAACGGGCAGGGAAGGATGAGTGTTGTCGTCCATCAACTTTTGGAGACCACATCACCCCCAGTCCTGTAGTCACAGGTAGCAAGACTGGGCCAAGGAACAGATCATTTAAAGACATTTCCCCCTGGGGGACTAGGTCTTTCTGGTTTTGTGTTAAAGGAGCCTGGCTAGATGGGTCGAAAAGCCTGTCAAGTCCTGCATTCTGTGACCACCTGGATGCCAGCAGGGCACGAAAGCAAGAGCCCATATCTGTACTTCATCTCCAGCCTCTGGGGCTCAGCAGCCTGTTGTTGTTTAGTCATTTAGTCGTGACCCCATGGACCAGAGCGCGCCAGGCACTCCTGTCTTCAACTGCCTCCCACAGTTTGGTCAAACTCATGCTGGTAGCTTCGAGAACACTGACCAACCATCTCGTCCTCTGTCGTCCCCTTCTCCTTGTGCCCTCCATCTTTCCCAACATCAGGGTCGTTTCCAGGGAGTCTTCTCTTCTCATGAGGTGGCCAAAGTATTGGAGCCTCAGCTTCAGGATCTGTCCTTCCAGTGAGCACTCAGGGCTGATCTCCTTAAGAATGGAGAGGTTTGATCTTCTTGCAGTCCATGGGACTCTCAAGCGTCTCCTCCAGCACCATAATTCAAAAGCCTCAATTCTTCGGCAATCGGCCTTCTTTATGGTCCAGCTCTCACTTCCATACATCACTACTGGGCTCAGCAGCCTACTGCTGCTGAATGTGGAGGCTCCATTCCACCATCGCGGCTAGGATTTCGGAGGAGCTACCCTCCTTGGCACGGCCCCCTCGGCTTCATGCCTTGGCCCCCGAGCAGACTTGGCGTCTTTCTCAGCAACACAGCCCAGCGTCTCGCTGCGGAGAGAGACATCCCTTCTGTTCACCGTGGGACATAGATTTCTGCTCTTCTCCAAGTGAAGTGGGTGATGCTTATCGCCTGTGGTAACCACTCTCCTCTGCCTGACAGGAGGAAGGCTTATTTTCTCTGTCCATTCAGGTCTATTTTTAAACACAGCCTCCAGGGGCTTGGATTGATTGGCTTACAGGCATTGCTGCGGTGCGCAGGCCTTCTCCCTGCAGCCCAGGTTCCCCTCCATCCTTCTAGCTACCCTCGCACCCATCCTCCCAACACTCTGCCCACAGGAAAGGGAGGGAGGAGGAACCGTGTTTCCCAGACACCTTATCTGCATACACTCCATAGATCTAAAACACAGCACTGTATTTATTACACAGGTTTCAAAATTCTGCAACCAGAAGCAAAACTTGCATTCCGATCATCAGAATAAATCGGGCAAGTTTACCCAAAACAAGCACCATTAATAAGTAGGCTTGAATCTTTCTGAACATGTTTTCGGCCCAGATTTGTGGTTTGGAGTTTCTGTGTTGGGTATCGAAATAAGGGCAAGGGAAACAGAAATTTAAAATGAAGGGAGAAAAGAGAATTAGATATTTAAGAGCAGAGTGCCAGGGGTGAACTCCACTCCTATCTTCTTAACCAGTAGAGCTTTAAGGAGGAACAAACTCTTATCTCCAGACCATCAGAAGCCCCACTTCGTATCTCTCTATGTTCTGGGCTTGCAGGAGCAACCAGCAACAGCTTTGCGCATCTTTCACAAGGACTAGAAACCTCCTTCTTTTGCTAAGACGATGTTAGGATTCTGCCCAAAGTACTGGATTTCATGTTGCGACCAAATCCAGAGTTTTGCTGTGAGGATGAGTTTTGAGGAACCTGTACGTGGTAATATCAAGCTAAGCTTAACCAGAAACAAACTGGCCAGGGGAAAAAATAAGGTGATTAAGAAGTCCTAAAAGGTGAGTAATTGTCCAGTAATGAACACCCTCCCTTTCCAGGTATTTTGTTAGGGCAAGCAGCTGGACGCAATAGAAACTCCAGGCATCTTCCAAACCTGTGATTCAAGCACACTGCTCTTACACAATGACACCAGTGCAAAGCAGGTCTACGCACATTTAGATGCCGATTAAACTTATATGGAGATTGGGTCCATTCAAGCACCAAGACGAAACACGAACGATATTGCAAAGGAAGGAGGAAGAACATCATGTTTGAAAAGCACACTCTAAGGGTGATACAAACACACGCCGGCTGCTGACATGCTGAATGTACCAAATGCATATGGGCACCTCCACGCTCACTGCAATATGTGAATGGAACAGGATTGCTGACCTGAAAGAGCACATACAGCAGGGGGAAATCTGTGAAGGCTGCAAACAGAGAGAACCACACATGCTGAGCCTAAGTGTTGCATGCACACACGCACATACACATACACACAGGTAAATGACATGCGTAACACTTGACTACGGCATGCACATACATATATACACACAAACAAATTCATGCGCCCTCGCTGTGCCCAGGGTGGCATGCACAAAACTGTACACACACCCACACCTCTCGGAGGCACCAATTCACTGGGCTGGTGAGATGTACAAATTGTATAGCAACATGACTTGCACGCTAGGCTCCTAGTTACCCCCCACCCCCTCACACACTGTTGGACAATCGTGATGCACTTTTTTGCACAAGCGTGCGCCCACCCCGGGCGCTTCCCGGGCACTGTTTACATCGGGACAAATCCACGCGCATCCTGCAGGGCTCGCAAGCGGGGAGGCGTTTCTCTCTCCGTCAGGTTTCCCTCCCTGAAGTACTGTAAGCCCTGAGACAAGAAGCGATGCACCCGATCCACGCGCGGGGTGTAATAACGGGGCGAGAGGAGCGGGTTTTCGGGGGCGCTTCCTCCTTCCTTGCCTCCCTCCCTGCCCGCCTTCCCCGCCGCCCACCCCTCTCACCTGCAGGAGACGGTGAGCTCCACCTTGGTGGCCGGCACCCTGGAGGGCGCGGACTCCAGATCTCCGGGAGACGCCATCCCCGCCGGGCTCCAGTCGCGCTAGGGGCGAAGCGGGGCGCGCTCCATGGGGCGGGCAGCCGGAAGCACCGGAGCGCAGGAGGCTCCTTCGATCGCCTCTCTGGCTCACTCCGTCTAGCCGCGTCCGCTCCCGCTCCAGGTGGCAGCACGTGTGTATGTTGGGGGGTGGGGTGGGGAGGGACCGCTGTAGGGCAGGGCGGGCTCCCCACTCTCCCGCCCTTCCTGCTTCCCGCCTTTGCCCGCCCCCAGGGGGCGCCCTTCGCGTTCAGGTGCCGGCGCCCGTCGGAGAGGCGCGGGGAGCTGTCCCAGGTGCTGAAATCCAACCCGACCGCGGCTGCCTTTACGAAGGCGCGCAGGGCTGTCCAAGGCGATCGTCGTTTCCTTGTCGGCTTTTCAGCAGGTCGCCCCTCGCACCCTCCCTCGGCGCCCTTTTTCTTGCGGCTCCGCCCTAGATGGGAGCCAGAGAGGAGATGGGACCGGGACAGATCTCTCTGGATCTCTCTCCCGGCTCTCAGTAAAGCGGGCCAGTTTGAAAGCTCCGCCGCTGTTCCGATGCGTGGGTTGGGCTATTTATAGACCGGGAGAGGAAGGCGGAGGAGCGGCGCGGCGCCACCCCGGGTCCTGCCTTGAAGCGCTCGCCCAGCGCCGCGAGGGGGTGGCGGGGATTGGGGCACCATCAGGCGTGATCTCCGCAAAAAAAAAGAAAAGTTAAAATAAAAATACGAGAACGATTTTATAAGGGGAAGTTGAAACTTGTTCGCCTCTGCGACCAAGCTGGAGAGAGGTTGCGCAGCTCCAAGCTAATCGGAGTGAGTTGATGTTTTTTTTTTTTCCTAGGCGGAGCGGAGGCGCCTTTTCGCGGAACCGGTCTGGCAACGGGGTGCAAAACATCCCATTCTGGTTTACTCAGGAGCCAAGTTTCACTGAGTTCAGAGGGGTTAATTTCCAGGATGTACAAACTGATTGAAATCCGAAGCCTGATACGCCCAAGATCCAGAGTTTGTTTGAAGGGCTTGTGGGGTGGGGGGGTGGGGGCTAGTGCTTTAAAGTGTTAATACGTCCCCTAGCTTCGTTACTGCAGATTTCAAAACCCAAGCCCCAAACATAGGAAAGGCGACTTTATATCCCCCTATTTTATTTATCCACCGTTTTCTGAAGCTTTCTTAGATTGCTGGGAGGAGGCAGGCAGACCTACAAGTTGATTTCTCGTTCTTTTGAGCACTTCCACCCTCACCCATAGGACAGAAATGAGCTCAGCCAGTCATGCTTACAAGTAGATTACAGGGGAAAGCAGCGTTGTTTTGGAAGTCTTCTCTCCCCCCTCCCCAATAAAAACACACAGTTTGCCATTTTGGCGCATCCATCCCTAACACAAGTTTTGGGAAAACTGTATCAGTAACAGTAAGAGGAGAAAGAGGACTGAAAGAGATAGAGAACAGGTGTAAGCGCATTGATGAGCCCTGGGCTGATGGTTTGATGCAGCATAAAGAAGATTCCTAAGAATAGTGGAAGGAAAACACTGGTATGCTTTAGTGGAGAAACAGCCAATATCCTGCACCAACCATGCCTACTGGAAGACACTCATGGATCATCCAGTCCAGGGGTGGGCAATTTGCAGAATGCGACCTCCAATGTGACCCACCCAGCAGCCTTTGGGATTTCCCCAGAGTTGTGTCTTAGCTCCTCAATGCTTTTGATAAGAGAGGGGTGGGTTCCTGGGACTATAATGGCAGTTCTTTGTATCCTGGATGGAGAGGTGTGCAGGTATGCGTTTGTTGCAGTACAAATCACCCATCCCTCGCGAGTTGTACCTTCAGGGCTTTGGCTCCACCCATTTGCTGGCACACAGCACTCAGAAGCAAAGGCAAACCCTAGTGGGGAGAGGTCCCCAATGCCTCAAGTGGAGTCCATGGCTGCCCTTGCCTGCACTTCTAAAGCAGAGTAAGGGTGAAGAGAGAACTTGCTTCCTGACAATCTGATTTCGTTTAAGTAAAGGAGCATTGTTGGAAAGTTTGCCTGGGGACTGTCTGCTGAGACACCGCGAAAGCCAGCTAGACTGAGCTGGCATGGAGCTCCTTCAGATGACAGACGAGCCCGTGTCCAGCAAAAATATGAAAAGGTACAGAATTATGCAAACAGGAAGAATGCAGAAGCTCAATTCAGATCGATGGAGGACAAGAACCTTAATGTTAAGCTCACAGCCCAACGAGGGCTGCAGGAGTTTTGCCCAAGATCTGATGGAGCTGAGTGTAGAGATTCAACCTCCCTTAAAGGCTCCTCCCACTTTGGGAACCAGACCTCTATGTAAAAGAAAAGGTGGGGGAACCAGTAGCCTTCCAGATGTGGTTGGACTCCTCCTCCTCAGCTCTAGATTGCCTGGGGTGGCGAAAGGTAGAAGCCCCCCCCCCCCAATCTAAAGGCTTTGTGCAGAACTCGCAGCCAAACGCAAAGAAAACCCAAAGACAGAACCAGAAGACGGGGTGTTTGACACATTTTAATGTGGTGCTTTGTCAGAGCTAGCCAAATCCTGTATGAGTTGGGGTGGGGGTGGAGAACCATTCCCCCAGCTCATCATTCTAGTGGAAACCAGCCCAGCCCAAGGCAGCTGAAAGCTGTGACCAGTCAGTTTGTCAGTCAGTGATGGACCCAGAAGGGCTGGCAGTCAGGTAGCGTACAGAGGAGAGCGTAGCCTGATGCTCTGGCCCAAGCCAGAAGCTGGCCACTGGGCTCTCATGGCTTATGAGGTTCCTTCACCTTCCGGACTAGAAAGCAACCCAGTCAGGGCAGCGTTGCTGTTGTTGGTAGTGGTGGGTGGTGGTGGTGGGAGGGGGTCTCAAAGAACGCTGCTTCCTCTTAGTCCAACGCCACGGGCAAACTGCTCGAGAAGGCCACCGATGGCTCCCGATGGGCTGGGCATCACAGGCTTCAGACCCACCGTGCTGTTGTATGCTGCCAGAAACGCCGAGCGCACGTCCTCCAGCCGGGTCTCCCTCTCCGTCAGTGTCACCAGGCTGTAAGGACAAGGAAGGAAACGGCAATTTTTGGAACTGTTCAAAGGGCTCCCCCTTAAAATCCCATTGGCTAGCATCCATCTCTCATGGATGCTTTAGTGGAGATTCCTGCACTGCAGGGCTGGCTGTCCTGTGGGGTCCCTTCCATTTCTACGACTCTATGAAATCCGTATCCTCTGCAGAACTGTGTCAGTGTCCTATATTGCAGACGGGTGGGGAGAGTATCTTGCCCAGTCCACAGCAGAAGCCAGATTTGAAACTTGCGAGAACCAGCTAGGATTTGGTCCCAAGGAGATATTCCTGCAAGGCAGAGAGGAATGCTAAACAACCTTTTCCATCACCCCCTGAAATGCCATTCTTTTTCTTTGGCAATACAGGAAGCTGGTAAAACAAGAGCCAGACCACTTGTCCGCCTAGCTCAATATCGTCTGCACTCCATAGCAGTGGCTCTCCAGGATTTCAGACGGGGAACCTCTTCCTAGCCCTACCTAGAGACTGCAGGGATTGATCCCGGGACCTTCTGCATGCAAAACAGATGTCCTACTGCTGATCTATAGGTCTTCCTCCATAGGGGAAGTTCACAAGTTCTAAACTTCATACTTCACAGCTTGGCCTTTTGGCCACCAGCTCTCTCAAGATGCCGGTGAAATGCGCGACTTCATTTCGCACAGCTCCGAGAGTGATTGACACTTCAAAGCCAGCTGGCTTCCCTTTCCTCTGGTGGCACGGAGGGGGAAAGGAAAACAGACGCCCACTGGATCCGACGCAGAAAGCTTCTGCACCTTTTCGCCGCCTGCATCTCGCCATGCAAGCGAGGAGACTGTGACCGAAGCACGAGTCCCGGAACCCGGTCGGCTGCGGCAGAAAGCTGCTCAGGGCCTTCCAAATCAGAGGCAAACACTCCCCCGGTCCCTGACAGGGCTTCGGAACAGAACAGAAGCAGCGTCTGCTCAAGGCAGCTGCTTCTGGGGCTGCCTGAACTCTGGCACGCCACGCCAGTTTGGGGAAGGGGCAAAGCTCAGCAGGAGAGCCCCTGCTCTGCGTGCAGAAGAATTCAAGTTAAATCCCCAGCATCTCCAGGTTAGACTGGCGGAGAGCCCTGCCTGTAGCCCTGGAGAGGTGCTGCCAGTCCGTGTCAGCAATACTGAGCTGCGTCTGATTGCGTAAGGCAGCTTCCTATGCACCGAAGAATTTCTGGGCTGCCTTGGCTGGAGAGTGAGGAGAAGGCAAAAGGAGAGGCAACGAGGGGAAACTGGCCACACGGTTATAATTAGGACCCAGAATTTTTGTGTTTGTTTGTGTGGGTAGGTGGGTGGGGAGAATCACAGCCATGGGAGAGGCTCAGGAAGCCATGAAGGCCAAACTCTTTGGAATGTCAGAACCCACACCTCCATCTCCACCGCCCATAGGGCCAGATCATTATTCCGCCGAAAAGAATTCCTATCCTCCGCTCCTCCCCCCTCTCGGCTTGCTGCACCAGCCCCAATTAGAGCGCCCGCCCCACTTGCTGCTGCGCTGAGGAGGAACCTCAAAGCCAACATTCGAGCAAAGAAAAAGGCCATGATCTCCACCTTCTCTCCTTGAACTTTATCTTCTACGCTTCCCTCCCCATCCCTAAAGCCCACTGCAGGGAGGAGAGAGAGAGAGAGAGAGAGAGAGAGAGAGAGAGAGAGAGGGAGAGAAGGAAGTGTGTGCTGCATTCTGCCAGCCGTTCCTCAAAGTGCTTTTGGGATAAAGCCTTCTGGCCAAGAGCTTCTGTATTAGTAACGCTCCTCCGGCTCCATTACCCCACGCTTGCTGGCCTCCTCGTCCACTTCTCCTCCTCCAACTCTCCCCTCCTTCCACAGGGTCCAAGTTGAGAGTGTAATCTCCAGAGATGGAGAGAAAGGGAGCTGGGGGAGAATAGAAACCAAGAGCTTCTGGCTGTGCCTGCTAGCAGGAAGCTATTCTCTCCACCCCCCACATCACTGCCACTCCCCACCCTCCCATTCCGTGAAAAAGAGGTGCAAGAGAGCGATGCATCCTGTAGAGTAGGGCAAGGCGTCCCCCTGTGACCAGCCTCCACTCCATCTGATCTATGGTACGGTGGGGAGGAAGCCAAGGTGGCGGGGGGGGGGGAGAGAAAGAAGCAAACAAGACATTCCAGATGAGAGCTGCGCAAAGGGAGATTACTGTTCAAAGGCATCTGTTCAGAGCTGTCTTAAGAAAAACAATCTTTGTCGTCGTGCATACATGCATCTCTCTCTCTCAAACACACACACACACACACACACACACACACACACACACACACACACACTTTCTCTCTCTCACCATTTTCTCTCAAAGAGAATAAGACATCCCTTTAAAAAAGGTCATCCCAAGGGCATGGCACAAACCTGCCCATCAAGCATTCCCTTTCATCTCCCCAGTGTTTTCACCGGCTTAGGAACTGGCACCGTCAATTTGAATGGAAAGCAGGAGAAAGCCACCCACTGCCACCAGCTTCGAGTCCGGAAAGAGCAGCGAGGGGACATGGCGGAAAGGCTTGGATTAGAAAAAAATAATAATAATACAAAAAACACAAGAGCCCAGGGAGTGAGGCAGCCGGTCTATTCAGCCTGCCTGGCTCGCAGAGTGAACTGTTTGGGAGAGAGTGGCAGAAAGGGGAAAGGGCCTTTCAGACGACCCCACAACTAGCCTATGGAACTCCATGTCACAGGACTAGTCAAAGAAGGGAATGCACATTTGAAGATGAAACTGCACAAAAGCAGATAAATGTTGCTGTTTCGCCTGAATAGGGGCGAGAGACTCAGAAACCGAAGCAAGGAAGCACAAGTTTGTTGAGTCTTCCTCCAAATGCTTTTTAAAGGTCCAGGACTAAGCGGCATTGGGAAGTTCGCAAAGAAAACTTCCGCACCAGTCCCAAAGGGGCTGGTGGATCGCAGGATCTGAAGCAGAGAGCTACAGCAAAAGCTTCAATCCTATCTGTATTTCCTCTGGGAGTAAGCCCTGTTGAACAGTGGAATTCGACACAACGCGAAGGAGATTGTTCCACCAGTGCAAGCATTTATGCTTGTCTGCTGGAGTGACCCCTCTCTGTCTTTCCTTCCCCGACATGCTATTCTGGGAGTCCTCCCGACCCTCCGTATCCGGGGGAGGAGAGGAGAGGAAATCGCACCATTGCACCAGCAGAGGAGTCTTGGGCTTGGCTTCTTCTGCTAATGGAACCAAGCCACTGAATCTGGCCCCAAGGCTATCTTTCTGGCTAAGAAGCAAGACTTATTCCCAGGTTAAGTGGGCCCAGGGCTGTGTACCCTAGATTCTGAAGAAGCACGTGTAGGAATGGGCTGCAGGGGTATGTCCTTGGCTTCTCTTGAGACATCAGGCTTCTTCCTCTTCACATCCAGGGATGTTCCTGCCCCTCTCCTGTGGTTCAACCTGGCAGGCTCCCGACAGAACCCGAACCCAGGATCAGGCGCAGATTTGGTCTGATCCAGGAAGCCTCGTCGGATTCACCGCCAAATGTGGACCCCCCAAGAATCTCAGAGTAATGATTATTTAAATGGGTCTGGACTACAATGCCCATCGTCCTTCACCTGAAGCTGATGAGAGGTGGAGTCTGCAGGTTCTCCACCCCCTGCTTAGGGTATGGCTCCCACATGGGCTCATGGCCTTCAAGCTATGCACCCCACTCTACCATCTCCCCTTCTCCCCTCCTGATACAAAACGGCAGAGTTTGCATGTTGCAGCAGGGCTCCCCCAGGCCAGGGAATGTGTGAGAGGCTGGACAAACTAGAACAACTGCAGAGAGAGAAGGAACTTACGCTCTTCTCCCCACCACCTTATTATAACCCACCTAATCCCAAGCTCTAAAAACCTACACACACATGGCTCGGTGAGGAAGGAGAGATCCCTGCTTATTTGCCCCACTACAAATAAGCTAGTGGCTCTCCCCCAAGAAACTCCCAAGGCACAAACAGCGCTATCAGGAGATTACACAAGACTTTGGCATAAGCCCTGGCTTTGGCCACATGCTGCTTCCTCGGTGAAATTACCCGTTTAGTGACACTGCAGCTCTCCAAATTGGATGGGGAGGGCAGGGGAGAAAAGTCTGTAGCAAAAGCAGCTCCTTGCTAGGTATTTGGAAACAAGCCCACCGGGCTGGCAGAGAGGGTCGGCTTTTAGAATCCCCCATTTCCTTGTATGAGAGACTGGCTCGCAGGAGTTGTAAGCTAGCTTCACTTACTCTGGTTCTTCCTTCTGCTGCAGGAAGTCATTAAGCTCATTCGTAATATCTCCCAGATTTAAGCTAAGGGCTGCCATGAAAATGCATTTCCTGGAACTCAAAGCATCTATTGAAGATGGGTTTGCAGGAGGCTTAAAAGAAAACTGTACACATATCTAACTTTGTGCTCGGTGTTTCTTAGTTTCCGGCTTCCTTGATCTGCACCTGGTGCTGTGTAGGTGCATGTACATAGATACCCCTTCTCACCAACAAGGGAGCCAGTGTAGCATAGTGGGTAGTGTGTCAGACTAGGACCTGGGAGACCAGGGTTCAAATCCCCACTCTGCCATGGAGCTCAGTGGGTGGCCTTGGAGGCCAGTCACTGCCTCACTGCCTCTCAGCCTAATCTACCTCACAGGGTTGTTGTGGGGGATTAGATGAGGAGGGGGAGAACCACGTGTGCCACCTCCAGCTCCTTGGAGAGAAAGGTGGGATATAAATGAGACAAATAAAGGTAAAGGGGCCCCTGACCATTAGGTCCAGTCGTGGCTGACTCTGGGGTTGCAGCGCTCATCTCGCTTTATTGGCCGAGGGAACAGGCGTACAGCTTCTGGGTCACGTGGCCAGCATGACTAAGCCGCTTCTGGAGAACCAGAGCAGCGCACGGAAACGCCGTTTACCTTCCCGCTGGAGTGGTACCTATTTATCTACTTGCATTTTAACGTGCTTTCGAACTGCTAGGCTGGCAGGAGCTGGGACTGAGCAACGAGAGCTCACCCCGTCGTGGGGATTCAAACCGCTGACCTTCTGATCGGCAAGCCCTAGGCTCAGTGGTTTAACCCACAGCGCCACCTGCGTCCCTTAATGCAACAAATAAATAACATCAAAAATAAAAACACATTCTGCATTTGACTGTGGCCACCATGAGCAGAACGCACTTGCATGATTCTTCCCACCCACCCCAATTCTAGGAGAAGTCAAAGGGCTGCAATGTGTCTGAAGCTGCAGAGCAGGGGTGACTAACCTATGGGCTCAAGGCAGTGTTGAACTCCATCTCCCATCAGCCCCAGCCTGCATGCCCAACAGGCAGGGATGATGGGAGCTGTAGTTCAGCCACATCTGGTGAGCCACAGGTTAGCCACGCCTACTTATAGGAGAATCTCCCCCCCCCCACTCCTTATAAAGGCAGGATTCTCAATGGACAAAACCACACCGACCTCATTACAGACTGGCCTACATAATTCCAATTACGGGTCAGCCGGAGAAAGAGGCCTGGATTAATCGCGTAGGAAAGCTGTCTCCCCCGCCGCCCCCATGCGACTTCCTCCAGAGATACAGCTCCGGCTCCTTTAAAAATTCCTTGCCACTCGGAACGCAGCAGCTGTGCTTCCTTCGTTGCAAGGCCCAGGCTGTGGCCATTTGCCCAGCTGTAGGAGAATTCAGATCCTGGCAGCCTGAAAAGCTACCAAAGACATGGAAGTGGGGGGAGGCTGGGAAGGGGAAAAAAGGAGGGACAGAAGCATGCTGCCTCTGTGCAGACATGGCAGCGGTGGGAGAGGAAGAACCCCGGGATATGGCTCAGGGTGAGGATTCGATGTCCTCTAAAGGAATTCACTCACACCAGAGGCATCTGTTATCTTCAAAACAACACACACACACACACAAAACCACCCCTACACAATCTGGGAGCACATGCATGCTCCCATTCCTGGGTCAGCAGGAGACAAGAGTAACCCCATGCCTGCCAATTCTTCTCTGCAAATGTGCCCCACTATGGGCAGTTTCTCCACCAAGCTGGTTTGGGCATCTAGCTGGAGGGCAAGGCATGGCCTATGGGGCATTTTGCAGGGGAGAACTGGGCAGGCAGGTCAGGGTTAACCATCACTCGCTGATTTTGCACCCCTGCAAGTCTCACCCATATGTCTGCCTTTTGGGAAACTCATGAGTCAAGATAGGTCATTACTTAAACAAAAACGCTCCAGTCAAGAGTTCTGTGCTGGGAAAAGTTTAATCTTGCCTGCCTAACGCAAGTTAAACGTATTTCAAAGTACTTAGCATAATTTAGTCTGCTGCACATGGAGAAGTTGGTACAAGTCTCTAACAACTGGAGGGCTGCAGCTTATAGAACAGAAATGATTTTTCCCTGTGCTGCTACAAGATGGCATGGTAAATAAAATAAGCATTTGCAATATCTGCTGTTGTAAATGTCTAAAAACAGAGGAAAAAAAGCAAAGGGGCTTCTGCCACATGCGGTGAACATGCCCTCACACTAAATACCAGGAGAAAATGAAAGCTTTTAACGGATAAGATATTGGACTCCTTTACTTGCTCGTTTAAACTTAAGATCTAATACAAAAAGAACATCGTGAACTGACTAGCTGTATGACAGCACCTGCTGTGATAATCCATTCTAAATACTGGAAATTACCAGATATAAATGAATGGATAAATTGTGGGACGTCGCAGTAAGGGCTGAACTGATATCTTTTAGAATAATTTTTTTAAAAAAGGCTAAGATTCAATTTTTTGTTTGTGAGTGCTAGGCCTGCACTTATAATGAAAAATTATGAGCATTTATTAATATGTGGTTGTTAAAGCAAAACACTGGAAGTATCCTGTATGGTTTCTGTTAAGTCTCAATGTATATAATACCAGGCGCGTCCAACTTCCAAGAGACTGCGATCTACTCCCACTATAAATAAACTGGCAGTGATCTACCCATTGGATTGACCAGAGTTATTGAGCTTTTATTTTTCCTTGGGTGATCCATCAGGATCACGCGACCGACCAGGATCACCCAGGGACACTCAGCGATTAATAGGTAGATCACAATCAACCAGTTGGAAATGCCTGATATATACTATGGGTGTTATTCAATTAAGTTTCGACCCATTGGACGGGCTTCACCTCACAAGCCCTATTCGATTGTCCCATTGAAATTAATGACCACACTGACCAAGGTAAGCCCATTAATTTCAGTAGGTCTACTCTGAGTGAAACTTAGCAGACTAACACCTTGCACCTCCACCTTGTGCAGATCCTGTTTGCTATTGCACTCCATTTCTGTATTCGGGGGGGGGGGGGGGGAGGGAATACATGCAACCTGGAACGAACTTAAAAAGTACCACTATTGTCATCCTCCTAGGCAACACATTTATTTGAAGCACTAAAACAAAAAAACAACAACAAAAAAACTGCCCTTCAATTATTCCCACAGCAGTTCACCGAAAGAACACACTTAAAATGTAAATATAAAGCCAAAACGCACGATTATACCAAGCAGTGCAACAGAGTCAGCAGGATTAAAAGAGCACCGAAAAACTCTGGGGAGCTAAAAGAGGTTTTGCCCGATGAGAAAAAGGGCAAGAAAGCAAGAAACAAACAGGAAACCTCTGTGGAGTGTTTCACCCCAGGGAATTCGCTTCACCTCGAACAGGGATGGCACCCTTAGGAGGCTCCCCACTGAAGATCTTAATGTATGGGTAGGTACATATAGAGACAGGCAGACCTTCAAGTAACCTGGGTTCTAAGCTGTGAAAGGCATTTTGAAACGTGCCTGGAAACAATGTGGAAGCCACAGCAGCCGACACTGACAGGTACATTACGACCACAACATCCAGTCGCAGGGAGTAATTCAACGGCCGCATCCGCTTTCTGTCTTAATTGCAGTTTCAGAACAATTTTCAAAGGCAGCACCATGTATAACGCACATTACAGCCATCTAGGTTCGTATAGTTAAAGCTATGGTTTTCCCAGTAGTGATGTATGGAAGTGAAAGCTGGACCATAAAGAAGGCTGATCACTGAAGAATTGAGGCTTTTGAATTATGGTGTTGGAGGAGACTCTTGAGAGTCCCATGGACTGCAAGAAGATCAAACCTTTCCATTCTGAAGGAAATCAGCCCTGAGTGCTCACTGGAAGGACAGATCCTGAAGCTGAGGCTCCAGTACTTTGGCCACCTCATGAGAAGAGAAGACTCCCTGGAAAAGACCCTGATGCTGGGAAAGATGGAGGGCACAAGGAGAAGGGGGCGACAGAGGACGAGATGGTTGGATAGTGTTTTCGAGGTTACCAGCATGAGTTTGACCAAGCTGCGGGAGGCAGTGGAAGACAGGAGTGCCTGGGGTGCTCTGGTCCATGGGGTCACGAAGAGTCGGACACAACTAAATGACTAAACAACAACAACAACAACCTTGGAGGTCTGTCGAAAGCAAGCAAGGCTAGGTTTTTTCCCGTCCAGGTAGGGTGGGCCACAAGTGGTTCACCAGGCTAAGTCGCTAAAAGGCACTCTATACCACAGAAGCAACTTGTGCCGCAAGCGAAGAACATCGGGCAAGGCAAGCCCTAAGCTGAAAACCTGTTTCTTCAGGTTGAACACTATTTTAGCCATTTCCTTGGACAGATGGCCCGCTTGCCCACAGCACTTCCATATTGTCTGGACTGAGCCTGGCTCTTAACCAGTCCTTCCCCATGGGCAGCAGGTTGGGTAGTAAACAGCACAATCCCTAGTCGGCCCTGATTGTGCAACACAAGGATAATCAAGAAAACTCAATACTCAAGAGTACCACAACCCAGACAGGAAGCCTGGAGAGAGAGAGAGAGAGAGAGAGAGAGAGAGAGAGAGAGAGAGAGAGAGAAAGAGATGCAATTCTCATAGATCATGGCAACATCATCTCTCTAGTCCTTGCTGGCGCTGAATTGAGTACTTGGGTGGATGTAGCCGAGATCAATTCCACCCAGGTTTCAGTGCCAGAAGCCAGATCAGTTCTACTCAACAACAGCCATCTGTTGGAGGTATAATATCTTTTATCTACAGACCTACACTGTGGCCCTGGCCAACTTATGGACTTAGCTTTTCTGGAAGTAATGAATCCATACTAAACCAACAGGACTACTGCTCATTAGCTTTCTTCTTCTCGTTTCTGTGCCTCCAGGATAGTTCACTGAGACACTGCTTTAGCCATTCCAAATATGTCCCAAACCTTCTACTCTATTGCCAGCTGTACAGCAGACCATCCTCACTCCAATGCTAGGAGGAGAAGCGCCAATACCCCAGGGAACTATCGTGCCAAGGATGCTGCCGTTAGTGTGGCATTTTAAACTGAGCAACTTCGTGGTGCGAGGTTCTGCCCGAGCCTGGTGAGAAGGGCTAGGGGCAAATGAGAGAGCATCTATCGAGGGGCAACGCGAGCACAGTCCTCTTATAGCAAGACCACCAAGGATTCAGCTGGCACTGGTCTGAACGTAAAACTAACATAAAGGGTTATAGACCACTGACCAAAGAAGCCACAAGATGCCAGCAAGGAAGAGGACGAGGTCTATCAATGCGTTCTGGTGCAGTCAATGAGTTCAAGTCCCAACACACTTTGAGGGACACAGCTAGACATGAGTATTTGTAGGGCAACAAGTGCCAAGAATATAGGGCCGGCCCCACAGAATTGCAACAGCAGTGCATCTCCCCAATCCACACAGAAACCCAGTCCGATGGGCGGGGCACAAATATTAAGATTACTATTATCGTTATTAAAATGAAAACTTCCGAAATGAGGAAGAGAAAATGAAGAGGCTGTTGACCACTCTGATCTGTCCTTGGTTCAGTGGATGCAACAGTAGCCCCTTGGCAGGAACTCCTAGGATTGGTCTGTTGGAGCAGAGGAAAGAAGGATCAAATGACAGTGCCATGGTCTCTGCCTGGTAAATAAATAAAAGTGTCCTGGTAAATAAAAGGTTCGGCTGAGTTGAAAAAACAACAATGCGCAAAAGTCGTCTCGAAAACCTCTGCGTCAACGAACTGAATCAAGGAAGGCCAAGTTCCACAGCTCCATGTGCTGCAGTGCTGAAGAGGACGAGAAAGGAAAAGGACCAGCCCGACGAGAGAGCACATTGAAATCAAGATTCAGAACTGGTTGTGCTTCCCCAGAGGGGCCCAGCTCACATCTACGGAGCATTTGCCTTTTAGCAAAAGGACTGATATCAAGACAAGACATGCATCTGCATGGAAGCACCTGTGATGGCTGCAAACGGGAAAATCCGCAGACATCCCTGTGCGTTGTGAAAGACATATCTGCATCCCATGTGCTCTGGGGGTGTTTGGGTGGGAAGAGTCAGCTTGCACTGCCAGCCACCAGCATGTTCTCACTAGGGAGAAGGCCTATAAGGAACTGTCACACTGAGTTAGACCGCTGGACCTAGCTAGCCTGGTACGATCAAATCAGTAATGGTCCTTGTGGGTCTTCTGGGAGAGAAGCCTTGCCCAGGCCAGTGACTATCGTTTCAGGATGCCGGAAGTCCGATCCGGAGGGTTATTATGCACAGCGTAGCCCCTCCCAACGCGTCGTTCTCAGCACACTTACAGGGAACTGTTAGGGAGCTCATCCGGGAAGCTGAAAGGGAGGGAGGAGTCTGCTTGCTCCTGTATACTGCCATTCCCCGTTACCAGCTGCCAGCTGCCAAAGTCTGTAGAGATGGAGGATCCAGGCAGAGAATGGTCTGCAGATCTGGGGCAGAGAGAGGGAGAAAGAGAGAGAGAAAGAAAGAAAGAGAAAGAGGAGACGATGCAAGTCAGTGGCTTTGTTCAGCAGAACGTCCCTTTTGCTCAAGCCCTCGTTGGTCTCCTGCCCCTCTGAGTTTACACTGGCACCATCATCTCAAGAATGGCATTGAGGGTGTACGGCTTACGGCAGGCCTTTCTAAAGTGAGAAGGAAGAAGATGCTGTGGCGGGCAAACCAGCGGTTAATGTCATGCAGGAGCTGCAAAAGCCAAGAACCGTCTTGCCAAGAGAGCCCAAAACCCCGACGCTGCTCCCACAGGTGCGGTCGTCATGCAGGCCAGCTGGGGCCCAATGGAGGTTTGCGGAGGGCATGGAGCGACACAAGAGGGAAGGGTGGCAGAGCATCCTATTTGCATGCAGATGGTCCCTGGTTTGATCCCCCAACGGCATCTCTGGGGAGGGCTGGGAGAGACCCCCGCCTGAAACCTTGGAGAGCTGCTGCTGGTGGGTGCAGGAAGTACCAAGAAGGATGGATGGGGGATCTGACTCAGAACGAGGCAACTTCCTAAGGTTCCTATGAGATTTGTGCTTCTGGGAGGAACTTCTACTTGTCCCCCGGCCCTTCCAGCCAGTGGAGTGCTCAGATCCTGACACGACATCCCCGGTTTTCTTTTCCTGGAATGTGAGAGGCAGCGTGGGACCACAACGGCCGTGAGTTGGTAGAAAGCAAGAAAGCAGCAGTAGCACTTAATCGAAGAAAACAGCCCATAGGACAGCAGAGCGGAAAGACAGAGAGGAGATCCCCAGCGGATTGCAGAGCAGAAACCATGCGGCAGTCCCGTTCTCGTCCTCCTTCCAAGGCAAGCCTTTCAGCCCCTGGCCACGTCCTTCCTCCACGGTCCCAGAATGCTTAGCTGGAGGCTCAGGAGTGACACGCAGCGCTAAGCGTTAAGCAATACGACAAGCCGGCCGATTTGGAAGAAATGAATCCGATGGGAGCAGAGAAGCATCAGCTGCGAGGTGGCAAGCCCATCTCACAAGGAAGCCCTTTATTTTTATTTTTATTAAGAGGCCCTTCAGGCAAACCGCTTTCAGTCGGAGCACCAGCAGCTGCTGGCATTTTGCAGAAGCGTTAGGTCCCCTCTTACCTGAAAAGGTCATTTCAATGTACAGGGAATAATCCAGATTTCCAGTTTTGGGGGAAAGACACAATGCTGTAGGGTAAAACAGACTTCCACTTTTGGCGCCGTTCCCTATCACCACCCCTCTCTCTGTCCCCAAAACTCACTGCTACTTTGGCAAACAAAAGGGGATTTGCTTTCTGGTTTCTTGCAAGAACGGGCTCATCAGCTGACTGGGCACAACAGGTCACTGGGCTCTCGGCAAAAGAGGATGCTCTTCCACACCTTAAATTTACTTACACCCTGCCCTTTTCAGCCACAAAGTCTCCAAAGCGTCTTATAATCCATCATCTTTTAAAGAAACCAAATCTCAGTTTTTATGACCAACCGTCTAGGCTTGTGCAAGGATTGTGGGATAATGCCGTCTCTCATGAGTTTAGGAAAGGTGAAAAGCAGCTGTGCTGGGTCATGCCAAAGCATCAACTATGCTAGTACAGTGGTACCTCTGGTTACGTACTTAATTTGTTCCGGAGGTCCGTTCTTAACCTGAAACTCTTCTTAACCTGAAGCACCACTTTAGCTAATGGGGCCTCCTGCTGCTGCCACCACACGATTTCTGTTCTCATCCTGAGGTAAAGTTCTTAACCCGAGGTACTATTTCTGGGTTAGCAGAGTCCGTAACCTGAAGCGTCTGCAACCTGAAGTGTATGTTACCCGAGGTACCACTGTATCACTCTTCCCACAGTGGCCAATCAGAAGCAGGACATGAAGACAATCACTCCCTCCTCCTTCTGGTGCCCAGGGACGTACAAAATACTCTGAACGTGGAAGTTCTAGACAGCCACCCTGACTAGACGGTGGCCGTCAATCAACTGCTGGCGGCTCCCATTCCAAACGCCTGTACATGCCAAGCAAAGAGACTCGCTGGCTCCTCTTTCCCTTCTCCCGACAACTTTGGCGGCGAAGCAGATTCCCATCAGAGAAACGCGTCAGAAATAAAGACAAAACGGACTCCTTCATTGCAATCCCCGGCTGTCTTACTGCAGAGGGATCTGCAGGTGCGCTCATAGCATTCTGAAGCAAATAGGGTTTTTTTGGGTGGGGGTGGAGAAAAGGACGAATACCCAGACGCCTACTGGCTCTTAACTTTGAAGTCATTTATAGCAAGAGTTCCAAAAAGCAGGACAGGACTTGAAAAGGGAGGCAGCCGGCAAGTTTCGCTTACAAGGATGAGGAAGCAAGGAGAAGCATTGATGTGGGGGAATTAGTAGTACAGTGGTACCTCGGGTTAAGTACTTAATTCATTCCGGAGGTCCATTCTTAACCTGAAACTGTTCTTAACCTGTAGCACCACTTTAGCTAATGGGGCCTCCTGCTGCCGCCGCGCCACCAGAGCACGATTTCTGTTCTCATCCTGAAGCAAAGTTCTTAACCTGAAGCACTATTTCTGGGTTAGCGGAGTCTGTAACCTGAAGCGTATGTAACCCGAGGTACCATTGAATCTGTTAGGATCAAGCATTGGTGATTCCTTGAAGCAACTCCCACAGAGACTTCCTTCACCGCGGTCACAGCCATTGTTTCCCCACCTTTGACGATGGATGTCTGGAGGGCAACATGGCTGCGCTCATCTGTCGGCGTTCCTCAGCTGCTATTCCTGCTTTGCAGTGGGTTGAACTAGACCAGGCATGTCCAACAGGTCGATCGCTATCTCCTGGTCGATCACAGTATTATTTTAAGTGATCGCTGTTGTTGTGCTCTTTACCGATCCCCCCCAAATGGTAAACAACTGTGGGCACTCCCCCTCACCCCCCCAAAAAAGCTCAACAACTCTGGGTCATCCTTCCCAAAAGAAGCTCAACATTTCTGGTCACTCTCCCCTAAAAACAGCTCAACAACTCTTGGCAATGACATTGGGTATATCACTGCCAGTTTTCTTATACTGGGAGTAGATCGCAGTCTCTTGGGAATTGGACGTGCCTGGACTAGACAACCCTTTGGAGTCCCTTCAAACTCTACAATTCTATTGGTTTTTTAATTCTTTGTTATATAATTTCCATACCACGCTTCATCCGAGGATCACGGGGCGCTTTACAATATATAAAAATCTATCGTCGTCTATTAAAGCCTTCGTGTGAACAGAAGAAAGGGCTTAGAGCAAATGGCCGAAGAAGGGGAGAAAAAGAATATTCTTCATGACTGGTAGGACGTTGGTATTCACGTTGTGAATGTGGAGATAAGGGACTGGGGAGAGACAAAGTTGAGAGGACACAGATCTCCACAGTGGAGTGGAGAAGGTAGGGAGACCTTACACAGGGCTAGCTGGCAGGAAAGACTGTTCTAGCAAAGAGGAATTGCCCTGTAACAAGAGAATGTGAGGTGCCTGTCTTAGTGCGGTGAAAGGAGGAGACTCAAGGCAGAGCAGCAGCGGCAGCAAGACTTATTATAATGTCAGGTAGAGAGAATGTGACTCAGGAACTCTTGGCCTCGAGTCTAAATTAACCTCAACACATACTGCTCTAGGTGGATCATGTTTCCAGAGATTTGGGGAGTCTGGCCTTCTTGTATACTCTGGCAAAGCTCACGCAACTCGGCTCGCCAATGAAGCGGCCGGACCAGGGATTGGAAATCGGTAGGAAGCCAGCTGCCAAGAGCCGAGTGCAGGAAGGAGAGAAACGCCGGTTGCTTGGTCAGCAAAGCAGAAGGGAAAGAGGGAAGCCAGAAATAGAGAGAGATCTGGAATGGCCACAGAAGCACAAAGCCAGCCCCAAAGTTTGCAGACACAGCCAGAAAGGATTCAAAGCCAAGGGTTTACCCAATAACTCTGCGATTTCAACCACCTGTGGGGTCCAGATGATAGACTCTACTAGTTGATTTAGAGTCCATTTTCTGCTTCCGTTTTTTAAAAAGCAAGTTTCCAGCCCCTCAGTGCATCAGAGAAAAATTGAGGAAAAAAGGGATTTGGGCAGGGTGCCCATCAGTTTCTGTGCCTACTCCATGAAATACATGCCCCCCCCACCTTGCTCTCTTGCTACCTCTTTCTTCAAAGCTGCACAAAAGCCCATCTCCTGCAAACTTCCACTGTGAAAATTAACCAATTTTTCCAAGTGTACATGATTGACACGACTGATGCAAGCATAGTGCTGTAGTCACATTGGGTCACTGAATATGTTACATTTTAAATGCAGAGAGAACCTCCATAAATCCGGCGATTTTAGGAAAGATATTTTGTTTGTGACAAACTGAGAGAGAGAGAGAAGGGAAGGGAAGGGAAGGGAAGGGAAGGGAAGGGAAGGGAGGAAGGAAGGAAGGAAGGAAGGAAGGAAGGAAGGAAGGAAGGAAAAGAGGCAGGAACTAGTGACATTATCTGGGAGCAGAGGATAAAACAGTCGTGGCAGCACCAGCAGAGCCTAGAGTCAAGCCCTGTGAAGAATATTAAATCCCTCAGATGTCAGCATGCCAGAGTGCCTGAAACTTTTGTGAGAAAGGCCCTTCTTGCATGGATTGCATGAAGGAGGTCTCAGGTTGAAGGACTGCAAAAGTGTCAGGAGCTGGAGTCAGGAGCAGGTTAGCAATATCTTTATTCAGAGAAACCAAAACAGCGCAGGAGGCCTAGTGAAGCCAGCAACTGCTCCCAGGAGGTCTTGACCCCAGTGAGGCCTCCTCTTCTGCCTCTTGGCCCCCTCCTCTCCAGCCTCTGCTTCTGTCTCCGATTCTGGACTGCTCTCTGCCCCAGACTCCTCCTGATCACTAAGCCCTGTTGCCTCTTCAGCTTCCAACGCCTCCTCCTCTTCTCCCTCTGAGCACGCATCATCATCATCATCCCACCACCAATCGCCTGGCTCTGAGCCTTCTTCCCCTGGGGGTTCTCCAGCTGGTGCCTCTGTATCCAGCTCCTCTGTATCCAGCCAGCCCATGACACAAATTCAGGAGGAGCTACTTCTATCCAAGGCACTGGAAAGCCACTGCCCATCACGGTAGACCAGGGCAACCTACGAGGTACCCTTTCCAGCTGCTGTGGAACTACAATACCCATCAGCCTCAGCCAGAGGGCAAATGGGAATTGTAGTCTGACATCAGCTAGAGGGCACCAGGTTGGGGAAGCCTGCAGCAGACAACGCCAACGGTGTTGTCAACACAAAAGTAGCTTTATCTAGCTGAAGAGTAACTCATCCTCTTCTGCTGGGGAGAATGTTCCGGAAACTCTCCAGCTCTAATCCTTTCACCCTGGAAAGCGGAGCTCTCCAGCCTTCATCCCACACGACCTTATTAGAGTTTCAAGTCCAGCCTTCCGCCAAGAACAGACACTAGAGCGCCGATACAGAGGATTAATTTGGCTTATGATCTTTGGACAAAGCAGAAAGCCAGGAGAACAACAATAAAGGGAGGGGTGGGAGGCGAGATGGCAAGACTAGCCAGCACTTCAAACCATGGATTCATCTTCCCTTTCTACTCCAGACTCATGCTGGACAAAAAAGACCTCAGTGATGTGCTCGAGTACAGCGGATCTGAGGAAGAGAACAGCAGAGTGACTAACAAGCCAATTAACTGCAAAGAGGCCCACTGGCAGGGCAATGAGTACCTTTTAATACCATGGACCCAATTGGTGGCGAAATCTTTTTCAAAAAAATTGTTCTAGCAAGTAGTGCCGTCTCTCTGAAATGTATGTGCTGCTGTGGCTTTACAGAATGGGTAGGTAAACTAAAGCCCGGGGCCGAATCTGGCCCAGTCGCCTTCTAAATCTGGCCGGCGGACAGCCTGGGAATCAGCGTGTCTTTACATGAGTAGAATGTGTCCTTTTATTTAAAATGCATCTCTGGGTTATCTGTGGGGCCTGCCTGGTGTTTTTACACGAGTAGAATGTGTGCTTTTATTTAAAACGCATCTCTGGGTTATTTGTGGGGCATAAGAATTCATTCATCCCCCCCCCCCCCAAAAATATAGTCCGGCCCCCCACAAGGTCTGAGGGACCGGCCCCCTGCTGAAAAATTTTGCTGACCCCTGCTCTACAGTCAACCTCACAAGCTGTGTCAGAATTATGGTATTTCTGCTAGTGTTTCTGTTAACTAAAGCAGGAGTGGCCAATGCGGTGTTGCACCCCTGGATGTTCTGGCTGGACTCCAACTCCCATTATCCTCGGCCGCATTGGCTGGGGTTCATGGGAGCTGGAGTCCAATAGCAATTGGATCGGAACATGTTGACTATCCCTGAGCTCAGGAAACAGAATGACTTGTTTGCTCCTACTGCCCCTGCAACCTTCTCATGTCGCCAGGCGGCATCCCATACGTAAACCTTCCCAGACGCCCTTGCTTCCCTGATTCACCTACGCTCTCCTACTCACACAGGTGAAAAATCGCTGCCTTTTCCTGGGGTGATGGAGTCAAGTAGAACTCAACTACTTTGATGCTGAATCAGAACAGGGTTGTTGACTGAATCAGATAAGTGCTGGAGATGGAGGGAATGTTCTTTCACATGTGGTGGACTTGTAAAAGGGTAAAAGAGTGTTGGGAAATAATCCATAATGAATTGAAGAAAATGTTTAAACGTACTTTCCCCCCCAAAACCAGAGTCCTTTCTGTTGGGGATAATTCAGACTGAAATTCCCAGGTGTCAAAAACGGTTTTTATGATGCGGGTGGCGCTGTGGGTTAAACCACAGAGCCTAGGACTTGTCGATCAGAAGGTCAGCGGTTTGAATCCCCACAACAGGGTGAGTTCCCGTTGCTCGGTCCCAGCTCCTGCCAACCTAGCAATTCAAAAACACATCAAAGTGCAAGTAGATAAATGCTCCGGCGGGAAGGTAAACGGAAGGTAAACCTGCTCTGGTTTGCCAGAAGCGGCTTAGTCATGCTGGCCACATGACCCGGAAGCTGTACGCCGGCTCCCTCAGCCAATAAAGTGAGATGAGCGCCGCAACCCCAGAGTCGGCCACGACTGGACCTAATGGTCAGGGGTCCCTTCACCTTTACCTTACTGCAACCTGTGTTTTGTTAGCCCAAAAATGGAAAACGAGCGAGGTCCCAACCAAAGAAGAATGGCAACTTAAGTTGGCAGAATATGCTCGGCTTGCAGACTTAACATATAGAATAAGAGAACAAGAAGAACATACATTTAGAGAAGACTGGAAAATGTTTATTGACTCTATGGGGGGAAACCTGTGTAGACATGAAAACATTGGCAGCATTAAGATAAATTCAACAGTGTAAATAAATTTTGATGGATGCAGTAATGGAATACTGAATGGTTTAGGTTTTGTAAAAGATGCAGGGATGTGAGATATGTGAAATAAACCATGGAAAGAGAAGAAGGGAAGTCACTGATATTTTAAGGATGTTAAAATGAGTACTTTAAATTGTAAAACAGAAAATCTAATAAAAATTATATATAAAAAGCAGAGTCGGCCATGCTTCGTGAGCAGCACAGGTAGAAAGCACAGGGAACCAAACTCCAGAAATCCATCAAGCCGAGAAATATTTACTGGGACCTCCCCAGTAAATGGGTTGGGCTGGGAATACCCTGCATCTGAAACCCTGGAGAGCTGTCCATGTGGACAATAACAAGCCAGATGGGCTTCTGTATAAGGCAGCTTCCTTGGAAGTCAGCCCCTTGGAAGAAAAAGCAGGATCACGGCGAGGCAAAACAGACAGGGAGAGTCTTGCTGCTGCCCATTCCTCTAGCAGGAAGAACGTTCAGATCTGCTGGGTCTTCGAGCAGCCCAGATTCTTTCAAGCTCCAGCTCAGGAGAAAGGGCTTCGTTTAATTAGGTCACTCCTCTCCACTGCACCACCCTTCCCTCCCAGGAAGAGCTATATAGGTTTCTGACAGCTCTGGCTTCTCTTTCTTCACATCCGTCACTCAAGCCAGCTAGGAACGGGGGTGGGAGAGAACCTAAAATCCACAAATACCACCAACCTGTGGTGGCCTAAGAATGGAATTCTGGCTTTGGTGCAGGGTTCAGTTTGGGCTTAATTTTTGAATCAGCTCTGCATGTGATGCTATGACTATGCCTTACCCCTCTCTACCCTATATTGTCTGCTCTAACCGGCAGCAGAGATCATGGCCACTGGTCCCATCACCTCCTAGCAAATAGAAGGGGAAGAAATGGAGTCAGTGAGAGATTTTACTTTCTTGGGCTCCATGATCACTGCAGATGGTGACAGCAGCCATGAAATTAAAAGATGCCTGCTTCTTGGGTGAAAAGCAATGACAAACCTAGACAGAATCTTAAAAAGCAGAGACATCACCTTGCCAACAAAGGTCCATATAGTTAAAGCTATGGTTTTCCCACTTGTGATGTATGGAAGTGAGAGCTGGACCATAAAGAAGGCTGGTCGCCGAAGAATTGATGCTTTTGAATTATGGTGCTGGAGGAGACTCTTGAGAGTCCCGTGGACTGCAAGAAGAACAACCGTATCCATTCTTAAGGAAATCAGCCCTGAGTGCTCACTGGAAGGACAGATCCTGAAGCTGAGGCTCCAATACTTTGGCTACCTCATGAGAAGAGAAGACTCCCTAGAAAAGACCCTGATGCTGAGAAAGATGGAGGGCACAAGGAGAAGGGGATGACAGGGGACAAGATGGTTGGATAGTGTTCTCGAAGCTACCAGCATGGGTTTGACTAAACTGCAGGAGGCAGTGGAATACAGAAGTGCCTGGCGTGCTCTGGTCCATGGGGTCACGAAGAGTCAGACACGACTAAACAACTAAACAACAACGACAATTGGCAGCAGCTCAGCAAGCTCTCAGGTAGAGGGTTCCTAAGAAGCGCAGTTCTATCTACACTCCACGGCAGCAGCTTTCCAGGATTTCACCCCACAAGGGATGTTCAAAAGCTCTAAACTTCATGCTTCACAGCTTGGGCCTTCTCTTCCAGAGTTGAGCCCTGGCTTGAGGCCAGCCCCATTGCTTAAAACAGCCTCCCCCAGCCTGGTACCCTCCAGGGGTTGTTGGCCTGCAATTCCCTCACTACTGAGCATGCTGATTGTGGGTGCTGGGATCTGTAAAAAAAGGTAAAGGTAAAGGACCCCTGGACGGTTAAGTCGGACGGTTAACCCCTGGACGGTTAAGTCCACAACCCCCCTATGGGGTTGTGGTGCTCATCTTGCTTTCAGGCCAAGGGAGCCAGCATTTGTCCACAGACAGGTTTCTGGGTCATGTGGCCAGCAGGACTAAACCGCTTCTGGTGCAATGGGACACTGTGACGGAAGCCAGAGCACACAGAAACACCGTTTACCTTCCTGCTGCAGCAGTACCTATTTATCTACTTGCACTGGCGTGGTTTCGAACTGCAAGGTTGGCAGGAGCTAGCATAGAGCAATGGGAGCTCACCCTATCATGGGGATTCGAACCGCTGACCTTCTGATCAGCAAGCCCAAGAGGCTCAGTGGTTTAGACCACAGTGGCACCTGTGTACCTGCTGGGATTTGTAGTCCAACAATGGCCAGAGGGCACCAGGTTGGGGAAAATTTACCCACTAATTAGATCCTTGATACCGAAAGGTCCTCATTGCCCTGTTGGTGGACCTCTTTACAGTAATGAGCTTGTTAGTCACTCTCCTCTTCTCTTCCTTACATTAGCTGTCCAATGTAGAAGCAGCCAATATAACCAGCAGCCTCAGCTATATGCATATCCATACCATAATACTACCCCCAATGCAGAAAAGGAGAATGTGGCAACAGGGGCAGATTTACATTTCCAAAGAATCTCCGCTTTCATTGGGGGGGGGGGGACTAAATTCTTAGGACTGGCAAAAGTGCACTTGGAAAAAAGTGGGCAAGCAACACTGCCCAAAATTTATGAACTCAAAAGCTCCCTCTGAGGTTCTCAGTGGTTTGCACTGTGCAACCCCAGCTCCTAGCAGATTTTTAAATTATTGTTGTTATGTATTAACTTTATGTGCTGCCCTTCATCTGAGGATCGCAGGGTGGTTTACAGTACAAACACGGAATTAAATTCTGCATTAAAAATAAGCCGAATAAATTTGCAAAAAAAATCCCCTTGGTGCAATTCACACAGTCCTCCATGCAGTTGTACAGACTGAAAATTCCAGCTTTCCTTGGTGGTGATAAAGGTAAAGGTAAAGGGACCCCTGACCATTAGGTCCAGTCGTGGCCAACTCTGGGGTTGCGGCGCTCATCTCGCTTTATTGGCCGAGGGAGCCGGTGTACAGCTTCCGGGTCATGTGACCGGCATGACTAAGCCGCTTCTGGAGAAGCAGAGCAGTGCACGGAAACGCCGTTTACCTTCCCGCCGGAGCAGTACCTATTTATCTACTTGCACTTTGATGTGCTTTTGAACTGCTAGTTTGGCAGGAGCAGGGACCGAGCAACAGGAGCTCACTCCGTCATGGGGATTCGAACCGCCGACCTTCTGATCGGCAAGCCCTACGCGCTGTGTTTTAACCCACAGCACCACCTGCGTCCCTTTGGTGGTGGTAGTGGTGGGGAAATCTGGATCGTCCAGGCACAGAACCTTTGCTCACTTGCTTAGTACCGCGCTTCCCACACCGACTGCTGCCACCTTTGGGCCGGTGGTTGCCCGTTTGCGCCTGCCTGCTTTAATCAGATGCCTGCAAAAAGCAGACATGGCGTTAAGGAGCGCTCCCAGGACATAAATATTTAACCATAAAGACCAGAAAGCTAATAATTACTCTATTAACAGCAGCTGGATGGCAGGAGATCTTTGTGCAGGGCCCAGAAGCACAGCCGGCAAGTGAGCGACGCACTTGGCAGCCGGCAGCACTCTGCTTCAGCCATGCCTGTTTGCTGTCACATTAGAGCATTTACCGGCCTGACCCAGGGTAATAATTACAGGGCCATTAAGGCCAAGAGCCAGGAAGCTTGCCTGCAAGGAGAAGGGTATTTGCTCACAGCACACAGCAGCAGCAGCAGCAGCTTCCTCCACAACCTCAAGCAGTGGAAACCAGCAGATCATCGGGATGACATCATGGGCTTCCCCTGATCATAGAGAAGTGCTGGGATAGAAGAACTCATGGGGCCAGACCAGTGGCCCATCCAGTCCAGCGTCCTGTTCTCACAGTGGCCAGTCAGATGCCCGAGGGAAACAAGGAAGTAGGATTCAAGCACAAGAACTCCTTCTGTGGTTTCCAGCAAGCATTGACGCCTCCAACTGTGGAAACAGAGCACAGCCAGCAGCCCTCGACAGCCCTCTCCTCCCTGAATGAGTCTAATCCTCTTTGAAAGCCACCCCAGTTGGGGGCCCATCGCTGCCTCTGGTGGGAGGGAGTTCCACAGCACTGCATAAAGAAGCTCTTGTTTTCAGGTGTCCCAAACCTTCCAACGGTCTAGTTAACTCTGTGAAATAGATGCACGGGAACAGAGGCCGGGTTCAGCTGCCAAAAGGCAGACCTAGAGGACTAGCTCCCTCATTCCCTGGTATCATTCCACCGCAGGTTCAGTGCCTAAAGAACCACCTCGCACACATACAACGGGAACGAGGAAGTACAGAAACCACAGCATCTCGGAGCTCTGTGGGAAGCTCCAACCCCACCCCGACGGCTCTTCCCGTGCTCGCTTGCCGACCGGGAGCAGTTGCCGCTGTGCTTTACGCATTTCGACAAAGCTGTCTCCAGACCCAGAGCTGCTCGGCGGATCTGAACGCATTGTGCCAGCTTTGTTTAATGGGTTTAGCAAAAGCGCATTCAGGCACAGCTTAGCCAGTTTGCTAAGCCACATTACTGTCCTGCGCGCATCTTACACGGCATTAATCCTGCCGCCTGCGGACACCCAGGAACGCTTCCGCAGCGGAGGGGGCCACACCTCGCTCCCAAGGCAAACGGCAACAGTGGAACAGACTCTGCACCCCAGGGCCCATTTTGCGCAGCCTAGCCAATCATAATAAGAAGGTGCAATCCTGCCTTCAAGTGTTTGCCTGAAGCTCCCAAGATTCTTTCCTCACGGTGCCAGACTACCCCAGCTTTTCTGCAGAACGTTTTGAGATTAGCTACCTTCATGTGCAATATTAACACAACAGAGATAAGTATCCATGTGGGGGGGGGGGGACACACACATATAGCTTCCCCCATTAAAATGTGGCACAGGCCAGTAAATACATTGCTGCGGCGCATTTCGTTTGTTAATGGGGCACATGCTGATTAGATTGAGACGACAGGGGGCGGTCGCTCGAGCGGGTGGTCTAGCAGGCAAGCTGCTTGGCTGCACTCGCACGGGACAGGTGGGAAAGGCCTGATCGGATCCTCTAGGCGTTTGAAGCTTCCTCGGCCCTGTTGTTAAGAAAGCAGACAAACCCCCACAGGGCAATACTGAGCGATGCCCTTTCCTTCCGCTCAGTCACAGCTTCAGGCAATCAGGAGTGCAGGGATATGTGCGCTTGCCAGCTTAACTACCAATATGCCTATTTGGCTTCAATTAAGCTTCCCTGATCCAGTCTGCGGAGACAGACAACCGCAGGGGTTTCCTTCTGCCTGGCCTGCCAGTTTGCCCAGGCACTGGCAGGCTCCCCTCTCCCTCTCTTGGGGAAGGGAGGGGAAGAGAAACAACCCCCCCCCCCCGGCTTCCCTTCCTTCTCCCAAGCTAGCATGCGCTGCGCTCCTCTCACGCCCTCCTCCTACTCCCAGCGGCCTCAGCGTGACTTGCCCTGCGTGCCTCCTGCCTGTCAGTGCGCTCGGGAAGTGGCAGGTAGCCAATTAAGTTACCTATTGTAGTAGCTGCTGGCCCACCGGAATGCCCCGCTTCCTCCGCTGCGGCAAACGCTAAGTGCTTTGTTGCCATGGCCACGGGTCCAGAAGATCTGAAAGCCACGCGCAGCCATCTCCTTCCTCCGGGTTGGCAAGGCTCCCCCGAGCCGAGATATACGAGGGGCACAGCTGAGCCTGCCAGCGTGGCAGGGCCCCCAAGTGCTGCCATGGAACTTTCAAGAGCATGGCTACCTTGCCCGCAGCTCCCCCCCCAAAAAAATCGGCAACGGCAGAGCTGCTGGGCCTGAGGAGCCACACGCTCTCGGGATAAGACACTTGTAACGCCAAACACACACACACACACACACACACACACACACACCAATGTCATCACCCTTTGGGATAAAGGGGCTGGAGCCTCCCTGGCAAGCAGCCCCCAAAGCAGAAGACACTGGAACATGCCTGTTCCAGAGCAAAAGGAGAAGGAGACCACAGCTCAGAGGCACAGTGCATGTTTTGCATACAGAGGGGCCCCCAGGTTTATTCCCTGGCAGTTGTAGCCTTAGTTGTTGTTGGGATCTGCCTGTCTCGAGAGGCGATGGAGTGCACGGCCCAAACTACGATGCTGGCAACAGAGTGACCTCTGCAAATACCACCCCAATTTAAAATATGCAGAGGGAACAAATGCAACAGCCAGGTCACACAATGGACAGGATGGCAGGGGGAAACAAAAACATCCTGTACTCAGGGAAGATAGTTACAGGTAGGCAGCCGTGTTGGTCTGCCGTAGTTAAAACAAAATAAAAGAATTCCTTCCAGTAGCACCTTTATATGCCTGTTGCCTTTGTCCATGGAGTTTTCTTGGCAGGGATACTGGAGTGGCTTGCTGGTTCCTGCTCCAGGTGGATCACGTTTGGTCAAAACTCTCCACTATGACCTGTCCATCTTGGGTGGCCCTGCACGGCATAGCTCATAGCTTCTCTGAGTTATTCAAGCCCCTTCACCACGGCAAGGCAGTGGTCCATGAAGGGGATCTTAAAAAGCAGAGACATCACTTTGCCAACAAAGGTCCGTATAGTTAAAGCCATGGTTTTCCCACTTGTGATGTATGGAAGTGAGAGCTGGACCATAAAGAAGTCTGATCGCCGAAGAATTGATGCTTTTGAATTACGGTGCTGGAGGAGACTCTTGAGAGTCCCATGGACTGCAAGAAGATCAAACGTATCCATGCTTAAGGAAATCAGGCCTGAATGCTCATTGGAAGGACAGATCGTGAAGCTGAGGCTCCAATACTTTGGCCACCTCATGAGAAGAGAAGACTCCATGGAAAAGACCCTGATGTTGGGGAAGATGGAGGGCACAAGGAGAAGGGGACGACAGAGGACGAGATGGTGGGACAGTGTTCTCGAAGCTACCAATATGAGTCTGGCCAAACTGCGGGAGGCAGTGGAAGGCAGGAGTGCCTGGCGTGCTCTGGTCCAGGGGGTCACAAAGAGTTGGACGAGACTAAATGACTAAACAACAACAGCACCTTAGAGACCAGCTAAGTTTGTTTTTGGTATGAGCTTTTGTGTGCATGCACACTTCTTCAGATACCAAGTGTGCATGCACACGAAAGCTCATACCAAGAACAAACTTAGTTGGTCTCTAAGGTGCTACGGGAAGGATTTTTTTTTTTATTTTGTTCAGGGAAGATACAAAACCAAGCTATTGTCTCCGAGGCAGAGTGGATATGGGAGGGCAAGTTTTGGAGGCACCATCTCATTTGAAATACAACATACAATTAGACCTAAGGGTAAAAATCTCGAAGTCAGACAATTGCACAAGTGACAAAGCGCAAACAGTGCTGGAGGAAGATCAGCCAACCGAACACCTGAATTAAGGGGGGGGGGAGGTTTTACAGCGCTGCCAAAGATAGTTTGAGATAAATTTCTGTAAGTACATTAATTTCCTGAATTGGGAGCCATCGCGAAAAGATATCACCTGCCTGCGGGCACAAGCGACCTTCCTCTTCAAATGGAAGGGGCACGAGCAAAGTCTCTCCTCTTACACCAATGGACAGAACAACAGACTAAAGGCACTCTGGCTGCAGCCGAGGGTGGGGTAGGGGAGAAAACGAGCAGAGCGCATTCCCGAAATTTGAAACACTCTTCCGAAACATTTAGCACTATCTCACTTGTATGCTATCTAGATTTCAGCTTTGTGATTTTCTTTGCTATGCGCTTTCGGTTCGTATAACCAATTCCTTACTTGCTACAGATTGAGGGTGTGTGTGCGATCTGTTTTGGTTCAGACCTATAGTTCTTAAATCTTCTAGGTTTTTCATCTCTCTGCCTTTCCTAACTCATGTTCCTTGACAAGAACTGCATTTGATTCGAGCCAGTTTTAGTTTCTTATTGCAATCAATACCTTGACATTTTTAGAAAAGCACTTCAGATAGTTCAAGACTTGCCTGGTTAATGACTCAAGAGGCCTCTGGTTGGCTTAAGGGTTGGAAGCAACACTCCAGGGCTTCAAGCCACAAGAGAGAGTCTTTCATATGTTTAAAATAAGCACACTGCTTTTCCCCATTCACTGACGGGATCTGCAGTTTCCCCCCAATATTTTGCTATTAATACATACATCAAGGCTAATGAATGCACCACCAAATTCATCCTCTTTCGTTGGAAGTATGTACTTTAAAAGAAAAAATCACGGCGCCCATCATTGACTCATAAATGACAATTTGATCGATTTCCTTTGCAATTTAGCACCCCAAAATCTTTTCGTTTGCCTTTCCTCTAAATACAACTAAATCTGACATAACGCCGACCACATCTCCAGCATAAGGCAGCTGGTAACCTGTACATCTTTTCAAGTTCAACAGAGCAACAGTGAGACCATGTAGTTCTTAAAACACTGCAGATCCTGGTCCCGAAACGCTTTCACGTGGCACTAACCAATTGTTGCCTTCTTCCCAGACTCCCTACCCACCCAAACGTGCTCAAGCACTTAAAACAAATCTTTACGACGGGTTTGTTCAACACCGCAGGAGAGGAAGAAGAGAGACACAATTTACAGAGTCGAATTTGGAGTAGTTGTTCAATAATATTCCATCGAGCCATACCTGCATCATACCGAAAGCTTCCTTCAGGTGGCCCAACGTCTCATGCCCACAGATGGCATGGCACCTTCTTCCCCAAGCCCCCAATTCCAGCATTCATGGGCACAGCCCCCTGGTAGCCATGCCTACGTTTTAACACAGTCCTCTAGCATTCCAAAGCAAGGTGCAGAGAAAGTGCCTCTGGGTGCTTTACAAACAGACATAAACAGGACACTTTGCTAGGTGTCCCTGGATTAGCTGGGCCACACGAATGATCTGAAGCCTGGAAGCAAAACTTCTGGCACCGCCAAAAATGTCAACCCACTCTCCTTTTTCAGAATTAAAGATTCTAGAGCTCATGGACAAACTGAAAACTGTGGGCAGTGGGAAATCCCTAAAGCCATAAAAGGGCTAAGGTAGGAATTTTTTGGGATGTCTGGCTCGACCTAGTACAGTGGTACCTCTGGTTAAGAACTTAATTTGTTCCGGAGGTCTGTTCTTAACCTGAAACTGTTCTTAACCTGAGGTACCACTTTAGCTAATGGGGCCTCCCGCTGCCTCCGCGCGATTTCTGTTCTCATCCTGAGGTAAAGTTCTTAACCTGGGGTACTATTTCTGGGTTAGCGGAGTCTGTAACCTGAAGCGTCTGTAACCTGAGGCGTCTGTAACCCGAGGTACCACTGTACTGCTTCTTGTGCAGCCAGTACAACCCAGTGAAGTTTCTTGACCCCCTCCGTCCTCAAAGGGCTGCCATCCCCCAAACTCAGTTCTTTTCTTCCTCTCCTCATTCTGCTAAGTCGGCACCGGGCCCAGAACTGAGGCAGCAGGAGCAGACATCTCAGGTGGCTGAATCCGGGTGGAACTAAAGAGCAGCAAATTGCCCCTTTAATTATATTTTTGGGCAGCGGATGCTTTTTCCTTGCGGTCGCACTTGGCGAAAAGTTCCCAAGCAGCCTCCTGAGAAGGAAATTTGTGTACATTTGCATGATCGGTTCCTTCCTAACGCCTGGTTTTTCTAAAAGGGGGAAAGGAGGGTTTCCTTCGTGTGCAGCTGCTTGAATGCTGCCGCCATTGCTTTTCCTGCAGACCATCGCCCTTGCCTTGCGCTGCTTGGCAACCTGCTCCCCTCTCCCCCCCCCCCCAGGCTCCAAAGTGATACAAGCCTCACTCCGTCTCTCACCTGCCTTTGGGCACTTCCAGAGGACTGCTGCCCAGCCTTGAGAAGTTCTCCGAGTGGTTGGAAGAGGAGGAGCTGGAGGACTTGGCTTCGAGCATGCCCTGGACGGGCAGCCGTTCCTCGGACGGTTGCGGCCGACCCCACAGGACTGTCTGTGGGGAGGAGGCACAGTTTTTCCTCCTGCAAAAAATTAAAATTAAAATAGTAGTACAGAAGCACCTACTTGGGCTGCGAGTGCCAAGCCAAGTGGGGAAGAAGAAGAAGAAGAGTTTGGATTTAATATCCCGCTTTATCACTACCCGAAGGAGTCTCCAAGCGGCTAACATTCTCCTTTCCCTTCCTCCCCCACAACAAACACTCTGTGAGGTGAGTGGGGCTGAGAGACTTCAGAGAAGTGTGACTGGCCCAAGGTCACCCAGCAGCTGCATGTGGAGGAGCGGGGAATCGAACCTGGTTCCCCAGATTATGAGACTACCGCTCTTAACCACTACACCACACTGGAAGTCTAGGCCGCCTCAAGGCAGGTTCCTCCTTGCCTCCTAACTGCTCCACTCCCTCTCCACCAAAAAGGCTCCCAGGGAGGTCAGGCCAAAGGTTTACAAGGTACTCCCCTGGACTCTCAAAATGCTCAGACCATTAACTGGAGCTCAGCATCCTCTCCAAAGAGAACAGAAGACAGGGGGGTCGCCCATTCCCATAATCGTGGATCTTTTCCCCCTTTTTTAAAAATAATAATCTATACAACAAGAAAAAGAGATTATATATATATATATATATATATATATATATATATATATAACACTTCTATTCCACCTCTCTGTTAGAAATGGCTCACGGTAGCTAACAATAGGTTAATCTACTGAACTTTTGGAGTTACACTGTCGTAAAAAAAAATATAGAAAGCCCAGAATACAAAGGGACAATCACCCTCCAGCAACACAGCAAATCACAATCAGAACAGGAGCTGAAAGCTATTCATACCCTAAAAGCCTTATTAGAAGATTTTTAGCCGTCAGGTGAAAGACTGCTGGAGAGGGCATTTACATAGCGCTCTGCAGCCTATAAAGTCACTATTATTCCCATTTCGCAGATGGGAAGGCTACGCCCAAGAGAACAATAAGAAGCCTAAAGTCAGCACAGCGAGTTTATTGTTGGGGCAAGATCTGAAGCAGGAAACTTTCCAGCTCACCTCCCCTGCTCTGAATCTCTCTGCTACTACAGCAGCTCTCTCGGGGCCAGACCCCTGGCACTGCCAGCAGCTGCCTATTCTGCAGTTCTTAATTCAGGTTCCCAAGACAATGGGGCTTTGCTGCTGCTGCTGCTGCTGCTGCTATGGAGATTCACTCTTTTGATTTCCAAGCACCTGCTATTGTGAAGCAAAGCTTGGATCCTGCGCTGAGAAGGGCGAGATAGACCCAAACTTGACTGGGATAAGCTTGCACTGAGTGACAGGTGCCATTTCTGCACTCTGAACATTTCCATGACGTTTATCACCCGCACGACCTAAAAACCTCAGGACTTTAACCTCTCCCCCCTCCTCATATTCATCGTTCCCTCACCTTCTATCATTCAAGCCTTTCCAAAAATACAGTGGTACCTTGTGTTAAGAACTTAATTTGTTCCCAAGGTCTGTTCTTAACCTGAAACTGTTCTTAACCTGAGGCACCACTTTAGCTAATGGGGCCTCCCGTTGCCTCTGAGCGATTTCTGTTCTCATCCTGAGGTAAAGTTCTTATCCTGAGGTAATATTTCTGGGTTAGCGGAGTCTGTAACCTGAAGCGTCTGTAGCCTGAAGTGTCTGTAACCCGAGGTACCACTGTACTGAAATTCTGAAGACAGGCTACATTTTGGAAGCAAGCTAAAGAGCATGCAGCAAATACAAATCTTTGCAGAACTGATTCTCAGCAGAGAAAAAAGATTGGGGGGGGGGAGGGGGACAGACACAGACTTAAGAGCAGAATTGTGACAAATTTGCTCTCTCTTCCATCTCATTCTGCTTTCCCAAGTGTTAGCATACAGCCTTGGGAGCCATCTCCCCACTGCCAAGGAGAGCTGCCAGGAATTCTTTGCCCCAAAGGGTGCATTCACAAAGGGTTTCCTATGTCTAATGTAGACGTTGCTAGGATTAAGAAGGATAGAATTTAGGTGAATCCGGAAGGTGGGCTGCTGCCATTGCACAGCGGCACCTCCTCCCCAGCTGCTGTGATCACAGGAACACCTGCAGGCTGCCTTTAGCTACGGCCAGATTTGCACAAATAATAATTAAAAAACCACCCCTCTCAATTGCAGACACACATAGCCCTGGAAGAGCTATAGGGCTGCTCGTGTTCAAGGGGAGGTTTGGTGCAAGCCAGCCCTTAGCAGCTGGGAGACCTGAACCTTCCACAGCCATTCCCCCTCCCTGCTGCCCCAATGCTTTCTGTTTCCCTAGCTGCCCGCTGAGCGATTATCAGAGGCCTGGCTTATTACCCCTTGCTGCGCACGTTAATAAGGGCTCTCCTGAAACCCCAGGATTTCCTCGCAAGACCCTCAGCAACTCACTCTCCAGAGCGGCAAGGCAGCAGGGCCAGGCTTTGGAGAGCCTTTATGCGCTCCCTTGCCTTGTGATTGCTGCATTGTGCGCGGGCACAAGGCTGCGACTTAATGAAGTGCCTAATAACACAGCCACAGGCACTCAAGCAGGCAGGCAGAGAAGAGAGGCAATTAAAAAAAGAGAGAGGCTTTTAAAAACAGGACAGAGCACCCCGCAGCTTCCGCAACCGTCCCAGCTTTTGTGAGGGGGGTGGGGAGCATGCGGGGGGGGGGGGAGAGAGAGAGAGGCCCAGAACTGGCAGCTAAAAATGGGTTTCCTTGCATGGAAGAGATTTGATTTTCTCCCTTGCAGGCAAGAAGAGCCCTGCAGGATCCGGCCATCTCGCCCAGCATCCTGTTCTAGCAGTGGCCAGCCTGTGGGAAACCTGCAAGCAGGATGCAAGCACAAAGGCACTCTCCCCGCATCCTGCGGTTTCCAGCAACTGACATCCAGGAGGACCGGTGCCTCTGATTGTGGAGACAGAGCGTACCATGGTTTGCGCCAAACCGCCTACACGGCCGATGTCTTATGCCAAACTTCTGCAACCAGGCACCCTCCAGATGATGTTGAGTTCCAAGCCAGCGTGGCCAATGCTGCTGCAAGGGATGATGGGACTTGTAGTCCCAACACACCGGGGGAAACCATGTTGGAGACAGCGACCCAAAGAGCCACGGCCCTTTTCACAAATGCACATCTGGGTTAAAGGTGGGCCTCAGGTCAGAGGAGACTGAATAAGCCAAGGTCCCTTTCAACTCTACGATTCCTGGGCTGAGTACCAACTTCCTCCTTGTCAGCAGTTGGAGTCAGGTGTAAAGGTAAGGGTAGAGGGACCCCTGACCGTTAGGTCCAGTCGTGACCGACTCTGGGGTTGTGGCGTTCATCTCGCTTTACTGGCCGAGGGAGCCAGCGTACAGCTTCCGGGTCATGTGGCCAGCCTGACTAGGCCGCTTCTGGCGAACCAGAGCAGCGCACAGAAACGCCGTTTACCTTCCCGCCAGAGTGGTACCTATTTATCTACTTGCACTTTGTCGTGCTTTCAAACTGCTAGGTTGGCAGGAGCAGGGACCGAGCAACGGGAGCTCTCCCCCGTCGCGGGGATTTGAACCGCTGACCTTCTGATCGGCAAGTCCTAGGCTCTGTGGTTTAACCCACAGCACCACCCACGTCCCGGAGTCAGGTGTAGGTCAGTGATAAAAACCCACAATGTCAATGAAGTTAACTCTTTATTCGAAGAAACCAAAACAGCGCAGGCCAAGTGATCCCAGCAACTCTTCCCCGTAGGTCTTGCCCCAATGAGGCAGTTGCAAGGACTCAAAGTCCCTGCCTTTCCACGGCTGCCTAAGTCTCCTCCTCTCCAGGGTTTCTGCCAAACAATCGGAGACTGCGCCTGTCCTCTGCTCTTTTCATTTCTCTCTCTGTTCTGGGAGACCTGGAGGGGGGGGGAGCTGGTTGCAGCAGCAGGAGGAGACTCCCTGTATTCTTCTGCAGCCGGCCTCCTCTCTCTCCTGGCCTCCCTCCTCTCCAGCTTCTGAATCAGGACTGCTCTCTGACCCAGCTTCCTCCTGCTCACTAAACCCTGTTGCCTCTTCAGCTTCCGACGCCTCCTCCTCCCAAGTCTGCTCCTCTTCTCCCTCTGGCCACTCGTCGTCCCACCACCACCACCAACCCCCTGGTTCTCAGCCTTCCTCTCTGGGGGTTCCCCAGCTGGTGCCTCCCGACACTCCTCCAAGTTTCCCTTCCAACACATACAACAGCCCTCAAGGGACCGGGATTATCCTTGCACATGCTGCAAATTGAGAAATACAGGGATGGTGCGCACACACAAAGAAGTCCTCTGGCTACAGAATCTGCCTTTCAGCTCAGAATTCCAGACAGCCCTGCACAATACTCAGGCAACCCAGGACAGCTTCCAGCTCCTGCGGAAGCATCTGCCAGCCCTTCTTTCCCTGCAAGGTTTTCACTGTCAGCTACTGTGTGCCGCCTGCAATTTGACCAGGGTGCTGAGCAGACTTGGCAGGACCACCATTTCGAGGGCTGCCCATGCTCTGAACAGATATCTCTCTCTCTCTCTCTCTCTCTCTCTCTCTCTCTCTCTCTCTTGCACTTCAAGAAGCCAGGCATGCAACAGCAAGCTGAGGGTTCACTGTTGCCCAGAGGAATTCCAGCTGCCTCTCAGCACAGCCCTGATTTAGCTCAGAATAATTGCACTGTAAAATATCATTAGCACACGTGCTTGGGGAGGAGAAAGAAAAATTAAACTGAGCAGGGCAGGCCTGCGGGCAAGGCTCCGAAATCCCCAGCCTTTGGCTCCCTACCCTCCCGTCATGTGGGAGAGCTTCTCCTCTTCTCCCGCTAGCTCCTCTCCTGCATAGACATCAAGGTCCAGGCCAACGGAGGGGAGGGAAGAACAAGCCCCCCCCCCCGCCCCAGTGGAACGACCTTCACTGTCAAGGATCTGCCTATCCTAGGGCCAAGTTGTATGTCATGCTTGGACGAAATTGGTGGGCTGGCTTCCCCCCTGGATTTGAGAGCCTTTTCTACAGAGGAAGCTGCCTTATTCCTAATCATCTAGTCCATCTGCTTAATCATCTGGACCATCAAGCTCAGCGTCGTCTACGGTGACAGGCAGCTGCTCTCCAGTTTCCTAGAAAGGAGCCTTCGCAAGCCCTACTACCAGCAGATCACAGAGCGGCATTCCGGAATGTAGGACGGCCAACTTTAGCCCTAGGAGGTGGATTTTATGCATTCAAGATGGTGGAGGGGGGGTAGAACCGTATATCCATTGAGTCACTCCTGCCTGACTCCCGCCCCTTGGCTTAGAAGGGCCCCCCGTGCCCAGGCTGAAGAACATTCCTAGTTATAAGTGAGAGGGTTGCTATCTGTCATGGATGTTTGTGCTGAGATTCTTGCATCGCAGGCGGTTGGAATGGATGACCCCTGCAGGACCCTTCCAACTCTATGACTGTACAGTGGTACCTCGGATTACGAACGCTTCAACTTACGTTTTTTCGGGTTACGAACAATTGTAACCTGGAAGTAAGTTGTCCGAGCCCTCGGAGGCCTTGCTGCTGTCTGAAGGCAAACCCAGATATCCGCGGGGCCTACGGAGCTCTCTGAGGCCTCCGCGAATGCCGGGAACCAAGCCCCAACATCCGTGGGGCCTGCAGAGGCCGAGAGCCAAGCCCTGACGTCTGCAGAGACCTGGAGAGCGACTGGAGAGCGACTGGAGCTCTCTGAGGCCTCTGCGAATGCCAGGAGCCAAGCCGACTGTGATTGTGGAAGAGGACCCTGAGCCCCCATCCAAACAATGAGTGCACATAAGAAAATAAAAACAAAAAAAATCCTTCCAGTAGCACCTTAAAGACCAACTAAGTTAGTTCTTGGTATGAGCTTTCGTGTGCATGCACACTTCTTCAGATACCTGAAGAAGGTGCTACTGGAAGGATTTTTTTTGTTTTGACTATGGCAGACCAACACAGCTACCTATCTGTAACTGGAACATAAGAAAATAAATAAATGTTAATTTTTTTCATCTAAAATACTATCTTATTTATTTTATGGTACAGTACATTGATTATTGCCTTCATTTTATGGATCAATGGTCTCGTGAAACAGTAAAATTTGTGTTAAATTGCTGTTTTAGTGGGTGTTTTTCATCGTCTGGAACGGATCAATCCACTTTCCATTACTTTCAATGGGAAAGTCCGCTTCAGGTTAAGAACGGACTTCCAGAACCAATTAAGTACTTAACCCGAGGTACCACTGTATAATGTCCCAGAGGCTTTCTAATTCAGTACTGGGAGAGGAACCAGTGAGGTGAGAGGAATGCAGTGTGTGTGTATGGGGTACTAGACAGGCCATTTCTGACTTGACAGGTGCTCTTTGCCAAATGAAGGGGTTCCCCAGGGCCTCTGCAATAATATTGGGTTAATGTGCGTGTCTAATTTTGCACCTGGATGTAGTGTGAGGTGTGTTGAAACCTCAGTCAGACCAGCAACACACCGAGGGTGAGGTTGGCTCAAGGTACCATCGGGGTCACTACTTCAAAAATTGGGAAGGGTGAGAGGCCTGGATGTAGCTGCTGCTACCTTAGGCCCTGTCTAAGCTATTGTAATGGACTGCTTTTGTGGCACACGTTTACGAAAGCCATGCACCCGCCGCCCCACATACACCTGCCCCATGGTTGAAGGCACATGCATACACGCACACACGGTCTTACCAAGCAGCCTGTGTTTGGGACCCTGCTGGCATCAGCTCCACTGCTTCGTAGGTGAAGCTCCCTGCCGCCCCAGGTGAGTTCTCCATCACGAGAGAGAAGTCGCTGCTGAGACTAGTAGGGCTGCCCCGGTCCCTCTGCTCTGGAACACAAAGAAAGCAACGTCGGACTACCTTTCTTCTATAAAGTAGCAAACCCAGCATCCTCACAAACAAACCTCACACGGAGATCCCCACCACACATGAACTCACGCAACAGTTCGTTTTAATATTTGCGGCCTAGGGCCCACGTACCTACGGGACCACCTCTCCTGGTATGCCCCGCGGAGGACCTTAAGGTCCACAAATGACAACATTTTGGAGGTCCCAGGACACAAGGTGGTTAGATTGGTCGTAACTAGGGCCAGTGCCTTTTCAGTACTGGCCCCGAATTGGTGGAACGCTCTGTCACAAGAGACTAGGGCCCTGCGGGACATGACATCTTTCCGAAGGGCCTGCAAGACAGAGCTGTTCCGCTTGGCCTTCAGTTCGGACTCAGTCTGACCCTTATGTTTCCCTCCCCTTATGGTTTTGATGAGGCTGCATTTTAAATTGCATTTTAACCTGTATTTTAAATTATGTCCCCCCCATTATGTCTTTACTGTAATTTCACTGTTGTTAGCCGCCCTGAGCCTGGCTCTGGCCAGGGAGGGCGGGGTATAAATAAAATGTATATTATTATTATTATTATTATTATTATTATTATTATTATTATGGAACTGTTTCCTTGTGTATTTTAAGTGTGTGCGTGCATTTATGTTGTCCTTGATTTTATACTCAAGATCTCAGAAACAGCCAAACCGTTTCCAAGCTGCAGCTGAGAAAACTATGGCAGAACTTAAGAGGGGCGGCTGGTTTTTGTTTGTTTGTTTTGTTTTAATTATTAGCAAAGATGACAGTTCAGTGATCTGTCACAAGGCTGAGCATTACCACCCGCAGTGGTGAGCGCAAGAGTTGCCAGGCTCTCGTTCAGAGGCAACACCTGTTTATTTAAGAGCTCAGGAGGGGCAAGGAAAAGGTGGGGAAGATGCGGCCATGCCAGATGCTACCAAACTCCCAAATGCGTAGCAGCCCCAGGGCAGCAAAGCCAGGAATCGGGACCACAGGGAGCTGCCTGGTGCCTGCCAGGGGTTGAACATGTGCTCTGCCACTGAGCCACAGCCTCTCCCCAAAGAGGGGGCTGATGGGAGTTGTAGTCCGACATCTGAAGGCCCACAGGTTCACTACTCTGGGCTAAGAAGACACAGACCCAATTTGCCCACTCTCCTCTCCTACCCACTGCATGGGTTACAAGTCCTGAGCCCTGAGCCCGGCTTCGGCTGGGGAGGGCGGGATATAAATAAAAATTTTTATTATTATTATTATTATTAAGTCATAAATGGGCCAATAGTGAGGCAGGAGTCACAGCGGCTATATCCTCTTGGGGCACCAGAGCTTTTCTTTTTAAAGACAAACAGGCAGTCTTTTACAATCCTAGTCAAAAGCAAGCAGTCCTTTGCCCACCATCAGCAAAGCCCCATGTGAGAGCATTGCGGACTCAGACCTGCTTTCAGATCTCAGCTGGGGGTTGCTGGGGGTTCCCTAAGGCAACCCCCCACCTTTCCAAGCACAGCTCCCCACCTGCAAAATCGGAGGGAACAGCATCTTACGTTTTTCACCCGTGATGGGAGATTCCCCCCCCCCCCCGTAAGAACCAGGGACATGTATATACTCTGGGCACAGAATTTAGTGCCAAGTTCTCTGACCAGAAAATGCTGCAGCCCAGTGGATTAGGCGTATTAAGCACATCTGCATGACTGCTTTGATTTTGCGTAACTTTAAAAACTGCTGCTGAGAGTGTCAAGGGGAAGGAAGACTTATGCAGGAAAGTCAGTTCCCGCCACCATCACTGGAAATCTTATGCAGGATCTGCACAGTACCAGACCGCTTGAAACAGTCGTGGCTTTTCTTTAAAAATCCTGTGAGCTGTACTTTGCTGAGGGTCATGAGAGTTGTTAGGAGCTGCAATTCCCACAGTGGTTTAACAATCAATCCCTCTTCTGAGGTTAGCTGTATTTCAGTGAGAGTTCCCAGGGTTCTTTGGGAGAAGCCACGACTGTTTATAAAGTGATACAAGACAAAAAGAATCCGTTCCGTGAGTCTCTTCGTCTTGCGGTTTTTTCGTCTTGCGAAGCAAGCCCATTAGCGACTTAGCAGATTAGTGCTATTAGCGGCTTAGCGGATCAGCTGATAAGCGGCTTAGCGGCTTGGGAAAAAGGGGGAAAAAACCGCAGGAACTCACAAGACATTTTCGTCTTGCAAAGCAAGCCCATAGGAAATTAGTTTTGCGAAGCACCTCCAAAACGGAAAACCCTTTCGTCTAGCGGGTTTTCCGTCTTGCGAGGCATTCGTCTTGCGGGGCACCACTGTACTTTAAACACCTAGGGTAGATGGGGCCTGACTCTGCCCCCTCTCTAGATCCTGAAATTTCAGCAGGCACTGCACACATACTCTTGGGTCTCCCAATCCTAGAGGACTGGGCAGTTTGTGTATGTGTGCTTTGACCAGGGTGATAAGTTCTCAGGAAATCGAATTATTGCCACATTCTGCGGCAGCACATGCACACCAATTACAGCTGTCTGCTTATCTCAGAACACACACTTGTCCCTCAGCGGTTTCAAGGATTTATCCCACAGGCCCTTATGTAACATGCATGGTTGTGTCCAGCAAAGTCATCCCATGTGCACCGTTTGTGGAATCAAATTTCTCTACCCCAAAAAAGAAAAATGTTCTGAGGGTCCCTTGGGAGCAGATTTGGGGAGGGAAGGGGGCATGCAGGGAAAGGGGGAAAGTTCCATTGCACTAACAGAAGTCTTTCTGCTAACAGGACGGCATTGCAATAGTACAAAAATCTTTATGGAGGGGGAAACTTGAAATGGGAAGGAACTCCCAAGCAGCCCAGCGATGACTGAGCGTGCTGGGGGGGGGGGGGCTGGTTGACTGTTTGCGAGGAAACAGAAAACTTGTGACGGCCAGGCAGAAGGGGGAGATAGCCTGCAAGTGAGGAGTGCTCTACACTGCAACATTTTGTTGCAGGCCCCATTTGTTATCCTCATTTTCAATCAGCAGCTGGAGTAGATTTCTGTTGCAGTTGTGTGAACTAGAGACACCCATCTTTTCTGGAATCTGAATCCAGCGACCTGGTCACCTTCCTGTGAAACTGCAATGAGCTACGGCTCTCAAAGGCTTTTCCCAAATTCCCCTAGTGAGCGAAACCTTGCTGTCCCACTCGCCATCACAAAGCAGACTCAGCTGAGGCCAGAGGGGGGACTGGTTAGGAGGCGCCAAGAGACACTCACTCAGCATACAGATCTCTTCCAAAGTAAAACCGGGTGGCAGGCTCTTCCTTCTAGGAGAGACAAAACATGACAGTCATCAAATGCCACTGAACCACCAATGGAAAACGGACTTGGAAACAGTATCCCTCCAGGTCTTGACTGGTTAAACAGCTACTGGCCAGGAGGGAATTTAGCCCTGCCACAGAAGAAAGCAATTTTTGGAAGTAATTGGCTTTAAAATATACAAATACAAGGGGAAAGTGATCTCCACAATAACTTGCGAGATTTTGACAAGGTCTTGCGAAAGCTCACTGGAAACTGGCGCTGGTGCTGTTTCTCCACTGCCAGCGTGGCATTGGGGGTCTCTGCCGCCTGAGGTGGCGGCCTCACCCTGCCTCATAGTTTGGCCGGTAAACAATAGGAGTTTGTCCTGACTGGGCTCTGCCCAGAAGTCTCTTGCTAGCCACCATTTGGAGAAGGCTGAACACTATCCATACCATTAATTTTTTTAAGAACAAAAAACAAGCAATCTTAGAGCCGAAGAAAACAATTCTTAAAACCAGCCATTTCAGGGGGGGAAAGTCTTTCATTTAAAATCCAAAAAACCAGGCACCGTATTTTTCGCTCTATAAGACGCACCAGACCACAAGACGCACCTAGTTTTTGGAGGAGGAAAACAAGGGGGGAAAAATTCTGAATCTCAGAAGCCAGAACAACAAGAGGGATCGCTGTGCAGCGAAAGCAGCGATCCCTCTTACTGTTCTGGCTTCTGGGATAGCTGCGCAGCCTGCATTTGCTCCATGCACACACATTTCCCCTTACTTTTTAGGAGGGAAAAAGTGAGTCTTATAGAGCAAAAAATACGGTAATCTGGGGGACATCTGTTCTCTCTAGTTGGAGAGAGTTCCACATCCCAGAGGTCTTTAACAGAGAAGGAAGGCCCTGCGCTGTCCTGTCACACAGCAAACCACAACTGCTGATGGAACTGCAAGCAGGATATCTCCTTTCAGACCCTAAGGCATGGGCTGGCATGCAATGGACTTGGGTCCCCTGCTGTATAGGGCTCTATGGTAAACACCTTAAATTGTGCCCGGTAAGAACAGACAGCCAGGGCAGCTCTTTAAGGATCGGTAACACAATTCTGATTTGGGACACCTGGCTGCCAAATTCTGCACTGCTTGCTGGACCATCTTCAAGGGGTGGCCCTCGTGTGATGCTACTGCCACAGCTGCAGTGCTGTTTCAACAGCAACTGGTACAAGGCGAGAGGCCCTTTTGCCCGTTAATCCACCCCATGCGCCGACCAAACTCACGGCCACTTTTTTTTTCTTATGTAGGACTTTGCAGCCCAAACCTCTTCAGAGAAAGTGCTGTGGCCCCGTTTTCGCTGCTTTCCGAGTGCAGAATAAATTAAAGCAAATTGGGCCAAGGCACCTGGGTCTCCCATCTCCCAGTAGAAAGAGCGTGCGCTAACAAGATTCTCCGTTCTTTTAGGCTGCCTTTGGTAGCAGGAAGCTCCTACTGTGGGCTCTCCATACCTTGGCGGCTTAGCAGCCGAGAACTCCTCGGAGGTGATGTGCTTCAGAAAATCGAAGCAGAAAAAGAAAATCTGGAGCCAAGAGAGAGAGAGAGAGGAGAAAGCGTAAGAGAGAGCAAGGGGCGACAGCACTTGGTAAATGACAGCTGTCACACTGTACGCCTTCCTCATCTCTGCAGGAAGGGAGACGTCGCCACCACACAAGCCTAGCAAGGCCCCCTCGTAAGCCAACACTTTTCCAGGGGTCTCCTGCTGGCCAGGCCTGAGCGCTGCTTGTGAGAAGGCAAAACAACACAAACGCACAGAGCTGACATTATTAAAGAGGAGATATGGCTATGGAAAGGTGTTGCACAAGCCCAAGTCAAGATGACCGGAGGGTCTAGGAACCCGCCGAGTTACAAATCACTTTGGCATCCTGGAATTTAAAAGAACAAATCATGGCGCAGGGGTTTTATTTGAAGAGGAAGACCCAATCAAGGATGATTAGGCAGCCACACTTAAACTCAGTGGCCAATGCAGCCAAATTTCAGTCAAGCATCCTACCAACCAGGTATCTGTGGGAATCCCGTAAGAAAAACATGAATGCCACAAGCATTTTCCTGTTTGTGATCTCTAGCAACCAGTACTCATTACGACCCAACCTTATCCACCGCTAGTTTGCCCAACACTCCTTTTTCAGAGCCATCCAAGCTGGCAGACATTGTTAAATCACGGGGGGGGGGGGGTCCAACCCCCAGTTTAACTAAGGCACAGGGCAAAGCAGTGCTTCCTTTATTTTCTGCGCTGAATCACCACCATCCAGCTTCAGGGGCTAATTCTGACTTCGACTGATTGTGCGAGAGGGAGAAAAGCTTTTATCCACTTTCTCTACATTGCAGAAGGAGAAAAACCCTCTATCCACTTTCTCTACGCTGCTATCATGTCTAATTTACTTGCCTTTTTTCTCTAAACTGAGACACCCTGATCGCTGCACCGTTTGACGTCTACTGCCTACAGGCTTGCTGGAGGTTTCTGCTCTGGGCCATTATGGGAAGCTCTTTGGCTTCCCGTGGCACAGGATGCAAATTTTTAAGCTTATCCTGCTAAAATTTCGGGCGCAGATAATACCTGCACACCTCTGGCTACCGTTCCCTCACGCCACCCCCTCCCTGCCAGGGTGGAGTCCACCATGGGACGCTGACATCACTGCCGCTCTTTTGACGCCCCCCCCCCCCGCCAGCGACACTCACCTCCTCCCCTTTGCTGAGTCGATCCACTAGCATGTGCCTGCGAGAGAAAGAGGGAAACCGAGTAGCGTTCAAACTCAAGAGCAAGCAAGGAAACAGAGGCTGGAAGTCTGTTTCTCCATTGCCCACCCAATGTTTTTTTTCAGACTATGACCAGAATTCACACAAGAGAGGAGGATCTTGAGATAGGCTTAGCTTGGAGCTTTCCTTCCCCTGCTAGCTGTGAAGCAGGTTGGACTGAAGGTCTCCTGGCAAACAGGTTCCGATTTGCCAATGCTAGATTTGCTGGTCGCACAATCACCAGCTAATCTGGGAAGGACAGAGCCTTCAATGGCAGCTTTAAGTTGTATTATGGTATTTTAGTATTTTTTTGGAAGCCGCCCAGAGTGACTGGGGAAGCCCAGCCAGATGGGCAGGGTATGAATATATTATTATTATTATTATTATTATTATTATTATTATTATTATTATTATTATTATTATTATTAAAATCAGAGATGCCCTTCTATGATCAGTGCCCCAGTACACAGATTATCACTCACAGCTGTAGGCTGGGAGCACGGGTGCAACTGTGTGCGAGGGTCTCTATACGCTCACCTGCAAAACAAATGGCTGGTGCGGCGTAGGGAGCCCCCACCCTCAAATTCAAATGCGTTAGGGGAAACTGCATTAATCCAATCTGCAGCTGGTCCTACTGTTCCCTCCCTGGTTTTGGCCAAGGCAGGATACTTACCCAAAGAGGAACCAGTCATAGGCCACGGTCAGATAAAGGATCTCCGCAGGTTCCAGGGATGCATGGATCAGCCCATCCTAAGGAACGAAAAACTGACAATACATCACAAATGACAATGACATTCAGCTGCCCTGCATTTCCCCCTGCAGCTGTGTGGAAGAGAGACCCAAACAGGTTATAAGCCAAAGCCAATGACTGAAAAATGGTTTCTTGTCAATGCAATGAAGCTATGCCAGCAATTCTCTCCAAAGCTATGCCATATGCAATCTAGACACAGGGGAGCTTCAGAATGAAAGCTGTTTTCAAAAAGCAAGCTTCTCGTCCTCAGTGTTATAGGAGAAAAAAAGGCATGACATTTTACAAACACCGTGGGACAAATTTGACACCCACAGTTCTTAAGAGGCACCTCCCCCCTTTTTTTTGCTGCTTCTCCACCCTTCCTGTCGCCTCTCATTCCAGAGATTTTTTTTCCCTGCATTTCCCAACATCCCAGTTTTATCAGCAAATGAAAATTATGCAAATGCAATAGACTCAATGCGCTTTTGCTTGAGCGCACACAATTTGCTCCTGCTGCGGAACAAGAAACGGTAAGGAACAATAAGGGATGTGGATCAGAGGACATCAAGGAATTCAGTTTTTGTTAAGAGAGAGTGTGTGTGACTCTGGCCTCTAAGGTCACAGGGAAGGGAGGAGTAAAAGTTTCAGCTATACACAGCCTAGAAACCAAAATGGGAGAGAATATTAAGTTGAAGGATTTCGGGGGTCCACGGCGGGGGGCACTTCACCTGAAAATAAAGGTCACACACAAACCAAGCCTTCTTGCTCTGCCCTGGCAGTGATTCCTTTGCCAGTCTGGAGGTACCAGAAAATACTTGACCTCACTTGCTTCCCTGCCCCTCTGGAATTAGCTCTGTACGGAGGCTCTAGCAGACAAGGAGTGCAAGATTTTAATTCGGTGCAACTCAAGTTGTCCCATATCCTCCAGCCCTCTCTGTCCCCAAAGGCAGCCCTAATTGTTCCACAAACCCCCACCTCCTTCCCCAAGCAAATAGTGGGGCAAGGTGTCCTCAGTTCTGAAAGCTGCTGCCTCTTCCAACTGTACCAGCAATGCAAAAGGTGCCCCGTGTAATTTAGCATGCCGAACATTGTGTTTTCTACTAACAAGATTCGCGCATTTGAAGAAGAAAGTGGGGGGAAGCATCGCCGCAAGAACCACAGAGGTCCCCCTGTTGCCAATCAAGCTACGAAAGAAAAGCGACCGCTCCCTCTCCACCCAACCCGCCCCCTTCCCGGCTGCACCCCTTGGCGACTGCCTCGCCTGCGGAAACATGCCCATTGGTACTCACAGCCCACAGGGAGAGGCGCAGGAGGGAGATGAAGAGAGGCGTCCTGTCCCAGCCGGATATACAGTGTATCAGGAGCCCACTGTCATCTGCGCTGAGCCAGCAGGAAGGCAAAGCAAAAGGCGGGAGGGGAAAAGGCTGTGTTACTTGCATGGCATTCAGGATGAAAAGCCCCCTGGGGCACAGAGGGCTCCGCTAGCCCCCCAGGAGATGCGGTGGCATATGCCAGGCCAGATGCACAAGGCACAGCGTTCTCCGGGGACAGGCTCCGCAAGGCAGGCAACAAGGGACTATATGAAGCCTGGGGGACGGGAGAAAGGAAACAACAGAAGCACCCACTGAAAATTACTGAGTTAGGCCTGTGGATTTAAATGGGTCCACTGTGAGTAAAATCCAGCCAAATAACTGCCCTGTATATTCAGCCCCAGGGACGCGGGTGGCGTTGCAGGTTAAACCACAGAGCCTAGGATTTGCCGATCAGAAGGTCAGCGGTTCGAATCCCCGCGACGGGGTGAGCTCCCATTGCTCGGTCCCTGCTCCTGCCAACCTAGCAGTTTGAAAGCACCTCAAAGTGCAAGTAGATAAATAGATACCGCTCCAGCAGGAAGGTAAACGGCGTTTCCGTGCACTGCTCTGGTTCGCCAGAAGCGGCTTAGTCATGCTGGCCACATGACCCGGAAGCTGTACGCCAGCTCCCTCAGCCAATAAAGCAAGATGAGCACCGCAACCCCAGAGTCGGCCACGACTGGACCTAATGGTCAGGGGTCCCTTTACCTTTTTATATTCAGCCCCGATGAGCGAATCAGAGGGGGCAGATCGGGAGGCCAGTCGGCTACAGGGGCAGAGCTCACAATAAGCGCCTCAAAGCTCACCGAGCGAAGCAAAATGAGAGGCCTCTGAAAAGCAGGGTATATGGAGTGGCTGCGTCCAAAAGTCTCAGCCACAGAAGTTTCACGAGAGCTTTCTTGGGAGACATGCAGGGTGCACTGTGCAAAGGAGACCAGAGGCAACAGGCCCTTCATAAGGTCAAATGCATAGGGAGCAGCACTCTGCAGCTCAGCTCAGATTATTGAAGGGGATGCCAATACAGTAGTACCTCTGGTTACATACTTAATTCGTTCCGGAGGTCCGTTCTTAACCTGAAACTGTTCTTAACCTGAAGCACCACTTTAGCTAATGGGGCCTACCGCTGCTGCCACGCCACGGTGGCGCGATTTCTGTTTTCATCCTGAAGCAGAGTTCTTAACCCGAAGTACTATTTCTGGGTTAGGGGAATCTGTAACCTGAAGTGTCTGTAATCCGAGGTACCACTGAATTTAAGTCTAGAAGCCCAACCCTCAATTCCCCTGCTTTTAGCCATGAGGTTTCTTTGCCATGGAGTTTTCTTCAAAACTCTCTCTCTCTCTCTCTCTCTCTCTCTCTCTCTCTCACACACACACACACACACACAGAGAGAGAGAGAGAGAGAGAGAGAGAGAGAGAGAGAGAGAACCCCCCCCAGTTTTCTAAAGTAGTCAAATAAGCCATCCCAAAAAGGTACCCTCCCACCATTTCCCACCTTCTCCATAACAAGAAGAAAACCTCACCGTCACCATTAACAATGGAGATCAGGAGCTTCAGGTAGTTCTGTGTCTGTTGCACCAGGTCCCAGCTCTGCAGGGGAGGGGAGGGCAATAGATGAGAAAGAGAGGGAAGAGAGAAAAAGAGAACAGATAAAGTGATGCGTATTGGAGCATCTTTGCAATCCTGCTCAACACTCGTTGCCTGAAACACTTAACCCGCATTTTATTACCTGCTTCGTGTCTACATTTTGTTCCCCCACGAAGAGGCAAGTTAGGGAGGACTGGCATGCAAGCAAGAAGTGGGAGAATGCAGAGCCGCCTTTAATTTGCAGGAAACCACGTCTCTGCGGCGGCTAACATAGAGCCCTCCTGTATTGTTGGAGCATCTTAAGCTCTCTGTTCTTAGGGGCAGACGCTTAAGCCTCTCCACTTGCCAAGTACCCCAAACGAGATTGACAACCACCATCTTCATCTGTGGGATCACAAGGGAAAGAGGGCTGCAGGCTCTCTAGGTCACAACACAAACGTTAAGGGGGAAAGGCTACTTTGGGGCAAGGCAGAGGCTCTGATGGGCACATGCATCTGCAAGACCTAGAAAAGGGTTTTCATTTTGAAAGAATGATGGAAAAGTTTCTGGTCTCCGTGGTAGCGAAGGCAACTGGTTTCTGCAGGAGGCTCAGGAACTAGAAGGTACACAAGCAGGCCTTCTCTTGTCTTCCCTTTGTTGTTTAGCCGTCTCCGATTCTTTGTGACCCCATGGACCAAAGCATGCCAGGCACTCCTGTTTTCCACTGCCTCCCGCAGTTTGGTCAAACTCATGCTGGTAGCTTCGACAACACTATCCAACCATCTTGTCCTCTCTCGCCCCTTCTCCTTCTGCCCTCCATCTTTCCCAACACCAGGGTCTTTTCCAGGGAGTCTTGTCTTCTCATGAGGTGGCCAAAGTATTGGAGCCTCAGCTTCAGGATCTGTCCTTCCAGTGAGCACTCAGGGCTGATTTCCTTCAGAATGGAGAGGTTTGATCTTCTTGCAGTCCATGGGACTCTCAAGAGTCTCCTCTAGCACCATAATTTAAAAGCATCAATTCTTTGGCGATCAGCCTTCTTTATGGTCCAGCTCTCACTTCCATACATCACTACTGGCTTGTCTTCCCTATGCTCCCTCTAAAAGAATATGCTGCACCACCCTTTTCCTTGTCCAAAACCACGTAGAGCCCTGCATTTTGCACCTTTAGTCAGGCTTGCATGACTGTAACTCTAAAAATATTTCAGATTAGAGCTCCCATCGGCTCTAAACACGGCCAAAAAGTGAGGAATGATGGGAACTGGAGTCCAACACCATTTGGAGAGCCCCAGGGTGGAGGGAGGCTGGGCTTAAGTACATTCAAGAAAAGGGAAGCAGAGAAAAGTAATCAAAGAGTTAAGTAGTGGCGGTAGCGGATTTTGTATTTAAGGTTCTATTAAGCTGGGCTGAAGTACAGCGATGTGCCCAAGCCTGGATAGCTCAGCTGGTTAGAGTGTGGTACTGATGATGCCAAGGTTGCAGGTTCGATCCCCATATGGGACAGCTGAATCTTCTTGCAGTGCAAGGGGACTGGACGAGATGATCCTCAGGGTCCCTTCTGACTCGGATGATCCTATATCTGAGCAGGGACTTATCCTGCAAGTTCGATAATCTACTTAGTAGATTCTACTTTGCCGCACAACGCTGCAACTCTTGGTCCAGCTGCAACATCAGTTAAGTTTCTTAGTTGTGACGTTTGGATCTGAAGCAAAGCATGGAACGCTTGCGTAAGTGTTTTACCCAAAAAGAAATTTGGAAGGAAACTTCAGAATGCAGTGGGAGGAGAAGGAAACAGGGCTCTAATTTCTGTCTCATTACTCAATTGTTCAGGAGAATTTGGTTCCTACAGAATGACACAGTGCGTCCAGGACCCCCTAAAGTAAAGAACTGTTACAGCCCAGCGGCGGAGCGCATTCTGAAACATTGATTAGAGTCTATGAATGCCCTGCTGCGTCCCGACCCACTTCACCAAGTGCCCCCCCCCCCAAAATGGGGAAGCTCAGTCCGTGAGCTCTTCACAGCGGAAAACAGATACAGTGCGTGAGTAACAGGAGGGCCTGGGAATGGGCAGGGGAAGGGAAAACCGCTACCCTCCTAGGAACAGCAGCCTCCCCCAGTAATTGGGGTGGCTGGGCCAGAAATTTCACATTGTGCTGGTCTCGGAATGACCCCACCAAGCTGCCTGCAGAGTCCTAACCCACTTTCGGCAACTGGCATGGGATTGGCTGGCTCGACAAGATCCCAGGGACAGCAAGTCAGGAGGGAGAGGAGTCTTCAAGCCCCCACGGATGTTTACCAAGCAGTGTCTGTCCCCCCACCCCATTTATTATTATGAGGTGACTCAAGAGAGCTAGAAGACAAACACAACAGGGATCCATCAAACTTTGGGAATGAAGAATGGCTGCTCTGGTCAAAGACTGGGAAGGGTATCCCCTCTCACCCAAGTTGCATCACACTTTGTCGGTGAAGAGGAACAGAGACACACAGATTGTAGTGGTGATGGGCTGGGCTGGTAAAGAATGGCAGAACTCGGCATCCACCATACAAGTTTATATCCTGAAGGTCAGAGCTTTGGGGAAACTTTCCACTGCAAGTTTCTAGTGGTTGGGTTACGGCAATGCACTATATGTGGGGCTGGACACGGACATGGAAGCTGGAGCTGACGCAAAATGCAGCGGCTCATCTGCTCATTGGGAACAGCGTTCCCACATTACCCCTCTGCTGGAATAATTCCACAGGTTGCCAATCAGCTACCAGGTTAAGTTCAAGGTGCTAGTTTTGGTGCATAAAGCCTTTTGGTGGCTTGGGACCAGGTTAGCCTCCCCCCCCCCACCCCCTGGAGCCCTGGACTGACTCCAGCTACAAAAGCTGAGCCCGCTGAAAAGATTTCTTGGGCTAGGGTATTGTTTAGGAGTTTCCGTTGGGTTTTTGTTGTTGTTGCTGCTGCTGCTATTGGTGTTAATTCATTTTACCTTTATTCCTAGATCTTATTATGACTTATGTGGAAACTGTTCAATTTGCTGGTACAGTATAGCTTTTGATGTGTTTTTCTTATTGCCTAGGACTACTTTTGTTGTAAGGGACGCAGGTGGCGCTGTGGTCTAAACCACAGAGCCTAGGGCTTGCCGATCAGAAGGTCGGCGGTTCGAATCTCCGTGACAGGGTGAACTCCCATTGCTCGGTCCTTGCTCCTGCCAACCTAGCAGTTCGAAAGCACGTCAAAGTGCAAGTAGATAAATAGGTACCACTCTGGCGGGAAGGTAAACGGCATTTCCGTGCATTGTTCTGGTATCACCAAAAGCGGCTTAGTCATGCTGGCCACATGACCCAAAAAAACTGTCTGCGGACAAATGTCGGCTCCCTCGGCCAGTAAAGCAAGATGAGTGCTGCAACCCCAGAGTCGTCCGTGACTGGACTTAACGGGGTCCCTTTACCTTTACCTTATTTTTGTTGCTGGCAATGATGCAATCATGTTGAAAGCTGCCTTGAGTGTGGTGTTATGTACGATGATGAGACTCAAAAGGTATTTTTGGCTTTTATATACCCAACCAATCATAGTGGCAGATACCCTTTGAAACTCCCCCACTCCCAACAAATAGCAAGATTGGCACCTTCAGTGCTGCCTTTTCAGCGCCTGCTAAAGACATTCCTCCTTTTTCAAATACAGCCGTACCTTGGTTGTCGGATGGAATCTGATCCGGAAGTCCATTTGACTTCCGAAAACGTTTGACAACCAAGGCTTCTGATTGGCTGCAGGAGCTTCCTGTACTAAATCGGAAGCTGCGGAAGCCGCATCAGACGTTCAGCTTCTGAAAAACATTCAAAAACCAGAACACTCACTTCCAGGTTTGCGGCGTTTGGGAGCCGGAACGTTTGTCTCGCAAGGCGTTCGGCAACCAAGGTACGATTGTAGCCTTCTAAATGGAGATCTTTTATCTCACTTGGTCTCTATACTGCACCTGAATTGAATTTATGTATGTGCTGTTGCTATTAACTGTTTTTCTATAAGAAACTTACTTATACAGGCTTCTGTTCTATTGCAAATCACTTTGGGAAGCAGTTTATAAATTAAATGAATGTTAACAAGAGCGGTCATGGCTACGGCAGAAAGGGCGGTGGAATGGGGGCAGCACAGTTGCTCCAACCAGGTACCTAAGGCAGAAATCTCTTTACAGCCTGCTTCCTTGCCCCACTAATATAGGCCCCCGTTGTGCTATTGCTTCAGGTTTGACCAAGCCTTTAAGCAAAAGTGCCTCTTACACTAATAGGCTTCCTTGGGCTTAATTGAGAACTGCCCTGAGATCTTGTGATGAAAGGCGGTATTATAAATCTTAATAAATAGTAACAGTAATAATACAGGCACTGGCAATTGGCACCTGTAGCACTCTGATCAGACTCGGGCAACTTCTGCCATTTAAGTTTCCCACAATTCCAGCCTTTAATGATAAATTAACATGTGCCATTAAGGTAAGACAGGGAATCCGCAGGAGAAATGATTTTGAGGAGATATACCTGTATACGTGAAGGAGCATCTCCACCCCCAACATTCAGCCCGGACACTGGGATCCAGCATCGAGGGCCTTCTGGCGGTTCCCTCATTGCGAGAAGTGAGGTTACAGGGAACCAGACAGAGGGCCTTCTCGGTAGTGGCGCCCGCCCTGTGGAACGCCCTCCCTTCAGATGTGAAGGAAATAAGCAGCTATCTTCTTTTTAAAAGACATCTGAAGGCAGCCCTGTTTAGAGAGGTTTTTAATATTTAATGCTGTATTGTTTTTAACACTTGATTGGAAGCCGGCCAATTATTATTAGGAAGGCGTTTGCAGAATCCGTACTGTTAAAACGGAAAGGGGTCAAACCATCGCTAGAGGTGTTGAAATTTTGGGAGGTTGGATAGTTACAATGGAATGGTCTCGGTGGTGGGGTGCACATTTTTATTCTTATTTATTTATGATTATCACTTTGGCAAAAAAAATAGGGGGAGAAGTTTCCCACAATTCCCCCAGAGTAATGCTATTTTATGGGTGCTGTTGGGAATTTGAATGGTGGAAGCTTTAAAGCACTGATCAATGCTCTAGAAAAATGGGGCCCATGACAAGTGATTCCCCAGAAGTCACCCTAGAGCGCCACGTAAGACATATGACTGGCCATCTATATACTTGGCCATTCATTACCCACAAATTCTCTTATCTTCTCCACGATTCAGCTCTAAACAAATTCACGTTCTGCATGTTGTTGTTTAGTCGTTTAGTCGTGTCCGACTCTTCGTGACCCCATGGACCAGAGCACGCCAGGCACTCCTGTTTTCCACTGCCCCCCGCAGTTTGGTTAGACTCATGTTTGTAGCTTCGAGAACACTGTCCAACCATCTCGTCCTCTCTTGTCCCCTTCTCCTTGTGGCCTCCATCTTTCCCAGCACCAGGGTCTTTTCCAGGGAGTCTTCTCTTCTCATGAGGTGGCCAAAGTATTGGAGCCTCAGCTTCAGGATCTGTCCTTCCAGTGAGCACTCAGGGCTGATTTCCTTAAGAATGGATACGTTTGATCTTCTTGCAGTCCATGGGACTCTCAAGAGTCTCCTCCAGCACCATAATTCAAAAGCATCAATTCTTTGGCAATCAGCCTTCTTTATGGTCCAGCTCTCACTTCCATACATCACTACTGGGAAAACCATAGCTTTAACTATACGGACCTTTGCACGTTCTGCATAGCAGGGTTTCATTTTGTTTTTAAGGACCTGCAGCTGCCAATCCAGAGTATCTTAGGCTGGTGGGTGGGGACTGAAGGCCAAACCTGCCACAGGAACAGGTGGGTTATCTCCTCTCACGCTTGCAAGCGCCAACTGGCTGCCGAGGAATCAAAAGAAAATGACTGACATTCCGCCGCGAAGCTCTCTCCGGCAAGGATGTGCTCAAAAATGCAATTAACGGCAAGCCACGCTTGGCAGAATTGAGGTGAAATTGCAGGGCACCAGCAGAACGCTACAGGCCATTGCTTTGTTGTCAGCAGATTTTCAGCACAGTGAGGAGACACTACCCTGCATGTGTTGAATGTTACAGCGAATGTTTTTTCTTTTAGGAAGTCACCTACAAGAGGTGAGGGAGACAGTCCACCTAGTCTTTTAGCGGCCTAGCCAGTTCCAGGCCCTCCCTTGTTTCGCTTCATAGAAGACGCATGCTGTTCCTGTTCTGGGAAATGGCAGTGCTCACACCTGCTTTAGCACGTTGTCTTTGGGCGGAAGCACTTACAGTGGTGCCTCGCAAGACGAAATTAATTCGTTCCGCAAGTCTTTTCGTCTCGCGAGTTTTTCGTCTTGCGAAGCACGGTTTCCCATAGGAATGCATTGAAAATCAATCAATGCGTTCCTATGGAAACCGCCTTCAGACCAGGTCCGGGGACAATCTGTCCCCCGACCTCTTCTGAAGGCCGGTGGGGGGGCGAAAGTCTTTGCTTCCCCCCGCCTGCCTTCCCGGGACAGCGGAGACTTCTCCGCTGTCCCAGGGCGATTTTAAAATGCTGGCGGGCGGCAGCGAACCCTTCACTGCCGTCCCCCAGCATTTTAAAAGCCCGCCAGCATTTTAAAATCGCCCCGGGACAGCGGATGAATTCTCCGCTGTACTGGGGTGATTTAAAAGCCCCCGGGAAGGCAGGCAGGGGGGGACAAAGACTTTTGCCCCCCGCCAGCCTTCAGAAGAGGTCCAGAGGGCTCTCCAAGCTGCGGATAGCAGCCTGCTGCCCCGTGCGAGGGGCGCTCTGCTTAAGAGCGCCCCTCGCGCGGGGCAGCGGGCTGCTATCCGCAGCCTAGGCGGGAACTCTTCTGAAGGCTGGCGGGGGAGAAGGGCTTTTCTTCCCACCGCCAGCCTTCAGAACAGCCTTCTGAATGTTGGCGGTGGGGAGGAAAACCTTCCTCCCACCGCAAGTCTTCAAGACAGGTCCAGGAACAGAGGAGAAGCGCTGCGCACCTTCCCAGACCTGTCCTGAAGGTTTGCGGTGGGAGGAGGGCTTTCCTCCCCACCGCCAACATTCGGAAGGCTGTTCTGAATGTTGGCGGTGGGGAGGAAAAACCCTCCTCCCACCGCAAGCCCCGGGAACAGAGGAGAAGCCCTTCGCGCCTTGTCCTCTGTTCCCGGACCTGTCCTGAAGGCTTGCGGTGGGAGGAGGGCTTTCCTCCCCACCGCCAACATTCAGAAGGCTGTTCTGAATGTTGGCGGTGGGGAGGAAAAACCCTCCTCCCACCGCAAGCCCCAGGAACAGAGGAGAAGCGCTGCGCACCTTCCCCTCTGTTCCCGGACCTCCCACCGCAAGCCTTAGGACAGGTCCGGGAACAGAGTAGAAGGCGCGCTGCGCTTCCCCGCTGTCCCCGGAGATTTCCCTATGGGCTTTCATCTTGCGAAGCAAGCCCATAGGGAAATTCGTCTTGCGAAGCCACTAAAAAATCGGAAAACCCTTTCGTCTTGCGGGTTTTTCGTTTAGCGAGGCATTCGTCTTGCGGGGCACCACTGTATCTTGAAAACTCTAAAGCTAAGCAAGTCTTGCTTCAAAAGAAAGGACTAGGACAGAAATAAAGGGAACCTTGATTCCAACCTTAAATGCTGTGTGTGTCAAAGGGAAAGGGGGGGAAAGGGCTGGTGAGAAATACAGTGGTACCTCAGGTTAAGTACTTAATTCATTCCGGAGGTCCGTTCTTAACCTGAAACTGTTCTGAACCTGAAGCACTACTTTAGCTAATGAGGCCTCCCACTGTCACTGCACCGCCGGAGCACGATTTCTGTTCTCATCCTGAAGCAAAGTTCTTAACCTGAGGTAATATTTCTGGGTTAGCAGAGTCTGTAACCTGAAGTGTATGTAACCTGAAGAGTATGTAACCCGTCGTACCACTGTACTTGGTTTAGGCATGGGAGGGAATGTGGAATGAGATCTTTGAAGACAGGCAAAAGGGTGTAAGCGAGTAACAAAAATGCCCTGGTACTTCAAGCCTGTTTCAGAACAACACATGCGGAAATTGTGTTTGTGAGAGACAGACAAGACAGACAGGATCCTCCAAAAAGTTTTCTCAAGCCTGTTTCATAGAAGGCAGTGCAGGATGGAATCACAACTATTCGGGCACATTTATTGCTCTGTAACAGAGCGGTCCAACCTTTCATACCAAGTGGGCCACAAGAGTACTATACAGTGGTAGCTCGGGTTAAGTACTTAATTCGTTCCGGAGGTCTGTTCTTAACCTGAAACTGTTCTTTTTAAAAAACATATATTTTTATTAACAGGCCAATCAAATCACATTAATTCCAAATCACATTAATTCCAAATTATACAGCCAGATTTTTAAAATTTTATTGGGGGTACTCATACTTCAAGCTCCGAAAGGGATCCAAACATCACTCTTGCTGTTGCTTTAATTACACAAACCTGAAACTGTTCTTAACCTGAAGCACCACTTTAGCTAATGGGGCCTCCCGCTGCTGCTGCACCGCTGGAACATGATTTCTGTTCTCATCCTGAAGCAAAGTTCTTAACCCAAGGTACTATTTCTGGGTTAGCGGAGTCTGTAACCTGAAGCATATGTAACCTGAAGCATATGTAACCCGAGGTACCACTGTACTTCGACACAGAAGCCGCCACACACTTAACTCAATTCCCATATCGTAAATTAAAGTGTTCACAATATGTTTAATAACATTTAATAAGCACAATTAATTTATTTAAATATAATATTAAATACACAAATAATAGACTTAATTATAAAACAAAGCTAATACAAGGGCGTATGCACTTTCGTTAACCACACCTGACACCAAAAAAATACCTTTTTAAGGCTTTAAAATCTATTTTTTCTTGAATGTTGCCGAGGGCTGCCAAAACGGGCAAGGCGGTTCATGTGCAACCCAAGGCCCAGACCACCCTGCTCTATCGTCTAACAAACTACTCACAAGCACAGGCATACTCTGGAAGGCATTCTCCCAACGCTGTCCAGATGATAGCAAGCAAATTGTGGGGTCCTGCCAGATCTCCATCTCTTTAGGTGGAGCAGAACCGTTTCCTCTCCACACAAACCCAAGTTTCAGGCCACATCTAAGAAAGCTTCTCAAGTGCGCTTCCTCCTCTGACCTACACACCCGTTATATACATACATGGAATGGCTTCAGCTTAATCCACACAAGGGAATTGAAAAAAACCCACTTATTTATGCAGGCTTTTAATGGATTGCTGCTCTTTGATAACATGCCCTTCCATTGTGAGCATGTTTTCGCCGTGTTTTGCAATTAAAGAGGTGCCGCTTTGTGTTTCGAGGCACGTGAAACTTTTTAATGGCGTTATTTTTACATTCCTGATTTAGAGTCCTGTTTTGTATCGGTTTTTCTGTTGTCGGCTTTTGTTTGTTTGAGAAGTGCCTCGGTCTTTCTTCTCAGAATTAAAGGTAACACATAAATTGTTTAAACACTATTATTATTATTATTATTTATTAATTAATAATTAATAATAATTAATATTATTATTAATAATAATAGCTGTCAATTTTTCCCTTTTTTTAAAGGGAAATTCCCTTATTCCGAATAATAATAATAATTTTTATTTATACCCCGCCCTCCACAGCCAAGGCCGGGCACAGGGCGGCTAACAAGCAATAATAAAAACAAGTTGAATGAATATAACTTAAAAACAAGATTAAAATACAACAATTAAAATATTGAAACATTAAAGTATTAAAATGCAGCCTCATCACAGGAGAAAGGAAAAAGAAAAAAGAATAGGATTCCTCGCAAGAAAAGGGAAAAGTTGACAGCTATATTATTATTACTACATGCCATTCATACATTTTTAAGACGTACTGTAAGCATTTTGGATATAAACTGCTTGTCAGAAATGTAGGCTGCAAATTTACCTCGGAAATGTTCGTCCTGGCTTAAAAGAGTACACCTGCGTACCTCTGAATAACATGGGCTTGGGACAGGCCAAGAGAAGAGCTATTCCCTTTGTGCCTTGTGTGTAGTTTTCTGGCGGGTCACTATTGCAAACAGAGTGCTACACTGGAAGTAGCCTCTCTCTGGTCCAGCAGGGCTCCTTCTTAAGTGGACTCACTGCTGTTCCTACCCCAATCGGCTCAGAAAATGGCTAGAAAGGACACAATGAAATTTTGCAACTGAAGGAAGCCAAGCAGGGCTAGCTACCTGGGGGGGGAGGCTGCCCGAGAACCAAGAATTAAACTGCTCTCAGCTCCAGAGAGAAAAAGTGGGTAAGGTGAAATTCTGATGGTAGGCTCATAAGGTTATTGGGGGCGGGGGGCTCAGCTCAGATAAAGACCATAAAAGCACTTTTTAAATGTGCATACTGTTTACCACCGTCACCAACTTTTCCCCCCAGGAGTCCACAGATCGCCTCTGGAAACTCTTATGTGGAACAATTACTGGAGCATCATTTCTTTGTTGATTTCTGTAGAACCTTCCCACAAAATTGTGCCCAAAATGGTTCTCAACATATCACATGAACGACAATTGCAATTCAAAGACGTTACTAGTGTTCATCGTTAACACCAGTAGCAAAAAAAAGAATCAGTACAACTTTGTATAAAATACTAGAAATAAACTAACTGAATTAAGCAGCTTTCAGTAAACAGGAGAGAGAATCACATCAACACAAATGTAGAACATTAGCCATACCAAACATCCGCATGAGTTTATGGTAGTATTCCTCAAACTTGGGTCCCCAGCTGTTGCTGGACTACAAATCCAATCATCCCTAGCTAGCAGGACCAGTGGTCAGGGATGATGGGAGCTGTAGTCCAACACAGCTGGGGGTTCAAGTTTGAGAAACACTGGTTATGCCCCATCTACCATCTACATTATGCCCCATCTACCATCCGGGGTCAGGGGAAAACTTGGTCCTTGCGACCTACCATCTTACCTGATACTCGCTCCAGTCAATGTTCAACCGCTCGGTGAGAGAGACTGGGATGCTGAGAGGAGCATCAACATAATCCTGCAAAGAAAGAGGCACAAGGTCCATCAGGGGTAGGATGATGTGATGAAGGAAGTGCAGTGGTACCTCAGGTTAAGTACTTAATTCATTCCGGAGGTCCGTACTTAACCTGAAACTGTTCTTAACCTGAAGCACCACTTTAGCTAATGGGGCCTCCCGCTGCTACTGTGCCACCGGAGCCCGATTTCTGTTATCATCCTGAAGCAAAGTTCTTAACCTGTAGCACTATTTCTGGGTTAGCGGAGTCTGTAACCTGAAGCGTATGTAACCTGAAGCGTATGTAACCTGAGGTACCACTGTACTAGAAATCCTGTACTACAAACAGGTCTGTGTATTTTACTCCACTATTCCTCTCATCTAAAGCTTAGCTTTGGGTCCAAGACTTTCAGCCCAAGCCCATGCAGATTTGCTCGTGATTAGGTCCCTATGAATTCAGGGGGGGTTTGCTCCCAAGGCCACTTGCAGCCTTAGTTGTATCCTGGTGTATTATTTACTTATTTCATTTATATCTCTTGCCTGATACAAACGGGACTTCCCATTTTATCTTCAGAAAAACCCTGTTAAGATAAGGTGAGGTTGAGAGACAGTGGGTGGCTCCAGGTACCTCCTGAAGATTCATACCTGGGTAGGATTTGAACTCAGGTCTTCCCAGTCCTAGTATGACGTTACAGTCAATACAATATGCTGGCTGTCTCACGCCAGTTGTCATTGTAAGCCATTTCCCCCAATGACTTCTCTACGCATCTGAACAACTTTCCCAGGCACTGAATTTTCTCATCGCCTAAATTGGGAACGACCAGTTGCCCCCCCCATCCCGTTTTGACAGTCCTACCAAATTTAAAATGAGGTAGGGTCAAAAGTTCAACTTGGTTCCACATATACGAAGTCAGTGTTTTCAGATTTTAAAAAATATTCCACACGTTAACATAGCCTTCATGTCCCTCGTTTGTTTACAGGCGAGAAACATTTTTAACTGTACAATGCCAAGCCTAACAACATGTGTTTTATTCCTGAGAAGCACCAATGACTAGATGACACAGGCTTTATTATGGCGCCTGCACTACTTGTGCATTAATAGACATATAGTGCTCTGATCATGAGAAGCAGGAGTTCTGCTCTGTACTGCACTATTCTGTCTAATTGTCGGCAGTAATCTATCCTGTTATGGGCACATTTTAAGGAAGACACTGACAAACTGAAACATGCCCAGAGAAGGGAGACCAAGATGTCTAGAAACAAGGTCTTATAAGAAGCATTTGAAAGATCTGGGTATGTTTAGCCTGGAGGAGCAAAGATTAAAGGGAGACATGTTCTTCAAATATCCAAAGGGCTGGCTTCAGGCTTCCATCATTTCTATTTCATTCTGTCTTTTTCTGGGTCTCTGCCCCACTCAGCATTCTGTGTCCACTGAGCATGCTCAGTCCCCAGAAGATGGTGCAAATTGGTTTTCCCGTTGCTCCAGAGAGCAGGGCTAGAACAAATGGGTGGAGTCTGCAGGGAAGGAGATTTCGGCTAAGCGCTAGAAGCTTCCCCCTGGTAAAAGTGAAACAGAGGCTGGCTTAGGAAGTGTCTAGCTTTTCCTTCAACAGACTCTCTCTCTACACACACACACACACCATATTTTTGCTCCACACACACACACCATATTTTTGCTCCACACACACACACCATATTTTTGCTCTATAAGACGCACATTTTCCCTCCTAAAAAGTAATGGGAAATGTGTGTGCGTCTTATGGAGCGAATGCAGGCTGCGCAGCTATCCCAGAAGCCAGAACAGCAAGAGGGATTGCTGCTTTCACTGCACAGCGATCCCTCTTGCTGTTCTGGCTTCTGAGATTCAGAATATTTTTTTTCTTGTTTTCCTCCTTCAAAAACTAGGTGCGTCTTGTGGTCTGGTGCGTCTTATAGAGCGAAAAATACGGTGTGTGTGTGTGTGTACACACACAGCCACACCCACCCATATATGAATGAGACGACTCCCAAGGTCCCTCTCAGCTCCACACATCTTTGAAAAAGCCAGTTTGTGTAGCAAAATACGCCTTTCTGCCCCTCCCAATACCAGCCTGGGAGCGAAACATCACTGGCTGCCTGGAATACAGAAGCTGGCAATCCCTGCCTAAATGAATGGCCCCGTTTCTCCACAATTAAGTGGCTTTCAAAGCCTTCTTCCTGAGCTCCGAATCCTGATTTACGGTGGTTCATAAGTGCTGAGGAAGACACCGTGGAGTGTGGCATTGCACTCCTGCTAGATTTCACAGCAACCGTATTTCACCTGTGTTACGTCTCCCCGTTGCGAAGCGCGTTACTGTGGCGTCCTTTTCTATGGGAGGAACAAGCTTCTGAATGCTTTCAAAAGGATTTCTCAGAGAGAACCGCCTGAGCAGCAGTGGGGAAGGGGAAGGACAGAAGCAGCAAATCCCCAAACTGCTGCAGATTCTAGGCCCTCTTGTGGCTGCAAATGCGAAGGTGGGGCTGTCTGTGACGGTGCTGCCAAGACCGGCCAACACCTAAACAGACACTCTCTGACTTTCAGGAAAATAGCACTATAAGGTTCATCTGCCCCAGAACACCGCCCTCCGACCCGACAGCTCCTTCCGCCCATTTCCTGGTGAATGAAATGAAACATTTTAACTGCTCAGGGGCAATCTGTACACTAATCTGAGCCTTCTCAGGTTTGTGTAGCCAAAACAGACGCACAAAATCAGCAAGGAAAATCCTAAAAACCCCAATAATCCCTTAATAGCTCAAGTAGCGTGGAATGTTGAGGTGGGAGGTGATAACTAGAAGGGGGAGAACACACTGGAATAGCCAACAGGAGGACCTAGAAACAAAGACATATGCAAAGGGTCAGATGAACCATCTTGCTGTCTGGATAGATTCACAATGGACTACCCCTCACCATTTTATTTTTAAGGAAAAGGGGCACAAAACAGCCCACTGAGCATGTTCAACAGGCACAGAATGCTGATTACCGTATTTTTCGCTCTATAAGACGCACTTTTCCCCCTCCAAAAATTAAGGGGAAATGTGTGTGCATCTTACGGAGCGAATGCAGGCTCCATAGCTTCAGTGAAAGCAACACGAAGTCTCCGAAACGCAGCGGGAGCACTCCCGCCGCGATCCGGAGGCTTTGCGTTGCTTTCGCTGAAGCCTGGAGAGCGAGAGGGGTAGGTGCGCACCGACCGCTCTCCAGGCTTCAGGGATAGCCGCCTGAAGACTCTCCTGGCTTCAGGGATAGCTGTTGACGCCTGAAGAGGAAGAGGGATCGGTGCACACCAATCCCTCTTGCTCTCCTGGCTTCACTTCGCTGGAGAGGCACTGCGCAGCTTTCCCTCTCTGCGCAGCGCCCCTTCAGCGAAGCGGGAGGAGAAATGGAAGGGGCTCCATTTTTCCTGCCGCTTCGCTGAAGGGGCGCTGCACAGAGAGGGAGAGAATTTTTTTCCCTCGTTCTCCCCCTCTAAAAACTAGGTGCGTCCTATGGTCAGGTGTGTCCTATAGAGCGAAAAATACGGTGATCTGTTGAATTATCTGCTTGTTGAGCAGAGGACCAAGGGAAAGAAGGGATGGAATAGGGAAGATGGAAACCTGAAGAGAAACAAGTCAATGTTGCAGTGACCCCTACTTGTACATACTAATGGGAAACTCCTTCGCCAAGTTACAATCCTTAATAGTTGTAATAGTTGTATGTTGATAGCTATGCCAAAGTATAACTATCAACACACAAGAGGCCTTGGGGGGGGGGACCCTGGGCATTGCATATGTGTGCAAAAAACTGAGCCCCACTCCCAAAAAGAAGACCCCAAAAGAACCCACTGCTTAGTGGCCAGAGAAACCAAGTATTTGGGGCCCTCAGAAGTGGAAAAGCACAGGCAGAAAAAAAAGAGGAGCCTGGGAAAGGACACAGCTGGCTGGCCGTAAACCCCACTTATTTCACATTCCAGGGTTGAGTCCTAGCGCTGGGAACAGATGTCTGGGCTGGACTCTGGCGCAAAATTAAGCCCGTGAAGAGATTCCGGTGACTACGGAGAAGCAAACGCCAGGTCTCTGCTCCCAGAGTTGGTTCACAAACAGCTTGTGCCATCGGCAAAAACAAGAAAGTTTATCTTGGAACAGCTTCGCGGCAACTCTGCTTCACAGCCGCCCCCGTACCTGCTTCCAGTTAAAAACAAGCCCTTCCGCCCGGTAGCCCCGCTCTTTGTACTCCTTGAAAAATTCACAGCCTGCATGAAGAGAAGAACGAGAGGGTGAGAGGGAATCCGTGAATGAACATGCACAGGGTAGTATCCAGACTTGACTTCCCACTCAGCAGGGTGGATTTAAATCAAATCGATTTAAATCCCGACTTAAATCACTAGTCAGTAAGACTTGATTTAAATCATTTTTTTACAGAAAGGCTCATTCTTGATGGTATAATCTTAATATTTACAACCAGATGAAGGTTTCATTTTTGGAATAATAAATTTTCAGAGTAGTTTTTACAGTTATATCAAAAATTACTGATTTGGTTATACTATTTAAAACACACAGACAGATAATGATGAAATGATTGTGAGGTTTAATAAGTTAACTGTTTATATTTGGACAACTTTTCTGCTGTACTTTATTGGAAGGAGAAAAACAATCATTTTCTTAATAACAATTTATTTAACTAAAGCAATAACATCATAGCATATGTATCCATGTTTGTTAACTGGCGTGGTTAAACTTTTTTTAAAAAAAAAAACACAACAGACTCAGTTTTAGCACACATGAAAAACTGAAAACAAATCCTTATTTCCTGATAAATAGCCTTTGGACTATGTAACCCTAAATAGAAAACTATCTTTAAAAAGATTTTTCCTCCAGAAACATTTTATTTTAAAAACCCAATTTAAATAATAAAAATCTGATTTAAATTTTAAAAATCCAATTTTTTTATTTTTTAAAAACCATTGATTTTTATCCACCCTGCCACTCAGCTGCTTCTGAGGTAGACGGAGAATACCCTCCATGTCTGCCCTCCAGAATCAAGAGTCCAGGACAAACAGTGTGTTAAGGCTGCAAACCACTGTCATCACCACCACCAGCCCGGCACCAAGGGGTCACAGGAGGTTCAGTGGCAAGCAAGGAAGCAGGGACTGGCAGCCCTCACCAGGAAGCAGGCAAGGCTTGTCGGCAGAAGCTGAAACCAGCCAAGGGACCGCGCTCTCAAACTCTGCCCCAGCGAGTGCATTTCATGCAACAGCACATGGCTCTCAGCTACCCGCTCCCCCCCCCCACCCCAAAGCTGGTTTGGAAAAGGTTCTTGAAATGGTGTTTGCTGGCAGGGGAGAAGCCTGAAATCCCCTTGCTTGGAATAGCTGGCAGGGTAGAAGAGGCCACAGGGCGGGGAAAACAGTTGGCGACACATTGGTTCTTCGAACCATGTTTTAAAGCGTTTGCTCCTTAACAGTTTTATTCCACAATAGAAATATTCGTGCCTGCAAAGCGATATGCATGCTCAGAGGTTATTTGTACATAGCCATATGAAAATGTCTCCGGGTTCCTTTGGGAAGAAGGACCAGGTGTCTATTTTTAATAATCATCATCGTAATAAATTTAGAAATTCCTTCCAGTAGCACCTTAGAGACCAACTAAGTTTGTTATTGGTATGAGCTTTCGTGTGCATGCACACTTCTTCATATAATGATAAATAATAATAATAATAATAATTTATTATTTATACCCCGCCCATCTGGCTGAGTTTCCCCAGCCACTCTGGGCGGCTTCCAATCAAGTGTTAAAAACAATGCAGCATTAAATATTAAAAACTTCCCTAAACAGGGCTACCTTCAGATGTCTTTTAAAAAAGAAGATAGCTGCTTATTTCCTTCACATCTGAAGGGAGGGCGTTCCACAGGGCGGGCGCCACTACTGAGAAGGCCCTCTGTCTGGTTCCCTGTAATCTCACTTCTCGCAATGACGGAACCGCCAGAAGGCCCTCGGAGCTGTATCTCAGTGTCCGGGCTGAACGATGGGGGTGGAGACGCTCCTTCAGGTATAAAGGACCGAGGCCGAGATACACAAATTTGTTTGTTTGTTTGACTTATGCCCCACCTTTTTCTCCTAAGGAGCTGAAGGTGGTGTACAGGGTTCTCCCCTCCATTTAATTCCTACAACAATCCTGCGAGGTAGGTTCAGGTAGCTTAGGCTGAGCAGTAGGTCACCCAGTGAGTTTCATGACCAGTGGGCCTCTGAACGCGGGTTCTTAACCACAACACCACACTGGCTGGTTGATTTTTAAAACAGTCTCTCAGAATGAGAGTGCAGGTCCTCTCCACCCAGGCCATACATTTAAAGAATTATTTCCCACTTTAACAGTCATGTCTTCCTCCAAAGAACCCTGGGAACTGTAGGTTCCTAAGGGTGCTAACTTTGCAGGGTTACAGTTCCCGACACTCTTGAATAAACTGCAGTGCCCGAGATCCTCCAGGGCTGCTGAAAGTGGTTTAATAGTGCTTTAAATGTTTGGAGCGGATGCGACCTTAAGCTAGGCTACATGAAGCATAGTGGTCATGCCAAACTGGGACAAGGTTTGGGCCAGTTGCGATTAGAGCATCATGCCGCTTGAATTCAAAATGGATTCTCGTATATATAAATAAATATGTACACACACACACAAAGGCACTTCCTAGATTGGTTTGAAAAGCCTTCAAAAACTTTAATAAAAAAAACAACCTTGGCAATTACAGAGCCATGTTCTGGTGGTGACAATTCACCCATGGCTTGATGCAACCTTAATTGGAACACTCCCAGTGTGGTTCTCCCATCCATTAGAAGATGTTGAGCACCTAAGCATGTGCTCATTTCCCCCACGTAATGCCTCTCGAGGAACATCCCACAGCATTTCAAGACTTTGTAGAGTTTCCAGGTCAGCACCTGCTTGCCGTGAGTTTCCTCGCTGTTTCCTAGCAGCAGAATCCCAGGCTTGGAAATAGCAGGGAGGGGAGGGGAAACCCCGAGTTCCAGCATGGCGGGTGAGCGGCGATGCCAAATTCAAGGACGCATCCTTCCTGCAGCCCCCCATTATCCCGGCACGCGACATCCATTTGCAGCAACATCCACTTTTGATGTGCTACTGGCTATGTTCCCGTGGGGGTTTGTGGCAGTGGGAGCATGGAAGGGCAACACAGACCCGGTCTAAAAGCCATGGGCAGAGACTGCTAGACTCTGACCGAGGAGCCTTATATTTCCAGAGTTTTCTCCCAAAAGACAAAGGAACTCCTCCATCCAGAGACAAGCAGGGACTCTGATAAGAGACCGTGCAATTCTTGAAATACGTTGGGTGCGATAAAGAAACTGGAACAATTTTGTAAATGAAATAAGTGGTTTTATTCCGCACCCCTTAAGAGTTTTGTCTCCTTGGAGGTGCTCCTATTTTACTGTGGGAGAAACCACTCATAGCCATTCTGCCCTCTTCCCAGAAGGAAAGCTTTCCCCAACCTAATGGTCCTCAGGGTGTTTTGAACCACAACTCCCATCAGCCCCAGGGCTAGACATACAGTGGTACCTCTGGTTACGTACTTAATTCGTTCCGGAGGTCCGTTATTAACCTAAAACCGTTCTTAACCTGAGGTACCACTTTAGCTAATGGGGCCTCCTGTTGGTGCGCAATTTCTGTTCTCATCCTGAGGTAAAGTTCTTAACCCAAGGTACCCGAGGTGTTTGTAACCCGAGGTACCACTGTACTGCACTGGCTGAGGCTGTTGAGAGTTGTAGGCCGAAACATCTCGAAGGAACCGGGCTGAGGAAGGCTGCACTAGACAGCTGTGCGGAATTGCTGCTCGTCCCTCAGAACGCTTCCTTCCTACCTGGGTACGGGATGGAGAGGAGGGTGAAGTCTGCATAGCGCTGTGCTTTATCCACCTTCTCGGAAGACGTCACGCTAGGGAAGGAAAACAGAGAAACACACTACACGTGTGTGAAGCTGGCTGGCATGGCGTGGCAATTGTGGGCCAACCTCAACAAAGTCAGCCCAGTTTCCCCTGCTGCTCCCCACCCCCACCCCAAATAATCTCAGCTTTTCACCAACAAAAGTTTACAGAGAATAACTGCACATTCAGGATCTCTTTCCAATTAAGGCATGAGCTAGTCTTTGTGCTTAAATTATCCCATCTGGCATTCTTTTTTCTTTTCCTTTTCTTGAAGATTACAAAGAAGTACCTGGCCGGATTACCCTTCACGCCTACTCTCCAACAGAAGCTTGTTTGTTTTTAATTTTGATGAGTCTGGGGTGGGGAATTAGAAATGGCATCACGCTGAATGCAGAATGCCACAAACCAATTTCATTTATGAAGCAAGCCAAGTTCTTTAAGCTCATGGCTACCAAGTGGCAGGCATCCTGCCAAGACCTGGAAAAGCTCCCTGCAACAACAACAACAACAAAAACAAAAACACCCTGCCTAATTAAGCAAGCATTTCATGGCAGAGACTTTGAGCTGATCAACGCACTATAAAACATTATTCCTGCACATAGTGAGCAAACTCATAAGAGAAAAGTTCAGTGTAGTACATGCAATGAGCATTAAAAAAAATGAAGTTCCTCACCCACTTGCATTCTGAAGTGCTGCTACCTAGCATTCTATCCTTGCATTACGTGCAGAACAACTATCTGCAACCACACTTCAGGATGCTCTACGCTCAAGGAAAAACAAACCTAGGCCAAAAACACAGAGATGCACTCGGCACATTCCTCCATTTGGGGGCTCTTTCCAGCAGGGCAGGCAAAGAGAAGTCAAAAGAGAGAGAATGACCCTAGGAATGTCTGCTGAAAATGAAACCTGGTTGCTATATCCAGATAGCAGCAATAACTTGGCTTCCTTTTTAAAACTCATTTCAATATATTTTTATCCCACCGTTTTCTTTGCAGCAGGGATGGGGAAACCTTGATATGTTACTGAACTCCAACTCCCATCAGCCCCAGCCAGCATGGCCAATAGCCAGGGATGATGGGAGATGCAGTTCAATATCTGGAGTGCTTCCCCATCCCAACTCTACCTTTCTGCCTTTTATCCTCACAATACCTCCTTGAAGGCAGCTGAGGCCGAGTGATAGGACCTGCTCAAGGTTAGTTATTCAGGAACCTTTAGGCAACAGTGAGAACCATTGTGGAACATCCCTGATCTAAATCTGACCGCTGTCCTACACCTGCTCTCAGGAGCATCCTTCTCAAAAGTTGCCGGCAGCCAATTGGGACACACAACACACAAATGGCACCCGTACTTACTTCAAGCCAAACTTCACTTTCTTGTTCTCCACCATCAAGTCACAGATGTACGCAACCGACAGGTACCTCAAGAGCTTGATGTCATGACCTCGGACCTTGTCGAACAGCTGCGAGTCTGCATTTCTGAAATACAGGACAAGGGGATGAGGTTTTCCGCCCGGAGGAGGAAATGCAGAAGGCTCAGATTAGCACAATCGAGGCATAAGCAAGTCCGACAAGCCAACACAAAACGCTTCACACAGCAGTCCTAATGCTCTACAATGGCCAAGACCGAGGACATGATAAGCCGGGCGATTCTCCTGTGCAAGACCCGTTGATTTCAACGTGGCTTTTGCAGGAGAGCTTCCCTGATGGATGGTGCCCCAGCTCAGTAGTAAAAGCATCTGAAGAACCTCTTTAGGAAAAAGGGTTACATTATTTATCCAAATCTCTGGAGGTTCTTGTAAAGGAGCACATCTACTATGAAAATGTACAATGATTTAGGTGTCCTGACCTCACCCCATATTCTGGGGGTGGTTCTGTAGGGGTTGCTGAGAACTCCAAAGAGGTCCCCAACAACTTCCAGAATTAAGGCCTCCAGAATTAAGTTCGGGAGGAGGGGGGGAGCTAAGCCAAACCAGTTAAGCAATCAAATTTAGAAGTCACACACGTCCAACACTGCCCTGCGAGTGGCAAACAAGCAAGTCCTTGAGAGAGGATTTTAATTGGCCTAAAATTACCAGAAGGAATAATCTTAAAATGGCAATCTATGCATTAACAATGGAGCCCATTCTGCCGATGAGCTTTTAAAGTTTTGCTTCAAACTGTTCTTTTGATCTCGCCGAAGTATTTTATTATTGATATTTCTATGCTGAGATTTTAGGACTGCTTTTTATGAGTTGTTCTCCAGTTTTGTTTTAAATTCTACTGTGAAGCACTTCCAAGTGCCTTAATATAGTACAGCAGGCTATAGGTTCGTGGAATTAAAAAAACAAACAAACCCAAGAAGAAATATTGGCAGCAAGTGTGTAGTCCACCTCCCATACAATCCTTACTCCCCCCATGAACTCTACTGCAGCCCAGAAAAAGCATCATTGGACTGGCCTGTTCTCACAGAACACCAGCCATTGCTTTGCGACCCACAACAGCCAAGTACTTCCCTGCTTTGGGAGAGATGAAATTATGGAAGTGCAAGTTTTTCCGTTACTGCAGCTCCATGGTGGCAGAAAAGGGCCCTCTTACATTTTCTCCCTGCCATGGCAGCATAAAGCAGATCAATGTAGGAAAAGGAGTCAGAACTTTGTCTGACATATTTGTAGGAGGTGGTTGGGTCAAACAGACCTGAAAGCAGAGTCCTCTTCTGACATGTCCTCTGTATCTGCCCAGGCATCGTCTGTGCCCCCTACAGAGAAGATACCGAGAGAAGTTCAATATATTAGTAGCCACAACCTCTGCCCTAAACAGATTGGATCAGCTGGCATAAGAATCTCAGCATTTCTCCCACAAAGCATGGTTTTGGACTTCCCACGTGTTCCAATAATGTAAGATGTCGTTTGTGATGATGAGTGAGTCCTATCAAATCATCAGGCTCGTCTCACGTAAGCGACTTGCTTGCCGCCTCACAAACTGGAAGGATACTATCAACGGGACCAGTTATATTACAGAGCTTTTCCCCTTCAGTCCCACCCCTTGTTTCATTGATGGGGAATTGCTCCAAGGTGATGTAGACCCTGAAAACGACCCTGCGAGGTAGGCTAGGCTGAGATATAGCAGCTAAGATGACACAGATTACACCATACTGGCACTCAATGACTTCATGGCTCTGAAGAGATCAGAGTCCCACGCTCGTATATTCTCCTGGACCACCCAGGTATATTTGACACTACACCTATCCTTTCCCTTTTCAGTGCTATGCATAACATTAAATATTATATTTAAAGTGTTTTCTGACGTGAAACTTATCGAGTGGATAAGGAACGGGTGCCTGCTTCCTGCATGGTAAAGCAAATGGTGCTGGCAATAAATCAAGACTGTTCATTTAGTCTAGCTGAAGAAATTGATGCATGCAGTAAAACTAACAGTTTCAGCAAAACAAAACAAAAAAAAAGGTTTGGGGAACTTTTTTGGCCCAGTGGACCAGATCCTTATCTGCCTCCGCCCAATGGGACAGCTTACCTGACAACCACCTGACATCACAGTGATGTCAGATGGTTGACATGTGGCCTGTCCAGCTCACCTGCTCAAGTATCCTGCTCAGCGCTTCCCAGACATCAGGGACAGGGCTGTGGCTCAGCCGTTTTCTGCAGAGATCAGCAATGCAACAGAGATGCCTTCAGGAAACTGAGTCATGCAGCGGATCCTTTGCAGAAAGCAGGGCTGCAGTCACCGGCCATCAGCACAACTTGGGCACATAGCCGATCACAACAGGCGTGACCTCACCGCCCATTTAGCTGATGGGTGGGGACTTCAATACTGCTTTCTGCAGCAATAGGCTGTGTGATCAGGCTGCCCCACAAGTAAGTCTGTCATGCAGCCAATCCAGTTGCACCTGTACCTGCCCTACACTTGACTTCTCATATGTGATGTCAGCTATGGAGCAGCTGGGTGTGGTTTGGGGGAAACAGCCTCACCAGCCAGATTGAGACCTGTGCTGGACCAAATATGGCCAGAGGTTCCCCACCCAAGTTAAAGACCTTAATGCTGCGATGACCTCCTGAAGGTGTACAGCCAATCAGAAAATAGGGGAGGGGAATCTTAGCATTGAGTGCAGCTCCCCATAATTAAGAGGTAAAGGTAAAGGGACCCCTAACCATTAGGTCCAGTCGTGACCGACACTGGGATTGCGGCGCTCATCTCACTTTACTGGCCGAGGGAGCCGGCATACAGGTCATGTGGCCAGCATGACTAAGTCGCTTCTGGTGAACCAGAGCAGCGCACAGAAACGCCGTTTACCTTCCCGCCGGAGCAATACCTATTTATCTACTTGCACTTTGACATGCTTTCGAACTGCTAGGTTGGCAGGAGCTGGGACTGAGCAACGGGAGCTCACCCCGTCGCAGGGATTCAAACCGCTGACCTTCTGATCGGCAAGTCCTAGGCTCTGTGGTTTAACCCACAGCGCCACCCGCGTCCCCATAATTAAGAGGACAATTGTCTAAATGTCATATTTTGCATAACTTGGACGTTGGAAATCAGATTTTCTTTGTGCAACAGGTAGCTTCCTTGGCCCAGAGGTTTTGCTTCGTTTCTGAAATGCAGAATCTATGCAGCAGTGTCTGAAGAATGAAAAAAGTCACCCTGGTCACAGTTCTCCTGTATGACCAGGGATTCCTGCAATTACTTCATCACTGAAGACATGCCACAAAGATGCCCTTGGGAGCAGACTCCAGTACTGAAATAGGAAGCTTACGGCGGAACTTGCAGACCCACAAGATAAGGCCACAAATGGTTACCACCACCTGACAGTACCCTTTGCATATTCCTCTCCTTGCAGAACTTACCAGCTTTGGCTTTCTAGGGAACATGAGTTTGGTTTCCGTTTTGAACTAAGCCACTGTCCTCAATGGCAGCTCAAGCCTGCTGCTCACACCAATTTTCAAGGATGCTCCCCCAACTAGCGTTATAAAACAGAGATAACACACGGCAACTGTTACCAAACCTACACCTCCCTTACCTGAGAAAATGTAGTTGTATCCTGTGCGCCCATAAAGTTCCCCCCACCCCGCCAGGGTGGCCGATCGGCATATATGCTGAGGAAAGAGAGAGATGCAACAAATGGCCATCAAAGCACAGAGAAGCAACGGACCCTCCTCCTCCTCCTCTCCCAGCCTTTTCCCATTCCCAATTCGAGAGAGTCTGGCTTTGCACTCATGGCCTGCACTGCGCCTTCCAGATGGAGGTCTGCATGGCTCGCAGGTCAGGCTTAATTACTTCCCAACCCTCTGCTAAGCTACATTTCCCCATGATTCTACTTTGCACCACTATTTGCAATTCCTTTTTAACTAATATCAGCCTTGTGCGCTTCATTAACATGCTCTTTGAACCGTCTCTGCCTCAAACCGTTAATGAACGGGATTAGGCTGGTCCCCGCAGGATCCTCTTTAAGTTCACCTATCGGTAGCAGAGCTGAAACAAATCTGCAAGTTATGGAAAAGGCGCCAGCCCGGCCTCAGTCTGCACAGGTGCATGCCCGCTTGACCTGGGAGCATCGAAGAAAGGTTGTCAAGAGATTGCTGCACCCGCTTTCTAGCGCCTTCTGCTCATGGCTGAAGGCACCCTCCAGTAAATCGTGCAAAAGCTACAATGAGACATCCGCGTAAGAAAAGAAAACCATGAAAGTCACAAGACACACACGCACACAGAGATAGAGCTTTACCTTGCCCTTGTAGAGGATGACGGGGCAGACAAACCGCCCTCTACACCTGGCCATTTTACTGCGGTGGATGAGGTCTTGCAGCTTGCCAACTTGGACGGTGCTCTCAAATCTATTGGAGGCAAAACAGGCTATTACCCGCACAGGCACCAACTGCAGATTGGAGGGGACAGGTGTTGCCTGGATGTGCTTCTCAAGCTACAAGTGACTGCAAAATCTCATCTTGGCATACATTCAGTGTAAAGCCCGGTAGCTTCTGTCATCTTGTTTTGAAGCCAACAGATCAGGGGGAATGGGGGGGGGGGGAGAGACTCCACAGCCACCAAGAATGTGCACCGCCCTGTTCACTGTCTTCTTGTTTAAAAGGCTCAGTGGCCACAAATTTAACAGATCCTGGATCCAGACTCAGATTAGCTAACAAATAGAAGGAAATGTTAACCCTGCTCTCCCCACCAGCATAGCGTACGTAAGTAAGCAGAGAGATGGCAATGGCTACAAGGCTGGTGGTCATCACCAAGGAGAGACCCAAACGCAGATCTCCACAGTCTAGAATAATCAGGTTTCCAATTGTTCACCAGCACTAATATCAGACACCGATTCAGAACTGATAATGGATTCCTCGGAGTTGGATGGAAAGGAGACAGAGGGTGTCACCATACTGATGAGACTGAACTTCAAATCCCTGGTGTTTTCATGTAGATGTTGAACAGCATGGGAGACAAGATGGGAGGACACCCTAGAAGCCTCCCAGTGCCACATTCTCGAACTGTCCCTCAAAGAAGAACTGGAGCCACCATGAAAAAAATGATAAAAGTTCCACCCCAGTCAGGTGGTCCAGAATAAATGGTTAATAGTACTGAAAGCTTCCAAGAGGTCCAGCAGAACCAACTAGGACATACTGCACCTTCCCAACATGGATCTACCAAAGTCGTCTGCCCCACAACCAGGCTTTGAATACCATCTTTTTTGACAATCCAGTAACATCTGGAGCTCAAGCACATTGCCCAAGAATGGAAAACGAGTGAGCCTGGTATTTAATGGGGAGGGGGGGGATGAGGCAGGATCAGGGGATTACCAAAAATCATGGGAAGGGATCTAACACACCTCCATGCCACTTATTATTTTCACTTTGGTCTGAGTACCCTCTGCTTTATTTCTGGATAAAACAAATCCAGCATTTAATAGGCACCAATTGGCCACCTCTGAATCATCATATCTTGGCTTCATAAACAGAGATATGCCTAAACCTCTTGCCTAACTGCTCCAGTCTCATATCACCTCTTCCCCACCCCATAATGCACCGCAATAAGACAGTAAGTCTTCAAATTAAGCCTAGTTTCCCATTTCAGTGAAATCTTTCACAAGCCAGGATGTTAAACCTATTTAGGCCTGAGGTTTAAGATCCTAGCTTGCTCCAATCTGATGACCATCGTTTCCTGGTCCAAATGAAATGGGAAACTGTGGTTAGTTGAAGAATTCCAGGTTTCATTCTGGCACACCAAGGAGGAAAGGAGCGGCACATACAGTCAGATGGTGAGTAATAAGCTGTGGCGTGATCACCTGAATATAGCCTGCATAAGAGAACACAAGGGCTAAAAATGTCTTTCTCCCCACAGAGAGGACTGTATTTGCTAAATGAATTCAAAGATGAGAGATGAAAAGAAGAGTGAAAGAGAAGCAGTTGAGGAGAAATAAGGTAGTTTTGCCCAGGAAAGGCTTTGCTGACTACACGATGCTTGAGAGACATTGGAGAAACAGTGGCTTGATTGAGAGACTCTCCCAAGGTCCGGGGAAGGAGCATGTGAGAGGCAGGGTCAACTGCAGCCAGGTCCCAAGGGATGCCAATTAGCACTTGATGGTTTCAAATTTATTCCAGTGGTCAGATCAAAAGATCTGGCCCCTCACTCTTTCTATTACCTTAATGAGGCTTAAGTTGGCTCCTGGTCCCTCTGTATTTAATTCAAAGGTTCAGCCTGGGTAAGCAACTGGGATATATGAAGCGCCACAAATTAAGCTGTGATCCACCCCAAACCACACACACCCCTTCCATCACTGAGACACTGCATTGGATGAGGTTCCCTGGTACAGCATCTGTCTCAAAGCTTCGCCTTAGTGCCAAGCACTCTCCAATAAACTTGTCTCTCAAGAGCTACTCTGGTTCGCTCGAATGCCTCACAGCGGCAAAACGAAGCTTTCTGACAGATACACTGCAACTCCACAATATTCCAGATAGCTCCTTTGCCAACCTGGTGCCCTCCAGATGTTTGAGACTTGTAGTCCACAACGTCTAGAGGGCACCAGACTGCCAGTGTCTTCCTTGAAACGATCACCTTTAACAATCCACCTCTCAATGTTTTGCTACCCCAAAAAAGTGCCGGGGGGGGGAGGAGAGAGGAACTCATCTACAAGTTAGACCAAACACTAGAAATATCAGGTGTGTTGCTTTACTCACACTGGACCACCTCTTGCATCAGGCGCCTGATTATAAGCCCCTTTTGCATTGCTGTTTTTGCCCAAAAAAAAACCAGCATATTATATGTATTGTGTAAGATGATTTTTTCCATCTAATTTTGCGTACAGTTTCGCGTACAGTGGTACCTTGAGTTAAGTACTTAGTTCGTTCCGGAGGTCTGTTCTTAACCTGAAGCACCACTTTAGCTAATGGGGCCTCTTGCTGCCGCTGCACCGCCGGAGCACGATTTCTGTTCTCATCCTGAAGCAAAGTTCTTAGCCAGAGGTACTATTTCTGGATTAGCAGAGTCTGTAACCTGAAGCGTATGTAACCCGAGGTACCACTGTAGGTATTTTTCTTCAGTGTTATAACATATTTTATGCATTATAACATAAACTTATAATTGCTGCTTGGCACTTTAGAAAACTCGGCTGTGTGCATGCAATAAGGGACGTAACAATATGAGAACTGTTCTTGTTTTTAGCAGGATGGGGGAAGTTGACAATATTAAGGATCAAAGCAGGTTTTACAGCAACTGGTATGCAGACGTTTTGCTGTCCCTGAACATGGAGGCAGAGCACAACCATTGGGCTACCAGCCACTGCTAGTCTTATCTTCCATGAATCTGACTGATGATCCTCTTTCAAAGCCATCCCAGTTGGTGGGCATCCAACTGCCCCATCCTCCTTCAAGTACCCTGATCCCAAGCTGCTTTGGGGCTTCCCAAAACGAAATAACCAGGACTTTGAATCGCGCCTGGAAAGAATCCTTCTATTTTGCACCAGCAGCCAATGAGTTGTATAATATGACCCCATTACATATGATCCCTGAACTGTAGCTCTCGCTTATTAGGCGTGAGCAAGTGCCTTTCTCGGCGTAGCGTTAGTAAAAAAGGAGGAGGAGGAGGAGAAGAAGAAGAAGAAGAAGGAGGAGGAGGAAGAGGAGGGAACATTTTGCACGGCACAGCTGCCGTTTGGGCACCTTGTCTATGTGTGCCAACCTCGGGGACAGGAGAAAAGCCCTGCCACCTGCCCAGCCCGAGGGTGCCAGGAACACACACCCGGCCACCCATTGGTGCCAGGGAACTGGACGCTTTTGAACTCGCGGCTGCAGTTCCCTCCGACACACAGGAGAACGCTGCGGTTATGCCAGGCAGGAGCCGGTGCCCAGCCGAGAACCGTGCCCAAAGCGCAATGATTTCATGCCAACTCCATTAAAGTTCCCAAGCCCTCTTAAAAGCCTCTGTAAGCCAAAGGGGTTGCTATGGCAACCCAGACCCCTGCTTATGAAAAATACATAAAGTACAACATTTCCAGTTGTGTTTTTTTAAAAAAAAAACTCTTTTAAGGACGAGCGAGGAAGCAAGTACTGCCAGCTTAAAGTCCCATAGAATATTCTATTACCCTGTGCAGTTCACACATACAGCCCCTAAAACAGTCTGCTTTATTGGTCACGTAGCTGCTGTTGTTGCTGCTGCTGCACCATTCCCTGCCATTAAGGTGTAAGGGGCAAAGCAGTAACTCCTCTAGCGGGGTTCACAGAATTACCCCGCCCTGCCCCATTCAGTTGGACAGGCAAAGAGGGCAATGGTGGCCGATTCCCTGAACACAGGGGGCATGTATGTGCAAAGGAACAGCAGAATGCTCAAAACCAGGGTGGATGCTTTTGGAGGAAAAATCTTTCTAAAGATAATTTTCTATTTAAGTTACATTATGGTCTATGGCTATTCATTTAAGTTACATTATGGTCTATGGCTATTCATCAGGAAATAAGGATTTGTTTTCAGTTTTTCATGTGTGCTAAAACTCAGTCTAAGTGTGTTTTGTTTTTAAATTGTTTAACCACATCAGTTAACAAACATGGATACATATGCTATAATGCTACTGTTTTAGTTAAATAAATTGTTTAAATTCTTATTAAGGAAATGATAATTTTTCTCCTTCCGATAAAGTACGACAGAAAAGTACAGTTGTCCAAGTATAAACAGTTATTAAACCTCACAATAATTTTGTAATTATCTGTCTATGTATTTCTAATAATATAACCAGAGCAGTAATTTTTGATGTAACTGTAAAAACTACTCTGAAAATTTATTATTCCAAAAATGAAACCTTCATCTGGTTGTAAATATTAAGATTATACCAGCAAGAATGAGTCTTTCTGTAAAAAAATAATGATTTAAATCATGTCTTACTGACTAGTGACTTAAATTGTGATTTAAATTGATTGGATTTAAATCAGATCCACCCTGGTTTTGAGCATTCTACTATTCCTTTGCACATATGATTAAAATGATTTAAATTTTAAAAGAATCAGATTCCCCCCTCCCCCGGCAATCATTTATTTTATCCATCCTGTTCAAAACAGAGGGACAGATCAGAGGTGGGGAACCCTTGAAGGAGCGCCTCCACCCCCATCGTTCTGCCCAGACACTGAGGTCCAGCGCCAAGGGCCTTCTGGCGGTTCCCTCCCTGCGAGAAGCCAAGTTACAGGGAACCAGGCAGAGGGCCTTCTCGGTAGTGGCGCCCGCCCTGTGGAACGCCCTCCCACCAGATGTCAAAGAGAACAACAACTACCACTCTGGGCGGCTTTCAAAAGAATATTAAAATACAATAGTCTGTTAAACATTACAAGCTTCCCTAAACAGGGCTGCCTTCAGACGTCTTCTAAAAGTCTGGTAGTTGTTGTTCTCTTTGACATCTGGTGGGAGGGTGTTCGACAGGGCGGGTGCCACTACCGAGAAGGCCCTCTGCCTGGTTCCCTGTAACAGGGCTTCTCTCATGGAGGTAACCAAGGGCTCTCGGAGCTGGACCTCAGTGTCTGGGCTGAACGATGGGGGTGGAGACGCTCCTTCATGAGTATCTGCACTACAGATCTGGCTCTACATGAGCTGTTTGGTCCCTCCAAGATATTTATCAGCAATAGATTCTCTCTCTCTCTCTCTCTCTCTCTCACACACACACACACACACACCACACCCAGCCCACTAGCAGCTGGGATGATTCAGTTCTTCTGCTAGCTAAGTAATCTGCAAATGAAGTGGAGTCTGGATTGCAGCAGCAGAATTTCCCAAGCAAGGAGGGAAAGGACTTGTATGATTTGGTCACAGAATGAAGGGCTGAATCAGTTCTCAGGTATTTTGGATGAGGAAGAAGGGAGTGCTTTTAAAGGAGCCTTCTGCCTCCCCCACCACAAAACGAGCACTCATGTTCTGCTTGCAGAGAACCTTGCAAGCCTTCGTTGGCGAACAGCTTACTGGCTTGTGCAAAGTTTCTGAACAGAGCTAGTAATCCCTCACTGGCGTCGGAAGAGGAACTGGGCAGGGTTAGACATCAACTCTTAAGAGCTGCTCACAGGAAAATGGAAGGACAAGCAGCAGCCAGTATGGCACAGTGGCTAGGATATGATGCTTAAGGCCAAGGAGATGCAGGTTCAAATTGCCTCTGAGTGACCACGGGTCATTCACAAACGCCTTCATCCTTACCTGCCTCACAGGGTTGCTGTAAACACAGAAGGAGAGGGCACACACCATGCATTTAAAACCCGGAATCGAGTGTAAATTAGAAGTGGCAGCTGTAGCCAGGGGGGGTCTGGAGATGTGGGGGCCCTTAATTTTGGAGGGACTTTGAAACATGCTTTTAAATATTTTCTGGACTACACTGCCGACTGTGGGGAATGGGCTGATCCGCTGAGGAGAGACGGAGATCATTTTGAGTTGGAGTATCCCCGAGACCTACTCCTCAACGAGAAAGAAAAGAAATTAAGAAAGAGATCAATAAAAGACAAGGTAAAGTGCAGGTACAAACAAGAAGAAGATCTGCAGAAGGGACATGGAAAAGACTTAAGAGCCTCGGACATAAGATTACCAGGTTGATGGACTAGATGGAATGGACAGTAAGGACTGACATAACCCGAGACCAGGAAGAAGAGACGTTGGAGGAAGATTGGAAGAAAAAAAAATTAAAACATTATTTTGGGAATTAGTGTAAAATTAATGAGCATTAGGAAGAATGTTGGAATGAAAATATTTGGCTTTAGTAGAAATGATATAAGGAATTACATACAAATAAATATTAAGTTTTAAGCTTTAAGGTATTTTATGGTAAGATAAGGTTAAAATAAATTAAGGTAAATTGAATGACAGAATATAGTGAAAGATGGAAAGGATTTGTTGAGTTAATTAATAGGTTAGACTGTTAAGACAAATTACTCAATAAAAATTGAGAAAGATGGAAAGAATTTGCTGAAACAAATAATTAAACTAGAATACAAAAAGGGAGGTGTGAGGAGGTCGATGAAACAAGTAAATGAAAGATACAGTTATGGAATATTGGATGTGTTTTTTTGTTTTTTTTATTGTTATTGTTGTATTGGCTTTTATGTTTTTCCCCCTTTTTTGATGTATTGTTATGTATGTTTTGTTAAATCTTTTGTTGTTTTCTTCTTTTCATTTTTCTGTAATTTTTGAAATTTCTAATAAATATCATTAAAAAAAAATAGAAGTGGCAGCTGTACAGTGGTACCTCGGGTTAAGAACTTAATTCATTCCGGAGGTCCATTCTTAACCTGAAACTGTTCTTAACCCGAGATACCACTTTAGCTAATGGGGCCTCCCACTGCCGCCGCGCGATTTCTGTTCTCATCCTTGTCAGGAGCTCATCCTACACTCGAGTAGTACCCTGGCAGAGACACATGGCATGTTCCCTCCCTCTGGTCGATCATTCGGGAGCTTCATAAGCTGCCTTCAGTCCGAACATCACAGCAACCGATGCCAACTGACACTGGCACACTTAGGGATCTGCAGAGTTTGCGTACCACACGCGTGACAGGCCTCAGCAACTCAGCATTTTGGCTAATCTACTTTATTTACATATAAAAACACACGGAGCGTTGCAACATGGCTCCCTCTTTCTCCAGCATCAGACAGCAAAAAAAGGGGGGGGCAAAGGACAATAGTCCCACATCACAGAACACAGTAACACAAACATCCTGTCTCCGTCACTTCCCACTCTGTGGAGTCAAAACATATACCATCATGTGAAAGACAACAACACCATGACTGCAAGCATGTATCAGGAATTCTAACAATCCTGAAGCAAAGTTCTTAACCCGAGGTACTATTTCTGGGTTAGCAGAGTCTGTAACCTGAAGCGTCTGTAACCTGAAGTGTCTGTACCACTGTAGTTTTGATTTGCTGTGTAACCTATTCCATATTCCGCTGGTCCTCCTGTCTTCAGGAGCGGTTAACTATAACTGGCCAGATTTATGCATGTCAGAAACAAGGGTGTATTCTCGCCCCTTTTCTTGTTAATTCATTTTTATCAGATCTTCCAGAGCACATTCAAAAAATAGATTCACGTGCCCCCCCCCCGCCATCAATCAAAACCCGGTCCCACTGTTTCGGCATGCAGATGATGGGGCCTTATTATCACCGATGAGGAGAGGTTTGCAACGTCTTTTACTCGCCTGGATTTCCTATTGTGAAACCAATAAGCTCTCAATAAATGATGGGAAGACAAAACATTCTGGTCTTCTCTAACTTCCGGAAATTAGAGAAATGGTAAATAAGAGGGCAAGAAATCCAGCAAGTAAAGATGCACAAATATATCGGAATTTTATTCCAGAGCAACTCAGGTTGGTCAAACCATTTCAGAAGTGCTATAAAGCAGGCCAAGTGTACCTCGTCAGAAGCAGTTTGCTTTTATTTTCAGAAAGGTAACCGATTTATACCAGCTGCTATTCAATTTTTTTCAAGATGAAAGTGTCGTCCCAGCTACTTTTTGGGATCCCAATATGGATACAAGCATATAATAGAGATTTAGATAAGATACACTCAAGTTTCTTGAGATGTATCCTGGGGCTCCCAAGTTCAATCAAGTATGAAATTATGTGTGCAGAACTAGGTATACGATGGAATACTGGGTGAGGGCAAGCACTATAAAATACTGGTTGTGTTGCCATTTCCGTTGCCAGCCTTCAAGTCTGCTTTCTGACTTACTTAAGGACTCTTATAAATCCAGATGGTTCCAACACTTACATAGCAAAATCAGATCTATTGGTATTGACTTGGAACACTTGTATAATTCAAGTGAGCAATATAAACGGCCTTGGTCCAGTATACCTGAAGGAGCATCTCCACCCCCATCTTTCTGGACTGAGGTCCAGCGCCGAGGGCCTTCTGGAGGTTTCCTCACTGTGAGAAGCCAAGTTACAGGGAACCAGGCAGAGGGCCTTCTCAGTAGTGACACCCGCCCTGTGGAACACCCTCCCACCAAATGTCAAAGAGAAAAACAACTACCAGACTTTTAGAAGACATCTGAAGGCAGCCCTGTTTAGGGAAGCTTTTAATGTTTAATAGACTATTGTATTTTAATATTCTGTTGGAAGCCGCCCAGAGTTGCTGGGGAAACCCAGCCAGATGGGCGGGGTATAAATAATAAATTATCATCATCATCATCTTCCAATCAGATTAAGGGACATTGAAAAACAAAACATTGAGTCAACTATAAATAAAATTTGCTCCCCCCAAGTTTTATGGTTTAAATACAACAGGTAACAAGGTTACTTATATTTCAAAACTGATAATTCCAATCCAACGCAGGGCCTTTATGTTAGCCTGACTGAACCTTTTCCCCTCAGCTTTTGTCAAGGGCAGATATTTAAACATCCCCAGAAACAATAGATATTGCAAATGCTTTTTGAATGTGCCAGACACAGTAGAACATATTCTTTCTACTCTCCATTGTACAACCAGCTACGCAAACGTGTTATCCCCTTTTTTGAGTAGTCTAACATCAAGGCACAATGAAAATATCAGATTCTATCTGTCTGACATTAACCCGGAAGTAACTGCAAGGATTGCTGAGTTTTTTATCATTAGTACCTCTCAGAGTGGTGAATGGCACTAATTAACAGGAAGAAAGTCCAATGAAAATCATCATTATTACATATTTTTAGATGGCTGTTTATTTGTATATATTTTAAAAATTATATATATGGATGTTTTATGATGGCCTATATTTGTAATGGGGGGCGTGGGGGGCGCTGTGGGTTAAACCACAGAGCCTAGGACTTAGCGATCAGAAGGTTGGTGGTTCAAATCCCCACAACAGGGTGAGCTCCCGTTGCTCAGTCCCTGCTCCTGCCAACCTAGCAGTTCGAAAGCACGTCAAAGTGCAAGTAGATAAATAGGTACCACTCCAGCAGGAAGGTAAACGCCGTTTCCGTGTGCTGCTCTGGTTTGCCAGAAGCGGCTTAGTCATGCTGGCTACATGACCCGGAAGCTGTATGCCGGCTCCCTCGGCAAATAAAGTGAGATGAGCGCTGCAACCCCAGAGTCGGCCACAACTGGACCTAATGGTCAGGGGTCCCTTTACCTTTTTATATTTATAATGCCTAATAAAGGTTTGGTGAAGTAAGCAAGCATGTCACCATTACAATTGCTAACTGCACTTACTGGGCACTTTTCAAAACATAAAAATAATCTGAAAACAACTTTCAATATATTAACACAGAAACACAGGACACTGAAGTCGTCAACTTAGGAGTGGGCAAACATATGTTTGGAAAATAAATGTAAAAACTAATAAAAATGTATACAGTATTAAAAAACAACCTTAGGAGTGGGCAACTGACTTTTCTTTCACACATCTTGAATGCCACTGGGTTCAAGGAAGGCGTGGATGCAGTTCCTCGGGAGTAAAGCCAGAGGTTTGCTCATGTTTTCCAGTGCCGGTTGTCAGCTTGTCAGCACTCAGAAGAAAAGCGGAAGTTTACTCATCCTGGTTGTGGGTAGCAAATGAGATGACTTGAAGCCGGCACACCAGGAACATAAAATACTGGGTTTTTTTGCTCTATAAGACTCACTTTTTCCCTCCTAAAAAGTAAGAGGAAATGTGTGTGCGTCTTATGGAGCGAATGCAGGCTGCGCAGCTATCCCAGAAGCCAGGAACAGCAAGAGGGATCACTGCTTTCGCTGCGCAGTGATCCCTCTTGCTGTTCTGGCTTCTGGGATTTAGATTTTTTTCTTCTTATTTTCCTCCTCCAAAAACTAGGTGCGTCTTTTGGTCTGGTGTGTCTTATAGAGCGAAAAATACGGTACTTTTGCGACTGGGGGCCTACCTATTGCAAAGTGGTTGCTTAAAAAGTTGTGGAAGGACCAAAATCATTCCAAACAGGGCTGACTTCCACGGAATTATCTCTGCACAGATAAAACTGTGCATGCTATCTCAGTATCCCACAAGCACCCAGGAGGCGCTTCGTAGATCCTGAGTTTATAGTAAATAATACCAAACATTTCAAGCGAGCCATAGCAGGGAGGCAAATCCCACTCATGAGTGTTCATGAACTTGGAAGGGAAATCCTTTTCCAGTCTCAAAGACGGAATTGAACAGATTCAGAATGATGCACCCTTCAGGAGGAAATGGGTATACACATGGGAGGGGGCACACTACCCCACACCACCCTTACATTGTGCAGCTCATACTTGGTTACTTTCCTATTGCACCACATAAGTAATGTTTTTGTAGGTTGAAAGCTTGCTCATTCCAACAGGAGAAGGCAGCGTGGCTGGTTCCCTATGCAGTACAGAATCTTGCACAAATCCTTCCAGCTGAGGTCAGTCACCGCCCTGGTAATTTCCATCAGCCACTTTTTCTTCTAAAGTTGCGTGTTGCATACTAGGAGGAAGAGGTGGGCTTTGTGTGAAGGAAAGACTGACCCTGGACACCTAATTAGACTGGAGGCGCAAGAAGTGGGAGCTGTGGTGCCCAGTGGCCTACCATCATCACTAGGCTCCTCTCGTGTAAAAGGCCTCAATGTTTTATGACTGCAAAGTGGGGGGAAAGGCTCCAAGAGTAAAACCAAAGAGGGCAGATACTGCACTATACAGAAAACAAGCAACCACCAAGTGCAAGAATGGCCCCGAGAGATATCAGGCAACAAAGAGCTCCACGGTTGCACTGATCTAAGCCCTGGAAACGTGCCAAGAACTCAATGCTGTGGATGAAAATGCTAATGTCTGAAGATCATATCAACAGCATTTTGCCATATTCCCTACGGAGCCTGGCCTGCCAAAAATGGCTTGGCAGGCCAGCCTCGGAAGTCTGGCAGGACTAATTGGGCCCGTGGGCTAGAGATTCTCAAGCACAACTCTAGGATATATAGAGAAACAGTATCTGATGCATAGGAAGATCTTCCAACAATAATTTTCTGGAAAAGCCACTTCACCGTTAGTAAGCTCTGCGCCCTTAGCTGTCAAACAGACAAGGGCAAATGGAGTGCAATAAGCAATGCTGGGAAACATGTTAGCTCCTTTATGATACTGGAGTTGGTGTTGGGGCAAAGCAGGAGAGGTGTGTAACACAGGAGGAGAAGCGAAGCACAAAGCTGAAATACAGAAAAGTAGTATTCCCTCCCCGAATACTTGCAGAGCAGCGTGTTTTAGTGGTTTGGTTAACCAGGCAGGATGCATCATGGTTTGGCAACCTCATGAAACACCATTCCAAACTTGAATTAAATCTCCAATGGGAAGTTCGGATAAAAATGAAGCGTCATTCAATTGACGCTGCTGCAGTCTCCACCTCTCCTCTCTCAGTGCAATCTCAGAAAGAGCAGGCAAAGGTTTGGTAGCTGAAGGAACAAGATGGTGCATTGATTCAGTCCAAGAACCAATACTTTTGTCAACTCCTGGACAAGACAGACTTCCTTTCCAACTCACTGAATTTTGCAACTCCCCACATCTTTCTGAGTTCTCACTACGGATATGAGGGGACTGAAACGAAACTGGGAATTTTTCAACTGCTTTTGCAAGATCCTCAGATTCCATCTTCAGGGTCAGAAGCCGCTTTCTACCTTCTGATCTAGACATTATTATCACATTGTACAGCTTACATCCAAGTCATCGTTTTGGTTTTCCAAGAAGCAAGAAAGCTGAAGTGAAAAAAATTAAGAGGAACCAAAAGGGCGACGAAAACTACTCAGGCATGAAAAACATCACATGGGTACACCCTGCAGCTGGTGGGCACATTAAGAAGCAGCACAGCTAAGCATTGCTGTGCATTAGTCAAATTTGCAAATGGTAATAACTCCTACCCACCCATTTTAAAAGAACATTGGATATCAGTCAGCCAAAGGCATGGTTAAAGGTGAACGTTTTTGCCTAGCGCCTAAAAGTTTATAATGAAGGCACCATGTGAAACTCCCTGGGGTGAGCATTCCACAGATGGGGAGCCACTGCTGAAAAGGCCCGTCCCCAAGTTGCCACTCTCTGGACCTCACATGAAGAGGCACACAAAGAGAAGGGCCTGGGATGATGATTGCAAAGTCCGGGTTGGTTTATCTGGGGAGAGGTGGTTTGTGACATCTAGTGATATCAACATACCTTGGAAATATCAGCAACCTACCTCATGGTTATGGTTACACTGAGGGTTGTTAGAAGGTATGCACAGTTTAAAAAGCAGAGACATCACATTGCTGACAAAGGTCCACATAGTTAAAGCTATGGTTCTCCCAGTAGAGATGTATGGAAGTGAGAACTGGACCATATAGAAGGCTGATCGCCAAAGAATTAATGCTTTTGAATTATGGTGCTGGAGGAGACTCTTGATAGTCCCATGGACTGCAACAAGATCAAGCCTATCCATTCTGAAGGAAATCAGCCCTGAGTGCTCACTGGAAGGACAGATCCTGAAGCTGAGGCTCCAATACTTTGGCCACCTCATGAGAAGAGAAAACTCCCTGGAAAATACCCTGATGTTGGGAAAGATTGAGGTCACAAGGAGATGGGGACAACAGAGGACAAGATGGTTGGACAGTGTTCTCGAAGCTACCAACATGAGTCTGACCAAACTGCGGGAGGCAGTGGAAGACAGGAGTGCCTGGCGTGCTTTGGTCCATGGGGTTACAAAGAGTCGGACACGATTAAATGACTAAACAACAACAACAAGAAGTGCAGTTAGGCCTCACTGCAAGAAAAAGGATTATAAACAAGCTCACAGAGCTCACAATTATAAAAAAATAGTGGTAAATTTATCAAGGAACATGCAACATACGACAAAATCTGCATGCAGATTCAAGTTCTGCATGGGAATTGAGTTCTGTATGAAGCAACTCTAAAGTGTTTCAAAGCACAGCAGTGAAAAAAGTGAAAACCAAAGAGGAAGTCCACCCCACCCTTCTCCAACTGTGCAGATCTGTCATATGCTTGAATTTCTACTCGGCTATCACTGCATGGACCCCATGACATGCAACATGTATCTAAGAGGCAGAACAATTCAAGCCACTGATGCACTGTGCTGCAGAGGGTTTGAATAGCACAGATGTGTCCCTCTGCCCAACGCTGCGGGGGTACAGGAATCCCACTGGCAAGGGGCACCTCAATGCACTGCCTGAACAGCAGGTAGACAGAAGTTACCTACAGTGGCATTCCCATCAGCGGAAACCCCTGAAACAGCATCAGGAGGGCCCACTGTAGGATCTGCTAAATCCTGAGCCAGCCCCAATGTCACTTGTGATGGCAACAGCACCAATCTAGGCCATCTTGTTGCACCAGCATGGAAGTTTAAAAGAGGATTAGACAAATTCACAGAGGATAAGGCTATCGATGGCTTCTAACTCTGATGGCTTTGTTCTACCTCCACTGTCGGAGGTGGTACCATTTTAAATACCATTTTCTGGAAACCACAAGAGGGGAGGGTGTTGTTACAATCAGGTCCTGCCTTGCAGGCTGTCCACAAGCATCTGGTTAGCCACTGTGATAACAGGATGTCAAACTAGATGGGTCTAATCCAGGAGGGTTTTTTATATTCACTGGTTGCTACTTAAATCACACACCACAGTAGCCTCTCATTCATAAGAAAAAACACCAGGGCAGCACCCAATAATTCTGCACATTTAAGTGAACAACCAATTTTAGAGCCAAGTAAATGGAACGAAAAGACTGATTAGTAACTTGCTAGTACTGTAGTACATCTCCCAAAAAAACAGTGACGCACTCTGCAGGTCACAAACGTGCTCAGGTTAATTTCGGTAAGACACAGTCCTCCCGAAAGCAGTCACGACTTACGTGTGTCTCTCTTGATCTGTGCTCTCATATTCCAAGAAGACAATCAGGCGGGGGTAATGGCTGCAGATTTCACCATTCCCATTGTGGATCACGCTGAAGCAGTAGTCCTTGCCGAACAACTCAAGACAGCATTTCTCAATGCGCTCTATCTAGTCAAGTCAAAGAACAAACCAGCAGTTATTACTGAATCATTGTTATTTATACAAGGGGGTAACGTTCTCGGCCACCATGCACATCAGGACAAGTCTAGGTCCCTTCCCGTCCGTTCTGCCCCTGCCCCACCCCCTAAAAGAGCCAGTGTGGTGGTGTGGTTAAGAGCGGTGGACTCGTAATCTGGTGAACCGGGTTCGCTTCCCCGCTCCTCCACATGCAGCTGCTGGGTGACCTTGGGCCAGTCACACTTCTCTGAAGTCTCTCAGCCCCACTCACCTCACAGAGTGTTTGTTGTGGGGGAGGAAGGGAAAGGAGAATGTGAGCCGCTTGGAGACTCCTGAAGGGGAGTGATAAAGCGGGATATCAAATCCAAACTCTTCTTCTTCTTCTTCTCTTCTAAAAGCACACGTCAGCAGCTGCAAATGTGCTGATTGCGCACAAGTGGGGAGTTGCCTGTACTGTGATCCAAACCAAAAGCCTGGTACATTGCACAAACACTGTATATATGAGTTAAATACAGTGGTACCTCAGGTTAAGCACTTAATTCATTCTGGAGTTCCGTTCTTAACCTGAAGCACCACTTTAGCTAATGGGGCCTGCTGCTGCTGCTGCGCTGCACGATTTCTGTTCTCATCCTGAAGCAAAGTTCTTAACCCGAGGTAATATTTCTGGGTTAGCAGAGTCTGTAACCTGAAGCGTATGTAACCTGAAGCGTATGTAACCTGAGGTACCACTGTAAATGCAAGTGTGGAGCAAAACATTTGATCTTAAGGAAAAGTTTGCTGCCTCAAAAATCCAATAATGAGACCCTCTGTATAGCTGGCATCTATCCCAATGGACTTGCAGCATTTGAAATTCTTATCATTAGAATTCCGGTTATCTGGCAACCTTTGGACAGGGGAAACACTTAACTTGCAATGTTCACCACATGAGCATTAGGTTACTCTATAAACAAGGACAAGGTGCACCAATGAAGTACATCAAACCCACAAAGGCCATGCAGAATCCGATTGTACACTTGGGAGTATATACATGGAGTAACCAGGGATGCTGGTATTGTCTACTTGTGTTAGGGAAGTTATGACTTCATGCAACACAGTACCTTCTCTCTCCACCCCACCTTCCTTTCCTATTCTGTTTTCCCATGGCTTATTTTGCAATGAAGCACCATACAAGAAACCCAGAAAATTCCCATATAAAGATTCGTTTTAAAACAACTGCACTAAGGGAGAAGCTTTGCAGTATTAACAGGGATCGTGTAGGGATCTCTTTTAATGGACAGGGATTTTACACTGCAGAGAACAGATGTTGATTCACCTATCCACTCTTTTCAGCCAAAGCATGGCTCCAAAATTGGTTCACAGTAAATTACAAATTGACCCAACTACAGGTAACACTTCACGTATCAGACAGAGTGGACTGTACTGCAACAGAAGCTTACCCCGTAATGGATTTGACACATCTTTATAAATATGCCCTCTTTTGCTGCTAATACGGCCTCCTCTCTGTCCGGCAATTAAAATACAACACAAAAACACTTCTCAGATTTTTTTATCTTTCTTTTTGTTGTGGTTTCCCCCCAATGCTTTTAGCAGTTCTTATTTTTATCTGTGAGCGAGTGCCTTGAACCTGCTGGGTGGAGGAAAGGCAAGAGTATAAAACCCAGGGTGGTTTTATAATAATAATAAAACAAAACAACAATTCTCAGCTGCGTCCGGGTTGCAGGCACGGCAGAGGAATGTCCGGCTGCCGTCCTGCTTATGCCTTTAATGGTCGGTGAGTAATAATAATAATGAAAAGGCATCCCCAAGCTGGAAGAAATTGTTCACCAGTGGGAGTGTATTTTTTTTGTTTTTGTGCCAGTCATGCACTTATCAGAGGAGAGGGATCAGTAGCAACCTGGGGGGGTGGTTTAAGGCAAGGGCCGTGCAGAGCGGGGCTGAACGAGGCGGGCCCAGCCCACCCCTCAGGCTCACCTTGGCGTTGCTGCCGGCCCCGCCGCTGCCGCTGCCTCCACCTGCCGAGGTGCCTCCTCCTCCTCCGCCTCCCCCGCTACCGCCCCCTCCATCCCGGGCCCGGTACTGCGCCCTCGAGAACTCCAGCAGCAGCTCCGCCAAAGCGCGCTCCCCGGCGCCGGGCCCCTGAAGGGAGGAGGTGGGGTCGCCCGGGGCTCCTGCCATCCCCGCCCCGCACTCACGGGCCCGAGCCCCGGACTCGCCGCCCCTGCAGCGCCAGCGCCTTCTCCATCCCAACCGCCTTCCGCTTCCGGGAAAGGAGAGCGATGCCGTCATTACAGCGCGACACGAGAGCGAACACCACCACCACCACCACCGGCCGCCCGGAAAGGATACCCCTTCCCTATTGGCCCGAAGAGAGCGCAAAAACACCCCCCCCCTCCCTCTCTGTCTCTTCCAGGGGAAGAAAAGGAAGAAGCGGAAGGGCGGGGCTTAAGGAGGAGGAGGGGGCGTGTCCGCAGGCGGGGCTGTGTGGGCGGGGCCGGACTCCGGCTCTGGGAATTGCGGGGCTGCGAACCAATGCCTGCGTGTGGAACTTTGGTGGCAGCGGCGAGGGTTTTTTTTGTGTGTTGGCTGTCGCGCGCACGCGCGCCCAAAGTGAAAAGAGGCTGCAGGATGGAAGCTCTGGCCGCCCGCGTGCACGTGCAAGTGGATCAGTTATTATTGATACTACTAACAATATTGAGGGATGTATGGAAGTGAGAGCTGGACCGTAAAGAAGGCTGATCGCCGAAGAATGGATGCTTTTGAATTATGGTCCTGGAGGAGACTCTTGAGAGTCCCATGGACTGCAAGAAGATCAAACCTATCCGTTCTTAAAGAAATCAGCCCTGAGTGCTCACTGGAAGGACAGATCCTGAAGCTGAGGCTCCAATACTTTGGCCACCTCATGAGAAGAGAAGACTCCCTGGAAAAGACCCTGATGTTGGGAAAGATGGAGGGCACAAGTAGAAGGGGACGACAGAGGACAAGATGGTTGGACAGTGTTCTTGAAGCTACCAGCATGAGTTTGAAACCGCGGGAGGCAGTGGAAGACAGGAGCGCCTGGCGTGCTCTGGTCCATGGGGTCACAAAGAGTCGGACACGACTAAACAACTAGACAACAACAAACAATATTATTAATACCCAGTAATGCTTTGCCAAGAAGAATATCAGTTTCTGCACTCTGGTGTATATTATTAAGGTAAAGGTAAAGGTACCCCTGCCCGTACGGGCCAGTCTTGACAGACTCTGGGGTTGTGCGCCCATCTCACTCAAGAGGCCAGGGGCCAGCGCTGTCCGGAGACACTTCCGGGTCACGTGGCCAGCGTGACAAAGCTGCATCTGGCAAGCCAGAGCTGCACACGGAAACGCCGTTTACCTTCCCGCTAGAAAGCGGTCCCTATTTATCTACTTGCACCCGGAGGTGCTTTCGAACTGCTAGGTTGGCAGGCGCTGGGACCAAGCAGCGGGAGCGCACCCCGCCGCAGGGATTCGAACCGCCGACCTTTCGATCGGCAAGTCCTAGGCGCTGAGGCTTTAACCCACAGCGCCACCTGCGTATTACCAGTGCTTTTTTTTCTGGGGGGGGGATGCATACCCCTAAACATGTATTGAATCTTTGTACTTCTGTCCCACTTACTGTATTTATTTTCCAATTTGAACTATAAAATGGTGATTTTCTCAAGTCAAAATGAGAGTACCCCTAAACATTTTTTTATACAGAAAAAAAGCACTGATTATTACCATAAAAAACAACAATACAAAGATTGGATTTCAGGTAATTCGGTTGTAGCCCTGGCTTACCACCAGTTTATGCAACCGGCTAACACCTTGGTCTCTTGCAGCAAAAACGAGAGAAAGAAACATGCAACACCTTATGGACTTAAGAGATTTCTCACGTGAGCAGGAGTCAACTTAAGGACCAGGATTTCAGGCCCAGGGGAATGAGTGTGCTTCTCTCTACCCATGCTTGGCGATTCTCCCCAATGCATGCCCCTTCCCTAGGCTACAGGTTTGGATAGTGTTGGATGCCACGCCTAGAGCAAGTCTGATGGAGGCATGCAGAACACTGCCTGTTCCCTGTTCCATCCATGCTGGATCCGTTCCAGTGCTTGTAGCTCTTAACCACTACACCGCACTGGCTCTCAGATAAGCTGCTTGAAGCAGTGTGGTTCCTTAGGCCTGGCTGTAGGAAACTGACTGGATGGGTCCAAGGAAGAGGGAAAGTACCATCTGCCTTGAAGGAGGCCATGGTGCAAGCCTCTTTAACAAGACCTCCCTGGATTGCCCAGTAGTGAGAATCCCCTTTGAGGATGTTTGGAGAAGGCGGTGGTGATTCTCCACTTTCAGTTACACTTGGAGGGTAATGTGGGTTGAAAAAGGTTCCCCGCCTTTGTCTTAATCAGATTCATGATGTGAGTGTTGTATGTGTGTGTCACCCAGTGGGCTTCCTGGCTGAGTGGGGATTTGAATGCTGGTCTCCCAGGCACTCTGACCACAACCTAAAAATACACGCGTGGCACTATGGGTTAAACCAAAGAGCCGAGGACTTGCCAGTCAGAAGGTCGGCAGTTCGAATCCCTGCGACGGGGTGAGCTCCCGTTGCTCGGTCCCTGCTCCTGCCAACCTAGCAGTTCGAAAGCACGTCAAAGTGTAAGTAGATAAATAGGTACCGCTCCGGCGGGAAGGTCAACGGCATTTCCGTGCACTGCTCTGGTTCGCCAGAAGCGGCTTAGTCATGCTGGCCACATGACCTGGAAGCTGTACGCTGGCTCCCTCGGCCAATAAAGCGTGATGAGCGCCGCAACCCCAGAGTCGGCCATGACTGGACCTAATGATCAGGGGTCCCTTTACCTTTACTCCCAGGCACTCTGACCACAACTTACAAATACACAGGTGTTGGGGAGGGGGGAATAAATCTTAATCAGCATAGCTCTATAGTGACGGAGAAACGAGTCCATGATATCAAGTGCCAAGATTGCCAACTGACCAGCTTCTGTGTCTTTAATTGCACCTCAAGCTGCAGAAATCAGCAGCTGAAACTGTTTAGTAACATGGAGAGAGAACCTCCGAATGCCTGCACATTTGGCTAGTTTTAAAGTTGGATGTACCATGGATTGGGGTGCTGTGATGTGCCAAACTGAACATAGCCTAACTACTGTTTATGCTTGACAATTCCTGCTGTCCGTAAAGGTAAAGGGACCCCTGACCATTAGGTCCAGTCATGGCCGACTCGGGTTGCAGCGTTCATCTCGCTTTATTGGCCGAGGGAGCCAGCGTACAGCTTCCGGGTCATGTGGGCAGCATGACTAAGCCGCTTCTGGTGAACCAGAGCAGCGCACGGTACCTATTTATCTACTTGCATTTTGCCGTGCTTTCGAACTACTAGGTTGGCAGGAGCAGGGACCGAGCAATGTGGGGATTCAAACTGCCGACCTTCTGATCGGCAAGTCCTAGGCTCTGTGGTTTAACCCACAGCACCACCCACGTCCCCCTACCTGCTGTCCATGGCAGACAGCAAATAATAGTATTTATTGAGCCCTCTGGTGGTCTGCATTTACAGGATCAGAAACTGAGGAACTGGTGCAGGGGTCCAGCTGTTCAGGGTCTGATCAAGAGCTGCAGTTTCTGCGCATGGTCATCTGCGTTCGCATGTAGTATACCTCTAAATAACAGGAGCAGGGCCCGAGTTCAGCAATAGTTCATCTGCTGTGCACACAGAAAGCTGCAGGCAGCGTTTTCAGACAGGGCTAGGAGAGACTCCACTGCCGCAGGCTATATGTCTCTGAATACCAGTTGCAAGCAGGGGAGAGCGCTGCTGAGCTCGGTTTCTGCTTATGGGTTTCCCATAGGCATCTAGTTGGCTGCTGCTGTGAGAAATAGATTCTGGACTAGATGGACCACTGCCCAATCCAGCAGGTCTCTCTCTCTCTCTTCTTGCTGTTGTTGTTTAGTCGTTTAGTCATGTCCGACTCTTCGTGACCCCATGGAGCAGAGCATGCCAGGCACTCCTGTCTTCCACTGCCTCCTGCAGTTTGGTCAGACTCATGCTGGTAGCTTTGAGAACACTGTCCAACCATCTCGTCCTCTGTCGTCCCCTTCTCCTTGTGCCCTCCATCTTTCCCAACATCAGGGTCTTCTCCAGGGAGTCTTCTCTTCTCATGAGGTGGCCAAAGTACTGGAGTCTCAGCTTCAGGATCTGTCCTTCCAGTGAGCACACAGGGCTGATTTCCTTCAGAATGGAGAGGTTTGATCTTCTTGCAGTCCATGGGACTCTCAAGAGTCTCCTCCAACACCATCTCTCTTCTTACGTTCCCTGAATTCTCCTTAGGAAGCTGACCTGCAGTAACTGATCATCCTGCTTTTTCTGGGAAATGGCGAAGGAATGTAGCTTCGCCTAGGCTCTCCCCATCCTTTAATACAGTGCTGGTTTATACATGAAAGGCTGGTCAGCAAGGGCAGTGCTTGCAAGCAACCCCTCTTCCTGATCTCTGGAACTTACGCTGCTGCTGCAGCCGCTGCTGCCGCCACCACCACTGCTGCTTTCGGGGCTATCCTAGCGGCTGCCACCCGCTTTTGTCACATTGCATTGTGGAGCAGCTTCCCTTTCAGAGACCTGACAGGGTCAGCTGTTTCCCCTCTGAGCTACGTGCTAGCCAGTAACAAGGCTCAGCAGAGGGTCCCGCAGGGTGGTGGAAACCAGACAGGCCGTTTTGCCAGGCCTTTTCATGCCTCAGCAGGCTTCCAGTTCCAGCAAGCGGGCTCACAACGGAGGTGGAGTTCAGTCTCTGCAAGGAAATAACAAGATCTCTGCGAACTCTTCCCCATTTCTCCTTTCCATAGCCTTCAGCAGGTGTAAGATATTTTCTGAGGTGGAGAAGCAAATGCCACACACATGCCCAGTAAGTCAAAGTGCCTCGTATCCAAAGCCAGCCAAGTTATTGTCACACCTGAAGCAGGAAAATTTCACCCTTAACTCTCTTTTCCCCCACCTCCCTGCTGTAAAAATAAATAAAAATACATTGAACTATGAACCGTCTGAACAAGAATGTTGTTGTTGTTATTGTTGTTGTTTAGTCATTTAGTCGTGTCCGACTCTTCGTGACCCCATGGACCAGAGCACGCCAGGCACTTCTGTCTTCCACTGCCTCCCGCAGTTTGGTCAGACTCATGCTGGTAGCTTCGAGAACACTGTCCAACCATCTCGTCCTCAGGGCTGATTTCCTTAAGAATGGATCAGTTTGATCTTCTGAGCAAGAACGTTACTTGCCCCCAAATGGAAAGAAGTCCCAGCAAAGGAAGACATGGCGAAACTTACCGGACGAATAAGAAATCACGATAACAAACTTTTTGTAAAAGAATGGAAATGGTTTATTGAATATTTACAGATAAATTGTAAACAGATTAAAACACTGGCAGGATTATTGTAATAACCTGCAGCTACGTAAGAGAGAGAGAGAGAGAGAGAGAGAGAGAGAGTATGATAAATAAATGAGTAAGTTGTGTTAATTTGGATATGCAGAAGATATTCAAAATAAATTTAAGGAACCGCAGAAAGAGGGGGAAGGAATTCGAGTTTTAAAATGTCAATATGATTGCAAAATCAGTGAAATATATATATCTGAAAGGTATAAATAAAATTTAATAACGAAAAAACAATATGAACCGTTTGCTACCCAATGGTAGGGCCAGCACTGAGCAGACACCATGCATTTAGAGCATGGTGCACACCATGCATTTAAAGCAAAAGCCCCCAAGAATGCTGGGAACTGTCGCTTACCCCTCCCAGAACTACAATTCCCAGCACTTTTAACAAAGTAAAGACCCCAGGATTCTTCGGTGAAAGTATTTTGCTTTAAATGTATGGCGTGTACATGTCCCCAGTGTGCTGAAATAATTCAAATTGTGATCCGAGAAGATTCAGATCTCACACTCAGAAAAAAATAATTCATGTCAAACAAACAGGGCTATATCCACAAACAGCCCTCAAAAGGCTGAAATGGAGGCCTGTAATTTTATGTTGGAAGAGGCCTTCCAAGAGGCCTTATACTGAGTCAGACCATGGGTCCATCTATTTCAGGGCTGTTAGCACTGACAGCTATCCAGAGTTTCAGACAATACAGTGGTACCTCAGGTTAAGTACTTAATTTGTTCCAGAGGTCTGTACTTAACCTGAAACTGTTCTTAACCTGAAGCACCACTTTAGCTAATGGGGCCTCCTGCTGCTGCCGTTGTGCTGCCGCCGCCGCACAATTTCTGTTCTCATCCTGAAGCAAAGTTCTTAACCCGAGGTATTATTTCTGGGTTAGTGGAGTCTGTAACCTGAAGCGTCTGTAACCTGAAGCGTATGTAACCCGAGATACCACTCTAATCCTTCCCATCAAGGACTTATGCAGCACAATAGGCATAAAAAAGAGCATCTCATGACCAAATCTGGCTCTCCAGAAAGACCATACCTCCTCTTTCCCCAATTGCCAACCATAAAAAGCAGAAATTTGTGGCAACATGTTTTTTAAACGTTAGGCTTAGGAGATAAAAGTTGAAGCCCATCTCGCATCACTCCTTTCTTGAAGTGGCCCTTCAGAACAACGGCTGACTGACAAGGGCCAGCCCAATATATTTTGCTGCCTCACAACAGGACACATACAGAAGCCAACCGGGCGGGCAATTAAATCTTATTATTCCTATACCGAGATGTGGGTGGCGCTGTGGGTTAAACCACAGAGCCTAGGGTTTGCCGATCAGAAGGTCAGAGGTTTGAATCCCTGTGACGGGGTGAGCTCTCGTTGCTCAGTCCCTGCTCCTGCCAACCTAGCAGTTCGAAAGCACACCAGTGCAAGTAGATAAATAGGTACCACTCCGGCGGGAAGGTAAACGGCGTTTCCGTGCGCTGCTCTGGTTCACCAGAAGCAGCTTAGTCATGCTGGCCATATGACCCGGAAGCTGCACGCCAGCTCCCTCGGCCAGTAAAGCGAGATGAGCGCCACAACCCCAGAGTCGGCCACGACTGGACCTAATGTTCAGGGGTCCCTTTACCTCTACCTATTCCTATACTGGCAATGGGGCAGTGTCTTCCATCTTACCCAACGGCAGCAAGGTAGTTCTGAGGGGCAGATCAGGCCACAAGGCGCAAACCAGGGGACTGAAGAGAAACAGGAGGCTGTTGCTGCTCCCCTCCTGCATCCACCAGCCGAGGCGATGGCCTCACTCTGTCTAGGGATAGGGCCGGCTCTGGGTAGACTGATCAGGGTAGCAGAGGGAATGGAGGTTGGGTTTCCATGTGACATAGTGATGTAATAATTAGGTTGCAATTCTGGATAACAGGACCCTGTTGTGGAAATGAACCAAGCCGAAAGTAGGTTTGTTAACTAGCCCCAAGGAAAACAAGGCCAAAAAAATGTATTATTTTTTAAGACATGGCCAGCTTTGGATTGCAACCGCCAGGTGGTGCTAGAGCTCTGTTTTCTTCTCGCTCTGTTTTCCTGTCTCCCTTTGCCACTTTTGGAAAGCACAGCTTGCATTATTACCAGATGCAACTCTCTCTGTAGTCCCCCTTGCTACTAATAGATTTCCATGGAGCAGCAGCTGCAGAAGAGCTGACACAGCACATACAGTGCGAGTTGGGGAATCCCTGGGCTCAGCCTCACTGGGGAAGCCACTATTTGCTCAGATTCTGTTAGCCCTCACCCGCAACAGGGAGAATGGTGACACTGGTCTGCCTTGCAAGGCCGTCGTGAGGAGCATCAATGCAATTTATAGGAAGTGCCCTGAACACTGGAAATATGCTACTTAAATGCCCAGAGATAGTATTATTACCACCTCTGTCGCCCACCAAAAATGAAGTGTTTGCATTTAGAGAGGGCTCCCGGAGCCACCTGATTGCAATGTTGTTGTTGTTGTTGTTTAGTCGTTTAGTCGTGTCCGATTCTTTGTGACCCCATGGACCAGAGCACACCAGGCACTTCTGTCCTCCACTGCCTCCCGCAGTTTGGTCAAACTCATGCTGGTAGCTTCGAGAACACTGTCCAACCATCTCGTCCTCTGTCGTCCCGTTCTCCTTGTGCCCTCCATCTTTCCCAACATCAGGGTCTTTTCCAAGGAGTCTTCTCTTCTCATGAGGTGGCCAAAGCATTGGAGCCTCAGCTTCAGGATCTGTCCTTCCAGTGAGCACTCAGGGCTGATTTCCTTAAGAACGGATAGGTTTGATCTTCTTGCAGTCCATGGGGCTCTCAAGAGTCTCCTCCAGCACCATAATTCAAAAGCATCCATTCTTCGGCGATCAGCCTTCTTTATGGTCCAGCTCTCACTTCCATACATCACTACTGGGAAAACCATAGCTTTAACTATATGGACCTTGTTGGCAAGGTGATGTCTCTGCTTTGATTGCAATGAGACTCCTGCTATTCATAAATCTAGCTCATGGGTAGGCACACTAAGGCCTCGGGGCCGTGTCCGGCCCAATCGCCTTCTAAATCCGGCCGGGGGACGGTTCGGGAATCTGTGTTTTTACATGAGTAGAATGTCCTTTTATTTAAAATGCAGCTCTGGGTTATTTGTGGGGTCTGCCTGGTGTTTTTACATGAGTAGAATGTGTGCTTTTATTTAAAATGCATCTCTGGGTTATTTGTGGGGCATAGGAATTCGTTCTTCTTCTTTTTTCAAAATATAGTCCAGCCCACCACAAGGTCTGAGGGACAGTGGACTGGCCCTCTGCTGAAAAAGTTTGCTGACCCCTGCTATAGTTAGAGTTAAAGGTAATGGTAAAGGGACCCCTGACCATTAGGTCCAGTCATGGCCGACTGGGGTTGGGGCGCTCATCTTGCTTTATTGGCCAGCATGAATAAGCTGCTTCTGGCGAACCAGAGCAGTGCACAGAAACGCCATTTACCTTCCTGCCAGAGCAGTGCCTATTGATCTACTTGCACTTTTATGTGCTTTTGAACTGCTAGGTTGGCAGGAGCAGGGACAGAGCAACGAGAGCTCACCCCGTTGCGGGGATTTGAACCGCCGACCTTCTGATCGGCAAGTCCTAGGGTCTGTGGTTTAACCCACAGCGCCACCCACGACCCATATAGCTAGAGGTAGAGTGTTGTAGGATACCCACACCATCCCTTTGGGGTATGTCTGCATTTCTTTTCTCCTGCTTTCTGCCATTTCTGGCCACTATAGTTTTATTGGGGTGGGGACTACAAATGGGGTTTGGCATCGTTTTCACTTTGTAAACTGCCCCTTGTGAGCTTCTGTTCACTGAAAATTGGCATATATAAACCTGAAATTTGGAAATAGGTTTGGCAGGTTTTGGAAAACGCCATTATAAAAAAAAATTCTTGTGTAAGCTGTTTATCACGAGACACTTGATTGTATGATGAGTGTACTAGCCACTGTTCTACCTTCACCGCCAGAAGCGTCAAGCCTCTGAATAAGGTAAAAGGTGAAGGTAAAGGACCCCTGGATGGTTAAGTCCAGTCAAAGGCTACTATGGGGTTGCAGCACTCATCTCGCTTTTAGGCCGAGGGAGCCAGCGTTTGTCCACAGACAGCTTTCCGAGTCATGTGGCCAGCATGACTAAATCGCTTCTGGCACAACAGAACACCATGATGGAAACGAGAGCACACGGAAACGCCATTTATGCCGCAGTGGTACCTATTTATTTACTTGCACTGGAGTGCTTTCTAACTGCTAGGTTGGCAGGAGCTGGGACAAAGCAATGGGAGTTCACCCAATTGCAGGGATTCGAACCGCCGACCTTCTGATTGGCAAGCTCAAGAGGCTCAGTGGTTTAGACCACAGCACCACCCATTTCCCTAAGCTTCAACACAGTTACTGCTGCTCTTACTTACAGCCTTGGATAAAGGAGGGTGAGAGAAAAACCATGGTACTGCCACTGGAATAGGGACGCGGGTGGCACTGTGGGTTAAACCACAGAGCCTAGGACTTGCTGATCAGAAGGTCGGCGGTTCGAATCCCTGCGACGGGGTGAGCTCCCGTTGCTCGGTCCCTGTTCCTGCCAACCTAGCAGTTCGAAAGCACGTCAAAGTGCAAGTAGATAAATAGATACCGCTCCAGTGGGAAGTTAAACGGCGTTTCCGTGCGCTGCTCTGGTTCGCCAGAAGCGGCTTAGTCATGCTGGCCACATGGCCCGGAAGCTGTACATCGGCTCCCTCGGCCTATAGAGCGAGATGAGCGCGCAACCCCAGAGTCAGTCACGACTGGACCTAATGGTCAGGGGTCCCTTTACCTTTACTTACTTATTTATAAGGCTTCAGTTATCCCATGGCTTAAAAAAGGGGGAGGGCCACATTATCTACCTGGCCTGGGCCTCTGCCTGGCTCTGCAAGGCCTTGTGTATGGCAGTCCTGTGCCCAAAGGACAACAGAGCAATTAATTGGCACCAGCTTGGCTGCAGGAGTATCTGAGCCAAACGGTGTGAAAGGGAGCCCGGGAAGCAGGGCAGCCGCTCCTCTTCCCACCACTGCTCCGCTTTGCCTTCTCCCTGCCTGCCTGCAGCTTCCATCACCAGCTTTTGGCACAGCCGAGGTGGGCTCCCTCCCTTCTCCCTCCCCGAGCACCGCAGGTACCAGAAGCATCATGACGCAGCCGGATTGGCTGCAGAGCATCCTCCGAGACGCCTCTGCTGCGGCGATTGGTTAATATGCTAGGGAGGACCCGGGCTGCTGCTTTTTTTGGCATCCCTGCGCAAGGAGGATGGGAGGAAGGGCGCCGCCGCCCGCCTGGGAACCGTGCACGCGATGCGGATTCCCTGTTACAGAGCGACTTTCCCGCAAGCGAGGAGTAAAAGGCCTCCTCGCTTGCCTGGGGCCTTGCCAGAGCCAATGAGCAATGCAAGGCGCATTAATTCGTTTCCAACAGGCTAGGAGAACGCGCCGGGTTTCTGAATTGCTCAAAAGGTGGCCAACGCAGCGTCTTAGGGGGGCTTGGAGGAGGTAATTTGGGCTTAAACCACCACCCCCACACGATCCTTTGTCGGATGCAGCCTCAGATGCTTCCCAAAGCATTCCCCAAACACATTCTTCCATCTCACAACAGTGCCTTCCAGTTTGTTACCCTCCTTGATTCCCTCCTTGTCTTTCTCTCACTGATTAAATACTGCTTCTTGCAATTTGTCCTGAGTCTATGTAGTTGTGTAGCGTGTGGAAATGGCAAGGGGCCATCTTAATGAATTGATTTTTAAAATTTGATTCTTCCACTCCACCCCCATCTTCCGCTGTATGAGTTGCTGGAAAATAAGACACACACACACACACCAGCTATCTGAGTACAAATTAGTAGTCTTCCGCCATAGTCTTTCTTTGTGTATATGTGTGGTTGGAGAGGGGGGAGTGTTCACACACACACACACACAAAAATCAGAAACAAATTTTAACTTTTTATTACAATTGCTTTCACTTGCTTTCCAGAACTGTAACGGTATTGGTCCATTGTACTTTTAAAAATTAAAAAAAAAAATATTCTGTACAGTGGTACCTCGGGTTAAGAACTTAATTCGTTCTGGAGGTCTGTTCTTAACCTGAAACTGTTCTTAACCTGAAGCACCACTTTAGCTAATGGGGCCTCCTGCTGCTGCCGGAGCACGATTTCTGTTCTTATCCTGAAGCAAAGTTCTGAACCCCAGGTACTATTTCTGGGTTAGCAGAGTCTGTAACCTGAAGCGTCTGTAACCCGAGGTACCACTGTATACTTATTTGAGAATATAAGGAGGCCTTCTTCTGATTAGACCTGCATAGGGAATTGTGATTTCCAATAGCCTTGGTGAAAACGGAAGCAGGGCAGGCTTTAGTTCAGACATACAGGTCTACCTGTGGCATATCATGACTTGGGTTGTGATGCATCTGATGGAGGGGTCCAGGCATCTTGCACAGGCAGTGGCGTAGCGTGAGGGGTGCAGGGGGGCCGGCTGCACCGGGCGCAACATCTGGGGGGGGGGGCGCGCTCACACTCGCAGCTCTCTGCCCCTACTAAAATCCACGGGTTAGGGGGCGCAAATTACTTGCCTTGCCCCGGGTCTGACAACCCACGCTACGCCACTGTGCACAGGCAAGAGATCTGCCATCTGCAGATGGTTCAGTCCAGGGGATCACGACAATCCCAGGCCATATTGTATCTTTCTGCATCAGCAGCATCTTCGGCACGTTTGGCTTTGAGCTGCACAGTTGAAAGAGAACATGAGCAGGGCCCTCTCTGCACCATCAGAGCACAGAGTTGATTTAGTCTGGCATTCTCTTTCCTAGGCAGTGGCCAACCTGGTGTCCCCGGGAAGCCCAGAATTAGGACATGGGGAGGGACAAAAGCCTAAACCATGCCCCTTAAGAAAATCTGTCTATATTTTCAAATTTTCAGAGTTTTATCTGAGGTTCTACCCACTGACTTCCAAAAATCCTACTTGGCTCTCTCTTTGAGTTCCCAAGATTTCACAGTGTGTTGCAATTATACTTTCAAACACAGCTTTAAGGACTAGAAACCTTGCCTTTTAAAAACCAGACAGCAGAGATCACTGCTGAGGAATTGTTACCCACCCAAGAAAATGCAATACTTAGTTGTTACTGTAAATAAATCATGAGTTCAGGCACAACTACCATTCCAAGTGATGTACAAAATTCCACCAAAAACATAAAAACCGGGGGGGGGGGGGCGCTAATTAAAACTGCATCCCACCACCTTAAAACTGAGTAGTAGCAATTAATTTTGCTGCAGCGATTAATAAAACGCTGATTGAACTAAAAATAAAGTTTGATTTGCGTGGGAAGGAGTAAAATACACTTTGATTCCCTGCAAAAGTATGTAGCCTCCAGACTTTCCTCCAGTGCTTTGTCCTACGCACCTCTCAGTCAGGAATAAATGTGTTAGCCCCATCATGTTCTATTTTCGTGCATCTTAAGACACCTTTGGCATCGCCTTGGAATATTCTGTTTGAAGCAAGAGAGAGATACCTGCAACTGCTAAGTTCAGCAAACAGTTAAGGAAAATTCACCCGTGAATATTACTGAGAGTGGATTCGCAGAGCTGTTTAGGTTCCCCCATCACAACCACATATCCCAGGTGACTCTTTTTGAGGCATTCATGTGCATCCCAGTAGCCAACATATTTTGCTTGCAATTTGAACAGGCGCTCGTTAGATCCGAATGCTTGCTGGGGCCAAAATAGTGTTGGATTATTGTAGCTCGTGAACTCTTAATGTTGAACGATGCTCCAAACCTCATTCTGTAGGAGAGTGTTTCAAGCATTAAGCAGCTACTAATACTTACAAAGGGATTTTGAATGTGTCAAGTCAATTAAATAACGTTTAAAATGCTAGTTTGGGCAAATGTACTGTGACTGTATTGATTACTAGCATTGCTTGTTCTGTGTTTTTTTGGTTAGTCGTGTTTTGAAGGAAATTTTATTATTATGGAATGTGAGTGTGGTAGGTTTGCAGGCTCACACCATGGGCGTAGCCGGTGGGGCAGCTGCCCCCCAATCAAGTAAATCAGTAAAACTATTTAATGAAGCCTGCCCCTCTAACACAGGGCTGGATTTAGGTTTGATGAGGTCCTAAGCTACTGAAGGTAATGGGGCCCTATATATGCCCAGCAGTTCTTTGTCAACAACGAATTGTCGCTCTTTTTGTGTTGAATATATGCTATATGGTAATTTATGGACCTAATAGGTCCTATTACTTACACCATAGGAGCCTACACAACACAAAATACTGTTGCTGTATGTAGGTTTTATTTTATTTGTTTTTTATCTTATATTTTGGAAATGTACATCCAGGTTTTTTCCCTTGAATTTTTTTGGGGGCCCCCAAGAGAGTGGGGCCCTAAGCTATAGTTTGTTTAGCTTATACATAAATTCGGCACTGCTGTAACATAAATCCTGGCTACGCCCATGCCTCATACCCAACAGGAGTGTTCCTGGTCAGGATTCAAGCTGCCTCATCTTACCCTCCTCTAGGATGCTGTTAGGTTGCAAGGCATTCAAACACACAAATTCGCTCTCCCACACCCTGGTTTTCCAAATGACACTCAACCTTCTGAAGCAACTGAACATGCTCAGGCGTCATTAGGGGTTTCTCTTTTTGGGTTGCCTTCAAAACAATAGCATTGATATTTCCATCTGTGCTCATCCAAACATGCCTTCTTCTTGTTTCTCAGTGGCCCAGTTTTGGGCTCCAATTCTATCGGCATTCAACTACCTGAGTTTGCTATTAGAGGAAACGAGTGGGGCCAGAAAGAAAATGCTAGAGATAGTTTGATATGGTTTCAGCCAACTAGCTAGCTATGGCCTTCCATATTCCATCTCTCGCCCTTATTCTGTTCTCGTTGGTCTGTTGGGATTTAGTCAGTGGAGGCTGGTCTAACAGGGTATATGGGTCACAGCTCCACCAACCTCAGGCAAACCCTTGACTTTTTACTTACAACAGTCCAGGAGGTGACACTGCCTGAAATAATCTTCCTCTTTAGCTTCAGTGTTGTCCTTATAGAACTCAGCAGGGAGAAGGATGGGGGCAAATTTGGAATCAATTGACTCCGTCTGTCATTGGCTGTAGCGCCACCTACTGTTTGTCTCCCTACTTATCACACTACCAGTTAAAGCCAGGGTGTGGGTGTGTGGCAGGGGGAGATGATCTAAAATGCTATATATAAAAAAACAGCTATTATCAGTGCAATTCATTGTATACCAGCCCTGTATACCTGAAGGAGCGTCTCCACCCCCATTGTTCTGCCCAGACGCTGAGGTCCAGCTCTGAGGGCCTTCTGGCAGTTCCCTCATTGTGATAAGTGAGGTTACAGGGAACCAGGCAGAGGGCCTTCTCGGTGGTGGCACCCACCCTGTGGAATGCCTCTCATCAGATGTCAAGGAGATAAGTAACTATCTGACTTTTAGAAGACATCTGAAGGCAGCCCTGTTTAGGGAAGTTTTTAATGTTTGATGTTTTGTCGTGTTTTTAATATTCTGTTGGGAGCTGCCCAGAGTGGCTGGGGAAACCACTGCTCAACAAAGTAAATAATATATGATGATAATGATGTTTTAAAAAGTGTACTAAAAACCTTGTAGATACTCCAAGGATGCCAATTTCTCTCTCTCTCTCTCTCTCTCTCTCTCTCTCTCTCTCTCTCGTTTCTCACTTGGCCCCATTTTGGTTGCAAAACTGTCAGCCCTCACCACCTGAGTTCTCTGTTAGAGAGAATGAATGATGATGCATTTATATCTGGTGCAAGCCTACTTGGAGTGCACTAATTGCAGGAAGTGGATACATAAATAAATCTGACTTGACTAATTGCCTGACTCTCATGAAGATGAATACATGCAGTGATACTGAATCAGACCATTTGTCCATTCACTGTTGTCTATTCTGACAGGCAGTCAGACTGTCTAGAATCTCTGCCAGATATTTTTCATACCACCTGATACCTGGGATTTTCAGCTTGAGATGCCAAAGGCCTTTCAACTAGGCCTATCACCTGATATATATATATATTTTAAAAGCTAACCAATGGTTTATTTTTTTCTTAATGAATTTATTACATGTGCACAGATTTGTATATTGATACAAACAATACAAATGAAGCATCATGATTTCCCCCTTTCATGTGTACATGTGCTGCAGTTAAACCACAGAGCCTAAGACTTGCCAATCAGAAGGTCAGCGGTTCGAATCCCTGCGACGGGGTGAGCTCCCGTCGCTCGGTCCCTGCTCCTGCCAACCTAGCAGCTCGAAAGCACATCAAAGTGCAAGTAGATAAACAGGTACCTCTCCGGCGGGTAGGTAAACGGTGTTTCCATGCGCTGCTCTGGTTTGCCAGAAGCGGCTTAGTCATGCTGGCCACATGACCCGGAAGCTGTACGCCGGCTCCCTCAGCCAATAAAGCGAGATGAGCGCCGCAACCCCAGAGTCGGCCATGACTGGACCTAATGGTCTGGGGTCCCTTTACCTTTACCTTACATGTGCTGCAGCTGGTAGCATCTTAAGTAAGGCCTTCTTTTCTTCGTGAGAAAAAAAGGAGAATACCTCTTTAAGATGGTGCTTGCTATCTGCAACTTGTATAAGAACTTGCAGGAAAGATAATGCATGGTTGGTTGGTTTGAAAAAATAAAACTACCACTGTTTGATTATAGATTCAAAGCATTTTATAATCTAGCAGATCAAACATTGCAATCCTACTTTTGAAATGGATGAATTGATGTTAATTAAATTTAAAACAAATATTCCCCCCCCAAAAAAACTCCATTTATTCAGAAGTTACAATACAGCTTTGTTCACAGCCATAATATCACAAAATGATCACTCCAAAGAAATCTGCTGTTACCCAAGCCTCAGGGCTGGTGCCTTTCCGAGATACGGAAAGAACTGTACCATGACAGTAAGCAAGAGCAGCTACAGCGGCACCTTGGGTTACATACGCTTCAGGTTACAGACTCCGCTAACCCAGAAATAGTACCTCGGGTTAAGAACTTTGCTTCAGGATGAGAACAGAAATTATGCTCTGGCGGCGCGGTGGCAGCAGGAGGCCCCATTAGCTAAAGTGGTGCTTCAGGTTAAGAACCGTTTCAGGTTAAGAATGGACATCCGGAACGAATTAAGTACTTAACCCGAGGTACCACTGTACCTGTATTCGCTGTTAGAAGAAAAGGCCACCTTTACATCAGGACCAGCGCAGTCTGAAAAATAAACAAATATGCTCTTCAGTCATAATCACACTGATTAAAATTGGTGCCTACTAATTAATGGACATAAAAAATTGGTTGATGGGATCTTTACTGGCATCCCACCAGCTTTTGAAGATGCACCTGTTAGTGCAAGCATTCCCTTGATCTCTCAGCCCAAGTCTCCCGTTTTAATTACCGTGTTGTTTTAATGGGATGGTTTCATTGCATATTCTAATTATGGATGTTTCTATTTTACTGCTTGTGTAGTTAGTTGGTTTTCACACTGACAAACTGCTGGGGAGCCTATTTGAGCATTAAGTGGTATATAAAATAATAATAATAAAAAACCAGTGAAAGCTGTTGACCCTAATATGCTCCTAAGTGGTGATTTCACTACCCCACCCCGACCCCTGTCAGTTCTATGAGGGTCTGAGCACTTACAATATACACTGCACTTACTTTGTTGTTGTTTAGTCATGTCCGACTCTTCATGACCCCATGGACCAGAGCACGCCAGGCACTCCTGTCTTCCACTGCCTCCCGCAGTTTGGTTAAACTCATGCTGGTAGCTTCGAGAACACTGTCCAACCATCTCGTCCTCTGTCGTCCCCTTCTCCTTGTGCCTTCCATCTTTCTCAACATCAGGGTCTTTTCCAGGGAGTCTTCTCTTCTCATGAGGTGACCAAAGTATTGGAGCCTCAGCTCCAGGATCTGTCCTTCCAGTAAGCACTCAGGGCTGATTTCCTTAAGAATAGCCGATTTCCTTAAGAATGGACTTACTTTGTACTGGCATGCTAATCTATTCTGTTTTGCCATCTGAGGCAAAAAGAGAAATTGCACCCTCCCCTTAGCAACGCCGCCCTTACCGGGGTCACACAGCTGCAGTGGTGGGGTGGCTTCCAGTGAGATCTCATGAAACTCTCGCGAGATCTTGTTGGAAGCCGCTGTTGCCATCATGTGACCCCACCAGCAGATACTTCAGCCCACCTCATGGGTGGGCCAGCACTTGGGAGGCGAAGTGTAGCATGGTATTAACACCTAGATCAATCTGAAAAGGAACAAAATTTCCCGTTTCAAAAAATGTGGGTGCTCCGAAATCTATAGATCAAATTACAGGGCTGCTTATTCTGTGAGAGCCTGAAGCTTCCTGGGATAGCTCAGTCAGTAGAACATGAGACTGTTAATTTCAGGGTTGTGGGTTCAAGTCCCGTGTTGGGCAAAAGATTCCTGCTGGACTAGATGACCCTCGTGATCCCTTCCAACTCTTCAATTCTGTGATTCTATGATTGATCAATTACATTTCAACCACTGAACCTGGGGTACACAGGGATCCTGTGAGCGGGTGGCGCTGTGGTCTAAGCCACTGAGCCTCTTTGGCTTGCCGATCAGAAGGTCGGTGGTTCGAATCCCTGCGAAGGGGGGAGGTCCCGTTGCTCTGTCCCAGCTCCTGCCAACCTAGCAGTTCAATAGCACACCAGTGCAAGTAGATAAATAGATACCACTGTGGCAGGAAGGTAAATGGCATTTCCGTGCGCTCTGGCACTCGTCACAGTGTCCCGTTGCACCAGAAGCGGTTTAGTCCTCCTGGCCACATGACGCGGAAAGCTGTCTGCAGACAAATGCTGGCTCCCTTGGCCTGAAAGCGAGATGAGCGCCACAACCCCAGAGTCGCCTTTGACTGAACTTAACCGTCCACGGGTCCTTTACCTTTTACCGTTATCATTTTACACAGGGGTCCTAGAAGGTCTACCACCCAGGCAGAGACAAAAATCCAGACCTCCTTAGCTTCAGCAAGAGTTCTGTATGCATAATGTGCCTTCAGACAACAGCACAGGAGATCCAGGATTATTATTGTCCCCCAATGCAGTGAGTATGCTTGCTGGCGCTAGGGAGGCAGCTCCCTTGTGACCAAACATCTGTGCACATCTGGGCTGATAAAAATGAATTGGGAGGGTCTGAGCATTTCAATAGCTGGGGTTATTACCCAACACTCCAGGGTGGAGGAGTGCCTGATGGGTTTAAATCAGTAGTCATTCAGCTCCCGCCAAAAAAGAAAAGGGAAAAGTAAAATCAACCTGGATGCCGATTCCCTAGCTATTCCTTACCTTTTTCTGGGGAATCTGTGCCCATCCAGGAGCTATTGAACTACCACTTCCATCTACCTTGACCATTGGCTGGTGTTATGTACTGAGTTGAATAGGATCCAAAATGCAGCAGTCTGAATGGTCCTAGAACAATAGGATCCAAAATGCAGCAGTCTGATTGGTCCTAAAACAATAGGATTCAGAATGCAGCAGTATGATTGGTCCGCAGGAGCCACCCAATCCAGCTCCAGGTGGAAGTGAATCCGCAACCTGATTGGCCCACGAGAGAATCCCGGAATTAGCCAATCATGTGCGGCCCATTGTGTAAATAATGTATATAAAGCGGATATTTGGGGGGAACTTTCATTCCTCACTACTATGAGCTGAATAAAGAGCATGAAATCCACACTTGACTCCGAGTATATTTCAGCCGACCTGGCTGGGTTGATGGGAGATGGTGTCAACAACATATTGAGGGCTACGGGGTATATCCATTGCTACTTTTAGGGAGAACAGGATTTGTGATCAGGCATACACAAGCTTCAGGTACACCTGACCATCCATCCTGTTTCTGGAACCATGCCAGTTTTGGTTTTCAGAGCACTGAAATCACACCTGGGACTTATCTCTGTTTACAGACTGATAGGGGTTGCGCTCACCTTGTTGATCCTTTCAGAAGTTATCTGTGGTTTCCAAAGCCCTTGATCAAGAACTCCCACCTGCATATCTGCATAAAGGCATACTTTTTAAAATTGATTTTCATTTTAGAAGATTACAAGAGGAGCTAAATAAACAAACCAGGGACAATTAGACAATAATAACACTGTAATTACAGGGTCATGCGATTATGAAGGGGAGAAGGGAAGAGAATGTTTGTGTGTGTGTGTGGACAGTTTCTGGCAAAGCATGCTGATCGCCTAACCTTATGCAAAAGCTCCACTTCGGACACCCAAATACCGATGCAGGACACCCAAATATCTGGTTGCCTGTCCTAGGGAACTGTAAAGGACCAGTTAAACCACTCTGGGAATTGTAGCTCTGGGAAGGGAATAGGGGTCTCCTAACAAACCACAGCACCCTCAACAAACTACAGCTTCCAGACAGTGTTGGGAACTCCCATTGTTCCAGGCACATTTGGGAATTTCATTTAGCACGGGCGGTTTCTGAGCTCTGGGCGCAGTGCCGCGCCTAAGATTTCAGATTAAAACTGCAGAGGGGAAGGAAAGGAGGACCTTTTTCTGCCTCCCTGCTTCTAGCTACTCTCTGAAGACTGGAGAAGAGACCCTCTTAAGAATATTAGGGGGTGGGGTGGGCAGAGGAAGGACTAGACCATGTGAAAAATGAACATAGTATCTTAGCTGCTGTTTATTCACTTTCAGCTTTGTATTCTTATTATAAAAACACCCCTAGACATTGCCGCACCTATAACCTAGGTTTAAGGTGCCATTTAGCTCCTAGCTTTCATAGCCCAGTTTCTAACACTGCTCCCAGAATTCTTTGGGGGGAGCCATGACAGTTTCAAGCAGTATCATGGCGCTTTAAATGTATGGTGCAAATGTGGGCTTAGCCTAACCTACTACACAGGTTGGTTGTGAAGGTGAAGAAGAAGAAGAAGAAGAAGAGTTTGGATTTGATATCCCGCCTTTCACTCTCCTTCAGGAGTCTCCAAGCCGCTAACATTCTCCTTTCCCTTCCTCCCCCACAACAAACACTCTGGGAGGTGAGTGGGGCTGAGAGACTTCAGAGAAGTGTGACTGGCCCAAGGTCACCCAGCAGCTGCATGTGGAGGAGCGGAGATGCAAACCCGGTTCCCCAGATTACGAGTCTACCGCTCTTAACCACTACACCACACTGGCACACTGGTGAAATGGTGCAGGAGAACGCTTTAAACCAGCGAAGGCCAAACTTGGCCCTCCAGCTGTTTTGGGACTACAATTCCCATCATCCCTGACCACTGGTCCTGTTAGCAAGGGATGATGGGAATTGTAGTCCCAAAACAGCTGGAGGGCCGAGTTTGGCCATCACTGCTTTAAACCACCCGAGATCCTTAGAGGGAAGATGGGAGAGGGAGGAAATGTCATAAATATCTGTTAACCACCCACCTCTAGCTTTGTCGGACTGATCTCCCTCCTTCTGCCTTTTACCCACCACTCCTCTTCCCTTGTATGCCTTGTCATTTATTCTGTAAGCCTGAGGGCAGCGCCTGTGTCTCATTTTCAATTACAGGCAGTGTCTGCCGCAAGCACTGCATCCTGAATTTTAATTGCTGTAAGCTACTTTGGGAGGCATTCTGATTTCCTCTAGAAAGCAGGATGAAAAACATTAATAGATCAATAAATGAAATAGCCTTTCGTTCCTTTCCTATGTACACACTTTCCTATGGGGAGACCGCCTCTTCCCATATGAACTGACCCGGACCCTGTGATCGTCATCCTTCACGTGCCTCTTCCATGGGAGTCCAGGAGGGCAGCAACACGAGAACAGGCCTTTTCTTTGGTGGCTCCCTGCTTGTGGAACGCTCTCCCCAGGGAGGCTCACTGGACACCTTCATTACCTGTCTTTAGGCACCAGGTAAAAGCATTTCTTTGTGACCAGGCCTTTGGCTGATTAACATTCTATGGCCTTGTAAATGTCTTTGGTGGGCTGTTACCAGTTTGTTTTGCTTTATAGTGCATTTTGTGTTCTCAGTTTGTATTTTTATGCTGTGAACTGCCCTGTGGTCTTCAAACGAAGGGCGGTATGTTGTTGTTTAGTCGTCTTGGTCGTGTTCGACTCTCGGTGAACCAGAGCATGCCTTGGAAAATCTCTTTCTTCTCAAAGCTTCTCCTCCTTTTTTATGTCCATGGAGTTTTCTTGGCAAAATACTGGAGTGGATCGCCAGTTCCTTCTCCAGGTGGATCACATTTAGTCTAAACTCTCGGCTATGACCTGTTCCATTTTGGGTGGCCCTGCACAGCATAGCTCATAGCTTCTTGGGAGTTATTCAAGCCCCTTCGCCACAACATGGCAGCGATCCATGAAGGGGAATGACGCTATACAAATTTAATAAATAATAATCCTGACCCATCTTACCTTTTTCATTCAGAATAGAAGATGGAAATGGCTAAACAGCAGAACATATCATTTGATGTAATAAACCAGAAATGGAAGCTGAGGGAAGTCAACGGGGGGTGGGGGGGTGGAATGAAAAACTGTTCAGTACAGTGGTACCGCGGGTTAAGTACTTAATTCGTTACAGAGGTCCGTACTTAACCTGAAACTGTTCTTAAGCTGAAGCACCACTTTAGCTACTGGAGCCTCCCGCTGCCACCGCGCCGCCAGAGCACGATTTCTGTTCTCACCCTGAAGCAAAGTTCTTAACCTGAAGCACTATTTCTGGGTTAGCGGAGTCTGTAACCTGAAGTGTATGTAACCCAAGGTACCACTGTATTGATATTGGATATTTGTTTTGAAAATGGAAAATCAATAAAATCTTTAACAAACAAAAAAGGAGGAGGAAATGGCTAATTTAAAATTGGTCTCCCTCCTCCACTCCTCCTCGCCCCCCCAAAGGATATATTTTAGGGCTCAAGAACATGAACTGCTTTTGTGGAGTCTGGCCCAGGGTCTGCTGACAATGCAACCTGTGCGTGTTCACTTTGCAGAAATCATCAAAGTTATGTGCACTGAAGCTTAGAGCAGGGACGGCAGCTCACTGGAGGAATGTTTCCTTGGCATAGAGAAGTCCAATCCCCAGTATCTCTCAATTAAAAAGAGCCACTAGCATGAATGCAAAATGACTCCAGAAAGCTACTGCTAGTCACGGCAGACCTCCTTCAGTTTTGTCAGATATGGGACCCACCTTTAACCCAACCGTGCATTTGGGGACTCGCTTATTTTCCTTTTCTTAAAACAAGGTATTTGCGTGTTGCTGTCTATTTATTTTATTTATACCCCGCCCTCCATCCCCAAAAAGAGCCCAGGGCAGCAAACACACAAGCAATACAACAACTGCAGGTTTTTAAGAAGAGGTCAGGTGGCCATCTGACATGTTCGCGATTCCTGCATTGCAGGGCACTGGAATACATCAGCGTTTCCCAAACCTGTGTCTCCAGCTGTTTTTGGACTACAACTCCCATCATCCCTAGCTAGTAGGACCAGCGGTCAGGCATGATGGGAATTGTAGTCCAAAAGAAGACCCAAGTTTGGGAAACACTGGACTAGATGACCCCGGGGATTCCTTCCAACTTTGCAATTCTTTGATTCTGTGAATTAAAGCACCTAAAAATTATTCCAATAGAGAGAAACAGACTTAAATCTAGCCCCAACCCAACAGTTGGGGCCAATGGAATAGACCAGGGGTCAGCAAACTTTTTCAGGAGTGGACCGGCCTACTGTCCCTCAGACCATGTGGGGGGCTGGACTATATTTTTTGGGGGGAAATATGAACGAATTCCTATGCCCCACAAATAACCCAGAAATGCATTTTAAATAAAAGCACACATTCTACTCATGTAAAAACACACTGATTCCCGGACCGTCCGTAGGCCGGATTTAGAAGACGATTGGGTCGTATCCGGCCCCTGGGCCTTAGTTTGCCTACCCATGGAGTAGACTATACCGGGCTAAATGGACCAATGGTCTTGCCTAATACAGTGGTACCTCGGGTTACATACGCTTCAGGTTACAGACTCTGCTAACCCAGAAATAGTACCTTGGGTTAAGAACTTTGCTTCAGGATGAGAACAGAAATTGTGCGGCGGCAGCGGGAAGCCCCATTAGCTAAAGTGGTACCTCAGGTTAAGGTTAAGAACGGACCTCCAGAACAGGTTAAGAACAGTTAACTTCAAGTTAAGACTTCAGGTTAAGACTTCAGGTTAAGAACGGACCTCCAGAACAAACAAAGTTCTTAACCCGAGGTACCACTGTACAAGGCAATTAGCTTCCTATGTGATTTACTTCCAGGTGTCTGTCCGCAGCATTCCAACCTCAAGTCCATCACCCAATTCCTGACCCTGGCTAGACAAAATACATGATGGAGAAAAACACCCCATTGTTTATTCCCAGCATCTGCTCCCTAGCCGGGAAAAGAGCCCTCTCATATTGGAATCCTGCCCCGAAGCCCCAGAAATGAGAAGTGAGTTGGGTCCATTGAGTTTAGCTTGAACTTGGTGAAGACATCCATTCTTCCAATCGTTATTGTCACTTCAACACATGGAAATGGCTGTGACTTGAAAACACCACCACCACCACCACAACACCACGGGCTCATGGTCGGGGCAATGCACAACAAGCGTGGTGAAATGCTTAAAAAAAAATATGGGTGGTGGTGGGCCATGGGGACTACTCAGTATGTAGTCTATGTTTGTTGAAAATTCTTCATAAAAATTAAACAAACTACAATTTCTTTCAGGCTTCCTTTGCAGAGAGGAGGCGGTTGGAGTTAAGAGAAAAAGAGAGAATCAAAAGGAGGAGGATTCCTGAAATAACTCCTTGGTTTCCATTCTTAGCAAGATCTACCAAACATAGGAAGCTGCCGTATACAGAGCTCAGTTGTTGTCTACACTGACTGGCAGTGGCTATCGAGGGTTTTGGACAGGATTCTCTCCCAGCCCTGCCTAGAGATGCCAGGGACTGAATACACACTTGTGCTACAAACTTTCATAAGAACATAGAGTATGCTGGATCAGGCCGAAGACTCATCTAAGTCCATCATCCTGTTCCCACAGCTGCCCGTGCCCCCCCTAAAAAAGGGTCGACAACTTTGACCTGAACCCCCAAAAAACTGATCACCGTCAGTTTTTCATTCTGAGTAGATCATTGTCTCTTGGGAGTTGAACGTCCCTGCTTTAGAGTAATGAGATAGCTCAGTCGGTAGAGCATGAGACTCTTAAATCTCCGGGTTGTCGTGCGGGGGGTGGGGTGGTTTGGATCAAGTTGACCCTCGTGGTCCCTTCCAACCCTGCAATTATATGATTCTAATGATTCACAGCCTGGGTGGCACTGTGATCTAAACCTGATCCAAGCCGATCAGAAGGTCGGCGGTTCAAATCCCCACTTCGAAAGCATGTCAAAGTGCAAATAGATAAATAGGTACCACTCCAGCGGGAAGGTAAACAGCGTTTCTGTGCGCTGCTCTGGTTCGCCAGAAGCAGCTTAGTCATGCTGGCCACATGACCTGGAAAAACTGTCTGCGGACAAACGCCGGCTCCCTCAGCCAGTAAAGCGAGATGAGCGCTGCAACCCCAGAGTCGTCCGCAACTGGACCTAATGGGCTAGATCAACAACATAAAGGCATGGACTAGGGCGGTCTGACATGTGGTCCGTGGGCTGCATGCAGCCCTTGAGGCATTTTTGGTGGCCCTCAGCAACATTAAACACACACACACAGTTCAGCCATCAGGCTGGCTTCCCAAAGCCATGTAAGCGAATTGCTGGGCTTTGGGGAGGAAGAGTGAGGGGTCTGGCAGAGTCCTAGAGTCCTCCTTTCTCCTTCCCAAAGCCTAGTTGTTGCTTTCTCAGCTTTGGGAAGGAGATGGGGTGACTCCATGACCCTGCCAGAGCCTCACACCTCCTTCCCAAAGCCCTGCCTGGCATAGCAGGCTTTGGGAAAGCAACATGAGGGCTGTGGGGGCACCAGATTTTGGCCTCACTCCCCACCCACCTGCATGACAAGGTAGTGTGCAGCCTGCGGGTTCTGTGTCAAAGTACATTTGTGGCCCACTTGGCATGAAAAGTTGGACCTGCCCTGGCCTAGACTGAAGATCAGCTGATTTCCCCCCACTTAGGTTTACTGTTGTAGACTTGACCCCAGTACCTCTGCATCTTGTACAGTGGTACCTCTGGTTACGTACTTAATTCGTTCCCGAGGTCCGTTCTTAAACTGAAACTGTTCTTAACGTGAAGCACCACTTTAGCTAATGGGGCCTCCAGCTGCGGCCGCGCAGCCAGAACACAATTTCTGTTCTCATCCTGAAGCAAAGTTCTTAACCCGAGGTACTATTTCTGGGTTAGCGGAGTCTGTAACCTGAAGCGTATGTAACCTGAGGAACCACTGTACTGCAATATAGACAAGGGCGGCTTAAAAGCACCTTAAATTATATAGCATAACACTAGAGCTGAGCTCCACTGTAGGAAAGGGCTCTGCTGCTCTTTTCTGAGAGGTGAGAAAGAGGAAACCTCAGCACCGCAAAACGGAATGGAGTCTTCCAAGCCGCTAGTCCACAGGAGGCTGCGTTATATGGCTATGATATTACGCCGACTTGGCTACAGCGCGCCTAGACTCCGGCCTCCTGCTCCACAGCCCACGTGCCCGCAGCCCGGCTCCGGGTTCCAATCCCCCCGGCGCATGCGTAGAAATGGATGCCGTCCACTCAGCTCCTCCCTTGACCTGCTTGCCTGGGCGCATGTGCGCTGCGATCCCTTCTCCTCCTCCTCCTTCTCTCCCTCCCCCTCCCCTTTTTAGGAAGCTGCCTGGGCGCTTCCTTCTCTCTACCTGATTTCCTCCCGCTCTGCCCTCCCCTCGCGCTCGCGCCACCGGGCTCGTGCGCGCGCGCGCGGGCAAGCTCCGGCCGGGCAAGTAAGCAAGCAAGCGAGCAGGCAGGCAGGCGGGCGGGCAGGCAGGCAGGCGAGGAGGGAGGGAGGGAGGGAGGCGAGCAGGCAGGCGAGCGACCGAGCAGGAGCAACGACCCAGCCGGCGCCGCCGCCGCCGCAGCCAAGATGGAGTCGCGGCTGGCGCGGCTGGCGCTGCAGGGAGCGAGCGGGCGCGCCTAGGGCTCCCTCCCTGCCTGCCTGCCGCAGCCTCGCGAGCCCTTCCTGCCGCCCCATGGCCTGGCCTCCCTCCGGCGCCCCCTCGGGTCTCCCCTCGGCGGGGCTCCCGGGGCCACTCCGCCTCGGCCAGTGAGGTGGTGCTGCTGCTGCTGGTGCCGCCGTCCGCGCGCGCGCGCCGGTGCGCCCCTCTCCTCCTCCTCCTCTTCCTCCTCGCCGTCCCCGCGTGTCGCCGCCGCCGCCGCCGGGGCCCCGCGCTCTGAGCCTCCCGGCCGCAGGATGCTGCCGTCGCAGGAGGCCTCGAAGCTGTACCATGACAACTACATGCGGAACTCGCGGGCCATCGGCGTGCTGTGGGCCATCTTCACCATCTGCTTCGCCATCATCAACGTGGTGGTCTTCATCCAGCCCTACTGGATCGGCGACAGCGTCAGCACGCCCAAGCCGGGCTACTTCGGCCTCTTCCACTACTGCGTGGGCAACGAGGGCAACAACCGCGAGCTCACCTGCCACGGCTCCTTCGCCGACTTCCGCAGCATCCCCTCGCGCGCCTTCAAGGCCGCCTCCTTCTTCGTGCTGCTCTCCATGGTGCTGATCCTGGGCTGCATCACCTGCTTCTCGCTCTTCTTCTTCTGCAACACGGCCACGGTCTACAAGATCTGCGCCTGGATGCAGCTGCTGGCAGGTAAGGGGGGAAGCGGGGCCTCGGGGGACCCCTCCCCACCCATACACAACTCTCTCTGCCCCCACCGCACACCCCCCTCCCCAAAGGACCTTCCTCGCCCCCCACTCAAACCAACCCAAATTCCAAAGGAGGGAGGGGAAGGTGTCAAGATGGGTAAGAGTGGGGCGCTTGCCCCCCAACTAGGATGGAACAGTGGGCAGAATTGGGATAACCAGAAGTTTCTGTGTCTGGGTCGTTTTGCTAAATGGGGATGAACCTGATTTTAAGTGGGCTGCATGGGAGGAAGACACACAGCGAGTTAAGCTATTTTGGAACATTTGGTTGTTGCAGTCTTGTGCTGTAAAGGGGTACCCGTTTTTCCGGGGCAGGAGGAGGCCAACAGAACCAGGCTTGAAAGCTCCTTTCCACTGGTTTGATGAGACTGAAGGTTTGATGAGACCCACTTTAAGCCAATGTGGTGACCTCCACACATTTTGGGACTCCCATCAGTCCCAGTCGGTATGGCGGTTGGGTCAGGCATGAGTGAGAGTTGTAGTCCAACAACCTTTGCAGAGTGCCATATTGGAATGGAAACTCTAGGGCCTAGAAAGACTTGCTAGCCTAGGCTCCAGAGTGCCCTGGTAAGTACTGGAACATAAGTGTTTCACTAAGCTTGTGGAATGTCTCTGGCTCATGTGAGGTTGTGTGTATGTGTGTGTGTGTGTATACACACCACAGTATGTATAGTAATCTGCCTGTCGGTGCTTCTCAACGAAGTGTGATATGTGAATCTTGGTGTAATTTCCTCTGGGGTTAGGCTGAAATAAAGGACAACGCTCTGACATGCCTTTCCCTTTTCTCAGCGTTCAGATAAATTACTGGGAGCTCTTTTAAAGCTTAAACAGGAAATTCCTTCATCTTTAATTTTAAATGTATCCAAAGATGTATTGATTTAAAACCAGCTCAGAGACTAAATCCTCACCACAGGGAGCTGGAGAAATAATCCTGAGGATTGGTCAAGCATCTTGCTGCCTCCGTTGCTCTGTCCAGGGTGCTGAAGGCATCAAGAGGAACTGACTGCACTGTGCAGAATATTGTTCGTTTGGTTGCAATGGCCAGGAAGGCTAGGAGACTAGGATCATAACCAAAAGGCATAGGCCCAGATTTCTGCAGTTTAGGTCAGATAATGCAGACCTGGAGACAGGTGTAAATGAACATGTAAGGGCTGATTGAGTAGGATCTGAAAGTCACTATCCTGAATTAAGGGGGGGGGGATCTCGGCAGATGTATAACAAAAAGGGTCAAGAAGGGTGGACATCTCTTTTACAAATAGGTGCAAGAAGGCTGCCCCTTCCATTGTAAAAGCATTTTAAAGTTTAAGCTCTGGACTAAGTTGCAGGGACCAGCCTAAGGCTGGAAGACCTGAATTTTAAATGAGCCAAGATGCCTAGCTCAGCACTGAAGGAAGACGTGATGAGTGAATGTCTGATTAGCAGGAAGGATGTCCGTCTAAAAAGTGCAACTAGGCCTGGTTGGGTCAGTAATAAGGTTGTCGTTTTTTGTTAAGGATGGGAGTGGGGGGGCAAAGGTGGTCAGGGTGCCTCTTCCTCATGATAGACCACATTTTAAATGATGGGGGTCAGGATATGCTGTAGCCTCCCCAGCAAAGCACAGAGATCCCAGCAAAGTTTCAGTTGCACTGCTATGAAGGAGGTGTGGTTTGGCAGAGAAGCAAAGGTGGTTATGGGTCAATCAGGTGGGCTACTAGAGACCCATAGAGGTCTATACAATCCACTCTCTGCTCTGCTTCAGGCTTTCCCAACCCAATGCCCCCTCCCCCGGATGTTGCTGGACTACAACTCCCATCATCCCTGACCACTTGCCTTTCTGGCTGGGGATGATGGGAGATGTAGTCCACAACATCTGGAGGGCACCAGGTTGGAGAAGACTCCTCAATTTGTACGCAGGCGGGGAAGCAGTTGACCAGCTGCTTTTCCCTTTGTACTAGATATGGCCGGGGGGGGGGGACGGACAATGTTTGAAGGCATGGCATTATTATGTTTAGATGGTTTTAATGTATTTATCTTGATATTTTATTTAATGAGCTGGTGGTTCATAAATATTCTTATAAATATGAATAAATAAAAGTATCTAAGGGTATTGATGGAACATATCCACCACTTCCATGGATATCAAAGGTTCTAGAACAGTGTCCCTCCCTGTCTCCTCCCTTGGCTGCTGTTTTGTATAGCTCAGATATGGGGGAAGCTCTGTGGCCCTCCAGATGTTTTCGGACTACAACTCCCATCAGGCCTGACCACTGGCTGTGCTGTCTGGGGCTAAGAGGGGATTGGAAGTCAGCAGCATCTGGAGGGCTGTCCACGTTCTCCATCCCTGATGTAGTGGAAATCCCACACTGCAGTCCCTGCAAACCCTTCTTAAGGCAGTATCACAATTGTCCTGCACTGTCGGGGGGTTGGACTAGATGACTCTTGGGGGACCCTTCCAACTCTGCTATTCTGTGATCATGCAATGAGAGGCTTGGTCTGGCAATGAGACTGGAGGCCCCGAGAAGAGAGGTGACCCCAGGTTGGTGCTCTCAACATGGCAAACCTAGATGCCTTGTCCTTGGTGGGCAGGAAAGGGTTACAGCACGGCCAAGTTTCCAGATAAGGGCATTCTACTCCCAAGCAGCACTTGGCATAGCAGATAGTATGTAACCCTTCCCCACCTCCATGGATCCTTGCCAGATTCCTTCAGTCGATTCTACCCACAAACCAACAGCACCGTTCCCTAACCATTGTAGTGGAGAGTCAAGAATAAGACACTACTGAGTGGAAACGGCTTGATTCAGCTGCCAAAGAATTAGCAGAGCACAGAAGGAGCAGAAAAGGCTGCAGCTTGGAGAGCCACGGAGGTGGTATAAGGATGGCAGTGGCAGGAGTGGAATTTTCAGCAGATAAAAGCTGTGTTTGGCCCATTAACAGTCTTGTTCTAGCTAACTGATGGACTAATGAGCCAGTGGTGGTTCATAAAACAGTTTTACAACGGAGGCTTTATTTATCAAAGGTAGCATTTTTTCTTGGCTAGGTAACACAGTCAATTTATTTATTTATTTGTGAACGGAAAGGTGGCGGGATGTTCTTCTCTTGAGCGCGTTACCTGACCCGAGTGCCTTAATCTGAACTGGGAAACGCTGGAGCCCAGATTGTTTGCAATAATGCCAGAGGCTCCAAACAACCGTTTCGCAAAGCTCTGTTCTATTTACAATGAATTAATCAACTAAACAGGGCTGATTTAATTGATTTATCAGTTCATCATCTAGCTAAATCAGGAAGCAAGCACAGCCTTAGCATAGTGGAGGTTGAGAATTTGTGTAGCCCATTCAAGAGGATGCATAAATGGAGACACGGCCGGGGCAGGGTAATCTGGCTGTGGAAATGACCACACAAAGCACAAACATCAGCGCACATCAGGTTAAGGAATGGGACAGTTCAAGTTGGTGGACAGCGGAGACAAAATGTTGATCCTTTTCACATTCTGCACCAATTATATGCATTCCAGTATAAGGCTGCTCAGGTGTCTTAAACAAAGTACAGTGGTACCTCAGGTTTCATACGCTACAGGTTACATACGCTTCAGGTTACAGACTCCGCTAACCCAGAAATAGTGCTTCAGGTTAAGAACTTTGCTTCAGGATGAGAACAGAAATTGTGCTTTGGTGGCGCGGCGACAGCAGGAGGCCCCATTAGCTAAAGTGGTGCTTCAGGTTAAGTACAGTTTCAGGTTAAGAACAGACCTCCGGAACGAATTAAGTACTTAATTAAGTACCATTGTAATATATGTGGGTGAACCTTCAAGAAAAACCGGTTTGTTTGTGAAAAAATAAAGTTTTCCCCAAAATAAAATTAATGATTTCCCCCCCCCCCAGTTGCCCCCTGCCCTCTGGTTACCCAGGGGGAAAATGGACAGATGGGGTTGAAGATTTTGCCTGCCCGACCGCTTGCTTTATTCTAAAAGCAGACCTTCAAGAAAAGTGGCTCACCAGAGAGTTGTGTTTATTTTTATTCCGAGATCAGTATTTGAGAAACTACAGAAACTGGAATGATTCCTCCCCCCACCCACCCACCCCATCCAACAAATAATAGGAGGAGAGGTATACAGGCAACAGCCCATGTACACATATTCAATATGCGCACAACTTGTAAATGTGCATCACACCAAGCCTGGTGTTTTTAAAATTTTTAAAATTTAAAAAATCTTAAAATTTTAAAAAATTTAAAAATTGCCGAAACATCCTCAGAAGAGCACAGAAAAGTCTGAAAAGGCATGAAAACAGTGCCTAGCAATTCCATAGCCCAGGAGTCAGCAAGCTTTTCCAGCCATGGGCCGGTCCACCTTCCTCAGACCATGTGGTGGGCCGGACTGTATTTTGAAAAAAAATATGAACGAATTCCTGTGCCTCACAAATAAATAAAAGGACACATTCCACTCATGTAAAAACACCAGGCAGGTCCCACAAATAACCCAGAGATGCAGTTTAAGTAAAAGGACACATTCTACTCGTGTAAAAACACACTGATTCCCGGAACGTCCACAGGCCGGATTGAGAAGGTGATTGGGCCACATCCGGTCCCCGGGCCTTAGTTTGCCTACCCCTGCCATAGCCTTTGCCATTGCAATCCCAAGAGCCTTTGAGGCCCGTGGTGTGTTGGAGTTTGAGGAAGGAGGTTGTGCGAGAGAGTTGGGCATCAGGTAAGTGCTGGTGGTTTTTTAAAGGTTTACCAGAGGTTTAAAGGGTGTCTGCAGGATTTTCCAATGGGTGCTTCAATGATACACAATTCCACATATGCGCCTGGTGCCTTGGAACGTAAGCCCTGCATAAATGGGTAGCTGACTGTATTAGTAGGGATGCAGGTAGCACTGTGGTCTAAACCACTGAGCCTAGGGCTTGCCGATCAGAAGGTAGGTTGATGGTTCGAATCCCCACAACGGGGTGAGCTCCCGTTGCTTGGTCCCTGCCAACCTAGCAGTTCGAAATCACGCCAGTGCGAGTAGATAAATAGATACCTCTCCGGCGGGAAGGTAAACAGCATTTTCGTGCACTGCTCTGGTTTCTCCAGAAGCGGCTTAATCATGCTGGCCACATGACCCAGAAAAACTGTCTATGGACAAATGCCGGCTTCCTCAGCCTGTAAAGTGAGATGAGCGCCGCAACCCCAGAGTCATTTGTGACTGGACTTAATTATCAGGCCTGTATTGGTAAATGAGAATTAGCAGACAAATAAAGGAACCAGTTTGGAGGCTGCAACTGAGGAACAACTAACTAATCATAGCTAGTACCTTTCCTAGGTGTTTCCTAGATGTACCTTTTCTGCATGTTCCAGGTGTATCATGAGGTCTGGAAACTTCCCCCTCTTCAAAGGAAGAAAACTAGGAACTGTGGGAGGTGATGGTCCCTGCCAATTGCATTTGCAGGGGTCACTGCGCTATAGAGAGAAAGAAAGAGGGAATGGCTTGAGGCCAGCCAAGCTAGAGGATCCTCATTCTGCTCTGCCAGATTATTTATTTATTATATTTGCTATAGTTATACTCCCCTTGTTTTCCAACATTGGCTCCCAAAGCAGCTTACATTTAAAATCCCATCACAAGATGCAATTTAAGGAAACATTTGCCTTCGTTCATAGTGAGGGACAAGGAAGCGTGAGGTTTGCAGCTCACTATTCTGGCTTTTGGACGCGGATGGCGCTGTGGGTTAAACCACAGAGCCTAGGACTTGCCGATCAGAAGGTCGGCGGTTCGAATCCCTGCGACTGGGTGAGCTCCTGTTGTTGAGTCCCAGCTCCTGCCCACCTAGCAGTTTGAAAGCATGTCAAAGTGCAAGTAGATAAATAGGTACCACTCTGGCGGGAAGGTAAATGGCATTCAATGCGCTGTTCTGGCTCCCCAGAAGCTCCTTAGTCATGCTGGCCACATGACCCAGAAAAAACTGTCCGTGGACAAACACCAGCTCCTCGGCCTATAGAGCGAGATGAGCGCCGCAACCCCAGAGTCGTTCGCGACTGGACTTATCAGTCAGGGGTCCCTTTACCTTTACTATTCTGCCTTTGCGTTCTTCTCTGTTCCTTTGTTGTGTTGTTCTTGCCACAGCCTCTCCTGGCTAGTTCCTTCCTGCATTGTAACCAAATCCAACCGCTGAACCTTCACAACACAAAAGCTCTGCGGTCAGTATATTGAGAGAGGCAGAGAGATGGTCAGCTCTGTTTTCTTCTCCACGATGAAAGGACTTCTAACCATATAGCTCAGCATCAGTTGGGGTCTGGAAACTGAGTGTGTTGGCTGCATGAGAGATGGTGGGGGGCAAAGGGATGGTCTTAGATATTAAGTCTCCTATCTCACCCGCTCCCCGGCTTCCCAGTCACTAGTGGCTGCTGGGCCCTGCAGTGTCCCAGCCCAGTGAGAAAGGCTTTCTACAATGAAGCTGAATGTTGGAAAAGTCAAGACAGACAAAAGAAAGCACTTCTTCAAAGAATTGTGGAGTTGGAAGGAACCGCGAGGGTCATTTAGTCCAACTCCCTGCAATGCAGGATTCCTTTTGTCCAACGTGGGGCTCAAACCCACGACCCACGATCAAAAGCCTCATGCTCTACGGACTGAGCTATCACACAGTGCATAGTTGAAGTATGGAATCTGCTCCCTGATGATGTAGTGATGGCCACCAACTTGGATGGCTTAAAAAAAAACACACAACCAGACAAATTCACAAAGAACAAGGCTATCAGTGATTAGTAGCCACTTTGGCTAGCTGTGCACAGCCAGAGGAGATATGATTTTTGTTGTTGAGTCATTTAGTCATGTCTGACTCTCTGTGACCCCATGGACCAGAGCACACCAGGCGCTCCTGTCTTCCACTGCCTCCCACAATTTGGTCAGGCTCATGCTGGTAGCTTCGAGAACACTGTCCAGCCATCTCGTCCTCTGTCGTCCCCTTCTCCTTATGCCCTCCATCTTTCCCAACATCAGGGTCTTTTCCAGGGAGTCTTCTCTTCTCATGAGGTGGCCAAAGTATTGGAGCCTCAGTTTTAGGATCTGTCCTTCCAGTGAGCACTCAGGGCTGATTTCCTTAAGAATGGATAGGTTTGATCTTCTTGCAGTCCATGGGACTCTCAAGAGTCTCCTCCAGCACCATAATTCAAAAGCATCGATTCTTCGGCTATCAGCCTTCTTTATGGTCCAGCTCTCACTTCCATACATCACTCCTGGGAAAACCATAGCTTGAACTATACAGACCTTTGTTGGCAAGGTGATGTCTCTGCTTTTTAGCCATCTTCAAATGTCTAAAGGGCTGTTGCATGGAAGGTGGAACAAGCTTGTTTTCACCTGCTCTGGAGGGTAGGACCCGAACCAATGGATTCAAATTGCAGACAAGAGATTCTGACTAAACACCAGGAAGGCCTTTCTGATGCTACAAGCTGTTTGGCAGTGGAACAGACTCCCTCGGAAGGTGGTGGACTCTCCTTCATTTTTTAAACAGAGGTTGGATGGCTATCTGTCATGGATACTTTAGCAGTGACTCCTGCCTTGCAGGGGGTTGAAAACAAAGGGGCACCACCCTCTAAGAGAGATCTGGGCACTGTGAATATGGAGAGCGCAAAGAGTTGGCGTATTTAGGTTAAAGTAAGGCTTGCATTTCTCCCCTTCCTTTCCTAGGATAGGCAAGAGGGTTTGTGTTGTAAACAGTGCCTGTCCTTAGATGGAAACGAGAAATAAAGGAGTCTGCTTCGAAGCCTAGTTCTAGCAAAGGGGAGCTAGAAGCAGTTTCGAGCGAGTTCAAGGCCATTCACACTAGAGCCGAAGAACAGGCATCTCAGGGTTGAGTGCAGTCTCAACCCGAGAAGACAACGTCTCTGTTTGGAAACACTTTAAGTCTTCGCCGTCTAATTAGGGGCTAACAAATCAGCGAAGGCTCTAATTAGGGCTTCCCAGAAAACTCCAGCTTAAGAGGCACTGCCTCCCCCCCCCGCACCCCCCAGGAAGTGGGATCTAATTAGGAGAGAACATGCTCCTGTTATTCCAAACCGAAAAAGACCAGCCATCTGCCCTGCTGGAAACCCCAGTAACTCAGAACCACAGAATGTGGGTTTTTCCCTTCTTCTTCTTTACAAAATTCTCCCTATTCTAAAACCAGCCACCGTGACGTGTTCCAGGAAGGAGGAAAAATAATCATAATAATCAGGTGGATGGATGACTGTGCTCCAAGCTCACCCCAAAGTTTTGAGTCCAGTGCTGGCTGGTCCATTAGGGCAAGTGGGGCAATAAGCTCCATCTGCCCCTGACTAGCCCTCCTTACAGATGACTAACTTTGTGGGTGGCATGGGCTGTCAACCTCCTCTTTGGTCTTGCCTTTGTAGAACTCGGCAAGGAGGGAAATGGAGTCAGAAGCAGGATTAGTTCATCACCACCATCACCATTTTTAATTTGTATACCGTCTTTCTACTGTTTACAAGCTGAAGAAACAAAAAATGTACATCTTATAAACAATCTAATGCAATACAAAAATGTGATAATTAAACGTAACTTTAAAATAGGCAACCTACATCAAAAAAGTAACATTCAACAATCTTTAGAATAGTATTAAATAATAATAATACAGTCATACCTTGGGTTAAGAACTTAATTCATTCTGGAGGTCTGTTCTTAACCTGAAACTGTTCTTAACCTGAAGCACCACTTTAGCTAATGGGGCCTCTTGCTACCACTGCACTGCCGTCGCGCGATTTCCATTCTCATCCAGAAGCAAAGTTCTTAACCCAAGGTACTATTTCTGGGTTAGTGGAGTCTGTAACCTGAAGCGTCTGTAACCCGAGGTACCACTGTAACATATAAAAGTTAAACAGAAATCCACTCAACAGTTACAATAAATGATTTCTAAACTATAGTCAATAAAACAACAGCAAGCCACAGTACATAAAATAATGCAATACAAAATGAGAAGCAGAGACTAGAGGGTGGGCAAGGCAGGTGGAAGGAGGCCTAGCCTGATGAAGTCTCTCCCCTCACAGTTCTTCCTTTAGGACCAGCTCCCTTATGAGGACTCCAGTTTGCATGGGCTGGCCTTCAGTGTTATTCTTTGGAGACTCACGCCCAGCCTCAGTAGTAGTAATTGGCTATGGCTCCCCCTACTGTTGGCCTCCCGGCCTCCCGCCCTATCAGCCCCAGGAGGAACCAGCCTCTACTGTCTGAGTCTCCCCAGAGTAATCAGTCAGGGAACCCAAGGCGAGAGTCTTCAAGGAGGCTGTGCACGCTTGAATCTTCCTTCCCCTTGCCTCTTCCTCCGCAGATGGTGCTTGTCATCTTTAATTGTGAGCCATTTGGGACAAATGCATCGGCGTAGCAGGTGTTGGCAGAGGAAGCAGCCAGAGGGGCTGAAGGAGGAGCTGGGTGTTAACCGCAGGCAAATTCACACCATCATACACCTTGGCAGGGGGAAATGTGGCTGATGCATTTAGATAGCTGGGAAGCTACTCAGGTGCTGGGGCTCCAGCTTGTTCAGAGCCAGTGTGGTGTATTGGTTAGAGCAGTGTTTCCCAACCTTGTGCCTCCAGATGTTTTTGGCCTACAACTCCCATCATCCCTGACCACTGGTCTTGCTAGCTAGGGATGATGGGAGTTGTAGGCCAAAAACATCTGGAGGCACAAGGTTGGGAAACACTGGGTTAGAGTGTTGGGCTAGGACCTGGGAGACCAGGGTTCAAATCCCCGCTCGGCCATGAAGCTCGCTGGGTGACCTGTTATTGCTCATGAGCTCTCTAGGTGACCTTGGGCCAGTCACTGCCTCTCAGCTTAACCTACCTCACAAGGTTGTTGTAGGGGTTGAATGATGAGGGAGCGAACCATGTATGGCACCTTGAGCTCCTTGGAAGACAAGGTAGGGTATAAATGCAATAAACATACAGCAACCCTGTCATTTGGGAAGCCTTTTGCCTCTTCTTCTTCTTCTTCTTCTTCTTCTTCTTCTTCTTCTTCTTCTTCTTCTTCTTCTTCTTCTTTGACGATCACTCGTAGCTGAGTAAGATCGTCTACCATGAACACAGTCTTAACAGTCAGTCTGTGAGTGATTATGCAGGCCAATTCTGGATCCACACATCCTTCTACAGTGGGGACATAGGTTTCCAGGCGAGAGTTGCTCATAGTGTGGATTTGCCAAGTGTGCCTTCCTCTTAGCACATTTCTCCCTTGCATCCTGAGTTCGAGTGTCTTCAAAGCCCATGACACCTTTGGTAAAGGCTGTTCTCCAACTGGGGCACTCGCAGGCCACTGTTTCCCAGCTGTCAGTGTTTATACTACATTTTTTAGATTTTCATTAAGGGAGTCTTTTTTAAAAGATTTGCCTTGAGACAATCTTTAAACCTTTTTTGTTGACCACCAGCAATAATACGCTTTCCATTTTTATGTTTGGAATAGAGTAGTTGCTTTGGAAGACAATAATCAGGCATCTGAACAACATGACCAGTCCAATGAATTGATGTTGAAGAACCATTGCTTTGACTCTGGTGATCTGTCCTTCTTCCAGTACACTGGCATTCATTTGCCTGTCTTCCCAAATGATGTGTAACATTTTTCAGAGACACCATTGATGGAATCTTTCAAGGAGTTGGAGATGGCGTTTATAAGTGGTCCATGATTCACAAGCGTAGAGTAAAGTTGGTGGTGCAATAGCTTTGTAAACAAGCATTTTGGTTCCCCTTTGAATGTCCCAGTTCTCAAACACTCAGCACTTCAATCAGGAGAAAGCTGCACTTGCAGAGCTCAGGCCATGGTGGACGTTGGCCCTTGTGGAAAGATAACTGCCCAGGTAGGAAAACTGATCAACACTTTCCAGCTTTACACCATTAAGTTGGATTTGTGGCGCCACAGAAGGGTTGTTTTGTGCTTGTTGGTGCAGCACTTTGGTTTTTTGGATATGGAGCCATAGGCCACGTTTTCCGTAAGCTTCTGTGAAGATTGTCGAAGGGAAACTCCCCACTGGGGTAGAAATCATATATCGAATAGATGGAAAGCTCTTTCATCTGAGTAGACTGAAGAAGAAGAAGAATTTGGATTTGATATCCCGCTTTCTCATTACCCGAAGGAGTCTCCAAGCGGCTAACATTCTCCTTTCCCTTCCTCCCCCACAACAAGCACTGTGAGGTGAGTGGGGCTGAGAGACTTCAGAGAAGTGTGACCGGCCCAAGGTCACCCAGCAGCTGCATGTGGAGGAGCGGAGACGCGAACCCGGTTCACCAGATTACAAGACTACCACTCTTAACCACTACACCACACTTCTACACACTGAAAGCAAAGAGTTTCAGACACAGGCCTTTCCCTAGAAATGCTAGGGCTCAAAGTGGGGGCCTTCTACATGCCAAGCACCTGCTCTGTCTCGGCCTCAGTCCCTTGTTCCCAGCACTTGGTAATCAAAGGAGTGTGCTGCTTCAGAGCAGATTAGGAGCAGCCGGTGAGTCATATCAGCAAAGGGGTTTCCTTTGTTGCATTTTTTCCTAAGAGGACTGTTTCATTGCAGGTATGTAGGGAGGTCAGGCAGCCTCCTCTGCAGCAGAAGCCTTGAAAGACTTAGATGAACACAGCCGGCAGGTGGACCTCAGAGGACGGGTGGAAGAGAGAGGGATGAGAGCCTGAGCAAAGCTCTTCTAGCGTAGCTTTCTGGTGGTTGGCTTTGGTTTTGCAACGCTGTGCTCAGGCGGGCACTGTTTCACTGGCCCCTGTGTCAGAGCGCTGCATGCCCAATTTCAGTCAGGTAGGCAGGCGGTGGTAGGACGCGGGTGGCGCTGTGGGTTAAACCACAGAGCCTAGGACTTGCCAATCAAAGGTCAGCGGTTTGAATCCCTGCGACGGGGTGAGCTCCCGTTGCTCAGTCCCTGCTCCTGCCAACCTAGCAGTTCGAAAGCACCTCAAAGTGCAAGTAGATAAATAGGTACCGCTCCGGTGGGAAGGTAAATGGCGTTTCTGTGCACTTTACCTTTAGGCAGGCGGTGGTCGATCATACCTTTTGGAGAAGGGATCTGGGAAGGGGAATCGGCAGCTTACAGGAACTGGCACCACAGCCCAACGCAGGAACACTGGCTTAGCAAAAAAAGCAAAACAAAACAAAGCCTCCAGGAGCCCCTTTCCTGTATTTTCTTCTCAGTAGCAGGCCTGACAAGAAGGTTGGTGGCGGATGTGGGAAGGGGGGGGCAAAAGATGTAGATTCTCCCTGGGGATCCAGCAGGGAAGCTGGCAGAGCAGGGCAGCTGCAGCAAGAACAGGAGGGGAGAGAGAAGGAGGAGGAGTGTTTGGGGGGGGGAGAGAGATTATTGCCTGGAATTGCTGTGTTGCAGATTCCGCGGTCCCAACCCCTCCACCTCCCCTGAGTTAAAACCAATACTTCTTCCAGGAAGGTGTCTCAACCAACAAAGAGATAGATAAGTCTCCCCCGTAAAGCAAGGAGTTCCAGATTTCTGTTCAGAGCTCAGCTCAGGTTTTGTCGACAGCGACTGGCTTTCTGGTGGCAAAACAAACAAAAAAAAATCCTTCCAGTAGCACCTTAAAGACCAACTAAGTCAGTTCTTGGTATGAGCTTTCGTGTGCATGCACACTTCTTCAGATACTTCTTCAGTGTGCATGCACACGAAAGCTCATACCAAGAACTGACTTAGTTGGTCTTTAAGGTGCTACTGGAAGGATTTTTTTTTTTTTTTGACTATGGCAGACCAACACGGCTACCTTTCTGGTGGCAGTTATAGCAGTACAGCGGAACCTCGGGTTACAGACCCTTCAGGTTACAGACTCTTCAGGTTACAGACTCCGCTAACCCAGAAATAGTACCTCGGGTTAAGAACTTTGCTTCAGGATGAGACCAGAAATCGCGCGGCGGCAGTGGGAGGCCCCATTAGCTAAAGTGGTACCTCAGGTTAAGAACAGTTTCAGGTTAAGAATGGACCTCCAGAATGAATTAAGTTCTTAACCTGAGGTACCACTGTACTGCTACTAACAATAATTTATATTTATCTGCCTCCCATCTGACTGGGTTGCCTCAGTCACTTTGGGCCACTTCCAACAAATTCATACATCAAACAGTAAAACATCAACTGTTAAAAATTTCCTATACAGGCCTGCCTTCAGATGTCTTCTAAAAGTCAGATAGTTGTCTATTTCCTTGACATCGGATGGAAGAGCGTTCCACAGGGCGGGCGCCACTATCGAGAAGGCCCTTTGCCTGGTTCCCTTGTAAACTCACTTCTCACAATGAGGGAACTGCCAGAAGGCCCTCAGAGGTGGACTTCCGTGTCCGGGCTGGAGGTGGAGATGCTCCTTCAGGTATACAGGGCTGGTATACAACAAATTGCACTGATACAGCTTTTTTATATAGCGTTTTAGATTGTCTTCCCCGGCCACACACCCGCACCCAAAGTGCTTTTCAATGTGCATTGTGCTTTATCCTTGTTGACAGCCGAGCTCACTTAATGGGCCTGTGGCAGAAGATGGTATAAAAACACTTCTTCCTGGTGGTGGATATTCCATTGGGGGAATGGCTCACCAAGTCTGCCCTCGGCCAGCCTCTATTTGCTTGCCTTCTTACTTGCATCCAGCCCAGAAGGTGGCACTGGATGTCAGCTTCCTCTTCCTTTGTCATCGTGTTGCCCCTGGTAGAAGCCGGCAGGGACAACATTAGTTGAATCTGCCTATCTAGTGCCACCTACTGTTGGCCTCCAGGCTTTCCACCCATCACTATTGCTTCCCAATGCCAAACCCCATCCCTTTTTATTTCTGATGTCATTTTTATTGGCGATGGCTCTTGTTAGGTAAAAAAACGAAACAGCATTATAAAAAAAGCCAAAGCCAAAATGACCCAAAGACTACATAAACCATTCATCATAATTACAACAAAGCAAGTGTTTTCTCAACAGCAGCAGGTGCGTTGTTAAGATGCAATATATACTTGCTCTGAATTTTCCATTTTAAAAAATTCAACCCATAAATAAATGCATTTACTTCCAAAATGACTGCTTCTAAGGTATATTAGCTTCCCTTCACATAACTAGATATTTCGTCCATTGCAGCTACATTACTCAAATCTATGCATCCACTCCATCACATTAGGTAGATTTGTGTCCTTTCAAATATTTGCTGTGGATATTTTCGAAGCCACTGAATAAATTGAACCAAGGTCATGATCTTCCCTTCTAACGAAACCTTGAACACATCCTAAGAATAAAACACCAGGTGCATCCAGAAAAATGCAAGCGAGGCAACATCTCTACCCAGTTTTTCATTTGAAACCTGGGCATCTTCGGCTGACATAGCTGGTGATCCACCGAGCTGAATGCAGCCCCACCAGCCATGCAGGTTTCCCCGCCAGATGCTTAATAACTCTCCACTTCCCCTTGGTTTATTTGGTTTCTTTGGCAGTTCCAGATGGGTGACGAAAACAGGGAACTCCTCAAGCCCTGGGTGGACCCCCGTTTGTGGCTTGTGAGTTGCAGTTACCTTAGCACAAGCATGGCCAAACTTGGGCCACCAGTTGTTTTGGGACTACAACTCCCATCACCCTTAGCTAACAGGACCAGTGGTCAGGGATGATGGGAACTGTAGTCCCAAAACAGCTGGAGGGCCAAGTTTGGCCATGCCTGCCTTAACAGGTCATGGATTGTACAGGCCTGCTCTATCCAGTGCACCAGTGACATAGGCAGGGAGAACTTGGGACAAAACGCATCCCTCCAGGCCTCTCTGTCTGGACCCTGAGGTCTCTCCCCCTGCCACACCCCCCTACCTGGCTATAGCCACTCAGCAGCCTTGCTTCACACCTTCCTAATTTTCCTTTTTTTAAAAAAATAATATTTATTAAAGTTTTAAAGGTTACAAAAAGAAAAAGTAAAAACACCATATTAAACAAAAACAAAACAACACATCACAATAAGGAAAAGAAAAAAGAAAAAGAAGAAAAAGAAGAAAACAGAAAAATAAAATCCATTAAAAAACACAGCGAATCTTCCCATAACTTATCATTCATTTGCTTGTTTCCTTGACCTCCTCACACCTCCCTTTTTTGTATTCTAGTTCAGTTAACTATTTCAGCAAATCCTTTCCATCTTTTCCAATTTTTGTCCTGTAATTTATCTTAATATAATGTAACTTTACTTTCCCTCCTTTCACCAATTAACAGTCTGTTTTTCTCCTTTATAACATTTCTGCTAAAACCACATAACTTCAATCCAACATCCTTCTAACATTCATTAATTTTACAATGTTCCTGTAAATAGTCTTTAAATTTCTTCCAATCTTCCTCCACCGACTCTTCTCCCTTGTCTCGGATTCTGCCAGTCATTTCCGCCAGTTCCGTGTAGTCCATCACCTTCATCTGCCATTCTTCCCTGGTGGGTAGATCTTGTGTCTTCCAGTACTTTGCAATAAGTATTCTTGCTGCTGTTGTAGCATACATAAAGAAAGTTCTATCCTTCTTTGGCACCAATTGGCCGACCATGCCCAGGAGAAAAGGCCTCTGGTTTCTTCAGGAAGGTATATTTAAATACCTTTTTCATTTAATTATAGATCATCTCCCAGAAAGTCTTAATCCATGGGCATGTCCACCAAAGGTGAAAGAATGTACCTTCAGTCTCTTTACTTCCTAATTTTCCTGGCCTCTGGCCCCGCCCACCGCTGGCATGTGGCCCCTGGAAAGTTGCTCAGAAGGCTCAAAAAGGTTCCCCATCTCTGGGTTACCTTTGTGAACATTAAGTCACTGTTATAATTGTTGGCATCTGTCTGTCTCAAGAGACAATGGAGTGCGCCTTCAGGGGTGAAGTCAGACCACTGTGTTAGCAGCACTGAAGTGACATCTCAGGGCCACGTGCCCTGCCAGTCTCTTAGTTTGGCCCCAAGGGAGGGCATATCTTCATAATAAATGTATTTTTGCTTTCAGTTCCACGTTTTAACTTATCACGGCTTGCCCCAAAGAATCCTGGGAATTGCTGTTTGGTGAGAGTCCCAAGTATTAAAGGTTCCTAGCATGCGCAAACACACTCCCACATAGTCGTTGATGCCTGTTGGTTATGGGGAAAGCTGGGCTGAGCACAACCAGAGGAAGATTATCAGGTGTGCAGGACGGAGAGTCAGGAACTGATTTAGAGCAGCCTGACTTGGTTGCAAGGCAGCATTCCCTTGCTTCTAGGTTATTCTACCCTGGAGGGGCTCCAGATCATTACACATTGCTGCTGTATATACTGTGCTCGCCTGCCAGGTAGCCTTGCGGGTGGGTGGATCTATATTCTGCATGTTGGGAAAAGCCGAGGTCTACGCTTGGAATACCTTAATAGCCGTCATTTATACTGCCCTACAGTATGTTATTTGGAGGTTTTGCTTTCGGGAGGGAAATGTCCTAGCAAGGACGGCCGGACTGGATGACCTGATACAAAAGAGGACAAAGCTCTTTTTCTTCGTAGTTGTGCAAAAGCAGCCGTTTCAACAGGTGCAGCTCATCGTGTGTCTCTGGGGAACATTACAGGGCTGCCAGCTTTCCCGGCAGCCTCTGCAGCTGTGCCACCAATAGCCATCAGAGGTGCGTGCAGATTTTAGGAGCCAGTGTGGTGTAATGGTTAAGAGCGGTGGACTCGTAATCTGGGGAACCGGGTTCGCTTCCCCGCTCCTCCACATGCAGCTGCTGGGTGACCTTGGGCCAGTCACACTTCTCTGAAGTCTCTCAGCCCCACTCACCTCACAGAGTATTTGTTGTGGGGAAAGAAGGGAAAGGAGAATGTTAGCCGCTTGGAGACTCCTTCGGGTTGTGATAAAGTGAGATATCAAATCCAAACTCCTCCTCTTCTTCTTCTTCTTCTTCTTCTTCTTCTTCTTCTTCTTCTTCTTCTTCTTCTTCTTCTCCTCCTCCTCCTCCTCCTAGGGGGCAGTGGCATTTATCCCCATGTTGCACTACTGCTGTCTGCGCATCAGGCTGAAGCCTCTGGGAGCAGTCTAGGCTGGTCATGCGCCCCCAAATCAGTTGGCACCTTTAGTGAGAAAAACTGTAACCTATGCTGTAGTCACCTCTTCCCCAGGTTCTCTGTCTTCCTTTCCATCTAATCTCATCCTTTTAGTTGGGGAACATAAGACTTGGGGTGGTATTCAGCAAACTTTTACTCAGGGTGGGCCCACTAAAATGGCCAAGTTAGTCAGAGCCATTAATTTTAATAGGACTCCTCTGTGAAAAAGTTTTGACTGCAAGCCCTGGTTCCCACATGCAGCAGAAATGAGCTGGTATAGTCCTGAGGTGTCAGAGTGGACTGTACCACCATAGGATCTGCACAGGATTGTTGGGCCTAATGAGCACAACAACTCATCTCTGGCAGATTTTGCCCCCATGCTGAGACTGAAGGTCCCCTCCTCCCCACAATTGCCTGTCCCCTCCAATCCAGTGTTTTCCCCAAGCAATCTGAGACTGCGCCTGCATGACGTTAGTTTCTCCTCTGCCCTCTTCATGCCTCTCCTGGTTCTGGGAGATGAGGCGGGGAGGGGAGCTTGTTGCAGCAGGATAGGGAGACAGATACCTGTGACTCTTCACTAGCCAGACTCATCTCTTGCCTCTTGGCAATCTCCCTCCTCTCCTGCTTCTGCCTCTGGTTCTGGACTCCTCTCTGCCACAGACTCCCCCTGCTCACAAAGCCCTGTTATCTCTCATCTTTTGACACCTCCTCCTCCTCCCAGTCTTCTCCCCCTGACCCCTCATCCCTATCCCCCAACCAGTCTCCACCAGTCTCCTTCTTCCCTTGGGGGTTCCCTAGCTGGACCATTCCTCTACGTCCAACCAGTCCCTGACATTACAGTGGCCAGCCAGAGGCCAATGGGAAGCCGCCGGAAGGACCAGGGTGCAGCAGCCACTCTCCTTGTTTGTGATTCCCCCAGCAACGGGCGTTCAGAGGCCTCCTTCCTCTGATAGAGGAGGTGGAACATCCTGGGCGATGGGCACTGCTTGGCCTCCAAGGGAGCTCCTAATCAGGAAGGTTGAGGAAGCTTGAATGGTGATAACTGCTTTCCCCTCTTGGTATTGCACCAGGGCAGTAGAAGCCAGGCCTTACCTGCTGAACCTCATCCTGTCATGTGGCCACTAACGCCACAGGAGCCTTTTTAGGGTATCAGCAGCCAGGAACAGTCATCAGAAGGCCGCACTCGGCTGCCAGCAGCATGGCTGCCTGCCACGTTCTTGCATTCCTCCAGACTGCACTGCTTTTGTGCTTCCCCTCCACCCCGGCCCTTGTGGCTTATTGCTTGCTTATTCCTCATTTGTTCAGCATCAGCTTTGACGCTTCGTTCTATGACAGCACGGTGAGAAGAGAAGCAGGGAGAGAATGAAAACAAAAGCACAGCATTTTGCTCCTGAGTCCTTGGTGGCTCAAGGCAAAGCAATCATTCTCCAAATAAGTCTGCCTCTCCCCTTAATTGCTCCCTTCATGTCCTGGCGCTGCAGCTGACGCACAGATTCACTTCTAGGAACCGTGCTGCTTGCTTCTCTCTTTGCCTTTAAGCTGCCGCTCCCTGGGTCAATCACACTGCCTTTACTCATCCCCAGTGGGAAATGTGTGTGCCCCTCCAGATGTGGCTGGACTACAGCTCCCATAATCCCTTGCAGCTGGTGATGCATGCTGGGCTGGACTGTCACATATCTCCTTCCTGTTCTATTAAAATGTGAAAGGGGTATTTAAGTTCCCACCTGAGATGCTACCTGGCGCCCAGACCATGGCTCTCATTGGTCAGAAAGAGCCATGGGTCTCCCGCTCTAGGAAAGGGGAGACAGCCTTTAAAAGGTGTGATGCTCTTGAAGCTTTCACTCTCTCTGTCATCATGAATGTTGTGTCTGCCCTGAGATCTATGGGTATAGGACGGTATAGGTAAAGGTAAAGGGACCCCTGATCATTAGGTCCAGTCGTGACCGACTCTGGGGTTGCGGCGCTCATCTTGCTTTATTAGCCGAGGGAGCTGGCGTACAGCTTCCGGGCCATGTGGCCAGCATGACTAAGCCGCTTCTGGCGAACCAGAGCAGCGCACAGAAACGCCGTTTACCTTCCCGCCGGAGTGGTACCTATTTATCTACTTGCACTTTAATGTGCTTTAAAACTGCTAGGTTGGCAGGAGCAGGGAACGAGCAACGGGAGCTCACCCCGTCGCGGGGATTCGAGCCACCGACCTTCTGATTGACAAGTCCTAGGCTCTGTGGTTTAACCCACAGTGCCACCCACGTCACAAATTGAATAAATAAAATAAAATCATCATCAGGGACCTGGGTCAGATCTTCTAGACCAACTGGACAGAGGCTGGCCACTTTTGCTGCCTACTCACAAGTAGACATAGACCATTGTGTTGCTAGTAAGTAGCCTAGAAGTGGGGACGCAGGTGGCGCTGTGGGTTAAAGCCTCAGCGCCTAGGACTTGCCGATCGAAAGGTCGGCGGTTCGAATCCCTGCGGCGGGGTGCGCTCCCGCTGCTCGGTCCCAGCGCCTGCCAACCTAGCAGTTCGAAAGCACCTCCGGGTGCAAGTAGATAAATAGGGACCGCTTACCAGCGGGAAGGTAAACGGCGTTTCCGTGTGCGGCTCTGGCTCGCCAGATGCAGCTTTGTCACGCTGGCCACGTGACCCGGAAGTGTCTCCGGACAGCGCTGGCCCCTGGCCTCTTAAGTGAGATGGGCGCACAACCCCAGAGTCTGTCAAGACTGGCCCGTACGGGCAGGGGTACCTTTACCTTTACTTTACTAGCCTAGAAGTGAGTAGGCTAGAGACTGGGAGGAGATACAATGGCCATTGTCAAGTATCTGAAGGGCTGTCTCATGGAGGATGAAGCAAGCTTGTTTTTTCCTCCAGAAACCCAAAACCAATGGCTTCAAGTTACAAGAAAGGAGGTTCACACTAACCGCCAGGAAGATGCTGGACAGTAGAACAGACTCCCACGAGAGGGGGTGGATTATTCTTCTTTGGGGGTTTTTTAGGCAGAGGTTGCGTGGCGAGTTCCCGACCCCCCCCCAGGTGGAAATAATGGCACATGACACAATTATTAAGGTTAATGGGCTAAAAAAGGCCACAGCATTATTGGTTACAGGTGATGAGCGGTATTGGCTTAGGCAGGGGTCCTAACCGACTAGATCCGACTCCAGCCCATCTGCTTGAAGTCCCGGAAGGGTTAACCACCAGTAGGGGGAGTCCTGCTGATGCACATCAACTAGGAACTCCCCCGGGGTCAACGATAGGGGGCGCGCCTTAGGCCCTCACCTCCTTAGGCTTCGGACAGGGCCACGCCCCCGGAATCCTTTATCGGACTACCCTTCCATATGTGGGGAAGGTGATGGCGCTACCTCCCCTCTTCCATCTACAGAACAATACCAGTGCCTAACCGCCAATACCCAGAAAGTTGTGACGATTTGCTACGAGGTAGGCGAGAACCAGGAACAGCTGGTGGGCGGCAAAGAGGGCAGGCCACGCCCCCGAGCCAGCCAATTGGCCGGCTAGGGAGTGACGCGGCCGGGAATCCCCCAATTGCATGGGACTGGCCTCCACCCGCCTCCTTAGGCAGAAGTGGCTTTGTTTGGCCACCTGTCATGGATGATCTAGTTGAGATTCCTGCATTTCCAGGGGTTGGACCAGGTGACCCTCAGCATCCCTACAATTTTACGATTCTAAGTAGTCAGGTTTTGGAGTCACTGGGCTCTTTTTGCTTTGAAAGTTTACGTTGGACCCAATTGCCCTCTTCCTTTTTTTTAATAATAATTTTTATTAAGGATTTTACATTACAAAAAATGGGGGAAAAAACAGAAAAAAGAAAAAATATCAAACAAAAATTGTTAAAAACAATCAATCTTTCCATCTCCTTATTTTTCATTTGCTTGTTTCTCGGACCTCCTCATACCACCCTTTTTTGTATTCCAAATCAGATTATTAATTCAACAATTTATTTCCCTCTTTTTACTACCCAGATCTTATTCTTAAATTATTACAATCTTAGATTTTTACTTATATAAACCCATTTTTTTCATATTCTTTTAACCCATCACAGCTAGAAACCACTTAGTTCCAATCCAACATTATTCTAAAATCCCTTAATTTTACAATATCTCTGTAAATAGTCTTTAAATTTCTTCCAATCTTCCTCCACTGACTCTTCTCCCTGGTCTCGAATCCTGCGGGTCATTTCCGCCAATTCCATATAGTCCATCACCTTCATCTGCCATTCTTCCAACCAATTGCCCTCTTCCTAACATATCCCTAGTAAAGTTTTCCAATTAGACTTGTGGAATAGGTGTGTGTGATTTCCACCCTCGGGATTCGAGAATCCCTAGGTGTCCACATCACTTTGGGGGGTCTTAAGACCACGGCTATGGTAGGTAAAGCCAGGAATTAGCCTGTCCTAGGGGAGAAGCAGAGGGCTCTGTGTCAATTGCAAGGGGTTGACCGGAAGCAGGAGGTGTGCTCATCTGGGATCCCAGGATTTACCAATTCTTTGGATGTCCCCAGTTTCCCCGCTGCCACATGGTAGGACTCAGCTGGCAGCACTGCAGGGCTGTTGTACAGCAGTTGGGCAACAAAGGGGTGTGAGATATTCTTCTGAGTGGTCCCTCTTCCCCACAGATGGGGGTTAGAGTCCAGCGATAAACATCAGGAGAGATTCCAGGCTCCTGTATCCCTGCCGCTTGACAGGGATTTGTTATCCAGCCCCCATTTGTTGTCTTATTTATTTCTGGGAAAGGGCCATAGGTCAGTGGTAGGGCATATGCTTTGCATGCCAAAGGTTCCAGGTTTAATCCCTGGCATCTCCGGGTAAGCTTGGAAATGCCTCCCCACCTTTCTGAAATCCTGGATAGCCTCTGCCACTCGTGGTCCCTTCCAACTCTATGATTATATGAAATGGATTGGTGGTTTGATTCAGGATAAAGCCGCTTCCTCTGTTAAGAACTTTCCTATAAGGAATGCAAAGTTCTCACGCAATGCAATGCAAATGGTTCTCACGCACCCTGCGCTTACACTCACAACAACCCTGTGAGGTTGGGGCTGGCTTGGAGGTCGCCCAGTATGCTTCACAGGAATCCTATGCTTCATCAGCCAGATAGCTCAGTTGGTTAGAGCGTGGTGCTGATAACGCCAAGGTTGCAGGATCGATCCCTGTAAGGTACAGCTGCATACATTGGCTCCCAGTATGTTTCCCAGTATGTCCTAAGGGATCTTTACTGGCTCCCAGTATGTTTCCAAGCACAATTCAACGTCTTGGTGCTGACCTTTAAAGCCCTAAACAGCCTCAGCCCAGTATACCTGAAGGAGCTTCTCCACCCCCATCGTTCAGCCCAGACACTGAGGTCCAGCCCTGAGGGCCTTCGGAAGGTTCCTTCACTGTGAGAAGTACAGGGAACCAGGCAGAGGGCCTTCTTGGTAGTGTCGCCCGCCCTGTGGAACTCCCTCCCATCAGATGTCAAGGAAATAAACAACTATCTGACTTTTAGAAGACACCTGAAGGCAGCCCTCTTTAGGGAAGTTTTTAATGTTTGATGTTTTATTGTGTTTTTAATATTGTGTTGGGAGCTGCCCAGAGTGGCTGGGGAAACCCAGCCAGATGGGTGGGGTATAAATTATTACTATTACTACTATTATTATTATTCCTGCATTGCAGACTGTTGGACTAAATGAATCTCAGGGTCCCTTCCAATTGTATAATTCCGTGATTCTAAGATCAACAGCCTGTGCACAAATAAAACGAAAGGGGTGGGGAGAGAAGATACCACTGCTATTAAATAAGCACTGTTTTTGATGGAGTTCATAGAATTGTAGAGTTGGAAGGGACCCTGAGGATCATCTAGTCCAACCCCCCTTGCAATGCAGGAATGTCCCATAGGGGGATCGAACCTGCGGACTTGGCACAATCAGCACCACGCTCTTCCCAGCTGATCTGTGTCCTCCTTGGCAGTGCTGGGCTCAAACTAGTCAAGAAAGACGCTGTGATTATTACTGAAGGAAGGTCACATCAGGGCACTCTCCAATCCAAGTACCCCCCCCCCCAAGTCTTAGTGAGCTGTGCTCTTCCTCCCTTTCACTTCCCATATTGTCTCTCCCCCCCCCCCCGCCGCCTTTCCTCTGCCCTTTCTGCCAAACTGGGCTTTTAATCCTCGCCCTATTAGGATGGGGTTAAAATGCGTCACACAGAGGCTTTAGTCCTTTTTAATGACACATCTGTTAATTCAGCAGCCTGGCAACATCTGGAACCTAATGTCACTTTCTCCCACGGAATGTCATTTCCCTACAGCTTAGTCCCTCTCGCTGAGCTCCTGTCGCCCACACACAGAACTCTCCCTTCCCTTCTTTTACCTCAGGAGATGGCTGGCCCTTTTGCCAGGATTGTCATTCCGGTGAAAAAGAGATTTCTTGGAGGGGGGGGGGGCGGGAGAGAAGATTGACAGCGCAGGTTCAAAAACCTCTTTGCAATAAATTTCGCAATGAAATGTAAACGTTTCAGGATGCCTAACCAACAGAGACATGGGTTCTCCTGAGGTATAAGGGCATGTGGTCTGAACATGCAGGGAAAGGCACATTTGTGCTTGTGTGTGGGGTTGTCTCCCCCCCCCAAAAAAATGACACTCATGCCCCCAGGCGAAAAAACAGCCGTATCCCGTTTGCTGTTTTCTGCTCTCTCTTTCGCCAAGGGAAAGGTTCGTGGAGAGTTCAAGAGAAGGTTTCTTCAGAGAACAAATATCTGCGGTGTCGTTGTGATAATCTGCCCCTTCACAAATGTTCAGCTGGAGCAGAGATGATGGAGGTGCAGAAATAAGCACACGTAGCATACTGGACCTGCCTTCAACAACTTCATGCTCTCTTCAGGTGTTTGTGGACTACAACTCCCATCATCCTCCAGCTGTTGCAACTGGGGGCCAGTCAGCTTGGGTTGATGGGACTTGTCGTTCAAAACATTTGGGGAGAGCATGAAGCTGGCCGAAGCTGTACTGGGTTTACAGCACAATCCTTATCCAAAACAGTTCTGATCCCAAACAAATACAGGCTACTCTCAGGAAGTTTTTAATGTTTGATGTTTTATTACTTTTTTATTTTTTGCTGGAAGCTGCCCAGAGTGGCTGGGGAAATCCAGCTAAATGGGCGGGGTATAAGTAATAAAATTATTAGCATTACTATTCTCATATATATATATGTGTGTGTGTGTGTGATTTTTATTGGTTTTACGTATAATCACATTACGTAACATCGTACCCTCTTATTTTTTAACTCATTGGCTCAACAAAGCCTAATGACTTCCCTTCCTCCCATCTGATGGTTTACAAAATTAAACTTTACATCTTTACAATTAGCTTCGTTTCCTGTCCTTGTTATAACATTACCTAAAATATTATATTACTCAACCTAAATACGTCGCAATTTCATCCTACAAATCTTCAGATAACCCTGCTAATGATGGTAATTATTATTATTGCTAGGAGTTAGCTCTCCTTACACTCCAGACTGAGGCTAGCAGTATAATTCTATGCATGCCTACTCAGAAGTAAATCCTGTCACGTTTTCATGGGACTTACTCCCGTGTTGAATACGTAAACCGACTCCCAAGTCAGTTTCAGGTATTTCGGTCCCATCTGCGCTAAACATTTTAAAGAGTATCATACCACTTTTAAAGTTGTGGCTCCACCCCCCCCCAAAAAAAAATTCCTAGGAACTGTAGTTTGTTAAGGGTGTTAAGAATTGTTAGGAGACCCCTAACACCTCAAGGTCTGCTTCTCCCCATATGAACCAATCTGGGCTCTGGGCTCATAATCTGAAGCCCTTCTTCGTATGCCTCCTCCACAAGAGGTCTGGAATCTAGCAATACGAGAGCCCGGTCTTATTCAACATCTTTATCAACGACTTGGATGATGGACTCAAGGGCATCCTGATCAAATTTGCAGATGACACCAAACTGGGAGGGGTGGCTAACACCCCAGAGGACAGGATCACACTTCAAAACGACCTTGACAGATTAGAGAACTGGGCCAAAACAAACAAGATGAATTTTAACAGGGAGAAATGTAAAGAATTGCACTTGGGCAAAAAAAATGAGAGGCACAAATACAAGATGGGTGACACCTGGCTTGAGAGCAGTACATGTGAAAAGGATCTAGGAGTCTTGGTTGACCACAAACTTGACATGAGCCAACAGTGTGACGCGGCAGCTAAAAAAGCCAATGCAATTCTGGGCTGCATCAATAGGAGTATAGCATCTAGATCAAGGGAAGTAATAGTGCCACTGTATTCTGCTCTGGTCAGACCTCACCTGGAGTACTGTGTCCAGTTCTGGGCACCACAGTTCAAGAAGGACACTGACAAACTGGAACGTGTCCAGAGGAGGGCAACCAAAATGGTCAAAGGCCTGGAAACGATGCCTTATGAGGAACGGCTAAGGGAGCTGGGCATGTTTAGCCTGGAGAAGAGGAGGTTAAGGGGTGATATGATAGCCATGTTCAAATATATAAAAGGATGTCACATAGAGGAGGGAGAAAGGTTGTTTTCTGCTGCTCCAGAGAAGCGGACACGGAGCAATGGTTCCAAACTACAAGAAAGAAGATTCCACCTAAAGATTAGGAAGAACTTCCTGACAGTAAGAGCTGTTTGACAGTGGAATTTGCTGCCAAGGAGTGTGGTGGAGTCTCCTTCTTTGGAGGTCTTTAAGCAGAGGCTTGACAACCATATGTCAGGAGTGCTCTGATGGTGTTTCCTGCTTGGCAGGGGGTTGGACTCGATGGCCCTTGTGGTCTCTTCCAACTCTATGATTCTATGATTCTATGAGAGCAGGGCCTTTTCTGTGGTGGCTCCCCATTTGTGGAATCCTCTGCCCCGGGAGGTTCAGCTGGCATCTTGCTTTTATATGTTTAGGCACCAGGCGAAAAACGTTCTTCTTCAATCATTCGCTTTGTCTGATTAACGTTCTATGGCCTTTTAAGTGTGTTTGTGAAGGGGGGGGGGGAGAGCTATTGTTTTGTTGTTTTTCTTTTAACTATTTATTTGTGGTTTTTATCTTGTGTTTTTTATCTTGGGAATGACTGCCCTGCGATCTTTTGACGAAACGACGGTATATAAATTTAATAAATAAAGCAATTAATAAATATTGCCCTCACTGAGCTACAACTCCCGGGGATCACTGGGAAGAGGGTTTGATTGTTAAACCAGTCCAGGGAATTGTAGTTCTTTGAGGGGGATACAGTGGTACCTTGGGTTAAGAACTTAATTCGTCCTGGAGGTCCGTTTTTAACCTGAAACTGTTTCTTAACCTGAGGGACCACTTTAGCTAATGGGGCCTCCCGCTGCCGCCACGTTTTCATCCTGAAGCAAAGTTCTTAACCTGAGGTACTATTTCTGGGTTAGCGGAATCTGTAACCTGAAGCGTCTGTAACCCGAGGTACCACTGTAGTGAGGTCTCTCAGCAAACCCATAACAGACTGCAGCTCCCTGGATTCTCCCTGGGGAAGCCATGATTGTTTTAAAGAGCTATGATCCTGCTTTGAATGCAGATGGGGCATTTGAAGGCAGGTGTGCTACTCTGCGATGGTTTCGTAGGATTTCAGGGGATCTTGTGTAGACCATCCTTAGCGCCACATTCAGAGAGGACCAGGCTATCGGGTCCTTGCTGCTAGCCATGATGTCGGTGGGAGCATGTCTCTGCGCACCAGTCGTCGGGAATCACAGGTGGGGAGAGTGGCTGTTGCGCCTGGTTCCCCTGCTTGCGGACTTCCCATGCAGCCACCTTATCGGCCGCTGTCAGAACAGGATGCTGGACTTCAGCCTGATCCAGCAGGGCTTTCCTTATCCCCTTGTGTCCTCTGTCTCAAGGCAGGGAATCTTCCTTCATTCCCTGCACTCTGTGCAGCTGCTCCTCCTCATCTCTGGCCTCCTGCTGCGTTGCTCCTAAAGCTTCTCAGATGCTCCAAATTAGCAAAGTACCCCTTCCATCACGGGGATTGGTGCCTTGTCGTGGAGAACCTCCCTGCTTCTAATTTGTGGTCCCCCATTGTTTGTGCCTGACTCATACGACGCAACCCCCTCCTATTAATTTGTTTTTGCCGAGGGAGGAAAAGATAAGCCCTCGAGGGAGGTGCGCTGGCCTCCTTGCCGAGGGGACTCTGAGAAGGTGGCGAGGGAAAGGCGGTGGTGTGAGGGGCAGGGAAGACAGCCAAGACTGAGCTTCTTCCCACACCAAAGCAGCCTTGAGAAACTCCGGCAGGAAAAGCCGCAGCACACGGGGCCTGACACAGATAATCCTGTCCCTGCCTTTGCCTCCCGGGCCTTAAAGCCCACTGCCTCCTTCAAAACCTTTCTGGGACAACCTTTGCCTTTTGCTGGCCACCTCTCTGCTGCTTGGTGTGGGAGCTGGTGGGTGAATCTGCGTGGATGGGGCTACACGACTGCATGACAAGGACAGTCACCTTACGTAGTTGAGCTTGCTTTCTTCCTCCTCCCTCCCCTTCCCTTCTTCCTCCTGCGTGATTGTCCGCCGCAGGGCGGAGATGGTCTTACTAGGGATTTCCGCAAGCTTCCTATGGGAGAGCACCTTTCAGCTCAAGAGCAGGGATGTAGATTCAGGTTTTGGAGGTAGGAAAGCCAGGCTCACATAATAATAATAATTTATTATTGATACCCCGCCCGTCTGGCTGGGTTTCCCCAGCCACTCTGGGCGGCTTCCAACCGAATATTAAAAACAATACAGCGTCAGACATTAAAAACTTCCCTAAACAGGGCCGCCTTCAGTTGTCTTTCAAAAATAAAATACAGTGGTACCTCAGGTTAAGTACTTAATTCATTCTAAAGGTCAATTCTTAACCTGAAACTGTTCTTAACCTGAAGCACCACTTTAGCTAATGGGGCCTCCTGCTGCCGCTGCGCCACCGGAGCACGATTTCTGTTCTCATCCTAAAGCAAAGTTCTTAACCTGAAGCACTATTTCTGGGTTAGCGGAGTCTGTAACCTGAAGCGTATGTAACCTGAAGCATATGTAACCTGAGGTAACACTGTAGTTGTTTATTGCCCTGCTGGGAAGGTGTTCCACAGGGCTGGTGCCACTACCGAGAAGGCCCTCTGCCTGGTTCCCTGTAACTTGGCTTCTCGCAGTGAGGGAACCGCCAGAAGGCCCTCGGAGAAGGACCTCAGTGTCTGGGCTGGATAATGGGGGTGGAGTAACTCCTTCAGGTATACTGGACCATATGCTGACTGTACGTTCCCAATATATAGAAGTCAATGCTATAGGAGTGGCACGCTTGGTTTTCGCTTGCATTGAAAGGGGATTGAAGCGGGCAAGTGATCAGGGCTGGCGTCAGCACCCAGCATTCTTGGACAGCTCCAGCAACGATTGATCAGGGCCCATCATGGATGTCTGCCTAGGAACCCTGTCCCACCTGCCCCCCAGCCCTCCAAGCAGTGAAACCAAAATGCTTGTTTACAAAGCTATTGTTCTGCCAACCTTAGCGCCACATTCAGAGAGGACCAGGCTATCGGGTCCTTGCTGCTAGCCATGATGTCGGTGGGAGCATGTCTCTGCGCACCAGTCGTCGGGAATCACAGGTGGGGAGAGTGGCTGTTGCGCCTGGTTCCCCTGCTTGCGGACTTCCCATGCAGCCACCTTATCGGCCGCTGTCAGAACAGGATGCTGGACTTCAGCCTGATCCAGCAGGGCTTTCCTTATCCCCTTGTGTCCTCTGTCTCAAGGCAGGGAATCTTCCTTCATTCCCTGCACTCTGTGCAGCTGCTCCTCCTCATCTCTGGCCTCCTGCTGCGTTGCTCCTAAAGCTTCTCAGATGCTCCAAATTAGCAAAGTACCCCTTCCATCATGGGGGATTGGTGCCTTGTCGCAGAGAACCTCCCTGCTTCTAATTTGTGGTCCCCCATTGTTTGTGCCTGACTCATACGACGCAACCCCCTCCTATTAATTTGTTTTTGCCGAGGGAGGAAAAGATAAGCCCTCGAGGGAGGTGCGCTGGCCTCCTTGCCGAGGGGACTCTGAGAAGGTGGCGAGGGAAAGGCGGTGGTGTGAGGGGCAGGGAAGACAGCCAAGACTGAGCTTCTTCCCACACCAAAGCAGCCTTGAGAAACTCCGGCAGGAAAAGCCGCAGCACACGGGGCCTGACACAGATAATCCTGTCCCTGCCTTTGCCTCCCGGGCCTTAAAGCCCACTGCCTCCTTCAAAACCTTTCTGGGACAACCTTTGCCTTTTGCTGGCCACCTCTCTGCTGCTTGGTGTGGGAGCTGGTGGGTGAATCTGCGTGGATGGGGCTACACGACTGCATGACAAGGACAGTCACCTTACGTAGTTGAGCTTGCTTTCTTCCTCCTCCCTCCCCTTCCCTTCTTCCTCCTGCGTGATTGTCCGCCGCAGGGCGGAGATGGTCTTACTAGGGATTTCCGCAAGCTTCCTATGGGAGAGCACCTTTCAGCTCAAGAGCAGGGATGTAGATTCAGGTTTTGGAGGTAGGAAAGCCAGGCTCACATAATAATAATAATTTATTATTGATACCCCGCCCGTCTGGCTGGGTTTCCCCAGCCACTCTGGGCGGCTTCCAACCGAATATCAAAAACAATACAGCGTCAGACATTAAAAACTTCCCTAAACAGGGCCGCCTTCAGTTGTCTTTCAAAAATAAAATACAGTGGTACCTCGGGTTAAGTACTTAATTCATTCTAAAGGTCAATTCTTAACCTGAAACTGTTCTTAACCTGAAGCACCACTTTAGCTAATGGGGCCTCCTGCTGCCGCTGCGCCACCGGAGCACGATTTCTGTTCTCATCCTAAAGCAAAGTTCTTAACCTGAAGCACTATTTCTGGGTTAGCGGAGTCTGTAACCTGAAGCGTATGTAACCTGAAGCATATGTAACCTGAGGTAACACTGTAGTTGTTTATTGCCCTGCTGGGAAGGTGCTCCACAGGGCTGGTGCCACTACCGAGAAGGCCCTCTGCCTGGTTCCCTGTAACTTGGCTTCTCGCAGTGAGGGAACCGCCAGAAGGCCCTCGGAGAAGGACCTCAGTGTCTGGGCTGGATGATGGGGGTGGAGTAACTCCTTCAGGTATACTGGACCATATGCTGACTGTACGTTCCCAATATATAGAAGTCAATGCTATAGGAGTGGCACGCTTGGTTTTCGCTTGCATTGAAAGGGGATTGAAGCGGGCAAGTGATCAGGGCTGGCGTCAGCACCCAGCATTCTTGGACAGCTCCAGCAACGATTGATCAGGGCCCATCATGGATGTCTGCCTAGGAACCCTGTCCCACCTGCCCCCCAGCCCTCCAAGCAGTGAAACCAAATGCTTGTTTACAAAGCTATTGTTCTGCCAACCTTACTGTATGCTTGTGAAACATGGACCACTTATAAACACCATCTCCAGCTCCTCAAAAGATTCCATCAACGGTGTCTCCGAAAAACTTTACACATCACTTGGGAAGACAGGCGAACTAATATCAGTGTACTAGAAGAAGCAAAGATCACCAGTGTTGAAGCAATAATTCTTCAACATCAACTTCGTTGGACTGGTCATGTTGTCCGGATGCCTGATTATCATCTTCCAAAGCAACTACTCTATTCCGAACTTAAAAATGGAAAGCTTAATGCTGGTGGTCAACAAAAGAGGTTTAAAGACTGTCTCAAGGCAAATCTAAAGAAATGTAGTATAAACACTGACAACTGGGAAACACTGGCCTGCGAGCGCTCCAATTGGAGAACAGCCTTTACCAAAGGTGTCATGGGCTTTGAAGACACTCGAACTCAGGACGCATGGGAGAAACGTGCTAAGAGGAAGGCACGCTTGGCAAATCCACACCGTGATCAACTCCCACCCGGAAACCAATGTCCCTGCTGTGGAAGGATGTTTCGATCCAGAATTGGCCTGTGCAGTCACTTACGGACTCACTGTTAAGACCGTGTTTATGGAAGACAATCTTACTCGGCTACGAGTGATCGCCAGAGAAGAAGCATATGTTTTTTGCATGCATTGAACACATGACAAGCTACACCTGCTGAAATTCTCTCTTTTATATACCTGTTCGAGTTGCAGAAGCCCCTTTCTCTTTCCCCCCTCTGTCCACCCTACCTGTTACCTTTGTGGTGCCGGGTGAAGATCTTTTATCTGCTCTGTCCTTTGAGCTGTTACAACAGGTTCATTTTTAATTTTGCCGGCTTTGGGTGCGTATCGTTTAAACAGAAAAAGTCCGCTTCTTCTTATGCCATCCTTTTCAAGGTTCCTTGTTATTGGCTGTTTTACGCGATTGTTAGCCACTATTGTTTATTTATTTAATTAATTTGCATACAAACACACACCGCAGACCTCAGGGCAGTTCACAGCATAAACTATGAGAATGTAAATGTGTGTTCATTTTGTATGTTTATGTTGTGAACCACCCTGTGATCTTTGGATGAAGGGTGGTATACAAATTTAAATAGATCAATAAATAAATATTACACACACAAACACACGCACACACACACGCGCACACACACACACGCACACACACACTTCAATAATAATTATTAATCAATGTCATTTATTGGTTGCTTTATACCACTGTTTGGGTCTCCAGCTGTTTTTGGACTACAACTCCCATCATCCCTGACCACTGGTCCTGCCAGCTAGGGATGATGGGAGTTGTAGTCCCAAAACAGCTGGAGACCCGTCTTTGGGAAACCCAGCTTTATACAAAAGGAAAAGCTTCAAATTGGCTTGACAATAAATAATAATAATAATACATCTAGTTTTGGGGCTTTTAAAAAAAAGGATTCTTGCTGCATGTTCCACACTGTACAGATTATTATTATTTGTTTATTTCAAAATGCACATCAAAGCAACACTTTCCTTAGGACCAACTGGGAGGTGGGGGAAGCATCGCCAAACCATGAGCAAGCTTTCGGGTTTGGCTAAGGCCCTCTTCGTTTTCACAGGGAGAATTTCACATGGCTGCTGTCTCTGTTAGGTGGCCAGGTGCAGATGAGGACTCTGTGTTTTCCCGGCCATTGCCCACAGCTGCCCAAAGCCAACCGCATGGTTAACCCTGCGTTCATTAAGAGGCAGCTGCCGCCCTGTGTCACAGAAGGGACATCGGAGAGATCCGATTGTGGGCTGAGCAATGGTGCATCAAAGAAAAGAGCCCTAAAGGGATGAAGGGGGAGGGGGGGTTCAGGCTGCGAATTTTCACCCTGTCATGGCTCAGCTGGCTTTCCTCAATTCTTGGAACAGACAGAGATACCTTGGCTTTGATATCTCTCATCCCAGCACAGTCGGATTCTGGCCCCATCTGCATTCGAAGCAAAATCTTATCAGCCCTCCTGTGGAGCGATGGATCAGTGTGTCTGGATGTTAGCCAGAAGGTTGGTGGTTCAAGCCCACCCAGGGATGGCTTTGGGCAGGGTTCCTGCATTGCAGCGGGTTGGGCTAGATGAGCCTCGGAATCCCTTCCAACTCTATGATTCTATGATAACCTTGGTTCTCAGTCCGTTCCAAAACCAAAGTGTTCTAAAACCAAGGCGTGCTTTCCCATAGAAAGTACACTGGTACCTCAGGTTACAGATGCTTCAGGTTATAGATGCTTCAGGTTACAGACTCCACTAACCCAGAACCTCGGGTTAAGAACTTTGCTTCAGGTTGAGAACAGAAATCGTGCTCTGGCGGCGCAGTGGCAGCGGGAGGCCCCATTAGCTAAAGTGGTGCTTCAGGTTAAGAACCGTTTCAGGTTAAGAACGGACCTCCAGAAAGAATTAAGTAACGTACTTTTCGCTCTATAAGACGCACCAGACCATAAGACACGCCTAGTTTTTGGAGGATGAAAACAAGAAAAAAATAATATTCTGAATCTCAGAAGCCAGAACAGCAAGAAGGATCACTGCGCAATGATCCCTCTTGCTGTTTTGGCTTCTGGGATAGCTGTGCAGCCTATATTCACTCCATAAGACGCACACACATTTCCCCTTACTTTTTGGGAGGGAAAAAGTGAGTCCTATAGAGCAAAAAATACAGTACTTAACCCGAGGTACCACTGTAATGCGAAATGGATTAATCCATTCCAGACTTTTAAAAACAACCCCTAAATCAGCAAGTTAACAGGAATTTTACTATCTAACGAGACCATTGATCCATAAAATGAAAGCAATAAACAATGTGCTGCAGTCACACAATCCATCAGTAGCAGAACCGGGTTCCACACAGTCACCAAAACAAAACAAAAAAGCTGCAAAAACAAAAATAGTCAAAACAGACAGACCTGAGTATAGCTCAAAACTGAAGTGTGGCACTCAAATTGGCAACATAACATTCAAAACGGAAGTGTGGCATTCAAAACGGAAGCGTGGCACTCAAAACGGAGCATGTTTGGCTTCCGAAAAAGAGCCAGTGTGGTGTAGTGGTTAAGAGCAGTGGACTCGTAATCTGGTGAACCGGGTTCGCTTCCCCACTCCTCCACATGCAGCTGGTGGGTGACCTTGGGCTAGTCACACTTCTCTGAAGTCTCTCAGCCCCACTCACCTCACAGAGTGTTTGTTGTGGGGGAGGAAGGGAAAGGAGATTGTTAGCTGCTTTGACACTCCTTTGGGTAGTGACAAAGTGGGATATCAAATCCAAACTCTTCTTCTCTTCTTCTTCACAAACCGGAACACTTAACTTCAGGGTTTGCAGTGTTTGGGTTCAAAGTTGTTTGAGTACCAAGGCGTTTGAGAACCAAGGCACCACTGTACTGTGATTCCGTGACCACTTTAAACAGTCATGGCTTCCCCCAAAGAATCCTGAGAACTGCAAGTGTGCTGTGAGTTGTTAGGAGGCCCCCTATTACCAAGGGCAGACTTTTGTCATGTGCCCTGTGCAAGGCCAAAATTTGACGCTGCCCCACTCCCTCCAGCCTTCCCAAACTGGGCAACTGCTAGCTAGGCTTTGGGAAACAAGAAGGAGGGCTCTAGGACCCTGTTGGAGCCCTCACACCTCCTTCCCAAAGCCCAGCACTTACTAGGTAATCACCCCATTGGCCCCTATGCCCACCTCTGCTATTATGATTTTGGGAGCCACAATTCCCGGAGTTCCCTATGAAGGGGGTTCCAGAATTGTAACTCTGCAAGGGGAGCCAGAGGGTCTCATCACAACTCTCAGCACCCTTCGGAAGCCAGTTACCTTAGTTATCAGGGGGAAGCTATGGCTGTTCAGGAGGGATGCGGATGGCGCTGTGGGTTAAACCACAGAGCCTAGGACTTGCCGATCTGAGGGTCGGCGGTTCGAATCCCCGCGACGGGGTGAGCTCCTGTTGCTCAGTCCCTGCTCCTGCCAACCTAGCAGTTTGAAAGCACGTCAAAGTGCAAGTAGATAAATAGGTACCACTCCAGCAGGAAGGTAAACGGCATTTCCAAGCGGCTTAGTCACATTGTTGTTGTTTAGTCATCCAGTCATGTCCAACTCTTCGTGGCCCCAAGAGGAGAGCATGCCAGGCACTCCTGTCTTCCACTGCCTCCCGCAGTTTGGTCAGACTCATGCTGGTAGTTTCGAGAACACTGTCTAACCATCTCGTCCTCTGTCGTCCCCTTCTCCTTGTGCCCTCCATCTTTCCCAACATCAGGGTCTTTTCCAGGGAGTCTTCTCTTCTCATGAGGTGGCCAAATTATTGGAGCCTCAGCTTCACGATCTGTCCTTCTAGTGAGTACTCAGCGCTGATTCACACACACACACACACACACACACACACACACACACACACACACACTTGTAAATCTGTCTGTACTTTGTTACCCAGAGCTCAAATGTACGACATTTCACACATATGCAATACATACAGGACAGGGCAAAAAATAAATACAGTGGATGCTCAGGTTGCGAACGTGATCCGTGCGGGATGCATGTTTGCAACCCGCAGCGTTCGCAACCCGCAGTGGTGTGTCTGCGCACATGCGGGTTGCCGTTCAGCGCTTCTGCGCATGCACGACCGCCGAAACCCGGAAGTAACCCATTCTGGTTCTTCCGGGTTTCGGCAGGTCTGTAACCCAAAAAAAGCAACCTGGAGCGTCTGTAACCTGAGGTATGACTGTAAATAGGGGGTCTTATTCCAATGAGGGGCTTTATTCCACATCAGGCATAGGCAAACTCTGGCCCTTCAGATGTTTGAGACTACAATTCCCATCATCCCTAGCTAACAGGACCAGTGGTCAGGGATGATGGGAATTGTAGTCCCAAACATCCACAGGGCCGGAGTTTGCCTATGCCTGTTCCGCATGTTAGATGTTTGAAAGGTAGAGGAAACAATGGGGTAGGGCAAGCCTTGTGGGGAGCTACTTCTCCCCTACCCTAATCTCTCAAATACCATGCAGGTAACTATGTTCAGAACTTCTAGGCCACACTGACACAAGCCCCCTTGTTCATAGAGTCCCCAAACCTGTTGCTTTTTGAAGGACTGAGCCTGGCACTCTGCATCCTGTATTGAATCAATGCAGGGTGTAGCATTCCACACTGAAATACGGGACGATCCCGTATTATACAGGACAAGTGGCAACCCTACGTGTATACCTCTGAATATTTGTGACTGGGAGGGTGCTGTGGCATCTGTTTGTGGGCTTCTCACAGGCATCTGGTTGGCCACTGATATTGGATACTGGATTCTGTTGTTTTTTCCCCCCCAATAGATTTTTATTGAGATTTTAAAGGTTACAAAAAGAAAAAAATAAAGAACATATTTAAACAGAAAAAAGAAAATAAAAATACAGAACAATACAAAAACAAAGGGGAAAAAACAAAAAAGATGCAGATAATTAAAGAAAAAACAACAACAAATCAATCCTTTACATAACTTTCTTTCCTTTGCTTATTTCCTTGACCTCCTCACACCTCCCTTTTTTGTATTCTAATTCAATTAGATATTTCAGCAAATCCTTTCCATCTTTATTTCTATCCTGATGATTTATCTTAATATACTATAATTTTACATTCTGTTCTTTCACCAATTAACAATCCATTTTTACTTAATCCTCTATATCATTTCTGCTAAAACCACCTTACTTCATTCCAACATCCTTCTAACATTCCTTAATTTTACAATGTTTCTGTAGATAAACTTTAAATTTCTTCCAATCTTCTTCCACCAACTCTTCTCTTGGATTCTGGATTCTGAAGGCCCATTAGCCTGATCCAGTAAGACTCTCCTTGTGGCATTGGTGATGAGCCTGTGGTCCTCCCAGATGTTTCCGGATTCCCATGCCAGCACTGACCATGAGGCCAGGAGACTGGAGCGCAATTGCGGGCAGAAACACCTGCTACCTGCTTCTTGTGAAAGTGGCCATGTTGCCTGCATGCTGTTGCCATGGAGAAGGGGATTAAGAGGCCTTTTTCCCTGTGACCCAAACTCACTCTCTTTTCCTTTTGGAATCGGGAAAGCAACCCCACCTTTTGCACAGGGAAAGAGAACAGATTGTGGAGAAAGGTTACCTACATTGGTTCCCAGTACATTTCTGAGCAGAATTCATAGTGTTGGTGCTGACCCTTAAAGCCCTAAACGGCCTCAGGCTTGTATACCTGAAGGAGCGTCTCCACCCCCATCGTTCAGCCCAGACACTGAGGTCCAGCTCGGAGGGTCTTCTGCCAGTTCCCTCCCTACAAGAAGTGAGGTTGCAGGGAGCCAGGCAGAGGGCCTTTGTGGTGGTGGCACCCGCCCTGTGGAACGCCCTCCTATCAGATGTCAAGGAAATAAACAACTATCTGAATTTTAGAAGACACCTGAAAGCAGCCCTGTTTAGGGAAGTTTTTAATGTTTGATGTTTTATTGTGTTTTTATACCCAGCCAGATAGGCGGGGTATAAATATAATAATAATAATTTATTCTTTATACCCCGCCCATCTGGCTGAGTTTCCCCAGCCACTCTGGGCAGCTTCCAATCGAGTGTTAAAAACAATACAGCATTAAATATTAAAAACTTCCCTAAACAGGACTGCCTTCAGATGTGTTTTAAAGATAGGAGAGCTGCTTATTTCCTTCACATCTGAAAGGAGGGTGTTCCACAGGGCAGGCGCCACTACCGAGAAGGCCCTCTGTCTGGTTCCCTGTAACCTCACTTCTCGCAATGAGGGAACCGCCGGAAGGCCCTCGGCGCTGGATCTCAGTGTCCGGGCTGAACGATGGGGGTGGAGACGCTCCTTCACGTATACAGGACCGAGGCCATTTAGGGCTTTAAAGGTCAGCACCAACACTTTGAATTATGCTTGGAAACAATATTATTATTATTATTAGGTTTTGGCCGCCCTTGTTTCTGTATGTGTGTGTGTTGTTTTAAACCTGACTTTTGGGTTTATGCGTATTTAGCTCAGCAGCAGGGCAATCTATACAAATGATTTAACATATGCAAATCAAGCACTCCCCCTAATTGCTTTATTTCCAGAACCATATTCCAAGGTCTTGTAACCGGCTCTTGAGGCACACTGCTTGTGCACATTACAATCTCAGAAATGCCTGGTTGCTCTGTCCCACTCCTAAGTAAATTTGCACAAAAAGGACATTCAGCTGTTCTCTTCTTCCAACCATACTTTGAACTAAGTGTGTTTTGGAGTCTTACATGTAACCTGTGATTTCACTTTCATTCCACCAAGGAGTTCAGGGTAGCGTACCATGTCAGTATTCATCAATGTTCTTTTCTAAACAAAAGTTTTAATCATTGATGCATCTTCTGTTTCTGTGACTTCAAATGATATTATGCTCATCAGGCAATGTCCCAAACTATTGCTCTTGCTGAAAGCAAGGTGAAAGAGCAATGTAGTCCATCTTCCGAGGGTTGCAAAATCACCTGCTTAGAACTATTTTTGAAATTTTGGGCATTTAGAACTCATGAATCAGAGAATTCTGCAGAAGAAGGGATGACCAATGAGGAAAGATTACCATTCTACATCTGGCATGTGAGAGGTTCATAGACCTTCACTGAAGAACCTGGATTATATTTGACTTCACTTTCTTCATGTTTGTATACATGTTGTTGATACATGGCTATTATGACAATCTTTCTGTTCCTGGATTCAACAAGCCGAAGTTTCTGAACTGTGCTGGTTTTGTGCAAGGTTGTATCTTCTAAGTTTTAGATTTTTGTACCTAAGGGAGGAACTCAACATGTTGTCGGTGCAAACAGACCAATCTCCCCTCTCCTCCCTGTTTCAGGTGGTGTTAATTATGATTAAGGGTCAGGCAGGAGTATTCTAAAACCAATAACTTTATTTAAACAAGCTTTCTTCAATGCCTAACTCTCTCTGATCCTCCTGCTCTTTGTCTGTATACTTTCTGGGCCACATGACTTCTTGGTAGCTGTTCCCTTAACCTGTGTCTTCCCTCCCTGTGTCATTAAATTGAAATTTGAGATAGATTCCAATATGGATCTGGCGAGAACTCCCAAAAGATGGGCACCAATAGCCTGGGAGAACCACTGAAGCTGGCACTGGCTAGTCTAATAATAATAATAATAATAATATATTATTTATACCCCAGCCACTCTGGGTGGCTTCCAACCAAAGCTCTACAAGCAAAAGGCATAATTGCCCCAAGTAGATAATACTACAGCATAGATCAGCAGCCTAGTTATTCTCCTGACCCTCTTGCTTAGTTCCACATACAGTGGTACCTCGGGTTACAAACGCTTCAGGTTACATATGCTTCAGGTTACAGACTCCCCTAACCCAGAAACAGTACCTTGGGTTAAGAACTTTGCTTCAGGATGAGAACAGAAATCGTGCTCCGGCAGCACGGCGGCAGCGGGAGGCCTCATTAGCTAAAGTGGTACCTCAGTTTAAGAAAAGTTTCAGGTTAAGAATGGACCTCCAGAACGAATTAAGTTCTTAACCCGAGGTACCACTGTATTGGTGGTGGGTGGAGCCTGAGCCAAAAGTAGTGCTTCAGGTTAAGAACTTTGCTTCAGGATGAGAACAGGAATTGTGCTCCGGCGGCGCGGCAGCAGCAGGAGGCCCCATTAGCTAAAGTGGTGCTTCAGGTTAAGAACAGTTTCAGGTTAAGAACAGACCTCCAGAACAAATTAAGTACTTAACTTGAGGTACCACTGTACATTGATGCGCTCCCCACCATGCACTGTTCTGGGGTTCTCCTGAACCCCCTCCCCAAGCCAATGTGATGAGAGAGAAAGCTCCATGGTGCTAGCAGAAATCCCCGTGTGGGCTTCTCCTGGCAGGACCCGTTAGTTGAATTTAGCCTCGTTTTTAAGTCTTGCATTTATGAGCAATTTAAATTCCGCTCTCGTCACATGCTTATATAAACATTGCAAAATGCATTTCTTCTTCTTTTGCAATGCAGCTGTTAAGTTGACTTTATAAGATGGTGAAAAATGCAATATATTTTTCATCTAAGCTCCCCCCCCCTTTTTTTTTTTTACCTTGACCTTTGTGGTCTACGTTTTTTGCTTCTGGAGCACAGTCAATTATATTTTATCTCCGTTCTGGTTTGTTTTGGAGAAAGGAATTGTGTGTATATGTGTGTGTGTGTGTGTGTGTGTGAGAGAGAGAGAGAGAGAGAGAGAGAGAGAGAGAGAGAGAACTGGGGAGAGAATGAAAAAGAAGACCTTTCATCTCACGCCTTCCCGCTCTCCATATCATATCATTAACCATTCCAGACATTCCTGAGCAGAGAGGTCTCCACCTGCAACAGGGACACCTCAACCTTGGTGTATCAGGCAATTTGAATGCAAATGACTTTGGTCTTTTGGTGGGGGGGGGCAGCTTCAAGAGCAGAACAGAATCCTGAGAGAGACTGATAAAGGGTGGAAGAAAGGTGTGTGCCTTTGTAGGGGATTAGGAATGAGTTAGGAATGACCAGGCAGTGGAGATTAACTAAAGAAGCGGGTTGTGTTGTGATCCTTCTCTCTTTTGCTACGGATCTCTTCCTGAAGGCGATCCTGCATCTGTACGGGGGGGGGGGGGGGGGAGAGAGAGAGAGAGAGAGAGAGAGAGAGAGAGAGAGAGAGAGGAGGTTGACAATATGTTCCAGAATAAGAGCAGCCGTGCAGAGTATCCCAATAGCCTGCCTTTGCTCAGCAGCTCTGCTTTATAGAGAGGAGCAGGGGTGTGTTTTTTTGGTTTGGGGCAGGAAGGGCATAATAGCTCAGTCATGGAGCATGTGATTTGCTTACATAAAACCTCAGCTGGACTTCATGCCGTTTCAGGTTGTAGCATAGGGCTCGGGAACCATTTCAAGCCTCCCTAAGTCTGAGGAGGGAGAGAGAGACTGTATGATGGTCGCCAGCCATGATATGTACGCTCTGACTCTAAAGTTGAAGGCAACAATGCTTCTGAATAGGTAGAAGGTAAAGGACCCCTGGGCGGTTAAGTCCAGTCAAAGGCGACTATGGGGTGCAGCGCTCATCTCGCTTTGAGGCCGAGGGAGCCGGCGTTTGTCCACAGAGAGTTTTCTGGGTCATGTGGCCAGTAGGACTAAACCGCTTCTGGCACAATGGGACACTGTGACAGAAACCAGAGCGCATGGAAATGCCGTTTACCTTCCCACTGCAGAGGTACCTAATTATCTACTTGTACTGGCATGCTTTCAAACTGCTAGGGCAGGGGTCAGCAAACTTTTTCAGCAGGGGGCCAGTCCACTGTCCCTCAGACCTTGGGGGGGCCGGACTATATTTTTTTGTGGGGGGGGGGAATGAATTCCTATGCCCCACAAATAACCCAGAGATGCATTTTAAATAAAAGCACACATTCTACTCATGTAAAAACACCAGGCAGGCCCCACAAATAACCCAAAGATGCATTTTAAATAAAAGGACACATTCTACTCATGTAAAAACACGCTGATTGCCGGACCATCCACGGACTGGATTTAGAAGGTGATTGGGCCGGATCTGGCCCCCGGGCCTTAGTTTGCCTACCCATGTGCTAGGGTGACAGGAGCTGGGACAGAGCAACAGGAGCTCACCCCGCTGCGGGAATTTGAACCGCCGACCTTCCGATTGGCAAGCCCAAGAGGCTCAGTGGTTTAGACCAGTGTTTCCCAACCTTGGCCCTCCAGCTGTTTTTGAACTACAATTCCCATCATCCCTGACCACTGGTCTTGCTAGCTAGGGATGATGGGAGTTGTAGTCCAAAAACAGCTGGAGGCCCAAGGTTGGGAAACACTGGTTTAGACTACAGCGCCACCCGCGTCCCTGCTTCTGAATACCAGTTGCTGGAGGCAACAGGAGGGAAGTGTACTCTTGCAGCCGAGAATCCTGGGAGCTGCAGTTTGTTAAGGGTGCTGAGAGGCAAGGACCCACCCACCCCATTCCCCTCACAGAGCTACAGTTCTCAAAGCGGCTTAACAGTCAATCTCAGGAGCTCCAGGAATGATACCTCTGGGAGGGGAGGAAATAAAGACATTTTGGTGCCTAAGGTGACCCAAAATGGCGCCCCCCCTCCCCAGCAGGGAAGAAGGGGTGAGTGAAGATCTACATCAGGAACACAGGGAGGGATAAAAATCTGCTTCAGGATCTGCCGCCCCTAGGAATCCTGCCACCCAAGGCCTTACATTGCCTCATGTACAGGCCGGCCTGGTTCTTTGCCAATAGTGCACGGATGTTCATTGGGGCTAATTCCAAAAGGCAGGGGCCACCACGCTGAAGGCCCTGACCCCTCGGTGGTCTTGAACACAGATGCACCATGTCTATCAACACAGAATCCTGCCTCAAGGCCCACTTTTTTCATTAAGGAGCCTTTTCACTAGTTTAAATCAATTAATTTATCACCCTTTCATACTATAATTCTAGATGGGCAAGCACTGGACCTCCCAGATGCCATTGGACTCCCATCATCCCTAACCATTGGCAATTCTGCCTGGAGCTGTACAATGTGAGTTTCAAACACCTGGGGAGGCAGGGTTCCTATTTCCGTTCTACAACACCTAAAATCTACTTGCTAGTGTACAAAAATAAAACAGAAGACAATTCCTGCCCACAGGCATACGCAACCTAAATAAGGCAGGCAGAGAAGGAGAGTTCTGGGAGGGCCAGTACGATTTTGAGCACGATTCAAAGTGTTAGTGCTGACCTTTAAAGCTCTAAACGACTTCGGCCCAGTATACCTGAAATAGCGTCTCCATCGTTCAGCCTGGACACTGAGGTCCAGCTCTGAGAGTCTTCTGGCAGTTTCCTCACTGCAAAACGTTACAGGGAACCAGGCAGAGGGCCTTCTCGGTGGTGGCACCCGCCCTGTGGAATGCTCTCCCATCAGATGTCAAGGAAATCAACAACTATCTGACTTTTAGAAGACATCTGAAAGCAGACCTGTTTAGGGAAGTTTTAAATGTTTGATGTTTTATTGTGTTTTTAATATTCTGTTGGGAGCCGCCCAGGTGGGCAAGGTATTATTATTATTTATTATTATTATTACTACTACTACTACTACTACTACTACTACTACTACTACAGTTTTATAATTTGTTCCAAGCTGCCCAGAGTGGCTGGGGCAACCCAGTCATTATGGGTGGCATATAAATAAATTAGTAGTAGTAGTAGCAATAATGATGATGATGATGATGATAGGGCAGGGACAGAGTACCAGGATGGGACAGGAATAGCTTGTCATTTTACAGGTTGAACATTTGAAATGGCTCTTTAAAAGAAAAAGGGAGAGAGAGCTTTGCTCTTCTTAACCTGGCAATCTTTCTGCGTTAGGATTCAAACCCCAGATCCTCAATTGCCGGATGCTGGTTTGTGTTCATAGTGGCAGGCTCTGTGGATGCTGTTGGTGAATTTTTAGCCACCCATATGCTCATTGAAAGAGTGGAAGGAGGTGAGGGGGGGCAGGGAGAGCCTTGAGGCCTCCAGGCACAACCTCCCTCCATCTCCATGCTCCCCTCCTGTTTGAGCCCAGCTGCTGCCTCCCTCTCTCTGCCACCTAGGCCAAGACCAGGCAAGAGTTCCACATCGCTTCTGCTCTGCGTTTGTGTAAATGTCACTCCTTCCTGCAGGGAGCTGGGAGAGTGTTTTCCAGGACACAGTGCTGGCTACAGCCAACCAGAGACCTCAACGTTCAATCTCCCTCTGCCCCAGCGCATCTCTCTCAATTCTCCCCAGTGAGAAAACCAAGCTTGAGAAAGAAGTGGGGGTGGATGGGTGGAATATAGGGAACTGGAAAGGATGGATGCGGGTGGGGAAACGAACCCCCCGTGACGCTTGCACACAGCTCTGGATTCTAAATTGGCTGCTGCCACTGAAAAGGAGAGAGAAAGAGGAGGGGGAGAACTATTTAGTCATTTGCGCGCCGCGGAATGTGCTGAATCATCAAGAAGTCGAGCCAAAGGTGTCGCTGCATCTCTCACAACACCTCGCAGAGAGGAGGCCTGGTGGAAGGACACCTTAGACAGACGAACAGGCGGCTGCGGTATCTGTTCAGTCCCTTTCTCTTGAAGGGGAGGAGGAGGAGGAGGAGGGGAAGCTTTGCCCGTGAAAAGAACTCACATTTTTGTTTTGCTCAAATGTTCTCGGTTTGCCCGCTTCGCTTGAAGAGATGGCTGATAATATACGACAGGAGCCCCTGGTAGCAGGAGAGCAGGAGAAGATCCCTGCTTGCAATATAGCCATCAACATCACCATAATTTTATTATTTATAACCCTCCCATCTGGCTGGGTTTCCCCAGCCACTCTGGGCAGCTTACAACATACAGTGGTACCTCAGGTTACATATGCTTCAGGTTACATACGCTTCAGGTTACAGACTCCGCTAACCTAGAAATAGTACCTTGGATTAAGAACTTTGCTTCGGGATGAGAACAGAAATCATGCTTCGGCAACGCTGCAGCAGCAGGAGGCCCCATTAGCTAAAGTGGTGCTTCAGGTTAAGAACAGTTTCAGGTTAAGAACGGACCTCCAGAATGAATTAAGTACTTAACCCGATGTACCACTGTATCTAAAAACATACCGGTAATAAAAACACCAATCCTTAAAAACTTCCCTAAACAGGGCTGCCTACAGATGTCTTCCAAAAGTCAGATAGTCGTTTATTTCCTTGACATCTGAAGGGAAGGCGTACCACAGGAAGGGCGATTAGTTCCCTGTAACTTCACTTCTGGCAGTGAGGGAACCGCCATAAGGCCCTTGGAGTTGGACCTCAGTGTCCTGGCTGAACGATGGGGGTGGAGATGCTTTTTCAGGTATACTGGGCCGAGGCCGTTTAGGGCTTTAAAAGTCAGCACCAACACGTTGAATTGTGCTCGGAAACATACTGGGAGCCAGTAGAGATCCTTTAGGACCGTTGTTATATGGTCCCAGCAGCCACTCCTGGTCACCTGTCTAGCTACCGCATTCTATATTACCGTAATTATAGTTTCTGAGTCACCTTCAAAGGTAGCCCCACGTAGAGCACATTGTAGTGGTCCAAGCGGGAGATAACCAGGGCATGCACCACTCTGGCGAGACAGTCTGCACGAGACAGTCTGTAGGGTCTCAGCCTGCGTACCAGATGGAGCTGGTAAACAGCTGCCCTGGACACAGAATTGACCTGCGCCTCCATGGACAGCTGTGAGTCCAAAATGACTCCCATCTGGTCTTTTAGGGGCATGGTTACCCCGTTCAGGACCAGGAAGACCGCCACATCCACCCGCCCCCTGTTCCCCAACAACAGTAATTCACCTAGTGAGCTTCTCCAATCACCACAGGTCACTGGCTGGGTTTCTACATGTCCCACCGATTTTAAAGGTGCAGGATGGGGACCTGGAAAGGTGACGACAACCCTACACACATATAATAGCGGGTGATAAGCAGGTGGCTTGTTTTAGTTGTTTCCCTTTCCGTTGTTTCTTTTTATTTTCAGATCTTGAGCGTTCATAAATCTTGTTGATTTATAAGTCCTGGTGTCACCTCGAGGCCAGCATGTAATGTTCAGCTGTAGCAGCACAGGCCTGGAACATACCGTCAGGGCGGAATAGGAGGACTCTAAGAGCCTCTCTCCGGATAAGCCCTGAGATTGATATTATGGCTCAGCTGAGCTGCACATAATACGATTAAGGAGATGAACTCGGGCGGTTGGTCCCAACAAGATCTCGGCACCTGCAGGGATGTGAGAAATGAGAAATGAAAGGGCAGAGGCTGGATTTTCGTCAGGGGGTGGGTGGGTGGGTTGGCGGTCTGGCTGTAGGTTGGGTTGGTTCGCTCTTAGCGGTTGGACTTAGGATAGGCATGTAGTTGCGGCTGGATTTCAGAGTCATCCGCATCTGTAAAATGTAGCAATCTGTCGGAGAACAGCTAAGTTAATAGAAGAGAAGGAAACGCTCTCTTCCCTTCTCCTAACCAAAATGTCCTTACAAAAATCTGAACGTGCTGTCTCCTGCTTTGAACATACACATTTATTTCACAACAGTGGATGCTGTACAACAGTGGACAACCTGTTTGTTGAGCATCCATTCCAATGGGTTTGTGGAAAATTCAAGCGATGCTAAGTCACAGCAAGTGCCTTTCCACACTTTTTAGTGTGTATTCCTCTCACTTCCCTTCTTGCAAAATGTCCAACCTTTGAGAAAGAGGTTTTGTTACACTAGACCTCTCAAGTCAGCTACCATTGCGCAACCTGAATTTGCCAGGATGCAGTGGAATCACACCCCAAAATAGCAGCACTCTGGAAGTGCCCTAAAACAATCTAACATTCATATTGGTTTGTTTGTTTGTTTAAATTATTGTTGTTGTTGTTGTTGTTATTGTTGTTGTTATTATTATTATTATTATTATTATTATTATTTCTATTGTTTTATTGGTTGGTTTGTTGCCTAAAAAGGATATTCTTAATGTCTGATGTTTTGTTGTGTTTTTATATTCTTCTTCTTTGGCAATCACTCGTAGCCGAGTAAGATTGTCTTCCATGAACATGGCCTTAACAGTGAGTCCGTAAGTGACTGTGGAGGCCAATTCTGGTTCCACACGTCCTTCCACAGTGGGGACATAGCTTTCTGGAAGTTGATCATGGTGAGGGTTTGCCAAGTGTGGTTTCCTCTTAGCATGTTTCTCCCTTTCGTCCTGAGTTTGAGTGTCTTCAAAGCCCATGACACCATTGGTAAAGGCTGTTCTCCAATTGGTGCACTCGCAGGCCATTGTTTCCCACTTGTCAGTGTTTATACTACATTTTTTTAGATTTACCTTGAGAGAGTCCTTGAACCTCTTTTGTTGACCACCAGCATTACACTTAGCATTTTTAAGTTCGGAATAGAGTACAGTAGTTGTGTTTTTATATGTGCTGTAAGCCGCCCAGAGTGGCTGGGGAAACCCAGCCAGGTGGGCAGGATAGAGCCATTTAGGTCGACTTAATTATTTTAAAAGGTGGAAAATACAGTGTCTTCTTTAGTTATAGGTTTTTAAACCTCTCCCATCCTCTCCCACCCCAGCCTCTGCCCGAACCTCCTTAGCTGAGATTTTAAAAGAATTCCCCTCCTCCCCTTGCTCTGTGTTGTACCTGAGTGTGTGTGTGTGTGTGTGTGTGTGTGTGTGTGTGTGTGTGTATAAGCATCTTGTCAAGGTAAGAATAGCTGGGATGATGACTCACATTCCTGTCTGGTTCTAGCTAATGAGCATCCTTCCGCACACCCAGTGCAGGTTTCATATGTCTCCAACCAGGCTTGTTCCTCCCTCCACATTCAGCCCAGGCAGAGGTCCCACAACTGAGGTTGTGCTACAAAAGCAGAGGGTGGTCTACAGGGGAGGGTGTAAACACAACACCCCACACTGTATCAGCAGCACACAATCTGGTGAACGAGGCCTGGGCCTCTGGCGGAGTGGGGTGGCGATGGGGAAGCTGCAGCCTCCTCTCTTCTTTATCCTCAACCCCGTGACGCAGTCTGACCGACTGCTGAAAATGAGTTGGAGTCAATCAAGCACCTCAATATGAATGAACAAAAAGGAACTCTTTGGCTGCTGTCATGCAGGGGAAAAAAGCCTCTGGCTGTAGGATCCCACACAGCGGAAACAGGCAAAGCAGATTATGCAGACAAAAGCGTGGTCCAGGAGACAGAATATTCTATACCTGCGGCATCTCTTGACGGATGCCTATGCAAATCAGCCCACCTTTTCTCTTGCAATCCACCAAGATCGGGGCTGCTGGTAGCAATCTGCAGAAGTAATTAAAAACTAAGCGCCCCTAAGCACACAGAGAGCGCATTTCCTTTGCAAATGAGTAACTGTGGTTCATCGCCGTACAAGAGGGTTTCTATGGGGAAAGTGGGGTCTGCTTTGAGCGTAGGTTCAGCTCCGGCTCCTCGTTCTTCAGAAATGAAGCAGCAATCCAAGGGAGGAGAATCTATTTTGTCAACAGCCCCTTTCCCCTGGTGTTTAGTCTAAACATGCCTTCCTATAGTTAAAAAGGATTTTCCTCTTGGGCTGGTCTTGGTGGAAGACCAAGGTCAAAGCCACATCTCATTTCCGGGACCCTTTAAAATATTAGGAGACTGTTGTCCTATCTCCTTTCAATATCTCCTGTTAAATAGCTCAACGCACCTATTTTAGTCTTCCGTCATACATTTTTCCACCAAAGCTAAGGCTTTTATGTATATCCTACGGCACGACGACATCCTGAGAAGCTTAGCCTCTGTCTTAAAAAAAGGTTTCTAGACCTTATGGATGTAAGGATAGAACCTGAAAACATGTGAGCAGTACCTGAGCCCTCGGATAGCAGCTGAGTAAGGCTTTCAGGGGTCAGAGGGCAGGATGTGAATTCTTTGCCAAGCTCCTGGCACCGCCCCCCAGCATTGGGCAGAATAGATGCATGCATGCACGACAAACTTAAAAGTGCATAATATAGTAGTGCAAGTAGTGCAAATTCTGTTTGGTGAAGAATTTGGGTTATGTAAGCGAGCTTGAGAATTTGCATAGAATAAAGTATTGTTGTGAGAGTCGGAGGCTGAAGTGCTGGACTAGAGCCTGTCTTAATAGTCCCTTGGCAAAACTGCCAGGTCCCTCCTTCGTCGTGAAAACAACAGGTAAATGGTCCAAAAGGCCTCTATCTGTGCAACCCTTAGAACTGAGGAGGGTGACTTCCTTGCACCTACATTGGAAACCAAGGGCAAGGGATGATTTTGAGAAAGAGAGGAGCAGAGATCTGCCTCTGGGCTCTGTGAGTATCTTAGGACGCTATGTCGCCCTCCTGCTCGGAGAACGGATGTGGAAGCAGTGAACTGCAGCTGCCTGTCAGGAGTGTTTCAGCTGCACCTCCATCTATGTGCAGCCTGTATATTTGCAAACAAACACATATGTCGCAAAATGCTGAAAAAGCCTCTAGCAACCTCCTTGTATCAAGGGAACCAAACCTGGGTAAGAGCCGAACCCTTTGGCACATGGTTTGTGGGGGAAGCCTACCAGTATATACCGTATTTTTTGCTCTATAAGACTCACTTTTTCCCTCCTAAAAAGTAAGGGGAAATGTGTGTGCGTCTTATGGAGCGAATGCAGGCTGCACAGCTATCCCAGAAGCCAGAACAGCAAGAGGGATTGCTTCTTTCGCTGCGCAGCGATCCTTCTTACTGTTCTGACTTCTGAGATTCAGAATATTTTTTTTCTTGTTTTCCTCCTCCAAAAACTAGGTGTGTCTTGTGGTCTGGTGCGGCTTATAGAGCGAAAAATACGGTGCTCGCTATACGTCTTGCAGAGGTCCCTACTCCTTTCCAGACTGCAAAGCAGAGCAATTGATTTCAGCCCTGTTGCGTTAACCACATGCCTCCCCCACCCCTGTTTATTTCTTTGTTCCATCCAGCTCTCTGCCTGGTGCTGGGCTGCATGATATTCCCAGATGGCTGGGATTCAGAGACCGTCAGGGACATGTGTGGGGAGAAGACGGGCAAGTACTCGCTGGGCGACTGCTCCGTGCGCTGGGCTTACATCCTAGCCATCATTGGCATCTTGAATGCCCTCATCCTCTCCTTCCTGGCCTTTGTCCTCGGCAACCGGCAGAACGACCTGCTTCATGAGGAGCTCAAAACAGAGAACAAAGGTGAGTGTCGCTGCCCTCCCTGTGCCCCTCTGTGATGCAGCAGAGCTTCCTCAAGCCCTGAAGCAGATATCGGGAGTGCAGAAGGTAGAGCTTTGGAAAGGAAGTGTGAGGGCTCTGATAGGGTACCAGAGTCCTCCTGCCTCCTTCCCAAAGCATGGTTAGCACTTACCCAGCTTTTAGGAGGAGGTGGGAGGGTGACAATCCAGGGTGCGGCCCACGAGTTGTGTGTAGAAAAACTCTTGTGGCCCACTTGCTGTGAACAGTTGGGCTGCCCTTAGATAGAGGGAGCCTACCTTTCCTGGTGCTGTGGGTTAAACCACAGAGCTTAGGACTTGCCGATCAGAAGGTCGGCGGTTCGAATCCCCGTGACGAGGTGAGCTCCCGTTGCTTGTCCCTGCTCCTGCCAACCTAGCAGTTTGAAAGCACGTCAAAGTGCAAGTAGATAAATAGGTACCACTGCAGCGGGAAGGTAAACGGTGTTTCCGTGCGCTGCTATGGTTCGCCAGAAGCGGCTTAGTCATGCTAGCCACATGACCCGGAAAAACTGTCTGCGGACAAACGCCAGCTCCTTGGCCTATAGAGCAAGATGAGCGCCACAACCCCAGAGTCGTTCGCGACTGGATCTAATGGTCAGGGGTACCCTTACCTTTACCTTTCCTGAGAAATAACTTCTCTAGGTTCACCTTTATGCTGTGGTGAAGCACAGTCCAAAAAGGTGAGGAAGGGCACAAACCTTCTCCATCCCTGGTCCAAGAAGGGCATCATCCTCACCCTGCCACATGACCAATTTCACAAAAACCCAGTGCTTGCTAGGGTTCCCTACCCACCTAAACAGGTTGGCAGAAGTTGTCACGTGTCGTTTTCTTTGCAAGTTTGCAAATTGATATCTAGCACGGAATTCAGCATGCCGAAAATTTTGCTAATTTTCCTGCCTCCCATGGCTATAGATAATTTTAAAGACAGCCAGGGGTAGTTTGCGGAATGTCAAAAGCCAGCGGGGTGTCTGAAGAGAACCCGCCCAATACACACTAGCAAGGGGGTGGGCTTCAGGTGTTTCACCCCTCATTGCCTCTCCCCATAAGCAGAAGGAGACCTGCACGAAGGAAACCAGAGGCGTGTTTGTTTAGTATGTGCGATCTGTAGAACTGTGTTGCAGGTTTTTATTGGGTGCAGCGTGCATGCATATAGCAGATTGAAGCTGTGCCTTCAATAAGTGAAATACCTGTTACACAAAACAGAAGCAGTTCATTATATATATCAGATTTAGGGAAACCTTTGGCCCTCCAAATGTTGCTGAGCCGCAGCAAATATGGCCAGTGTTCAGGGATGGTGGGAGCTGTAGTTCAGCGACATGTGGAGCATCAAAGGCTCCCCACATGATTATATACACCAGGGATAGGCAAACTCGACCCTCCAGATGTTTTGGGACTACAACTCCCATCACCCCTGACCACTGGTCCTGTTAGCTAGGGATGATGGGAGTTGTAGTCCCAAAACATCTGGAGGGCAGAGTTTGCCTGTGCTTGATACACACACACACACACACCCCTTCATGATGAAGGCCAGACTAACTTGGATTTTCATCCAATACTGCTCCCACCCAAGGAAGTAGTTGCTGCAACGGCAAGAGAAGTTGCACCATTACGTTTACAAAAATGTGAAGCATGCATAAAATGCACATATTCCTGAAAATAACCTTTTAGAAATGCATTACGAGGCGAAAGCACTTTGCAAAAAGGTGTGCACGGTTGTAAAATGGTATACAAACATCTGTATTAGGAGAAACCCCTGCCAAAATGCTTTTGAGTTTTCATTGCAGTCCTACCTTGGTTGCTGAACGGGATCCGTTCCGGAAGTCCGTTCAACTTCCAAAAATGGTTCGACAACCAAGGCGTGTGGCTTCCGATCGGCTGCAGGAGCTTCTTGCACTCAATCGGAAGCTGCATCGGACGTTTGGCTTCAAAGAATGTTCGCAAACCGGAACACTCAGTTCCGGGTTTGCGGCGTTCGGGAGCCAAAACGTTCAAGTCAGAAGGCGTTTGGGATCCAAGGTACAACTGTATTTTTATCAGTGCCGGATTTACATATATGCTAAACAAACTATAGCTTAGGGCCCCACTCTCTTGGGGGCCCCCCAAAAAAATTAAAGGGGGGAAAAACTGGATGTACATTTCCAAAATATAAGATAAAAAACAAATAAAATAAAACCTACATACAGCAACGGTGGCAAATGGCTTTAGGTACCTATTAGGTCCATAAATTACCATATAGCATATATTCAACTCAAAAAAAACCAGCGACAATTTGTTGTTGACAAAGGACAGCTGGACATATAAAGGGCCCCATTACCTTCAGTAGCTTGGGGCCTCATCAAACCTAAATTTATATGGATAACAAACTGATGTGGAAATGTGAGATCTGAATTAAGACTAGAGAAAATTGAGAAACAGAGAGAAACTGAAATCGACGGACTTTCTTTTCTTTTTTTAAAGAATATTTATTAAAGTTTTCAATAGTAATACAATAAAAATCAAAAGAAAAAATAACAAAAATACAAAAATGAAAATAATTAAAAACACACAGAATTTCCATTACTTATTTTCCATTAACTTATTTCCCAGACCTCCTCGTACCTCCCTTTTTTGTATTCCAATTCAAATTGTTAGTTCAGCAAATCCTTATCAATAAATTTTAACCTATTTCTAAACCTTTTTTTCCATATTCTCTTAAAGCATTACAGCTGGAAACCACTTAATTTCTATCCGACATCATTCTAACATTGAAATCGACGGACTTTCCCATCCCCATCCCCTCACACAGAGACCATTTGTGCTCTTTAAATCAGCCTCCCAGCCCTCCACTTTTGGACCAAGGTGCATTCAAACTCCAGGGTTCTGCTGCTGTCACTCTGAGTCCTTTAGGCCATGGAGGGAAAACAGCGGCCACCTTCTGTTTCTGCTTCTGCTTCCCCTGGCCTTGCCGAGGCTTGGGTGGGAGCCAGGGAAACCGAAGGTGCCTAATTGGAAATGTAATTAATCATAATAAATCTCCTGGCCTCCGGGCTTGGTCCATCTGCTCGAATCAAGACAAGGCAGTCTCGCCAGCCGGAACCCAAGTACTTGAGCTGCTGCTGGGAGGGAACCGCGAGCCAAGCAAATCCCTGCTTTTTGTTGATGCACAGAGAGAAAAAACAAAATATTCCTTGTGCACACTTGTCCTGAGGTCAGTAGATCCTGCAGCAACCCACTCCTCTGCGGACCCTACAGTGACGGCTCCTGGAAAAAAATTACCTTCCCCAGGTCTTTTTCAAACAAGGGATGAATAAGCCACATTATAGTCACATTAACCCTTCCCCAACCCAAATTAAGCAGCCGTGTATCCTTTCCTTTGTTTGCTAACTTTGCAGCGACTCCTTATTCCCGAGCATTTATCAGCAATAAGTCAGCGATAATTTGCAGAGCTGCTTCTCCTGCAGATCAGGTGGATTTTAAAGGCAGAGCTTGCAAGAGCTGGTTGGAAGAGTTGGCAGACTTTGTCCAACTTCACATGCCATGGGGCAAGGGAGAAAAGAAAAATAAATATTGCTGCTGCAGCAGCAACAGCAGCAGCAGGAAGACAGCTGATGTCCTGTCTGCTGTCCCTCTGCTTTTTTGTGTGTTTTTTTAAGGAATAGCTGCACACTTCCGTGCTGGAGTTGTAGAGCAAAATAAAGTCTCTACCAGAAAAGTATTCCCAAATGAAAAATGAAATTAATCTTAAGTAATAAAACAAAAAGGGACGCGGGTGGCGCTGTGGTAAAACCTCAGCGCCTAGGACTTGCCGATCGCATGGTCGGGGGTTCGAATCCCCGCGACGGGGTGCGCTCCCGTCGTTCGGTCCCAGCGCCTGCCAACCTAGCAGTTCGAAAGCACCTCCGGGTGCAAGTAGATAAATAGGGACCGCTTACCAAAGGGAAGGTAAACGGCGTTCCGTGTGCTGCGCTGGCTCGCCAGATGCAGCTTGTCACGCTGGCCACGTGACCCGGAAGTGTCTGCAGCGCTGGCTCCCGGCCTATAGAGTGAGATGAGCGTACAACCCTAGAGTCTGGCAAGACTGGGCCGAACAGGCAGGGGTACCTTTACCTAATAAAACAAAAACAGAAAGCTGCAACACTAAAACACAAACTGCAGAATTGTTTAAAACAGAGTGGTAGTAGCTTAATGGTGCCCGTTTCTGAACATTTATAGCCCGTGATTAGGCTGAAAGTCGCAGAGCATCCATCTTGTGGCATCACACCCCATGAGGCAATCAGAACAGCCAAGAAAGCTTTTGAGTGAGGAAATAAGTCTGTTAGGGAACCCCTGGAAGCCAGAACTCAACCCTAACCTTTTCTTTTTATATTTTCAACAGATTTTGTTGGCACTGCGGTAAGTTCTTTGTGTTGGTGTGGCCTCGCGGCCGGGTCTGTGCTACACCTGTTAGTGGAGACCTAGCCTAGTTCTGTCGTGTCCCTGTCCACATATCTGTACTGTGTTAGGAGGAGACTACCCCACTTTTTGTCTTAAGAGAATGAGAGTGAGAGTGCGAGAGTTGAGTGTACGGACACACATTTATGTTCCATGCTGTCTCACCCGTCTACCCCTCTCCTCTTTGTCTGGGGAAATGGGAGCTACAAGTAGGCAGATTTGCGGGCTCTTTTTGTTGTGGCAAACCCCTGTCCCCCTGACTTTCTGTGCACATACAGTGCTCAGGATGTGAACCAGCCCAGGGGGGTCATGGCGCTGCATCACTGCAGTGCATAGTTCCCAACACTTCAAACTCAGACATCTCCAGTCATTGCAGCACCCACATCTGGTCTCACTATATACAGCTGTGAGGTTAGGATCTAGGCACACCCCCACATGGGCAGGTGGAAGATCGTGATGCCACTTCAACAACCCTCCCCGTCGTCTCTCACTCAGGGGAAACACCACCAAACCAAACTTCCCCTCTTCCAGGCTATCACCCTGGTCACAGGCCTGTCGCCTACAGTGCTGGGCCGACAATTCGGTCTCCTGACTTGGCGGGGTGCCTTGGCGGGGTCCCTTTAGGAACAACCTAAAGGGAAAACGCCCTTTGGTGTCAATCCTGCCTCACAGAGCAGAGCCCGTCCTTTAACTAAGGCAGGCTCTGAAGCACAGACCTGCAAGGCATATCTGCTACTAATATATAAGGAAGTTGGTGCCATTAAAAAAAAAAATGGTCATCAGATCATTTGCCCAGTCTCATACACAAACAGAAATTAGATTCGGATGCAGATTGGGTGCACACATGCAGTCTTGCACACAGGCAAATGTTTCTTGTTCCTTCAACGACATCACTGTGTTAGAGAACAGTTCAGAGTGACTTTAATTTAGGAAGTGGGGCTAAATTGGCACCTTTATCAGGGCCTAGAATGGTCCATCAGCCTCGGGTTAAGACGAAGCATAGCAACTTGAGCTGAGGGCTTGGTGGGGATCAACGTATCTCCTTTGTTAAATGCTACATCACAATTCTGTATAACAATTGAACTGAGTATTGGGGCACAGAACTAAACATTCTCAATTTCCTTTCCTTTTCTTGTTTCTTTTTTTAAAACATCACCACTAAGATTCTAGACCAAGCTTCCTCAAACTCAGCCCTCCAGATGTTTTTTGGCCTACAACTCCCATGATCCCTAGCTAGCAGGACCAGTGGTCAGGGATGATGGGAATTGTAGTCTCAAAAATATCTGGAGGGCTGAGTTTGAGGAAGCCTGCTCTAGCCACTATGGCTGCGAAGATAAGCTTGAAAGTGCCTAGTGAAACTGACATCTTAGAAGATTTTGAAGTGGGGAGGGCGTCCAAGAACAACAGCCAGGGTCACACATACCTCCTAACCCCTCCATGCAAATGGCAGGAAATCTAGCAGTTGTCAATTCGCACAGGGTACTATCCACAGAATTCAGCATTCCTCGAGGCAGGATTTGGGCTTATGTTGGATGCAGAATTTTAGCTGTTCTCTCCACCGCTGCCACCACCGCCCACCCCAAGCAAGAGTACATACAGCACTCCTATTGCCAGCTTCTGTGCAGTCTTGTTTATATTGGTGACGCTCTTGTGTTTTCTCCTCCGCAGAGGATATAATGTAGAAGAGGCAGGAGGGCCCTTCTCTCCTTGGTATCTGGATTGAACTCTCTCATCCTTCCTCCTCCCTCCCCACCTCCCTCACTGCCTTTCCTTCGCTGCTGCCAATGGGGGGGAAACGTCCAACTCGAAGCCTCAGAATCTGCAGACCTCACCTGCGTGCCACTTCCGGAGACACGTCCATCCCTCATGATTTGCCAGCTTTGGCCTCGGCCCCCTCTGCTGATTGGCTGCCGATGGAGGAGAGTGTGACACCGGTACCCCTACCCTTACCCCAAACCTACCACATTGGGGGACGAGGCGATGCGCACACTCCAACCTGGTGTTTCAAAGATGTGACGCCCCTGGGACTTTTTAACACGTTCTTTTCAAAGGGATTTCCCGGCCTTTCCGGGAAAAGCTTCCAGGGCGTTCCCCAGTACCCTCCTTCCCAAGAACCAACCAAGAACTGGTGCCAAGACGCTACCGCTGCAACAGACTCTGCCAGGGCCACCTCCTTGCCAAGTCTTTCTCCATTTTTAACCTTTCAGCAACTTTGCCCGCCCTTCGGCCTGAGACTGGCCCATTTGATACTTTTACATGTAAATTTAAATTGTCTCTGAACAGGGTAAGGTGTGCCCGAATCCCCACCCCCGTTCCCTTTGGGGATTTCAGCCACCAGAAAACTTTTGCATTCTCCACTCATCCTGCCCAGGTAATGCAGCTGTACCACGAAGGGTGCCGCCGAAGGGGGGACTGGGGTGGGGTGGGAGGATTGGAGTTGGCTAGCTGGCTTCTGTCTCCAGCCGCTGCTGTGGGGTGCGACAACATCTCCGCCTGTAGGGTGACTCCTCTTAACACTGAATGTAACCCTTGGGCCTGGAGAGCGAGCGGTGGGAGAGAAGCAAAGGTGAGAAGCAAAACTGGGGTTCGTGCCAAATAGCATTTTCCTCGAACCTGGTGTCTGCTTGGGGTGGGGGCAATGCTTTGCTTCCCTGCCTGGAAGCAGTATTACAACTCGGGAGGAGGGCGAGGCAAAGCAGGAAGTGGGTCAGAGCAGAATTCCAGATCCCCTAACTTGAGATATTATAATCCCATAGGCAGGAGGAATTTCTGGCTGCAGGAATTTGTGACCAAACCCCCCACCCCACCCTGCTCTGGCATGGTATTCTGCGTTGTAATTGCGAGAGGCAAATGTCAGCAAACAACTTCACGACGCCCTCCCCACCAGAACTGTGATCCTCCATTCACGATCCCCCCTGCTCTCGGTGGCAGCTGAAAACTAGGACAGAAATGGGTCTTCTTAGACGTTCAGACAACTGTGCCCCCACCTGCCGCCCCCACCATCCAGACAGCAGTGTAGCAGCTAACCCAGTCCCGGCGGTTTGAGCTGAATAGAGAGGTAGTTCCACCGGTGCAGCTATTTTTGCCCTGTCCAGCGTAGCCATTGAAGAACTATAAAACACACCTCCATGCCTCTCGCTAGCTGAAGCGGAAGCAGGCTTCAGGGCAGAGCTAGGCCTCAAACCTACCAGGAAGAGGGACCTGCAGAGAGCAGGGCAAAGCGAAACCTTGCCTCGCACCAAAGAGGGGTCCCTGGGTGGCGACACGGACGGACGCGCCATTTCAGCCTGTGCAAAAGCCCCCCCCCTTCCTTTCACACAGCCCACCAGCAGCAGCTATTGACATTATAAGGAGCCAGTAGGACCGTGAAGCAAGCTTAGAGCAGCTTCACAAAGAACCAAGGGCCTGAAAAAGCAGAAAGAATCTGCTCTGGGCAGAGCCAGATTGGGTCAAGAGGAAGGCGAGAGGAAAAGAGGGCTGGATTTTTTTAAAAATCAGAGAAAAAACCTAGAGGGAGGGCCTAAGAAAATCCAAACGGCATCCTGCATAGTAGTAAAAAAAAAGATAAAACAATTGACTATTTGCCTGCCCTGTAACGGTGCTCCCAAGATCTGTTGCTTGGGGAAGGCTGCATCACCTTGCCTAATGGCAGGGCCGGGCCTGAATTAGTGGCATGAAGGACCCGGTTGGAAACAAGCGAAAAGAGCATGTGGGAAAGGAGTGCATGGGCTCAAAAAGCTGGTGGGCCATGAAGGGCCAAGGATTGGGGGTGAGGGTGAGGAAAGGACAGCAGGAGGCCTGTGAATGGATATCCAGCTATTTAATAGCACCCAGGATGGAAACCAGTTGGGACTGTGGCTCTAGTGGACGGCTAACTCTTTTCCCAATACTATTTTCATGGTGACAATTCCTCCCTCCAAAGGTGTTTTTGGTCCCGCTGAGGGAAATTTACCTTTCCTATAGGTAAATTGCAGCTTTTGTGTGTGGGGGGTGTGTGTGTTGATATTCATCAGAAAAAACGTCACCGGAGGAAAGGGCTAATCACCCCAGCACCCATGAGCCCAACTGGATGCGCTCCACCCAGCCGCTAAAAATTAAAATTAAAACAAGGAGTTTTAAACAAATCACTGTGGGAAACAAGGTAAGAAACTGAGGGAAGATTCACCAGTGTGGGAGACGTAGCGCACGACGTAGCATGGCCATGTCACTATGTTTGCCAAATAATTAACACTTCAGAGGCCACTCAAACATTGCCAACACAGGAACCAAAAGGGTTGTGCAACGATAACCAGCCATCAAGTATCGCGGTTTATGCAGAAGTGAGGGGAGGAATGACATAAATATATATATATGTGAGGTTAGCCCTTCAGAAGCCACTCTTTAAAGTGACAGGCCTCAATGTATTGGGGAGTAAACTTCACCGAGCTCCGTGGAACTAACTTCTGAGTATCCACTGACACGATCGGCCTTTAAATCTCAGCTCTCCGCAACATTAGGGAATCTCAGCGAGAGAGAGGGACAGAGACAAACTAGATTAAAGGCTTGCCCGGCCATGTAGGCCCAGGCACATACACCCTTAATATTCTCAGCCCAACTTTCCCATCAGTCATTCTAGGAAAGTCCAAAATATAACCGGTAAAGGTTATCTGGTAGCTTGGACCGAAGGAGCAGCATTAGCCTGCTACTCCCCAAGCCACTAGGGTCCGTGAGCATACGGTCAGCCACCAGAGGACGTTTCCCCTACGTTGGGGGGCGGCAGGGAGGGCGAGTTGTGCCCTTGCACCCGTTACGTGACATGCGCGGGAGGAATGGGATCGACGGAAATGGCAAGATTGGTGGAGAAGGGAATACAGTAGCTGTAATATATATCTGTATTTTAGTACAAAAAAAAAGTTTGATACAGTGTTTCACAAAACCTTAACCGGAAAACATAAAAATTCAAGATGGATTGGATCGGATCAGAACCCTGTCACGTCACTGGGGAGCAACAGATTTATTCTTTTTTTTGCCTTGGGATTTGGAGGTGGGGAGGAGGGGGATCTGGCCTTTACCAGTCGCAGACTACGGATTTGCAAGGAAACACTTAGGAATGTGTAGGAATGGGTGATCAGAGGCAGTCTTGTAATGTCTTTGAAAGAGGCTAGCTGAGAAAATCTCACCATCACCAATCGGGCATTATACAAGGGTGAAACAATTGGTGCATGGGAAGGTAATGTGATTCAGCATAGCTCCCAGTTCACCATTTTTAATTTACATTTACCAGCTGTCGCCACTCAGCCAGATTTCAGCAGCAACACGCTCAATGGGAATCAATTAGCCACTTAACGAACTGGCTTCTTCACCATGCACAGAATTCTGCATGGATCCACTCAGCCTTTCTTGTCATGGCAGATTGTACGACTTGGCACTGAGGCAGGGACTGCAAGAAAAAGTATACCTAAGGGTTTTCTTTGCATCTGTAGGTGTTAAGATCCTAACAAAATCATCATGATGAGTGAATAAGGGAAAGCTGTACATTGAAGGGAATCCTGGAGGTGCAGTACATCTGCCCACATGCCACACACTGTAGTTTTTAAAGATAAAATGATCAAGGATATTATGGAAGAATAAGCCTTGCTTATGAAGAATAGGCATGGCTTCTGCAGAGGGAAGTTTCTGCATCATCAACCTTTTAGAATTGTCTATTGTTATATTGATTATAATAATAATTTGATTTATTTATTGCTAATACAGAACATCTCTAGGCTGCTTCCACATACAACTAAAAACAGCCATCAGGTTTCACAGTAAAATACGACACACATACATCTGACACAGCAATAAGCATGGTGATCACATTCCCTCAAATGCCCTAGGAGAAAAGGCATGTTTAATCTGGCACTAAAATAGTGTTTATGTGTCCAAACATCTGGGCCGATGTTAACATTGTATATTTGGACTCCCAAAATGTTTTTGACAAAGGCCCTCAGCAAAGGTTCCTGGAGCACGCTTTGTCACTGTAGAATAAGAGGCCAGGCCCTCTTACGGATCAGTAACTTTAAAACACAGAAGTCACATTGTAAGGAAATCTTTTCCAGTGCAGGCATAGGCTCCATTGGCCAGTCTGTAGTAAGAGAGTTGGGCTTAGCTCAGCTTCTGCTGGGAACTCCTCACCCAGCCCAGAGGAGTCAGACCTGCCCCCCCCCCCATGTGTATTGAGGCTTACAATTTATTTACATTGTTCATAAATGATCTGAAGTTACAGGCAAACAGAGAGGCAGTCAAGTTTGCAGGTACCGACAAATTATTCAGGATGGTGAAGGCAACTTGCTAAAAGCTCCCAGAAGATCTGGGTGGCCAGGCGATAAAACGGCACAACACGAATCAATATAAAGCTCACCCAGAAATTATAGAAACTCTTTTCGGGTTTAATTCATGAATTTTTGAATTTATTCGGTAAATTAGTTAATCTGAATTAGTTTGTCCCAAGTGCTGGACAAAGCCACACAGGGCTAGGCAAGGAGATTGGATATGCATGCTACTGATTCGGGGAGGCTGATGGTCTGGATGGGTAGACTTGCTTATAGATTTTTATTTTCCTGAAGGAAGGTAGTAGGTAGGTGCACGTGAGAGAGAAATGGCATGGGAAACACAGATCAGCATTGTAGAAGTGCCACTTCAGGTATCACAATTCAGTGTATTTTGTCTCTTACCTTGCCTTGCCCCTTAACAACAACAACAAAAGGTTGAGCTGCAGTTTGGAGAATTCTTAAGAGTGCCACTGAGATTAGTCCTTGCTCAAGAAGACATTACTTACGAGGTATTTTGCACCTCTCCTCTCTCTTCCTCTTTGGTTGAAAATAGCTGTTCAGAACCTGAAGGAAAGATTTGTGCCCTGAAAAATGCATACTAAATTTCATTCCTGTATCTCAGGCTTTAAGGGAGGCGTCACGATGTGACAAAGAACGCCAAACAGGCATGTTAAACCAAAGGGCTCTCATTGCACTGAACCTTTGACAGAAACTTCAGACTGAAAAATCAGATGAAACCATAAATGTTTGCTTCACTTGGCTCGGAGCAGAATTTGAGCTACACCTTCCACACCCAGGTAGGTTCTTGGTGAATGCCAGCAAATGGCCAGTTATCTGCTGTCTTGGGAGGAAATCTGGAAAGCTCACCACTGTGCAGTTGCAATCCCTCAAGGATTTTTATTTCACATTTATCAATCGCCATTAAATTCACACAATTGCCATAATGGCATTCCAGTTCTGCTCTTGCAGTTAAATGCGGAAAGCAAGTTGAGCCTTTGGTTCAAATTGTCCCATCAGCCGTGAACAAACTAGTTGGACTCAGGCAGACCTCAGCTCCTAACTGCAAAATGGGTATAATACATACCTTATGGAGTTGTCGCAAGAGTGACTGAGAAGGCATTGCAAAGAAGAATGGACACACAGTTGTAAGCCTTGTCATTGAAACAGCACACATTTATTTATACATCTTTCACTCTCATTGACCTGGTTCCATACAACGCAAACCTATCCTGAGATTCCCCCATTTGGTGTTAAGTGAGGAAACGGAAAATGTAAATTTTATTTTTTTAAAAATACAATCGTAAGCAAGCAGCACAAAAGCAAGCAGCAAACCTTTAGTATCCCAAACCACACAATATAACAAACCAGGAATATTATTGAAAGCCCTACTACAGAGACAAGACTCTTTCAAGAACTCTGGGGTCCATCACAACCTCAAGCGCTGTCGCTGTCTTTTTCCAGCTGCATAAATGGACAGAGCAACGCCTCTTCTGATAAACTTTAGTGAGCGCACATGGAGAGAATGGTTAATGTGAATAAGGGAAGAACGGGTGGGGAAGTGGAATCACTGCCACTGCATGCTTTAGTAGAGGTCTGGGGGACTTTTGGCCCCTTCCCAGATTGTTGCTGAACTAAAGATTCCTGCATTGATGAGGGGCTGGATCAGATAGTCCTTGGGGTCCCTTCTAACCCTATAATTCTAATCCCCCCCATCATCCTTGGCACCTGGCCGTGCCTGCTGAGACCAATGGGAGGGACTTGGGAGTGTTTGGCTTCGAATGGCAAGTGCGGGGGGGGGGGGGCAGGCCCAGCAAGCACCTTGTTGGGGGAAGAACAGAGCACTGCTCCCCTGCTGCCCTCAGGGATAGTTGAAGAAGAAGAGTTTGGATTTGATATCCCGCTTTATCACTACCCTAAGGAGTCTCAAGGGACAAGGGTGGCGCTGTGGATTAAACCACATAGCCTAGGACTTGCCGATCAGAAGGTTGGTGGTTCGAATCCCCGCGATGGGGTGAGCTCCCATTGCTCGGTCCCTGCTCCTGTCAACCTAGCAGTTCGAAAGCATGTCAAAGTGCCAAGTAGATAAATAGGTACCGCTCCGGCGGGAAGGTAAACGGCGTTTCCGTGCGCTGCTCTGGTTCGCCAGAAGCGGCTTAGTCACGCTGGCCACCCTCAGCCAATAAAGCGAGATGAGCACCGCAACCCCAAAGTTGTTCGTGACTGGACCTAATGGTCAGGGGTCCCTTTACCTTTACCTTTAAGGAGTCTCAAAGCCGCCAACAATCTCCTTTCCCTTTCTCCCCCACAACAAATACTCTGTGAGGTGAGTGGGGCTGAGAGACTTCAGAGAAGTGTGACTAGCCCAAGGTCACCCGGCAGCTGCATGTGGAGGAGCGGGGAAGTGAACCCGGTTCACCAGATTACGAGTCCACCGCTCTTAACCACTACACCACACTGGCTGCAGATAATTAAACTATGGAACTCCCTTGCACAGGAGGCAGTGAGGGCAGCCGAGTTGGACGGCTTTAAAAAAGGATTAGACAAATTCATGGAGGAGGAGGGCGGCTGTTGAGGGCTACTATAGCCACGATGGCTGTGCTCTGTGCTCAGTTGGAGGCAGCAGTGCTTCTGAATACCAGTTGCTGGAAACTGCAGCAGGAAGGGAGAGACCTCTTGTGTTCGAATCCTGCTTTCTGGTTTCCCACAGGCATCTGGTTAGCGCTGTGAGAACAGGATGCGACTGGCCTGATCCAACAGGCTCTTCTTATGTTCTTAAGAGGATCCTGGGGGTGAAGAGTTGAGTGTGATAGCCAACAGACACACGCACACACACAGCTGAAGTGTCAGCCTCAAAGCCCGTTTAACTCATTCAGCAGAGTTAGATGAGAGACTGAGGGGAGAAAGAATTCTGGGCCACTTCAGATTGCAGAGGGATGCATCATTATTTAATTTTTTTTTTTAATCCTGCTTTAATAATAACACAGTGGTACCTCGGGTTACATATGCTTCAGTTTACAGACTCCGCTAACCCCGAAATAGTACCTCGGGTTAAGAACTTTGCTTCAGGATGAGAACAGAAATTGTGCTCCGGCGGCACAGCAGCAGCAGCAGGAGAAGGAGGCCCCATTAGCTAAAGCGGTGCTTCAGGTTAAGAACAGTTTCAGGTTAAGAACGGACCTCCGGAACGAATTAAGTACTTAACCCAAAGTACCACTGTAATAATTTATTTATACCCCATCCATCTGGCTGGGTTTCCCCAGCCACTCTGGGCGGCTCCCAACAGAATATTAAAAACACGATAAAACGTCAAACATTAAAAACTTCCCTAAACAGGGCTGCCTTCAGATGTCTTCTAAAAGTCAGATAGTTGTTTATTCCCTTGACATCTGATGGGAGGGCGTTCCACAGGGTGGGCGCCACCACCAAGAAGGCCCTCTGCCTGGTTCCCTGTAGCTTCACTTCTCACAGTGAGGGAACCGCCAGAAGGCCCTCAGAGCTGGACCTCAGTGTCTGGGCTGAACTATGGGGGTGGAGACGCTTCTTCAGGTATACTGGGCCGAAGCCATTTAGGGCTTTAAAGGTCAGCACCAACACTTTGAATTGTGCTTGGAAACGTACTGGGAGCCAATGTAGTTCTTTCGGGACCCGAAAAGAAAAAAGCACACTCCCTATATGCAGTGAACTAGCACACCAGGGAGAAAGCTTAAACATAGTACTTGCTCCTTGATGTGGTACTTTCCTAGGTGTAGAGAGGACTATTTCATGTATACATATCCAGTAGAGGCTGGTCTATTGGAGCAAATGGAGCGCTGTTCCACCATACATGAAATAAATGACCTCATCAAGCCCTCACCTCCTCTGCCTTCTTACTTACAACCAGTCCAGGAGGGTTGTCACTAGCTGCCAGGTTCATCCTCCCTGGTCTCAGCGTTGCCCCTTGTCGAACTCTGCAGGGCAGAGCGTGAGGACACTAGAATTAGTGGGCTCTGCCAGTCATTGCCTCTGGCTCCACCTGCTGTTGGCCTCCTGCCTTACGCCCTACCAGTCCCAATGGACATCAGCCTCTACTTGCCTTCAAAATAGCGCGCACACACACTGTCGCTTTCTCCAGCTGTAGTCTGAAGTGTTGCAGCTCAGAAGCCATTTCTGGAAAATATATTCACTGTGCTTCTGGCTCTTGAACTGGGCCAGCATAGGCAAGCTGCCTTTTTTTTTAAATTAAATTTTTATTTTTCGTATCTGATACACACAATACAAAAATACAAAAACAGTGGTACCTCAGGTTACATACGCTCCAGGTTGCATCCTCCGCTAACCCAGAAATAGTGCTTCAGGTTAAGAACTTTGCTTCAGGATGAGAACAGAAATCGTGCTCCGTTGGCACGGTGGCAGCAGGAGGCCCCATCAGCTAAAGTGGTGCTTCAGGTTAAGAACAGTTTCAGGTTAAGAACAGACCTCCAGAACTAATTAAGTACTTAACCCGAGGTACCACTGTACAAAGATATAAAAGAGACACTTGACAAAAGAAAACCACAAAAAATGCTATAGATAAAATTACTGTACATCCCCACCCAGTGGCGTAGCGTGGGGGGTGCCAGGGGTGCCGGCCGCACCGGGCGCAACATCTGGGGGGGCGCGGGTCCAGAGGGAAGGGACAAGTTCCTTCCTCCGCCGGGCTCCCCGCCGCCACCGCCAGCCTTGCGCCCTAGCGCGCGTGCGCCCCCCCCGCCGCCGCCGCGGCTGCGCTCCACTCACTGCTCGCAGGAGGAGCAGCCGCTGCAGCAGCGCTGACGCCGCCACCAACGCCTGGCCGGGCACGGGCAGCCTTCGCACCCGCCGCCGCCGCCATCCCCTCGGCCCAGCCACAGGCGGCGGCTGCTTCTGCCGACTGGGAGGGAGGAGAGCTCCGAGGGGCCTCGCCGCACCCTGCTCTCCCCAAAACCCTCCGAGAGGAAGCCGGCGGGCGGGCGAGGGTCTCCCGGCGGAAGGGGGTGCCGCTGGCTCTGGCTCTCAGCGCAAGTCTCAGCCGCGGGGGGGGGGGGTCGGGCAAGGACGGAGCGCGGCTGGAAGCCCCCGGACCAGGCCGGGGGGAGGAGAGGCGCTCGCCAAGCCCGGATCTGGAGCGCCTCGCAGCACGGGCTCCACCTACAGCCCAAGGAGAGGAGGGGGCGGGGAGGCGCCCGAGGGGAGGGGGCTTCGGCTGCCTCGGCCCGCGGGGGCTCCGCAAATAATAAATTTAATAAATTCCTGCTGAGCCTTAAGGGGGGGTCCTTGGCTCCTTCGCTCGCCCCCAGGGCCAGTGGCGTAGCGTGTGGTGCAGGGGGGCGGCCGCAACATGGGGGGGCGCGCTCGCACTCGAGTGCTAAAATCCAGGGGTTAGGGGGCGCAAATTACTTGCCTTGCCCCGGGTGCTGACAACCCACGCTACGCCACTGTTCCCACCCACCCTTGGCTCCCCTCCATCACACCCTGATTTCTTACATTGCATTTCTCATCTGAATTTCATATCTCATTTAAAGATCATTCTTCTTATATACCGGTATTCTACAGTCTTAATCTATACATATCAACATATTATTTTGTGAACAGTGTTTATATAATCTTCAAAGCATTTCCATTGTAATCTTAAACTTTTGATTTGACTGTGACCTTATGGGTGCTGTTAATTTTGCCAAATGTATATAGTCACTCATTTTACATATCCACTCCTCTTTGGAGGGAAACATTTCACTTTTCCATTTGCTAGCTAGTACTGTTCTGGCCGCTGCTGTAGCATATAGGAAGATTATTTTCTTTTCTTGTGGAATATATTTTCCCAAAAGACCCAATGGGTAGGCCTTGGGTTTATTTTCTATGGGACTCCTTAACATCTTTTTTATTTCTTCCTGTATAGTATCCACAGGGGAGCTGCCTTGTCTGCAGTCCCTGGAAGGAAAAGGGCCAGGGCAGAGAGAAAAGGAGAACCCACTTGATTACCAGAAGCTCCCATGAGAGATTTCCCTCTGGTCTTATCTTTACAATGTGATCTGATCACAGAATGCAGTTCCTTGGATATACAGTGGTACCTCGGGTTACATACGCTTCAGGTTACAGACTCTGCTAACCCAGAAATAGTACCTCGGGTTAAGAACTTTGCTTCAGGATGAGAACAGAAATGGTGTGGCTGCAGCAGCAGGAGGCCCCATTAGCTACAGTGTTACCTCAGGTTAAGAACAGTTTCAGGTTAAGAACAGACCTCTGGAACAAATTAAATACTTAACCCGAGGTACCACTGTATCCCCTTCTGCTCTAAGAAGGTGAAGGGGGAAACCCTATGTTTATTTTAGTTTTTCAAATCAGCATCAATAATTCGCCCGGTTCATCTACTGAACACACGTCCTGTTGTCCCGCCTCTGCTCCCCACAGTGACTCATTGCTACACCTTGAGCTGGTGCCTTCCTGCCTTTCTCCAGTCGTCTCCATGGCAACCTGGCCTGCGTAACTATGGAGACTGTTGATCACGATGCTGCCGGTGCCAAGGGCACACTGGTGGCAAGCGCTGGGGCAGCAGGTGTAGGTAGGAGAATATTCCGGGCATGGCTGTGTGATCAGGCTCTTGGCTCCCTCGCTGTGGGGCAAATGGGTAAAAATTAAGGTGTTTATGCGCTCCCGAATCAAGGGAGAGGATCCACTTAAACAGCAGTGGCAGCAAGGACCAGAGAGGCTGCATGTAGCCTGGCAGGTGTGCACGTTAAGAGCTCAGCTCCAGGACTGAGCAAGCAGGCTCCACTACAAAATGTTGCAGTGCACCATCCCCTCCTAACAGGAGAGCTCCTGGTTTTGAGTTCCAGTCAGCAGGCCAGAGTATTCTTTAGGAATACTCCATTCCGTTCCTCACCCAGGTTTCTTTTCTGCAAACCTGAGGCTTACCCCCAAGGATGCCAGTAGCTCCTCCCAGTTTCTCAGCAGCTCAGTTTTGGTTCCAGTTCTGTTGGGGCTCGACCACCTGAGTTCACTGTGAGAGGGAGTCAGTGGGCCTGTGGATTATGAAGCTGCAGCAAAGGCACTCAGCTGAGCTATAGCCGCAAGGTTGGAATGCACGTCTGCAACAGAATGCTAACCATGCAGTGATCATACGCAGCTAAGTTGTCTAGGTTTATTTCAGGGTATGGTTGCCATGTTATTATATTGTGTATTTTGTGCATTTTGTTGTAAAGCGCCCCATGATCTCTTAAAGAAGGGCAGCAAATAACTTTTAATAATAATTCCGCTAGTCCTGCAAGACATGGGGAAAGGTCGTATCTCAGCAGTAGTGCCTGTAGAGAATTATGGGCTTATACCAAATTTTATTGTGCTTATATCACGACTGCTGTATCAGTAGGTGCTGCACCCCTCCCCCTTCTGATGTGCTAAAAAAACAAAACTTCTAGCCCCAATGGTTTCTATACTGCGCAATGAAGCTGCCGCACGTTCAACGCAACCCACCACTCTGCACGCAGAGCAAGGAGACGGAGACCCTGCCTAGAATTAATTATTTCCCCTCTTGTCCTCATCATCCTGGGGGGAAGGAGACCAAGATGGATGCAAGTTTCTTAAAGGGGAAATACTGAAGGCATAAAAGCAGACAATTCCAACAAGAAAGAAACCTGAAGAAACTGGTGTGGTTGCATAAGGAGCTTGCAGATGCGCTGAGGTGTATAAGAAATGGGAAAATGGGGAATCACAAAGGAAGAGCATACACAAGCAGGGAGGAGGCCATGTGGGCCATATCTCAGAATGAGCTCAGGCTTGCAAGAGGTTAAAAATAATTTTAAAAGGTTTCTTTGGCTATGTTTAAAAGCAAGAGTAGTAGGTCCCTTGCATGTAGAGGATGGAGAAATGCTATTGGGTGACAGAGAAAAGGCGGAAATACTCAACACCTACTTTGCCTCTGTCTTCATCCAAAGGGAAAGCTATCACCCATCTGGTGATAACAGAATAAATGATGCAAGGATGCTGCAGTCCAAGATGGCGAAACAGGTGGTAAGGGAACACATAGCTACTTTAAACAAACTCAAATTTCCAGGGTCTGATGAGCTGCACCTAAGGTACCTACTGACCGGTGAGCTTGACATTGATACCAGGAAAGGTCCTAGAACAGTCAGTCTGTGAGCACTTAGAAAAGGATGCTGTGGTTACTAAGACCCAGTATGAATCGGGATTCAAGATGACCATAAGATTGGCCCAAACTAACAAAATGAATTTCAGTAGGGACAAATGTACAGTCCTGCACTTAGGCAGAAAGAACCAGCAGCACAAATATGGGGGGGGGGGGGGGCTGACTTGCAAGTAGTCCATAGAAAAAGGACCTAGGGGTCTTAGTAGCCCCACAAGCTTAACATGAGACAGCCATGTGATGCAGCAGCAAAAAAAGGGTAGCCCAGAAAAAAGTGATTCCCACCTTTGAGCCCTGAGCAATGAGGCAAAGGGGAGGTCCGGATTCCAGGAGGCAACCAATTTTTAACTGGGTTACCCTGCAGCTACAAAGAGGGTGCCTGCCCATGTGCAGAGAGAATTGGACCTTAGTTAGTGGGAATATAGCCCAACCATCAACCACAACACCTTATTGTTCAGGACAATACTTTAAAGACTGTGGATCTACCCATTCATATCATTAGTCCAATCAGCCATTGTCCTGGTAGAACATGTGAAAAGGGGGCCAGTGTGGTGTAGTGGTTAGAGTACTGCACGAGGACCTGGGAGATCAAATCTCCCACTCAGCCCTGACACTCACTGGGTGCCCTTGGGTCAGCCGCTCACTGTCAGCCTAACCTCAGAGAGTTGTTGAGGATAAAAATATGAATGGAGGAAGAGGACCATATACATAACACTGAGCTCATTGCAGGTAAAGTGGGACATATACCATTTCCCAATGATGGATATTCAGTCTACTGTATTCCACCATGCTTGGTATTCCATCCTATCACAAAGGTTATGTGAGACAAACAGCTTTGAAGTCCAATCTTTGGGACTGTTAGGTAAAGGAACCCCTGACTGTTAAGCCCAGTCGCGGACGACTCTGGGGTTGCGGCACTCATCTTGCTTTATTGGCCAAGGGAGCCAGCAGACAGCTTCCAGGTCATGTGGCCAGCATGACTAAGCTGCTTCTGGCGAACAAGAGCAGCGCATGGAAACACCGTTTACCTTCCCACCAGAGTGGTACCTATTTATCTACTTGCACTGGTGTGCTTTCAAACTGCTAGGTTGGCAGGAGCTGGAACCAAGCAACGGGAGCTCATCCCATCGCGGGGATTCGAACCGCTGACCTTCCGATTGGCAAGCCCTAGGCTCAGTGGTTTAGACCACAGCGCCACTCGCGTCCCTTGGGACCATTAGGTGTGGTAAAATTGGCTTCTCAGCTAGAACAAAAAGTTCAGTATAGCCCTGTATGTGTAAAGCATTTCAAGTTTTGTGTATTGGATCTTCAGTTTAATTTAAATATTCTTTAGGTCAAGTGTCAACTCTGGGCATTTGAAAAACAAAAATCTACTGTTCTGGTATTGTTCTGAGTTCCAATCAAAGCAGTGGCAAACCTAATGTGAATTTTACAAACCCTTTTGCCATCTTCTCAGCACTCACAAGTCCCAGAGGATGATGTCAGTTGCTTGTCAATACCACAAAATGTTTCCCCAAGAGATTTCACAGGTTGCCACTCTGCCTCCACACCTGTTCATCAGTAAGTTCCGAGACACCCCCTTCTCATTTGGTTTCAGTAAAAAAGCTAAAGGTAAAAGACCCCTGGACAGTTAAGTCCAGCCAAAGGTGACTATGGAGTTGTGGTGCTCATCTTGCTTTCAGGCTGAGGGAGGCGGCGTTTGTCCACAGACAGCTTTCTGGGTCATGTGGCCAGCAGGACTTCTGGTGCAACGGAACACAGTGATGGAAACCAGAGCGCACAGAAACGCCATTTACCTTCCTGCTGCCGCGGTACCTATTTATCTACTTGCACTGGCATGCTTTCCAACAGCTAGGTTAGCAGAAGCTGGGACAGAGCAATGGGAGCTCACTCCATCGTCGGGATTTGAACCGCCGACCTTCTGATTGGCAAGAGGCTCAGTGGTTTAGACCACAGCGCCACCTGCATCTTAGCAGTGTCTAAGTCAGTGCTCTCCCCGTGTCGAAGCATGGTGGAGGCCATATTTATTTGGCTGCGAGTATTTTCATACCACACTTCAACCAAAGCCCCAGCAAAAAGAACAAAAATATGGAAAACATAATGAACTAAAAGCTACACAATCATAAAAACAACACAGGAGTCAGCAAGATTAAAATGGTTATGTGAAAAAGCTTGAGACAGTTAAGGTAGGCGACAGGTGAATCTCTTGGGTGGGGGAGAGCATTCCCTAATAAAAATATGCTTATAAAATCGATACACCTCAGCAGAGGCAGCCTTTGGACAACAAGTTATTCACTGGCAGACAACTTTCCCCACCTGATAGGATTTTTAAATAGCTTTAGTTAGTACAACCCACAATGACTGAGCACCTCTAGAGAAGGATCTGATGGTTCTTACCTGAATACAGTGGTACCTCGGGTTACAGACGCTTCAGGTTACATACGCTTCAGGTTACAGACTCTGCTAACCCAGAAATAGTACCTCGGGTTAAGAACTGTGTTTCAGGATGAGAAGAGAAATTGTGCTCTGGAGGCCCATTAGCTAAAGTGGTGCTTCAGGTTAAGAACAGTTTCAGGTTAAGAACGGACCTCCAGAACGAATTAAGTACTTAACCCGAGGTACCACTGTAGTTGGTTGGTGGTTCTTACTGTTTACAAGCATGATTTCCTCATACAAGTTCAGATTTGTATTAGCCTGTTTCCGCAGCTTGCCATTCAAGGTGACTGGGTTGATGGGGGCATACCTGACGTACAAAGACCACTCTGCCTTTCCAGTCTTTGGCAGGAAGAGGGCAGGATAACTCACCATGACGTTGCGTTCAGCATCTCTGGAGAAGTTAACGATGTGGAGCAGTCTCTGGCTGTTCAGGCACAGACCCAGGGCTACTCTTGTATTCATGTCCAAGCCAGGATGGACAGGTTACACTAGGGATCTGGGATGTGCTCTTTCAGGCTGTACTTGGAGAGAAGGCTGTGATTCTTTGTAACAGCAACAGCAGCAGATATGGCAGCATTCATGCATTCAGAACGCTGAGCCTTGACTACAGTAATGCACTTCACGCAGGGCTGCCCTTGATAACAGTTCAGATGCTTTAAACTGGTACAAAATGCTGTGGCTTGTCTTGTGCAAGGTAATCAGGACCAAATTACACCAGTGCCAGAAATAGCTCCAATAGCCTTCCAATCTTTAAGGTACATGTGAAAAGGATCTAGGAGTCTTGGTTGACCACAAACTTGACATGAGCCAACAGTGTGACGCGGCAGCTAAAAAAGCCAATGCAATTCTGGGCTGCATCAGTAGGAGTATAGCATCTAGATCAAGGGAAGTAATAGTGCCACTGTATTCTGCTCTGGTCAGACCTCACCTGGAGTACTGTGTCCAGTTCTGGGCACCACAGTTCAAGAAGGACACTGACAAACTGGAACGTGTCCAGAGGAGGGCAACCAAAATAGTCAAAGGCCTGAAAACGATGCCTTATGAGGAACGGCTAAGGGAGCTGGGCATGTTTAGCCTGGAGAAGAGGAGGTTAAGGGGTGATATGATAGCCATGTTCAAATATATAAAAGGATGTCACATAGAGGAGTGAGAAAGGTTGTTTTCTGCTGTTCCAGAGAAGCGGACACGGAGCAATGGATCCAAACTACAAGAAAGAAGATTCCACCTAAAGATTAGGAAGAACTTCCTGACAGTAAGAGCTGTTTGACAGTGGAATTTGCTGCCAAGGAGTGTGGTGGAGTCTCCTTCTTTGGAGGTCTTTAAGCAGAGGCTTGACAACCATATGTCAGGAGTGCTCTGATGGTGTTTCCTGCTTGGCAGGGGGTTGGACTCGATGGCCCTTGTGGTCTCTTCCAACTCTATGATTCTACTTTTACTCATCACTCTGTTTTATCATTTAATATAGATAAGGAATACCATGTACAGCAGCAAACCAGGTCCACAATGATGAGAAAAGGGGCACTCTCAGCAACTGCCCCTTAATTTTGGGGTTCTTTTTCCCTGAACGACCTCCAGATCTTGAGGGCTGTATGTTGAAAGGAGGGCTGAAATCTTGGGCTGTGTGCAACAAGGCACCCTGTCCCTTCGGCTTCACCTGGATTTTGCGCAAACAAAACCACACTTCATCGCTCAAGAACCCAGTGAGAGAGCGTAACAGGCTGGTTTTCAAGTTAAGTATTTTATTATCAAAATTATTACATCTCTTGTGAAAGTTCAAATGTTACAGCACAGTGTACAACTCCACTTGAGGGCAGCGCTACAGCTCGCCCGCCTGCCCCCCAAACTTCCTGGTGGCTCCTTCCCAGCGACTGCACATAGAACAGGCGCATCGCCTTTTGCCTGATCTCCAGAATCATCGCTTGCAATGCTCACCCCCACGAGGCATGCTCAGCATGTCGGAAAGGGAGGCTGCAAAGCCCAGTGAAGCTGACACCCTTTTTTTATACAGTATATAGGACTTGTCTTGTGGGTGACAAGTTCTATCCCCAACACGCTAACAGCCAGACACTTTTGAAGGAAAGGGTTCGTTTATTTCTTCTGCTCTGCTCTGATCAATTTTAAAAGTTTCCTCTAAGTCGAATGAACACCTGATTTCAGTTGTGGATTAGAGAAACTTCTAACAGTCCTAATTATTATTATTATTATTATTTTTTAAAAAAGAAAGAAATGGGGGGGGGGGGAGACTGTGCATCTGAGAAATGAGGGAAGACATGCTCACAGCAATATCTTGTCCGAGAGGAAACGAGAGGGTCCTTGGCAGGACCAGGGTTAGACCTGCCTGATATTTTTGCTAACCTACTATGGTTATAACTGAATATAAAATTAGATAAATAAAAACGCACGCTTGACAGGTAAACAAGTGAGAAAAGCTGGCAACTGTATGGAATTTGACAGAGCATTTGGCGGGCCTGGTGTTGTTGCTCTTGGGCCTCAGGGGGAGGTAGCTGGCGTGTTTCTCATGCACTCCATGATACTCTTTGACCACAGCAGCAGCAATGCCACCAGACTGGGCACCTCGCTCATCACCCCCACCTAGAATTAGGGCAGGCGCCTAAAGCAAGCCACCGTCCATATTCCCACTGCCACAGCACTGGCCTCTTGGAACGAACTGACCACACCCCTAGGCCACCCCCTCACTGGCAGCGAGATGCCAACTTCAGAGCCATAGTATGGACTTACTAGAGTGACTTTTTGCAGCAATGCCTGCATGCACACCCTGCCCTCTCTCTCTCTCTCTCTTTCTCTCTCTCTCTCTCTCTCTCTCTCTCTCACACACACACACACACGCAGTCACACTGCTACCAGCCCCACCCCACGGCTCTTGCATCTCTCCCACAAATGCTCTTTATTTGCAACTGGAATGATCAGAATGGACTAAGCCCCCAACCCTCCCCGACCAGAATACTCTGGGAACCCAACCTTGCAGAGAGCACTTTGGGATTTAGATTAACGCCCCCCTCCCCCCACATATCCCCATCTCCCCTATTTATTTATTTTTCTGATTTGCACTGGTTTCATATTCAAGCTTTCCCTACCTGCCCAGGTGGCTACAGCTAAGGGCACCGGTAGGAGACAGAGGCTATGCCACTCAGCACCGTTTGCTTTCTACAACGTACCCGGACACCAGGGAGATGCTTTTCTGCCCATTTTGCCGCCGCCGCCACTGCCTTCTCCTCCTTCCAAAGCCAGGGGCTGGCCGGCAGTGCTCTCTCTTGCCCAGGACACCCCAGAGCCCCAGAATCTGGGCCCTTTGCTGTCCCGGCATGGCTCCCCCGCCAGCCACTGCCAGAAGGAACGGTGGGCTCTAGTCTGTCCTGCCCTAAGAAAGGCCGGTCTGAGTCTTTACGCCTGAGCCTGCAAGCTGCTGCAGTCTGTATTGATTGATGCCGCCTCCTCCCCCTCGGTGAGAGTAGTGCTGCTGCGAGCTGGAAAGTGCTGCGGCTCTGGAGCTCTGGTACAGAGCAGGCTGCCCAGAGGCGGGAGGGTTGATAGTCCGCAAGTCTGACTGCGAAGGCCTGGACGACGACGAGGAAGAAGACGACGAGGAAGTGGTGGAGGTGGAGGTGGAGGAGGAGGAGGAGGAGGAGGAGGAGGAGGAAGGAGGGCAGCCGGCGGTTCCCACGCAGGGATGAGACCCTGTTTCTGAGGGGGGCAAACAGTCTACGGCTGCCGCCGTTTGGGCAGGGCTGGGAGCAGTGGCTACAGGGCAGCTCTTCTTCAAGACACCGCTGCCAGACGGCTGCTGGCTGCTATAATACCCAGAGTTCCCTGCAAACAGAGCCGAGGAGTCTGTGGCGACCGGGGGGGCAGAGGAAAGGGAGGGTTCTGAGGAGCCGAGGGGCGGAAGGTGCCCTGCTCTCTGGGACTGGGACCTGTAGCTGTAGCCAGGGGATGGCATGGGGTGTCCTCGGTACGGGGAGGCGCTCTGGAGGACGGTCTGCGAATCCGCCCGCGGGCTGTCCGACTGCAGGAGCTGCAAGGGAAAGAAGCAGGCATCACAAAACCGCCGTTCAGCATCCGGCTCTGCAGCTCAGCGACCCCGGAAAGAGAGGCTGGAATGCACCCGAGAGCCAACTGCACGGGAACCGTGAACGGCACGAGGCGGGTACTGCCACACTTACCTGGTAACTGTAACGTGAAGGACTATAAACGGCTGGTCCCTTGAGGGAAGGGTTGAGGGGGTCTGTCGAATCTCCTTCCGCAGCATCTGGAAGGCAGAGCAGAGAGGGTCTAGCAGCAGAAATACAGGTTGCTGGATTAGGAGGAACCAGCTACAGGTGAGCCCCTGTAGCAGGGACAGGTGTGAGAGAGACCCCCTGAAGAGCCCCAGCTCTAGAAAAACTGAAATGTAGGCAAGGATTAGAATAAAACTAATAAAACCTCAATAGCTAGAGGAGCAACACTGAAGGCAGAGGGGGAGAGAAAGACTCTTTTTCACAGAATCATGGCCTTATCTAGTCAATCCCCTTTCCTCTCTTCTGCCTTGGTCAGGCAACACCTAGAGTACTGTATCCAGTTCTGGGTGTCCCAATTTAAGAAGGATACTGACAAGCTGGAATGTGTGCAGAGGAAGGCAACCAAGCTGATCAAGGGTTGGAAACCAAGCCTTACGAGGAACAGTTGAGATAAAGAGGAGACTGAGAGGAGATACGATAGCCGCCTTCAAATATCTCCAGGGCTTCCACATGGAGGACAGAGCAGGCTTGTTTTCTTCTGCTCTGGAGGGCTAGGACCCAAACCAAGGGATTCAAATTACAAAGAAAGGAGATTTCAACTAAACATCGGGAAGAAATTTCTGGTGGTAAGAGCTGTTTGACAGTGGATCTACAGACTCATGCAGGAGGTGATGGACTCTCCTTCCTTGGAGGTTTTTAAGCAGAGGCTGGATGGCCATCTGTCATGGATGCTTCAGCTGAGATTCCTGCATTGCAGGGGGCTGGACTAGAAGGCCCTTGGGGTCTCTTTGAACTCTTCAATTCTATGCCCGCCTAACCTCTTCTTGAATACCTCACTGTAGAATTGTAAACACTTGTGTAAGTCAATCAGTAGAGAGAGAGATAGACTTATATCTGCATCCCCAAGACAAAGCTAGCGAATGAATCTGAACTGCTTTGTTTGGAGTGATGTGAGCCTGCGCCACGTGGAGCAGAAGTCCTGTAAGTCACAGACGGTCTTGGACTCCGTCATTCCACAATATCAGAGCCCTGCCTGTAGATTCAGCCCCACCTGCTCAAGCTCCAAAGGCAGCTCCCCCCCTCCCAGTGCATTCCCATTTACCTGCTTCTCTCTCCCCTAGGCTCTCCCGAGTGGGTGAGGGCTCTCCTCTCTGACACAACTTGGCGCTGCTGCGTAAAACCTTCTCCAGAATCCCACGGCCTTCTCGCAGCCGCTCCACCGAGGTGGGAACCATCCTATAGCAGGGCACAAAAGAGCGTGAATGGGAATGACACCTCTGGATCCTCCAAGAGGTCTAAACAATTTCAAACATCTCGTGACAATATTTTTCAACAACAACAACAACAACAACAACAACTGTAGTTTATTATGTTGAAAGGTTCCCCTGAGGTCTGGAAGGGTTGTGTTCATGTGTATTTCTACATTAAGCGCAACCTGCAACTTAAGGCTTGTGCACCTTAGTTGTTGAGGCAAATGCTGTTTAATTCTAGGGCAGAGTGGAGCTTGCCTCACAATGATGGCTAGAAAATATTCATTAGAGACAAATAACCATTTTAATCAAATGGTAACACTGCAGCCTATTTCTATAGTTCCGTTGGGGGAAACAGAAGGCAGTTACCCTGGGATAAGAGTCCGAGGCATACACAGGATATTGTACGAGCAACCCAACCACTGCTGGAATGCTGCCACGGCTGCAGTGTTTATTAGGATGGTTTGCTCTGGGGCAGTAAAAATATAGCCCGAGATTTTACTTTGTGCTTTAGGATCATGCAAAGAGAGATCTCCAGTCAATACACAAATATAGTTGTAATGCATAAAACAAAGCTCTATTTCACTATGCTCTGCTCGCAAAGGTAATTTGAAATGTTAAAATGCTCATTTTACACAGCTGGTATGGATTTTCCTCTGCTTAGGACCATTTTAGTGAGAAGTGGACTCGCTGAAGTGGCTCTGGGTAGGTCATTCGACTCTCAACTTTTTACTATAAGTAAAATTGGAACAATGGTGCCCAGCCTCCTTCACAAGGCAGTTGCAAGGAGTGAGAAAGAAGGCATGTACAGCATGTTCTACGCTGAAGCACAGCAGCCAGAATTTTACCCTTTTGGAAAACCCTTTTGAGTTTCATAATTATGCTTGCAACCCATTTTTTAAAATCCCCCCCCCCATTCCTGGCTTAACTCCAATGGGTACTTCCGCTCCAACTTTTACAGTACAATCAATGCTGGTACAGTGGTACCTCGGGTTAAGTACTTAATCCTTTCCAGAGGTCCGTTCTTAACCTGAAACTGTTCTTAACCTGAAGCACCACTTTAGCTAATGGGGCCTCCCGCTGCCGCCGTGCCGCCAGAGCACGATTTCTTTTCTCATCCTGAAGCAAAGTTCTTAACCTGAAGCACTATTTCAGGGGAGTATGTAACCTGAAGCGTATGTAACCTGAAGCATATGTAACCTGAGGTACCACTGTATTTCAAGTATTGAAATCAAAAAGCCTACGCACTAGATCCCTCCCTCCCATTGAATCTGCATATTTTATGTCTTTATAGTTAATTTGCAAAAATGAGCTAGACAGGTGGTCACATTTCAATGAGGATATATATATATATATGGGTGGGGATGTGGAAGGAATGTACATATTTACTGCTGCTTTTTTTTTGGCTAGCAAGAGCTTCCTGCAGGGCAGGGTTAATAGGAGGAGGAGCCCATCCATTTAGATTGCAAAAGCAGTTCCTTGGCAACTGAGAGAGATGGAAACTTCATTTCTTTTAAAATGAAACCTGTGTGCCGATATTGCAAAGCACAGCAAATCTGTGGAGGCTCTTGTGTAAATATGGCTTGTGATTCGAAGTCACCGCCTGTCCCCAGTATAGCTGATGCAGCAGAAAAGGTCAGTTATCTGTACGCAAAGGTAGAGGAAGGTCCTCAGGAGGAAATGTAACAAGCTTGAGTGTACAGGACTCTAACCTCGCCCCCCCCCCCTGAAACAGCTCTGCCCCACCACTGCCTGCTAGTTGCGAAGGGCAGAAAAGTTGGAACTCCTGAGCGCATGTAGCACTGCAGATCTAACAAAGACCACAGTCTTTGGAACCACTGAACTCAGGTGCTACTACAGTGGTACCTCGGGTTACATATGCTTCAGGTTACAGACACCGCTAACCCAGAAATATTACCTCGGGTTAAGAAGTTTGCTTCAGGATGAGAACAGAAATGGCGCGGTGGCAGCGGGAGGCCCCATTAACTAAAGTGCTGCTTCAGGTTAAGAACAGTTTCAGGTTAAGAACGGACCTCCGGAGCGAATTAAGTACGTAACCAGAGGTACCACTGTAGTGCTGCAACTTGCTTATAGAAGCAGTATCAGTATGTGGCAAGGTAAAAACAAAAATTTGGGAAGCCAAGTTCTGTAAGTTCACTGACAGCAGAATAATGGCAATTAGCTATGATAACTTAACAGAACCTCTGCGTTCAGAGGCAACTGGACTCTGAATACCAGAAGCTTGGGACGAGTAAGAGAAAAGGGCTGTTGTTTTCTGATCTCCTTGTAAGTTTCCTGAAATTACCTTGCTGGAAACAATGCTGGACAGGCCTTTGGTCGAATCCAGCAGGGTGGCTCTTTGCAGACTGCAGCCCACAGTAAGGGAGAGCTGTGAAAATTGCTCTCTCTGTGCTCAAAAGTTCGCTATCGAGGTTATCATCCTGCCCTTTAAGACCAAAGTGAGGCAAGACACGGCACAGGGCATAAACATTTTTATCTCTTCTCCTCTTGTCAGGGAGGAACTCCTAGAACCAGAACGTGTCTGTGCCATAGTTTGCTTCCTGAGACTCACCATCTACTGCTAATGCTGTCCTGGGATTTGCTGTGCGTGGTCCCCCGTGGTTCTGGTGGGCTGACTTCCTCCAGGTGAGACGAAGAAGAGTGAGAGGGGGAGAAGCCATGCTGTGGAGAAGACAGGGTGTGGGCCCCTGAGCCCTGCACGAGGCCAGCAGCATCCACATCTGCCCCCGAGCAGCTGACACTCAGCCGGGTGGGTGTCCCTGTGCATCGAGAGGAATCCCCTCCCTCCTTGGCTTCTTGCTTTCGTTTGCGGTATTCCAGAAGGGATACCTAAGAGAGAAATGGCTATCATCAGCTTCAGGCAGGTGAGGTGACTCAACACTCATGCGTGTGCGTGCGCATGCGCTTAAAACGCACCTGCTGCAATGCACTGTGGGCTACATTTTTGTGCTGGTGCAAGGAAGCTGCTCTCCAGCCTATGGTCAGCAGGAAACCTAAAGTCAGACCTCCGGGTCACACAGACGCAAAGCGGAGATAAGAACCACCCTCTAAGAACAGACTCCGCACCCTGTTGCATGGACTTCTGAGCCTCCAGGGAACGTGATGTGTGCTTTCATCCTGTTCCCACCAAAGAAAGATGCCTCAGCTGCTCCTGCTACCAAGTAATGGAGAGTCTGCATGTCTCTCAGCAGGCTCCAGGCTGCCTCCTCTTGTACGATTTCCCAGCGCGTGCACACACACACCCCGGGCAGGCCTTCCTTTCTCCCTGGAGCGACTGTGCTCGTGTTACTCATGTCGGATACTTGCCTTTTTCCTCTGCGGAGGGTTCTGGGGTGTGGATTTAACGCCTTCGCAGGTTTTCTCGCCGCAGGGGGGCAAGGGTCCGTGCACGGCTTCTTTCAGAAGCGCCTGCTCGTGCCTGCCAAAGTATCCCTCCGCAGGGGAACTGCAGCAGCCCCTGTCTGGATTCAGAAGCTTCCCGTCGGCCATCTGCGGAGACTCTCGTAACAATCCGTCTGCCCGAGGCATAGCATTCAGAGGGGAGAAGGCATACATCAAGTTAAACTCTGTCCGAAAAGCCTGGTCGGAACTTCGAAGCATCGCCTGGGCTTCTCCACTCTTTCCTGGGAAGCTGGTCTCCAAGGGCTGGGATGCCAGGTCAGAATGCCCCGGAGTGAGCAAGGAGGGTTTCTCTGGACAGCTGTTAGTGCCGGCATCCAGGAATCCTGCCTTCTGTAGGTCAAGGTCCGTCCTAAGGCAGAACTGGAAGGACCAACAAAGGGGGTGTGGGGGCGGGTGAGGGAGAGGATATCAGACAGGGTAGAGAAGCAGGTGAAAGGGGCAGACAAGAGAAAAACACTTTTAATTCAGGAAAGACCCCCTTTCCCACGGACAGCACATATACGGCTTTCTCACTCTTTGTTCCCAGTCTTTTGCTCTCCGCTCTGCCTGGGTTTTTTCTCCCCCCTAGCTGCATAGTCGCTCTCTTCCTCTGCGGAATTTCTGGAGGCAAATTAAATTTGCAGGGTCCCTCCCCCTCGTGGATGGTGATGTTGGCGGCTCAAATGAGCCTCGGTGTGTTTTCAAGGTCACTATTTAACATATAACGTCACAACCATTTCAATAAAAGGTGAAGAATCAAGGAAAACTTCCAAGGCACCACACACCAGGTACTCTTATCCACCAACCTCTTTGTTGTAAAGCTAGTCACAAGCACACTTTGCAAGCACGCTTCACGGCATTCAGAAATCTCTGAAGAAGAGAACTGACAAGCACACGTGACAGAATCTAAGCTTCGCAGGATGGCATGCAAGCCACGGGCAGAATCCTGGGTTAACAGGTTTCCAATTATTACAAGGCCCTTAAAAAAGTGTGGGTGGTGGCTACATCAAAAAGCAATTGGGAGAGGAGCTGCCCATTCAATGGGGATGAATCTTTAGCATCCTGCACTGCTCCCAAACTTTCCTCTGCCCCCAATAACTCCCATCCCTGTCCAAGCTGTCAAGGATTTACAAAAGCCTCGGTACTCTGATCAAAATAAGACCAATGAACATAAACCATACTGCATAGCTCATTCCTGCTCTGCAACTTAGAAAACTGTTGACAGTGCACTGCCTACCTCAAGCTTTGCAGATATGTCCATTATTAGCTTCTATCCCTTTTATGTTATCTTGAATTTTTGCCATGGTAGTGTTTAGATACAGCATCCCAACATTATGCTTGCAGGCTGACCACCTAAACTGAAATGGGGGTATAACCCCACTCTACAAAGTGCTGCTTCTCCGTTTGATAGGCTGGAGGTAGGAGGGTTACAAAACAAAGCTCTCTTGTCCCACTGCCTTGGAGTGAAAGCAGACAAACCTAAGAGCTGCGTCGCACCCCTTTCCTTCACAAAGATCAATCTCTAGGCAAGGAAAGGTGTGCTTGCTTGTGTATACTGTAATGTATACACAATACACTGTGTGGGTGCAAATACATACATCAGACAAGATGTGCGTGGCAGATTTAGGGCACAAATGCATAAAGGCAAGAAGGCACCCATAAGCCTCTGCCGGAATCCTATGACCTGCAGTCTTCAATCCATTTTGCTCTTCACGATGGAGGACAGACTGTTGTGTCTAATGCTTTGGAAAGTCCAGGCACTTTTTGGCTATCCAGGAGGGCAGCCGTCAGTGAGCAACTCCCCAGTTTGGTACTTGTTTGAGACATTCAGGTTGAGGGCTGTTGGCCTTTTGCAGTTCCAGACTGGCTTTGGCGCCTGGCACACTGTTTTAACTAGATTTCTGGGAAGCTGGACCTAAGTTTCCAGTCCTCTTTCAGAATCTGTCCCTCCCTTCTCCTCTTGGGCTCTATGTTCCGCTACTCATGCATTTGTTTTTATAAAAGTGTTACATTGCTTTTCGGTGGAAGCCATGCATCAAAACAGTTTGTTATAAAACAATCATGGCTTGAAAACAAAAAAGGAACAAATCCTGCCAGAAAAATGATCTCTAGGCCTGTACAACCACATAGCCATCCTTGCCCTCTTACGAGCCATATCGCTCCCTGGCCTCAGACTCCAAACTCCACCAGACAAAACAATTAACTTTGCATTATGCTTATCGAGTTGCACAATTGAATCTGACCGCAGAGTTTGTATCTTGAAGAATGTGGACTTTTGGCACAAAGCAGGAGCAGGACTGTCTATGCTGCAATGGATTAAGAAGATGGGTTCAATAAAACATACAGCACAGTGGTTGCAAGGCCCAGGGCCAGCCACCAAAAATTAAAAGAGTCTGATTCATTTTCTCCTCTCCCTTCCCTTCTCTCTCTCTCTCTCTCTCTCTCTCTCTCTCTCTCTCTCCCCCCCCCCCACTCCCCAGGAAATGCTACTTCAGAAGAATTAACTGGAAAGTGGTTGGCATTTTCCCTTCGTTCACCACTCAATTCTCAACTTCAACAACAAAGGAATCTGACTTGACTAGCCCCTTCTTCCCCACCCACTGCTTCCCCTATCCCTCCTCCCTCCAAGTGTACACACACACACACACACACACACACACACACACACACACGCTCACCACGCAAACTACACACCCTCTCCGCCTCCAATTGAGATGGTGTGATAACTACCTCGGGCGACAGGGACTCGGGCCTATGCGCAGGGGAACTCTCAGGGGAGGATACGTTCTAGGAGGGAAAAGCATCTTGTTATTCATCTAATTTTACAAGTCAAGAAGCAAAATAAAATGAAGTAAAAAAAGAAAAGAAAAAAAAGAAACAAGCATAGAGGTTAGCCACAACTATTTGCGGGGGGTGGGGGGCAGGATAAGAGACTATCAAAGGGGTGGCCTCATCACTTGGGGGGGAAGTGAACACATTACATGGATTTTAGAGTAGAGGGAAAAACAGGATGGAGTTACTGTGTCTCATGCTACAACTTTAGTATCCGGATGAAAGGACAGCGCAGAAACCGGAGATCATTCCGTTGCCTTGTGTTCTGAGGATGCCTGGCCAACCAGCAACACCTCACAAACCCCATCGCTCGGATGAGAGCTGGCGTGTCACTCTCTACCCACAATGCCTTGCTTTCAGACTGGACTAAAAGGTGAAGGCATCATGTAGAAAATCCTCAGCTGGCTGCTCCTTGAGATACAGTGGATATGAAATTATGGTACTAGCTCCTTGAGGGAAGGTGGGCATGAAGCATGGGAGATGCTTCCATACCTGGAACTGAAACGTTGCATGAAAGCATCTATCTCTTCCTCCGTAAACCTAGGGTCCTTCTGGAGGTATGCAGTGCTGGAAAGCATGAGCTGCAGGAGGAGACCCGCCCCCCTCAGAATCTGCTGGGTTATGCTGGCCAGAGAGCCACATTTGGTTGGGGCAAAAAGAGCAGCGACACATGGCGGAACCCCTTTATTAAGCTGATGTCGCCATGCCATAAATCCTTTTACCAAGAAAGTAACTTTGGGTCTCTCTCTCTCTCAAAACCCCCCCACCAAAAACTGATTAAATATTGAGCTTCTGAATACTTCCAAGGTAAGACAGCTTCAGATCCCTAAGCGCAGAAGCCCATGAGACACAGACCCACTTTTACCTAAACTACCCTTCCCCACCCCGGGGCTCCTCAAATGCTTTGGACTACAATTCCTAGGCTGATGGCATATGTAGTTCAAACATCGAGAGCACATGGAATTGAGAAAGACTGGTTTAACTCTAAACCACATAAGCACAGTGAAATATGTTCTTGAGCAGGGGTTCCCAAACTTGGGTCTCCAGCTGTTTTTGGACTACAGTTCCCATCATCCCTGACCAATGGTCCTGCTAGCTAGGGATGTTGGGAGTTGCAGTTCAACAACAGCTGAATTCCCAAGCTTGGGAAATACAGTGGTGCCTCGCAAGACGAAATTAATTCTTTCCGTGAGGCTCTTCGTATAGTGGTTTTTTTGTCTTGCGAAGCAAGCCCATTGACAGCTTAGCGGATTAGCGGTTTAGCGGCTTTTAGCTATCAGCTGTTAAGCGGCTTATCAGCGGATCATCTGATAAGCGGCTTAGGAAAAGGGGGGGGAGGGGAAAAAACCCGAAGGAACTCGCAAGACGTTTTCGTCTTGCAAAGCAAGCCCATAGGGAAATTCGTTTTGCGAAGCGCCTCCAAAATGGAAAACCCTTTCATCTAGCGGGTTTTCTGTCTTGCGAGGCGTTCGTCTTGCGGGGCACCACTGCAATTAATAATAATAATAATAATAATAATAATAATAATAATAATGTTATTATTAATACCCTGCCCATCTGGCTGGGTTTCCCCAGCCACTCTGGGAGGCTCCCAAGCGAATGTTAAAAACACAATACAGCATTAAACATTAAAAACTTCCCTAAACAGGGCTCCCTTCAGATGTCCTTTAAAAGTAAGTTAGTTGCTTATTTCCTCGACATCTGCTGGGAGGGCGTTCCATAGGGCAGGTGCCACTACCGAGAAGGCCCTCTGCCTGGTTCCCTGTAACCTCACTTCTCGCAGTGAGGGAACCTCCAGAAGGCCCTCGGCGCTTTGGGCTATTTTTTATTGTGTTTGTTTTTGTGTGGTTTGAGGTTTTTTTGTAACTTTTTATAGCTTCACCATTGATTTTCTAGGAGGTAGGCTCAACTTGATGGCTGCTCAAACTGCTTTGAACTATTTCTATCTGCTGTTTAACAATGCACTATTATTTAACTTGCTTCTTCCTTTTTTAAAAAGATGGATTGGGCAGAAATGCAGCAGGAAATAATTTAAAGGAAACATAAATAACGTGTCATGAATGAGTGGAATGGTGTGAAAAGGGGAAGCCTCAACACAGGGGAACTGGGGAGAATGGGTGGTAGAAACTTTAACACATTGCAAGGCTCCTTCCCTACAACACACAGAACGAGAGGAGCAGGTGGGCAGAAAACTCAGCCATACAGCGGCAGAAGCCGCTCACTTTCTTACACGGGGCAGAAGAAACCTTTGAAGTCTGACTGAAGTTTGCTATGACCAACACTCCTTATGTGCCGCTTCAAATCAGGAGTGCAAATGGGGACCAATGTCCAGTCTCAAGATACAAAGTCCTAGTGACATCTCATGCCACTGTCTCACTAAGACTGGTGCAGCTAAGGCCACTCAAGTTTCTGTGGCTTCTGGCAACACCACGATTCTGCATTTCCCCCCAGCCCAATGAGTCCTGTCTCTGTTTCCGTGCAGAACTGGAAGTGGCCTAACCGTGCAAGAGCCCACGAGACCTGAATCCAAAGGCACTGGGAAAGTGACTGGGGATCTTGCCATTTGGACAGTAAGCAAAATTAATGATCAGGCACCGTACAATGACCAACCCACTTGCGCTCAAGCAGCAGGGCCATAATCGTGGTGGTGGAAATGCTACAATTATATGGAAGTATAGAAAAGCCACAGGACACCAGCCATAGAATTCAGCTTAAGAATCTTTTCTTCTTCTTCTTTTTTCTTTTTTTCAAAGGAGCAACTATGGTTGCGAAGCTACCCTTGAGAATATGTGGGCAATGCCTGATGGAATCTTAGGAGTCAGGGCTGCTGGTGAGCAGGATTTAAAGCGGCTTAAGTCAGCGGAATAAATCCTCCTTGTAAACCACTTAGAGGTTATGTTACAATCAAGCGGTACATACATTTCGTTAAATAAAAAATAAACAGAAGTAGGATTCTGCAAAGAACGAGAAATCATGCAAAGGCTTCCGATTTGCACCATTTTAGAAGCTGCAGAATCTGGATTCCAACAGTCTGGGTTGTCTCGGTGCAATAGCGTTTTCTTACGTGTACAGAAATGCACAGCCCAGACTCAAAGCCCATACAATTATGCAGAAAGCTGAGAACAGCAGAAGATCGAGAGTCCAGAATCCCTAATTGTGGTCATCTCAACTTTCATAAGAACAGACATTTCCAGGGAGATTTGCTAAGGGGCAGCAGCAGACCTAAAGAGTTTAGTGGCCCAATATTGAAAAATGGGAATGGGAAGCTCCAACTCCACCCCAAGCACAAATATGGGACACAATAAAAAGTAAGAAAACGGGATGCTTCAGAATGAAAGCACTGGCATGTGCTTGTCATGAGGGAAACTGCAAAACTGAGGCTACCTGCATGACTCACACCTGCATTGCACTACAAAGATTTACAGAAGTTTTGAAAGGGGGAGGCAAATGGCTGTAAGAAGAACAGGAAACACATCATGCAGATGGGAAATTCTGGGGATGCAAAACAGCTAATGTTCTCCAAAGCTTAGAGCTTGCTAAGAGGTGAATGCAGGAGAGCAGCAGCCCAGAAGCTGACAGCATCCCTGGATGCTACTGGGGTGGGGAAGCTGAGATTAAGTGAATCAGAGGGCAGGGAGTAGTGTTTCTGGTAACCTGTAACCCTTTGCACACTCTAGTATCCATCTACTGTGCGTAACAATAAAGGAGAATAGGGACTTTATAATCTGCAGGTGCCAGATTCTCGGAATACACAGGATTCTTTTAAAAACCTATCTGCTCATTTCTTAGGTCTACCTGTGTCTTTCCAAGGAGTTTTGATGCATACATCCTAGGTCTGCAGGGAAAGCTGCCATCCTGCCCCCCAACTTACCTCAAACTGTAGTGGAGTATTACAACGACTAGCAGCCAAGGAGGGAATTGGTGAGAAGATCACACCGCAGCTACTTCGACATTCCTCCTCTCCTGGCATAGATGAGGAGGACGTGGTGAGGTGTGGGCTCAGCGCATCTGGAACGGAGGGGTCAGGAAGTGGGGGGGTGACTGGAGAAAGCGGTCTCAACAACTTGGTAACACTTTGCTCCATTAGATAGCGAGACTTCCACTTCTTCAGGGGGCTCAGGAAATCTGAAAGGCAACACAGAATCCAGGTAGTGACCCTACCATTACAAAGCCCCAATCTACGCTCATCATCTACTCCCCCTACACGAATCTTTAAATTTTTGACTGGTTCTTGCTATACTGACAACTCTTCAGCTCTTTCTCTATAAAAAAGAACCCTTCTTTTCTCCAAAGAGGAGCACTACCAGAACAGGGGAAGGTAAGAAAGGGAGGCAATTTCAGGGCTCAAAGGAACTCGCTGAGATAAAAAAAGGGTCCAAATCAAAAGCATCCGACAAGCTAATAAAAACACCTGTTAAGGTCTAGGTTGTCCAAAATCTAAGCCTCTCTAACATCACCTCCATATAGCTCCACCAACACAGCAGTATGCACCTTGCCAAAAGACAGGGTCGTGGCCCAGAAAGTGATAACCCCAGCCTCTCCCTCTGCCACTCGGCCGCATCACTTGTGAAGCTTGCTTTCATTTACCTGCAGTCTTCCTGAGCTAGGAATGGTGCATCTTCCTAGCGCTCATTAGGCTGATGGGTAATCTGGCAAGGATTCAAAACAAGTCGGAACAAGAACTAGTCCTTGCAGGAAACATCCAGTAATGCCCACAAGTCCCCCTATTAAGTTTCCTGTTGACAACATCCAGGCCTCCCTCTCTGCACTCTTTACTGTCCCCAATGTTTTCAAATCAATCCTCAAAGTACAGTAAAAGGGTTATTCTGCTCTATTATCTCTATCCTCAGACACCAAGCAATCTTCATCGATGAGTCCTTGTTAATTTTATTTTGTCAAATTCCACTACCCTTGCAGCAGCAAGTCTCCTGCTAGGGTAGAGACCAGCTACTGATGGCAAGACCAAAAGAGAACTTTGAAGCCCCCACTTTCCTTCAACTGGAGTGTTTTGCATCTGCACACACAAGCTAATCTCTCTTTCTCAATAGACCAAGGCTTCTTTCGCCCACTCATACAGTTGGATAACTTAAAACACATTTCCCAGCTGCAAAGTAGCTGCTCAACAGTAAGCCATCCCTCACACTATCAGTAGAACGTCTAAAGCAGGGTGGGCAGCCTTTTTTTTTTTTTTTTTTTTTGCTGGGGGTCACATGCCCCGGAGGGTAATCTGCTGGAGTCACATACAGTGGTACCTCGGGTTACAGACGCTTCAGGTTACAAATTCTTCAGGTTACAGACTCCCCTAACCCAGAAACAGTACCTTGGGTTAAGAACTTTGCTTCAGGATGAGAACAGAAATCGTGCTCCAGCAGCATGGCGGCAGTGGGAGGCCCCATTAGCTAAAGTGGTACCTCAGTTTAAGAACAGTTTCAGGTTAAGAATGGACCTCCAGAACTAATTAAGTTCTTAACCCGAGGTACCACTGTATTGGTGGTGGGTGGAGCCTGAGCCAAAAGTGAGAGTGGGGTCAGAGGTCAAGGTGTCCACTCTGCTCCTCTTTCCTTCCTTGCCACACAAAAGGAATCAGGCCACATGGAATCTGGCTCAGAGCTGCAGGCTGCCCACCTGCATCCCAAAGGGAACCTCTATTAGCCCATATTCCATCGACAGACATCAATCCTGTTGGCCAAAAAACCACAGTTGCATTCTAACCAGTGACAGTCAACTATTCCAAGGGAAGTAGGGTTGCTACAGTGTTTCCATCCATCTACTGATAAGATTATGCTCTACCTTTCAACACACAATGCAAACCTTTGCCTAACAGCAGCCCCAGGATAGTTGTAAGTGGATAGTGGGAGATCATTTGCCAAGTTTTTGCTGGTAGATTGGATCCCCAACCCCACAACTATTGATTTCACTAGCTGCTGCAAGCACTCTTGCGTTGTTCCCCCAAGATGCTGACTTGCATATGTGAGCTGTCCCTTGCATAAGAATCTTGTACACGGCCCTCCCCCCAATTTCCCTTCCTTGTCAAGCCACGACAGCACCTCTCTTCTCTCCCGCCACCCTATTAACATAGTTAATAGGCCTGCATAGTTGCATAGGCCTGCCCTTCCCAGCACTTCTTTACGTCCTGTGACAGAACTTAATCTGACTTGCAAGAAACCCTCAAAAGCCAAATGATTTCGTGGTCCTAAGAAATGCCACAACTTTTAATTCAAAGAATCCAACCCATAGAAGCCTCTTAGAAAGATCACCAGAGAGCCTTTTCTGCTCCCCCACCCACCTCTCGCTTAAAATTGCAATTTGCCCATAACTAGTGCTTTTTCTGCTTTCGATGCCTCTAACCTTTGTGTAACACACAGTTATCTGTACACTGCCTAGGGCCTCGTCTCGCGTCCTTGGAAAACTGATCCCTGACTTGGATAGATCGCCACCCTCTTCCTCTGCAAAGACAGATGCAAAGTTACTGTTTTTAAAACTTGTCTTTTTGCTTTCCTCACAGATATATGCTCCGATGCTGGAGAGTGGCTGTTCTGCAACCAGGTGCCTACTCTTTAACCAGTTATTTTCCCAGTAAGTGGGGGAAGGCGGCGGCACTGGGTTTGGTGCAGTGCACTTCCTCCCTCGGAATAATGTCTCTGTTTCTAGATGAAACCCAAAGAGGAATGGGTTCTCTTGATCTTGGAAAAGGAGGATCCCCTTCTTACTCTCCTCCCTGCCCCCCTCCGCAAGGGAAATGTCAGAATGAGTAGTCACCTGGCAAAAGAAAGACCATTCATGCAGCTTGTACGCTTTTTCTGCTTGTTCCCCCTTGGATTCCCCTCAAGAGCCTGCTAACAGGTGGGTTGATATCTGCAGAATGGCAAGAGACCCATGCCATAGTCACAGAATTGTAGAACTGGAAGGGACCCCAAGGTTCATAGTCCAACCCCCTGCAATGCAGAAATATGGAAGTGGCCCATAAGGGGTTCGAACCCACAACCTTGGGGTTAGCCCCACGTTGTAACCACCGTAGCGACCTGAGGAGCTGTGAAGGACATCGATGTTATACAATGAGGAGAGTGGAACTTCTGAGCTCTAGTCCATCACAAATCCTGGGCCAAAGACTGTAGCTCCTGAGTTGTTGGGAAATAACAAGAAGGAATGAAGAAGAAGAAGAAGAAGAAGAAGAAGAAGAAGAAGAAGGAGGAGGAGGAGGAGGAGGAGGAGGAGGAGGAGGAGGAGGAGGAGGAAGAGGAGGAGGAGCCTGTATCAACAGGTAGCAACACACTACGCAACTCTATGTGCACTGTACCTATTATTGCTCCCTAGCTCACTGAGTGACCTTGGACCAGTCACAGCTTCTCAGCCTAACCTACCTCATGAGGTTGTTCTGAAGACTAAATGAGGAGGAGAATAACTATGCACTCCACCTCGAGTTCCTTGGAGAACGAGGTGAGATACAAATGCAGTAAACAAACGAATAAATAAACTGGTTAGTACACGGAGGCTGGAGTTATGTAGAGTTATTGACTGCAATTATGCTTGCTTGCTTTCTAACTGGCCCTTCAACTGAAACAACATCCACAGTGCACCCCTGAAACATGGAGGCCTCTCAACCAACCTGCGTTTTCCTTGCAGATGCCAGAAGTGCTACTGCTCTCGTTGCTTTGGTATAGACACTGAGTTCTGTTCTCCTGGGAAGCAGCTGAGGTCTGAGTCATCCCTTCTTCCAGAGCCTGCTTCATCCAACGCTGCAAAAACAAACCTTGCTCAATAATGCACAGGCTCCCACTTAAAGTGTCCGTCCCCCCGACTTGCAACAGACCACTTTCAGCAATTTCCATTTGTTATAGGTTAGCGCCCCAGGGGATGGGGAGGAACTGTTTTCACCTCAATCGCTTTATGGGTGGGGCCGTTTACACCCTTGTACCCCAACTCAAAGTTGTTGTTTTTACTGAAAATAAGTGATGCCTCTATGCATTTTCCACGAGGTCACTCAATATGCATGTTTTAGGCTGAGCTCATATTTTTAACTGGCAAATGATGATGCAGTAGGAGAAGGAAATGGCATAAGGCGGGGGTGGGGGTGGGGCAGCAGAGGCTTGTGTCTAGGGAAACTTAGCTAGGCGCCTTCAAGGAGAGGGAGCCAGTGCAGGCCTAAAGTTTCATCCCCTTGAACTCTGAGCCATTCACCTATTATAGCCCATTTTCAAATGCATCTCCATAGCCATGAGAACTAGAACAATATATTTATATGAAAAGATTTGAACGCCAGCATCCGGCTTTTTTGCTTTGCTTTTTTTTTTACTAGGGAGGTACCACTATTTTAGCATATGGAAACATAAAAACAACAGCTTGCCATTCCTACCTAGTCCAAGACTCTCATATGTTGAACATGCACACGGTAAAACCAGATCTGGAAATTACCAATTCTAATTAAGCACACAGGATTATGTTATTAATGCTCCAAACTTAACTTAGGAAAGCAAAATTGATTTTTTTGCTTTTGCCCAAAAGCACACTGGGGTTAGCTGGCCAGGACATTCACATAGAGAAATGAACCAGATTCAGGACCCAATTAGCAGAAGGTGTAATCTTAATATGTCTTATACCGCTGTGTCAGAGCAATATATGACAGAGATATGCTTACCATTCTAAAAGGAAATGTCAGGAGCCCATTTCTGGCCTGGTTGCAGCATAGAATATACATTCAACCAAAGCAGGTGAAGAAATAGAGATGACCAGTAGTATGGCCATCCTATGCTGCTCTAGACTCACCACACAAATGTGCACATAGACCATCCCACAATTTTGTTGGAAAACAAAGTTTCAAAGCCCTTGTGGATGTTCAAGATAGTTGTGAAAATGCACTAGCCCACTCAAGACTGAAAAGTCAAATTCCAGTAGACAGAAGCCACTTCCTCATAGCCCTGTTGCTGGCTATCCCTTTTCTTCCACCTTGCCCTTGACAGGCAACTTGCCAAAATACAAGCAAGATACCCAAATATTAGCTTTATTAAAAAGCTGTCATGTATTATGAGAACTACTTTCATTACTTAAGCAGCCTAAACCAGAATAGACTCCCAAGCTGCTTATCTGCCTGAGGGGTTATGTTGACACAATTTTGTGGGTGGCGGGATTGTTTTGTTGTTTTATACCAGGTAGCTCGTGAGGCCCAGGAAACTGCATACAGGGCATTCCTGTGTCCATGGGCCATTCCTTTGCAGCTTAGAGCCCTCTGGAAACCCGGCTATTAATCCTGCCTTTGTAAGGCATGAAAAACAAGCTGCTTTAGGCAGACTCTGAGTAGGTATTGCCTCTCAAGGCAAAAAATACATTTAAAGAAAGCATTAGACACACAACGTAACTAGTAGTCTAGAAAAATCAAGCAAAAGATTAAAATGAAAACTTGACTTTGCTAAGGTCTATGGAAAATCTAGAGCTGGCATCACAATGTGTGCATCATGGTGAATGTCTCACACCCAGTCCTGGGCTATGCAAAGCCCTTCTTGAAACAGATACTCTTGACTTTCCTAGACTCCCTAGTCTAGCTACAGCTTGGGGTGCAGAGAGAAAACAGGTGTGAAATGCACTTTCCTTTCTGCTCACCTAAACAAGAATCATCACAGGTTATCTCTATTCAAGAGATCTCAATCAGCAATATCTTGGCAACCACAAAATTTGAGATGTGTACAGTGCACCTAATTTAGAATCTTAGTCCCAATAGGCAAGGTGCATCAATTACTACCTAGATGTTTCAGCGATTGCAGTTTTTTAAACCCATACAATAAAGCGTTTTAAGAAATCCTGCAAGAGCCTGTATTTAAATACAGTGGCATCTTGGGTTACAGACGCTTCAGGTTACAGACTCCGCTAACCCAGAAATAGAACCTCGGGATAAGAACTTTGCTTCAGGATGAGAACAGAAATCGTGTGGCGGGAGGCCCCATTAGTGGTACCTCAGGTTAAGAAACAGTTTCAGGTTAAGAACGGACCTCCAGAACGAATTAAGTTCTTAACCTGAGGTACCACTGTAGAGGAGTTCAAGCACACCACAGTCTTGTCTTTCTAACAATACATGCAGTGCATAGTCTATTCACATCTAGGAATAGCTAGTGAGCCTATGGAAGAAGACCGTGCCTTTTCTGTAAAAGTGTCATGGAGCAGTGTTGCAAGCAGGGAGAAACTGTTCCCTACATCCACTGAAAATACGAGAACCAACTAAAACAATTTTAGTGGTATGTTTCTTTTCCAGGAAGAGTTTCAGTAAACCAAACCTGGGCAAGCATATTTTGGGGTGCTTTGAAGAAAGTCATGCACATTCATTAGACTCTCAAATTCCACCCCGCCCCCAAGAAATATTGGGCCAAGCGCACAGACCACAACCAAAAGCAGACATACCTTTTTGCATGAGCTGTAGTTCCCATCCAGCTGAACCGGCCGCCTTCGCCTTTCTGGGGTGAAGGGAGAACCAAAACGGATGTAGTGTTTGGGCGTGGTGCAAATGAGTGGGGAGTGGACAAGGCCTGGCAACATATTGAGGGTGGTAGCCAGCACGGTTGGGTCAGTGGTGATACGTAAAGGGCACTCAATGGGGCACTCCTGTTTCTCTGCCTTGTCATTCAGCCATTCTGTAACTAGATACTGAAAGCAGAAATAACAGAAAAACAGTGGTATCTCGGGTTACATACGCTTCAGGTTACATACACTTCAGGTTACAGACTCTCCTAACCCAGAAATAGTACCTCGGGTTAAGAACTTAGCCTCAGAATGAGAACAGAAATCGCACGACGGTGGCGTGGCGGCAGCAGGAGGCCCCATTAGCTAAAGTGGTGCTTCAGGTTAAGAACAGTTTCAGGTTAAGAACAGACCTCCAGAACAAATTAAGTTCTTAACCCGAGGTACCACTGTATGTCTTACTATGCAAGGAACTTGTAAAGATAAGACAAAATAAAGTGTCAATAGGGAGAGGTGGGAATGGGTTGGCCCAGAACTGTCTTTTCTGCCTGGGCCCTGGTTGTCCATGGTTTCAAGCAGGGAACTTCCCCAGCCCTGCTACCAAACATCTCTTAAGTAGCAGAGATGAAACCTGAGGCAGAGTGTATGCCCTACCATTGGGTTATGGCCCAACAACCCCCCCCCCATGAAAACCCTCAAATGCACTCTTAAATCTGGTGCGTACGATATATACAAGTGGCCTGGCAATGACATCTTTGGAAAGGTCTCTTTGGTGTAATTAATAAGGTCTTACAAAGAGAACTGCTGTTCTCATCAATCACCTCCTCCTGGAAGAAATCCCTGTGATCTGGAAGGTGCCAAAACCTGCCCCATTGTTGGGTTGCAAGAGTGCCACTTGTATTATTTTAAAGGTCTAGAAATCATGTTCTGAACCTCTTATTAAAAACTGAGTTGAAGAAGTGTCCATTAAAAAACAGATCTTGGCTTAAGATGGGTTACACCACAGAAAATTAAGTTCAGCTTGATTGCTTTTCCTCAAATGGTTCTAAGTGAATGTTAAGCTTCTACTGCAGCTGTTTTCAATTTTTATTTTATTTATTTTCTTGGCAGACCACTTGTAAATTGCCGGAGGTCTTAGCAGTTCACTTAATAAACCTTTTTGTTGGTTCTGGCACCATTATCAAAATCAGTGCACTATTACGAAAATCACAGGCCCTAGGAAATGACTTGTTTGTCTGTTCGATAAATCTGCCCCTTGGTCAAAATGGCCTCCCATCTCCATTACTCAGATTAAAAAAAAATAAGACAAGTGCAGGTCCAAGCACAGATATTCTCAAATGTTCTGCAACCTTTCCACAGTCAACCTGCCTGGAGCTCACAGTTTGAGAATTTCTGTCTCACTGGAATCTTATAAAAAGCAGTTTTCCTCCATTTATTTTCCTCCAGTTCTTTACAATTTTCATTAGGCTAAAATTATTTTGACCCTTTTGAAAATGGATAGTAATTCACTGGAGAATGTTGATAGGGTTGGGAAACCAGTGGAGGAGGGTTTGGAAAATCAGGATTGTCAAATCTTGTCTTCTTGACTCAGATAGCACCACTGAAGTCTCTGGACAGCTCCGGTTGTAATTTATAAACCTGCCACACACAGTGTTTGTTACCCAAACATAAGCATATTGCAGGTCCTAAGATACATCCTGCAGTATGCTTAGGTTTGTCTAAGCCACAGAGCCTAGGGCTTGCCGATCAGAAGGTCGGCGGTTCGAATCCCCGTGACGGGGTGAGCTCCTGTTGTTCGGTCCCAGCTCCTGCCCACCTAGCAGTTCGAAAGCACATCAAGTGCAAGTAGATAAAGAGGTACCGCTCCGGCGGGAAGGTAAACGGCGTTTCCGTGCGCTGCTCTGGTTCGCCAGAAGCGGCTTAGTCATGCTGGTCACATGACCCGGAAGCTGTCTGCGGACAAACGTCGGCTCCCTCGGCCTATAGAGCGAGATGAGCGCCGCAACCCCAGAGTCGTCCGCAACTGGACCTATTGGTTGGGGGTACCTTTACCTTTAAGATACATCCTGCCCATCCCTCAGTTGATTTACCTTTTTCGTTTTGGGATACTTGAGTGCAGCCCGGCTGGCCTGTGTTCCTGCAACTGCAGCCACAGCTGGGTCAGAACCCATCAACTGCTTCCCTTCTCCTGGACCCTCCACGCTGCTGACTTCCGGCGCCATTACTGTGCTCACGACGTTTCCCTCCTCTGGAGCTGCTTGAGAGAGCTCAGCCTGTTGAGAGCTGGCTTGCTTTTGCCTTCTCAGTCGCTGTGCAGAACTACTCCGATAACGGGAAAACCGGCTTTTCGGTCGCGGCCTAGCTGGTTTTGACGGTGCTGTTTTAGAGACTGGTTTCTCTGCTGCCGTTTCCTGCAGAGCAAAGCCCAGTGTAAGCTATGCAATTATTGAGAACCTGCGCCTCTACACATCTGCTCTCAAACAGGAGCAGCCTGGTGAAATATATTTGTAAAGGTTTAATTCCTGGAGTGTAAAGGGAGAGTCAAGGGAGAATCTGGGACACTAGTATTCTTTAGGGGGGTGGGAGAGTTTTACTTGCATCTAGAATACTGTTTTCACCCCTTGAAGCATTTGCCAAACAGGTGCCAGCTGGCATATTTTGAGTCCAATAAGAAGTGCCCAAGGGTGCCACTACAACATGGTCTGTGAAAGTAACTGTGCTGATTTGTGGACAGCAATTCCATGCCAAAATATGGCCCCCGCCTTCCCTTGTGCTCTCAGCACGCCCAATGAAACGTGACTTCTTTCAAATCCAGCACATGTCTGGTAACACTGAAAATGCTACCAGTCAGGGGCTCACAACCAATTGTCATGTTGGATCAAGCCAATGGTCTAATTATATAATATATAATTACATTCCAGTGGACGTTTTAATACAACAGGAAGGTTGAATTACACTTCCAGCATCTGGCAGCTGGAAGGATATCCTTTCTGAACATGGGAGTTGCACACAGCAATTCCACTGTAATTCCCAAAGTTACTTGGGCCAAACCCTTGGCAGTTCTACCCTTCTTCTTACCCCGGCCTGTGAAGACCTCCGTGTGTTCACTCCAACGCTGCTGGCACTGGAAGGGGCACTTGGCACAGAAACACTTGAAGCCAAACTGCTCTCCTCAGTTTCATTTGGCTCAGCTTTTACTTCCTCCGGTTCTGGAGTCTCTGCCGTGACCACCACTTCTGCGTCTGTGCTGCTCCGATCCGATGGGAGATCTCGCCGCCTCTTTCTTTTTTCCAGGTTCTCAAACACGTGCATGATGGCTTCTACCTTCCGATCTTCTCGGGTCTAGCCCAACCGAAGCACAAATCAAAGTCAGCAGAACAGGTACAAATGGGTAAAAAAAAACAAAACAAAACGGCAGACCAGACAACAAGGGAAGAAGGGGAAACACAACAGGATCAACAGTGGCAAACTACTAGACATCCCAATAATGTCCTGCTCTCCATTCCTCGTGGATCAACTTGCCTGAGTACTGACCACACAGAACATGGGATGCTAGTTCTGTCAACTCAGAAAAGCAATTGCAATTCAGAACAGCATGGTCATGTGAAAATATTAGGTGCCTAGGATTAAAATGCGTGTTACCCCTGTCTCCCCCCCCCCCCCATTTATACTTAAAGTCATTAAACTGCTTGCTAGGTCATCTCTCACTTGCTTCTTCCTAAATCCCCCACCCCCCCAACTTTAGGTCTTCCTCAACTGTACCTTCCTCTCAGGATATTCTGTGCTTTGGATTATACCTTTTGAATGAAAGTTTGGTTGTTGCTGTTTTTTAATCGATAATGAATATTCCACTTCTCTGTATAACCATTTAAAGGACACTGTTTTGTTTTTAAAGGCCGTGACAAGAAAGCACCTTGTTTCCAAGGCTACAGAAGCCCAGCCGATGAAAGTGTGTGCTGCTCATATCAGTTTTAGCAGGAAATAAGAAAGAAGCAATAGTAGCAGCCATTAGAAGAACATAAAAAGATGGCTGTTCAGACAATATACGCTCCAGGGGATTCAAAACAGCAATACAAGCAACAAGCTAGTGTTGCTGCTAGGGAAAATGCCAGCTCTTCATCACCTCCCACCCTATTCAATCCTATCCCTCATATACATACACTGGTAAGGCTAACTGGACCAAGTTATATTTTTTTGTTTGGCACTGATAGGCAGTGCTAAGATTCAAGAGGGGGGACTATTGTCATTTACCTTCCATTTCCTATGTCTGTAGGCTTCCTTTGAAGCTTCCTCATGTTGACTAACCTCTCTTCTTTTCTTGCCTGTCTATTCTTAGGTTCAAGGATGAAAAGGAACTGCTGTTATCTGAGCTGCTGCCATTTTACTTCACTTTCAACAGCCATGGGGTAGTGCTTGAAACTATCAGGGCACCAGCCGCATTTCACAATAGGCCACCAGCCTTTTGTGAGGAAGTGGAGACACCTGGTCGCCAGGTTTGCTGAATAACATATCCATCTGGCTGGCTGGCACTGCTGCCATGCTGGGCCAGTCAGCTGGCTGGTGGGGCAGCACGGCAGCAAAATAAATGCCTCTTTTGGTGCTGCGCTGCCCCGCAGAGCAGCTGATTCGCAGAGCAGCACAGCACCAAAAGAGGCACATCTTTTGGTGTTATGCTGCTGCATAGATCAGCTGATCTGCAGGGCGCTGAGGCATTCCATACTGGCAACTGAAGCCTAGGTTATAAGGTGCCATTTGGCTCCTAGCTTTTATATCTGTTTCTAACACTGCCATGGGGAGGCCTAGGTGGTTGTTAAGATTTCTTAACAGGTTCCTGAATCAAGCCTGCTGAGCCCCTAATTCTGACTCCCTTCCACAAGTAATCTTCCTTTTGCATCTTTGTTTTGCAGGGCATCCTGCTGTTTCTCAGAAGCTTAACAAAGCTTTCCTTAGTAAGAAGATAGACCTGTAGTGGGCAAGCGTCATGGAAGACAGCACGGCCACTACTCCTGTTCTTCCCTACAAATGCAAAGCCACAGGCATAGACTTAGTTCAAACAGGGCACTGGTGAGGCCCAACAGATCTGGCCAGTTTCCAGCTTGAACAGAACATGGACACTATGTCCCAGAATCCTTTGCAGCATGCAGAGTTCTGCTGCAGACCATAGCTGTCAACGTTCCCCTTTTTTTAAGGGAAATTCCCTTATTCCAAATAGGATTCCTTGCAAGAAAAGGGAAAAGTTGACAGCTATGCTGCAGACAAGCCAACATGGAAAAGATTCCCTGAATGCAGACACTTTGAAAACCACTATTTTAAACCAGAATCCATAGCCAACATGGCACCTGGGCTAGTGAAAACAGCAGCAACCCTGAAGAACAGGAGCAGAATAACAATGCTGACATGAGCAAGGCAGATCAGACTAGCTAACTAGACAACACTGTGTGAGAAGGCAGCATCAAAACTCACTACCTATGGGAGGGGCTGTACCCATTACAAAAAAGAGAAAGGAAAAGATACTTGCCCGTCTGTTCTGAGTGAGACCTCCCTGCTCATCCGCAGTGGCTTCTTTCTCCTCTTCTTGCTTCTCTTCTTTGTCTGCAACCTGAAATGTGAGAGAATGGACCTCAGCAGCAGTCACAGCTGCAAAAAGATATGGGACAATTACCGTGAACGTCCAGCATTTCACTGGGGCTGGGGCTGCTCTATGCCCAGGGAAGTCACTCCCTCTGGGAACAAGTTCCTCCAAAGTTAGTGACCAACACTCAATGCTATAGGATGGTGGAGACTTTACCTCATTATCACTGGCTGCAGCAAGTCCCTCAGGGACTTCCTCTGGCTGTGGGTTGCTGTTCTCATCTGATGCAGCTTCCCGCTGCTCCAGCTCCTTCCGACGAGCTTTCCGACGCCTGGTCTCTGCTCCAATCAGAGTGTCTAGAACAGGTGGAGGCAGCTGTTCTACAGTGTTTGGGCTCCGTTTCTGCACAGGGCAACTCCGGTTTCCCTTGTGACAGGCACAATCCACTTTATAGTTGCTGCCCCATCACAAAAGACACAGAATGTATTAGTATCACTTCACAATGTCTTGAGAAACAATATGTAAGTATACCTTTGAGCTAAATGTCTAGGAAAGAGATGGGGGAACTGCTCCCATTATGACCTTTACCACCCGAGAGGCTGAGAATGTAATTTGACAACAAAAGCCAAAAAGCAGGGGCACAAATGAAAAGGTCAGTACTGAGGGAAGAAGGGCAAGTCTCCAATAAGCAAGTAACAAGAACGCTCACCAGTTATTGTACTCATAGTCAAAGGCAATGGTGACCTCTGCATCCTTGGCAATGGACGTAACAGCATATATGCACAAGTGAATCATCCCACCTGCTATCACATGGCGAACCTTCAACACACAAACAGAAACGTTACAATCCCAAAAATCAGGCATGTGCCACATTGCAAAAGCTGAGTTTCAACGAAGTAGCAGCAAAGCCAGTCTCTTTAAGCAACTGTTAGTTTAGAACAACCAAGTTGTGAAACGTGATGTATACATTTGAGACTGGAAGCATTTGCTTTGCTAGGTAGGGAATTCTGAATTCTGTCAACGCCTGGGATACTTGATGGAGAATGCAGGACAGATGGACCATAATTCCACCTGCTGAAGACCACAATGTCCAAGTGTTTGTCCTTTTGGGGCTCCTGGTAAAATATTCTGCAGGATCAATATTGTATAAAGGGACTTCATCTGAGGATCCAGCTCTTTTGGTCTGGTGGGGTGATCTTTGTTTGAAGTCGTGGCCAACCACAAACTCAACCAATACGAGCCAAATTTTCACACCTATCAAAATGCCAAACACCACAGCAACCACTTACCTCTGCATTTGGTGTACAGGAGCGCCTGATGAATCTAGCGTCATTACCAAAAGTCCGAGCATCCACACACATCTCAACACTGTTAAACTTGGAGTAGAACAGCACAAAGGGATACGGCCTAAAAAAGAAAGAACAGCACTTGTAAGCTTAATGGCAAACACAGCCAAGCCTACAAGGCATCTGTGGAGCACTGGACGTACCACCGCATAACGCATATTCATTTCTAAAACCAATCGATTGTGGGGAACCTCCCACCCGCACCAGCCCCCCAAACGGTTCCACTTTTCAGACCGCTCAGCATTCTTACTTTTTGAAGAAGTGCCCATTGACCTCGAACTGTTGCCGCAGCATCACTTTCCCACGATACTCAATTATAAGAGTGTCCACAGCCAGATCTCTGGCCGCCCTCAGGATCTTCCGGTGCTTCTGAACCCGCGTCACTCTCCCTAGCTGCAGCTGCCAAGTTAAGAGAGAGAATTTAGGACCCACACCGCAGAGGGAAGGTCCATGTGTATGGCTGCATTTGTTAAAAGCAGCTGAGCAACCAGGGTCTGAGATCACTGGCCATATTTAATTGTCTACCAGAATGCATGAACTGAAGTAGCAGACATGCTTAAGGTAGCATTGCTGGCCAGACCAGGAATATTTTATACCTGAAAAAAATCTTATCTAATGAGCCAGGAAAGGAGGACGGGGAGAGAAGGACTGTCGTTTCATACCTCCCCGAGCTTCACCTTATCTGCTCTCCCCTATGTATAAGCTTGCTTGCATCTAGAGGCAAAAGAGCATCTTTCAAACCTGGGCCTTATCAATGACCCACCACCCTGGCATGCAGCCAACTGGCCTACCGCCACTTTGGGGTCTACTTGTTTACCTGCATCTGAGAGCCAATGACAGTGTTGTTACAGAACAGCTCTGTCTTATTGATTGTGTCCAGCACAGCCGCCTTGCCCACAAACTCTTTGTTGGCATTTAGATGGTGCTCCAGGAGGTTCTGTACATCCGCGCTGTATTGGTTAGTGAAGGCTTCTTCATACTGATCGGTCCAGAGCCTTATGCGGTTTTCCCACCCCTCTGCCGTATTCTCATCCAGGGCATGGGCTTCTGAAGGAGAGTTCTGCACCAAAAGGGAGTCAGTTCAATGTCTATACGGCATAAGGGCTCTGTGAAAAGCACTGGGGCTGCTTGTGGTTACAGAGCAGCCTATAACTAGGAAAATAACCACCTAACTCTGTGTGGTCCTTGTTCTCAGCCAGCTTTTTTGTGGCATTTTCAAAGTTCTCCCCATCCTGGTCTCTACTCAAGTAGCCTCAGGTAACCAGCACAACAGTACTTGAGCCCATTCCAACCACATCGCTTAGAAAACTAATGATCCCTTCAACGTCTCTGCTCTTCAACATCCCTGCCTTGCACACCAAAGTCCTTTAAATGTGCACCTCTCTCAACAATAATGCCACAAGCATCTTGGACCGGGTCAAAGGATAACCATGAAGTTTCATACATGCTGATGACCAATAAGCTGGGCTCAGTAGTCCTTGAGAACAAAACCAGGAGTCATTAATTGCGTTACAGGCATGAAACTATATTCTGGGATCAGGTATGTGGCTTAACTCACCTTCATCCGCAAAGACTTCCGTGAACCTTCTCTAAAAGCCTGTTGAAAGAGTAAGACAAATGACCATCAGTATTTTTGCCCCATAAATCTGTGCTCATTCATGCTAAATAGGAGGCACAGCTGCAAAACTGCAACAAGGTTTAGAAGAAAAACTGATCCTAGTGTACTTTCAATGGTAGACTCCCCCACCTCCCTAAAGGGTTGGCTGCCTTTTCTAGGTGACAAGCACGGATTGTTGCAGCTTTGGCCAAATAGCACTTCCACAAAGCAAAGAACAGGCTCTGAAAGAAAAGCAAAGGAACCACAGCAGAATATACACAGTTATGCCACCCTAAAATCTTTCTGTGGGTATCAAACAGCAAAACGTAATTCCCAAATAAAAACTCTTCCAAGTATCCAAAGTCCCTTCTAAGTAAGAAGAGAGCTGCTGCTTAAGAATTACTTTAATATGCATTATTTTTGTTAGCTTATACAGAAGAGAATCATGTAAAATGTGTAGAATATTAACCAAAAAGTAACTTTTATAAACAAATTTGCTTTGTAGGAACAATTCTTCTGTATATGCACAATATTTATCAGCCAAATTTTGCTGCATCCAAACCCCCAGTTTTCCACCCATGGGTCTCTATATCTGAAGTCTGAACATTGTGTGGTAAAGGAACCGAAGATCATATATGCATTGGGGGGGGGGGGTCAATTTGAAATGGAAAAAAATAAATGCAAGGTATTTTTTGATGTTGTATGATTAAAATACTATTGTTGTTCTTATTTAATGGCAGGTGCTTAGCATTCATTTTTTTACTTGATGCTGATTTGTCTAGAATGCTGGAAGTCAAAGTCAGTTTAGTTCTTACTAATTCAATAATACTAGGTTTGTATCTCTGTAAGTAAGATGCATGTAGAGTCTTTTGGGGTTGGTGGTGTGGTTTTGTTGTTGTTGTTCAAACGAATGCTTAAGCAGTCAGGAAAGCCCTCCCTTCCCCCACAGTTGCAGCCCTGCCTGAGCTGTGGGCAAGGTGGCACAATTCCACTTCAGGCATCGGTGGAACACATTGTCACTGTTCTTGTTCGTTTTGTCCACGGCATCTGTCCCCACCCCCCACCCCACTCCACAAAAAAACCCAGAAGGAGATCATCATCATGATATGGAAGGCTGCATACCAATAAGGAGGAGATTAGAGGGAAACGGCCAGACATCCTCCCCAACTATTACTTAGTTAACTGGCTGGAGTCGCCAACAACCATATCTATTGACATACCTTGATTTTTTTGGCTTTTGGTGCCGTACGAGTTCTCTCTGTATTTCTTTTCCTCTTTTTGGGTTTGGTTCTGCAGACCCGATTGACGGTCAGAGTGATGCTCGTAGGGGTGTGTTGTGTAGCAGTGTACAACACTGTGGAGGGAGAGAGCTCCTCGTCCCAGCTCTCAGTTGCACTGCTGTCCCCGCCTGCCGTGAAAAATGTCTTGTTGGCAACTTCCCCTTTGTTCTGAAAAAACTTGTACCTGTCCCGTCCCACCCCGGTGAGTTAACATTGCACTCTTCTCCCCAAAAGGCTGCAAGGAACCATCATCTTCCACTCACAGTGGCAACTTGCTTTGCGCTTGCCCCTTTCAGCTCTTCCAATGTACCTACCCTATACTCTTGAGATCTCAGGTAAACTGGGAAAGATGACAAAGAGAGGCAATGAGACACAGAGCACTCTCGCTGCATCAGGGCACCCGCTCATCCAAATCCCGCAAGCCTGGGGGGCACTAACTCACCTGACACGTTGTCTTGCTTCCTCCGACGAAGTCTGATCACTTTCCCTCGGCTAAGCCCCCTGCAAAAGGACAACAGAAACCCAAAGTTGGCATTATTAAGGGTTATATTGCTTAAAATAAATAAACTTCGAGTCTTCAGCGGAACACCAGATTCACCTGACATCTAAGTGTTATATAAAGTTAAAATGAATTTAATGGCCACATCTCGGCTTCACACATTCACATCCAAGGCCATCGCTTCAGCAAATAATGGGCTGTGCGCCCAGTGCATGTTCTCAAGAGCCCCATCTTTCAAGTTTCAGAAAGACCACATTCTTAGCCCTCATAAGTGTGGAAATAAGGCTACAGTGTGTGAAAGAAGAGCCACTGAAATGCTCTGGACCAGTGATGGCCTGGAAGGACAGGAAAGGGGAAAAGACATCAGATCTCATGTTCCTTATGACCCCCAAGCCCCCTTCTGCCGCTTGCCAATCTCTGAAGAAGTTCCATCTCTCCTTCGCTATTACTCTTTCACCACTGCATTAGAAGTACCTAACTTCATGGAGAGTTTCAGACACACTCCACTGAGCACAAGGTATGATTATTTAACCATCTGCATTTGGTCAGCTCAAACAAATCACTTTTAGACAATCTGACACTGGTACTATTTATCTGATCTGATGAACTTGCAGGATTTGGCTCCTGCATCGTGAAAATGTGCGTGTTGTGGTTTTGTGTAGGTCAGCTCCTTTGCTGCAGCGAAGGCTGGACCAATTGAAGGTAAAGAAAATGGTCCACTGAGCAACCAGGAAGCCTCTTTAAACATTCTCCCCACCCCACCCCTCGTTTTCCCATGTATGAGGCTGCCTACAGTCAAGAACTTACCTGCACTTCTCACATTTGATGAGGAAACCATCTTGGGAGAGACTACAGTGACACCAGCTAGGAATAGACTCTGCTTCTGAAGAACTCTCTGTGTCCCCAGAATTCTCCTCATCGTGAGAGTGTAGGCCATTCAGTTCTGCACGAGGGATGATGGTCTGGACAGGGGGAGAAGCAGGAGGGGTCGGAGGAGGAGGGGCTCCGTAATTATGATCCTGAAAACAAACATTTGCATCAGTTCTATTTTGAATGCGGGGGAGGAGAGCAAGAGGCACAACTTTACACAACATGTGAGCCCTAACACACTACCAAAACCTACCCACCACCACATGCACAGATTTGAGGAGCGACAGGAACTCTGGCTAACAGAGCAAGGACCTACAACTTTGGACTCTCTCTAGAACTGGGCGGAGCAATTGTTTTCTCAGTCCAACCACAGATAAAGAAAGCCCTGATATCCAGGCGTCTTAGCAAAATTTACTAACACTGATTTGAACTACCTATGCTTGTGCTAATGGAAACAAAACCACACTACCCACACACAAGAAAGAAGTACCAGCAGTCTCAGAGGAAATCAGGGACCTGCAACAAGTACCAAAAAAATCTGCAGGGAAAACGCCTCAAACAGCTCTGTGCTATCTCTTCAAGGCACAAAATGTGGAGACTAAGGGGAGAAAATGGCAACCGGGTGGGATGCAGGGGGAAAATGGAGTGTCTGGAACCAGAAGACAGAGAAACATGTATGCATATGTATAAGGTAGAAATAAGCATCTCAATGTCTGGATACGTCATTTTCTGGTTCAAACTGAGAAGTTATTTTAAACTGTCCCCAAGTTTGGAATGAGAGCTGCTCACAGATATTGATAGAGAAATTCAATAATTTAATGCGTTTGGGGTTCAGCATAAGTATACCCACTCTACCTCCTCAAACCCCCCAAATGGAAAAAATGCCCCCAAACCATCCAGTGAGGACTGAGCATTCTCAATGGGCATGAAATACGGGCTGGCTGACAGGTGTAGACAGGGTGGCAGTGATGGAGAATGAAAAACGATGGAATGGGATAGCTGAAAACCTGAGTCAGCACGCTCCACACCATAACATTTCCTTGCAGGTCCCTCTTGCTTTTCTTAAGGCAGAGACCTGCATGTGCATGCAAGCATTCTGCACTGTTAAGCACAGAAAAACTGCAAGCTGTCTTTCAAACTGGCTTGATTCTGAAACCTATGCTTTCAATTTTCAAAATACTGGGGCTTATCAATATACTTTTGGGGGAGGGGCAAGGGGAACTTCGTTAGAAATATATACCTGCAATGGGTAGGTCTACCCTAGGTAGTAGTTTCTATGAGCAGTCAGCGCTAAAGACCAAAAAGGGGGGAAAAGATGCCCCCCTCACCTTCTAGTCCAAGCTTGCATTTAACAGGCAAAGGAGGCCAGGTATTCAATGCAGGTGAACAAACAGGCCCATCACTCTGTCCTCCTCCTCCTCCACCAGCCAGTTTGCCTTCTGTGCTGGTCACAGTGGAAAGGCGGCCCTTCCTCTGTGACTGGCACACGGCGGAAGAGCGGTAGACCACTCCTCCTCTTGCCAGCTCCCTCGGCAGAAGGCTTTCTTTTAACACTGTCTTGCTAAGAGGCGGGTAGCCTATGTTCTCATGCCGGCTGATTTTCTGGAAATGCAGTAACTTTGTGGGCTTCTTTACTAGGCTGTTCTAGTCCCATACTTCCCTTTCACAGTAAGTTGTCTGCAAGCACTAAACAAACACAAACGCGGGGCTAGAAATTCAGTACCCATGTGTCACTTGGCAATGCTGCCGTCCTCAAAGAAGATATACAGCTCAATCATGCACAAGCCAGGGAGAGGGGATGGGTAAAATAGATGAGACGGCTGCAGATAAGAGAGACGGTACTCACTGCATAAGGCAGCCCTCGGTAGCTGTGCCTCTGGGAGGCCCCGTAGCCATGACTTGCATACACATTTTTCTCACCAACAGCTGGGCTAGCTTCCACAGACTCTGGGCTGCAGAAAGGGCCAAGAGCAGAACCAATCAGTAGAGGAAGTGGTTCTTTGAAGAAAAAAATTAGCCAGGTCTTAGCAGTTTCTCTCATGCCACACTGATATCCGGCCGAGAATGGACATACCTTTTCTGAGGGGCAAGTGAGGTATGGAATCCATGAAGGCCGGATTCTGCATAAAGCAGGGGCTAGGGAAGGGCGAGTGACTGGCAGCTGCCTCAAAATGAGGCATCCCGGATAAGCAATATGAGCAACCCTGCTTCAGCAAGAGGCAACAGGAAGGAAAAAGCTGCTGACAATGCTGCTCGCTGGATTATTCTGCTAGCTGTTCATTTCAGTTTAAACCCTTCGTGGATTTGCTCCTCCTCCTGATCCCCACTCAACTCTATGCAATTTGAGATCACAGCCTCAAACTTTAAATGGCAATACCTTTCAGGCCACAACGTCTACATACTGCTGCTTCAAATGCAATGAGTTACTCAATACAGATAGGACCCGAGACACAATTTTCTAGTGATGGAAGCTCTTGAGAGTACTCGACAAAAATAGGCCAAGAGCTACAGGAATATCTATGACCTGGATCGGAAGGAACTCCGGACAAACTAAAATATTCAGGATACCCTGCTTTCTTATAGGATGATGCGGTGAATTCCCAACTAATTACTGACCGAAAATTGCAATTTTCCACCACAAGGTGGCAGGAAAAAATCAACTCAGAATATGGTACTGTACAAAATGGGCAATTAGTGAAAGGCTGTGGGAGTCCTTGTTATAGAAAAGGAAACAGGAAAAGCGTAGGTGATGAAGCCAAAGCCTTGATGCCAGAAGGAGAAATTGCTCTCTTTGGAAGGAGGGGGGAGGACTAAGAGGAGGAGGAGCTGCCGCTGCAAGCACGCATTAGGAATATGGTTCAGGAAATGTCCTTTCTGCAACTGCAGTCAACTTTCAAAAGCTACAGCCAGGAAGAGGACGGGTGGCCACACGGTACTTGCTTATTTGAACTCCTGTCTCTCCAAGATGACCGCAAACTCCTCATTCCTAACTACTGCTTTGTTGTGCTAAATTAAATTACAGATATCTTCAAAACAGTGGGACTGGTAAAACCAGCAACTCCTCTACCTATAGAAGCTTAATCTTGAATCAATGTGTTCCTTTCTTGATACCCTACTAATAAAAGTAGCCTTTCCATGCCCATTTCTACTTTTGCATCCCAAGTCCCTGGAGCTTGCTCTTGAAAATTAATACAACTCAAGCAGAGACCCTTCTTCAAATTGTGGCTACTCCTTGGCCATGAAGGCTTGGTGGCACATGATAGCAGAGCAAACGTTGACTGGCAGACCCTTTACCTACATGCATCTGAAGTCTAGTGCTATGAAACAATCTTAACATAGCTGCTTCTACCTCCACGCTCCCAAGGAGGGCAAGGACAGGACGGGTAACAGCTACAGCCTTTTCAGGGCTCTATATATAAGAAGACAGATCGCAAGGCCACTGCATCCTGACAGTATCATGGAATGTGATCCTAAACATTCCCAGTAAAACAAAACACAAAAAACTGTCATCAAAACAAGAAGACCTGACAGAAATAGCTATGAAGTGAGACGTATATTCAGAACAAACCTAACATTAGACAGGAAACAAAGTAAAGGACATTTATTTTGTAGTGAGCTTATTTGCTGAGAATACTCCAGATGCAGTATGATTGAAGCTGAGCTGGACAGGTGCTCAACAAAGCCTGATCAGGTCCGTGGTATGAAACAAAACCAGACACGATATACTACACCGTGTACCCAGATACACAAAAAGATGCAGGAAAAAGGAGTGTTTCATGAATGCTAGCGCCTCACAAAAGCCCACCAAACAGAGGCCAGATACACAGAGCTTTCAGTGTCTCCTGAGTACAGTCTGTCAAGCAGGTGGTTCAAACAGTGTGTCTGGCCCTTCACAGTGCTCCATTCTTGGAAGAAATTGCTGAAGACAAGTGCAGGAGCACAGAACAGCATCAGCAAGGCATGGCCCTCTTTCCGTGCCTGACTAAGCTCAACGATCAATTCAACTCCAGGCATCTTCCTTCCTGTAGTGTAGACGCTTCATTTGGGTTTTGGCGCAGGAAGTTTCCCACAAGCTACCTTACAAGCCTCCCTCGGGAAAAGAGCCACACTAAAGGGGTGAAAATCTACTTAACAGTTTGAGATAGGCAAGAGGCCCGATGCCTGAAAGATCCTCCTTACCCACATCACACAGCCATCTGTATCAGCAGCACCATGCAACTTAGGCTACAGGAGAGGAAAAGAAGAGTACCGTCAGGGCTCATGTCTTGCAAGATACCTATCAACCAAGGTATGATACAACAGGTGTGAATTAAAGATCACTGGGAAAGCAGTATTCTAGACAGTGCCTCTTCTTGGACGCAATTTGAGGGAAAGGGGGAAGTGCTTCTGTTTGGTGTTCCGTCGCGATCAAATGTGTGCACCAGATACCACCTCAGATTTCTGGTTTATCTGTTGCAAAGCTAGCTTACTCCCTGCTATCCCGGGCTCAGCAGGACAGCTCAGGTCTGAACACCGAGGCCTGAGTCCATGCCCTTCACACGCTAGCAGGCAAGGCAGAACTTACTCAGATCCAGCAGCCATATCTGAATAAGATGTATCTGGTGTGGTGACTCCCAGAGGGATTGCAATGCTCATGACGTTTGTCAGGGATCACGGAGTCCAAAGGGTAGCGACTGGCGGCTCCAAGGGCGGGGAGCAGCCGCAGAGCCTCGGCCAACACGTCACGGACATGGGGAAACCTGCCAAGGGGAAAAGAAACAATGCACTGCATTTTTGTGTATCATTGCCACAGACATATGGTTCACCCTGCCTGCAAAACCATCCTAAAGTTGAGGACAGTGCCGGCTGAAGGAAGGAATGAGTAACTTCAGAGGATGCGTGTTGTCTCTTGCCTCCGCATTACTTTTACATAATCTCCTCTCAAATATGGCCACCTGGTTCACATGCAGATATTTCCTCGTGCCATAAAAGAGAATGCCAAGCACAGGCAAGAGGCCCGCAGGCCTGTCTTGCAAAAGACGGTCACATGGGTAAAACTGCCAGGAGGGGAGGCAGAGCACAACGTGTGTGTGTGTGTTGAGATAGAATCCCAGAGCAGTCAATGAGAAAAGAAAGCAGCACGGAAGGCATTTATTCATTTCTGAAATGATTTATTTCAGAATGATCCTCCTCATGAGAACCCTAGTGCCAAAATCCAGTTCCTGAGCTTCACAGATGTGCATGAGATGCAAAGTCATCTCCCAAATCCCTCACGCTCACTTGGGACAAGGTTTAACACAAGAGGAACAGGGGGGGAAAGGGGCATATCTGAAATGGTGGTGAAAGGGGGAACAGTCGAAGGCAGATGGCTGCACAATGAAGAAAGTAATGAGCCCCAAGGCCGTGCCTCTCTCTGTTTTGTACTCTGATACTAAAGTACAAGATACAGTACATGTGCCTCTCTTCAGACCTGAACACAACGTGGACATTTAAACCACTGTGTTACTTGGAAATATACAGCTACCAGGAAAGGAATGGGCCCTACTCTTTCATATATTTTGCAGAGACGAGTAACTAAACACACACAGATCCACCATTCAGATTTGGTATGCTATGTAATCCGGCATCTACACTCAACTGCAACTAAGTACAGAATGAGAAGCAGCCCTGATACAAAGGCCAACTTGAGGGAGGGGGGAGGACTTAAGTAAGGAAGGGAGCATGAAGTGAGAGTTGCAATGGATGGTTCGGCCTGCATGCAACCTGTCTGTGCCTGCCTCAACAGAGCTCAAGGCCTTCCAGTAAGTGAGAGGATATCTAGTTTGTGCCTTGTGGGTGTATCCGGGGCTGTGCAGGGGGGCTCTATCCTTTGGGAATAGATTTGTACCTGCAGAACTGATCGCTTGTGGGAGGCGTTTACTCCCAAGCTCTTGGAGGGCAGCAGGAGCTTGTGGGTTAAAGCAGGTGGGGAAAGCTCACCAGTAGGTGCTGCTGGTTCTAAAGGGTTCAATGGTCGACTATCCACCTTGCCTTGCCACAAACTGCTTTTGTGGAACCAATGGTTCTTTGCCCGTGGTAGACATATTACTAATTAACAATCTGTTCATTCCTACTACAGAGAACTTGGAACAGCTGCTGCCTACTGTAGCATTTCAAGAACTTTCCTACCTGCACAAATTACCCATATGCAAGGATGAGGTCTGTGATGTGATCATGGTGGAATGTGGGAGAAGCAAATAAATGTTGCACTTTCTTTCTGACCTAGTTCCTTTGCACTTTCTTCCCATTCTTCAGGGTTAGCCATGCCATCAGGGCAGCTCTTTGCGTGGGAAACAAGCATTCAAGCTTTGTAATAATTACTAGTACAGGTTGGGCTAAATGCAGAAGGCACAGAACTTAACATGCATCGCTCCCAGGCACCATCAGGTATCAAATCACTTCACCGATAGGCAAGCTTAGAAAAGGCTAGTAATCGTTCCCTTCTGAAAGAGGGTGTAGAAATATGGATCACATCTTGCTAGGAGGAGCTGGAAAATTTCTTCAGAATGTTTCTGCAGTTAATAGCATTATCTGCAGCCATAAAAGGAGCTACATCACATGCACATTTCTACAGAGGAAGTATTTACCTGGCACATTAGAACCTGTGTGTGAAGGGATGCCTGAATATACATATACACACACATGAGGTAAGAGAATATGCAATTGCAGATTGTCTTTGGAGTCTTCCATTCTGTCCAGGAATGCTCACTACTGTGTGAAGCAGTGAATGTGAGCTGCACTGGTACTCAAACAAGGTTTTGCCCCACTTATTCACAGGCAAGAGCATGGGAGTCCCAGGGGTTCCTTTAAGGTTTGCCAAACAGTCCAAATATGGGTTTGCTTGCACTGAATGGCAGTTCAGAAACGCTGCCACGCAGAATGGCAAGCACCATTCTGGTTCCTTCTGAGAGCTGGCCACGCAATGAAAGAAGGCCTGCTGCTGTTTCTAGTCCAACAGCCCTAAGCCAGATTCACAAGGAATTAGGAAGAACATCAAGACTCATCCTTAATTAAGAAAAAACAACAACAGCTTAATTATGGACAGTATCTTGTAGGAGGAACTTCAGTAATGGAAAAGCACAGGAGAATTTAGTTGCTTTCACCCACAAGACTATCGCTACTTAATAGTGGAGCACTAACAATGTGCTAGACATGGAACCCAATACCAACGCAATATGACCCCTGAACAAAGAGCTCACAAAACTAAGTACAACAGAAATAACAAAGAAAATGGGAGCCAACAAGGCTTGATAAATGGAAGAGCAGGGACATGTTTTGGATCTTACAAGATCTTATGCAGAGTCTGGAAGCAGCCACTAGGCTGACTCATGCAGCCCTACAAACATTAAGGAGAAGGTCTCACCCATACAACACAACGAGGTTCGCTAGTAACAACAACACCAGGGCAGGTGTACAACCAGGCTGTCGTTGTACAGGAACTGAAATTACTTGATGCCTTGATCTGGGGATCTGTTCAAGGGAGAGAGGGCAGTATCAATTTTTTCCTGGTAGTGTTATATGGAAATGGCCAGAATAGACTAAATATGCCATCTATAAATCAACTCCATGACTATCAAATCTGAAACTGCCTCAACATTCAGGATGCAAGAGCAACAGAATAGTGCAATCTTTGTTTCAACCATCTCCCTTTATCCTTCACTCCCATCTGACCGATGTGGCTGAGACTTTGGAGGCAAGATGAAGAGCCGGCTGGAACGTTTTGTCTATAAAGACAATAAGACAATGAAGCTCAGTGCCCCCTCCTCTGGACTAGGCTGGGTTCAAACCAAAGGGGCTGCTCTGTGGGGGCTTAATCCTTTTCTGCTGAATCTCATGAACTGTGTCTCTGAATTCTGAAAAAGAAGGGGGCAGGGCTCCCAGTCTAGTTTGAGCCCCAGACAGGGCAGAAGGATGCCCAGTCATTAGAATTCTCTCTGGCCGACATAATGCAGCCAATACAAAGCACCAAACAATCGTAAACATTTCTAGCACCCAATAATGGTGATGATGTCCACCTTTCTTCTAAAGACCAAAAAGGGCGTGCATCTTTTGAAAACCGCATTGTAAATCAAGAGAGGGGGAGCTGGACAGGAATCAGAATTAGAACTCTCCTGAAAGGTTTCATCAGTCTATACAAGTCTCCCACACTGTTCTTACTTTCTACATGGCATAGGGTAGATTCAGGTGACTTCAAGACTCATATGACAGTGAAGAAAAAGCTATACCACTAGTGAGATTGGGGAGAGAAACTCTGAGTGATCCATGTGCAACTTTTACTGCCATCCTCAACACACAGTTCTTAAAGGTAAAGTAAAGGGACCCCTGACCATTAGGTCCAGTTGTGACCGACTCTGGGGTCGCAGCGCTCATCTCGCTTTATTGGCCGAGGGAGCCAGCGTACAGCTTCCGGGTCACGTGGCCAGCATGACTAAGCCGCTTCTGGGGAACCAGAGCAGTGCATGGAAACGCCGTTTACCTTCCCGCCGGAGCAGTACCTATTTATCTACTTGCACTTTGATGTGCTTTCAAACTGCTCGGTTGGCAGGAGAGAATAAATAGCCCCTATACTGCGAATATGGTTCCAAACAAACAAACAAACACATAGATTTGCAGCTGTAATCACGTGTTTGATGGTAACTTGTGAAGCTACAGACAAGTCTTTATTTATTAAGGTATTCATATTCCACCCTATGATGAAATCAAATTCAAAGCAGCCTACAAATAAAATAGTCAATTGATTAATTGCAAGCTTAAAATGTCAATCAACCAATTTCAATGGCCAATGGCCTCTGAAGATTTGAGACAAGTTATGATACAGCATTAACTTGTATCCTAGACAGAGCCACATAACATCCAATATCAAAACTGGTGAATATTTGGTGAATATCAAAACTTGGAGCTCTGTGTATCTATCCAAAACAATGATGTGATGTGATCAGCAGTGATCTGCTGGTCACCCTTCAATCTGGGTGTCACATTCTGAAAATTATCAAGGAAGCATAGTACTGTATTCAGGCCCTGTATACCTGGTTGGGTGTAAAAGTCAAGTGCAATAATGCATAAAATAGGGGTAGTGACAGAGTCTGTGTTAGATGTTAAACCTGAAACATTGCTTTAAGGCCTGTAGCAGTTTGCATTATTCAGGGGTGTGGGTGTAGGTGTGGGTGGGTGTTCCTAGCATATATAATAGCAAAGGTGAAGAAGAAAAAACCTGCCTTAATTATATTTTTCCAAGTTTCTTCACATTTGGATACAGTTATAAACTACCACATATTCACAAAATACACTGTCATCTTAACAAAAAACGTTGGGAGAATTATGCTAGCAAGAAAACTGCAGTCACAGTTTTCACTGTTAACATACTAACAGAGTGATCAAGATGGTTGACACATAACATTAAACCGACCAGGTTGAGTGATAGCTCAGTTTGGTAGAGCATGAGACTCTTAATCTCAGAGTTGTGGGTTTGAGTCCCAAGTTGGTTGAGAGATTTCTGCATTGCAGACGGTCGAACTAGATGACCCTCGTGGTCCCTTCCAACTCTACAAATCTATGATTCTGTGAACTTGTGTTTAACATGTGCAAATTCTTTGCTCCTCTCCAGTTCCTGGATGCACTGCGTGGCAGAAACAAAACCACAAAGAAGGCAGAGTCTGGTGGGCCATGTCATGAGGAGCAGGCCCCTGGTTTTGTTTCTCTCCAAACAAACCACAAAGAGGGGCCAAGGTTTGTTCTTGGCCAGACTATCGTTGTTTGGAGAGAAACAAACCCCGAGCCCACAAAAGCTTGGGTTTGCACATGAGGCCCAACACTAGCTTGTTTCCTCTGACCACAAAGCACAGGAAAGAGCTGAGCGAGGAGCAAAACACCTGCATGTGTTAAAACTATGTCTTAATATTGTTTGCAAACTGGGCCACTGCCTTCTTGGTTTCTGGGTCACGGCCTCCATATTTCAAACCTTCCTTATCTGCCCAAGTCTCTAGGCCTTGTGTAACCATTTCTCCCAACACTTCTTCCTCAATTTCTTTCCCCCTCAGATCTGTGCATCCTCCGCATATGCTTTCCCTTCATATTCTTGTTTCCAAATACACTGAGTTCTTCAGCCATGCTGATAGCTCTGCAAAATCAGCAAAGTAGCAACTACACACCATTTTAAAGGATTGTCATTCTTTGTCACGCCAGCCCTGAAAATGTCGTTTTGAGATGGTCCTGAAAACTGGCTGAAAGCACACAAATATGAACAGAAACTAAGAAAGAGTCAAACAGTGAAAATCAGGAAAAACTAGCATTATTGAGTCAATGATCTAGAAGAGAAACACACGTGCAACTGATACTAAAGTAGAATTAATGAGAATGAAAATCAGAGGAACAAGCAACTTCAGAAACACACCAAACAACAAAAATGCAAGCCAACTCTTCTGGATTCATTTTCCCCAGACCACATTCAGAGGGAGGGGAAACAGCTAAGGAGGAGGCCAGCACAAGGCACATTAGATCTTAGTTTGATATCAACTATAGGAACGAAGCAGCTGGGGTGGTTTTGGAACAGCACAAAGACAGGCATTATGTCACAGAAGAGGCCCCTACATTCACTTATAGCATATGGAATAGTGCATCTGACAAAGCAAACGAGAGGAAGGGGCCTAGTATCAAATGCTGCAGTTGCATCCCCTGATTTTTTGGTAGCTTCCCTGAACAATTTGGTGGGATGAGTAAACTTGGTCACACACCACTACTCACTCCTAACACATCAAAAAGTTTTTTGCAAGTCCAAGTACACATCTACTGGATTCAACTCTATTCATATTGATACTCTCAAAGAACTCCAATAGGTTAGTCAGGCAGCACTTATATTTGCAGGAGACATGCTGATTCTTCTTCAGCACTATTTGTTCTTCAATATGCTTGATAATGAGAGCTGAGCTCTCAACTGTGGCTCCTAGAAGCTGCCAGCATGCAACAGTGGCCACACCCCAGTTATGGCTTCGACTGGCTGGCTAAACCAGATGAGGGTAAGCCAATGGGTCTCAAACTCTCAGTGAGTTAGGGACTTCACCTGAATGCAAAGACAGGCTTTGGCGGATTGAACAGATGAGACCAACCGTGGGTCCAGGGGTCAAGAAAGCGTTTTCTGCTTGTGGTGTAGAGGAAAGTCAGGGACAAATCCAGAGTGGAGTCCCTAAGGCGGTTGGATGGCACCTTGTACACCTCCTTCTGGCAACTCTTGCAGCCAAGCTGGTGCCAAATGTATTGCTCTGCTGTCCTTTAGACCAGTGTTCCCCAACCTTGGGCCTCCAGCTGTTTTTGGACTACAATTCCCATCATCCCTTGCCACTGGTCTTGCTAGTCAGGGATGATGGGAGTTGTAGTTCAAAAACAGCTGAAGGCCCAAGGTTGGGAAACACTGCTTTAGACCACACCAGCGAGGCTGAGAGCAGGGTCTTGTCGTCTGGGCAGCCCAGGACCTCCAGACACACTGCCCAGGCTTGCGTCCTGGCAAGGTCACTTCAGTGCGGCTAACACAGTGGTTTGACCTCACCCCCGGAGAGTCACTCCATTGCCTCTTGAGAAAGACAGGCACAAACAAGAACAACAGTGCTTGATGATTTTGTGTTTAATAATGCTTTTCATATTCGTTTTCCAGAACAGCTAAGTGGTCTGTAATTTCCTGAATCTCTCCCTACTCCCCTGATTTTTTTAAAAAAATGGTATTGCACTGGCCACTTCACAATCCCCAGGTATGGAGACTGTTATTAGGGACAAGTTACATAATTTTATTACAAGAACAGCAATTTCACATTTGGGTGGGTGCCATCTGGATCCAGGGATTTGTTAAGCTTTTGACAAGGCCTAGAATTTGTCTCCAACCACTATTTAAATTGTAAGTTTATTAAATTTATTAGAAAAGCTTTATTAAAAAAAACTTGGCATCTTACAGCAATTAAAATATACAAAATATTTTTTTAAAAAACCTGTAACATAAATGTGTATAATAAAATGAGACAACCCTCTCTCCCTCCAAGAATGAAAAATAATCAGGAATAGTTAATTAACATTATGCTGATATTTAAAAATCAGCCAATCACATCCCATTAAATGTGTGGGAGTAGAGTAATAGCCTGGAACCACTGTAAAGCAGTATACGCCTCCCCAACTCAGGCAATCTCTCCATGAAGATGCTACAGGAAATACTACTGAAAAGCACCAAAATCTCTCTCCTGGCACAATTCCTTGAGCATGTCACCCAGGAAAGTTTCTATACCTTAGATTCCTCCTAAGAAAGTTGGTACAGGCACAGCAATCTGAACTACACCTTCTGCATTGAGGATAGATGCAAAGAATTCATTCAGCTTCTCTGCACTCACTCTTTTATTCCAATTGCTCACATTTAACTCCTTCATCATCCAAAAATCCAGCCATCTCCCCAGCTGGTTTGCTGCCTCTAATGTATTTTGAAGAGGGTCCTTAAAAAAGTTGACTTAAGTGTTTTTACTGATGCACTGTCTCATTCTTCTTTTGCATCCCTTGTTATCAGCTTGCATTTCTTTTGCTCAAATTACTGCTCATTTTTGTTCTCATTTGGGCATTCAGCTTGTTCTACACTTTTCATATTAGACAGCCATTCCACAGAGTGTAGCCACTTTAATTTTGTTTTTATGCTAGTTGCCTCGTTGGTGGATAAGGCGGGGTTGTGCTTAATAGCTTTCTATTTGTAAATCATAGGACACAGGGTATAAGGCCTGAATAAAACAGAAGCTGGTAGATGAAGCATATGAAAAAGCAGGAGGGGGGGTGAGCCATTTCAGCACTGAAGGCTGAGCTGGAAATAGATTACAAGCTAGAGGGCTGCAGTTGATTTACATATTTTAGTTGCATGTTGCCAGGCATACTGCATTTACTCTACACTGGATCCTCAGCACTGTGATCAATTGTCTCAGATGTGAAAAACCTGAGTTATCCCTTAAATTATAAATTCAACATCCAGATTGATATTTGTTAGTTGGGGAATCAATTTTTTGCTGCTTTGCTTCCTATTTCTATTATTCAAATGTTGTCACTGCACGATTTTTCAGCCACAGGACAAAAAGCTACATTTACCAAATGAAAACGAGGGTTCTCTAAATTGGGAAAGCTTTCCCCAGTCTTTCTCTGACACAAAAGGATGGTTCAGGGACCAATATGAAATACTTTCATAGTGAGTCAGACTAATGGATCATCTAGTCTAGCAGTCAACCCCAATTAGCATCCGGCCACAATTTATCACTCCAAACTGTCTGGAAGCCTTGATATTAGAATTCTAATTCAGGATATAACAGTGAAAAAACCTGGGATGACCACAAGGAAGGTCCATGCTCTATCATAAACACCACATGAAAAGGTGGTGACACCATGTGTCTTCTGAGATTCACAGTTAAAGGGGGCCAAAGCATCAAGATGAGAACTCATAAATACCTTGCTTTTCAATCCAAAGTGTGTGGGAGGTGGTGATGGGGGATATGTGAAAGCAAAATACCTTATTGGAAATAGTTAAAGCAGGCCTTTGCTTTTAAAAATATGAATCCTTACAAACCTGTCAGTAAAGTATCACTCCCTAAATTATTTTACATAGATGGCATTTGGGAGAAAAATAATGCAAACAGCTGAATCATAAGAAAACGGTGCAGTAAACAGACTCAGCTGGACTGGAACTCAAATTCAGATCAACCCCTTCAGAATTCCCAGGACAATCACAGAAGCCGCAGCAAATTACGGATTACAATGCCAGCAACTGTAATGTGCACATGATATATATCTGCCACCAAGAGAAGGCAATGCCTGACAAAATTTGCCAGGAACCGGTTGCTAGATTGGAAAGGAGAGAGCTCTGCATCTGCAAATCTGGCGACAGGCTTCTTATATTCAAGGACGTCATGTGACAGGCCTACTCTGCCTGCTTGGCCACGCCCAGAAAAGGCAAACAAAACCACTCCAGAGTGAATTCCAGCAGGGATTTCAAAGGCAGACATTGCATCAGCCAGGTGTACAGGAAGCAGCTGGGATTCAGAGTCCAAAGGGCAGCTGACCTACTGAGAGGCTCTCAGAGCGAGCTCTCTTTCTGGAATCCTGTGGGAAGGATGAGCAGGAAGGAGGAGAAACGCTTCAGAGACAGAACAGGCCGCATCTGCTTCACAAAGTCTTTGTACTAGTGCTCCGGACCTGGCTGCTCTCCCAGAGATGATGCAATCCCAAGGAACAAGGTCTGCGCCAGAGAGAAGTATTCACAGCCTATGCAGATGGCAAGTCAGCCAAGGGATTTCTGATGAAAACACGCCCGAGCCAATCCAAAAGCAGCAGCCTCCCTTCCCCACAGCTACCCCACCCCACCATTTGGTAGAGGAAGGAATCCCACGTTTCATGTCATTGCCCCCGTGACTGAAGACCGATGGAGGGAGGAACTAAGCATTTATGCTGCCTTAGAATGTTTCCCACCTCAGTCTGTCTGAGGTGGAGGAAGGGAAGGAATAAAAACGCACGCAATATGGGGTGGGAAATACCCAGATCCTTTCCTAACACCCTAACTATAAGCGCAGGGCTCTCTCCAATCACTTCCTTGTCAGTACAAGTCTAAACTCCCCAAACACGTACACAGCAGCTCTGCTGTGACTGGCTGCCTTGGCCCTACTCTCAGAAACCATGCAGAGACACAGCACTGGGAACCATGGCAACACGACACAGTGCAGCAATTATGGAGCCGTGGCAGCTACTCTATACTTAAGGTTCAGCCCCTACCTCCATTATAAACCTGATTTTATTCCTCCCTCCCCTTAAAAGTTACCAGCAAATGATCCTTCAGACCGATCAAACTGATCGCATATGTTTTGCAGCCTGCTGCCATGGGGGTGGGGAGAGGGCAGGGAGGGTGGAACAGTAAACCAGAAACTGTTTGGAAAATTTCAGTACAGAGAAGTGGGATCAGCTACTTAACACAAACTCCCTCTCCCTCCTGCACTCTCTCTCGTCGTCTTGCAGTGTCTGACATGTTGTTAGAAGCACTCATAACCAAATTTAAGCTTGATGGTGCTGGTATGATTCAGGAGCCACAGAATCAGTCCATAGGCTGCCAAATGGACACTTAAGCCTTTTCTGGGCACTCTTAAACAGGTTTACATTATCACTCACATGATTTGGGGGGTCAACGTTCTAAGAACCATCAACACAGTAAGTACCATGCAACAGCACAACTGGGAGGTGAATGGGTAGCCATATTCACTACAGACAAGTTAGGACTGCATGTTGGTGAGTTACTCTGCTGTAAAGCTATGTTAATGGCGTGTGCACATCTGTATAGGCCTAGCACCCAGCTTGCTGCAGTATCTTTGGGAGAAATTAACTGTTTCTGGGGTCAAATTAAGCCTAAATGAGGCTCCATTTTAAAGTTGCTTAGCCCCTCCCACACACGAATGCTAAGAGGCACTGAAGTCCAAGTATTCCAAATCCTCCTTAATTGGAACCCAGGTTTCTCACACAATCTACATACAATGTGAGTGGGCAGAAGATAGATCAGAATCTACCAGTGGATCATAGATTTAAAATGACTCCCAATTTTTGTTCTTAAAGAACAAAACTGTTCCCACATAAATTAGGCTGCTAAAATGAAGAAAGCTAAGCAGGGCTTTTGTGTGAAAGGATTGTGAAGTCAGTTCAGCTCTGGTACAGAAAATCAATTCCTAGACTCAAAATATGCTCACAGGCTGTCTGTTTTCTACTTCTAATTCTATGTCTTTTGCACCTGGCTCTGGCTGGTAGATCCTGGGGTTCTTGTAAAAATAACAAGGATAAAATCCACCCACTACTGATCAACAAGGCCATGCATATACAGGTAAGGAACTCCAGGGAGTGGTACAAGCCGTGTGTGGGAATGCAAAAGGCTGGGTCCTTAAACTGGTTTAATGTAAAGCAGTAACAAGCAGAGACCTGCCCAAAAATTACGTCTCTGGAGTCAGACATAGACCTCCAGTGTAGCAGCACTATGCAGACTACTGAACGTTTCCAAGGCCAAAGAAGCACTGAAGTCTTTTTGGCCATTTAGTAGGCTCAAAATCATGCCAACAAAAACTTTACAAGCCAAAGCTGCAGTGGGCACCAAAAGGAGATGATGTGAAAGCCTCCTTGAAAGCGCAGTGTGTGTTCCACGAGTAACAAACACGCCTATGAGCTGCTGGCCACAAAAGCGATTCCTATGGTGCCAGGTGCCATTGGCCTCTTCAGGTGTTTATTAGTGTCAGTTTTTCACAGAGCCGGAGGCTATATGGTCAAGAAGAGTCACTGCCTACAGGCTTCACTAAAATCTGATTTGGTATTTTCAATGAGATGTGCCCTGAAAAAGCCAGAACTAACTTTCCTAAGCTGAACCAGAGAAGCTGAAATAGGCATACAGTGGAAACCTCGGGTGACGTACCATCCTCCTTACGAACGTTTCGGGTAACGAGCTCCACTAACCCGGAAGTAGATGCCCCGGTAGCGAACTTTGCCCCAGGATGCGGAAGTTGTGCACCGGCGGTGCAGTGGCAGCGGGAGTCCCCATTAACGAAAGTGCGCCTCAAGTTAAGAAGGGTTTCGGGTTAAGAACGGACCTCCGGAATGAATTAAGTTCGTAACCGGAGGTATTCACTGTATACAGTATAAGGGTGGTGCAACTGTTGCAAGTACACAATTGTATAGTGTAAAAAACCATCCCCACACAACACCACTGCCATGGCTAGAACAATTCAGGAACCTTTTTAAAAAAGCTTTGGAGATCATGAAAGGATAAACACCCAGCCAGATATTCATATGAGAAAAAATGTTTCTTAAAAATGCAAAGCTTCCTGCTCCTCTCAGCAGCCCCGTCACCCAAGAAGATACCCTTCCGCCCTGGAATGAAAGTGACTAGGCCAAATGCTGTATTAAGGGAGTAGCAGTTCGGGGGGGAGAGCAGATATTGCTACACAAAAATAATCACCTCTGCCCAGTCTTAGGTTAAAAGGCAACATTCTACACCACTCCCTCTAGTCCACACACCCACTTTAGACATTTTCCTCCTTGTCAATCATATTTCTGTACATGCATACAACTAAAGATAGGCAAATACAAAGTTAGTAAACAGCATTATCTACATCCCATGACCCTGGAAATTTCCACTAACACTAGGATCACCAACGTCACTTTTGTTATTTCTCCTAATTTCTAAAAACGTTCCGAGGCTCAGACTTCTATGATCAGAGCAAAGGCTCTGCGTTTAGCTATTATATACTTGCAACTGCAAGGCTGGAACTGTAAGCATTTTTAAAAATAGCTATGCCTTCAAAAGAATGTCTGAATTACCTCTTTATTCTGCTTACTAGTACAGGAGCTGCACAAAACATATCACTACAGAACAGGAAAAAACACTCAGTGGTTAAAACAGAGAAAAGCAAGGCCCACGAACATGAGATCTGATTACGGTTTTTTAGCATTTGCTGACTTCTGAGGAAGCATAGAGAAGCTAAACAAAGCAACTGAGCAGAGACCAATATCTGAACTATAATGTAAAAAAAGAGGGAGAGGGATAGGCCTGGTTGCATGTGATACTTAATTTGTGAAGTTCCTTAATTGCAACATAGCTTGCTTGAGAATTCTATGACGACTTTGGGGACACAGCAACAACCATTCAAGGGAGGTTAAAGGAACAATGAACAAAAGGACTTTTGGCTTCCATCTATCAACCAAGTGAAGCCAAGTCTATTCTTACATGTAAGGAACTACATTCTTAAGGTCACAGCAGACACTGCATAAACTGGCACGTTTCAAGAAAGGGGATATGTGATCTGGATAGCAAGAGAGAGGCAGGTGATTTGTCTGAAGAGATTTGCCAGCAATGACAGATCACATGCAAGTGTGACCAGTCAATCCTGTGAACAAGGAGAAGGAATACAGAGCAGATTGCAGGTCTATCAGAACTATCACTAGATGATGAGAGTAGAAAGCAAAGAAAATGTGTGAGTTGGGAGTTTGCGTGTACCCCTAAAAAGGCTGGTTCTAGCAGACATTGTGGCATGACAAGAAGTGCCTTTCTGCCCATTCTGTGGTGATCTGAGCATGGCTACCTGTTTGTTCACCAGTGGCCTGAGAGAAGTGCAGCAGATTCACGTCTACTAGGGATTAAGCTCCACGGACGACCCTAATGAACAAGTGGCAACAGCCTTAATCCAAACAAATAAGGGAACCCAAGGCAATCATTTTTAATTCAGTACTGCAAAGATATGGCAGTTTACTATTTCTCTGTCTCAGTTTGCACTGTGGAATAAGGGAACACCTATGACTATTAACTTGCACTGCAGGAGAAGTGCACAGACAACAACTGCTAAAGGGACTGTTCTCGACTGGTGTACTACCACCTCTCACCTCAACAGTGGTCTGAGCAGAGAGCTTAACTTAAAAGCTCTAAATTTATAGCGCAGAAATATAATGTTGATACTTCCCGCTCTTCAAACTTTTTTAGGAAGCATAATTTTGGGATGTACCCCTTATTCAACACTGAAGATCAAGGCTTTCAGACACCCAGAATCTACATTTTATGCTGCTGCTGATTTCAGCATAATTATCCTATCTTAAGAGAGGCTTTCCGAAATTCACAGCAACATTAACAACACTCCCTCGTTAAAGTAGCATGTGCTTCACAGGCCGTGGGCACGACAGACTGCAGTCAGAATTTGAAAATCGCCAGGCATATTTTGCACCTGGCTATCAGCCACTTGCGACCAAGTGAAGAAGCCCTGGCACCAGGATGGCAACTGATGTCGCCACCATCTGAGGTATATGCCTGGGGATCCTTGGATCTTGACTGTTCTCACAATTTCCCCAGCCACTCTGGGCAGCTTACAGCATATATAATTTTTTTAAAACATCAGACATTAAAAATTTCCTGATACAGGGCTGTCTTCAGATGTCAACAATGAATTCTATCCACTGTATTTTATCTGCACAACCAGAATGAATTTCAGGAAATAAAAGTTGTATTGAAATATACAACTTTCAAGTTGTCTGGCCCCAAAATGGCAACTAGGTTTTCTGTTTTGGTTACTGTAACCCTGTTTTAAGGAGCCATTTGGTGCCTAGCTTATATATCTGAGGTTCTGTATACCTGAAGGAGTGTCTCCTCCCCCATCATTCTGCCAGACACTGAGGCCCAGCGCCGAGGGCCTTCTGGTGATTCCCTCACTGCGAGAAGTGAGGTTACAGAGTACCAGGCAGAGGGCCTTCTTGGTAGTGGCACCTGCCCTGTGGAGCGCCCTCCCAGCAGATGTCAAGGCAATAAACAAGGCAGCCCTGTTTAGGGAAGTTTTTAAGGTTTAATGCTGTATTGTGTTTTTAACATTCGCTTGGGAGCCACCCAACGTGGCTGGGGAAACCCAGCCAGATGGGTAGGGTATAAAAATTATTTTATATAATTATGTTATATAATAACACTGACTGAAGTACTTGTTCTGCATGCTAACCGTTGCACTCTGTGTTAATCATAGTAATGACCCACTGCTTTTTATCATCTTCAACCATGGTGACCATATCATAATGAAGGGCTAGGGCAGTGCTGCTGCCCCTTCCTGGAGACTCCCACCAAAAAAGGACAGATTCTTCATTTACACTCCCCAGTTATTGATTTCTGAATATCTTGACCAAAGGCTTATTCTTCACAACTCTTCATCCTTATGCAAATCATTCCAAAGCAACTCCCAAATCTGGGAGTTTTCACATACTGCATCTCTGAATTTTACTAGTTTAGTGTCAACGTATTCATATATATGGTTCAAGGAGCTATATATATAAATATAGAAACAAATGTACTGAGGAAAAGCTAAGCCAGAGAAAAGGTTTCTGAACTTGCTTCTAATGAAGACCTGCCGGCTATCCAACATTCATTCTTAACTATATTTGGTATTAGGAAGCTGCTTCCATCGCATCAGGAACTGCTTCCATTCTGCAACTCCTGCAACTGGGGCCCCAAACACACTGCCTCCGCTGACATGTTCCATACCTAGCACACACATCCCCAACACAGCAAAATCCCTACATTAAAACAAGAGTCATCTGCTCTGTCAGTTTTTAAAGCTCTGACTCATCTGCTTCCCTCTTTCTCTTTAAGGCTAAAGCAAGCAAGCAAGCAAGTAAAGACCTAAGAAGGAAACCTAACTTTCTAGAGTTTCAGGTAAGCAGATTTTACCACAGTTCTTTGCTGTATTCTAAAGGGAGACATTTTGCTGCCTAGAATCAGTGCTCTCTTCCAGGGGAGAAAGGGAGCTGCAACACTGGTAGACAGAGTTCAGCTGCTGCAACGCAGCTGCTACTTGTAGAAAAGGCTACGGATTTCCTCTCATGCCTCCAAAACCAGCAGATTCTACTACTAATCTACTTCCCTACATTCTCAGACATAGTTTCATTAACTGTTTCCTCAGCCAGTCGCAATATGCAAGAGGATCTCCAATCTGCAATAAGCAACATCTTTAGCTTACATGGAAGTCAAATGTCCCACTTCAGCTTAGCCATTGCAGAAAACTAAAGGATTCTTAACACCTAAGCTCACACGATTTTTCCTGGAGCAAGGGTTTACACAATGTTGGGAGAGTCAGACAGGTTTTCAACGATCATGTTGTGGGAAATTATGAAGCTCTTACAGATATTCCTGTAGTTTTGTGCTACAAACTACCTGCCCTGTCTGGAACTCGCAACTGTTCATTCTAGTGATCTGCAACATCAACACAATTAGCAAGCTGGCTCACTTACAACCATATCAGTGCAGAGGCCCTTTCAAAATGCTCAGAAAACTTTTAAGAGTGACTTTTGACCAAGAGCAGGATTCCAGCATTTATGGGGTGAAAGGAAACAAACCCAAGAGATATAAAGCAAGCTAGTAAATGCAACACTTCAAAATCCCATTCCTGAAAGTAAATGGACGATAGATGTAGATCAGATTCACCCTAACAAGTCTGTACTGAATGTGCAATATCTTCCAGTCCTAAGGCCTGGTCCTTATGGGTTCTTGCTGCCGACATGCGTCAGTGAACCAAGAAAACTAATTTTAAGAAATTAGGAGTTAAGCAGAACAGACACTAATTAAATATAAAAGTAATAGGACTGCAAAATAGGGTTTTCCTCCCTCTGAATGCGTGTAGATAGATATAACTATCCTTCAAAAGCCAATGTCCCCAGGGAAATAGACCCCTGTGTCCAAATTCCCATATTGCAATAAAGGTGCCAGAGGACTATCTTCTTTTCTGTTATGAACTACTATTCTGAAAGATGCAGTCTGGTTAACCGTTCAACTAGCATTTAAAAGGAGGGAAAGCACTTTTAAGATATTACAGGTTATAACTGAAGACTAGGGATGGATTGAAAAACGCCTGACTTTACTGGAGAAACCTTCGTGCCCCAGCATGCTATAAGCGTTAAGGTGGAGTGCAGCATGTTGGGATTTGTAGTGTGCACTAGCCAGCAATGCATACTTAAAACAAGCTACTGCAGATCCGCCTCTGACAAGTTTTCAGTGCAACCACCCCTCTGACTGGACTTGATAAAATTTACTAGGCTATAGATATATTACATTATCTTTTTAATTCTACGTGGGAAACCTATGGCCCTCCAGCTGTTTTAGGGACTACAGGTCTCATAATTCCTGACCATTAGCCATTCTGGCTCATGTCCAACATGTGGAAGATTCCCCATTCTTGATATAGGACAGATGTTCTAGCCTCAAGTTCTCTGCAGTTTCACAGATTTCCCCCCACATATAGAGATGTACAGTCAGATCACCAATAGCAAGTCATTGAAGAGTGACTTATCTTCAGAATTTGTTAGCAAGCCACTGAAAGAATACACCACAAAAATACTATTCATAGTCCGTATTTAATTAGAGTAAGAGGCAGTTTTGTGGTAAACAAATTCCAAACAGTATTTTACTTTCACTTTAGTAGTATAGGACACACATAGCATGAGACACTGAGCCCACCCAAAGTAAGGTCTGACACCACAAAATCGCAAAAGGAGGAAAATACTATCCCCATTTCACAGAAATAAGACTTTTCCAGAAAGGTGAAGCTAACAAAGCTGGGAAGTGACCCAAATTTACTTAAAGATCAACAGAAAAACCTACCTAAAAAAACAACAGAAGTTTTCAGCACACGAGAAATTCTAGTTTTTAAAACTACTATCAACTGATGTAGTTCAACTAGTACAAGTCTGTGCACAAAAGATTATTTCTATTTTATCAAACCTATTTCAGTCATAGGTTAAGTCAATTAAGAACAGATTGAAGCTAATCCGAAATAAGCTATTAACACCAAAGTAAGTGTCCAGTCAAGGTTGGCATCACTTAAAACCAGTACAAGTAATATGATGAATTTTAGGTTTCAATTCCAACCCAACTTACCTGGGTGGGAATAAGCTCCTTGAACTCAATAGGATTTACTTCTGAGTAGATATAGTTAGAATTGTGCTGTAAGGTACTAAGTACACTATCAAGAAATGAGGCCCATCACTGCTGCCCCATCTCCAACTGTCCTCTTAACAATCATAATTGCCGCTGAAACACATTTGATGTGAAAATATCAGGAAGGTATATGGCAACTCCCATGACGACACAGTTTACAGACTTTCAACATGCATTCAAGCAGACTTGGGAACACAACTCAAGTTTATCTCCAAATGCAAGCCTGACCTAGGCTGTAACACACAACAACAGACAGGTCACAGGGCACCCTAGGAGTCCCAAAAAATATATTTTTAAAAATGGAAGATACATTCAAACTACTGGAGGGTTCTCACAACTCTCCACTTCACTCCATGAAAATGTTTCAAAACTATCTATGTACTTTAGCCCACAAGCAATCAGGGGGAGCAGCAGTTATTCTACAGCAGGCATAGGCAAACTCCGCTCTCCAGATGTTTTGGGACTACAACTCCCATCATCCCTAGCTAACAGGACCGATGGTCAGGGGTGATGGGAATTGTAGTCCGAAAACATCTGGAGGGCTGTGTTTGCCTATGCCTGTTCTACAGCACTTATTAAAAGCAAGTGCCTACAGCAATATACATTGCAGTTCAACCCCAGTAACCTTCAGTAAGCCACAACCTCTCTCTACTTTATATCCCAACAACGTGAGATTCATGAACTATGCCACAGGGTTGAAGGGCTATGTAAAACAAAGCAATGATGATAGGGATCATTCAAGTACATCAGGCATCTAGATTCTAGGGGAAGAGCAGAAGTAACACAGATGTGACAATTTGTGACAAGGAACAAAGTGAAACTAACTGAAATGTGATACCACTCATCCACTTGCGTCTCAAAAACAATAATTTAATACCTGGTGCAGGTACGTATATTCTCTTGACTCCGCCCCTTCTCCACACTTGATTTATACATAGTAAAGGAAGTTATACACAGGTCTATAGCACTAGTATTACTAGTACTAATCAGCAACAGTACTAATAGTATTAGTAAATTAGTCCTGGACTATAGTTTGCAGGAGGTATAAACAAGAATAAAACTGACAATGGAGGTTTAAAGCTGTAGTTTCCTTCTCGCCCCTCTAAAAACAACCAACTTTCCGGACAATCTTATAGCCTGCCATAGGTCTACAGCATAGGACACAAATCTAGATAACATATGACTTTCCAAATGTTATCAGATTAGGTAACCTAGAAATGAATTTTGTTTCCCAGTAATGAGGAACTCATGCTGTGAAATTTCAGAAACGTTCTTGTGATCTCCATCTCAGGAGTGGTCTACATGGCTAGAAGCACTCTTCATGCCACACTTTCTGTGTTATATGGCTCGAAACATCCATTTTCTAGCCCAGGTTTAGCTGACAATTTTGTCATGGCATAGGATGCAACAGAATCTAACTGACACACCTTGAGGTCTATGGGCCCTGAAGGACTAACAAGAGTAAACTTGTCTGCATCAAACAACAACAGCAACTACAGCTTTAAACATGAGGTGTTGCTTTTAGTCACACTTGCATAATTTCCTAAAGTTGCATTCAACTAGCAACTTGTCAGTGCTTCGTTTCACTCTTTCGATCCAGAGTGAGAAAGGCATTAAGATTTTTAAAACATTTCAGAATAAGTATTATCTAATTGTTTCGGTTTCGGTTGTGGTATGCTTTTTGTATAAGATGTAAGTGCTTTTTCTTTTTATCTTTTTTGTTGTTCTTTTGTTTTTTCTTCTTTATTGTACTAAGAAAATCTTTAATAAATATTTAAAAAAAAGAAAAAAGAAATGCTTCCGCAGATTTCACATGGCTTCCCATGCTCTTCAGCAAATTTCATATCTGGGGCTATAGTATGAATGCACAAAAGCCTCCACTATATAATACATGCCAAAAGAAACTCTTTTAGTGGTAAACAAGTTAATCTGAGCATTATAAACTGATTGAGCATGCTATAAAAGCACTAAGATTCCTAGCAACGTACTCAAGTCCTATCCCCTAAGCAGAGTCCAGTAGGACAAAAGTAACTGTTGAATATTGTCAGTGTGGAAAAGGGAAGGAATCCTCCATAGTTAGACTAGTGTCAAACTTCCACCCCTGGTTTTTGTTTAGCCAGAAGGTAAAAAAGAAAGAGATGTGGGGTTTTGTTGTTGTTGTTTTTTTATATATAATTTTTATTAATTTTCAATACATCACACTCATACACACGAGATGTGGTTTTCAATCCATCTGTATGTACAGAAGTACACTTTTCTCAGTTCTTCCAGATAAAAAGGATCAGGCCTAGTGAAATGCCATTAAAGTTTTTTTTCCAAATTTTCCTCTGCTATGATGGTTTGTAAGCACTCACTAACCGTTTGCAATCCATATGCTAGAAGCAACTGCCGGAGACTGCCATTCCTTTGGGATACTGAAATACCTGAGAAACAGAGAAATCCCTACCCTACTATGATTCTAATGAACAAGCAGAAGGAGATGTAGATGGACAGATGAAAAATATTCTTCTTTGAAAATGCACTACCGCCACATAAGTCCCATTTTGTTCTCTGAAAGAGATTTGTTAAACCAGCTGTTAGAATAACTGAAAAGCCTAATATTTGCTAATTAATGTATTCAACACTGGGTTCTTAATGTTAAAAGATTCAAGCACAACATTTAGGCTACCCCTTTTCATTTATCTGGGATAAGACATCAGTGCAGCAAGAACCCTGATAATCCAGGCCCACAAAGAAGAGTGAAGAACATAGCAAGACTGTAAAAACTTACATTGCCTAACTTTCTATTTTTAAAAGTCACACAAATTAGATGTACAGGAAGTGAGACTATAAGCGACTGTTTTTGTCTTCAGCAGGAATGCCCCCAAAATAAATGAATTCCAGAACTTCTGCTCAAGGAATCCATTCAAGCGCCTCTTCTACACTAATGTAGTCCCACTGTCCATGAGAGAAAACTGCTCCATAATTGCCCCTAATATGAGTAAAATCTGCCAGGGCAATGACTAACTTTTCAATTTCTCAAACCCGATGTATTTATTTTCAATTGTCAATACTTGAAAGCCAGTTCCTTATCTGTTAGCCATTATTCAACCTGAGTAGCCAACCTTTATCAATTTCATTTAGTTCCTCCACCTTACAGGATAAGCTCTTTGCTAACACCATTCCAATTAAAGCCATTTGTTCAATACCAGTTTCTATTGCCCTTATGTTTTCTACAAGTCAACATCCCCACAAAACTGCATTGTTGTAGTATTTTTGCAGTCTGGCTTAAGGGACCAAAATGTGTGCTACCTAACGTACAAAGGGCACAAAGCATCTTAATGTAGGCAACCACACCGGTGTGACTTACAAACTGAAATTCCATTTGATAAAAGGTGCACAAAAGTGCAATTCCATGGATCTTGACTGTTTTCACACACTAATACCACATCCTGTAGAATTCTATCAGTTATATTTTGACTGCACAATCATAACGAATTTCAGGAACCAAAATGTTTTTTTTCACCTACCCCACCCCCACCCCCGTCCCCGCTCACAGTTGTGAAAACTACAGTATTCTTACATCATGAATGGTCCATGTCACCATTAAGAAAAAGAAGTAGAAATAGGTTAATATCTATGTGGACTGTTCCTGGATAAAGTTCTCAAAGTTCTTAACCTAGCTTAAGGTTGTAATCTGTACAAGCCAGATATTTAACTAATAATCAATCACGGTCAGTCCATCATTTGAAAAACAAGACTTTAGAGCCATCTTATCCCAAAATAGCAACTAGACATTCCGTTTTGGCGACTGCAACATTGGTTTAATGAGCCATTTGCCCCCTTGCTTATAAATCTGAGTTTCTAACAACAATTCTGATGTGACAAAATAATGTTCTGAATGAGAAAAGGAATGGCCCTACGAAAGGGGCCTCAAACACAAGTAGGTTGAAAGGCCCAGCGGATACTCAGAAGCCACATGCTCCCTGGCATGTTCCTTAATATACTAGAGGGAAGGGAGCACAGAGTTGACTGATAACAGGGTATCCCAGCCTTGAAAACAGCTTAGTATTTTCTGTGGAATACAGAAGAGGAGCTCCAGGCCATGCTGAAGACCAATGAAGGAGCTCACTACAATTAATTCTGTTTGTGTCCTGAATGGAACATGCAGCCATTAGCTCCATTTCAGTGGCATTCAGAAATGAAATTCAAGTGAATACTAAAGATCTTAGGGCACTGCTCACTGACAAGCTCAAGGGTCTACTGCAGTTGCTTTGGAGCAGGGAACAGGTGGCACACATTTTTGCCTTTATCTGCTGTTCTTTGTATTGCTTTACTTCTGTTTTTACAACCAGTTAGGAAGCTATCATCAAACTGCTTACTCTGAAGTATTATTTCCAAATGAGCTCAACAGAATCACTCTAAAAGCCACTTCAAGGTTCACAGTGGTCTTCAGTATCGCAGCTAAAATTAATAGAAAAGCACTGTAAAGTTCTTGTTTTTTAAAAATTGTAGCATCTGAGTCAAGCATTTTCTAGCAAAAACATTCATTTTCCTAGAACCAGCTAATACCCTTGACACTCAAGGTGCAGAAACATCAAGAATTTTATCAGGATTCCTCCAACTGTGTGAGGGGAGAAAACCAGCATGTATGGTTATTAGGGCTCCTAACATTTTGGGTCTCAGGAATATGAGTTATTTTTTCAGTTTTACAAATTCCCATATTGAAAATGATCTTGAACAGTATGGTATATTTGAAATTAGAAATATTTCAAATATACCATACTGTTCAGGATCATTTTCAATATGAGAATCATTTGTACTCAGTCACTGTAGGATAACACTGCCTAGCACAGCAATACAAATATCTTTCTTCATAACAGAAATCTGCCAAAATGAGTTGCAGCCTAGACTTATGTGTTAAAGCAGCTCTGCAGGTTTTAAAAAACACTTTTTTAATATGAAAGACCCTGCAGCTTGTTTTTGCATTAATGTCATATTATGAAACCAGGATGCAATTTTAAAGTGTCATCGTTTTCAGTATAAACCATCACAAATGCCACCCTTTAATGTAGGCAAATCATGCCAGATTCTTCTGGTGTTCAAAGAACATTTTCAAGGGTGTTGAACATCTATTCCAGGGGTTCTCAAAACCACAATCTTAACAGCCTCCACCAAAACCAACCAAATCAGAGATTTAGCAAGCATAATCACTTAAGTCCTAGACAAACGGATCAAATCATGGTTGAGGGGCACACATTATATGTAAACATATAATAGCACTTGCAAGGAAAGCTCCCCTCCTCCATATTGTCAGTTATGGATATTAGGCAACTGCCCATGTCTTACCAACCAGAGGAGGGCACCTCAACACTCTGCTCCCTGACAGATCCAGCACACAAGACAATGTCAAGGAGGAGCTCTGTCTTCCCCTTACAACTGCCAGTGTCTCCTTAAGAAAGACTGCATCACAGTGTTTAACCATCGGATTAGACTATGGTGACTGTAAGACTTCAAGAAGCAAGAATATTAAAGCACCACAATACTTGAGCAGGAGCAGATATTTATAAGCACCAGAAATAGACCACTGTTGTATTAGATGGGGAACAGTGTACTTGTTGTAAACCTGCCTCAAGCAGTTCCATGTATGCTTTGCCCAGGTACCTAGCTGGAAGGGGCCATTCTTTCAAATAGGCTCTGCTGCCACTTGCAAAATGTGTCATATTTTGACTGCACTCTCTGAATGGAAAATCCTCTCAGCGCTAGGAGGCTAGTGTCTGCTGTACACACCCATTGCACAAAGCAGAAATTCCTGTCAATAAGGCAAATGGGGCCCAGGCAATGTAAGGGGAGGAAATAGACCTACAAACAATAAGCAAAGCATCTGGCTCTCTGATTTACTGGAAGGGAAGCTAAAGTCAGACAAACTGTAACCACAGTACTGCACCTCCCACTTCAGAAAGATCAGATCAATTATTGCAATTGCAAAGGCTGTAAAGGAGACAGACATCCCTGGATATCCAGGCCAAATCCTAAAAGCAGTCCCAAAGACTGTGACAGTGATGGGTGAAAACTCAATTTGCATCATCCTAGTTGAAAGCTTGCATGCCCCAGAAAGAAGAGTCCCCTCTCAGTGCATGAACCAGCCATCTCCTAAGTGCAGCACTAATGGAGGTTGTGCTGCTGTCCTTCCCTGGAGACAGCAGCCAACACTACTGAAGCTTCTCACGTAGCAACCAGAGCTCCAGAGCCAACATTAGCTGCTTGTCAACGCTCTGAACGTTCACCCACAGGATCCAAAGCAACAACCTCGGTCACCTCTGCGCTGCAAGACATAGCTAGCAAAACCGACTTCCTGGGCCAGCTGGAGGGGGGAGGGGGCAGACTGCCTGATGTCACCTTCATAGGTGAAAAAGGAGAGTCCTGAACGCCATTAAGGAAGTAGTCCGTCTTTGTCTAGTCTGTAACCCATATCCTCAAGTGTCGACAGCTCATTTGGAAAACGTTTTTGCAATCAGGCCTATGTCTTCACTGCCAAAAATCATGGGTTTTGAGGCCATGGCCCCATCCCCCTACAATACAAAACCAATTCATTGTGCTGCCCACAGCCTCTGCCTGAGTGAGCCTTAAATACTCCAATTACATAATGGGCCAGGGAGAGAAACTGCAGGAGGCCACACTGCAAGGGCCATTATCTCCTTAAAGTAACACCAACCTCAGCAAAAGGAATCCCAGTAGCATATTTTGTTCCATTCTGCAAAAATCTCCCTGAGCATAGGGGGCTGCTGCCTGAAGTACAGGAGACCCCACTGGTTAATTGCAGAGACCAAAACCTCTCTCAGCTAGGTAGTTCACAAGGAAGAAGCTCCTGACATTCTCTAACCTCACCAACCACTTCCCAGATTACTAAACAAACCATTCCCCAAAACTGTAAAAAGGAATTTTGTCTCAGTTCAAGGCAGCTGTTTCAAGTAGCAGGCCACTGGCACCCCAAGGACAAGCTGCTAAAGACAAGAGTGGGGGGAGACTGTGACGACCTTGCCCACAGCACTATTATTGTGTTTACCAGGGGCTGTGTTACCAATTAAGACGCAGAGATCAATGCAAGAAAACCGAAAAAAGTGCCCTGATAGAGCACAAACGTCAGACAATGAAAAAGTTGGGGGAGGGGGTCCATACTGCAGCCTCCAGCAGCAGGCAAGGGAAAAGGAGAAGAGGATTATTAAAGTGCACCACCATCGCCACACAAGCACCATGAGAAAGCAGAAAATGCAGGTCAAACACCTCCTCCCCCGTTGCCTGAAGGAGCGAGCAAGTCAGAAGCAGACAGCCGAGGAAAGGGAGGGGGCGGGAAGGGAAGGAGCAGCAGCAGCAGCTCAGGGGAAGCTGCTTCAGCACATGGAGGAGGAGGGGTGGAAGCAGAGGGGAGGCAATGGTGAACTCACAGAGGAGCACAGACGGGCGGTCGCACGCGCACACACACACACACATATACACACACCCTTTCCTGGCAAACAGCTGCTTTGAAGTGGAAGCCATCGTCCCAGAAAGGGATTTTCCCACATTCTCACAGTAGGCTTTCCACAGAAGATTTGGACCGGCTACTTCCCCACCTCCAGCACGACCCTGCTCCACACGCGCACACATACAAACTGCACCGAGAGAATCCTGCCTGGGAACCCGAAACAGGAATGAATTCAGAGGTTCCTTCAAACCACCACCCCTCCCCCACCACCCATTCTCTCCCTCTCACCACACACACACACAGGCCACTCTCCCTCCCACCTCCTCCAGGACCAGACACGCAGGTTCGCCATGACGCCCCCGCTCTCCTCCAGCGCCTGGCATCAGGCAAGCTCACCCGCACCCCCCACGGCGAGGAAGGTGGGGGATGGGTGGGAGCGAAATGGAAAACAGTCCCACCACCTTCCCTCCCTGCGGGAAGACCTCGGCGGGGATTCCCACTCATGGACGCACCCCCAATCACACACACACACACACACAAGAGGGAGGCATATAGAAATATATATATACACACACCTATGCACCTTTGGAGGTATCAGGATGTAAAGACAGGAGTGCGTGTGAATGTATGTAGATATATAGATATATATGCACACCCGTATATGTATACACATTCACACGCACCCCTCTCTTCGCATCCAGGTGCCTCCAAAGGTGCAGGGAAACCGGGGTGTCCAACGCAGGCCAGGGAGTGCGACCTCTTTCTTTCCCCTCCGACAGGCGGGAGAGGCTCCACTTCCCCTGGAAGAGCCAGGCTGAGGTACTTCTCGCCCTCCCCGCCCCCCACATCCCTAAACCCCCCACAGCAGGGCAGAGAATGCATGGAGAGAGTTCCGGGGCAGCTGGAAAGATGCGGGAGCTTGAAAGGAGGCGGTGAGAGAAGGGGCTGGAGCAGAGGAAGGACCCCCGAGAAACAAGCCCTCACCACCACCGCCACCTCCATAAGTTTCCCGCCCCTCCCCCTCCATGGGTCTCTTTCCCACCCGCCTTTGGAACGGGTGTCCCCTCTTCACCCCACACGCCCCCTTTTTCCTGCTCTTCATTTGCCTTGGCTGACCTGTCCGGCCCGTTGCCCGGGCCCCCGGCACTAGGCCCTGCTGGGCGCCACGGTGTTTCCTAGGCGGCAGGCGGGACCGAGAGCTCAAGCTCCACAGAGCAGCGGCCGCGGCCCCTCCCCCTCCGCGGCACCAGCGAACAGCCAACAGCTCCTCCTCAGCAGGCCGGGCGGAAACGGCACTGAGCGCACGGGGATTCCCAGCGCTGGCGCCAGGGGCGCCCCAGCCACGCCCACCGGCTCCACTCATTGGCTGGCGTTTCCGCGCGATCTCCACCCCCTCCGCTCTCCCTCCCGCCCCCGCCTCTCCCGACTCCTATTGGGCCCCTTCTCTTAGGGCAGGCGGTCGCCCCCATCCCGTCCCCCTGTAAGCCCCCGCGGCCCCAGCCGCCGCCAGCTTCCCAGAGGCGCTGCCCTATTGGTTGTTGGAAACGCCACTCAGCTTCGCGTCAGCCTCAGCAAAGGCTATAAAAGCAAGCGCGGCAGCTTTCCCCGGCTCAGAGCAGTGCGGGTGCGGTGGGTGGATGGATGGGTTCTATAATAGGGAGGAGAGAGCGAGAGAAGCTGCTCAGGGCAGTTTGGCTGCTGCCCGCGCCTCTGCGCACGTGGGTCTGCTGCTCTACGTGCTTAAGGGCGAGGCAATCTTCCGATTGGCTCGTCTTTAGCCAGTCCCACGTGGGGTTAAGTGCTGCTTGGGGACACGTGGCATGGGAGCGGGGTGGGGAGGGAGGGGCCGGTCTCAGCGCTCGCTCCGGAGGGCGCTTCTGTGCATGCGCGTCGAAGAACCGGTCTGGGAGGAAGAGCTGGCTGCAACACGGCGCATGCACCCTCCTCCTGGGTGGCTGGGCTGCAGGCGGGCGGGGGTGACTGCAGGGGAGATTCGCGCCAGGAAAGGGGGTGTGTGCTAGGCTGGAAGCGCTCTCGTTACTTAGGACAGGTTAGGGCTCGCACTGCTGCAGGATGTAATGCGGTCTTTGCCAATAAGCCCTATTGTGGCGGCGGCCCTCTCGTCTTTCCACCGTCCGCCTGCTGCCCTCCCCATGCCAGGATCGACTGACTTTGCCTGCTCTGCATCGCCTCACGCTCCCTCCCCCTCGTGATCTTGTATCCCAAGCCTATAATGCTCGTATTTACACGGGGCCCTGCTGAATTAGCCGGGATTTGTTCCCAAGTGAGCGTGCACAAGATCCGGCGGCCCTAATAATTTGTAGCTTACCCTGTCCACGCACACCCAAAAAAATACACACACCCCCTTTGCACAGGTTGCCTTCCCTGAGAGTAGAGCCTCTGAGGGAAGGGCCGGTTTTCTTCTCTTATAAACATTGGCGGTGCTGTGCACACTGTAATTTCATCTTGCCGCTCTCCTTGCGCAGCCTGAATTTGGGCGTACATCCTTTTCTAACGCCCGTCCGCCCTTTCTCACAAAGCGTCGTGTTAAAAATGAGGAGCAGCACTTTTTAAAGAAGGGAGGGAACGCGTCTGGGGAGAGATCGAGACCAGTTCTGTACCAACAATGGAGTAAAAAGTGATGGTCGGAGGAGCTCCCTTCCTGTTGTGTCGCGATGGCCTGAGGTGCTCATTGCAAGTGCTCCCTCACAAATAGGCCCTTTTGCCTGTTGACGATATGTTATCGCAGAATTCAGAGAAAGCCCAGTATCAAATTTTGCAGTGCATTAAAGCATATGCTGCAGTCAATGTGTGTTAATCATTAAAGTCCCACACAAGTCTCCATTGTTTTCACCGCAATAGCCTAAAAGGGCTACGCCTCTGGAAAGTCAAGATAGCTTTGGCAGCTCTGGATAGCTTTGCCAGCCACTAAGAAACAACATCGATTGGAGTGATATAGAGGTACAAGGTTTAGAGGCTGGGGTACAAGACCAAGACTCCACATGGGCAGAGATGGAGAATCTGTGGACTTTCAGGTGCTGTGGGACAACAGCTCACCTGGTCTATGACCTGGGTGAGGCTGAAGAGAATCCTGCCTACATCTGCAAGGCCACAGGTGTGTTAACATAAGCAGCACCCATCTCTGTCCGTGAGGAGTCCTGGTCATAGAATCATAGAGTTGGAAGAGACCACAAGGGCCATTGAGTCCAACCCCCTGCCAAGCAGGAAACACCATCAGAGCACTCCTGACATATGGTTGTCAAGCCTCTGCTTAAAAACCTCCAAAGAAGGAGTCTCCACCACACTCCTTGGCAGCAAATTCCACTGTCGAACAGCTCTTACTGTCAGGAAGTTCCTCCTAATGTTTAGGTGGAATCTTCTTTCTTGTAGTTTGGAACCATTGCTCAGTGTCCGCTTCTCTGGAGCAGCAGAAAACAACCTTTCTCCCTCCTCTATGTGACATCCTTTTATATATTTGAACATGGCTATCATATCACCCCTTAACCTCCTCTTCTCCAGGCTAAACATGCCCAGCTCCCTTAGCCGTTCCTCATAAGGCATCGTTTCCAGGCCTTTGACCATTTTGGTTGCCCTCCTCTGGACATGTTCCAGTTTGTCAGTGTCCTTCTTGAACTGTGGTGCCCAGAACTGGACACAGTACTCCAGGTGAGGTCTGACCAGAACAGAATACAGTGGCACAGAGTCTGGTACCCTAGAGACTCTGTACCTTATGTGGGTCATACTCTGATATCTATTCTTGATCCAGATGGGCTGCTTAGCCTGCTTGCATTTAAAGAGAAGCCAGGTGTGGCCCTCTGGTCATCTGAAGTGTCTTTTACATATATTTGCAGTTCCAGGAAGTCTTTTCTTAGCCACCGTCTCTCCTGTGTCTGCGTAGATTTGTCTGCCACCCCCCTCCCACCTCCCCCCACTATGGGAACTAGCTAAACACAGACCTGTGTGCTGCAGAGCAGGAAGCTGCACAGCCGAGCTGCGTGCACCTAAGCCTGGCAAAATTAATGAGCATGCCCCTGGCTGCATAGTTATATTTTCATCCCTCTTTTCAGACCGGGATTGCTTCCCCAAAATGGGTCAGAGCAATTAAAACTCAGTACACAACGCCAGCGGTGGGTGCCAAACAGAAATGGTAGAGGCTCGCAAATTAAAAGGCACGTATGCGAAAGGTGCTGGTGGCAGGGGAGGAGAGAGATCTGTTTGGCAATGCCGTGTGGCTCTAGCCGAGGCCGATTCCCTTTTGCTGTATATTATGCTGGGACAGAGGTGGCGTACCTATCCGGCAGCTCTGGGTTTTGGCGGGCACTGAGAGAGGGCCTCAGCCTTCCCTCTGCAGTTGCTGCCACTAAGGAAAGGAGATCCTGTAACAGTCAAGGACAGGGAGAAAAAAGTGGGAACTGCAGGGATATGTTGCAATGTGGAGAACTCCAGTTTGCCAGTAGGGTGTGTAGATGCACATATATGGTGTTCCATATTGCACGCACACGATAGAGCAATCCACCTTTTTGTTTTCTAGCAGGGCTGCTGTTTTTCAGAGCTACGTGACTCACAGAAAACCAGCAGATGACTTTCTCCATGACTCTTATCTGCATGTGTGTGTGTGTGTAACTTTACCTACTAAATATCTGCTTTGTCACTCAGTGGCTGCATTACCTCTAAACTCAAGATCCACAAATCCAGAGTCTTGTATTGTTAGTTCTTAGGCCCTCCAAAACTCCCTTCGCATCTCGGTATTCCCCGTCTGCGTTTGCAGGATGTAGTAACACTTAACATCGGCGCAATGGGACATGAGGCTGCCTTCCGGTAGGCTGAGATTTTGGAAGTCCCATCCCCCACTTTAAAAAGAAAAAAAAGGAGAAGCAGCCGCCACAACCCTGTTTCTATATCAGGCCCCATAATGCAACAGTCCAGCCTCCCTCCTCCGCCAGGATGTGGAGAACAGGAAACTGGCACAGCTGCTCCCCATGTCTGTGGCAAAGCAGGGGACAGACAGCGGCACCTGGTGGCCGAAAAGGCATTGTACACGCTGGACGATTAGGTTATTTCGAGAGCGCTGGGCTGGCTGCTGTGAAAAATACCCTTGCTCACTGTCATCAGGCACGTTGGGTCTTCCATCAACAACTTAAATTCATATTGGGGGGTGGGGAGGTGATAGACAGCAGTCTTCACCGCCTGGTCATATGAACCCAGAAAATTGTCTTACAAAGTATTGGTCTTCCTAGTCCGCTATTGCCAAAGTCTGGGGTGGGGTGGATGGGAACACCGGAGGCCTACGAAATGTTTCTGGACTACAACTGCCTTTATCCCAGACTGCTGGGTGGGTCTGAAGGGGGCTGGGGCCCACCATCCAGGTGTTAGAATTCCTGCTCCGTGATTGCAGTCATGGGAGTTGTATGATGGTGTATGTTACGACTCCACAGAGCGGGAAGTGACGGAGACAGGATGTTTGTGTTACTGTGTTCCATGAAGTGGGACTATTGACCTTTGTTTTTTCCCTCTTTGCTGTCCAATGCTAGAGAGGGAGCCATGTTGCAGTGCTCCGTGTGTGTTTCTATGTAAATAAAGTAGATTAGCCAAAATGCTGAGGTCTGTTACACAAGCTGTGAAGACTCTGCGGATCCCGAAGTGTGCCAGTGTCTGTTGGCATTGGTTGCTGTGATGTTTGGGCTGAAGAAAGCTAATGAAGCTCCCGAAGGATCGACCAGGAGGGAGAGAACATGCCAGTTGGGCATGTGTCTCTGCAAGGGTCCTACTCAAGTATAGGATGAGCCACCGACACCAGGTTCCCCAGGTCCCACCAAATCAGACTAAAACTCATCGTCTCCACCATCCTGTACCCGCCGGCAGCAGCAAACCCAAGGCCACTTAGGACCCCAATGCTGTAGCCCTCTGCTGTTATTTCACAAAATGATAAAGTGTTGGAAGGGGACCCAAGGTCATCTAGTCCAACCCCCTGCAATGCAGGAATCTCAAGTATCCAAGTCAAGTCACCATGTGCCCTGACTGGCAGTGGTCCTTGAGGGTCTCAGGCTGAGGTCTTCACTATCTAATGTTCCCTGCTTTTTTTTCAGATGCCAGAGACTGGAACTGGAACCTTCTGCAGGCAAAGGATGTGCTGTGGCGGAAATAAATATAAATGTATTCAATAGAATTTTGACCTCCCACACGACAGAGGAACAATCCTTCTCCCTGGACATCTGTGGTTAAGAGTCTATTGGTTCTCATTCCTACTATGAACCAGACTCGTGTACTTTTTTGGCCTTGCTTATCTCAAGGGTTTCTCTTCTCACAAACAGCCTCGTGCTCAAAACATGGAACCTCAGGGCAGATTTGTACAGTGGTACCTCGGGTTACAGACACTGCTAACCCAGAAACAGTACCTCGGGTTAAGAATTTTGCTTCAGGATGAGAACAGAAATGGTTTGGCAGCAGCAGCAGGAGACCCCATTAGCTAAAGTAGTACCTCAGGTTAAGAACAGTTCCAGGTTAAGAATGGAACTCCAGAACGAATTAAGTTCTTAACCTGAGGTACCACTGTATGCTTAGGATCCCAAGTTGGTGTTGGAGCTTGCTGGAAGCTATGCCTCAACGCAGCACTTTTATATTGCTACTAAGGCAAAAATTCCCTTTTTCATGTTTGTTGATACACAGTACTTGTAAATACTGATATTGAGTGGTATTCAAACAAACTTTAGTCAGAGTAGACCTACTGACATTAACGGACCTAACCTAGTCATGCTCATTAATTTCAGTGGGTCTACCATGAGTAAAACTGAGCTGAATAACATCTGCAATCTGACGATGCAAAGTAAGATTTACCCGGACTAGTATATTACTATAATGCAAGTCATTTAAATGCGATGTAGGATGTCAGGTATATGCAAATTTAACGTTTAATTAAAAACACGATACGCTTGGAAGCTTGCATACATTTTTAATCATTTATACAGCACTATCATTGTACATGGAACCCTTACGGCGCTGATTTAAGGAGGAAAAAAGGAGGCAGGTCCCTGCCCCCATGAAGCAGCAATCTAAATTTTGACAGTATTAGATAGAAAGAGGGAGAGGAGAGGAATGTGAGCAAATGCCGTTAAATATACTTAGAGGAGTCTTTTAGTCCTCATCCACGTGGCTAGTAATGATAGGACATGGCCAAAGGCTTCGACGAGAAAAACCCAGCAAATGATAGAAAACACGGTCGGTTCACATTCACACTGATGTATAAACCAGACCAATGGATTGCAGTGCCACCCACCTGCATTGCAGAGAGCTGTGGCCACAGGGTGGTGCCTGCACTGCCACACAAAGCCCTGCTTACCATAGCACAGTCTCCCTTAGTCGTAGCGAAGGGGAGACCAAGGGGCCAAATCTGCTCCCCAAATCTGGAGCCAAGATGGGAAACGGGAGGAACCGGTGGTGCAGCAGCAGCAGCAGCAGGAATGCCCCAATTTTTACTTACCATACAGGTGTTTAAAAAAAGGCACAGGAGCTACCCTAGAAGGGGGGCGAGGCAAAACTAGCTAGCTGAACACCTCCTGCAGCAACAAGTGCAAAAGCACACAGCCACAGGCAACCGGTTAAAGCAACCGCCCGACGAACGCACATATATGGGAACGGGTTCTCTTGCAAGAAGCGGGGATGGGCCTTCGAGCCTTGAGAACAGGGATCAGGCTGCGCACTGCTTTAACCCAGCTCCTAAGTGGAACCCGTAGCACAGATGGGAATACCAGGCAGCTCCCAAACATGACTCTTTCCCACCCTCTTTTTGCCTGCCTGCTTTCACTTTTCTAAACCCTCTGTGCTTTCCGCCACGGAGGAGCGAGGAGATGGGAGGCAGCTGGCTCTCTCTGCCCCTGTTCCAACCCTCCAGGCTTGCCAGCGCTAAATACGCCAGGCAATTTGTTTCTTTACTTTGCCGGTACATAAACTTAGCAAATTGCACACCTACCAGCAGGACCCTGTATTACGAGTCACTCCAAACCATCGGGGGGTTTATGACTCGGCTGTAAACATCACGTTGTCTTTATTCCAAGAGGCTCTTAACCTAGTTGCAAGCTTTTTTGTCTTCTCCTACCCCCAGCCCCCCCCCTCTCCGCCTGCAACATGGGCTTCTGCCAGCAATTTGTCTCATTGTGTGGCAAAATACTTGACCTAAATGGCAGGGTGGGAGAGGCAGGCTAACAAAATGCTTTTATTGGATGACACACACAAAAAAGGACCCCCCCCCCACTCAACCCTCCTTACCCAGAAACGCTCCTTGTGACCTGTTAAAACGGGGCCAGGCTATTAAACCTGCTGGTTCGTGCTGAACTCGCCTTTTAAGCACGTAAGATGAGCCTGCAGGATCAGGCCAGTATGGCCCGTCTAGTCCAGCATCCTGTTCTCACAGTGGCCAACTGGATGGCCGTGGGAAACCCTCGAGCAAGATCCCAGCACAAGAGCCCTTTCCCTCTCCGGTGGAATCCAGCAACCGAGATTCAGAAGCCTCCAAGTGTACACAAGAAGAAGAAGAGTTTGGAGTTGATATCCCGCCTTTCACTCCCTTTAAGGAGTCTCAAAGCGGCTAACATTCTCCTTTCCCTTCCTCCTCCACAACAAACACTCTGTGAGGTGAGTGGGGCTGAGAGACTTCAGAGAAGTGTGATTGGCCCAAGGTCACCCAGCAGCTGCATGTGGAGGAGCGGGGAAGCGAACCCGGTTCCCCAGATTACGAGACTACCGCTCTTAACCACTACACCACACTGGCTCTCACAAGCTTCGCCACCATGGCTGGTAGCACCAGCTAGGCTTATCCTTCATGACTTTGCCTAATTCTCTTTTAAAGCTATCCAAGTTGGTGGCCGTTGGAGCGAGTGCAGTAGCTTAACTAAACAATGTGTGAAGTGCCGTTCTTCATCTGTCCTGAATCTTCCAACATTCAGCTTCGTTGGAGGACCAAGAGTTCTAGTGTCACAAGGGGGGGGGGCTTCTCTACCCACCTCCTCTAGGCCATGCCATAATCCTCTATCATAGCCTTTCTCCACCTGTGAGTCCCTGGATGTTGTTGAACTACAACTCCTATCACCCCTAGCTAGCAAGGCCAGATCTCACGGATGATGGGAGTTGTAGTCCAACAACATCTGGGGACCCACAGGTTGAGAACCGCTGCTCTATCAGGGCACCTCTCCTCCAAACTAAAAAGTCCTCAATGCTGCAACTTTTCCTCCACCCCCTTCGGTTGTCCTCCTCTGAACCTTCTCAAACTCTGCAATATCCTTTTTGAGGCGAGGCAACCAGAACTGGACGTTCTAGTATTCCAAATGCAGTCGCACCATAGGTTCATATAATGGCATGATGAGATTATATTCAGCGCCTTTAATAATGACATTAAAGGCAGGGGATTTGCCTTTTTCACAGCTGCTGCCGCTGCTGCCAACATCTTCATGGAGCTATAGACCATGACCTCAAGGTTTTGGTCCTGGTCAGTCACCACCACTTCATATTCCATGGGGTTATATGTGAAACTTAAGATTTTTCTTGCCCCAACACTTGTTTACATTGAATTGCATTTGCCATTTTGCCACCCACCGGAGAGATCCTTTCGGAGCTCTTTTTGTTTTAACGACACTGAACCATTTAGTATCGTCAGCAAACCTTGGGCCACCTTGTTGCCTACTTCTAACTCTAGATCCTGAATATAACAAGTTAAAAAGTGCAGGTCTCAATACCAATCCTTGGCGGCACTCCACTTTTTACATCTCTATTCTGAGAATTGACCATTTATTCAGACTCTGGGGCCTCCAACCCAAGCAATCCCTGATCCTTATTCCAGGACTGCTAAGCTTACTCCGGAGTCTGTAGTGGGCTACCTTGTCAAAAGCTTTTTGAAAAGTCACAAGTCCACTATGTCAACTGGATCACCTCTATCTATATGCTTGTTAACACTCTCAAATACCTCAATAGGTCCGTGAGACAAGACTTGCCCTTACAGAAGCCATGCTCGCCTCTGCTCCAGCAAGACTTGTTCTTCTATATGCTTGGTTATTTTATCTTTAACAATACTTTCCACCAGTTTTCCCAGGACAGGCGTTAAGCTAACCGGCCAGTGATTTCCAGGATCCCTTTTTGATGTTACATAGAGGTTACTTTCCAGTCCTTGGCTATAGAGGCTGATCTGAGTCACTTATTTTTGTGAGAAGTTCTGCAGTTTCACATTTGAGTTCTTTGAGAGCTTTTCAGGTGGATGCCATCCAGACCTGGCAAGTTGTCAGTTTTCATTTTGTCTGTTAGACCTAGACTTTCGTCTCTAAACACCACTAACTGCCTCAGTTCCTCAGGCTCCATCCTGCAAAAAAGTATTTCAGGCACTGCAATCTGCCCTATAACTTCCACTGTGAAGACAGATGCAAATAATTCATTCAGCTTCTCCATCTCCTCATCCTCCTTTGACGACCTGGTCATAAAGGTCCAACCACATCCCTAGATGGTCTCCTGCTACTAATGTATTTAAATAACTTATTTGTTGTTAGTCTTAAGGCTTTTAGCAATGTGCACCTCAAATTCCTTTACGCACCCCTTACTGTGTATATCCACCAAAACTTTTGCTTCCTTCTTGTCCTTTTCATTTAGATAAGGCTTCCGTATTTTGAAAAGGGCCTCCTTAATAACTTCCTTGACTCTGGCATCCTATTGGCCCACATGACATCGTTCTAGGTCTGCCACAAACATTCCTGCTGAGCTTCCGATATTGCATTTTTAAACAACTCCTAAGCATTTTGGAGTGACTCAATCCTCTGGGCTTCACCTTTCAACTTCCTTTTTTATAAGTCTCCTCACTTGGGGAAAGTTTCCTCTTTTGAAGTCAAATATTGGGCCACACCACAATACTGTGCCACGTTTTAAAGGAGGGGAGTTTGACGGCAAATCTTATCCGGACTGCAATATCCCAGGCCTCTGGGTAAATGGCCTATTTGCAACACTCATAAGCTTTTTCTTTTCCAAATTTACTATAACAGAACCATCGTAATTCCCATGGACATAGAGCTATGCAACCAACCAGCAGAGAGTTTTTTTTATATTAATTGAAGCTACAGCTAGAAAAAGACCTTCAACTAGAGTTCCACCTGAAAACAAAATTAGGGGGTGGGGATGATATTACATCTTCTGTTCCAACTTTTGACATAGAATTGGCAGCCATTTCCACAGCTGTCAATGTGTACTGAAAACTGAACTGGACAAGCAGCAATACAGGTGTTATAGGTGGCATCTAGAGTTACCTATGTATTTAAAAAAAAAACGCTTAAAAAATTAAAGCAGACAGCTTTTCTCATCACGTCATCTGCATGCTGGGATAAATGACACCTAGGGAATATCTGTTTCAACAGGCAGAGAGCCCTGTCGGAAAACAGCTGGTAACTTTGGTCGAGCAAACCACACACCAAGTTTACCTTCTTTCATCTAGACAAGCTAACAGTTTTGGCCTTCAACTGGCAGGGCCACTGACATGGGTGTAGCCAAGGGGGCAACTCCCCCAAAAAAATCAATAAAAACACATAGCTAACTGAGGTCCTGCCCCCCCCAAAAAGACCTGCCCCCCAAAAAAATCTTGGCTACGCCCAGAGCCACTGACCCCAATTTTATGACCCAAGACTTGAGTGAATACAACCCTATATAAAAGCTAAGCCAAGCCATGCAATCCCAGGCTCCTCTATAGACTGTACCCCCAAGTTTCTGCTATCATAAAAATTCAAAATGGCCGCCACCCATTCCTTTCACAGCAGAAGACACCGGTGGGAAAGGACGCAAAGTCCAAAAATGGACTGCAGGTTGCAGTTTGGTATAGGGGAGAGTCCTGGAAATATAAATGTCTAGCAGGTAGAAAAACCGCTACAAGAAGAGACCCACGTTCACACCAAGCCTCCGTCACAGACCTGGTGTGTGGGACTCTTGTTCTGAATGTCTGAGAATCTGGAACAAACACTAAAACATGCCTTAGGGAGATGTTCTGGGAACGACACCAAGATGAGCCGACATCTGTTTTGCCACTTGGGAAAATGCCCTGCCACTTGACAAGTACCTGCGCAGCAGAGCTCTCAAGTCCCGCCCCCCCTTCCCTTCTTATGAATCCCTTCTCAAGAGGCGCATTTTTCATTTATTCATTGAATACTGTTGTTCTACCGAAACAGTAACACTCACATTGGGTTTTTAATCGGACAGGAGGGGAAGGAAAGGAATGCCGAACACCAGCAAAGCTGCATTCTCTTCTACATTGGTCCTTAGCTCTGGGCTAGGTAGCAAACATTGGGCCTTCCAGGTTTTTGCTGAACTGCCAACTTCCCAAAACACCCCAGATTATTGGTCATGCTGGCAGAGGCCAATGAGAGTCTGACAACGTCCGGAGGGCACCGTGTTGACTACCCCTGCTTTGGCTGCCTCTCTCTGCTGCTTGAAACCAAGGGTGGGCAAACAAACGTCACAGCCTACTTTCATGTGGGTGGCTGGGAAAGGAGCAAAATGGGGGGGGGGGGTTTGGAGATGAAAAGGCAGGGGAGAAAAGGACGGCATCCCACCCACTTTGGACTCGGATCCTACCCACTGCTAGCATGCAGCCCTAATGATTACCCCCACCCACCCAGGAATACAGCCCCCCCAGCAGGAAAAAAAAAGTTCTCCATGTCTGATTTAACCCTCCTGTGTCAGCTATGGCCTATTTCTGGATGTGCCCAGCACAGCCATTCCTTATCCCCCATCCGTTGGAAGGAGACGTGATAGTACGTTGCGAACTCTATTTTCAAAATCCTTTTCCACCCCCCACCCGCCTTGAAGTCATCTGAAAAGGGTAACAGGAAGGATGCCACAAAGATGGGGAAACAGTCCACAAGCAGGAATACAAAGACAAGGGATTCCAACTACTTTTGGCTAAAACAGAGATAACGACAGCTTCCTAAGAGCAGTTGAGCGACAGAATAAGCGGTCCAGAGGGGTTGCGGCATCTTCATTCCTTCAGTAATAGTAATAATAATAATAATGCCCCGAACAAGACTGACAAGAGGCGGCGATGCGCTAGGTACAAGGTCAGCCTTCCCGTTGCCAGGTGACCCCAGCATTCCTTTCATGGTTTCCCTCCGCACGGAAGCTCGGGCCACACCTGTACATCATCTCACCTGGTTTGAGGGCGGTATGGGAAATGCAGACCTATATCCATGACAGAGCCACTGGGGAGAGAACCCTAAAAATCCAACTGGGGGGGGGGGAGAGAGCTTTAAAGCCTCCGCCTGACTGGAAAGAAAAAGAAAAGGGGGGGAGAGAAAAGGTGTGCTCCTCTTATCGTAAAGGAGAGCCACCCCTTCGTTCGGCATGCTGCCCTGACGGGCCTTCGAGAGCTGCTGTCGGCAAGAGCTTCCTCTTCCCACGAGAAAAGCGTGTGCGCGCACACAGGGGCGGCGGCCCCGCAGACTCCACGTGGGGCGGACAGAGCCATGCTCTGAAGCACTTCTCAGTTCAGCAGTTTCAGCTGCCCGGTCACCTGGTTCACCATCTCTTCCTCCCCCATGATGGCGAGGACTGTGTGGGAGCCCGTCGGAACCTGGAACACAGAGAGGACACTCCACAGCTGCGGCAAGCAAAGCCCTGAGGAGAGAGCGGCCAGAGCGCTGGGGCCGCACCTTGATCTACCGTGCTCTCACCCCTGCTGTATACTTTCGATAGCTCTCAATGTGGGATGCAACATCACCGAAGCAGTCAAGTACAGCATTTCCTGTTTGCCCAGAGTGGACACACAGGGGACGTTGCTCCAGCCAGGAGGACTTCCTGTCACACCTGGTCTGGAACATCCTTCCCCTGCGTGAGACCAGGTAGATGGGCGTGACCCTGGTAGACCCTATAAAGCGGCTAGTCATGCAGCCATCTTTCTCTTAAAGGTAAAGTGACCCCTGACCATTAGGTCCAGTCGTGGCCGACTCTGGGGTTTGGTGCTCATCTCGCTTTATTGGCCGAGGGAGCCGGCGTACAGCTTCCGGGCCATGTGGCCAGCATGACTAAGCTGCTTCTGGCGAACCAGAGCAGCGCACGGAAACGCCGTTGACCTTCCCACCGGAGCGGTACCTATTTATCTACTTGCACTTTGACGTGCTTTCAAACTGCTAGGTGGGCAGGAGCAGGGACTGCACAACGGGAGTGCACCCCATCGCGGGGATTCAAACCGCCAACCTTCTGATTGGCAAGCCCTAGGCTCTGTGGTTTAACCCACAGCACCACCTGCGTCCAATCTTTCTCTTACTCTCTCTTTAAAAAAATAAAATAAAATTATTGCTCAATTTCCACATAACAAATTATCAAACCACATAATCACCTACATAATTCCCCCTTTTCTTCATTTTGTTGTGTTTTTAAATAATTTGTATAAAGTTCCCATTCCTCCTTGAAGTCACAGTTGTCCTTGTCTCACAATTTGTATGTCAATTTGGCCAGTTTGTCAATTTCTCTTGGCCCTGTTCTTTTGTCGGGGTTTTTTTCATTCTCATCTTCCTCTTACTCTCTTGATCCCTTCTCTCCATTATGCCCTTTGCTCTCTGCTGGTTCTCAGCCAGCAGCACATGGACTCATCCCTCACAGAGAACGAGCCCACACATTTCTCTGTAACTGTAACCAGAGCTGGATTTAGGTTTGACGAGGCTCTAAGCTACTGAAGGTAATGGGGCCCTTTATGTGTCCAGCTGTCCTTTGTCAACAACAAATTGTCAGGTTTTTTTGTGTTGAATATATGCTATATGGTAATTTATGGACCTAATACGCCTCTAAAGCCATTTGCTGTATGTAGATTTTATTTTATTTGTTTTTATCTTATATTTTGGAAATGTACATCCAGGTTTTTTCCCCTTTAATTTTTTTTGGGGGCCCCAAGAAAGTGGGGCCCTAAGCTATAGCTTCTTTAGTTTATACGTAAATCCGGCACTGATTTACTACACGCTAAAGCCTGCTTTCAGGACCATACTGTGAACTGAATGTAAGTAAACCTTACCATTACTTTTAAAAGAAGACTGTTGTGTCATTATTGTTTTTAAGAGGTAACTAAAGGGGATTTACCAGGAACAACCCGATCTGGACAAGCCAGACTGGATTGCTTAACTCAAATGGTTCTAACGAATCTATCAACAAGTTTCCTGTAATGTACAAGGGAATGTGCTCTGCTACTAGCTCATTAGCATGAGTGAGGAAAGATATTATTTAATCAATATATCCTCTCCTTCTATCCTCAACATTCCCCCACTCAAGGTATCGGGAGATTATTTTGCTGGGCTACTAGAGTAGTTTAAACCAGATCTTTGTAAATAAATGACATTCTTACTGTATGTGCTGTTGAACATAGGCGGGTTTTTTGGGAGGGGTAGGGGTGGGGATTCTAAAGAGGAAACAGTTGAGGCCAGCAAGATAGCCTCATCTAAATTGGCAATGTGTGTGTGTTTTTTTAAGTGGATGTGAATTTTGAATGTCAGGCTGAATTTTTCAGGTTTGTAGCTTGCCCCTTGACAGCAAAGGATCTTTCAAAGTAGCAACTGTACAGCTAGCCACAGAACACAGCTTTTGTTATCACCTGGAAGGAACCTTTCAGAAATAAAAGTTGCGTAAGTTTGCAACTCTGCTCAATATTGTAGGGGGGAAACCTTAATAGACACCAGTTTCAACTACGGGCTTAGAAACAGTATTCCAGCGCTGAAAAGGCAGAAGCTTTGTTTATTTTATTTCTAAGTCTTCCCATAACCAAGGTTCTCCAGTATTCAGTAGAAACTTTCATAATTTCAAAACCTACTGCCCTTAATGACCCTGCCCTATAAAAAGAGAGCCCTAACTAGAAAATAAAAACATCCTTTTGCTCCCCTTCAAGTTCTGAAACCAGAATTAGGTATTTGCAAACATACCCAATCTGCCCAACAAAGAAGTCAGCCCCCCATCTGCAGGAATTAAAGTCCTCTTTTCTTACACACCTACCAGCTAGCATCCCTGCAAAACACAAGAACCAGGTACATTCGCTTTGTTCAAGGCAACATATCTAGGAAGCGCAAACCGACTTTCTTTGGCCAATTACCTGGGTCCTCCCTGCATCTTGCACTAGGTATGTTGGCAGTTCCAGGCTCAGGGCCAAGGCGTGCAGCTCCAGCAACTGGTCAGTGTTGGAACCCTGCAGTACGACTTTCTTTGCGCTGAGAGAAAGGCAAAGCAATCTTGAGTGTAATACCAGCTCCCACTCCACCCCGGCGCAGAATCTTGCACCTCCAGCCCAAGAGTCTGCCCTAAGGCAGCTACAGGGACCAGCAGCCCAGGAATTAGGACCTACAAGCCTATTTCAGAGACTACAAACAGAGCAGCATTGTGTGCTGGGGATCCGGCACATGCCAACCTGCATACCTGGAAAGCTCTCAGACCTCTGTGCAGGACTGGCACAAAGATCAGATGTATTTTGTTTAAAGGACTTAAAACCCTTTCCCCAACTGATGTGGAGGGATCCACAGCCATGCCCCCAGCACTGTCTGTGTGACCACCTCACCCCCCATAAAAAATCAGCACACATGACACTGAAATATGCTCTGCAGGGTACCAAGCTAGGCGTGCTGGATTCATAAGGTGCTCAGCAAGCTGGTTAAAATATCAAAAAGCCCCTGGGCCATGTCATCTGCTGGACTCAAGAGGAAACCAGAAAGTACTACGATCAAGGCTTCAGGCCTGGATCAACAGGCTATAAGCAACCGCCTTTAAGCTCCTCAAGAGGAGCGCTCCTTCATCTCACCAATGCCAGCATGCTAAGTTGGGAACTGACTTTGAACCCAAGCCAGCGTCTTTGATGCACCTTCTCAGTTCATCTGGGAGAGACTTGGGAGGAGTTTGCTCTGGCTCAGCCAGAAGCTGAATAAGCTTCAACACAGACACACGGTGCCCCTTCTGCAACGCCTTAGGACATGGGTAGGCAAACTAAGGCCGGGGGCGAGATCCGGCCCAATCGCCTTCTAAATCCAGCCTGCAGACGGTCCGGGAATCAGTGTGTTTTTACATGAGTAGAATGTGTCCTTTTATTTAAAATGCATCTCTGGGTTATTTGTGGGGCATAGGAATTCATTCATATATATTTTTTCAAAATATAGTCCGACCCCCCCACAAGGTCTGAGGGACAGTGGACCGACCCCCTGCTGAAAAGGTTTGCTGACCTCTGTCTTAAGAGGATGGTGCCCTCTGCAGGCCTGATTCCCCTTTTGCTTCCTTACCCTTGTTCATCCCATTGGTTGATGATGTCCCTGTGAGACGACTTCTCCTGCAACAACTGGAACAGGCCAACTGCAGCATGCCCCACTTGAGCGGCGATCTGCAACAATAAGCACCAAGAATCAAGAAAGGGAAAGAAGACAAAGGTCCCTACCAGAGAGGAACGGCAAACCAAGCCAAAATGGCAAAACCAACTGGGAAACTCAGAAACCAAGAGGACAAAAACTTCATGAAAGAATGGAAGAAAATTATAAGTTATTTAGGAGACCACTGTAATGAAATGGATTTTGATTTCACTTGTAGTTTAACAAATACCATGGACAATATGGACTGATATAGAAGTCAGCAGTATGGAATAATACGCAGTTGTAAATGACCAAACTGCAGGAGGCAGTGGAAGACAGGAGTGCCTGGCATGCTCTGGTCCATGGGGTCATGAAGAGTCGGACATGACTAACAACAACAACAAGAAGAGATGGAAACATACCTGAAGGAGCGTCTCCACCCCCATCGTTTTGCCCGAACACTGAGGTCCAGTGCCGAGGGCCTTCTGGTGATTCCCTCACTGTGAGAAGTGAAGTTACAGGGAACCAGGCAGAGGGCCTTCTTGGTGGTGGCACCCGCCCTGTGGAACGCCCTCCCAGCCGATGTCAAAGGAAAAAACCAACTACCAGGCTTTTAGAAGACATCTGAAGGCAGCCCTGTTTAGGGAAGCTTTAGTATCTGAAGGACTATTGTATTTTAATATTTTGTTGGAAGCTGCCCAGAGTGGCTGGGGAAACCCAGCCAGATGGGCGGGATATATATATATATATATATATATATATATATATATATATGCTTTCGTAGATTTTCACGGGTACAGGAATGCAGGTTTTGGTGTCCTCGGGTGTCTTCCCGTGTAAAAGTTGGGGTGTCTAGGCGACGTTTCGACGAGGTCTCACTCGTCATCTTCAGGCTGGTGCTTTCGGCTTCTTGTTACTGGAACAGAGCGGGATCTCAATGTTTGAGTTCCTATAAATACTGTAGAGGGGGTGTGGTGTCCACACCTAATGACCCACCTAAGTGGTACTCAGGATATCACTCAAGAAATCACTCAAGGTATCTCTCAAGTAATTAAGGAACAAAAGAAGAAAAGGCACACTAGCCTGGGAACTTCCTCTCTGCCCAGAACATTGGAGGCTAGACACCACACCCCCTCTACAGTATTTATAGGAACTCAAACATTGAGATCCCGCTCTGTTCCAGTAACAAGAAGCCGAAAGCACCAGCCTGAAGATGACGAGTGAGACCTCGTCGAAACGTCGCCTAGACACCCCAACTTTTACACGGGAAGACACCCGAGGACACCAAAACCTGCATATATATATATATATATATATATGCTTTCGTAGATTTTCACGGGTACAGGAATGGTCTCACTCGTCATCTTCAGGTTGGTGCTTTCGGCTTCTTGTTACTGGAACAGAGCTGTAACTGTTCTTGTTCTTGTTCCAGTAACAAGAAGCCGAAAGCACCAACCTGAAGATGACGAGTGAGACCTCGTCGAAACGTCGCCTAGACACCCCAACTTTTACACGGGAAGACACCCGAGGACACCAAAACCTGCATATATATATATATATATATATATATATTATTGGCAGGATTTTGATATCACTTGTAGTCTAACAAATCGCATGGACAATACGGATTTATATAAAAGTTAGCGCATGGAATAATATGCAGTTGTAAATGTTCAAAATGGGACCCCGTGGAGGGGGTGGGGGGAATTTGTGAGATTTGAAGTTACCTCTGCACATGGATTTGGATTTTTATAACTTTATATTTGTAAAATCAAATAAAAACGAATTCAAAATTGGGGGGGGGGGAGAGAAACAAGAAACCCACTTCCCTGCACGGCTTGCGCCAAAGCATAGCTACAAAGGCAGAAGAAGACAGCCTGCTGCAGAGATACCTTGCCATCGCCTGCAAGGCGCAGGCTGGCAACGTTAGGCATCATAACCCAAATCATCTTCTAGACAGAGCTGAGCAATAGCAGGTTGACTTATTTCAGTAGCAGCTGCAGCAGTATTGTTACTGGGCCTCCATCCACAAATGTATTGCAAAAGCCCCTCGTTACTCAAGGGCTCTTGCTCGCTTTCACTTTTCAGCCTTGGATAAATGCTCTCGATGGTGTAAGCCAAGGATGGAGAACCTGAGGACATCTAGTCCAGCCCTCTGCACTGCAGGCATCCTGCCCGCATGTAAGCAAAACAGCAAGCAAAGCCAAAGGCCACTTAAAAGGGCCGGAACACAGCCCATGAGTAGCTTTACCTTTCCAGTCCCCATGGAGAGCTCCATGTTCACCACAAAGACCATCTTATAGTAACCGCTGCCTTGTGCATCCTCTTCTTCCTGAAATGAGATGGTGATGATCAAGTCCCTTTCGTCACAGCGTAGTCACCTGCCTCTCCTGTTTACAGCCCAGGATCACAGATAGTTGTGTTATACTGAGTTAGGCCACTGGTCCAGCCATCTCCCTATTGTCTACACTTGGCCAGCAATGGTCCTCCAGAGTTTCAGCCAGAGGTCTATCCTAGGCTTGTCTCTGGAGATTGAATCTCTCCTACAGCCCTTCGCCATTTCCCACAAGCCTGGTCTGACACCCAGGTCCAGCCCACACTCAAATACAGCTGTTTAGTACCTGTGGAATTAGGTCCGTTCTACTTCACCATGGAAAGAGCTGCTAAGGAAGCGTTTATGAGGGTCTAGTGTACTGCTATCACTTCATCAGAATAGCAGGGTGAGACAGTTGCAGAACCACAAATCTCAGCTATGTTATTTACACATGACAGCCCTTTGGCGGGCCTGCTTCAACCTTCCTCCTGCAGCAGAGCTGAATGAACTATATGATTATTCTGAATGCATGGACTCCGAAAGACCAAGGTTATGTTTTAGGTTGTGAACTGCCCTGTGATCTTCGGATAAAGGGCGATATATTACTATTTTTTTAATTTGATTTTTTTTTACTACTATTACTAATAAGAATAATTTCCTGCCACTAAGATAAAGGACAGGTTTTTCCTTTTTCCAGTATTTTTAATTAAAAGGACAGATTCTTCCCCAAGGAGTTTTAATCAGCACAAGGCTGGGGTAAGAAGAAAGGTATTTTCCTGATCTAACATTGCTTTCAGAGCAGGGCATCTATAAGCTTTCTGCTTCCCCTTGCCAAGAGAAGATCATTGTCTCAGTTGGGGCAACAATTGGCTTAGTTTCTTAAAGCCAGTTGTGCTACTGGCCCATAGGGAACAGCTAACAGCGTTCCCCCAGGATTGTCTGAGTTATTGATTTGGGCTGTACAGAGGAAGGCAATCCTCAAGCACAGGTCACCAATGTGGAACCCACAGGTCACCAATGTCACAGGTCACCAATGTGGAACCCACAGACATACATAGACACGAAAGAGGCCTTCCCTGACACTCACAGGTTCCTATTACGTATTTCCACTAAAATTAGGCTTGGGGAGGTTAATCCTCATCTGCGCTTTCCAGGAAAACCACACGCGCGCAGACTGGCGAGTGGGTGCGGGGAGGAAGCAAAAACCCGTCTTTCAAGGGATGGGGAGTAAGAATGCGTGCACGCGGTTGCTGGGAACGTGTGTACCGTCGCAGCACGGGGTCAAAAAAATCTCAGAGAGCTCCTCAGTCGCCTCTTGAATATCACCTCGGGGCGCAACACCCTCCGAGCGAGAGTCCCCGGTACCCGAGGCGCTCTTCACATGCTCAGAAACCGCGTCAGCAAAAAGAAAGGTTTGCGGGTCAAGGACTGAAAAAAAGCGTAGGGCAGGGTCGATGAAACAAAGAGAGAGGACTGCGTTGGGTTAGGCCGGAAAATGATCCCCGGCGGGATCAGGAGGCAGGAAAACGGGATCGGGCGGGGGAGATCGGGACGGGATTACCTGGGAATCGAGGCCGCTGCTGAAGTAGAGCTGCGCCGCCGCCTCGGCCGAGCGGCCCCCGGTGAGCGCTAGCGCCTGCGGGAAGGGAAAGGGAGACGGCCGTGAGGATCGGCTGCAGGGGGTGGATCCCGGCCCACACCCGGCGCCGCCGGCGCCACAAGGAGCAAGCGGCCCCCACCCCCTCCCCACCCCCAAGAGAAAGAGATCCACCGGCCGACCCACCCGCCGCGCCGCCACCTCGGGGATGCCGAGCTCCAGCAGCGGCGCGACGAGAGACTCGTCCACGCCCGAGTCCGAGTCTAGCGCTTGCGACTCCATTCTTTTACAGCTGCTGCTGCCGGCGCTCTGCCCTCCGATTGGCCTCCCCTGCCGCCTCCCGGCCAATAGGAGCCGCCCACCGCCGCCGCCGCCGCCTCTCGGCCAATCGCCGAGCCGGCTCCCCGAGGCTGCGGCCAGTGGCCGGCGCCCGTCGAGCGCCGCTTTCCCCCCTCGTGACCGCCGCGGCCCGTCCAGGTTCGTGAACTTGCGCGCGCCTTTGGTCGCTTCTTCCGCACGTGACGCGGCCGCGTTCCAGCCTCCCTGCGAGGTGGGCAGGCGCGGGAGGAGGCGGGCTTTCCCTTGCAGGAGCAGCCGCAAAAGATGGCCTTGCATATGTTATATATATATATATATATATAATTTTATTTATAATTATTTTAGAAATAATTATTTTAATTATTATAATTATTTTAGAAATAATTATTTATAAAATATTTATTTTATTTTAATTTATTTATAATCACACATACCGTAAATAAGAATAAAAATCTGCGCCCCAGTATGATTTCAATGCTCAGAATGGGTATTTGAATGAACAAGGTCACACAAAAAACAAACAAACAAACCGCCAATGGGGGGGGGGGGAGAGGTCCAAAACCTCACCTATGAATGTTGGCAGTGCACAGTGAAGAGAGAGCGATTTTGTGGAGCGGAGGGTCCCCTTGGCCTTGCACACATTCAGGCCACAATCCTATACAGTGGTACCTCGGGTTACATACACTTCAGGTTACATACGCTTCAGGTTACAGACTCCGCTAACCCAGAAATAGTACCTCAGGTTAAGAACTTTGCTTCAGGATGAGAACACAAATCGCATGGCGGCAGCGGGAGACCCCATTAGCTAAAGTAGTTCCTCAGGGTAAGAACAGTTCCAGGTTAAGAATGGAACTCCGGAACGAATTAAGTACTTAACCTGAGGTACCAGTTTACACACTTAGGGTCCGGATTCAACACAGTGGGACTTACTTCTGGACACTGACAACTGGGAAACACTGGCCTGCGAGCACTCCAGTTGGAGAACAGCCTTTACCAAAGGTGTCATAGGCTTTGAAGAGGCTCAAACTCAGGACACAAGGGAGAAACGTGCTAAGAGGCAGGCACGCTTGGCAAACCCACACTGTGATCAAACCAATGTCCCCACTATGGAAGGATGTGCGGATCCAGAACTGGCCTCCACAGTCACTTACAGACTCACTGTTAAGACCGTGTTTATGGAGGACAATCTTACTTGGCTATGAGTGATCTCCAAAGAGAGAAGACTTACTTCTGGGTGGGCAAATATAGGATTGCCTGAAAACCCTGAATTAAATTATGACAGACTGTGCTTTTTGCATTACTGTTTAAACCCCACTCTTTACATTACATGCTTCTTTTACACCCATGTGTATAAAAGACGCCTGGACGGTTAAGTCCAGTCAAAGGCGACTGAGGTGCGGCGCTCATCTAGCTTTCAGGCCAAGGGAGCTGGTGTTTGTCCACAGACAGCTTTCTGGGTTGTGTGGCCAGCATGACTAAACCGCTTCTGGCGCAACAGGACACCGTGACAGAAACCAGAGCGCACAGAAACGCCGTTTACCTTCTCGCCACAGTGGTAACTATCTACTAGCACTGGCGTGCTTTCGAACTGCAAGGTTGGCAGGAGCTGGGATGGAGCAACGGGAGCTCACCCCTTCGCGGGGATTCGAACCGCCGACCTTCTGATCAGCAAGTCCAAGAGGCTCAGCGGTTTAGACCACAGCGCCACCCGCGTCCCCCTGCTCAGCATTATGAGGCAGTAGTGCAGAGCGTTCCAAACTGTGTCCAGACACGTTAGTGTGTCGGCTGCAGTGTAGGTGTGTTGCATTAACGCTCCCTGTGCTCCTCCCGGGGTTGGAAAGCGGTTTGTTTAACCTCGTTTGCTAGTAAAGCTGAATTCCTGTGTCACAAAATGATGCATGTCTAAAAAGCGTGCCACCAACATGAAAAGTTTGGAAAGCTCTGCAGTCCCTGGCCACCTTTGGTCCTGCTAGCTAGGGATCAAGGGAGTTATAGTCCAATGCCTGGAGACGCAAGGTTGAGAAAGCCTGGTCTAGAATTTCCACTAGCAGTCAAGGGGTGATTGGGGGTGGAGAAGGAGGAAGGCCATGCCATTGAAGGATAGGGAGACACCATTATGGAGTTTGTGGGTAGAGAGAAGTGCTTATGCTTGGAGCTAGGGAGAATTGTTGAGGTGGGAAGGGAGGGGTCTGTGGTAGCTCAATGGCAGAGCATCTGCCTTTCATGTAGAAGATCTCAGGTTGAATCCCTGGCTTTTCAAGGAAGATACTAAGAAATACTCATGTCTCAGATCCTGGAGAGAGTCTAGTAGCGTAGACCAGTGTTCTTCAACCTCATGTCTCCAAATGTTGTAGGACTACAACTCCCATCATTCCCAAACTAACCAGGAATGATGGGAGTTGGAGTCCAACCACATATGGAGACATGAGGCTGAAGAACACTGGTGTCAACAGTCCTGAGCTGGATGGCAAGATGGCTCTCAGTAGAAGTCAGCTTCCTAGGCTCAATTTCACTTGCTGCTGCAGCAGCAGCAACAAGGAAGAAGAAGAAGAAGAGGAGTTTGGATTTGATATCCCGCTTTATCACTACCCGGAGGAGTCTCAAAGCGGCTAACATTCTCCTTTCCCTTCCTCCCTCACAACAAACACTCTGTGAGGTGAGTGGGGCTGAGAGACTTAAGAGAAGTGTGACTGGCCCAAGGTCACCCAGCAGCTGCATGTGGAGGAGCGGGGAATCGAACCCAGTTCACCAGATTACAAGTCCACCACTCTTAACCACTACACCACACTGGCTCAATAAGGAGGACTCTTGACTTTCCACCATGAGGAGTTTTCTGCATGTAACCGTTCGGTTTAAGAATTTTGGCCAATTTTGCAAAAAATGAAAGTATGGAACCAGAGTTACATATATTTACACCAATGCATCCTTTCCTACAATTCCATTAAATTTTATTTTGTTTAAACCAGTCATGATATTTTCTGTATGATTGCATTCTGTTCGTTGCTTGTTTCCTGCATGAATACACACAGTTCCATCTTCTTCAGATTAGCAGGCCATTCATTGTGGTTGCAGTATTTTTAAAGTTTTAAAAAAAATTGTTAAAATTTTAAAATTGCATTTTAATGAAAAATCAAGTTATACATGGGCCCCTACGAACACAGGCAAACAATAATTTTGCCGACGAGGTGTGTCAACATCAAAGGTGGCGTAGGGGGACCTTAAGACATCTCTGTGAGATTAAGCGGTACAGATCCCTCAAAAGTCAAAAACCAACAAAGGTGTCTAGTGGAGGGGGTGGGGTGATGAACGGGTGTGCACATGCTCACAAGATTCTTAAAAGTGGGTGAGGAGAAAACAGCTTTGAATTTTGTAACATGGGGAAATGGATGGGCTGAAACATTCATCTAGATAAATAGATGGAACATCATGAAAAGGTTACTACTGCTTGTTCTTATTAGACACTCAATTTCACATTAAGAGGGTGGAATTGGCGCACCAACCAACTCAGGATGAGGTATGAAATGTGCGAGACTCTCAAGATTTCTGCTTAAAATCCTGCAAAATCATCGGGCGCAGAAAGGACTGGGTGAACCCACACAATGTTTCTAAAGCAGAGAAACCTTTGTTTCCAAAGCACTCCGGTGGCAACTGTGTCTCCTACTTTACAGGGGACAATCCTCTATTTGAAGGAGTCTTCTAAATGAAGGTCTATCTAGTCCAGGTCTGGCTCAGTGATAAAGAACCGTAAGAAAAGAGAGCAAAGGCCCTGGCGTTTCTCCACCAACTAGGTAACAGACTGAGCAGGTACACAGGTAACCTGGTCACAGTCTTTTCCTCTGCTGGGGAGGTGTATTGCAGTTCTATTTAAATGATTATAATTATTTTCTAAACGTGCACCTATACATATGAATTGGCACATGCCAATCTAATGCAAATCTCTGCTGTCTCTTTTTGGGTGATGTATATCTGGCCACCCTAGAAAGCATCCTCACTGTGTTCCTTGCAAGCATCTCCTTCCTCTCTGTGGTGCAGCTCTGCAATTATACATATGCCGTATTTTTCGCCCTATAGGATGCAATTTTTCCCCTCCAAAAATGAAGGGAAAATCTGTGTGCGTCCTATGGGGCGAATACAGGCTTTTGCTGAAGCTTGGAGAGCGAGAGGGGTGGGTGCGCACCGCAGGGCTCCCCACGCTGCAGATAGCAGCCTGCTTCCCGGTGCGAGAGGCGCCCTTAAGCAGAGTGCCCCGCGCTTCGGGCAGACATCGGGCAGACCCACAAGCTCGGGGGACAGCGGGGAGGCGCAGCACCGCTATCCCGCTGTTCCCCGACCTGGTTTGGATTCCCCAACCTGGTTTTGGGGGGGAAATAAAGGAAATAATTTTTTCCTTTATTTCCCCCCAAAAAAACTAGGTGCGTCCTAAGGGCTGGCGCGTCCTATGGGACGAAAAATACAGTATACTGCAAGTTTGAAGCAGAAGGTCTCCTAACCTGTACCTGATGCTGATTGGCTTGCCCATCCATGATGTCACTCCGAAGCCGGATCCCAGTCCCCAGAGAAAAATCTGCTCTTCCAAAACCACGGCAGCAAAAGTCACGAATGCATAAATGCAAACGTGGAGAAATTAAGGGGAGCGGCTTGCCTGAAATGCGTGTGGCCAATATCCAGGCATAGACACCTGTCATTTCCATTGTGAAGCCAGAAGGAAGCCAGGCTCACCCCATGACAGAGGAGGGACCTGCCTTTTGTCTTACGTTAGGCTGGTCTTCACCCTGTATAACTGGTTTGCCAAGGTGGATTAAGAGGAGACATGTCCAGAGTTAAACCATGACCATTTGCTCTTGTGAGACGGGCTTCAAGAGCCTCATCCATCCAAGACGAAGGGCAGCCAGACTAGGCATGATGTTGACTTAATCAATATAATTAATGTGCATGTGTTTTGTTACATAAGCAGATCTGGGACTCGTGAGGGTGGGAAGAATTAAATTCTCCCTCCCAGCTAAATTTGCCCCTCCAGAGGATCCACTTGCATTCCAAGGGATGCAAATAGCAGCCTTGGAGAGTTGTTTTGTGTTCAATTGGCAGGAAGTGAAATAGTTGAACTACCCCTCTGCACCCTGTACGGTCCCGGGCTTCTTAGGCTTCTTTGAGGCCGGGGCTGTTGAAGTTCAGTAGCTCATAGTGACAGCCCCTAGATAGCCACACCCCCAAGGAGTTGTTGTTGTTTTAAGCAGGTGTCAATCTATTACATAAGCTGCTCTCAACTTCTGACTTCCTCTGTGCTCTAGTGAAACTTGAAAGCCTTGTTGTCACCTCATTCACTTTCCGGAGCAAGGAGAGCCTGTCAATTACCCTACCTCTCTTGTAGATGAGGCCATCGCTCCCACTCCGAGAAAAATCCCAGAGCTGTACTCCCCGGTGTTCCCTTGTCCGCCAGACCCCTGCTTGCTTACCTAACAGAAAAACCCATGCACTTTAATTTAATTCATGCCTAGTCTGCCCCTAAGATTCCTTTGTGAGCATGCCCTGCTTCTAAACCATCCTGGCGGAGAGAGCAGCAGGAACAGACCAAGCCTGCACTAGGTATTGAGCCAAGGATGCTGAAGGCATTTGTCAGCTGCTGCCCTCCTTTCTGGGGCATATTCCAGCATAGGTAGGAGAAAACTGGTAAGGGAAGATGCCTGATGCTTGGGCCAGCTGTATTTATCCGTGAGGATATGGTAGAGGTCATAGGGAGACAGCCAGGACATTCTCAGGAGAGCACCTGCCAAAGGAGAGAGGAAAAAAGTAGCTGCAGTCATGTTCTGGAAACCTGTTAGATTCCTCCTGGGGACAAGGGCAGGGTGTGGCGTTTGCCTCCTAGGTGGGTCATAAGGAAAGGGTTAAATGAGTGTGATGTGATTGGCCAGTGGAAACTGATAGGAGGAGAGTTAGAGTGGGTGTTTTTTGGAAGTCAGTTGAGAGTTGGGAGTTGAAGAAAGAAGAGGGAGGATATAAGTCTGTGGGTTGGTCGAGTTGTGTGGTGAGAGAGTGAGAGGAACTGTTAGGTGGAGTCAGATAGATAGTTGGGATAATCAGTTTGAAGTTGTTAGGAACGAATAAGACAGTAAAGGAACTAAGACTAAGAAACTGCCAAGAAAAATTAACTGAAACCATAAGCTTGTTCATGCCTATAAAATAAACTTGATTATTTGTTAATGTTAACAACTGCCTGGAGTCTGTGTGTACCCGAGGGAAACGGGTTGGTGGCAGCGAAGAGGCAATCACAGTGGTGGCACAGGGATCAAGAGACCGTCAAACGTCCGGGGACCCTGTGCGATCGCCACAAAGGGACACTGACTTGGGCCAAGATTATGGGTTGCCATGACGTCATGTTGCATCAGCGGTGCAGCGCCGCCTCCAGGGCCTCGTGAGAAACCGGAAGTTGCATTGGACTCCTGCGTTGTGGGTGCCCTGGAACTGGCACCTGTGGATGAGGCTGTTGCATTTTTCCTTTACAAACTTATCTTTTGCAACTGCACCAGGCAAGTGCAGAATTTCACAAAAGACTTGGGCCTGGCTGTGCAAAGGCAATCCTCTGCATTTGCACTGCTTCCTATGCAATAGCGTAGGGCCAAATTCAGAAGCGAAAAGTCCCTTCGTGACAGCCACAACCCCTTCTAAAATGATACAACCTTCAAGGATAATACAACCATCTTAAAATTAGGCACGCATTGCAAACATCACTGCAGATCGCCAGATGTTGCCTTTCAGCTAGATCTACTATTTTCTGTGCATAATAATGATAATGATAATAATATAATTTTATCATTTCTACCCCGCCCATCTGGCTGGGTTTCCCTAGCCTCTTTGGGCAGCTCCCAACAGAACATTAAAAGCAGAATAAAACATCAAACATTAAAAACTTCCCTAAACAGGGCTGCCTTCAGATGTCTTCTAAAAGTCAGATAGTTGTTTATTTCCTTGACATCTGATAGGAGGTGTTCCACAGGGTGGGTGCCACTACCGAGAACCTCACTTCTCCCAGTGAGGGAACTGCCAGAAGGCCCACAGAGCTGGACCTCAGTGTCCGGGCTGAACAATGGGGGTGGAGATGCTCCTTCAGGTATACTGGGCCGAGGCCGTTTAGGGCTTTAGAGATTGGCACCAACACTTTGCCCATCCATGGGCAAATGATATGGAGTGCTGCAGTATCTTCTTTTGGAGTTGCTTAGGTTGGTTTTTTACTTGGAAGTTCCACTGTACTTAGCATTAACTTCCACATTTTTTCACTTGAAAATTGAAGCACCTTGTGTTTTGAGTGCTTCTAAATTCCTAGCATTGGAGGATAAATAACTACTGCTTCGAGACTTTGCGCCTGCCCATTAGGGGAAATAGGAAGCCATTTTTATATGTCCTTTTTATGTTGAGATTCGTAGAGACACCATCGATCCTTTGCTGAAGAGGCTCGCCGATCTTTCAGACAAGTCTAAGCTTAATTCTCTCCTCTTAGGCAAAGATCATAAGACCACCTGACTAGTAGCCAGATTCTGAGCCCACATTTGTAGGCACAGATCATCCTCTAGAATAAAATAGCTTACTAGGGAAATGCTGAAGTTGCCCTTTGGGGCGCCTCAGGGGCAATTTTTTATGGTAGCCCAAATCTCAGTTGTACGGGTGTATGTATATATCTCAATTTTAACTCATGAGCTATTGCTGCAATCTGTTCCAATTGTATATTTTATCTTTATGAACGCTGTTTTTATTGTGTTATGTGAGCTGGTCTTTGACCGTAATAAATTACAGTGGTACATACGCTTCAGGTTACATACTCTTCAGGTTAAAGATTCCGCTAACCCAGAAATAGTGCTTCAGGTTAAGAACTTTGCTTCAAAATGAGAACAGAAATCGTGCTCTGGAGGCATGGCGGCAGCAGGAGGCCCCATTAGCTAAAGTGGTGCTTCAGGTTAAGAACAGTTTCAGGTTAAGTACGGACCTCCAGAACGAATTAAGTACTTAACCTGAGGTACCACTGTATCTAATTATCTAACTACCTATACTCCTTCGTGTTCTTCCAAAACGACTCTAGGAGCCAATCCTCTGTGACTGACTTACCCCTTTTCACTCTGATTGGCTCAATCAGCACTAAAGGTGAGACTTCTGAAAAGCTCCCCACAGAAATAGTAACAGGCCTTTTGACTCCCCACCAACCCCTCCCACTGGACCTCTGCTCTTCTCTCCAACTCCTGCAGTCTCACCTTGCCTGCTGAAGAATGTTGTCGCCCGCTTCCAGAACAAAGCAACTTTAGGTGGGATTCGGCCCAGGAGTTCAATGATCCGAACCACGTGATCTGAAATTGGGGGGGAGAGAAGCAAAGTTAGATGCTTTACTGTACGGTTTCTCCTATCAAATGGAGTATAAGAAGACAGGCTGGGCTCTGACCTACCATCATCTCTGGAAAAATACTGCCCAGCCTGGGGATCAAAGAGACGGTCTCCAGTGGCCAGTTCAAAAGCCTGAAGGATGAAACGCACACACACTCCATGTAAGTCAATTGCGAGCCAATTTGTATAGTCAATACAGTGGTACCTCGGGTTAAGTACTTAATTTGTTCCGGAGGTCTGTTTTTAATCTGAAACTGTTTTTAACCTGAAGCACCACTTTAGCTAATGGGGCCTCCTGCTGCTGCTACGCCACCGGAGCACAATTTCTGTTCTCATCCTGAAGCAAAGTTCTTAACCTGAAGCACTATTTCTGGGTTAGCGGAGTCTGTAACCTGAAGCATATGTAACCTGAAGTGTATGTAACCCGAGGTACCACTGTAAATATTTTTGTTTTTACATACACTTAGCAGGTGGCACTGTGGGTAAAAGCCTCAGCGCCTAGGGCTTGCCGATCGAAAGGTCGGCGGTTCGAATCCCTGCGGCGGGGTGCGCTCCCGCTGCTCGGTCCCAGCGCCTGCCAACCTAGCAGTTCGAAAGCACCTCCGGGTGCAAGTAGATAAATAGGGACCGCTTACTAGCGGGAAGGTAAACGGCGTTTCCGTGTGCGGCTCTGGCTCTGGCTCTGGCTCTGGCCAGATGCAGCTTTGTCACGCTGGCCACGTGACCCGGAAGTGTCTCCGGACAGCGCTGGCCCCTGGCCTCTTGAGTGAGATGGGCGCACAACCCCAGAGTCTGGCAAGACTGGCCCGTACGGGCAGGGGTACCTTTACCTTTACCTAGCAGTTTGATACGAAGGACTATAAATATTAAAATATCCATCTTACGTCTCTGAAACATTTTCACAAGAATAGAGACAAAAGAGTGAGACACACAGGGGTTTAGGGTGAAATCCAGCTATGCTCAATCCCAAAGGTGCCTCCAGACTATTTTACAGGAGGGATTCCAGCGCATGCCACAAATTTAGGGTTGCACATTTAAAGTGGATTGAAGCGCTCCGTCGCCTCAGCACAACAAATCCACAGATAAAGCGCACCTTTTTTGCAGCTTGCGGAGCGATTAAGAAATGCATTGCAAAGTGTGGGGTGAATGAATGGTGAACGGGAAGACATGTAAACACCCCGCAAGCAAATCAGGGTGAAGGCAGAATGACTGCTCATTGTCATATAACCACTCCAGAAACAAACCGGAACAAATGCTCAGTAAAGGGTGGACATAATCGTAAACACTGTTTAAGATTTGTGCAAACAGATTAGGGTGAACCCTGAGCGAAAAGGGCATTGGGAGGAACCCCAAGGCTATCAGTTCATATGAAGAGATGGTTGCGATTCTCAAGGCAAGAAGCAGCAGCAGCAGCAGTGCCATTGCTGAAGGAACATTCCTGTTAAGTTGTGGGTGAACATATAAGACGGCACAGCAATTCTTCAAACAGCTCTTGTTTATTCACAGGCCAGAACAGAACTGAACTGAAGGGTTCAGCCAGCCTGCTTATATAGAGCTCCACTACAAGGCAACAGTAACCACTTTCTCTAACTATCCAATCACTGAACGTCACTTTCGATCCCTTATTTGCATACGTGGACCTGAGTGAAAACTATCTACAGTATTCCCCTACTGGCCCAAGGTGAGAACTTCAGTACATAACAATTCCATACCAGGCACGCTGTGCTCCAGATATCCGCTGGGGTGCCGTAATCTAATCCGAGGAGGACCTCCAGGGCTCTGTAGGGCTGGGTCTGGATCTTCTTGGAAAAGGGCTTGTACTGGAACAGAAGGGACAACGGGCTGAGTGAGAGTGGATGGCCCAAATGCACTTTTGGGTAGGCAGGTGGCGTAAAACAGCGGCAGATCCTTAAGGGAATAACACTGGGCAGGATTATTTTATTTGTTGATTCATTTCATAAGATTTAAACACTGCTTGATAGCAAAAAAGGAAAAACAAAACCACCCTTGATTTACAAACAGATAAAACCGTAAGACCAGGAAAGGATTGTAATGTGTTAAAAGACACAAGAGGTTAAAAGACTAAAGCAGATTAAAATTCACACCAGCTTTTCTAAGCACCAAAAGAAGAACGTTTTTAGCAGGTGCCGGAAATAATCCAGCGAAGGTGCCTGCTTGACTATCAACAGACAGGGAGTTCCAAAGGGCCACACTAAACTAATGGGTTCTTATAAATGTGGGATGGGTATTCTGCGGCAGCTGCGGCAGTGCCATTTCCACCAATCGAAGCAGTCAAGCGGGCGCATAAGGGAAACTGTCATTATCAGGGGCTCAAAGAATCTTCCCTGCAAGGCTTTGAAAAGTGGAAGTGTTTGGGCCTTTTTGGTTTAAGAGAATTTTTATTATTATTAAGGATGCAGAACTGGGAGTAAGCCCCACTGCAATCAATAGGACATGGTTAGGTTTGTACTGTTCAGAGGAGGTATACCTCCATATACAGCAGTTTGGGGGGCAACAACAGGTGGAGAAGTCTTTTGCCTTAGAATCAGTGCTTTTTTTCTTAAAAAAAAATATTTAAGGGTACTCTCATTTTCCTACTCATATTGAAATACAGTGGTACCTCGGGTTAAGAACCTTATTCGTTCTGGAGGTCCGTTCTTAACCTGAAACTGTTCTTAACCTGAGGTAACACTTTAGCTAATGGGGCCTCCTGCTGCTGCTGCGCCGCTGGAGCAGGATTTCTGTTCTTAACCTGAGGTACTATTTCTGGGTTAGCGGAGTCTGTAACCTGAAGCGTCTGTAACCCGAGGTACCACTGTACTGTCCCTCAATGAGGCCAAACTTAGATTCACAAAATGTTTAGGGGGGTATGGGTACCCTCCCTGCATCCCCCAGAAAAAAGCACTGCTTAGAATCATAATAATAGAATTGTGGGGTTGGAATTGTGGGGACCCATGGGGGTCATCTCGTCCAACCCCCTGCGATGTAGGAATCTTTGGCCCCATGTGGGACTCAAACCCACGGCCTAGAGATTAAGAGTTTTATGCTCTACTGACTGAGCTATGACACTGCCTTCCTGCTCAACTTGGTGGCATCTGATAGTCCACTGGGGGAAAGGGAATGCTGGACTGGAGGGGTATTTAGACAGAGCCAGCAGGGCTTTTATTACATATTCACACCTGTCCCGATCTTCACTGCTGCCTTTTCCCCAGCTTAACAGACCAGTGGCAAAACCACCTGCAGCACAGCCTAGGGCATAAAGCTCTTGTGTTTTGTTCTTGTGGCTTGTGGCAAGGGGACAGGTGCCTCTGCCAAATTTGAGTTTCTAATTTTTCCAATTGTAATTGCATTTTTAAATTGAAGATCGAATAAAAATGTATTGTTTTTTTCCAGCTTCCCTAGTAGTTTGTGATTTTTTTTTTAAAGGAAGCTCCTCGTTAAAAAGTCATCAGCATTTTTATACGCGTTTCTCCTACACACACATTTCTGTGAAGTTATTCCCCGATATACTTTTTTTTTGCAAGCAATTTCCTGAAATATAATGCAGTTTTGTACATTATGAACTTTTATGCACGCTTGACACTAATATATGCTTTTTTTTTTTTTTTTTTTGGCGGGGGTACACATGACTTGGCTGGAAAACTGCACAAGATTCGGAGAAGCGCAAATTTTGAAGCAAGGCTCCGCTTCAGTTTGAGCGCTGTTACAGAATGTGCAAATTGGGTGTGTTCACCTTTAACTGCGAACTGATGGATTTCCCCTCCATCCCTACAACCTGTGGCAGCCTTGTCAAAAAGATTAACTAGCCAGCCATGGGGTGATGACCTCCCTGGTGAACTTCAAGGGAGAGCAATGTACTAACAAGCAACGATGGTGGAAAAGGGATGGGAGGGTGTGCTGTCATAGACTCACCGTCCAGCATGCGCTTCCCAGGTCCGCAATTTTCACTCCCAATTTCATGAGGTTGCAGCAATCCAGGACAGCAGCCACGTCCTCCTCTGGATGGAACAAGCACAAGGAAATAATCTCCGGAGGCGATAGAAAACCATAGGTTATATATCCCTTATGGCACCTGTACTTCACACCAGCCCTGATCCAACAGCAGCAGTGTGAGATCTAATCCCAACAGAAAACAAATCCGAAAGAAGACTGTAAATGTATCTTGCACACTTCAGCCCGGCAGGAGTCGGCTGCAAATTATAGCACAGCAGACCCTCCAAGTGTCCCTATTTTCCAGAGACAGTCCCGGATTTACAGAAGCCATCCCGGTTTCTGATTTGATCCCAGAAAGTCTTGCTTTTCCTTAGGATGTCCCTGTTTTCATCAGAGAAACATTGGAGGGTATGGAGTCATGCGACCCCCTGAGCCAAGGAGATAAGTAGCTATAACAACCTTTAAAAGGCAGGGAAGTTTTTTTATTTTTAATGTTTAATATTTTGCTATGTTTCTGTATAGGTTTGAAGCTGCCCAGAGTGGCTGAGGCAACCCAATCAGATGGACAGGGTACAGTGGTACCTCTGATTACGTACTTAATTCGTTCCGGAGGTCCATTCTTAACCTGAAACTGTTCTTAACCTGAAGCACCACTTTAGCTAATGGGGCCTCCCGCTGCCGCCGCGCCACCGGAGCACAATTTCTGTTCTCATCCTGAAGCAAAGTTCTTAACCTGAGGCACTATTTCTGGGTTAGCGGAGTCTGTAACCTGAAGCGTATGTAACCCAAGGTACCACTGTATAAGTATTATTATTATTATTATTATTATTGAATAGGATGTCCCTAGTTTCATTAGAGAAATGCTGGAGGGTATGGCATAGGCATTGCCACCCTCTCCCAATTAACCTCCGTCTCCTGAGTTGGCAACCCTAGGCCCTGCCCACCGCCAGCATGCGGCTCCAGAAGTTAACTCACAAGGGGCTGCAGCCCTTGATCTAAGAAAAATTGTTCCCCACCCCTGTCCTGAAGGGACCAAAGAGGGATTCCTCCAAGTTCCTGGGTGGACGTTCTCTCCCCTTCCAAACAAACTCTGCGGCCTTTTCTCCTGCGCGGCGTACCTGGCCTCTTGGGCTCGGCTCCTGCGCCGTGTTCCTGGAAAGCCACCTTGTGAAGAAGCGCCTGCAGGCTCCCTTCCGCCACGCAGAGCAGGATGTTCTCCGGTTTGATGTCTGCATGGATGATGCGACACTCCTTGTGCAAGAAATGCAAGCCCTGGAGAACCTGCCGCGAAGCAGAGGCAATCAGTGGCCCAAAGCTGTTCAGTGTGTACTGCATTGATATATTTGCGGTACTGAAGAGCATAAAGGAGAAACTCCAGAGTTGGGAGCGGGGCTCAGAGGCATGGGGGTATGGAGATTGAAGACCCCTATCTATTTCTGCAGATGGGTCCCTGTCTCCAGCACCCTAGAGCCGTCTGATCAGCATGAAAGGGGAGCTGAGAAGAAGTCTGCTTGTTATGTACTGAAGTTCTCACCCTGGGCCAGCAGGGGGATACTGTAGATAGTTATGCAAATGAAGGATCGAAAGTGACGTTCAGTGATTGGATAGTTTTAGAAAGTTGCTACAGTAACGTGGTACTGGAGCTCTATATAAGCAGGCTGGCTGCACCCTTCAGCTCACTTCTGTTCTGGCCTCTGAATAAACAAGAGCTGTTTGAAGAATCGCTGTGTCGTCTGATATGTTCACCCACAACTTAACACTGCTCATCCTTTGGGCTGACTGGGGCTCATCAGGGTCAAAGGGCAGGTGAGTCAGCCAAAGAGGATTGGCTCCTGGGGTCACTCTGGAGAAGGCATGTGGGAAGAACATGGAGTGGAGTTGCTTTGTATGCTCCAAAACTAAGCATTTAGGAACACTTAGGAACACAAGGGACTTCCGTTTCAAGGGAATGCTGTGCAAACTCCGTAATGTCCTTTACCTTTACCTTTTTATGACTGGAGCTGTTGTTGGCTGTGGCGCCACCTGCTGTCAGACTCCCTGCTTTCTGCCCTACCAATCCCAATGAGAACCAGCCAACGCTGCCCATACATCTGAATGGGAAGATGCATGAATTTATATTGAGTGCATGGATTTCGGTGAGGCCAGGGCCACAAAGTGTTCTCCCCTCCACCCACCCAATGCATCCTTTGCTGCAACTGCCGCCTGAGAAATCTCCCCACAGCAACTGCCTTGGTGCATCTTGGCAAGCCCTGATTCTGCCTGGCTCAGCTCTCCAGGTAATCCTGTACTTACCTGTTGTGTTGCTTTCTTCACAAAGGGTAACGGGAGGCCCTGGACTCCTTGGCTGCTCAGCAGAGACTGCAGAGAAGGCCCCAGCAGCTCAAACACTAAGCACACATGTGGGAGGAGATATTGTCAGGGATCCAGTAACTGGGAAACTGCTGGAATTCGGTTCACTCCAGTGGCAGCTCCCCAAAGTCTCATGCAGACAGAGTGGAGGATGTGAGAAACAGCTTCCTGAGAACTGTGTCCCACAAGGAAAGTTAACTGGGAGAGATCATCAGGGGGTTTGGGCTGGGTGTTCACCAGTATGCAGATGATGCCCAGCTCTACCTCTCCTTTAAATTGGAACCAGTGATGGTGGTGAAGGTCCTGTGTGAGTGTCTGGAGGTGGTTAGAAGATGGATGGCAGATATCAAACTGAGGTTGAATCCTGACAAGACAGAAGTACTGTTTTTGAGGGACAGGAGATGGTTGGGTGTGAGGGACTCTCCCTAGTCCTGAAGGGGTAATTGTGCCCCTGAAGGACCAGGTACGCTGCCTGGGACTCATTTTGGACTATCCATGGAGTCACAGGTCAATTCTGTGTCCAGGACAGTTGTCTACCAGCTCCATCTGGTATGCAGGCTGAGACACTACCTGCCTGCGAACTGTCTTGCCAAAGTGGTACATGCTCTGGTTATCGCCTGCTTGGACTACTGCAATGCGCTTTATGTGGGGCCACCTTTGAAGGTGACTCAGAAACTACAACTAATCCAGAAGCGGCTGCCAAGGACTATATAAAACTGGTCCTAAAAGATCTTCATTAGCTCCCAGTATGTTTCCGAGCACAAATCAAAGTGTTGGTGCTGACCTAGAGCCCTAAACGGCTTCAGCCCAGTATACCTGAAGGAGCGTCTCCACCCCCATCGTTCTGCCCGAACACTGAGGTCCAGCGCCGAGGGCCTTCTGGCGGTTCCCTCACTGCGAGAAATGAGGTTTCAGGGAACCAGGCAGAGGGCCTTCTTGGTAGTGGCGCCCGCCCTGTGGAACGCCCTCCCACCAGATGTCAAGGAAATAAACAACTACCTGACTTTTAGAAGACAACTGAAGGCAGCTCTGTATAGGAAATTTGAATGTTTGATGCTTCACTGTGCTTAATGTTTTTAATTTGTTGGAAGCCACCCAGAGTGGCTGGGGCAACCCAGTCAGATGGGCAGCATATACAGTAAAGTAAAATACAGTCAAACCTTGGTTGTTGAACGTAATCTATTCCGGAAGGCTGTTCGGCTTCCGAAATGTTTGACAACCGAGGCACGGCTTCCTATTGGCTGCAGGAGCTTCCTGTACTCAAGCGGAAGCCATGTCGGATGTTTGGCTTCCTAAAAATGTTTGAAAACCGGAACACTTACTTCTGGGTTTTCGGCATTTGGGAGCCAGAACGTTCCAAAACGGAGGCGTTTGGGAACCGAAGTTTGACTGTAATGATGATGATGATTATAGCGAATTCCGTTAAGGACAGCTGGGTGTGTTAGGACAGCAGGTTAGTACAATATCAGTGGAAATGTCCAATATTTAATAGCATTGCCCTGTCCACCTTTTTGTGCCCTTGTGGTGCGTTATCTACCAGCCAAAGGATATGGAAGCCATTGTCTCCAATCATTTTGAAATCGTCCAGGAAGTGGATGACACGGTCGCTGGCTTGGCCTTTCCTCCTCTTGCTGTTCACCTGCAGAAATATAAATAAATAAAAAACGTGCACAAATTACTTTTGTTATGTAGTGAAGTTTCACCCTGGGCCAGCAGGGGGATACTGTAGATAGTTTTCACTCAGGTCTGTAGATAGTTTTCACTCAGGTCCACGTCAGTTATTTTAGGCGGGAAACTCTGGGTTGTTGTTGCTACAATCTTGACAGCCGGCTGCCTATAAAAGCAGGCCGGCTGAGCTGTTTGCTGTTCAGTTTTCTGTTCCAGCTTACAAAATAAAGAGCTGCTTTGGAGAAATTGCTGTGTCGTCTGCTATGTCAACCCACAACTTAACAACTTTCATGAGGCCTTTGACAGTCTCCGGATGGTTTGCGATTAGGGGAGGTACCAACTGTGTTTGAAATGGGCCATTAACGTAGGAATGGCATCATTAGTAGTACTAGTATTAATTATACACCTTTCATCTTAAGCTCCCAGGGCTGGTTACCATGATTAAAAACACAGTGTTAAAAACAGTTTAATACAGCTTGCAATATTTTTTTAGGTGTGCCCTAAAAATATGCATCTCAAGGGTCATAACCTTCAGGGCCTTTCGAAGAAAAGAGGTGATTTGCAGTGGGGGCTGGTCCAGGAGGGTGAACAGGGCACTTGTCCCACTAAGCTCAGTCCTCTTCCAGCCTCTACCTATCAGCCTTCTTAGTTTATCAGTCCAGAGGATGGTACCAGCTAACAGCTTTCCTCTCTCTCATCTCAGTGTTACCCCTTGTAGCACTCAGCAGGGGAGAGGATGAAACACAGCTGGTTCTGTTGGCTCTGTCTGCCGTCGGCTCTGTCGCCACCTACTGTTGGCCTCCTGCCTTACACCCTACTGGTCCCAATGGGCCACCAGTCCCCCAACTGGTGGTTTGTTACCTACGCAGCGAAGGAGCATGACTTCATCCAAGGCTGCCTCAGCAAAATCCTCCCCGCCCTTGGGCACTTTGACAGCCACGCACCTCTTCTTCCTGAAAGAAGATGCATAGATTGAGAGCGAGAACCTATATCTGGGCTCGGAACTGTTTTGCAGCCCTCTTCCAGCTGTTTCAAAGATGGGTTCAAACCTCTCCACCCAGTCGGCAGAAGATCGTTGACCAGGCACTCCTTTCCCCACCCCCCACGATATAGCAGCCTACTTTGCAAGGTTGTTGTGAGGAGCAAATGACAGGAGGGGCCTCATGTTCGCTGCCCTGAGCTCCTTTCAGGAAAGGCCAGATGAAAATACAGCCCTTCCTCGGCCAACAGAATGTGTTCCTACCACTGCCTCTGCACTTAGGAGCAGGCTGTTTTTGTTTACTCACCCCAAGTCTTGGCAAAGCCAGACTGTTGAGAAGTAGCCGCACCCGAGATTCTGTGCTACGTGGTACCTTCCATTGAATACCTCTCCTTTCCTCACGGGATAGTAACCTTCTGCACAAAGGGAGGGAGCATGAACAGGCGTTAATGAAAGACACCAAGAGACTTAGGCTTTGCAGGTCATGCCAATAGTATGAACTTTCCAAGGCTGCACAGTAGAAGGTGTGAAGCCTCTGACGGTAAGAATTTGAGAGATTCCCTGCAATTCTATTCATAAAGGCATAGCGGACTATGCAATCTGGCGAAAACACCCCTATCTTATATATTACACCTGTATTCTCCCATTCCAGTAAGCCGGATATGACTTATGGAAAGACAAAGAAACAGCTATTTCTGTATTCCACCCCCCTAAAGAAAAATCTGAAAGTTGACAGCTATGGCAATAGCTGGTGTGCAGTCATGTATCTGGGACTGATAGGAGCTGTGGACAGTGTCCATCTTGGGGAAGGCCAATTTGGACATTGTGGAGTGGCTCACCTGTGGCCCTCTTGTTATTGCTGGACTTCCTCTCCCGTCAGCCACAGCCAGCCCGGCCAGTGCCAAGGGATGATGGGGTTGGAGTCCAACAACATCTGGGAGGGCCACAGGATAAAAGGTAAAGGTAAAGGTACCCCTGCCTGTACGGGCCAGTCTTGCCAGACTCTGGGGTTGTGCGCCCATCTCACTTAAGAGGCCAGGGGCCAGCGCTGTCCGGAGACACTTCCGGGTCACGTGGCCAGCGTGACATCGCTGCTCGGGCGAGCCAGAGCCGCACACGGAAACGCCGTTTACCTTCCCGCCAGTAAGCGGTCCCTATTTATCTACTTGCACCCGGAGGTGCTTTCGAACTGCTAGGTTGGCAGGCGCTGGGACCGAGCAACGGGAGCGCACCCCGCTGCAGGGATTCGAACCGCCGACCTTTCAATCGGCAAGTCCTAGGCGCTGAGGCTTTAACCCACAGCGCCAGCTACCCCCAAAGGAGACCAACCTGCATTCTTCAGCTGCAATTCAGAGGGGGGTGGACTGGATGACCATTGGGGTCCCTTCCACGCAGTCTATGTTCCCTGACTTTTCTGGATCCATTTGCCTATCTTACTAGCAGCCCGAAATCTTCCCTCATCTATAAAGCTTTCTGGATAACCTTTTACTGGATGCTGTATCTTGAGGGTGGGGACCACAGCCTCCGTTGAGGGTTGCTAAATGTCACAAAGAAATTTATTATTAATCATCATCATCATCATCATCATCATACCCCGCCCATCTGGCTGGGTTTCCCCAGCCACTCTGGGCGGCTTCCAACAAAACACTAAAATACAATAAGCTATTAAACATTAAACATTAAAAGCTTCCCTAAACAGGGCTGCCTTCAGATGTCTTCTAAAAGTTTGGTAGTTGTTTTTCTCTTTGACATCTGGTGGGAGGGTGTTCCACAGACCGGGTGCCACTACCAAGAAGGCCCTCTGCCTGGTTCCCTGCAACTTGGCTTCTCGCAGCGAGGGAACCGCCAGAAGGCTCTCGGCGCTGGACCTCAGTGTCTGGGCAGAGCAAATGAGGCAGCTTGGTGCAAGACGTGTGCCTGCCCCCCAACTCACCTGCGCAGGAGGCCAAGGCCTCCTCCTGCCACTCACACCCATCCATAGCAGATGTGCAGCTCTCTCAAGGATGCTCAGAATTCTCCAGGGTTGAGGAGGCTTCACATCTAAGGGCAGAAACATTTTTATTCCGGAGTCAACTGTTACTCCTCAAGCTGCAAGCTCACTGAACAGAACTCTGCCTTAAGCCATCACTGCAAAGACCACTTTGTCAGGTGAGAAGAATTAGAGGAATTCTGCAGTTCTACAGCACAGAGAGGGGGAATCTGCAGAAGTCGTAGGACTCTGATGCCCAACAAGGCCAACGATCAAGGATGATAGGAACTGGAGCCCAAGAACATCTGGTGGACCACAGATTCCCTGTCACCGCTTTAAAGATCAGGACCAATTGCATGAGGAAAACCTGAAGTCAATAGATGTGTTCAGTCTTGAGAGATGCATGTGCCAGTTTTGATCTGTTTAGAAGAGACCTGAAAGAACCCACACAATTAACTTGGCCTGCATTGTTGCTGCAGCTCATCTGATTAAACAGTGCATTTGGGGAAGAGAGCCAGTGTGGTGTAGTGGTTAGGAGCAACGGACTCGTAATCTGGTGAACCGGGTTCACTTCCCCGCTCCTCCACATGCAGCTGCTGGGTGACCTTCGGCTAGTCACACTTCTCTGAGGTTTCTCAGCCTCACTCGCCTCACAGAGTGTTTGTTGAGGGGGAGGAAGGGAAAGGAGAATGTTAGCCGCTCTGAGACTCCTTAGGTAAAGGTAAAGGGACCCCTGACCATTAGGTCCAGTCATGGCCAACTCTGGGGTTGCGGCGCTCATCTCACTTTATTGGCCGAGGGAGCCGGCGTACAGCTTCCGGGTCATGTGGCCAGCATGACTAAGCCACTTCTGGCGAACCAGAGCAGCGCGCGGAAACACCGTTTACCTTCCCGCCGGAGCGGTACCTATTTATCTACTTGCACATAGACGTGCTTTGGAACTGCTAGCTTGGCAGGAGCAGGGACCGAGCAATGGGAGCTCACCCCGTCGCAGGGATTCAAACCGCCGACCTTCTGATTGGCAAGCCCTAGGCTCTGTGGTTTAACCCACAGCGCCAACCACGTCCCTTGGAGACTCCTTAGGGTAGTGATAAAGCGGGATATCAAATCCAAACTCTTCTTCTAGAGAACGGGTTTTTTTTTTCAGCTGGAACTCACCAGAAATCAGTTCCCCCACCTCTTTGGTGTGTTCCGGCACTTCTTTGTAGTGCATTGGCAGCTATATAGTGGCACAGTGCCCAGAACTGTGTGTCGAAAGCTTTGGGCTGCATACCCCCTAAAAAAAGGCTCCCCCCTAAAAAAAAGCTTTGACGGTTATCCATCAAAAAAAAAGTGGGCGTTCTTGCACCTCTTTGTAGGAAAAAAGCACTGGTAGAGAGGATGTGTTGCAGGCATGCAAAGATCCCCAATACCGCTAGTTAAAAGGACCAGAGAGCAGGTGATAGGACAGTCTTTGCCTAAGGCTCTAGAGAGCCATGGCCATCAAGAGGAGACAACATTGGGCTTGAGAGGCAAAAGTCAGCTTCCTAGGTATGTTCTGGCCCAGATATAACGTTAGTGAAAGTGAACTACAGTGGTACCTCGGGTTAAGTACTTAATTCATTCCGGTGTTCTTAACCTGAAGCACCACTTTAGCTAATGGGGCCTCCCACTGTCACTGCACCGCCGGAGCACGATTTCGGTTCTCACCCTGAAGCAAAGTTCTTAATCCGAGGTACTATTTCTGGGTTAGCGGAGTCTGTAACCTGAAGCGTATGTAACCTGAAGCGTATGTAACCTGAGGTACCACTGTATTAGGTTTCCATACACACCAGAAGGAAAGAAAGGAAATTGACTTTAGAAATAATAATTATTGGTTTATTGTAGATTGACAACTTGATGAGTAGATACTGGAAATGTTAAAATATTGTACGTGCAAGAATTGGAAAGTGGAAAGAGGCGGCTGGTGAGACTGGAGGGACATTGCTATGCCTGACAACAAACCCTAACTCTTGGATTCTTTTGCCCCATCTTTTTGTGCCTGCCAAACAGCCGTGTCATGCTTATGATAATCTTTTATTCTCGTTAATTACACTGTTTTAAATGTGCATTCTATATTTGACTTCACTTAGCATTTTTTTGGGGGGGAAATGTTTAAGATTTTTTTGGGTTAACTTTGTTTATGTTAAATATGTATTCTGTAGTTGACCTTCTCTGTAATGTTTTATTTTGAAATCTTTAAGATATTTTAGTTTTCTGTTAATTATGTTGCTTTGACTGTATACGCTATATTTGACTTTCTTCAGAAATGTTTGATTCTGGATTGTTTTATTGATGTTTTAATATGTGGTAAACCGCTTTGAGTTTTTTCTTTAAAATATAAAACGGTACAGAAATGAAATAAATTATAATGAGAGCTGATGCTTAAGGATAATAATTTAAAAATAACCCCCCCCAAAAAAATGTAATACAAGGTTAATTATAGGGAATGGAATGAGAATTAGGAATAACTGGGAAAACAATGCAGCAAGAAGAGTAAATTATGGGCACATCGAGACCAGAGTGCGGGAAGCCGATTTTTGAGGAAATGGTATTAAATTTGTTTCAATTTGCGGTTGATTCATTAACATTAGGAAAAATCCATAAAAACGATTTGGCAGAAATAACGCAAGCCTGTTAGGTTATCGTAACAGAAACACTGGTTGTATTGGACAAGAGGAGGAGGAATATTCGGTTGGCTCTGAGCAGGAGCTTGCTGGTTTAGAACCTGGAAGTGGAAGGAAGGCAGGAGAAGGGAGTATCGGCCACCTTATACCATTGGCCCATCTAGCCCAGAGCTGCTACCAACACTGACTGGCAGTGGCTCTCCGCAGTCCCCGAGTCCTGAGCCTCCTCCTTCCTTTTCTCTCTTCCCCAGCTGTTACGACTTCCCAATCCTCCTGGGCTCCTGCCTCCTGGAATTCTGAGAGTTGGCCTGGCAGGAGAATTCCTGGCATTTCTGATAGGGCCGTGGCAGAGATTATTTCAGGGGGGCTGCACTGGCAGCTATGCCCGTTCTGCTTTCCGCACTCCACTGAGCTGGACCAAGGCCAGGCTGAGAGCTCAGCTTCCTGGCTGCCCTTCCTTGGATTTTCAGATGGGATTAGTGAGGATTGGAAGGAAAGGCCCAGAGAGGCTTCCCTGCTGAAAGGCTGGGCTGGCCTTCTGCTGAGAGCTCTCAGATCACCTTCTGCAGGCGAGCAGAAAGGAGAGGCTGTTCTCGCACGTTCACAGTTTTGCACGTTCAAGTTGCACAGTTCAAATGCTTTGGGAAGATGGAGCCCTGCGCGCCCGTCATGTAGAAAACCCTTTTTAGCAGTTGCAATGTGAGCACAGATCTGGTCCAAGGTGAATGTTAGAATTATTCCAGTTCAGGCTGTCTGGTAGGCACAGCAATCAAATCAACCTCGTGTTCATGAGGGACAAAACGGACGACACCACCAGTCAGCTTTCTTCCTCCTCTCCTCCCCTTCCCTGCTTTACTTACCATCTAGCCTGACGAAGAGTTCTGCAGAACTAAAAAGCTTGCCCATTAATGGTCATGTGGGCATTTTTCCTCACAGCAAAAAACCAACCTGTTGGAAGTGTTGACCCTTCCAACACTGCTTGTTTGTGGATGCTCCTTTCTTTCAAGACAAGTACAGTGGGAAGGGAAAGGAGAATGTTAGCCGCTTTGAGACTCCTTAGGTAAAGGTAAAGGGACCCCTGACCATTAGGTCCAGTCGTGGCCGACTCTGGGGTTGCGGCGCTCATCTCACTTTATTGGCCGAGGGAGCTGGCGTCCAGCTTCCAGGTCATGTGGCCAGCATGACTAAGCCACTTCTGGCGAACCAGAGCAGCGCACGGAAACACTGTTTACCTTCCCACCTAACCTATTTATCTACTGCACTTTGACGTGATTTCAAACTGCTAGGTTGGCAGGAGCTGAGACCGAGCAATGGGAGCTCACCCCGTTGCGGAGATTCAAACCGCTGATCTTTTGATCGGCAAGTCCTAGGCTCTGTGGTTTAACCCACAGCGCCACCAGTGTCCCTAGTACAGTGGTACCTTGGGTTAAGTACTTAATTCGTTCCAGAGGTCTGTTCTTAAACTGAAACTGTTCTTAACCTGAAGCACCACTTTAGCTAATGGAGCCTCCCGCTGCTGCCGCACCGCCACCGCACGATTTCTGTTCTCATCCTGAAGCAAAGTTCTTAACCCGAGGTACTGTTTCTGGGTTAGCGGAGTCTGTAACCTGAAGCGTCTGTAACCCAAGGTACCACTGTATTCAAACATCAGGAAGACCTTTCTGACAGTAAGAGCTGTTCGACAGTAGGAGATCTGTGGACTCTGCTTCCTTGGAGGTTTTTATGCAGTGGTTGGGTGGCCGTCGTGGATGCTTTAGCTGTGATTCCTGCATCCCCAGGGGTTGGACTAGATGACTCTCAGGGTCCCTTTCAACTCTACAATTCAATCTAAAAATTTTACTGGCTAGCGATATAAGAGTCTGGAGATCAAGAGCAGTGCCCAAGCTTGGAGTTTCTGAACACTCACAGGACCTCCTCACCCTACTTTCTGTGCCCTTCGCAAAATTACAGAGCCAAATAACAGTGACCTGCGTATTCAATCCCTACCTAAAAATGCATGAAACTTACCTTCGTTGTGGTTCAGGACTTAAGCAGCCCAGATCAGTCTGGACTCGCCCGGGGAAAGGCAGCTTGCAGGCTTCTGAGCTCTGGGGAGACTCGACCAACCAGCTCCCGCTGCTTCCCTTTTTAGTCCCTGTTGCTGGAAAGGAGGCGGGGGGAGGGGGCGTCCCAAGTCCCCCAGCATAGCTGTGGTGAGGATAGAGGGTCGGGATTGGATCGCACTGAAGTCTGTGGAAACACACGGTGCTTCGAAACAGTTCACGGGCCCCGGGACAGCTGGGAGGGTCTCATTTTACCATCCCTTTTCAACCCTACACCTGTTGGAATAGCTTCCTGCTATGCTCTCTAATACTTTCCTGGCTCCATCTCTGCCCAGCAAAACCCGGAATCTCCAGGGTGTATATTTATAGATCAGCAGCAACCGATTGCAGAGATGGAAATGCAAACTTTTGCATTGTGCAAAACACAGATTTATACCTAGAAGAGTAAGTCCCGCTGAACTCAGAAAGACTTTAGCCTGAGCAGACAGGCAGAGGGCTGTGTGTTAATAAGCATACCAATCATTCTCATACACACACACACACACACACACACACACACACACACACACACACAGTGGTACCTCGGGTTAAGAACTTAATTCACTCTGGAGGTCTGTTCTTAACCTGAAACATCACTTTGGCTGTGTGTTAATAAGCATACCAATCATTCATACACACACACACACACACACACACACACACACACGTACCTCAGGTTAAGAACTTAATTCACTCTGGAGGTCTGTTCTTAACCTGAAGCATTACTTTAGCTAATGGGGCCTCCTGCTGCCGCCATAGCACGTTTTCTGTTCTCATCCTGAAGCAAAGTTCTTAACCCAAGGTACTATTTCTGAGTTAGCGGAGTCTGTAAATTGAAGCGTATGTAACCCGAGGTACCACTGTATATGAATGAAATTATAGATTACCGATACATGCTACCTTGTTTATTTATAAGAGTATTCATATACCGCTGTCACACACACACAAAGGCTTACAGCAACAGAAACCATATAAGAAAATACCATTTAAAAACAGAAATCAGCTGTTATGGAAAGATGTGTTCTTAATTGCCTGCCTAGGCCTGGCAGAACAGAAATGTTTCCAGGAGGCACTTAGAAGTTAGCACAGATGAACCTGCTGAATCTCAATTGGCAGGGTGTTCCACAGGACTGGGCCAATGCCACGGAAGGCTCAGTTTCTTGTTGTCATTAAATGAGCCTCGCCAACTCGGGGAATGAAAAACAAGGCTCCTGCGGATGATCTCAGCAAATTAAGCCAAGATCAACCTTGGGAGTAAGCCCTCATGAACTCAGAAGAACTTGCGCCTGAATTCCTAGGCTTGCCAATGCCATGATACTTGTGCTGTCACCAACACGGCCTCGTCACTTGCCGTTGCTTTTATGCAATTGCCACTGTCCTTTTTGCATTTTGTTTCCCTCCAGCTTCACTTTACTCCAGCCCGTTCCCAATCTATGTGTATACATGCCTGCTGCATCTGATGATCGCACAATAATACATTTGCCAGTGTGGTGTAGTGGTTAAGAGTGGTGGACTTGTAATCTGGTGAACCGGGTTCGATTCCCCGCTCCTCCACATGCAGCTGCTGGGTGACCTTGGGCCAGTCACACTTCTGTGAAGTCTCTCAGCCCCACTCACCTCACAGAGTGTTTGTTGTGGGGGAGGAAGGGAAAGGAGAATGTTAGCCGCTTTGAGACTCCTTCGGGTAGTGAGAAAGCGGGATATCAAATCAAAACTCTTCACAAGACTCTCCATTGTTTGAAATAGACATACAGACCGTCCTCTAGCAAAGGCTCCTACATTGTGCCAAAGGAAGACAAACCCAGGACGCTTCTGCCTTGAAAATTAAGAACCAAAACAACCATTAACTCTGATGGCAAAACAGTGATGTCAAGGCAGTGTTGTTTTTTTAAAGAAATGGCCTCAGCAACTGCGCTTGTGAACTCTCAGGGTGCATTCAGGCATGCCTACTAAAAGAAGCCGCTCCATGTTTTTACTGCTGCAGCGAGAACTCTTGCTTCCTCTTATTTTCATTCTTCTAATGACAACACCCAAAACCTGGCTTAAAATCCAATGCTGATTTTCATTATAAAAAAAAAATCTTAAAAAAATTCAGGTGGTTAGCATGTTCATCAAGTTCAGAAGTAGGAACATGGCCCTGAGACTGAAAATAATTCCCCACCCCAATCTAGTCAAATGATTACTAATCCCCCGCACCATCAAAAAAATGGCCACTCCATTGTGCTGCTTAATGAAACCTTGCTCCAGACAAGGGAAGCGGTAGCATGCTTGTCTTCTGTGACAGATCGTCTAAGCCCACCTAGCATGGAAAAGGCACGGTTCAAATGCAGAGTTTTCCTGATTTGTAGTTCAGTCTCTTAGCCACTAGATTTCATTGTGGTCCCCTGCTTGTGGAATGCATTCTAGAGAGAGGCTCACCTGCCAATCCATCACATTGTGGCCTTTCTGACCTTTTCATTTTCCCAGGCTAGTTTAAAGGTTAATAGCCCCCAAAGCTTTGGTTATTGTAGCTTGATAGTAGTGCCGTAATGCTGGTGGTCAACAAAAGAGGTTTAAAGACTCTCCCGGGCAAATCTAAAAAAATGTAGCATAAACATTGACAACTGGGAAACACAGGCCTGCGAGCGCTCCAATTGAAGAACAGCCTTTACCAAAGGTGTCATGGGCTTTGAAGACACTCGAACTCAGGACGCCAGGGAGAAACGTGCTAAGAGGAAGGAACACTTTGCAAATCCACACCGTGATCAACTCCCGCCTGGAAACCAATGTCCCCGCTGTGGAAGGAAGAATTGGCCTCCACAGTCACGGACTCATTGTTAAAACTGTCCAACTAAGTTTGTTATTTGTATGAGCTTTCGTGTGCATGCACACTTCTTCAGGTGGTCTCTAAGGTGCTACTGGAAGGAAATTTTTTGTTTGTTTTTGTTGTTTATGGAAGACAATCTTACTCGGCTACGAGTGATCACCAAAGAAGAAGAGCAGATGAAGTGAACATAAAAGCAGCAAGGTAGCAAAATCTAAAATTCTGCGCACACAATAATAACCCAGGGAAAAGCAAACACAAAAAACCCCCAACAACAGTTGTAGTAAGCCTTTGATATAAAAGTTTTTTAAACTGCAATGTGCATTACATACACACCTTTGGCAGCAGATGAGGCTAAGAGAAGATCAAATTAAGGTATTATCATGGAGACAGACAGTTAAGTTGTATATCCATAGCAGTGACCGGAAGAGAAATGACCTCTGGGAGGAGCACACAGAGAAGAAAGGCCATGGTGTCCCTGTAACAACAGGAAGTGGACACCTTCATCTGCCCCAGCTGAAACAAAACATGTCTCTCCCACTTCGGTCTCTAAAGCCACAACAGGTGCTTCAACTTTCCAACAGCTTGACCTCACCCCCAAAGACGCATTCCTCCATTGTCTCCCGAGACAGACGGATGTGGACATACAAGCAAAAGGAAAAGGTGAAGAGAAAGAGGAGGTCCAATCTGCTGAGATACAAACTGATTTCTCCAGATACAAGACCGTTTTAGTGCTGGCAGGGTCAAGAAAGAAAAAGGAGAGAGGTCATCCCAGTGCTGAATTAGCTTTATTAATCTCAACATCAATTAGAACAAGAATCTTGCAGATTGAGAAAGTGGATAGTTATGCAGTAGTTCGGACAGTTAAGGTATCAAATGATAGCTTTTCTTGTAATCAAGGAGCATATCCAACCTAACTTCATCACCCTTTGCCGACTGGGACATATGGCCGAACGTGGAGAATTTTTTGTCGCAATTGGGGCAAGAAGTTCCTAGAAACCCTAGTGCTTTGCAGAGGATTTTAATGCCAGAATTGGTGGGGAAAGAAGTGAACATTTAAAGTGGAGTGATCAGGAATTCCAGAAACTCCCAAATCAAGTCCTGAGAGGTTCTGGTCGGTTTATTAGTCAAAGCTAATCATTGTTGAATGGTTGTGCAAGAGGGGATGAGAAGGGAGAATTCACTTTTCTTACAAAGGAGCAAATGTAATGGATTATATGGCTGCTTCTCCACTTTGGTGGTGTAAGTGGAAGAGTTTCTCAAGTTCTTCCAGAACTGGGACGTGACCACCAACCTTTCTTCCAAAAACTGCACACTGGAGATGAACTGAAGAAAGCCCATCAATGTATACCTTCTCATCTTAGGGGTAATAGAGAAGTAGTGTCTAAATTCATGTACAGATCTGAGGACATTACAGATACCATATGGTATGCCTTCCTCTTGGTTACGAGCCAAAGCTAATCCACCCATGTTAAAAGGTAAAGGTACCCCTGCCCGTACGGGCCAGTCTTGCTAGACTCTAGGGTTGTGCGCTCATCTCACTCTAGAGGCCGGGAGCCAGCACTGTCCGCAGACACTTCCAGGTCACGTGGCCAGCGTGACAAGCTGCATCTGGCGAGCCAGCGCAGCACACGGAACGCCGTTTACCTTCCTGCTGGTAAGCGGTCCCTATTTATCTACTTGCACCCAGGGGTGCTTTCGAACTGCTAGGTTGGCAGGCGCTGGGACCGAGCGACGGGAGCGCACCCCGCCGCGGGGATTCGAACTGCCAACCTTTCGATTGGCAAGTCCTAGGCGCAGAGGCTTTTACCCACAGCGCCACCCGCGTCCCAATCCACCCATGTTAGATTTTAGTAAATAATAGGATGACGGTAGTTTATTGGATTAAGTTATCCTATGGAAATGGCTGGGAAATTTCCAGGCTAACACTTCTTACTATCCTGGACCAGAAGATCTCTGGGTGATTTCTTACAAGAATTTCTTACTCCCCGCTGATTAAGGAAGGAGGCAAAGGAGTAGATTTATTTGTGTTGTTTTTTTGTATGGAAGGACTGAGCCCAGTTCAGTTCTGTGGTACTTGAAACAAATTCCTGGGCTCGGAATTCTCTAATACTAACAGTGTGTCTCTTCGCACCTGGCTCTGGTTTGTGGATCTGGTTTGTTTTGTTCTTAAAGTAGGGCCTGCATGCTTGAAGCCTCCTTTTCCCTTGATCTAAAATGCACGTGGAGTCAGCTAGAGATAATAGGGGCAAGCAGCAGGAGAAGGTAAGGCATCACCTTCATGCTCTGCTTACAAAAGGGGTGAGGAACCTCCACCCCCCCCGGACAACCAGCCAAGGGTTCAAGTAGTCCCACAAGGCCATTTCCCCACAACCATGTCCACCTGTCCATCAGCTGATGTCACCGGATGACACCACCTGATAGGCAGGGGAGTAGGGTTGAGTCCTGCTGGGTGCCACTTCACTAGAGTGCAGGATTGGACCCGCTGCTCATCAGCTGTTGAGCAGAGAGTTCAATCCTGCTTGGTGCCGCTTTGAATCAGACTACTCCATCACCACCGCAGGTAGGTCAACATTTGACAGGTGGGTGGGACCAACCCCCTATCAGTCATCACGATGTCAGATGGTTGAACAGGCAGCTGACCTCGTCCACCTGTCAACGTCGGAATGCGGAGAGAGGAAAGATCTGGCCTACTTACTGTGCCAAAAAAGGCTCCAACCCTGCCCCCAGTTTACAAGCTTCCCAGCAATATCAGGTTTTGTCAGGAACAAGAGGTCTGATCCAGGAAGGCAATTCAGCCATCCAAATGGCAAGACATCCAGGTGACAAGCAGAAGAGATGAAGGGGTGCCAATAAGGAAGGAAGTGACTCGAAAGACCATAAGACACCCCCACCCCCCCACCCCAGATCAAACCCATCTAGGCTAACAACCGCTTTCAGAAAGTGACCAACTAGTTGCCCAAGGGAAGTCTGAAAGTAGGACATGAACGCAACACACATCCTCCCACTATTCGGAGGAATCGTGCCTCTGATCCCACGTGATCATTGACAACCTTACCCTCCCCGCGAAGTGATCTAAACCCCTCTCATAGCCACCCAGCTTAGTGATCGTCGCAGCATCTTCTGGCAGCAAGCCCCATCGTTTTAACAATGTAAGGAGTCTCCCAGCATTGAGCTTCCTTGTACGACCGGGTCCTTGTGGGAGAAAAAACGTCTTTGTTCTCTTTATTTGCGCTACACATCGCTTTATGCACCTTTCCAGCATGTTCCCTTTGCTCGCCTTTTCCTCCTAAACTAATAAAAGTTGTAATCTCGGCCCCTCGTCTCCTTCTTGGAAAGCCCGACTTCCGTGTGTGATGGCGACACCAGCACCCCAGTCAAAAGACAAAGGTGACGTACGCCGGGCAAGGAAAAGGCGCCGGCAGGCCCTCCCGTGGCGGAGAAACAGCACCAGCCGGGAGGCGCCGATTCGTGAGGCTACAACCCGTCGAGCAGAGCCAGGTCTTCAAACATAAGGTATTGCTTCAGCAGCGGAGGGAGGTTGAAGTCCCTGATGGCTTGGAGTCTCCTGTGACCCAGGGCAGTCCGGATGGAGAGGCGGCTGAGGTGCTTGAGGGAAAGGGGCTGCTGGCGGCAGGAATCCATCCAGGACATCAACGCCGGCTGCGAGACGAGGCGCTTGGGAGGGGCTCCTGTTTTCTGCAGCAGGAAAAGAGAAAAAACAGCATTTCGGGTTGCGTTCCCAAAGGCCTACTTGGAGGAGGCGCACTGAAATTAGTGTACAGTGGTGCCTCGCAAGACGAAAAGAATCCGTTCCGCGAGTCTCTTCGTCTTGCGGTTTTTTCGTCTTGCAAAGCAAGCCCATTAGCGGCTTAGCGCTATTAGCGGCTTAGCGGATCAGCTGATAAGTGGCTTAGCGGCTTGGGGAAAAGGGGGGGAAGGGGGGGAAAGGGAAAAAAACCCGCAGGAACTCGCAAGACATTTTCGTCTTGCGAAGCAAGCCATAGGAAATTCGTTTTGCGAAGCACCTCCAAAACGGAAAACCTTTTTGTCTAGCGGGTTTTCCGTCTTGCGAGGCATTCATCTTGCGGGGCACCACTGTATGTGAGTTAGCCCTGTTCCTTAACGCCAAAGGGTCTACTCTGAGTTGGGCTGGCACTCGAGGCAATTCTTTGGTTTGGGTGGCAAGAGATCAGGTAGAAGAATGGCAGAGTAGCAGTGAAGCTAACCTGGGACACAGAAGAACTTTGCCACCTTGGAATTAGATATTATTATTATTACTTATTATTATTATTTGCTAACATCTATTATAATTGTAATATTTATTGTTGCTGGGAAGTTCGGGTTACGTACTTAATTTGTTTGGAGGTCCGTTCTTAACCTGAAACTGTTCTTAACCTGAGGTACCACTTTAGCTAATGGGGGCTCCTGCCGCCGCCGCACAATTTCTGTTCTCATCCTGAAGCTTCCAGCCAACAGAGAACACTGGAATTATCCCCATATGGGATAGCTCCATATGTATATACTTTGTAACTAAGTCTGCCCTTCAGGGATCCAACTGTGAACAGAATGTGAGTAAACTACGTTTATATACTTTACACAAGATTGTGGCATGTTCATTCTTTTAAGAGGGATATAAGGGAACTTACCAGTAACCCAATACAGTCATACCTCGGGCTGAAGTTGCTTCAGGCTGATCGTTTTCCGGTTGCGCTCCGCAGCGACCAGGAAGTAACAGAATGCGTTACTTCTGGGTTTCGCCGCTCGCACTTGTGCAGAAGAGGCGAATCACGCGGGTTGCTTTTGTTTCAGGATGCGAACGGGGCTCCGGAACGGATCCTGTTCGTATGCAGAGGTACCACTGTAGTGAGAGGCTTACACAAGCCTGCAACCAGCTACCCGCTGTGTGTTTAAAAGGGCAATGTGAAACTCTGCTAAGTAAAGGAACTTGCTAGCGCACGTTAGGAAGGATAGTAATAAACAATATATCCTCTCCTGCCTCCCTGGACATTCCCACAGTCTTTAGCATGGGTAGGCAAACTAAGGCCCGGGGGCCCAATCGCCTTCTAAATCCGGCCCACGGATGGTCCGGGAATCAGCGTGTTTTTACATGAGTAGAATGTGTGCTTTTATTTAAAATGCATCTCTGGGTTATTTGTGGGGCATAGGAATTCAAGTTTTTTTCTTCCAAAATATAGTCCGGTCCCCCACAAGGTCTGAGGAACAGTGGACTGGCCCCCTGCTGAAAAAGTTTGCTGACCCATAACTTATCTTTCATTTGCTTGTTTCATTGACCTCCTCACACCTCCCTTTTTTTTGTATTCTAGTTTGGTTAACTATTTCAGCAAATCCTTTCCATCTTTTCCAAATTTTGTCCTGTAATTTATCTTAATATAATGTAACTTTACTTTCCCTCCTTTCACCAATTAACAGTCTGTTTTTTCCTAAACCTTCATAACATTTCTGCTAAAACCACATAACTTCATTCCAACATCCTTCTAACATTCATTAATTTTACAATGTTTCTGTAGATAATCTTTAAATTTCTTCCAGTTATGGGAAGATTCGCTGTGTTTTTTAATGGATTTTATTTTTCTGTTTTTTCTTTTTTCTTTTTCTTTCTTTATTCCTTATTTTGATGTGTTGTTTTGTTTTTGTTTAATATGGTGTTTTTACTTTTTCTTTTTGTAACCTTTAAAACTTTAATAAATATTTCTTTAAAAAAAAAAAGTTGGCTGACCCCTGGTCTTTAGTAATGGGCTACCTTGTTTCTGTAGCAGATGCAGGCCCCAGCCTGCACCAGCAACCGGATGCACTCTGTCTGTCCACTGCATGCAGCCAGGTACATGGGGGTCACCCCCCAGTTGTCCTTCAGATTCACATCTGCGCCATGCTGAGGAGAAACAACAAGTCATTAGCACCACAGACCTCACCCCCCACCATGTCCTGGCTTGCTGAAGCCATATGGTGTGAGCACAGTCCAGAAGTCCATTCTGGGCATCTTTAGGGCCGAATCGGATGCAACAGGTACCTGATTCCCCCTCCACCCACCACAGGCCAAACAGAACGGCTTCTGTGTAAATAATTTCCTGCAGTGATTGAATTTGCCCTCCCTTCCTCCTGCCACTCTCAGGAATGGCAGCTAGGAATGGAGGAAGCTGCCTTAAAATGCCTCGTGGAGCAAAAAATACCAAGGGAGCAAAAAAAAAAAGCTGTTTATGTACGCAACAACGGCAGCCTGGATACTCTTAGGAAGAGAAGATCCCTATACAAGAGAGGAATGGATAACAAAACTGATGGACTATGCCGAAATGGTTAAAACGACTGGGGAAATCAGAAACCAGGATGATAAAAATGTCAATAAAGACTGCGGGAAACTTGTAGCTTATCTGAGAGAACACTGTAAACAGTTAAAAATATTAGGACTGCAATAAGACTTGCAATGTGAAAAAGAACTTCAGTTAATATTGGGTATATTGGAGAAACAGATGACGATATGATACACAGTGGAAAGTGACTATCTGCGGACTCCACGGAGGGGAGGAAGGAAGTCAGAGAATTATTTATTTTGTGGTGGTATTTTATGTTTGAATGTAAAATTAAAATGTAAAACTAATATTTTTTTTAAACAAAATAATGAAATGCCTTGTGCAGACAAACCTCTGAATAAGTAAATGAAGTCAGACCACAATAAATACACAGATAATTAACTATATTATTATTATTATTATTATTATTATTATTATTATTATTATTATTATTATTCCTGTCAACAGGCCACCATGCCCCTCTGGATCCTAGCAGCAGGGATGCGGATTAGCAGCAGAGAAATCTGCCTTACACCATTGGCCCACCTACCTCAGCGTCACCAGCACTGGCTGGCAGCAGCAGCTTTCCAAATAAGGAGGTTCTCCCGTCTTGCCTTAAGAGATGCCAGGATTGAACCTGGGGCCTTCTGCATGCAAGACAGGGGCTTAACCCCTGGACGATGGCCCTTTCCCTAAGGCTTCCATGGAGGGAAGCAAACACCACTTGCTGCGGGACGGAATGATAAGGAGCAGCACCTTTGACGACGTTACCTGGATCAGCAGCAGGGTGCAGTCGGGGAAGAGGCCGACGGCCGCGTGGAGAGGGGTCCCCCCGTGTTTGCAGCAGGTGTTGACGTTGGCGCCGTGCTGCAAGAGCAGCTCCACCGAATGCCTCTGCCCCTTGTAGGCCGCCCAGTAGAGGGCTGTCTTGCCGTAATAATCTTTCCTGTCCACCAGCTCCCTGCCTGAAACCAAAGGGGAGATGAGCACCTTCCAGAAAAACAGTGCAGCATGGAAACAAACTGAGGACTTAAGAGAAGCCGGCCGGATCGGGCCAGTGGCCCAACTAGTCCAGCATCTTGTTCTCACAGATGCCCCCCAGCAGGACCCAAGCACAAGAGCATCCATCCCACCACCTGTGGTTTCCAGCAAGTGGTACCCGGAAGCATCGCTGGGGAGGGAGAGCCTAGCCCACTATTTGAGTGTTTTGTTGGAAGCCGTCCAGAGTGGCTGGGGAAACTCAGCCAAATGGGCAGGGTACAAATAATAAATTATTATTATTATTATTATTATTATTATTATTATTATTAGGCTCGTGGGCTGGATGCAGCCCAATCGCCTTCTCAATCCGGCCTGCGGACAGTCCAGGAATCACTGTGTTTTTACATGAGTAGGATGTGTCCCTTTTATTTAAAATGCATCTCTGGGTTATTTGTGGGGCAAAGGAATTCGTTCATTCCCCCCCCCCCAAAAAAAATCCGGCCCACCACATGGTCTGAGGGATGGTAGACCGGCCCACGGCTGAAAAAGGTTGCTGACCCCTGGTCTAGCCAGTTGCCCTCGATAGCCCTCTCCTCCATTACTCTTTTAAAGCCATCCAAGTCGGTGGCCATTGCTGCCTCCTGGGGCAGTGTGGAAGGGCATTCTTTCATTCATCCCAAATCTTCCAACATTCAGCTTCACGAGTTCCCAGGGTTAGAAAGAAGGACAACTTTTCTCTGGCTTTCTCTATGCCATACATAATGGCCTGGATTAGGAGTGGACGACAGTCACCCCTTGCCCACGGTCCCTCTTTTTTGGTATAGTACACCATTTGTATTGCCTGCGCACAATATTGTTATGGAGTTTTGAGTGCGGGGAATAAACACTGCCCAGGCCCCTCTCCTTCCCAAAGTCTGGTTTGCTCCCTTTTTAGCCCTAAGTGCAACCTGGAAACATTATATAGGACACACACTTGAGGTCAGCAGGAGTTGTTTCAGCTTCTCCACGTTGCCACGGCTGGCCTCGTAGTGCAGCTCCGTCCACCTGTAGTTGTAGCTGGGCGCCGCCTGGTAGCGCTTGGCAGCGGGGCGCGAGGACTCTGGCGGTGCCCCATTGCCGTAGGGCGCTCGGGAGAGGGAGCTGATGTAGAAGCCCATCTCCGTCCGTCCTCCCTCTGTCCACATGCAAAGGCTTCCCCTGTATGGTAAGGTAAAGGTAAAGGACCCCTGGACGGTTAAGTCCAGTCAAAGGTGACTCTGGGGTTGCGGCGCTCAGCTCGCTTTCCGGTGTTTGTCCACAGACAGCTTTCCGGGTCACGTGGCCAGCAGGACTAAACCGCTTCTGGCGCAACGGGACACAATGACGAGCGCCAGAGCACACAGAAACGCTGTTTATCTTCCCGTCACAGTGGTACCTATTTATCTACTTGCACTGGTGTGCTTTCGAACTGCTAGGTTGGCAGAAGCTGGGACAGAGCAACGGGAGCTCACCCCGTTGAGGGGATTCGAACCGCCAACCTTCCGATCGGCAGTGGTTTAAACCACAACAGCACCCGCATCCCCTGTATGGACTGGGGGGGGGGGTGCACTGAGCTTCAGATTGGTGATAAGAGAACAGGGGAGAAGTTAAGCACCCTTACGTGCCGCATGAGACCCACTGGTCAGATTCTCTCTACCACAGTGGTTTCCCAGGACTACTTTAAAACTGCTGAGGGTCTTGGCGGACCACTTTATGATTTTTCTGCCCGTTGGAGCAACTGGCCAAAGTGCTCCTAGCCATGTACAGAGTTCCTCCCTGCTATGTTCCCCCATCTCTCTCTTTCCCCGCTTCAGCCATACCACGGCTTCTCAGGGACGGAGGGGGTCAGACACGGTCCCTTCATAGAATCATAAGAGTTTGAAGGGACCCCAAGAATCATCTAGTCCAACCCCCTGCAATGCAGGAATCTCAGCTAAAGCATCCCTGACAAATCACCATTCTTCTTCCCACCCCAATAAAATTTGCCTCCCCCAAGTTGATGGGCATTGCTGTTCAAATAGTGTGGATGTGCCCCATCATGTGGTTGATTATGCAGGGTGGGGCTTCCCTCCCCCCCCCCATATTTTATTCAAGTTGGCACCCCTGTGGTCATCTGTCAATCCCACTACCACTAGGAACACAGCCCTGCCCCATACCCAAGAGGGCCAGCTTGGCCCCACAACCATGGGTGCCATGCAGTATGCATGGCCCTGGCGCCAAAATTTGTGGGTGCCTGGCCCCTTGATGGGAAATTTTGTGGGTGCTTGGCAAGGCCGGATTTAGGTTTGATGAGGCCCGAAGCTACTGAAGGTAATGGGGCCCTTTATATGTCCAGCTGTACTTTGTCAACAACAAATTGTTGCTGTTTCTTGTGTTGAATATATGCTATATGGTAATTTATCGACCTAATAGGTATCTAAAGCCATTTGCACTTAACAAAATATGTATTTTATCAAAGTAATTGTTGAACTGAAATACAATTAAGCAGTATATTAATAGTGAATTTTTTTTGGGGGGGGGCAAGAGAGTGGGGTCCTAAGCTATAGCTTGTTTAGCTTATACTTAAATCCGGTACCCAGGGAGTTGGCCCCTATACCTTAATTCAGCTCAAGCCTCCTGCACCAGAAGCACAGGGCTCTAAAGAGTCAGTGAAACAAGCTCAGGGGTGCTGGAGCTCAAGACCCGCGCTCAGCCCTGGGTGTCGAGCGCACTTCTGAACATGTGCAGAGTGCAGCGGCCCTAACCGGCCCAGTACTACTACCAGACCACGCACCCATCGGAGCTCAGGGGAAGGACCTTCGAAATGGATTCACCCCAAACTTTCGCAGGAGGGAGAGGGGGAAGCTGATCTGGGCCGGCAAGAGACGCCTCTGTCCGCGATGCAGAACGAGAGGCTCCCGCTGCACCGACGCCTGCACCGATTCGCAGCTGCAACATTCCCTCCCCGCTGCATCCGGCGCGGCGAGCGGATCCGGATTAAAACCCGCTTCGACCCCTCCCCTGCGCCATGCATTGCTCCTTTGAACGCCAAGATGGGTCGTGGCCGCCCGGCATCTCCCCAAATACCCTCCCTCCTTCCCCGTTTGGGCCGCTTACCCGCCCGCGCTACGCCCGGCACCGGCTGGGAGAGACGCGGCCGGCCATCTCGGAGCGAGAGGCGGGCGTTGCGAGTCTCGTCGGCGGCGCCGCTCCGCCCCGGGGAGGCCGCTTCCCAGGGCTTTCCTCAAGGCCCCGGGGGAAAGGCGGCCGAGCCTCCTTCCTCCGCCCCGTCTCGCCCCGAGGGAGGAGGCGCCGCCTGCAATGGCTGCCGCGCGGCGAGAAGGGAGCCGCCCTCCCGGGCGCCGGTTTCTCTGCAGTGCGAAGCCGCAGCCAGAGCCGAGCGGGGCCTCGAGGAGCCTTTAATAAAACACGCGGGAAACCCCGGGGTGTGTCGGGGCGCGGGAAGCGGACTCTTCAATCCACACGCCTTCATTTTAAATTCGTTTTTAATGCCGTGTAACACCGTGTTAATCATGGGCGTAGTCAAGGGGGGGTGGGCAGCTGCCCCCTCCAAAATCATTGAAAACCATTAAAAGTACTCAATTACCACTCGGTACATAAGGTCAAAAAGGAATGGGAATGCTTCCCAAATTATCTGAATAAATACGGTTCCAATAACACTTGGCTGTGTTTAGATTAATTTCATTGAAAAGCGGGGGGGGGGGAATTCTTCCTATTGTTTGGATAAACAATAAAACACAGATTATTTAATTGTAATAGTCGGAATCGAAACCGCGAAGAGATGGATGGAAGTCAACCAACTCATGAGGGACTCAAACCAGTTGGAAGGACTTTGTGTACAGAATATCCAACTATTGGTTTGGTTTGGTTTTTCCCCCCTTCCTTTTTTCTTTTTTAATGTTACTCTGTTTATCTTACATCTACCATGTATTTTGTAACACCTGTTTTTACCTTAGAATATGTAGTTGAGGAACAAATTATTCTATTCTTTGTAAATTCTGAAAATGTAATAAAGTTTATTAAATAATAATAATAAATAAATAAATACTCAATTAACTGAGTATGACAAAAGCCTGTCCCTCGTGATGTCCTCTTTTCTGGGGGGAATTTGACCCGTGATGTGAGCTCCACAACCTGGGGGGGGGGGGTTATCTCCCAGAAAAAGCTATGCCCATGGTGTTCAGGTCGTGTTTCCATTTTCTGGACCCTGCCCTGGGACCTAAGGGACCATCCGCACTTCACTTTGTCCCATGATTTCTAGTCAGGGGTTGGAGAGGTTTGTTTGGGCTTTTTGGACCCCCTGCTTTTCTCGGGAAAATCCGCGGTTTACTGTTGAATCGGAACAAACGTCAGTTTGCTGAAAACCCTATTGATCTTGGTTCCAGTTGAGCAGTAAACAGTGGGTTATCCCAGGGAAAGCGTAAAAGAAAAAACCCCTCTCAGACGCCTGACTAGAAACCACACAGGACAGTGGTTTGGATGGTAATAATAGATGTAATAATAATAATAATAGTAGTAGTAGATGGTCACATCAGAGGTTACACAGGAAGCTGCCTTAATATCAAGTCAGACCATTGGTCGATCTAGCAGAATGGCTTTAAAAGAGGATTAGCCAAATTTGTGGAGGAGGCTAAAATTTATTTAATTCTTATCCTGTTGTTTCTCCAAGGAGCCCAATGTGGTTTTACAGACTTCTTATTTAATCCCCCACAACCACCCTGTGAGGCGACGACAGGCCCAAGGTCACCCAGTGCGTCTCATGGCTGAGTGGGGATTTGAACCCTGGTCTCTCCCAGCCCCTTGGCCAACCCAGTGACCACGTCGGCGCATGTGAGAACATCATAAAAGCCCTACTGGATTAGCCCAATGGCCCTTCTAAAGTCCAGCAGCCTCTTCTCACATAGGCCTGCCAGATACCTAGGAGGACCTCAACACAACACAACCTTCTCCACTTGTGATTCCCAGCAGCTGAGTTCATCTGCTTTCACCAGTGTAGGTAGTAATTACATGGCTAGTAGTCCTTGATAGCCTTATCCTCAATACTTGTGTCTAACCCGCTCTTAAAAGCCATCCAAGTTGGCCATGTTGACACTGCCGGGAGATGGTCGTCCTCTCAATACCAATTGCTGGGAATCGCAGGTGGGAAGAGTGGTTGTTGTGAGTTCGAGTCCTGCTTGCTGGCTTCTCACAGGCATCCGGTTAGCTGCTAAGAGAACAGGAGGCTAAGCAGGGCTCTTCTGTTCTTAATAGTACCAGTTAAGTGAAAGCAAGAGTTTTTCCTCCCACAATAAGGTACACACACACACAAACACACACACACAAAAACTAGCTTTGATCCTCTGCTTTTTAACAGCATTGTGGCACAGAAATTAAGCTGGTGAGGTTTTCCACAGCAGAATACACAGGCTAGGAAAATTGCAGTTTCTAAATTTATGTATCCTGTTAAAAGCACAGGAGCAGAGCCAGTTGTTGTTTTTTTTAAAGGCAATCAGACCTCCCACATCATTAAGGAACTGGAAGCTTGAGCCTTCTTCTGTGTTGTATATTAAAGTTTATTGAATTACCGTGTAAGAATTTTGCTCTGTAATAAAGTCATCTGGGATCTAAACTGATTATTTACAGACAAAACTTCTCATTTGATGATAAAACTCCTACTTTGCTCAGAACAGTATCTACAATAACATTATTATACTATGGAACAACAACAAAATCAGGCTGGCTGGTTTGTCCATCAAGCTTTCCAGATTGGAGAATTTATTATTATTATTATTAATCAGTTGAGAGAGTGCATTTACGGAGCTGGGCCAGAATGGAAAAAAAGGGAAAGTGAGATGCTGAGCACCAGGGATGCAAGAAACTAGAAAAGAAACACAGGCAGAGTCCAACCCACCCACCCACCTCAGGCAGCCCTCTCCCCAAAATGAGATGCTACCTTACAGTGAGTCAGGCCATTGCTCCATCTAGCTCAGTATTGTCTACAGTGCAGGCAATAGACTCTACACTGACTGGCAGTGGTTGTCCAGGATTTCAGGCAGGCATTTTCTCAGGCCTACCTGGAGATGCTGGGGATCAAACCCCCCTTCTGCATGCAAAGCAGGTGCTCCGTCACTGAGCTGTGGCATGAGCTAAGAGCAGTTTCTTCCTACAGAATTTATTCCCCCATTGTAGAAGTTCCTGCCGCCATTTACGCTGCAATGGAACTCTGTTGGGGGACTGAGCTGCCAAGACATATAACCCTCTCTCTTTCTGCTTTTCCAAGAAGCTTGGTCACCTACTGGTGCTTGCAGACTGGGCTGGTGTAAAAAACACACCACAACAGAGACAAGTTAAAAAAGGAAGATGTTGTCCTTCTGTTCTCCTTCTGCTTGTTGCAAGAGCACAGGTGACTCTGGTGCGCGGGACAGGAAGGGTGGGCTACAGGACATGAGACGTGTCAAGGAACCAAGGCAGAGGAGCTCCACTTTTCTTAAGGTAGCGCTAAAGATACAACATAGTCCTCTGGGCAAGCCGAATTGTGCAGGGACCACTTTCTAAAATGCACAGCTGCCGCTTTTCAGTCTCTGAATGGCCATTGCCACTAGAGGAGGAACCCTGGGGTTTGAGTAAGCACCAGATGTACCACTGCTGCACCCAAATGCCTTTTTAGCACCCGCAGAAGGCAGTGGGTGCTGGGACCCCGCCAGAGGGCTCACCACCTCAAACAATGCTCCCCTTTCATTTTGCACAGAGCACCCCCCCAGGATCGGAGGCGTCCAGAGGCGAAGAAAGGATTGAGGTACACAAGAGGGTGCAGGGTGTGGGGAAAAGCATCTCTTAATACTAGAGCCTGGAAAAGGGAGCGTTGCAGGACTAGAACCTGGACAATCGAGGACAGAATGAGGTACTTCTTCACGCTTGGGATACCGTGCATGAAGAATGCTTGTGTATTCATGCCCGTAGGCACTCAGAGAACAGACTAGATGGGACCAGGAGCTTTCTTCTGATGCTTTTAAGAACATATCCCCACAAAGCAAGGCAGAGTCTCAAGCCCTGCATCCCAGAACCTCTCTCAAGAACTTCAAGCTCCTAGGCATGATTATAGGGTTGGGAAGGGTCCTTCATTTCAACTCCCTGCAATGCAAGAATCTCAATTGGGTGGTCGTCCCCTCATTCAATTTGAAACCATACCAGACCCTGCTTAGCTTTGCAGTTTTATTGGGGCACCACTAGGAGGGATTACAATACGGAGCTTACGGATTCAGCGGCGTCTCAGTAGCAACTGCTAGGGAGCAACAATGGGAAATGGATATTGCCCTTTGCGTCTTGCTTGTGGCCTTCCAGAGACACCTGGCGGGGCACTTTGGGGCTGGGGGGGGGAGAGAAGTATATGGGAGTAAACAAACCTTTGGCTCTTCCTTACATTCTTATCCTTGGCAGCGGGGCTAAAGAGGTAAGTTGCTGAGTCGACTGGAAGGTAACTGCAATTTTGTCTCGTAATGCGGCGACAAGAGGCCACCCCATTCTGGGAAAGGAAATGGGTGTCCAATATCTGTCCGTGCACAATATACCCTTTTCGTGGTACAAATCTTTACGGGACAAATTTGGAGCTCAAGACTAAGGCTCCAAGTTACGAGTTTTGTCTCACAGCCTGGTTTTAACTATGGGACAGGGGAATAATAAAAGGAGCAAGAGGCCTGCTGAGCATGTACGAAGTGCTCCCTACCCTCAACTAAAACCAGCCCGCTCTGAGCTACCTGAAATTTGGGGGGAGGTTGTTCCAGGTCAAAGGGCACAGCTTCCAAGCAGGGTTGTGCTTTCACCTGAGGTATTAATAAGTAGACTGAGATAACAGGTGGGAATATGTATGGCTGGACGGCCATGTTGGCTGGATCTGGAGGGCATCAGACTGGAGAAGGCCGATGCGGCCTTTTCCCGAAATGTGTGACACACGTAATCTCAGTACTCCTTACAACAACTATGCAAGGCATACCAGTGTAATTATCGGCATTCCTCATATTGTAAACAGGAGGCGGAGGGCTGGAGTTCATGTGGCTGGCTTAAGGCACCTGGGGAGAGTTATGGCCAGGCTGTGATTTGAACCAGCGGTGCCAGAGCTGGCAACAGGTGATCTTCCTAAAATCTGTGCTACCAAGGCGGCACCAGCCTTTGAATCTCTTAAGGCATGATGCAAGGAGATCCGTGAACAGACTCACCTGCATTTTAAAAAGCCAGGGAGGAGAAAAATTCAGACCCTGGTACTAACAGATGGGAGGGAGCTAGCCCTTTTGTGCTTGTGCCATTTCCTCAATTCAAATCCCCCTCTCCGAGGCTGGTGTTCGATTTGTCCTGCAGTTTAAAATATGCAAGCCACGTGTATGGTACCTGGAAGTCTACCTGCCACAGGGCAAGTAGCAGCTTTGGGGGAGGGGGGGGGTTTAAAATCAGGAAAATGGCACAGTTGAGAAAGGCAAACAAGCGCTGCGACTCTAAGCTGAATCCTCCTCCCACTCTGCGCCTGCTTTTAAATTACAAGGGTTGGAGATATATGCAATTCACGGATGTCCCACAACAATCCTCATATGGCTCTTGTTGACCTACTTTGATGCTGGCACAGGCATTCTTTTAAAATTGCACAGAACTCTCCGTAAAAGCTCACTGGAGTGTTCTAGGAAGCCGGACTAAAAAAAGCTGGGCATCTATCTGCAACAGAGCCTAATCCAGGGAAAACATGCCACCTCTTCTGTTTTGTTGCCTGACTGTGCAGCTGTTGAAGGAGCAGGAGGCCTGCCAAAATAAAGAGAGAGAAATCCTTACCCCACGGCTTGCAAGGAAGTGGGCCAGAGCCTACGATGCAAAGTGGCAGATTGGAACGGTTTGCTGTGGTTGGATCTCGCCTGAAACTGTGGCATTAGTGCTGTTTTACATGGGCTGCAAACATACAAGGAGAAGCAGAACTAAAACTGCAGAGGCAATAAGGTGCAGGGAAAAAAAGAAAAGAATCACAAGGGTTTCTTTCCCCCCTGTAAGGAATGACATGGAATGATTCAACAGCACTTCCAAGTGATAGTTCCTTTTCAGATAACCTAAGTAAGGTAGAGTTGTCAATTGACAGAAAATAACTCCCCAGCTGGGCTTGCACCCATGTCTGTTAAAACAGATTAAATCAGCAAGGGATAAATATTGCCTCCTGCCTGTGGGTTTGGGATGGGTACCTGCGACCTTCCAGATGTTGCTGGAGTTCAAGGGTGCTTCCAGACTGCTGCTATTTTGGGATGGGATAAGCAGAGCAGTGGCAAATTCAGAAGTGTAGGGCCCCTTCACCAGAGGCACTGCCACGCCCCCTTTAAGAAGGCTGCATAACCTTATAATTATACAATACTACTAGTAATCAGGGATGCATTGCAACGATAAGTGCAGATCTCCATGTGTTTCCTTTGAGCTAGATCTACTTTTTACTGTGCTCGTACACGGGCAAATCATTTGGAGTGCTCCAATATCTGGAGCGACTTAAGTTGTATTTGTACGTTACAGAACATGCACGCAATTCTCCCGAAACCGAAGCAGCTTGTGTTTTCAGTGCTCCTAAAAGGCTTAGCTTTGGAGCATACAGAACAGCTCCTCTGAGATCTTCCCGTGTGCCTTCTGTAGAACGACCCCGGGAGCCAATCCTCCATGGCAGGCTCACTTCCTTTCCCTCTGATTTGCTCCAATCAGCATGAAGGATGAGAAGACCTCTTCCAAGTACCTAAAAGGCTTCCCTTTCCTGTGGCTTCAGGACCCTGGAGACAGAGACCCTGCTGCAGAAATCGTAAGAGGCCTTTGTCTCCACACACCATCCCAGACTGCTAACACCTCTGGGTGAGATTCAATCACATATGGACAAATTCATGTTGGGTAAATAAATCTGATTTGGAGCTCTTGCTGGAGAACCTCATTCCCACCCCCAAATCTTATTTTTTTGTAATAGGGGAAGTGACAGGAAAACACACTGGGAAGTGTGGTATAATATAGCGAAGTAGAATAAAAACCCGAATATTAAATAAACAGCTGAGGTTGTCTAGCTTCCCCACAATTTTTGTGCAAACAAATCCCAAGTCAATAAACAGAACGTCTGGAAGTGACCCAACTCCCATCAGCACGAGCCAGCGGTCAGGGACAATGACAGGAGTTGTCGTCTAGCAACTTTTGGAGGGGCGAAGGGGTAGCCATTTCTGTTGTAGATCAAGCAGCTCTCAAAGACACAGAATGAGAAGCCGGTGAAATATTGGCAACTGAACTGCAGGAAGAGAAACAGCAAAAGCCGCCAGAATGGGCTTTGGAGGAAGCCAGAGGCACGGCCAATTGGTTCTGCAAAAATTCTGAGTTGCCTTTGCCAGACCCAGGAAAGACCCCCGTGGGGAAGCGGGGTGGCGTTGGACAGAGCAAAGCCACAGTGTGAGAGACAGGAACACGAGGAAAGAGGGTGTTTGCTTGAGGAGAAGTGCTAACTCAAAAGAGGAGCGGGAGAGGGGAGGAAAGGCTTTCCCTCTCCACAGTGAGATCCAGAGGTCCGTTTTCCCCCAAACAGCAGCAAACAGGAGGGGGCGAGGCAGTCGGAGGGGAGCAAGGTCTCCTTTGTGCTTTTTGGGGGCGGGCTCTGTGCTTGGAGTAGCAGCTGCAGAAAGGCAGGCTGGGTTGTGGGGGGCAAGGGCCTCCGAACCAGGTGGGGGTGAGGCAAGGCAGGCGCAGGCTCCTCTGTGCTGTTCCAGGAATCTCGGCGGGGTCCCAGCTAGTGGCAGACCTTTCCCAGCCTGGCGGTGGCTCCTCTGTCCTCCATCCTCAGCCTCTTCCCTTTCGCTTGGTCCCAGTCTGTTTTGATGCGCCAGGGGAGGGCACTGCCGAAGAGATGCTCCCTTCCTTCTCTGATTGCTTAGGCAGTGGGATACTTTCTCTTCTCAGGGCGAAAGGGAGGCCGCCCAAATACAGAGGCTTCAGGCATCGAGGCAAAAAAATTGCCGCCTGCGTGGCTACACTAGTCTCTAACCCTCTTGGCACATTCGTAACTCCCAGCCTCCTGGCTCAAGCTGATTGGGAGGAGCCCACAGCTTCTGAGGAGGGAGACGCTCCCCTAAAGTCCATTATCATCGTCATTATTGTTGCAAAAAAAACAAAACAAAAAAAAAAAAAAACCAAAGGAAAAAAGGAGAATAAAGTTCTCTGGCACCCCTGGCCCTCCACGGCACTTGGCATTTCCTGGTCTGCTGCTGCTCCTCCCTCCTTCCACGTCGTCGGTGTGGCGTGCCTGGTCCCGGCTGCAGCAGGTGCCCTCTGCCCCCTCCCCCCGCCTGGCTGACTGTCCCCTTGTGCACATCACAAGTCCGTGACTTTGTTCTCTACGGCGGCGGCAATCTGCTGCAGGCGGTAGCCCAGCTGCATCTTCTGCGCCGTCGGGTCCTCCTCCAAGGCGGTGATGATCTGCGGGGAGAGGAAACCTGGAGCTGTTATCTGGTAGTCATAGCCTTCGCCTCTAGAGCCAGATTTTTGGTTTTGTTTGGTGGGGGGGCAGCGGATGCTCTGCATCCTAGGGAGGCCTCTGAGGCTTGGTGAATGGATTTCTAGAGGCCAGAATCTCCATCAATAAACTACAATGCGAACCTACGTTGTATTTTAATATTCATAGAATCATAGAGTTGGAAGAGACCACAAGGGCCATCGAGTCCAACCCCCTGCCAAGCAGGAAACAAACTTCTGCTGGAAGCTGCCCAGAGTGGCTGGGGAAACCCAGCCAGATGGGCGGGGTATAAATAATATACAGTAGTACCTCTCGTTACGTACTTAGTTCGTTCCGGAGGTCCGTTCTTAACCTGAAACTGTTCTTAACCTGAAGCACCACTTTAGCTAATGGGGCCTCCCGCTGCTGCTGCTGTGCCACGCGATTTCTGTTCTCATCCTGAAGCAAAGTTCTTTACCTGAGGTACTATTTCTGGGTTAGCGGAGTCTGTAACCTGAAGCGTATGTAACCTGAGGTACCACTGGATGATGATGATGATCTTTAGGAGGGCCCCTGCTCTAGGTGCCTTCCTTGCTGACATCCAGGAAGAGCAGGGCCTTTTTGGTAAAGGCACGCCGATTAAGGAATGCTTTCCTCTTTGAGGTCTGGGGTCAGCTTGATTCATTCACCCTCCTGCTCTGAATTATCTCCCCACTTCCACCTTCTCTCAGTGGCCAAGGTACAAGCACCAAAACAAATCATTTGATGGAGGGAGCCGTTTCGAGTTCCAGGAGAGCCACAGAGTTTCTGTGGAGGCAGTGGGCTCATTTATACCCAGTCTGCAATTTTCCCCGTTGCCTGTTCATTGTGCCACTGAGTTAGTAGTAACGGCAGCAGCAAAACCAACTGAGAAACAGAGTCTTATGAACAATTAACACCTGTGGGCTAAATGTGGTACAAAGATGAAATTTGCACCCACTGCTCCGCTCACTTTTGCCTCTGGCCCCACCCACCAGGGACATGTGGCCCCCCCAGCCTGAAAATTTTTTCCTTTCCCCTACAAGGAAGTTTTTGGGACCGCATTAAAATATGAGCCACATTTACCTGGTCATAGTACTTGTTGATGTACTTGTAGAGCTCATGCAGAGCCACCAAGGAATTGAGGTCACCTGAGTAGTTCTGTAACCGAGAAATGACAGGTTAATAGTCACCAAGAGAGTAACATGCTGTCCCCCTCCCCCTACTGAGTCACTTTCAATAGTTTTGTGGTGGCCCAAGTTGCAAACAGGACTGTCGATATGGTGAAGTCACTTCATGGTGGGAAACTCTCAATGGATCTGTGGAACATGCCTTAAATAGGACTATAGCCCAGTTCTGTCTGCTCTGATGGGAAACGGCTCTCCAAGACCTCGCACAGAGGTCCTTCCCACCATCACCTGTTATCTTGGTATTTTTAACTGGAAGATGCCGGGGTCTGAACCTGGGAACCTAATGCACCCAAACTTCCGCCTGGCCTTTGGGCTGGACTCAATCTAAACCCCCCTCTCATTTGTTTATTTTTTGATGGAACCCCTTATATGGGATTTTGTATATAAATTTTCCCTCGGCTCTTTTTGCTGGGCCATGTAGGACCAGCATGGATAGTTGGCCCCGGTTAGTATTTGATGTTTTCTCCCCTTATGGCTTTGATCTATAGGCTACCACTAAAACGAGGCTGCATTTTAAGCTGCATTTTAAACTGTAGTCTAACTTATATTCTAATCAACTGTTTGTTTCGGGGTTTTTGTTTGTTTGTTTTTTTAAAAAAGATATTTATTAAGATTTTATAGACAGAAAAAGGTTACAGAATAAAAAAGAGAAAAAATAGAAATAAAAAGAAAAAAAAGATACAAAAATACAAATGAAAAGTACAAAATACATAAAAAATAGATGAAAAATAGAAAACAACTAAAAACAAATCAATCTTTTCATGTCTTATATTTCATTTACTTATTTTCCTGACCTCCTCATGCCTCCCTTTTTTGTATTCCAGTTCACATGGTTAATTCAGCAAATCCTTACCCTCTTTGTTTTTATCTTAATTTTATATCTTAACATATTGAGCTTCATATTTTCATCTAATTATCAATCCATTTTTACATATTCTTTTAACTTTGTTGCTAAAGCCGTCTCATTTCAATCCTACATCATTTTAACATTCATTAATTTTACAATGTTTCTGCAAATAGTCTTTAAATTTCTTCCAATCTTCTTCCACCAACTCTTCTCCCTAGTCTCGGATTCTGCCAGTCATTTCCGCCAATTCCATATAGTCTATCACTTTCATCTGCCATTCTTCCAAGGTGGGTAGATCTTGTGTCTTCCAATACTTTGCGATGAGTATTCTTGCTGCTGTTGTTGCATACATATTGTTTCGGGGTTGTTGTTGTTGTTTTTGTGTGTGTGTGTGTGTGTGTGTTTTGTTTTTAATGTTTTTACTGTATATTCGGTGTTAGCCGCCCTGAGCCCCGTCTTGGTCAGGCAGAGCAGGGTATCAATTATTATTATTATTATTATTATTATTATTATTATTATTATTATTATTAAACTTGTGCTCTGTCATTAAGGCACACAGCCACCATCCACAAGCTAAGACTTATTTTCCTTGCAATAACCTCTGCTCTAACCAAGTTGCTTCAGTGGAGTTGGAAGCCCCAGCTGCAAGGAAGTTGGTGTGGAGGGTCATGATGTTATCTCAGCTCCATCTTGTCTGTGAGACCTGCTCCCTGCCTTTGCAGACCTTTCCCACCCGGCCTGGGAGGGCAGGGCCCTTACCGACTTCAGCTACAAAAGCAGAAGCTGCTGAACAGACCCTTGGTCCGGGGGTATTGTTTGGGGTGGGAGAGAGTTTCCTGTTATCAATGTTACTTTTTTTTGCAACTTTATTTTGGATCTTATGCGTATTTTTTGATGCTTCATTTATTGTTTATGACTGCTTTTGTTATGTTGTAATTACGTGGGGTTTTGGGGTTTTTTTTTGTTTTTTGCATTGCCAGCCACCTTGAGCATGGTTTCAACTACAGAAAGGTGGTATACAAGTACAATTATGTCAGGTATGCATCTCTGCAATGGAAGACAAGGGTAGCAGAGAGCAATGCCAATGCCAATGCTGCTTTTGTGCCCATTATGGGCCCATTATGGGCACTGTGACCTAGTTACTCTAGAGGAGCGGACAAATTCATGTGGCTACCAGTCACAAGGGCTATGCCAGCCTTCCTCAACCTCGGCCCCTCCAGATGTTTCGAGACTACAATTCCCATCATCCAGGACCACTGGTCCTGCTAGCTAGGGATCATGGGAGTTGTAGGCCAAAAACATCTGCAGGGCTGAGGCTGAGGAAGCCTGGGCTATGCTCAGAGGCAGCAATGCTTCTGAATACTAGTTGCTGGAAACTGCAGGAAGGGAGAGGCCTACAGGTATCTTGGGTGACCTCTGTGAGAATAGGATGCTGTATCAGATGGGCCAGCATCCTCTCCCCTGGGATAGCTCAGCTGGTAAGAAGAGCATGAGATTCTTAATCTCAGGGTCGCGGGTTTGAGCCCCACATTGGGCACAAGATTTCTGCATTGCAGGGTGGCTTGACTACACGGCCCTCATGGTCCCTTCCAACTCCACAATTCTATGATTGCTTTGATCCAGCATGACTCTTCTTCCGTTCCAAAAGAAGGCTCCTAAAGTTTTCCCAGTAGTGATGTATGGAAGTGAGAGCTGGACCATAAAGAAGGCTGATCGCCGGAGAATTGATGCTTTTGAATTATGGTGCTGGAGGAGACTCTTGAGAGTCCCATGGACTGCAAGAAGATCAAACGTATCCATGCTTAAGGAAATCAGGCCTGAATGCTCACTGGAAGGACAGATCGTGAAGCTGAGGCTCCAATACTTTGGCCACCTCATGAGAAGAGAAGACTCCCTGGAAAAGACCCTGATGTTGGGAAAGATGGAGGGCACAAGGAGAAGGGGATGACAGAGGATGAGATGGTTGGACAGTGTTCTCGAAGCTACCAACATGAGTTTGACCAAACTGCGGGAGGCAGTGGAAGACAGGAGTGCCTGGCGTGCTCTGGTCCATGGGGTCACGAAGAGTTGGGCAAGACTAAAGACTAAACAACAACAACAGAGGTCTTGGCTCAGCAGGAGGAAACCAGAGAAAGGAAAAAAGACTGTGATGTAGCTCGCAGCCTACTTACTCGTGAGAGTTCAGCCAGGGCAGAATTCATTTCCTGGTCACTTGCAGAGATGGTTTGGCGGATATCTGCATAGTACCTGCAGGAGATAAAGAACGATAACCCTTCATTTATTTACCCTGTTTCCTTCCTTTTCTTTCTAGGCACATCCAGCCGGCTCCCTGGCCCTCCTCCTTACCTTTCCACCATCTGCTTGTAACGTGGAATGTCGCGGGCGTAGAGAAGCTTGTTAATCGGAGAATCCTGGAAATGCCACAAAGGGAGCAAGACATTAGGAACGATGCCCAGCAAAATTTTTAGGTGTCATGATAACGGTTATCCAAATGGTGGCAGTGATGAATAGGACAAAGAAAATTTGAAAGAGGGAAATTTTGAAAGAGCTGGGTAAATTTAGGATGTTGTTAGCACTCCCAACTCCCTTCCGTCTCTGCCAGCAAAGCCAAATGCTCAGGAATGACGGAAATCATAGCCCAGAGGTTCTGGAGTGCACCAGATTCGGAAGGTCTGCTCTGAGCACCCTAAGGTGCACACAGTGACTGACAACCGCCCTGCTGAATGGAAAGCAAAAAAATTGGTTTGGGCAGCCACTCTGGCTGTAGAGAGGAAGCCTTGCATTCTACTGAGAGCCAGTGTGGTGTAGTGGTTAAGAGAGGTAGACTCGTAATCTGGTGAACCAGGTTCGCTTCCCCGCTCCTCCACATGCAGCTGCCTTGGGCCAGTCACACTTCTCTGAAGTCTCTCAGCCCCACTCACTTCACAGAGTGTTTGTTGTGGGGGAGGAAGGGAAAGGAGAATGTTAGCCGCTTTGAGACTCCTGAAGGGTAGTGATAAAGCGAGATATCAAATCCAAACTCTTCTTCTGTCACCCATTTTTAAAAATAGTAATTGCGGGCAGGAGCTCTGCCCTCACATTACAATGAATGACAAAAGAGACATTGCAGCAGCAACAACAAAAATGGGTTGGAGTCGTGTTCTTCGGCGTCTTTCACATGGCAGGTACCAGCCAAGAGTCGTGCAACTGTATGATTCCTGCATTTGCAGGGGAGATGGGTCCCTTTGGGACCTTTCCCCACGATTCTCTGACAGGTTGCATCAGTGCTGGAGAGAAGCTCATTTTCTGAGCAAGAAAGCACTGTGGGTTGTGCTCAGGAGAAAGGCAACATGCCCACAGCAGAGGAATGCCTGGATCCTCTGCAGCCAAAGACAACAGCCCCACTTGACTTGCGTCAGGAAAAGATGGCGTGGAAAGCATACGGCTACCTTATTTTTCCCAACTGACGTCAAAGCATAAACTCAAGGGACCCACCCATGCCTTCTCCAAACTCACCCGACCCAGCTTGTGGTCAGCGAGAGTGCAGGAGTCCATGAAGGTCTGAGCAATGACCAGGAGCACAGCATCCACATTGTCCGACGTCTGCACATCAAATACGAACTGGGGGTTCTTGATTATGTTGATCCAGAACCTCAGGGGAAGGCTGCGGAGAGAAGAGGAAACGGTCAACACACTGGCATGCGATGGGAAGTGCTTCAGGAGCTGAACTAGGGTAGCCCAGTGAACAGGGGCCAAAACCCACAATCCAATTGCAATCCTGGCACAAAGCGACAACCCCACACCCCATTAGGGGCAGCAGAGATGGGTGCTGTCAAAGTTCTGCTAGAGCATGGGTAGGCAAACTAAGGCCCAAGGGCTGGATCCGGCCCAATCGCCTTCTAAATCTGACCCACAGACAGTCCGGGAATTAGTGTGTTTTTACATGAGTAGAATGTGTCCTCTTATTTAAAATTTAAAATCTCTGGGTTACTTGTGGGGCATAGGAATTTGTTCATTTTCCCCCCAAAAATATAGTCCGGCCTCCCACAAGGTCTGAGGGACAGTGGACCGGCCCCCTGCTGAAAAGGTTTGATGACCCCTGTGCTAGAGTATTCTCTTTAAAAAAAAAAAAAAAAAAAAATATTAAGTTTCTTACAGATGTAACACATATCACAACAAAAGAAAAACGGGGGGGGGGGGGGGACGACAAAAAGAAAGAAGACAAGATCACAAATATAAACCAAAAAGAGAGTAAAAACAAAATACCGGTAAACACCTAAACACCACAAATCATTTAAACTTCTAACCTTATAAACATATTTTGGGCTTCCTCTGAGCCCTCCCACCTGAATTTCCTTGTAATTAAAATGTAGCAGTTTTCTGATATCATTTTTTAAAAACACAATATTCCAATTAAAATAAAATTTCTTAACTTTCCTTAAAGTTCTAGATCTTATTTATTTAATTAACTCTTAATTTAATCCTAGGCCTTATTTTGGTACTTTCAAGTAATTTCTAATTTTTAACATGGGCTAGAGTATTCTCCGTCACAGGGAAGTGGAGACCATGGCAATATCCCAGTGGGATATTCCACTATAGGCAGCGGCTTGGGCTGCACACCTGTTTGTCTTCCAGATGTGGATGGTCTCTGGGTCCGTGATCCCATGGCTCAGCGCTTGATCATCCAACAGGTCAAAGAAGTACTTCACAGCCAGCGGGACGGGGCGGGAGGTACTGAGGATCACCTGGAACAGGTCGTCTACAAACTTCTGCATCGTCCCCTGCAGGCAAACAACCCAGGTAGAAAGAGACAAGCCATCAAGAAACAGCTACAGTGGTGTTTTTCCAGCACGGAGCCAGTGAGGAAGAACTGCCAAGCTACATGGATTTCCATCATTGTTTGGGGTGGGGTACTTTGGTCTTCTTTTCTTTAAATAAAAGGCTGCTGAGACTGTACAGTGGAACCTTGGTTCTCAAACTTAATCCGTTCCGGAAGTCCGTTCCAAAACCAAAGTGTTCCAAAACCGAGGCATGCTTTCCCATAGAAAGTAATGCAAAATGGATTACTCTGTTAAGACTTTTAAAAACAACCCTTAAAACAGCAATTTAACTTGAATTTTACCATCTAATGAGACCACCAATCCATAAAACGAAAGCAATAAGCAATGTACTGCAGTCACACAATCAATCCATCAGTAGCTGAACTGGGTTCCACACAGTCACAAAAACAAAACAAAAAGAGACACAAAAACAAAAACACAAAATAAATAGCAAAAACAGACAGACCTCAGCATAACACTCGAAACAGAAGTGTGGCACTCAAATTGGAAGCATAACACTCAAAATGGAGCACATTCGGCTTCTGAAAAAGGTTCGCAAACCAGAACACTTACTTCTGGGTTTGCAGTGTTTGGGTTCCAAGTTGTTTGAGTACCAAGGTATTTGAGAACCAAGGTACCACTGTAATCGGAAACTGAAGACCGCTGGAGTGGGGGTTAAGGGCCCCGCCCTGTGGAACGCCCTCCCATCAGATGTCAAAGCGATCAACAACAACCTGACATTTAGAAGACATCTGAAGGCAGCCCTGTTCAGGGAAGTTTTTAATGTGTGATTTTAGTGTATTTTTGGTTTCTGTGGAAGCCGCCCAGAGTGGCTGGGGAAACCCAGCCAGATAGGCGGGGTACAAATAATAAATTATTATTATTATTTCAACCATTCCCTCTTGCACCCTCTGTGGAAAATGTACCCCTCCTCCAATCCTTTGCTTATGAGCAACAGAGTTTTTATGTACATGCCATATGCGACGACAGTAGCAATTATCAATAAATACAGTGGTGCCCCGCAAGACGAATGCCTCGCAAGACGGAAAACCCGCTAGACGAAAGGGTTTTCCGTTTTGGAGGTGCTTCGCAAAACGAATTTCCTATGGGTTTGCGTCGCAAGACGAAAATGTCTTGCGAGTTCCTGCGGGGTTTTTTCCTCCCCCCCCTTTTTCCCAAGCCGCTAAGCCGCTAAACAGCTGATCCGCTAAGCCGCTTATCAGCTGATCCACTAAGCCCGCTAAGCCGCTAATAGCGCTAAGCCGCTAATGGGCTTGCTTTGCAAGACGAAAAAACCGCAAGACGAAGAGACTCGCGGAACGGATTCTTTTCGTCTTGCGAGGCACCACTGTAATAGCAATTACTGATAAATAATATATATAATACATAAATTAGCAACGCATCATGGAAAAACAAACGCTAAATTGTGAAATGCAGCAGAACTGACAGATGCAGCCATGTAAGATGTGTATGAAAAGTAGTGCTTCTCATTTCCAGATTACTGCCTTTCCCCCAGGTAGGTTCAGCAAGGGCATCGTGGGACAAGGTCCCAGGATGCAACAGTGTCAGTGATGCAAAGTCGCAATGCACAGGCTTGGCACTGCATACGTACTCAGAGGTAAGTTTCTCTGCTTTTCTTTTCTTTTTCAATTCTAAGCTTTTAATTCAAAGAACGAGAATAGAGTCAAAGCATAAACCACAGCCCCTTGTCAACAGAGAGCTATAAACGCAAGTGACAATGTATGTGTGCAGCATTCAAAGATCTCCCAAGAACATCAAAAGGCCTTGTTACACATTGGTTTAAGTGACACATTTTGGGGGTGGGGCAAAGGAGAAACATTTCCTACATTATATTGGCAAAATGAGATCGAAGGCAGTGGGGTGAACCTCATCAAAAACACATCACGGACAAAAGAAAGCAGAGATTTCTAAAATCGATCCTGTGGAGATACCAAGAGAAACTGAAGATAGCCAGGATATAAGCAGAGGATCAAAGCCCAGGGAGAGGCACCTTCCAGCATCCTGGTTCTCTGCTTTTTCACTTGGGCTTATGCCCAGGAAAGCGTGCCTGGGGTTGCAGCCCAAAAAGATACTAGGAATGGGAGGAGGCGAGCAGAGAGCTCCTTCTTACCTTCATGGAGAGGAGGCGGGTGAGATAGATCTCAGGAATAGCCTTGGCCCTCTCTCTCTCCCGGACGCTCCCTCGCCGATGTTTAGGCAGCTCGGGCTCCTCTGTTGGCTTCACCAGGTGCCAGAGCTTCATCCCACCCTCATCAGCATCCTCCAGCATTGGGGTCTCTATAATGCACAAAGCGGTAAACACCAACAAATGTTTAGAATTTGGAACTGGGTATTGTCTGTCTTTTAAAATAGTTTCATTCTGTCTTTTCTCCAAAGGGACCAAGATGGCATAGATGGCTCCTGTCTGCCTGCAATTCATTCCCACAACAGTCCTGTGAGGTAGATCCCTCTCTGTGTGGGAGAGACAGACAAAACTGACGACGACAACAACAACGACAACGACAATGACAACGACAACAACAACTTATTTATACCCTGACCATCTGGTTGGGTTTCCCCAGGCACTCTGGGCGGCTTCCAACAATAGATTAAAAATACATTAAAACATCAGACATTAAAAACTTCCCTAAAGAGGGCTGCCTTCAGTTGTCTTCTAAACGTCAGATAGTTGTTTATTTCTTTGACATCTGATGGGAGGATGTTCCACAGGGTGGGTGCCACTACTGAGAAGGCCCTCTGCCTGGTTCCCTGTAATCTCACTTCTCACAGTGAGGGAACCACCAGAAGGCCCTCGGAGCGATACCTCAGTGTCCGGGCTGAATGATGGGGGTGGAGATGCTCCTTCAGGTATACTGGGCCAAGGCCGTTTAGGGCTTTAAAGATCAGCACCAACAAATTGTGCTTGGAAACATACTGGGAGCCAATGTAGTTCTTTCAAGACTGGTGTTATGTGGTCTTGGTGGTTACTCCCAAAAGCTTCATGGTCAAACAGGGATTTGAATGCAGGTGTGCTCAATGCGCTGACTACCACACCACATACTGTAGATCCTTGCAAGCGAATGACAGACCTTTTCTTCTTTCGCCTCTCTGATCCAGCGGCAGGCAGACTTCCAAGCTTACAGAACTGCGTTGAACCAAAGGTGAACCGTTCAGGAAGCTCTGCAAACACCATCTTGGTAGTCAAGATAACCCCACAATTAATGGGCAGTTATTGCAGCAGTGAGCTCATATGTTTATATTCACTTGCTTTGATATTAAGCTAATTGGCTTTCTTTGATGTTGTCCTTATCTGTGGGCTTCGGGTGCTGGGCTCTGAGCCCAGAAAGAGGAGCTGTCTGTAAGATTTGGGTCAGGCATAGGCAAACACCAGCGCTCCAGATGTTTAGGACTACAATTCCCATCATCCCTGACCACTGGTCCTGTTAGCTAGGGGTGATGGGGATTGTAGTCCCAAACATCTGGAGGGCCAGAGTTTGCCTATGCCTGATTTGGGTATTTCCCGCCTATGCCTTCATCTGGTCAGGCGAAGTGATGGGACGTTCTATCCAAAGTGACGTGACGCTGCTTTGTGTATAAATAATATGTAAACACCTTCTGAGGGACTCCACTTATCAGAGCTGAGCTCACAGTCCTGCCTTACAAAAATCTAGTCCTAGTTTCCTCCAGAAGCTTTCTTCATTTCTTCAGCCTAATTTACAGGGGGAAGGTGGAGGCTTTCTGTTGTTGCTATAGTTAAAACAACCGGCAGTCAGAATATTTTCTGATCTACTGACAAGCATTCAGAAATTTACCTTCTGCCCACCCAAGCTGGCACTGATTATTTCTCCAGATTTTCCTCCAACATTTAAACAAGAGTTAGAGCGACTTACTCTCTCCAGGGATATAATCCTGATTCTCCCTGGGAAGATGCTTGGTCATACGAGGAACAAGAGCAACAGTGGCTCCATCGGGCACCTGAAAGTGAAGGGGGAAACTGAGTTAGAAAGCACCGCACATTCCTCTTTTCTCTCTATATAACAAAAACGTCATCATGTCATCATGCAGCCCCTACTGGAGGATCCTGTAGTGGCTCATCACAATCTTGGATTTGTATAAAGTCAGGATAGGGGATCAAAAGCAATGGCAGGATGCACAACACAGAATCTTAAGTGGGAAAAGACCAAAAAGTCAGGAAGCCCAACCCCCTGCTGCAGAGTAGGACCTTTCTTTCACCAGATCCCAGAGGTCAAGAAGAGGCCGAATCTGGAGAACCAGGGCGCTCCAAAAAAGGTACTTGGGAGGAAAACAGCTCAAGGCAATCCATGATCTGGGCCAAGCCACCCACTGTAGAGGAAAGCCAAAGGCCAACAATAATTCTCCCTCACCTTGTAGTGTTGCAGTGTGTTGAGACGCTTCCAGTTGCCCTGGACAACAGAAGTCACGTCCTCATCGGAGAGGATGAGGTGCCCAGCCAGACCTGATCTCCACTCTAGCACCATCAGAAATGAGGGGGGAACAAAAATCAATAACCAGGTTGGAGAACAGTACAGAGGCAAGCAGCTTAGAGGTGGCTTGTGCCCAGATGGGGAGCGAGGAAGGCAGGGAGATCAACAGTAGGTGCAGCCCGATCCAATTTTGTCCCCAACCTTCTCTTCCCTGCTTAGTTTTACAAGAACAACACTGAGACTGAGGAGGAGGAAGTTGGAAAGCTGAACCACCCTAGTAAGAATGCAGCAGGTGGAAGCTGGAAGAAGGGAGACTAAGTTTGCTCTGACAGTGCCTCCTTCGCCCTAATGGACCAGATTCACTGCGGCAGCTACAAACCCATAATGAGCACGGGGGCAGGGGGTGGGAGACACTTCCTCTATGTATTATGTTCCCCACAGCAGGGACAGGAAAACCTGTGGCCCTCCAGATTGCTGGACTCCAACTCCCATCAGCCTCAGTCGGCACGGCCAATAGTCAGGGATGATGGGAACTGATGTCATCATCATCAGTTGGGTGGCCACAGGTTCCCTCCATCCCTGGTTCTACAGCCAGATAGTCCATCTCCTTGGTACTTAGGGGCACCATATCCCAGAGCGGAGTCCCACCATAATCGCTCTTTCCTCCACTGCCTGGGATTCTACTCACCCAAGTCAAGCGTGTCTGGGTCTGGCCGGTGGCAGTAAGGTGTCCCCTTGTAGACCTGGTCGAGAATCTTCTCCTTCACTTGGGTGATGGTGTCGCAATCCAGCCCCTTCACCAACACCCCCTGGGAGCCCTCTGGTCCTCCCACCGTGCTTCCAGTTTGCGCCACGGCTGTCAAGGTCTGGAAAAACAAGGCGGGCAAAGATGAGATGACTCAGCGGCACTCCACTCGCCCACCTGTTTCTCGAGGCCCAAACGCTGACTAAGCACTATAAAGATGAGTGGCGGTGCTGCTGTGGTGCAAAGGAACACACCGCAAAGAATTCTGGGAGCTGTAGTTCGTTAAGGGTGCTGAGAGTTGTTAGGAGTGTCGGAATCTCCACTCGGCCAAGCTGATAAAGCTCATCTTCCGGCAGAGTCCTTCAGAATCGCCCTCCCGACGAATAATTAACGACCTGAGCCTTTGATTAGGCCTCAGGCATGTTCCCCCACTCAGCAGAGTTTCCAAAGCAGCAGAAGTGATGAGATTTATGGCTACATGCTATGCTTTATTACTAAGCTACGCAGAGAGCAAAGAAATATACATCCTCTCTCTATGAAAGCAGAGAGGAACTGAAACAATGGAACAAAGGAACAGAGAAACCAGGAGGTCACATCCGTCTCCCTTCTCCCGAGAGACTTCCAACAGTCTGGAAGGTCTCTGGAATGTAAACAGAGCCTTGGGACTCTAAGAAGCTGCTCAGTGGCAAACAGAAACTAACAAGGAGACCCCCCTACTCTACTCCCAGAGCTGATTGATTTAACAGTCCATCCCTCTTCCCAGGGAACTGCTGGAACTGCTAGCTCTGTGAAGGAAAAGGACAGAGGGCCAGAAGATGAGGTATGCATTTGGGTGGCCAGAGAAGCCAGTGTTTAGCTGAATGAGAGACTGGTTCTAGGTGGGCCTCTCTCCCCAGCAGGACTTTGGTCGCTCTCACCAGTGTGCGGTATTCCAGGTCTTCTCTGAGAAGGCGGTTGTCATTCAGGGTGTACTTTGCCTTTCCCGTCACCCAGTCCACTGGCCCCTTATCCACCTGGTGCTTTATGCCCCGGAAGAGCATATAGAGAGGCTCTCCAACAGAGTCCTAGCAGAGAAATGGAGAAAGGCCTCATCAGACACAACACAGCAGCTCTGGGAGCTTCTACCTGCCATTCTAATAATAATAATAATAATAATAATAATAATAATAATAATAATAATAATAATAATATCTTTATTGTCATTGCCCCCTCTTGGGGACAACGAAAATTACTTGGCTGCTCCATCCACCCAGGTAGGGCACTCCACACAAAATCAGAACAACTATAAAAACACTAATTAAAACAATACAGTATTTGGGCCATCTCACTGCAGAAGCAGGTCAGGTGGAAACATCTAACCAAGCCAGGCTGAGTGGGTCAACTGGTGGGCTGAGACCAACCAGTGGGTACCAGCTTCACCTAAAGTGGGTCACACAAGTAGCATTACACTGCTGAAATGCAGGGTGAAAAAAATTAAGGAATTAATCCCAAAATGCACGTTTGCACTGAAGGTGGGCGATAGGTCTGAAAAAGTTGATTAGTGTTAGCACGGAGCCATGGTTCCTCTTCAAAACGTTAAAAATGTTCCTCTTTAACCAGGCCTTTGGCTTATTTGACATCCAATGTCCTTTCATAATGTGTTGGGGAGGTGGTTTTTGTTCTTATTTATTATGTATTTTGTGTTTTTTATACAGTGGGACCTCGGGTTACAGATGCTTCAGGTTACAGACTCCACTAACCCAGAAATAGTACCTCGGGTTAAGAACTTTGCTTCAGGATGAGAACAGAAATCGCGTGGCAGCAGCAGGAGGCCACATTAGCTAAAGTGGTACCTCAGGTTAAGAACAGTTTCAGGTTAAGAACGGACCTCCGGAACGAATTAAGTTCTTAACCCAAGGTACCACTGTATTGTGATTTTATGCCATCACTGCCCTGAGACCTGCAGGTATAGGGCGTTATACAAATGTAATTAATAATAATAAATAATCATCATGGTGGGCTTGCAGGTCTGAGTTAAAGCCGATTTAGCCAGCAGCTGCCTTGGAAGCATCTTGGTTTCAGACTAGATGCTAGTGCCTTCAAAGGAGGGGTTGTGTCGATCCACATTTCACTGTTCTGAAGAACAAATGTTCCTGGTGTGTCAAGGTGGCCAACCTTTACATGGCCTGGGCTATAATGTGTTGGGTTCCTGCTCCAGGGTCACCTCTGACTCCTGTTCCCCTGCTCTTGCCAACTATCTCAGGAGAATGGGTTCTTGGAGCTCTTGCTTCTTCCTGCAGGCCAAGAGATCCTGACAGCTGTCCCCAGCCTCATAGGGATGGGCAAGATTGAGCTACTCAGATGACAAGATATAAAAGGATGTCACATAGAGGAGGGAGAAAGGTTGTTTTCTGCTGCTCCAGAGAAGCGGACTCGGAGCAATGGTTCCAAACTACAAGAAAGAAGATTCCACCTAAACGTTAGGAGAACTTCCTGACAGTGAGAGCTGTTTGACAGTGGAATTTGCTGCCAAGGAGTGTGGTGGAGTCTCCTTCTTTGGAGGTCTTTAAGCAGAGGCTTGACAACCATATGTCAGGAGTGCTTTGATGGTGTTTCCTGCTTGGCAGGGGGTTGGACTCGATGGCCCTTGTGGTCTCTTCCAACTCTATGATTCTATGATTCTATTCTAAGAGCAGGCCAAACGCACAGGAAGTTGGCAACATAGTGCTCTCCTAATGCAGTTGGCCTCATATTTCTATCATCCCCCGACTGTCGGCCATGCTAGCTAGGGCTGATGGGAACTGTAGTCTGACACCAACTGGAGGGGGCCATTTTGGCTAGCTCTGTTCCAGCAGGACATGCAAGCTCCACCTTGACCTCCTCTCCCCATGGACGACTAGGAGGAGGATGTCTTTCTTACCCTCACGAATGCGTATAGGCAGATGGACATCCAGTTTGTCAGAAGCTTCTCCACCACTGTCTCTGTCCTGAAAGAGAGCCCAAATTTGTTAGGCTTCTGTCCAGGGTGGATAAAACTCAGTGATTTTTAAAATGGATTTTTAAAATTTAAAACAGATTTTTTAAATTTAAATTGGATTTTTAAAATAAAATACTTTTGGAGAAAAAAATCTTTCTAAAGATAGTTTTCAATTTAACTTACATTATAGTCCAAAGGCTATTCATCAGGAAATAAGGATTTGTTTTAAGCTTTTCATGTGTGCTAAAACTCAAGTCTAACTTTGTTTTTTTTTAAAAAAAATGTTTGACCGCATCAGTTAACAAACATGGAAAAAACATGCTACAATGTTATTGTTTTAGTTAAATAAATTGTTTAAATTGTTATCGAGGAAATGATTATTTTTCTCCTTCCAATAAAGGACAGAAGAAAAGTTGTCCAAATATAGAGTTAACTTATTAAACGCCACCATAATTTCATAATTATTTGTCTATGTATTTCTAATAGTACAACCGAATCAGTAACATCTGATAGAACTGTAAAAACTACTCTGAAAATTCATTATTCCAAAAACGAAACCTTCATCTGGTTGTAAATATTAAGATTATACCAACAAGAATGAGTCTTTCTGTAAAAAAATATTATTTAAATCAAGCCTTACTGACTAGTGATTTAAATGGATTTGATTTAAATCAAATCCAACCTGCTTCTATCTCACAGCTCAACAGAGACAGTAACACAGGGGTGCCCAAACTTTTTTCAAAAGAGGGCCAGATTTGATGAAGTGAACATGCATGTGGGCCGACCAAAGTTGTTGAGCTTTTCTTAGGATTGAAGTTTACCCAAAAGTTGTTCATCTTTTTTTTTAGGATTTAACCCAGAAGTTATTGAGCTTTTTAAAAAGGCTTTTACCCAAAAGTTGTTGAGCTTTTTAAAGGATTTTACCCCAGGACATACTGTATTTTTTTCTGCTCTATAGGACGCACTTTTTCCCTTCCAAAAATTAAGGGGAAATGTGTGTGCGTCCTATGGAGTGAATGCAGGCTCCTTGGCTTCAGCGATAGCAACGCGAAGCCTCCGAAGCACAGAGGGAGTGCTCTCTCCGCGCTCCGGAGGCTTCGCGTTGTTTTCGCTGAAGCCTGGAGAGTGAGAGGCGTTGGTGTGCACCGACCCCTCTCGCTCTCCAGGCTTCAGGGGTAGCCGCCTGAAGCCTTCGGAATGCAGCGGGAATTTGCGCTGCGCTCCGAGGGCTTCGGGTTCCTTTGGCTGAAGCCAGGAGAGCAAGACTCCGTTTCTCCTGCCGCTTCGCTGAAGGGGCGCTGAGCAGAGAGGGGGAGAATTTTTTTCTTGTTCTCCACCTCTAAAACAAGGTGCGTCCTATGGTTGGGTGCGTCTTATAGAGCGAAAAATACGGTATGCTGCCACGGGGGCCGAATTAAATCGACCAATGGGCCGGATTACGCCCCTGGAACGGACTTTGGACATGCCCTGTAGCAACGCTTCTCTACGTCTGCTCCAGAGATATACTGGGCACTCATCTTTTTTCTAAAACATCATGAAGTTGGGAGGTGGGGATATCAACACCAGAAAAAGTGGCGGGCTTTCTCTCTCTCTCTCTCTCTCTCTCTCTCTCTCTCTCTCTCTCTCTCTCTTTCTCTCTCTCTCTCCCACCTTCGCAGCATCAGTTTGGGGTTCTTGGCCACATACTGCTCCACCAGGTCATTCAGGAGGGTCTTGAGGATATCTGTGAAGTACTCGAGCTTCCCGTGCAGCGAGACCGTGAGAAGAGACGCGACGTAGGCCCGGTCCCTTGGGGAGAAAGTGCGCTGGATCTCCAAGGTGTGTATAAACTGGGCACATCGAGGGAGGGGACAAAAACACAGAACTGTCGTTAGGAAACAATGGATTGGTTGGGGACGAGGTATTTTAGCTGGTTGAGGGGTCGTCCTTTAGAGGTCGCTTTCCCATAAAAACAACAACCATGGAGATTAGCAGCTGGAAGGGGTTAAATTTAGAAAGGCCAAGAGGGGCCAGAAACGCACAAGAGCTGAACTGAATCAGAAGTTCCCTACTCCTGTGTCAAGGCTCAGGGAATCCTATCCCTTCCCTGGTGGCAGATAACAGGAAGAGTCCTTACCACATAATCTACTGTATTTTTCGCTCCATAAGACGCACTTTTTTCCTCCTAAAAAGTAAGGGGAAATGTCTGTGTGTCTTATGAAGCAAATGAACTAGACGGCAGAGGGGTCCCTTGGCTGCCACTGCAGTCGCTCACTGAGGGATGCCTCCGCAGCCGGAGCCATGGCTCCTGTCCATCGCTCGCTGTGAAGCCAGCAGAGCAAGTGTGATGGCCTGGGAATCCGATTCAGAGGCTGAACCGGAGGAATCCTAGCCTGCACAGGAGTCCCTGCCTCCAGGGCCGGCTGAACTGGGGCAGGGCCTTGGATCTGAAGCACCTGCACCTGTGCCGGATCCTCAGGAGCAGGCACCAGCTGAATCCACTCTGGCTCCAGAGGTGGTTGAGGACTCAGTGCCTGCAGGTGAGTCTCCCCCTGGGCCCAGTAACCCTTCAGCCTCTCCTGAACTGCAGAGGCTCAGGGCAGAGAGGCGAAGGGAACTGGTTTCTCCCAGGAGGAGTGCTTGCCTTAAGGCCAGGAGAGGCGGGTCTCCTGGGGGCCGGGACCGCCCCTGGCCTCAGAGAAGATAAAGGCCAGTCAGCCCGGTCCCAGGTTGCGGGAGCAACGTCGTTGATGAGCTGTTTCGGCCAGCATCCAGTCCTGTTTCCCCCAGAGTTCCTGTCCTTGCCCGGCTTCCCTCTGTGGACCCCGCTTCGCCCGAGGAGGACCGTCTGCCGACCCTCAACTCAGGTCCTGGACCTCGCCCCACGGTAACTTCCCCCCTGGACCAGCACAGTAAGAGCTGCTGACATGCTCTGCATAGCTCTTGCTTTAAAGCAGAGAGCATTTCAGTGGCTCTTGCTCTGCTGGCTTTACTGTCAGGCGGGAGGAGGGACGGACGGAAGCCATGGCTCCCATCCGCCCCTCCTCCCAAGCGAAGCACCTGTCCCGGTGTCTCCTCCTCCTCTTTTACAGTGAGGCAGGAGGAGGGATGGGCAAAAAAAGTGAGAGCTGCGCAAAGCGGGACAGACCCATGTGAGCCGCTCTCGCTTTGCCTGCTTTAAAGCAAACAAAGGGAGAACCGCTTACACGCTCTGCACAGAATTTTTTTAAAATTGTTTTCCTCCTCTAAAAACTAGGTGCATCTTATGATCAGGTGTGTCTTACGGAGCGAAAAATACGTTATTCAGTACAGTGGTACCTCGGGTTACATACGCTTCAGGTTACATACACTTCAGGTTACACGCTCCGCTAACCCAGAAATAGTGCTTCAGGTTAAGAACTTTGCTTCAGGATAAGAACAGAAATCGGGCTCCGGCGGCGCGGCAGCAGCGGGAAGGCCCCATTAGCTAAAGTGGTGCTTCAGGTTAAGAACAGTTTCAGGATAAGAACGGACCTCTGGAACAAATTAAGTACTTAACCCGAGGTACCACTGTATTCACACAGAGAGACAAAGGAATGTAGTCTCTATGCCATGATGGCGTTGCTCTAAGCAAAGCCCAACACCCTTCGTCTCTCTTATCGTACGTCATCCCTGCGCCGGCTAATCTGCACTTTCTGTCTCTGAGTTTTCTGTTCAGCTACTCTCACTGCATGCCTAGTCCTTGGGGAGGGGGGCTCAGGAATGCTCTCCAAAGACATAGAGCCTGTCAGCTGTCTCTACCCCAGTGTTTCTTCTTCCAATATTCCCCAGCTGTTACCCTCTGTAGTCTCTGAACTATGTCCTTCCACAAACCACTGTTCTAAATCTATACAGTGGTGCCCCGCAAGACGAATGCCTCGCAAGACAGAAAACCCGCTAGACGAAAGGGTTTTCCGTTTTGGAGGCGCTTCGCAAAACGAATTTCCTATGGGCTTGCTTCGCAAGACGAAAATGTCTTGTGAGTTCCTGCGGGGGTTTTTCCCTTCCCGCCCCCTTTTTCCCAAGCCGCTAAGCCGCTTATCAGCTGATCCGCTAAGCCGCTTAACAGCTGATCCGCTAAGCCGCTTAACAGCTGATCCGCTAAGCCGCTTATCAGCTGATCCGCTAAGCCGCTTATCAGCTGATCCGCTAAGCCGCTAATCCGCTAATGGGCTTCCTTCGCAAGACGAAAAAACCGCAAGACGAAGAGACTCGCGGAACGGATTCTTTTCATCTTGCGAGGCACCACTGTACTGTCCTCCTGTTCTCGCGGAGGTTCAGGAGAAGGGGGGGGAACCATTCCTCCTCAGTCCAGCCCGACATCCTGCAACACCGAGTGATCGTACAAGTGTTGAAATGAACACCTCCATCACATGGGGAGTGAACAAAACAGCCTGGAAAAGAGGAGCCTGAGAGGAGATATGAGAGCCACCTTCAAATACAGTGGTACCTCGGTTTAAGAACTTAATTTGTTCTGGAGGTCCGTTCTTAACCTAAAACTGTTCTTAACCTGAGGTACCACTTTAGCTAATGGGGCCTCTCGCTGCCGCTGCACAATTTCTGTTCTCATCCTGAAGCAAAGTTCTTAACCTGAGGTACTATTTCTAGGTTAGTGGAGTCTGTAACCTGAAGCGTCTGTAACCTGAGGTACCACTGTATCTGAAGGGCTGTTACATGGAAGCTTGTTTTCTCCTGCTCTAGAGGGAAGGCTCAAACCAATGGCTTCATGTTAAAAGAAATGAGATTCTGACTAAACGTCAGGAAGAACTTTCTGATGGTAAAAGCCAGGGGTTAGCAACCTGTGGCCCATGGGCCACAAGCAGCCCATGGGGTTGTTTAAATGGCCCACAAGCTGCCCCCGAACTGAGCTGCCCACTCGGCAAGTCCCCATGCGCTGTGCTAAACCTGCACAGTGTGGAGCGGGGACTCGCTTCCGCGGTGCTGGATATCGCGTCTACGCAGACGCGATCCAGCCCACAGAGCGATCTCCATGGGAGTGAGCCCACCCAGGCAAGGTAAACCTTGCCCGCCCCTTGTATAATAATAATAATAATAATAATAATAATAATAATAATAATAATAAATTATTTATACCCCGTCCTTCACCGTTCAAAAACTGGGCTCAGGGCGGCTAACAACAAATTTAAAACACTTAATTATAAAAGCAGCATAAAATACAGTATAAAAACATGAATAACAATAAAATTTGAAAGTCAGTTTAGGGGAAATAAGCATTAGATAATCACCAGGGCTAGCTGGCTGAATTGGTCCTACTTGGGCCAGTGAGGAGAGCAGGAGAGAATTAGCTGTGGGGTCTCAGAGCGGGTGATCTTCATAAAAAGGGGAGGGCGAGGGAAGAGAAGGGAAATAAAAGATCAAGCTGAATTCAAATTAAAGGCCAGGCGGATGGGACAGTGGAACGGACTCTCCTTCCTTAGAGGTTTTTAAGCAGAGGTTGGGGCACCTGCCACCTGCCATGGAAACTTTAGCTGAGATTCCTGCATTGCAGGGGTCTGGACTAAGATGACCCTGAAGGTCCCTTCTAACTCTACTGTTCTATGATTCTAACCAGGGCTTGGCCCCTCTGAGCCGCCCCCTAACAATGCCCCTCTTCCTGAATGAATGATCGTCCCACATTCTGATCCCTTTCTAAACCCACAGCAGAAACTGCCAAAGAGCTTTCAGATTTACCCCACAATAGTGAGGAGTAGGAGCTTGAGGTTGAGCAGCACACAGCGGGCTTTTGCTTTGAAGGACAAGCGCTGTGTTCCACAGCATGGCTTTAGAAGAAGAGAAGAAGAAGAGTTTGGATTTGATACCCCGCTTTATCACTACCCAAAGGAGTCTCAAAGCGGCTCACATTCTCCTTTCCCTTCCTCCCCCACAACAAACACTCTGTGAGGTGAGTGGGGCTGAGAGACTTCAGAGAAGTGTGACCGGCCCAAGGTCACCCAGCAGCTGCATGTGGAGGAGCGGAGACGCGAACCCGGTTCACCAGATTACGAGTCCACCGCTCTTAACCACTACACCACACTGGCTCTCTCACTAAGCCTCCTTAGTGCCACCTGAGACCTGCCTTGAATGTTTACAAGAGGCGTGATTTTTGGAACCATGTCCAGCTCCTCCAATGTGGCAGCCGTGAAGAAGGTCGTGCAGCAGCTGCGCCTTGAGGCCAGCGTGAGCCGCATGAAGGCTTCACAAGCTGCAGCTGACTTGAAGCAGTTTGCACATCATGACCCCCTACTAACAGGAGTTTATTCAAGTACAAATACTTTTAGGCCGCAGAAAGTGTGGTGTAGTGGTTAAGAGCGGTAGTCTCGTAATCTGGGGAACCGGGTTCGCGTCTCCGCTCCTCCACATGCAGCTGCTGGGTGACCTTGGGCTAGTCACACTTCTCTGAAGTCTCTCAGCCCCACTCACCTCCCAGAGTGTTTGTTGTGGGGGAGGAAGGGAAAGGAGAATGTGAGCTGCTTGGAGACTCCTTCGGGTAGTGATAAAGCGGGATATCAAATCCAAACTCCTCCTCCTCCTCCTCCTCCTCCTCCTCCTCCTTCTTCTTCTTCTTCATTTCTCTAACGTGTCACCTACATGGACTCTTTTAGTGATCTAAAAACCTTTCAGTCTGGTGAATATGGAAGTGAGGTAACCTGGAACCTGTACAGAAACTTTGTGTTAAATGTGCCAACTTAGAACTGCCACTGTTGTCAAACTTCCTACAATCTACCTCTCTAAACTTGTATGCTAGTTGCAATAACTTCTGTTATCATGATGGAATCAATTTTATATTCAAGCAATAGAGAGTTGATTTAAAACAACAACAACAGAGGCGTGATTTTTGTTTTACTTCAATCATCTGTTCCTGAAAACATACCTTGGTGAGAAAGAGCTTACTGTTGAGGAGGTTGGAGAGTTGCACCAAGCCTTGTTCGACCGTCTGCCTCCGGCATTCTGGCACGTCCAGGTCCCTTTGCAGCGGCGACTCGCGGTGGCCTGGGAAGAAGACACGCTCTGCGTAGGACTTGTAGTCCAAGAAGGGGATCCCGGTGCCAACCAAGTCGCTGGTGAGGTCCATCATCTCCGTCATGAGGTCTGCAATGAAAGAAAAACCCCCGGGTGATGAGGAAGACGACGAGAGTGTGGGAAACAGGAAATGAAAGGAAGCTTTCTTATATAATCTCAGACTATTGGTCCGTCCAGCCCAGTATTATCTATTCTGGTTGGCAGCTGCTCTCCAGGGTATCAGTCTTTTCAAGCCCTCCTGGGAGATGCCAGGAAATTCTGCATAGACTCTACCACATGGGTAGGCAAACTAAGGCCCGGGGGCTGGATCCGGCTCAATCACCTTCTAAATCCGGCCCCTGGACGGTCTGGGAATCGGCGTGTTTTTACATGAGTAGAATGCGTGCTTTTATTTAAAATGCATCTCTGGGTTATTTGTGGGGCCTGCCTGGTGTTTTTACATGAGTAGAATCTGTGCTTTTTTTAAAAAAATGCATCTCTGGGTTATTTGTGGGACATAGGAATTTGTTCATTTCCCCCCAAAAAATGTAGTCCAGCCCCCTGTAAGGGGTCAGCTAACTTTTTCAGCAGAGGGCTGGACCCCTGCTCTACCACTAAGCCTCCTCTACTACTAAAAATGCCCCCTTTGTTTTTATTTTAATGGAGCTCCGGCTATTTTTCTCGCATTGGGAAGGCCCTGTTAGATTCCCCCGCTGCCTTAAAAGTTCAAAAAGGAGAGCAGCCTATGCAGAAGGGATTCTTCCCTATTTCATGGGTTTGGCTGCCTAACATAACAGCATCATAATGAATAGATCAGCAATCCTGATGTGGCAAAAGAGGCAATTCACAGCATCGGCCTTGAAAGAAACCTGCATTGTGAGACTGAGGGAACGTTCTATCATATGTGGTGGACCTGTAAAAGGATAAAAGAGCATTGGGAAATAATCCATAATGAATTGAAAAAAATGTTTAAAAGTACTTTTCCAAAAAAACACCCCCACCCCAGAGTCCTTTTTGTTGGGGATAATTTAGACAGAAATTCACAGGTGTTTGTCAGGGAACTGCCATCAGAGCCAGAGGCGGAGGGAAGGCTCCAGAGGGATGCCGGAGAGGGTCCCAGTAGGGAGAGAGGCAGCCCATCTGCTGGGGAAGGAAATCAGTGTAACACCAGTGGAGAAGGGGGGTAGATGGGGGAATCGGAGAGGAGGCTCCAGAACTCTTCACCGGAGACCAGCGGGGAGAACACGGGTACTCCACTGCCCACACCCTCCCTGCGCAGAAGACTTCCGCGCAGGGAGAGTAGGAGGAGACTTGGCGTCAAAGAACTTCTTTGCTGGAAGAAGTTCAAGAAACGCCCACTGACGGATTCTGCCAGCGACTGAGACAGCCACGGGTGAGAGGCTGTCCAGACAGAAAGGGTTCAACCAGGTAACCTAGCCAGGAGTGGCAGCAACTTACGCACGAGCAACCCCTAGAACCATTACAATGTCAAATAAGGTTATTAATGCATGCCACTGCTGCGGCTTGTGTTTTCTTAGCCCAAAAATGGAAATTGAGTAAATTCCCAACTAAAGAAGAATGGCAACTTAAACTGATGGAATAAGCGCAGCTTGCGGACCTAACATATAGAATAAGAGAACATGAAGAACATTGGAAAATGTCTAGTGAAGATATGGAGGAAAATTGTGTTTATCTGAAAATGTGGGCAGCATTAAGATAAATTCAACAGTGTAAACAAGTTTTGATGGATGTAATAATGGAATACTGAATGGCTTAGTTTGTATAAAATATGCAAGGATTGGAAAGAGAAGAAGGGAAGTCATTGATATTTTAAGGTTCTTTAAATGAATGTCCTAAATTGTAAAACAGAAAATTTAATAAAAATTATAGAAAGAAGAAGAAGGGAACTTGCATTCCCAGGGACAGATCAAGGGAGAAGCTCCTTCCTCTCCTCTTACCAGTGAATTCTTTTTTGCACCGGTCCCGGACACTCGTCTCCAAGTTTTCCAGCTGGATCTGAACTTTTTTGTAATCCCTCAGGGCCTGTTTGCTCTTCCTCCTGGAAAGAAAAACCATCACCATCATATGCTAAAGTCGATCCCTTCTAATCACAGTGTAGCTCTTTATTTCTATGCAAGAGAATCACCCCAGGTTTTGCAGCCACAAAACCAAATTAACCGTGCAAAAAGGAAACAGCGAGCTGTACAGCTAGGCTGATATTTTCATCCAAGCCTTTTTGGGACATTCTCAGACGCAGCAACAAAAAGGCTTTCAAATATCCCCCGTGCTAGGGTTGCTATATCTTGAAGAGCAAAAAAAGCAGACAGCCTGAGCTGCTGCCGGCCTGAGCCGGGGGAAAAGGCGCAAAGACCTCTTTCCCTGGCTCAGGCTGGCAGCTGTTGCAGTGTGCAGAGCAGCCCAAGCCCCAAAACCCCAGACATTTCCTTTAAAATGAAAAATCCGCTCGGATGGGCATGTTGGTCCCCCAAAAGAGGACATGTCTGGGTTTTCTCGGATGTATGGCAACCCTACCCCCATGCTGCACTTTGACGGCCCAACAATCGAGGCTTCAAAGTGCAGCATCACCTGTTGTCATAGTGATGTCAGGTAACTGACCCTGATCACCTGTCTAAATTTGTCTGCCAGGAGTCGGGGAGATAAGGATCTGGCAGACAGAAAAGCTTCCTCGCCCCTGTCTTATAGGGTTGCTGTAAGGGATGCAACGAGATAATGCATGGGATGCACTTTGAAAGATTCATCACCAGCTTTCCTGAACCCGGTGTCCTTCAGATCTTTTGGACCACAACTCCCATCAGCCCCTGCCAAGTATGATCTCTGGTGTGGAAACAGGAAGAAAGAAACCTACAAAGTTCCCACTGCTCTAAGCAACTCTGAGCAGTTCCTGCTTCAGTGCCAATGTACTCTGTTCCCAAAAAGCAAATCTGTGTTGCTGTTTTTCCATAAACAGAACAGGTCACACAACCTAACTGGCTTTTCTCACATGTAGACTGCCGTGCCTGGCTAGGCCTATGGAATATGGTCCTGCAGACAGGCCGGCAAGCTTCCTCCTTCCTCCTCACCTGTAGATGAAGACGATGATGAGGACGATCAGAGCAACAAAGGAGGCGACAACCCCCAAGCCAATCTGGGCCTCCACCGGGAAGGTCAGCTGACTCTCTGTGTCATACTGCACGCGGCCCAGGCGGAATTGGTTGTTGCCCATTTGAACCTGCAGGAGGACAAGAGGATGGAAAACTGATTTCATGTGAAGGCGAGGAGCCTCCATCATTATTATTATTATTATTATTATTATTATTATTATTATTATTACTATTACTACTACTATTTCCATGATGTATGTCCCAATCATTATCTATCTATATCTATCTATCTATCTATCTATCTATCTATCTATCTATCTATCTATCTATCTATCTAATTATCTTATCTATCTATCTATCTATCTATCTATCTATCTATCTATCTATCTAATTACCTATCTATCTATCTATCTATCATCTATCTATCTATCTATCTATCTATCTATCTATCTATCATCTATCTATCTAATTATCTATCTATCTATCTATCTATCGTCTATCATCTATCTACACGAATATATTTACTAAATTTGGGAAGGATTAGAATAGTGGGTTGACACGATCTTTCAATATCGCACATAGTTCAGTCTGAACAAGGAAAACAAATGGAAGAAAAAACTAAACAAAAGGATTTTTCATCACTGACCATTTTATCTTTTCACGGGGTTCAGCAAACGATGCTGTTGGAGATGCTTAAGATATGGGCTGTATATTACTTCTATAATAATTTTTACTTTTTTGTGCTTTACCTAGCTGCAGTTTCTGAAACCTCAGTTCCTTTGTTAATGCATTTAAAAAAATAAATCATCCCATGACAAATAAAATGCTTGTTGTTATGCCTTCAGATAAGCGTACCTTGTGGGCTAGCTTTTCAGATAGAGCGGAAAAAACAACCCCAGACCCTATTATACCAATACAGTGGTACCCCTAGTTGTGGACACGATCTGTTCCATCCAGGGTGCCATTCGCACCCTGAAAAGTCCGCAATTAGAGCGGCGCTTCTGCACAAGTGCAGGGCACAATAGAGAGCTTCTGCACATGCATGAAGCACGCAGAACACTTCTGCGCATGTGCACACACACACACACAGTGAAACCCGGAAGTATACACTTCCAGGTTTGTCGCGTTTGCAAGCCGAAAAGACGAAGCATGAACCTAATGCAACATGAGGTACAACTGTATTATAAAGTGGCAGTTTCTAAGAATTTCCAGCTTTCCCCCACCAGATGGACCCAGTGTCTCAGAAGACCAAATATCTCCAAAACTTAGTGCCGGTGAAACCATGGTGTGGTGTTGCTAGTTTTGACCCTATTCTGGCACAGTCTCCGTGCATGTAAGCAAGCATGCAAGGGGACGTGAGCATGCATTGCTGAATCCTGCCCCCTCTGGTATTAACGTTTTTCACCCAGTTCTGAACCCTCCACACAAATTTAAGGGCAAAGGTCCAAAGTGGGGAGCCTCCATGATTCCTGCGCAATTACAGAAACCTGACCGCGCAGCAGGAATCATAGACTTAGAAGGGACCCTAAGGGTCATGTAGTCCAACCCGCTGCAGGGCAAGAGGAAAGTGGAGAGGCGGCTCCTCACTTCAGACCTTCGACCCTCAAGCTCCTGGAGGGCTGTACACAGAATGAAGTTAAGGGGCCAGAAGAAGACGGGACTGCCAAGATGCTCCCCGCCAGCTCCCTCTCATGTAATTGCTTATGTGCGGCTACAGCAAACAGCTGGATAGGGCTCCGCACAAATCGTCATGATTAGTGGTGTCAGTGAGGACCTTCTCTTGTGACCATCCCAAGAAGGTACCCATCAGCTCCATTCCTGTTATGGAACCAAGGGGGGCGGTGACCCAAAAATGTTTGGCAACCACTGCTTTATGCGATATCCCTGCAAACCGCTTTTTACTGACGAGATCCTCAGTCCACCACAGTATATTAGGGGAGTGACTGGCAAAGGGGAGCTGGATAAAAATAGCCGTTCCTGCTCAGAAGCTGTGCTGCTTTTTAACCTCTTGGTATTAAACCTTCATCAAATTTTGCTTCCAACTGCAATTGAAGAAGCAGCCCACAAAGCGATAGAGTACTTGCTGGGGTCTGCCACCATGATTTGATTTGATTTTACAGAATGTGTGTACCGCTAATTGTACAGAAGGAGGAGGAGGAGGAGGAGGAGGAGAGGCAGAGGAAGAGGAAGAGGAAGAAGAGGAAGAGGAAGAGGAAGAGGAAGAAGAAGAAGAAGAAGAAGAAGAAGAAGAAGAAGAAGAAGAAGAAGAAGAAGCAGCAGCTCAAAGCAGTTTACATAAAATACACACATTAAAATGATATGGAAAAGCCAGAAACTTGAAAAAAGAACAAGCTGACCTAAAAAAATCCAAAGGCAACATAGAAATAAAACCAGCATTTAAAAGAAAATGATATACATTTAAAAAATAAAATAACACATTAAGAGGCATGTCAACTTTATCTATCCAAGGGAACAAAAGGTTTTAAACAAATTTGGCTACATGCTGTGAAGCAGGCGTAAAGGGTCTCTCTGCTGTGGTTTTTTCCCCCTTCCAGTTTTGCTAATTGGCGGCTCCACAAGGCCCACTTTGAAGATAAGGGAGCTGTTGTTCTCAGAGGGCCTGTTTCACCCTTCCTTCCCACAACCTCTGTCAGAAGTAAATCCCACCCACCCACCTCAACTGCTTTTAATCCCATGAGGGAACAAAAGAGCACCATTTATACCCGCTTTCTCCACCCCCAACAATTCCCCCCAACGCCCCAAAATTGACTACAGTGGTACCTCGGGTTAAGTACTTAATTCGTTCCGGAGGCGCGTTCTTAACCTGAAACTGTTCTTAACCTGAAGCACCACTTTAGCTAATGGGGCTTCCCGCTGCCGCCGCGCCAACGGAGCACGATTTCTGTTCTCATCCTGAAGCAAAGTTCTTAACCTGAAGCACTATTTCTGGGTTAGCGGAGTCTGTAACCTGAAGCGTATGTAACCTGAGGTACCACTGTATTAATAACCACATTAAAAAAACACCCCAACTTTTTTTCCAATGCACCCTCTTTTAATCCCAAAAGAGTTCCTTACAGATGGAACTCTGAAGAAAATTATTTTTCCTTCCTTTCGTCAGTCTTGGCCTATTGTGTTCTAGTTCCTAGCCCTGCAACTCTTCCACCAGGCATTCCTCCCTTTGCCCATTTGGGTGCCCTGTGCCCCCCTATCTTCCCTTTCCTCCATGGTCCACCCCGCTCCCCATCCCGGTTCGAGTTCTTCCCGTTGCCAATATCCACCCCTTACTGTGAACTCTGGCAAAGAGTCTGTGCCTTCCCGCTTGGCCCGGTGCAGAGGGGCTGGTTGCTCGGCGGGGGGTTCGCAATAGAGGTGGTTCTTCGTCAGGGTCTTGACTGAGCAGACGCCCACTCCGATCATGGCTTTCACCTCCTCTTTGGAGATGGCCAGGTCCAGGTTTTCCCCCTGGAGGAAAGAAACCGAGGCAGTCAGGTGAAGGCAAGCTGTTTTTGTCGCTCGGCGGCCCAGTTTGCACGGAACGCTAAGCCAAGCCATGGTTTAGTGTTGATATATATCGCCATTTAGCTGACAACAGCGGCAGGACTGGAGAAGGACTGGAGGAGCGAGGTGATGGTTTAGCTTAGCGTGTTGTCTGAATGCAGACTTGTGGTTTGTCTCACTCCAGATAAACCATAGCCTGTAACTGAGGTTTGTTCTTCATTTATAGCTTGTGGCTGTTTATTATTTATATAAAGGTAAAGGTAAAGGGACCCCTGACCATTAGGTCCAGTCGTGGCCGACTCTGGGGTTACAGTGCTCATCTCGCTTTATTGGCTGAGGGAGCGGCGTACAGCTTCCAGGTCATGTGGCCAGCATGACTAAACCGCTTCTGGCGGACCAGAGCAGTGCACGGAAATGCTGTTTACCTTCCCACCGGAGCGGTACCGAGCAACGGGAGCTCACTCCGTTGCGGGAATTCGAACCACCAACCTTCTGATCGGCAAGTCCTAGGCTCTGTGGTTTAACCCACAGCACCACCCACGTCCCTATACCCCATTCATAAAAAAATACTAGAGTGGTTTACAACAATTGTACACAAAAGCATACGGTAAAAGCTATACGAAAACGTTGAAGTCAGCTAACTACAAGGGGAGACAAACTATGAGCCCAGGTTAGGACAACATGCTGTGCCAAACCATGGTTTAGCTCACAGCAGGGCTGGAAGAGCCAAGTGTCCACAGTCTCAACCTCAGGAACCCCCACAATCGCGTTATAACGTGTTTTGGCACTGCATGCAAACTGAGCCAAATTATTTTATATCAATGCATCCCATAACACTTTCCAAATTAAATAGTGCTATCGTTAAGGGTCGTTACAGGCACAGATGTAACTTTAAAGGTCTTGTGACTTTCACAGGACAGTGCTTTATATTGCGTGACATGACACTGGTCCATTGGTCACACAGTATTGCCTACACCAGTGTTTCCCAACCTTGGGCCTCCAGCTGTTTTTGAACTACAATTCCCATCATCCCTTGCCACTGGTCTTGCTAGCTAGGGATGATGGGAGTTGTAGTCCAAAAACAGCTGGAGGCCCAAGGTTGGGAAACACTGGCCTAACCAGTAGCAGTTCTCCAGGGTTTCCAGCAGGGGGTCTCCCACAATCCTACCTTTATATGCTGGGGTTGAACCTAGAACATTGGCTCCCAGTACGTTTCCGAGCACAATTCTAAGTGTTGGTGTTAACCTTTAAAGCCCTAAACGGCCTTGGCCCAGTATACCTGAAGGAGCGTCTCCACCCCCATCGTTCAGCCCAGACACTGAGGTCCAGCGCCAAGGGCCTTCTGGCGGTTCCCTCACTGCGAGAAGCCAAGTTACAGGGAACCAGGCAGAGGGCTTTCTCGGTAGTGGCGCCCGCCCTGTGGAACGCCCTCCGACCAGATGTCAAAGAGAAAAATAACTACCCGGCATTTACAAGACATCTGAAGGCAGCCCTGTTCAGGGAAGTTTTCAATGTGTGACATTTTAATGTATTTTTAATCTTTTGTTGGAAGCTGCCCAGAGTGGCTGGGGAAACCCAGCCAGATGGGCGGGGTATAAATAAATAAATAAATTATTATTATTATTATTATTAAACCTTCTACATGCCAAGCAACTGCTCTACCACTAGCTATGACCCTTACCCACCAAAAACAGTCTAGAGATTATGACTTCTGTTGGCATAACTGGGGGGGGGCGGGGCTTTGGGTAGTGTACATTAGGTAGCGCATTACAGAGGAAGGAATTCATACACCACACCTGTTGCTTTCTACCTTGCTGCCTTTGCACAATGCATAATGAACTTATGGAACTCACCGCCACAAGGCACGGAGGCGGCTGCTGTCATGGACAGATTGCATAGGTTGGGGCACCTGCCACCTGCCATGGAAACTTTAGCTGAGATTCCTGCATTGCAGGGGTCTGGACCAAGATGACCCTGAAGGTCCCTTCTAACTCTACTGTTCTATGATTCTAACCAGGGCTTGGCCCCTCTAAGCCGCCCCCTAATAATGCCCCTCTCCCTGAATATTTATGCTTTTCATGTTTATACATTTCATTAGTTTTACAATCAATTTAGCATTTCAAAATTTGACTTCCTTCTCCCCTTTTCTGCGGTTCCTTAAACGTTTTATTTTAATACCTTCTGCATATCCAAATTCATTTCACTTGCTCCTTTAATTATCTACTGCAAATATATACTCTTGTGTAACTGCAGGTTATTACAAACATCCTGCTAATGCTTTTAATCTGTTTACAATTTATCTGTAACTATTCAATAAACCATTTCCATTCTTTTATATTGTTATCTTGATTTCTTATTCTTCCGGCAACTTTCGCCCATTTCTGCACATTCCATGAGGTTTCGTACACAACGTTTTTGTATACGGAGACGGATGCAGAATGAGACCTTTCTTAGGAGGGACTGAGCTACCTTGGAAGACAAGTTGTGGTCTATGGAGTACCCAAAATCTACAAGCAAGGGGCAGGTGTATCTGCTCCCTGCATAGTGGGGCTGCTCCATTACCTCCACAGAGATGACGCTTCCAGGCTTGTGACGATAGGGCTTGGTGTGGTCATCCATATTGAGGGGGTGCAGGACGGGATCCACCTCGTAGGAGAAGCCGCTCGGATGCACGGCGTTGAAGTCGAAGCTGAGGTTATCGAGGACAAACTCCAGCTTCACTTGCACGGAGGGAGAAAGCTGCTTAATGGCAGGTGTTTTGCACAGGATGAGGCTGGAGGAGTTGACCTCGCAGGGCTCTTCAAACTAGGATCGGAAATAAAGGGGAGTGAACGGCCCACTCTCTCCTAGACACCCCCCATAGCTGTCAACTTACAGATCTGAAAATAAGGAACCAGCACCCTCAAAAATAAGGGATCAGCAGCCAAAATAAGGGATTTTACGAACACAGGTATGTGCAACTTCTGAGCCCCTCCGAGTGAAAGACAGAAAGCCCAGCCAGCAGCCAAACGAAGCCTCAAGCGGTGGTTCCCACAGCACAGCAACCCGGCAAGGGAAACGACCGTCTCTTCTCCGCTGGGAAGCGCTGAGCAAAGACGAGTACCCAGGCAACACAGCCGATTTGATCGGCACAAGGCATGCAAGCTCCACCCCCCCCCGGCGTTCTTAGACTCCTTATTGGGTGAGCAACGCAGCCAAGCAACACAGTTGGAGCCTCCCTCCTCCCTGGCTGGCAGGGAGGGAGGGAGAGGAGCTGCTTCCTTTGAAACCCGGGAAATTTAAGGGACATTCTCAATAAGGGACAGCAGCGGGACACGGCGCTGGGATAACGGAGTTTCCCGCCAAATAAGGGACGGTTGACAGCTATGACACCCCCTCCCCCATTCTCCAGGACACCCCAGAGCACAGGGAATCCCTGGAGTGGAGCTTGCTAAAAAAAAACATCTGCAGGAGACTCTCTGCAGAAGACCCTGGGCGCATCCCTTGTCCAATTCCTCAAGAACAAAGCCAAAAGCCAGTCTACCTTGAGGAAACCCAAGTGCAAATCCCCCTTCTGACTGGTCACTTTTAGAAAAGGATGTGGGATTAGACAGGTCTTTGGCCGGATCCAGCAGAGGGTGTTTTTGTGTGTGTGTTCAGCCTTCAAGTTCACTGGGTGAACTTGGGCCAGTCACGTTCTCTCTCTTCACAGGGCTGTTGTAAGAATAAACAATATTTTTTTGCCGGAGGCGGGGAGAAAACATGTTCACCACCCCTAGGTCCTTAGAAGAAGGGTAGACTCTAAAGGAAATGAATAAGGCCTGTCCCCAAAACACTTTGGTATTAAAAAGGGAGAAATCCAAAACGCCACTAGGGACTGTAATGAGAAGAGGATTGTAATACAGTCATACCTCATGTTATGTCCACTTCATGTTATGTTCTTTCAGGTTACGTCCTGCAGCGACCCGGAAGTACTGGAAAGGGTTACTTCCAGGTTTCGCCGCGTGTGCATGCGCAGAAGCGCAAACTGACATCACGTGCATGCGCAGAAGCAGCGAATCGCAACCTGACATGTGCAGATGCGCCGCTGCGGGTTGCATTCTTTTCATGTTGCGAACGGGCCTCCAGAACGGATCCCGTTCACAACCAGAGGTACCACTGTAATACTAAATGGACCCGTTTTTGTTACCCTTTAGTTTGCAAACTGAGGCAGCCACAGATCCCTCACACCTGTAGCTTTGAACAGAACAACACACTGGCAAGCATTGCACTGGTAAACCTACTTGCTGGACGCTGCAGAGGGCATTCTCAGGGCATTCTGTATCCGGAATAATCCTGCGCCACCTGCCCAAGCCCCGGCGCCGGCGCTCCAGCGGAGAAACCGTGACGCGGATTTTGGGCCACTGCACGACATCAAGGTTGTGCCCACGAACTCGGATCTCTCTGCCACCACTGAAATACACACACACACACACATGTACGTTAGTGACTACAACCAGTGCAGATCTGAGGGCCTGCAGCTTCAGGATTTGCCCTTTGAGGCAAATGCTGAGGCTCAGTGGAAAAGCCCCTGCTTTTCATTCAGAAGGTCCAAAGTTCAACATTTGGCATCTCCAGGTAGGCAAAGGAAGATTCCTGCCTGAAAAGCTGGAGAGAAGGCAATCCTGAGCTGTATGGCCCATTGGTCGTAACTCTCTCTACAAACCCACCAGCTTTCTGCAGCTGATCACTTTCCTGATCACAGTGTGACGTCAGGCAACTTTGGGAAGCTGACAGGCTTTGTAAGGTAAAAGGTAAAGGACCCCTGGATGGTTAAGTCCAGTCAAAGGCAACTATGAGGTTGCGACGCTCATCTCACTTTCCGGTGTTTGTCCACAGACAGCTTTCTGGGTCATGTGGCCGGCAGGACTAAACCGCTTCTGGTGCAGCAGGACACCGTGACAGGAAACCAGAGCACACGGAAACGCCTTTTACCTTCCCACCACAGCGGTACCTATTTATCTACTTGCACTGGTGTGCTTTTGAACTGCTAGGTTGGCAGGAGCTGGGACAGAGCAACGGGAGCTCACCCCCATCGCGTGTATTCGAACCGCCAACCTTCCGATCAGCAAGCCCAAGAGGCTTAGTGGTTTAGACCACAGCGCCACTCACGTCCCTTGTAAGTTGTCCTGTCTAAATACAGATCTCCAGAGCAGCAGCCATGTTAAGCCTGCACTGCAGCCAAAACAACAGAGTCTCGTGACACCTTTAAGCAGTCGTTCTCAAACCTTTTTCTCTGGGCCACACTTTCTGAATAAGAATTTGCTCTGAATATATGCATTGGTAAGAAACGACTCCTAGCCATGTCTGATTTATAATGTATAACAGAACTGCTTTATAATATGATCACGGGGCATCCAGGAAGTATAAAATAACGCAATTCCATAAGAACACGAATCATGCCCAAAATATAATCTTGATCACCCTTGAATCTTGCCTCCCTCTCCTGCCTGTGGGACACCACACACTTTGAGAACTGCTTTAGAGGCAAACAAATTTCCAAACTGTGATTGCACTGATTAAATGGCTTTTGCATTTATCAGTCCCATTTTCCTCTTCCTCCTCCCCATTCCCACAAGGCGGGGGTAGCTGCCGAAGGCAAAGGAAGGGTGGTCTGAGAATACCGAAGTGATGGAGGACCATTCCAAGTAGGTGGAGCGAGAAACCAAGCGGTCAAAGACTCAATAATTTTTTTAAAAAAATAACTTTTTAAAAATCGCCTTACAAACTTGTCTTGGCGGGGCGGGGACAGACAAGTCATTTACCTTTGGAAACTCTTGGCTGGTTCTGCATACGTGATGTTGGGGTCCAGGGTGTACTTGAAGCGGGGGTACTCCAAACTCCGTTCCTGATCCCCGTACTTGATTGTGACGTTGAGTTCCACAGATGCGTTACTGGCGCTAGTCAGGCACTGAAGCTCCTTCTCTTGTACTTCAGAATGACTTGTGGGGGCGAGAGAGAGAAAGAGAAAAGGGGCTGGTTTCAATTTAAATATTGTATAAATATAGTCAGCAAACTCGCCTAGAAAATCTATTCTAAACTAGTGCTCTTCAGCCTTGGGTTCCCAGGAACTGTTGGACTACAGTTGCCATTGTTCCTGACCGCCTTGGGCTAAGCTGTGGTTGGGGATGATGGGAGTTGTAGTCCCTTGCTAGTTGCTGTGGTTTTGCCTAGGCCTCAGCCTCCAAACTATCAGGCCCCACCCAAAGGAGGTGAGAAGGGCATCCAATGATCTGACCTGGTGAAAGGCCTCTTCCTTATTTCACCAGAAATATGTTGCTATCTGGCTAGTAACGACAGGGAAATTGCTGCTTTCTTCCTCATTCCTGAGCAGGTAGAAGTACAGTGGTACCTCAGGTTAAGTACTTAATTCGTTCCAGAGGTCCGTACTTAACCTGAAACTGTTCTTAACCTGAAGCACCACTTTAGCTAATGGGGCCTCCTCCTGCTGCTGCACCGCTGGAGAACAATTTCTGTTCTCATCCTGAAGCAAAGTTCTTAACCTGAAGCACTATTTCTGGGTTAGCGGAGTCTGTAACCTGAAGTGTATGTAACCTGAAGCATATGTAACCTGAGGTACCACTGTACACCTGTTTTTCCTTGTTAAGAGGACAATGTTACCTTAAAACAGGGATGGAGAACTTGTGACTCTTCCAGAACCTGTTGGAATTCCCAGCAGAAGCAGCCCGTACGGCCAATGGAAACCAACATCTAAGGAGGCCGCAGGTTCCCCAAGTCTACCTTGGAACTATTCTGAAAATGCTGAGCCAAAGCAAACTCTGGCTTATGACAGAGGGTCCCCATGGCTCATAGCTGTCAACTTACAGATTTGAAAATAAGGGACCAGCACCCTCAAAAATAAGGGATCAGCAGCCAAAATAAGGGATTTTCCAAGCACAGGTATGTTCAAGCCCCTCCGGGCCAAAGGCAGAAAGCCCAGCCAGCAGCCAAACGAAGCCTGAAGCCTCAAGGAAAACCACCGTCACCTCTCCGCTGGGAAGCACTGAGCAAAGGCGAGTACCCAGGCAACACAGCCGATTTGATCGGCACAAGGCATGCAAGCTCCACCCCCCAGGCGTTCTTAGACTTCTTATTGGGTAAGCAACGCAGCCAAGCAACACAGTTGGAGCCTCCCTCCTCCCTGGCCGGCAGGGAGGGAGGGAGAGGAGCTGCTTCCTTTGAAACCCGGGAAATTTAAGGGACATCATCAATCCGGGACAGCAGCGGGACACAGCCCTGGGATAAGGGACTGTCCCGCCAAATAAGGGACGCTTGACAGCTATGCCATGGCTTACAATGCCCCTACAACCTAGAAATACCTGTCGGGGGCTATGTCCCAATAATCCAAATCAATGACCACCCTGAGCAAATAGCCTGGGGGGAGGGTGTTGGAGCAGCAGCCTGCTGCCTGGCGCCGTTTCTTACATATAGCAGGGGAAGCGTCCGACCAGAATGCTGATTTTGCTGGGGTTGCCAGTCAGCAGCTTGGATCCCGTCAGTGTGAGGCAGGTTCCTCCAGCCTTGGGGCCTCGTGTTGGGTAAATGGACTTCAGCTCTGGGTTCTGAGCAAAAGGGAGAGGAAGGAAAGAAGGAACATTCAGCCAAAGGAATTCAAGAGGCAGCGAACAACACTCCTGGCTTGGGCTGCACATCGCAGGAGAGCGCAAGGAGGAGGCCCAATGGCCCATCTTGTCCAGCGTCCCGTTGGCGCCTCTGGGAAGCCAGCAAGCAAGACCCGATCACAAGAGCAGTTCTCCCCACCAGAGATTCCCAGAAATGGTGTTCAGAGGCCTCTGACAGCGGAGGCAGAAGGTAGCCATTGTTTCTAATAGCCACGGAGAGCCAGTGTAGTGTAGTGGTTAGAGCGGTGGACTCGTAATCTGGTGAACTGGGTTCAATTCCCTGCTCCTCCACATGCAGCTGCTAATCACACTTCTCTGAAGTCTCTCAGCCTCACTCACCTCACAGAGTGTTTGTTGTGGGGGAGGAAGGGAAAGGAGATAGTTAACCGCTTTGAGACTCCTTAGGATAGTGATAAAGCGGGATATCAAATCCAAACTCTTCTTCTCCTATAGAAATGTGAAGAGGAGCCCGGCTAGATGAGGCTGTGTCCCCTTCAGACCAGTGGCATTTTTTAACACTGCTGAAAAAGGATGACTTCGGGCATATGCTGTGCTTGCAGCTCCTTAGCTGCTTATGCAACTTGCTGCTCAGGAAACAAAAACTTTTCTGGCAGCCATTTCTGGGAAAATACGGAGCAGCAGGTTCTCAGGGGCTGGCGGCAAAGCCGTCCATTTGTAAGGGCCACGGGTGGGAAAAAGAAGCTCTGGGGAATCTCAGGCCATGGGCCTAATGTGGTCCTCCAGGCCTCTCTATCTAGCATTCAGGACTCTCCCCCAGGCCAACTGCCTAGCCAGCCTTTGCTCTGCACCTTCCTCGAGTCTCTTGCCTGCCTAAAATATGCCCTTGATGATCCCTTTATATGGGTAAACTAATATTTACTGATGCACTCACTTTTGCTTCTGGCGCCACCCACCGCTGGCATGTGGCCCCTGGGTTGCGGCCTGGAAAGGAATGTGGCCCTCGAGCTGAAAAATGCTACCTGCTCCTTATGTGGCTACTCTGCGCAACTAGGGTGTTCTGTGCACAAAAGCGCTCCTATTTACATTCAAAGTGTTGGTGCTGACCTTTAGAGCCCAAGACAGCCTCGGCCCAGTATACCTGAAGGAGCGTCTCCACCCCCATCGTTCAGCCTGGACACTGAGGTCCAGCGCCAAGGGCCTTCTGGAGGTACCCTCACTGCGAGAAGTGAGGTTACAGGGAACCAGGCAGAGGGCCTTCTCAGTAGTGGCACCTGCCCTGTGGAATGCCCTTCCAGATGTCAAGGAAATAAACAACTATCTGACTTTTAGAAGACATCTGAAGGCGGCCCTGTTTAGGGAAGCTTTTAATGTTTGATGTTTTATTGTGTTTTTAATATCCTGTTGGGAGCCGCCCAGAGTGGCTGGGGAAACCCAGCCAGATGGGCGGGGTATAAATAATAAAAAATAAATTATTATTATTATCATTATTATTACATGCCCCACGCAATGTGTTGCTGACGCCAGAGCTAGCAGAGCATGGTCCCTCTCCCTAATCATGTTTACTGTATGTGTGGAGCATGCATGAATAGGACCACGATGTCTCACTGCATTGAGTTTCCCAGTTCCTGCAAGCGGTACGGGGGAAACATGCAGCATGTCGGCATCACAACATACTGGATTTTTCTGGGTATAAGACTAGGTTTTTCCCCTAAGAAAATAATGTCAAAAATTTGGGTGGCGTCTTATACACAGATACATTTCCCCCCATTTTCTTAAATCAGAGTCCCCCCAAAAAATAGGGGGCGTCTTATACATGGGAGCATCTTATAGGTGGAAAAATACGGTATATATTCCTTCCCTATTATGGGGAGGAGGGACTTCCTCTTTTTTCTGGCAGGCCAGGTGAGTTCTTGCAACCAGCCAGCTTTAGCCTGGGAGTTTCTGTCCAGAGAGGGGGACTCCTTACCTGGTAAGTAAACACATGTCCAGAGACTCCCTGTCCTCCTCCGGGAACCTCCACGACCACGTGCCCAGACCTCTCCACGCCGCTTCCGCCCGTGGTGCACACGATACTGCAGGACAAGGGCAGAAGAGAGGATGGAGAAGAATCCCCCACCAAGGTGCACCACATGGGCTGCTCTAAACCTGAGTTAATGAGAGGGGGGGCACTTTTAGCTCTCGGCCTGGCCAAGGAGGAGACGTCACTCGCCTGAATAGTCGCGGCGCCAAACGATTTCCCCCACTTCCTCTGCCCTACGTGGCTTGGCCCACTCGCGTGAGCCACATGGGAGAGAGTGAGCTGTGCAAAGCACTCTTCTGCAGCGCCAACAGACGGTGGTAAGGGACGTGGGTGGCGCTGTGGGTTAAACCACAGAGCCTAGGACTTGCTGATCAGAAGGACGGCGGTTCGAATCCCTGCAACAGGGTGAGCTCCCGTTGCTCGGTCCCTGCTCCTGCTAACCTAGCAGTTTGAAAGCACGTCAAAGTGCAAGTAGATAAATAGGTACCGCTCCGGCGGGAAGGTAAACGGCGTTTCCGTGCGCTGCTCTGGTTCGCCAGAAGCGGCTTAGTCATGCTGGCCACATGACCCGGAAGCTGTACGTCAGCTCCCTTGGCCAATAAAGCGAGATGAGCGCCGCAACCCCAGAGTCAGTCACGACTGGACCTAATGGTCAGGGGTCCCTTTACCTTTACCTAACAGACGGTGGTATGGATCGCACAAGGTTGCTGTTTGGTTATGGGGGGTTTTTTGGTGGGGGGGGTGATGCACAGCAACTTGTCTCTGGGCACCTACCAGTTGCGTCATTCTATGTACTGCTTTTCATCAACCTCCTTTTTGGTCTAGAGGAAGCACTTCGGACAAGTTCCTTTATCCCTTTCCTCTTGGGCCCCTCAGACAGACACCAGCTTAAGAGACAGCTCAGAGTCAACACAGAACAGAATCCCTGCACTCTGCATGGCAGATGGGTGTGATCAGAGCTGGTGTCTCCACTGCCTCAAGATCAGAACGGACCAGAACCATGCCACACTGTTAATGTTCGATAAGACGCACCTGCCAACCCTATAAACCAGTGTATCAAATTCCAACAGAAGCACAGTGGTACCTCAGGTTAAGTACTTCATTCGTTCTGGAGGTCCGTTCTTAACCTGAAACTGTTCTTAACCTGAAGCACCACTTTATCTAATGGGGCTAAAGGTTGTGAAGGACATGAAAGGTCCCGTTAGACTCTGTGAAAGGATTTTGTGGAACTGTAACAACCTTTCATGTGGATTGTTTGGACTTTATGAACAGACAGGTGGAATAGACACCATTACACAGATGGACCTTATGCATGAACTGACTAGAGAATGATCTGATCCACTGGGTCTTCTGCTTTGTTCGTTTGTTGAACTTTATAAGTCACTTCTGTTGAAATTTGATACAATGAATAGTATACCTTATTTATCTAAGAACACAGCCGATTACGTCTCGTGTGTTTATTGAGGATGCTTTACGTGACCATAGGTTTGTTTGTTGTTGTTGTTTTGTTAACCCTATAAACCAGGCATGTCCAAAGTCTGTTTGGGGGGCCTAATTCGCCCCCCCCAGCAGTTTATTTATTAGGGTAAAATCATAAAATGCTCAACAACTTAAACCCTAGAAAAAGCTGAACATCTTCAATACTAAAAAAAGGTGAACAACTTTGGGGGGAAATCCTAAAAAAAGCTGAACAACTTTTGTTGGCCCTCACGGATGTCCACTTCATCAAATCTGGCCCTGTTTGAGAAAAGTTTGGGCACCACTGCTAAACCTCCCTCCCCCTTTGTCCCTTTAGTAGCTAACAGTGTCAACTATGAAGGCTTCTCCGCTAAGATTTTTTTGCAGATTTCTTTTTCCGAAATGCAACTTCAGGAACAGATTAGGAGGCAGGCAAATCAATGGGGAGTGAATCGCAGGATAATCGGGTGTTAACCTTGCCCAATTAACATGGCGCAAGGCAGCGCTACTATTACTCTTATTAATAATAATAATTGAATTTGTTACTCGTTTTATCTCGCCCAAGGCAACCCGAAGCAACTTACATCAACCCAACCAAGAGTGCTGAGAGTAATTTGGCAGTTCTGCCCCCTTATTGGCCAGAAGGCATTAGAAGGCTGCCTGAAAGCTTCTCCAAAGGTGGGGTTTGGGGTTTCTTGACGGTATATATCTTACACTTCCTTGAACCTGTCAGTTCCTGTTTCCTTCCCAACCAACACTTGTCCTGCAGTCTTTTAGCCTGTCTTTCCTCTCTGGGACTGATCCTTGGAAAAAGCTGCTTGTGCCAAAGCTACGATTTGATGTCAACGCAGTGGAATTAGAAGGATCTGGCTTGAAGAGAGACCATTTTCTTTCCCAAAGCACTGCTATCTTTTTTCAAAGAGGGGGGAGAATGGAAATTTCCACCTGTTGCTGCCTAGGTCATGATGGAGAGCCAAGTATCAGCTCCCTCCTGTGAACCCCTGGGAAAGCCACTTACCTGCTGGAGATCTCATACACCAGAGCATCGACCTCACAGGGGATTCCGGCCACGGTGACTCTCCCAGCAATGTCCTGGTGCTTCTGACCAAGGTTTGAGCCGGTGATGGTGATTCTGGTACCTCCTTCAACCAGCCCAGTTAAGGGGTAAACCTGAGAAGGGCAGAGTGAAAACCACCCATGTCAAATTAAGAGCCAGGGAGAATGCAGATGTTTTTGGTGCCAGATTAAAAAATAATAATAACCTCCATAGGTGTCAGGGAACTGCCATCGGAGCCAGAGGCGGAGGCAAGGCTCCCAAGCGATGCTGGAGAAGGGCCCAGCAGGGAGAGAGGCAGCTCATCGGCTGGGGAAGGGAATCAGTGTAGCACCAGTGGAGAAGGGGGACAGATGGGGGAATCGGCGAGGGGGCTCCAGGACTCCTCGCCGGAGACCAGCAGGGAGAGCACGGGTCCTCCGCTGCCCACACCCACCCTGTGCAGAAGACTTCCGTGCAGGGAGAGTAGGCGAAGACTTGGCGTCAAAGAGCTTCTTTGCTGGAAGAGGTTCAAGAAACGCCCACTGACGGATTCTGCTAGTGACTGAAACAGCCACAAAGTGAAGGGCTGTCCAGACAGAAAAGGTTTAACCAGGCAACCTAGCCAGGAGTGGCGGCAACTTACGCACGAGCAACCCCTATAACCATTACAATAAGGAAGGGAATCTTAAAACTAGGGAGCTTCCAAACCAATAGGCCCTGCCCCACGTTCCCACTAATTAAACCTCTTTTGGTGGTGCGGCAAAGAAAAAGACCTTGAGAAATGATGCCAGCCTACAGGAAGGCTCACATGTTAACATTTCTATTGCCAGCTTTTCAGGACTCAAACATTAATGCTTAAAATTCTCCACTTTTGTGCCCTACATTACTCTTCTCATCTCTTGCTATCGGCATGAGCTTATCTCCAACACAGGCGTCTCTGCCTTTCATCTTCCTCTCCCACGCTCTCCGTGTTTTGTCTCTGCGCTGCTCTCCGGAGCCTTCACCTCCACTCTGCCCTCTATTCATTAAGCCTCTGCCGAAGTTCACCTTCCAAGACCTACTTCCTCTGCAAAGATTGCCCTTCTTTTAAAATTTAAATGGTATTGATTCCTCTCTTCAAGGTTACTTCTGCTATAATCCCTTGCAAACACACCAGGGAGCTGGGGAAACCATTCCCTGGTTACGGGGTCTTAGAGATGCTTCTCGTGATAAATCCACATGAGCAGGTCTCTTATCCTGCCCCACATTCATTCTGCAGGCAAAAAATACTTATGAGGCTGCTCTTCATAAATTATATTTTGCACATGTGCTTTGTACACCAGACTCAGCTTCCTGAACCCAAGAGTTAGCACCGCCCTTCATAAACAGTGCATTGGACTGAGCTGAAAAGAGCGTGAACTTTTGTGAATTTTTTTCGCAGCTTCCTAAAGCAGCAATTCTTTTGGTGACCAATGAGGCAAGACTTGAAAGTGCTTGCTAATTCAGCCAACACTGCCCCCATTCTAACTTGGCATCCTTTGCGCCTTGTGACATAATCAGGTAGTAGCCAAATTTGACTGGCTATTGTGATGAAATTCCATTTGGCATGTGATCCCTGATTGGCTAGGATCACCCCCTGAAAGGAAGTATCACCATCACATATAATTAGCTTTGTTAGCCCTAAGTGAGAGTGATGCCTCCCAATCTGTGTAGTGCCATTGCAATGTTGTCTCATTCACTCCATGATACCTGATGGGCTGGAATCACAAAAGTCACTATTCCCAGGACACTATAAGGCAGGTCAGCAATAACTCTCAAGGTGTCAATGAGGTTTATTCAAAAAAACTAAACACCTCAGGCCTAGTGAGCCCAGCAGCTCTTCCCACTACGTCATGCCCCAATGAGGCAGTTGCGAGGACCACAGCTCTCTTAAGTCGCCTCCTACCCCAGGTCCTTCCCAAGCAATCTGAGACTCCTTGCCTGTCTCTGCTCCACTCTCTTTATAACCCTGTGGGTTCTGGGGGACCGGGTGGAGGGGAGCTGGTCACAGCAGGAGGCGGGGACACCCTGGCTTCTTCACCAGCCTGACTCATCTCTGCCTCTTGGCCCTCCTCCTCCCCAGCCTCCGCTTCTGCCTCTGATCCTGAACTGCTCTCTACCACAGCCTCTTCCTGCTCACTAAACCCTGTCGCCCCTTCAGCTTCTGACACCTCCTCCTCCCAGTCTGCTCCCTCTTCTCCCTCTGGCCACTCATCATCGTCACACCAACATTCCCCTGGCTCTGAGCCTTCCTCTCTTGGGGTTTCCCCAGCTGTTGGCTCCCACCTCTCCTCTGCATCGAGCCAGTCCATAACACCAAGGTGGGACAGAGTTTGGCTGAAACGAGGCAGCCGCCTATGCTCCTAAATGCCAGGCTGCACAAAACGGGTGGGGATTCATGCCATTCTCCCTCTGCGGAGAAAGCCAGCTGCTTTCCTGCACATCAAATTCGCCACGTCGAAAGTAGCCGCCCACCACTTCAATCGCAACCTTGGCTACCCTCGTCGGGCCACTTGGGAGCATCCTGGATCCCTCCCGGGTTTCTCCGACAAACGCCTGGCTCCCGCCCCGCCGCACTGTTACTCACGGCGTGAATCAGGGGAGCCGGGCATGTGTCCGCCACATCTTCTTTGCAGGAGTCGCGGAACAGGCAGCTGGGCTGCTCCCCACTGCACCACACGCAGCCGTACTTGGCATCGGCCGTCTGGCAGCGGCTGCAGTCCAAGTGCCCCACAGAACAATTGTACAGGGTCACTGCGGAGAATGAGAGAGAGAGGCACAGGTGAGTCCCTGGATGCAGGTGAGTCCTCTGGATGCAGGTGAGTCCTCTGGATGCAGAAATTAGGCAATGTAGACAAAGGGGCATAAAAGAAGCCCAGGTATAGGGGTATCACATTCCTTCGCTCCTGCTTTGCTCGCCCCAGAAGGTAGGACTCAATGGATTCAAATGACAAGAGATTCTGGCTAAACACCAGGAAGACTCTTCCGACAGTGGAACAGACTCCCTGGGAAGGTGGTGGACTCTCCTTCCTTGGAGGTTTTTAAGCAGAGGTTGGATGGCCATCTGCCAGGGATGCTTTAGCTGCGATTCCTGCATTGTAGGGCAGGGGAAACATGTCCTGTTTCACCTTGTCCGGCATCCACTCCTGCTGCTGTACCTATCACTGCCGGCACAGCTTCTCCACGCTCCTTGTAGCCTCCGCCCCTGGTGCAGAAGCAGCACTGGCACCGGTGCCAATTTGGGGCAGGATTGCATGAGATACCGGCGCTGCTTCTACACAGGGCTGCCACTAGGGGCGCTTTCTGCCACCTGAGGCGGCCGCCCCAGTTTGCCTAACGGCGGAGCACGACACAACTGGATCTGCAACTAGGCTGCAACTCCCATTGGCCGCGGCTGCTGTGCTAAGGTGGAGATGATTGCAGCTGCAGCTCAAAACATCTGGAGGGCACCAGGTTGGGGAAGACTGACCGAAAGCTGCAGTGATTCCCTGTCTCCCCCTTTTACCAGCTCCAGAACCCCCACGATGCTCCCCGTGCCCCTTTTCCTGTACCGTGGAGATCATCGACGCTGTCCACACGCAGGCGTCTCTTCCGCTGCACAAAAATCACAGCACTGAACTCCAGCTGGGGGGCTGAGTAGCTGTACTGAAAGAAAGACCAAAGGCAAATGAACAAATAAATTGGCATTACACAGAGCTGGGAGAGTCCCCGCAGCCCAGCTCCATGCAATGCAGGATTGCTTTAGCAAAATAAGGGAAGGGGGGATAGTTCAGCTGTGCAAATCGTAAGTTTGCCTTCAGAAGGTTTTAATAAGAGAATATTATTTTTCTTGGACCTCCAGGCGCTGCGGCATTAGCAGGCAGAGGGAGACCTTGTACAGTTATGAGGAGCCTCCTCCTTGTAGAGGTCTGGTGGTGGTCCCTCTTCCTGCTTTTGGGTGGGTTTAATAAAATCATCATTTCAACAGGCCTTCAGAGGATGACTTTCCGGGTGGGCTTTTTAAAAATTGCTTTCCTGCTAGTTTTACCACTGCTGTTTCAATTGGGGCTTCTAAAAATGTGGCTTTAGACTGATCTGCTGATTTCTTTTTAATATCCCAACCAGCTGCATCAAAGGGAGAGAGGACGGGCCACTCCATCGGCCTGGCTGGGACCTGCTGAGAATTGGCTCCTCCTCTCTCCAGAAATCCTTCCTCCATTGGTCATTCCACCCAGTCCCTAAACATTCATGGTCTTTTATGAAGAATCTCTTGGTGTACAAGTTCAGGTAGGTAGCCGTGTTGGTCTAACACAGTAGAAATATATATATATATATATATATATATATATATATATATATATATATATGCTTTCGTAGATTTTCACGGGTACAGGAATGCAGGTTTTGGTGTCCTCGGGTGTCTTCCCGTGTAAAAGTTGGGGTGTCTAGGCGACGTTTCGACGAGGTCTCACTCGTCATCTTCAGGCTGGTGCTTTCGGCTTCTTGTTACTGGAACAGAGCGGGATCTCAATGTTTGAGTTCCTATAAATACTGTAGAGGGGGTGTGGTGTCTAGCCTCCAATGTTCTGGGCAGAGAGGAAGTTCCCAGGCTAGTGTGCCTTTTCTTCTTTTGTTCCTTAATTACTTGAGAGATACCTTGAGTGATTTCTTGAGTGATATCCTGAGTACCACTTAGCTGACACAAGCCACAAAACCACAGCTCGCCCCTATACACGAAGCCAAGCCAAAGCACAACTAAGTGCAATACAGCCATCTTCTCAGGAAAACTCTTCACAAAGTTCAAGAGGTCAAGACACAAAGACTTTAGCAACTAATCCACACCTAATGACCCACCTAAGTGGTACTCAGGATATCACTCAAGAAATCACTCAAGGTATCTCTCAAGTAATTAAGGAACAAAAGAAGAAAAGGCACACTAGCCTGGGAACTTCCTCTCTGCCCAGAACATTGGAGGCTAGACACCACACCCCCTCTACAGTATTTATAGGAACTCAAACATTGAGATCCCGCTCTGTTCCAGTAACAAGAAGCCGAAAGCACCAGCCTGAAGATGACGAGTGAGACCTCGTCGAAACGTCGCCTAGACACCCCAACTTTTACACGGGAAGACACCCGAGGACACCAAAACCTGCATATATATATATATATATATTCCAGTAGCACCTTAGAGACCAACTAAGTTTGTTCTTGGTATGAACTTTCATGTGCATGGTATCTGAAGAAGTGTACATGCACACAAAAGCTCATACCAAGAACAAACATAAGTTGGTCTCTAAGGTCTACTGGACAATTTTTATATATATATTTCTAGGTGTATACATTGCTCCATCTCGTTTTCTAGAATGTATGGGATTATGTGGCGATGTAGTATAGTTCTATGTTGGGGATTCCCCATCCTCCTTCTGAGGAGGGGAGGTGCAGGTATTTGGGGTTTATTCTTGTTTTTTGTGTGTGTGTACGTGAGGTGATAACTACTCCCCTTTATTTAGATTCTGAGGTCAGCACTCGCGGCAACTCGAGCACAGGCTCCTCTTCCATGAAGGCCTTACCTGGTGCAGCTGGCATGTGATGTAGCAAAGGGATGGATTGGTTTCGTCTTGTTCGATATCCGCCTCCATGCTCAAGGTCTTCCCTTCCAGGACCAACACACATTCATATTCCCATAGATTATCCTTTTAAAAGATGGAAGAAGCACAGGGACTGAATCCTACGTGTTAAGTTGTGGGTGAACATATCAGAGGACACAGCGATTCTTCAAACAGCTCTTGTTTATTCAGAGGCCAGAACAGAAGTGAGCTGAAGGGCTCAGCCAGCCTGCTTATATAGAGCTCCAGTACGACGTTACTGTGCAGGGACGCGGGTGGCGCTGTGGGTAAAAGCCTCAGCGCCTAGGACTTGCCGATCGAAAGGTCGGCGGTTTGAATCCCCACGGCGGGGTGCGCTCCCGTCGTTCGGTCCCAGCGCCTGCCAACCTAGCAGTTCGAAAGCACCCCCGGGTGCAAGTAGATAAATAGGGACCGCTTACTGGCGGGAAGGTAAACGGCGTTTCCGTGTGCTGCTCTGGTGCCGGTTCGCCAGAGCAGCTTTGTCACGCTGGCCACGTGACCCGGAAGTGTCTGCGGACAGCGCAGGCTCCCGGCCTCTAGAGTGAGATGAGCGCACAACCCTAGAGTCTGTCAAGACTGGCCCGTACGGGCAGGGGTACCTTTACCTTTACTTACAACGTTACCGTAGCAACTTTCTAAAACTATCCAATCACTGAACGTCACTTTCGGTCCTTCATTTGCATAACTATCTACAGTATCCCCCTGCTGGCCCAGGGTGAGAACTTCAGTACATAACACTACAAACCCTCGCTGCGGTGCTAAGCTCCATACAACACTGTGGGTGACCCCTGTTCAGTTTCATCATCTATGGCCAATTCCCCGTGTCAGTGTCTCTACGCACGGTCCTGTGGCAGAGGCAAACAGCTTCTGGGAGAAAGGCATTCGCAGATCGCAAACTCCTCGGCCCACTTCTAGCATCTTTTAATGGGATGGGCTGTTCCTGCTCATCCACACAGGTGCTCAGGGCACAGGCGGGCTCCTTTTATTACTGCTGAGGATAATTTGTTGGGGGAGGGGTCTGCATGCCAGGAGTGGGTGGGACCAAAGCCAGAAGCAGGCGGGGCTATGTCTCTCTCGATGACGGAACGTATCAAATATCCCTCCACGCAGCTCACAGTTGCATTTAACAGGAGAGATTTGCTGCCATTGCGTCTCTACCTTGGATCCAAGGGTTAAAAATCAGGGCCCCAGCATTGGATCAGCTCTTAAGGACAGATCAGTGGCAGAGGACATACCCCCGGGTATTGGGTGGTATATAAATTAAATAAATAAATAAATATTTTGCACACAGGAGGTCCCAAGTTCAATTCCTGGCATCTCCACGTAAGCCTGGCTGTGTGTCCGCTGCCGGAAACCCTAGAGAGCTGCTGCCAGTCAGTGTTGGCAATATTGAGTGAGTTGGGCCAACAGTCCGACTTGGTGAAAAACAGCTTCCTATTCTTATCCCGGATGTCGCCTTTCTCTTGGCCAGTTCTGATATGGTGTTTCCTATTATTAACATTAATAATATATTATTATTGTTATGGGACGTGGGTGGCGCTGTGGGTTAAACCACTGAGCCTAGGACTTCCTGATCAGAAGGTCGGCGGTTCAAATCCCCGCAACGGGGTGAGCTCCTGTTGCTCGGTCCCTGCTCCTGCCCACCTAGCAGTTCGAAAGCACATCAAAGTGCAAGTAGATAAATAGGTACCGCTCCAGCGGGAAGGTAAATGGCGTTTCCGTGCGCTGCTCTGGTTCGCCAGAAGCGGCTTAGTCATGCTGGCCACATGACTCGGAAGCTGTACGCCGGCTCCCTCAGCCAATAAAGCAAGATGAACGCCGCAACCCAAGAGTCGGCCACGACTGGACCTAATGGTCAGGGGTCCCTTTACCTTTACCTATTATTATTATACCTGTGTGTAGAGGGTGGCATAATAATAATAATAATAATAATAATAATAATAATGTTTACTGGATTTATATACCACCCTTCATCAAAAGATCACAGGGCTTCACAAGATTAAAAACACAAGAATAAAGCACAATAGTTATAAGAAAAGCAACGAAACAGCAATCCTTCCCTTTGAAAGCTTTCGCTAAGCATCTTCATAAGCAGGGTTTAGCACCGCCTCTCCCCCTCGTGCCTGAGCTCAGTCTCTAGGCTTACCTGGTAGAGGTGGAAGTTGCTCCCTATCAGTGTGATCTTTCTCTGCACGTTGACGGGCATCAGCGAGGACCCCTGAATGCCCCGCACACAGGGACAGGCTTCCGGTCCCTGGCTCAGCTCCTCATTCTGAAAGCACACAAGCGAGGCAGAAAGTACTAAGGAAGAGATTTGCCCGCACAGCTTTGTTGCTGCTGCTCCAAAAAAAACCCGGCCCGAAAAAGAAAGACAGCGGGTCAGAAATGTTACGGCACCGTTGGAAAATTGAAGGGGTTTCAATGAGATGACCCACTGGGTCCCTTCCAATTCTACAGTTCCATGACTCTATGAAACAGGAGGCTGACTCTTTCAACCATGCTGGAAAGGCCGTGGATTAGAGAACCATTAAAATGCTGTATTTTTCGCTCTATAAGACACACTTTTTCCCTCCTAAAATGTAAGGGGAAATGTGTGTGCGTCTTATGGAGCGAATGCAGATACGGGCTGCCCTTCTCCCTCCTCAGGGAAAAGCCTGCAAGTGCCGCACACACGCTCCACACGGCTCGTGAAAGGAAGTTCCAAGCAGAGCCTGGGTTGCATACAGGCTCTGCTCAGTGCTCCCTTTATAGAATACTTTTTTCCTTGCCTTCCCCCTCTAAAAACTAGGTGCGTCTTATGGCCAGGTGCGTCTTATGGAGCGAAAAATACGGTATGTTTCCTTGGAAGACTGCAGATGTGTACTGCAGTTGTGTCTGTCGGGCCTTAAATAATCCCGCACCAACATGGGGTCCTCCAAGTGCTCCCATCAGCCAACAGGGGAGGGCCATAGGCTGGCGAAGGCTGCAATAAAAATAGTTTGAACACAGCATACCTTAAGGCAACCTGTGGCCCTAAGACCATGTGCAGCCCTTGGCCTAATTTCACGCACCTTTGGTTTTGCCTCCAACCATGCCTGCCCACCATTGCGCATGGGGCCCATGGCAGATGACCCCCCCCCCCAGGGGAACACACCCCTCAACAACAACAAAAGGTTGCTCCCTGCCTCGTAAAGTTCCAGTTCTCAAGTTCCTAGTCCTCATGCCTGAGGTTCTTGGGACTCACCAAGTCGAGAAACCCCGGCGCGTCGTACTGGTAGTCCAGGCCCGGGTTGAGGATTCTGGGGATATCAGAGACGTCGCTCTCTGAGGAGTCCCCGTCGCCCGAGAGGAGGATGGAGGCGGAGAAGGAGGACGTGTCGTTCTCGGGCGGCAGAGAATCCACCCATTCCGCACTGTCCTCAAGTTCAGAACTGTCCCCCGGAGGCCAGTCGGGAAAGCCCGTAGCAGGCGGCGCCTCAGAAGTCGCGAGCTCCGTCTCCAGATCTTCCGGACGCAAGTCAGCCGAAGAGTTGGGGGCGCTTCCTGTCTGGTTGGGGGCGAGGGAAGTTGGAACGGGAGAGGTGAGGGCCTCAGGGGCAGCCGATGGAACTGATGTTGAGTTTTCGGCATCGGGAGAAGGCGTCTGGGCCTCCACATGAGGCCACAGGGTGCCGTCAGCCACAGTGGCAGGAGGGGACGTGGACCAGTCTTCGGGGCCAAGGACCGGCTCAGAGGTAGAGTGTGTCACAGGGCCCTCGGTCTCCGGCTGGGCGCTGGAGACAGCCTCAGAGGTAGGGCTGGCCGTGGCAGGCACGTCGGTTGGAGGCAGCGTCGGAGCGTCCGTCCCCAGCGAAGTGAGGCTGTCTGTGGTCGGGGCTGGCGCATGCGTGGGGCTGGGGGTTTCTGGCGGCAGAGGGGTCGTGGCAGGAGTTGCCGGCGGGGTGGTGAGGGGGACAGAAGGTATGGTGGTGGGACTAGGAGTGGAGGTGGCTGCAGGCGTGGCTGGGACCACGGCAGGTTCGGTGGCCGTGGTCGGAGGAGACGAGGGGGATGCTGCTGCGTCCGGGGTGGCCGCAGAAGGCCATGGGGTGAAGGCTGGTATTAGAGCCTGGAGGGATGGAAAGGGGGAGAGAAGAGACAGCCAGTCAGGGCCAGAGGAAGACCACAATAGGAGGAAACCGTTTTTGGACTCTTGTGGGTGGGAAGAGAACAAAGTGGCTCCTCGCCAAGCAGGTATCCCTTCCAACTTTTCCTCAACAGGCCTCACAAGTTTCCTGGTCTGAGTGAAGGCCTCGTGGTGAGTCAGACCACTGTTCTACCTACACTGGCTGGCAGAGGCTCCCCAGAGTGTCTCTAGAACTGCTGAAAATTGAACCTAGGGGCTTCTGTATACGAAAGCACATGCTCCACCACCGCACTACAGCCCAGTCTTTCCCCCACTGTGTATCTGTCTATTTGTTATCCCTATGCTGCAAAGCTTCTCTTGTTTCTCCACCGCGCAAGAGCTTCCAGAAGGACAGTCTCCTGTAGCTCAGTCGGTAGAACATGAGACTCTTAACTCCAGGGTTGTGGGTTCAAGTCCCATGTTGGGCAAAAGATTCCTGCCCTGCAGGGGGCTTCAACTAGATGACCCTCGTGGTCCCTCCCAAGTCTACCTCTCTATGAGGCACACTGCAGATTTAACAAATATATTGTGGCTTAAGCTTCCGTGGGTCAGAACACATCTGATTAAATTCAGAGCAGGTCTGCTACCAACAGCTAATTCAGCAGGCTGAATTTTCACAAAGAGCTGCTTCCCCTGCTGCAGACACTCACGTTTTCCTCCCAAAGCCCGATCTCTGGCAGATTGCCCTGCTTTCAGAGGAATTCAAAACGGGAGCTAAGGCGAAGGATATGTAGTTGGCACAAGGAACTTGTGGCTCCTCAAGTGTTGCTGAACCACCATCAGCCCCAGCCATCATGCCTAATGGTTAGGGGTTATTATTATTATTAGCCACCCATGTGACTGGGTTGTCCCAGCCACTCGGGCGGCTTCCAGCAAAATATAAAAAACACCATAAAACATTAGAAGCTTTCCTATACAGTGGTACCTCGGGTTACATACGCTTCAGGTTACATATGCTTCAGGTTACAGACTCCGCTAACCCAGAAATAGTGCTTCAGGTTAAGAACTTTAATTCAGGATGAGAACAGAAATCGTGCTCTGGCAGTGCGGCGGCAGCAGGAGGCCCCATTAGCTAAAGTGGTGCTTCAGGTTAAGAACAGTTTCAGGTTAAGAATGGACCTCCGGAAAGAATTAAGTACTTAACCTAAGGTATCACTGTATTCTATGAAGGACTTGCTCAGAAATTTATTGACAGCTGCACGAGTTATTATATCTAGGAAGTGGAAGGGGCAAGGTGAATATAAAATGAAAGAATGGTATATAGAGGTGTGGGATATAGTTATTAAAGACTATCATGTGCCATTAAGGTAAGACGGGGAATATGCAGGAGAAATGATTTTGAGGAGATATGGAAGCTGTTTGGAGAATTTGTACTGTTAAAATGGAAAGGGGTCAAACCATCGCAATTTTGGGAGGTTGGATAGTTACAATGGAATTGTCTCAGGGGTTGGGGGTTCACATTTTTATTTCTATTTATTTTTATTATTACTTTGTCAAAATAAAAAATAAAGTAGTAGAAGAAGAAGAAGCTTCCCTATACAGGGCAGGTTTCCTGCCCCTTGTCTACAGGGAATAAATTGTTCCCTTGAGCAAAGGGAACTTGGGTTACTCATTTTCCTGGACCTGGGGCAGCTATTTTCATCCTAGATGAGCACCTTCTGTTGGAACCTCCCACATACTCTCTAGAGCACATGTGAGGAACCTCTGGTCCTCCGGATGCCGCTGATCTTAAACTCCCATCAGCCCCAGTCACCACGGTCAATGTCCAGGGACAATGGAAGTCGTAGTCCAGCAACATCCAGAAGCACCGCAAATTGCCCAGGACATTTTCTAGAGCACGGAAAGTTCTAGAGTCCCACTCTCTTGGTGCCCTGAATACTAGGGCTTCAAAATGGCTGCCCTCTGGCTACCGGGACGTCATCTGACAGGAACTAGCAGCAGACCAATCAGCAGACGAGAGCTACGAAAGACACACACCCTCTCATTGTAGATAACGGTTCCTTTTTCACAGGCATCTTTATGCGTACAGAGGTGCTGGTGGACGCACCAATTGCATCCCCAGTGGCTGCTCACACATCCCTGGCACCTGAAAACGACAACACAAGAACAAGGTTGAGTAGGCCCCATCAAATCTGATGCCTGCTGCGATAATGTGGAAACAGGCGGGACTCACGGTGCCGATTTCCTCAGAAGAGCCACTGCCCTGCAGTCGTAGAAGGAGAAAGGCGTTGAGGTAATGAAGACGTCGTTGAAGCGCACCATCAGCTGGATGGTTACGTGGTCTGGAAATGGAAAGAAAAAAGGGATCCATCAAAACACAGTTCGGCAGCATCCTATTCAGATAATGGGAAAAGAGAGAGAAATGTGTGTCTAATGGAACAGTCGAAGATTCTAGTTGATAACAGATATTTTTAAAAGCAGGGAAGCCACATTCTGCAAATCCACCACTTGAAGAATAAATTTTGTAGTTTTCTTCAGATCTTCTTTTTACGTAAGAAAAAAACCTGCACGTCTTACTAAAATAAGGATGCGAGATTGATCAGATTGCAGGAACAAATGTCTCTCAGCATCATCTGACACAGGGGGTGTTTATTCCCGACTCAAGCTAGGGCAGGCACTCCAGTCGCAAAATAGTGCATTGGCAGAGAAGAAGGAGGAGGAGGAGGAGTGTGGGGGGGAGGTCAAGGCTCATGAGATTTTTTGGCAGGGATCACATGGGATCTTGGCAAGGGAGCAGCGACTGGGGTCAACGGAGAGGGAGAGACGGCTGGGAAGAGAAAAGCAGTCTCTCTCCCGGCGTGGATGAAGGGAAAAGAAAGTGGGAAAAGACTAGCGAAGCAACAAGTGGCCAGATGGGAAAAGACATTTGAAAAAGCAACAAACTGATAAGAGCACCAAGGTTCGGATCGCTTCACAAAGGACTCCCCCTATAAAAATGCCGTGCTTAATCAAATGTTTTAATCTGTTGTGTCAATGTTCTAATCTGTTTTAGAATGTCCGCTATGCCTTTGCTTTAAACGGTGCATCTGTGTGTTACCCTGGACTCCTTGGGGAGGAATATAAATTCAATAAACAACTCCAGGCAGCTTCAGACCCTGAGAAATGGCCCACTTGCCTTCATGAAACACCCACACCATGCACACACTGTGGCTTTTATATCTATCTATCTATCCTGGCACTCACCTGTCCCTGCTTTCAAAACTGGCGCATGGCTGGGATCTGGTGAAAGACACATGATGCCTGACCCCATTGGCACTGCTGGGCTCTCATACTCTTCAAAGAAACACGTGTAGGACTCTCCGTCCCGCAGGGCTGGCAAATCCGAAAGAGTGAGGAATACCTGCCAAACAAGAGAACCGACAGATCAATACCTTGCCGTCTTAAGGAAGATTCTCCTCTAATTAGCATTATCTCACCTTCTGAAACTGGAGGAGAATGGGGGGGGGTGCGTGATGGAAAGAACAGGGTCATGAAAAGGTAGGTGAGTAGAACACATTAAGTACTGGTTCTCAAGAGCTCGCAACATCTTTCTACTAACTCTTTTTATCTGCAGATTTTTATTTTATTTTTAAATCCTCCTCAAAATATGCAAACTTAAAGTATCACGCAAACACCAAAGGCTTTCTTTCCAAGGCGCGTCTCCGGGAACTGTGAGGACGACATACTTTGTTTAATACAAAATAAAAGGAATGCATTGTTCTCCCAGACACCAGATTCTGCGCTTGCCTGGGGGACCTCATAAATGAATGTGATGAACATGCTCTTGTACACGAGATGCTACGGTGCATCAGCCACATAGGCTCCCAGACTATTTTTTTAAAATAACTTTTTTATTCAAAATTAAAACAAAACATATTATCCAGAAACATATCATCCTTATTTTCCCCCATTTTTCCTCCCTCCCCCCACAGAACCCCCCCACCCCCCGACTTCCCTCAGTTCCAGGCTTGATTTCTCTAAAAATGCTGTTTTCTGCATGCTACACAGTTGTATAGATCCTCAAACTATTTAGCTGATTATTATGAATAAAAAGTTTGTGAATGTTTATTCAAAATATTTATTAAACAGCTACTGCACACGTGGCGGCAGTGAAAAGCACAAACAACTTCCCAACCCCCTTGACAAATGACTTCACAGCCTTCAAAAATGGGGGCACGGCGGGGCTAGAGCAGAGAGAGACATTTTACTCATCCTAATAGCTCACGTTTTTCTGTTCTTCTCTGCTAATGTTGGCTGGGCTCAGAGACTGGACGGAGAGACATTGCTGGGTGGACTCAAAGCCCCACAGCCACTGCTCACTCACTTTAAACCTGGAGCACTCAGAGCGACGGCTGCACCTGCAGAGATACGTATACAGGAAAACAGAATGGAGACCTTAGACTGCCCTAAAAGCGAGAAGACCTTTTTTCCTCTTCAGTCAAGCGCTTGTCCATAAGCAAACAGACAGAGAAGATTATCTGGCACAAAAGTGGATGCTTCCAGAATGTCAGGCAAGGTTCCCCCTGCCCAGAAAGCACACAGCTGTTATGAATTTGCTGAGCATGATCCAAATGACGTCCGCATAATGCTAAGCCATGGTTTGCCTGGCCTAGGCGTAGCTTGCTTGAACGTCCGAGCCCAGTCTAGCAGTCTAGCTATGGTTCCTTTATTATTATTTTTGGATAAGATTACTTAAACGTTAGATAAGTATACAGTCGTATCTTGGTTCTCGAACACCTTCGTACTCGTACATTTTGGCTCCCGAACGCTGAGTGTGTGTGTTCCAGTTTCCGAACATTTTTCAGAAGCCGAATGTCCGACGCGGTTTCCGCTTGAGTGTAGGAAGTTCCTGCAGCCAATCGGAAGCTGCGCTTTGGTTTTTGAACGTTTTGGAAGTCGAATGGACTTCTGGAATGGATTACGTTCGGGAACCAAGGTACGACTGTATATGGAAATGTACTTGTTACGTTTTATAATTATACAATTATATAATTATACAATTATATAATAATAGCAGTTTGAAAGCACATCAAAGTGCAAGTAGATAAATAGGTACCGCTCCGGCAGGAAGGTAAACGGCGTTTCCGTGTGCTGCTCTGGTTCGCCAGAAGCGGCTTAGTCATGCTGGCCACATGACCTGGAAGCTGTACGCCGGCTCCCTCAGCCAATAAAGCGAGATGAACACCACAACCCCAGAGTCGGTCACAACTGGACCTAATGGCCAGGGGTCCCTTTACCTTTACCTTTAATTATACAACAGGCCTTTTCATTTTCATTTTGTTCAATTAAACTCTTCTTTAAAAACAAAAAAAGCTATGGTCTGGTTCCTGATAACAAACCATGGTGTGATGTCATGGTTTGCTGTTTGCTTGCTTTAACTGTGCTTCTGGCAATGCCCTGATATGTTGTGGCACTGAGTCATTCCACAAGCACTGCTGGCAAAATGGATGGTGGCCTCAATTGTGGTACACTGTGTGTGTGCCTTGCGAGGATGGTCCATTACAATTGTAAAACCTTGCAACTGTCACCACTCCCACTAAGCTCTTCTGTTCCAAAACAAGTCATGCAGAAGAGTTATCTCCCTCCCTAACTGGCCGGTAGCCCCCCAATCTCCTCTGAGTACAGCCTAGATGGAGTCTCTGTGGCTCTCCAGATGGTGTTGGACTCCAACTCCCATCAGCCCCAGCAAGCATGTCCAGTGGCCAGGGCTGATGGGAACTGTAGGCCAACAGCATCTTGAGGGCCACAGGTTCCCCATCCCTGGCCTAAGGCGTTTGCAGACAGCTCCCAACATAATTCATTTGTTGTTCCTTCGCCATAAACTGCAGACCTATGACTGCTCTGTGAGGGTGACTGCACACTTTGCGTGGACATTCTTGCAATTTTCTGTCCAAGTTAGCGGGCAAAATGCAGCCCTGTGGCTCGGAAAGGTATAATCCACCCAACTAGCATGTGTTTAAAAAAATTAAATAATAAATCTCGTTCAATCCCAAGTGTCAATCTCTGCTCCTCCAGTGCCCCCTCTGCCCCCTGGCCAGTTGGCCCAGCCTCAGCCACCAGCTGGCAGAAATCCGAGCCCCCGGCCTGCACTCCCCAGGGTGGCTGCTTCTGCTGTGATCCTCCTCCAGGGGACAGGAAATAATTTCCTTCCTTCCCTGCAGAAGAAGTCATTGTGTTCCCTGCCTCCTTTTTAACCCCTGTGGCCAGCCGAAACAACTCCTCTCTCCTTCGCCCCAAGCATAAAAAACTAGGGTTTCGGAGGCAGGTTTAGCCAGTTTGAAGCAAAGAAGGAAACTTTTAACTCCCCAAACAAGCTTGTCTCTCCCTGGAATTTGTGCAAGTTGCAGTCCTCTTTTAGTGACTGCGAGCAACTCTTGATGGAGTGATCAGTTTCGAATTGAGAACGTAAGAGAGCCCAGTTGGGTCAGGTCAAAGGCCCATCTAGTCCAGTATCCTGTTCTCATGAGGACCAGCTAGAGCACTGGTTCTCAATCTGTGGGTTTCCAGATGTTGTTGGACTACAACTCCCATCATCCCTGAGCTCTGCCTTGCTAGCTAGGGGTGATGGGAGTTGTAGTTCAACAACATCTGGGGACCCACAGCTTGAGAAAGGCTGAACTAGAGGCCTGTGTGAAACCCATCAGCAAGGCCTGAGTATAGCACTGTGTTTCAATGAGGCAGAGGCTAGAACAGAATAGGAATCACGTGTGCTCTCCTGTCTTGGGCCAGACATTTGTTAATGTTACATTTTAAAAAAAAATATGTTGGCTTGTATTGTATTGTATTGTATTGTATTGTATTGTATTGTATTGTATTGTATTGTATTGTATTGTATTGTACTGTATGTTGAAAACTCTTAATAAAATGCATTTCCTAACAAAATTACTGCATACGTGAAAGAGCTCTGTTAACATACACACATACGTGTGTTTGTGTGTGTACACATTCGTACCTTGGTTCTGGAACGCCTTGTGACTCAAATATTTTAGCTCCCGAACAAAATGTTTTGGCCGCAAACCCGGAAGTGAGTGTTCCGGTTTGTGAATGTTTTTTGGAAGCTGAACATCCAACGCGGTTTCCAATCGAGTGCAAGAAGCTCCTGCAGCCAATCGGAAGCCGTGCCTTGGTTTTTGAACGTTTTCTGAAATCAAATGGACTTCCAGAACGGATTGCGTTCATATACATTACAGTACTGGGACAATTTAAAGGCAAAGCGGTAGAAAGAGTGGAGAACACATGATTTGCAGGGGGAAACAATCTTCCAGGAACAGACTGCTTCTAATGAAAGGGCTGGTGCCATACTGTTTTTATTGCAATTACTTGCAAGGTTTTCATCAATTTTATCATAGAATTGTAGATTTGGAGGGTTCCACAAGGGTCATCTTGCCCACGCCCCTGCAATGCAGGGATCTTAACCCGATGTGCGGCTTGAACCCACAACCCTGGGATTATATATGTCTATAGTTTTAATTCTATCCATGTTTGTTTTATAATGACACCCCACCCCATGTTTTCAGCAGTTCTTATTTTTATCCGTAAACTGCCTTGAGTCCTATTAAGGAAAATGGGTGGTAGTAGTAGTAGTAGTAGTAGTAGTAATAATAATAATAATAGCTAAATCAGCCATTGCCCTCCCCCTCTGCCACCGCACCAGCCCTTTTGCTGCCGCAGGAAGCATCCTGCCTGCAAGCGTCCACTGCGTTCTAAAACCAGGTCTTACCTTCCTTGGAGGACACACCAGCCACAATAAGGGTCCCTCAGAGCCAAGCACGACTCGCAGTCGGGGTACTGGGAACACTCAAATATGGGGATCTTGGTCACCTGAAAAGGCAGAGCCACAGAGCAGCCTGTCAACTGGCATCTGCAGATCGGGAAGTCTGCCTCTTTGTTGCAGCTGTGTAAATCTCTGGGGCTGTCCATCCTCCCCACTGCTGGTACTCCCATAGCAGAGAAGACAACAGGTTGGGACTGAGTCAGGGAGGCTTCCCAAACCCTCCCAGATTTGTGGATGGAGGGGGCAAGTACATGAGCTCTTAAACTGGCATACAGATTTCCCTATTTTTTTTAAAAAAGGGGAAACCCCCCCAAAGGGGAGGGGAGGCAGCCCCCCCTTCCTTGTCTAAATACAACAAGGCTTTGGATTGGAAGTTCATACACAACCACTAAACCCCACCACCACCACCAGACCACTGCCTTGTTAAGAAACACAACACCTTTTTAGCCATTCAGTGTTTCCATCTCATTGTTTTCCCAGATAAAACTGAGATACAAGAAAGTACATGAAGAACCAAGGAAGAGAGCCACACTCTTTGAAGGGAAAAAAATCAGAACATTATTCTAGCGCTAACAGCATTAAATAGAAGCAGCCTTCCATAAATTGTCATGTGTTCCAGGGAAGCCGTTTTTAAAAATTATTTTTCACTCCCCAAACATTGCAATTCTGCTTGTCGCCATCTTACATTAAAAACATTGTCCAGTACAATATATTAGAAAGGTTCCTGTGCGCCATGTTTTAGAATGACAGAAAAGCAAAAATGCTATAGGGCCGTATTGCGTCTTGGTACTTAAATTGTTCTGAAACTTAACCAATAAAGCCCAACATTTGAAGAACGTACCTGGTGGTTGTTCCCATCTTATGCCGTATGCTAATTTTGTCATTATTACGATACCCCATTATTTTTCTTTATCCCATTAAAGAAAAAAACCCCCATACCATTCTTAGCAATGTTGGAACAATACTTTTTGTTTCCCTTTCATTTTGCAAAACATTTTTTTTTTGCTGCGGTAAGGAAAAGTAGCCAACGCTTCTATTTCTGGAACTGGATGCTTTAAAAATAACTCAGAAGCAGCATTTCAGGTTTCATTGGTAATAAATAACCTGAAATTTCATTTACTGCATTTCTGGTTTTAATTATATGGAACATACGCCCCTCCAAGGCTGCCTGCCTCTGATGGCAAAATTACCAAAGGAGTTAATAGACGACAAGCCCGGAAGGGATGATTATGCTGCCTCTGGGGTTGGAGATGGAGGGGAGCGGGCAGCTCTGGCTTGGAACGGCCAAGGGAGCCTCTCAAGGTTTGAAATTCCCAATCGACTTGGACAGGGCACGGTCACGTGAGCGGGAACCTGGTGGAAGGCGCATAAAGAATAAGACAGTGATAAATGACACCCGGCTGGGGGAGATGCTTAAGATAGCCTGGGTTGCAGAGCAGCCAGCCCAGCCTCTTTGTCTTAACGGACACTTCCCATCTGCTGGGTTTTTCTTCTCCCTGCTGCGCTGTCTGCTTTTTGTCAGGAAGCCCTTCTTATTTGTCCAAACCACTTTTACGATTGGAAAGATGCGGTTGAGTTAAACGCACACGAAGGAAAGGAACTGAGATGCTTTGATTTGGTGGCGCTCACCTGCTCGCAAATGAGGTGCCTTCTAGGTGTTGCCGGACTACAACTCCTATCATCCCACGCTGGCTGGGGCTGATGGGAGTCATAGTCGGACAACACCCTGAGGGCACCACGTCGCCTATCCCTGCGCTGCAGGATGCAACGTTTGGAATGTCGCTGCTTACGCCGGCCTCCTCCAACCTGGTACTGATGGGATTTGTAGTCCAAAACATCTGGAGAGCACTCAGCAGCATAGCAGCATAGCTGGCGGGAAACTCCCTTATCCCAGCGCCATGTCCCGCTGCTGTCCCTTATTGATGATGTCCCTTAAATTTCCCGGGTTTCATGCTCACCCGGCTCGGGAGGGAAGCAGCGGATTGGGGTCCTCTGCTGTGAGAGAGTGCACACGCTAGCGCCGTCGTCCTGGCGCAAGGAGTTCCATCGGCCCTTCCCTGCCCGAGACGGGGGGGGGAGGGAGAGAGACTCTCGCCCACGCCGCCTGCGAGCCCAGAGGCGGTAGCGGTGGCTGAGGAGGCAGCCTGAGGGAGGAGGAAGAGGAGGGGATGGGGAGGGACGCAGAAGGGTGCCGCCAGAACCGCCTCATGCCGGATTGACAGCATCTGTCAATCCTACCAACCAATGTATGTAACTCTTTACAATAGCAAAATCCCTTATTTTGGCTGCTGATCCCTTATTTCCGAGGCTGCTGGTCCCTTATTTTCAAATCTGTAAGTTGACATCTATGCTCAGCAGGTTGGGAAAGGCTGGCCTACACCCCGCTCTGTGAGTCACCCTGAGATTGTATGATGAAGGACGGTATATATAAATCCAATTAATTTATAAATAATAAAATAATAAATAAAAACACACCCATCTTATGGGCCTGATTGGGCTTAAGTATTGCTACTGACCTTGCACCCTCAGGGTACAATAGGGTAGGGCTCAAACAAGGTAAAATAAATTAAATGATAGCACGCTTAGGAACCAGGTCCCCTTCTCAAGCCTCATAACCATCTTACAACTGTTAATGAATGAATGAAGGCCTTTCTCTTCCATTACTCAAGGGCCTTTAGATGTTCATGATCCCTCTGGGATATTAGCATGACTGCCGGAGCTTTTGTTATCTATAAATAGATATGGATTTTCATCCTCCTCTGCGCTGCGAGTTCAAAGGAGGTCACAACATTCTAAGAGTGTCAGAAGGCTCTCCCCAATTATTCTCTGCGGGACGAAGGGGGAGAAATCCATCAACGTGCTTGAAAGCCCAACAAGAACCACTACCGTATCATGAGGATCTCAGCAATTCCAGGGTTGTTCTACATGATTGTATTATTTTGGCAGGATGCTTTTTTTGACCATCCGATTTTTTACCCAGCCTCTCAAGGAATCCGTTTGGAGATTGATTGATTGACTGATTTGTTTGTTTGTTTGTTTATATTATCAGGTTTCCAGGTGAAAGAATACATTTGTTGGAGGAATAATATAGTGGTACCTCGAGATGCGAACGGGATCCATTCTGGAGCCCAGTTCGCATCCTGAACGCAACATAAGCCACAACGGCATGTCTGTGCATGCGCGGGTCGCGTTTTGCCACTTCCGCGCATGCCATCATTTTGAACGTCTGCGCATGCGCAAGCGGCGAAACCCGGAAGTAACGCACTTGCCGTGGAGCGCAACTCAAACACGCTCAACCCAAAGCACATTCAACCCGAGGTACATTGAAAATGGGGGGAAATTGCACTGACTTGTTGAATTTTTTTGGGGGGGGGGGATTGCATAGAGGCCAACAGCCGCGGGCATCTAATAGGCTACCTATGAGCTGTTCCCTCACCGGCAATCGCTGAGCTTTGGGGGGGGGGGCAGAGTTGCGCTTTTTTGGGTGGGGGGAAGCAGTGGAGCTTTTTAAAAAATTTCTTTTAGCACTTTTCGCCTTTCCCACATGGTCTCCGTATTCTGCTTGCCTCCTCCCACTCTGCCCGCCCTACAGCTGGGAGGGAGGCTGTAGGCAGTCCGTTTTTGCCATGCGGGCCTTTGTGTGTGGGCAGCGCAATGTTACACAGGAGGAACGCGGCGACTGAATACCCCCCCCCCCCGTGCCTTTAACACCAGCGGAACATTGCGCCTTGTGCTCCTCCTGTGTAACATTGTGCAGCCTGCGCAAAAATGGAGCTGTGCGAAGACACCGCGCAGAAAAAACAGATTGCATGCAGTCTCCCCCACAGCTGTAGGGCAGGCAGAGTGGAAGGAGGCAAGCAGACTAACCAGTCTCCACCCCCATTGTTCTGCCCAGATGCTGAGGTCCAGTGCCAAGGTCCAGCGCCGAGGGCCTGCTGTTCCCTCATTGTGAGAAGCAAAGCTACAGGGAACCAGGCAGAGGGCCTTCTCGGTAGTGGCGCCCACCCTGTTGAACGCCCTCCCATCAGATGTCAAAGAGATAAACAACTACCTGACATTTAGAAGACATCTGAAGGCAGCCCTGTTCAGGGAAGGTTTTAATGTGTGACATTTTAATGTATTATTAATCATTGTTGGATGCCGCCCAGAGTGGCTGGGGAAACCCAGCCAGATGGGTGGGATACAAATAATTTATTATTATTATTATTATTATTATTATTATTACAGCAGCGCCTTTCCCGCAGGGCATTCTCAGCATCAGAAAAATTAGAGGATTTTAAAAGTATATGTGTCCGCCTCTTGGCTCAGGAAGAGAAAATCGACAAACAAAATCCCACCCCCAGGTGTTCTGTGCCTTGTCCAAAATGGCCGACAGCAGCCATACACAGCAGGGACTTTCACTTGCTCTCACCATAGACTGAGTCATGACATACAGGTGCTTCTTGGGCAGGTCGAAGAGGAGGTCTCCACTCACGGCACTGTTCGGCTGGATCACTAGAGAAGCGTACAGGTTGGCGTCTCCCATTGGTCCCAAGTACACCTGCAAGGCGGCAAATGAAAATGGGGAAAGGTATCAAATTCAAGGGGAGGGAGAGCAGAACGCCATTGTTGCCAGCCTAAGACTCTTTCAGTAGTACAGTGGTACCTCTGGTTAAGAACTTAATTCATTCTGGAGGTCTGTTCTTAACCTGAAGAACCACTTTAGCTAATGGGGCCTCCCGCTGCCGCCGGAGCACGATTTCTGTTCTCATCCTGAAGCAAAGTTCTTAACCTGAAGCACTTTTTCTGGGCTAGCGGAGTCTGTAACCTGAAGCGTCTGTAACCTGAGGTAATAGGTAAATCTATTCATCGCGCTCAGTGAGCAGAAACCTTCATTTAATGTGTCCAGAATAAACCAGGCAAACTGAGTGCCTTTGCTGTCTCTTAAGGCCTTTCTGCATTGCAAGCCAAACCAAGGACCAAACGCCATTTTTACTTCTAAGCAAAGACCACAAGTTCCCAAAGCACAGTATTTTCTCCATGAAGTATTGGGATGAGGGAGAGAGAAAGCTTGACATCTTGCATGGAGGGAAATGACCACTGTTTGCCTCCTCCTAATGCTCTAAAGCATTAGGAAGAGACACTCCCTGGAAAAGAGTGATGTTGGGAAAGATGGAGGGCACAAGGAGAAGGGGACGACAGAGGACGAGATGGTTGGATAGTGTTCTCGAAGCTACCAGCATGAGTTTGACCAAACTGCAGGAGGCAGTGGAAGACAGAAGTGCCTGGCGTGCTCTGGTCCAGGGGTTCACGAAGAGTCGGACATGACTAAACGACTAAACAACAACAATGCTCTAAAAGCATATTCAAGCAGAAGACGAGAGTGCACAGCTTGCAAAGAAAGGGAATGAAAACAGGGGTGCTTCTAAAGTATCAGGCCATTGCATCAGAGGAGAGAAGGGAAAAGGGAAGAGATTGCCTTGCTGGCGTTCGCATTAAATCAGGGTTTCCCAAACTTGGGTCTCCAGCTGCCTTTGGGCTACAACTTCAATCACCCCTAGATAGCAGAACCAGTGTAGTCCAAAAACAGCTAGATGCCCAATTATGGGAAGCCCTGCATTAAATGAATAAGGCTGAGTGTTCCACAATGGAGTTGGGCAACTGTCTCCAAAATATGATGGCAATGCAAACTGAAAAACCCAGGGAAGTTGCTGGTTGGTTGGGAAGTAAGAGGGGACAGTGTCCCTAAGGTTATCTCGCTCAGTCACACACTGGAAGGAACATTGCCTGAGCTTGTTTGGAGGTTCTAGCCGGGGAGCGCAGCTATCGTATACCCTTGGCCGAAGAACGGTACACTCCTTCTATCTGGGATGGTCGTCCTCTTCCACCGAGCGCGCAGCTTCGGGAGGGACGCACATGGAGCAGTGAGGGAGGAAGGGGACACCTGCTTAGCCAGCCAGATCAGCCGAATCAACCCTGGCGATCAATGGGGTGACAGATGTCGCAGCCATATCACCCTCACATCCTCATTTACAGAAATACTGTAAAATTAATGAATGTTAGAAAAATGTTGGAATGACGTTATATGGCTTTAGTAGAAATGTTATAAGGAATTAAGTACAAATAGATTATTAGTGTATTAAAGGAAAAAATAAGGTTAGAATATGTTAAGATAATTATAGGACAGAAAACAGAGGAAGATGGAAAGGAATTACTGAAACAATTAACAGAAGTGGAATACAAAAAGGGAGGCGTGAGGAGGTCGTTGAAACAAGTGAATGAAAGATAAGATATTGAAATTGTTTGATGTGTTTTAAACTGTCTTTGTTTTGTTTTGTCAGTTTAATGTGTTAGTGTTATGTAGTGTTTTTGTATTGTATTGTACTGTATTAATTTTGTTGTTGTTTTGTTTTGTTTGTTTTTGTAGTGTTTAAAATATTGGAAAAGTAATAAATATTTTTTTTTTTTTTTAAAGGAACATTGCCTGGAAAGTTAGCAGCTCCTGGTTGTGGCAACTGCCACAAAACCAAGACAAGGAGCCACCACCCAGCAAAAGTGCAAAAGGCAGCAATGAGCTGGGGCACATTGTGGGGACAGCTGCCACCTGCGCTGACTCTGGAAGAAGGCCACTAGGTGGCACTGAGGCCCAACAGTTGGCATGGAAACGTTGTGAGCACCGAACATTGCCTTTTTTGAAGGACAGCTCCCAAATGCCCATTGGGTTGATAGGTCAGGCTAAGTGGGAAAAGGGGAAGAGACTGGTAGAGTGTTGATTTAAGACATGGGTAGGCAAACTAAGGCCCGGGGGCCGGATCTGGCCCAATCGCCTTCTAAATCCGGCCCACGGACAGTCAGGGAATCAGTGTGTTTTTACATGAGTAGAAAGTGTCCTTTTATTTCAAATGAATCTCTGGTTATTTGTGGGGTGTGCCTGGTGTTTTTACATGAGTAGAACGTGTGCTTTTATTTTATTTAAAATGCATCTCTGGGTTATTTGTGAGGCATAGGAATTTGGTCATTCCCATCCCACCCAGCGAGATAACCTGAGGGACACTGTCCCCCCCCCCAAATATAGTCCGGTCCCCCACAAGGTCTGAGGGACAGTGGACCGGCCCCCTGCTGAAAAAGTTTGCTGACCCCTGGTTTAAGAGAAGGGCAAGCCAGGACACGCATCAGCCCCAGGCAGCCAGAGGTCAGGAGTGACGGTGATGGTTTGCTTTATTTCTCAGTTGCTTTTCTTACAACTCAAAGCAGCTTAAATTAAAAACTTTGGGAAACAACAATAAACACCTAAAGGCTAAAGAAAAAGGCAGGGCTAGGTGTCCCACCCCACAAAAAAGAGGACACCAAAGCCTTCAAATTAAGGACTGAAATCTGTTAATATGGGGATTACCTTCCTGCCACAGTGGTACCTATTTATCTACTTGCACTGGTGTGCTTTCAAACTGCTAGGTTGGCAGGAGCTGGGACAGAGCAATGGAAGCTCACTCCGTCGCGGGGTTTCAAACAGCCGACCTTCCGAATCAGCAAGCCCAAGAGGCTCAGTGGTTTAGACCACAGCAACACTTGCATCCCTATATAAAACCTGAGTCTGCATCCCTCCTGCTAGGACCCATCCAATCAACTATATAAAAGAACCAAATAATATTCCCACATACTGGTGCGCTTTCCACAATTTGCAGAGGTTGCAAAATTCATCTCCCCTCCGCCCCGATCCAATCTGCAGAGCATCTGAGCATTCATAGCCCTGCCTGTACCGGCATGCACACATTACTTAATAAACACTTTTCCTGATCTGCGGATCAATCTTTGTTGAGACAAGATATGCGATGTAAACCTTGCCTTGCTTGTTTCAAGCACACCACACAACTGCGCTTAATAATAATGGGACACCCAGCATTAGTGACGGCCCCATGAGGCGCCACCCCTCCTTCCCAGGCCAGGCCCAGCTCGCTCCTACCTTGTGCAGGCAGCCTTTGCTGTCTCCCAGGAAGATGACAGTGTGCCCATCTTCAATGCTGACGGCCACGGCGGTCAGACGGGCGTCCGGCTTTTCCAAGATGGGCTCTGCTTCAAGCGGCACACGGCTGGCCATTGGACTGGGGGTGTGGTCTGATCCACAAGGGTAGGCATCCAAAGTATCCTTTTTTGGGAAGAGGGAGAGAAAGAAGAAGATGAGAATAAAGCTATTCCAAGCCAGCCAACATTTGGGAAGTTGGTTGCAATAATCTGATATAAACCACAAATACGTAAAGTGTTGGAACAGCAGAACTTGGGAACAGCAGAGGGTCTGCTGGGATCTACTGGTAGATCAACTGAAGATTTGCACTAGAATATGCACAACTTGCAAGGGACGCAGGTGGGGCTGTGGGTTAAACCACAGAGCCTAGGACTTGACGATCAGAAGGTCGGTGGTTCGAATCCCCGTGATGGGGTGAGCTCCTGTTGCTCGGTCCCTGCTCCTGCCAACCTAGCAGTTCGAAAGCATGTCAAAGTGCAAGTAGATAAATAGGTACTACTTCATCGGAAAGGTAAATGGCGTTTCCGTGCGCTGCTCTGGTTCGCCAGAAGCGGCTTAGTCATGCTGGCCACAGGGAGCTGTACGCCAGCTCCCTCGGCCAGTAAAGCGAGATGAGCGCCGCAACCCCGGAGTCGGCCACGACTGGACCTAATGGTCAGGGGTCCTTTTAAGGTAAAGGTAAAGGTACCCCTGCCCGTATGGGCCAGTCGTGACCAACTCTGGGGTTGCGTGCTCATCTCGCTTAAGAGGCCGGGAGCCAGCGCTGTCCAAAGACACTTCCGGGTCACGTGGCTAGCATGACGAAGCTGCTCTGGCGAGCCAGCACCAGCGCAGCGCACGGAAACGCCATTTACCTTCCCACTATAAAGCGGTACCTATTTATCTACTTGCACTTAGGGGTGCTTTCGAACTGCTAGGTGGGCAGGAACTGGGACCGAACGACGGGAGCTCACCCCGCCGCAGGGATTCGAACCGCCAACCATACGATCGGCAAGTCTTAGGCACTGAGGTTTTACCCACAGCGCCACCCGCGTCCCTAGGTGTCCCTTTACCTTTACCTTATACACAACTTGCAGACTTAACATATAGAATAAGAGAATAAGAAGAACCTACGTTTAGAGAAGATTGGAAAACGTTGATTTAATATGTATGGGAAATAATTGTGTACTGCTGAAAACGCTGGCAGCATTAAGATAAATTAAACACTGTGAACAAGTTTTGAAGGATGAAATGGCATAGTTTTTGTAAAATATGCAGAGATTTATGATATGTAAAATGAACCATGGAAAGAGAAGAAGGGAAGTCATTGATATTTTAAGGATGCAAAATGAGTATTTTAAATTGTAAAACAGAAAATTGGAGAGAGAGAGAGAGAGAGAGAGAGAGAGAGAGAGAGATTTGCACTAGATTTGCAAGCAGTAGAATCCCAATGGTTTAACAAAAGCAATAACAAAAGCAGCCTAGTACAATTCCTGGTGCACAGTAACTCAGGTGTAGATTTGTCCTTTCAGATTCAGCCCAGGTGAGTAGAGTCATACCTCGGGTTACAGACGCTTCAAGTTGCGTTTTTTTTGGGTTACGGACCGACAAAACTCGGAAGTACTGGAACGGGTTACTTCCGGGTTTCGGCGGTCTCGCATGCGCATGCGCAGTGATGAAGCTGGATATCAAGTCCAAACTCCTCCTCCTCCTCTTCTTCTTCTTCAACATCAATAGACTGAAGCAGATACAGTGGTACCTCTGGATGCGAACAGGATCCATTCCGGAGCCCCATTCGCATCCTGAAGCGAACGCAACCCGCATCTGCAGGTCACGATTCACCGCTTCCGCGCATGACGTCATTTTGAGCGTCTGCGCATGTGGCGAAACCCGGAAGTAATGCGCTCCGTTACTACGCTCAACCCGAAGCTACTTCAACCCGAGGTATGACTGTATTGCAAAGAAAAAGAAAGAGTGATCTTTCCAGTTCAGGTTTTTGTTCCTCGGTCGCCAGGCAACAAGGGGACTCAGTTTGTTGCTGCTGCATTAGGTTTCCTCCTGCAACCTGGCAGAAGTTAATTCTTCTGACGAGAAGCCAGCTTGTACCACAAGGAACCCAACAACATGATGTCAGAAGTACAGTTTGTGCCCAACATTATGTCCTGCTCTGACAGATATTCTACCTCTGGGCTTCAAGCACTAAGGTTAATAGGAAGCTTCCTAAGACCAGATGGGGCTCTTTGGCAACTAGCTGAGCATTGTCAATTATGACTGGCGGCAGTTCTCTGGGGATCTCAGGCAGAGATCTATCACATCACTTGCTAAGAAAATCTTTTAAAAAGGGTGGTGGGGGGGAGATGCCAGGAATTGAACCTGCAACCTTCTGCTTGCAAAACTACGAGTCACTGAGCTGCAGTCCCCCCCCCCAAGAACTTTACACTGTACTGATATACCCTTTAATGCTAACAATACTATCCAGGAAAGTGTTTTGCAGCTCCTTCCAACCCAACCGTTGCTCTGCTCTTCTCCAATTCAGCCACCTTTAGAACCGGACATTGCCAACCATTTGCACATAAGAGAGACCAGTTTTCAAGCTGTGGACCTCCAGATTAAGAACGAGCACATCTGTCAATTTGGACCCTCTCAATCGACTTCTCTTTCCAATCCTAAATTCACTCCTCCACATTTTACAGCAATTTGCCGCCCCCCACTAAAAAACCAAGTTTTCTAAAAAGAATCCTCACGAAACTTCATCAGCGTTTGGGTGCAAATTTCTCCTAAAGAACACAATTTTATATGCAGCATAACACATTTTGGCAAGCCAATTTTTTCCTTAATACGATAATTAAAAAAACCTTAAACCAATCTTCATTTTTATGCACACTTCATTAAAGTATGCATTTTTATGCAAACACTGGTTGGAGAACTGGATTGCAACATTCAGGCAGGTGTGACTTTTGATGTGTGTGTTTCACTTCACTTAGTGCTTGGGGAAATTGCCATGCAAATTATTCCTTTTAAGCTCTCCCTCCTGGAGGTGCTGTTTGCTGCAAACACAGAGAATTGGGGGGGAGGGGCAAATAACAGCTGCAGAGACAACATTTCGGCAGAAAGCACTGCAGGGAGGTCAGGGTTAAACTTTTCTCCACCCCCGAAACACATATCCAGGGCCGGGCCGACCCATCCATGAGGCAGACTGAGGAAGCTTCCATAGGCAGCAGAATCCAAGGGGTGCTGCCCCAGGTGCCCCCACCACTGTGGGAGAAGTGAGGACAAGCAATGGCAGCCGTTTCCAGGTTCCAGAAAGATTTTTAAAGCTATGCATGCTTTTTTTAAAAAAAGAAAGTATCGTACAGGCATCATTAAGGATTCCCTGTCGCCCAAATTACTCTCTCTCTCTCTCTCTCTCTCTCTCTCTCTCTCTCTCCTGTTTGCAGAACCTCACACCACAACCCTCCACAGTGAGCCAAGCCAAACGATTTCCAGTGGAAGGGACAGAGCTGAACTTTCTGTCTAGTGTCTGGATTTCCTGGCCCTCCCCGCATGTCAAAAATAGACTCAAAAGCGAGCTTGCGGAATTCGCTGGGGAGCTGGTTTCCAGAGCTAACCTGTGCGGGAGGAGAGGCTCGCTTGCAAAGCGAGCACAGAATTAGCATTATATGCCTCGGAAGAATGCAAGCAGAACTGTGAGAAACCAGCCAAGCTCAAACTGCCTCCGGAGAGGTATGTGTGTATATATGGGGGAAACCGACAGGCATTTCATTTTGTAAGCTGAACGGAGTGATTTGGGAACTGGCACAACAAAACATGCACAGCCCAATACGAGCTTTTTAATGGTAAGCCCCTTCCCAGGGCTGAATGGCCAAGGTTGACGTTCACACGCCACAGGATAAACACGCCATTAAACAAGGTCTGTGTTCCACACATGCCACTTTTGTGTTCTAAACTATGCAGCTGAAGCCACCGAACGCAGAGCCAGAAAACTCTGGAGATTCATGGTTTGCCCTCCATTCCCAGAGGCCTTCTTCCCCTCCTTGTTCGGCTATTTATTTTGATATTAAATTCCATTTATAATGGCATTCACCCATCACCCCTCCTCCCAGTCAGGCATGTTGCACATTTAAGCTGTTTGCAAAAAAAAAATGAGGAGTTTGTGCTTCTGCTAAGGAAGGTCCAAGGGTCACACAGAAGGGAAAGCTACGAAAAAGGGGTGTTTGGATTATCTGCTGGTTTGTCTCTTTTTTTTCCAGTTTGAGAGGAAGGAACTGGGAAATGACAGTTCACGTAGGCAACTTGGAGGTCTGAATATGCTTTCAATGGGACCAACTGTGTTGCTACTACAAACCGGCTTTGAATTTGTCTGTGGGGCCAGGAAAACGAGTAAAATTAAAAAGCTGAAGAAGATCCCAGCCAACAGGTTGCATAGGACAAATCGGGACTTTCAGGAACATTCCATGTTCTTCAAAAGGTACCTGTTTTATGTGATTCTTCTGAGGGCACTGAAAGTCATGGAAACGTTAGTAAGGGTGATGGTGGAGAAGGAACACATCCTTGTTGCCTCAGGAACTGGCCGTGGGGGCTCCTTTTAGACTTTTATTGTCTTATGGGCATAACGTGCATTACTTGGCCTGCAAGGGCCCTAGCTCAGTGGAAGAGCATCTGCTTTGGATACAGAAGGTCACAGGTTCAATCCCTGGTAGGGCTGGGGGAGATTCCTTGCCAAAACCCTTGACAGCCTCTGAGCGAGATGGACCAATGATCTGAGTCCATATAAAGCACGTTCCTATGTCCCCACTTACATAGGCGCCGACTCCATGGGGCCTGAGGGGGCCCGAGCCCCCTCAAAAATTCGTTTGGGGGGGCTCAGCCCCCCCAATAATGTAAGAAAATTATTACCGTAAACTTCGCTCTATAACACGCAGATTTTTTCTCCTAAAAAGTAAGGGGAAATGTCTGTGCGTGTTATTGAGCGAATGTGTGGTCCCTGGAGCTGACTCGCCGGAGCGCAGGGGCAAAAATAGGCAAAAATCAGGCAAAAATAAGATCGGGCGGGCGGGCGGAGGGAAGGCAGAAGCTGCTGCTTTCCTGCATTCTGCCTCAGGGTCTTACTGCCCACCCGCTTCTGTTGCTGCGTTTGCTCAAACTCAACAAAGAGCAGGGAATCCCCTGCCCTCCTGGCAAGCAGAGGGTTAAGGAAAGGATCGAGTCCTTCCTTCTAATTCTTTCCTAGTCACACTGCGTGCAGGCTCCAGCCCACCACCTCCTCCTCTCCGTGCATGCAGGTGGGAGAGAGAGAGAGAGGGCTGGCTTGGGGGGGGGGACTTTTGCCTTCCTTTCCTCCCCCCCCCCACCCCGTTAAACTCCTCCCCTGCATTCTTAGCCAGCTGCTTCTCCGCACACCCCTCTTGTGCTTCTTGTCCCTTCTGTGTTTTTCCTTCCCTCCCCATTTAAAACGTGGTGACAAAGCACGGATCCACATGGATCCTCAGGATTTTTGCATTGGGTCACCCCAAATTCACCATCAGATCACATTACATGTCCATGGCTACAGTCTGTACCAAAAAAATCACGCACCCACTGTTGCCTGGGGCTGCAATGGTGCAAAAACGTGGTTACAAAGCATGGATCCACAGGATCTTTGCACTGGGTCACCCCAAATTCACCATCAGATAACATAGCATGTCCATGGCTACAGCCTGCACCAAAAAAATCACGCACCCACTGTGTGGCCTGGGGCCACAATGGTGCAAAAACGTGGTTACAAAGCACGGATCCACATGGATCCTCAGGATTTTTGCATTGGGTCACCCCAAATTCACCATCAGATCACATAGCATGTCCATGGCTACATCTTGCACCAAAAAAATCACGCACCCACTGTTGCCTAGGGTCACAGTGGTGCAAAAACGTGGTTACAAAGCATGGATCCATATGGATCCTCAGGATTTTTGCATTGGGCTACTCCAAACTCACTGTCAGATATTAAAAATCTTTATAAAATAGAGAATTAAATACATACAGAATGTTAAATTTTCAGTTTTGAAATATTAGTACTAGTTTAGTACTGTATTTCTATATTACTATAGTACTGTATTAGTTATTTTCAAATACTTAAATATTTTTAGGGTGTAAGACCCAATTAAAGCCCGTTATTTACATACAGTATTACAGTATTTACATACAGTATTAGGCATACTGTATTAACTTTATTAACTGTATTAAAGCATTAACTTTGAGATATTATTTTTATTTAATGAACCCTCAGCCTTATTCAAAGTAAGCTTAAATTAGCTATTTCACTTATTAATCAAAGTGCTATTACTGTGCGACAGCAAAATTTTATGTTTTATTCTTTTAATGATAGTTTAGGATTTATTTAAATATCATTTCAGTCTTTTCAGAGCTATATATTCACTGCTCTGTAATAGTCTATAAGCATAATTGTTACTGTAAATTAAATTAGCTTTTTACGAAAATACCGTGCGTGTTTATGTTTTGTTTCTTTTTTCAAAGCCAAAAAGTGTTTCAGGCTTGTCGAGTTTCCCGGAGTGTGGAGTTATAGAGAGTCGAGTTTTCGGGATTCTAATGTTGATCATATGACTCTAAAATACTTTTAAAAAACTTTAAAACTCACTAATTTTCATCTAAAATTTAGAAAACTTCCCGGGGCAGGACCCCGGTATGGGCCCCCCCAATATTTTTTATAAGTCGGCGCCCCTGCCCACTTACAGTGGTACCTCGGGTTAAGTACTTAATTTGTTCCAGAGGTCCGTACTTAACCTGAAACTGTTCTTAACCTGAAGCACCACTTTAGCTAGTGGGGCCTCCTGCTGCTGCCACGCCGCTGGAGCACGATTTCTGTTCTCATCCTGAAGCAAAGTTCTTAACCTGAAGCACTATTTCTGGGTTAGCGGAGTCTGTAACCTGAAGCGTATGTAACCTGAAGTGTATGTAACCCGAGGTACCACTGTACTTCAAAATGGAGTGACCGTACCCTGCAGTGTTTTGGTGGTGGCAGGCCGGCTGATTCTCATTCTGCTGAATAGGGGCTCCTGACTTCCCACAGCACTGCCCTGATGGCAACGGCTCTCTATTTTGTAGCACTCAGATCATGAAAATGCTATAGGCTGGATCTAGACACATCAAAAAGGCATTTCAGGAAAACACGTTGTTGAACTTCGTAACAGGAAATCATGTTGGCGAAAGACGGGACTCCACAGCGCCATCTGGTATCACAGTGTTAAAAGCACATATAAAGCGCTTCTCCTCCTCCTCCTCCTCTTCTTCTTTTTATCAATGAGTCTGTAAGTGACTGTGGAGGCCAATTCTGGATCCACACGTCCTTCCACAGTGGGGACATTGGTTTCTGGGTGGGAGTTGATCACAGTGTGGATTTGCCAAGCGTGCCTTCCTCTAGGCACATTTCTCCCTTGCGTCCTGAGTTCGAGTGTCTTCAAAGCCCACGACACCTTTGGTAAAGGCTGTTCTCCAACTGGAGTGCTCGCAGGCCAGTGTTTCCCAATTGTTGGTGTTTATACCACATTTTTAAATGTAGCAGTGTCAAGCAGGAAAAAAACAAAACATGCTAGGCTTCTCCCAGGAGTACATATGGATGCACCTTGGTGATGTGGACCAAAGGAAAGCAGAGTAATGCATTATGTGTCAACATTCAGAGGTCAGCAAACTTTTTCAGCAGGGGGCTGGTTCACTGTCCCTCAGACCTTGTGGGGGCCCCGAACTATATTTTTGGAGGGGAAATGAATGAATTCCTATGCCCCACAAATAACCCAGGTGCATTTTAAATAAAAGGACACATTCTACTCATGTAAAAACACACTGATTCCCAGACCACCCGTGGGCCAGATTTAGAAGGCGACTGGGCTGGATGCGGCTCCCGGGCCTTAGTTTGTCTACCCATGTGTTACATGCTGGAAGATTCAAATGAAAGTACAGTGGTACCTCAGGTTAAGAACTTAATTCGTTCTGGAGGTCCGTTCTTAACCTGAAGCACCACTTTAGCTAATGGGGCCTCCTGCTGCTGCCGCGCCCCCGGAACATGATTTCTGTTCTCATCCTGAAGCAAAGTTCTTAACCCGAGGTACTATTTTTGGGTTAGCGGAGTCTGTAACCTGAAGTGTATGTAACCCAAGGTACCACTGTACTTCTTCGCACAGTGTATATTTAAATTGTGGAATCCACTCCCACAAGGAGCAAAGTTCTTAACCCGAGGTACTATTTCTGGGTTAGCGGAGTCTGTAACCTGAAGCGTATGTAACCTGAGGTATCACTGTACTTCTTCGCACGGTGTATATTTAAATTGTGGAATCCACTCCCACAAGGAGCAGGGGTGGCCACCAACTTGGACGGCATTAAAGGATTAGACAAAAATCCTTGGAGGATCAGGCTGTATCAGTGGCTACTAACCCTCATGGATCTGTTCTATCTCCACTGTCAGAGGCCATAATGGTTCTGAATACCAGTTTCTGGAAACCTCGGGAGCGGAAAGCCCTGCTGTTCCCTGGCCGTTTTTGCAGGCTGCCCACAGACATCTGGTTGGCTGCTCTGAGGATGGGAGGCTGCACTCAATGGAGCAGGAGGCTCCTCTTCTGTGTTTACGTTCATTGTGAAGATGGTTTGGAAGCTGCCACTGGTCCTGAATAAGGCTACTAGACTGTCACAAGCATACAGTGGTACCTCAGTACAGTGGTACCTTCTGTTCTCATCCTGAAGCAAAGTTCTTAACCCGAGGTACTATTTCTGAGTTAGCGGAGTCTGTAACCTGAAGCGTATGTAACCTGAGGTACCACTGTATTGCAGTTCTGCATTCTCTTTCTTTTGGGGTCCGATTCAAAGGAAGCTGCCGTATACCAAACCTCCTAAATAATAAGGCAGCTTCCTAGAAAAAGCTTATTAACACCCCCCCCAAACCCTGAGAAAACAAGCCATGCTGAAAAGCTCCTCACTTTTACAGGGCTGCCATTCAGGACAAACTTCCCGTTTTATTTCCCCCCAGTAGATGATCTACAAGACTCCCATAAAAATACATTCTGTGCCGCCTTTGCAATGGAAACCACAAAGTACAGACAGAGGCCTTCTCTCTCCAGTTGCCCTCCAGACAGAGCTGGCCCAAGATTTTGTAGTTCTTGTTACCAATCTTCCTATGCAAATTAAAACTTCCCTGGGGTTTTTTTGGGGGGGGGAGGGGGGGTCCTTACAGCAATGTCCAAGGTCAACAGGCATGCTATCTCTCTAAGTATTTTTTTACTTCCTTCCTTTGACAAGGGTGCCTATCAATGCCTCTGGGCAGCGGAAAGAGATTACAAGGCTCTTGAAAACAAGGGATCTAAGGCTTGCCAGCTTTCAAATTGGCCCCTGGAGCCGGGCTTTTAACGCCTCTTTGATCTGAAGCAATTAGCAGGTGACTGGGCTTATCTCCTTGCCCGTATCTCTGTCCCTTTCACCAGGTGTTGGCTGGCAACCCTGCATTCCAAAGCTGCTGTCTGAGTCACAAGAGCAGGTCCACAACAACAAAGAGAGGCTTGTGTCCCCTTAAAGAGTAAGAGCCACAAATAGACTGGTTAAGTTTTTAATGTGCCAGAGGAGTCATGAGGGTGGGTGTTGCGCTGAAACAGACACAGCACCAGGCTCCTGTGTCCCCAGCCCCACCCCACCCACAGGCCCCATCTATTGACAACCCCAGGGGACAAGTATTATAAGACAAACTTCTAAGCAGTCCTATGGTTTTCCAAAGCAACTATGGTACAGTGGTACCTCAGGTTAATTTGTTCTGGAGGTCCGTTCTTAACCTGAAACTGTTCTTAACCTGAAGCATCACTTTAGCTAATGGGGCCTCCTGCTGCCGCCATGCCGCTGCTGTGAGATTTCTGTTCTCATCCTGGAGCAAAGTTCTTAACCCGAGGTACTATTTCTGGGTTAGCGGAGTCTGTAACCTGAAGCGTCTGTGACCTGAAGTGTCTGTAACCTGAGGCACCACTGTACTCTATTCCAAACTTAAATATGGAAATCGTAATGCTGGTGGTCAACAAAAGAGGTTTAAAGACTATCTCAAGGCAAATCTTTTTTAAAATGTAGTGTAAACGCCAACAATTGGGAAACATTGGCCTGGGAGCACTCCAGTTGGAGAACAGATGTCATGGGCTTTGAAGACACTCGAACTCAGGACGCAAGAGAAAGGCACGCTTGGCAAATCCACATCATGATCAACTCCCGCCAGGAAACCAATGTCCCCACTGTGGAAGGACGTATGGATCCAGAACTGGCCTCCACAGTCACTTACGGACTCACTGTTAAAACCGTGTTTATGGAAAACAATCTTACTTGGCTACGAGAAAAGAAGAAAAGAAGAAGAAATGCCCTTTTCCCAAAGGGAAGGTGCTCCCTCACTCTCCATGGAACTAGGCTAGTTCACACATTTCGCTGAATATGGGTATAAGCTCCCTCAACACAGGCGGTGTTAGAAATTTCCCATTTGTTGTGACTGGCGCAGTTCCAATTGCGACTGCATGAAGATCTCTGGGTGCAAGGTTGGCAACTGATGTCTCCATCTCCATCGTTCTGCCCGGACACCGAGGTCCAGTGCCGAGGGCCTTCTGGTGGTTACCTCACTGCGAGAAGCCAAGTTACAGGAAACCAGGCAGAGGGCCTTCTCGGTAGTGGCACCCGCCCTGTGGAATGCCCTCCCATCAGATGTCAAGGGAATAAACAACTGACTTTTAGAAGATACCTGAAGGCAGCCCTGTTTGGGGAAGCTTTTAGTGCTTGATGTTTTATTGTGTTTTTAATATTCTGTTGGGAGCCGCCCAGAGTGGCTGGGGAAACCCAGCCAGATGGGCAGGGTATAAATAAATTGTTGTTGTTGTTGTTGTTGTTATCTGGCTGGGCTCTCCAGCTTTCTTAAGCAGGTAAGCAGAGTGAATGGTTCACCTTCCTCCTCCAGTTAATCGCTACAATGACCCAGTAGGTAAGGTTCAGAGGCTGTGACTGGCCCAAGTTCACCCAGTGGGGGCTGACTGAATGGGGATTTGAACCCGGCTCTCCCAGGTCCGAGTCCGACACTCTGACTGCTACACCATACTGGCTTCCTAGAGTACTTCTGCTATGGGTCTGCTATATAAATTAAGTAGGGAAAGATATATGGGGAAAGCAAAATGTCACTTAGAAAAGGGTCTGAAATATTTTCCTTAAAGCTTGAATTTTTGTTCTGGATTATTTTATTTGATGTTTTAATGTTCTGTAAACGGCTTTGAAAGTTTTTTCTTTAAAATATAAAGCTGTGTAGGGATGAAAATATCCACCAACAACAACTGGGGGGGAAATGGCACTTAGGCATTCCACTGTAATATACGTTTAAGGTGACTAGGTTTAAGGCTGACCACAATAATTGCAAGCAAGAAGAGTTGTTTTAGTTATGGGCGATTAAATCTGCCTCCCTGACCACTCCCTCTCCAACTTCTACATCTTTTTTCTAAGAGACAAACAGTACAAACATATATTCAAAAGACTTGCCCCGAAGTTATTATTTCTGAATTATAAATCATCGTTTATAGAACTCTAAACAACCAGGTGTAATTTGAAATTCAATGCCGGAGTACAAAAGACAACAGCTCCTGCAGAGATTTTGATGCCTACAGTGCTCATTATATAACACACTTAATTGTTATATGCATTTCAAGTATTACTCCTTTTATACTTCATCATATTTCTCCGAAATGCAAAGAGGTGTTGAAGTGAGGCTAATATCGACATGAGTCAACTGAAAAGGTTAATCGGCAACCTTTCCTCCGTACGTGGCCGATGATTTAACAATTTTTTACTTTCTTGGAAAGTGGTCGATGGCAGGCTTGCAAGATCTACTTTGGAGTTTGTTTTTTTTGTTTTTACTAGAACCCCAAGATCCATCAAACAGAGGCTTGTAGTCAACGGTAGAGTAGGCCCACTGAAGTTAACAGACATGACAAACTTAGGTTTCATTAACTTCAATGGGTCTACTCTTGAGCAGAACTCACTTGGCTACAACCCATAGGGTGAGCCCTGCACAAGAACTTCCACCTGCACAATGGAGTTTCCTGCCAGTGCTTGAGAACCCCCAGAACAGCATGCAGGGGGAAGGAGATGGGGGAATCATTCCATCAGAACTGCCTATCCCGACAAAACCATCAGCCTAACACCACGTTGAATGCCTTCTGTACTCTTTCCACAAAGAGGTCCATTCCTAGTACATACCCATCCACCACCACCCACAGAGGGAATTTCACTGAGGAAAGCAAAGTTTTTTTTTAACAACTGGGGTTCAGAAACTGGTGCTGAAATAGTTAAAACTGTGCAGAAATCAACCAGGAAAGGCACCCACCCATCTTCTACCTACCCCTGATCTGTGGAACTTGCAAAGTTGAGTTCCTTCTGCCTATAGGTTAAAAAAAAAAGTAAAGGAGCGCTGGACGATTAAATCCAGTCAAAGGCGACTCTGGGCTGTGCCGCTCATCTTGCTTTCCGCCGTTTGTCCACAGACAGCTTTCCGGGTCATGTGGCCAGCAGGACTAAACGTTTACCTTCCTGCCACAGTGGTACCTATTTATCTACTCACACTGGCATGCTTTCGAACTGCTAGGTTGGCAGGAGCTGGGACAGAGCGATGGGTGCTCACCCCATCGCGGGGATTCAAATCGCTGACCTTCTGATCGGCAAGCCCAAGAGACTCAGTGGTTTAGAGCAGTGTTCCCCAACCCCTGGGCCGCGGCCCGGTGCCGGTCCGTGGATCAATCGGCACCGGGCTGCCCGAGTAACTTCAAATCATTTCACTGTGGCGGGCGGCCGAGGCACAGAGCATTGCGCCCTCTCAAGCCCGCCCATTGTGTGACAATAGCGTATGAAAATTTGCTATTGTTACACTGATGCTCCTCCTGGCCAATCAGGGAGTGGGTCCTCCTGCTTCTTGATTGGCCGAAAGGCAAAACTCACGCCATTCGCCGAGGAGGAGGCCCCACGGGAGGACTGAGGACTCGAGGTCGGAGACGCGGGGACTGAAGAGAAGCTGCCGTAAGGTAAGTGCACGGAGGGGGGAACTCAGCTCAAAACAAGCGGGCCACGGAAAAATTATCAAACATTTACTGGTCTGCGGCGATAAAAAGGTTGGGGAGCACTGGTTTAGACCACAACGCCACCCGCGTCCCTTTACAATGAATGCCATCTTGCCCTCTTCAAGCTGTGGGTTCCCACATGCACGTCGCAGGACACGCACACCCCACTTACCGCCGACAGCTGGACACAGTTGGAGCTGACGTCATACTCTATATAAGCTACCTCGACACCTTCCTCCGATTTCCCATCCTTGGTGTAGCAAAGGTCCCTGGTCCGCGTGGCAAGGCGGTCCACCTCGTCCATCGTGTAAATGCAGAGCGCAGATTCCTCGCTCAGCTTCCCGGAAGAAGCCTGCCAGGCGGAAAAGGCAACAAAAAGCACGTCTCCCCGGGCTGCGCCGCCGATGCCGCCTTCTCCGCCCGGCTGGGAGACGTAGGCGGCCTGGAGGTGGCTGTACGTCTTCCCTTTACTCCGGCAGAGCAAGGGCAGCTCCACGTAGGAGTAATAATGCGCGTCGTCCAGGCAGATGCGGGAAATGTAGGTGCGGTACTCACGCGAGTGTGACTTGAGGTCCCGCCGGTAGAACAGGAAGTAGACGCTGGAGCCGTGCGTGAACGACTTGACAAAGTGGTGGTTGTATTCCGAGAGGCGGCCCACGGCCAGCTTGGCCGTTTCCTCGTAGGAGAAGATGGAGTGTGGGTCTTGCCCAGGGTGGGTCCCGAGATTGCGAGTGGTAATGGGGGGGATGCTGCCCCCGACCCCCCGGCTGGTGTACCCCCGGCCCACAAAGAGCAGCGGCATGTTGTCTTTGGCGTATCCGATCAGCCCCACAGTGGAGATGTTGGGGTCGTTGGCTGCCACGTACTGGGTGTCCCCCGGCGTCTGGGGCTGAAAGAGGACTCGGTCGATGAAGCCGAGTCTCCTCTTCTCGCAGATGCCCTGCCACACGCTGCCGCAAACGATGAGCTCCTCCTTGGGCGAGTTGACCAGCAAGAGCTTGTTGTAGTTATCCGTCTCCTGCGCTTGGGGGCATTCCTGCCTGGTGACAGGCGGCAGGCAATCCTTGCTGTCCAAAGAGGGACCAGTAGAGACGGCTTCCTCCAGGGCCAGGCCCGACGTCAGCTGGAAGAGGAAGTTTGTAGCCCCCAGGTAGAGAGTCCCAGAGTTGGGATCCATGATCAGATGGAGGAATTTGGTGGCGTTGTGCGAAAAGGTGGCATACTGGAGTCCCGGCGGAATTACTGCACCCAGGAAACACAGAGCAGGAAGAAGGAGTGCCCCCAGAGGCATCATACTCATTCTACAAGAGAGATAAGGTTGAGGGAGAGACACAGAGAAAGTGCAGTTAATTCATCTCAAAAACACTAGCCGTTATCAACTCTTTCCCCTACTCTTCATTATAAATAAATTTCACATAGTATAAAGAGGTTATAGCACTGGAAAGGTCTCACATATATCTAAATTATATTCTGCATTCTTGTAAGCAAACAAAGACGATCAGGAAATTTCTGTATATGACTATCTGCCATCTCCTAATAAAGGTAGGCGGATTGGGGAAATGGGTGATCGTGTAATCTGTCTTGAGATCCTTAGAGGAAAGGCAGGATATGGATGTAATGAATAAAAGCTCTCATGTGGCCTTATTCAGTCAGTTTCGCCATTAAAACTAAACTCCGTGTTCCCAAAACCCATTTTTTTCAATGCTGGAGGATTATGACCATACGGTTCCAACACAATTGATGTTTTTTGCTGCAGCTATTTAAATTCCAAAAAAATATCATCATGTTCGTAATCGAACCACGTCCGCAGATATCTGAGCAACATAATCAACAGATTAAGTGGGAGAGAATAATTGTCAAACCAAATCAGTCATATTTCCCTCCACAAAAGCTAAGATCAGCTTACTTCTTCCAGTGATTCCCAACTCTTCATCTATGCATGTCCAGTATTAAACCAGGACTGAGTCTTAGAAACAAGAGCTGAAACAAATTTGTATGTTATTAACCTCGTTAGCATATCTTCTGCTGAAATTAGAGTTGGTGGGCAAATGTCACTTTCCCCGCAAAAGCTTTGTGCAAAAGAAAATCCTCAGCCTACATCAAGGAAATCCAAATTCTTCATTTAAAAAAGCTGAATAATGCAAGTTGCATGTATTTGCATAATTCTCCATTTGCTTCGGCTGGCAATGTAGAAGGGAAAAGAGCTCCTCGTATCTGAAACATTCAAATGATCTGATAATTCCCTCTCCAGTTTAAGAAATTGCATTACACATTGCCTATACCTTTTCATAAGTATGTAAAAAAGTCCTGCTGTATCAAATTAAAGGTTCATCTAATTCAGAATCCTGCTTCTCATAGCAGTCAACTGGCAGGTGCGTTACAGTAATGTGCTGGGAGGGGCAAGATAGCAGGGAGGTTGGTGTGGTGCAAACGCTCCTCTGCTGGTGCGTTTGCACTGAACTGACCTCCTTGCTCTGCCCTGCCCTCTCTGGAAAACAACAGCAACCCACCTACCAGGAAGTTAGCTCACTGGCTTCATCCAGCGAACTGCTTCTGTTTATAGGAAGCCCCCCTGTGAACACAGAGCCCCCAAGGTCTGACTGAAGCCATTCAGGACTTTCTCTGATTGTTGGGATAGCTCCGCTGGTAGAGCATGAGACTTTTAATCTCAGGGTTGTGGGTTCAAGCCTCACATTGGGCAAAAGATTCCTGCATTGAAGGAGGTTGGATTAGAAGGTGTCCAAACTTTTTTCAAAGAGGGCCAGATTTGATGAAATGAAGGGCCGTGAGGGCCGACCAAAGTTGTTAACTTTTTTTTAGGATTTAAGTTGTTGAGCTTTTTTATGATTTTACCCCCATTTTTTTAGGAATGAAGGTGTTGAGGGTTTTGGAGGATTTTACCCCAGGAAGTAAACTGCCACAGGGGCCAGATTAAACCAACCGGTCCAGATTAGGCCCCTGAAATGGACTTTGGACAAGCCTGGATTAGATCATGGGTAGGCAAACTAAGGGCTGCGTCCGGCCCAATCGCCTTCTAAATCTGGTCCACAGACAGTCCAGGAAACAATGTGTTTTTACATGAGTAGAATGTGTACGTTTATTTAAAATGCATCTCTGGGTAATTTGTGGGGCCTGCCTGGTGTTTCACATGAGTAGAATGCGTGCTTTTATTTAAAATGCATCTCTGGGTTATTTGTGGGGCATAGGAATTCGTTCATTATTTTTTTCAAAATATAGTCCGCACCCCCCCCCCCAAGGTCTGAGGGACAGTGGACCAGCCCCCTGCTGAAAAAGTGACCCCTGGATTAGATGACTGGCCTTGGGAACTTTCCTCAGCCCACACCCCTCACCGGTGCTGATTTGTGCCCCAGGTGTTCTGGTCTGGCTGGAAGAATGCATCCTTGAATTCTAATGAATGGCCCTTGTTAACCTGACTACAGGGTAGAGTGGGTGGAGGAGCAGGTGTGTAGAAAATAGCCTACTCTACAAAAGCTAAAATTTACATATGTTCCTCTGCCTAGTTTTGCCCCTGGCCCTGCCCACCTCGGCAAAGTGGCTGTCGGAAGGTTGTCCAGAAGAAAATGTGATCTGCGGACTGAAAAGGAACACACACAGACACCCCGGCTTAGCCCAATACAGTGGTACCTCAGTTTTCGTGCATCTCGGAAGCCGAAAGTTTTGGTTTCTGAACCCCAAAAACCTGGAAGTAATTGCTTCCATTTTCAAACGTGCCTTGGAATTCAAACAGCTTCCGCTGCGTGTCTTTCAATTTTTCCAACTGAACTTACAGCCAGCCCTTCACATCTTGGTTTTCAAATGTTTCAGAAGTCGAACGGTCTTCTGGAACGGATTATGTTTGAGAACCAAGGTACCACTGTATTACCTCCTCTGGTTGTAGTTCTCCAAAGTTTCATCCAGCTCTGCTACCCAATATCTATTAGAATGAAGATACTGGGGACTGAAGATGGGATCTCAGGCAGGCAAGCGGTGTGGTCTACTCTGTAATATGAGGCCGCCCCTATCCCCCGCACTGTGGAAATACATTCACAATGTTTATGATGGACATAATTATCCTCCTTCAGTACTGAGATTGAAGGAAGCTGGTTCTATGGTACTTGGAGCAGGACTTCCTTGCCCAGAACTGATCAGCTGGCAACTGGGTTGCACAATGTACACAGTGTGAACTCACCAATAGTTGTGGGCCTAGAATCATAGAATTGTAGAGAGTTGGAAGGGACCATAAGGGTCATCTAGTCACTAAACCCCCTTCTCCAGAGCAGTTTCACAAAAAAGGGTGTTGTTGTTTTTTAAGGTGTTGAATTAAAGCAGGCATAGGCAAACTCAGCCCTCCAGATGTTTTGGGACTACAACTCCTATCATCCCTGACCACTGGTCCTGTTAGCTAGGGGTGATGGGAGTTGTAGTCCCAAAATATCTGGAGGGCTGAGTGTGCCTGTGCCTGAATTAAAGGATAAATGCACGAGTGTTCGTGTTGCAACTGATGCTTTTTCAGAATTCCTCTGTAAAAACGTGAACTGCTCCAGGAAGGAAGGCTCACAGCCACCAGCCACTTAGTACTGTAGACAGCCAGCCATCAACCAATCAGCACTGCAAACAGCCAACCCTCCAGTAAAAATAAAAATAAATAAATCTGCAGAACCAGTGAAAAAACGGGAGGGCACCAGATTCATCTCATCAGAAAAATAAACTGCATGGCAACAGCTGTTTACAGATGCATCTACTATGTACATACCTCAAGGGTGCTGAAAGGGTGTTTACAACCTGGAAGCGGATTCCATAGGGCTAGAGAAGAATTATCTCTTATAATCAGGGTCTTATGTTACGTGTCAAAGGATCATCTCTAAGCAAGGTGCAGCAGCAGAGCCAAGAAGTGCAAATACAATGGAAGAAGCAGTTGTAACAACGAGCAGAAGGCGATTCTCAGAAAGGAGGGAAGTTTGTGGGTGCAACTCTGCAAAATCAAAAAAATCAGAGCCCAGCAGACAACAGCGCTAGGCCGGTGGAGGGGTGCAAAACCACCCGGGTCTTATTGACAAAACCACAGATCCTCCCAGTTCTTAATCCGTTGTTATGGAGACTGCCCATGGAGGCGTGAAAGGTCAAAGTTGCCTTGGTGGTGAGAGCAGAGCCCCAGGCGATACTTTCCCCAGTGAAATCCCAACGCTGGGAGTGCTTTTTGCACCACCACACTCCAATTCCCTGGCAGGACAAGTGTTATCCAAGTGTGACTGGCCACGACTTTCAGGGCCTGCTGGAGGGAAGGAACAGGCTGTCCTCTGGGCCAAAGTCTCCCTTTGTTGCTGCTGCAGTTTTGCTTGACCTTGTGGAGGGGGAGAAAAGTTAAAGCTTCCAATTCGGAAGCTTTTCAACGCAGTTTCTTGACAGTGGTTGAAAATGGGGCGGGGGAAATTATTGACAGGGATGTTACTACTCAAGTCTTTTGAGATCTCTGCCAATATCACTTCGAAATCAGTGTCGCTTTTGTTTTGATTTAATTCCCCAGCGAAGGGACGAGAATCTTAAGCATCCTAAAAATCATTCCGGGGCAGCTGTTTTGCACCTTCTCCATGTCCCCTGTATCAGATCAGACGAAGAAGCAAAATGTATAAATTGCAGTATGTCATGGACGCTTTAGCTGAGATTCCTGCATTGCAGAGGGTTGAATTAAATGACCCTTGGTATCCCTTCCTATTCTATATTGTGAAATAGCAGTAAGTGACCTGTTAGGCTGCCATTTCTGCCGTCCAAAAACTGCCACAGCTATGGCAAAAGCAACAAGAGCTGCTGGAGCTCTATTTGGTGGAAGAGTTGATCTGCAGTTTGAGCAGAAGCCCAAAGGGCTGTCCTTCAGACAAAGTTTTCTCAAAGTCTCCCTGCTGTCACAGAAACAGTTCCACCGTCCTTTTGATCCTGGCCAGTTGGAAGACAGGATCCTGCACACCGTATGACGTTAGTTCAGTCTGATAATGCCATTCACAGATTCTTAAAAGAGTGTTTAGGAATTCTATGCCAAACGGGCCAAAACTCTGGAAGATGGGTCTGGAGAGCAGATCGTCTTTCTCTGGGATGTAAAGCCTGTTGCATGTTATCCCCGTGGTACCTTTCTGCCCATGTCTCTCAGATTTCCTTGAGGGTTGACGGTCCCCTGTCCAGCGTTTGCTCTACCTGGAACACAGGGGTCCGTACACATACAGGCGCCCGTGTGCGTAACCTTCGTGCCAGGGCAATTGAGCACAATGGCTCTTGTGATTCTAACAGCCAGCATTTTGTTAAGCTCCAAAGTCCAGCTCTCCATGCTTATTTTAGGTAAGTAAGCAAGACGGCCGGGACACTCGCGCTCACTGATGCTCCTTTGGCACGCTGCCCTCGAAGCTCACATACGCCGATTCACATCACACCAGCTCTGGCTGCTGTTTAGGTGGCACAGACAGAGGGGCTTTTGTTCCTGGGGAATAATGGGCACTCAGAATTCCCTCCCTCCTCCCCCCCCCCCCCCAAAGCCGCTGGAGACACTTGCTTCTCTTGCATTCCCAAGCAACTCTGCATTGGGCTGCGGAGATCATCCCTTCCCACTCTCCTCTCCCTTTTTCAGGCTTCTAAGGGATGGGAAAGAGAGAGAGATCGAGGTGCATTTAGTACAACTAGGTCTTTTGTGGGGCTTGGGGCAAGGGTTACGGACCCCCTAACACACCTGCCCTCCAAGTCACTACAGGGCAGGGAATAAATGATGTCCGCACAAACACACAAATAAACTATCAGAAGTTTTTCTGCGGACCTAGAAGAGAGTGATTAAAATTGGGCGCATGTAAGAGGCATTAATAGGGTTAACTTAAGAATGTTAAGCCCTGCTGGATCAAGCCCATGTGGAGTCCCACAGCATCTTGCTTCCCACAGCAGCAGCCAATCAGACGCCCCTGGGAAGCCCTCCGGAAAGGCTATTGGCCACAATGGCTATGTTCTGCCTCCAAGGTCAGAGCTTATAAATTCCAGGCAGAGTCTTCATGCACCCAGGTCCTGCTTGCGGGTTTCACACAGGTCAGCCTTTGAAAGAACAGGGTGCTGGACTAGATGGGCCACTGGCCTGATTCTTAAGTCCTTAGGGGAAGCCTGAAGCACAGCATGGTGGCATCTCTCCTCTCTTTCTGCTGTTCCTCATCAACCAAATTCAGAGGTACACTGAATATGGCAGTTTCATGTAGCTGCTGTGACTAAAAAGCTGTTGGATAGACCCACCCTCATTCAGAAGTGTATGGAAGCCATACTGAATTCCTGACCATCTGCTACAATGGTTATAGCCGTCAATGAAGGCTTAGAAGTATCGCAACACGACCTGAAAGCCAAGGCTGCCAAAAAAATCTTGCTGTAACACCTGAAGCCTGGTTCTGGTCATTTGACGCCATTTTTTAATGTGACTGGGATCAGTTAATGCCCCCCCCCCCATTTCAGTCTCTTAACATCCATACATGTTCACGGATGTTAATCTCAAATGGATGTGATCCAGGCGAGACTCAACAACATCTAGAGCAAAAGCAGACACCGCTGACTCAATTTCCTTCCTTCTTAGGACAAACTACGCTCTAAACCAGGTGTGGGGAGCCTGGTGTGATAATTGCAATAATCCAATCTGGATGTTAGCAGAGCATGGAGTACTGTGCATGTCTCATGTCTGAAGAGTAGCCTGTATGCATTGATCTTATCACTTATAGGCCCCCATTTGTTCAGAGACAAGAGAACAATTATCCAGACTGCATGTGTGCCCCTGTTGGAGCATAGGATACGGTGAGTGTCTGGTAGGCGCATGGGCAGAAGCACTAGGAGGAGGCAGTGACAGAAAGGCTAGTGCAATCCCAGCTCTGCTTCATACATGGGAACTTACATACCTGCAGAAGACTAGAGCGGCCTTTGAATGGTGCAAGACAGCCGTTCAACACCTTGAGATGGGGCCAGGAGTCCTTTTGGCACAGTGGGTCAGATTCTTATCTCCTGCTCACTGGTCAACTTTGACCTAAGGTGTCTGACAGGTGAGTGGGACCCCACCTACCTGTCAAAATAAACCTGCATGGAGGCGTCTGCTTTGCCAATACCTTTCTTGCAGGGAACATGCTGGCGTCGGCAAAGAATTTAAGGTGACGTGGGAGATTTTCCCAGCACAGGATGCTGAGCCAAGGGGGGCAAAATAAGGAGGAAATCGATAATTGAGAAGATCCATTTGGGGTCGCTCAATTCTGGCGCAATATTACGGAAGATTACCAAAATCTGCCCCTGATGGCGTAGCATCATCCAGCTGGATTGAATGCTCCGCTCATTACCTGTTGAGCAGGTGTGGTTACATCCTGCTGCTTTGGAAGGCACACCAGTGCAGAACTGAACCCCACCTGTCAATCACACCAGCTGATTGACAGGGTGGGCATAGTTTGGGGGAATAGCCTTGTGGACCACATGGGACTCCCTGGAGGGCCAAGAGTGGCCACCCACCCACCTTTCCCTGACTCCCCACCCTGCCTTCAAATGTCATATAGACTGGGATTATAATCCGAGGATTAACAATCCTGGGGTAACAAATCCGGTTCTGCCTCCAGACAGAGGCAGTAATGTTTCTGAACACCAGTTGCTGGAAACCACAAGAGCTCTTGCACCCAGGTCCTGCTTTGGGGCCTCTACTGAGAGCCAGTGTGGTGGAGTGGTTAAGAGCAGTAGTCACATAATCTGGGAAACCGGGTTTGTGTCTCCGCTCCTCCACATGCAGCTGCTGGGTGACCTTGGGTCAGTCACACTTCTTTGAAGTCTCTCAGCCCCACTCACCTCACAGAGTGTTTGTTGTGGGGGAGGAAGGGAAAGGAGATTGTTAGCCGCTTTGAGACTCCTTAAAGGGAGTGAAAGGTGGGATATCAAATCCAAACTCTTCTTCTTCTTCTTCTTCTACTGGGCACCTAGTTGGCCACAGTGAGAATAGGGTGTTCCGGGCAACTGGCCTGATCCAGCTGCCTCTTCCAATGTTAAGTTGACTGTACAAACGGAAGGGGAAATTACACGTTACATGAAATGCTTAAAATGGAACCCTGTTGTTGTTTTAATGAAAAGCAGTCACTCCCCGTGCCAGGATTCCAGCTGCATAATTGCCCTTTTAAAACACACACATCTGGAACCTGGGTAGAGGAACAGATTGGGGGTGATTTTTACTTTTAAGATGGCTACCAGGCGCTCTTCCCAGCCCCTCCCCAGCAACACACAGAGCACTCCTTCGCTCAAAATAGCAACCTCTGGAGACTACTTTTCATTTGAGAGAAATACCTGCCTGGGTTTTGTTATGTACATTTGTGCATAAAGTGCAGAAACTAAAATTAAAGTGTGTGTGTGTGTGTGTGTGTGTGTGTGTGTGTGTGTGTACACAGTGGTACCTCGGGTTACATACGCTTCAGGTTACAGACTCCATTAACCCAGAAATAGTGCTTCAGGTTAAGAAATAGTGCTTCAGGAGGCCCCATTAGCTAAAGTGGTGCTTCAGGTTAAGAACAGTTTCAGGTTAAGAACGGACCTCCGGAATGAATTAAGTACTTAACCTGAGGTACCATTGTATACACACACCCACACACACACCCACACACACACCCACCCACACACACACACACACACCAGCTCTGGACAAATGTTTGACATCTGTCCCTGAGGTTTTGAAGGTAATTTACAATCTAATCATTCAGTTTAGATTCATCTTCAAAAGTTTTGGTAACAAATGTTAAAGGCAGTAATGGCAAGCACAGCTTCCCCAACCCATCTTTTTTTTTTACACTCTTGTTTTTCTCAAACCCTTGACTCCACCAGCACCCATAAACGTGGATCACAATATTACAATAGGGTTAATTATTAGCAATTATTTCAAAGTAGCATTAAACAAGCCCAGGGACATGGGGAGTGGGAGCAGCGTGCCATACCTTTAAAAAAAGCAATCGCCTTTTATAATTTCGCAGCAGTTAGGGATGCCCCTGAAGGCTGAAAAGAACCAGTTTGCAAATGTTTACACAACCGACAGAAGACAAAAGGGAAATAAAAGCTACCACCAGCGTTTGGCAGAATGGAAGAAGATCCTGAAATGTTTTGCTTTGGCAGAGGGCAAAACAGAACAAAATCGAAGGAATGACATGTGGTACAAATGGTTGCCAAGAAGGAAATACAAGATGAGAAGACAAACAGACAAAGACCAGGAAGGAAAATGGAGAAAAGAGGATTGGGGAGGGGGGGGACATACAGCCCCAAAGGTCACAAACGCCAGCGCTCATTCCCACAGGAAGCTGGATTTTTTTCCACGAGCTCTGCAGAATCTATCACAGCAAAAGACACTGGACAAAAAGACAATAGCTGCGCTTAAAGTGAATGAGACCATCTGATGGGTCTAAAAAACCGTGGATCATGTGGAAATACCGTATTTTTTGCTCTGTAAGACTCACCTTTTCCCTCCTAAAAAGTAAGGGGAAATGTGTGTGCGTCTTATGGAGCGAATGCAGGCTGCGCAGCTATCCCAGAAGCCAGAACAGCAAGAGGGATCGCTGCTTTCGCTGCGCAGTGATCCCTCTTGTTGTTCTGGCTTCTGAGATTCAGAATATTTTTTTCTTGTTTTCCTCCTCCAAAAACTAGGTGCGCCTTGTGATCTGGTGCGTCTTACAGAGCGAAAAATACGGTACTTTTTCTAGACCAGACCACTTGATACTTCAGGTGAGGGCGATATGATTTCTGTGCTATGTTCAGAAAACTAGATCTTAGAAGGAGGTTCCTGGCTTTCACCACAATAGACAAGTTTTGTGTGTGGCTCAAGTATTATTATTATTTATCTTTACAGGAAAGCATTGCAGCATTTAACTCTCCCATCCACCTGTCATCTGAGATGGTATATAGTCCAGGAACGTGTTACCATGTGCTTTGCTATTTAAAAGGCCTTTAGGTCATCTTTAAGGGGAAATCCCTCCAATAAAACTCCCTTGTTATGTGACACTTACAATGCAGTCCTACATGCAAGAAGGCCCACTGTTCAATGGGATTTACTCCCAAGTAAGTGCATACAGTATAGGACTGCAGCTTTAGTGGGTTTAGTGCAACTGCATGGCAGGTGAGCAGAACATTTGCTGCCTAATTCAAATGATAATGCAACGTAAGAAATAAAAATCAATAAAATACAATTGGAAGTTAATATGAACATTTAATGCAACGTTATGTGCTATCTCCTCTCTTCAGCCACAAATCCACAGACCAGCTGCAGACCGCCTGAATGAAGTTCATGGACTCCTGTTGATCCGGAAACCAGAGTCTGGGTACCCCATGGTACAATCCTTAGTATTTGGATGGAAAACCCATGAAAGGCACATTGTCATCAGTTTTCTGTACATGGGAACTTCTGTATCAGGCATAGGCAAACTCAGCCCTCCAGATGTTTTGGGACTACAACTCCCATCATCCCTGACCACTGGTCCTGTTAGCTAGGGATGATGGGAGTTGTAGTCCCAAAACATCTGTAGGGCCAAGTTTGCCTATATCTATACTATATTTTGGTGAACTCTTTTGCTTCATTCATAGACAGTTGCTTCTCCCGCTTGCGGCTTATTATCTGCACAGCTGGACTGGTCTGGTATTGGGCAAGAACTCAACACCGCAGCTCCTATGACAAACTAAGCCGGGCACGTTGATACGCCTAGACGACACCTTCCCACGCCTGCCTTTGGGTGATGTAGCGCCATGTTGTTAACGCTCCACTGCTTACAAGAAGCATCAAGTTCAATTTACAGCCGAGGAGATTAAGATCAGGTATCAGGAAGTACCATAAGAATGCAGGGGGAAGTAGTGGGGAGGCATTTAGCTTGCATTCTCCAGGCACGTCCCACAGATTATTAGGAGCACAATGACAAGCATAAGGGTTTTAAAAACTAAGCTTGGGGATCTGGGTGGCTTAAAACCACTGATCTTCAGTTGGCAGGTCGGGCTGGCCCTCGACTGGGTCACGATCTGCTCCAAGATGGGTTGCAACAGCAGCACTCGCACCGTACCCTCCAACATTTCTCTGATGAAAACAGGGACATCCTATTCCATAATAACAATTGTGTTATTTATATCCTGCCCCAGCCACTCTGGACAGCTTTCATCTCATATATATATATATATATATATATATATATATATATATAAATATATAGTTAATAAAACATTAAAACACTTCCCTATACAGGGCCGCCTTTGAATGTCTTCTAAAGGTTGCATAGTTACTTATCTCTTAGGCTCGGGGGCCACATAACTCCATACCCATAACTCCATACCCTCCAACATTTATCTAATGAAAATAAGGATGTCCTAAGGAAAAGCGGGACATTCAGGGATCAAATCAGAAACTGGGACTGACCCTAAAAAATAGGGACAGTTTGAGGGTCTGCTCTCCTCCCCTGTGATTCCCAGCACCCGGTATTGAGACATTCTCTTTCATGCTTTGCATTTTTGCAGAGTGCAAAAATTTCCAACTGCTCCTAAGTGTGGACTGTCTATGAGGCTTCTCTCACGCACTAGAAATTAACATCCGAGGTTGCCTTGTGGCAAGTCAGCCTATAGGCCTGCCAAGCTCTGCAGAGACTACTGGCACCGCTCTTCTTCTACCTGGAAATGCCAACTGTTGAATTCGATCATTTACCTTCGCTAGATTCAACGTGCTGCCGTCTGCCTTATTGCAGGGCAGATTTGAAGGTAATGAGTCTGCCCCTGCGGCTTGATGGGAGGAAGAAACCGTCTCTCATGCCTTGTTACGCTGCCGTTTTTACGGGGATATACGCTCAGTATTTATTACCCCTCCTATGCAAAAATCTCCAAATGAATCCGAACTTCAGTGTCTAAAATCCCTGGTAGAGGACAAGGATCCTGAGATCATGTTAAAGGTAAAGGTAAAGGGACCCCTCACCATTAGGTCCAGTCATGACAGACTCTGGGGTTGCGGAGCTCATCTCGCTTTATTGGCTGAGGGAGCTGGCGTACAGCTTCCGGGTCATGTGGCCAGCATGACTAAGCCGCTTCTGGCGAACCAGAGCAGCGCACGGAAACGCTATTTACCTTCCCGCCAGAGTGGTACCTATTTATCTACTTGCACTTTGACATGCTTTTGAACTGCTAGGTTGACAGGAGCAGGGACCGAGCAACGGGAGCTCACCCCGTCGCAGGGATTCGAACTGCCGACCTTCTGATCGGGAAGTCCTAGGCTCTGTGGTTTAACCCACAGCGCCACCCGCGTCCCTTGAGATCATGTTAAGGGTACTGTGCAATTGCCATAAAACTTAGGGAACAAGCTGTGCTATCATAATGATTACGGTATTAAATGGTAATTTTAGGTTATATGCTAGTGACTAAGTTTTAGGGACGCGGGTGGCGCTGTGGGTAAAACCTCAGCGCCTAGGACTTGCCGATCGCACGGTCGGAGGTTCGAATCCCCGCGGCGGGATGAGCTCCAGTCTTTCGGTCCCAGCTCCTGCCCACCTAGCAGTTCAAAAGCACCCCTAAATGCAAGTAGATAAATAGGTACCGCTTTATAGCGGGAAGGTAAACGGCGTTTCCGTGTGCTACTCTAGTGCCGGTTCGCCGGAGCAGCTTTATCACGCTGGCCACGGGACCCGGAAGTGTCTGCGGACAGCGCTGGCTCCTGGCCTCTAGAGTGAGATGAGCGCACAACCCTAGAGTCTGTCAAGACTGGCCGGTATGGGCAGGGGTACCTTTACCTTTAAGTTTTAATTTATATTTTTTAAACTGTTGCTATATCTGTATTGTCCCTGTTATACCTAATTGCAAATTCAAATGCATCCCTATCATGTTTTTTATGACTTCCAACTGTTGAATCGGGAGGTTCTGCTTGCAAAACACACAGTCTACCTTGTCCCAGTCAGCCTTCTACTGGCATCCCTAGCTTGCCCTCTCCCTACAATGTCTCCCCATGAGCCTCAAGCCCAGGAAGTCAACTTCCTCTCCACCCCCAGTCTACTAGGCTCTTTTCTATGGGGGCCAGGAAGCAGCATCCCATCGCCCTGCATGGCTGTGTAAAAAGTGGCCGTCTCTAAGGCTGCCATTGTGCTTGTGCAACAGAATTTCCCTCTCCTCTTCCCTCCAGCAGCATCACACAGAGGTTTGGGGACCAAAGCCAGAACAACAAGAGGGACCACCACCCCCCGGAGCAGAATTTGGGGTTGCACAGGGAGAAGAAGTGGCACTCCCGCTGCACAAGCGCAACATCGCTCATGCAGCTATAAACCCTAGTAAACAAAGCAAAGAAATAAATTGTGTCATTTGAACAGATCAGAAAATCCAGCTTTTCCTGGCAAACCTTTTAAGCACACCGAGTTGCACATCCTTGGCTAGGACCTCCCTGCTTCCCTCTGCCCCAACTGCTTCTGAAAAATAGGATATACGCGCGACATTCCTTCCTTCCTGCTTTCTGTAGCAGCAAAAAAAACAACAACACAAAAAACCCTGCCTGCTCTGCACTGATGCTCTGCGTAACATCCTAGCACTGCTTTGAGTAATCCCAGCATCATAATCCTTAGCAGAAGGGAGAAGGATAATTTGCATATGCATCTGCAGGTTTTGTTGGAATTGGCTAAAATACGGTATACTAGTACAGCCATGGCACGTCGCTCCCGAGCCTCTCCTCTCCTACCTACTCACAGAGATCCCCTTTTTAGAAAAACACAAATCAGGGTTTCCAGTAGTTTCTTGATTCTCCATCAGGAAGGTGTCACAGTGCTGTATATATTGTTTAATATACCTCCCCAAGGAAATTTCCCACTCCTCGCTGTTGAAATAACACTCCCAGGTCCAGCGTATTTAATCTGGAGCGCAGCAGAAGGCAATACAGGATTAATTGCTTCTGCAAGAGAAGCCTCTGTCTCCTGTTCCATGGGAACTGCAAAAGAAACCTGTGACTTTTTAGGAGTTTTTTGGGTTTTTTAATGAAATGCACGTTGATTGGTACTGAACCGCCCTCCTCTGCTGTGAGTATGGCCTTTGAGCTCCTCCAAAGGCAAAAAGTAAGCGAGATCGCACATCTTTGAATTCTCCACCCACCCAGTGGCAAATTTTAATCTCATATCGGCACTCAAGAGATTGATTTCAATCCTCTTTTATTATCCACCTCAATAACAATTCCTCGCTCCCTCCTGGATGCGTCAAGTGATGGAGGATAATGCCTTCTGCTTCCAGGCTAGATTTCGCATTATTAGTTAATAATCCCAATGGAGTTTTGTAAACAAAAGCCGGGGTTGCCCAGCCACTAATAAATGCTGCTTTCTCTAGTGTGCAGCCAACAAACCTGTTTCAGGAGAACCGCTAAACAGATATTTTTTTTAAGGATTTATAAAACTGTCTCCATTCCTGAGGCTGAAAGTGTTGGAGAGGTTGTGGGTGTGTTTTATCCAGTGCTTCCACAGAGCATGGAATAGCCAAAGGAGACTGAGCCATTCCTAGCCATGGCATGACTTCAGGGCCGGCTCTAACGTTAGGCAGGGTGAGGCGACTGCCGATTTTCATTTGGCTGCTGGCTTTTCAACTACCTGCTCTTACTTGTTGTTTTATGATTGTTCTGCATTTCTGCATCTTGCCGTACTGTGCATGTTTACATTAAATAACTAACAGGGACTGCAAATAAAACATTGTCAGGGGCGGAAGACGCACCGCTCTCTTCGCACACTCCCATCCATCTGACGGGCCCCAGCTGCTGCTTGCTCTGCTCCTAATGCCCAAATGTGCAGCTATCTATTTAAATGGCAGATTTCACCCACTTGGAAAACAACTCGTGAGATGAGTAACTATTTCCCATTTATAATCCTGAAGAGTATTAATAGCAGGCAAATAAAGTGCTTCCTGCCAGTTTGGTGCCTACCCATTATACGTCTGAGAGATGTCGGAGCAGCGCATACCTTTTTAATGCTCAGCGGAGCAAATATTTATTATAATCGCTAATTATAGAAAAGGCAGAAGCAAGCAACAGAGGTATGGCACTGCAGATGCTCCAGTTTGGTTTTAACTAGGAGATAATAAAAGAATCACATAGAGGAATATTGCAGGGGCGGCTTTATTTTTATAAAAAGACACTTTTTGGATTTGTATGTCATTTGGATACCATGATCCCCCATACGGGTTTTTAAAATATTTGCAGGGATTTTTAAGCATCTTAATAACCAGTCCTGAGAAAGACCTCTGTGTGGTTAAATAACCCGATTATACACAACGAAAATTACCTGGAGGGGAGAAAAGCTTTTTTACTGCGTTGATACTTGCTCTGCTATGTATATGTACATGTTTTTACAGGAACTTGGAATCAATTGTGTTGGTTTCACCGGGTGAAACAGACGGCTGCTCCAAGCCAAGTGATGTGCTGAGGGGTGTGGGAGCTATGATAATCCAAGGCGATCCATCGCTCGCCTACATGAAGGAAGCCGAAATTCTGCAGCCAGGCCCATAATTCTATCACAAACTATGAGCTATATATCATTTATCACGAGTGCCATTGATTGTCGGTAAGAGCAATTTGACAATGGAACCAAATCACCTAGCAGGATGGTGGGCACACCCTTACTGGAGGGTCTCTCAAGCAGATGCTGGACAGACCCCTCTTGGAGATGATCTGGCTTTCCTGTGTCAAGACAGCCAACAACGATGTGCAACTTCATACCAAGAGGCCAAATATGGGTCCTCAGGGCCTCTCTGTCTAGCCCTCTTGACCACCTACCCTACCCACAAAGCCCCCTCACTAGTCCTGCTCCACAGCCTCCTCCAGTTTTTTTGCCTCCTGAGAAGGTGCAGCAGAAAAGGGCCTACGGTTGGTATCCATCTCCCATCCAGAAACAGTCCTGCTACCACTGCCTGTCTCCTAGGTCCTGATTTACCTGCACCATGCATCACCAACGTGATTGTGAAACCATCTATAGTGGCATGCTAAATTAGGAGCAGGCCGGGGCTATGGGCCTCTGGGGCTGTTCTCCAGCTCAGCGGCTTGAGGTGCGGCACTGCAGGAAATACTCTGTGGAGTAGGCAAAGGCTGAAGGACCAGATTCCTGGAAGACACACCAGGCCTAGCCGATCCAGAAGCTGCTGACATGGCACAGCCCTTCTGTTCCTTTATGCTCCTCTAATAGGATTGAGACAATACTGTGGACAGTAGCTCACGAGACTATGGCCACATACACAACACAATTTAAAGCACTATCATAGCTTCCCCCAAAGAATCATGGGAGCTGTAGTTTGTCATGGGTGCTGAGAGTTGTCCAGACTTCTATTCCCCTCACAAAGCAACTGTTCCCAGGATGGTTTAACCATCAGTCCCTCTTCCCAGGAAACTGTCACTTCTTTCGGCTCCCTCAACAAACTACAGCCCCCAGCATTCTCTGGAGGAAGTCATGACTCTTTTAAAGTCTTGGCCTCAAGTGGTGAAGTCCCTGTGGTTCGAGCTCTGGAGATTCCTCCATTCCAGCTTGACAATGGGATGGGTAAGGGGAAGCTGGGAACTGGGAAGGCGAGTCCTTAACTGTGACCCAAACATGCATGTCATGGGGAAAGAAGCATAGCTCAGTGGCAGTGCCACATGCTCTTGTGTTCAGAAGATCCCTGGTTCAATCCAGTTAAAATAGCCTGGGAAGGTAATGGGAAGGACCTCTGCCTGACATGATGTAGATCTGTTGCCAGTCAGAGTAGACAATACTGGCCTGGATGGACAAAGGTGAAAGATGTCTGGTGTAAGGAATTATCCTAGGAAAAAAAGGAATTCTTTTTTCTCCCCAATCTGTCCAGTTTCTCCAATTGCTCAGGTATGGCACTCAAGCTACCACCTGCTTGGTGGTCTCTGAAACAGCCGGTGCTCCTGTATCCCACCCCCCACTCTCGGGATAAGCACTGAAAATAAACAAAACACAGCAGGATTGGGCTCCATGATGTGGGCGACTAGTTCATAGCGAAGCAGCTTCAAGTAAGCTGCTCCCGAGATGTGTGTGTAATTTAGCTATTGTTTAAACAGCTTTCATAACAGACAAAGCTTTAAATTATTTCCCCCCCCCCACCTCCCCCCCACACACACCTCAGGCTACTCAGAAGCAGCCAAGTTTTTACAAGATACTTTCCAAAAAGAAAAACAGCCAAGCCCCGTTCAGTGGCTAAATATAGAGAAGAGTCTATTTTTTCATTAAGAGTGCGATTCATGACCCAGCGACGCTTAAAGCCCAAACTACGCCAACAGCAGGTCTCAAGGTAGAGAGCTGCTGCTGAACTGTACCTACCAGATGGTGGGGGGGGGAGAGATCACATGACAGAGGAAGCCCCTATATTTAAGAAGCAAAATAGCCAGGCCAAGGAAAAAACTATGGTCGGGTGAAGGATTTTAACACAGACTTCCCCACAACAAGCTGTTCTTTCTGTTTAGTCAGTATACAGTAGTACCTTGGATCCCGAACGCCTTGCGAGTCTAATGTTTTGTTTCCCAAACACCGCAAACCCGGAAGTGAATGTTCCATTTTGGGAACTTTTTTGGAACCTGAATGTCCAACATGGCTTCCTATTGGCTGCAGGACCATCCTGCAGACAATCAGAAGCCGCGCATTGGTTTCCGAACATTTTGGAAGTCGGACGGACTTCTGGAACGGATTCTGTTCGACTTCCGAGGTACGACTGTATACCAAATCAATCACTGTGCTCTGTAGGAGAGGGCCTCCTGAAAACACCATCTTATCAGGTGGTCCATGGGATCCTCACCTCAGTTAAATACTAGGCAAGCTCCACCTTTGTTGTCTGAAAATTTTCCTCTTTCTACCAGCCTTTTAAAAAGCAGAAATCTTTCACAGTCAGCATCTGTTCTGGAATTGCTTTTAGACATTTTATCGCTTGTGTGTTTGCCACACCAGACACATTTGGGAGAAAGGTTGTATATAAATTAAATAAACAACAAACAAACCATGCTTAAGATCTGAAACAGTGATGTCCAGAAAGCTGCACAATCTGCTGCTTTTGTTTAGTCTAAGAAGATGATGATGGGGTCAGCATTTAGAATCATGGTCATCTAGTCCAACCCCCTGAAATGCAGAAATCTCAGCTAAAGCATCCAGGACAGATTTATCGAGTGAGAAGGAACTGAGGCCAGGTGGGTGATGGAACAGTGTCCACTGAAGTACAAAAACTGAGGCCTTGGACGGCTGCTGCAAATTGATGAGTTGGCCAGGGATTCCCAAATTATTCCCACTATGAATGTTGGGGCAGATTATGCACCATGACAGATGTTGAAGCATGCCTTGAAAAATTAAGCTACTACACTGGCCACGCTCACTGCCCCTCAAGAGTGGGCAGGCCACATGCAATGCTAATCCCTCTTTTCCCCGCCACACTCAGTCACTCACTGCCAGTATATGACCAGTTGCATCATCCTGAGGAACACCTTGCGATTCCCGAATACAGCCTGCAGTTGGTGTAGTGGTTAAGAGCGGTGGACTTGTAATCTGGTGAACCGGGTTCGCTTCCCCGCTCCTCCACATGCAGCTGCTGGGTGACCTTGGGCCAGTCACACTTCTCTGAAGTCTCTCAGCCCCACTCACCTCACAGAGTGTTTGTTGCGGGGGAGGAAGGGAAAGGAGATTGCTAGCCGTTTGAGACTCCTTAGGGTAGTGATAAAGCGGCATATCAAATCCAAACTCTTCTTCTACAGTTGACAAGGGTGAGAGAAGTCCCCAAGCATCATCACTGCTCAGAATCTAGCCAGGCTAGCATATGAGCCAGTTTAGTGTAACAGTTAAGAGACCAGGGTATAAAATCCCCACTCAGCCATGAAGCTCACTGGGTAAATTTAGGCCAACCTCACCCACCGCCCCCACCCAACACTTAGCCTAAGCTACCTCAAAGGGTTGTTGGGAGGATAGAAAGAGGTGGGGAGAACCACATACATCAGTGATGGCCAAACTTGGCCCTCCAGCTGTTTTGGGACTACAATGTGCAATCTGCAAACGCCATCTTGGTAGTCAAGATAACCCCCAATTAATGGGCAGTTATTGCAGCAGTGAGCTCATATATATTTATAGTCACTTGCTTTGATATTAAGCTAATTGGCTTTCTTTGATGTTGTCCTTATCTGTGGGCTTGGGGTGCTGGGCTCTGAGCCCAGAAAGAGGAGCTGTCTGTAAGATTTGGGTCAGCCATAGGCAAACTCTGGTCCTCCAGATGTTTGGGACTACGACTCCCATCATCCCTGACCACCGGTCCTGTTAGCTAGGGATGATGGGAGTTTTAGTCTCAGAACAGCTGGAGGGCCAAGTTTGGCCATCACTGACATATGTCATCTTGTGTGCCTTAGGATATAAAGGCAACATAAATAAAACCCCAAAGTCTGGGGAAATGGGAACGGATGGAAGGAGGGTTTGTTGGTTTGTTCCTGTTTTTGTTTTTATTATGTATTTTGTGTTTCTTTTATTTCATTTTTTTATTTTGTGAACCACCTTGAGATCTACAGATGAAGGGTAGTACACAAATTTTAACAATAATAGGCCTATCCTTCATTTACCTTTTGTCCTGGGAGCCAACTGAGAACAATGCGAATGTCTATTTGAGTGGCATGTGTCACAGACAAACGGCGCCACTGATACAGTTGGGAAACTTTGGACAGCAGAGGCCTAGATGAGCCAACAGCCTGACTTAGGATAAGGCAGCTAATAACCTTTCCCGTATTCTCTTTCTGGTCTGTAGAAACACACCACCAATCAGTACTTTTTGTCAGGCATTTCTATATGTTTCTCCACAGCCCTCCATCACAAGGGAGAGAAATGGATGTATATCAAGAGTCTGAAGACCTAGGTGCCAATGGTGACAGGGCAGGATTCGCGGTGCCCATCTCAGTGGCAGCCGCTCAAGACCTCTGGATCCTCAGCTATAACGAGCACACAATAACAGCCATAATGAAACCACAGAAAGCTCCCGGCCAGACAGTGCTGTTATGCGAGAGGGATATAAATTGACAGGAAAACGACAGTGATCAATTGTCTAGTGACATACTGGGAGGAGGCTCTGGCTGGAGCTGGCAGCCGTCCAGTAGTATTCAACATTTTAATTAGATATTTGAAGGGCTGTGTGGTAAATACACTAGCTGGATTCATGAATGGCTTGAAACTGAGGAGGGAGATGGTAAAGACTGTGGACAGGGATCATAAAATAAAAAATAAAAGAAGGCCTGACCTCAATAACATGGAGAAGCAGGCTGAATTTCTGGCCTGGTGCCACACAAAAGCTTATACTCAGCAGGCTTCAGAGAAGCCTTTCTAGTGCATTAAAAAAAACCCAACTTTTAATGGATTTGAATTCTACCAGTCTTAAAGGATTTAGGCTAGAAAGCACAGAGCATCTGCTTGTCTCTGGGGCAAATCCCCTGCCAACGTACAAAGTTCAGCTTCAAGCGGGGGGAAACAATATTTCGGGCGGTGCGGGTAGGAGAAATTGGAGAAGTGGAACTTAATTGAACCCGTGGCCATGTACCTTTTTCTTGGCCAATCCCTGCAGTCCACCTGCTGGTGCTTGGACTGGAAACTTTTATGCAAGGAAGGAAATCAGAGAGGGGAAGGAAGGCTGGCATTATGAGCCAAGGCTGTACAGTATAAAAATCAAAGGCCTACATCTCAGGCCCAGGAATTGTCAAGCAAAAGGTTGCATTGGAGAACAGGTGGCATATAATATCAATCACATATAATAAACACACACCTTTCTCTCATCCTCCAAGGAACTCGGAGCAGCATACATACTTAATCGCCCTCCTTTATCCCCAAAGCACAGCCTGTGTTCAGACACTAAAGGTAAAGGGACCCCTGACCATTAGGTCCAGTCGCAGACGACTCTGGGGTTGCGGCACTCATCTCGCTTTACGTACAGCTTCCGGGTCATGTGGCCAGTATGACTAAGCCGCTTCTGGCGAACCAGAGCAGTGAATGGAAATGCCATTTACCTTCCCACTGGAGTGGTACCTATTTATCTACTTGCACTTTGACGTGCTTTCGAACTGCTAGGATGGCAGGAGCAGGGACCGAGCAACGGGAGCTCACTAAATTGCGGGGATTCAAACCGCCAACCTTCTGATCAGCAAGTCCTAGGCTCTGTGGTTTAACCCACAGCGCCACCCGCATCCCTCGTATTCAGACATTACGCTAAGCCATAGTTTAGGTTAGCCTTGTGCTCACACCCTCCTCCTTCCCCAGAGTCCAGAGCAGGCATCCCCACACTTGGCCCTCCTGCTGTTTTGGGACTACAATGATCCTGTTAGCTAGGGATGATGGGAGTTGTAGTCCCAAAACAGCTGGTGGGCTAAGTTTGGGGGTGCCTGGTCCAGAGCCAAGGTTTCAAGGTAGCTTTAAAAAAAAAAAGTGGCGGACTTCCGGAGGCGGCGCGAAACAGCAATGGCGGTCCTCTTCGCGCTGTGAAGAGGGGCTCCGCGAAAAAGGGTCGTCCGCTGCGGCAAAGCGGAGACCCATCAAGAAAAACCGCAGGCAGAGCGAGCCTGCGGCCGTGGGACTCGGCGGGCGCCTTGAGCCCCCCCAGAAGCGGAGAAGGAGCCTCGTAAGAGGCTCCGGAACGTGAAAGGGGGAGCGGCGCTGTGAGTTCATCGCTCTTTTCGTGGAAGCAAAGCCGCGCTGCTGCTGCTGATGAGCGCTGACCTTTCTTCTTGAAAATATCGGAAATTGGAGCAACATACCCGTGAGTAAGGGGTTTAAATTCTTAATCTAAATTGGTGAAATTCGGCTGAAAACGGGAGGCGAGTAACAGGAAGTCCGCCTCCCGACTCTGCTAATTAGATCAAAGCAAGGGCTCTGAAGCGAGCTGAAGTGCTTAAAAGGGATTGTAAAAGTGGAAGAAAGAGTGCATTGATAGACTTTGCATTTCGAGGATAAAAGGGAAAGAATTGTGAAATTTATGGACTTTTGCCCTCTGGAACTGTCCCCCTATTTTTGAGCTAAACGGAGTTAAAAGGGGTAACCCCGTCATCGGGCTGCCAGTGTATAGAAGAGAACTGTCAAACTGCTGTCAAATTGACGACATTGTAGCAGAGATTTAAACTGTTGCATAGACTGAGACATTAATGTTTAACATTGTTGCTGGGACCTCTCTTGACACCTTGTGGCTGGATTCTAAGAGACTGGAAGCTTTGGAAACCTCCCTTTTGTGTTTTGGAACTACAAAAATTTAACATGGGGAATATAGGAACTTCAATGGCGGAAAATAGTTCCTTCCTTCTTTGAAACTTCGAAATACTCCCCCTAGAGGACTGTGGAAGTATAGTGGCCTGGGAATTGAACTTTATTGAAATTCTTTGTGGTTTAATTGTTTATACTTTGGACTTGTCTTTCTCATGGGACAAAAGATCATTTGACCTTGAACAGAGGCAGGTGTGGAATGAGCGGCTCAGGGAGAACAAGAGCAGCTAAAGCCAAAGATAAAGAAAAAGAGAAAAAATCTGGGCAACTCATGCAAATAACTTTAACTCATCATCACAGATCATCCGTCCCAACTGTGCTGACAGCACAGGAGGTGGAATTTGTACAGCCTGCTGCAGAAGATATGGCAACTGGAGGATCTGAAACAGTTTTGAAACAAATTTTGGAACAACTGGCAGTTTTAAATCAAAAAGTGGATAATCAAACATCAAAAATTGACCAAGCCACATCCTCTATTGGCAAATTAACTGAACAGGTTTCGCAGCATACCCAGGCAATTGAGAAACTGCAAGGAGCTACGGCAGAAAACTACAAATTAGCTGTGGAAGCCAATCAAAAAGCAGAACAGGCGAATATAAAGGTTGATGAGATTAAAGGGGAAGTAAGGCCTCTGAAAAGACAGGTAGGGGAACAACAAGCCTACCTGTCATTGGTTGAATTGAAAAGTAAAGAAAATAATCTCAGGATAAGGGCTATCCCGGAACTGGAGAAAGACAACCTAGAGGGATTTCTGACACTTTTGTTCTCCAAATTCTGGGGAATTGAGGAAGAAAAGGACTTTAAAATTGTGACAGCCTTTAGACTGGGAAAATCTGTAAAGAAAGACAAGTCCAGAGACTGCTTAGTTATTCTGAGATCAAGAGAAGAGAGGGATAAGATATTAGGCCTACATTTCAAGAAATATTTGGAGATAGAAGACAAAAAGGCTGAAATTTACAGAGATATACCCAAATATCTCTTGGAACTTAGGACTGCCTATATAGACTTGACTAAATTGTTGAGACACAACGGAATTCCCTATAGGTGGGAGTTTCCACAAGGACTATCATTTACTTACAAAGGAAGGAAAATAAAAATTAAATCACCTGAAGACCAGCAGAAGTTCCTATACGACCACGAGGAGGACCTGCAAAAAGGAGCTGCAGCTTCTTGGCCTCCACCACCACCGGGACCATCTCCAAAGCCTACACCGCCTGGATCTGGACCAACATTACCACCTCCGGGATCGGAGGGAAACTTAGATACCCCATTGTAGGACCCGCCAACTGAACCAGGATGTCTCTGCAGCTTCTTAGCTGGAATATAAATGGCGGAAACTCCCCGGAGAAAAGAAGAAAAGTTTTTCACATCTTGAAAAAGGAACAATTGGACGTTATTTGCCTACAAGAAACACATGTGACAAGGCTCCACAGAAAAGTGCTAATTAATAAAAGACTAGGCCAAGAATTTATTTCTTCAGATAAAGTTAAGAAAAGAGGAGTGGTGATATATGCAAAGGAGAGCCTGTCACCGAAATTCTTATTTAAAGATGAACATGGCCGAATTCTGGCGATTGAAATACAGACACAAGGAGAAAAATTTTTGATATTAGGAATATACGCTCCAAATGAGGGAAAATCGGAATTTTTCAGGAAGCTGCATGAGACTATGCTGGATTACTTGGACTACAATAACATCATTATGTTGGGTGATATGAATGGGGTTGTGTCTGTAAACATGGATAAGTCACAAAGTGTCAACATATCGAAGGATGGCAGACTACCTAAAACTTTTTTTGAAATGACTGACAATATGGACTTAATTGACATATGGAGGGTTAAGAACCCTCTAGGGAAAGAAGGAACTTTCTTTTCTGAAGCTCATCTGACATGGACACGAATCGACCAAATATGGACAACTAGGGGACTGGTACCTAAGACTAGAAAAGTGGAAATCTGCCCAAAAACTTGCTCCGACCATAACGCTTTGAAAGTGGAATTGAGACTAAATACAACCGGATCCTTTAGATGGAAAATGAATGACACTATATTAAGAGACCAGGAGATTGTGAAGAAGGCCCAAAAAACTTTAAAGGACTATTTTGAGATAAATTTGAATACCACTGTGGATAAAAGAATAATCTGGGACGCAAGTAAAGCAGTCATGAGAGGGTTTCTAATACAACAAAACACGATTAAGAAAAGACTCTGGAATGAAAAGAAGGAGAAGATATTGGAGAAAATAAGAGAAGGAGAGAAAAAATTAAGATCTAGGCCTAAGTCGAAGGATGTGCTAAGAGAAGTGAAATTTTTCCAGGCGCAATACTCGAATTTGATAAATCAAGAGGTGGAATGGAAAATTAAACAAATGAAACAAAGATCCTTTGAATCGGCGAATAAGTGTGGGAAACTGCTAGCATGGCAGTTGAAAAAGAGACAAAAACTTAATACAGTTACAAATCTAGAGATTGAAGGGAGAATGGTTCAGAAACCTGAGGAAATTAGAAAGTGTTTCCAGAGATATTTCAAAGAACTTTATTCACAAGGGCCGCAAAAAGCTTCCGAGGTGGATCAATTTCTTAAAACTAATGGATTACAAAAAATATCCCAGGAAATGAGATCAATCCTGAATTGTAACATCACACAGCAAGAAATTGAAAGTGCCATTCAGAATCTCCAATTGGGCAAATCTCCAGGCCCTGATGGACTAACCTCCAAATACTACAAGGTTTTAAAGGATTATTTGATACAACCTTTGATGGAGGTTTGTAACCAGATCATGGAGGGGAGGAAGGCACCGGAAACGTGGAAAGAAGCTTTCATCACATTGATACCTAAACTAGGAACTGAAAAGACTCAGCTTAAGAACTACCGCCCCATCTCACTCCTAAATGTGGATTACAATTTTTTTGCGGATATCCTGGCAAATAGATTTAAAAAAGTATTAAATGAAGTGATCCATAAGGACCAGGCTGGCTTTCTCCCTGGTAGGCATTTGTTTGACAATACAAGAAACATTATTGATATTTTGGAGCTTCTACAAACAAATCTTAACACTAGAGCGGTCTTAATTTTTATTGATGCAGAGAAGGCCTTTGATAATATTTCTTGGATGTTTATGAAGAAAAATTTGGAAGGGATGGGAGTGGGGCGGGGGTTTGAAAATGGTATAGAAGCAATCTACTCAGAACAAAAAGCGAAATTGATTGTAAACAATGTGGTGACAGAGGAGTTTAAAATTGAAAAAGGGACACGCCAGGGGTGCCCCCTATCCCCCCTATTGTTTATTTCAGTTCTGGAGGTGTTGCTAAACATGATTAGAAAGGACCGGTTGGTTCAGGGAATTGATGTCGGAGTGAAACAATATAAATTGAAAGCATTTGCAGATGACCTGGTATTAACATTACAGGAACCAGTCTCTAGCACTAAAAGAGTGTTAGAATTAATTTCTGACTTTGGTCGGGTGGCGGGATTTAAGTTAAATAAGCAAAAAACTAAAGTTTTAGCAAAAAATTTGACAGTTACAGAAACAGATGAGTTCTCTAAAGAAACAGAACTAAATGTGGTTAAAAAAGTAAAATACCTAGGGGTGCACTTGACCTCCAAAAATTTGAATTTGTTTAAAGACAACTATGAGAAATGTTGGTCAGAAATTAAAAGAGATTTGGAAATATGGTCAAGATTAAAACTTTCCTTGTTAGGCCGAATAGCTGCTGTAAAGATGAATGTATTGCCGAAAATGTTATTCTTGTTTCAGGCCCTACAGATCGTGGACAAGGTGGAATGTTTTGGAAAGTGGCAGAAGGATATCTCTAAGTTTGTTTGGCAGGGCAAAAAGCCCCGAATAAAGTTTAAGATATTAACTGATGCGAAAGAAAGAGGGGGATTTGCCCTGCCAGACTTGAGGTTATATTATGAAGCTGCAGCCTTCTGCTGGTTGAAAGATTGGATTTTGCTGGAGAACACTGATGTCCTAGATCTGGAAGGGTTTGATAATGCGTTTGGGTGGCATGCATATCTGTGGTATGACAAGGTTAAAGTGCACAAATTGTTCAAAAACCATATTGTCAGAAGAGCAATTTTGATGGTCTGGACAAAATATAAAGACTTATTGGAGAGTAAGACTCCGAGGTGGCTCTCACCGGTGGAGGCCAAGGCACGTAAGAGACTTAACATGGAGGCCCACTGGCCTAAATATTGGGAAATAATTGAGAAAATTGGAGACAATTGGAGGTTGCTGAGCTTGGAAAAACTGAAAACCAAGGTGCGAGATTGGTTGCACTATGCCCAAATCCAGGAGGTCTTTAAAATAGATAAAAAGGTTGGATTCCAGGTGGAAAAATCGAAACTAGAGACAGAATTGTTAGAGCCAAAAAATAAACTACTTTCGAGAATGTATAACTTGCTGCTTAAGTGGAATACACAGGATGAGATAGTCAAATCCGCCATGATAAAATGGGCGCAGGATGTGGGGCACAACATTATGTTTGCAGACTGGGAAAGGTTATGGAACACCGGAATGAAATTTACGGCATGTAGTGCCTTGAAGGAAAACATTATGAAAATGGTATACCGGTGGTACATGACCCCAGTCAAACTAGCTAAGATATACCACCTGTCTGACAATAAATGTTGGAAATGTAGAGAGGCGGAAGGGACATTTTTTCACCTCTGGTGGACTTGCCCGAAAGTGAAGGCCTTTTGGGAGATGATCCATAATGAACTAAAAAAGGTACTTAGATTTACCTTACCTAAGAAACCGGAGGCCTTTCTTTTGGGCATTGTAGACCAGAGAGTACTTAAGAAAGATAGAATCTTTTTTATGTATGCTACCACGGCAGCCAGGATCTTGATTGCAAGGCATTGGAAGACACAAGATCTACCCACACTGGAGGAATGGCAATCGCAGTTGATGGACTACATGGAATTGGCCGAAATGACTGGCAGAATCCGAGACTTGGGAGAAGAAACAATCGAGGAGGACTGGATAAAGTTTAAGGACTATTTGAAAAAATACTATAAGCTGTATGAATGTTAAAAAAAAAAATGCACCTTTTAGGAAATTTTAGCTTCAGCAAATGTAAGTTAATGAAATGGAAATTAAGACACAAGAATTTAGAGGTAAAATAATGAAACAACTTTATTGTGTTTAAATATAAAACGTACAAAAATTGAGTTATAGTATATTTGAAATTAGGGAACACGATAAAATGCAAGATACAATAAGCTTTGAAATAAGTTAACAAATTGCTGATGTTTTATAGTACAGAGAATGCAGGGTTTGGAGGTTGCGGGGAAGTCCTTTAGATTTGATGAAAAAAGAACATGGAAATTTGTTATTCTCTTTTTATACTTTCTTATATCTATCCTTTATTCTTTTTTCTGTATTTCTTAAACTCAATAAAAATATTATAAAAAAATAAAAATAAAAAAAAAGTGGCTTGAGGGGAGTGGATCAGCCCCCCACCCCCGCACAACAAACAACAATGTCATTACTTTGGCACACAGTGCCTTAAACTATGGAACTCTCTTCCAAAAGACAGCTACAAAGCTGGAACTAGACAAATTCATGGAGGATAAGGCTCTCAATGGCTGCAAGCCACGGTGGCTTTGCTACCCCTCCTGTGTCGGAGGCAGCAGGCTAGTTGCTAGGAATTGAGAACGTGGAGAGTGCTGCTGAATTTAGGCCCTGCTGGCTGGCTGGCTTCCCATAGGCATCAAGTTGGTTCACTGGGCTAGATGAGCCTTTGGTCTGATCCAGCAGGCCTCTTCTTATGTTTATTTTTTGCGCAGCCAACTCCTCCAACCACAAAGGTCCCTTCATCTGGACTTGAACTCTCTGCCACCCCACGTTTTGCAACCACACGTGCTTGGGGGATATAATGACAGTTTGCTGCAATTCTGCCACCACCACCTCTGCCCTGAATTCTGTGCTAAAACAAGAGCTGTGTGGAGCTCTGACAGGGCAGGGCAAAAGAAAAGGAAAAAGAACAACAAACCGAAATGAAGAACTGCCTAATTTAGCAGGGTTATAGTCCTGCAACAAATGCAAACGGCTAAGTGTTTTTTTCTTCTAACCCTCTCATCAAACTGCTTTTTACTGGGGTGTTTTCCTTTTGGTCTCTGAGCTTTTGATGTACTAATTAGCCCACCCAACCTGGGACAGTCCTTCTTCTTCTTCTGTTTTCGCTCTGAACATTTTTGGCTTGAAGAGGAGCTGCAAGAGGCCTGACATTTTTGCCCTGTGCTTCCCCTTCCACTCGTGTGGTTCAGAGCAGACATGGCAACATGGCACCGGGGAAAGGATGTAGCTCAATGGTTGAGCATCTGTTTTGCACTCAGAAGGTCCTGGGTTCCATTCCAGATACGACTGGGAGAAACCTCTGCCTAAAATCCTGGAGAGACGCTACCGGTTTTGCATACGCAATACTCAGCTGGATGGAGTAATGATCAGGCTCAGTAGAAAGGCAGCTTCCTAGGTTCCTAACGCTGACCCAGCCAGAAAACCTGCAATGCTGGACATGAGCACAACAGCACTCTGCCCACCTGTGAATCCCAGCACCTAGTATTCAGACTCCAAAGAGTGGAGACAGACCTCCACAACACTTGTATAAATCACATTACAGAAATCGTTCACCATCACTACGGATGCCATTCTCTGGTGTTAACAATAGTTAAGTTCATTCATGGTTCTAAAAACTGGAGTTGGGGAATGCTGGAGTTGAGGGCAGGAGTACAGGTGCTTGTAGCATAAACACCGACAACTGGGAAACGCTGGCCTGTGAGTGCTCCAATTGGAGAACAGCCTTTACCAAATGTGTCATGGGATTTGAAGAGGCTCGAACTCAGGACAAAAGGGAGAAACGTGCTAAGAGGAAGGCACAAGTGGCAAACCCTCAATGAGATCCACCAGGAAACCTATGTCCCCACTGTGGAAGGACGTGTGGATCCAGAATTGGCCTCCACAGTCACTTATGGCCTCGGCCCAGTATACCTGAAGGAGCGTCTCCACCCCCATCGTTTTGCCCGGATGCTGAGGTCCAGTGCCGAGGGCCTTCTGGCGGTTCCCTCGCTGCAAGAAGCCAAGTTACAGGGAACCAGGCAGAGGGCCTTCTCGGTAGTAGCACCCACCCTGTGGAACGCCCTCCCACCAGATGTCAAAGAGAAAAACAACCAGCAGACTTTTAGAAGACATCTGAAGGCAGCCCTGTTCAGGGAAGCTTTTAATGTTTAATAGACTATTGTATTTTAATATTCTGTTGGAAGCCGTCCAGAGTAGCTGGGGAAACCCAGCCAGATGGGCGGGGTATAAATAAATAAATAAATAAATAAATAAATAAATAAATGATGATGATGCAACTCATTGTTAAAACTGTGTTTATGGAAGACAATCTTATTCGGCTACAAGTGATGACCAAAGAAGAAGTAGTAGTTTCAGATGCTGCCAAAACAACCAAACAACCATAGGAAACCATTGCCTGGAAAAGCCCACAAATTCCAATTCCTTTCTTGCCTCTGTGCTCTGGAATACCCATCTGAATAAAGGTGGAACTTAAGGCACGGTTCTGCAATGAGTTTGCTGGAAGGCTCTCTTTCATCCTGTGAAACGAGAGATGGCGAACTTCTTGTGGGATCTACTTTGTTGTTGTTTTCTACCAGAATGCCAAGATCCACCAACTGGTGCCAAAGACAACACGGTAGAATTAAGGAATTCTGAGCCCGAGGAATTGTTTCAAGTACCAAAACCCCAACTGCACTCACAGTCCTTCCACAAAAACAAAAGCACACCCGTTTTCCCACCCCCAATCACCAGTTTATTTAGGGGGGCTCTTTTGTTCCTGCTACTGTTGAACAAATGGGCGTAAGAAATCCTTGCCAATGTACTTAAGATACTGATCTACCTTCTATTCACCCCTAAAGCAAGTAGCTAGAGGTGAACAGAAGACTGGGGAAGGTGAGGCTTAAACCCTAGCAGAAGTATGCTCAAAAATTATCACCTCCATCCCCTGAACCTGCAGCTGATCTGTAAAAGATACAGGGACACATCCTGTATCCTGCAAAAGTGTGAATAGTCAGACAACAGAAAAAAAATTAAAGCAACACTGCTACCTCATCTCATCCTCTTCTGCACTGCAGACTAAACAGTCTTGATGCTTCTACTTCCCCTTTATACAGACACCCACTCAGAAGCTTTTCATCATAGTTTCCAGGCCTCTCTTTTATCTAAGCTCAACTGTCTGACCAAGAGCCCAGTCATAGCAGAGGGTAATAGCTGGAGGCGGCCTGACTAAGGTGGACACATGGCAACAGGTGCTCCTGCACCTTTAATAGCTGGGTCCCGGCATTTAATGTATGACAAGCCAAAACTTCCATTTCCATGCAACAAAAAAAGGTGCAGCAGCCCTCTCCTGTTTTGAACCTGGGCCTCCTAATCTTGTCCTAAGGACTAAGGAGACAAAGTCATGCACTTCACTTCACTTGACACGTGTGGGCCTTAGGTATGTCCCTCTCCCATTGCTGCCTAAAAACTAACAGCACAAATTACTTTTAATTATTATCACTTAATGTATTTGCATCCTGCCTTTTTCCCAGGATGAGGTTCAATGTGGCTCGCAAATACCATATATATCAGTAAAATACCATATATATCAGTAGCGGCACCAAATTAAAGTTGAATGACAATAAATTTGTGATATTCAAAAAGAGCGAAACACAAGGCAAAAGGAGTAGACTAAATCAGCATTCAAAGCAATTACTATCACCTATTAGGGTTCACAGGGAAGTGGGTGGCGCTGTGGGTTAAACCACAGAGCCTAGGACTTGCCGATCAGAAGGTTGCCAGTTCGAATCCCTGCGACGGGGTGAGCTCCCATTGCTCGGTCCCTTCTCCTGCCAACCTAGCAGTTCGAAAGCACATCAAAGTGCAAGTAGATAAATAGGTACCGCTCCGGCGGGAAGGTAAACGGCGTTTCCGTGCGCTGCTCTGGTTCGCCAGAAGCAGCTTAGTCATGCTGGCCACATGACCTGGAAGCTGTATGCCGGCTCCCTCGGCCAATAAAGGGAGATAAGCGCCGCAACCCCAGAGTCGGTCACAACTGGACCTAATGGTCAGGGGTCCCTTTACCTTTAACTATTACGGTTCACACCCAGCACAATTTAAAGCATGTGTACTAAGAACTAAGCTCCACTGGCTTTAGTGGGACTTAAAGAGTGCAAGCCTATACATGTTTACTCAGAAGTAAGTTCCTGTTATGCTTAGCGGGTCTTTGTCCCAGGTAAGTGTTGTGTGGTCCAGAAGCTTTAATCTTGGTAGACCACTTAACGATTTTTCCTCCTGTTGCAGCAACCTTAATTCACTGTGCTAGATGCTGTATGATTTGCAATTGCATTTGTATTGCTTTTTAATTTTTCATATTGCCTTACAATTTGCATTCCACAGATCTGAGATACAATAAAACCCAAGGTAAAGAAAAGAAGAAGAAAAAAAAATACTATTAAAAACCACCAAGGGCAGGGATGCCACAGACCACGTGAATGAAGCTCATGGACCACTTCTGGTCCATGGACCACTTTAGGAACCCCTGTTTTAACCTCTGGTAATTGCCTTTATTTCATTTATTGCACTTGCAGCTTTCTTGCATAAAATGCATTCAAGGAAGCTTATAATAACAATACAAAACATAGCATAGCCGACATCAGAACCAAGCAGGTTAAGAAATGAATAGCTCACATAGAGGCAATTAATTTCAGCCTCCCTAAGCACTTACTTCCTGCCTTTCTCCCACACTGGCACTCTCAGCAGCCCACAGGAAGCTCCCAGGTGGCTCTCCATCCAGGTTCCTGCCTCAGGTATCCTTGGACCATAGCCTTGGGGCGGCTGAGCTCTGCCCTTATTCAGGCTGCCCAACTGAGGACTCCAGAATGACACTTCCAACAAAAGTGGCAGCCTGCTGTGGGGTACGAGTCACGGCTATTAAGGGCCAGCTGCATCCTGCGCAGCTGCCAATCAGCTCTTCTTAAGGAAGTAGGAAGAGGCTGCTGGTCAGCAGTTGCTTCCGCTCCGTGTTCTTGCCTGTTTCTTAAATTGCTCTTTTGTTTATCTTGGTCCGTGTTCATATCCTACGTTTTAAGCACGGTGATGCCACTTCAAAGCGTCATGGTGTCCCCCAAGGAATTCTGGGAGCTGAAGTCTGCTAAAGGTGCTGAGAGTTGTTAGGAGAGCCTTATTCCCCTTGCAGCAGGCATCCCCAAACTTCGCCCTTCAGATATTTTGGGACTACAGTTCCCATCATCCCCGACCACTGATCCTGTTAGCTAGGGATGATGGGAGTTGTAGTCCCAAAACATATGGAGGGCAGAGTTTGGGGGTGCCTGCCTTGCAGTGATGCAGTTCCCAGAGTTCCCTGGGAGGAGGGGATGATGGTTAAATGCAGGCATCCCCAAACTCAGCCCTCCAGATGTTTTGACTACAGCTCTCATCATCCCTAGCTAACAGGACCAGAGATCAGGGATGTTGGGAATTGTAGTCCCAAAACATCTGGAGGGCAGTGTTTGGGGGTGCCTGGTTAAATCACTCTGAGAATATCTCCTAACAACCCTTAACAGACTACAGTACTAGAAGGGTAGCCAGTGCAGACCTTTTAACAATGGTGTCACATATTGTCGACCAGATGCCCCCATCAGCAGTCTGGCTATAGCACTGTGCACCAGCTGGAGCTTCCAAAACAGGCCCAAGGCCACACCTACCGTATTTTTCGCTCTATAAGACGCACTTTTCCCCTCCTAAAAAGTAAGGGGAAATATGTGTGCGTCTTATGGAGTGAATGCAGGCTGCGCAGCTATCGCTGAAGCCAGAAGAGCAAGAGGAATCGGTGTGCGGCGATCCCTCTTGCTCTCCTGGCTTTAGGGATAGCCACGCAAAGCCTCTTGAGCGCAGCGGGAGCTCTCTTCCCTCTTCGCTCAAGAGGCTTTGCGTTGCTTTCTTGTTTCATGTTTTCCTCCTCTAAAAACCAGGTGCGTCTTATGGTCGGGTGAATCTTATAGAGCAAAAAATACGGTACATAGTGTGAAATGCAGTAATAAAGTTTTGAGGTTACCCCCACATGAACTACGGCGGTCAGGCTATGTGCAGCTTCTCTTTTTAACAGTACTTGTACAGAATGGTGGTATTCAAATGATCCTCCACACCATAGTTTAAAAGAATCAGGAACAATTATCATTACCCTTCTCCCTCCCTCACATGCACAGCTTCATGTATTACTTCCTGTTTAGCTCAAACTACCATGGTTTGATCAAAGCAAAGTTTACAACAGTCAAACACAACAGCAAACTATGGTTTGATCGAAACAAGAAAGCAGGGGGTGCAGGCATGGAGTTCATTCTCAGTCATCCAAACCATGGTTTACAGCACGACCAGGAGGCAGCCACCAGAATTCCTTTTCTTTTGCTACCCAACAGCAGCACAACCATGTCACAAACAGAGTTCCAATACGGATGATGTCGCCATCAAGGGGACAGTAGAGTTCAACCAGAAACACCCAGTTAGGCTTTGAAGACCAGGATCTCTACAGTCAAGGTACAACGAGGAGCGTGGGTGCCCGATTAGTCACCAAGAATTACGAGAGGGTGGTGATTTGTTCTCTAAAATGGCAGAAACTTTCTTCCCCTGCAAAAACTCGACATGCGGCCATGCCATTTTTGCTCTCCTTTGCACAGTGGGCTGCATGCACGTTATACATCTCAGAGCAAACTTACCTGAGTCCTATAGGCAAGTTCTGGCAGGAGTCCACAATCGATGCAATGGCAGCAGTTGAAAGTCTGCTGGTAAACAGCTTAGAGATGCAGCCAGAAATGAATGAGATACCTGGGGTTCAGGCAACCTTTAAGAAAGAAAACAGGGGGTGGGAGGGTTGGTTGGTAAACTTAAATCTCCTACTGGTCAGTATACAATGTGCATAAACCCCCATCCTACGAAGAAAGCAAAAACCACACGTATCTAGGTTTGCTAGGTTGCACTCCAGCGATGTAAAAAATTCTGAGCTTGCATGATGCAGTCATGGCTGCTCCTGCCACCCCAAATAATAATAATAATAATAATAATAATAATAATAATAATAAATTTTATTTATACCCCGCCCTCCCCGGCCAGAGCCAGGCTCAGGGCAGCTAACACCATTAAAATTACACTAAAAACATAATATTTTTTTTAAAAAAAAACAATTTAAAATACAGTGGTACCTCAGGTTACATACGCTTCAGGTTACAGACTCCGCTAACCCAGAAATAATACCTCAGGTTAAGAACTTTGCTTCAGGATGAGAACAGAAATCGTGTTCCAGGGGCACAGCGGCAGCAGGAGGCCCCATTAGCTAAAGTGGTGTTTCAGGTTAAGAACAGTTTCAGGTTAAGTACGGACCTCAGGAATGACTTAAGTACTTAACCTGAGGTACCACTGTACAGGTTAAAATGCAATTTAAAATGCAGCCTCGTTTTAAAAGTAGCCCATAGATCAAAACTATACATTGCCCCACACCAGGGCCAACCCGCCCATGAGGCAGACTGAGGAAGCCGCCTCAGGAAGCCGAAACCCAGGGGTGCCTCTGTGCCCCACCTCCCAAAAAGTGAAGAAGAGAAGCGGCTTCAGTGGCTTCCACTAAGTGAGGCTTCAGTGGATGATGGTACCTTCTCATTTCACCTCAGGAGACCAAACGGAACAAGCCACTCCTGCCCAACACTCACTCTGATTGTCTACAAATGGGGCAATTCTCATTCTGGGCCAAGAGCATCATCCAGAGTCTCGCCCTCCCTGGCCTCTGGTCCACGGCTTGCTCCTCAGTAGCACAGCATGGAATCGTGACCCCTTTTACTTACCATCTGGACTGCCTGGGCTTCATTTCTCTTCTCAGTCAGTGCACCTCAAGCTGTAAAGAAAACACAACGAGAATGTTTCATCCCAAGCCAAGCAAATGTAAGTAACCTTGGGCCTATATATTTCTTTAGATGCATGGGACTTTAAGAGTTTGGACCACTGTACTCTCTGAACAGTTGCCTAGCTGTGTTAAAAAAGCTCAGGGACAGAGAAGCACGGACAGCTTTATTATTGATTGGTATCCTTTTATTCAACACATGACAACAACTGGTGTCAATAGAAAGCCGCCTCGCTCCCTGCCAAAACAGAAAAAAAATGGTCAGCTGGAGCTGGATCTAATACCAGACTGATCCTTCCCTTTACAATAATTCTTTTGTCCTCTATGTCTCATCAGAAGATGCTTGTTTATGATGCAATATTGTCTTCTTCCTGAATTCATTCTGCACTCTCTTCCGCTTTGGTTTTTTTATACGATAATCTTTATTGCCATTGTCCCATACAGAACAACAAAATTGAAAAAATCTACATCATACATTCAAAAACCAACAAGCCTGCTATCCCAGCCTAGTTAACCCCCTAAAAACTCTGATACCCCATAATTAAATACAATATACACCCACAGAGACTACCTTACACTGCGTTTAAAACCAAAATTGCATTTGGATAGAAACTGTTTCTCAGGCGGCTAGTCCTAGTCTTTATAACCCTGTACCTTCTTCCAGAAGGCAGGAGCTGAAAGAGATCAGTTCCAGGGTGTGTACTATCCTGCACTATCTCTGCAGCTTTCTTATGACACCTGGAAGTATAGATTTGATCCAAGGTGGGAAGAGTGCACCCAATTATTCTCTCCGCAGTCTTTACAACCCTGGATAACATTGTTTTTCCCCTGACCGTGCAGCTCCCAAACCACACACACAGACCATAAGTTAATACACTCTCAACAGTACAATGGCAAAATGCGATCAACAGGTCCTTTGAGAGATTATTTATCTTTTGTAGTTTTGACTTGTAATATAATTTAGAATTTGATAAAAAAAATTAAAAACGTTGAGCCTAAATGTAGGAACTTGTTCTTTCCATATGTGTGCTTGGGGCATGATGGGGCGGTGGCAACACTCATCACAACCTGAGTTCCTTGGAAAGGTGGGGGGGGGGGAGACTGTAATAAATAAATGAAGGACCACACACCTTCCGTCAATGCAGTACTGCAGCATAATATTGACTCCAAAACAGGAACATAAGCTTTCAGGAGCGATCAACCATATTCACAGAAGATGGACCTCTCAATCATCAATCAAATGAACAGTAGTGGATGGCCAGATGGGGCAGTGGCACTGAACTGACCTCCCTTTGCCTGCATCACTGCAGCCAGGGCAGAAAATGGGAGGTTGGCACAGTGCAAACACACCAGCAGAACCAATCTAATGTTCCCTTTGGCGCATTTGCATTCCACCAACCCCACCCCTTTCCCTCTCTGTTTTGTTACACAGCAGTGACACAGGCAACTAGAGGTCAGGTGAACGCCACAACGCCACTCCACAGTCCTCTACTGCAAATTATTAATGGAAGTGCACTAATAATTGCTGGATGCTAGGAACAAATAGTAGGGTGATGCGATAATGAATTAATGAATGGCCAACCAAGGACCCCATGCATGCGCACACATGCATACACCTTACATCAGAGCAACATTGTGATCCCAGAACATGAATATTAACCGTAAAACAGAAGAAGAGCACAACATATAACTAACTTATAAAATTTATGGCCGCAGGTTATGGCGATGACTCAGATAGCTTTAGAATGTGCCAGACAAAGTAATGCAGAACAGGCCTGCTGGTGGCTTGTAAATAAGTTCACCCAAGTTACTAGCCTGCAAAGACATTTACTAGCCTGCATTTCCATGTTAAGAGTAGCAGCCAAAGTAAGAATACAGGCTGCTAGCCCCTTAGCAGACTTGTAAAAGAGGAAAGGGGCAGGGGAGATAAAGAAAATTCCACCCAGGAGAGAAAGAGTGATCCACCCCTCCTCCACAAGTTCTGCTGGTCATTATGGGCTCTGTGGCTGGCATAGAGGAGGAGGAGGATAGGCTTTCTGGTCCCCCCACTACCACCCACTCAACTACCTTGAATTCCTGGTTGCCTTGGTTTCCCTGTTGTTAAATACACAGCTGCAAAAAGTAATTCAATTTTTTCATCATTGCCAATAGGTCCTCCAAGTTCAGGGACAATATGCCTCTGAGCAGCACATAATAGGGACCAACAGCAGGGGACATGCTGCGTTTGTATTTATAGGGGTGCAGCTGAGGCTCCAATACTTTGGCCACCTCATGAGAAGAGAAGACTCCCTGGAAAAGACCCTGATGTTGGGAAAGATGGCACAAGGAGAAGGGGACGACAGAGGACGAGATGGTTGGACAGTGTTCTTGAAGCTACCAGCATGAGTTTGACCAAACTGCGGGAGGCAGTGGAAGACAGGAGTGCCTGGCATGCTCTGGTCCATGGGGTCACGAAGAGTCAGACACGACTAAACGACTAAACAACAACAGCTCATCAACAGCATACCCTACAAAATCCAGGTGATCCAAATTGGGATGCTCTGCTGACAACACGCCAGAGTGCCAGACCCAAAAAACAGGACGTTCTGGGATGCAACCAGAAGCCGGGATGACTTCTGTAATTCTGGGATGTCCCGCTTAAATCTGGATGGCTTGGCAGCATGTGGTACAGCCCCTGCTTTGCAGATGAAAGGTCCCAGGTAGGACTATGAATGTCCCTTGGTTGGAACCCCAGAGAGCCACTGCCAGCCAGTGTCCATAATACTGAGTTGGACTGACCAGTTGGTCTGACTCAGAATAAGTTTCCTATGTTCCTGTGCTTTGCTTCCCATCAGCTTCCCAGAAACATCTGCCTGGCCACTGAAGGAAACAGGATGCTGGCCAGATGGACCTTTGACCTGATCCAGCAGAGCTCTTCTTGCATTCATGTCACCCAGCAAAGGCAATTCTTAGGCTCAAAGCTCATAGCAGAAGAGGATGCTGGTGATCTTACACCAATCCCAGCGCCGGCCAGGAGCAAGTCCTTTGCAGGGACGCTTGGAGGCCGCACTGTAACACTGTGTGAGCCTAGCTGGCCTATGCAAGAGCTAGACAATCGCTGCATGGAAACCGCCCTCCCTTGCCAGTTTGTCAAGTTTTGGCTTGTCTGCTTCACCTTTCCAAACAAGGATGGAGACAGAAGACACCCATCACCCCCTGGGGGCAGAGGGGGTGGGAGATTCTGTTGGCATGGTGACTGACAGTAGCCCTCGCTTCCTTTTAATGAACAGGAATAAAAATGTTTTGTTCTCATTAAGGAAAAAGAGAGCTGCATTCCTGATTGGTGAGTAACGTCTCTGCCTGCGAGTTAATCTCCCAGAAAGCTGTGGCAGCCTGGGATGGGGTTTCCAGTCCGACCCACTCAGCCACTTTTCTCCTGAGCCTCTCTAGATACCCTTGAAGAGGGAGTTTCACCCAGGTTGGGGCTCACACTGCCCCACCCCACTTCATGCTAGGGTCCCACAACAGACAGGTGTTTCCTCACAGTGCCCAAGGGAGAATTGAGACACACAACTGGTTGAAGGGGTGCGGTGGAGCAAGCATGTTAATTCTTCAACTCTTATTTGTGATAAGGCTGATCAACCATCAAGGTTCGCAGTTTTCCAGGTCAGGGAAAGCTTTTCACACCATTTTGTCTGATGAAGCATCAACCACACTGACTCCAGCACGTTGCAAAGGATTCTGGGGGCATGTTCTGGGATGCGTGGTGCGTTCATGAAGGCCACTGTGGCCAGGCCTATTAAACCACCTGGCAGGAACTGAGAGAGCACTCTAGAATACACACAACAGTCTTCTGCATTGCTATCTGTGTTGGGCTCAGAATTGGCATGGGGTAGGGGAAGCCGGGAGAGGTTAGGGAGGTGGAAAGGGGAATAAAATAGTTTAGCAGCAGCAGCAGCTGCAAGCAAAACTCTTCCAGATAGCCACATTGCAGTTACAAATTTTGGAGAAAGTATCAGCAGCAGCAAGCAATTTTATCATAATCACAATCTTTTTCGTAAACCGCCTTGAGGGTTTTTTTCTACGATCAAGCTACGTATAAATGTTATGAAATAACTAAATAAATCACCAAGCAACTTGCTTTTCAACGAAACTTATCAACCATTAATAACCTTCGAATTGTGGAATCCTTCTTCCTCCTCCTCCTCAGATAAGTTTCCAAGGAAATTCATGGTTCAAAAGCCAAGTTTTGCAAAAGCTTGTTTAAATTAGCTTCCGGGGAACTGAGCTGCAGGGAACACACACACACACACACACACAGCTTTGATCTAGCAAGCTCAGCATTTGGAAAGCTGACCTGGATTGCCAGCATACTTGAATGAAGGGCCAAGCCGAAAGGCCTGATTTCAAAGTGTTAATAAAATAAAATAAAAGGCATTTGTTAAGGGTGCTGAGAATTCTGTTCGGGATCTCCCAACAGTTCTCCCAGGAGCTTCTGGCAGAGGGAAACGGTATTAAAACCCGTGCTCTTCTGTAGCACAGAAAGGCTGCAAGTATCTTTGGATTGAATTAAAGTGGTGTTCTCGGCACCTTTGCAAAAAAGAAAAAAGAAAATCAGACAACAGCCAGGAGAGGATCCGTTACCTGAATTTCCCCCTCTTCTTTTTATGCCCAGAAGAATGTGACTTGCAGATCTAGCTCGCAAAACCGTTCCTCTTACAATGCCGACTCCCTGGCAGGTGGCCGACGAGCCCTCGAAACCATCTGTGATATGAGCAATTAGCGCAAAATGCCAGCTTCCCAACTGACAACATGGGCAAGTTATTTCCAGCGGAGAAGGAGTTGCGTTCCAATAGGCCCAGGCAGGCATTTCACACCCTGGCATCTAAGCCTGCTCTCCGCCTGCCTGCCTCCGGGTAGGAAGTTCTTCTGCAGCTTATACCCCCCCCCCACACCCCTCCTCCAGAGAGACAAAGGGCCTTCTCACAAAACACCTCAATGAAGGAGGCAGCTGAATGAACAATGATGCAAACCAACCTTGGCTAACAAGCTCTGCCCAGTGTCCATTAGCTCAAATTTCTCCCAGTCCAGTGAGCAAAGCTGAAGAGGCTGCAGCACTGGGCACTGCTGCCCACCCTGCCTGCAAATTTGGGGATTTGTGGGAATGACTCCGCTCCTTACACACACACACACACACACACACACACACAAATGTATACACTAACCAAGCATTGGCTAGAATAGAGCACAACCAGAAACAGCTGATCATAATATTAAGAGATCAGAGCCATTCACTGGGTTTGGCCATACGATTAGGAACAGACATGTCTTCAAACATTGCATCTCTCTACACGATATGTTTAAAGCAGTATTTTACTACTACTACTACTACTAATAATAATAATAATAATAATAAATTTTTATTTATATCCCACCCTCCCCAGCCGAAGCCAGGCTCAGAGCAGCTAACAACTATAAAAGTAACACAATTTACATAAAATCACAATCAATTGATTGAAATGCATTCTAAAATCAATTCAAAATCAAATTAATTGCAACCATTGGGCTAGAGTTCTGTGAGGATTACCAAAGGAGGGGGTCAGACTGTGCCTTGGCCAAAGGCCTGGTGGAACAGCTCTGTCTTGCAGGCCCTACGGAAAAATGTCAAGTCCCGCAGGGCCCTAGTCTCTTGTGACAGAGAGTTCCACCAGATCGGGGCCATGGCCGAAAAGGCTCTGGCTGTGGTTGAGGCCAGTCTAACCTCCCTGTGGCCTGGGATCTCCAAGATGTTTTTATTTGAAGACTGTAAGGCTTTCCCCCGGAGACTCCTGTGGTTTGTGAAGGGTGCAGAGTGTTGTTGGGAAGAGTGGTGATGATGATTATTATTGTCCCAGTCACACTGGGCGGCTTCCAGCAAAATATAAAAACACAATAAAGCATCAAACATTAAAAACCTTATCGAGGTGGGGTAGGGGAAGCCATGCCTGTTTAAAGTGGTATGATCCTGCTTTAAAAATATAGTGTAGATAGGGCCAATATGTGAGGAAATGCCTCCTGTTGCCTCTTCTGAATGTAGCGCCACACCCATTTCATTGATTTACGGAATACACTTCCACAAAGATGTGTTGGCAGTCTCTGCCTCGGACAGGTTTAAAAGGAGATAAATTCTTGGGGAAGGTTAAGTGTATCAACCACTACTACTAGCTATTTTTGTTTTATTCATTCGTAAGAGATGCTCTAGCCTGCCCTCTGTCACATGATCCAAAGGCAGTTCATAATAATACCAGGCCACCATAAAACCAAATCAACAGAAAGGAGGTCAAAACAAAGCATGCCTTAAAAAATATCCAGCGAGCCGCAACTTGGGTTCTCCATTTGCAGCACCGATGGGATTTGTAATAACATAAAAATGTCCAGGCAAAGAGGGCAGTTTTCCCCTGGCACAAGCATGACAAACGTTTTAAGAACATAAGGAGAGCTCTGCAGAATGAGGCCAAAGACCCATCTAGTCCAGCATTCTCTTCACACAGCGGCCAACCAGATTCCTGTTGGTGGTAGTTGTGCCTGCAGGGCGGAGGTGGCCAACATTTATGGCTGAAGGGTTGCATCCAGGCAGGCAGGCAAGCAGACATAGGTTGTTGTGGCCAAAGTAAACTGTGCCCTCTCACCCACAAACACACATGCACAAGCAGGTACAGTGGTACCTCGGGCTACAGACGCTTCAGGTTACAGACTCAGCTAACCCAGAAATAGTGCCTCAGATTAAGAACTTTACTTCAGGATGAGAACATAAATCGCGCAGCAGCAGCAGCAGCGGGAGGCCCGATTAGCTAAAGTGGTACCTCAGGTTAAGAACAGTTTCAAGTTAAGAACGGACCTCCAGAACAAATTACAGTAAGTTCTTAACTAACCAGAGGTACCACTGTACTATGCGTGCAGACCACACAACATTCAAACACATGCACACACGCATAATGTTTATATGCTCTGCCTCCACAGTTGCGGGAAGAGTGAGAGCTCTTGTGCTCAGGCCCTGCTTGTACATTTCCCACAGGAAACTGGTCAGCCACTGTGAGAACAGGATGCTGGACTAGGTAGGCCACTGGCCTGATCCAGCACACCAGGCACTTTGTTCTCTCTCAATTTACCCAGTTGTACGAATGGAAGGGAAAGTGTCAGGGAGATAACACTGAGGTAATACATAACCTGAAAAGCGATGACAAACCTAGACAGCATCTTAAAAAGCAGAGCCATCACCTTGCCGACAAAGGTCCATATAAAAAAAATTCCTTCCAGTAGCACCTTAAAGACCAACTAAGTTAGTTCTTGGTATGAGCTTTCGTGTGCATGCACACTTCTTCAGATAACAGGTATCTGAAGAACAGGGGTTGTGCGCCCATCTCACTTAAGAGGCCAGGGGCCAGCGCTGTCCGGAGACACTTCCGGGTCACGTGGCCAGCGTGACAAGCTGCATCTGGCGAGCCAGAGCCACACACGGAAACGCCGTTTACCTTCCCGCTGGTAAGCGGTCCCTATTTATCTACTTGCACCTGGAGGTACTTTCGAACTGCTAGGTTGGCAGGCGCTGGGACCGAGCAGCGGGAGCGCACCCCGCCGCAGGGATTCGAACCGCCGACCTTTCGATCGGCAAGTCCTAGGCGCTGAGGCTTTAACCCACAGCGCCACCTGCGTCCCTAACCCAACACAGCTACCTATCTGTAAAAGGTCCATATAGTTCAAGCTATGGTTTTCCCAGTAGTGATGTATGCAAGTGAGAGCTGGACCATAAAGAAGGCCGATCGCCGAAGAATTGATGCTTTTGAATTCTGGTGCTGGAGGAGACTCTTGAGAGTCCCATGGACTGCAAGAAGATCAAACCTCTCCATTCTGAAGGAAATCAGCCCTGAGTGCTCACTGGAAGGACAGATCGTGAAGCTGAGGCTCCAGTACTTTGGCCACCTCATGAGAAGAGAAGACTCCCTGGAAAAGACCCTGATGTTGGGAAAGATGGAGGGCACAAGGAGAAGGGGACGAGAGAGGACGAGATGGTGGGACAGTGTTCTCGAAGCTACAAGCATGAGTTTGACCAAACTGTGGGAGGCAGTGGAAGACAGGAGTGCCTGGCGTGCTCTGGCCCATGGGGTCACGAAGAGTCGGACACAACTAAACACCAACAAAAATACATAACCAGCTTGACTTTTTTTAAAAACAACAACTCTTTGAGGAATGAGCACTCCTGTACGTGAGATGGCAGGGCACTAGCAGGGAAATGCTAGTTAGCCATGTCCAGATGACCTGTTCAACAAATATTTGTCCCGATTTATTTTTGCAAAGAGATTAGATGATGATGCTTATATAATGAGCATTCATCCTTTTTTGTTTGTGGGTTTAATACCCCTTGCCATCAAGCGTCAACCCACACTTTTCAATGCATTTTTCCCCCAACCCACCTTATCCCCCAAAGTCAATTCTTTTCAGGGAAGAAGGGGTTTGTTTCACGAGAGCTTCAAATCAGGTTCTAATGTGCAGCTGGAATTTGGTGATCTTCTTACTGTTTGAACTGTGCGTCTGCGATAAAAGGGATAGAGTTCTGGGCCAGTCACTGTCTCTCTTCACAGGGTTGCTGTTGGTGGGGAAAACTGGATATGAGCTCCCTGGAAGAAGGGATATATATTGTGCTCATGTCATCCCATGCTCCCAATCGATTCTCCACCATTCTGTCGTTTTTTCCCCTTTCCACATCGCCTGACTTGCACCTGTTATTTTCTGATGCCTATCATCTTATCCACACACACAACGTAACATTTTTCTCCATGGGATATTGTGCATGCTGTTGCCATGTCTGTTTTGTTTGTGCTGCAGTAAACATTCAAAAATCCTAGGGTTCGGGTCAAACTGAGGAAGGGGCTTGGATATAAAAGAGGGCAAAATTGCCTTTCTCATTTTTGCATGTTAGGGGTAAATTTATGGCCGGGGGAGCAGAATTAATTGGCACATGAATGCTCTGAAAGTTCCTATGCTGCTGCTGTTATTTAACACTGACACAAACGCCTAAAACTTGGTAAGTGCTGCACATACATTAAAAATATATGAGTTGTGGCCTCAAACCTCAAAAGTTCCTTCCACCACAACTTTCTTCCTCTTTAAGGTGCCACATGGGTCTTAGTTAAAACATTTTAGGATATTTGAAAAAGAGAAGGATAACTGAGAGACCGGAGGTAATGCTGTGTGCGTTTGAGGCTGGCCAACATCTCTGTTTCTTGTCCTAAAAAGAAAATTATATAACATATTTTACCAAAAAATATATATGCATGGATATTAAAGATTCATAGCACTGCTGGAGATATGTGGCAAGTCAAAGCCCTGGCAGAAGAGGCAGCAAAGCTTTGTTTGTGCTGGAGAACTTGCACCTTCTCTAGGAAATCCGGGTGACACGAGCAGTTTCCTTTTGCTGGGAAGCAAGCATCTTTGGGTGGTCTTGTGGATCTTTGTAAAAACAGGCCACAAGCTACTCTAATGGACTGCAGGTTTGCAATGATCTGTCTTATAAAAAACCTTTGCCTTGCACTTAAGGGGAGCAAACAGCCATGCAGAAAATAAAAACACTTGCGGGAAGTGTTACAAAACATGGTTCACCATGCAACAAGGGGGGCGGGGGGGATGGAGAGGAGGGCAGCAAGAACCCATCTGAGCAGCTCTGAAGGGAATAAAGGTAAAGGGACCTCTGGCCATTAGGTCCAGCCGTGGCTGACTCTGGAGTTGTGGCGCTCATCTCGCTTTATTGGCCCAGGGAGCGGGCGTACAGCTTCCGGGTCATGTGCCAGCATGACTAAGCCGCTTCTGGCGAACCAGAGCAGCGCACAGAAACGCCGTTTACCTTCCCGCTGGAACGGTACCTATTTATCTACTTGCACTTTGATGTGCTTTCAAACTGCTAGGTTGGCAGGAGCAGGAGGGAATAGAGCTCTCTTAACTGCTCTCAGCTCCCTTGAGAAAAAAAACTACATTTCCTAGGATTCTTTGGGGGAGGCGGGGGATGAAGAATCCATGACTGTTCAATAGGTATTATAGCACTGTGGTGGTCATGGGGCCCTGAACTTCATTACTGTAATGCCACTGTAATGCAGAACGCCACGCCAGAGATGCATGCCCCTCACTGGCAAACTCCTTAGGCCCAAGGTGCCCCCCACACAGTTCCCAAGGGCCTGGCTGGCCACTTCCTGGCCGGTACTTCGTGGGTTAACATGAACATTCCTCTCTCCTTCTGACCTGAGCGGTGCAGCTTGAGTCCAGGCTATTCTTTGCGCTCTTGATAAAAGCATGTGAAAGCTGAAGGCCTCACACATTCCTCCATTCAGGGCTTGGCTGCCTGCCTGTAAACTGTCACTCCCTGGCACCCAGGCCTGAGAGGGAGAAAACTGCAGGGAACGCAAGCCAAACTCCCACCCAGGGCCAGCTGCGCTTAAAACGGCACCCTCCCCATCTTTCCCCACCAGGGAGATCAGATCCCTTCTTCCGGCAAGTGGAATAATAATAATAATAATAATAATACCACTCCATTTTGGCTCCAGTCAGCATCTTTCCCCAGAAGCCGCCCCCTGTCCCCAAACCTGTGCAAAAGAGAGCACCTTACCCATCCCTCAGGAACAACTCAGAACAAGCCCCACTAATAGCAGGGTTGTGCCCTGTTTACGTAAAACTTTTGAGAAAGGCGGGAGACAGGACTGTGTAAGAAGGTTCCTTGGGGTGCCGTGACATTTAATTACCCAGGCCCCACCTGTCCCAGGCCCACAGCCTGGCATGGCTGCAGTTACAACAAGAATATGTTTAACAGCACATTGTGCTTATATCGCGAGGGGATCTTTGCATCCCCGGGGAGCCTTTCGTTCGTTAAAGAAACAACAACCCAGAACTAAATTAAAACCAGCAACGCCACCAAACCCGACTCAGCAGTGGCCCAAGTAATGCTTTAAAACCACCACCACCATCATTTTAAAAAAACAACACAACAACCACCACCCCCCAAAGCACCTTATTTTTCTTTTCCTAACTTTCTATTTAAAAAGACAGCTACGTAAAGGAGCATGTTTTTTAAAAATAAAGCAATCCCGTGCTAGTGACAATGAAGGTATTTTTAAATATTATAAAAACGAAAAAGCCTCAGCAATCTGGAAATGGGTGATGGGCCAGCAAAGGAGGCTCACTTCACCAGTCGGATTTGCAGCTGTAAACTTGAGGGCTGAGGGCTGTTTGAAATTCTGCACCCTGCGTTTCTTAACATCAAAATTTTGCATTAAGACGACAGAGAGGGAGAGAGGGAGGATTGGACAAGTACAGGCACACATTAAAGGCAAAGCCAAGAAAGGAGGAGGGATTAGAAAGAATAGTTACAGGAGCTTTAAGAATCACAAACACAGGGCATATGTATATACCCAAAATGATCTGGCATTCGCAATCAGTCACAAATGAGGATTGGTCACATAAGCTTTCCATGGGTGGTCATTTTGCTTTGTTCTTAAATTCACTTTCTGCCACTTTTTATGTTTTTGATTGTTCTTTAGCTATTTTTTTTATTATACTCTGTACATCGCCTTGGGCCATAAGATAGCGACAGCAGCTCTGAACTGGCCAGGTGGCCCTTGGAAGACCATCTGTTGTCACAGGTATCCCTCCTGCCCTTAGTTTTTTACACTAAATGCAGCAGCAGCAGACCTTGCTGCTAACATATCTCTACAATCAGTGGGTGAGGCAGGTGTTTCCATTCAGCCCATTTTATGCATTAAGGCTTCCTTCCAGCCTCGGAAGTGCCCGGTGTATACCTCTGAAGTCGCACTCAAGCGAAACCCCACCTGACAGCCCAAGCTGACAAGGCGCCGGCTGCTCTGGTTAGAAATCAAGAGGCGTCAGGAGCTGAAACAATGCAGGGACGGTTTTAAGGATGGAAACGCCTTGCATGGTGAAGGGCCCTTAAGAAGCCAAAGGAAATGCCATTTCTGATGTGAGACATTACAGCTTCGGGCCGCCTCTGGACGTCACAATAAAACATATCTGAAGAAGTGTGCATGCACATGAAAGCTCATACCAGTAACTCACTTAGTTGGTCTCTAAGGTGCTACTGGAATTTTTTTATTTTGTTTCGACTACGGCAGAATGACACGGCTACCTACCTGTAACTAGAACAATAAAACATGTTTTTTTCTTCTTGCACGGTTTGGGGAACCTTTTTCCTGGGGGACCTTCTGGGGTCTGGATGTAGTGATGGGTAGGGCCATAGGCATAAGCGGAAAGAGGGATGGGTGCGAATTTTACCTCGCAGGAGGCTACATTCCAGCCACACCAAAGTCAGAGGTTTCTACATGCACACATTTCCATCCATCCAAGCAAGCAAGCAAAAGGGTGTTCTCATCATTCAAGGACATGTCCCGACCCAGGAAAAAGTACAAAAGGAGGGCATGATGCAGGGGTGTGGCCTATGGAGAGTCTGATAAGAGAGGCCTAGGCTGGGATGCAGGTCTGAAGTTCCCCACTCTTGGGTTATTTTAGTGGGAATGAGCCTGTGCATGTTTCAGGCTCACACAATCCCCATTCTCCTCGCCCTGCATGGCCGTGAGTTCAGAAGCTTTCACTACCATTTTCGATAACTACAGTTTAGTTACAGTGGTACCTCGGGTTACATACGCTTCAGGTTACAGACGCTTCAGGTTACAGACTCCGCTAACCCAGAAACAGTACCTCGGGTTAAGAACTTTGCTTCAGGATGAGAACAGAAATCGTGCTCCGTCGGCGCGGCAGCAGCAGGAGGCCCCATTAGCTAAAGTGGTGCTTCAGGTTAAATACAGTTTCAGGTTAAGAACTGACCTCAGGAACAAATTAAGTACTTAACCCGAGGTACCACTGTAATTAGGGGTGCTAGGGGAGAGATCATTTGAGCACGTCAACAACAAATCTTTATTACGGTCATAGACCAGCATAAGGAGGGAGGGGTACAATCGTTTAAAACCATTTAAAATCTAAACAAAAACAAAAACCACGCTTTGCTTTGCTTTGCTTTTAAAAACTAAAGGGAGTTAAAACAGAGTATATATAAAAAAGTCCATAAGAATCCAAAAGAAGCTAAGAAAGTCTAAAAGAAGGGTTAGGAACATCAGACAAGAGTGAAAGAGCGCAAAAGGCTAGTACAGTGGTACCTCTGGTTACGTACTTAATTCGTTCCAGAGGTCCATTCTTAACCTGAAGCACCACTTTAGCTAATGGGGCCTTCGGCTGTCACCGCACCACCACCATGGCGCGATTTCTGTTCTCATCTTGAAGCAAAGTTCTTAACCCGAGGCATTATTTCCAGGTTAGCAGAGTCTGTAACCTGAAGTGTATGTAACCTGAAGCGTATGTAACCCAAGGTACCACAGCTATCAGTCTACAGAGCACTCAAATCCGAGAGCTCATTATCGAGCACATCATCATTCCTAACACTACTTTAAAAAATACAGAAGTGGTCAAACATTAGTAAAATGTAACACTGAACCCAAAGCGTACATTGATTTTTCACTACTCTATCTCGGCTTCTAACTTTATTGACTCAAGTACCAAACGTGCTTCTTTATATTCTTCAGCTTCTTCCAACTCTTTTCCATTTTCTAATAGCTGGGCAAGATCTGCACGTGCAGCTTCTAATCTGCGTTGGCAATCAGGAATCATCATTCGAAATTCTTGCAAGATCTCAATCTGTTTTTTAATTGCATAATTTTCAGAACCTTCAGCTTTCATTTTCTCAAATCTTCTCTTCTTGCCGTTTTGCTTCTTTTTCATACATAACCTTTTCTTTTGCCAAGCGCTTCACTAAGCCCGTTTCGTACCTCCGGTGGGAGACACATTGTGCTCCTTCTGGGGTAGTTTGCTCACCTTTTGTCCACACCTTGCCCCTCAGCTCTCACCTGTGGCTCATAGAAGCTGTCAGCATGCGACAGTGGCCGCGCCCCAGTAATAGCTTCAACCGGTGAGGGTAGCCAATATGGGTCTCAAACCCTCAATGAATGGACTTCCCCTGTATGCAAAGACAGGCACCGGGGGATTAAGCGGACGGGACCAAAAGTGGGTCGAACGCTCAAGAAGGCATTTTCTGCGCATGCTGCAGAGGGAAGTAAGGGGCAGGTGGGGCTTGCCAACCTGGGAAGGTAGCCCATCTAGAAAAAGGAAAACTCTTATCCTATGATGCCATGAGGGATATATTTGGGAGGAGAAAAGGCTAAGGAGTAAAGCCTACATGAATCTGGAGTGGTTCTCCGTACGACGGTTGGATGAGCAACTCCCGCAGCTAAGCTGGTGTCAAACATATGACCACAAACTTGACATGAGCCAACAGTGTGACGCGGCAGCTAAAAAAGCCAATGCAATTCTGGGCTGCATCAATAGGAGTATAGCATCTAGATCAAGGGAAGTAATAGTGCCACTGTATTCTGCTCTGGTCAGACCTCACCTGGAGTACTGTGTCCAGTTCTGGGCACCACAGTTCAAGAAGGACACTGACAAACTGGAACGTGTCCAGAGGAGGGCAACCAAAATGGGCAAAGGCCTGGAAACGATGCCTTATGAGGAACGGCTAAGGGAGCTGGGCATGTTTAGCCTGGAGAAGAGGAGGTTAAGGGGTGATATGATAGCCATGTTCAAATATATAAAAGGATGTCACATAGAGGAGGGAGAAAGGTTGCTTTCTGCTGCTCCAGAGAAGCGGACACGGAGCAATGGATCCAAACTACAACAAAGAAGATTCCACCTAAACATTAGGAAGAACTTCCTGACAGTAAGAGCTGGAATTTGCTGCCAAGGAGTGTGGTGGAGACTCCTTCTTTGGAGGTTTTTAAGCAGAGGCTTGACAACCATATGTCAGGAGTGCTCTGATGGTGTTTCCTGCTTGGCAGGGGGTTGGACTCAATGGCCCTTGTGGTCTCTTCCAACTCTATGATTCTATGATTCTATGATACTGCTCTGCTTGGACCACATCAGCGAGGCCGAGAGAGGTGTGGGTGTCTTGTCATCTGGCCCCAGGTTGGTCACTTCGGTGCTGCTAACACAGAGGTCCAACTTCACCTCCAGAGACTAACTCCATTGTCTCTTGAGACAAACGGTTGCCAATAGCCCAAACCACGATTAATCTTAACTGGAGTTGGTTGAATCGAGCAATCTTTATACAGTGGTACCTCTGGTTGCGAAAGGGATCCGTTATGGAGGCCCGATCACAACATGAAAGGAACGCAACCCGCAGTGGTGTGTCTGCGCACACGTGGGTTGCGATTCGCCGCTTCTACGCATGCGTGTGAAGTCATTTTGCACGTCTGCGCATGCGCGAGCGGTGAAACCCGGAAGTAACCCTTTCCAGTACTTCCGGGTCGCCGCGGGACGTAACCTGAAAGAACGTAACACGAAGTGGACATAACATGAGGTATGACTGTACAGTGGTACCTCGGGTTACAGACGCTTCAGGTTACAGACTCCGCTAACCCAGAAATAGTACCTCGGGTTAAGAACTTTGCTTCAGGATGAGAATAGAAATCATGCAGCAGCGGCGACAGGAGGCCCCATTAGCTAAAGTGGTACCTCAGGTTAAGAACGGTTTCAGGTTAAGAACGGACCTCCAGAACGAATTAAGTTCTTAACCCGAGGTACCACTGTAACCCAATTTGAAGCTGGCTCACGTCCAACAAAGCACACTTCAGATTAACCATAGCGTAGGGTTCGGACAGCACCGTGAGCGGTGATTTATGTGAAAAGGATAGAAAGGCTTCCAATGTTCCCTTTGCAGTGGAGAGGGGAGTCACCAGTCAAAGGCTCACATAGGTTTGTTCCCATCACAATCCTGCCCTCATGCAGATGACGACCAAACACAGCCAACTGAGGCTAAGCACAGCTTACAGTCTAGAGCAGGGGTCAGTAACCTTTTTCAGCTGTAGGCCGGTCCATCATCCCTCAGACCATGTGGTTGGCTGGACTATATGGGGGGGGGGAATGAATGAATTCCTATGCCCCACAAATAACCCAGAGATGCATTTTAAATAAAAGCACATATCCTACTCATGTAAAAACACCAAGCACACCCCACAAATAATTCAGAGATGAATTTTAAATAAAAGGACACATTCTACTCATGTAAAAACACGCTGATTCCCGGACCGTCTGCCGGCCGGATTGAGAAGGCAATTGGGCCGCATCCAGCCCCCGGGCCTTAGGCTGCCTACCCCTGGCCAGGGCTTATACAAGATGCCTAGGGTTCAAAAACCCTGCTCAGCTATCAAGCTAACTAGACATAGCCTATATTGCAGGGTTACCGTGAGGCCAAACAAGGCAGGGAAGAACTTTGCATGCTACCACAAACTCCTTGGAGGAAGGGTGGGTAATATATGGCATGAATGTTTTTTAAAAAGGCCAAATTCACCATCTACTAGTGGTTACGAAATTGCACTACTACTACTAGCAGCAGCAGATAACTACGGCTGATTAGAGACTGATTGCCCAATTTCAGAATCTCAGAAATAAGGTTGTTGTTTTTTTTTATCTACTTGGTTACACTTACATTTTACGGCACTTCAGTAAGCTCACAGAAGCTTACCTGGGGCTCTCCGCTGCCATCTCCCATCCAGGTCGAGCTAAAACTTGCTCAGCTTTAACAAGGTAGCAGCATCAGTACCCTCAAACCATTATCCTGCTTCAGCTTTTCTCCTCCAGGCCCCCAAGGCACCAATCTCCCGCATGATGCATCCTGCGTTATTTTGCTTTCCGCCCCAGCAACCTCTCCTCTCACATTAACATGGGTGCATGTGCCAAAGCGACTAGGCCGTGGCTGTAAATGCCTCCAATTGCCGGAATCAGATGACGAGCCGCTGCTCCTGGCAGGTGGGAAAACTATGTTCTGTGTCCTCTTTCCCTCCTCACGAGCAGAATTTCTGCCTGCTATTTGAGCATGGGGCACAGAAGCGATAAAGGTAAACGGATCCCTGACCATTAGGGCCAGTCGTGACCAACTCTGGGGTTGCGGCACTCATCTTGCTTTATTGGCCGAGGGAGCCGGCGTACAGCTTCCGGGTCATGTGGCCAGCATGACTAAGCCACTTCTGGAAAAACCAGAGCAGCCCACGGAAACACCATTTACCTTCCCACCAGAGTGGTACCTATTTATCTACTTGCACTTTGACGTGCTTTCAAACTGCTAGGTTGGCAGGAGCAGGGACCGAGCAACGGGAGCTCACCCCGTCGCGTGGATTCGAACCGCCGACCTTCTGATTGGCAAGTCCTAGGCTCTGTGGCTTAACCCATAGCGCCACCCGTGTCCTGATAAGTGTTCCTATTTGGCTTTAAAGGAAAATGAAATGCTGGCACACAAGCATGCTCCACAACAACAGTTTGGATTAAGGCCACACTCATGCCATACATTTGAAGCTGCTTTTAAAAAGTCGTGGCTTCAGTTCAGCTGCTGTTTGTTAAGGGTGCTTGGAGTTGCAAGGAGACCCCTCACAGAGCTACAATTCCCAGAGTGACTGAACCCTCAATTCCTCTTCACAGGGAACTCTGGGAATTGTAGTTCTGCCAGGGGAATAAGAGCCTTCCTATCAACAATCAGCACCCTAAATAAACTACACTTCCCATAATTCTCTGGGAAAAGCCATGATTGCTTAAAGTGGTATCACAGCACTTTAAATGTTTGCTGTGAATGTGGCCTTAGGGAAGACAGTACTACCAAGGTCTCTTAGTTTAAGTGTGAACAGGGAGGTTCGTCTGACGCCTTCCTTACATATCTTTAGGCACCAGGCAAAAAAACCCCGTTCCTCTGCTACCAGGCCTTTGGCTGATTAATATTCTACAGCTTTTTAAATGTGTTTGTGGCAGAGGGGGTTATTGCTTCGCTGATTCTGTTTTAACTACAGTGGTACCTCGGTTCTCAAACGTAATCCATTCAGGAAGACTGTTCGACTTCCGAAACGTTCAAAAACCAAGGCGCAAAGGGCTGGCTGCAAGTTCAATTGGAAAAATTGAAAAACACACAACGGAAGCCGTTCGACTTCTGAAGCGCGTTTGAAAACGGAAGCAAAACTTCCAGGTTTGCGGCGTTCGAAAACCGAAACGTTTGGCTTCCGAGACACTCGAAAACGAGGCTCCACTGTATTTATTTGTGCTTTTATTGGACCAGAGCTCCCATCAACCCCAGCCACTATGGCCAATGGTCAAGGATGATGGGCGTTGTAGTCCAACAACATTTGGAGGACCACAGGTTCCTCATCCCTGGAGCACCAGATGCTGAGAGGAAACTACGGGGGGTTTCAGGCTGGTTGCTATCAGAGGCAGAGTGCTGGGTTTGATGGCCCATTGCAACAAGTATGAGGGATCTTCCTCAGGAGTCTTTCCAAGGCCCAAGCCTTTCGCAGAAGCAACTTAAGGCACTTCGACGGGCTGCCCTTTGGTGTCGAGGGCAGCTTTTAGCACTGCATTTTAAAATCTGTTTTATTGCATTTTAAGGTGCTGGTTTTACGTCTTTCAAAATATATATTCACCCACCAGAGCCTGAGGAAATGGGCAGGTTTACAAGAAAACACTTGAGAATCACTTGAGCCTCTTTGAAGACTACTTGGAAACTACAACTGCTTCAGAACAGCAGCCAGGTTGTTAACTGGGTCCTGCCATTCTGAACATTTTTCAACAGTGTTAAAAGTTCTTGACTGGCTTCCAGTTTGTTTTCTAGTCACAATTCAAAGAGCTTATTGACCTGCTGTATGGATAATGGCACAAGAGGAAGGAATTAGCACGCCTGAGGAACTCCAGGCTTCGCGAAAGGATAGGGGCGAAAGTGGGGGAATGGAATGGAGTGTCCTCCAAAAGGGCATGGCTGGCTTAAACAAGGGAACTCCATGCTGCATTTGGCTGCAGGTCTCACTGATAAAGCTCTAAATGACCTGGGATCATAATACCCAAATTACTGAGGTTTCTGGGTGGACCACTTTTGGTGCCCATGAGGTTCAGCTGGCCCTTACCCAGATGCCAAACAAGAGGTGGGAATTACTTTTGAGTAAACATTCACAGGGTTGTGCTGTATAAGTACTTTGCTTTAGCTAGGCTAGCTGAAAAATCTATGAGAGCTTTCCCCTCCACAAGACATTTAAAATTGGAATATGAATGCACGTTTTATCTGACCTTGAGTTTGTGTTTTATTCTTTTAATTGTCTCATCTTTCAGCTCTGGCATGAAAGACACCTTGAACTTTTCAAGTCACAGAATTCTAAGTACACAAGCCCATCGAGGAAAGGAGAGTCTGTAAATCTGCGTCTTGTTACCAAGTGTGCGCTGTGGGATCATCATCATATTTGTTACTCACCCTTGACCATAAGGTACCAGGGTGAATTATATCTATATATTAAAAAATGCAATACAACACAATAAAACAAATAAAATAACTCTACCCCAAAACACCATATAGTATACGTGTCAAATAAGGTCCTTTTTAAAGGCTACATCAACTCCAAGTTGAAGAAAACATAGCTTTTTTGTAGTGCATACTCATGAAAATCGTTGATGAGAGGTATTTGACTTTGCTAACTCGATAGGAACCAGAGCCCCAGGGGAAGCCATTTGTAACAGTATGTATTGAGCTCTAAAATCTGCCATAGTAAAAGCAGGAACAGGAAGGTGTCAGAGTCGAGGAGAGGAGAGAACAGTTGTCCGGGTATAGGGCCAGCCCTATCATTATGCAAACTGAGGCGGATGCCTCAGGGGGAGAAATTGGGCTGTCATTAAAAGAGGCACCAATTTATTATTGTCGTAAAGAGGTGGAGAGGCACTTGTGGGACTGTGCCACAAAAAGGGGGGGAAACAACTTGATGGGCCGTTGGCACTAGGCACCATGACAAGAGAGGAAAGGGGAGGGCACTATGATGAGGGAGACCATTTGCTCCTCTACCTCAAGCAGCAAAATGTCTTGGACCAGCCCTGACACTGTGACTGCTTTGTCTGAAACTTCCTTAATAAAATATATCACAGTAAATTGGAAATTACCGCTTTTGGTTACACTAACAGTGTCACATGAAACACCATCTCTAGTTAAGGAGCAGGGCTGATGAACAATGGTCAATAGCGGGGGGTTATGGACTTGTAGTCCAACATCATAGAAGACCAAAGTAGGGCAGTCTTAAGCATATGCGGCGCCGGGGTGCAAAAATCTGCCCGGCGGCCCCCCCCCGCAGATTGCCCAGAGTTGTTGACATTTTTAGGGGGGGGAACCCCAAAGTTGCTTAGCTTTTTAAAGGAAAGGTTCCCCAGAGTTGTCGACCTTTTTTTAGGGAGCTGACACCATGCTTATCTCAGCTCAGGAAAAGAAAACAGGAAACATAAGGAGCCTAACGCAACAAACCAGCCCAAGGCGTCGAGCCCAGGCACGCAGGAGGGTGGAGCCAGCCGGCCGCCTCATCACCTTGCTGGCTAGCTTGCCCCCGAACTCGTGGCGCAGAGCCGACCACAGCAGAAAAGCGCTCCAACCAACAGGCGGGCTCTTCCCCAGACTCCAACTCTCGGGCCCCGGACTCTCAGCCGGACGCCCCAGAGAGCCCGGGACCCGGGTGCCCCGCACCCCTGGCTCCTATGGTAAAGATGACCCTGGACCAAAGGTAAGCCACCCCCAAGGCTCCCGGATAGGAGTACTACTCTGAAAGGCCCAAAGGAAACATCATATGCTCATTGTTGTTCAATGCAGACTTAACATTACAAACTTAAACCACCGTTAAAGTCTTATTGTTATTCCTTGACAAAAGGAAGTTGGGGAAATGTGAAGATTTGTGAGGGACAATACAGTGGTACCTCTGGTAACGAACTTAATTTGTTCCGGAGGTCCATTCTTAACCTGAAACCGTTCTTAACCTGAGGTACCACTTTCGCTAATGGGGCCTCCCACTGCCACCGCCATGCAATTTCTGTTCTAATCCTGAAGCAAAGTTCTTTACCCGAGGTACTATTTCTGGGTTAGCGGAGGTTGTAACCCAAGGTGTTTGTAACCCAAGATACCACTGTATGTCTCTCCCATATCAGTCTCTACAACCGCAGAATGCGCTGTAACCCTTCAATGGTTTGACTTCCCGATCAAAGGCACACTCATTCATTGTCTTCTGAGACAGACAGATGCCAACAAGTTGGACTAGGTATAAGGTATCTTCCTAAGATAACAAATAACCTTTATGCCTTCTTCATTTGCCTTTTCAGTCTAGTTCCTACCTGCCCCCACACAGGGGCCAACTAAACCTTCCATCCATCTTTCCAACCTGGACTTTCTGTGCTCCATCTTTCTCCTAGTCTGGCTCCAGAATATGCCACCCCGGGCATTGTTAGAGAACTAAGAGAGTGAAAGAAGGGGGGACTCTGGTCAGAGCCAAAATGAGCAGTAGAAAGGACCCTGCAAAGATTTCCATGCCAGCACATTCTCCCAGGAGATTAACAGTGTGCTATGGGGAAAAGGGGAGGGCGATCTTTAACAAAGCTGTTTCCCAAATGAGATTTTACAAAACTACAACAGATGTAGAGGGAAGGAAGAGGGGGACTGGTAAATTATTAACCTGTTTGGCTAATTTGCAGATGGAGAGAGAGAACGCACGTACGTTTGTGCAGCAGCGCATTACAACTTAATACAGATTTCTCGCAAAACACAGAAACTAATTTTACTGATCAAGTCCACGCTGGCAACAAGAAATTGCTGCAAATGCAGATAACACACCTTCATCAGGGAGACCCCTTGCGAGCATTCGGGAGCTGAGAAAGAGGAAACATTCCCAGATCTTCTGCATGCATTATCTGTACTGGAGATCAAATATAAAGTATTTGGCTTCTTTGACACACTTCCGTCACCTGGAACTAGCAGCTCCCACAAACACCTTACTGTGATTCATTTTGTCACTTGTGCCAGAAGCTTGTGGCTGATGTAGAAAAATGAGAGGGAGCCAGAGCAGAGGCTTAAGGAGATAAAGGATGATAGCTACGGGATAAGAGTGATGAATTTAGCAAGGATATTACAAACTGTGCAACAGAACGCCTCCCATCACGTCTCTGGCTACTGCAGACTAGCAGGTGCTTTCCATCTGCTGCCTTCTGTGATTCCTTTCCCTGTCCTGTGATTCGGGCACATCAGAAACTTAGGTAAAGGTAAAGGGACCCCTGACTGTTCGGTCCAGTCGCGGACAATGCTGGAGTTGCGGCGCTCATCTCGTTTTACTGGCCGAGGGAGCTGGCGTACAGTCATGTGGCCAGCATGACTAAGCCGCTTCTGGCGAACCAGAGCAGTGCAAGGAAACGCCGTTTACCTTCCCGCCAGAGCGGTACCTATTTATCTACTTGCACTTTGAAGTGCTTTCGAACTGCTAGATGGGCAGGAGCTGGGACTGAACAACGGGAGTTCACCCAGTCGCGGGGATTCGAACCGCCAACCTTCTGATCAGCAAGCCCAAGAGGCTCAGTGGTTTAGACACCCGCCACCCGCGTCCCTATCAGAAACTTAAGCAAGCCTTAATCTCTGCATGTGCAGGTACTTCCTTGCTTGCCACTGGAAATCCTTCACCCTCAGTGTGAGGATTGTTGGCATATTTGAATGTCATACCAATGGCATTCAATCAGAAATACTGCTGGCTGTCAGAGAGCTATTTCGGCCATAATGAGATCATCTTGTGAGTTTCAGGTGGGAGATGAACAGAGGTCCCATTGTCAGTCTTTCCTAAAAAGCACCAGAATGAACATAGGAACCTGTCAGTGTCAGATGCTTGGTCCGTCTAGGTTGTTTTTGTCCACACTGATTGGCAGTGGCCCTCTAGGGTCTCAGACACTCGTCTTCCACAGGCAAAGTATGTGAAGCTCCTCCCCAAGATATCACAGTATTGTGGACTTTTCATAGAAGTGGAAGGGACCACGAGGGTCATCTAGTCCAACCCCCTGCAATGCAGGAACCTGTTCCCCAACACGGGGCTCGAACTCACAACCCTGAGATTAAGAGTCTCATGCTCTACTGCCTGAGCTATCCCACAGCATCAGTTGGGAGCACACCCTAACTATTTTAATGCTCCCATGAATTAAAGATAAAGTTAAAGGTACCCCTAACTTTAGGTCCAGTCGCAGACGACTCTGGGGTTGTGCGCTCATCTCGCTCTATAGGCCGAGGGAGCCGGCGTTTGTCTGCAGACAGCTTCCGGGTCATGTGGTTAGCATGACTAAGCTGCTTCTGGCGAACCAGAGCAGCGCACGGAAACACCGTTTACCTTTCCGCCGGAGCAGTACCTATTTATCTACTTGCACTTTGACGTGCTTTCGAACTGCTAGGTTGGCAGGAGCTGGGACCGAGCAACGGGAGCTCACCCCGTCGCGGGGATTCGAACCACCGAACTTCTGATTGGCAAGTCCTAGGTTCTGTGGTTTAACCCACAGCGCCACCTGCATCAACCTCCCATGAATTATTCATGGCCAAAATGGCCCATTCATGGGCTGAGGGGGGCTTTTCCTCGCCTCATCCATTTCAGACAATAAATAAATAAACACCCCCACCTCACTGCCTGCTTTATGATGAGTGAACAAGGCACACAGGTAAGCAAAATACAAGTGGGTGCCCCATCACATTTGCCTCAACCCACCGTCGAGGTCTAACTTCCTCAATGGTGTTTCTGAACTTTCAGCTTTCCCCTCTATTTAGACCAGTGGTTCTCAAACCATTTTTCCTCTGGGCCACACTTTCAGAACAAAACTTTGCTCGCTGAATTAGTTATTGATAAGAAATACATTGGAAAACACAAAGAAGCAACTCCTAGCCGTGCTTGATTTACAACACAGAACACAACTACCGGTACTTTGTATTATTATCATGGGACTCCTAGAAAAGTATAAAACAACACAGCTACATGAGAACATGAATCATTCCCAAAATATAATTATAAACGAGTCTCTTAAATATGAAGCACGTATACAAACTCCATGAGAGGTGTGCGTTTGCTCTTGCCGGGTAATCTCATTTATGTGAGGCCTAATTTGAGACAAACTCTCATCTTCTCACACAAAGAAGCCTTTCTCTTTTCTGATCTTTGTTCACAACAATATGTTGTCGAGAACCATAGCAGAATAGCCAATATTCTTGAAGAGAGGCTTGGATACTGTTTCTGGTTGTATATCCCTCCCCCCAAAAAATTATTTTGATACTATACTATGCTGTACTCTATTTACAATGCACTGGCATATTTAAATGTTTCTTTAATTGTCCATGAATCTTTCCGCGACACTTGCCACACCCTTTGAGAACCACTGCAAACTTCCCACACAAACTTGCCATGTGCTTTACTTTTCTGCAAGGCCATTTGTACACCTTGAAAGCAACGCAGAACTTTTAACAATACAGATAGCTGCTGCAAGTACCTGCCGTGTGTTTGGGTAGCCTACAGCCTGCATCAAACGCATTCAAGGCCACCCAATGATGCAAAGGGAAACTGGCCTGGGTTTCCTGCAGAAGGTGAAAGTTCTCCGGCAAAAGCAAGGCTTTGCTGTTTCCAGTGCCAGGGCTCCAGAAGTGCCATGAATCTTTAATGTCCATGCTTTTTTTAAAAAAAGATGTTATATAATTTTCTTTTTAGGATGACAACCAGAGATGTCGGCCTTGAATGCACGCACCAATACCTCCAGTCTCTCAGCTACCCTTTTTCTCCAAGTATCCCAAAACGTTTAAACTAAGACCCCTGCAGCACCTTAAAGAGGAACAAATTTACGGAGGAATAAACCTTTGTGGGTGGCGCTGGTGGGTTAAACCACAGAGCCTAGGACTTGCTAATCAGGTCAGCGGTTCGAATCCCCGTGATGGGGTGAGCTCCCGTTGCTCAGTCCCTGCTCCTGCCAACCTAGCAGTTCGAAAGCACGTCAAAGTGCAAGTAGATAAATAGGTACCACCCTGGCGGGAAGGTAAACGGCGTTTCCATGCGCTGCTCTGGTTCTCCAGAAGCAGCTTAGTCATGCTGGCCACATGACCCGGAAGCTGTACACCGGCTCCCTCGGACAATAAAGAGAGATGAGCGCCACAACCCCAGTCTCAGCCATGACTGGACCTATTAGTCAGGGGTCCCTTTACCTTTAAACCTTTGTGGATTCATGCGCTAGTAAACCACCCATGCGGGCTCATCATGCATGTGTCTTCCGGCTTTCACCTTTTTAACCTCAACTTTGGAAACAATTCTTCTCTCTACCTCTCTACTATGGATGCATTGTATACCCCACAGCTCATGACCCTCCTGTTGTCGCTGGACTCCAACTCCCATCAGACCCAGTCAGCATGGCCAATGGTCAGGCATGATGAGAATTGTAGTCCAGCAACATGCACAGTCCCCCTCTCAGCCTGTCAGTAAGAACAGGTTGACAGTGGAACCAATAGAGGGGAAAGTGTTCTCCCTTGCTGGAAATCTTCAAACGGATGCTGAACCATCATGTGCTCAAAAGTTTTGCACTGGCTGCCCATACGTTACTGGGCCAGGTTCAAGGTTCCTGGGTCAATTTACAAGGCTCTTAACAATTTGGGCCAGGGATACCTCAAGGACTGCCTGATCCTTTATATCCCTGCCCTGATCACTGAGGTCTTCAAGGGAGTAACACTGTTAACGGTCCCCCATTGCTTGGATGCACCGGAGTCGTGCTCTCAGTATTGTGGGCCCCACTTTACGGAACTCTTTCCAGCTAAGGTCAGACAGGTTCCCTCCCTACTGAACTTCCAGTGGCTATTATTATTATTATTATTATTATTATTATTATTACTATTCCAGCAAGCGTTTTAACGGATTGTTTTATTTTATTTTTGTATTGTGTCTTTGTAAACTGCTACTGTAGTTAAAGTGGCGTATAAATTGTTTAAATAAATGAATAAATCACAAGCATGCATAAGCCAACAATTGGGTGTTCCCTGATCACACTACAGAGTAAAAGGTAAAAGGACCCCGGATGGTTAAGTCCAGTCAAAGGCGCTCATCTCGCTTTTCAGGCTGAGGGAGGCGGCGTTTGTCCACAGATAGCTTTCTGGTCATGTGGCCAGCATGACTAAACTGCTTCTAGTGCAACGGGACACCGTGATGGATAATAATAATAATAATTTACTATTTATACCCCGCCCATCTGGCTGGGTTTTCCCAGCCACTCTGGGTGGCTCCAAACAGAATTAAAAGCACAATAAAACACCAAACATTAAAAACCTCCCTAAACAGGGCTGCCTTCAGATGTCTTCTAAAAGTCAGACAGTTGTTTATTTCCTTGACATCTGATGGGAGGGCGTTCCACAACGTGGGCGCCACTACCGAGAAGGCCTCAGTGCACGGAAACACTGTTTACCTTCCCGCCATAACGGTACCTATTTATCTACTTGCACTGGTGTGCTTTCGAACTGCTTGGTTGGCAGGAACTGGGATAGAGCAACAGGAGCTCAGCCCGTTGCAGGGATTCGAACCGCCGACTTCCACCGATCAGAAAGCCCAAGAGGCTCAGTGGTTTAGACCACAGAGTCACAGTGAAGGACTGTTGAGAAGCTGGACAGATGGAGGCATGGGGCATCCATAACCTTCAATGTCCATGCTGCACATCAGATTATGAAGGCTCTTGCTTAGAAAAACCTGGTCTTGTTCCTTGCTGCAAGAGACTAACATGGCAACCCTCTGCGACTGCAAACATACGCTGGGAGACCACAGCACCAAATATAGTCTTCCAAAGCATTCATTTGTACACATGGTTATATTGGGGCTCTCTTCTTCTCACACCCACGCACCCGGTGACTTAGCCTCTGCTGAACAAATGAAACGAGATCTCGGCACCACCCACTTGACCCCAGTAAATCAAAGAGCCGGCAGCCAGCAGCAGAGTTGCCAGATGTCCTTCATTTAAAGGAATGTCCCTTCCTCTCCCCCAAGTCAACCCGGCACAGCGTCCCATGGAAGTGGTCCATTATTTCTGGACTTTTGACCCAGCAGCATTGTCAGCTTGATTGGAAATGCAGCTAAGTGGCTTGGGGCGCAGATGCCCCCAAGGCCCGCAACAGACGATGGGGCGACAATAGGATTTGGCCTAAAAGAAAAGGCAGTGGCTTAACAAAGCACCAAGCCCAGTCTCTGCCTGGAGGAGAGGGAGCCAGGGCCTCCCCCCCTCCTCCCCAAATCTTCAGGGACTCTTCCCATTTCTCTCCAGCGCAGGGGGTGACATCTGCTGGCAAACAGTCACACCACAATGTGCAACATTTGCTCCTCTGCAGGCAGCCCAAGGTGATGAAAGTAGCCGTCTGCCACAGCTGTTAGTGAAGAGAGTCTTGAGGCTCCTCCTCCTCTCTTTTGATTTGCATCTGACACACTTGCAAAGGAAATCTTCTGGCAACCCACCCACAGCGCAGGCTGGGGCTAATAACGCTGTCCTTCCCAAAGCACGAATTCCCTCTCTCAGGGTCAGCCACAGCAAAGTTTGGCAACTTTTCCAAAGAAACGCAATTATTTTGTACTATGAGTCCACAGCTAGTAATATTTATTGTCAGGGTAGATTCCCAAGTCTACATTGCTACAGGAGGAGGACTGGTCCTTTGGGGGAAGAATTGGTGTTTTTTTTAAAAAAGGGGGAGGGTCTCACATCTCAGGTTTTCTGTACTACAGTGGTACCTCTGGTTACGTACTTAATTTGTTCCAGAGGTCCGTTCTTAACCTGAAACTGTTTTTAACCTGAGGTACCACTTTAGCTAATGGGGCCTGCCGCTGCGCTGCCAGAGCACGATTTCTGTTCTCATCCTGAAGCAAAGTTCTTAACCTGAGGCACTATTTCTGGGTTAGCAGAGTCTGTAACCTGAAGCGTATGTAACCTGAAGCGTATGTAACCTGAGGTACCACTGTATTCAGTAGCTAGAGGGCCTGTGGGAAAGGCAAAATGCCACTAGCTGTTCTCACTAACTCTCCCAGCAAGGGGATACTTGGTTTTCTTAACCCCCCACCCTGAAAACAAGCCCAGTTATTCCAAACTGAAAGGAAAACGTTCCCAAACGAAATGTCGTATTGACAGATTACATCCCCACTGGGTGCACTAATGTCCTTTACAGGGAAATCCCAACCGCGTCTAGCCCAGAAGTTCTGCTGGATTCAGATGGGAGGAAGGGCTGTTGCTGAGTAGCAGAGCTTCTGCCCTGTCAGCAGAAAGTCCCAGGTTCGGCCTCCAGGAACTCGCAGGTTCAATCCCCAGAGTGGGACTGTCCAGCGTCCAAAATGCTGGGGAGCTACTGCCATTTGTGTAGTGACAACACTGAGCTAAACTGGCCACTGGACTGACTCAGCAGAAGGCAGCTTCCTATGTTCCAGTGGGGTTTACTCCCAGGTTAAGTGGCGCTTGCAGTCTCAGTTCCGACCCAACCGGGGTCAGGGGAAAGTAGGACCCTGCCTGCTTTTACCACTATCTTATCTTTTTTAAAAATAATATTTTTATTGGGTTTTCTGCAAGCGTAACAAACATCACAAATAAACAAAAGAGAACAAACACTACAACAACAAACTTAAAAATAAAGTCACTTTGTTATTCTGACATCTGATGAATGAACACAAAGGCTATGCTCTGTCAGAGGCTGCATGATGCAGAATTCCAGTTGTTGGGAATCACAGGTGAGCAGTGCTGCTGTGCTAATGTCCTGCTTGGAGGTTTTCCACAGGCATCTGGCTGGCCACTGTGAAAACACGATGCTGGACTAGATGGGCCACACTGGCCTGAATCAACAGGGCTTGTCTTGTGACCTTATGGCTTGAGCTTTGCATGGACCAAACTACACATGATGCTAACACTCAGCTTGGCACTGCAAGTGTCCTTCCCTATTTTTAGCCATAAATATCTGCCTCTGGGGGGACCTGATCCAGCCTGGGACCACAGCCTGCAGGAGTCAGGGGTTTAACCCAAGCCACAATCCTGACACTCCCCCAAAAAAAAATATCCAGAAGGGGAGATCCTCTGTGTGAATTATAAACTCTGTTAATAAATGAATCTGTCTTAAATGAACAACTTCTAACATGCTCACAAAGCACACACAGGCTTGATTCTGAATTAATTGCCATGTAATAACTACCGTTTGCCCAGGAAACTGTACATAAATTTTTTACTACCTCATTAACATGCACAGAGGGGGAGAGAGGGTGAATCATCCCATTCGCCTCTTTGATTGGGGTGAGCACAAAAGGATGGTCAAATGGGGAACTAAACCCAACAATTAAGTGATTTTAAGCAAGTGGTTGTTGGGGTTTTTTTACTCAGAAACCGCCAACTGCAGACAAAGTTCTTGCACACCATCAAATCTGGGCACGCTTAGCCTAAAAGTTGGGAGGTGAGAGTGCAAACTGAGATCTTCTTTACTTGTACTGAACATCTCCGTGAATATTGTTGCTTAACAGATCACAAGAAGGATGTGTGTAATAATGTACACAGGCAGGGACACTCCCTGTTCCAAACACAGAGCAAAAATCGCTGGAACCTTTGCAGGGATATCGTCAGTCTCCCCTTCAACGGGACTTTCCCTCCCTAAAGTCCTTCAACCTCTCCCCCTAAGCATGCACATGGGCAAAAAAGTACATCAGCTATTCTGTTCCCCCTCCCCATTGCGCGCCCCCCAACTTCCCATAATATAGGCAGGTTTCAGAGAGGAGCATGGGGCTCTCCCCACATCCACCCCACTTCTCCCTCCTTCTGGTAAGCAGGTTTCATGTTTCTTCCTGAGCTCCCAGTGGGACAAACAAGCACCTCCATCTGAACAAAGGAGGCAGAGGGGGGTGGGACCAAGTCCAGCCCTCCAGTGCTCGGAGGGGAAGGGTCTCTGCTGCTGCCACTGCTGGATGGCTCTCCTTCCCCCCCCCCTTCCTCCTCCTCCAGACAAATGGGACAGGGAGATGGGGGCCACTCTAGAGGGCTATGATGGCTGAAACCGAGAGATTCCCAAGGAACACTGCTGGTCTCTTTGGAGGGAAAAGTCCAGCCAAACCCATCTTCCCTTGGCAAGGCTTAAAAGTGGCAGAAATGCGCCCTTATTCCCACACACACACACCCCTCTTGCTAGGCTGCCGGGGTGGGGCTGCAAGCGAAATGGGGGAGGCAGGCAAGCGGGCAGGCAAGAATAAAAGGGTCATTCTGGAAGGCCGGAGGCTCTCCTTGTAAACACACCTCGCTCTCCCGAGGACGCAGCGGCCGGCCAACTCACACACAGACACACACAGATGTGTATACAAGCGCTCCTCAGTGCCCGGCGAGGGAGGCGATGCCGGCCTCCCATCCCACCCCCCAAACCAGATCGGAGGCCTCCTAAATAAGTTCCAAGGGACCCGGCCAAAGAAGCCGCCCAAACCCGATGCCCTTTTGCGCGGCGTGGAAAAGTTCCATTCAAAAGCCGCGTGCGCCGCCTCGATTGCGCCGGGAAAGGGAAGGGAAGGGAGGGTAGGGGGAATGAATGGGCGCCGGAGGGGAAAACTTGGGAAGACGAGGTGCAGAAAATGAGAACGGGGGGGGGGGGAGAGACGGGGGGGAGGGTTCTGCGCGATCCCCCTTTCCACCATTCTCAATGCAAAAAATATTAAGCACACATACCACAAAAAGCCCACTTTCCCTTCTTTTCTTTTCTTTTTTGCTGCTGCTGCTCCCAGCCCGGGCATAAGCCACCAGGTCTTGGAGGGAGCGTGCAAACAAAAGAGAACGCAAATTTAGCCGGGGGTGGGTGGGGAAAAAAACAAGCGAGCAACTCACCCAAAATGCCATCTCCGGCGAAACTGCACCGGGGAGGAGGCGGAAGAGAGCAGGGGTGCTGGATCAAGGCGTCTTCTCCCTTCTTGCTCCAGGACAATAATAAGGGACGTGAAAGCAGTTAAGTAGCAGAGCCTCTTCCGCGCACAGCACTCTTACGCACCAGCTGCAGCCGCCAGGGTCCCCCGTCACCTTCGCGCTGGGTGTGTGTGGTGTGTGTATGTGGGGGGAATTCCAACTCCCGGGATCGTGCCTGTGTCAACAAGCCCCCACGCCTATCCCTCCTCTTCCTTGGCTGCGCGGAAAAGGCACGGTTCCTCCAGGGACCGGGGCGCCCCAATCGATCCGTCGAGTTTCCTTGCAAGAGAGCGCGGCGCGCACACTCACACGCGCACAAAAACCCGGGAGGGCGACGCGGCTGCTGCTGCTGCTGTGTGCGCAAAAGTAGTTCTGCGGCCGGCCCGCCGCTAAGCAAACAAGGAGGCAAGGCGAGGGAGCCCCTGCTGAGAGCGAGCGGCTACTGCAAAGAAAAAAAGAGGAGAGAGAGTGAGTGAATGAAGGGCGGACAAAAGCCAAGCCAAGCCCCCAGAGCTGCTCCTTCTCTCTAACCCCCACAACTCCGCCTGGAATGGTACACAGCGCTGAACCCAAGTGGGGAGATCCCTTTGGCAACATAAGGCGGACCCAGGAGACCACCGCGCTGCCTGGGACTTTAGTAATCCCCGGGCCATAGAAAGGGTAAGACAGGAGCGCATGGGTTCGCCCCGCTCTCCAGCCAAGCCAGGCTTAGGAGTTTTGTTCGTAGGTGAGTTTAAGAGGCCCCTTCATGGATCACTGCCTTGCCGTGGCGAAGAGCCATCACCTTGCCAACAAAGGTCCGTATAGTTAAAGCTATGGTTTTCCCAGTAGTGATGTATGGAAGTGAGAGCTGGACCATAAAGAAGGCTGATCGCCAAAGAATAGATGCTTTTGAATTCTGGTGCTGGAGGAGACTCTTGAGAGTCCCATGGACTGCAAGAAGATCAAACCTCTCCATTCTGAAGGAAATCAGCCCTGAGTGCTCACTGGACGGACAGATCCTGAAGCTGCGACTCCAATACTTTGGCCACCTCATGAGAAGAGAAGACTCCCTGGAAAAGACCCTGATGCTGGGAAAGATGGAGGGCACAAGGAGAAGGGGATGACAGAGGACGAGATGGTTGGACAGTGTTCTCGAAGCTACCAGCATGAGTTTGACCAAACTGCGGGAGGCAGTGGAAGACAGGAGTGCCTGGCATGCTCTGGTCCATGGGGTCACAAAGAGTCGGACACGACTAAACGACTAAACAAGAAGAAGAAGAAGAAGAAGAGTTTGGATTTGATATCCCGCCTTTCACTCCCCTTCAGGAGTCTCAAAGCGGCTAACAACCTCCTTTCCCTTCCTCCCCCACAACAAACACTCTGTGAGGTGAGTGGGGCTGAGAGACTTCACAGAAGTGTGACTGGCCCAAGGTCACCCAGCAGCTGCATGTGGAGGAGCGGAGACGCGAACCCGGTTCACCAGATTACGAGACTGCCGCTCTTAACCACTACACCACACTGGCTCCTAAACAACAAGTTTAGGAAGATGCCCTTCAACACCCAAGATGAGGCCCTCGTTCAATGGATAGGATCAGGGCAGGTGCCCCCCCCAAGTGCCGGATGCAAATAATGCAGACTTAACTGGACGCCCAGGCCACTCAATTTACACAGGGTTAAGTTCTGAGGAAAGCACCAACATGGCATATAGTCAAAACACATTGGGTTCAATGGTTGGTGGGATTACCAAAGTCTCCCCCCCCCCCGATGGCCAGCTCCTTTCTGCCCCCTTTAAAAAATAATAATTGCCAGGTACATAAAAGGTGAAAATGTTAAATGTGCATAAGTTGCAAGTTACGTGTGTGCCTGTGTATTATTAAACAGGCTTTGAAATGTGGTAAGGCAGTCCAGGGACGCAGGTGGCGCTGTGGGTTAAAGCCTCAGCGCCTAGGACTTGCCGATCGAGAGGTCGGCGGTTCGAATCCCTGCGGCCGGGTGCGCTCCCGCTGCTCGGTCCCAGCGCCTGCCAACCTAGCAGTTCGAAAGCACCTCCGGGTGCAAGTAGATAAATAGGGACCGCTTACCAGCGGGAAGGTAAACGGCGTTTCCGTGTGCGGCTCTGGCTCGCCAGAGCAGCAATGTCACGCTGGCCACGTGACCCGGAAGTGTCTCCGGACAGCGCTGGCCCCTGGCCTCTTAAGTGAGATGGGCGCACAACCCCAGAGTCTGTCAAGACTGGCCCGTACGGGCAGGGGTACCTTTACCTTTACCTTTAAGGCAGTCCAGCTGCATTCTGGGGACCTGGATGTCTGCACCCAAAAACTGCCCCCTGTGTGCCACACTCCCCTCAGCCCTTGAATTCATACTAGGTTAAGTACATAGCAGTGGCCGGCCCAGTCTCCTATGCTAGGTGCTGAGGAGAAACTGAGCACCTTTAAAAATGCATAATGTTGCATATGAATAAAAAGATATGTAGACTTATTAACCACAATCATCTCAGCAACGCTGAGTAAATTATCACCAATTTGCTATTGTAAAAGGTGTGCCCATTTAGCATAATGCTCTAATGATCCCTGGCTGCAGTTATTTGCATCTCGTTGCCATCCACCCCGCATTTTACAATTTTCTCCTTCATACGCTTGCCAATTAAGATTTCACTTAATGCATCTGATGAAGTGGGCTTTGAGTCCACGAAAGTTTAGGCCATAATAAATGGGCTAGTCTTTTAAGGTGCTGCAGGACTCTTTATATTATTATATTTTTTGCTACCGCCCCCCCCCCCACCGAAATCCATACCATTATGTTGACAGGTGTTGTCATTTTCCATAAAAGGAAAGATGAAAAGGGAAGAGTGGGCTAGCAAATCGGCAATGCGTGGTTTAATATGTCAAGGCGGCATTAAAAGAAAATGTACCGTGAGCTTTCCTGTGGGAAGTACACAGCTAACATTTTCCACAAAAAGTCTCTGTGTGTGTGTGTATTGCAGGGGTGTCAGGGGCCCATTCTGCCATGCTAAAGTCCTGGGAGATGGATGAGTGTATGAACTGGCACATGGCCTCAACATGTGTTCAAATGTGGAGCCACCCACAGCTGTAATCTGAAGAACTACTGTACTCATCAGACACCTACATCACTTTCTTGCGCAACCATCCCTTATCCCTAAGTTTGAAATGGAGTTTTTTAAAAATAGATTTTATTAAAGCTTAAAAGAAGATACAGTGGTACCTCAGGTTACATACGCTTCAGGTTACAGACTCCGCTAACCCAGAAATAGTGCTTCAGGTTAAGAACTTTGATTCAGGATGAGAACAGAAATTGCGCCCCAGCAGGAGGCCCCATTATCTAAAGTGGTGCTTCAGGTTAATAACAGTTTCAGGTTAAGAGCAGACCTCCGGAACGAATTAAGTTCTTAACCCGAGGTACCACTGTAATGCAAAGATTAATATCAACCACAAAATTTATTTTATAATACAAAAAGATAAAAAAAGGAGTCAGAATGCAAACAAAAATTAAGGAAAGAGGAAAAGAAAAAGAGGGTAAAGGAGAGAGAAAAAGGAAGGGCTTCCAATTCTTCTTATGTCAGCGATATATTAAAAAATATTCAAAACATTCGTTCCAAGGGAACACCCAACAATTCTACATTCTATAAACCAGCATTTTCTCCAGTCTTCAAATCTAGATACCTTTTTCATGCAAAAAGTTCATAAGGATTTTCCCATCATTAATAAAGATCAACAATTTTTCTCTAATTAAATAGTAATTTCAGCAACCATTCGTCCATTATAGGGGATGGTATATATTTCCAGCCTTCTGCATGTAAAATATCCAAACCTCAGGAGTCAAACCTCAGGAGCCAGAGCAGACTCAGCTGATATCTGCACTTGAGGATCCACCTGAGGATCCAGCACAGGTGAGGACCCTTCGGGCTCATGCCCCAGCTCAGCTGGTTCTGGAGGCGGGGAATCTAGTGCAGGCTGGGATCCCTCAGGTTCAGCATCCGAGTCCGAATCCCAGGCCATCACAGCCGCTGGCCTCTGGATCAATGTAAGGAAAATGGCCATGATCCAAGTCAACTCGTCCCTACTCCTGCAATGTACTCTGAAAAAGGCCTTTCGTACCATTGCTAATTGCAAGGGCGGCATCGAGTCTTGTTTGGCCCCCGCAGCCCCAACAAAGGACAATCTTATCTTTCTTATACTAACGTTAATCTTTCACATTGTACATTGTGCTCTGCCGAGTACCAAACTTCTGATTACCTTAAGCATACTGCTTAAAAACCACTTCAGAACCTGCCACTTTTCTCAGAACAGGAGGTTAGGAGGAGGAGTGGAAGTAGAGATGTGAAGGTTGTTATTTGACTGGGCAACTTCCCGTCCTGCCGGGTTTTGAGTTGCCATGCCATCTTGCTTGCCCTCGATTGACTGCAATGCATGCTTTTTCATACAGCAGACCATTTCGGATTCTACTGTTAGTGCTCATGACTTCCCCATTCCCTTAAAAAGGACAAACATCTTATCTCTGTGTCCAAGGGGTGGGAAAAGGAGCAACTTAACTGCATTAATATGTGATATTCCTGAACTTTGTTCCTTAGTCAGAACACAAGCTGGGTTGGTGCTGTGCTGACTGCACAACACCCTAGACCAGGATCCGAAAATCTCTTGCTATTTATTCACAGCTGCAAAGGTGTTTTTTGTTTTCGTTTTTTGCTCCTGAAATGGAGAAACCACAGGTATCTGTTACACATCCATTGTGTTCTGGGGGTGGCGAGGGGAGAGCTTTATGCCCCTTTCCCAACATCTTTTTTTTTAAAAAAACCAGCTGTGTTCTTCACCACATGGTTGGCACAGTAATAGCGCATTGGTGGTCTATTTATACACGCCCATCCACACATCACACCATTGTATTAGTTGTTCTGAGATGCTTCCCCAGTGCTGCTATACAGTGGTACCTCGGGTTAAGTACTTAATTCGTTCCGGAGGTCCGTTCTTAACCTGAAACTGTTCTTAACCTGAAGCACCACTTTAGCTAATGGGACCTCCCGCTGCTGCCGCGCCGCCAGAGCACGATTTCTGTTCTCATCCTGAAGTAACGTTCTTAACCCAAGGTACTATTTCTGGGTTAGCGGAGTCTGTAACCTGAAGCGTATGTAACCTGAAGCGTATGTAACCCGAGGTACCACTGTATTATTGCCATCCAGAGGGACACTCTTGCAGCATAGGATGCCAAAAGTGCAACAAGAATAAATAAATAAACAGAAAATTTGATTGGCTTGTGGTTGGCCACTGGGACAACAGGTTGCTGGACTAGATAGGCCACTGGCCTGATTCAGCAACCCCTCTATTATGTAATTTTGGAAATGAAGCAGTTTGACTGCCCCGTAACTTTTGCAAATGCAAACTGTATTGAAGACATGATTATGTGTAATTGCCCCGATTCCATCGTAAATGCACAATGAAACAAATGTCTGGAGGAGCCCTAAATGCACATGGCTTCCCATTTTAAACTCCGGACTTGTTTGCTTCCGCACAGGAGGTTGGCGGTTACTAATCCTTTTTCCCCATTTCAAACGCTAACCAGCCTAAAGGGCGGGATGATATTGCAATGCCCCACCCCAATCTCAGAGCAGCAAAAGGCTCCCAGAATTTCTGCGATTATCCAGGTTTGGTTTCCTTGGAATGAAGGCCAGCAAAGATTGTGGTGTCTTTAGGATATATATGGTTTTATTTGTACATATTTACAACCTGAGCATAGGGACGCAGGTGGCGCTGTGGGTTAAACCACAGAGCCTAGGACTTGCCGATCAGAAGGTCGGCGGTTCGAATCCCCGCAACGGGGTGAGCCCCCGTTGCTCTGTCCCAGCTGCTGCATGTCAAAGTGCAAGTGGATCAATAGGTACCACTCTGGCGGGAAGGCAAACAGCATTTCTGTGCGTTGCTCTGGTTTGCCAGAAGCGGCTTAGTTATGCTGGCCACATGACCTGGAAGCTGTACGCCAGCTCCCTCAGCCAGTAAAACGAGATGAGCGTCGCTACCCCAGAGTCGGCCACGACTGGACCTAATGATCAGGGGTCCCTTTACCTTTACCTTACAACCCGAGCGTAGGGTGGAGGGACTCGTGGCATTAACACCCCAACAGATCTTGCCTCTCCATTAGGTTTCCAGTGGAACCCCAAAGAGCGGCACAGAGCAAGACATGCAGTTTCTAGCTTTCCACCTCCAGTTTCCAGCCAATACACCCAATTCTGGCTATTGTTCTCCTTCATACATGGGAGCGGGGCAAGGCCAACCCTGCTTGCTTCTATGGCATAGAGCAACTTCTTTGGATATGCTAAATCGTGGTGCTTACTAGCCAGCCAAAGCCTTGACAAAGGAACTGACTGGGAGAGTTTCCCCTGTTACATTCTACCTTCACAGATACAGGGCCGCAGGTCTGGAAGAGGACCCAGAGTTTTATCCAGAATGACACACACACCCCTTCATAACATTATTTGTTCCCGATTCAAAACACTGGCTGGTTTGCTGTTGTGCAGTGTGCACAATCTTGTGCAAGGCCCCAGTGCTACTTCAGGTTGTTGGGTTCCTTTAGCCAGTTCTATGGTAACTTTTCAAAAAACCTGCCACTGTTTTTGGGGCGCTCATTCAGAGCGGCAGATATGAAGAAGAGGAGTTTGGATTTGATATCCCACTTTATCACTACCTGAAGGAGTCTCAAAGCGGCTAACAATCTCCTTTCCCTTCCTCCCCCATAACAAACACTCTGTGAGGTGAGTGGTGCTGAGAGACTTCAAAGTGTGACTAGCCCAAGGTCACCCAGCAGCTGCATGTGGAGGAGCGGAGACGCGAACCCAGTTCACCAGATTACGAGTCTACCGCTCTTAACCACACCACCACACTGGCTCTTTGATCATCTTGCTTCCCAAACCAAGAAATGATGGAGATTCGTTGCATCCCCTTTTTCCTCCACAGTGAACTGGGCAAGTCCTGTCCGAGGTGAGGGAAAAGTTCTGCATTGCCAGCTGCCCATCTGCTCCTTTGCCTGAGAAATAGACAGCCTAGTTTTCTGCACGGCTGCGCGAGACAACTGCATGATTGCCTCTTTCCCCAACCGTGTTGGCAGCAATCTATTCTCTCAATGGGAGGGCGGGAGCAGGAGGCAGACTGGGATGTGACGGAAGGATCCTCTGCAGGAAAGGGGGAGAAGGGAAAAGAGCTTTGCTTATAAAAATTCTGAAAGTTTCTCTCTGCAGCAGCAGCCCCAGCACATACCTGCCCTTCCCACACGCCCCTTGGTCGCGGGCAAACTTTCCTCCAGGTGTTTCAAAGCATTCCTGCCATGCTAGAAAACATTCGTGGGAGCCAAGCATGCTTTAGAAACCAGGGTTAGGCAGGTATCAATTTTTAAGGCAGAGACAAAGGCGACCTTTTACATGCCATTTGAGGAAGGAGTTTTTATTTCGCGCGCACACAAAAGCAATTAAGCTGGCTGGTAGTCATGCAAGCCCGGAGAGATCCAACCTTTCCTTCATCTCTTCCCCGTTGCTGCCACCACACCGATTTTTTATTTTTGCAAGGAGGGAAGATTCTCAGGAGCAAGCGAGGGAGGAAAAAAGGCTGACCTGGAAAGTTAACAGCTATGCCAGGGAGAGCATCGCTGTCTCCCTGCGGTTGGCAAATCTTGATCTATGTACACATTAATAGCTCCACTTCAGCTTCCACAGTGAGGGAGGCCAAAGGAGGATCTGGTGGGGATGGGGAGAGAGAAAGAGCAGTCAATCTATCACTGTCAATCAGCCAGCCAGTCACTAAGCACAAAGTGCGGTCTGCTCAGTTGGAATTCAAAGCAGCCACACAACCTCTGGACCCTAAAGAGAGCTGAGGCAGACTCTGCGTTTTCCCACAAAAAGGGCAGAGCAGCCCTTCCTTATTTATGCTTTTCTTTTTTGAATCTATCTCTGCTTACAAATAACAACAGCAAAACCCAGAGATGCCAGCAGAACACAGAGCTGGAAAGAAACAAAATGGAAACTCTTTGTTAGAAGAAATAAAGTTAACAATGGGGAATAAGTGTCTGCAAACTCAACCTCCTTAGCTGAAACTAACTAATTATGACAGGAGCCTAAAAATAAAAGGACAGTAACTACCTACTAGCAAAAGCTGCCATGTTTTGACCAAGTGATAAAAAAAAAACCCCAACAGTGGTGGAGCCTCCTTGGAGGTGCCACCATTCAAAAGGCCCTGCCTAGCCATGTGAAGAATTTCAGCCAGTGGAGAGACTCAGAGCAGGCCCAGGACCTTATTTTCATTTATGTATTTGCTCCTTATTTATTCCACCCTTCCTCCAAGGACCACAAGGCACCACACGTGAATCTCCTCACTTCTTCTCACTTCTCTCCCCCTTATTCTCACAACCTTGTGGGAGGTAGATCAGGTTAAGAGACGGTGACTGGCCTAAATGAATTTGCGGGAGGTGGGGATTTGAACTCAGGGCTCCCTCCTCCTAGCCTGACACCCAAACAAATGCACCACACTGGCTTAAATTTTGGTCCTGCAAACAAACTGGTAGCCCATGCAAATCCTATATGTCAGCCACTGACATGGTTTATGGTTTTATGACGTTTTCATTATTTCGCTGGTACTGTTAGTGAGCTAAGAGGTTAATAAATACAGCATTAGATAAGAATACAGTGTTTTAATACAAATGTATAAGAACACAGTTTTTAGTTTTGATTATTAATTTTCCACATTTATCACAAAAATGACATAACAAAACACACAAAGAAAAGCACATTACACTACAATAAATTAAACACAAAGGAAAATGGATTCTTCAAATACCTAATTCTCATTACATTGATAACCGACTTCCTCGAATCCCCTCTAACTGAATTTCACTATATCACCTATATAAAAGTTCTCCAAATTCATATTTCTAACAATATTGACTCCTTTCAATTACTAACCTCCTCTCCTTTATTAATATTTTAATCCTTAATATTTACTATCACCTATTCTAATTCTACCCCTAAGCCAAGAACACAGTTTTTAATATTGTAATTTAATTGTTGGAAGGGATCCTAAGGGACATCTAGTCGTAACCCCACAATGCAGGGTAGTGTAACCAGTAGTACTACTATGCGTAGTGATAATGTTTCATTCTTCCAGCCCCAGTCAAAATTCTGGTGGCAGCTTTTTCTCCTTTTGGGGTAGCAAGTGAGTTTTCTGGAGAGTTTTTCAAGCCGGCCCCATGTACAGCAATCCAGTTAATAGTTTATTATTATTGCTGTCATGTTAAGCATTGATCAAGGTAATTAACAGATTTCCTCCTTAGCATAAAAAAGCACACCCTCTCGAACTGTCCTCTTTGAAAGAGTATCTTTTCCTCACATTTTGATGCTCTCCTATTAATCAAGGATAGATGTCAGTGCAGGGGCAAGCGTTTCCCAAAGGGAGAAGGGAAAGCAGGCGGGTGCGGGCAGGAGGGGGAGGCAATCTGTCAAATTCTGACAGGTCCAGAACTTCAGCGCTAGACTCCGGTACATAACAATTTATTAACCATCTGTGCCATCCAAGGTCACACACCACACTGAACTTTTCTTTAAAGAACGTGTCGCACAGCGTTAAAACGGCTTTGCAAAAGACTTTTGCTGCCAAGCCTGTGGAAGCCTACTCAGAGGTAAGTCACATTTCAGCAGTCCTGTTCCAAGGAAATACAGTGGTACCTCGGGTTACAGACGCTTCAGGTTACAGACGCTTCAGGTTACAGACTCCGCTAACCCAGAAATAGTACCTCGGGTTAAGAACTTTGCTTCAGGATGAGAACAGAAATTGTGCGGCAGCCTTGGAGGCCCCATTAGCTAAAGTGGTACCTCAGTTTAAGAATTAAGTGGGATTGTAATGTAATTTTTCAAAATTGGGAAATGATATACAATGAATTGAAGAAAATGTTTCATTTAACATTTGTTTTAAAACCTGAAGCATTTTTCTTAGGGATTGTAGGGAAAGATCTGCCAAAAAGCTGAAAAACATTTTCACGTATGCGACAACAGCCGCAAGAGTTCTAATAGCACAAGGATGGAAGACTGAAGAAATCCCAACTAAAGAATCATGGCAAGAAAAATTGATGGACTATGCAGAACTGGCAAAATTGACATATAAGCTACGGGACAAGGATAACTGTGACTTTAAAGATGAATGGAAACCCTTTACAAAGTATTTGAAGACGCAACAAAGCGAACTGGACTCCTTGGCTGGCTTTGAATAAACATTCACAAACTTTTCTATTGATGATAATCAGCTAAATAATTTGAGGATCTGTACAACTGTGTAACATGCAGAAAACAGCATTCTTAGAGAAATCAAAAACTGAAACTGAGGGAAGCCGGGGGGTGGGAGTGGGTGGCTTTTGTGTGGGAGGGTGGGGGGAGGGAGGAAAAATGGGGGGGGAAATAAGGATGATATGTTTCTGGATAATATGTTTTGTTTTAATTTTGAATAATTTTTTTTTTAAAAAAGAAGAATTAAGTTCTTAACCCGAGGTACCACTGTACAGTATTGATATTAATATTAATAATTAGTATCTTTTACAAACCAGAATAAGAGCTAAAGGCAGGGCAGACCCGGGGGGGGGTTCACTGGTTGACCACAAATAAATCTACCATAAAAATAAAATAAATCGAGGTTATTATGGTCGTAATTCAAGATTCAGGGACAATAGAGAGAGATATAGGATTGATGATGCCTACTCTGCTGAGTTTAAAAATGAAACACTGTGAAATATCAATATGCCCCCTGAAAGGCAAAACCAGGAATCTAATAAAAACGGATCAAGGAGGAAATTGTCTGTCATGAAGGAAGAACTGTGGGCTCCCTTTTATATCCTATTAAATGGATATGCAACTAAGGATTACATCTGATGGTCTGACTTTAGACTGCAAAAGCTGATGCCCCGTAATAACTTGTTAGTCATTAAAGGTCTCTGTGTCGCCTTTGCTGCAACACAGATACCCGTCCTGGAAATGGGGGAAAGAGGAACTCTAACGAGTTAATTTACTGACCGGCCTGCAGCCGCCACAGAAGAATTATTCTAGTACCTTTAATCGTATTAGTCATTGCTATGTCAATCGCTTTATTAACCTAATTCTCTTCACATGTTTGAGGAAAAGGAAATGGAATCATGTATGATCCCAGCAGGTGGCCAGCTTTTTAATTAAATTCCCACTTTGAGCTAACCGCACGTGAAGTGCAATTCTAGTCTGTGTCTAATGGGACTTACTCCCAGGTCTAAGTGTGCGCAGTGGAGGTGGGGAGCATAGCTGTCAACTTTCCCCCTTTCTTGCGAGGAATCCTATTTGGAATAAGGGAATTTCCCTTAAAAAAAGGAAAACGTTGACAGCTATGGTGGGGAGTCAGCCCCAGTCAGCATGGCCAATGGTCAGAGATAATGGGGATTTTGATGCAGCAGCACCAGGAGGCCCCAAAACCCTGCTATACAGAATTACATTGTTACGGTGCAACCTTAAATAGGTCGGCTCAGAATAAGTCCCACTGAGTTCAAGAGGATTTACTCCCAAGTAACAGGGTACAGGTCTGCCGTCACAAACAGCTCTTCCACATCTGGTTGATGCTGAAATCAATGGGTGTTGTTGTTGTTGTTTTGAATCTGAGGGAAATTTGCCCTCAGATTTTCACATTTGAAGTTTTGACTGCAGATATCAAAGACTCAAAATACCTCAGCCCCATATTTTTTATTTTCGATGAGCATTTTGTTTGATAGGGTGCTATGCCCCTCCTGCCATGCCCCATTCATGCCAGTGTGGTGTAGTGATTAAGAGCGGTAGTCTCGTAATCTGGTGAACCGGGTTCGCGTCTCCGCTCCTCCACATGCAGCTGCTGCGTGACCTTGGGCCAGTCACACTTCTCTGAAGTCTCTCAGCCCCACTCACCTCACAGAGTGTTTGTTGTGGGGGAGGAAGGGAAAAGGAGATTGTTAGCCGCTTGGAGACTCCTTCGGGTAGTGATAAAGCGGGATATCAAATCCAAACTCCTCTTCTTCTTCTCACATAGCATGAGATAGCCCATACAGAAGAGAAAATATTGGCATGGTTTAAATCCAAAGTGGAATTTCTCAAGCCACACTTGTCAATGGCCACATCTCTTCATATGTTTATAACACTATTACTGTATACCACTTTAAACAATTGTGGCTTTCCCCCCAAAAGGATCCTGGGAACTAGTTTGTTCAAGGTATTGAGAGTCGTTGGGAAGATAATATTAGCCCATTTGTCTTGGCAAAAGGGGCAAATTACTGTCCCCTCTTCCCCAACATCTGCCCTTACATAGATACTTCAAAACAGAGATTGAGGACCTGTGGCCCTGCAGATGCTAGACTCCAGCAACTGCAGCCACCATGGCCAATGGTCAAGTATTTATTTATTAGATTTATTTTAAATGTATATCCCACCCTTCCTCTCAAGGGTGCCCAGGGTGGCAAACACTTCTGTGATTAGAAAAGGCAAATAAAAATAATATAAAAACACGTTGAAAACATTAAAAAATACAGAAAAGCAATTCAAGCACAACAAAATGTTTAAAACGAATTCGGAAAAATAGAAACCACCAGTTTTTGTGTCTGGATAGGCCCGCCTGAAAACTGAAAAGTTTTCTTTTTTTCTTTTATATATTTTTATTGGTTTTTTTAAACATATCATTTCCAACAGGCATATAACATAACTTTTCATCTTATACAATGTTTTAGATTTCCATCATCACCTCTGATGATTTTTTGTTCTTTATCTGCATTTCTTAATTTTACTATTACACTTAATTGTCGTTAACTAACAATTCTCCTCACAGTCTTCCTTGCAATATTTCGAATAATCCTCCTTACAAAACTTCTTGCAGTCCTACTAGTGTAATCTGTTCAGTACAATTACTTTCCAGATAGTTAGTATATCTACTCCAGTCTTCTAAGAATCTCTGAGGTTTCAAATCTTTCCAGTTAATTTATCAAGTTCTGTATAGTCCATCAATTTCATCCTCCATTCTTCTTTCGTCAGTAATTCTTCTTGCTTCAATTTTTGTGCCAATAATATTCTTGCTGCCAAAAACTGAAAAGTTTTCAGCAGGTATCTAGAAAAGTGTAGTGAGGGCACCTGCCTAATGCCAAGAGGGAATGGTGGAAGTTGTAATCCCATGACATCAAAAGTGTTATGTACTGAAGTTCTCACCCTGGCCAGCAGGGGGATACTGTAGATAGTTTTCACTCAGGTCCACATATGCAAATAAGGGATGGAAAGTGATGTTCAGTGATTGGATAGTTACAGAAAATGGTTACTGTTGCGTTGTAGTGGAGCTCTATATGAGTAGGCTGGCTGAACCCTTCAGTTCAGTTCTGTTCTGGCCTGTCAATAAACAAGAGCAGTTTGAAGAATCGCTGTGTCGTCTGATATGTTCACCCACAACTTAACAAAAAGGATTCCTATCCGTGGGCATTTCAGACTGCTGATATTTTCAGGCAGAATTTAATCATGTACCACCAAATTCAGGCTGCATTATCAAACTCGATTTGGAACTTATGTGCAACAAATTCACTTCCCTGCATCCTCACCTGCCTGTCCCCCTAATTGGACTTGGAAAACGCCCTGGAAAGTGTGGGATGACGCTTGCTTGACACAATGTCATGTAACTTCCCCACAAACAAATAATAAACAGCAGGGGTCTAAACTCCCTGCTTGCTTTGTGAATGCTCAGTTAACAGAAGCAACCTGTTAAAAGGATGAGCAAAACTATCTTTGAAAGGAGGCGTGCTTCTCGATGCAGCAAAAAGCATTCGTGAAATACCCACCCACTTTCAGCTCAGTTTCTTGATGTTAAGAAACTGCTAGATCATGGGTAGGTAAACTAAGGCCCGGGGGCTGGATCCGGCCCAATCGTCTTCTAAATCCGGCCCACAGACGGTGTGGGAATCAGCATGTTTTTACATGAGTAGAATGTGTCCTTTTACTTAAAATGCATCTCTGGGTTATTTGTGGGGCCTGCCTGGTGTTTTTACATGTTAAAGGTAAAGGTAAAGGGACCCCTGACCATTAGGTCCAGTCGCAGACGACTCTGGGGTTGCGGCGCTCATCTCGCCTTATTGGCCAAGGGAGCCGGCGTACAGCTTCCGGGTCATGTTACCAGCATGATTAAGCCGCTTCTGGCGAACCAGAGCAGCGTACGGAAATGCCGTTTATATTCCCACCGGAGCGGTACCTATTTAACTACTTGCACTTTGACGTGCTTTCGAGCTGCTAGGTTGGCAGGAGTTTTACATGTTAGAGTGTGCTTTCATTTAAAATGCATCTCTGGGTTATTTGTGGGGCATAGAAATTCATTCATCCCTCCCTTCAAAATATAGTCTGGCCCCCCACAAGGTCTGAGGGACAATGGACTGGCCCCCTGCTGAAAAAGTTTGCTGACCCCTGTGCTAGATAATGCATGGATTGCAGACCATGGAAGTCTTTGCCCAGAAGGCTTCTGCAGTCTGGCCCTCTGGTCCTCCTGGCAAGGCAAAGTTGCTCTAAGCGCTATATCTCGGCTCCCCTCCACTGTGAGCTAAGCATCCTTCGGCTTCCCGCATTTCAAGCGAATCTCTGGTTGCGCTAGTAGACAGCAGGAGCACCTGTTCAAACAGCCTCAGGAGGAGTGCCCTTGCCATGACTTCGCACTGGTAAATCACGCCTTTAAAATGACAGGATGTGCTCATTCCGAATGCGAGGAGGAACATCACAGCCCAGAGAATAGTCCTTGAACAGCAGCCTCCCTCCCTGCATAAAACATGTGGCTTTTGACTGCAAGATCCAAGGCAGGGCAATCTTCTCCCTCTTTTCGTTTAAAAAAAGAAGAAGCAAAAAGCGTTGCCTTCTACTATCTACCATATGGTGGGCCAGTTGGGGAACAGACTGGAAAAGTAGAGAAGATTTACCCCGCCAGATGCATCAATCATTCAGTTGCATTTGGAAAGCCCTGGCATTTCAATTATTAACATCCGGGTGGTGAAAGTGCATTAAAAGAAGAGGAGAACACTATGTCCTGGGAAGGGCAAAGGGGATCTGCTTTGCCCGCGGAAAGTCGCAGGTTCAATAACCAGCATCCCCAGGTAGAGAGGGGAGAGACCCCTGTCTGGAAATGCTGCTGTCAATCAGAGTGCAGTGGTACTTGGTTTTTAGAACAGCTTAATTTATGAACAACTTGGAAATAGAACGCTGCAAACGTCGAAGTAGGTGTTCTGGTTTGTGAACTTTGCCTTGGAAGCTGAACCTGTTCCGCTTCCTGCTGAGTGCGTTCTGTTTGTGAATTGAATCCCACGCTGCAAATCAGAGGCTTCCTGTTGAGTTTGTTGGCTGTTGAGTCCCGAGCACCCATGGAACACAAAGGTGATATTTGGAGCTTTTGTTTTTGCTAATTTTTTGCGTTTTGTGTGTGTGTGCGTGTGGCTTTTTCTTTTTTTTACTGTGACTGTGGCTTGTGACATTCTTTTTGTGACTGTGGCTTGTGACTTCATTTTTGTGACTTGTTTTTGTGACTGTGTGGAACCCAGTTCAACTACTGATTGATTGATTGATTGATTGATTGATTGATTGATTGCATGACTGCAGAAATGGATAAAAACCTCCCATCCAAACAATGACTATTATCAGTGCATGTAAGAAATTTTTTATTTTTATTTTTATCATCTACCATACTGTCTTATTTATTTTATAGTACAGTACATTGATTATTGCTTTCATTTTATGGATCATTAGTCTCGTTAGATAGTAAAATCCATGTTAAATTGCTGTTTTTAAAAGTCTGGAATGGATTAATCCATTTTGCATTACTTTCTTTGGGAAAGCGTGCTTTGGTTTTGGAACGCTTTGGTTTTGGAACAGACTTCCGGAACGGAATAAGATTGGGAACCAAGGTACCACTGTAGATTAATACTGAGCTGGATGGACCAAGGTAGCTTCCTATGGAATTCTGGGAAATGATATACAATGAATTGAAAAAAATGTGTAAAATAACTTCTGTTAAAAAGTCTTTTTGTTAGGAATTGTAGGTGCAGAGTTTCTGAAGAAACTGAAAATACTGTTTACATATGCTACAACAGCTGCAAGGATGCTTCTTGCCTAGAATTGCAAAAATGAGAAGATCCTTAGCAGGGTGGACTGGCAGATGAAACTATTGGATTACGCAGAGATGGCAAGACTAACCGGGAAGATCAGAAACCAGGAGGATCGGAACTTCAATAAAGATTGGGACAAATTTATATTATATTTGAAAGACCACTGTAAACACTTGAGCAATTTGGCAGGTTTTAAATAACTCTTGCAATGATGCACAGACTTTGTATATAATGGGGGACTGTAAATTAGATGAACTTATAATATGCAGATTTTAAAAAAAGAACCCACAGAGGGGAGGCGGGAAGTCTGGAGATTCGAAAGAATCTTGTGTTGTTTTTATTATTTGTGATTATGAATGTGAATGGAGTTGTAAAATCAAATAAAAAAACAAAAAGAAAGTAGCTTCCTACGCTGCTGTGCCCTCATCCCCACAAATGACAGGTGAGCTGGTGAATCGCTTCAAGCTGCATATTATTTTGCAGGAATGATCTGTGAAAGAAGTAGAATGAGCATGCTTTATTACACACACACACACACACACACACACACACACACAAACACACACAGACCATAGCTGTCAACCGTCCCTTATTTGGCGGGAAACTCCCTTATCCCAGCGCCGTGTCCCGCTGCTGTCCCTTATTGATGATGTCCCTTAAATTTCCGGGGTTTCATGCTCATCCGGCTTGGGAGGGAAGCAGCGGCTTGGGGTCCTCCGCCACAAAAGAGAGTGCGCGCTGGCACCATCGTCCTGGCGCAAGGAGTTCCGTCGGCCCTTCCTTGCCCGGGGGGGAGGGAGAGAGACTCTCGCCCACGCCACCCACGAGCCCGGAGGCGGTAGCGGTGACTGAGGAGGTGGCCTGAGGGAGGAGGAAGAGGAGGGGATGGGGAGGGACGCAGAAGGGCGCCACCGCAACCGCCTCATGCCGGATTGACAGCATCTGTCAATCCTACCAATGTATGTAACTCTTTACAATAGCAAAATCCCTAATTTTGGCTGCTGGTCCCTTATTTTCGAGGCTGCTGGTCCCTTATTTTCAAATCTGTAAGTTGACAACTATGACACAGACACAGTATATACAGTGGTACCTCAGGTTACAGATGCTTCAGGTTACAGACGCTTCAGGTTACAGACTCTGCTAACCCAAAAATAGTACCTCAGGTTAAGAACTTTGCTTCAGGATGAGAACAGAAATCGAGTGGCGGTGGCAGTGGGAGGCCCCATTAGCTAAAGTGGTACCTCAGGTTAAGAACAGTTTCAGGTTAAGAACGGACCTCCGGAACGAATTAAGTTCATAACCTGAGGAACCACTGTACTGTATATGTTTCCACCGATACTCCATTACATAGACAGACAATGGTCATTCCTATTGATCTATTTATTTGTGATTCCAAAGTTTAGTGCAAGTGACAAACATTTCTGGGCAGGGAACAGCTTAGGGCATGTCACACTCCTTCCAAAAGCCTAAATCTAAGCATCTCTCCGAAACATCCTTTGTTGGGGGATGGCATTTGGAGGCTGAAGTTACGTCACTAGGCTTGCAAAATATTTTTACTATCCTGCTGGGGGCCGACAGAGGAAGGATGGAGAGCTTCGGCCCTCCTCCAGAAGCAGCTCACTGCATATCTATGGCCGGAGCAAAAGGGGGTGGTTTCGCACCTCTTCTAACAGCCTGTTTGGTTTCCATGTGAAGAGCAGAGGTGAAGTGGCTTGCTATTTTTTTGCTTCAGCCCTCAGGAAAAAATATTCAGTGAATTTTTCCCAAATGCCCATACTTGTAAGCCATTCTGCTTAACAGACATGTTTTTGCAACACCCCCTGATGTTGTTGTTTAGTTGTTTAGTCGTGTCCGACTCTTCGTGACCCCATGGACCAGAGCACGCCAGGCACTCCTGTCTTCCACTGCCTCCTGCAGTTTGGTCAAACTCATGCTGGTAGCTTCAAGAACACTGTCCAACCATCTCGTCCTCTGTCATCCCCTTCTCCTTGTGCCCTCCATCTTTCCCAACATCAGGGTCTATTCCAGGGAGTCTTCTCTTCTCATGAGGTGGCCAAAGTACTGGAGCCTCAGCTTCAGGATCTGTCCTTCCAGTGAGCACTTAATAATGGATAGGTTCGATCTTCTTGTAGTCCATGGGACTCTCAAGAGTCTCCTCCAACACCATAATTCAAAAGCATCAATTCTTTGGCGATCAGCTTTCTATATGGTCCAGCTCTCACTTCCATACATAACACCCCCTGATACGACACATTTTTAATGTTATTTTTGCTGACGTATTCATTTGTATGTGCAATTTATCCTAGTTGTGCGTTTTTGTACACATGGATTGGCTGCAGAAATGAATTGCAACATTTTGAGATGTGCAAATTTTGAAGGCTGGCTCCTATTTTGGTTTGTGTTTCGTTTCAGAAAGTGCTGCTTAGGTAGGTAGATGATTTTGAATGGCAATCTGTTCTCGCCTCCATCCCTCCCAAAATGCAAGGCTGGGTTCAGCTGCCGTGGGAGGGCTGTTTGGATTTTAAAAATAAATAAATATTGGCCAGTGTTGATGTTATTTCAGGTACAAATCAGTGCTAAAAAGGAGATAAGGCAGCAAGTATTAGAAATCACCCCAGAATTGGCCCTACTAAACATCTTCCAAGACAATAATGCCCACTGTCACATTACAAATAACTCATAACACACCTACTTTCAGCAGCCAGAAACATCATAACCAGACACTGGAGAGACCTGTCAGGAGTAAGCATGGACCAATGGTACCAAATAGTATGGGAAACAGCCCTACAGTGGGACCTCGGGTTAAGAACTTAATTCTGACCGGAGGTCCGTTCTTAACCTGAAACTGTTCTTAACCTGAGGTACCACTTTAGCGAATGGGGCCTCCTGCTGCCGCCGCGCTGCTGCTGCGCAATTTCTGTTCTCATCCTGAAGCAAAGTTCTTAACCCGAGGTACTATTTCTGGGTTAGCGGAGTCCGTAACCTGAAGTGTCTTTAACCTGAATCGTCTGTAACCCGAGGTACACTGTACAGTGATACTTCGGGATGCGAATGGGATCCGTTCCGGAGCCCAGTTTGCATCCTGAATGGAACGTAAGACGGGACAGCGTGTCTGTGCGTGCGCGGGTCACGTTTTGCCGCTTCCGCACATGCGTGTGACGTCATTTTGAGCATCTGTGCATGCGCGAGCGGCGAAACCCGGAAGTAACACGCTCTGTTACTTCTGGGTTGCCGCGGAGCGCAACCCAAAAGTGCTCAACCTGAAGCACATTCAACCCGAGGTATGAGTGTACTAGAAAAATTAACCAATAAACTGAAACTGACAGGGGACAAATAGACAGTGGCATAGCGTGGGTTGTCAGCACCCAGGGCAAGGCAAGTAATTTGCGCCCCCTAACCCGTGGATTTGTGCCCCCTAACCCGTGGATTTGCGCCCCTAACCCCCAGATGTTGCGCCCGGTGCGGCCGGCCCCCCTGCACCCCCCACGCTATGCCACTGCAAATAGAAGAAGACACCTTAAGCGTGGTATGGCTCCCCTTTATCACATACACAGCCCAACAAGACAATGACAAGAATCCACCAACGGCATACGAATCAATATGGCTATCCTGTGTCAAAAAACACCCACCCACTCACTCACACATGAAAACAAAGTTCACCACAGCGAACCACAAACAAGCAACCACACCCTAGGCCAACCCCAACTTCTCTCACCACCAAAGGAACACAAGCGAATAGCACAAACGACCCTGACACATAACCCCACACGTACATTAAGTAAAATAGAAACTTCGCCACCCGACCCCCTCCATCTCTTCCCCCCTTTTCTTCCTAATGTAACCCTAATGTCTCAACAAATGAAACTGACCTATAGAAAATGTAACTTGAAAAAAAGAGACATTGCGCATACCTTTGTAAACCAAGAAATCTTTAATAATATATTTTTTTTAAATGGAGATAGGGTGACAAGACTGGGATGCAACGGTCTGGGAGCAGTGTTGTCTGTAAAGTTAAAGAATGATGGGGAAAGCAGGCGCTCTGGGGAAGCTTATGTTAGAATATCTTCCCCACCTACCACATGTGAAGGAGCCATACAAAAGAGAGAGAATTTGAGGCTCAGAGTTAAAGGATTGTATCCAATGTGGTGGGACGCAGGTGGCGCTGTGGGTTAAAGCCTCAGCGCCTAGGACTTGCCGATCGAAAGGTCGGCGGTTCGAATCCCCGCGGCGGGGTGCGCTCCCGCTGCTCGGTCCCAGCGCCTGCCAACCTAGCAGTTCGAAAGCACCTCCGGGTGCAAGTAGATAAATAGGGACCGCTTACCAGCGGGAAGGTAAACGGCGTTTCCGTGTGCGGCTCTGGCTCGCCAGAGCAGCGATGTCACGCTGGCCACGTGACCCGGAAGTGTCTCCGGACTGCGCTGGCCCCTGGCCTCTTGAGTGAGATGGGCGCACAACCCCAGAGTCTGTCAAGACTGGCCCGTACGGGCAGGGGTACCTTTACCTTTACCTTTTTATCCAATGCGGTGTGAAGGAGGAGGAACATAAGGAAGACCCTCGTATATGTCCTTAATGTATTCCCTGTGTGCGCCCCAGGTAGCAAAAAGTCAAAGGTTTTGCCTTTCCTTTGGCCAATTTTATACTGAACACCCATTTTCACGTGAGTACATTACGCCAATGCCTATGGAGAATTGATCCTGTTTTCAGGAGTTTGCACCGGCAAAAGTTTTCGGGATAGAAACACTAGTTCATGAAAAGCTTCTGGGAGATGATATATAATGAGATGGAAAAAATGTTGAAATATACATTTATAAAGAAACCAGAAGCATTCTTATTGGGCATTGTAGGAAATGATATAAATAGAAAGGAATGTAAGCTGTTTTTATATGCAACAACGGCAGCAAGAATGTTATTGGCCCAAAAATAGAAGCAAGAAGAATTACCGACGAAAGAAGAATGGAGGATGAAATTAATGGACTATGCAGAACTGGGTAAACTAACAGGAAGGATTCGAAACTGGCGGGACCAGAAATTCACAGAAGATTGGAGTAAATTTACAGATTATTTGAAAAGTATTTGTGATGATCAGACTACGTTTGTAGGCTTGCAAGAAGTTTTGTGAGGAGCATTATTGGAATTATTGCAAAAATGGATAAAGGGGAGGAGGATTAGTTATGATAATTAAAAGTTATAAGAATTTAAGAAATGCATAAGATGTGGTTAAAACGGTGGATCAGCAGAGGTGCTGAGGGAAGTCCAAAAAGACTGTATAAATGAGGATGATTTGTGGTATATATTACAATTTATATGTTAAAATTAATAAAAATTATTATAAATAAGAAAAGAAACACTGGTTCATTTCAAATCAGTGCGTGTCCCACAGCTTCCTCCCAAAATCCTTTAACTTTTCATTCCACAAAGGTTTCGGGGTACGGTGTGACTCCCACTTTTGTTGCACTAAGGTGCAAGAGTGCATTTTCAGACAGTGATAATGTAGTAACATTGGCGGTTTCATCACAGAACAACTAATAAAGCAGATTGATGTGTGGACATCCCCCTATAAACCCACCACAAAATGCACTGTCATTGCATCAGGGACATGTTGCAGAATACACCCCACCCCCAAAGAAAAAACCATCTGTCTGGATTGGCCCAAAGTAGGTATACGTATTCTATTATCGCAAGCTTTATTTGCTTTTTAAACTAGCCCTGGCTTATGATTACAGATGATTTTGCATTTTTATGAGTTAAAAACCCCCAAAACAGAACACATTAATGACTGTTGAAACAAAATCTACTTAGACATGGGAAGTTGGCGCCAGAATCTAAATGGCTTGCCCTGCATATGACATACTTGATTCTGTCAGAGATATGAATGCGCTATCTCCAGAGGAGGCCTGGCAGCTCCCAAGACAGAAAACAGGCTGCGCCTGATTGCTAAGAATAGGCCCTGCTAAGTTTTTATTGCGCTTATCTTTATTTTCCCTCCCCAACACAGTCCAAAAGCAACCCTGAAATTGAAACTGGCCCTGCCTAGAACATGTATTTTTGCGTTGTTCATCGATTTAAGACACGGGGCCAGATTTGGACCAAAGCCGTCCTGGAATAAATAATAATAATAATAATAATAATAATAATAATAATAATAATAATGACTAACACCAAAAAAGGACATAGCACAGAGTGTTATGAATGTCAATGAATGTGGGCAGACCCACTCATATTGTTCCTATGATTCCTAAGATTCAGACAGCAATAGTCTCTGCACTGTATGAACAAAAACATTTTCACTTACCGTAGGTGTTAGAAGGACTGCAATGGTGGTGGACTGATAACCCACTCTAGAGAGGATGCGGGTGGCGCTGTGGTCTAAACCACAAAGCCTAGGGCTTGCTGATCAGAAGGTTGGTGGTTCAAAGTGTTGAATGGACTCTTTAAATTTGAAGGTTCATTATTGTTCCACAAGATATGTATTTCTTTAAGGTCCAGAGCAAATAATGTGACCTAGTTTTACAGCTGAGAAGCAGTATAGCAGGTGCTGTTAAGTTATGTTAATTAAGCTGTTGGGTATAGTATATAAAGAGCAGCACCTAGCTCTCAGTACCCTGGTGGTTGGGTTATGCTTATTGATATATTATAATTAATGTAAAAGGAGTTTTTGTTATTGAAACCTAGCTAAAGTCATTTTGCCTTTCTTGTAATATGTGGTCTCCCCAGCAAGCTTTCTGCAGTGCAACTAGTCTGCAAATAGCCAACACAAAGTGCAAGTAGATAAATAGGTACCGCTCCTGCGGGAAGGTAAACAGCATTTCCGTGCGCTGCTCTGGTTCGCCAGAAGAGCTTAGTCATGCTGGCCACATGACCTGGAAGCTGTCTGCGGACAAACTCCAGCTCCCTCGGCCAGTAAAGCGAGATGAGCGCTGCAACCCCAGAGTTGTCCACGACTGGACTTCACAGTCAGGGGTCCCTTTACCTTTTACCATGCCTCTGCTTTTAATTGCTTGATGATTTTAGCCATGTCTTACATATAATTTTATCTGCACACCACCTGTAAGTGTATTTATTTTTATCAGAAGAGTTTGTAAGTTTTCTAAACAAATAAATAAATGATCGGTTTTCCTATCATGCACAGCAGATATGTGTTTTCCGTATAGCTGGGAAATGCGGTTTTAGTCCTGTGATACTGCTTAGTGTCAGCCTTGCAGTGAATAATTACAGTTGTATAATCCAAGCGTCCCCGTTTCGTGCTGACAAATGTACAAAGGACTTTCTGGGATGGGGACAGAAACACACACAAGCCGGAGAGGCTGCCTTCTGCCAGTATCTGTGCCTTGCACACCCTCACATTAGTCTGAACCAAACAGCCACCAAAACGTGCCAGTTCTTCCCTTCTTGTACCTGAAGGAGATTGCAAGGATTTAGGCAATCGGCAGCCACTGGCAGCAGTACACAGAATCCCTCCAAACCAAGCCACCAATATGGAATCGCAGTGGTACCAGCTTCCAGTGTGCAATGCAAACGTTTCTGCCGACGGCTGTGGCCAGAAGGCATTACACACAAAAAGGGGAATGGTCACCCTCTGCATGCCAAGAAGACCCCACTGGCTTTCTGGTAGGAAAGGCCAGCAGCCCCTGCAGTCCTTGTATATGCATTTTGACACTTCTTATGTAGAATCTTTTCAGTCAGGAAACAACCCCTCTTCTCCTCCCTCCTTTGCATCCCTACGACTATCCCACAGACATTCTCCTCCAACCTGTGAGGCTGTTGCATGCAAGCAGCAGCTGTTACCATGCAACTTAGAGGGGGGTGCTGTTATGTACTGAGTTGAATAGGATTCAGAATGCAGCAGTCTGATTGGCCCTAGAACAATAGGATTCAGAATGCAGCAGTCTGATTGGCCTTAGAACAATAGGATTCAGAATGCAGCAGTCTGATTGGCCCTAGAACAATAGGATTCAGAATGCCCAGTCTGATTGGCCCTAGAACAATAGGATCCAGAATGCAGCAGTCTGATTGGCCCTAGAACAATAGGATCCAGAATGCAGCAGTCTGATTGGCCCTAGAACAATAGGATTCAGAATGCAGCAGTCTGATTGGCCCTAGAACAATAGGATCCAGAATGCAGCAGTCTGGTTGGTCCACAGGAGCCACCCAATCCAGCTCCAGGTGGAAGTGAATCCGCAACATGATTGGCCCACAGGTGAATCCCGGAATTAGCCAATCACATGGGGCCCATTGTGTAAATAATGTATATAAAGCAGACATTCTGAGGGAACTTCCATTCCTCCTCACCACTATGAGCTGAATAAAGAGCACAAAATCGACTCTTGACTCTGAGTATATTTCAGGTGCACTGGTACCCAGCCTCCTCTGCTCGATCTCAGCTCCTCCACCTCCACGCCTGTTCAAAGCCTGCACTTGGGGCTCCCTTCCATCCCCTGGTCAAAGTGCAATGTTGGCTCCTCTCAGAGTATGGAGATCAAAGGCAGCTCCCCCAGCCTTGGCAAATGCAGGCCTAGAACTGAAGGCGGGGGGGGGGGGGGACAAACGTTGCAGGAGAGTCAGAAATCAGATTACAGTTCCAAGTCAGGGCCGCCAAGCGGTCAGGGCACAACTTTTTTCCTGACAGTAGTGGAGAGAGGTCAGGGCTTCAAGACTGGCAAAGGGCCCAACACCCCAATAAATTCTGCCATTTTCGCTTTTATTTATTACATTTCTATCCCCATCTCTCTTCCATGGAGCTCATAGTGGCGTATGTAGCTGTCCCCGTCCCCCCCAGCACATTTTATCCAAACACAGCAAACCCTGTCAGTCTGAGAGGCAGTGACTGGCCCAAGGTCACCCAGCTTTGTGGCTGGGTGGGGGATTCGAACCCTGGTTTTCCAGGTCCTTGTCCGACACTCTAACCACCGCCCTGCACTTCCAGAGAGTGCCCAAGATCGAAGATTGGATAGCCACACATCATCTTTCAAAAAGGACGGTCCTGTGTTTGAAGGAGTCCTCTCTCTGTGAAGGCCTCTCTGGGCCAAGTTTGGTTTTAAAGGAGGGAGGGCCTTGAGGCTGTCCATCAACAGGGAACATCTGGGCCCAGCGCACTGAGGTAGCACATATAGTGGTGCCTCGCAAGACGAAAATAATCCGTTCCGCGAGTCTCTTCATCTAGCGGTTTTTTCGTCTTGCGAAGCAACCCTATTAGCGGATTAGCGGATTAGCGCTATTAGCGGTTTAGCGGCTATTAAAGGCTTAGCGGCTAAAAGGCTATTAGTGGCTTAGCGGCTTAGAAAAAGGGGGGGAAGCGAAAAAAATTGCAAGACTCGCAAGACGTTTTCGTCTTGCAAAGCAAGCCCATAGAGAAATTCGTCTTGCGAAGCGCATCGAAAAACTGAAAACCCTTTCGTCTAGCGGGTTTTTCGTCTTGCGAGGCATTCGTCTTGCGGGGCACCACTGTACAAGCCACCTGGTCACAGCTTCCTATACTAGGGTGACAGTAAATATGTGCATATAAACCAGCACATGCAAGCATTATGCAAATATTCAGTATGCCCTCTTTTCCAGTCAAGCATTTTCTTACTTTTGGCAATGTGTAAGTAGCTACCCTCCCCTTCATGGATCACTGCCTTGCCGTGGCGAAGGGGCTTGAAGAACTCAGAGAAGCTATGAACTATGCCGAGCAGGGCACCCAAGATGAACAGGTCATAGTGGAGAGTTTTGACCAAACGTGATCCACCTGGAGGAGGAACCGGCAAGCCACTCCAGTATCCCTGCCAAGAAAACTCCATGGACAAAGACAACAGGCATATAAAAGATATGACGCTGGAAGATGAGCCCCTCAGGTCGGAAGGCGTCCAACATGCTACTGGGGAAGAGCGGAGGGCAAGTACAAGTAGATCCAGAGCTGATGAAGCGGCTGGGCCAAAGCCGAAAGGACGCTCAGTTGCGGATATGCCTGGAAGCGAAAGGAAAGTCCAATGCTGTAAAGAAAAATATTGCATAGGAACCTGGAATGTAAGAACCATGAACCTGGGTAAGTTGGAGGTGGTCAAAAGTGAGATGGCAAGAATAAATATTGACATCCTGGGCATCAGTGAACTAAAATGGACGGGAATGGGTGAATTCAGTTCGGATGACCATCATATCTACTACTGTGGACAAGAAACCCGTAAAAGAAATGGAGTGGCCCTCATAGTCAACAAAAGAGTGGCGAAAGCTGTACTGGGATGCAATCTCAAAAATGATAGAATGATCTCGATACGAATCCAAGGCAGACCTTTTAACATCACAGTAATCCAAGTTTATGCACCAACTACTTGTGCTGAAGAAACTGAAATTGACCAATTCTATGAAGACTTACAAGACCTTATAGAAGTGACACCAAAGAAGGATGTTCTTCTCATTATAGGGGATTGGAATGCTAAAGTAGGGAGTCAAGAGATAAAAGGAACAACTGGCAAGTTTGGCCTTGGAGATCAAAACGAAGCAGGGCAAAGGCTAATAGAGTTCTGTCAAGAGAACAAGCTGGTCATCACAAACACGCTTTTCCAACAACACAAGAGACGACTCTACACATGGACATCACCAGATGGGCAGCATCGAAATCAGATTGATTATATTCTCTGCAGCCAAAGATGGAGAAGCTCTATACAGTCAGCAAAAACAAGACCTGGAGCTGACTGTGGCTCAGATCATCAGCTTCTTATAGCAAAATTCAAGCTTAAAATGAAGAAAGTAGGAAAAACCACTGGGCCGGTAAGATACAATCTAAGTCAAATCCCTTATGAATACACAGTGGAAGTGAGGAACAGGTTTAAGGATTTAGATTTGGTGGACAGAATGCCTGAAGAACTATGGATGGAGGCTCGAACATTATACAGGAGGCAGCAACGAAAACCATCCCAATGAAAAGGAAATGCAAGAAAGCAAAGTGGCTGTCCAATGAGGCCTTACAAATAGCGGGGGAGAGAAGGCAAGCAAAATGCGAGGGAGATGGTGAAAGATACAGGAAATTGAATGCAGATTTCCAAAGAATAGCAAGGAGAGACAAGAAGACCTTCTTAAACGAGCAATGCAAAGAAATAGAGGAAAGCAATAGAATGGGAAGAACCAGAGATCTGTTCAAGAAAATTGGAGATATGAAAGGAACATTTCGTACAAAGATTTCCATAATAAAGGACAAAAGTGGAAAGGACCTAACAGAAGCAGAAGACATCAAGAAGAGGTGGCAAGAATACACAGAGGAATTATACCAGAAAGAAATGGATGTCTCGTATACCCCAGGTAGTGTGGTTGCTGACCTTGAGCCAGACATCCTGGAAAGTGAAGTCAAATGGGCCTTAGAAAGCACTGCAAATAACAAGGCCAGTGGAAGTGATGGTATTCCAGCTGAACTATTTAAAATTTTAAAAGATGATGCTGTTAAGGTGCTACACTCAATATGCCAGCAAGTTTGGAAAACTCAGCAGTGGCCAGAAGATTGGAGAAGATCAGTCTACATCCCAATCCCAAAGAAGGGCAGTGCCAAAGAATGCTCCAACTACCGCACAATTGCACTCATTTCACACGCTAGCAAGGTTATGCTTAAAATTCTACAAGGAAGGCTCAAACAGTATGTGGACCGAGAACTCCCAGAAGTGCAAGCTGGATTTAGAAGAGGCAGAGGAACCAGAGACCAAATTGCAAACATGCGCTGGATTATGGAGAAAGCTAGAGAGTTCCAGAAAGACATCTACTTCTGCTTCATTGACTATGCAAAAGCCTTTGACTGTGTCGACCACGGCAAACTATGGCAAGTTCTTAAAGAAATGGGAGTGCCAGATCACCTCATCTGTCTCCTGAGAAATCTCTATGTGGGACAAGAAGCTACAGTTAGAACTGGATATGGAACAACTGATTGGTTCAAAATTGGGAAAGGAGTACGACAAGGCTGTATTTTGTCTCCCTGCTTATTTAACTTATATGCAGAATTCATCATGCGAAAGGCTGGGCTGGATGAATCCCTAGCCGGAATTAAGATTGCCGGAAGAAATATCAACAACCTCAGATATGCAGATGACACAACCTTGATGGCAGAAAGTGAGGAGGAACCTTTTAATGAGGGTGAAAGAGGAGAGCGCAAAATATGGTCTGAAGCTCAACATCAAAAAAACGAAGATCATGGCCACTGGTCCCATCACCTCCTGGCAAATAGAAGGGGAAGAAATGGAGGTAGTGAGAGATTTTACTTTCTTGGGCTCAATGATCACTGCAGATGGTGACAGCAGCCACGAAATTAAAAGACGCCTGCTTCTTGGGAGAAGGGCAATGACAGGCCTAGACAGCATCTTGAGAAATAGAGACATCACCTTGCCAACAAAGGTTCGTATAGTTAAAGCTATGGTTTTCCCAGTAGTGATGTATGGAAGTGAGAGCTGGACCATAAAGAAGGCTGATCGCCGAAGAATTGATGCTTTTGAATTATGGTGCTGGAGGAGACTCTTGAGAGTCCCATGGACTGCAAGAAGATCAAACCTCTCCATTCTGAAGGAAATCAGCCCTGAGTGCTCACTGGAAGGACAGATCCTGAAGCTGAGGCTCCAATACTTTGGCCACCTCATGAGAAGAGAAGACTCCCTGGAAAAGACCCTGATGTTGGGAAAGATGGAGGGCACAAGGAGAAGGGGACAGCAGAGGACAAGATGGTTGGATAGTGTTCTCGAGGTTACCAGCATGAGTTTGACCAAACTGCGGGAGGCAGTGGAGGACAGAGGTGCCTGGCGTTCTCTGGTCCATGGGGTCACGAAGAGTCGGACACGACTAAATGACTAAACAACAACAACAACAACAAAAGTAGCTACCCTACTGTAAGTAGGCCCTGTCCATAGCCCCATAAAATCCCAGAGCTGATATTGTATTGGGGTCTGAAAAGCCAGTAAACACCTTTTTTATTACCCATAATGCAACAAATTCTTCCACCTTCAACCTGACTTGGCCTCTGTTGTGGTACCCCCCCACTCCCTGCCAGATTATTCCATATTCCACCCTAACTCAAAAATTCTACTTCCTGGTTCAATCTGAAAGGAAATATCTTTGAAATAAAATGTTGGTAGTCCTTCTTCCAGAGTGGCAGAGTTAGATGTAGGTGTACCTGTCATTGGTTCCAAAGACATTCTTGGCCTAATTCTTGCAGGTAGCCCACCTGGTGGAGATTCTATTTCCCATCTATTTCACTTCCGATGGAGGGTGGGAGGACAGCTGACTGAGCGCTCCTCAAAAGAGAATTCCCTGTACACAGAAAACTATCCTGTCAGGAACAAGGCATGCCTAGGCATGTCCCAGACATTCTAATTTTCCATGGGCAAGGATTATTTTTTTTTACACAAAAGAAATCTCAGCCACACGTGGCCCCATGTCACGGTCCGGTTCATGGGCGATCAAAGTCCCAGCAGGGGACGTCAGGACCGGGGGCAAGATGGCGGGGTGGGAGCAGGAACAGGGGTCCAGAAGCCAGGAGTCAGGAGCCAAGAGTACGAGGGTCAGAGAGCTGGGAGTCAAGAAGCCAAGGGTTCGAGGGTCAGGAAGCAAGAAGCCAAACGCAGCAAGGCAGGAAACGTGTTGCTGTGGCAAAGAGCTGAAGGGAAATGCTGACCTTAAATCCCTTCCCGGCTCTTGCCACCAGGTGCTGTGTGAGTTACCAATCGGCCTCACCTGTGAGGCCGCGCCTTGCCTCTTCAGAACAAACTTAGGAAGGCCCCAGTCCTGCAAAGTCCTATTGGTCACAGGGCCTGGCTGCTGCACGCACAGGCACACATTTGCCATCATGGGGGATTTCTCTGGACAGCTAGTTTATTCAACCTTTATTGAGGATTTGTTCTGATCTGTTTAGAGCAGGCATGGCCAAACTTGGCCCTCCAAATGTTTTGAGACTACAATTCCCATCATCCCTGACCACTGGTCCTGATGATGGGAGTTGTAGTCCCAAAACATCTGGAGGGCCAAGTTTGGCCATGCCTGGTTTAGAGGATAGCTAGCTGACAATGAGCCTTCATCCTGATTTGCTTACACGTCTGTTAATCATTTGTTCAACCTAAACTTTTCAAAGCATTTCCCCAACACTTTGCAAACCATTAAAAAATCAGTGTGTTGTGGTTTGGTTTTTTTTAAGTTGATTAAGTTGAGATTCCTGCATTGCAGGGGGTTGGACTAGATGACCCTTGGGGTCCCTTCCAACTCTATGATTCTATTATTTGTTGTGTTGGGGGCGACAAATCACTTAAATGCACACCAAAGGCACAAACCTAAATTCTGGTATATGCCTGTATCACTCCCACAAAATACTAACAGTCCGCATGCAGCCCAAGGCATTTATGTCAGTAGATCTCAAACAGTTTGCATCAAAACACAGAAATACATAAACCATCTCAGCAACTTAAGAAGAAAATTCCAAGTACAATACATCACAGTATCCATAAAGCTAGCAATAATCATAAAGCAAACACGTTTTTGTTTTTTTATTAAGATGACAAATCATACAAAGACATAGGGATTACGACAAATGATTCCGGCACTTATGTCTTATATGAGCATATTTGCAAGCTGCTGTCACACAGGGACGCAGTAGCAAGGCATGTCCCTTCCTGGTCCCAGCTGAGAGTATCCATGGTAACTGTCCTATCTTATCAGCCAGTCCACAGCATAACAACCATACCAGTCCATACCCCATTCAGGATCCCCTCCTGGCCTCTCTAGGATATTGATGTTATTGCTTTGCCACAGCCTAATTGGTTTCCTTATTTCTTCCCGGTTTACCACACTATCAAGGAAAGGTATGTTCTAGCATCTACACTACAAGAACTCAAGTTTAGCTTTTGTGGCGTCCAACAAATTTGGGGAGTGCTAAGAATTATCTGCTCTGAGCCGTAACCCAGCCTCCCCCAATCTGATGGCCTCCAGGCACTGGTGGACTACAACTCCCATCATCCCCATCCCATGCTAAGTGGGGCTGAGAGGAGTTGTAGTCTAAAAAAATCTGAAAGGCACTTCAATTGGGGAAGATTACAGACCCTCCAAGTGCCCCTGTTTTCCAGGGACAGTTCCGGACTTAGAGAAAGTCTTCACGGTTTCTGATTTGATCCTGGAATGTCCCTCATTTCCATAAAGGTAAAGGTAAAGGGACCCCTGAACGTTAAGTCCAGTCGCGGATGACTCTGGGGTTGCGGCGCTCATCTCGCTTTATTGGCCGAGGGAGCCGGTGTACTAAGCTGCTTCTGGCGAACCAGAGCAGCGCAAGGAAACGCTGTTTACCTTCCCGCTGGAGTGGTACCTATTCATCTACTTGCACTTTGACGTGCTTTTGAACTGCTAGGTGGCAGGAGCAGGGACCGAGCAACGGGAGCTCACCCCGTTGTGGGGATTCGAACCGCTGACCTTCCGATCAGCAAGCCCGAGGCTCTGTGGTTTAAACCACAGTGCCACCCGCGTCCCTCATTTCCTTAGGATGCCCCTATTTTCATCGGAGAAATGTTGGAGGGTATGGAGTTATGTGACCCTCCGAGCCAAGGAGATATGTAACTATACAACCCTTAGAAGACATCTGAAGGCAGCCCTGTAGAAGGAAGTGTTTTAATGTTTTATTATGTTTTTGTCTATGTTGGAAGCCACCCAGAGTTGCTGGAGCAACCAAGTCAGATGGGCAAGATATAAATGTTGTTTTTAGAATAGGACATCCCTATTTTCATCAGAGGAATGTTGTAGGGTATGAGAATACCCAATGAAGGAATATGCAGCTGTCCCATATGGGGATCAAATCGATAGATAAAAACAGGATGCAGAGGATAGGCCAGTAGCATCCCAGGAGATATACATTGCCATCCCTTCTGTGACATGTGATCAAGCACGGCCTGCCCCTGCTCCTCTACATCACTGCAGAACGGCACATATTGCTTCATTCACCTTCATTGGAGATTGTGTCCAGGTCCGGATTTAAGTGCCGCTGTCTAAATCCTGGCTCTACCTTGACAGTTCCCAGCGTTCCCTGGAGCCAAGAGGGAATAACAAACCCCTACTGGCATGACACGTAAGGGGACTTGAAACCTTTCCCTGCCCCCGTGTCTCCCACCCACTTGCTCCTTCTATTTGCATTGAGGAGAAAAGCTGCCATTGGAGCTAACTGCGTCAGTTGCGCCTCATCTGATCTGGCCCCCTGATCTTTTTATTTGAAATGATGTGCTTTCAGGATTAGCTGCTTCTTTGTTAATAGCTTAGTAGATGGGAGTTACCTAGAAACCAGCCCTAGAGGACTCAGCTGCGTGCCTGCTGCGACCGCTATCTATCCAATAAAAGATATGATTCTTACCCTACTTCATACCGCTTTGGAAATGAAACAACATTAAGAACTTTGAGCCTGACCTTCTGTCTTATGTGAGACATTTGCTATTTCCTCCTTACTCTATCAAGCCCATTACATTGTGTTTGGCTAAAATGTCCAACCTTGATTCCAAGGCCGCAAGGCTTTGGAAAATCCATCACTCTCCTGGCAGACTGTCCTAGTTCGTCCTCTTTAATAAACAATGGGCTCCTATTTCCAGTTTGAATTTGCCTTGTTTTAACTGGCCCCTTTGTCATATTAAACCACAGAGCCTAGGACTTGCCAATCAGAAGGTTGGCGGTTCAAATCCCCACGATGGGGTGAGTTCCCATTGCTTGGTCCCTGCTCCTGCCAACCTAGCAGTTCAAAAGCACGTCAAAGTGCAAGTAGATAAATAGGTACCACTTCAGCAGGAAGGTAAACGGCGTTTCTTTGCGCTGCTCTGGTTCGCCAGAAGCGGCTTAGTCATGCTGGCTACATGCTGGCTCCTGCCACCTAGCAGTTCAAAAGCACGTCAAAGTGCAAGTAGATAAATAGGTACTGCTCTGGTGGGAAGGTAAACGGCGTTTCCGTGCACTGCTCTGGTTTGCCAGAAGCGGCTTAGTCATGCTGGCCACATGACCCAGAAGCTGTACGCCAGCTCTCTCGGCCAATAAAGCAAGATGAGCGCCGCAACCCCAGAGTTGGCCACGACTGGACCTAATGGTCAGGGGTCCCTTTACCTTTACCTTTTGTCATATTATAGTCTTTAAGAATCCATAAATATTCCTCTGTGACATAATCATGCTCTTGGGGCAGCAATCAGTTTGATCCTGGTTTGCGACCTGAGTTTGTAGTTAAGAACTTAAGCCACAGTTTCCTGGTTCAGGCATTACAGGTAACTGCGGTGTAACAAAACTCAGAAGTCTTGCATCAAGGTGCGTGAGAGAGACATTTGTACCATGCCCACTGCCATATGCTTCATACGGGTAGAAACAAAAGGGTAAATAAAGAAATCATTTTAATAAGGGCTGGTGCACAATGTAGCCTTGGCACCTTAGAAACCATGGTTTGCAAAAATGTGTGCTCCTCCCCCCACTTTTTTAATTCTTCCAAAATTTAGTTCTCCACATTTTCACATCGATTTATAACTTTTTTTTAAAGTCCTCACGAAAATCCACCAGCATTTCACTGCAATATTTTCCTCAAATATTGACATTTCAAAGAATTGTAGAGTTGGAAGGGACCACAATCGAGTCCAACCCCCTGCAATGCAGGAATCTCAACTAAAGCATCCATGACAGATGGCCATCCAACCTCTGCTTAAAAACCCCCAAGGAAGGAAAGTCCACCACCTCCAGAGGGTGTTTCTACCACTGTTCAACAGTCCTTACCCTCAGAAAGTTATTCCTGATGTTCAGTTGTCATCTCCTTTCTTGTAAGGCTAGGCAAATCTACTTCCTCTCCTTCTTCTGTGGACCAAGCCAAACGTAATGTGGGAACGTAATGCTGTCTGGCTTCTTCCTCACAGTCTGATGTGACTGACCATGCCCTGCTCACACACAGGAATGTTGGTGGCATGCTGAGGGCATTGTGAGGATAAAATAAAATGTCTCGAGCCAGGAACTTGTTCCCACACACATTGCTGGCATTTTAGAGAGCAAAAACATCCCATTTCGTGGAGTTCCATTCTTCTCTCAGCCCCTTTATGCGCCAAAGCTCCTATCTTAAAGAAACGGGATGCTTAACACTGTGTTCATAGGCAGTGCAATGAGGGCATAGAAAGTACCATGATCCCTCTTTGCAATCGAATCACTACCACCATCACAGCAGCCGATTCCATCCAGGCAGGAAAGAAGTGGTGTCCTTTGGTGGGTGCTCAGGAACCTGAGGATATGCTTCTCAGTCCTTTGGGACACAATTGCCTAAAGCTGCAGTTTGCAGACTCCGACCACATCCATATAATACTCTTGAAGCGCCATGAACAGTCATGGCTCCCCAACCCAAGAATCTTGGGAACAGTAGTTTGTTAAGGGTGCCAAGGGAACTATAATTCCCAGAGTGGTTTAACAGCCAATCCCTCTTCCCAGGAAGATTTTGAGGGAGATTCGGGTGGAGTGATGTCTGCCAGCTGGCAGCTGCTCAGTGGTGGTGTGAAGGCATGACTTTGGTACAGAAGTCCAGGTTTCCACACCTCATAACAATAAGTAGGGCTGGCTTACCCCACATTTTGAGGTAAGAGAAGTAATGCGTGTTGTTATATAAAATGGGGCAAGGCATTGTCAACAGTCTAAAATGACCTAACTTGTGGGGTGGGGCCCCTTTGGCTCTCTAGACATTGTTGGACTACAATTCCCATCAGCCAACGTGCTCAGAGATGATGGGAGTTGTAGTAACACCTGCAGGTCCCTGTAACCTTGGTGCATCATTTTTGTGGCTGAGAAGATTCCTGGGGCCACTAGCAGTAAATGTGTGTGAAAAGGGTTCCCTGAAGGTTTGAAAACTTCAGGCCTAAGACTGTCCTCCTTGAAAATATGAGGGCGGAACAGGAATTTGCAGAATGGCTGCCCCATACACACCATAAATTTACTACACATTCCCACCCCTCGAGAATCCTGGGAACTGTAGTCTGGGTGCTGGGAATTGTAGCTACGGTTCCTAGTATTCTTGTGGAGGTGGGATTGGGGCAGAGGTTTGCTTCAAATGTATTTTGTGTGTGTAGCCTAGACACAGCCGCATCTCATGTTTGCATGGTGTGTGTCAGAGTGGCTGCTAATTCAGAAGTGTCCGACCCGGGATGCCAGCGAAACAAGGCAGGAGAAAGGCAAGCCCTTTTTCTTCGCTTGCTTTCCATACTCTCATAAGCCCAAAGGGTTCCAAGTTATACATACTGATCTCACAGCAAAGGCCTTTGGGCCTGCCCGCCGGTCACGCAAACATTTTCTCTGCTCCCCAGACGCTCTAAAACTCAACCAGGGTTTTTATTTATTTTTTCCCCCTTCCCCTTCCTTCTCCCACCCAAATCCCAAACTGGTAACTAGGAGACGGGAGCCAAAAACACACTTTTGCCTTGCTACGATCCATTCATGACTTTTAAACACTAATCCCCTTTGTACCTCTCCTCCGGAGCCAATCCTTGCCTGCAGCCCATTCAGCTGGGTACAGAGTTTTCTTGCAAGCTTCATTTAAAGGACGGGGAAGGGAGGGGCAGGGAAAGGGAGGGAGAGAGAGAACATTAAAAAGGAAAGGTTGGAAAAAAGTAGTCTTTTCTTCCTGTCCCGATCTCAGTCTGGAGTGGAGAACTGTGTTTGTATGTTCTGTGTCTTTGGAGCAGCGTAAAGACAGGGCTTCCACTGAGAGCGAGTGCCTGTCTGTCACAGCTCGGGGCATTCATTCCCAAACACTGCATGCCATTCACGGCCTGCCAGGCCCGGGCTCAGAATACAGCTTAACTCAGGAGACGGCCACGAGAGGCTGAGAAAAGGAGCCCAAGTGGGGAAAGGAGTGGAGAAGAGAGAGGCCGAAAATGGAGGACGGGCCATGGGGTGTTGCTTGCACGTTTGGAAGAACCGCCAAAAGGGGTTCGGTACGGCGTCATGTTCAGACCGGTGTCATGTTCAGACCGGCTTCAGATCCGCACTCGGCCCTTCAATCTCCCTGGGTGGTCTGGTGCCTGTCGCTCCCACTAGGCCTGAGCCTACCTCACATGGCCGTTGTGAGGGCAAAATGGAGGTGTGGGGGAGCAGCGGCCAACACCGGCCTCTCACATTTCTGGGCGTCGCTAAAATCCGGCAGCCCCACCTCTCCCACTGTTTTGCAGCATCGTTGTGGCGCCCCCCTCGGCGCAGCATCCAGTCCCCCTAAAACTGCCTCTGTGGGGTGCCACCTTGCGCTCATGAAGGAAAGGTGGAATGCAAATGTAATAATTGTTTAGTCGTTTAGTCGTGTCCGACTCTTCGTGACCCCATGGACCAGAGCACGCCAGGCACTCCTCTCTTCCACTGCCTCCCACAGTTTGGTCAAACTCATGCTGGTAGCTTCAAGAACACTGTCCAACCATCTTGTCCTCTCTCGTCCCCTTCTCCTTGTGCCCTCCATCTTTCCCAACATCAGGGTCTTTTCCAGGGAGTCTTCTCTTCTCATGAGGTGGCCAAAGTATTGGAGCCTCAGCTTCAGGATCTGTCCTTCCAGTGAGCACTCAGGGCGGATTTCCTTCAGAATGGATAGGTCTGATCTTCTTGCAGTCCATGGGACTCTCAAGAGTCTCCTCCAGCACCATAATTCAAAAGCATCAATTCTTCGGCGATCAGCCTTCTTGATTGTCCGTCCAGCTCTCACTTCCATATATCACTACTGGCTACTTGCTACAATAGCCATGGTGTACCTCCCACTGTTGTTGTGTTATTGTGCTTTTTATTATGTTTTTATTACTGTGCTCTGTATAGTGTGTTCTCAATGTTGTACACTGCTCTGGCATGTAATAAGAAATATAAATTAAAAGCTGTCCATGTGTGTCTGTGAGCAAATAACAACCTGGGTGGGTCGTCCCCCCACAAGCATGGTTCACCAGGTGCAGCTTTTCCTGACATGGTAGGGTTGCTAAAAGCACCGAAAGACCTAAAAAAACACCACCAGAAGTTGATTTCTGTTCTCAACCTGAAGCAAAGTTCTTAACCCGAGGTAATATTTCTGGGTTAGCGGAGTCTGTAACCTGAAGCGTATGTAACCTGAAGCGTATGTAACCCAAGGTACCACTGTATTAGAATTGCAGAACCACTCATATTGAGGCTGGGGGAAGGGGAATTAGTACCCTCATTTCAGAACTTGTTTTTTTGTGCTGGAGAGTTCTTCCCCCTGCTGGTTCGCAAGATGAATGTGGTCTGGTAGCGGGAACTCTTGGCGAGCCCCGGGAAGATTGGTTTCTATCAGGGGGTAAAGAGAAGGACGGCTGAATATCTTCCAGGCAGCCTTCCAGCAGCCACAAAAACCTCCCCCAGATTGCCTTCTCCCAAATTAAACATGGAAATTAGTCAGTTCCCTCATTACAGGCACCTGGGAACTAGAGAGGGCTTTCATTGTTTCTATAGTTTCTTTTTCCCTCGCAAAGCCGCTGCTGTGCTGAATAAGAGGCGAGTCCACAGCCCTCTCCCACAGCTCGATGGGGGATTCTTTTCGGGCCTTTGGTTTCTGCTGGAAGGCCAGAATGAGGCCAGAGTGCGACCCGATTGCAGAGCCGAGCGCTAACAAGCAGAGCATTCTTTGGGCTTGGCCAACGCCGGTCTCAGTCACAAGGCAATTATGACCTTTGCTAGCCTAAAAGAAACAGCTCAGTAACCCCCCAAAAAGAGATTATAAATAAACCCCCACAATTCCGGCCGAGTTTTACAGGGGATTGTTTCCAGCTTCCTCCGAGACCAAAGTGTCGCAAGCGTCGAAAGAAAGCCACCATTAAATTAATAATTAGAGCCCTTGAGGGGGATGTCAAAATTTCTTTCTAGGAAGCGTTCAGGAAATTGGCATACAGAGCGCTAGTAAAGCCAAACCCTTAAAAAACTTTTGTGGGCCTGCCTGCTTTGTAACAGCGGCCTTGGGTTTCTAAATAGGTTCTTTGTCAACCGAGTTTCTCCGTGGTTATGACCGAGGGGTTTCCCGAAAACAACCTTTGGAGAGATAGTTTGAAAGGTTTGTGGGTGACCAAAAAAATAGAATAATTAAAAGGGAACAGCAAACTGGTCAAGGGATTTAAAAAAAGAAAGAGATGAAGGTAAATGGCAGGCTGAAAATTCACCAGGAGCAGCTTTTCCTGGCATGTCAATGCAAGGCTGGTGGAAAGCATCGCTTTGTGAATGTCTGCCTGTCGGATTGTGGTTCAAGCTGCAGGAGATAGAAAAAAACCAGTATCAACCCTGAAAAGAAAAGAAATTAAACGTGAGCACAGAAGCAAAAGTCAGTTTGATATACAGTGGTACCTCAGGTTACATACGCTTCAGGTTACACACACTTCAGGTTACAGACTCTGCTAACCCAGAAATAGGGCTTCAGGCTAAGAACTTTGCTTCAGGATGAGAACAGAAATCGTTTTCCAGTGGCACTGCAGCAGCAGCAGGAGGCCCCATTAGCTAAAGTGGTGCTTCAGGTTAAGAACAGTTTCAGGTTAAGAAGAGACCTCCAGAACGAATTAAGTACTTAACCCGAGGTACCACTGTATATGAACGCTCAGGGTGGCATCAATCTGTCCTCACAGAGTCCTGTGCTAAGCAGTTCAGTGCCAACAATTTAAAATTAAACTGAGATTAAAAATATTGTTATTGCACTACACGTAATAAAGATTTATTAAGAGTAAACAATGTAATCGATATTTTTATTACGCTGCACATTAGTTTACCGATGCCGGGATGCCAGTGCTATCAGTAACTGTTCCTCCTGAATGGCTCCCAGCTCCACAATAGGCAATAATACAACCACCTCAGCCACCCAGGGCTACCCCAGGCTACTGGGTCAGGTGAGACAAGAAGCACCCTGAACATTCAGTTCAAGGCCTAGCTCCAAAAAGTGGTCCACAAATAAGCTGTTATACCAATATTGTTCCCTGAGTGTTAATATGATTTTTCATTTTTTGCCTGTGAGCACTCCAGCAGGATCCCTCTCCCTCATTTATTTCATAGCATCGTAGAGTCGGGAGAGATCCCAAGGATCATCTAGTTCGCCCCCTGCAATGCAGGAATCTTTTGCCCAGCGTGGATCGTGAACCCACAACCCTGAGTTTAAGAGTCTCGTGCTCTACCGACTGGGCTATCCCTTCGTTTATGTTCAAGCTTGAAGCGCTGGCCAGTGACAGGGTCTTCTTGGTAGCTTCCCCGTTTATGGAACACCCTCCCTGGGACGGAGTATATAGAAGAGCTGTAGCTCAGAGGCAGGGCACCCGCTTTGCATGCAGAAGGTCGCAGGTTCAATCCTTGGCGTCCTCCCAGTAGGGCTGGGGGCGGGAGGAAGTCTCCTGCTGGTCAGTATGTAGACCAGCCTTTCTCAACCTGTGGGTCCCCAGATGTTGAACTACAACTCCCATCACCCCTAGCCAACAAGGCCAGAGCTCAGGGATGATGGGAGTTGTAGTCCAACAACTTCTGGGAACCATAGCTATCAACTTACAGATTTGAAAATAAGGGACCAGCAGCCTTGAAAATAAGAGATCAGCAGCCAAAATAAGGGATTTTGCTTAACTTATACAGAAATCCGCCACTGATGGAGCCATGCTGCTTTTGCTGCGACTGACTGTGTTTTGCAGGGGGTTGGACTAGATGATCCTAAGGGTCTACAACTCCGACCAAAGAAGAGTGACAGACAAAACTGATGAAAGACGTCGAGATGGCACAGCTTACAGGCAGAATTAGAAACCAGGAAGAGGACATCTTTAAAAAAGAATGGGGATAGTTTATAATTTAGTTGAAAAGCTATTGTCAAGAGTTACATACATTGGTAGGATTGACAGAAAACTTGTAGTAAAAATTTGAACTATGGATGGACAAATGATTTATAAAAATAGAGTTATGAAAGGGATGCAGAGGGGGAAATCACTACATTAAGATGCTGCACTGGTTGGAGCGTATGCTAAGCAGCACGTCGGGGCTGCCGTCGTCCTGGCGCGAGGAGTTCCAGCGGCCCTTCCCTGCCCGAGAGAGAGGGAGAGAGACTCTCGCCCACGCTGCCCGCAAGCCCGGCATGAGGCAGTTGTGGCGCCGCCGTGGCCGCTGAAGCGCCGCCCTTCTGCGTCCCTCCCCATCCCCTCCTCTTCCTCCTCCCTCAGGCTGCCTCCTCAGCCACTGCCACTGCCGCCTCCGGCTTCCCCTGGCAGCGCGACGGAAGTCTCACAAGAGAGGGGCTGCCTGCCCGCCCGCCGCCACTCATCTCCTCACGATGCGCCCCTGAGGGGGGAAAGGGAGAGATGGAGACGCAGCAGCTCGTGCGCGCGCTCTCTCGTGCGGCAAAGGACCCCGAGCCACCGCTTCCCTCCCGAGCCAGGCGAGCATGAAACCTGGGAAATTTAAGGAACATCATCGATAAGGGACAGCAGTGGGACACGGCGCTGGGATAAGGGAGTTTCCCGCCAAATAAGGGACGGTTGACAGCTATGCCTGGGGAGCCACAGGTTGAAAACCGCTGGTGTAGACAATAATAAGCTAGCTAGACTAGTGGCTTGACTTGGTGTGAGGCCTATGATTTCCTCAAATCATTCGGTAGGAATTTTAAGACACGAAATATACTGGGTTGCATGCTGCGTTCTCTGTCTGCCTAGCACAAGGGCTCTTGAGTTAATGGGTGGTTGAGATTTAATGCTGGGCAACTGAGAGGAATCTGATGCAACAGCTACGCTAGCAGAAACTCCTTGCACAATCAATGCATTTAAAATAACCTTCATTGGAGGTTTTTAAACAGAAGTTTGATGGCCAACTGTTGGGGATTTCTTTAGGTGTGGTTCCTGCATTGCAGGGGGTAGGAATAGATGACCTTTGGTGTCCCTTCCAATTCCACAATTCTTTGAGAGTTACCAGCAACCTGCTTAATGCACTGTCTTGTGAAGCAACGGTCTGCAGCTGGCGCGGAAAATTTCAAGTATCCCACTAAGCGTGTTTAACTTGGCGGCACGCTGGATGCAAGCCACTGATCCTGGCAACCATGAACTGATTACCTGTAAGAATACTTGGCTGTTTTAAAATGCTTTTAACATTGTGTGTGTGTGTGTGTGTCTTTTAAATGGGATTATTCTTTGCAGTTCTGCGCTCCTTTGGGAGGAAGGGTAGATGTAAATAAGTACATTTAAGCCCAGATTAGGAACACAGGAAGCTGAGTGAGGCACATTCCTCCATCTAGATTGGTATCGCCCACACTAACTGGCAGCAGCTCCGTAGGGATTGTGGCAGAGAGTATTTCTCAGCCCTACCTGGGGACACCGGGGATTGACCTTCTGTGCGGAAGGCAAATGTTGTGCCACTGAGCTCCTGCTCTCCCCTCAGTGAACACCAACTGTAACGTTCTGCATCTCATTGCCATTCAACTCCCACCTTGCAGTTTTCTCCTTTATATGCTTGCCAACTAAGATTTCACTTCATGCATCTGACAAAGTCGACTTGAATTCATGGAAGCTTAAAGGTAAAGGGACCCCTGACCATTAGGTCCAGTCGTGAACGACCCTGGGGTTGCGGCGCTCATCTTGCTTTCTTGGCCGAGGGAGCCGGCGTACAGCTTCCAGGTCATGTGGCCAGCATGACTAAGCCGCTTCTGGCGAACTAGAGCAGTGCATGGAAACGCCGTTTTCCTTCCCGCCAGAGAAGTACCTATTTATCTACTCGCACTGGCGTGCTTTCGAATTGCTAGGTTGGCAGGAGCAGGGACCTAGCAACGAGAGTTCACCCCATTGCGGGGATTCGAACCATCGACCGTCTGATCAGCAAGTCCTAGGGTTTGTGGTTTAACCCACAGCACCACCCGCAATAAATGTGTTAAAGCCTTTTAAAGTGCCACAGGGGATCCTTAACTGTTGTACCTTCTGCTGTGGCTCTTGCCCCATTCCTCCCCTTGGTCTGTCCAGTCACCTTGCCTTCTTGTCTATTGCAGCGGCAGAATGAATGAATGAATGAATGAATGAATGAATGAATGAATGAATGAAATCCTGCTTACTTTGGATCATAGGAGAAGAGGGAGGATGGCCTTTCAGGAGAGAACATAGCCGAAGCTTTTTCTGCTGCTGTGGAGCATTATAGAGACTCCTATGTAGGACTGGCTCCACCATGAGGCAAAGAGGCTGCCCTTTTCCCCTTGGAATTGCCTCTCAAAACACCTAATTATTACTATTAACTATTATTATCCCACCTCTTCCCCAGGCTTACACATATAAGCAATACTGTACAGGTAAAATGGATAAAGCTAAAAACGTGTAAACTATAATAGTTAAAAAGCAATTAAACTGCAATAGATTAATTTTGCAGTGTTGCAGAAATGAAAACTGTAGTTGTTATAAAGCACTTGGTTCTCAAACTTAATCTGTTCTGGAAGTCCGTTCCAAAACCAAAGCCTTCCAAAACCAAGGCATGCTTTTCCCCATAGAAAGTAATGCAAAACGGATTAATCCGTTCCAGGCTTTTAAAAACAACCCCCAAAACAGCAATTTAACATGAATTTTACTATCTAATGAGACCACTGATTCATAAAATGAAAGCAATAAACAATGTACTGCAGTCACACAATCAATCCATCAGTAGCTGAACTGGGTTCCGCACAGTCACAAGAACAAAACGAAAAAGCTGCAAAAACAAAAACGCAAAATAAATAGCAAAAACAGACAGACCTCAGCGTAACACTCAAAACGGAAGCATGGCACTCAAAAGGGAGCACGTTCGGCTTCCGAAAAGAGTTTGCAAACTGGAACACTTACTTCCGGGTTTGCAGTGTTTGGGTTCCAAGTTGTTTGAGTACCAAGGCATTTGAGAACCAAGGTACCACTGAACTTGCATGCAGCCAGACAGAGTCCTGCAAGGGGTATGGCAGGTGCAGACAAGCACAACTCCCCCTGGACCACAGGAAAGGTCGTGCCATGTGAAGTGAAAAATAAATTGGGGGAGGGGGTGCAAGGCAGGGATGGAGGTCTGGCAGCACAGGCTCCCCCTGCAAATGTGTATGGACTGGCCTCACTGTGCTAGAGCTGGTCCCAGGCCCCTCCGCCTAGCCTAGCCTACAAAATGGTTTTGAAAATAAAAGGGGTGGGGGAATAAAGCCATCCATGCAACCCGTCATGAAGGGTAAAAGAGCTGAACAGCATAATGGCAGCTGAAGGGATCAAGGGCTTGAAGAAGGATGGCATATAAGCCCGAGGAATGAACAATACAGGCACAATTATTGACTATTGAGATCCAGCGCCAAGGGCCTTCTGGCGGTTCCCTCATTGTGAGAAGTGAGGTTACAGGGAACCAGGCAGAGGGCCTTCTCGGTAGTGGCGCCGGCTCTGTGGAACGCCCTCCCTTCAGATGTGAAGGAAATAAGCAGCTATCCTATTTTTAAAAGACCTCTGAAGGCAGCCCTGTTTAGGGAAGTTTTTAATATTTAATGCTGTATTTTTTTAACACACAATTGGGAGCCGCCCAGAGTGGCTGGGGAAACTCAGCCAGATGGGCGGGGTATAAATAATAAATTATTATCATCATCATCATCATCATCATCATCATTGAGAGGAAATAGGCAAAAGTTAGCAGAGATCAGGTGCAGATGTTTAACCTTTTAGCACACAGCCATACATATACACTGGAAGTGAGAGCTGGACCATAAAGAAGGCTGATCGCTGAAGAATTGATGCTTTTGAATTATGGTGCTGGAGGAGACTTTTGAGAGTCCCATGGACTGCAAGAAGATCAAACCTCTCCATTCTTAGGGAAATCAGCCCTGAGTGCTCATTGGAAGGACAGATCCTGAAGCTGAGGCTCCAATAGAAGAGAAGAGAAGACTCCCTGGAAAAGACCCTGATGTTGGGAAAGATGGAGGGCACAAGGAGAAGGGGACGACAGAGGACGAGATGGTTGGACAGTGTTCTCGAAGCTACCAGCATGGGTTTGACCAAACTGCAGGAGGCAGTGGAAGACAGGAATGCCTGGCGTGCTCTGGTCCATGGGGTCACGAAGAGTCAGACACGACTAAACGACTAAACAACAACAAATACATATACACAGAGAGCCAAGCCTTGGTCAACCATGAACTGTAGCAGCTGAGTTTGACAAAAGCTAGGGGAGGTCAGGTGACTTGTGTCTGAGACAGGACATGGGCGAAGGGGCTTTCAATCCTAGCACATCTCGGGGTACCAACAGCGCAAGCTCCCCTTGCCTCCATTCTGAATCTCAGTTGCTCATTCTGACCCAGCCAAACGGCCCTTTCATTCTCTCCGTCCTGCCCTCTCTGCACCTCAATGACTCAACCCAGCTTCCTGGAAAAGACACAGGAGGAGCTTAGCACACCCACTGCGAAGGTCTGTTGACCCACAAGAAAAATCGGTTAGCTGCGAGAGCTGATAATGGTCTGAGCAACCCCGTCTCCCTTTGTCTCTGCTATAAGGGGGGGAAATCCCAAGTTTCTGCTGCTGTTTGCGGTGGTGGAAGGGAAGCAGGGTGTTAGGCCGCCCTCTGCTCATCGCGGGAGAAAATGGCTGAGCTGCCTAATGAAAGTCCCTGGGGTTTAAGGGCTCATAGCTGTAGGGCTGAACGTTGCCCAACCCCACAGCAGTGTCTAGGGCAGGACTACAGCCTAGCACGAGTGTACTTGTTAACGCCCTCTGAAAATCTTTATCCCAGGCAGCAGCAGGATGACTCTTCAGAATAGCATTGTTATGAGTTTGGGTGGGGGGATGTAAGCTGTATGCTGGATCCTTCTAATCCCAGGATCCAACCAGTGTTAAAATATAAGCCAGGCTAGATTCCTGTGTTGAGGTGATCACCTGGGTAATGGGCCATTTCGTCTTCCAAAGCAAGTACAGTGGTACCTTGGTTCTTGAACTTAATCTGATCCGGGAGTCTGTTCGACTCCCAAAATTATTCAAAAACCAAGGTGCAGCTTCTGATTGGCTGCAGGAGCTTCCTGCACTCAATCGGAAGCAGTGTTAGACATTCGGCTTCCGAAAAATGTTCGCAAACCTGAACACTCACTTCCAGTTTTGCGGCGTTCGGGAGCTGATTTGTTTGACAACTAAGCCGTTTGAGAACCAATGTACCACTCTACATTGGTACCTCGGGTTACAAACACCTCGGATTACAAACACTTCGGGTTGCAGACTCCACTAACCCGGAAGTAGTACCTCGGGTTAAGAACTTTACCTCATGATGAGAACAGAAATCGCATGGCGGCAGCAGGAGGCCCCATTAGCTAAAGTGGTACCTCAGGTTAAGAACGGTTTCAGGTTAAGAATGGACCTCCGGAATGAATTAAGTTCGTAACCAGAGGTACCACTGTACTCTTTTCCAAACTTAAAAATGGTAAGCGTAATGCCGGTGGTCAACAAAAGCGTTTCAAAGACTCCCTCAAGGCAAATTTTAAAAAATGTAGTATAAACACAGGCAACTGGGAAACACTGGCCTGCGAGCGCTCCAATTGGAGGACGGCCTTTACCAAAGGTGTCATGGGATTTGAAGATGCTCAAACTCAGGATGAAAAGGAGAAACAAGCTAAGAGGAGGGCATGCTTGGCAAACTCTCTCTCCTGCCTGGAAACCTATTTCCCCACTGTGGAAGGAAGTGCGGATCCAGAATTGGCCTCTACAGTCACTTATGGAGTCACTGCTAAAACCGTGTTAACGGAAGACAATCTTACTCGGCTATGAGTGATCACCAAAGGGAAAAAGTATGGGCCATTAAGAGAACAGTGGAAAAGGGGCTTTCTGCAAGATTGCAAATGACTCTCCGGTTTCAAAAGGTGTGTGATAATAAATCCCACAGGTGCGGTTTTCTTCATCTCTTGCATTCCCATGTCAGGAAAAGGTGCACCTGGAGAATCCTGATTGTGTGCCTGCTGTGAAGGGACGGGAGGAAGAAACTTCTTTTTTGAAAGGTGCAGGAGCTCCAAAGGTTGTAATACCTCCCTCAACTCAGAGAAAGAAGGACAAAGCTTGAGTTGAGAGTTGCAGCGTTGTGACCTAGAATTACAGCAGCAAGCTGGAGAGAGAATGAGTCAGGGCAGTGTTTGATTTTTGTTTGAACCCAGGGCTGCGGCTATGGGATAATCAAGACCCTTTTGGGGTGTTAATGCTGTGAACCTCTCCATCATAGGCTCAGGCCGTCTATATGTGTGTAAATAAACCATATATCATAAAGACACCACAGTTTCCGCTGTCCCTCACTTCCAAGAGGAAACATGAACCCTGGGTAAATGCTTGCAACTGGAATCTTGCACCGCTTGGAGATTGGGTTGGTATGCAAAAGTATTTTATGGCACAGCTGGCACAGCTAAGAAGCATGTGTGGGCAGGTAACAGAAGATGCCTGCAGAGAAGATTAGAAAGAAAAGAGGCATCATACACCTAGCAAAACCCAAAACATCCGACTAACCAGCTGGCACATTTCATTTTAGAAGATACCCACGTTAGGATTTCAGAAGATACTGCAAGGCATATTCTGGGAAATTGCAAAACCCGCATCCTTGCTAATTTGTTCTTTAAAAGTACGTCAAGTAAGGTTTTGCTAGCAGCCGTTAAAAAGGCTTATCCCGTTAGGATAACACAATATGGAACCTGTTTTACCCTGCATCTGTCTCCCCACAAAAAGGAACTTACAAACTTCATAAGCAGTCCAGAAAAGAACACAAGAAAGAGGCACAGATTGTACGCTTTACCACAATACATTTGCACGCAGCTCTAGTCTGAGGTACAATTTCGGGAAATTGCCTTCAAAAACAACCACACATTATCAAGAAGAAACCGTCAAGACTGAAGGGGAATGACTCTTTATTACTCCAACAAATTATTCTTCGCTGGGCTGCGGGCTAATTCCCCTTGAGCAGGACGTAGAGCATGGGGAATGTGATAGCAAAGACAGTACATGTGAAGGCCGTGCTGTAGATGGAGTTCCTCTTCATTTGCGCTTCCAGTCTCCTTTCCGTGTTGCACAGTTCCAGAACCACGTCTTCCGCCTCAAAGGTCTGGCTGCTCCCCTCCGTCGAAGGCCCAAGCAGTGCTTCCCTCCCAGGTGTGGGCTGAGGTCCCCTTTTCACGTTCTGGACCTCGGCGGCCATTTGCCCTAAACTTTTTTCCAGGCTGCTAAGCTGCCGCTGCAAACTCTCGAGGAAGGAGCTCATCTGTTTGGAGTAGCTCAGCTGCTCCCTGACGGAAACTAAGAGAGGGTCTGTTTTCAGAGGAGTGCTTTTGGCCGAGGAATCCCCCGTCGCTTCCTGCGAGGTCACGGCCACCGCTTGTAGGATGTCCTTCAGGTTGGCAACGAGGTCACTCAGATCCCTCTGCTGGGAGTTGTAGGCGGAGGCCTGCTCCCTGATCGCTTCCTGGAGATTGATAGGTCCCTTTTGTGCCTCAAAAACTAAGGCTTTCAGCTCCTGCAGCCTAACTCGGTTGACGTAGGTAGAGCCCAGGACCCCAATAATGGCCCCCAGCACTGAGCCGATGATAGACCAGTTCTTGGTTTTCTCTGCTCTCGTCCGCTCTTTCTCGTGGCTTTCCCTCACGGCGGCAGAGAAGAGGGAGAAGGCTTCCCGCTCAGACTCCTCCGCAGTTTGGTACGTGCTCCGGTACCTTTTCTCTTCCTGCAAGGAAAACACACAGGCCTTGTTAAAAGAACAGCATGTTAGATGCCGGAACCACCTCGGAAGACCGATATGCGGGGGGAAACCAGTGAAATTTATGAAATATTACTAGAAACGGAGGATCAAGAAGATCAATTTATTTATTTACTTTTTAAAATTTAATTTATTTAACATAATTATTACAAAATATAAGCAAAATATTGCAAATACATACATATATATTTCAGATAAGCACACACATATATAAAAAGAACAAATGAGAAAAAAGGAAGAAAAAGAAAAACTAAAGAGAAGAAAAAGAAGGAAAGTTGGAAGAATTTCTTTCAAATTTATTCTACAAATATCTCAATAATAAAATTTCATTGGTTGACTTCCATCACTTACACTGCACTTCCTATATACATTTTAAGCAAGACTGTATCTGTTATTCCGTATTTTTCCCATACAATCTCACACAAATATTGTAATCAGTAAGTTTTCTAAATGCTTCATAAATCTATTCTAAACACAACCAATACCTTACATTTAATCTTTTTCTAGATCAATTTAAAGAAGTGTGGGAAAAGGAGACAACAGGGCAACAGGGCAAATAGATAGTCAAGGCTAGGGGAAAATATGGGAGAAACGTACGTGGAAAATGTTGTCTATAAGAATAAAATAAAATAATTATAAATTGATTTGGAGATGGTATTTAACACCAGTCAGATTAAACCAAATAAGCAAGGAATATTCGGTGTTATGTTGGAGGGCATGCCAGGAAACAAGGAATTATGTTCATGTGGTGGGGGTGTAAATATGTAGAATTATTTTTTTTTGCAAAGGGTGTTTAAGGAGATAACAGAAATCACTGGGTTAAAGCTGGCCGAAAGTCCAGAGGTAGCATTATTATCAATTTACGATGGGGTGGAAGGTTCGCAGGCTGTGAAGGACTCGCTCATAAATTTATTGACAAATTATTATAGCTAGGAAGTGGAAGGGGCAAGCAAAATATAAAATGTAAGAATGGCATAAAGAAGTGTGGGGTACAGCTCTTAATGATAAATTAACACGTGCCATTGAGGTAAGACAGGGAATATGCAGGATAAATGATTTTGAGGAGATATGGAAGGTGTTTGCAGAAGTTGTACTGTTAAAACGGAAAGGGGCCAAACCATCGCAAGAGGTGTTGAAATTTTGGGAGGTTGGATAGTTACAGTGGAATGGCCTCGGTGGTGGGGTGCAGGTTTTTATTCTTATTCATTTATGATTATTACTTTGTCAAAATATATAAATAAAGGAAGACCGTATGTGGCATAACCTGCCCCAGGATGATGCTGAGGTTGCCAGCTTTTCACCACTCCTTGCTTCTGTGCCTTTAACAAGAGCTTGATGTGTGCAAGAACGCCACAGTGTTCTTGGTTTCATGTCAGGAACTGTTTCGCCTGTCAATTTCTCCCAATCAAGACTGCTGTCAAAGCTGTGGCTACAGGAGGTCCACCGCATGTGTATGTTCAGGAAATAGCTGGCTTAGGTCTTTTTTTATCTCTGGCAGAAAAGGGCCTAGCAAGATCCTCCTCTAGTGAATACTGGAGGATTACAAGGGAATATGACATCTTTGCCATCCCAGGCAGGAGCAATATAAAATGCACCATTTGTACCCTGCCTCTTTATCCTCAAGTCCACAAGCTCTGTTTGCACAAGCATTAATATGGCTCAGCACCACCCGTTTCATTCTCGAAGGGAATGTTCTCAAGATAAGGCTAAGCTAGACTGCGCGATGTTAGCGAAAACAGGGTGAAGCTCCAAAATGAAGAAATAAGCAAACGGAAAAACTAAACAAGTATTCCGTTATCAAAAGAATGTGGGATTCACAATATACAAAACACTGCTCCAAAGCCCCACAAACCCACCTGACACAATCAATAAACAATCGGAGGACGACACAGGCTACGAAATTAACCCCACCCAATGGACTAGAATGTGGTCTAAACCTTCCTTTAAATCCATATCAGCAGAAAGAAGAGAAGAAGAAGAAGAGTTTGGTTTTAATATCCCGCTTTATCATTACCCGAAGGAGTCTCAAAGCGGCTAACATTCTCCTTTCCCTTCCTCCCCCACAACAAACACTCTGTGAGGTGAGTGGGGCTGAGAGACTTCAGAGAAGTGTGACTGGCCCAAGGTCACCCAGCAGCTGCATGTGGAGGAGCGGAGACGCAAACCCGGTTCACCAGATTACGAGTCTACTACTCTTAACCACTACACCACACTGGCTCTCAGAACTCCCCCTGAAACTCACTTACAGATGGTATCTAACACCATGGAAACTGGCGCTGATGCGCCCGGAAACCTCACCAAAATGCTGGAAAGGGTGCACCTCCACAGGCACATACCTCCACATGTGGTGAGAATGCCCCAAAACCCAACTCTTCTGGACAACAGTCGTACAAGAAATAAGCAAAATAACTAAATGGGGACTAGAGGTCACCCCAGAACTGGCCCTACTGAACATCTTCCAAGATAACAATGCCCATTCACGCTATAAAGAGCTCATAACCCACCTACTCTCAGCGGCCAGAAATATCATAGCCAGACACTGGAGGGACCTGTCAGGAATAAACATGCAACACGGGTTTCAAGCGGTATGGGAAACTGCCTTACTAGAAAAGCTAACCAATAGATTGAAACTGACATAGGGAGAAATAGAAGATGACAGCTTTACCTCCAGTATGGCTCCCCTTTACCACATACACAGCCCAACATGACAACAACATGAACCCGATGTTAGAATTCCTGCTCCATGATTGCAGTCATGGGATTTTTGTCTATCACATATGTATATGTTTTGACTCTACAGAGTGGGAAGTGCAGAGACAGGATGTTTGTGTTACTGTGTTCCGTGAAGTGGGACTATTGTACTTTGTTTTTTCTCTTTGCTGTCTGATGCTAGAGAGAGAGAGAGAGAGAGAGAGAGAGAGAGAGAGCGAGCGCCATGTTGCGGGGCTCCGTGTATGTTTATATGTAAATAAAGCAGATCAGCCAAAATAATAATTTATTATTATTTATACCCAGCCCATCTGGCTGGGTTTCCCAAAATGCTGAGTTGCTGAGGTCTGTTACCCAACTGTGCAAACTCTGCGGATCCCTATGTGTGCCGGTGTCGGTTGGCATCAGTTGCTGTGATGTTCGGGCAGAAGAAAGCTTTTGAAACTCCCAAGCGACCAGAAGGGAGAGAATATGCCAGTTGGGCATGTGTTTCTACCAGGGTCCTACTCATGTGTAGGCCGAGCTCCTGACACCCACCAACAGCATACGATTCAATATGGCTAACTTAACCCAACAACCCCAAGCACAAACAAATCCCACTGTGGCCAACCAAAGACAATCACCCTAGGCTGCCCCACCTCTCTCACCACCAAGGGAAAAAAAACAAGCAAACAGAATGAAAACCTACCCAAGTGACGCAGACACAAAGACCCCACACATACACTAAGTAAAAGAACATAAGCTTTACCACCCCACCCCTTCTCTCCCCTCCCCCCTCTTTCCCCCCCAACCCTATACTGCATATAACACCAATGTCTCACGACAAATGTAACTGATCTGTAGAAAACACATCCTGAAGAAAGTGAAAGAGACGATGCGTGTGCTTTTGTAAATGAGGAGAATCTTTAATACAGTGGTACCTCGGGTTACATACACTTCACGTTACATACGCTTCAGGTTACAGACTCTGCTAACCCAGAAATAGTGCTTCAGGTTAAGAACTTTGTTTCAGGATAAGAACAGAAATCATGCTCCAGCGGCGCGGTGGCAGCAGGAGGCCCCATTAGTTAAAGTGGTGCTTCAGGTTAAGAACAGTTTCAGGTTAAGAACAGACCTTCCAGAACGAATTAAGTTCTTAACTAGAGGTACTACTGTAAATAAAAATAAAATAAAAAAGAATGTGGGATTAAAAACAGGAAACTAATCCCCAGATAAATTATACTCCCTTCCCCCTTTTTTAGACCAGGGGTGTGGATATTTTTGCTATAGAGAAGCATGTGGTGGTGGGTGGGTGGCCAGGAGACAATGGCAGTGACGTGGCAAAGGTGTTTTTTCCTTGCTCTGTCTCTTTCTGTCGCTCTCCGTCCCTCTCTCTCTCGGTCTCTCTCTCTCTCTCTCACACACACACCCCTGGCTGTGATGGGAAGGCACAATGTCATCCCTGAATGCCTTTCTCCTCATTGCAGCCACGCTTCTTCCAGCCTGCCAAAGGCCTCTTCTGACTTGTGATACTAGCGTACAAGGCAGCCTTGGAAATTACGAAGTTGTCCAAGTCTTTAAATAGAACTGTGCATTGTGCTGTTGATTTCGGAGAGCTTCGTCTTTAGTTCTCAAACCGGGTCCCCCCTACCTGACAATAATCTCAACGATTATGGGGAAAGAACACAGACTGTCCCCAACCTGAGGAAGACACGGAGGGCAAGCTCAGGCAGGGAAGGAGGGAGGGCACGGAGCTGAGAAAAATACCCTAAAACTGCGGTGTGTTATAAGTGGTTATTATGAAAGGAAGAGGTAATGGCAGGGCAGAGGAAGGACCTGCCTAGATTTGAGGGAATCCTTGTAACAGTACCTGGAAGAGTGGGGATAGGGCCTCCCTCTTACTAGGTCCCAATGGCAGCCACTAACAATGAAACCCAGTGGCATAGCGTGGGGGGTGCAGGGGGGCCCGGCCGCACCGGGCGCAACATCTGGGGAGGGGCGCTCACCGCCTCCGGAGTCGCCGAAGAGCCTCGGGCGCAGGCTGTAGCAGAGCCCCATGTCTCGCGGAACCGACGAGCTGTGCGCGCGTCCGGGCTGAAGGCGTCCGGCAGGCAGCGGCTCTCAGCGCTGGCCGCGGAGGGCGCGCCAGGCAGCCCCTCCTCACAGCCCCGCCGCCGCTGCAGCTGCTGGGCCATGTTGCATTTTCCTCGTCTCTCTGCCCTCCTCCTCCTCCGGGCAAGCGGCGTCGTTTGGGCGGCAGCGCCAGCGGCAACTCGCCTCAGATCACCTGACACGGACCCGCCGCCGCCGCCGTGGCTACCTTACTGTAAATACCCCAGCCCAGGCAGCAGCAAGAAGAAGCTGGCAGCGGCGGCAGGTTAGGGGTTAGGGGGCGCAAATTACTTGCCTTGCCCCGGGTTAGGGGGCGCAAATTACTTGCCTTGCCCTGGGTGCTGACAACCCACGCTACGCCGCTGATGAAACCTGCCCCTACCTGCACAGCCCCCACCCTGTAGCCCCATGCCTTGGTCACACATAAGAATGACCAAGAGAAAGGTCCCAGGAACCTTGTTTTTCTGCTATAAATTATTACCAAACAATGGGTGCATCCTTCCCCCCCCCCCCGAGTTTAGCCCGTTATAGCGATAACTGTTTCACAAACCAGCTTCATGTTGGTACTTTCAGACCCTGCATTTAGGACTAATGCCTGCAAAAAATAGATCTGCGCAGCTGGGGAGGAACTCGCATCTGCTTGACTAGAAAGAAATGTCAACTAGACTATCCCAGCTCTCCCCTCTTTTCTCATGACCACTCTTTTCCCCAGGGAGCACAGCACAGCCCTGGGCTTTTTAAAGAACACCCTCAACACACAGATGGAAGCGAAGGAGAGGTTGGAACAGCTCCACCACAAACATAAACGACACAGAAGCAAAGCAGGCTGCAGTCCTGGGCGGACCACTGGTCCATGCCCTCTTGCAGTTTCCTCTGTAGTTTTCCCTGGCAACATCAGGACACGAGGGAACCATTTACCGAAACCCGTATAGCCTGGTGGCTCGCTGGCTCAGGCTATGAAAGCCACATGGCCAAGGAGGTGAATGCTGCAAACAATAAGGAGAAAAGCTGCTCCTGGGGGAATGTTTTTCCTTTCACATTCCAGAAACACTTCTTCTGAACCAGCTTGCGGAACTCATGGCCACATGATGTGGTAATGAACAATGGGTTTACAGGCAGCTTGAACTGTGAGATCCAGTTCACGTTTATTACAGAGGGGTTAAGTGTTAAGTGTTACTGGATATGCTTTAAAGGCCACAGGTTCAAACTCGAGTATTCCCAGACAGGGCTAGAAGAGACATTTGCCCAAAATCCTGCAGGGCCACTGCTAGTCAGTGGACACAGGGCTGAGCTTAGATGGACCAAGGGTTCTGACTTGGCAGGCCATTCCTCCCTAGAAGTTAAGTCACACTGGGCGGCATTCAGAGGAGACCCACAATGGAATTCATTAACATGACTAAGTTGTTGTTGTTTAGTTGTGTCCGACTCTTCATGACCCCATGGACCAGAGCACGCCAGGCACTCCTGTCTTCCACTGCCTCCCGCAGTTTGGTCAAACTCATGCTGGTAGCTTCGAGAAGACTATCCAACCATCTCGTCCTCTGTCGTCCCCTTCTCCTTGTGCCCTCCATCTTTCCCAACATCAGGGTCTTTTCCAGGGAGTCTTCTCTTCTCATGAGGTGGCCAAAGTATTGGAGCCTCAGCTTCACGATCTGTCCTTCCAGTGAGCACTCAGGGCTGATTTCCTTCAGAATGGAGAGGTTTGATCTTCTTGCAGTCCATGGGACTCTCAAGAGTCTCCTCCAACACCATCATTCAAAAGCATCAATTCTTCGGCGATCAGCCTTCTTTATGGTCCAGCTTTCAGTTCCATACATCACTACTGGGAAAACCATAGCTTTTACTATGCGGACCTTTGTTGGCAAGGTGATGTCTCTGCTTTTTAAGATGCTGTCTAGGTTTGTCATTGCTTGATGGCTAAGTTAGGTCCGTTAATTTCAATGTGTTTACTGTGACCAGTCTGCAAAGGAACTCAACACCTACTGAGGATCGCAGCTCAGAACGATGACCAATTCGTGGTGGTTAGGGTTCACCAGGATGGCCAAGCGGAATTGCCACATCTATCAGCAACACACCTCTTCACACACCAATCGCTGGGCCGACAGAGGTAAAACTGGGAGAATTCTGGTGCCTTCATGTCTTACTTGTCCCAGAGGTACCCAGCTGGACATGGCAAGAAACAGGATTCTGGTGTCAACGGAGCCCTTAGTCTGATCCAGCAGAGCTTTATTTCAGAAAGAGACAGGCCGCTTATCCTCTTTCAGAAGGGAGAGATTAAATTTCCTAATCATTATTATGGCATGTGTGTATTTATAGTGAAAAGGGTTATGTAACCGAACCTGTGTAGCAAGTCCTGGCCAGCCGTCAACTATGATGTAAAGAGAGGCTCATTCTGGAATTATGTGAGCACAAAAAGAAGAAAGGGAATTTTTTAACAGTATTGCATTCTTTTCGCCTTGCTGCAGGGCACGAAGGGATGAAAAGATCTTGTTCAAACTACCCCTCTGCCTGCACATCAGCAGAGCTAAAACAAACAGACTCTGGGAAGGGAAGGAATGTCAGGCCCACTGAAAACGTTTCTTCCAAAAAAAGAAGAGTTTTGTTGTCGAAGGCTGGCAAGCTGGCAGGAAGGCAGGACACAGGAATCAGGGGAGAGGGGGAACCCGCATTTTTAGCATTTTAAGACAAGCCAATAACAAATCATTTTAAATACATCCGAAGCAGGAAACCAGCCAAGGAAACAGGCAGATCATTAGATGACAACAGGTTTGCTGGAGCTGGGATGAGGGACCCTGCCGGTGTTGCTGGACTGCAAGTCCCATCATCCTTGACCAATGGCCAGGCTGGCTGGGTCTAAAGGGAGCTAGAGTCTGCCTGGAGGACTGCAAAAAGTTTCCCCATGCCTGTACTAAAGGAAGAAGCTTAATCGTTTCCTTCAGTAGTCGCTGTGCAATATGCTAGAAAGATACTCGCCCCCTGAAGCCTAATCCCACTAGCCCAGCCTAAGTGACTAAGTCAAATGGAAGTGAGAAGACATGAAGTACAGTGGTACCTCGGGTTAAGAACTTAATTCGTTCTGGAGGTCTGTTCTTAACCTGAAACTGTCCTTAACCTGAGGTACCACTTTAGCTAAAGGGGCCTCCCGCTGCTGCCGCCGCACGATTTCTGTTCTCATCCTGAAGCAAAGTTCTTAACCCGAGGTAATATTTCTGGGTTTGGGAAGTCTGTAACCTGAAGCGTCTGTAATCTGAAGCGTCTGTAACCTGAGGTACCACTGTACTAGGGCAAATCGGCAAGGTAAAAAATAACAGCCTGCTGCATGTGATGGCATACACTCAAGAACTCTTAACAGAAACGTGTGAAATGGCCCATTGCCTGAGGGGGAAAACGTGCAGCTAGTCCCTAAAACCAGCTTCCTCCAGGACTGGAAAGTGCTTGACATAATGCAAGTTTTAAAGAAGAATGGTGGGTGGAGTCAGAGACCAAAAAAATGTTACCTTTGTACAAGAGGCTCGTTTTTTCACACATTTGCCCATTCCTCTATCTGCTGCCCATCCAGGCAAGAAAAAAGCAGTAGCAGAGTTCAAGGACAGGGCAAAAAACATTCAAGGAGGGCTGGTGAAGGGGAGGGTCCGGGGAGACCCCTGGGTCAGATGGAGAGATATGGAGGGTCACTTTTAGCCCCTTGAAGAAGAAGAGGAGTTTGGACGTGATATCCCGCTTTGTCACTACCCTAAGGAGTCTCAAAGCGGCTCACAATCTCCTTTCCCTTCCTCCCCCACAACAAACACTCTGTGAGGTGAGTGGGGCTGAGAGACTTCAGAGAAGTGTGACTGGCCCAAGGTCACCCAGCAGCTGCATGTGGAGGAGCGGGGAAGCGAACCCGGTTCCCCAGATTACGAGTCCACTGCTTGGCCTCAGGTTCCCCACCCTTGGTTTCAAGATTAGAAACATACTGGAAACTGAATGCTGGGGTTTTCAGGATTGCCATTTCACCAATTTCTATCCAAATGTAATTTTGGTTTTAAATGCAGTGTAAGGTAGTCTCTATGGGAGTATATTGTATTTAATTATGAGGTATTAGGTTTTAAGGGGGCTAACCAGGCTGGATAGTAGGCTTGTTGGTTTTTGAATGTCTGATGTAGATTTTTTCAATTTTGTTGTTCTGTATGGGACAATGACAATAAAGATTATCGTATTGTATCATAATTTCTGCTCTTGCACAATGTAGTCAGGGGAATGGGAAATGAAACACCAGCGAGCCTCAATAGGCTTTCAGAATCCCTACAAAATGGTTTACATAGTTATCCCAGTCTAGTTTCTGCATTAAATAGCTTGAGAGAGCCTCCGCACTCTTAACATTCACAGCTTCTCCTCTAAGGAAGCGCTCAGGTTTTGTCCTCCAATGGGCCAAATTGGCTGCCTAGGATCTGCACGGTTAACGCTTTTGCTCTCCTGGTGATCAAAGCCATTCTTTGACCAGAAAGGATGTCCTCTTCTACTTTGTAAAGCAGACAGCTGGTGCTACATATATAACAATGTGATAAACAATCATGCCAATCCTTGCCAAAATATTCCATATCCTGCAAACCAAAGGGGCTCACTGTCCTGGGGCTGCAGAGCTGAATTAAAAGAAAAGCATGCTTTGGCCCCAACCACTGGCCAGGGAAATTAGGGCCACAGAGTGTGGCATCCTCGGCCTCCCATGAAAAAACAACACAGCAAGGGGAAGGCCACTGTGGCGCCATCCGCTGGCCAAGCAAGGAGCAGCTGAGGGAACTTGCTTCCCTACTCCACACCAGTCCTAGGATTACAAAACTGAAGGGAAGTTTGCTGTTGTCTCATCCATGCCCCAGTGGCGCTAATGGACAGTGCATCTGGCTGTTAACCAGAAGGTTGGTGGTTCAAGGCCACCCAGGGACAGCTGTGGGCAGGATTTGTGCATTGCAGGGGTTTGGATTAGATCAGTGGTTCCCAATTAGGGGTCCGGGGACACCCTGAGGGTCCACAGAAGGCACCCAGGGGGTCCACAGCACCATCTCTTGCTGTAGGGGACTCACTTGTCTTGTTAATTGTACCACCTCAGATTAGAAGTAAGGAATAGCGATAGGCCTATAGGTTTATAAATCATTTAATGTGTTAATACAAATGGATGCCGTTAACATTGCAGTTGTTATATAAGGGATTGTTATTTTGACTGGAGTGCAATTGAGATGAATAAGATTTTGGAATGCAGAAATAAAGGACTGTATTTTTCCATGTATAACACGCCCTGTGTATAAGACAACCCCTATTTTGGGGTGCTCAAAATTAAGAAAATGGGGGAAGATTGCCCAGAGTAGTTAAGACTTTTTTGGGGGATGGGCACCACATGATCGATGGTGCCAATCCTTTTGAATGTGGTGATAAGGAATGCAGTGTGGTGTAGTGGTTAAGAGTGGTAGACTCGTAATCTGGAGAACCGGGTTCGCGTCTCCGTTCCTCCACATGCAGCTGCTGGGTGACCTTGGGCCAGTCACACTTCTCTGAAGTCTCTCAGCCCCACTCACCACACAGACTGTTTGTTTTGGGGGAGGAAGGGAAAGGAGAATGTTAGCCACTTGGAGACTCCTTAGAGTAGGGATAAAGCGGGATATCAAATCCAAACTCTTCTCTCCTTCTTCTGAATGTGGAGATGTACAACTAACAAATCTATCTGCAGAAAAGCAGAATGCCCTGTGTTCAGCTGAAACACGCTTCCTTGCAAATGAACAGATAAAAAGAAAATAACGCCACCGGAACCTATTTCTAAAATCCTATTGTTAGATTCCTGCCATTCTGCATGCAGAGTTTTAATATGCCTATGGTGATTTGCTGATCACCCAAACTCTTGGCAGGCCTTTCAAAAAACAGTACCATCAGAAAACGGTTTTGGCCCCTTATTGAAAAAAAAAACAAAAAAGTAGTTCAATAACCATCAGCATCGTTGCACCTGCTGTTTTAGCAACCTTTAGTGCTTTTACATTTTCAAGTTGCGTTGAGGCGGTTCCAAAAGGAAGGGCAAAAAGTACCTTCGATAAATAAATGAAGCGAGCAAGCGGAATCCCAACCCTTTCACTCCACTCCCGGACTCTGAGACACTCTTACCTGCAGTAATTTGTGCTCCAGAGTTGCCAGTTCCAGATACTGAATGTCGTCACGCGAGACTCTGTCTAAACGGTCCCGGATTTCCTTCAGTTTGAGCTGCTGGGCCTCCCAGGTTTCCCGAGATTCTCGTACAATCCCACGAGCGACCATGAACCTTTTTTCGGCCTAGAATAGGATGGGTGGGCGAGGGAAAGATAAGCTTGCCATCTACAAGTTTGGCAGCCTAACTCACTGAAGCTGGAGTGCTTGCATTAAACAATCGTTATCCACTCTGTGCCAAAGTAAAAGACAGAAAGGAGGGGAGTCGATAGGTAAAAGAAGAACATGCTTTCTTATTTAATTAAAATGTGTTTATTTAAAGCAGCCTTTCTCAACCTGTGGGTCCCCAGATGTTGTTGGACTACAACTCCCATCACCCCTAGCTAGCAAGGCCAGAGCTCAGGGATGATGGGAGTTGTAGTCCAACAACATCTGGGGACCCACAGGTTGAGAACCACTGATTTAAAGTCTCTGAGGTCTCTGATGAAACACAGTTTTTTTCTGGCCACATGGTGGCAGTTTTTTGTGTTTTTTTTTAATTTATACACTCATACAATGGACTGCCTCATTCCAGCCAAATCTGATTACTCAATTTATTTGGCCCTTTTCCTCTTCCTTGTGCCCTTTGGACTTTTTCTTTTCTTTTTTTGCTGTCCAACTAGGATTAGTTGTTGGTGCCCTTATAGTAGTCTTTTTCAAATTGATTTTATATTTTATGTTTTGTACAGCTCCCCACCTCTGGGTTTATCTTCTTGTCCTGATGCCCTTTTTGTATGTACTGCACTGCTATAAAATTTATTTATTTAAAACATTATTAGGAAAAGACTTGTTATGTATGGGAAAACAGTCGCTCGGGTGCTATTAGCCAGCATGGATAAAAATCAATATTTTTTTTGAAAAACTAAAAAATGGACTTTTAAAAATTTAAATCATATTTTTAAAATAAAATGCTTTTGGAGGAAAAATCTTTGTAAAGATAGTTTTCTATTTGTGACATTATAGTCCAAAGGCTATTCATCAGGAAATAAGGATTTGTTTAAAGTTTTTCATGTGTGCTAAAACCCAGTCTAAGGTGGTTTTTTTAAATTGTTTAACCACATCAGTTAACAAACATGGATACATATGCTATAATGTAATTGTTTTAGTTAAATAAATTGCTTAAATTGTTATTAAGGAAATGATTATTTTTCTCCTTCCAATAAAGTGCAGCAGAAAAGTTGTCCACATATAAACAATAATTTCATAATTATCTGCCTATGTATTTCTGATAACCAAATCAGTCATTTTTGATGTAACTGTAAAAAACTGCTCTGGAAATTTATTATTCCAAAAATGAAACCTTCCTCTGGTTGTAAATATTAAGAGGGTGCCAGCAAGGTTGAACCTTTCTGTAAAAAAAGGATTTAAATCAAGCCTTACTGACTAGTGATTTAAATCAAGTCTTACAGACTAGTGATTTAAATTGATTTGATTTAAACCAAATCCACCCTGCTATATTAGCCCAGACATGGAAAGAAGACATAGTCCCTACCGGGAAGGAATGGCTAGCTAAGCTGATGGACTATGCCAAAATGACAAAGCTGATTGGAAAGCTCAGGAACCAAGAGGACAAAAACTTTTAAAAAGAATGGGAAAATTTATAATCTATTTTAGGAGACCCCTGCAAGCAGATGAAAACATTAAAGGTAAAGGTAAAGGTACCCCTGCCCGTACGGGCCAGTCTTGACAGACTCTGGGGTTGTGCGCCTATCTCACTCAAGAGGCCAGGGGCCAGCGCTGTCCGGAGACACTTCCGGGTCACGTGGCCAGCGTGACATCGCTGCTCTGGCGAGCCAGAGCCGCACACGGAAACGCCGTTTACCTTCCCGCTGGTAAGCGGTCCCTATTTATCTACTTGCACCCGGAGGTGCTTTCGAACTGCTAGGTTGGCAGGCGCTGGGACCGAGCAGCGGGAGCGCACCCCGCCGCAGGGATTCGAACCGCCGACCTTTCGATCGGCAAGTCCTAGGTGCTGAGGCTTTAACCCACAGCGCCATCCCACTTGTAATGTAACAAATACCATGGATAATATGGATTGATACAAAATATAGATTATGGAATAATATGCAGTTCTTAATGTTGATAATAAGACCCAGGGAGGGGGTGGGGCAAAGTCGTGAGATTCAGAGTAATCTGCATATATGAATATGTATTTGGCGTGTTTTAATTCTACATTTGTAAAATCAATAAAAAATAATTTCCAAAAAACCTCACAAAAAACATTATCTTCTCATCTTTCCTCAGAAAGTCTGCTAACAATCCATCAGATCAATTAACACTAGACAGATTAAGAGCGGTAGGCTTAAACAGCAATAAAAAGAGGTACTCACTAAATACTTTAAGTCAACTAACAACAATCAAAGAAATCAGGGATGGGTAAACCTCTCAGATATTGCTGGACTACAACTCCCATCATCCTTGAGCACTGGTCATGCTGGCTGGAGTCAATGGGAGCTGTAGTCCCACAACATCTGCAAGGACTATGGGCTCCCCATTCCTGAATCAAAACAACAGAATAAGAGTAAAAATGCAGTTTATAAAAAGCTAGGGGAAAAAACAAGAGCACAGGGTTAACACTGGAATCAAAAGGCACCCAATAAAACAGGCATAGGCAAACTCAGCCCTCCAGATGTTTTGGGACTACAACTCCCATCATCTCTAGCTAACAGGACCAGTGGTCAGGAATGATGGGAGTTGTAGTCCCAAAACATCTGGAGGGCCGAGTTTGCCTATGCCTGCAATAAAACAACTGAAATAGCTTCCAGAAGTATTTAAAAATTTAACCAGAAGCCTTAAAAAGGAAGGCAAAAGGCCATTAAGCAGGTAGCGAGATGACTATTCTAGAAAAGGAACGCAAAAGCAGGGTGGACAGGTGCTGAGAGGGGCCTCTCCTTAGTCCCAGCCAGATGTAGTTCAGAGAACTTGCTAAATCTAAATAAGCAGGCAAGTCTGTACAGCAGCAAGCAGACCTTCAGATACATTTTATCCAATATGTACCAACGATGTTGTCATTACCTCCGTCACGTTTCCCTGGGCCTCTCGGACTTCATTAAGTCCGACAAATTCTTCGTACTTGTCCCACCAGCTCTGGGAGGTTGCAGAGATTCTCTGAATGGTGTTTCTTCCCAAAACTTTCCCAGCTTCTGATAAGCGATGAAGAACATTTGTAGCCACTTCCACAGCTGTGTTGGCTTCAGGCCTCTTGGAAGCTGGAGAGCAGTAGGCTCTCACTATATGTAGGCGCATTTTGTGATTCCTCAGAGCTATCAAATTGTGATGTTGCATGTTGTTGGCTCATGGGTAGCAACAGACACCATATGACACGTCATCAAAACTGACCATAGATTCCAGTCATGGTGGGAAATATCTGCAAGGATACAGGTGCAAAGAAGAAGGAGAAAAACAATCACTCGGAGCCATAAACAAACCTCTTAAAACAATGTCCCTTCTATGCAGAATGCTCATTTGGGTAAGTATTTAAACTGACTTTGCAATATTTAATTGCCACTTTCACTTCCAGGATCAGCAAATGTTTTCCTTGAACACAGAGAATTACATGGATCCACAGCATGCTTTGAAAGTACCAAAGCAAAAACAGTCTTGCATCATAATTTTTTCTTTTGCAATTGTCCAAATGATCACCTAAACAAAGGATGGGGAAACTCCCCTTTTCCAGATGTTTACTGGACTCCCAACACATATCAGTCCCAGCCATCCGGGCCAATGATCAGGAATGAGCAGATTGTAGTCCAGCAATAGCTCTAGGGCACTAGGTTCCCCATCCCTGCCCTAAAGTTTTAAACTTCAATTCCTCGTTAATAATGCCAAATAATGCTGAATAAATTGGACGGGGTATAGTTTAGAGGTTTTTGTTGGGTGAGGGGTTTGTTGCTGGTATTGATATTAATTTTTTGTACCTTTGTTTTAGATCTTATGTATATGTTCAGTTTGGTTGTGGGGGGTTCATTAAACTGCTCCGGTAAGGTACGGGCAACCGCGTGGCCCTCAGGGCAGCAGTTTAAAGGAGCTGCTCACACTTTTGGAGAAAGAGGTGATCCCATCCCCTGCCTGTGAAGGCGGAGGGAGCCCTGCAAACTGAGTCTGTGGCAAGAACAAGCTGCCTTGTCTCTGACACCTTGTGCTCCAGAGACGCGGCAGCTTGTTCCTCCCTTTCAACGTTGCGATGTATCACCAGATTGCGACGCTGAAAACCTGACATGGCCCTGCCCTACCGGCAACTCCTGCAGCCAAGCTGTTGCGCAACATATTGCCCTGCTTTCCTTTGGACCACATCAGTAGGGCCAAGTGGTCTTCTCGTCTGGGCAGCTCAGGACCTCCAGACACACTGCCCAAGGTTGTACCCCAGGGAAGTCACTTTGGTGCTGCTAAGTCAGCGGTTTGACTTCACCCTGGAGGTGCACTCCATTGTCAAGAACAACAACTGCTGTAGGCCACATTGGAAACCTGAAATTTAATCGAAACAAAACAATACAAATTAAAAAATTCCTTCCAGTAGCACCTTAGAGACAGTTAGTCTCCTAGTTAGTTATTGGTATGAGCTTTCATGAGCATGCACACTTCTTCAGATTCACTCTGTTAGCCGCTTTGAGACTCCTTAAAGGGAGTGAAAGGCGGGATATCAAATCCAAACTCCTCCTCTTCTTCTTCACTCATGAGCACACGAAAGCTCAAACCAATAACTAACTTAGTTGGTCTCTAAGGTGCTACTGGAAGGATTTATTTTATTTTATTTATTTTATTTTGTTTCAACTACGGCAGACCAACATGGCTACCTACCTGTAACTGAAATTTAATGAAAGCATTTTAAAAAGTGGCCGTCCGTGTTCCCACTTTTGGGTGCTGGTCGGATTCCCAGCCCACTCGGCACCCCCAGCAGTTCAGGGCTCTGCTCCTGCCCCGCCTTTTCCCTGGGGGCGCTGCTCCCCTCCTCTCCCCTCCCCCCATTCTCGCCCCACTTTTGCTGTATGGCAACAGCAGCAGAGCAGGGTTTTCCTCCCGCTCCCCAACTCCCCGCACCTCTCTCTTTCTTTCCCTCTTCTTCTTCCAACTCCAGCTCACAGTCTACCATAGGACTTGCAAATGCCGGGCAAAGAGAAGCTAGAACACCATGACAAAGTCCGGGCGGATGTAATGTATGGGGGTCGCTGGAAATAGACGTAGAAGATCCGCGTCTGTAGAGATAGGAAAAATATAGAGTGACACGCATCGTGAAAAACGGGTAACCGGAAGTCGTCATAGGCCGTGATTCCAGGACGCAGAGCAGTGCCACTCTATCCCCTTGATATCTCTATGGTGAGAGGTAAAGGTATGGAAAGCAGGCGACTGGATCTTGTGGGAGGCCGAAACCTTCTAGAGGTGTTCTCTGTGGGGAATTCCATCTTTCAAACTGAACCAGTTATTCACGCTCAACTCTCCGAACGGACCGTATTATTTTTTTAGGCGTCGCTCTAGCCCTTTCCCCTTCTATCTCTATGGTCTCTCACTATATCCTTCTACACGTCGCTCTAACCCTTTCCCCTTATATCTCTATGGTCTCGCTAGCATTCTGGGCGTCGCTCTAGCCCTTTCCCCGTCTATCTCCATGGTCTCTCTAGACCTTTCCGCTTCTATGGCAGAAGTGGTGTTTCCGGGCCGGGCGGAAGTGATTCTCTACGTCATACCTGCGACGGATTGGTGCTGCTCCTTTTCCTTTCCTCCCCGGCGTCAGGGCCTTCGGGTGTCGGAGCGAGCGGAGGATCGGGGAGAAGCGAGCCAGCAAGCGAGGAGGAATCATCATGTCGGGACGGGACGGTAATGAATCTCGGTGAAGGGGCAGTGATGGCGGGAAGGCTGCGGGCGGCAGTTGGCAGAGATTTGCTGGTGGGAAGGCGGTGGGAGGGGGCGCCTCCTAGGTTGTGGGGCTAAGCGGGGAAAAGGTCTCGCTGGGGGGGACCGCGGCTTCGGGTCCCACTGCCAGCTGCGCGCCTTCTTCAGCAACCCGGCCTTAAATAACAGCAGCCACATCTCCTGGGAGCAGAGGGACCCACACGGCAAGGGGATGGTGTTGGGGTCCGCTAATCGGGCCCAAGCTGCCTTGGTCACTGAAAAGCCAATAAATGCCATAGACAGAGGAGATTTCCCACCATCACTCGTTTATTCAGCAGCGTAAAACAGAGCGGAAGGTCCGTATAGTTAAATCCATGATTTTCCCAGTGGTGATGTATGGAAGTGAGAGCTGGACCATAAAGAAGGCTGATCGCCGAAGAATTGATGCTTTTGAATTATGGTGCTGGAGGAGACTCTTGAGAGTCCCATGGGCTGCAAGAAGATCAAACCTATCCATTCTTAGGGAAATCAGCCCTGAGTGCTCACTGGAAGGACAGATCCTGAAGCTGAGGCTCCAATACTTTGGCCACTTCATGAGAAGAGAAGACTCCCTGGAAAAGACCCTGATGTTGGGAAAGATGGAGGGCACAAGGAGAAGGGGACGACAGAGGACGAGATGGTTGGATAGTGTTCTCGAAGCTACCAGCATGAGTTTGACCAAACTGCGGGAGGCAGTGGAAGACAGGAGTGCCTGGCGTGTTCTGGTCCATGGGGTCAAGAAGAGTCGGACACGACTAAGCGACTAAACAACAACAACAAAACACAGCAGTGTGATTGTGAAGCCGCCCCAAACAGCCTTTGTTCATACTTTTTATAGGCATGCCCCTCCCTTTTCCCCTTTGAGGTTCCTTGCACTGATCGAAACAGGACACCCTGCCTGGAGATCTTGAAGGGGAGAGTTGCCTGGCAGAGGGAGATTTTCCTGAAAATCACTTAGCAACGTTATCAGGTCTTGACATATTTGTGGTTCACCCTCCTAAATTCTAAAGCAGGCAGTTTTTTACAGAAGCAAAATGGCATCAGTTAGGCTAACCAACAAAACAGGACAAGAACAGGCCTCTGGCTTTTCCTGAGACCCCACAATGGCACCTGCAATATCCAAAATCCTAATATTCAAAACCCCAGGGCCCCTCTCACCTCAAGCAAAGAACAGTGGGCGCATGGCATAGGTTATGAAACGGGTTGATTTCTTAAGACGCCACAAGACTCTCTCCTAATTGCCTGCCATTGCCCGGAGTCTGTCTCTTATCACCTCTCTCTCTCTCCCTTCTCCCGCAGGTGGCAAGAAGAAACCTTTGAAACAGCCCAAGAAGCAAGCAAAGGAAATGGATGAGGTGAGAAACGTGTAAGGGGGTGCAGAGTGAAGGAAGGGTGGTGGTACTGTGGAGAAACTGTGGTTTAGGAATACGGGGAGAGGAGATGGTTGGTGAGGCAGCATCTTACTATGAGTATTGTGGGCTCCACATAACTGCTCTTCCAATCCCTAATAGCGTTATCCGTGGTCACTCCAGAATGAGCCGGCTAGACTACTGTGTGTTTTGTGCCGACAGCTGCTTTTTGAAAGCAGTGCCCTTCCCTTTCGGAAGGAAAGAAGTCCGAGTTCATTTTGACATCGTTCGGTTGTCATTGTGGATTTATAATTCCAGTTCGTTGCTGTTTCACGCTGTTACTTACAAATGTCCCAACAGGAAGACAAAGCGTTCAAGCAAAAACAGAAGGAAGAGCAGAAGAAACTTGAAGAGTTGAAGGCAAAAGCAGCTGGCAAGGGCCCACTTAGTAAGTGGTTTTCTCTAAAACTGTATGCAAATGAAGAATTACCTTGAGCGATATGACTGCTGGGCAGACATAGACACTGGGAGGAGCTCAAGGTTAGGGAAGTAGGGCTAATGTGCCAAGCCTAACAGATCTAACATGGTATGTTGTTCACTGCTTTTAGAAACTTGTGCTTACACTTGCCTGTTTCCTATTTAATTTTATTACACCCCCCCCCCAAATCCACATTTTAAAAGGGCACAGGATGTCAATCAAATCAACCAACGGCCTGGTTAAAAAGGGAAAACCCTGGGAGAGCATTCCACAGATGGGGAGCCACTGCAGAGAAGGCCCCGTTCTCAGGTTGCCCCCTCCGGACCTCTCGAGGTCTAGCCTTCTGGTTCCAAGACATGAAGAGTACCGTATTTTTCGCCCTATAGGACGCACTTTTTCCCCTCCAAAAATGAAGGGGAAATGTGTGTGCGTCCTATGGGGCGAATACAGGCTTTCGGTGAAGCCTGGAGAGCGAGAGGGGTCGGTGCACACTGACCCCTCTCGCTCTCCAGGCTTCGCGGACCTCTCCGCAATCAGCGGGAGCCAGCACTGGGCTCCCACGGCTTGCAGAGAGCTGCCTGTTTGGGGGCTGGGGTCGGGAGAAGCTCGGGCGGGCCTCCCCCGCCCCAGCCCCGCGCCTGGGGGAAAATAATTTCCCCCCCTTTATTTCCCCCAAAAAAACTAGGTGTGCCTTAAGGGACGGTGCGTCCTATAGGGCGAAAAATATGGTAGTTGGCAAGTCCTGGTTAGATAGATAGGGCTTCATTTAAATGTAAATGAGACAAGTGCCTTGCAGAGCTCCTAGAATCTCTTCTGGGAGTTCATGCATACTGGACAGCTACCTGATTTTTCAGAGTTTAGACTGCCTTATGACAATTTATTTCTATGTATATGCACTGGATGAGGAGAAAAGCAATTTATCCAATGTGGCCCTTAGTAAGTCCAGGATGAGAGATGGACTTCTGGATTTTGCTTCTAATACCACATGTTAACTCTCTTTCCTAAGCCTGATAGTAATGTATTTCCTTTTGCAGCTGGAGGTGGAATTAAGAAATCTGGTAAAAAGTAGCAGATTTGATGCGACTACATGGCAAGAAAAGCATTCACTCTCATTGGATGCTTGGCACTAGGATGGATTTCCAGGCTGATGTTGTGGGAAACATTAATTTGAGCACCTTTGTACATTTCGTTCAAACAAAATAAATGGCGCTTTTTTTGGTTAATGTCCGCTGAGTTTCTTTACTTGTGTCCTTTGGTTCCTGTGGTGGGTGATCAGAAGATAAGGCAGAAGTCCTCCAGATATTAATGGACTATGGCTTTCATCATTCTGCTTCAGAGACTGTGCAGAGTATTTATATTGAGCAGCAGAATAAAGAGATATTTAATGAAGGGGCAAAACATAAAAAGAGAGGATCTATTAAGGGACGCAGGTGGCGCTGTGGGTTAAACCACAGAGCCTAGGGCTTGCCGATCAGAAGGTCGGCAGTTCAAATCCCCGTGACGGGGTGAGCTTCCGTTCCTCGGTCCCAGCTCCTGCCAACCTAGCAGTTCGAAAGCACACCAGTGCAAGTAGATAAATAGGTACCACTCCGGCGGGAAGGTAAACGGCATTTCCATGCACTGTTCTGGTTCGCCAGAAGCGGCTTAGTCCTGCTGGCCACATGACCCGGAAGCTGTACGCCGGCTCCCTCGGCCAATAAAGCGAGATGAGCGCCGCAACCCCAGAGTCGGTCATGACTGGACCTAATGGTCAGGGGTTCCTTTACCTTTACCTTATTAAGGTCCTTAACTGTTTGTTGGAAGTGAGTGAGCTTGCACAAGTCTGGTTGGCTTCTCTGATAACGTAAGAACATAGGAAGTTGTGTTATACTCATTGAGACCACTGGCCCATCTACTTCATTACCGTTGACCCTGACTGACGCTGAGCTATGGCCCTTCATATCAAGCGAAGCCCCAGCTCTCTAAAGTCTCTGTGAAGATGACCAAGCGCAGGAGAACCAAAGCTGCAGGCTTCACATCCAGGTCCGCAGGCTGCCTGAAAAAGAAAAAACTTGGTGATACCGTGGATGTCTTCATCCAGTGAATTTCAGAGAGAGGTCTCCATCATGGATCAGTGCAAACTGGGCAGGACCACCAACAGGGCCTCCCCCTACCATTTAGAGCAGGCATGGCCAAACTTGGCCCTCTAGCTGTTTTGGGGTTACAATTCCCATCATCCCTGACCACTGGTCCTGTTAGCCAGGGATGGTGGGAGTTGTAGTCCCAAAACAGCTGGAGGGCCAAGTTTGGCCATCACGGATATCGAGGGTCTGAGATGGTTGATATTAGAGGAGACACTATTTCAGGTCCTCTTCTTTGGTGATCACTTGTAGCTGAGTAAGATTGTCTTCCATGAACACAGTCTTGACAGTGAGTCCATAAAGTGACTGGTGGCGAATTCTGGATCCACGCATGCTTCTACACAGGACTTAGGATTCCGGGCGGGAGTTGATCACGGTGAGGGTTTGCCAAACGTGCCTTCCTCTTAACACATTTCTCCCTTTCATCCTGAGTTCGAGCGTACTATTTCAAGTACTTGAGTCCAAAACCCTTCAGAGTTTTCTCCACTAGTACTAGCACCTTGAATTGTGCCTCATAGCTCACTGACCCCATAATTCTGATGGATTCCCTCCATCCCAGGCTGTAGGTCGTATTTCGTTGGTCCCAGCAAATCCCTCCAGGCTGTGAGAGGGCATAACCATCCCATATCTGTTCAGCGTGACCCTGCTGCGTGCCATTTGTTTGACCTCTGCGTCTTTCCCATCAATGGAGAAGACTACATCGGAGGGCATCTCAGTGGTACAAGCGGTGCTAATTTTCCTAGGGAAATTTCTGCAAGTGATCTTGATGCTTCTGGCCTGGCCAGAAATCCATGCAAACCTCCATATTGAAGGGCTCAGCTAGGCTAGATGCTCTTTGCCCTTCATCCTACTGTATCTGTACTTTTTATGATTGATACGCCATGTCTTAGAAAAACAGGACATACGGCAACCCTACCAGCATGGGCGTAGGCAGTGGCGTAGCTACCTGCTCTGGTACCCAGAGCGGCAATCCGCCCACAGGGGCAGGGCGATCTGCCACGGCAAGCCACCCACGGAGTCCGCCTGGCAGACGCAAGCCCCACACTGCCATCCCAGGAGAGACGTGGCTCGGACACACTTCAGGCCAGGCCCCACAGTAAGTGCCCCCCCCGCAGTGTGCCATTTTGTCACCCCCCCTCAGGGATGACACCCGAGGTGGACCCCCTCCCTTCCTATGCCTCTCGGTGTAGCCAGGGGGCAGGCTTTTGGGGGGGAGCAGAACCTCAAAATTTGTATTGATTTTGATCGATTGGCTACGTCCATGCCTAACAAAAGCAGCACCCACAAGCTAGAAGGAAGTGCAAGTTCCAGGCTCAGGGAGAGGGAGGGGCGGGACTGTGGGTCCGAGGGGGAGGACCAGCAGCATTGGAGCACGAGAACGGCACGAGTTGGGGGGCGCTGGGCAGGTTCCTTCATTCACCCCCCCGGTCAATGAATCTCTGCACTGTGTGGGCCAAAAGAACAGACATATTGTAACAACCAAAAGACTATAGGGGGAGGACTCTGCAGGGGGTTGGACTAGATGACTTGGGGGGTCACTTCCAATCTATCACCCTTCGATTCTGATCTTTATTATTCCAAGGGGGAGACAGTCAGTTTCTTTCTAGATGAAGTTCATCAAGAATACAGTGGTACCTCAGGTTACATACGCTTCAGTTTATAGACTCCGCTAACCCAGAAATATTACCTCGGGTTAAGAACTTTGCTTCAGGATGAGATCAGAAATCGTGCAGCAGCGGCGCAGCAGCAGCAGGATGCCCCATTAGCTAAAGTGGTGCTTCAGGTTAAGAACAGTTTCAGCTTAAGAACGGACCTCCGGAACGAATTAAGTACTTAACCTGAGGTACCACTACAGTGGTTAAGAACTTAATTTGTTCTGGAGGTCCGTTCTTAACCTGAAACAGTTCTTAACCTGAGGTACCACTTTAGCTAATGGGGCCTCCTGCTGCTGCTGCCGCGCCGCCAGAGCACGATTTCTGTTCTCATCCTGAGGTAAAGTTCTTAACCTGAGGTACTATTTCTGGTTTAGCGGAGTCTGTAACCTGAAGTGTATGTAACCTGAAGCATCTGTAACCCAAGGTACCACTATACTCTTCTCCCACCCCCCCACCCCCCACCCCTGTAACATTAAACCTCAAGATAACATTCATTCATTTGTGGCCTCGTTATTTGCCTCCATTTTTCTGTTTTTCCTTGCTCTCCCAGTACTGGGTAAAATTTGTGTGCGACTGATTTGCATGCTGCGTTTTCAGTTGGGTGAGCAGAGGCAGGAGTGCTCTCATATGTGCTCTTCTTGCTAAAAACACAACAGTCCAAATTGAGCCAGAGATGGCTGCAGTGGGTGGATGAGGTTATATTTGGAGCAATGCAAGTCCCCTTTGCCCTTCTGGCTGCCTTTAAGAGGGGATTAGATTCTATTGATGCCACCTTATTTCGCTTTAGCTCAGCATTTTAAGAGAAGCCTCAGCAGAGGTGAAGGAAAAAAATTTGGAAATCTGGTTATTCCAAATTCTTCTACTTTTTGTTTTTGCTGCCCCCCCCCCACCAGCAACTTGCCACTTCAAAGGCTGCAGAATTTCTCAGCTACATTTTTTGTGATCTGTCTTTTGTTTTGTAAAGCACTGTTTTGTTTTCCAGAATAGGGTTGTATTCTCAGGCACAAGCGCTTGAAAGCGGGGATTTCAAAACATTTATGTTTTCAGTTCTGATACCAACATTTACTACTATAAATTAGTAGAAATTTAGAAAACATCTGAAGGCAGCCCTGTTCAGGGAAATTTTTAATGTGTGACATTTTGATGTATTTTTAATCTTTGTTGGAAGCCGCCCAGAGGGGCTGGGGAAACCCAGTCAGATGGGCGGGGTACAAATAAATTATTATTATTATTATTATTATTATTATTATTGAACAAAGATTTAAAAAAAATGTTTTGTCAAAAGTGAGAAAGGACAAAGGGACAGGATATCCTCCATTTCTCCAGCATGGTGAGGACAGAGTACACAAGAGCATAGTGGAAGACGTGAATTGGGAGACTGTGAAGGTATGTCATGGGAAGAGAATTTTCTGTCATTTTCTTTGAAGGCCAGACTCTCATGAGATTCTGGGCTGAGTGACAGCTCCTGCTTTTTCCTCCAGCCAGGAGCCCGTACCCTCCAACATTTCTCCGATGAAAATAGGGACGCCCAGAGGAAAAGTGGGACGTTCCAGAATCAAATCAGAAAGCAGGATGGCTTCTGTAAATCCGGGACTGTCCCTGGAAAACAGGGACACTTGGAGGGTCTGCAAAACGTTTCCCTTGAGCATGCCAAGAGCGCCATTCCCGCCCCCGCATGCCTTAGGCGCCCTCTTCTCTGGGATTAAGAAAGCCCGAGCTCCAGGCTTCTAATTTTAGAAATTAAACCGGGAACGGGCGGAGTGGAGGCGGTGGAGGAAGCGGAGGCGGTGGCGGCCCGACGGGGACGCACAGACGAGCGGAGGTGGCTGCTTGCTCTGCGGCCGCCAGAGGGCTCTTGCGGCTGCTGCTCGGCTCTCCTCGTCGGCTCAGGCCTGGGTTGCGCTTCCTAGGTCAGGGTCTGCAGCTGCTTCCTCCATTGCGAGCCCGGAGAAGTCGGTGCGCCTTTTGGAGAGGGAAGGTGCCTTTTGCGCACGCCGCGCTCCGGAGAAGCCACCCGGGGACCCCCAGAGCCGCGCCTGGTGGGCGCTGGGGGGTGACCCCCCACCCGTGCGGTGGAGGCAAGCCGGGGAGCCTCCCTCCGAGGGGGCGCCCGCGCGTGTGACCCCCGAAGGCGACGCGGTTTGTTGCCACTCCGGACCCCCTTTGACTTGGGCACCCAAGGAGAGAGAATCGCCCACTGGCAGGTTAGTGGCCACGGCAGTGGGTGCTCGGGTGGGTTAAAAAGGGGTGTTAGCGGGTGGGGGGGGGAGAAGGAAGGGGGACAAACGCCGGAGTCGATGCAGCGAGGGGGGCGGCTAGCTTGGAAAGCGGAGTCCTCTCCGAAGTCAAGTCTCTGTCCGAGGGCCTCGCGCCCAGGTAACGCTTGCTTTCAACATCGCAGTGCGCTTTTGTGCATGCCGTCTGTTAAAAAGAAGAGACTCGACGGCCAGATCAGCGTGCTTGAGCGCGATTCTCTGCTTGTCTGCACAGGCTTGGCAAATGTGGCGCAGATAAGCCTAGTGGCCCCTTGGGACATATGCTGTCCAGATGGTTTCATAGAATTGTGGAGTTGGAAGGGACCCCGACGGTCATCTATTGCAACCCCTTGCCATCCAGGAAACTCAGCTAAAGCATCCACGACCGATGGCTATCCAACCTCTGCTTAAAATCCTCCAAGGAAGGAGAGGGAGGGAGACCGCTTCACTGTCGCGTCAGAAAGTTATTTCTGATGTTTAGTCGGTATCCTAGTACTTGAAGAAACAACTCTTCCTATACCAGCCTGCCTCTTCACGCCCTCTTCAGGGGTGATCTTCTAGTCCCATTATGGGAGGAGATGCCTCAGGTGGTCTTCCCTGGAGGAGTGCCCCCCTCCATTTATTGAAGGCCTGCCCCTCTCAGGTACATTTGGGCTGACTTTGCATTGTGGTCCCAACCTGAAAACATTCCCACTTTACCCATGTTCAGTAAGGGAGCTTACTGAAACAATAAGCTGAATTCTTAAGTTGTGATACTGCCTGCAGGCTTCTTTCAAGGCGGTTTTGGAATCCTGAGTGGCGCGTTTGTGTCAGTTCCGATATTTCCGCCTGCTCTCATTGTTTCGTGAATTGTATTGTTTGGTGGTTTTCTACACAACTCACCCTGGGATTGTTACCGGATGAAAGGAAGGACAGAAAAATTGGCAAAGGAATCTGGAGCCGTGTTCAGGAATTATACTCACGGGTAGGTACAGAATGAAGGGACGCGGGTGGCGCTGTGGGTTAAATCAGAGAGCCTAGGACTTGCCGATCAGAAGGTCGGCAGTTCGAATCCCCGCAACGGGGTGAGCTCCCGTTACTCGGTCCCAGCTCCTGCCCACCTAGCAGTTTGAAAGCATGCCAATGCAAGTAGATAAATAGGTACCGCTCTGGCAGGAAGGTAAACGGCGTTTCTGTGCGCTGCTCTGGTTTGCCAGAAGCTGCTTAGTCATGCTGGCCACATGACCCGGAAGCTGTACGCTGGCTCCCTCGGCCAGTAAAGCGAGATGAGCGCCGCAACCCCAGAGTCGGCCACGACTGGACCTAATGGTCAGGGGTCCCTTTACCTTTACTTAGGTACAGAATAGCCCCCTTACCATGGATGCTGTGCACATCAAAACGTTCCACCTTCTGGTATTCGCAGTATGCAAACATCTGCATGTGTCAAAGCCCTGCAGATGTTGTGCTGTGTGCATGGATGCTGGGGAGAGAGGGGTTAATCAGCATGCAAAGTGTCAGAACTATGGCTACTCAGGGTAACTCCTGCACCTTCCTTGAGTTGTTGACTTATTTGTGAGCATAACTCCTGGAATAGGACTAGGGTGCAGTAGTTACTGTATTCTGGCTTAGAATAACTGGAATAGAAAAGTCATTCATCTGGCTTCCTATGAATGAACTCGTGTATGCATTTCATGCTGCGAGTCTAAGTATGTTTAGTTTTATTATCGGAGCATTTATTTTTCTGCCACTTGAATGTAATAAAACTTCAGCGTGGTTTGCAGAAAGAACAAAACGATAAAATTGCCAGTACGAAACAGTTAGAAACAAACAATTTAAAACATTAAAAATATAATTGAAATTAACAATAAGCTAAAAACATGTGTTTTTTACTTGGAAATGAAGCTGTGCACACACACACACACACACACACACACACACACACATATGCTACCTGTAAGGAATATTCTTTCCCTCAGTGAATTCTGGGTGAGGTAGTTTACCCCTCGCAGAGTTACGATGCTCAGTGACCCTTAACAAACTACAGTGCCCAGAATTCATTGGCAGGGGAAATGTCATTTGTAATTTAAAGGTATAGTGTGTACGCAACCATACTTGGTCCTCAATGTTACAGATGCATCACAGTGTGGGCAATATGTCCTTGGGGTGCTATGGACTCTGTGATCATCATCGGAAGAACTTCTTTATGTGCCTCCTCCACATGAGGTCTGGATGGTGGCAACACACAAGCCTTTTTTGTAGCGACTTTGTGGAATGCTCTCCCCGGGGAGGTTCGGCAGGTGCCTTCATTACAGATATTTAGGTACCTGGCGGAAACATTCCTCTTCAACCAGGCCTTTGGCTGATTCATATTCTACAGCCTTTTAAATGTGTTTTTTAAAAATGAATGAATGATGTAATTTTTTTTACTGTTTTGTTTTTATTTTATGCTTTTACCCTGTATTTTTATCTTGTGAACTATCCTGAGATCTTTCAAGCGAAGGGCAGTATATAATTTATTATTATTATTATTATTATTATTATTATTATTATTAATAATAATTTCTTTATACCCCGCCCATCTGGCAGAGTTTCCCCAGCCACTCTGGGCAGCTTCCAATCAAGTGTTAAAAACAATACAGCATTAAATATTAAAAACTTCTCTAAACAGAGCTGCCTTCAGATGTCTTTTAAAGATAAGATAGCTGCTTATTTCCTTCACATCTGAAGGGAGAGCGTTCCACAGGGCGGGTGCCACTACAGAGAAGGCCCTCTGCCTGGTTCCATGTAACCTCCCTTCTTGCAATGAGGGAACCACCAGAAGGCCCTCAGAGCTGGACCTCAGTGTCCGGGCTGAACGATGGGGGTGGAGACGCTCCTTCAGGTATACAGGACCGAGGCCGTTTAGGGAAAACCCACCTGATTTGACTCTTCCCACATCTTGGTGGAGCAGCTCCCATACCGATCTGGGCACAAGTAGAGAAGGTCTCCAAATTTGTGTAAATATGCATAACATGAGCATTCAACGTAAGTGACTCTGACTGATCTTTTCTTATGATGCTTCTGCAGGTACAGGGAGTCGCGCAGAGGAGGATACAGTGCCATGGAAGGCATTTTGCAAAGCCCGTTCCTCTGAAAGCCCTGCAAGATGCTGACCCCCAATCCCGAGTGCAGCCAGCCCCGCGAGAGCAACAGCAAGACTAGAGTAGGGGAAGAGGCGATGCCTCGTGCCCGCCCCGCCGCGAAAGCCGTCCAAGGCATCCGCAAACGCAAGGACTTTGTGGTGTGCCAGCAGGGCGCTCCGGCGGAGGAGAAGCCCAACATCTGCATCGAGTGCGGGAAGACCTTCAGCCAGAACTCGAGCCTGGTCAACCACCGGCGCACGCACTCCGACGAGAAGCCCTACAAATGCCCCGACTGCGGGAAAAGCTTCGGGGTGAGCTCCAGCCTTAACCGGCACCAGAGGATCCACACGGGCGAGAAGCCCTACAAGTGCGGCGAGTGCGGCAAGCGGTTCAATGACAAGTCCAACCTGACACAGCACCAGCGCATCCACACGGGCGAGAAGCCCTACAAGTGCATCGACTGCGGCAAGAGCTTCAGCCGCAGCTCCCACAAAAAGCACCACTTGCGCCACCCGCCGGGGAAGAAGCTGGGCAAGGGGGGCGCTGCCGCCCAGGCGGACGGGGCCTGCGCAGCCAGCGCCAAGCCCAAGCCCAGGAGGAAGGTGGAGGTGCTGAACACGTGCACCGAGTGCTGGCAGAGCTTCAGCCAGAACGCCGACCTCATCAAGCACATGCGCATCCACACGGGCGAGAAGCCCTACCAGTGCAGCGTCTGCGAGAAGAGCTTCAGCGTCAGCTCCAACCTCTTCCGGCACCAGCGGATCCACACGGGCGAGAAGCCCTATGTGTGCTCCAGCTGCGGGAAGAGGTTCACCGACAAGTCGACCTTGGTCCAGCACCAGAGGATCCACACCGGGGAGAAACCGTACGCTTGCCGGTTTTGCGGCAAGAGCTTCAGCCACAGCTCCCACCACAAGAGACACGAGAAGATCCACAAGGCGGACTACCCCATACTGGCCTACTCGGCCCCGCTGAGCTAGCAGGTTGCTGGAGGGCAGAGCGTTCCAAACTGCGTGTCGCGGCACATTCAGTGTGTCAGCCATGGTGTCCAGGCGTGTCGCTGTGAACGCTCCTCCCGGGGATGGAAATCAGCTCCGTTTAACTTCCGGTTTGCTAGTGGGACTGAATTGCCATGTCACGAAATGATGCCCGTCTGGAAAGCGTGTCGCCGACGTTGAAAGTTTGGAAAGCTCTGTCTTAGGGGGGGAAAGGGGGTTCCCTGCTGGAGAGTCTTTTTCAGAAGCACACAAGCCCCTTTGGAAGCTAGCGGGCGAAAAAGCCTGGTGGGGTGGGAATGGGACGGAAGGGGAGGGGAGCCCGCTAGACATCTCACCAATTGCCAGCTTACCAGCACATCAGTTGGTGATTTTCGGATCAATTCTGCGTCTTGAGATCTAAATACAGTGGTACCTCGGGTTACAGACACTTCAGGTTACAGACTCCGTTAACCCAGAAATAGTATCTCGGGTTAAGAACTTTGCTTCAGGATGAGAACAGAAATTGTGCTCCGGCGGCGCAGCAGCAGCGGGAGGCCCCATTAGCTAAAGTGGTTCTTCAGGTTAAGAACAGTTTCAGGTTAAGAACGGACCTCCAGAACGAATTAAGTTCTTAACCTGAGGTACCACTGCCTTCCATCCCAAAGGGGACATATCTGGGCTAAATGGCAAAAGCACATGGCAGTGATTTTTCTTGATGGCTCTGCTCCAGAATGCAGGTGGGAGTAGGGTTTCGTATTTTAAAGACCTCCACATTGATCAAACGCCTTGTTCATTTTTTATTATTTAAAAAAGCACATTAGGAACACAAGGCGAGGTTGCTGGATCAGGCCAATGGCCCATCTAGTCCAGTGTCCTGTTCTCACTGCGGTCCGCCAGATGACTGTGAGCAAACAGGACTTGAGATTAACAGCCACTCTCCCAACCTGGGTTCCCCAGCAGCAGCTATTATTCAGAGGCACAATGCCTCTCTGAGAGTGGAGGTGGAGCCTGGGCATTTTGGCCAGTAGCCAAAGAGTATCAGCGGCAACCTTTTCCTCTGATGTGCTAGTTTTCTGCAAATGGAAGGGTTTCAAAGGAATGTGGGAGGGTATGCAAAAGTGTGACAAACCCCCACCACCTGCATTCTGAAGTGGTCCAGTCTGTTTGGCGTGAGTTTGCCGGACATAGATCAACTCTCGGCACTGATTCTCTTGACGTTTTCCTCCAGAACCGGTTCTGGCGGTGAAACAGCCTCACTTAAAAAACAGAGCTCTTACGGTGAGCATCTCCTGAAGCCTTTGCTGCTTTTGGCTAAGCTCAAAAGCTCCCTGCTATATACATTAAAAAGAACAGCTCTTCTTAGAATGACACAGAGATTGCAATTCTGCTTTTCAGACTTTGAAATGGCTCCACCCGTTTTTTCTTGCCACTTTGTGTAGTTTTCAAAGTAAGGGCCCACCAGTCCAAGACTTTCTCACCTGATGAGGAGGACTGAAACCGTAATCTGGAAAGCTTCCCTGAAAAGGAAATCATATTCTCTTTGGAGAATATGATTAGTTATATCAGGACATTGTGTGCTCTGTATTACCTTTCTGTAAGTCATATTTTATAAATGTTTGTCATTCAAAGGCTATCAGGTGTGGTGAAGCTGACCCTTTTGCTCTCCACAGAATAGAGCGCTACAGTGTACGGGTCAGTAGTATCTTGTCTCCTGGTTCCCATTAGTGTCCTTTCCACAAATATGCACCATACCTCAGTTATTTCGCCACCCCCTTTCTTCAAAAGCGTAGTTGGACAGTTTTTCCGGCTCCAGTGAACATGCCAGCAGGGAATAATAGGGCTGGAGGAACTTTGTCTCTCTGCATATTTAATTTGCATGCAATTAACACAATGTGCATAAAAACAACAAGCAGAGGATGTTCATTAATAGATTTAGCTTCCCTTGTGCTGCTGATTAAGTTTCTGGTGTTGGGCCTCTGAGATTCTTTGCAGACAATCAGTAGTTAGCGGTGGTCTCAGTTTTTACATTGCCACTTGGTTTAGTGTTAGGTTTATTAAATTTTACGTATTGTGGCCCTCTTACAAAAAGTCCCAAAGTGATTTAAGGTAAAGGTAAAGGGACCCCTGACCGTTAGGTCCAGTCGTGACCGACTCTGGGGTTGCGGCACTCATCTCGCTTCATTGGCCGAGGGAGACAGTGTTTGTCCGCAGACAGCTTCCGGGTCATGTGGCCAGCATGACTAAGCTGCTTCTGGCGAACCAGAGCAGCACATGGAAACACCGTTTACCTTCATGCTGGAGCGGTACCTATCTATCTACTTGCACTTTGTGTTTTCGAACTGCTAGGTTGGCCGGAGCTGGGACTGAGCAACAGGAGCTCACCCCATCGCAGGGATTCGAACTGCCGACCTTCCGATCGGCAAGTCTTAGGCTCTGTGGTTTAACCCACTGCGCCACCCACGTCCCTTTATCACTGTAAAGTGATTTACAACCTAGTAAAAAGTGCCGCGATAAAATCACATGATAAATGTAATTAGAAGCAGATTTAACAAATAGGGCATCATGATATCATCGGCTTGGCCCAAATTTCTGGGAAAACAAAAATCCTCTTACCTGCTGCTGAAACGATGGCAAGGTTGGCACTGAGAGGGCCTGTTCCCTCATCGCCACCCTCTGGACGTCCCTTGGAAATGATGTGCAGAATAACCTCAGATTGTGATCTCAGGGTCTGGGCAGGTTCATATAGGAAAGGAGGTCCTTTAGATATAGGGGACATGAGCTTTAGAGGTCAAAACCAGCACTTTGAACTGAGGCTGGAAACAGTGAGCCTTGATGAAAAGTGAAAATGGGAAGAATGCACGGTGGATTACTTCCCCTGTTTTAGGCTGACTGAAGCTGCAGGAGTCATGGATGGGACACCCAATATTGTTGGGCTCAGACTCCCATCAGCCCCAGCCAACAAGGCCAAGTGTCAGGGGTGATGGGAGGTGAGGCCAGCAACATCTGGGGGAGCCACATCTTCCTTATCCTTGCTGGAAGTATTGCAGCAAGGAGGGTTCTTGCAAGCAGATCCCCTACGCTCCATCTGCAGCCGTGCTTTGCAATTCAGCATCCCCAAAGGACAAGTGGCCAGAAAGTAATGTTGTCTGTAGGCTTTAAACTTGAAGAATTGTTTTTTTTTTTTTTTTTAAACTATTCTACTGCCCTGTCTACAAATCTTTGTTTCTTAAGACTTGTATTCCACCTTGTGTTTTAATGTACTGGAGTATAGACACTTGGGTGCAAACACTGCCATCAAGTACGAGGGCTGTGAACGAACAGTGGGTGGTGTTAGTGGTATACTCACAGAGACCACAAGGTGGCGCTGTGGAGGGAGGCTTGACCATTTTTGTGTGGGAAACTACAGTTCTGTTGTTTTGCCTCTGGAGTTGCCGCTCGTGGTAAACTCTATGGCAGGCATGTATTTTTTTGGTTTTTTTTCCACCAGGCCATCAATGGTTTTTTTTAACCATTTCTCATTCCTCCACAATTAGCCGGTGCTTATATGTTATACTCAGTTACAGATAGGTAGCCGTGTTGGTCTGCCATAGTCAAAACAAAAAAAAATCCTTCCAGTAGCACCTTAAAGACCAACTAAGTTAGTTCTTGGTATGAGCTTTCGTGTGCATGCACACTTCTTCAGATATCTGAAGAAGTGTGCATGCACACGAAAGCTCATACCAAGAACTAACTTAGTTGGTCTTTAAGGTGCTACTGGAAGGAATGTTATACTCAGGCATTCATATAGGAATTTCTATAAGAAGAGACCCTTCTGTGGCGTAAAATTTCCAATAAATTACCTTTGACGTTTTTTGGGTTCATGCCTTGTGCCCATATGTAGCAACCAAGCAGTTGGCATTCTCCATGCAGCATAAAAAATAAAAATAAAAAATGGCCTGATGCATATTGGGTTTTAGACCAGCTGTCAGAAAATCAACGACAAGACCAACACCCCCCCCGCCGCCCTTTGGCGTTTTAAAATTTAGCTGTACGTTTTAGATTCAGAGACTGCTATGAATCAGCCGTTTGACACAATGAAATAATTTCTTTAAAATTATGAAGGAAGTATGAAACTGTTTTTTAAAAAGGAGACCCCCCCCCATTCCCTTCACAGAGCTGCAGTTCCCAACGCTCCCTAGGAAGGGAGATTGGCCCATAAACCTCTGGGAATTGTAGCGCTGTGAGGGGGATGGGGGGGTCTCAGCACCCTGAACAAACTAGCACTCCCAGGAACTTTAGAGGAAACCATGACTGCTGCAAATGGTATGCCGATGCTTTAAATGTATAGTGCAAATGGCCCCTTACTTTCGGTAACCAACACTATGCGTCGGACAAATTTCCTCTGAGCTGTTTTCTCCATGAGTATGCTTATTTATTAGAAGGTGGAAACTTAAAAAAAACCTCCAAGAACTATAAAATACATGGAGTTGGTTTATTTTCCAATCTAGCTCAGATTTCCAAGAAACTATGGTGAGGAGCTTTAGGTTTCATCATAAATCGAATAGGTATTTTTTAAAAAATAAACAATCTTTTGATCCTTGGAGAATGTCCTTGTCATACTTTTTGCGACTTGTTGAACTCCATTCATCTTTCACTCTGGATATTGACAAGCGAGAGTGTGGTCCAGAAGAGGTTGACCAGAATTAGGAGAGAGGTCTGGAGACCAAGTTCTATGACAAAGGGTCGAAAGAGCTGCGGATGTGCAGCTTGGAGGAGATTGAGGGGATACCTGATAGTTGTCTTTAAATATCTGAAGGGGGTGCTATATGCAGAAGATGGAGAAGACTTGTGCCTTGTTGTGTTGCCAGAGGACAAGAGTGGAACCACTTGAGGGGAGGGGACAATAGAAAGGCAAAGTTGTTGTTGTTGTTGTTGTTTGGATTTGATATCCCGCTTTATCACTACCTGAAGGAGTCTCCAAGCAGCTAACATTCTCCTTTCCCTTCCTCCTCCACAACAAACACTCTGTGAGGTGAGTGGGGCTGAGAGACTTCAGAGAAGTGTGACTGGCCCAAGGTCACCCAGCAGCTGCATGTGGAGGAGCGGAGACGCGAACCTGGTTCACCAGATTACAAGTCTTCTGCTCTTAACCACTACACCACATTGGCAATACACACTGTGTGTATTGCTACTTTCTGATAGGAGGCAGGGTGCCAGGAAATCCCAGTTGCAGTTGCTGAAGGAACAGATAGGTAGCCGTGTTGGTCTGCCATAGTCAAAACAAAAAAAATTCCTTCCAGTAGCACATCAGGAATCACAAGACAGAGAAACCAGTAGGAGAACACTTCAATCTCCCAGGACATTCTATACAAGATCTCAAAGTAGCTGTTCTATTACAAAGGAATTTCAGAAATAGACTGGAAAGAGAAGCTGCTGAATTGCAACTTATTACCAAACTTAAAACCATGGAGAGACCTGGTCTGAACAAAGACATTGGATTCTTATCTCATTATACATGACAAAGCCATTTTTCACCTTCTCACCCCTTGCTTTTTCCTGTAAGACCTATTGCAGTCGTTAAGAGTCGTCAACAGGCTCATCACAGCTATCTGCCAATCATCCATTCCCACCACCCTTCTGAGTAATACCCCTCCCCACCTTCTCACTATATAGAAGGGTCTGGTGACTTCTGTTTCAGTGTATCTGAAGAAGTGTGCATGCACACGAAAGCCTTAGTTGGTCTTTAAGGTGCTACTGAAAGGATTTTTTTTTTTTTGTTTTTGCTGAAGGAAGTGACTGAATAACGATGTTGACAAAGTCATGAGGCCTAGGCTGGCATGCACACCATGGCCTGGATTCAGCTAGCTTGGTGTGCCAGTTGAAGCCAATGCAAGGGCACACGATTAGACAGTGGGGCTTCCCCCCATGCATCTCTGCACCTCCCCCAAATATGCTCTGGGGGGGTCAGGATAACCATTAGACCTATATGCAAGATGAAGAGTGCCCCTGTCAGACAAGCAGAAATGTGCAGGCGAAAAGAAAATCAGAATGTTTAGGGAAGTTTTCAATGACTGATGTTTTAACGTATTTTAAATCTTTTGTTGGAAGCCACCCAGAGTGGCTGGAAAACCCAGCCAGATGGGTGGGGTAGAAGTAATAAATTATTATTATTATTATTATTATTATTATTATTATTATTATTGAATTCCTCCCTATACACATTCTTGCCTCCAAAGGTTCCTGGGAACGATAGTTTAAGAAGGCTGGGATTTGTAGTTTTGTGAGGGGAAAACTATGGGGATAGTTAAATTCTCCAAGTATCTAACATGGCTTGCTTGGGACAGAGTGGGGGACAAACTTTCCTTAATCTAACAAACAAGAGTGGATTTTGCCTGGTCCGGGGAAAGCAGAAAGCTTCTGGATAAACCTAGAAATTGTAATTTGCTCTTAAGGGTTTTACACTCAAAACCACATCCAGCTGCTTTTCTCCCCACAGGGGAATGAGAGAGCATGATTTTGTATGTGTGTGTGTGGGGGGGGGGAGCCATTATGAGTTTGATTTTCAAAACAAGCCTCATCTAAAAGGTACCAGCAACTACATGTCTTGTGAAATTCTCGGCCTGTGAAGAATTCAAAACCTACAGTGGAAGCTGCAGCCCATTGGGACAGTAAACTTGCAGTAAACAGATTCAGTAAACACTCCTTTGTTTTTGGAATCCTCTTGAGGAATAAAAGGGGCCCTGAGGGAAGGCAATTTTTAGTGGACAATTGGCCTGTTCCAATATTGCTCTTCCATTCAAAACCTCCCAATGTGGCATTCATTCATTCCCCACTTTCTTCACCAGGGTAGGAGAATCTGTGGCCTCTGAAAGTTGCTGGACTCTACCTCCCATCATCCCTGACTACTGGGCCATATTCGAGGACTACCAGGTTCCCCAACCCAGATCTGTTGTATTCAAGGCACCTGGCAGCTATACAAAAGGAAAATAAATAAATGGCAAAGTCCTTAAAAAGACTAAAATGCACACTGTTCACTGACAAAGCAACCAATCACACCTTTATTGAGATGCTGTTTAGATTTTGAGTGTGCCACTACTGAAAAGGCCCTGTCACAAGTATCCACCATCCATACATCTGCTGGTACACGTTTCTGCAAGTAACATAAAGTCTGAATTGAAACTGAAATACTTTATTGTCACTTGTACAACTTGTATACAGTGAGATTACACGAGCATCCCCCACTCAGCTCTCTTAGTCTTAATTCCCCTCGTTTACTGACACACACACACCAAATCCGAAAGTCAGTTGCCCTGTTGTTATCTTTTCATTCAGCAGCCTAACAGACCAAGGATAGAAGCTGTTCTTTACCCTGTTGGTGCGACTAATCATGCTTCTATATCTTCTGCCTGAGGGCAGGAGATCAAGAAAGTGACGGCCAGGGTGTGAATCATCCCTGAGAATTTTCCTCACTCTCCTGAGGCAATGTTCTTCCACAATGTCATCCAGCGGATTCACAGGACAGCCCATAATATCTTGTGCTGTATTCACCACCCTCTGTAGGCACTTCCTATCAGTAGATGTCAAACCAGTGTACCACACCGTGATGCAGTATGAAAGGACACTTTCTATTGTGGACCAATAGAAGGAGATCATCAAATGTTGATTGACATCGTTCTTTTGCAATACTCTGAGGAGATGGAGTCTCTGTTGGGCTTTCTTAATCACCTGGGATAAGAGAAGTTGACCTGTGGAGAGAATCAACCAACCTCTTGCTAATTTGTCATTTGAGTGGCAGGTGCCAAAAATGTATAAGAACCCAGTGGCCCATCTAGTCCAGCATCAGGTTTTCACAGTGGTTCCCCAGATGCCTGTGGGGAACCATCAAACAGGTTCTTAGCTCAAGAGCACTTTCCCTTCTTGTGGTTTTCCAGCAACTGGTATTCAGAACCATTGCTGCCTCTGACCTTTGAGGCAGAGTATGGACCACTGATAGTCCACTTTTCCTGTTAATTTTTCTAATCCTCTTTTGGAGCCATCCAAATTGGAGGCCCTTGCCGCCTCCTGTGGCAATGAGTTCCGCAGTTTAACTATGCACTGTGTGAAGAAGGACTTTATTTTATCTTCCAGCCATAGACATTGCAGACTTGTAGAACTTGGAAGGGACCCTGAGGATCATCTTAGTCCAGCCCCCAGCTGTCCCTTACTGGGATCGAACCTGCAATCTGGGAATTATCAGCACCACGCACTAACTAGCTGAGCTATCCTGCCACTGGATGTTCAAGAGATCCAGTGTGATGAGAGAGGGAGAGAAACATTTCTCTCTCCACTTTCCCCACGCCACGCATGTCATCTTATAAGCTTCTATCATGTGTGAGCGGATAGCATCAGGAGTGATGAAAGCAGCCAGAGCTGAAGGTCTCTGGCGTCTTGAACGGAAGGTGGGAAGTAGGAGAGGAGGAATGCAAGGAGATCTTTGGTGCTAAGGAGACTAGCTGAAAAAGAAGGCACCCTTAATAGTTGTGTGGGAGGCGCCGGAGTCCTGCTGCACCCTGAGGGACCCCCGGGCTCTTGAGCTCACGTTCAGCTCCTTGGCTTCCTGCTGGCATCTGCTTTGTGAGGCCAGGGTTCCGGACTATAGATGGACCACTGGCCTGATCCAGACGCCGGCATTTCAGGATGCTCACATCCCAGCCAGCCCTTGGCCTTCTTCCTCAAGCCACGCGATGGCAGCTGAGCGCAAAGAAAGGCTTGCATTCACCTTTCCAAAAAGCAGCCGGGCACTCGCGCCCCAGCAGCTACTGCGGGACAATGTCTGCAGGGAGCGCAGAGCCAGGGAAAAAATGAGCGTGGCGCAACAGTCCCCTCGGAGGAGAAGCAAACCAAGGCGCCACGGACCATCGCTGCCAAGGCTGCGCCCACTAGGGGGCTCTGGCATCGCCGGCGCCAGGCTCCTTTCTTTGTCTGGTCGGGTCAGCCTTCCAGCATTGAGTTTCCTGGGTCAGAGGTAGCTGCTGGCGGTGCTGCTGCTGCTGCTGTTGCTGGAAGCGGCCTCCTCCTGCTCCTGCTCGCTCCCGCGCCTCCTCCTCTCCGCCTCTTCCATTGTGGACGCGGAGCCCGCGCTCGGCTGCAGCCGCTCCTGGCGGGGCGCGCGGGTGGCACCCCTCCGTCCGCGATGCTCCTGCAGGCGCCTTAGGCGAAGCGGGGAGAGGCGAGGCGCACCCGGCGCGGGCAGGATCTGGAGCAGACCTCTCAGCCATCGCGCCCCGAGCCCGGGAGCCCATTGAATTGGCCGCACAAAAGGCGCCCTCTCCGTTTCTGGCCGAGGTGGGGCAGGGGGTTTGGGGGTGGGGGGTCCCGCCGCCGTCGCCGCCACCTTTGCCGATCCCCCACCGCCGCCGCCAGCATGAGCTCTGGCTTCCTTGATCGCAAGGTAGGGATGAGTAAAACCCGCCACCCCACCCCAGAAATTAAAGCAGGGCGACGTGGTGTGTACAGGGGGCCCCCCCGGATCGCTCGGGTCTGCTTCTCGCCTCGCGCCTCCTCGGGCGGCAGCAGCTGCGGGCCGGACAGAGGGGTTGATCCGGACCGCTGGGCTGGAAACCAGCCCCCCACTGCCCGCTCTCCTGCAGCCGCCTCCGGCCTGGCTACCGGCGCACGGACGGTGAGCTGCAGCTCGAAATCGCATGGGGTGGGGGCGGCTAATCTGTGGGGTGGCGGTGGCAGCGGGGAGTCGAAGGGCAAGAGTAGGCCTGAGCATGTGCAGAGTGCGCTTTCGCCACGCATTGCTCGTCGTGTGGCCCTTGGGTCACCCTGGTCCCTGCTCAGCCGCGCGCAAAATACAGGCAAACGGTGGAATTGCCTGCCGTTTGAGTTTGGAAGATGACATGCACGTGCGAGGGGCAGTGTGTGTGTGTGTGTTTATAAATGGCTTCAACTTTCACAAACAATGATGCTGTTTGCGTTTATTTTGTGCTGAGGTGTCTCTTCCCCGATAACAGATGGCAGCATATGGAGGGGCCCCGAGTAACGCATCCTCTCTCTCTCTCTCCTGTGTTTGGGATTACTGAGACATTAACTGCTTTGGGAAAAGGTTGAGGAATAATGCAAATGATGGTTGGTAGTGGAAGATCGCTCTGTGGAGCTAAGGGCAGGCTAAGCCTTTTCTCCTATTAAGGGCCACCCAAGATTCCAAAATCTAAATGTCACGAATAAGGCTGGCTCTGGAAGGGTGGCGTTTAGCTTAAAGCCCAATTCAGAAGCTGGCAGCCTGGGAGCTGTGTCCTGCCTCTTTCCCCAAGCTGCCTCCAGGGTCTGCTGCTTCCGCTGGCTGTCTTCCCCCTCTCTCTTCAGAGATCTGCAAGGCAGAGCGTGCAACACCGAAATGCGCCCTGAGTCCTTTGTGCCATTGCAGTCAACTCCACTGTATGGAGTAATCCCACTAGGCTAGGCAGTTGGGTCAGAAGTGCCGAGTGATGCTGGCATGCAATGGTTTTGGTTTGCACAGCACCCCGATTCGTGTGCCACTTCCAGGAGTTTTCTGAGCCTTTTCAATGGCACAAATGACTTGGGGAGGGTTCCAATTTAGTGTGACTCTCCTTCCTGGCCCTAAGTACTAGAAATTTGCTTTAAAGGAATTCAGAATTCCAAAGGAAGGGAACAGCGAAGCCAGTGTCACAACCTGCAGCTTTTCTATACTTCTGTGCAATTGTCCTGTAGCTGTACACCAGGAGTTGGCATACGATGATCTTCAGAACCCGTTTTGGGGTCCTATAGTTTATCTCCTTCGCTAAATTCCTGATCTGCCTCCCCCCGTGAAGTCACTAGCAATTGGCCAAAGTAGGTTTTTGCCCACCTGCAGTTGAGAGTTAGTTCCTGCATTACTCTTTGATTATGCCATATTTTAAGAAATGATGGAGGAAACAAGCCTTAATGCAAATGATACATATAATGTATATTGGAACCACCTGCTCTGGGTTTACATTTGGATTACTGGAGGTGGGATTAACAGGGTTGATGCTTTGCTGCTGTGAGCGTTGCCTCCCGTCCTTAAAAGAGCAACACGTTTGGTTTTCTGCTAGGTGAGAGGAAGCGACGCTATGAGCCACATGGAGGAGAACTTCAGCCCTGAGGAGGCGCGGTCGCAGCTGGTGACGAAGCGTAAGCTCCTTAAGATGCTGAGTTTAAGCCCCGGGCGCAGCCAAGCTTGTGGAACGGAAGTGCGGGAGAAGAAAATCCCTTCGATGACGTGGCCAGTGAAGCCGGTCCATACCATCAAGAAACGCAAGGTCTTCCTGGTGCACCGGGGGACCCAGACGGAGGAGATCCCCGACATTTGCATCGAGTGCGGGAAGGTCTTCATCCAGAACTCGAGCCTGATCGATCCCTGGCCGGTCCAGCCCGACGACAAGCCCCACAAGTGCTCCGAATGTGGAAAGAGCTTCGCCGTGCGCTCCAGCCTGAACCGGCACCAGAGGATCCACACGGGGGAGAAGCCCTACATCTGCCTCGACTGCGGCAAGCGGTTCAACGACAAGTCCAACCTGACGCAGCACCAGAGGATCCACACGGGCGAGAAGCCCTACGAGTGCATCGACTGCGGCAAGAGCTACAGCCGCAGCTCCCACAAGAAAAAGCACTTGCGGGACTCGGCCGAGGAGCAGCAGCAGGAGCCTTGCGCCCTTCAGGCGGACGGCGCGGACTCGGCCGGCGAGAAGCCCAAGGCGAAGCAGAAGCCGGAGGTGCTGAACACCTGCACGGAGTGCCTGCGCAGCTTCAACCACAACGCCGACCTCATCAAGCACATGCGCATCCACACCGGGGAGAAGCCCTACAAGTGCAACATCTGCGAGAAGAGCTTCAACGTCAGCTCCAACCTCTTCCGGCACCAGCGGATCCACACGGGGGAGAAGCCCTACGTGTGCTCCGAGTGCGGGAATTGCTTCACCGACAAGTCCACCCTGGTGCAGCACCACCGCATCCACACCGGCGAGAAGCCCTACGCCTGCCGCTTCTGCGGCAAGTGCTTCAGCCACAGCTCCCACCACAAGAGACACGAGAAGATCCACAACAGAGAGAACCCCTTGTTCGCCTACCCCATCCCGCTCTTTTAACAGGGTCGCTCTCGCAGCTGGAGCGGGTAGATAGGGAACTCTGTGCCTCGGGAAGCTGAACTAGTGGGTTTTTGTTGTCGTTCGAAGAACGAGCGCAGGAGCCGTCTTAAAAGATTGCGCCAGTCTGGCTTCAAACGCCATCGCAAGGTTTGCCGCTCATGGCAGCTACTGGATATCAATGCCTTAGTCTATAGGATCTTCTGTAAGACCCGTATGTGGTTATAGGCTACAATGAACGCTCAAAATCTGGTTGGCTCCATTGCGAACGTCGATAATCCCAGAGAAATTTTGTGCTTTTCTGAAAACATCCCCGCTTTGGGGATATAAACCGTTGAAGAGCAGGCAGATTTATGTGGCTGTCAGTAACTAGCGGCTGTTCTGTCGGGCTGTCAGAAAATGCACTGGGTCGTCAACGTTCAGTATCAACAAACAGGAATATTGTATGTGACGGTCCTGCAGCTCTTGCTAAGGTGCCTTCAAGATGTTTTGAGCGACTCGCGTGGAAGCTGTCCGAAAACATCTGGAGGGCCAGCACGTTGGCAAAGTCTGTGTTTTAGTTTTATTAAAGGCACTGAAGGACTATTTATTGATATCCAGTAACTGTGAGCGAACCTTCAGGTGGTTTTGTTGCTTTGGCTCACTGGGCCGAAAACTTTCGTTTTTGCGGCTCTTCTAACTACCTACACAAACCAGGCCGCAGGTCCTTTTGAAGAGAAGACTCCTAGTCTCTATGCAAAGACTCTTTGAGTGATGGAGAATCTGCCCTTAGGAAGGTAATGCTGGTCGCAAATTAACCTCAGTAGCCTTTTGCTTCAGGGCTTCACTTTCCCAGCCACTGGATCACACTGTATTTTTGTCCACTGAGTCAGGAGGGCCCAAAAGTTGGTAGGAATCGCATAGCTTTCTACAGAGGATCCATTTTACAGTTGACTCTTTGGTAAGCTTGAATAGGTTTGAAGTTCTCTTGAGGCCTCTGTAACAAGGCACATTTTCCAGGCCTCGGGGGTTTTCCCCTGCCCTTTGCTGCTCATTCTCCACAGTGTGGCTGCGACAAATGGACATCTGGCGGCAGAAGAGCCACATTATAGGAAGACAAATTTGTGCTGTGGCACTTTAAGAGACTAAGCGGTTTGTTGTGGCCTGCTACTAAGGCAGCAGACACCATCGGAGGCTCACACAGTGGGCTGTAAAAGGTGGAGGTGGTGTGTTTATCTGTGTGTGGTTTTTTTGCATGTGTATGTATATATTATATTTATATATATTATATAGGTACACATGCACATGCACACACAAGTTGAAAAACCAAATTAAGCAAGGAGAGGACTGAAAGTAGCGCAACGTGCTCGAATTAGTGGACCACTGAAAGGTATGAACGCAACACCGAATGAAAGGGAAGGCCGTCTTGCTTCCTTAGAGAGCTAGCCGCCTATAATCCTTATTCAAGCCCTGAGAAATCTCAAATCAGGTTTGTTGACGGATTCCAGGTCCTGTTTGGTTTTAGTGTATCGCAGCCCGACGGACAGAGATGGAGGGGTCCAGGACGGCTGCAGTGGTCACCCCATTGGTTTCCCTGTATGTTCCCATTTTGTCATGTCCCGAACGGTGTTCCCGCCTGTTCTGATCCAGCCAGTGGTCCCCCGCTCCCCCTACCCAGGTGGGAGAAGAAATTATTTGAATCCCAGCTCATCCATGGACCAAGTGGGCAGAGTCGCCAGCTCTGTGCCTCTGCTCCTCCTCTGTTTTAAAAGGAAAGGAAAACGAAACACACAAAAGTTGAGAATTTAGGGACTCTCCTTCAACCTGGTAGTTGCGACGGCTAACTATCGAGAAGAAAGGCAAATGTCGCGATCCGCCCTGCGCTTTAAAGAGAAAGTGGGGCTGTCAAATCTAGATCTAACAGAGGTAGCCTGATGCGAAACTGTAAAAGTAACACAAGGGGGAAAGTTTGGAATTAGCTGTCCATAGAAGACTGTTTGCTATATCCAAGTAATTTTTGTGGTTAGCTTTTATCCTTACTGTAGGTGAAAATGTTTGTTATTTAATCGAGTGTCTGATAGGAAACCTAACCTTTGACCTATTGTAGCAGTTGATTCTACAGGTTAATTAAACACTTTGTACAATTGGTGCTTTTTTTTGCCATCCTGAATGAGATGGAGAAGGGACAGTTGTCGATGTGTCCCCAAAATACAGGGAAAAACAAAAACAAGTCAGCATTTCTCAATCACCCGTAAGTGCTGCATTCTGTCTGAATCCATTATTTGTTTCTGCTGTATGAGTTTTTGTATCCCAGAAGGCAAGCTCTTGGTTAATATAGAGGCGTTTAGAAAATTCCCACTATTATTTGTAGAGGGTTTTTTTTTGCGGGGTGTGTGTGTGTATGTCCATTCTAAGAAGAGCCCTGCTGAATCAGACCAATGGCTTCTCTAGTCCAGCATCCTGTTCTCAGACTGGCCAACCCAGACGTCTATGAGAAGCCTATGAGAATCAGAGCCTGAGCGTAATAACTCTTCACCACTTGGGATTCCCAGCATACTGCCTCTGACAGAGCAGGGAGAAAAAGGTAGGAGCCAGTGACTAGCAGCCTTAGCAATGAATTTGTCCATTAGTTAACTCTGTGCTGTGTTTTCCATCTGTCCCGAATCTGCCAATATCAGCTTCATTTAATGTCCGTGAGTTCTGGCATCACGAGAGAAGGAGAAACTCCATCCACTTTATCTGCACCGTGCATCATTTTACAAACTTCTCTCGTGGCTCCTCTTACTCGTCTCTGAAACAGGCTTAGGTTTTGTTAAGTTTTCCTCCATCCTCTTGATCATTTGGGCTTCCGTTTTCTGAGCCTTTTCCAACACTACAAAATCCTTTTTGAGCCGAGGTGCCCAGAATTGTACACAGTATTCTAAGTGCAGTTGAGTACAGTCATACCTCGTTCCGCTCTTCTTACGGACTTTCAGCTTACGAACACGGCAAACCCGGAAGTGTTTACTTCTGGGTTCGTCGCCCACGCATGCGCAGAAGCAATCTGTGTGCTTCGTGCTCAATTGCGCCAGGCACATGCGCAGAAGACGCATTCTTGTTGCGGACTTTTCAGGGTGTGAATGGCACCCAAAACACATTAAGTCTGCAACTAGAGGTACCACTGTAGTCATATCACCATATTGGCAATTTTCTTTTCTTTTTTTTGCAATGATCCCTAGCATGGAATTCATGTTTTTCACAGCTGTCACACACTGGATTGACATCATTGAACTTTCCGCTACGACCCCAAAGTCTCACTCTTGGTCAGTCACTGGCAGTTCAGACTCTATGAGGATTTATGTTTAATTTAGACTTGTTGCCCCAGTGTATATCACCTGTTTACATCAAATTGCATTTGTCATTTTGTTGTCAGCTTGGAGAGATCTTTTCAAAGCTCTTCACCATGAATCTGATACTATCAGCCGGCTTGGCTACCACATTCCTAACTAAATTATCAACAAGTTAAAAAGCACAGGTCCCAATACCAATCCTTGAGAGACTTTCTACGTAATGTTTTTAAAATTCTTTATAGGCCACTCATCTGACTGTGTTGCCCCAGCCACTCTGGGTGGCTCCCAACAAAATATCGATAACACAATTTAAATAAACCTTCCCTGTGCAGGGCTGCCTTCAGATGTCTTCTAAAAGTCAGTCAGTCATTTATCTGTTTGACATCCGATGGGAGGATGTTCCACAGGGCAGGCACCACTACCGAGAAGGCCCTCTGCCTGGTTCCCTGTAGCTTTGCTTCATGCAGTGTGGGAACCACCAGAAGGCCCTCGGCGCTGGACCTCAGCGTCTGGGCACAACGATGGGGGTGGACACGCTCCTTCAGGTATACACGTCCCATTTAGGGCTTTAAAGGTCAGCACAACACTTTTAATTGTGCTCGGAAACATACATCCTTCACTGGGAGAACTCGCATTTATTCCAATTCTCTGCTTCCTGTTTTCCAACCTGTTACTGATCTCACCAGGGGGTCATCATCCTCTTTCCCAAGTCTGCTATGCTTACTTGGCGCCAGGAGTCTTTTGTGATGTTCAGTGGTACCTCGAGTTACAAACGCCTCAGGTTACAAGCGCTTCAGGTTACAAACTCCGCTAACCTGGAAGAGTTACCTCAAGTTGAGAATTTTGCCCCAGGATGAGAACAGAAATCGTGTGCTGGTGGCGCAGCGGCAGCAAGAGGCCCCCATTAGCGAAAGCACTCCTCTAGTTAAGAACAGTTTCAGGTTAAGAATGGACCTCCAGAACAAATTAAGTTGGTAACTAGAGGTACCACTGTACTTTGTCAAAAACTTTTTTAAAGCAAAATGTCAACTAGATCGCTCCTATGCATATGCTTGTTGACTCCATAAAAGAATTCATGTAAGTCCGTCAGGTAACCCTTGTAGAAGCCATGCTGGTTGTGCTTCAGCAAGACTTGTCCTATATTCTTGGCAGTTTTTTTAACAATACTGTCTACCAGTTTTCCTGGGTGTATGGTTATAACCAGCCATTGCACAACTCCCCTATTGAAAGTATTTCTCGAAAATAATCCCTGCAGAGTTGTGTTAGTACACGACACATTTCAGAATCGGGCCACAGTAATCCTATCAAGGTTTTGATCTTGCATTCACCCAAAAGTTCATTTGCAAGTTACAGTAACTGTACAAGAGTCCTGATTCAGTCACTCCTTCAGGCTGATCATGGCCACTAAAGTGTAGATGGCTTTCTGTTTTTTAAGGGGTTTAGATAAATTAATGGAAGATAGTTCTGTCAAGGGCTATTAGCCACTAACTTCCATATACTGAGGTCCTGTAGACCTTGGAGCACCAAACAAGCAGAAGGATGGCCATAGCTATTGGATGCTATAGTTGTGATCCCTGCATCGCAGGGGGGGTTGGACTAGATGACCCTTGGTGTCCCTTCCAACTCTACAATTCTATGATAATGAACTCAATGGGGGCCTCTGGGAGGGCATGATGGCAGAGGAGTGTTGGATTAGGTGAGCTTTTCCGTCTGAACCAGCAAGGCAATCCTTTATGCCAGGCTTCCTCAACCTCAGCCCTCCAGATGTTTTGAGACTACAGTTCCCATCATCCCTGACCACTGGTCCTGCTAGCAAGGGATCATGGGAGTTGTAGGCCAAAAACAGCTGGAGGGCCGAGGGTGAAGAAACCTGTTTTATGCTTTTATGTTCAGCCAAGTGAGGACTGTGGATTAGATTCCCACAAAGTGCAGACCTGGTCTTTCAAAGCTTTTAGTGATGAATATGGACGAAATATAGGTTGCCCAGGCTCCCATTATGTTTCATTGCTATTCTGTGCCTGTGTTCCTGCCCACTTTCATCAAGAGTATATCTACCAATAGACAGAGCACCCTCTGCCCTGTTTCTAAATGCAAGGATTTCCCCATTTTTTGATGATAGGCACAGCTCAGCATACCAAGAATCTCCCCCTTAATGAATTGGGATGTTGCTCAGACAGGATCTCACAAGTATGCTTTGTGGAGGATCTGGTGCTCTGAATTAGGGGTGTGTGTGTGTGTGTGAAATTTCACCCTCCACCCACCCTGTTACAGCATTTTATTTAGAGCACAGCAATGTGTATATGTAATTCACTCCCCCCCTTTTTTAAAAAAAATAGGTGATGTGGTGTAACGATTTTAAAGCAAGCCTCGCTGTTGGAAGTGAGTGGAGAGTTCTAATAACTTAATCGACATAGTATCTAAGCATTTCCCTGGTGAATGAAATTTTCATTAAAAAATAAACAAACTAAGGTTTGCTATTGTGCAATCTGCCTTTTTGTACCCGTTTTATCATTTGTGTGTGTGTGAATCCCTTGGTCAGTTGTGTTGTTAATGGTTCACTTCTCCATTTATTTTAAACATTGTTTGAAATAGGAAGTATCAACTTTCCTTTTAAAGAAGAACGTGAAATCCCACTTCTCGTCTGAGTATGTAGGTATCACTTGTCTTCTCCCTGGAGGTCTGTGTTTTTTTTTTAAAGCTTTACATTTAATTTTGCTGCAGCGGGAGATTGGCCTCCATGCCTCCTTTCTTACTAGGTCCTTCTGTTTGCTCCCTTTCCCTGTCCGCTTTGGGGCATGGTGGAAGCCCTGATGGCTATAGCAGCAGGACGAAGCAAGAAAACAGGCTGTTCTGGTGGCCTCATCTGTTACACCTGGTGTGGGGAACCTGTGGCCCTCCAGATGTTGCTGGACTACAACTCCCATCATCCCACGCTTGCTGAGGCTGATGGCGCTTGTCATTCAGCTGCATCTGAAGGGCCAGAGGTTCCATACACCTGTAGTATAGCAACACCTCCACATTTGCAAGCCAACAGTTCTTCCAAGGCATCTCTTTCCACCGTGATGATGAGATGGGATACTTTTGCCGGAGCGTTTGGGGTTATGTTTTCATACAAGATGTGAGGCGAGGCTTCTCCTATAAATGAAGCGTACACTGAACAATATAAAGTAGAAGCACACCTGAATAACTTTTTGCAGGAGCATTTCTTAATTGTTTGCCTTTGTCCGTGAGGGTGCCATCCATGATAATAGAAGCTAAATGGAAATAAGAGAGTTATGTGTACATAGCCTGAATAATAATAATAATAATAATAATAATAATAATAATTTATTATTTATACCCCGCCAGGCTGGCTGGGTTTCCCTAGCCACTCTGGGTGGCTCCCAGCAGAATATTAAAAGCATAATAAAACATCTAACATTAAAAACTTCCCTAAACAGGGCTGCCTTCAGATATCTCCTAAAAGTCAGATAGTTGTTTATTTCCTTGACATCTGATGGGAGGGCTTTCCACAGAGTGGGTGCCACTACTGAGAAGGCCCTCTGCCTGGTTCCCTGTCACCTCATTTCTCGCAGTGAGGGAACCGCCAGAAGGCCCTCAGAGCTGGACCTCAGTGTCTAGACTGAACGATGGGGGTGGAGACGCTCCTTCAGGTATACCAATCCCTTTCCTGACAAGATCCTTAACAAGATAGGCTCCAGCACTCAATGCCTCTGTTGTCAGAAGGACCGACATCTCAAAGACATAATGGTTTGTGCACACGTCTGCATCTGAACAAATGCTCCTTCCTGTGTGTTGTGTGGCTCATGCAGTAAAAAATTTAATCCTGGGTCCCCTGCAATAGCAAACGGCCTTTGTGCATGCAACCCTTGACAAGAGGTGGCTAGTGTTTGGCTGGAACAAGCTCCTGTTCCTCCAAGGCAGATGGGAGCAGCTTGTGTCTCGCATGTCACCAGCTGTGTAGTGTGGCCTGCCGTGTGCTTGGGGAGCTGGCTGGCAGGCTGTGTGGGTCATAGTAAGTTTTGCAAGCTTTCCCAAGGGTTGCTGTTTCAGTCTTGAGCAAAGAGGTCTGGCACTCCAGCTGCCTGAGTTAGGTGAGCCAGAATCTGTCAGGTTTGGCCACGTACTGTAGAGCCCAGGGGTGGGGTGGGGTAACTTGTGGCCCTCCAGATGTTGGGACTTCAAATCCAGCACAGCCAATGGTCAGTGGTGATGGGGGGGTTAAAGTCCAGCAATGTTCCCTACAGAGCTAAAGTGTGTCAACAAAACTATAGCTTATCTAAGAACTGTGACGTATGGGATTTTTCGCATGTTTTGAGATGATTTCCAAATCACGCACATTTCTAATGGAGTGACAAAGTTGCTACGTTTGGGTGGTATCTAGCTAACATGTCCTATCAACGCAAGGATTTAAGGCCCCCCATTTTATCAGAATATATTATTTTATTTTTATAAACAAATTGCTTTTCCAGATTAGAATTTACATTCACATAACAACATAATATACTGTATATAAAAGCAAGATTCCAAATAATCTCCTGGACTTCCCTTTTCCCCTTTGTGGGGTCTTACTGTTATTCCTTTCCTTCTGCATCTTTTATAATAATATAACCTTTTTATATCTTCATTATGTCCAAAGTTCATTGCTACACTACAAGTGTTATTCCAACCCCACTAACGATTTTAACTGTTTACAGTGGTTTTTAAGGTAAACTATAAATTTCCCCCATTCCTTATTAAAGTTTTGGTCCAGTAAGAATATCTTAAGGACTTAAAGGAAATCATTGCTGGATCAGGCCAAAGGTTCACCTCAGCCAGAATCCTTTATTTCACAGTGGCCAATCCAGGGCTTCTGTGGAACACACAAACACCCACTTAGTCTGTTAATGTTACCTCTGCTAATCTTAGGAGGGCCAGGAAAGTAAACAGGGCTAGAGGAGAGAGTCTGAGGATGGAGTCTAAGTGCCTCTGAAGGAAACAAAAATGAGATGGATGGTATTTATTTTGAGCCAGACAGTGGTTGTGTGTACACACCTCATTTATTTAAAGCACACAGCCACCCCACAAAACCTGGTAGCGGTAGTTCACGCCTCACAGAGCTATAATTCCCAGGACCTTTAACAAACCATAGTCCCCATGAATATTTTTGGGGTGCGGTGACATGCTTTAAAAGTACGGCATGTATGCAGCCTGAGTTTGTATAACAGCCTGAGTTTGTATAACAGCGCAGCTGCTTACAGTTCACAGCTCAGGGCTGTTTTCAGTGCAAACTCCGGCATGGTTTTTTAAAATAAACAAATGAAATAAAAAACCCGTCTTCCTTGCGTTCTCATCGGCGCATATGGCTGCACCTCCAGCATAGTGTATTCTCAGCATTTAGGCCCCTGCATGATACTACTGTCCAAACAGAAAACCAGTGACCCTGTTTAAATGTGATACGAAGCATGTGGATCCCAGAAGAGGTGCCTTAAAACACACAGAGAGGCCGTGCTTGACGTTGTGTGTTGTAAACCAGGCCTCATTCGGGCCTCTTGCTTTGGGCCTGTTAAGCTGCTGTAACTTCTAGCCTCTGCCACAGATCCCCAGCATTTCCTGGCTCCATCCAGAGCTCAGCTGAGATTCTGCTTCTGTTGTTTTCCCCCCAAGGTGGAATTTACTTTGGGGGAGGTGGTCGCAAAAAAGGCAGGGGAGAGAATAATTCCTTCTTTGCCACCAGAGGGCCTTGGCTATCACTGAGGGAGGGCTTTGCTCTCTCACTCTCCCCTTAATATCTTCTCAAAGATTTGAGCTTCCTGGGACAGAAGAAGCTGCTGCAGCTGCTTCCTTCACGAAATCATAGAATTGTAGAGTTGGAAGGGCAGGATCATCTGGTCCATGGGTAGGCAAACTAAGACCCGGGGGCCGGATCCGGACCAAACGCCTTCTAAATCCGGCCCGCGGACGTCCAGGAAACAATGTGTTTTTACATGAGTAGAATGTGTCCTTTTATTTAAAATGCATCTCTGGGTTATTTGTGGGGCCTGCCTGGTGTTTTTACATGAGTAGAAATCGTGTTTTTATTTAAAATGCACCGCTGGGTTATTTGTGGGGCATAGGAATTTGTTCATCCCCCCCCCCAATATAGTCCGCCCCTCCACAAGGTCTGAGGGACAGTGGACTGGCCCCCTGCTGAAAATGTTTGCTGATCTGGTCCAACCCAATGCAATGCAGCCATCCCAGATGGGGATCAAACCAGCAACCTTGGTGTTATCAGCACCAAGCTATCTATTTCCTCAGTAGTTTCTTCCTGGGTCAGTGTAGGCCCTTGATCAAAGCCACACACAGTGGAGGTGGGGGAGGTGGTTGTATGCCCTTAGCTGGAACAAGGAGCACCTCTCAAGGCAGCCACGAATTCCTGAGCGAGAGAATCTGGGTAATCCACCACCAAACAAATACTTGCGGTTAGGTCAGGGTGCAAGCAGCATTTCCGTAGGGAAGGGGACCTAGCTCAGCAGTCCTACCATCATGTAGTCTTCAGCTGGTGGGTTGGGACCTGCTAGTGGGTGGCAGTGGTCTTACCCAAGCTGGTTTGCAACAGCAGCACTATCCAGCATGCAGAACATACGCCAAAAGATTAAAGGAAGGGGTCCCCGAATGCATGTTTGGTGGGTCTGAAAGCGCTGAAGATACGTGCAACAGGACTGCCTCTTCAAGAGAGGGAGACACTCAGGTATGGATTGCACCACTCTACCTTCTTGGGGGTGCTATGGTTTTCCCCGTAGTGATGTATGGAAGTGAGAGCTGGACCATAAAGAAGGCTGTTCGCCGAAGAATTGATGCTTTTGAATTATGGTGCTGGAGGAGACTCTTGAGAGTCCCATGGACTGCAAGAAGATCAAACCTCTCCATTCTGAAGGAAATCAGCCCTGAGTGCTCACTGGAAGGACAGATCCTGAAGCTGAGGCTCCAATACTTTGGCCACCTCATGAGAAGAGAAGACTCCCTGGAAAAGACCCTGATGTTGGGAAAGATGGAGGGGACAAGGAGAAGGGGACGACAGAGGACGAGATGGCTGGACAGTGTTCTCAAAGCTACCAGCATGAGTTTGACCAAACTGTGGGAGGCAGTGGAAGACAGGAGTGCCTGGCGTGCTCTGGCCCATGGGGTCACGAAGAGTCGGACACGACTAAACAACCACCACCACCTTCTTGGGGGTAAGAAACTGGGCTGTGCGCAGGCACTGTTTGGAAGCATCTGCGGCTGCATACACACGCCATACGTTCAAATCCAATCTCCCCGCAAAAAAACCCTACAATTCCCAGTACTACAGTTCCCAGGGTTCTTGAGGAGGCGCTTCAGACGTCGCGACGCGCCCGCAGCAGCTGAATGAATGGGGCGAGGTATCCACGGCTGCGGCCACCAGATGGCTCTCGCTATTGCAGGCGCCCGCCGTCCCGCTCTCCTTCCTTGCTTTCTCCACTCTCGCTTTTGAGGTGGGGCTTCCCAGGTTAGGCGATTATGCTGCTTCCTGTCACCACTCCTCTGCCACACGGCGCCCCCCAAACCCGAGCAGCGCAGCCCATCGACGGCTGCGCCTCCGCCTCGGATGGAAGCGACCGTGCGCGCTGGAGAGGAGGGAGAGGAGAAGCCTTGATCTCGCCGCCGCCACCGCACCTGCGCTGCGCCGAGGCGCTGCTGCGCTCCTGGATGCCCGGGCCAAGGAGCAAGGCTCCGCCCCGATCGCCTGCCTTCTTCCACCCCAGCCCCTTGCGGGATCGATGCCTGGAGGATTGCCGCCTCTGCAGGGCTCTCGCCCGGAGGTTTCCTCCCACGAGCTCCAGGCACCGATCCGCTGACGGCGCCGGCGAAAGGGGCCCGCCCACAGCAGGACGGGAGAAAGGGAAAGGCATCGCGGAAAAGCGAAAGCCACGCCTTGTCCCTTTCGACCGGTTCAAGTCCCTCTCTCCCTTCGCGGAGGCTGTCAGAGTAAGCGCGGCTTCTCTCTCCCCGTCTGGGCTGCGTCTCATTCACGACAGTGTGCTGAATGCAGAGGGAAAGGGCACCTCTCTGCTCTGTCCCCAGGCGCAGCGTCAAGTTCAGGCCCTGAGAGGGTCGCTGCGCCTTTAAGAGTTGCACGGAAGGCAGAATTCCGTCAGGTGCAGCTCTCTCCCCACCCCGCACGCGGGAGCAGCTGCAGCATCTGGTGGAATTATCCCTTCTGCGGGGCTGTTAAAGGGGCAGGAGCCTTTTCCGGCTTGGGTACCCTGCACAGAAGTGGCAGCCCTGGCAGTGGCATTGGCTTGGACCAGATGGCTTGGGGTCAGGGTCGAAGGAGGGGAAAGAGTTGGTTGATCGCGGAGTACAGCTGCCACCAGTTTTATTTAGGCTGGCCTCAACCAGAGCCAGGGCTTTTTTGGCTGTGGCTCCAATCTGGTGGAACGCTCTGCCACAAGAGACTGGGGCCCTGCGGGACTTGACATCTTTCCACAGGGCCTGCAAGACAGAGTTGTTCCACCAGGCCTTTGGCCAAGGCACAGTCTGACCCCCTCCTTCTGTAATCCTCATATAACTCTAGCCCAATGGTTGCCATCAATTTGATTTGAACTGATTTTATAATGAACTGATTTTAGAATGTTGTATTCTTTTACTGTTGTTAGCTGCTCTGAGCCCGGCTTTGGCTGGGGAGGGTGGGATATAAATAAAATATTATAATTATAATTATTATTATTAGTCCCTTCCAAAACCCCTCTGTCTTTCACAGTTCCTGTGATGGGCAGATGTCAAAGCAGATGAATGCCAGTGGCTAGGGCCATAAAGGTAAAGGTAAAGGTACCCCTGCCCGTACGGGCCAGTCTTGACAGACTCTGGGGTTGGTGCACCCATCTCACTCAAGAGGCCGGGGGCCAGCGTTGTCCGGAGACACTTCCGGGTCACGTGGCCAGCGTGACAAAGCTGCATCTGGCGAGCCAGCGCAGCACACGGAAATGCCGTTTACCTTCCCGCCAGTAAGCGGTCCCTATTTATCTACTTGCACCCGGGGGTGCTTTCGAACTGCTAGGTTGGCAGGCGCTGGGACCGAGCAGCGGGAGTGCACCCCGCCGCGGGGATTCGAACCGCCGACCTTTCGATCGGCAAGCCCTAGGCGCTGAGGCTTTTACCCACAGCGCCACCCGCGTCCCCTGGCTAGGGCCATAGCTCAGAGCATATACTTGCATGCAGATGGCCCCAGCTTCAGTCTTCAGGTAGGGCTGGGAAAGACTGGGAGACTCTGGAGAGCCACCTGCCAGTCAGAGTAGACAATACGCAGCTAGAATGGACCGATGGAATAAGATAGTTTCCTACTATGTGGCAGAAAATGGTGCCCATTGGATTCCTGCCTGACATGCAACTGCAGAATGCGCAGGGGCTGGATTTTGTGTGTGTGCTCTTTTAAATAAAAGGGGTAACCTTACTATAAATGTCCAGTAAGGTCAAAGTGGGAAAGGCTTTGCTGAAGAAATGGGCCTGAGAAAAAGACAGTTTTAAGGTGCAGATGTGAGATTGAGATGGAGAACATTGTGGCCCGCTCAATGCTATGGGACCTCAACTCTCATCATTCCTTTCCCCCCTTCATTTCTTTCTTTATACTTTTCAAGTTTATACATTTCACTAATTTTATACATTTCACTAATTTTATGCATTTCACTAATTTAACCATCATTTTGACATTTCAAAACTTCACTTCCTTCCCCCTATTTCTGCGGTTCCCTAAATTTGTTTTTAATATTTTCTGTCTATCCAAGTTAACTTAATTCACCCATTTATTCATCTTCCTTAAATATATACTCTTATGAAACGGCAGGTTATTACAACAATCCTGTCAATGTTTTTATCTGTTTACAATTTATCTGTAAATATTTCAATAAATCATTTCCATTCTTTTGCAAAACCAAAAAAAGAATAAAATTGTTATCTTGATTTCTTATTCTTCCGTTAAGTTTCACCATTTCTGCCTATTGCATAAGTTTCCGTATCCATTCTTCCTTTTGCTGGGACTTCTGCTTCTTTCCATTTTGGGGCGAGTAACATTCTTGCCGCTGTAATAGCATACGTGAATAAGTTTCTATACATTTTAGGTAGTACTGTTCCTATAGCTCCCATCATCCCTAACACCATTGATAACTGCTGGCTGACGGGAGATGGGGTCCCAGAACATCTAGAGGGGAGTAGGTTCTTAATAATAATAATAATAATAATAATAATAATAATAATAATACAGTGGTACCTCTGGTTAAGTACTTAATTCGCTCCGGAGGTCCGTTCTTAACCTGAAACTGTTCTTAACCTGAAGCACCACTTTAGCTAATGGGGCCTCCAGCTGCTGCCACGCCACTGGAGCACGATTTCTGTTCTCATCCTGAAGCAAAGTTCTTAACCCGAGGTACTATTTCTGGGTTAGCGGAGTCTGTAACCTGAAGTGCATGTAACCTGAAGCTTCTGTAACCAGAGGTACCACAATAATAATAATAATAATAATAATAATAATAATAATAATAATTTTATTATTTATACCTCGCCCATCTGGCTGGGTTTCCCCAGCCACTCTGAGTGGCTTCCAACAAAGTATTAAAATACAGTGGTCTGTTAAACATTAAAAGCATCCCTAAAGCTCCATCCCTGATGCGAGCCATAGGCAACATGTGAACAGCTCTCTCTCTCGCTCTCTGTTTATCTGAACAGGTGATGGGACTACAAGAGGGACTCTAGGGGGACTGTTCCAGTGAAACCTAAGTGAGATGCCTCCCAAAAGATCAAAAGGGAAAACGCCTCAGACCTCAGGTCAGAATAAGCGGCCGAAGGGTCGTCGGGCGTCGGATGACCAGGAGCATAGCCGCCTCCTGTTGGAGGGGAAGGGGGCTGGCCCCCCTGATAAGAAGGCGAGGAAGCGCAAAGGCCTCGCTGCCCCGCAGAGGACCTGCTCTGGAGAGAACCCCAACATCTGCACCGAGTGCGGGCAAACCTTTGCGCAGAGCTCGGACCTGCTCAACCACCAGAGGATCCACACGGGGGAGAAGCCCTTCAGGTGCCTGGAGTGCGGGAAGATGTTCAGCGTGAGCTCCAACCTGAGCCGCCACCAGAGGATCCACACGGGCGAGAAGCCCTACCTGTGCTCCGAGTGCGGGAAGAGCTTCACCGACAAGTCGACTTTGGTCCAGCATGTCCGGACGCACACCGGCGAGAAGCCCTACCAGTGCATCGACTGCGGGAAGACCTTCAGCCGCAGCTCCCACCACAAGCGCCACCTGAAGAGCCCGCCGGGCAAGCAGCCGGGCAAATGTAGCCACCCGGAGAGCTCCCCCACCGACAAGGCCTCGCCTCCGGGCAAAGCCAAGAAGGCCAGGGCCTCGAAGAAGCAGAACTCCCCCTTCGAAATCCCCCACACGTGCGCGGAGTGCTGGCAGAGCTTCAACCAGACCTCGGACCTGGTCAAGCACATGCGCATCCACACCGGGGAGAAGCCCTTTGAGTGCAACCACTGCGGGAAGTGCTTCAACGTCAGCTCCAACCTGATCCGCCACAAGCGGATCCACACGGGCGAGAAGCCCTACACCTGCTCCGACTGCGGGAAGAGCTTCACCGACAAGTCCACTCTCACGCAGCACAACCGCATCCACACGGGCGAGAAGCCCTATACCTGCTCCGACTGCGGGAAAAGCTTCAGCCGCAGCTCACATCACAAGAGGCACCAGCGGATTCACGCCGGAGAGAACCCCGTCTCTTTCATGCCCCTGTGGCCTTACCCTAACCAAATGTACTGACGGTGACTCTTAACCACGCCGGCGTGTCGTTTGGCGGACAAGATTTTTTGGGTGGGATCTCTGGCCCGGCTGCACCCCAACTGTGACTTTGCAGCACCAAACACTTCCCTGTTTTTTGTTATCGCCTTCACTTGCTCCTGCAGTGGCAGATCACCAGATCCACCCTGGCCGCCCAAGCAGATCCCTGACATTCCACAGCAGAACTGAGAGCGAACTTGAACCCCCAGCTCTCCCAACTCAGAAGTCTGCCTTGAGTAATTTGGTGGATGTGATTGGAGCTCGTTCATAAGGGCTTTTCTTTCCTACTTCCCTTCCGCAAAGGACCACCTGCTATCGGGTCCTTCCTTTAAAGTACCCTCTTTTATTTAATATCATCTAAGATGTGCAGGTTATAGGTTTTTTTAAATATAAAAAACTCAGTTAATAGCAATATTATTGCAATGTAATAAACAAGTCACGACGCATGTGGTTTTCGTATTTATAACCAGCGTTACAGTTCTGAACAAGAAGCGTCTTGTTGATGAGCTTATTAAGAGTGTAGGAAGTAGATGAAGAATTTCTGCAAAGCGATTCACTTACAGTGCCCTCTTACGCATGTCTTTCCCCCCCACCCCAATAGAGCTCAATGCGACTTACTCTGCGCAAAGTGTGCGTTAACGTTGCTGCTTTAATGCTTAAGTGACTTTGAGTTGCTGGCATCCATCTGTCTCGAGAAGCAATCGAGTGCACCTCCGAGGTGTGTGTGTGTATGTGAAGTCAAACAGCTGTCTTAGCAGCACCAAAGTGGCTGCCCGGAGCCGCAAGCCTGAGCAGTGTGTCTGGAGGTCCTGGGCTGCCCAGATAACAAGATTCTCAGTCTCTTGGCCCCGCTGATGTTCTCCAAAGGAAAGCAGAGGAATATGTTGGGAAACAGCTTGGCCGCAGGCAGCAGTGGAACAAGCCAATTGGGGGACTGGGGTGGAGGGTGTGTCCTATGCCCTGGGGCGGGGCCAGCCGCCCGAGGGGGTGGGGCCAGCCACGGCAGCACGTTCTGTGGGGCCTCCGAGGAGTCTGCCTGCCTCCTTCCGCTCAGTCTCCCTACAACTGAGGAAGAGGTGGCAGGTGGACCATTTGGGGCAGCGCAGAGCCTCCAGGCGCCCAAGTCACTGCGTCACTCCCCAGAGAGACGTGTGGCTCAGGCACGCTGAAGACCCTACGGTGAGTGCCGCCCGGCATTTTGTCACCCCCCTCAGTGGTGACACCCAGGGTGGCCCGCCCCCACCGCACCCCCCTTCCTCTGCCCTTGGCTGCAGGAGTTGCCGGAAGGAAGGCGCCATCCAGTCTCTCTGGATTTGTTCAGGGTTTACTCCTTAGCCTTTTCTTCTTCTGAAGATGTCCCACAAGGCAGCGGAGGTTTAGGATCAAGAGTTTTCCTTCCCCTAGAAGGGCTACCTTCTTGGGTTGACGAGCCCCATGTGCTCCTCACTTCCCTTTGCAGCGGTTCTCAACCTGTGGGTCCCCAGATGTTGTTGGACTACAACTCCCATCATCCCTGAGCTCTGGCCTTGCTAGCTAGGGGTGATGGGAGTTGTAGTTCAACAACATCTGGGGACCCACAGGTTGAGAAAGGCCGCTTTACAGCATGTGCAGAAACCGCCTTCTTGACTGTGGCACCCACTCTTGGTCTCATCTGCTCAATCTGCCAGAGCCTTGTCTTCGCCCGCAGGGGAAGTCCCTCACTCACCAGTCTTGGGGATAACCAAGCGCCTCAGTCTGAGGGCTGTCTTGCAGGTGGGGCAGACACAGGGTGCGTCACATGCCAGAGCTGGTGCTCTTGCCTTCCAATATCTGCTGCTGCCTGAGGCAGCTGCCTCCGTCTGCCTACTGTAGGCTTGGCCCTGTTCCGCTCTTATGTGGATAGAGGGGGCAGGGAGAGATGTATTGGGGTGTGTATGTGTAGGAAACTGCTGTTTGCACGGCTGAAATGTGTTTACTTCCCCACCCACTCTTGTCTCTGCTCCTGCCTCTGGGGAGATGGCCCGTTGGGGAATGCTACCCTCAGGTTGAAAAAGCCCCCTCCCCACCTACCACTTGCGCAGGAACAAAAGGGATTGAGAAGAAATGGCTGCATGTGGGGGGAACACTTTGGAGTGGAACCGAAAGTGGATAATAGTTTCAGTTTTGTGCCACCATCAAACTGCTGAGGAAAGTTTGTTCCTTCTAATCCGGTCTTTGCAGAGCATTTGTTATTGTGGAAATAGCACCGTGTTCCTCAGCTATAGCAACAGGGATGCCCCACAGCAATAAGGTGAGCTGACGGGGAGTGGGCGAGGGGGTAGGAAATAGGTTATAAAAAAAACCTTTCCTTGTGCAAAGTTTCATGAGTATGGAAATTCTCCTGGATTAGGGACGAGCTTGGCCGATAGATTCTCCCTCTGAAAGGTTCAGGCTGCACACCTTCCCAAGCGAGAACTGCTTTATTAAGATTTCCTGAGCAAACATCAGACTGACAAAAAAACCCACAGATGATTGTGATCTGAATATCTGTTGTCCCGTTGGGATCCGACATTTCCTTATTTATTTTTACCTCCATTATTGGAGCACAAACTTGCATCATCATCATTATTTTTTAAAGAGTGCAAACCAAAAGCAGAGACCACCGCTGGAGTGTTTCTGGCTTCCAACCCTATCTATAATGCCATTACTGTTTTTAGGGTAGGATTTGCCTGGCCACTGGCCAGTTCTCCATTGGAGCACATTGAAAGGGCCTCGGAAACGTAAGTTGTCCTTTGGTTCCCTCTGCCACCAGCAGGGTCATATCCATGTCATTGTTCATTGCATTTCTATTCCACCTTTCTGCTAAGGAGCTCAAGGCGGTGGACATAGTTCTTCTCCCCACTGTATCCTCACAACAACCCTGTAAGGTAGGTTAGGCTGAGAGGCAGTGACTGGTCCAAGGTCACCCTGAGAGCTTCATGGCAGAGTGGGGATTTGAACCCCAGTCTCCCAGGTCCTAGTCCGACACACTAACCATTACCCCACACTGGCTTTCATAATCACCTTGTCGCCCATATACATGGTACAATCTCTGGTTACCAGAATGCTCTCACCTACACACAAAGTGTAGAATTCATTACTGCTTGTCTCGTTGAGTAACCCTTGGTAAGTGTCCAGTTAAACACCATTTAAAAGGGGCTACATACATCTTCTTTCTTTTTCAAATTAAAACGAACAAGAAGTGAAGAGTCTCCAAAAATGGAAAGATGCAGCACACCGGATAGGGTGCTCAAATCTGTGTTTTGCAGAATAATATTTATTTACAGTAAGTACGGTGAGTACTTCCTGGGTGTCTCTAATGTTTATGGAACTACTTAAAAGGTGAACGGACCCCTGACCGTTAGGTCCAGTCGCAGAGGACTCGGGGGTTGCGGCGCTCATCTCGCTTTACTGGCCAGAGGAGCCAGCGTACAGCTTCCGTGTCATGTGGCCAGCATGACTAAGCTGCTTCTGGCGAACCAGAGCAGCGCACGGAAACGCCGTTTACCTTCCCACTGGAGCAGTACCTATTTATCTACTTGCACTTTGACGTGCCTTCGAACTGCTAGGTTGGCAGGAGCAGGGACTGAGCAACGGGAGCTCACCCTGTTGCGGGGATTCGAACCGCCGACCTTCTGATTGGCAAGCCCTAGGCTCTGTGGTTTAGACCACAGCGCCACCCGTGTCCCACATGGAACTCCTTAGGGACGTCATTATGCTACAAGAGATGAAGCTTGCTGGAGTATATTCAGTGCCTCCCACCAACCTGCTGGAGTCCAAAACATCTGTATTAAACCATACAGAACAGGGGTGAGGGAACTGTGGCCCATGGGCCAAGATGGGGTCAAATATGGTTCATGAGGCTATTTCCCCCAAACCAAACCCACTGGTCAATCTGCTGATGTTTCTGAGGAATGTTAGCTGACGAGCGTGGGACAGAGTTAAATCTTGCTGGGTGCTGCTCGGCCAGCATGTTTTTGCAGAGAAAACACTAGCAAAGCACTCCTCTTCAGAGAGCAGAACTGAACCCTCACCAGCTAGTGAGTGGAGAGTTCATTGCTGCTAAGTGCTCAGTGTTTTCTCTGGGGAACGTCCTAGTAGACTCCCTGCCCCATGGTCAGCTTTGACAGGTGGGCAGGAGCATCTGCCTAGCTCTGCCACCAAGCACTGGCTCCAGGCGGTAAAGGGACCTCTGACCATTAGGTCCAGTTGTGACCGACTCTGGGGTTGCGGTGCTCATCTCACTTTATTGGCCGGGGGAGCCGGCGTACAGCTTCCGGGTCATGTGGCCAGCGTGACTAAGCCGCTTCTGGCGAACCAGAGCAGCGCACGGAAACGCTGTTTACATTCCTGCTGGAGCGGTACCTATTTATCTACTTGCACTGGTGTGCTTTTAAACTGCTAGGTTGGCAGGAGCAGGGACCGAGCAACGGGAGCTCACCCCGTCGTGGGGATTTGAACCACCGACCTTCTGATCGGCAAGTCCTAGGCTCCAATTTCTCCAGGGACATGGTTTGGTGTTTGAACGGAACGCAGAACCTCTTGCGCCCAGGACTTTCCTGCACTTACCATCTATAGTGGTATAGTTGCTGTTTGAGCAATAAGCCTGACTTATGCGGGTATCAACAAAGCAAATCCCGGAGGAATGAGATGCCATGATGTTCCCAGAAAACATCAAATTAAGACTGATATCAGCAATAATTTCTACTCCTCCTGAATAGAGGGGTGACACTACAGGAACAAGGATGGGATAATGGTAGTGTTTCACAGTCCCCCAAAGGAAGCGCAAGATGCCCCCAGTTGTATCGTCCTGAATAACAGAGAAACCCAGCACCTTCGCCCAGGGCAATTCTTGCTGATTCTTGCTTTACATAGGGGAAAGGAGCTTCATTTTAATGTAATGGAAAGCCATAAACCTTGACATTAATAAACCACAATGTGGATGCTGGTGTACGCGGCCTGTTTCCTTCTCCCTTTGAGCAAACAGGTGAACAAACAAGGGATACCTAACTTCACCTGGCATCCAAATCTGAATTCTGATGTCTACGTTCACTATTGTTCTGAATACCAGGTGCTAGAAATGGCAGGAGGGAAGAGGGATGTTGCTCTCAAGTCCTGTTTACACACTTCCCAAAGGCAGGCCAGATGGGCCCCTGGCCTGATATAACACACTTACAGTCTTAGGGATCATCAGCCAGATTTAGACCGGACTTTGCCATCGGCTTATGAATCCTGGCTCACTTGGGAGTAAGAAACCAGAACTCTGGGTTTCGATGTAACAGAGAAATCCATTTCTGATTTGCTGACCTGCTCACGCAAAGGGAGGAGTGAACAAGCTGCCTATACTAGCCCACTTCTCGCTCACATCCTTCAGAAGCGAGATTTCGTGGCTTTTTGCTTTCTGTGGCCAGAATGTTGCTGGAAATGGATGTGGCTACAGCACTTGGAACTGGAGAGAAATACGGTGGTACCTCGGGTTAAGAACTTAATTTGTTCCAGAGGTCCTTTCTTAACCTGAAACTGTTCTTAACCTGAGACACCACTTTAGCTAATGAGGCCTCCTGCTGCTGCTGTGGCGGCGCCGCGCAATTTCTGTTCTCATCCTGAGGTAAAGTTCTTAACCTGAGGAACTATTTCTGGGTTAGCGGAGTCTGTAACCTGAAGCTTCTGTAACCTGAAGCCTCTGTAACTCGAGGTACCACTGTACATGGATCCTTCTGCAAAGAATGATAATAGAAAACATGCATGTGGGTACACACACTCAGCTCTAAGGTCCAAGTTATTTATTTTCCCCACCCAAACACTAGACAGGTTTTCTTTTGTACAGTGGTACCTCAGAGACGCAGGTGGCGCTGTGGGTTAAAGCCTCAGCGCCTAGGACTTGCCGATTGAAAGGTCGGCGGTTCGAATCCCTGCGGCGGGGTGCGCTCCCGCTGCTCGGTCCCAGCGCCTGCCAACCTAGCAGTTCGAAAGCACCTCCGGGTGCAAGTAGATAAATAGGGACCGCTTACCAGCGGGAAGGTAAACGGCGTTTCCGTGTGCGGCTCTGGCTCGCCAGAGCAGCGATGTCATGCTGGCCACGTGACCCGGAAGTGTCTCCGGACAGCGCTGGCCCCTGGCCTCTTGAGTGAGATGGGCGCACAACCCCAGAGTCTGTCAAGACTGGCCCGTACGGGCAGGGGTACCTTTACCTTTTACCTTTACCTCAGGTTACATATGCTTCAGGTTACATACCTGGGAGCCCCAGCGCCGCACCTCGTCAGTCTGAGGGTGGGGAAAGCTAGAGGATGCTGTTGGGAGCCTCGGCACCACTCCTTGCCAAGCCAGCCAGGAGGGAAGCCTCTGGCGGATGTGACAGATCACAGTTGCGTTCGCCTCTCACTATCTGTTTCTATCTGCTACTAGGCCCTGCAATCACCCCCCCTTTTCCCGCCATAATACAGGGCTTGCAAGGCATAAGGGGTTTAGCCTAAGGTTCAGCAGGGACAGTCTCTCCTTCCTAAGTAAGTTTTTTTTTTAAAGAGAGCTTCCTTTCCTGTCGCTTCCCTTGAGGACTCATGGAGGAGAAGACTACCAATGGTTACATTAATCCGAAAGCATAGCTCTGAATTCCGGTGGCTGCATATCGCAGGAATTGGAAGTTGGAAAGGACCCTGAGTGTCATCCAGTCTAACCCCTGGCAATGCAGAAATCTCAACACGCGGTCCCCCATCGTGTTTGAAACCATACCAGACCCTGCTTAGCGTTGCAAATGCGCTAGTGGTTTTATCGCTACACCAGGAGAGAGTTCCCTTGCCTTCAGGTCCTGCTTGCAGCATCCCCTCCGGAATCTGGTTGGCCACTGGGAGAGCAGGATGCTGGATTAGACAAGCCACTGGCCTGATCCAGCGTTGCTCTTCTTACCTCCTTATTCCCCTTTATCATTTGCTATCTCAGCCACTTCTTCTTCTGCTGCTGTTCCCCAACCTGCAACGGCAAACAGGGAGACTCTGAGCCCCAGGACCATTTCAGCAGGCAGGGCAAACAGCTGTATGATAGAAGAGAAGAGCCCTGATATTCATTCGCTTGCTTAGCCCCAGATCCCTTACAGCCTTTCCTACGCAGTTCAGAGCACATTTGAGAGAAACCCTAGTTTTGCAACTTCCCTCCTCACACCCACTTCGGGATCTCTCCAGCAAAAGTCACTTCTTGAAGCGGACATAGAAAGGTGGGGGACTTCTTGACTCAGGAAGTTCAATTCTGGATATCCTGGTCAAGGGAAAAGAAGAGAGAGAGGCGGGGGACATAGAGAGTGGTCTCCCCCCCTTTCCCTTCCATCATCAGTAACCAGAGACCTCTAGTGGTCACACAGTTGGGAAAAACCATTTGTCCCCACCCGACAGCATCACAGACAACTCTTTCCACCAGCATAGACCAATGATTGTCTTATACGAAGTTTTTATCTTTATTTTATTTTTACATTGACTGGCAGTGGCCCTCCAAGGTTTGTTCCATCTCTACCTGAAGATGCCATTGGGATTTCAACCTGGGATCCAACTATCTGACTTATAGAAGACATCTGAAGGCAGCCCTGTTTAGGGAAGCTTTTAATATTTGATGAATTATTGTATTTTAATATTTTGCTGGAAGCTGCCCAGAGTGGCTGGGGCAACCCAGCCAGGTGGGTGGGGAATGAATGAATGAATGAATAAATATTATTATTCAGCAGGCCAAGCAGATGTGGCATCTGGGCCTTAATCTAGCCCATGTCTCAAAGTTCTCCAACTTACCTTTCTATGCCAGTGTTGAGTCTGGCAAGTTGCGAAGGGAAAATAGGTGCCTCTGAGCATGTACAGATGGTTCTTGGGGTATCCGCAAACGCGACTTCATGTAAGAATGGCAGCGCTTCCCAGCAGGCTTAAGCGTGGACACTAATTACCCCCCCAAATTAACCATGGGTGAACAACCTTTACCCGTTGCTCTCAGTGCCGAAGAATTCTGTGTAACAGGAAAGTGTGCATATTCCGAGAGAACCTGCCCTAGTAAAATAAATGTATGCCTTTGATCCAGTTATTATAATAATAATAAAACAGGGGCAGGAATGTGATTAGGGTCAGGTAGAGTCACTCAAAATTTTCCTCATTGAATGGAATCTGTGAACTCAGAAATGAAGATGTGGGTAAAGGCTGAATTCAGTGGAGATTGTTCTTTCCGCAAAAGCATGCGTAACTCGTGAGATCGGTAGCATTATTGGCTGAATGAAGGATTTTGGCACACAGCAGAAATGGGAATCTTATGGTCCTCTTATGGCTGGGGATTTGGAACCTAACCACAACTGCAGGCCTGCATAGTCCCCATCCCTGCAGAATAAAAAATTCAGGATAAGCAGATTAAGAAAAAAAAGGCAGCGTCTGTCGCCTGAGTTTGTTCAGATGATAACCATATTGCGGTTTGGGTTTATTTATATATTGCTTTTAGGTCCAAAGTCCCCTGAAGCGGTGAAGAGCATACCAACAGAAAAGAAGTATACAGTCAAACCTTGGTTGTCAAACGTAATCCATTCCAGAAGCCCGTTCAGCTTCTGAAATGTTCAACAACCGAGGCTCGGCTTCCAATTGGCTGCAGGAGCTTAATGCACTCAAGCGGAAGCCATGTCGGATGTTCGGCTTCCAAAAAATGTTCAGAAATTGGAACACTTCTGGGTTTTCAGCATTCGGGAGCCGAAACATTCCAAAATGGAGGCGTTTGGGAACTGAGGTTTGACTGTACAGTGGTACCTCGGTTTAAGAACAGTCTTGTTCAAGAATGATTTGGTTTACGAACTCCGCAAAACTGTAAGTAGTGTCCCGGTTTGCAAACTTTACCTCAGTCTAAGAACGGAATCTGAACGGTGGAAGGGCACCGGCAACGGGAGGCCTCATTAGGGAAAGTGCGCCTTGGTTTAAGAATGGTTTCGGTTTAAGAACGGACTTCTGGAATGGATTAAGTTCGTAAACCGAGGTACCACTGTACAACAAAAGTACAACAGATACAAGAAATCACTCAAGGCAATACAAAATAGCACAGTCACAAAATACCCACCAATCATTCTGGACACGTGCTCGTGAATTGCGTTTAGGCTCTCTTCAGCATTCCAACTCTCACTTGGAAGAGAGATTCATTTTTTTCTTTCTCTCTCTTTCACCGCTGTCTATCACCTAGGAGCAAATCTGTCTACAACCCACGAGAAGTGCCTTCTTCCTGGCCTTTTCCCTTATGGGGTACCCAAGAGCCCATATAGAATCCTTTTGTAGGTTCTCTATTGGCAGGAGAAAAGAACAGAGGCCAACCAGAGAATATTGAGAAGCAAAACAGCTAGTAAGCCTGATCTTTCTTAACTGTTGCAACAGGGTGCTCACAAACCACACGCTGGGGGCAGGAGGGACCCCGAACCATGTGTGCATGCCCTTATATAGACTTTTGAACTGCCTGCCCTGTAGCCCAAGACCACCCCTCCATACATCATACATACATCAGAGAAGAGGCGGACTACAACAGAAATCTGAGTGCGTTGTTTTTATATGCCAGGTTACCTGACTGGATTACCTGGGCATCCTGGCCACTCTTTTGTTATGATAACTACTCAGTTTCTGAATCCAGGTCACAGATCACAGGCTCACCCTATTCATATCTTAAATTTCCCCCAAAGACAGGATTTGTAAGCAAAGAGACAATGGGGATGCTCCCCATTTCCTTAAACCTTACAGAGAAATATTTGAGGTCATTTGGGAGAGACAAAATGGTTTCAGGACTTTTTCCTGTACAGTGGTACCTCTGGATATGAACTGGATCCGTTTCGGAGCCCGTTCGCATCCTGAAGTAAACGCAACTCACGTCTGCATGTGCGCGGGTCGCGATTCGCCACTTCTGCGCATGTGCATGATGTCATTTTGACCGTCTGTGCATGCATGAGCGGCGAAACCCGGAAGTACAGTGGTACCTCGGGTTAAGTACTTAATTCGTTCCGGAGGTCCGTTCTTAACCTGAAACTGTTCTTAACCTGAAGCACCACTTTAGCTAATGGGGCCTCCTGCTGCTGCCGTGCCGCCGGAACACAATTTCTCTTCTCATCCTGAAGCAAAGTTCTTAACCTGAAGCACTATTTCTGGGTTAGCGGAGTCTGTAACCTGAAGCGTATGTAACCCAAGGTACCACTGTAACGTGTTCCGTTACTTCCGGGTCGCCACGGAGTGCAACCCGAAAGCGCTCAAACTGAAGCAACTTCAATCTGAGGTATGACTATACTGTTTCAGACATGCGGTTTATGTATTTATGTATGTGTTTGCTTGGTACGTTTATTTTATATCTTAGACCTTATAATTCTCATAACAGGAGAAAACCAAAGGGGTTACTTCCCTTTGGTCCTTTCAGGACCACCCAGTTATGGCTGACGCACCATCAATTGTGGCCTCTAAATAAATAGCTTTCCCCGCTGCTGTGTTGTGGGTACATGTGCCATCAAAACCTGGAAATTCTGTGGACCTCCCAACATTTTACAGCCCATTTGCATTGCCTTCATTCATGCTAGCTAAAGAAAGGCAGGATATTGTGAGAGAAGGACAGGATCATGGAGTTACAGGGAAGAGAAGCTGACAAGGCCGTCCTTGTGATGTTCGTGATGCCAGCAGATGGCTCGCTATTATCTTCCACGAAATGCTGCAACCTTGGGATTGTTTTCTGTCCTCTAGTACAGATTCTCAGAAGATGCCTTAATTGCCATCACAGTTCCCAGAAGGGGCACCCTGTAATTTCTGACACCCTAGTAGAACACCCTCTAATTTTAAAGCACGGCATCATTTGTTCTGCCATCGAGTTTTACGCCGTTTTCCACCCCCAATATTCATAGCTACAGCCCCCTTTCCCAATTATCCTGTTTTGTTTAATTAACCTAATGACTTGAACGCTGAACCGATTAACAAGTTTCCATACATGTTTGCTAAACGGGCTTCGTTAACTTCTTCAGTAAGGCTCTTTTGCAGACTCAGTACAACAGGTTAACCACACATCCATGAATAAGAATGAAGGTGACCACAAGAACAAGCTCAAGAGTGGAGTCTTGGCTCCAACCCATAATATCTGGAGATAATCTGTAGTAGTCAACTAAGTTTTACTCAGAGTAGACCTGTTGAAATCGGTAAGACCCTATTTAGCCATGCTCATTCATTTCAACGGATCTGCTCTGAGTAAAAGCTGGGCCCCACCTGGACTATACATTTAAAGCAGTGTTATACCACTTTAGGGACGCGGGTGGCGCTGTGGGTTAAACCACAGAGCCTAGGACTTCCTGATCAGAAGGTCAGCGGTTCGAATCCCCGCGACGGGGTGAGCTCCCGTTGCTCAGTCCCTGCTCCTGCCAACCTAGCAGTTCGAAAGCACGTCAAAGTGCAAGTAGATAAATAGGTACCACTCCAGTGGGAAGGTAAACGGCGTTTCTGTGCGCTGCTCTGGTTCGCCAGAAGCGGCTTAGTCATGCTGGCCACATGAACCGGAAGCTGTACGCCAGCTCCCTCGTCCAATAAAGCGAGACGAGCACCGCAACCCCAGAGTCGGCCACGACTGGACCTAATGGTCAGGGGTCCCTTTACCTTTACCTTTATACCACTTTAAACAGTCATGGTGTCCCCCAAAGTACTGTTGCACGGCACCCCAATCTCTGAGCGGCACAGAATTCCAGGGGTTCCAGGTGCTTATCCAGGGTTTGGGTTTCCTTGGAATGAGGGACAGTGAAGAGTGCGGTGCCTTAATGATTCATGGTTTATTTTAAGGTTACCAGATTTTTTTCAAAGAATTAAAAAATTATTAAAAAGAAAAGAAGAAGTAATGTCTTCTCTTCTGTGGTCTCCTCTGTCGCACAGCCTTCCTCTGGGCCCTGGCCTGCTCTCTTGGAGCACTAGCCACCGTGGAGTAGCCTCGGGTCAGGCCTGGGCTCGGCCACGTGTCCTTGCCCTCCCAGTGCACTCCTACCTCTCTTCGTCAGTGGCGGTGGCAGCGGTGCAACAAGGTCGGGGCTCCCCTCTTTTTTCTCCTTCCTCTTTCTCTCTCTTCCTTCTCCTTCTCCTCTCCTTCTTCTCCCTGCATCGGCTCCGGGGTTCTTCCTGGCCCTAGAGCGCCACGTGGCAGTCAGCTGGGTGGCCAGGCGCTCTCGCTCCCGGCTCAATTTGGGTCATGGACGGGAGTCAGCAGTTCCCCCAGTTGACGCGCTGGGCGTCCCCGGTTCCCCCTTGGCAGTGGCAGCGACAGTCTCAGCACCCTGCAGCCAGCCTGGTAGCGCAGTTGGCTCTGGCTGGCTTCAGGAGCTGCCTGCTGCCGTGCCCCGCCATTTCGCCTCACCGGAAGTCCCCATATGATGCGTCTTGTGCCGTTGAACCAATCACGCAACATTCATTCCCTACTAATAAATCTACAACACTTAAAATATAAATCCGGGGACATTAAATGAAATCCGGGGACATTCCGGGGACGGATTTTGTCCGGGGACAGATTTGTAAATCTCGGGACCGTCCCCGGGAAACGGGGACGTCCGGTAACCATAGTTTATTTACACATATACAGTGGTACCTCGGGTTACAGACGCTTCAGGTTACATACGCTTCAGGTTACAGACTCCACTAACCCAGAAATAGTACCTCGGGTTAAGAACTTTGCTTTAGGATGAGAACAGAAATCGTGCTCCGGTGGTGCAGTGGCAGCAGGAGGCCCCATTAGCTAAAGTGGTGCTTCAGGTTAAGAACAGTTTCAGGTTAAGAACGGACCTCCGGAACGAATGAAGTACTTAACCCGAGGTACCACTGTATATAGGATGCAAGTGGCGCTGTGGGTTAAACCACAGAGCCTAGGACTTGCCGATCAGAAGGTTGGCGGTTCAAATCCCTGCGACAGGGTGAGCTCCCGTTGCTCCTGCCAACCTAGCAGCTTGAAAGCACGTCAAAGTGCAAGTAGATAAATAGGTACCGCTCCAGCGGGCAGGCACACCTTTGTTTGGGGTCCTCCTCCTTTCCTGTGTGTGAGGGGAGTACCCTGCTGGAAGAGATCAATAAAGATTAGGCTTACTAGCTGCTTTGTTTCTCAATATTCTCAGATAGGGAACCCACGTAAGGACTCTATATGGGTTCTTGGATACCCCATAAGGGAAGAAGGGCAGATTTTGTTTACAACAAAGCTAAACAAACTAGAGTTTGGGGCCCCCCAAAAAAATTTAAAGGAAAAAAAGCTGGATGTACATTTCCAAAATATAAGATAAAAAACAAATGAAATAAAACCAGCAGACAGCAACAGTGTTTTGTGTTGTGTAGGCTCCTATTTGTTATGTGCAGATGGCTTTAGATACCTATTAGGTTCATAAATTACCATACAGTGGTACCTCAGGTTAAGTACTTAATTTGTTCTGGAGGTCCGTTCTTAACCTGAATCTGTTCTTAACCTGAAGCACCACTTTAACTAATGGGGCCTCCTGCTGCTGCCACACCGCCGGAGCCCGATTTCTGTTCTTATCCTGAAGCAAAGTTCATAACCTGAAACACTATTTCTGGGTTAGCGGAGTGTGTAACCTGAAGCGTATGTAACCTGAAGCGTATGTAACCCGAGGTACCACTGTATAGCATTTATTCAACACAAAAAACAGCGGCAATTTGTTGTTGACAAAGGACAGCTGGACATATAAAGGGCCCCATTTCCTTCAGTAGCTTTAGGGCCTCATCAAACCTAAATCCGGCCCTGCATACCCCCCACCCCCTTATGTAAAAAGAAAACAAGGACACGTGAGTGGAGTCTATGAACGACAACAATCGATCTGGGAGAAGCTTATAATATTATGCCTGGCAATGCAGAAAAGCGGATTGAGGAAAGCTTTTCTGCCCCTCTCATAACACAACAACTTGTGAACACCATCAAAGCTGGAAGAAGGATTCAAAGTTAACAGAAGATTCTGTTGGAAGATTTGGGACACATAAAAGAAAATTCTTATTTATGCAGCGTACAGTTTACTATGGAACTTGCTCCCACAGGAGCCACCAATTTGGATGACTTTAAAAGAGGATGAGACATATTCAGGGAGGAGAGGGCTTTGGGGGGCTTTGAGCCAGGATGGAGACACTTGCTGTATCTGTGGTTCCCCCCCGCAGGGAACTTGGCCGCACTCCAGCGCTGCTCTGCTCAAACACCTTCTGTTTGGACTTCATGGGTGCATTTGCTGCGAACGCTTATCCTCCAAGGCCAAGGTCTCAAGGAGGGGTTGGTGGTGATGGTAAGCTGAGATCAAGCCACGCTCCTCCCTCCTCTCTTCACTTTCGCTCTTCATTCCCAGCTGGAAGCACTGAACTGTTCGTCCTGCTGCGTTGGTGCTTTTTCTCCGGAGTTGAAAAACAATCACCTGGACGTCTCCGCTGAGCATCTACTACGAAGAGGTAAGCAGAGCATCTTTCATTCGTTCCTGTTTCTTAGAAAGAGGGTTTGGGAAAAGAAAGAACCAGCTGGGTCCAGGAACTGTCTTATGATTGGGAACTGCTAAGTTTTGCGGGCTGGAATTCTAAGATAGTCAGCAGGCAGGAGCTCGTTCCAAGAACCATCCCTGGAGGTAACACAGAGCAACAATTTAGCACACCTCTCTATTTCATGAGGTCAGCGTGAGCAAGTGAAATGTTGAGGGCTAGTAACTTGCAGGCTTTTTTTTTTTTTTTGCTAAGCTACAGTAGACACCAGACCAGGGTGGATTTGATTTAAATCATGATTTAAATCACTAGTCAGTAAGACTTGATTTAAAACCAGAGGCTCACTATGTCAGGTTCCTACTGGAAGAACGGACAAATGCTAGAACATTAGCAGTGGCAAAGTTTTTATCGGTGGTTGCAAGAACAAAAGATCCCTATATTCTAAACAAAATGCTTGTTTAGCCTGGAGGTAGGCTGTATGAATTGTGTATTGCTTTGTAATGATTTGTTGGGTCTCTGGACCATAATAAAGATTGATGATGATAATGATTGATGATGATGATTTAAATCATTTTTTTAATATATAGAAAGACTCATTCTTGCTGGTATAATCTTAACATTTACAACCAGATGAAGGTTTCATTTTTGGAGTAATAAATTTCCAGAGTAGTTTTTACAGTTATATCAAAAATTAGTGATTTGGTTATACAGTGGTACCTCGGGTTACATATGCTTCAGGTTATATACGCTTCAGGTTACAGACTCCGCTAACCCAGAAATAGTGCTTCAGGTTAAGAACTTTGCTTCAAGATAAGAATAGAAATTGTGCTCTGGTGGCGCGGCGGCAGCAGGAGGCCCCATTAGCTAAAGTGGTGCTTCAGGTTAAGAACAGTTTCAGGTTAAGAACCGACCTCCAGAACAAATTAAGTACTTAACCTGAGGTACTACTGTACTATTAGAAATACAAAGACAGGTAATTATGAAATTATTGTTTATATTTGGATAACTTTTCTGCTGTACTTTATTGGAAGGAGAAAAAAATCATTTCTTTAATAAGAATTTAAACAATTTAACTAAAACAATAACATTATAGCATATGTATCTATGTTTGTTAACAGATGTGGTTAAACGATTAAAAAGAAAAAACTTAGACTGAGTTTTAGCACACATGAAAATCTTAAAATAAATCCCTATTTCCTGATGAATAGCCTTTGGACTATGCAGTGGTACCTCGGGTTACAGACGCTTCAGGTTACAGACTCCGCTAACCCAGAAATAGTCCCTCGGGCTAAGAACTTTGCTTCAGGAGGGGAACAGAAATTGTGCAGTTGCATCGTGGCGGCAGCAGGAGGCGCCATTAGCTAAAGTGATACCTCAGGTTAAGAATAGTTTCAGGTAAAGAACGGACCTCCAGAACGAATTAAGTTCTTAACCCAAGGTACCACTGTAATGTAATTTAAATAGAAAACTATCTTTAGAAAGATTTTTCCTCCAAAAGCATTTTATTTTAAAAATCCGATTTAAATAAAAAACCCAATTTAATTTTTTTTAAATATCATTGAATTTTATCCACCCTGCACCAGACAGTGGCTGAATGCATCTGAATGCATAGAGAACACACAGACAGACAGGCAAACAGCTTTCCTAACTATATCGCAGATACATACATGGGATGTGCTTCAAGAGGCGCTGTTTCCCCCTCAGTGAATGTGGATGCTGGATGTGAGCCCATGTATAGAATCATAGAACTGCAGAGTCCAACCCTCTACAGTGCAAGAATATGCAGCTGTCGCGTATGTGGATCGGACCTGTGACCTTGGTGCCATCAGCACGACGCTCTAACCAACTGAGCTGCAAGGTTTCCCTGAAGCATCAGTTAAAAGTCTTATGAAATAAATAAAATAAAGAAATTAAGGGCAGTTATGAATGTTACACTGGTGTAAGAGCAACATATTGGGGATGGGGAATGTGTAGCTATACAGAGATTGTTCCGCCGTGAGTCCCAGTCAGCATGGCCAATATATGCTTTAGTAAGGTAAAGGGACCCCTGACCATTAGGTCCAGTTGTGGCCGACTCTGGGGTTGCGGCGCTCATCTCGCTTTATTGGCCGAGGGAGCCGGCGTACAGCTTCCGGGTCATGTGGCCAGCATGACTAAGCCGCTTCTGGCGAATCAGAGCAGTGCACAGAAACGCCATTTACCTTCCTGCCGGAGTGGTACCTATTTATCTACTTGCACTGGTGTGCTTTCGAACTGCTAGGTTGGCAGGAGCAGGGACCGAGCAACGGGAGCTCACCCCGTCGCGGGGATTCGAACCGCCGACCTTCTGATGGGCAAGCCCTAGGCTCTGTGGTTTAACCCACAGCGCCACCCGCGTCCCTGTTAATATATGCTTTAATGTACATCTATTATCTCATCCCCATTCTGTAGGTTTCCAAGATGGGAGAAGAACAAGGATCAACGCAGCCTCCAGAAAATCTGAATCGTAAATATCAGTTCTTTTGCAGAACCACAGAATTGTAGAATTGGAAGGGGACCTGAGGGTCATCTAGTCCAACCCCCTGCAACGGCAGGAATCTCAACTAAACCATCCACGACAGAGGACCATCCAACTCTGCTTAAAAACCTCTGAGGAAGGAGGACTTTCTGAGGGAGTCCGTTCCACTGCTGAACAGATATTGCCATCAGAGTGTTATTCCTGATGTTTAGTCAGAATCTCCTTTGTTATGGTTATATGTGGCCATTGGCCTGTATTTCAAATGTAGGGAACTTTGGGCCCTCCAGATATTGTTGGGCGGCAATTCCCATCAGCACCAGCAAGCAAAGCCAGGGGCAAAGGATTATGGGACTTGTGGTTCAGTAGCATCTGGAGGCCCAAAGACCCCACAAACTTGCTGTATATCAAAGTTAGCCTGCTGTCCTCTGGTGTGCTGCAGGACTCTGTCCTATCACCGGTGTTAGGGGAATGGGGACAGTTCCCCCCCCCACCTATTAGCCCAGTTTCCATCACTTGTTACGTTGCCATTATCATTCTGAAAATAAGCCTACAGTTTATGTTCAGATGAATGGATATTGGAGGGGGGTGCTGGGGTGGAGCTTCCCTAAAGAGGTAGCAACTATTGCAGGAGGATGCGAAAACCATGCCGCAAGTTCTGTCTACATGTGTCCAGGAGTAAAGCGGTACCTTGGAAGTTGAACGGAATCCGTTCCGGAAGTCCGTTCGACTTCCAAAACGTTCGGAAACAAAGGCCCGGCTTCCGATTGGCTGCAGGAAGGTCCTGCAGCCAATCGGAAGTCACAGAAGTCGCCTCAGACGTCCGGGTTCCAAAGAACATTCACAAACCAGAACACTCACTTCTGGGTTTGTGGTGTTCAGGAGCCAAAATGTTCGACTCGCAAGGCGTTTGGGTTCCAAGGTACGATTGGACTCTTGTTAGATCAAAATCCTGTTTGCTCCAGCACTGTCTCACTGTCTCCTTCTCTCACTTCTTCCCTTTTTCTGCTGGACTTGTAGGACTTTCTCGACTGAATATTTCATGTTTGTTCATACTTTGTCCATGGGTTGAACGTGATAAGAAATCAATGCCGATAGACTTTGCAGAGTTTAAGGAACTGGATGCCTACGCACAGAAGGTTTGCTTTCTTTTATTGTGATATGTTCAGTGTAGAATAAGAGTCCAGCAAATAATCTGCTAGGATGCTCAGGTTTTCAATGGGCATTTGGAATTTGAGAGTACTTTCAGGTAGACACTCCTGATAGAAGGCAACTTATTTTGTCCACGTCGAATAACAAACTTCGTAAGTCACAATACGGTGCTCCCATTTTCTGCATGGTTAATATAAAAAGTGTCTCTTCACGAAGGCTCCAAATACTGCCCTCCCCCCCGAATACCACAACTGTTGTTTATCCCTCATAGAGCTAAGATTCGCAGCACCCCTTAACTATGGTTCACAGGATTATTTGAGGGTGGGGCTTGTGCATTAATAGTACAATATGGTGTGGAGTACGCAGTTATACAGTGGTAGCTCAGGTTTCATACGCTTCAGGTTACAGACTCCACTAACCCAGAAATAGTACATCAAGTTAAGAAATTTACCTCAGAATGAGAACGGAAATCATGCTCTGGCAGTGCAGCAGCAGCGGGAGGCCCCATTAGCTAAAATGGTGCTTCAGGTTAAGAACAGTTTCAGGTTAAGAACAGACCTCCGGAACGAATTAAGTACTTAACCCAAGATACCACTGTACTTAGATATTTGGCAATAACATTGCTTTGGCAGCTGCTTTTCTTTTAACATTAAGGTGATAACCAGTGCTATTTTTCTAGAAAAAGAGGTGCCAGAATTTACCACGAGCACCTTCCTTGTTCTCTTAAAATGACAATGGCACCCAGTGGCGTAGCATGGGTTGTCACCACCCGGGGCACTGCAGTGAGAGAGAGTGAGTGAGCCAGGTAGAGGCAGAGAGCTGTGAGTGCGCCCCCCCAGATGTTGCGCCCGGTGCGCCCAGCCCCCCTGCACCCCCCACGCTACGCCACTGATGGCACCCACTTGAGAAGTGCTGGAGCTGAATTCCTGTGAGTTCTGGCTGAAAAAAGACTCAAAAGTCAGGTGAGAATCAACAACCGTTGTTGTGACTCAGTGCTGATTCCCCAATCCTGCCAGGTTCCAAGAGCAGTAGCCAGGGCAGTGCTGGATTTACATATAAGCTAAACAAGCTATAGCTTAGGGCCCCACTCTCTTAGGGGCTACCAAAAAAATTAAAAGGAAAAAAACACACACCTGGATATACATTTCCAAAGTATAAGATAAAAAAACAAAATAAATCCTACATTCAGCAACAGTGTTTTGTGTTGTGTAGGCTCCTATGATGCAAATAATGGGCCCCAACTGCTAGCCCGCTTCCTCAAATATCACTGGTTTGCTCATTTCTATATATAGGGTACAGTGGTACCTTGGGTTACAGACGCTTCAGGTTACATACACTTCAGGTTACAGACTCCGCTAACCCAGAAATAGTACCTCGGGTTAAGAACTTTGCTTCAGGATGAGAACAGAAATCGTGCTCTGGCGGCGCGGCAGCAGCAGGAGGCCCCATTAGCTAAAGTGGTGCTTCAGGTTAAGAACGGACCTCTGGAACAAATTAAGTACTTAACCCGAGGTACCACTGTACCTACATTCTGCATGGACTGGTTGCATGACAACATGTGCAAATGGCTTTAGATACCCATTAGGTCCATAAATGACCCTATAGCATATATTCAACACAAAAAACAGTGACAATTTGTTGTTGACAAAGGACAGCTGGACATATAAAGGGCCCCATTACCTTCAGTAGCTTAGGGCCTCATCAAACCTGAATCCGGCTCTGAGCCAGGTCTGCCTCAGCCTCTCACCCTCCTTGCCCCACAAATGCCCCCCCCCCATGTATGCCATTGCCCACCCACAGGTAGAATGGGGAGTTGCGCACCCCTCCACCAGCGGAAGCTGACAGGGCTAATCCAAACAAAAAAAATTCCTTCCAGTAGCACCTTAAAGACCAACTAAGTTAGTTCTTGGTATGAGCTTTCGTGTGCATGCACACTTCTTCAGATACACAGGGCTAATCCAACACATGCACAACCCAGACATCACAAAGGGGATTTGGATCACAGCTGAAATTTGTGGACACTGTATGCACACTGGAAAATTGAAAGGTTAATCATGCTTCTCCCTTCAGAACTATTTTTACCGAGGAGTAAGTTTTTGGCAAATTTAATAACTGATTGATTGATTGTTCAGCTCAAACACATACACTTAATCGTCTGTGCAATCCTGCACATTTTGACTCAGAAGGAAGCTCCAGTGAATTCAATAGCACCGAGCGTCTTGTAAGTGCCTGTACAATTGCACCCTAAATTTTCTTTAAACAAGTGGCAGCCTTAGGTAGAAGGAAGGAACTGGGTACCGCTCCTCCATATTAACTGCTACCAAATCTATTTCCCTTTTGTGAAACAGGTGGATGTCAAGGATACTGTGGGAAACCTGGTGAGTGTCTTGCTCCAAAAAGCCCACAGTGACCTGGAGAAAGTCCGAGCCTTTTGGGTGTGGATTTGCCATCATATTGGTAGGTGGAGGTGCCGCTTTTTGCATTCTAGCGTTCTTTTGCCTCGGACAACTGCCCACAAGTCCCCATCCTTTACCTAACTGTAGATAAAAGTCAGCGCTCTACAACACAAGCAGCAAAGCTGTGTGTTGGTGGCTGCTTCTTCTTTTATTTGGATAATCTGCAGTTAGGCTTGTATACACCATGCCTTTAAAGCACATTCAAAGCACATTCTTTCCCCTCAAAAGAATGATGGGCACTGTGGTTTGCTGGGAATTGTAACTCTGTGAGGGGTAAACTATAGTGCCCAGAATGCTTTGAGGGAAAGAATGTGCTTCAGATGTGCTTTAAAGGTATTGCGTGCAGATAGATGAAGACACAATGCAATAGCTTTTCAATAACTCCCCGCCTGGACTACGTTGCTTCAGCTGTTTTTGAAAACCTGGTGTCCCTGCCACACCAATTGTGACTGTTGCAGCCCCTTTTTCATTGTGCGTTGCAAACTTTGGGGTGACATTTCACAAATGTCTTTATTTCTCCAGAATATGATGAGGAAGGCTGCCGTGACAGAGAGAAGCTGGCTTTAAAGCCAGCCGATGTCCTTCGGTCAGGAAAAACTATTTGTTCTGGATATTCTCTACTCTTTGCAAAGATGTGCAGGTAACTCTTTCGGCCTCAGCCATCATGGCAAACAGCTGTTATTTGGCAGGGACGATGGGAGATCTGCAGAGCCACAGGTTCCCCACCCCAGCACCAAACTATGAATGCTCCTGAAGCAAACTTTGATATACCGTATTTTTCGCTCTATAAGACGCACCAGACCACAAGATGCACCTAGTTTTTGGAGGAGGAAAACAAGAAAAAATATATTCTGAATCTCAGAAGCCAGAACAGCAAGAGGGATCGCTGCGCAGTGAAAACAGCAATACCTCTTGCTGTTCTGGCTTCTGGGATAGCTGCGCAGCCTGCATTCGCTCCATAAGACGCACACACATTTCCCCTTACTTTTTAGGAGGGAAAAAGTGAGTCTTATAGAGCAAAAAATACGGTATCACTTGATAGCTCAGTTGGTTACAGCATTGTGTTGATAACGCCAAGATTGCAGGCTTGATCGCTGTATGGTAGGCTTCCATATGTTTGGAATTTCCCAGATATTGCCAACATTCATCCATCAGAAATGGCGTCCGGGTGAATTTTTGGGAAGTTGGTTTAAAATGTCTGGGGAAACCTGATTGCATGGCAGCCCATATTGGAAGTGTTGATTATTTGGAGATTTTCCCAGAAAAGCAGAACAACTTTACCCCCCCTCCCCAAAGCTCAACAACCCTACCACATGGGACAACTGCATATTCCCGGACTAGAAGAAGGCATATACAGTGGTACCTCGGGTTACATATGCTTCAGGTTACAGACTCAGCTTCAGGATGAGAAGAGAAATTGTGCTCCGGCGGCGCAGCGGCATCAGGAGGCCCCATTAGCTAAAGTGGTGCTTCAGGTTAAGAACAGTTTCAGGTTAAGTACGGACCTCCGGAACGAATTAAGTACTTAACCCGAGGTACCACTGTAGTGGTCTCGTGCGGAACTTCTGTTTTCTCCATAAAAATCCCACTCTCCTTATCTCTGTTGTGGAACAAAATGAAGGATGGCCATTCCAGTCCAACAAAACAAAATAAAAGCAATGAAAGGAGCCAGTCCCCTTGGCAACAAGGGTGTTCCTGAATACCTTTCTTTCCCCCTCAGTCTTGCAGGGATACGGTGTAGGTATTTGGTCGGCAGAACAAGGAACATGAAGAGGCACGCCTGGAATGCTGTTTATCTTGATGGAAAATGGCATCTTGTGGACTGCACATGGGGAAGATGCGGGATGCTCGGCAGGTACGTTGCGGGGAAATAGAAAGCCAATCATAGTGTGGGGCACCATGATGTACAGTGGTACCTCGGGTTACATACGCTTCAGGTTGCAAACTCTGCTAACCCAGAAATAGTGCTTCAGGTTAAGAACTTTGCTTCAGGATGAGAACAGAAATTGTGCTCCGGCGGCAGCGGTAGGCCCCATTAGCTAAAGTGGTGCTTCAGGTTAAGAACAGTTTCAGGTTCAGAACGGACCTCCGGAACAAATTAAGTACTTAACCAGAGGTACCAATGTAACCTGGTTGACTTCCTTTGTTTTCCTGGGTTTTCTGTTTGGCTTGGTCCACTTCTTGGGGTTTGTGATTGGATGGCCAAAGGGCCGACCATTATAAGCTGGTGGAATAGGAATTACTGTATTTTTCGCTCTATAAGACACACCCAACCGTAAGACGCACCTAGTTTTTAGAGGAGGAAAACAAGAAAAAAAATATTCTGAATCAAATGTTGTTGAAGAGGAAGGAGGAGGGAGGATTAGGCTAAGGATCAGCTGGTCCATCCACCCCTTTGGGGAAGCTGGATCTGCTGGCTGCCTAGCAGCATTGTCCCTGCTGGGAGGATCGGAGGAGGCAGGCAAGACGAAGCGACACTCTTCAGCGAAGCAGGAGGAGGAAAGGAAGGGAGCCCTTACGGAGCCCCTTTGTGATGGCCTGGGATTCGGGCTCAGAGGCTGAACCTGAGGAATCCCAGCCTGCACAGGAGTCCCCGCCTCCAGAACCAGCTGAGCTGGGGCTGGGGCTTGAGCCCGAAGGGTCCTCACCTATGCTGGATCCTCAGGTGCAGGCACCAGCTGAGTCTGCTCTGGCTCCTGAGGTGATGGAGGACCCATTGCCCTCAGGTGCTCCATTCTCAGCCCCGTCAGAGGAAGCTGAGGTTGCCTCTGGATCCGGTAACCCTCCAGCCTCTCCTGAGCTGCAGAGGCTCAGGGCAGAGAGGCGGAGGGAGCTAAGTTCCTGCAGGAGGAGTGCTCGCCTCCGGGCCAGGAAAGGCGAGTCACCTGTGGACTGGGGCTGCCCTATGCCTCGGGGCAGATAAAAGCCAGTCAGCCCCAGTCCCAGGTTGCGGGAGCAACGTTGTTGGTAGCCTGTTCCTGTCTGCACCCTGTCCTGCTCTTCTGTCAGAGTTCCTGACCCCACCCAACTCCCCGCCTTGGACCCAGCTACAGCTTTGATTGACAGCCTCCATACCGCACCATCGACCTCGGACTGGACTCGGACCTCACCTCTTGGTTAGCCCCCGGGACCAGCACACCCTTCCTTTCCTCCTCCCGCTTCGCTGAAGAGGCGCTGCTCTGCTGAACCCAGCAGAGCAAGAGGAAGAGCTGCGCAGTGCCTCTTGGTCTGCTGGCTTCCCAGCGAAGCAGAATGAGGGACGGAAGGGGCTCCGTAAGGGCTCCCTTCCGTCCCTCCTCCCGCTTCGCTGGGTAGGCAGCACAGCAAGAGGCGCTGTGCAGCTCTCCCTATTGCTTTGCTGGCTTCAGCGACAGCTGCGCAGCCTGCATTCGCCCCATAAGACGCATACACATTTCCCCTTACTTTTTAGGAGGAAAAAAGTGTGTCTTATAGAGCGAACAATACGGTAAGCTATTGGCATGGAACGTCACAGTGGCGGGGGAAACAAGGAAACTCCACCACTCTCTATCCTCTCAAATGGTTCATTTGAGTATGTTGGGCTATGCGTGCAAGATTTGGGGGTTCTGGAGGTGGGTCATTCATTGCAACACAGCAGACGTCTTCAATCTGGTGCCCTGCAGCTTTTTTCAACTCCCATCACCCAGTGCCGGATTTATATATGAGCTAAACAAGCTATAGTTTAGGGCCCCGCTCTCTTGGGTGCCTCCCAAAAATGTAAAGGAAACAAAAACTGGACGTACACTTCCAAGATAAAAGATAAAAAACAAATAAAATAAAACCTACATACAGCAACAGTGTTTTGTTTTGTGTTGTGTGGGTGCCCATGATCTAAGTAACGGGCCCCGCCTGCTAGCCTGCTCCCTAAAATACCACTGGTTTGCTCATTTCTATATACAGCTGGACATATAAAGGGCCCCATTACCTTCAGTAGCTTAGGGCCTTATCAAACCTAAATCTGGCCCTGCCATCACCCCTGACCATTGGACATGCTATCTGGGATTGATGGGATACAGAGTTCAGTATCATCTGGAAGGAATCAGAAGGCTAGTTTAGAGTCTCCCCCAAAGCCTAAACTGTGGCTAATGTTGACTATGGCTTTTTTTAAACAAGCTAGCTTGATACACTATGGTTTGAATTTGTCAGTCCATCCGATGTGGGCGAGAAGAGAAGTTGTAGGTGCTTGAAAGCAGGAGCTAGTTTCCAAACCTTTCATAGCCGAGAGAGGAAGGAGGTGGGGGAAAATGGGAGCCTGGGGCTCACGTTGGTTCATTCTCAGCCTTCTAAACTGCGGTTTCACTAGCCAACTGTGCCTGTAAGCATTCTAACGCTGCTCCTTGTCCTTTTTGCAGATGCAACGACTACTACTTCCTTACACATCCTGTTCTGTTTGTTGAGAATCACCTCCCGGATGACCCCAAGTGGCTGCTTCTCAAACAGATAATGATGTGTGCAGCAGTTGCATTTATTTCCAAAAGAAAGGCGCAAAATTAAGTACAGTGGACGCTTGGGTTGCGGACGTGATCTGTGCGAGATGCACGTCCGCAACCCGCATCACTCGCAACCCGCCTCTGCGCATGCACGGGTTGCGATTTAGCACTTCTGCGCATGCGCAAAGCGCGATTTGGCACTTCTGCGCATGTGCGACCGCCGACACCCAGAAGTAACCCGTTCTGGTACTTCTGGGTTTCGGCGGTCCGCAACCGAAAAAACACAACCTGAAGCGCCTGTAACCTGAGGTATGACTGTATGTTGGAAATCCTCATGTAAATTTCTGATGCTCTTGAAGGAAAGCCCTGCACTTCGCTGGATCATAGGTCAACGAATAGGTGAAAGAAGAAACATTCTAAGCTTTTGATGGAGATCTTTTTACTCTTTAAAATTTATTATTATTATTATTATTATTATTATTATTATTATTATTATTATCATTATTATTATTATTATTATTACTCTTTAAAATCAAGGTGTGTTTGTACTGTCTGATTTGCTGCCCTCTTATACTTGTAAATCTTGCTGTCTGAAAATATAATCCTTTCATTTTCATTTCATTGCAATAAACCAATTTTTCTTTCTTCCTCCCGTGTGTGAACTTATTGAGACATAACATTAAGCATGAATTCATAACAGACACGTGTTGAACTCCAGTAAAAGATCCTAAAACTCTTGGGAGTATGCATAGATATATGTGTGCATGATCGACTTGCGTACAGGTCCAGACACACATTTCGTAGCAGTATGTTTTCCTGAAGTTATTATGAGCCTTTTAGTACGAGGGTGAAATTTTCTGCACCGGACCCACTCCCAAACTGCTTTCTGTTGCATGAAGAAAACATGTCATTTTCCAGGCACTACATTGGCTCCCGGTACGTTTCCGAGCACAATTCAAAGTGTTGGTGCTGATCTTTAAAGCCCTAAATAGCCTCAGCACAGTATAACTGATGGAGTGTCTCCACCCCCATCCTTCAGCCCGGACACTGAGGTCCAGCTCCGACGGCCTTCTGGTGGTTCCCTCACTACGAGAAGTTACAGGGAACCAGGCAGAGGGCCCTCTCGGTAGTGGCGCCCGCCCTGTAGAACGCCGTCCCACCAGATGTCAAGGAAATAAACAACTACCTGACATTTAGAAGACACCTGAAGGCAGCCCTGTTTAAGGAAGTTTTTAATTTTTGATGTTTTATTGTGTTTTTAATATTCCTTTGGGAGCCGTCTAGAGTGGCTGGGGAAACCCAGCCAGGTGGGCGGGGTATAAATAATAAATGATGATGATGATGAAGAAGAAGGAGTCAGCAGGGCATATCCACCCCTCCTCACATTTTTTAAACGGCTTCTGTATTTGGCTAATTTTCTTACCTTTGAAAAAAATAATTATTTTTTTGCTCTTTCATACCTTCAGGAGCTTTTCCCCCGAAAGGAAATTGAGCAAGATAAAAAAAAAATTCTTTTAAGAGATAAAAGTGCTTTAATTTTCCCAAAGAAGGTTCATTTTGTTAAATAAAGATACACATGAAGGTTTTTGAATTTTGCTTGAATGGCAAACTCATGTGGAGAGGCCTTGATAGAACACGGTTGTTTACAAAGGCGCATTTCAGCAGTATTGGGTGCCTGTTTCCTGCGGCAAGGCAAGAAACCTTCAGCTCCTAAGGTCACATTTTGTATCTTTAGAGCAGGGATGGGGAACATCCGACCCCTGGGCAAATCTTGCCCCCACTTTTGGCCCATGAGACCATTCTTGGGAAACCATGGCCAACCCCCAGTGGTGTAGCGTGGGTTGTCAGCACCCGGGGCAAGGCAAGTAATTTGTGCCCCCTAACCCATGGATTTGCACCCCCTAACCCGTGGATTTGCACCCCCTAACTCTAACCCCCAGATGTTGCGCCTGGTGCGGCTGGCCCCCCTGCACCCCCCACGCTACACCACTGCCAACCCCCTCTACATCTGCTGTCCTGCAGGTGTGGGTGGGGCTTGACTGAGAGGATGGGGCTTTCCAAAGCTGCTTTGTGCAGCTCCCAAAACATCTGACAGCCTGCTGGTTGTTAGGGGCCTCTGAAGCAATGCAGAAAGCAGGGACCCATTGCAAAGCAGGATTGCTCCCCCTTCATATCTAAGGGGCAAACAAGCCTAGTGTGTTCGGCTGAGCCATGGCGCTCCTGGCAGAGAGCTCTCTGGTGTGCCAAAACTCAGCACTAAGCAAGATTGTGCCCACACCCCTCATTAGGAGAGGGGAAGATCCTTCTTAGTGCTGGTTCAGCAGAGAGATTGGGCATGCCTGGCTCCCTGCAGGGAGCTCACAGGCACTCCTGAACTGAGCCCTTAAAAAGGAAGGAGAGAGAAGTCGCTACTCTTCCACTTGAAGCTCATTCTTGCTGTGCTCTTAAAGAGAGAGGTGGAGACTCCCAAAGGCTTCTTCCCCGCTCCTGTTATGCCTGATCTAATTGAAATGCTAAAACTGGTCCTTATAGTCCATTCCCCTCTTCCCTTTTAGGTCTTAAGGAACGCGGGTGGTGCTGTGGTGTAAACCACTGAGCCTCTTGGGCTTGCCGATCAAAAGGTCGGCAGTTCGAATCCCTGCGATTTGGTGAGCTCCCGTTGCTCGGTCCCAGCTCCTGCCAACCCAGCAGCTCGAAAGCACGCCAGTGCAAGTAGATAAATAGGTACCGCTGTGGCGGGAAGGTAAACGGCTTTTCTGTGCACTCTGGTTTCCGTCACGGTGTTCCATTGCACCAATAGTGGTTTAGTTCTGCTGGCCACATAACCCATAAAGCTGTCTGTGGACAAACGTTGGCTCCCTTGGCCTGAAAGTGAGATGAGCGCTGCAACCCCATAGTTGCCTTTTACTGGACCATCCAGGGGTCCTTTACCTTTTACCTTATGGAAATGAAAGGGATTTTGACCCACAGACAGATGCTGATAAGGATCTAGAACATAGAACCAAAAAGATCCCCCATCCCTGCTGTGATTAATTAAGCTTACAGTGGTACCTTGGGTTACAGACGCTTCAGGTTACAGACTCTGCTAACCCAGAAATAGTGCCTCGGGTTAAGAACTTTGCTTCAGGATGAGAACAGAAATTGGGTGGTGGCGGCACAGGAGGCCCCATTAGCCCTATTAGCTAAAGTGGTACCTCAGGTTAAGAACAGTTTCAGGTTAAGAACGGACCTCCAGAACGAATTAATATAACGAATTATATTTAGTAACTGGATACCTTATACAGTGGTAACCCGAGGTACCACTGTATAAGGTATCTAATTACTAAATATATCAGCTCATAACTATCATAAGTGTTATTGGCCTAAGCCATGGGCAGGCAAACTAAGGCCGGGGGCCAGATCCGGCCCAATCGCCCTCTAAATCTGGCCCACAGACGGTCCGGGAATCAGCGTGCTTTTACATGAGTAGAATGTGTCCTCTGGATTATTTGTGGGGCATAGAAATTTGTTCCATTTTTTTGTTCAAAATATAGTCCGGCCCCCCATAAGTTCCAAGGGACAGTGGACTGGCCCCCTGCTGAAAAAGTTTGCTGACCCCTGGAAGCTCATCTGAGTTTGTTCATAACCTAACTTAACCTAACATATTGTGATGGCCTCCAATTTGGATGGTATTAATAGAGGGTTTGGGGACGTGGGTAGCCCTGTGGGTTAAACCACAGAGCCCGGGACTTGCTGATCAGAAGGTCGGCGGTTCGAATCCCTGCGACGGGGTGAGCTCCCGTTGTTCGGTCCCTGCTCCTGCCAACCTAGCAGTTCAAAAGCATGTCAAAGTGCAAGTAGATAAATAGGTACCACTCTGGCGGGAAGGTAAACGGCGTTTCCGTGCGCTGCTCTGGTTCGCCAGAAGTGCCTTAGTCCTGCTGGCCACATGACCCGGAAGCTGCATGCAGGCTCACTTGGCCAATAAAGCGAGATCAGCGCTGCAACCCCAGAGTCGGCCACGACTGGACCTAACGGTCAGGGGTCCCTTTACCTTTAATAGAGGATTAGGCAAATTCATGGAGAAGAGAGATATCCGTGGCTATAAGCCAAGGAGGCAGCAAGGCTTCTGAATACCGGCTGCTGAGGATCACAGGAGGAGAGAGGGCTCTTGTGCACGGATCCTGCTTGCAGTTGCTGCTATCCCACGGGCCACTGTGAGAACAAGATGCTGTTCTTATGGAGGAGAGGAAATGAGCAACAGAGACACCTGCCCTATCTTTGTTCCCCCACGCTGGGAGCTTGGACACACTCCAGCTAAAAACATCTAATGATTTCTGTTTGTTTTCACTTCACAGGTGCCATCCGTGCTACTCCTCTGTCCTAATTGCCAAGGTCTCAAGGAGGGGAGTGGTGTTGGCAGCTTCAGATCAAACCATGCTCTGCCCTCACCTTCACCCTCACTTTGGCACTTGGTTCCTGGATGAAAGCGCTTAATTGTTCGTCCTGCAGCAATACGTTTTCCTCCAAAGAAGAAAAATAATCACTCGGACGTCTTCTACATTAAAAAGGTAACCAAGGCATCTTAATTTGCTTGCGTTTCTTTGAAAGAGGGTTTGGGAAACTCAACAACTCACTGGGGTTGGGAACTGTCTAATTACTAGTAACTAGTGAAATTTGATGGGATTCTAGGCAGGAGCTGATTGAAGGCACAGTCCCTGCAGGGTAAACAACCCAGTGGAAAAGGTGTTGACGCTTACAGAGTTAAATAAAAAAGCAGACTTCCGACTGTAAAGAAAACAAATCCCTTGTCTTATTAACGTACAAAACTTAATATGATCATTAAATTATATTTGAGTGTAAGGTGTAGAACTTATACATGTTATCTAGAAAATGGAATTCACGGAAATTAATACAAAATAAAATATTTGAAAGTAAGGCACCTTAAAAGGTAAAGGGACCCCTGACCATTAGGTCCAGTCGTGACTTACTCTGGGGTTCCAGCACTCATCTCGCTTTATTGGCCGAGGGAGCCAGCATACAGCTTCCTGGTCATGTGGCCAGCATGACTAAGCTGCTTCTGGCGAACCAGAGCAGCGCACAGAAATGCCGTCTACCTTCCCACCGGAGCGGTACTTATTTATCTATTTGCACTTGATGTGCTTTTGAACTGCTAGATTGGCAGGAGCGGAGACCGAGCAACGGGAGCTCACCCTGTCGTGGGGATTTGAACCGCCGACCTTCTGATCGGCAAGTCCTAGGCTCTGTGGTTTAACCCACAGCGCCACCTGCATCCCTCTAAGGCACCTTAAAAGGTAAAGGTACCCCTGCCCGCACGGGCCAGTCTTGCCAGACTCTAGGGTTGGGCGCTCATCTCACTCTATAGGCCGGGAGCCAGCGCTGTCCGCAGAGACTTCCGGGTCACGTGGCCAGCGTGACAAGCTGCATCTGGCGAGCCAGCGCAGCACACGGAACGCCGTTTACCTTCCCGCTGGTAAGCGGTCCCTATTTATCTACTTGCACTTTGACATGCTTTTGAACTGCTACGTTGGCAGGCGCTGGGACCGAGTGACGGGAGCGCACCCCGCCGCGGGGATTTGAACCGCCGACCATGCGATCGGCAAGTCCTAGGCGCTGAGGTTTTACCCACAGCGCCACCCGCGTCCCTTCATGTGTAAGGCACCTTACACAGAATTAAATTCGAAGGCGATTTGGCATTTCTTCATGACATAGACTAGCAAAACCATCATTTTCAAGACAGAAGCCTAGTAGATCTGGAACTAATACCTGATGATCTGATAAAATCGAGACTCTTTACTTGTACTTTGTTATTTTAACTCATGTGCAACTACTCGTTCTACATGCCTATTTTATAGTTGTGTTTTTCACCTTTTGATTTCCTCCTGTTATAACTGTCCTCTCTGTTTGGGACTGAACAAGGGATCTTCTGCTCTGCCACTAAGCTGCAAACCTTTCCCTAAAGGCAGAATTCAGTGAAGTGGCTGAAGCTCAAACGACTACATGATGCTCAGGCAATTGCCTTGCCCTCCGCAACATCCTTTTTTGTGTTTCCACTCCTAGGGAACGTGCCGTAAGGTTTCAGACCATCTTCCATTGCCATCTTGCGGCCAATAGGAATTCACATAGGTGCTTGGGTGTTGTTTTGTTTAAAAAGAAGTACAGTGGTACCTTGGTTCTCAAACACCTTAGTACTCAAACAACTTGGAACCCAAACACTGCAAACCTGGAAGTAAGTGTTCCGGTTTGCAAACTTTCTTCAGAAGCTGAACGAGCTCCATTTTGAGTGCCACAATTCCGTTTTGAGTGTTACGCTTAGGTCTGTCTGTTTTTGCTATTTATTTTACGTTTTTGTTTTGGGGGCTTTTTTGTTTTTGTTTTTGTGACTGTGCGGAACCCAGTTCAGCTACTGATGGATTGACTGTGTGACTGCAGTACATTGTTTATTGCTTTCATTTTATGGATCGATGGTCTCGTTAGATAGTAAAATTCATGTTAAATTGCTGTTTTAGGGGTTGTTTTTAAAAGTCTGGAACGGATTAATCCATTTTGCATTACTTTCTATGGGAAAGCAAGCCTTGGTTTTGGAACACTTTGGTTTTGGAACAGACTTCCGTAACGGATTAAGTTTGAGAACCAAGGTACCACTGTATTCATTCCTTTTTCTAAATGGCTTTTTGTAAATGTCAAGTGGTATATAAACTTTATAAACCCAATTACAGTGGTACCTCGGGTTACAGATGCTTCAGGTTACAGACGCTTCAGGTTACAGACTCCGCTAACCCAGAAATAGTACCTCGGGTTAAGAACTTTGCTTCAGGATGAGGACAGATATCGCGCGGCGGCAGCAGGAGGCCCCATTAGCTAAAGTGGTGCTTCAGGTTAAGAACAATTTCAGGTTAAGAACGGACCTCCAGAATGAATTAAGTACTTAACCTGAGGTACCACTATAATAAAAATGGATATGCTCGGGGGGGGGGGGCAGGGTGAGGAGATACCTGGCTGAAACACCAAGCTTGCAGGTTGACTGGGTAAAGAAATCTCCCTATTCTTAGCATTTGGAGCTGAATGTTGGCAGAAGCTGAACGGAAGCAGAATCCCTTTTGGAGGAAAGCACTTGACCCTGGCTACAGCCAGGAAAATAAGAGACCTAATATTTATTATTGAAAATACATGTGTGATAGGAAAGATTCTAGATCTGTCTGGCTAAGGTGGAGGTGCGATAAGCATATGTTTGGTCCTGCAACTCAAACAAAGTGTGCTCCCATTATGTATCACATCATGGAGGAGGAAGGGAAGGAGGAAGGAGGTGAGATCAGCAACTCTGTGATTGTCAGTGTAACATCGAGGGCTTATCATCTAATCTTCCTTGCTGTATTATACTGTATTGTTTTAATTAGTGTTTCTATAGTTGTTTTGATTTTGTGTGGAGTGCCCTACCTGGGTGGATGGAGCAGCCAAGTAATTTCGTTGTCCCCGAGAGAGGGCAATGACAATAAAGATATTATTATTATTATTATTATTATTATTATTATTATTATTATTCACACTTCCATTTCCTCTGCTCCTTCCAGGTATGGTCTGTACTTTATAGCTCTGTGAGCACTCTTTTTTTGCCCCAGAACATTCCCTTAAAAACCCGCTTGTTGGTGCTAATTCAGAGCAAACGTCAATCCGCAGAAAACCCAAGCTAACATTCGTGCAAGTTTAACCTGGCCAGCCTTTATAATACAGTGGTACCTCAGGTTAAGTACTTAATTGGCTCCGGAGGTCCGTTCTTAACCTGAAACTGTTCTTAACTTGAAGCACCACTTTAGCTAATGGGGCCTTCCGCTGCCACCGTGCCGCCGGAGCACGATTTCTGTTCTCATCCTGAAGCAAAGTTCTTAACCTGAAGCACTATTTCTGGGTTAGCGGAGTCTGTAACCTGAAGCGTATGTAACCTGAAGCGTATGTAACCTGAGGTACCACTGTACAATGTCCCAGAAAGCGCTTGCAACTCAATGAAGCATCAGCTGTCTCCCAAACCAGTGCTCTGTCTCACCTGGGCATGCACAGCTCCACTGCCAGGATGACGACTCTGTGGGATGATGGAAATTGTGATATATGCTTTCATGTGCATCTTGTCTCATCCCAACAGTAGCGATTTTGTAGGCTTTCCAGGAGAAGGAGGAAGATCAATGGCGCTTGAGAAAAAAGATCTGTACGGTAAATATAACTTATTTGTTATGGCTATAAAGGAGCCCTGACCATTAGGTCCAGTCATGGCCGACTCTGGGGTTGTGGCGCTCATCTTGCTTTATTGGCCGAGGGAGCCGGCGTACAGCTTCCGGGTCATGTGGCCAGCATGACTAAGCCGTTTCTGGCGAACCAGAGCAGCGCACGGAAATGCCGTTTACCTTCCCGCCGGAGCGGTACCTATTTATCTACTTGCATTTTGATGTGCTTTCAAACTGCTAGGTTGGCAGGAGCAGGGACTGAGCAACGGGAGCCGGGGATTCGAACCGCGACCTTCTGATCAGCAAGGTTTAACCCACAGCGCCACCTGCGTCCCTTTGTTATGGCTATATATGGCTATATTTTAGTTGTGGGGAATGTTTGGCCCTCCAGATGTTGTTGGACTACAACTGCCAACAGCCTCAGCAAGCATGGTCAGTCGCGAGGAATAATGGAAGTTGTATATCATAGTAGCAGAGAAAGCAGTTTTCATGAGAGCCCGTCCACACCTCTTGAGATGTTCTGGGAACAAGGCTTGCATGGTAAAAATTAGATACACCATACATTTAACGCCAAGGCCAGCCCTAACATTAGGCAGTGAGAGGGCAATTTCGAGCTTCAGATATTCCTGGGTGGGTGGAGGGAAGAGAAGACACATCCCTCCATATTATGTTTGCCCTACGTCCACTAGGTTAGCCTGCTCTCAGGTATGGTGAAGGATTTTGTCCCATCACCACCGTTTGGTTTTTGCAAGTGGAATGGGGTTTCTGTATGTGGCATGTGGGTGGGTACATTTTATCCATCACCTCAAGCAGCCCTGTTTGTGTCACCATTATAGTTCCCGAAATGAACCTACAGTTAACGTCCTGGTGAATGAATCCTGTAGATAGGTCTGAGAACAGATCAAAATCCACGTCTTCCATGTTTCTTCCTAGATTATCCTTGGGATGAATGCAATGAGAAATCGATAGAAATAGACTTGGCGCAGTTTGAGGAACTCGATGCCTATGCACAGAAGGTATGCTGTCTCTTATTGTGATATATTTACAAGTGGAGTAATATCCTGCCTATCAGGGGTTTTTTTAAACGTGGATTTGGATTCTAAGAGTACCTTCAAGTGTGCTCTCCTGAGAAGAGGAAGCTTCTTATGTCCACGCTGAAGGTCACAATGGGAAGCATCATGATTAACACAACAAAGGGACTGTTCACATAGGCTGAAGACTAATAATAATAATAATAATAATAATAATAATAATAATAATAAATTTATTATGTATATTCCGCCCATCTGACTGGGTTTCCCCAGCCACTCTGGGCGGCTTCCAACAAAAGATTAAAAATACATTAAAACACAAGTCATTAAAAACCAGGGAACCAGGCAGAGGGCCTTCTCGGTGGTGGCGCCTGCCCTGTGGAACGCCCTCCCATCAGATGTCAAGGAAATAAGCAACTCTCTGACTTTTAGAAGACAATTGAAGGCAACCTTGTTTTAATGTTTGATGTTTTATTTTTTAATTATTATTATTCATATTCTGTTGGGAGCCACCCAGAATGGCTGGGGAAACCCAGCCAGATAGACAGCGTATAAATTTATGATGATGATGATGATGATGATGATGATGAATAACCCAGGAGTACCCCCAACTATTACCTGGCTCCTTCAGGGGGAGTGCAACCACATCCAGAACAGGAAACCTGTCAATTTCTAGAACATGAGAACCACCCACCAAAATACTCCATTGCCCCAGGATTCAAACACAGTTTATTGTCCTCCATCTAGTCCACCACTGCATCCCGACGCTGACCCATTCTAACTGCTACCAAATCTATTTACCTTTTGTGAAACAGGTGAATGTCAAGGATAGCGTGGAAAACCTGGTGAGCGTCTTGCTCCAAAAAGCCCACAGTGACCTGGAGAAAGTCCGAGCCATTTGGGTGTGGATTTGCCATCATATAGGTGATTTGTCACACAATAGGTAAAGGTAAAGGTACCCCTGCCCGTACGGGCCAGTCTTGCCAGACTCTGGGGTTGTGCGCCCATCTCACTTAAGAGGCCAGGGGCCAGCGCTGTCCGGAGACACTTCCGGGTCACGTGGCCAGCGTGACATCGCTGCTCTGGCGAGCCAGAGCCGCACACGGAAACGCCGTTTACCTTCCCGCTGGTAAGCGGTCCCTATTTATCTACTTGCACCTGGAGGTACTTTCGAACTGCTAGGTTGGCAGGCGCTGGGACCGAGCAGCGGGAGCGCACCCCGCCGCAGGGATTCGAACCGCCGACCTTTCGATCGGCAAGTCCTAGGCGCTGAGGCTTTAACCCACAGCGCCACCTGCGTCCCTTGTCACACAATAAACTTTTGGAAAAAAGATATATGTTCATTGAATTGCTTGCTCACTCGCATCTTCTGAATGTTTGTAACCCACACGTGACTCTTGCAGACCCTTGTTCACTATGCATTTCATGCTTTGGGGTGATATTTCATAAATGTGTTTATTTCTCTAGAATATGATATGGAAGCCTTCTATGACGAAGCCAAGAGGACTTCAGAGGCAGCAGATGTCCTGCAGTCAGGGAAAGGAATTTGTACAGGATATTGTGGACTCTTTGAAGAAATGTGCAGGTGACTTCTTTCAGCCCCAGTTATCGGGTCAAGCAGTGGTTTCGTGGCAGGGATGATGGGCGCCACAGGTTCCCCAACCCTCCTCAATGGTTTGAATGTTCCTGAAGCAAATTTGCATATATAGGGTTGTGTTGAATTAAGCTTTGAGCAGATCCACTGAAATCAATGGACTGTTTCTTTGGGAGAGGGGGCGGGCAGGTGTGGTGGACACCCTGGTCCTGAATGGGATAACTCGACCAGGTGCAAAGAAAGGACCGCCATGCTTATATAGCAGGCATGCGGAACCTTTGCCCCTCCAGATGTTGCTCAGCTGCAACTCCCATCAGGCCAAGCAAGCTTAGCCAATGGCCAGAAATGACAGGAGCTATACTTCAGCAACATCTGTATGGTCAAAGATTTCCTACATCTGTAATATGAAACAAAACAAAATAAATAAAATTAAATTAAAAAATAAAGAAATTCCCCCCAGTAGCACCTTAGAGACCAACTAAGTTAGCTATTGGTATGAGCTTTCGTGTGCATGCACACTTCTTCAGATACCACACAAAAATTCATACCAATAACTAACTTACCATATTTTTTGCTCTTTAAGACTCACTTTTTCCCTCCTAAAAGTAAGGGGAAATGTGTGTGCGTCTTATGGAGCGAATGCAGGCTGCGCAGCTATCCCAGAAGCCAGAACAGCAAGAGGGATTGCTGCTTTCACTGCGCAGCGATCCCTCTTGCTGTTCTGGCTTCTGAGATTCACAATATTTTTTTTCTTGTTTTCCTCCTCCAAAAACTAGGTGCGTCTTGTGATCTGGTGTGTCTTATAGAGCAAATAATATGGTAGTTGGTCTCTAAGGTGCTACTGGAATGCGTTTTTTTATTTTTTTATTTAATTTAATTTGTTTTGTTTTGTTTCGACTATGGCAGACCAACACGGCTGGCTGTGGTCACAGTTGGGTCTGTTAGCACTACTGAGCCATGGCTTTTCTGAAAAGTAAAGTAGTGGTCCCAGGTGTCACTCAAAAGGTGTCTATTTTCTCCATCAAAATCCCACAATGCACACCCCTAATGAGGCAGACTGGACAGGACAAGCACAAGTGTGAAATGCAATGAGCTGGGAAGGCTGTTGTTTGGCTTCTGAAAACAGCACAATGAAGGAGGATCTTGTTCAAAAAGAAAATCAGCGAAAGCAGCCGCAGTCCCTTGATCACAATGGTGTTCCTGAATACCTTTCTTCCCTTCTCAGTATTGCAGGGATACAGTGCAAGACGTTGTCAGGCTACTGCATAGGGTATGGATACGAAGCAGAACAGGTCATTGAGGAATATAACAGTCATGTCTGGAGCACTGTTCATCTTGATGGAAGGTGGCACCTTTTGGACACTACGTGGGGAAGTGGCTGCGTGGATGACAAGGGCAACTTCACTTTCAGGTATGTTGTTAGGCAGAAAGAAGAAGAAGAAGAGTTTGGATTTGATATCCCGCTTTATCACTCCCCTTAAGGAGTCTCCAAGCGGCTACCATTCTCCTTTCCCTTCCTCCCCCACAACAAACACTCTGTGAGGTGATTGGGGCTGAGAGACTTCAAAGAAGTGTGACTAGCCCAAGGTCACCCAGCAGCTGCATGTGGAGGAGCAGAGACGCGAACCCGGTTCACCAGATTATAAGTCTATCGCTCTTAACCACTACAGCACACTGGCTCTCACCAGTGTGGGACACAACGAAGGCATAGCTCAATTCCGTTGCTTCTAGAGAACTTTCCCCACCCCCCTTAGACTACATCTCAGAGTTGGTGATTTGACAGCCACAGGGCTGACTATTATATTCCAGTTAGAATTATTATGAATTATTATATGCATCTAGAATTAAGCCATTGGCATGGTGTGTCACGGTGGCAGGGAGATTATGTAAACTCCTCCAACCATCCATTTATCCTCTTGAGTGGTTCTAGAGTGTTACATTTACCCTGGTGATCCTGGAAGCTGGGTTGTTGTTTGTCAACCTAGTGCTGTGTTGGACTACAACTCCCACTGCCCCTAGCTGGGTTTGATGGGATTTAGAGTTTGGCAACATCTAGAGCAGCGGTTCTCAACCTGTGGGTCCCCAGATGTTGTTGGACTGCAACTCCCATCATCCCTGAGCTCTGACCTTGCTAGCTAGGGGTGATGGGAGTTGTAGTTCAACAACATCTGGGGACCCACAGGTTGAGAAAGGCTGGTCTAGAGGGAATTAGATCAAGGAAGGGTCATACAGACCTTTAACTGTGGCTAATGTTAGCCATGGTTTGTTTAAACAAGCTAGCTAGCTAAACGATAGTTTGAAGATGGCTTGTCAAACCATAGTTAACATAAAGTGCTGTTTGTCGGATTTGGGTGAGACAACAAACTTTGGTTAATCTAAACCAGGAGGTCGTTTCCAAACCCTTTGCAGGTGGGCAGGGATGGAGGGGGGTGGGAAGAGGGTGAGCCTGAGGCCCGCTACGGCTCATTCTCAACATGCTAAATTATAGGTAAAGGTAAAGGGACCCCTGACCATTACGTCCAGTCGTGACCGAATCTGGGGTTGCGGCGCTCATCTCGCTTTATTGGCCGAGGGAGCCGGTGTACAGCTTCCGGGTCATGTGGCCAGCATGACTAAGCCGCTTCTGGTGAACCAGAGCAGCGCATGGAAACGCCGTTTACCTTCCCACTGCAGCGGTACCTTTTTATCTACTTGCACTTTTTGGCATGCTTTTGAACTGCTAGGTTGGCAGGAGCAGGGACCGAGCAATGGGAGCTTACCCCGTCGCGGGGATTCGAACAGCCGACCTTCTGATTGGCAAGCCCAAGAGGCTCAGCGGTTTAGATCACAGTGCCACCCGCATCCCTTATGTTAAATTATAGTTCTACTTGAAATCTGAATTGGGCATGTAAATATTCCACACTCATTCTTCTACCGCTTTGCCTGCTTCACCCTGGTTCTGATTTCAGAAATGTTATGAAAGACTGCATGATTCCACGGTCTTCTTTTGCAGATACAGTGAGTTTTACTTCCTTACCCATCCTGCTCTGTTTATTGAGGATCACTTCCCAGATGACCCCAGGTGGCAGCTTCTGAAACAGACGTTAAGGCTGAATCTGGACGGATGTGACAGCTAAAATATACCTGAGTTTTATTCTGTAGGACTGACTGACTGGAAGATCCACTGAAACATCACTCACTGATACATGTAAAATTGATTAGAAGCATCTATCCAGAACACAGTTGCATTGGCAATCAGTCTCTTGTTTTTCAAAAGGGAAGGACTGTGTCGCATAAGCCAATATCCATACAAAGCAGAAGCACTGAGGGAAATCTGCATATTTGGCAAGTTAATGTTTTTAGAGACAATTGCGCTTATCACACACACACACACACACACACACACACACACACACACACAAATTTATATACCGTATTTTTCACTCTATAAGACGCACCAGACCACAAGACGCACCTAGTTTTTGGAGGAGGAAAACAAGAAAAAAAATATTCTGAATCTCAGAAGCCAGAACAGCAAGAGGGATCGCTGCGCAGTGAAAGCAGCAATCCCTCTTGCTGTTCTGGCTTCTGGGATAGCTGCGCAGCCTGCATTCGCTCCATAAGAAGCACACACATTTCCCCTTACTTTTTAGGAGGGAAAAAGTGAGTCTTATAGAGCAAAACATACGGTAATTGCGCTCTCTCTCTCTCTCTCTCTCTATCAGTGGCGTAGCGTGGGTTGTCAGCACCCGGGGCACGGCAAGTAATTTGCGCCCCCTAACCCGTGGATTTGCGCCCCCTAACCTGTGGATTTGCACCCCCTAACCCTAACCCCCAGATGTTGCGCCCGGTGCGGCCGGCCCCCCCTGCACCCCCACACTACGCCACTGCTCTCTATATATGTCATCTCTATTTCTTTATTAGTAACCTTGATGTCAAACCAAAATGACCTTCGCAGCAGCTTGCCAACTAGAACAGAATAATTACATTAGTGTACGTGTTTGTATGTTGCTTAGAGAGGTCTAAGAAGCAATCAAGATGGCTTTCGGCAATTCACATTCACCGCTGATGTGGACTTTTGCTACTTGAATATGTGGAAACTTTGAGGCTGTGCAGGTGGTGGATGTCCCCATATATGTGAAGAGGACAGTATTGAGGACAAACTTTGTTTCGGGACAACGTTCTAAGATCCTGTGTGATAGAGAATCTCTTGGAAAAGATTAAAGATAAGCAAAAACAGGAGTTCATTTGTAACTGGGAACCTCTAAGAGTTACTTAAAAAATAAGTGTTGCAATCCGAATTCTGTAGCAGCCTTTGAATAAGCTCTGTAAATAAAGCTTAAATGGGTTAAAATAGATATATATATATATACACATAGGTTCATATTAAGACTTTATTATGATTTTGCTGATAAATTTAGGTAATAGGTTTATTAGAGTGAAAAGATGTTGAGAAGGACGGGAAGTCAAATTTATGAAGATGTATGCTTCTTTGTTGGAATTTTCATTTTGATGAGTTTGACTTACAGACTATAAAATGTCTTTGATGTACGGATGTAACTACAGTTAAGAAAGCATCATCATCATCAACATCATCATATTTTTTAAAAAAGATCCTGTGTGATAGAGCTTTATTTTTCATTCCATGTGTCGTATTAAGGCCCATTTTTGGAGAAGGAATTTGGGGAAGAGAAGGCAATTTGAAAGAGAAGGACCATGGGAAGAGAAGACCAATTTGGAGAAGACCAATTTGGAGAAGGATTGCAGTGTGAAGCAATCCAGGGAAGACTTAAACAGCAGAAATCCTTCTCTAGGGCATCACCTTTCCCAATTTTTACTTGTTATATTGTAAGGATCCGTAGCTCAGTTCTTTTGTGTGTGTACACCCCTGCCCCTTTCCATTCCCCCTTTTTTTCAGGGTTTCTCTTCGCAAGGAAGAAAGAATCCTAAGTTGTGTAACATTTGGTTAGGAAATAAAGATTTGAACTTTTATTTTTTGTCTGCTTGGTTATCCTGGTGTCATGAAATCCACTTGGGGTACAGAAAATATGCTGACTCATTTGGGTCGCTTATAAAAAACAGTGAGAAATAAAGCAGTGACTGGGTCCAGGATCCTTCTGGTTACTGATAACGGGAGAGCTTTGTGGGCTGGGATCCTAGGAAAGTTAGCTGGTAGAAGCTCTTTCTTGGAGAGAACCTTGCAGGAAGAGGTCACAGAATAACCATTCAGTGTACTTCTCTGCTTAATGAGGTCAGGGTGAGCAAGTGAATTGTTGAGGGCTAATAACTTGTAGGGTTATTTGCAAAGCAACAGTGGGCCCTGGAGTGTAGGTGGGTTCCTGTGAGGCAAGACACAGCGATAGCAGCAAGAACCTTTACTGAACTAACAGAACTGGACAACAGGGTCAAAGCAACTGCTTATAGACATTTCTGAAGGCCTGGGCCACTCCCACTCCCAACGTGATTGGCTGTCTAAACTTCCAAGCTGCGAATCATGACTCAGAGTTTAAGGGCCAATGGCAGAAGCCCAAATCCTGAAATGTTCTGTGATTGGATATCATGTATCAAATCAGAACACAGGAGCTCAGATTCCTTAGTCCAGACTCAAGCTCAGGCAAATACAGACCACTGAATACGTAACAGGCCCCATGGCATTTTCAGGAGACTGGCTGACTATTGATTTGTAACCACAAAACTCAAGAACCGTCCCGCTTGCTGGAACTGAGCTGAGGGATCCCCTTGTTCCCTTGGAGATCTTTCGAAAAGCAAAGACATGTAGGATTTTGCTTTGATAAGAAAAGAAACAAGAATCAATGATGGGGGGGAATTTGTTCTGGGGCTCAGCCCCTGCACTTCCTCCTACTGTTGCACTCAGTCATGTCCTAAGGACAAAGATTATGCCCCTTTTGGACTTCCAAAGGATGGAAAAACCCTGCATTTGAAGGGGTAAAGACACAGGACAACAATGGGATGGGAGGATTTCATGCGGACGCCAATATATTACAGTCAAACCTCAGCTCCCGAACGCCTCCGTTTTGGAACGTTTCATCTCCCGGACGTCGAAAACCCGGCACATTTCAAAACTACCGTGGTACCTCGGGTTACATACGCTTCAGGTTACAGACTCCGCTAACCAGAAATATTACCTCGGGTTAAGAACTTTGCTTCAGAATGAGAACAGAAATTGTGCTCCGGTGGCACGGCAGCAGCAGGAGGCCCCATTAGCTAACATGGTGCTTCAGGTTAAGAACAGTTTCAGGTTAAGTACGGACCTCCGGAACAAATTAAGTACTTAACCTGAGGTACCATTGTATTGTGAGGCAAAGTAGGAGTCCATCAGTTCCTGAGGTGAAATTTTGGGGTGGGGAATGTCTGACCTCTGAGCACATCTCGCCCCCTCCCCAAGTCTTCCCCCATTTGGTCCACGAGGCCATTCTCACATGCAGGTAAGGGGTGAGGCGTGACTGATAGGACATGGCTTTCCAAAGCTGCTTTGCACAGCCCTCAAAGCACGGGCCTAGTTGTCAGGATCCTCTCAAGAAATGCAGAAACCAGAGACCCATTGCTAAGCAGGATAGCACCCCCTTCATATCAACACAGAACATCCCGTTCAGTTGGGCTGAGCCATGGCACTCCTGGCAGAGAGCTCTTTGGCGAGCCGAAACTCAGTACTAAGTAAAATTGCCCATCCCTTCAGAAGAGGGGACGATCCTTCTGAGCACTAAAAAAAAAGGGAGAAGTTTTTTTCCTTCCCTGTGAAGCCCAAGCTTGCTGAGTTCTTAAAGAGAGAGGTGGGGGCTCCCAAAGTCTTCCCCTCCTTCCTGTTAAGCCTGATCTCACCGCAGTCCTAAATAAACAGGGGAGACTCTCCAAGACCATAGCTGTCAACTTTTCCCTTTTCTTGCTAGGAATCCTATTCGGAATAAGGGAATTTCCCTTAAAAAAGGGGAAAAGTTGACAGCTAGGTCCAAGACTGAAGTGATATTAGGCTTTATAGTCCTCTTTCCCTCCTCACTTTTAAGCCTGATGTCTCTTTGTTGGTAGTGAAAGGGATTTTGATAAGGGCAGCCCTGTCGAATGAGCAAACCAGTGATATTTTAGGGAGCAGGCTAGCAGGCGGGGCCCATGACTTACATCATAGGAGCCTACACAACACAAAACACTGTTGCTGTATGTAGGGTTTTTTTGTTTTTTTATCTTATAGTTTGGAAATGTACATCCAGTTCCCCCCTTTTTGGGGGGGGCCCTAAGAGAGTGGGGCCCTAAGCTATAGCTTGTTTAAAGGTAAAGGGACCCCTGAACATTAGGTCCAGTCGTGGACAACTCTGGGGTTGCGGCGCTCATCTCACTTTATTGGCTGAGGGAGCTGGCGTACAGCTTCCAGGTCATGTGGCCAGCATGACTAAGCTGCTTCTGGTGAACCAGAGCAGTGCGCGGAAACGCCGTTTAGCTTCCCGCCGGAGTGGTGCCTATTTATCTACTTGCACTTTGATGTGCTTTCAAGCTGCTAGGTGGCAGGAGCAGGGACCCAGCAACGGGAGCCATAGCGGGGATTCGAACTGCCAACCTTGTGATCGGCAAGTCCTAGGCTCTGTGGTTTAACCCACAGTGCCACCCGCGTCCCTATAGCTTGTTTAGTTTATATGTAAATCCGGCACTGCTCCCGCCCCACTAGGTTCAAGGAAGACAGAAGATAGTACTTTTTCATGGAGCACATAGTTAAACTATGGAGCTTGTTCCCACAAGAGACAGTGAAGGCCTCGAAACCTTGATGGCTTTAAAAGAGCATTAGACAGGTCCTTGGAGGAGAGGGCTATCAATGGCTACTAGCAGCTGGAGGCAGAAATGCTTCTGAATACCAGTTGCTGGAAACCACAGAAGGGGAGAGGGAATGAGCAATGGGGAAATCTGTATCTGCGCTTCCCCACGCAGGGAACTTTGACGCACTCCAGCGCTGCTTTGCTAAAACATGTTATGCTCTCCCTTTTGTTTTGACTTCATGGATGCTCCTCCAGCTCTTCTTATCCTAATGCCAAGGTCTCCAAGCAATGGGTTGATAAACCCAGATCAAGCCACGCTCTTCCCTCACCCCTCCAGCTGGGCATTTCATTCCTGGCTCAAAGCAGGAGAGCCTCGCGAGAATTAGTCTCTGCGGCAGCAGAACTTATTCTCCAAAGCAGAAGAAAATAATCTCCTGGACGTCTCCGCTGAGCACCTGCACCAAAAAAGGTAACCAAAGAATCTTAATTTGATTGCGTTTCTTAGAAAGAGGTAAAGGAACTGTCTCATGAGTAACTGGTGAAGTCTTGCAGGCTGGAATTCTAGGAGAGTTTGCAGGCAAGATCTCATTCCATGAACTTTGCAGGTCAGAGTAACAATTTAGCACGCTCCTCCGTTTCATGAGGTCAGTGTGAGGCTGCAAGTGGAAATGTTGTGGACTAGTAAATTGCGGGCTTATTTGCTAAGTAAGTTGCTAAGTTTGCTAAGTTACAGTGGCTTTTAACACAATAGGCAAGAATTCTCTTGGTTGCTCAACTGAGCTGTGAGGTGCTTTTGTAGCCCCCGAGGTCTCTCCAAAAGAAAAGACGTGTGTGATTGTGTTGCCCTTTAATAAGCAATTTTTAAAAAGAAAAAGAAAAGAAAGAATATTTTGTTGATTATTGTCCCAAGTAAAATTTGGGGATTTTGTTCTTGTGCCCTCCTTGCTCTTTGCTCTGGCACTCAGCCCTGTGCCAAGCACAAAGGAGCTTTTCCATTATGTCCATTTTGGACTTCCCATGGATTGAAAAAGCCAGTATTTAAAGGGCGGAGGTCCAGGACAACACTGGGATGGGGGGGGGGGATCTCGTGTGGATGCCACTTTAGGCTGCCATCAGGGAAAGCAGAGAAAGCTATTTTAGGCTGCAACCCTAACCCCACTTGCCTGGGAGTAAGCCAAACTGAATTCAATGGGACTTATTTCTAAATAGACATAGTTAGGATTGCACCCTTAGAAGGCAGTCTCAACCTTCGAGGGGGGGGGGGCTGTTCTCCATAGTAAAACTGTTGCGATTCCATTAAGTGGATTTAGAGTGGTGTCAGTAGTTCTTCTGCATATGTATATATATGGACGCGGGTGGCGCTGTGGTCTAAACCACTGAGCCTCTTGGGCTTGCCGATTGGAAGGTCGGTGGTTTGAATCCCCGCGACGGGGTGAGCTCTCGTTGCTCTGTCCTAGCTCCTGCCAGCCTAGCAGTTCAAAAGCACTCCAGTGCAAGTAGATAAACAGGTACCCCTGCAGTGGGGAGGTAAACAGCATTTCCGTGCGCTCTGGCTTCCATCACAGTGTTCCGTTGCACCAGAAGCGGTTTAGTCCTGCTGGCCACATGACCTGGAAAGCTGTCTCCCTCAGCCTGAAATTGAGATGAGCTCCTCAATCCCAGAGTCACCTTTGACTGGACTTAACCATCCAGGGGTACTTTACCTTTAACTTTACAGTGGTACTTCAGGTTACATATGCTTCAGGTTACATACTTAACATGAGGTACCACTGTATATATAAGTTGGTTGCTGATGGTTTAGTCATTGAATCACTTAGTAATTCTTTGAAGGAGACAAGATGCCAAACCACAATTCCCATGATTCACCAAGAAAGGATGGGGAACCTGAGGCCCCCCAGGAGTTGCTGGCCTGCATCTCCCATCACCCGACACCATTGGCTCCGTTAAAAGGTAAAGGTAAAGGGACCCCTGACCATTACGTCCAGTCGTGGCCGACTCTGGAGTTGCGGCGCTCATCTCACTTTATTGGCCAAGGGAGTCGGCGTACAGCTTCTGGGTCATGTGGCCAGCATGACTAAGCCGCTTCTGGCGAACCAGAGCAGCGCACGGAAACACCGTTGACCTTTTCACCGGCGTGGTACCTATTTATCTACTTGCATTTTGACGTGTTTTTGAACTGCTAGGTTGGCAGGAGCAGGGACCGAACAACGGGAGCTCACCCCATCGCAGGGATTTGAACTGCCGACCTTCTGATCAGCAAGTCCTAGGCTCTGTGGTGTAACCCACAGCACCACCCGCATCCCTCATATTGTGGATCTCGCTGCCTCTGAGAAGCCACAGGTTCTGTTGTTACATTTAAGGGCAGCTATGAAAGTCAGGCTGACATAAGGGCAACAGATTGGGGATGGGTTCTCTGGGGCGGAGCAGAGCTGTTTCCCACCAGTCCCAGCCAGCATGGCCGGTGCTCAGGGACAATGGGAGTTGCAATATATGCTTTAATGCACATCTCGTCTCATCCCAACACAAACATTTTGTAGGCTTTCAAGATGGGAGGAGCACAAGCATCAATGCTGCCTCGGGAAGAAGATCTGTATGGTAAAGAGATGTTCTTTCTTATGCTTATGTATGGCTATTGATCTAGATCCTCTGTGTCAGCTGCAGGGAACCTTTGGCCCTCCAGATGTTGTTGGATTACAACATCTATTAGTCCCAGGAAGCGTGGCCGGGGATTATGGGAGTTGTAGTTCCCCAGCATCTGGAGGGCCAAAGGTCCCCTACACCTGCTGTATATATTTATAGTACTTCTTTTAGTACTTAGCAGTGATGCGAATCTTGTTGTTATTGTTGTTTAGTCGTGTCCGACTCTTCATGACCCCATGGACCAGAGCATGCCAGGCACTCCTGTCTTCCACTGCCTCCCACAGTGTGGTCAAATTCATGCTGGTAGCTTCGAGAACACTGTCCAACCATCTTGTCCTCTGTCGTCCCCTTCTCCTTGTGCCCTCCATCTTTCCCAGCATCAGGGTCTTTTCCAGGGAGTCTTCTCTTCTCATGAGGGGCCAAAGTGTTATTTCTCTAGACAAAGAGGTGCCAGAACTCACCACGAACGCTTACCTTGTTTTTTTACAATGGCACCTACCCTGAGAGGTGGCATAACTCAGTTCCAGTGAGTTCTGGCTGGGGGAAAAGGCTGCACTATATTCCCCCCCCCCTCTAAGGCTGGAGCTACCGTTAGGCCAAGTGAGGTGGCTCAGATGCTCCAGGGGGGGCAGGGATCTGTGAGGTGTCAGAGAACAGATCGTTGCATGCTACGCAGTCTTCCCTTCACCCTCAAAGTAAGCCTGTTCTACTCAGGTGTGCTGGAGAAAATCTGTCCCATCACCTGTGTTCGGGTTTCTGTAAGTGGAACGGGGCTTCAGTATGTGGCATGTGGGTGGGTGGGTACATTTTCTCCCTCATCTCAAGCAGCCCTGTTTGTGTTATTGTTATGCTACTATTATAGTTCCTGAAATGAGCTTGCAGTTGACGTTCTGTTGAATGCATATTGCAGATGGATGCAGCGAAATTTGAAGCCAGGGGTTAAGGGATGCCAGGTATTCTGACCAAAGTCAGATGTTTGGTGTGAAGAGGGCTTCTCTAAGGAGGTACCAGCTGTTCCCGTGGGAAGTGCAAACCGTGCCATACGCCTTGTGTACTGTGCTCAAAATGGTCTTGCAAGATCAGATCAAAATCCTACCTTTTAAGTAGAGCAACGTTGGTCACAGCTGAAGCGCCTCTACTCCTGCTGCTGAATTTCACTTGAGGAGAAACAGAAAAGGCTCCCTATCTCTATTCCCTGTTGGTTCCCTGTATTCCAACCCTTTAAATAACCTTATAGATCATCCTTTGCTCTCCTTTCCCCACTGTTTCTAGAATGACTTTTCCATTTTTGTTCCCAGATTATCCATGGGATAAATCCAATGAGAAATCAATACAAATAGACTTGGCAAAGTTTAAGGAACTGGATGCCTATGCACAGAAGGTATGCTGTCTCTTATTGCGATATAGGCAGCGAGGAATTTGCTAGGATGCTGAGGTTTTTATGTGCTTTTGGAATTTGAGAGTGCTTTCGAGTGTCCTTTCCTGATAGGAGGCAATTACTTCTGTTCAGATGGAAGGTCCGAACTGGGAACATCATGAGTCACAAGACCCTGCTCCTGTTTTTCAGAAAACCAACACAGTGGAGCACCTATTCACACGGGCTGCACACACCATGCACTTAAAGAACACCAACTCCCCAAAAGAACTATGGGAGCTGTAGTTTTCCCCTCACAGAGCTACAAATCCTAGAACCCTTAACAACCTACAGGATTCTCTTTCTCTCTCTGTGTGTGGGAATTAAATGCATGCATATACATCCATAGGGACGCGGGTGGTGCTGTGGGTTAAACCACAGAGCCTAGGGCTTGCTGATCAGAAGGTTGGCAGTTCGAATCCCCATGACGGGGTGAGCTCCCGTTGCTGGGTCCCTGCTCCTGCCAACCTAGCAGTTCAAAAGCATGTCAGGTGCAAGTAGATAAATAGGTACTGCTCTGGCGGGAAGGTAAACGGTGTTTCCGTGCACTGCTCTGGTTCGCCAGAAGCGGCTTAGTCATGCTGGCCACATGACCCAGAAGCTGTACACCGGCTCCCTCGGCCAATAAAGCGAGATGAGTGCCGCAACCCCAGAGTCGGCCACGACTGGACCTAATGGTCCAGTACCCCCTCCTCCATATTAACTGCTTCCATTTACCTTCTGTGAAACAGGTGGATTTCAGGAATAGTGTGAAAAGCCAGGTGAGAGTCTTGCTCAAAAAAGCCCACAGTGACCTGGAGAAAGTGCGAGCCATTTGGATTTGGATCTGCTATCATATAGGTAGGTGGGACTGCCAACTTCCTGCATACTTGAGTCCCCTTGCCTTTGACAACTTCCGGTATTAAAAGACCAGCCTTTGTCACTGCCCTGCGCCCATGAATCCAGCTCTGTAGCAGAGTTCTTTAGCAGACACCCAGTCCAGTGATTGCCAGCCAAGGAAGATGGACACATAAGGTCATATCAAACCAAGTTATATTCAGAGTAGACTGGCTGAAATCAATGGATGTAAGTAAGTCACGGACATTAAATTCAGTGGGTCTACTCTGAACATGGCTTATTTGCAGGTGACTTGGGCCTTTTCACCATTTCATAGCCAGTCATGTCAATTCCATTTGCACAAAGGATTCTGGATTGTGTGGGTCAGTGATTTGGTGTTTGGCTCTCGCAGAGCTTTTTGGGGATCTCTGTTCAGCCATGAAACTCAGAAGGGATCAGGAGGTGCTCATTGATAACAGAAATCACTGGGTTAAAGGTCACTTAAAGTCCCGAGGTAGCATTATCATCAATTTACGATGGGGTGGAAGGTCCACAGGCTGTGAAGGACTTGCTCACAAATATATTGAAAGCTGCATGAATTATGGTAGCTAGGAAGTGGAAGGGGACAGCAGAATATAAAATGAGAAAATGGTATAAAGAGGTGTGGGATAAAGCTATTAATGATAAATGAACATGTGCCATTAAGGTAAGACGGGGAATATGCAGGAGAAATGATTTTGAGGAGATATGGAAGGTGTTTGCAGAAGTTGTCCTGTTAAAACGGAAAGGGGTCAAACCATCGCAAGAGGTGTTGAAATTTTGGAAGGTTGGATAGTTACAACGGAATGGTCTCAGATGTGGGGTGCACATTTTTATTCTTATTTATGTATTCTTATTACTTTGTCAAAATAAAATAAAGGTCACAGCACGGGGTAGGGGGAGAGGAGGTTCTCGTTCAGGCCCCTGTCTCCAGACTCCTAACCCTTGCACCAGTGTGCATTTTTATTTGGCAAAAAGACCCTGGATCTACACAAAGCACCTCTCTGACAGATTTACGAGTGCTTCCATACCTTCTCTTTTGAGGTGTGATTCAATCACATACAGGCAAATTCATGTTGTGCAATTAAAAGTTCATTTGGAGCTCTTGCAAGACAAGCCACCCCACCCTACCCCATCAGATTTTGTCAACAAGGAAAGAGATTGAGAAACATGCTGGAAAGTGTTGCCACCCCCCAAGCAAATCAGAATGGGTGCTCATTGTCTTTATTTCTACAGAATATGATGTGGAAGGCTGCTATAACTTGGACAAGCTCTGTTTTAAGCCAGCTGATATCCTTAACTCAGGAAAGGCTATTTGCGGTGGATATGCTCGACTCTTTCAAGCAATGTGCAGGTAACATCTACAGTGGTACTTCGGGTTACATATGCTTCAGGTTACATATGTTTTAGGTTACACACTCCGCTAGCCCATAAATAGTGCTTCAGGTTAAGAACTTAGCTTCAGGATAAGAACAGAAATTGGGCTCTGGCAGCACAGCGGCAGCAGGAGGCCCCATTAGCTAAAGTGGTGCTTCAGGTTAAGAACAGTTTCAGGTTAAGAACGGACCTCCGGGACGAATTAAGTACTTAACCTGAGGTACCACTGTATTGGCTCCAGCCACCATGGCAAGTGGTTGTTACTTGGCTGTAGCGATAGGAGAGCTGGAGAGCCACAGGTTCTCCACCCCTTGCCCTAGGCAGCTATCTCCACACATAGGTGTGATCAACTCGCACGTGACAACTCCAAGAAATAAGTAAATCAATAGATTCTAAGCAGGAAATGGCAGGAGAGAGCTGGAGAGTCCTCATGGGTCATGAGGAGACCCTCCCCAGAACCCAAAGAGGACTTCAGTGGGAGCGGAGAAAGCCCCAAAGAGAACGGAGGCACAGTGGGGCTTTGTTTAGGTTGCTCAGCCTCCCACCTAGTAGCTGACACATGTCACAGCGTGGCAGCAGCAGCCAGCCCCAGAGCTTCAACTTTGTTGAAAAGAATGTTGTGTGGAGAGAGAGCTGGAGAGCAGGAAATAATGAGCTTTTTTTAGTGTGTGCTCCCTACTTATACAGGGACGTGGGTGGCGCTGTGGTCTAAACCACTGAGCCTTTTGGGCTTGCCAATCAGAAGGTCGGTGGTTCGAATCCCTGCGATGGGGCGAGCTCCCGTTGCTCAGTCCCTGCTCCTGCCAACCTAGCAGTTCAAAAGCATGCCAAAAAGTGCAAGTAGATAAATAGGTACAGCTGCATTGGGAAGGTAAACGTCGTTTCTGTGCGCTGCTCTGGTTTCAGTGTTCCGTTGCACCAGAAGCAGCTTAGTCATGCTGGCCACATGACCCAGAAAACTATCTGCGGACAAATGCCGGCTCCCTTGGCCTGTAAAGTGTGAGATGAGCACCGCAACCCCAGAGTCGTCTGTGACTGGACTTAACTTTCAGGGGACCTTTACCTTTACCCTACTTACACAATTTTTGATTATGTGCATGGGGTTCCGGAACATGACCTACCACGTAAGTGGAGGAATGCCCGCCCTGTGAATGATCCTGAAGCAAAATTGCATATATACGGTTGCATTGAATTGAGTAGATCCATTGGAATCAGTAGACTTAAAAAATTACCGTATTTTTCGTTCTATAAGACGCACCAGACCATAAGACGCACCTAGTTTTTGGAGGAGGGGGGGAAAAAAATCTGAATCTCAGAAGCCAGAACAGCAAGAGGGATCACTGCACAGTGAAAGCAGCAATCCCTCTTGCTGTTCTGGCTTCTGTGATAGCTGCACAGCCTGCATTTGCTCCATAAGACGCACACACATTTCCCCTTACTTTTTAGGAGGGAAAAAGTGAGTCCTATAGAGCAAAAAATACGGTACTTGAATTTAATGGGTCTCTTCCCTGTGTGACTTAGTTCCTCATCCACACTTACCTTGGCTCTGTGCTTTATAGGTCCATGTCCAAATGTTGCTGTTGTTGTTTCATCCCAGGAAAACTTGTGTTTTCCTGCCAAATTGGAGCAAATGACAACCTGTGGAGAACCTGACTGCTGTTTTCTCCGATCTAGCAAAATGAAGGACGGCCACTCCAGCCTATCAAAGCAGTGAAAGCAATCACTTGTCCTCCTGATACCAATGGTGTTCCTGAATACCTTCCTTCCCCTCTCAGTATTGCAGGGATACAGTGCGAGTATGTGAGAGGCAGCTCCAGCGTAACAGGGAAGAGCAACCATGCCTGGAATGCTGTCCGCATTGGTGGAAGGTGGCATCTCCTAGACTGCACCTGGGGAAGTGGCACTGTGGATGCTGCTTTCAGTGAGTTCACTTTCAGGTACGTTGTTGGGCAGTAGAAAGACCAGGCAGAACGTGGGACATACTGAGGGTATAGCAGAAGAAGAGGAGTTTGGATTTGATATTCCGCTTTATCACTACCCTAAGGAGTCTCAAAGCAGCAAACCATCTCCTTTCCCGTCTTTCCCCATAACAAACACTCTGTGGGGTGAGTGGGGCTGAGAGACTTCAGAGAAGTGTGACTGGCCCAAGGTCACCCAGCAGCTGCATGTGGAGGAGCGGGGAAGCAAACCCGGTTCCCCAGATTACAAGTCCACCTCTCTTAACCACTACACCACACTGGCTCTCACAGTTAACTTCATTTGCTTTCAGGTGGTTTTGTTTTGCTTCGACCACTTGTCAGAGTTTGCGATTTGATGGCCGTGGGGCTGATTAATGTAAGCAAGTGATTTAAGAATGAGGCAGCTAGACTGGTGACTGGGAGCGGCTGCCAAGACCATATAACACCGGTCCTGAAAGACCTACATTGGCTCCCAGTACATTTTCAAGCACAATTCAAAGTGTTGGTGCTGACCTCTAAAGCCCTAAATAGCCTCAGCCCAGTATACCTGAAGGAGTGTCTTCACCCCCATCCTTCAGCCTGAGGTCCAGCTCTGAGGGCCTTCTGGCAGTTCCCTCACTGTGAGAAGTGAGGTTACAGGGAACCAGGCAGAGGGCCTTCTTGGTAGTGGCACCCGTCCTGTGGAACGCCCTTCCATCAGATGTCAAGGAAATACAACTATCTGACTTTTAGAAGACATCTGAAGGCAGCCCTGTTTAGGGAAGTTTTTAATGTTTGAAGTTTTATTCTGTTTTTAATGTTCTGTTGGAAGCCACGCAGAGTGGCTGTGGAGGCCGGGCCAGATGGGCGGGGTATAACTAATTATCATCATCATCATCATCATCAGCCATGGGCATGGAGTGTCCTGATGGCAGGGATAGATACCATCTATCTATCCTCTTTGAACAGTTCTGGAGTGTGATGCTTATTCTGGGCTACATGTGTAAAATCTGGGGATTCTGGAGGCTGCATTGTTGCAACCCAGCAGCTTCCTCAAACAGGTGCCCACCAGCTGCTCTGGATCACCACTCTGTTTGCCTGTCTGGCCCTGGTGCTGATTTAGGCATTATTATGAAATACTGCATTATTGCACCTTCTCCTTTTGCAGTTACGATGAGTTTTACTTCCTCACCCACCCCGCTCTGTTTATTGAGAAGCACTTCCCTGATGACCCCAAGTGGCAGCTTCTGAAACCAATGGTGACACTGGAGGAATTTGAAGATCAGCAGGATCCTGACTTAAATACAGAAGGACTGACCGTCGCAGTCATAAGAATACCAACCACTGAAAATGGGTAAAGTCAATTAGAAGCATCTGCCTTGTTCCCTTTGATTATCACAGTTACATTCACAATCAGCCTCATGTATTTCAAAGGGGAAATGACACAGAGCACAAGCTGTTACTACAACTACAACTTATCCAGCTAGACTGGTGACTGGGAGTGGCTGCCAAGACCACATAACTCTGGTCTTGAAAGACCTACGTTGGCTCCCAGTACGTTTCCGAGCACAATTCAAAGTGTTGGTACTGACCTTTAAAGCCGCCTAAATGGCCTTGGTCCAGTATACCTGAAGGAGCATCTCCACCCCCATTGTTCTGCCCGGACACTGAGGTCCAGTGCCGAGGGCCTTCTGGCGGTTCCCTCACTGCGAGAAGCAAAGTTACAGGGAACCAGACAGAGGGCCTTCTCGGTAGTGGCGCCCGCCCTGTGGAATGCCCTCCCATCAGACGTCAAGGGAATAAACAACTATCTGACATTTAAAAGACATCTGAAGGCAGCCCTGTTTAGGGAAGTTTTTTTAATGACTGATGTTTTAATGTATTTTTAATCTCCTGTTGGAAGCCGCCCAGAATGGCTGAGGAGACCTGGCTGGATGTGCAGGGTATAAGTAGTAAATTATTATTATTATTATTATTATTATTATTATTATCATCATCATCATCATCATCTTCCATCAACCCTCACTATCATGTGGTTGATGGGACATAAGAATTCAGCAACATCTGGAGGAAATCAGATTGGCAAAGGCTGGTTTAACACACCACCCCAGACTCTCAACAGTGGTTAATATTATGAAGTTATAGAGTTATTATAGAGTTGGAAGGGACCACAAGTTTCATTTAGCCTAACCCCCAGCAATGCAGGATTATTATTTTTGCCCCGTGTGAGGCTCAAACCCATGACCCTGAGATTAAGAGTTTCAATAAGCTAGCTGGATGAGCCATGGTTTAAAGATGGCTTATCAGACCAATCAACCACGGTTAACAGTAAGCATAGTTCATCAGATTTGGGTGAGGCAACGAGCTGTGGTTAAGCCTAACCAGGATGTAGTTTCCAAACTCTTCACCGCTTGTGTAGAGGGAGGAGGTGGGGAATGTGTGAGCTCAAGGCTTGCTTGGGCTCATTCCCAGATTGCTAAACCATGGTTTCACTTGACATCTGAACTGGGTCTGTAAGTATTCCATGCTCAACCTTAGATACCTTGGTTTGCCCCTGTTGCTGATTTAGATAGGTAAAGGTAAAGGGACCCCTGACCATTAGGTTCAGTCATGACCGACTCTGGGGTTGCGGCGCTCATCTTGCTTTATTGGCTGAGAGAGCTGGCGTACAGCTTCCAGGTCATGTGGCCAGCATGACTAAGCCGCTTCTGGCAAATCAGAGCAGTGCACGGAAACGCCGTTTACCTTCCTGCTGGAGCGGTACCTATTTATCTACTTGCGCTGTGTGCTTTCAAACTGCTAGGTTGGCAGGAGCAGGGACCGAGCAATGGGAGCTCACCCTGTTGTGGGGATTCGAACCGCCAACCTTCTGATCGGCAAGTCCTAGGCTCTGTGGTTTAACCCACAGCGCCACCCACGACCCTGCTGATTTAGATAGTGTTGCTAAATACTGCACCATTGACCTTTCTTTTTCAGGTACTATGTGGTTTACGTCCTCAACCATCCTGTTCTGATTATTAGAATTTCCCAGAGGATCCCAAATGGCAGCTTCTGAAGCAGACATCTGCACTTCCAGCAGCTTGAATGTAATCCGCCTACCGTTTTATTTGATATCCTTCAAGGATAGTCACTTGTCTCTGCCATCACTGCTAAACTGACCACGGTTTTGATGCATAGGGTTTTTAGCTTGACACAAAGTTCTAAAAAATGAATATATATATATAATACATATGACATGATACTTGTTTCAATGAGCTCTGAAGTATATGCTAAAACTGATTGCAGTATCTATTTACAAATTTACAGTATAACAAAGAAATTGGGGAGATGTTCCAGGATTTCCTTTTAAAGGCCATATCAAAAAATGAGCAAAGTGGGAAACCCTAGATTGATTTTGAAAAGCAGAGAATGAAAGGGTACAATTAATGTTTAGGCATAAACTTGTTCATATAAAAATGTGTTAAAATACACCCCCCCAAAAAAACATTCAATTTCCCAGACTTTCAGAACTTATATCCTTTACAAGTACAGCAACACAAATCATTAGCATTTTAGCCACCATATTCTTGAGACACCCTAATGTGGTCCTATCCATTCACTTAAAGTAGTAGCAGATTTTTTTATATATAGCAAACAGTAAATAAAAAGAGTACAATCCATAAATTGGTGCAGACTTTTGGGGCTTGCCATTTATTTCCCAGTGTGTTTGTAAATGCAATAAAGTTTCACTGTTCTCCGGCAAATGTGTCCTTGTGTTTTGTTCCTCTTGCTCAATTCAGTTGTTTTATATGTGGCAATCTAACAAAATTACAGTCGTAACTTGGATCCCGAACGCCTTGCAAGTCAAACATTTTGGCTTCCAAACCTGGAAGTGACTGTTCCAGTTTGCGAACTTTCTTTGGAACCCAAACATCCAACGCGACTTACACAGTTTCCGATTGGCTGCAGGAGCTTCCTGCAGCCAATCGGAAGCCATGCCTTGGTTCCCAAACATTTTGGAAGATGAACGGAGTTCCAGAACGGATTCTGTTCGACTTCCGAGGTACGACTGTACCTACAGCATGATCACATCTTACGCGCAGAGGCATATCTAGGGGTTATTTGTGAAGGGGGTAATGTTCTGGAAACTGCTGCTACTTAGGGGTCTGTTATGTACTGAGTTGAATGGGATCCAAAAGGCAGCAGTCTGATTGGTCCTAGAACAATAGGGTCCAGAATGCAGCAGTTTGATTGGTCCACAGGAGCCACCCAATCCAGCTCCAGGGGAAGTGAATCCGCAACCTCATTGGCCTACAGGTGAATCCCGGAATTAGCCAATCACGTGGGGCCCATTGTGTAAATAATGTATATAAAGCAGACATTCTGGGGGAACTTCCATTCCTCCTCACCACTATGAGCTGAATAAAGGGCATGAAATCCACTCTCGACTCTGAGTATATTTCAGGGTCCAAAACCGATACATTTTTACTTAGCTTTAACATGTTGTTACAACTGTTATTTTATAGCACAGAGCAACAGGGACAGAAGGAACCATGAGAGAAGCGATGACTGGCTTTACGGTTTTCCCCACATCACGGTTTTTCCCACAGCACGCACACACATTGTGATGTATCACCATGATTAATATTATGACACTGTTTCCACAATGTGGACTTCAAACTTATTTCCCCAGCCCCAAAACATTGCCCAGCCTTAAAGTACGGTATGTGCGTGTGCTCTATGCAAAAATCACCATGCGTGAAAAACCGTGAAGGCAGCTAGTGTCTCTACATAGCTCCATCCTGATTTCAGACATGGTAATATATTGGTACATTGCTGGTGATCTATCACGATTTTGAAAACCAGGTAACATCCAGCCCTCATCTCAACCCTTGTTATTCTTTGAAAAGAATTTGTCTAAGTTTGCTTAAGTAAGTGGCTTAAAAGTGTAAGTTGGATTAAGAAAAGAGGAGAAATGATTCCCTACAACAGGTAACTTATCAGTTTTCATGAAAGGTGTCAACTTTGACAGAAAGCAGTATTATTCGTGATGGTTAAAAGGTAAAGGGACCCCTGACCGTTAGGTCCAGTTGCGGCCGACTCTGGGGTTGCGGTGCTCATCTCGCTTTATTGGCCGAGGGAGCCGGCGTACAGCTTCCGGGTTCATATCGACAGCATGACTTGTTGGATATAAGCAGTGTCCAGTGCACAGCGGAATGATGAAAAGTACGTGCCAACATGCTCTATATTACTTTATTTACACTTCAAAGCTGGTAATTTACAGAAAAACATTTTCCCTCTGCCGGAGCAGAGAAAGGCATCCTCTCTCCTCTAAAGCACGGAGAGAATCACACTGAACTGCAAAGAACAGTGAAAAACAGGAAACCAGTGTACATCACATCCAGTCTCCTTTCCCGTGAGAAAACCCAACAGCACTTGACTGCGGAATGTAAACATTGTCTTGTGACAAGCACTTCGCTGCTCAGTGAAGGAAGCAGAAACCAACATCCTCCCCCTTTCTGTGAACATCACTGGGCAGCGTGTTCGTACAATATCAGTACAAACCCAACTTCTGCACATAGGTACAGTGTTGATCCCTTGATACAATCTTGGACAATACATCAGCAGGAATTTCATTACCTGGCATATAGGACACAGTTACGAGTCCCTTTTGAATACATTCCCTAGCATGTTGCAACTTTAATTGCAAGTGCTTCGTGCTTTGCTTACAACCTTCAGAATTCAGCAAAGCCAAACATGCTTTGTTGTCCTGGTAAACCTGGATTGGACATTTGACAGGAATTTTTATGTCTTTGCACAATTGTAACAACCATTCACAATCCTTAAGTGAATAAGACAGTGCATTCAGTTCAGCTTCACAAGTACTTAAGCTAACTGTTGTTTGCTTCTTGCATGACCAATCAAATAGACCCTGATTGTACTTATAGCAAACTCCAGACGTACTTTTCCTGTCTGTAGTGTCACTTCCAAAACTTGCATCTGCAAATATCTCAAGACCACCAGACTTCTGATTGTTAAATCTCAGTCTGTAATGCATAGTGCCTTTCAAATACCGCGCTATGCGTTTCAGAGCTTTCCAATCCTTAACAGTAGGATTGTTGACTTGTCTGCTTAGCAAATTACAGCTAACAGCAATGTCAGGTCTTGAACATCTGGCAATGAAGTTTAGCTTGCCTAGCACACTTCTGTACAGTGTAGTGTCAGAAAATGCTTCTCCAGTGTCATCTACCTGATAACCTGTTGTCATCGGTGTGTCTACAGGGTTAGCATCCATCAGGTTTAGTTTGCTTAACACATCAGCAATTTTACGTGACTGGTGTATTAGAATGTTACCATCTTGATCTCTCTCTATTTCCAGAGATAGGTAGTTGTTTACCTCACCAAGATCTTTCATGTCAAAGTGCTCTTTCAGTTGAGCTAGGGCGTTATTGTACATTGTGACATCTTCCCAAAAGAATAAAAGATCATCAACATAAAACAAACAATACAGTTTCTTTTGCCCCTCCTCTTTGACAAATACACATGGATCAGCTTTCCCTTGCTTAAAACCTAGAGAAAACAATACTTCAGTGAGTTTTGTGTGCCAACACCGTGCACTTTGTTTGAGACCATAAAGGGACTTCTTCAGAGCACAAACAAATCCTTGTTTTACCTGTACGCCATCAGGTGGAAGCATATAAAGTGATTCACCTAGAGATCCGTACAGAAAAGCTGTATTCACATCATGGTGACTAATGTGTAGATTCTCCTCTGCAGCTAGCTTGAGCATAAGCCTAATGCTCTCATACCTCACGGTGGGTGAGTAGGTCTCGTGATAGTCTTCACCTGGTACCTGTGCAAAACCTCTGGCTACCAATCTGGCTTTGTGTCTGACTATCTTGCCATTTTGATCTGTCTTCGCTTTGAAGACCCATTTGCTTCCAAGCAGTTTCATTCCTGGAACTACTGGAACAAGGTCCCATGTTTTGTTCCTTTCCAAGGAATCAAGCTCAGCCTTCATGGCATTTAACCATGGCTCAGCTTCCTTTGAATCCAAATCCTGGATTTCTTGGAAACTTGAAGGTTCAAACACCTTCTTGGAGCTTTTAACAGCTGTTACTGCTATCTTGGCAAACTCATCAGCAAATCTCTTTGGAGGTCTGCCTTTTGTCGCTCTCTGTGACCTACGAATTAGCCTTAAGTCCTCAATACTCTCCTCTTCCTTCTTAGGAGAAAAGTGACCTATTGTGAACAATGGTTCCTCTAATTCTTGATCAGAGCTTTCAGAGGGTCGCATAGAGGCTTTCGCACTCTTGAAATCCTCTGAATCACCCGATTCAGTTTCAGACTCAGAATCAGAACCTTCATCAGTGGGTGTGGGTTGTTGTGGTTGCTTTTGACTATCCTCAGTCTCATCACTGTCATCAGGATAACATTGGAAAATTCCCACATTCTCCCCCCACTTGGCATTGTACTCAACACTTCTTGTGAGCTTAATTGTCTTAGAGTCAGTCATCATTATTCTGTAAGACCCTTTCTGATAACCTAGAAAGATACCATGCAATCCACGCTTGTCTAACTTGGAGCTTTGTGGTGAGTGAACCCACATGTCAGAACCAAAAATTTTCATGTGTTTGATGTATGGCTTCTTGCCAAACATCTTCTCATAGGGGGTACAACCAATCGCTGAAGATAACCTGCGATTATAACTGTAAGTGAAACATGAGAGAGCTTCGGCCCAATAACTCTCTGGAAGATTGGCATCATGCAGCAAGGTTTTTAACCCTTGAAGCAATGTCTGATTTGCTCGTTCCGCAAGTCCATTCTGCCATGGCGAGCGAGGACTAGACAAATCGTGTTGAATTCCTTTCTCAGTCAGAAAAGCTTCAAACTGCTGAGAAGTGAATTCTCCCCCGCGATCACTGAAAAGAGTCTTTACCTTCTTTCCATGCACATTTCCCAACCAAGCACAGAATTCCTTGAACCTTGGAAAAGCCTCTGATTTCTGCTTGAGATTGTACACATAAATATACCTGGAAAATGCATCAATGAGAACCATGAAGTACCTGTTTCCACCCAAAGAGGGCGCTAGTGGTCCAACCAAATCAGCATGAACAACCTGGTATGGTTCTGTAGCTTGCCTACTAGACACCTTACCTTTCGCAGCCATTTTTACCTTGTTTGCTGCGCATGCCTTGCACTTCATGTGGTACCTGCAGGGTTTAATAGTCATACCTTCAACCAAGGCAGGCATTTTAGATACTGCCTCAAAATGCAAATGACCAAATTTTCGATGAAAATCGTGAATACATTCTGCATGCAAACTTTTGTTAGAACCTGCAATGCAACAAGTGTCATCCTGCACAACATCATCAAAATACAAAACATACAAACGATCAACATATTCAGCATGCAATACATAATCATTTTTCTTTGTGATGATGCACCTTTTGTTCTTAAAGGAAACGTCAATTTTCCGCTCATTCAGCTGTCCAACGCTGAGCAGATTATGCTTGGCATCTGGCACATAAAGCACATCCTGTATCGATAAGTCCAAACTGTGAAGAACAACAGTTCCGTAGCCTTTACTGGGAATTGTGTGGTCATCCGCCTGGTGAATCGCACCTTCCTGCGGTGTAAAAGACACGAACAGTCGCTTATCGTTGCACATGTGGTGGGTCGCCGCTGAATCAACAACGAAGAAAGATCTAGACGTCTCCTGGACCTCTGCAACCTTTGGAGTGAAGCGTGAGACCATTGCCTTGTGCTGCGTTGTCCTGGACACCGGACCTTTGCCTTTGCCTCGGCCTTTTCCACGCGATGAGCTTTCGCTGCGCTGCTCTGTCTTGGCCCTGGGATATCTGCATTCCCTCTTCATATGGCCTAGACGTCCACACGAGTAGCATTTCACTGCCTTCAAAGCTTTGGCGCCATCTGGTGGTTCCACTGCACTATGGGATGACGTCTGTGAAGTCTCCCCCTTGTTGATGCAGCTAGCACCCCGGCGATCCGCTTCATTCAATATCACGGCAGTAACATAGTCCACTGTTAGCTGAGCAGTTGGCTGTACAGCAATCTGAGTCGCAACAGACTCCCAACCTGAACCCAAAGATTGTAGTATCATAAAGGAATACACTTCCTCTGGAAAGTTGAGTCCTCTCTGTTGCAGCTCATGTCTCAGATTCTGCATCTCCATCAGATGTATACGCACATCTCCACCTTCAGCAAGAGCCATATTATGCAGCTTGTTAAAGTAAAACATTGTGGACCCAGCTTCTGTCCTCAAGTGAGCCTCTCTCAAAGCGTCCCAAATTTCTCTGGCTGAGGTCTTATCACGCAACAGACAGAGCTCTTCTGGGGATACTATCAACGTAAGAGTTCCCCTTGCTTTGGAATCCATAGCTTTCCATTCATCTGTAACTGGAGCTGGGGGGGTCTCTGTAATAACTTTAAACAGACCCTCTTTCCGCAGAATAGCCTCTGCATAGAGAACCAGTCCGCATAGTTCTTCCTATTGAGCTTAGGAATCCCACAAGCATCCTGAAGGGCCATCATGACTTTGGCATTAGCCTTTAGCGTCATCTTTGCTGCTTTAAATCAGGCTGCTTTATACATGCTGCGTCTGTGTACAGCTGCTTCAATCCAAAAGCAAATTCAAAAACAGCCTCTGCCTATGAACCTGTGCCTTTCTGCTTAACTGCTTTGCTTATCTGCAGCTGCTTCAAACCGCATTCCAAAGGCAAGTTCAAAAGTGAAAGTTCTCTCTGCTGTCTTAAATTCATGCTGCGACACTGCTGCAGCTGCTTTACTTTCGATTTCCCCCAGCATAGGAAAAATTTATCTTTCTAGCCTTTTGCCTGTGCCACGGCAAAACCGGCTATAAAAGTTCAAAGTCCAGCCATAAAGCCATTAATTAGAAGCTGGCAGGCTGCCCGGAGCTGTAGCACATACCTCATCAATCATCTTGACGCGCAGAGATATCGTCCGATCCGGCCCTCTGCATTCCGATCCTTTGCCGGCACTCCAATTCTTTGCTCCTTTGTTCCTTTGCCAGGAGCCCGACTTCTGGAGTCCATTCTCAAAACACTGCGTTTTTCTGGGCCCATAACCAAATGTTGGATATAAGCAGTGTCCAGTGCACAGCGGAATGATGAAAAGTACGTGCCAACATGCTCTATATTACTTTATTTACACTTCAAAGCTGGTAATTTACAGAAAAACATTTTCCCTCTGCCGGAGCAGAGAAAGGCATCCTCTCTCCTCTAAAGCACGGAGAGAATCACACTGAACTGCAAAGAACAGTGAAAAACAGGAAACCAGTGTACGTCACATCCAGTCTCCTTTCCCGTGAGAGAACCCAACAGCACTTGACTGCGGAATGTAAACATTGTCTTGTGACAAGCACTTCGCTGCTCAGTGAAGGAAGCAGAAACCAACATGACTAAGGTACTTCTGGCGAACCAGAGCAGCGCATGGAAACGCCATTTACGTTCTACTTGCACTTTGATGTGCTTTCAAACTACTAGGTGAGCAGGAGCAGGGACTGAGCAATGGGAGATCACTGCGTCACGGGGATTCGAACCACCAACCTTCTGATCAGCAACCCCTAGGCTCTGTGGTTTAACCCACAGCGCCACCCGTGCTGTGATGGTTAAGAAATGTTTTAATGGCGAGAGACCTTGCTATATCACTGTTATTTTCATAGGCACATTTCAGAAGTGTTGTGTGCTGTTCCCTACAGTAAGGCAAAAGACCCATGTCATGATAGCGGAGTCCTCAGGTCCCATCCTGCACTGAAATGTAGACTGCTATCACCTGCTGATTTATGGAACAACAGGAATGTAGCTTCCAGGGTCTTTCCGTGATCAAGACATATCTCAGCACTTTGTTTCTCTCCTGAACATCCCCCACCTTGGTATAAGAGGGAGGGGGAGAACTATCTGGTAGCCTTAGTAGCCCAAGTAGTTTAAAGCACTGGATTTAGAATAAGTATCATACAGTACAACTCTATACTGTATATAATTTTTTTAATTGGATTTTCTGTTTTACAGTTTAGAACGTTCATTTAAGCAACCTTAAAATGTCAAAAACCTCCCTTCTTCTCTTTCCATGGTTCATTTTGCATAACATAAATCCCTGCATATTTTATATAAACCAAACCATTCAGTATTCCATTATTACATCCATCAAAAATTATTTACACTGCTGAATTTATCTCAACGTTTTCAAGTGTACACAATTTCCCCCCATAAATATTTTCCAATCTTCTTTAAACGTATGATCTTCTTGTTCTCTTATTCTCTGTGTCAGGTCCACAAGCTGCGCATATTCCATCTTCTTTAGTTAGGACCTCGCTCATTTTCCATTTTGGGGCTAACAAAACACAGGCCACAGTGGTGGCATACATAAATAACCTTTTATGACACCTGGGAATTTCCATCTGAATTACCCCCAACAAAAAGGACTCTGGGTTGTGTTTTTTTCGGAAAAGTACTGTCAGAGCTGCCCTAGGTCCCAGCTCACAAAGGACCAACGCCAATTCTTGTTATATACAAAAGTATTTATTGAAGTTCAGTTCCGATTTCAAAGCCGCGGTGCGCAGCTCTACGTCTTGAACTCTAGACCGCCGAAGCTCCGTCTGAATCTCCTCCCCCCAGGCACCAGTTTAAGACTCTAGCCCTGCTCCACCTCTTCCTCTGCTCTTTCCTCCTCTGGGTCTGCCTGTCCGCTGGGTCTTGCCCTTTCTGGACTCTTCTGACGCTGAGTCCCCTGAGTCTTTCCCCTGCCTCCGGCGGGCTTTAGGACCTGGTTCCCAATCCAGGTTTTCTGCTGTGCCGCGCGCCTGTACATTTGAACTTGGCGCCCGCGCCCAGCCGGCAACCTTCCTCCTGACCGTTACACTGCTCCTGTCACTGCTTCCCCCTTCGGGGGGGGCTAGCTGGGCCTGACCTCCCCTCCGTTCCCTCACTCTCCAACAGAGGCGTGTTCAGCCCTGACTCATCTTCTCTCCCTGCTGGAGGAGACGCTGGCCCTGATGCATGGGACTCTTCCCCCCCACTACGCTCCGGTGGGGGAGCTGGCCCTGATCTCTCGCTGCTGCTTTGGGAGTCCCCGCTGGCCCCTTGCTTCTGGTGCGTCCCCCCTGGGACCCCCCTTGCCCTGGCCATCGGCGCCCCCTTCTGGGAATCTTCTGATTCGCTGGAGAAGCTCATGGAATCTCTCGGGCCACTGTCATACTCCCCTACGCTGCCCTCCGATTCTTCCCCTTCGCTCTCCATTTCCTCTCTCCCCTGTGCCTCTGCTCCTGAGCCCCTGACAAGTACTTTTAAACATTTTTTTCAATTCATTATAAATCATCTCCCAATACTCTTTTACCCTTTTACAAGTCCACCGCATATGAAAAAACATTTTTTCAAGAATCATACAACTCTAGAGTTGGAGGGGACCAGAAGGATCAACTAATCAAACCCCCTGTACTGCAGGAATCTTTTGCCGAACATGGGGCTCAAACCCACAACCCTCAGGTTAAGAGTCTCATACTCTACAGACTGAACTATCGTGCCATTGTTTATAGTAGCACATTTTGTTTAAGATGGTTAAAGTGCTGCACTGAAGATCCTGCAACTCCAATGCAAAGGTGTATTTCTAAAAGATAAGTCAAATCAGAATTTCAGGAACGTTTGACTCACAGCACAAATATACAGAGAAGATAATAAAGTTTCAAACTAGCTAAGGTTAGTGCACTATTAGAACGGTAAGAAAAGTGAATAAGTTAGATTATAATTAGAAATATTTTTGTCTAATAATGATATTGGAAAGCTGTTACATCCAGATACAAGGAAACTCAGAAGGGAGGGACTAGAGGAAGTCAATTAATATGTATATAAGGTTGGATTTTTAAAGAATTAAGTTTGTTTTTATTGTTTATTCATTTATTGTTTTCTTCTTTGATGTACCTTTTTGTCTTTGTTTTTGTTTGTTATTCTGTTATGTGATATTTGCTACAATTGTGGAAAATCTAATAAAAAAAATTATTTTTTAAAAAAGAAGGTTAGTGCACTATTTCTCGCAACCCTCAAGTGTTTGGTTTAACAATTCAGTTCTGAAAAGCAGGCAGCACCAGAAGCAGGAGAGAAAGGGTAAAACAACCTATAGGATAAAACTTGTGATATACCCCTTCTGCACCAGGAGAGCCCAAGTCCATTCTCCCACCATTGTGAAAGCAAGAAAACTGGGATCTTCCAAAACTAATTAGCGGACAAGAAGCCATGGCAGGCCCAGCTGCAAGATGTTCCTAATTAGCAATGGGCAGGTGTCCTTGAGCCTCTGGTACAAACCTCAAGATAAGGAACTGTAAATCCCCAGGCAGCTGGCAGTTAATACATGAGACAAATTCTCAGAAGCTCTGATACTTCCCAGAAACCTCATCTACCTACAAACCTAAGTTGGCCTTCACCTGCCTCCTGCCAAAGACCCCACAAGGAAACGGTCCAAATTCAAACAGAACCATCCAAATTGATAAGTAACATATCACAGGATTTTACAAAATCCTGGCAACCTTCAGAGGTGAATTTTTGTATCTCTACATCAGGGACCCACCCCAGGGTTTCCCGTTCGGTCTGTGAGGCTGTTTTGGACAAGCCATAGCCATCCACCCTCCATTTGGGTGTAGGTAAGGGCTCCTGCCAACCTAGCAGTTCGAAAGCACGTCAAAGTGCAAGTAGATAAATAGGTACCGCTCTGGCAGGAAGGTAAACGGCGTTTCCGTGTGCTGCTCTGGTTCGCCAGAAGCGGCTTAGTCATGCCGGCCACATGACCCGGAAGCTGTACACCGGCTCCCTCGGCCAATAAAGCGGGGTGAGCGCCGCAACCCCAGAGTCGGTCACAACCAGACCTAATGGTCAGGGGTCCCTTTACCTTTGAGGGTGGGGCTTGGTGCTGTGGGTTAAACCACAGAGCCTAGGACTTGCCAAACAGAAGGCTGGTGGTTTGAATCCCCACGACGTGGTGAGCTCCAGGTCATGTGGCCAGCAGGACTAAGGCACTTCTGGCGAACCAGAGCAGCGCACGGAAATGCCGTTTACCTTCCCGCCGGAGCGGTACCTATTTATCTACTTGCACTTTGACGTACTTTCGAACTGCTAGGTTGGCAGGAGCAGGGACCGAGCAACGGGAGCTCACCCCGTTGTGGGGATTCGAACCTAGGCTCTGTGGCTTAACCCACAGCGCCACTCGCGTCCCTTGGAGGCCTAGCAGAGAAATATAAATTCTGCCCTTTTCTAAACCATACCAAGGTTGAGTAACCTAAAAAAAAGTATGTAACTACTAATAGTTACACATAGTTAACGTAAGTTTCATTGTTCTAAGCTCATCTGATTTTGTTCCTAACAGAATATTCCCTTTGTCAGCTCACCAAATGAGAAAGCTGAACTATGAATACAGTTAAAGGTCATTAAACTATTCTCTGTTTACTTGGGGAGGGCTTTAGCTGAATTGGGGGGGGGGGGCGGCAGGGAAGGATAGAGCAATTCCAAGTCATTTCCCGCGTCACAGTCCTGATTGTTTTACTCGAGTGTAAAATGCCATTTTGAAAAGCTGTAGCCAGATAATGAAACTTTGAGATATTAGATTTTTAAAAATATATAGAACATGTTAACTATGTATGAAAAATGAGTCTGTCGGTTGACTTTTTCATGCAATTACCCTATAATCTATCTGGAAGAGGAGGAGAAAAACTTTGACATCTGAACTTCTGCACATTCCAATGCTGTTTTGCCAAAACATGTTTTGCTTTCATTTTTGTTTTGTCCTCCTGGGTACTTTTCCCATCGCTCTTATCATAGTGCCAAAGTCTCCCTTATCTAAATATGTGCAGGAAGGGCGAAGCAGCTTCTGCGAAAGAGAAGCAGATGTCGCTTTCCGTCATCTATCTTGATCCATCAAGGCTGTTCTACTGTGTTTATGAGACATACTGTGTCTGCTTGGACAGGATAGCTAAGTGGGCCTGGCAGGGACCAGATTAAACGTATTATATATATTTCACGGCTGATGGAGGGTGGCACTCTGCACATGCTCAGGCACTTGCTTGTTTACTATGAATGGAACATGAGAGCTAAGTGGAAGCTCCACGCATGGTACCTTTAAACACCAGGCACAAAAGTGTGGGATAGGTGCCAGACCTCTGAGCCTCTGCTCACAAAAGTTGAGAGGCAGACCACTAGGGACTGTTGGATAGAAAACGCTGAGCTAGTCTGATGCAGCAAGGCAGTTCCTGTGTTTACACATTCCAGGGCTGAACCTTGAAGTCAAAACAGTTTGGAAATAAACCCCAAGGAGGAGGATGTATGCAAACTCGCCATTTTTGGTGCACATACGAAAAGTGTACGGGAGACATGTTCACCACGTCTCTCGGGTTAAGTACTTAATTCGTTCCGAATGTCCGTTCTTAACCTGAAACTGTTCTTAACCTGAAGCACCACTTTAGCTAATGGGGCCTCCTGCTGCCGCTGCGCAATTTCTGTTCTCATCCTGAAGCAAAGTTCATAGCCCGAGGTACTATTTCTGGGTTAGCGAAGTCTGTAACCTGAAGCGTCTGTAACCCAAGGTACCACTGTAATAAAATGTAAATATGTCCTTTATTACATTTATAATGCAGCACTGCCTAAACTTCTGTTTCTCTTTACAGTGGTACCTCAGGTTAAGTACTTAATTTGTTCCAGAGGTCCGTTCTTAACCTGAAACTGTTCTTAACCTGAAGCACTACTTTAGCTAATGGGGCCTCCTGCTGCTGCCGGAGCACGATTTCTGTTCTTATCCTGAAGCAAAGTTCTTAACCTGAAGCACTATTTCTGGCTTAGTGGAGTGTGTAACCTGAAGCATATGTAACCCGAGGTACCACTGTACAGTTAAATTTTTTTCCTTTCCGGTCTTCCATTGCCCCACATCTGTCTCTTCGCCTACATCCAGAATCGGACTGGGTCAGAGAGCAAAAACCTGTCAGGGCTAGCATTGTTTTTTCTATGGTGGCCCACCAACCAGATGCCTCTGGGTAAATCGAACCAGAGCAGCGCACGGAAACGCCTTTTACCTTCCTGCTGGAGCGGTACCTATTTATCTACTTGCACTTTGACGTGCTTTCAAACTGATAGGTTGGCAGGAACAGGGACCGAGCAACGGGAGCTCACCCCATCGTGGGGATTCGAACTGCCGACCTTCTGATCAGCAAGCCCTAGGCTCTGTGGTTTAGACCACAACACCACCCGTGTCCCTACACAACACAAAACACTGTTGCTGGATGTAGGTTTTATTTTATTGGTTTTTTATCTTATATTTTGGAAATGTACATCCAGGTTTTTTTTATTTAAATATTTTGAGGGGGGGCCCAAGAGAGTGGGGCCCTAATCGATAGCTTGTTTAGCTTATATGGAAATACGGCACTGCTTGTATACTAGGGGCTGCCTGCCCTGCTCACTCTGCTAAGCCTATACTAACCGATCCAATAGCAGTCCAACCCCTCCGACAATCCAATACTGTGTCCTACATTTCTAAGCCAAAGAATTGATGCTTTTGAATTATGGTGCTGGAGGAGACTCTTGAGAGTCCCATGGACTGCAAGAAGATCAAACCTCTCCATTCTGAAGAAAATGAGCCCTGAGTGCTCACTGGAAGGACAGATCCTGAAGCTAGTGGCCAATACTTTGGCCACCTCATGAGAAGAGAAGACTCCCTGGAAAAGACCCTGATGTTGGGAAAGATGGAGGACACAAGGAGAAGGGGATGACAGAGGACGAGATGGTTGGACAGTGTTCTCAAAGCTACCAACATGAGTCTGACCAAACTGCGGGAGGCAGTGGAAGACAGGAGTGCCTGGCGTGCTCTGGTCCATTGGGTCACAAAGAGTCAGACACGACTAAACGACTAAACAACAACAACAACATTTCTAAGCAATGAAAAGGTCTGGAGCAGCAATTCAGGGAGATGGGGTACCAGGGCTAAGGGGTCTTGTAAACATATGGTTGATCCAGTGGCGTAGTGTGGGTTGTCCGCACCCGGGGCAAGGCAAGTAATTTGTGCCCCCTAACCCGTGGATTTGCGCCCCCTAAACCTAATCCCCAGATGTTGCGCCCGGTGCGGCCGGCCCCCCCTGCACCCCCCACTCTACGCCACTGGGTTGATCTGTCTGGACTGAGATTAGGTCATACTCAACCCACAAATCTCTCTTTTCATTCTTTGCTTGAATTCCTGGAAACCCGGAATTCCCCCTCATTCTCTAAATCGAAAGCACAAGCATTTCCTCCACCCTCTAAAAATAATGTAATAGCTTAAGAAATCATTTCCCTCGAGAGAAGCAGAGCAGCAATACCCAATCTTCGAAGCTGAACAATCATCACCTGGACGTCCTTACTGAGCATCAACGCCAAAAGGTAAGCAGAGCATCCCGATTTGTTTGCGTCTCTTACAAAAACAGCATTTGTGAAATGAAACAACTGACTTTGCGAATGAGATATCTACTAAATGGTGATTGGCAAGTTTTGCAGAATGGCATTCTAGGACAGTTGCCTTGGAGGAAACTTCTGTCACAAAATGACAGTACACTTCTCTACTTAATGAGGTCACGGCGAATAAGTGAAATGTTGAGGGCTAGTAACTTGTGGGCTTATTTGCAAAGCTACGGTAGGCCCTTCAGTATTTTCAGGATGGTGGCTAAGTTCTGATTTGTAACCAGAAATTCCTAGAGGTCTTTCCTAAAGCAAAGACACATAGAATTGTGCTGTTCCTCTGTAAGAAAAATAAATAATAACCTTTTGTTATAGTTTTATCTGTCTCCCAAATATGATGGGGGAAATTTATTCTGAGGCTCAGCCCTAATATATTTTTCTTGTACTATGTGCAAAGAGTTTCTCGATCATGCCCATTTTGGATTTCTGAGGTTTGAAAAACCCTGAATTTAAAGGGCAAAAGAGAACAATGGGGTGGGTAATATATCTCATCTGAAGGCCCATATATTCATGGGGAGACAGGGTGATGCAAACCTACTCTAGACTGCAAATTCTGCTCTGGTGCAGGCAAGTCCTAAGTTCATAGTGTGGACACAGCCAGCCTCCAAAACTGCTTTAAGCTGCAATTCTAAACCCACTTGCCTGAGAGTAAACCCCACCAAATTCAGTCAGAGTTACAATTGTACCTTGGTAGTCAAATGGCTTAGCTCCCAAACAAATTGGCTCCCAAACGCCGCAAACCTGGAAGTGAATGTTCCAGTTTGCGAATGTTTTTCGGAAGTTGAATGTCTGATGCGACTTCCGCTTGAGTGCAGGAAGCTCCTGCAGCCAATCGGAAGCTGCGCCTTGGTTTTTGAATGGTTTTGGGTTTTTTTTCTTCCAAATAATTTTTATTAATTTTACAACATAAGAAACATAAACAGAACACAACACATAAAAACACAAAACGACTTCCCCAGACCTCCCCTTCACTGCATCCTTATTTTAAAAAGTTTTTTAGCAATTCTTTGTCCAATTTTTTATAATTAAGGTCCTTTAAGAGCTTTTCTTAAAAGTTAATTTTTAACAGCTGTAATTCTCTATATCCTATCCCCTGGCATCTATCATTGCGAAATTTTACAACAATTTTCAAGATAAGTTTTAAATTTTTTCCAGTCCTCCTCCACCGTCTCTCTCCTCTGATCACGAATCCTGCCGGTCATTTCTGCCAATCCCATGAATTCAATCACCTTGGTCTGCCATTCTTCCAGAGTAGGTAGTTCTTTGGTCTTCCAATACTTCGCCAAGAGTATTCTTGCTGCTGTAGTTGCATACATAAAAAATGTTCTATCTCTTTTTGGAATTGTTTGGCCGACCATACCCAGGAGAAAGGCCTCTGGTTTCTTTACAAAAGTCCACTTAAGGATTTTCTTAATTTCATTATAGATCATTTCCCAGTATGCCTTAATCCTAGGACAGGTCCACCAAAGATGATAAAATGTTCCTTCGCATTCATTACATTTCCAACAGTTGTTGTTGGGCAGATGATATATCTTTGCTAGCTTGACTGGGGTCATGTACCACCTATAGATCATTTTCATTATATTTTCTTTTAAGGCACTACATGCCGTAAATTTAATACCTGTGGTCCATAACTGTTCCCAGTCAGCAAACATGATATCATGACCGATGTCTTGTGCCCATTTGATCATAGCTGATTTAACCATTTCATCCTGTGTATTCCACTTCAGCAGCAAATTGTACATTCTAGATAGATTTTTAGTATTGGGTTCTAACAATTCTGTTTCTAACTTTGACCTCTCCTTCTGAAATCCTAACTTTCTGTCCTGCTTAAAGGTTTCATTAATCTGGTAATAGTGTAACCAATCCCGAACTTTAGGTTTTAGTTTCTCAAAACTTTGTAGTTTCAATTTTTCACCATCATATTCTATGATTTCACTATATTTTGGCCAATCTGATTCCATATTGAGTTTTTTTAACGCCTTAGCTTCCATTGGTGACAACCACCTGGGGGTTTTAGGTTCCAGCAATTCTTTATACCGAATCCATACATTGTACAGTGCTTTTCTGACAATGTGGTTTTTAAACTTTCTATGGGTCTTTACCTTGTCATACCATAAATATGCATGCCAGCCAAAATCGTTATCATACCCCTCTAAATCCAAGATGTCTGTGTTCTCAAGAAGTAGCCATTGTTTCAGCCAGCAAAACGCTGCTGCTTCATAATAGAGTCTTAAATCTGGCAGAGCAAAGCCCCCTCTATCCTTTGCATCAGTCAAAATCTTAAATTTTATTCTGGGTTTTTTGCCCTGCCAGATAAATTTAGATATCTCTTTCTGCCACCTCTTGAAGCAATCCATCTTGTCCAAAATTTGCAAAACCTGGAATAGAAACAACAATCTTGGCAGTACATTCATCTTAATAACAGCAATTCGGCCTAACAAGGAAAGTCTTAACCTAGACCATATGTCAAGATCCTTCTTCACTTCCAACCAACATTTCTCATAGTTGTCTTTAAATAAATTCACATTTTTAGATGTTAAATTCACCCCCAGATACTTCACTTTTTTTGTTATTTCCAAGCCAGTTTCCTTTTGAAAATTTTCTTTTTCCCCCTCAGTTAGATTTTTTTCCAGCACTTTTGTCTTTTGTTTGTTTAACTTAAAACCTGCCACTCGACCAAATATTTCAATTAGTTCTAAAACCCTTTTTGTACTATCTTCTGGCTGTTGCAATGTCAAAACTAAGTCATCTGCGAATGCTCTTAATTTGTACTGTCTAGCTCCAACCTGTATTCCTTTAACCAGCTGGTCCCTTCTGATCATATTTAGAAAAACTTCCAGGACCGATATAAACAGTAGAGGGGATATTGGGCAGCCCTGTCGTGTCCCTTTTTCTATAGGAATCTCATCCATAACCACACCATTCACAATTAACTTAGCTTTTTGTTCTGTATAAATTGCACCTATACCGTTTTCAAACCTTTGGCCTACCCCCATCCCTTGAAGATTCTTTTTCATAAAACTCCAACAAATATTGTCAAAGGCTTTCTCTGCATCCACAAAAATCAAAACAGCTTTTCTATTTATGTCAGTCTCCAACAGCTCCAAAATGTCTATAATGTTCCTCACGTTATCTGACATATGTCTTCCTGGGAGAAAGCCTGTTTGGTCTTTATGAATCTCCTCTAACAAAACTTTTTAAAATCTTTTTGCTAAAATGTTTGCAAAGATTTTATAATCCACATTCAGAAGTGATATAGGGCGGTAGTTCTTAACTTGATGTTTTTCAGTTTCTGTCTTCGGTATAAGTGAGATGAATGCCTCCTTCCACGATTCTGGCGCCTTCTTCCCCTCCAGGATTTGGTTACAAACTTCTTTCAACGGTTGTATTAACCATTCTTTCAGTGCTTTATAGTATCTCGCAGTCAGCCCATCTGGTCCTGGTGACTTTCCCAGTTGCATATCCTGAATGGCACCTTCTAGTTCTTGGTCAGTAATTTTCTCATTCAGAATTCTCTTATTTTTTTCTGAGATCTTTGACAGTCCATATTTATTTATAAATTCTTCTATTTCTTGTTCATTTTTTGGCCCTTGTGCATATAGTTTCTTAAAGAAACTTTGAAAACAGTTACTAATCTCATTTGGTTTATTTATAAGTTTCCCATCCACTTCGAGAGATGTTACAGTGTTCAATTTTTGTCTCTTTTTCAGTTGCCATGACAGCAATTTCCCACATTTATCTGCTGATTCAAAGGTTTTTTGCCTCATTTGTTTTATTTTCCATTCTATTTCTTGGTTCATCAGTTCCATATATTGTGTCTGATACAACTTTATTTCTCTTAGAATCTCCTGGGACTTAGGTTTAGATCTAAGTTTCTTCTCACCTTCTTTCATTAGATTCCAAATTTTTTCCTTCTTCTCATTTTGTTTTTTCCTCTTTATAGAGTTCTGCTGAATTAGGAAGCCGCGCATCACGGCTTTACTTGCGTCCCAAATTATTCTTTTTTCAACATCTGTTCCCAGATTAATCTCGAAGTAGTCTTTCAGTGTCTTTTGGGCCTTTTTGTATATTGCGTCATCTTTAAATAGGGTGTCATTCATTCTCCATCTGAAGGTTCCAGCTGTTGTTAGTTTCATTTCCATCTTTACTGCATTATGATCAGAGCAGGTTTTTGGGCAGATTTCTGTTTTTTAAACTCTTGGTGCCAGGTTACTGGTAATCCATATTTGGTCGATTCTAGTCCATGTCATTTTTGCTTCAGAGAAGAAGGTCCCCTCCCTTTCCAGAGGGTTCCTTGTTCTCCAAATATCAATCAAGTCCATGGTGTCAGTCAGTTCAAATAAAGTCTTTGGTAGTCTCCCATCTTTAGATATTACTTGTCTTTGGGCCTTATCCATATTTGTGGAGACCACGCCGTTCATATCGCCAATCATTATAATTTTTAAATCCAAAAAATCCATCAAAGTCTCATGCAACGTCTTGAAAAATTCGGCCTTCCCCTCGTTGGGTGCATAAACTCCTACAATCAAAATTTTTTCTCCTTGAGTTTGAATTTCTACTGCCAGGTATCTTCCTTGGTCATCCTTAAAGAGCATTTTCGGTTCCAATTTTTCTTTAACATAAATCACCACCCCTCTTTTCTTAACCTTGTCTGAGGAAATAAATTCCAGTCCTAGTCTCTTATTTGTCAAAAGTTTCCTGTGTATCCTGGCAATGTGGGTTTCTTGTAAACATATTATGTCTAATTGCTCTTTCTTTAATATATGAAACACTTGGGCCCTTTTTCGGGGGTGGTTCAAACCATTACAATTCCAGCTCAGGAGTTGCAGAGACATTTTTATTACTAGTTTACTTTACCACCAACTGCACCAAGTTCTTGCTCCTCATCAGTCGGTGCTGGATTGAGTCCAAAAGATAAGTTTGCAATGTCTGGAATTTCCCTTTCACTCGCCGTTCCCTTTTGAAGGTCCTCAAAGTTTCTTTCCAGAAATTGGTCTTTGTCCTGGTTAGTTTTTATTTTAATTTTCTTCCCTTTGAAGTTAAAGGACAGCCCCTGTGGAAACTCCCACCTGAATGGTATTTTGTTCTGTTTAAGTAAGTCTACTAGAGTTTTAAATTGAGTTCTCACTTCCAAAAAGTACTTAGGGATGTCCTTGAAGATCTGTATTTGGGAATTTTTAATGACCAAGGCCTTCTGGAAATGCAGGTTCAGTATTTTGTCTCTTTCTTCCTTTGATCTCAGAGAGATTAAGCAGTCTCTAGGTTTCTTGCCTTGCTTTCTCCCAATCCTGAAGGCTGTAGTTATCACAAATTCATCCTCTTCTTCTTGTAGCTCATCATTCCAGAAATCTTGAAATTTATCTGTGAGAAATTCCACAAGGTTGTCCTCTTCCTCCTCTGGTACCAGTCTCAATTTCAAATTCTTGCTTTTCCTCTCTAATTCCATAGATGCCAGAGCTGCATCATGTTCATAAACTTTCTTTGCAATGGGCACAAATTTTCCCTTGGTTTCCTCGGCGGTGCTCCTGGCGCTCTCGGCTATTTTCCTTGTTTCCGTATTTTCTTGAATTAAGCGATTTATAGAGTCAGTGTGAGATGAAATTGTCGTTGTGTTCAGGTCTAATTTTGTAGTCAGTTCAGTCAATTTCTTAGAGTTCTCCGTAGACTGCTTGGTAAGGTCTGCAGACTGTTTAGTAAGTACTTCTAAAGATTGGTTTATTCTGAGCAGAGCCTGTGTCATTGAATCCATTGATGCTGTTGTTACTTTCTCCTGCACAGCTGCTGCTCCTGATATAGAGCCTCTTTTTTGCGTTTGCCTTTGCGCCTGCTTTGTTTTGCTTCTTGTTGAAATTTCATCCAGTGGAGTGCTCATAACTCAAGGTCATTCACACAGGAAAGTTACAAGTGGAAAATCCCACTGAATCTACCGTAGTGCAACTGTAATCCTCTAGAGGGAGAGATTGTATCCATGCATAGGTAGCAAAAGAGAATAGAAAGTATCAAAGTCCCAAAAACAATAGTCCATCCAATAACCTTACTTAGTAGCCACTTAAGATGTTAAAATTTTCCTCCACTAAAGTCCCGTTATTATGTTTCCAATAGATCTTACTTTATAACCAGAGTTTGACAGTTCATTTGACAGTTCGTTGTCTAGGCGCTCGCTGCTCCGGCAGTCTGGCCAGAGGTGTCGGCGATGGGGGGTTTCCCTTTCATTAACTTTTTCCTTTTAGCAGGTTAGATTTAGTTCATTTCCCCCCCCCTTCTCCTGCTCTGTAGAGGGGGGGAGCCTTTTCAATGACAGGTTACGCTAAGTTCAAAAAGATTTTTCTTTCAAATGCAGCTCAGTCTTTCATTGCTCCAATAATCATGCAGTTTCGGGGGGGCTGACTTCCTTAATTTTTGCCTTCCCCGTTTTCGGTCAAATCTTCATCAATTCAAAATCCCATTCCTTTAAAGTTCCCGGTTCTTACTCACGGGTGTTGTTGCCAATTGTTAATTTCAGGAAGGAATCGACGCTCTCCGTCAATGGCGACGCGGCTTCACTCCGTAAGCTGGGTAGCGATCCTCAGCACCGCGCTCACTCCCGATGCCGCTCCGGAGCCTTTAAAAAGGCTCTTTCACAGTACCGGGGGGCGCAAAGGTGCCCACCGAATCTCCTTGTTCACAGGCTTCAGCGCCTGTGATTTTAGGGGTCCCCCGCTTGCCGTAGCGGGTAAGACCCGAACTTACGGAGCCGTCCTGCCTCGGAGCTCGAGGCTAGGACCGCCATTAAACGCTGGCGCCGACCGGAAGTCCCTCTTTTTGAATGGTTTTGGGAGGCGAACGGACTCCCGGAACGGATTAAGTTCGAGAACCAAGGTACCACTGTATTGAAAACATAGTATCACTATTAAATTATATGAAAATGATATGAAGTGGAATTATGAATGATATATAACTTATACTTTTAGAAGCCTTCTTGGTAGTGGCCCCCACCCTGTGGAACGCCCTCCCACCAGATGTCAAAAGAGAACAACAACTACCAGACTTTTAGAAGACATCTGAAGGCAGCCCTGTTTAGGGAAGTTTTTAATGTTTGATGTTTTATTGTATTTTTAATATTTTGTTGGAAGCCTCCCAGAGTGGCTGGGGAAACCCAGCCAGATGGGCGGGGTATAAGTAATAAATTATTATTATTATTATTATTATTATTATTTAGAAAATAATACCAAAAAATACAATACCCCATTCCCTGCAAAAAGAAGGATTCCCTTAAAAAAACTGAGCACATCTCTTATATCAATCAGCAATGGGAACAGGAGTTGGACCTTTCCATTAATTATACTGTTCATGTGGGCAGTTCCACATAAAACATAGACTATGAATTGCTGGAATCTACCTGGCAGGGGAGGAAATGTGCAATTGGGACTCCAGGGAACTTTGGCACACTGCCGTGCTGTTTTGCCCAAACTTGTTCTGCTTTCACTTTTGTTTTGGAGCCGTAAGTGCTGTTCCTTTTACTCTTATCATGATGCCAAGGTCTCCACCGAAACCAGAAATTGCATGCACGAAAGTTGAAGCAACTTCTATGGAACGTGGCATTGTGTCATCGGTCTTGATCCATCAAGGGTGCTCTATTGTGTGCATGAAACATACCAGAACTGCTGGGGGCGCTGGCTATCAGGGCTCCAAGTAAAAGCAGTGATTATTTATTTCACCACTGAGGGAGGGTGGCACTCTGCACATGCTCAGGCACTCACTCGTTTATTATGGCTTGAACATGAGAGGTAAGTGGAACAGCCATGCACAAAGGCAGCATACCTCTAACATAAGAACATAAAAAGAGCCAGCAGGATCAGGCCAATGGCCCAACTGTGGTTTCCAACCAGGAACCAAATGCAAAGAGTGGGATAGATGTCAGTACTTCCACCTCTCTGATCATGTGACACTCTTCCTTAAATCCCTACATTGGAAAGAAATTCCCACAGGGGGGAAAAAGCTATTGTTGGTCTCTAACATTTGCTGGTAGCTTGAACATCAAAGCCAGAGTTGCTATCTGATTGATGCGTGTTAAGGTCACTCTTTTAAAACAGCAAAGGTTACAGACTCTGCTAACCCAGAAATATTACCTTGGGTTAAGAACTTTGCTTCAGGATGAGAACAGAAATCGTGCTCCGGCGGTGCAGCGGCAGCAGGAGGCCCCCATTAGCTAAAGTGGTGCTTCAAGTTAAGAACAGTTTCAGGTAAAGAACAGACCTCCAGGACGAATTAAGTTCTTAACCCGAGGTACTACTGTAAGTGCTAACTAGGAGGAGGAAATTTCAGCCCCCTGCTTGAATATTCCAACCTGCCAGTCCTTCTCTCCTGCCTGCTTTACAGACTCAAGTGGGTTAGTCATTTGTGTCAGAAAGGAATTGCTTAGTACAGTCGTACCTTGGAATCCTTTCCGGAAGTCTGTTCGACTTCCAAAACGTCCGGAAACCAAGATGTGGCTTCCAATTGGCTGCAGGAAGCTTCTGCAGCCAATCGGAAGCTGCAGAAGCCACGTTGGATGTTCAGCTTCCAAAGAATGTTCGCAAACCAGAACACTCACTTCCACATTTGCGGCGTTCGGGAGCCAAAATGGACGAGTGCCAAGGTGTTCGGCTCCCAAGGTAAGACTGTACAGTGGTACCTCGGGTTAAGTACTTCATTCGTTCCGGAGGTCCGTACTTAACCTGAAACTGTTCTTAACCTGAAGCACCACTTTAGCTAATGGAGCCTCCTGCTGCCGCCGCGCCGCCAGAGCACGATTTCTGTTCTCATCCTGAAGCAAAGTTCTTAACTTGAAGCACTATTTCTGGGTTAGCAGAGTCTGTAACCTGAAGCATAAGTAACCTGAAGCGTATGTAACCCGAGGTACCACTGTAGTTCTTTGAAGGCGGCTCGGAATCTCCAACAGAGGCATCTGAGCACCCCTGACAAATTGCAATTCCCACCATTCACTAAAATGAGGAAGGGGAATCTGTCACCCTCCAGAGGTTATTGGACTGCAACTCCCATCCTCCCTTTGCCAAGTTTGCTGGGCCTGATAGGAGTCCAGCAACCTCTGGAGGGCCCCAGGTTCCCCACCACTGCTATAAGGGCAGCTATGGCAGTCACACTGACATAAAAATAAAATATCAGGGATGGGCAATCTGTGGCCATACAGATGGTGTTGTCGTCCCATCAGTCTCTGCCAGCATGGCTAAGGGTCAGGGATGGTGGGCGTTGCAATATATGTTTGAATGTACATATTGTCTCATCCCAAGAATAACCATTTTGTAGCCTTTCAAGATGAAAGGAGAATAAGGATCAACTCTGTCCCAGAAACAATCTGATGGGAAATCGGTAGAGATGGACTTGATGCAGTTTAAGGAACTGGATGCCCATGCATTGAAGGTATGCTGTCTCTTATTGTGATATATACAGTGTGGAATTATAGTCCTGTAAGGAATCTGCTTAGGGATGCAGGTGGCGCTGTGGGCTAAACCACAGAGCCTAGGACTTGCCAATCAGAAGGTCGCCGGTTCAAATCCCTGCGACGGGGCGAGCTCCCATTGCTCAGTCCCTGCTCCTGCCAACCTAGCAGTTCAAAAGCACGTCAAAGTGGACCTAATGGTCAGGGGTCCCTTTACCTTTACCTAAGGAATCTGCTTAAAGGGACGCGGGTGGTAAAGGGACACGGGTGGCGCTGTGGGTTAAACCACAGAGCCTAGGACTTGCCGACCAGAAGGTCGGCGGTTCAAATCCCCGCAACGGGGTGAGCTTCCGTTGCTCGGTCCCAGCTCCTGCCAACCTAGCAGTTCAAAAGCACGTCAAAGTGCAAGTAGATAAATAGGTACCACTCCGGTGGGAAGGTAAACGGCATTTCCGTGTGCTGCTCTGATTTGCCAGAAGCGGCTTAGTCATGCTGGCCACATGACCCAGAAGCTGTACGCCGGCTTCCTCAGCCAATAAAGCGAGATGAGCGCTGCAACCCCAGAGTCGGCCATGAGTGGACGTAATGGTCAGGGGTCCCTTTACCTTTACCTAAGGAATCTGCTAGAATGCTGAGGGTTTTTTTATGTGGATTTGGAATTTGATAGTACAGTGGTACGTTGGTTCTTGAACGTAATCCATTCCGGAAGTCCATTCGACTTCCGAAACGTTCAAAAACCAAGGCGCGGCTTCCAATTGGTGCAGGCGCCCCAGAAACAATAGCCGACAGCCACATCGGACATTCGGCTTCCACAGAAAGTTTGCAAACCAAAGCATTTAGCTTCTGGGTTTGCGGCATTTGGGTTCCGATTTGTTCGTCAACTGAGCCATTCGAGAACCAAGGTTCCACTGTACCTTCAAGTGTGCTCTCCTGATAGGAGGCAATGGGGAACATTGTGAGTCACGAAAGAACGTGCTCCTGTCTTGCACATGTTCTAACACAACAGAGCACCTGTTTTCAGGTGTACACCTGTGTACCCAAGAAAAAGGAAAGCTTAAGCATCTTTCAGAATACTTTTTACCCAGGGGCACGTTTTTGTCAAATTTAAGAAATTAATTGATCAATCAGCTAAAACACATACGGTACATTTAATTGACCAGCTGTGCAGTTTTACTCACTGAGTAGCCCCACTGAGTTCAGCAAGACTGAGCCTCTTGTAAGTGCCTGTAAAAATGCACCCCACATTTTCTTTAAATAAGTGTCAGGCTTAGACAGAAAAAAGGAACTGGGTACTCCTTATTCATGTCAACAGCTCCTGAATCTATTTTCCTTTTGTGAAACAGGTGAATGTCAAGGATAGCGTGGAAAACCTGGTGAGTGTCTTGCTCCAAAAAGCCCACAGTGACCTGGAGAAAGTGCGAGCAATTTGGATGTGGATTTGCCATCATATTGGTAGGTGGGGGTGCCACCTTTTGCATGTTGGGGTCCCCCTGTCTCTAAACAGCTCCCAGAATTTAAAGATCAGCCTATATCACAGTCAGGGCCAGATTTAGGTTTGATGAGGCCCTAAGCTACTGAAGGTAATGGGGCCCTTTATATGTCCAGCTGTCCTTTGTCAACAACAAATTGTTGCTGCTTTTTGTGTTGAATATATGCTATATGGCAATTTATGGACCTAATAGGTATCTAAAGCCATTTGCACATAACAAAATATGTAATTTATCAAAGTAATTGTTGAACTGAAATACAATTCAGCTCTAACTTAAAATGATTTTTATTCATAACAAACTTAATAATGCAAACACATTGGCATTTGGCAATAACAAAAGTTCCTTTAGAAACACAATTTACAAAGACTTATAATCTAATAATTATAAATAGCAGAATGTAGGCACCCTATATATAGAAATGAACAAACCAGTGATATTTTAGGGAGCAGGCTAGCTGGCGGGGCCCATGACTTACATCATAGGAGCCTACACAACACAAAACACTGTGACTGTATGTAGGTTTTATTTTATTTGCTTTTTATCTTATAATTTGGAAATATACATCCAATTGTGTTTTTCCTTTAATTTTTTTGGGCCCCCCAAGAGAGTGGGGTGCTAAGCTATACAGTGGTACCTCAGGTTACAGACGCTTCAAGTTACAGACTCCGCTAACCCAGAAATAGTACATCAGGTTAAGAACTTTGCTTCAGGATGAGAACAGAAATCGTCTGCCACCGGTGGCGCTGCGGCAGCAGCAGGAGCTTAAGAACAGTTTCAGGTTAAGAACAGACCTCCAGAATGAATTAAGTTCTTATCCTGAGGTACCACTGTAGCTTGTTTAGCTTATACATAAATCCAGCACTGATCACAGTCCTGCCCCCATGAATCCAGATCTCTAGCAGATATCCAGTAACACACTGGGCTTTGATGGCCAACCAAGGAAGATGCATCCAGACTTTCACTTGTCCTGCTGCTTTCCCACAGGAAAACCCAATTTTTGCTGCTGAATCAGAACAAACACCCATTGGGTTTTCTGCGGATTGATGTTTGCTCTGATTCAGTGTTAAAGCGTGGGCTTTCCCAGGGAAAATGGCGGGGGAAACAGAAAACCATTCGGATCCATGCTTCCTAGGTATGGGATAGGACAAGCAGATGTGTGGAATGGAATACAGTGGTACCTCGGGTTAAGTACTTAATTCGTTCCGGAGGTCCGTTCTTAACCTGAAACTGTTCTTAACCTGAAGCACCACTTTAGCTAATGGGGCCTCCTGCTGCCGCCACGCCACCAGAGCCCAATTTCTGTTCTTATCCTGAAGCAAAGTTCTTAACCTGAAGCACCATTTCTGGGTTAGCGGAGTGTGTAACCTGAAGCGTACGTAACCTGAAGCGTATGTAACCTGAGGTACCACTGTAGCCTTTTGTGTGAGGCTGTTGCAGCCCCTCATTCACTGAGCATTGCAGACTCAAAGGCGACATTTCACAACTGTCTTTATTTCTCCAGAATATGATGTGGAAGGCTACCATAACAGAGATAAGGCGTTTTATAAGCCAGCTGATGTCCTTCAGTCAGGAAAGGCTATTTGTAGTGGATATGCTCGACTCTTTGAAGAAATGTGCAGGTAAATCCTATTACCCCAGCCGTCATGGGAAGCAGCTTTTACTTGGCAAGGATGATGGGAGATCTTAGAGTAGGCTTCCTCAAACTCAGCCCTCCAGATGTTTTGAGACTACAATTCCCATCATCCCTGACCACTGGTCCTGCTAGCTAGGGATCATGGGAGTTGTAGGCCAAAAACATCTGGAGGGTCGAGACTTGAGGACGCCTGATCTAGAGAACCATAGGTCCCCATCCCCGCTATTTTATACTGTGAATGCTGTTGAAGTAAAAATGCATATGTACAGTTGTATCAAGTTGGAGTAGATTCATTAAATTCAATGGAGAATGACAATCTTGATTTTAATGGGTATCTTCCACATATGACTTAGTGGGATAATAATACTAATGCTAATAATACTAATAAATACTAAAACTAATAATTTCAGTCAAAAAAAGTAGTGAAAGCAACCACAATCCCTTGACTTCTTCTTCTTTTTCTTCTTCTTCGGCGATCGCTTGTAACTGAGTAAGATTGTCTTCCATAAACACAGTTTTAACAATGAGACCATAAGTGACTGTGGAGTTCTGGATCCACATGTCCTTCCACAGTGGGGACATTGGTTCCCGGGCGGGAGTTGATCACAGTGTGGATTTGCCAAGCGTGCCTTCCTCCTAGCACATTTCTCCCTTGCGTCCTGAGTTCGAGTATCTTCAAAGTCCATGACACCTTTGGTAAAGGCTGTTCTCCAATTGGAGCGCTCGCAGGCCAGTGTTCCCCAGTTGTCGGTGTTTATACTACATTTTTTTTTAGATTTGCCTTGAGAGAGTCTTCAAACCTCTTTTGTTGACCACCGGCATTACGCTTTCAAACTATGACAACTATGGGGTTCCTGAGTGTCTTTCTTTATCCCTCAGAGTTGCAGGGATACAATGCAAATATTTGGTAGGCCGCTGCAGAAATGACGACTTTAAAGGGAAGAGCCGCCATGCCTGGAATGCTGTATATCTTGATGGAAACTGGCATCTTCTAGACTGCACATGGGCAAGCGGTTATGTGGATGACTCCTATAGCAAGTTCACCTTCAGGTATGTTGTTAGACAACAGAAGGCCCAGCCAAGAGTGTGGGACACAAGTATAGTTTGCTTTCCTTGCCTTCACAGGTTGGTTTTTTCATCGATCATGTTTTAGAATGTTTTATTCGATGGCCAGGGGACTGATGATAATAAGAATTAAGCCATTGGCATCAGAGTGTCTTGGGGGCAGCAAAATAAAGTAAACACCAACGATCTATTTATCTTTTTGAATGGTTCTGGAGTACAGTCATAATGTAGCACCCTGCTTGTGGTTAACGCTTAGCTGGAATGAAATATTCAATGCAGCAATAGAGAAATTAAAATAATAATTTATTTGTCAGACAAATAAATGAGAGACACAGTGGTATATGATTACCAAAGCTCTGCCCACTCCAGCCCTGATGGTCAGCACTTATATTTCCTCAGCCCAGCCCCCTTGCTCCTCCTTTGGCTGCCTCTGTCCAATCAGCCTGGTTGAAATTCCTATTGGCTGTTTGCTAGAACCAATCATAAAAGATATACCCATTTCCTATTACCTTTTATGGGAGACAAAGAGCTATATTTCCTTCTATCTATAAATGGCAAATAAGTAGTCATATATCTTACATTTGCCTCAACAAGGAACCTTAATTACCAGCTCACCTCTTGCCCTCCTTGCCCTCCAAAACAGATGGTTAATGGTTTTGAATTTTTGTCTTAAACAGATGTCAGAGATCTTGGGTTCACATTCTCACATATCATCAATGAAAGATCTCCTTCTTTGGAGGTCTTTAAGCAGAGGCCTGACAACCATATGTCAGGAGTGCTCTGATGGTGTTCCCTGCTTGGCAGGGGGTTGGACTCGATGGCCCTTGTGGTCTCTTCCAACTATATGATTCTATTCTATGAAATAAGAATCTAACATAAGAATCTAACATTTCTTACTTTCTAAATCCTTTGCATAATTACATTTAAGCCAATATATTTCATACATAACATATATAGATTTTAGAAGCAAAGGCCTTTTCTAAGTAAAAGGGAACTTAGTAAAAACATTTTCCCAAAAGCAAACCCCCTTTTCCTGGCCAACTGCTTTTCCCATTAGCTCTTGCCGTTTAACCTGTGGCTCAGGTCTCTAATGGAAGACACATGGTATTATATTTTGTTAAACAATGAGTGCTTTTGCAGCTTGATTGTATTCTGTAGGGTCAGTAACCTAGTAACCTTTGCTTTCAGCCTGTAATTCCCTTTTTAAAACTTTGAGAATTTTGGCTCCTGCTATAAATCAGGGGGCCCTTGTCCAGGAAGATAAACATATTCCAAACCCAGCTGGTCTTCTGCCTGGCATTAAAACATCTTTTAAGCTTATTTTTAAAATACAGGCCTTGATCAGATGCCTCAATACCTCGGGTTGAAGTAGCTTTGGGATGAATATTTTCGGGTTGCGCTCCGCGGTGACCCGGAAGGAACAGAGCGCGTTTCTTCCGGGTTTCACCGCTTGCGCAGATGCTCAAAATGACGTCACGCACATGCATGGAAACGGGTTGCATTCGCTTCTGGATGCGAACAGGGCTCCGGAACGGATCCTGTTCACATCCGGAGGTACCACTGTATAATGCTTATCCTAGGCTACAGATGTGTTAAAAAAAAAAAGGTAAAGGACCCCGGATGGTTAAGTCCAGTCAAAGGCAACTATGGGGTTGCGGCACTCATCTCGCTTTCAGGCCGAGGGAGCCAACATTTGTCCACAGACAGCTTTCCAGATCATGTGGCCAGCAGGACTAAACCACTTCTGGCACATTGGGACACCGTGATGGAAACCAGAGTGCACAGAAATGCTGTTTACCTTCCTGCCGCAGTGGTACCTATTTATCTACTCGCACTGGTGTGCTTTCAAACTGCTAGGTTGGCAGGAGCAGGGACCGAGCAATGGGAGCTCACCCCATCGTAGAGATTCGAACTGCCGACCTTCTGATTGGCAAGTCCTAGGCTCTGTGGTTTAACCCACAGTGCCACCCGCATCCCATGTAAGGGCTTTTAGTCAAACACAATAAATGACTGATTGATGAACAACGGTGGGGTGTGTGTGAAGCTGACGCTTGCTACGGCTCATTCTCAGCATGCTAAACTATGATTTGGCTTGACTGGCCCTAGAATTATTCCAGCTTCATCCTTAGATAGCTTTGCCTTTTTGACCCTGATGCTGATTTAGGAAATGTTTTGAAATACGGCACTATTCCACCTTCTCCTTTTGCAGTTACAATGAGTTTTACTTCTTCACCAGTCCTGCTCTGTTTAGGAAGAATCACTTCCCTGATGAGGATGAGTGGCAGCTGCTGAAGCAGAAATGGAATATAATATACCTAGTAAAGTGGTACCTCGGGTTAAGTACTTCATTCATTCCGGAGGTCCGTTCTTAACCTGAAACTGTTCTTAACCTGAAGCACCACTTTAGCTAATGGGACTTCCTGCTGCTGCCGCGCCTCTGGAGCACGATTTCTGTTCTCATCCTGAAGCAAAGTTCTTAACCTGAAGCACTGGGTTAGCTGAGTCTGTAACCTGTTAACTGGGTTAGCTGAGTCTGTAACCTGAAGTGTATGTAACCTGAAGTACCACTGTATGTAATTTGATGTCCTTCAAAAATAATCACTTCTCTCTAATGTATTGATTCATGATTACTCAATTTGTGTTAGTAGCAGAAAGAATGCTGAACTCACTCTCTGGTTATCCCAGGCTTCCTCAACCTCGGCCCTCCAGATGTTTTTGGCCTACAACTCCCATGATCCCTAGAGAGTGGGACCAGTGGTCAAGGATGCTGGGAATTGTAGTTTCAAAACATCTGGAGGGCCGAGGTTGAGGAAGCCTGGGTTATCCTTTATGATAGATTTTTATTTTTAAGTCGGCTATGTATTTTCTTTTCCCCCTGCATCGACAAATCATAGTGTGTACAATCATTGTTCTCCTTGTATGAAGTTGGTGGATCTATATGCTAAAGTTTACAAAACTATTACTTCAGCAAATAATAATTGCTGTTGTGCAAGAAACTTATTTCTGCAGTTATTGCTATACCATCTAATTGTAATCGTGAGTGATGCTTTTCAAAAGTTTCTCAAGCCAAAAGCGAGAATGTCACATTTAAATGTATACTGTATTTTTTAAACATAGTTTTAGTAAGTTGGCAACCCAAATAAAGCAGACGCACGAGGGCCAACTTGTGTTTTTGGCAATCTAGTGAAGTAAAGTCAGGGAACTAATTATGGCAGTCCTAAAAAGAGGTTTAAATGACACACATGACAACACATTTATGCTAGGTAAGTTGCACATTGTGGTGTTATATTGATCAAAAGAAACACTGCATGTAAAACACATTTCAAGTAGCATCTCAACACATTTCTAAGAACCTCAAAGAAGAGAATAAAGTTAAAACATAAGCCTTTTTCTTTTCATTTGCTGAGTGTGTGTTTGTATTTGTGACAAGCATAATATGCTAAACTCTCATGAGTTTTATTGTCGTAAGCTCATCTGATTTTGTTCCTCACGTTGCTCACATGCAGGGCACCAAACCCAGAAATAGCCCTAAAACATCACAAAAAGGAGTGAAAAAGGCTTACATGTATTGTGGGAAAGAAGGGCGACAGACACAGATCTTTTAAGCAACAGCTCTTTATTACAGCAGTTAGCACTGCTCTAAGTCTCTCTGAACAACAGTGAAGCTGCCTTATATAATGATCAAGAACTTGTAACAGTACCGAATTCCAACTAATCAGTGAAAGCAACTCTCAGTCCTTCATTTGCATACTGGTGGCCCAGAGTGAGAACTGCAGCCAATCTGAATACATAACACATGTGGTCCGCCCACCTGCACAGAGGTCCGGAACTAAACCCTTACGCGAAACAAGGATTGTCTGTCCCATACTCTGGACTTCTAAGCCTGTGGTTCCCAAACTTCCAGAGGCTGCTGCCTGCTTGGTTCCATAGACTCACCCCCAGTGCCTCCTACAGTCCCACTCTATAAAAAGCATTACAGTGGAACGTCGGTTGTTGAATATTTCAGAAGCCGAACAATTCAGAATGTGAACGCCGACAACCCGGAAGCAATTGCTTCCATTTTTGAACGTGCCTCGGAAGTCAAACGGAAGTCCATTTTTAAAAAAGAATTTGCCGACCGGCAATTGATCCTCGGTTATCAAACGTTTCGGCAGTCGAACCGTCTTCCGGAATGGATTATGTTCGCAGTGGCGTAGCGTGGGGGGTGCAGAGGGGGCCGGCCACACCGGGCGCAATATCTGGGGGTTAGGGTTAGGGGGCGCAAATCCACGGGTTAGGGGGTGCAAATTACTTGCCTTGTCCCGGGTGCTGACAACCCACGCTACGCCACTGTATGTTCGACAACCGAGGTTCCACTGTACAGTCGTACCTTGGAAGTCGAATGGAGTCCATTCCAGAAGTCCATTTGACTTCTGAAACATTCATAAACCAAAGCGCAGCTTCTGACTGGCCTCAGGAAGCTCCTGCAGCCAATCAGAAGCCGTGGAAGCCATTGGACGTTTGGCTTCCAAAAGAACGTTCGACTCCCAAGACGTTCAGAAGCAGAGGTACGACGGTATTCAGAATAGTGGTTTGCATGACCGACTAAGGAAGATAACAACACAATAAAATTCAAAACAGCAACAATCAATTGCACATTTATTCCAAATCCAGTTAAAACTATTTAGTTCAATTAATTCAGTAAAATCGATGAACCTGATCAAGTGATACCAGCTTTTCAAATTCTGATACCCCCAGTGCCCCTGCTGTTCTCTTACCTCCTAGCACCCTCTGGTTAATCCCACAGCCTGTGCCCACTCTGGGAACCACTGTCCTAAGCTGTGAAAAATTATGGGGCAACAATACAGAAAGATCGTGCATGGGTAGGGCCTGTGCTTTTTTTAAAAAAAAAATTTAGGGGTACTCTCATTTTCTGACGCATGATGAAATACTGTCTCTCAATGAGGCCAAACATAGATTCACAATATGTTTAGGGTTATGTGTATGCCCCTCGAGGGCCCCCAGAAAAAAAGCACTGCGTAGGACAATACACAGGCCACATCTGGGTGATCTATCCTCCTGACTGAGTTCAAGCCATGTTCCTCCCTCATGCCTCCCCTTTGGGACTTTATTCCTTGATTACACAAATACAGAGTTCCCCGTTACTCTCCAAATTCACACTGCTATGCCGTCGTGATGGTGACACACCTTGGCTGTATAAATGTCTTTTCCCTAAGCAACCTCTATAAATAAGATGATTGCTTGCATTTGCATTGTTAGAGAGAGACAAAGTTCAGCCTTTCTCCAACAAGGAAATGAAACAACTTACCTGTTTCTCCAAGGTGCACCGAGAAACAAACAGGCTTTCCTGCAGGAGTAACTTTTTCTCCAAGGGAGAAGAATCATTACCTGGACGTCCCTGCTGAGCATCTATGCTAAAAAGGTAACCAGAGCGTCTTGATTTGTTTGGGCCTCTTACAAAACCAGGGTTTGTGAAATGAAGCAACGGACTGGTCCATGGAGTGTCTATTTAGCAGGAACTGGTAAGCCTGGCAGACCGGAATCCTAGGAGAGTTAGCAAGCAGAAGCTCATTCCAGGCCCAGCCCCTGGAGGGAACTTTTCAGGTCACAGAATAACAGTTCAGTGAATTCTCCAGAGTGTTTCTCTCCAGTTTTATACAAATGAACAGTGAGGGATAGATGGGAATGGCAAGAAAAGCAGGTAAGGGCAGCGGTGAGTTTATGCTCTCGGGCCCTTTTGGCAGGCCCTATTCATTCACCTTAATAAACCTGACTGTGTCTGAAAATACAATGGATTTAAAAGCTGAATTAATATATCACATAGGTTATCTTTTTTCCTGTTACAGTACTTTCCGCTTCTACTGAAAGAAATACAGATAGCTAGACAGACAGACAGACAGACAGACAGACAGATAGATAGATACAGGTGAAACTCAAAAAAATTAGAATATTGTGGAAAAGTTCCTTTATTTCAGTAATTCAACTTAAAAGGTGAAACTAATATATGAGATAGACTCATGACATGCAAAGTCAGATATGTCAAGCCTTTATTTGTTATAATTGTGATTCCACGGTATTCTAATTTTTTTGAGTTTCACCTGTATAGATAGATGAGAGAGAGAGAGAGAGCTTTTTTTCTTGGGGGACAGAGGGGGATGCATACCCCTAAACATTTTGTGAATCTAAGTTTGGCCTCATTGAGGGGCAGTATTTCAATATAAGTAGGGAAATGAGAGTACCCCTAAACATTTTTAAATAAAAAAAGCACTGAATAGATAGATAGATATAGACAGATAGGTAGATAGGTATAAAACAAGGACATGGGTACCTAAAGGAGGTCAGTGTGAGCAAGTGAAATGTTGAGGACTAGTAACTTCTGGCAGAGGCAGATCTAGGGCAGTGCAGCCAGTTCTGCCACACTGGGCATCAAGCCAAGGGGGACACTGCAGGGTTTCGCAACTATGATGTAGCACATTGAGCAGAGCTGAAGGTGAGGCAGGGAGCTGCTGGATTTTGACCTTGCACAGAGGCACCACTGAAATTTGAAAGATCAAAGTTCCCTCCCACCTCACTTGTGGGTTGATTTGCAAAGCTACGATAGGCTCCACTGCATTTTCAGGACAGTGGCCTTTTTTTTAAACCTATAACCACAATAATCAAGAATTATTGTTCCAGTTGCTAGAACTGAGCTGAGGGGAGTCTCCTTGTTCCTCTTTCCTAAAGCAAAGATGTGAAGGATCTCTCGCCATGTGAACCTACCTGGATCCTGAAATAAACATCAGAGGCCCTTCTTTGTGTGCCATGAGAGGGCCAAAAGGTGGCAACACAAGACTGGGCCTTATCTGCAGTGGCTCCCTGATTGTGGAATGCTTGGCTGGCACCTTCATCATACACCTTTAGGCACCAGGCAAAAACACTCCTCTTCAACAAGGCCTTTGACTGATTAACACCTTATACCCCTTTTAAAAGTGTTTGTGGGAGGGGGTGTTATTGGTTTGTGGGGGGTTTTTTGTTCTTGTTTTTATTATGTATCTTGTGTTTTTTTGTATTGTATTTTTATGTTGTGAACTGGCCTGAGATCTATGGATGAATGGCGGTACACAAATTTAATAATAATAATAATGCAGTACCTTTATAAGGTACTGCATTATTATGGGGGGACGCGGGTGGCGCTATGGTCTAAACCATTGAGCCTCTTGGGCTTGCCGATCAGATGGCGGTTCGAATCCCCGCAACGGGGTGAGCTCCCGTTGCTCGGTCCCTGCTCCTGCCGACCTAGCAGTTCGAAAGCACGTCAAAGTGCAAGTAGATAAATAGGTACCGCTCCGGCGGGAAGGTAAACGGCGTTTCCGTGCGCTGCTCTGGTTCACCAGAAGCAGCTTAGTCATGCTGGCCACATGACCCGGAAGCTGTCTGCGGACAAATGCCAGCTCCCTCAGCCTATAGAGCGAGATGAACGCCTCAACCGCAGAGTCGGCCACGACTGGACCTAATGGTCAGGGGTCGCTTTACCTTACCTTACCTTTGTAAGAAAAATAAACAATGTTTTGGTTTTGGTTCTGTGTGTCTCCTGATGTGATAGGGAAACTCTCTTATCAGGCTCATCCCCTCCCCCATGTGTTCCGGGTGCCAATCTTGCTGCCTGACAGGGCTCACTCAGTGCAGGTCTGCCTTTCCTAGGGAACACAGCAGAATCAGAGGAGCCTTTTTGGCTTGAGGCTGGACAGCTGCAGACCAGACAGGGTGGGAATCGCGAGTCATATCTGCTTTGCCTAGGGAGGGGATCCCCAAAGTGACCCAGTCTCCCCGCAGGGAGAAAGCTTGCACACGCTAGGGAAAAGGTTCTGTGTGCTATCTGTTGTGATAATGATCAGCCTGCAGGACATTGTGTTTGCATGTGAGCCCCGGCCAGCAGTGAAGTGTAGGTGGGTTCCCACAAGGCAAGACACAGTGATAACAGAAAGAACCTTTTTTGAACTACATAACTGGGAAACAGAGGCAAAGCAACTACTTATATACATTTCTGAAGGCTTGTGCCACTCCCATTCCCAACGTGATTGGCTGTCTACATTTCCAAACTGCGAATCGTGACTCTAGACTTCAGGGGCCAATGGCAGAGGCCCAAATCCTGAAATGTTCTGTGATTGGACAACATGTATTGAATCAGAACAGAGGAGCTCAGAATCCTTAGTCCAGACTCAAGCTCAGGAAAGCACTGACCACTGAATACATAACAAGCAGGCTGAGGCGAAATGGGGGAAACCAGGCATAGGGCCCCTTAGCTGCATGGGGCAATACCTCTGAGTACCAGGCATACTTATAAACCAGCTCAATGCAAGATCTGGAAGGCAGAATGTAACTACAGCATCCCTGGCAAATTGTGATTCAGTTTCTGCTTAGCTTCCCAAGTCCATCTGTTCCACTGTCAAACAGCTACAGTGGTACCTTAGTTCTCAAACTTAATCCGTTCTGGAAGTCCGTTCCAAAACCAAAGCGTTCCAAAACCAAGGCATGCTTTCCCATAGAAAGTAATGCAAAATGGATTAATCTGTTCCGGACTTTTAAAAACAACCCCTAAGACAGCAATTTAACATGAATGTTACTATCTAACGAGACCACTGATCCATAAAATGAAAGCAATAATCAATGTACTGTACTATACAATAAATAAGACGGTATTGTAGATGATAAAAAATTAATTTAATTATTTTTCTTACCTGCACTGATGATAGTCATTGTTTGGATGGGGGGCTTTTTATCCATTTCCACAGTCACACAATCAATCAATCAATCAATCAGTAGCTGAACTGTGTTCCAAACTGTCACAAAAACAAATTAACCAAAAAAGCCTCAAAAACACAAAATAAATAGCAAAAACTTAATCCGTTCCGGAAATCCGTTTGACTTTCAAAATGTTCGAAAACTAAGGCGCAGCTTCTGATTGGTGCAGGTGCCCCTGAAACAATAGCCGACAACTGCATCGGACGTTTGGCTTCCAAAAAATGTTTGAAAACCGGAACACTTACTTCCAGGTTTTTGGCGTTTGAGAACCAAAGTACCACTGTATTACCATTAGGACACTTCTCCTGATGCTTAGCCGAAAACTGTTTCCCTGCCATTTCCACTCATTACATAATTTTGGCATGAAATCTGCATGGCAGCCCTTCAGATGTCATTTGAAGAGAACAACCATGTCTATCTGTCAGTCTGTATTCCATCTGTATTCCGCCAGTCTAATATCATCAGGTATGCAGTGCCAGGATGTCAACTGTCAATTTGTAAATATTTTGATAAAGAAATAGATTTCACTGCTATTTCTTTCAGCTGAACATCCAAGGGGAAAATGGCCTTTCATGATGGTTTATCTCGCACTCAGCAGATACTGCTGGCAATCTTCTGCTTCCCACTGCTGCCCTTCTATCTCTGCTACTTGTGTAAGTAGGAAGTGTAACTTGAGCGTTAATAACCCACGTGCATGGGAGAAAGTCTTACACATCTTACTCAGTGAACTCAGTGAGAATTACCATATTTTTTGCTCTATAAGACTCACTTTTCCCCTCCTAAAAAGTAAGGGGAAATGTGTGTGCATCTTATGGAGCGAATGCAGGCTGCGCAGCTATCACAGAAGCCAGAACAGCAAGAGGGATTGCTGCTTTCACTGCGCAGCGATCCCTCTTGCTGTTCTGGCTTCTAAGATTCAGAATTTTTTTTTCCTGTTTTCCTCCTCCAAAAACTAGGTGCGTATTGTGGTCTGGTGCGTCTTATAGAGCAAAAAATACGGTACTTCTGAACGTGTAGAGTTGCACAACAAAACAGTTCCTGCTCTGAGGAAGTTGCTGTCTAAAGGGCAGCCAAGAGGAAATGAAGATTTAATTCAAGAATTGCACCTTTAGTTCTATGAGCCTGCTCACCTGTGAGTAAAATGCATAATAGCTGGTGACTGGTTTTAACATTTTCTATGGTCTTCATTGTATGGATTTACATGTAATTGTTGTAAACACTCTGATAATTTTTACGAATAGTGGTGTGCATATATATTTCTCTATGTATTCTGTATTCCTCCAAATACTCCCTTTATTCCCAGCCTGCTCCACCTGCCTTTCCCCAATTCCTTTTCCTTCCCTCCTGCCCATCACCAGAGAACTAAAATTCCCAAATTGTTTGCTCAGAGCAACCTCACCCTGTCTCTGCTTTGGAAAACAGCCGATGAAAACAGATTGACGATGTTCTTACAACCTTATCATTTAGCAAGATAATATATACCGTATTTTTTGCTCTATAAGACTCACTTTTTCCCTCCTAAAAAGTAAGGGGAAATGTGTGTGCGTCTTATGGAGCGAATGCAGGCTGTGCAGCTATCCCAGAAGCCGGAACAGCAAGAGGGATTGCTGCTTTCACTGCACAGCGATCCTTTTACTGTTCTGTCTTCTGAGATTCAGAATATTTTTTTTCTTGTTTTCCTCCTCCAAAAACTAGGTGCATCTTGTGGTTTGGTGCGTCTTATAGAGTGAAAAATACGGTATTTGTTATAGGCTTAAATGTCTGTCTATATGTCTATATATTTATATAATTTGTGCTTAGGTTGTGTGTTGGTTTCCAGACTTGCAACACACTTTTTGCCTCAGAATCACTCCTCGTAAAACCGCTGCCAAATTATGCAAGAATAGCCAAGAATCCAAAGCCAGTCCTTTGTTCTGGAATTGCTGCCTTTCACTCACTCCAATCCAGATAACATCATTTCCAACCCTCCTCTGGGAGGGAATTAGGACAGAAGAAGAAGGAAGACCTGAAGAAGAGAGCTAATGATCATCAGACATGTTTTCAATGTTTCTTTTTGTAATAATGATATTTCTGTAGGCTTTGCAATGAGTGAAGAGGATAAAGGGCAGCCTGACTCCCTTGGTGAGTGAATATCAAAATCCTATTCCGTTTATTTCTTGTCGTACTTTGGATCAGTGTAAACACTGCTGCTGGGAGAACCACTTGCATCCTTGGGCCTTCATTTCTATTCACTGATTGTTAACCAAATTTGATGTAAGATGTTCATAGACTAACATGGGTAACAGCCTGCGGTCTAAGTTGTACAGTGGTACCTCGGTTTTGAATTATGCTTTTGAATTATGCTTTGGAATTATGGTGCTGGAGGAGACTTTTGAGAGTCCCATGGACTGCAAGAAGATCAAACCTATCCATTCTGAAGGAAATCAGCCCTGAGTGCTCACTGGAAGGACAGATCCTGAAGTTGAGACTCCAGTACTTTGGCCACCTCATGAGAAGAGAAGACTCCCTGGAAAAGACCCTGATGCTGGGAAAGATGGAGGACATGAGGAGAAGGGGACGACAGAGGACGAGATGGTTGGACAGTGTTCTCGAAGCTACCAACAGGTAGTTTGACCAAACTGCGGGAGGCAGTGGAAGACAGGAGTGCCTGGCGTGCTCTGGACCATGGGATCACGAAGAGTCGGACGCGACTAAACGACTAAACAACAACCTTGGTTTTTGAACGTAATCCATTCAAGAAGACCGTTTGAGTTCTGAAATGTTTGAAAACTGAAAACTCAACAGTCAACAGCTAGACCTCCAGATCTTGCACCCAGTGGAAGCCGCGTGGCGTGTTCGACTTCCGAGGCATGTTAAAAAACCGAAGCATTTACCTCTGGGTTTACAGCATTTGTAAACTGAAATGTTCGTCAACAGAGACGTTCGAAAACTGAGGTACCACTGTAAAAGGTACTATCTAATGGTTGCAGCTGAATGGGTGGAATATTGGAGCTGGATGTAAAAGTTGAACACACACCTCTGAGGTCTCAGACTCTGTGTGAACCAGTTTTTACTCAATTATCTCTGAAGAGTGAGGGAGTGATCTCAGCCTATCTGGTCCCACTGCCCTGCAGCTGAAGACCCTCACCAAAGCCTCCCTTACCTGGGTTGTATGGCAGCAGCTGCAAAGCAGCAGCAGGTTCCAGCGAGATCTCGCTAGAACTTTCCAGAAGCTGCTGCCGCTACAGCTTCTCCACCGGTGGTGGAGGTGGCAGAGAGGATGGATCCCTAGGGGCATGCCACCTTTTGGGATTCAGTCATAAGTTATTCCCAAATTCAGGTGTCATTTCTGTCAGGAGTTCAGCCTACACTCGAGTAGGACCTTGGCAGAGACACATGCCCGACTGGCATGTTCTCTCCCTCCTGGTCGATCGTTCGGGAGCTTCAAAAGCTTTCTTCAGCCCGAACATCACAGCGACCGATGCCAACCGACACTGGCACACTTAGGAATCTGCAGAGTTTGCGCAGTTGCGTAACAGACCTCAGCAACTCGGCTTTTTGGCTAATCTACTTTATTTACATATAAACACACACGGAGCACTGCAACATGGCTCCCCCTCTCTCTAGCATCAGACAGCAAAGAGAAAAAGAACAAAGGACAACAGTCCCACTTCACGGAACACAGTAACACAAACATCCTGTCTCCGTCACTTCCCACTTTGTGGAGTCAAAACATACACCGTCATGTGATAGACAACAATCCCATGGCTGCAATCATGGAGCAGGAATTCTAACAATTTCCCCAACAAAAGCTTCCCTTTTCCCCTCCCCCCCTCCCCGCACACATGTGAGAAAGACAGGCACAATACAAGCCAGAGCAGTAATGATGAATTTTGTATTTTTCCAACAGATCAAGTAGAAGAAGGGGCGGTGCAGCAATCAAACAGACAGCGCAGATTAGCTGGTGAGAGAAATGGGTCAATTTAGTTGGCCAGTTTTGCCCCGTGATGCCCCCAGTTAGTTCCTTGTTATGTCTGTGCATGTGTAATGGCCTAGATCTTGCTGGAGAGTTTTTCTCCTCGTGCACTGCGTCAGGAAGATTTTGGGCATCCCATGGCAGGAGAGTCACCAAGAAAGTTGTGCTCTCCCAAACCCACGTTCCCAGCTTGTTTGCACTCCTGTCTCAGCAACGTCTATGCTGCCTTGGTCATGTCCACAACCAGGGTTGCGGGTGGCGCTGTGGTCTAAACCACAAAGCCTCTTGGGCTTGCCGATTGAAAGGTTGGCGGTTCGAATCCCCGCGACGGGGTGAGTTCCCGTTGCTCTGTTCCAGCTCCTGCCAACCTAGCAGTCAGTGCAAGTAGATAAATAGGTACCACTGTGGCGGGAAGGTAAACAGCGTTTCCGTGCTCTCTGGCTTCCATCATGGTCTCTTGTTGCGCCAGAAGCAGTTTAGTCCTGCTGGCCACATGACCCAGAAAGCTGTCTGTGGACAAACGCCGGCTCCCTCAGCCTGAAGCGAGATGAGCGCTCCAGCCCGATAGTCACCTTTGACTGGACTTAACTGTCCAGGGGTCCTTTACCTTTACCATGTCCATAAAATGGAAGATGGCAGGATCTGCAGGAATATACAGTGGTACCTCGGGTTAAGTACTTAATTCGTTCTGGAGGTCTGTTCTTAACCTGAAACTGTTCTTAACCTGAAGCACCACTTTAGCTAACTGGGCCTCCCGCTGCTGCTGCGCCGCCGGAGCACAATTTCTGTTCTCATCCTGAATCAAAGTTCTTAACCCGAGGTAAGAATCCTGGGTTAGCGGAGGCTGTAACATGAAGCGTATGTAACCCGAGGTACCACCAACTAAACTATAAGCAGTGGGCAGGCTGACTTGCATATGGTTTTCTCAATTTCCCTCGGAGGAAGTGGGAAGTAGTGAAAGAAGTATATGGACTATGATTGGGCTCACACCGTGACCAGGAAGTGTCCAGTATGCACTGTTGGGAGTTAAAAATAATAGAAGGTCGTGCAGTCTCCCTAGGCCACTCCTCTTCCATGTCCAGTGGGGGTGTTTGCAGACAATTTTTGGGAAGCAAAGAGCAGGGGTGAGGAACCTGTGACCCTCCAGGTGTTGTTGGGCGTCCAGTATTCATCAGTTCTGGCTAGCATGGTCAGAGATTATAGGATTTGCAGTGCAACATCTGGAGGGCTGCAGGTTCCCCGTCCTGGACTTAGTGGGATAAACATATGAAATGATCTCCCCCAAAATAACCTCCGCAGACTTTAGTGCTGCGGCTGGTGAGGTACTCTGAGCTAACATATGGACATGGGCTTGGTTGCATGCTTCAGGTATGGTACTGATCATGGCAGGTCATATTTCCAACAGCTCGAGCCGAAGAAGGAACGGGTCAAGAAATAAGCGAGAATCCCAGAATCACAGGTGAGAGTGGTTTGCTGTTTAACCATCAACTGTAAAGCCTTCTTTTGGGGCAAATTGTGCATGTTGTAGCTCTGCATGTCTGATGACCTGGGTTTCTCTACAGAGAGCCTTTCCCTCAGATGCCAGGGCAGGGTGGGAAGACGAATGACGCAGCCACCTTTGCTGAAGCCAAGCAGGTTTGGGTCCAGTCAGGCCTGGATGGGAGACTTCCTGGGAATTCCCTGTGTATGGTGCCTTGAGTTCCGGGAGGAATGAAAGATGTGCATTTGGCACATGCATGTACTAAATAAATAAATAAATAAATAAGGGGCCCCCTCTCACTTATTGAGATCTTATGGGGAGGCCTCGCTTAGAGCACCATTAAGGATTCAAGTAGAAGCAACTACGTGTGTTCAGTAAACCTGAAGGAGCATCTTCCACCATAGCTGTCAACGTTTCCCTTTTTTTTAAGGGAAATTCCCTTATTCCAAATAGGATTCCTCGCAAGAAAAGGGAAAAGTTGACAGCTAGGTATGCAGATTTCAGTCTGCAAATCCAGCCCTATTAACCCCGGGGCCGCACTTAACTTTCAGATTTCCTGAATATTTGGATCTGCTTTAGGCTCAGAGCATTTGATGAGATCCCTTGTGGGTTCCTTTTCAGGTATACGCCACTTTGAATGGTTTTATTTATTTATATCGTATTTACTCAAATGTAATGTACACCGTTTTTTGGCCAAACTTTGTTGTGAAAATTAGGGTGCGCATTAGATTTGATGGTGCATTAGATTTGCGTAAATGCGGTAATGAAACTGTGTGTAAATTTTATAATATAAATTATGCAACATATGCTTTAAAAAAAAAAATTTTTTTTCAGTCTCTGAGATGCTCTCTTTGTTCTTTAAACAGGCCAGGCAGCTGAAACGCACAATGAGGATCACCTGCCGGGTGTTACCTATGAGCCTAAACAAAGTATGTGAGCCGGTGAATGTTGATAACATTAACTGCAATGGCTGTAAGAGTGATCTTGCTGAGGAAATCTTGCTAAGGAGCTTGGTTTGAAAGAAAAGCCCAATTGTAGTAACAACAACAACAAATCTTTTTGAAATATACTCAGAGTCGAGAGTGGATTTCATGCTCTTTATTCAGCTCATAGTGGTGAGGAGGAATGAATTTTTCCCCAAAGTTTACACATTATTTACACAATGAGCTACACATGATTGGCTAATTCCGAAATTCTCCTGTAGGCCAATCAGGTTGTGGATTCACTTCCATCTGGAGCTGGATTGGGTGGCTCCTGCAGACCAATCATACTGCTGCATTGTTCTAGGACCAATCACACTGCTGCATTCTGAATCCTATCATTCTAGGACCAATCGGACTGTTGCATTTTGGACCCTATTGTTCTAGGACCAATCAGACTGCTGCATTTTGGATCCTATTCAACTCAGTACATGACACCTTTTTAAAGGGTGTGCATTGAATATTTCAGCTTCTGATTTTTCAGTATTCTCTGGCACCGTCATTTCCTGACTGTTGCTTCTTCAGGGCTACTTTTTCTGCGATCTGGATTTACTTTGCTTATGTTACCTTTGATATGTGATATGGAGCCTGTGCAAGGGCTTCCTCATTCCAAACCCAGAGGATTTAACATGCTACCTCTTAAAAATGAATATTCGATTATTTTAAAACCCATAAGAAAGAGCAAACCATTTCATCCCGTACAAAGCAGGTTTCCCCCCCACACACTTATAAGCAGCAAGAGGGACATTTCATTTTTCCTGCCACTTTTGCGTGTTTTTACTGTAGTTGACTTGATATCTCTGTTTGCAAGTTCTCGTTGTTTCCTTTTCTCCAGATCAAATCACTGTGGAAATTCATCCTAGACACAGCACATCACGGAGCAAAAAGAAGTTTTCCTTCAGAAAAGGTAGGTCCGTTTCTATGTTACAATGCATAAGAAAACAGATTATTATTATTATTATTTATGGAAAATGTTTCAGCTTCCTCCGACCTGAGCTGCTTTAATGTGAATTAAAGGATGCTGTAGTGAGTGTGGCAGATCAAAGAACACTGAGGATGACATATTCGTAAGTGCTACATATTCTGTAACCTTCTGGAAGCAAGAAGCGACCTGTACTTTTTAGACATGCACAGGAATGCTAAACATCTTTGGCTAGAGCTATGAGCTTAACCAAGAGACTTTATCGCAGCCTCCCTGTCCTTAGAATCTCATTTTAAAGATATAAAACCACAGGCAGGCAGAGGACCCAAAGATGGACATCCAAAATACCCCCCCCCATATTCCTAAAGAGCTGAGAAACGTATTCATGTATGCAACCGCCGCTGCAATAATCTTAATAGCTAAATGGTGGAAGGCAGATAAAATACCAACTAAAATGGAGGGCAGGTGAAAGTACTTGAATATGTAGAATTGGGAAAGATGACAGGAAAAACTAGGAACCAGACAAACCAACAGTTTAACAAAGACTTATTCAGATTATATTTAAAAGAACATTGTTCTCATACGAAATCTTCGACATGCTTTGATTAACTTCTGCAATGTCATATGCTACAAAGATCATGGATAATTTGTGTTAAGTTAAAGAGTATAGAAATATGCAGTCAACAAGGAAATGAAGGACCCATACTAAGGACGATGGAAGTCTCAACATATGGGAGAATTTTATTTTATATGTAACATTTTCTTTGTATTTGATGGGATCTGTTTTTGTTGTTCTCTGTGTAGTGAAGGGACTTAATATTGAAAAATTAATAGAGATTAAATTGCAAAATAACCCCCAATCCTATAATGTATTATTCCACCTTGTGTTCCTATGGATTTATTTATTTTTTTGTAACTAATTCTTTGTGTGCATGTGTGCTCCTGGTGTTGCAGGAATCCAGGTATTTCCTGAGTGGACAGGGAAGGACAATGAAGGTAAAGGCTCCAAATGGGACTTAGGTTCACATGTGGTGGGGGTGTAAATATGGACAATGTTTCTGGCAAAGGGTGTTTAAGGAGATAACAGAAACCACTGGGTTAAAGCTGACCAAAAGTCCAGAGGTAGCATTATTATTAGTTTACCATGGGGTAGAAGGTTCACAGGCTATGAAGGACTTGCTTACATATTTATTGACAGCTGCACGAATTATGGTAGCTAGGAGATGGAAGGGGCAAGCAGAATATAAAATGGAAGAATGGTATAAAGAGGTGTGGGATATAGCTATTAATGATAAATTAACATGTGCCATTAAGGTAAGACGGGGAATATGCAGGAGAAATGATTATGAGGAAATATGGAAGGTGTTTGTAGAATTTGGACTGTTAAAACGGAAATGGGTCAAACCATCACAAGAGGTGATGAAATTTTGGGAGGTTGGATAGTTACAATGGAATGGTCTTGGTGGTGGGGTGCACAATTTTATTATTTATTTATGATTATTTCTTTGTCAAAATAAAATAAAATAAATAATAATAATAATAATAATAGCAGCTATTTTATATCGAGGGTTGTTCACACTTCTGTTTGCCCCTGCCACTTTCCCTGGGAAACCCATTTTTTACCACTGAATTGGAGCAAACATCAACAGGCTTTTCTACAGATTGATGTTTGCTTCGATTCAGCACTAAAGAGCAGGTTTTCCTGGGGAAAGTGATAGGGCAAACAGAAAACTGCTCAGAGCCGTGCCTCAAAAGCAATGGAAAAGTGGGAGACCGCTCAGACCCATGCTTTACAGCCATGGGACAAGTGGAAATGCAAATGAGCCCTCAGTCAGATCATTGGTTCATCTAGACCAGGTATTGTTGATAGTGACCAGCAAACAGCCTCCCGGCTCTTCAGGTGGGAGACATTCATAGCCCTTCCAGGAGATGTTTGAGTTTGAACCAGGGACTTTCTGCTTGCAAAGCAGATGCTCCAGCAGCGAGCTATGGCCCTCTCCCTAAAGGCAGAATTCGGAGCAGTGATTGTACTGAATCAAAGGGGTGGAGCGAGTCCCCTTTGAAGAAAGGTGGCTGTGTTTTCCCTCCATCTCCCTTAACACTAGAACTCATGAGCATCCAAACTGGAAGACTGCCTTCCCCCATTTTGGCTGGGTTTGGTGGGAGTTAGTAACCTAGCAGCCTCTAGGGGGCAGCAGCTTCTGCATCATTGCTTTAAGGCAGGGGTCAGCAACCTAAGGCCCATGGGCCGGAAGCAGCCTGCGGAGGTCGTTTGACTGGCCCACAAGCCGCCCCCGAAATGAGTTGCCCGCTTGTGCACTGCGCTAACCCGACACAGCGTGGTGCGGGGCCTCGCTTCCGTGTCGCCGGAAATCATGTCTGTGCAGACGCAGATGCTGGAAATTGTGTCTGCGCATGCAAAGACGCTGAAAATCACAGGCGTACGCTCTCACATATGCGCGATATACAGCCCACGAAGGGATCTTGGCAGACCGATTCGGCCCAGGCAAGATAAACCTTGCTGACCCCTGCTTTATGGGCAGCTATGAAAATTACACTGACAACGGTTGGCGCTGTGGGTTAAACAACAGAACCTAGGACTGGCCAATCAGAAGGTCGGCGGTTTGAATCCCCGCGACGGGGTGAGCTCCCGTTGCTCGGTCCCTGCTCCTGCCAACCTAACAGTTCGAAAGCACGTCAAGTGCAAGTAGATAAATAGGTACCTCTCCGGCGGGAAGGTAAACGGCATTTCTGTGTGCTGCTCTGGTTCTTCAGAAGTGGCTTTGTCATGCTGGCCACATGACCCGGAAGCTGTACACCGGCTCCCTCGGCCAGTAAAGCGAGATGAGTGCTGCAACCTCAGAGTCAGCCATGAGTGGACCTAATGGTCAGGGGTCCCTTTACCTTTACCTAAGAGCAATATATTGTGGTATCTGTGGCTATATGCATGTTGTTGGGCTCCCATTGTTTCCCGGCCAGCATGACTAATAGCCAGGAATGATGAATGTTGCAAAATACGTTTTAATGTACATATTGTCTCATCCCATCAATAACCATTTTGCAGGGTTTCAGGATGATGGAGAAAAGGGATCAAGGCCGTCTAAGGGACAAGTTCTGTATGGTAAATATAAGTTGTTTTTATTTATATATATAAATTTTATTTTTGCATTTTCTAGTTTACATAAACAAATGAATTAAATACATAAACATATCATCCATTTTGACTTCCCTCCCACCCCCCTTGTGGATCTTAATGCAATGATTTTCCCCTCTTATCTCTTTCATAACTCTATTTTTATAAATCCTTTCTCAATCCATAGTTCGAATTTTTACACAAGTTTTCTCTGAATCCTACCAATATATGTACCGTAATTGTTTACAATAGTTTTTCAAATAAATTATAAACCTTCCCCATTCTTTATTAAACACCTCCTCTTCCTGATTTCTAATTCATAGAATCATAGAATCATAGAGTTGGAAGAGACCACAAGGGCCATTGAGTCCAACCCCCTGCCAAGCAGGAAACACCATCAGAGCACTCCTGACATATGGTTGTCAAGCCTCTGCTTAAAGACCTCCAAAGAAGGAGACTCCACCACACTCCTTGGCAGCAAATTCCACTGTCGAACAGCTCTTACTGTCAGGAAGTTCTTCCTAATTTTTAGGTGGAATCTTCTTTCTTGTTGTTTGGAACCATTGCGCCGTGTCCGCTTCTCTGGAGCAGCAGAAAACAACCTTTCTTCCTCCTCTATGTGACATCCTTTTATATATTTGAACATGGCTATCATATCACCCCTTAACCTCCTCTTCTCCAGGCTAAACATGCCCAGCTCCCTTAGCCGTTCTTCATAAGGCATCGTTTTCAGGCCTTTGACCATTTTGGTTGCCCTCCTCTGGACACGTTCCAGTTTGAACGTCTAAGAATTTCCTGTAAGAATTTCCTCTTCAGATCGCATAAATCTTTTGCCTTTTATAAGTTGTTTGTTATATTTGCCTGCTGGCCTGGATCCTGTATACAGTGATTCCTCAGGTTACGAACGTAATTCGTTCCGGAAGTCCGTTCTTAACCCAAAGCGTTTTTAACCCGAGGCGCGCATTCCCTACATAGGCCTCCTGCGGCCATGGAAGCAGATATTGTTCGTATCCCGGGGCAAAATTTGCAACCTGGAACACCTACTTCCGGGTTTGTGGAGTTCATAACCAGAAGCATTCATAAGCAGGACTGTTCATAACCCGAGGTACCACTGTATTTGGTGTGGGGAGTCTTTAGCTCGCCAGGTGTTGTTAGACTACAATTCCCATCAGCCCCAAAAAGGGTGTCCAGTGGCCATGGAATGATGGTAGTTGTAGTTCAGCAGCTTCTGGAGGGCCAAATTTCCCCCACACTTCTTATATATCTTAGCTGAGTCCATCCACAACCACTCAAGGTCTTCTAGGAACAAGGTTTGCATGGGAAATATTAACCACACTGTACCTTGGCCACCAAGGCCGACCCTACCATTAGACAGAGCAAGGTGCCGCCTCAGGCATCAGATGCTTGGGAATGGGAAGAATGAGTGAGATGTCATTGGGCATCTCTGTACATGCTGATGAAGCCTGCCCTGCATCCTCTAAGTTAGCCTGCTCTCCTCAGGTAGCATTCTGTCTCATCACCAGTGTTTGGTTCCGGCAAGCGGAATGGCGTTTCTATTATATGTGGCATGTGGGTGGGTGGGTACATTTTGTCCATTACTTCATGCAGTCCTGTTTGTGTCACTGTTATGCTACCTGCTAGGGTTAAAAGACAGAGGTTTTGCTGTGAAGGGAGATTCTTTGAGGAGGTGACAACTGTTCCAGTGTGAGGTGCGCACCATGCCACTCCTATCACAAGATTTATCTTCTTTGGCCCAACAAAAGCCATGCTCTAAAAATGTTTCGCAAGAACCGATCAACATCCTATCTGGTCCAGCACTGTTGGGGTGTTCCCCTTTCTCCATGGATGTTTAATCAGAGCAATAATGGTAACAGGATAGGTGAATCCCCTCAACACCTTGTTACTGGATTTCATTTGAGGAGCTGGTTCTGATTTGAAACAGAGGTAGAGCTTTTCCATGTTTGTTCCTAGATTACCCGTGGGATAAATCCAGTCTGAAAACAATACCAGTCGACTTGACACAGTTTAAGGAACTGGATGCCTATGCATCAAAGGTATGCAATCTCTTTTACAGGGTGGAATAATAGTCCAGTATGGAATTTGCTGGGATGCAGAGATCCTTTTCCATGTGGATTTGGAATTTGAGAGTGCCTTCAAGTGTGCTCTCCTGATAGGAGGAAGCCCTCCGTTCCCAGTGGGAAATATCATGAGTTGCAAGACCCAGCTCCTGTTTTCCACATGATGGACAGACACAACAGAGCGCCAATTTATGTAGACTGCATACGCACCATAGGTAAAGGACCCCTGGATGGTTAAGTCTAGTCAAAAGTGACTATGGAGATGTGGCACTGTGGTCTAAACCACTGAGCCTTTTGGGCTTACCCATCGGAAGGTCGGTGGTTCAAATCCCTGCAACAGGGTGAGCTCCCGTTGCTCTGTCCCAGCTCGTGCCGACCTAGCAGTTCGAAAGCATACCAGTGCAAGTAGATAAACAGGTACCGCTGGGGTGGGAAGGCAAACGGCATTTCCGTGCGCTCTGGTTTCTGTCATGGCGTCCCGTTGTGCTAGAAGTGGTTTAGTCCTGCTGACCACATGACCCGGAAAGCTGTCTGTGAACAAACGCCGGCTCCCTCGGCCTGAAAGCGAGATGAGCGCTGCAATCCCATAGTCACCTTTGACTGGACATAACCGTCCAAGGGTCCCTTACGTTTTACCTTTTATATGCACTATATAAATACACCAAAGTATCCTGGAGACTATCATAACCCCACAGAGCTGCAATCCCCAGAACCCGTAACAAACCACTGTTCCTTGGATTCTTTTTTGAGGCAGAGAGATGTGCTTTAAATGTTTCATACTTAGCTATTTGGGGATGGCATTACCTTGGCTTCTCCTTTGCTTTTAAAATTCAAGAGATAAATGAAAAGTCAAATAAGATTAGAGTCAACAACCACAGTTTAGCAGCCATTCCCTCTCCTCAGAGAACTCTGGCTAGCAATCGCTAACAAGCAATTATCAGTACCGACGTGAAGAATCTCTGATGGAACTCATAACAATTAAACTGGTGTACAATCAATATGTATTGGTGGTGGTGGCACAGCAATCCGCCCCAGATTTCACACTTTTGCCCGGTGACAATAGTAGGGCCTGCACTGGATCCTGGGTTGCCTCAGCCCCTCACCCTCCCTGCTCTCAGCAGGGCTGTCTATATGCGGTGCCGGGGTGCGAAGATCTGCCTGGTGCCCCCCCTGGTTGCCCAGTCCCAGGAGCACAGGAGGGCAGAGCCGGCCGGCCAGCTGCCTCAGCATCTCACTGGCTCGGTTGCCCCCAAACTCGTGGTGCAGAGCCCCCCGCAGCAGAAGAGCCCACCAAGGCGCTCTGACCAATGGGTGGGCTCTTCCCTGGACTCAACTCTTAGGCCCCTGACTCTCGGCCTGGTGCCCCTGAGAGCCCGGCGCCCGGGTGCCCCGCACCCCTAGTGGCTGTAAGACGGCCCTGGCTCTCAGAATGCCCTGCTGGCTGTGGTTTCGCCCACCCACAGGTGGAACAGGTTGCTCTGTACTGGTGAATGGAGACTGGCATCTCTCTCCACCAGTAGAAGTCAGCACTTCTGCCAAATCCAAGACCACCACCGATTGCACGGCACAAAGGGGATTTGAATTTCAGTGAAAGATTGTGGGAATGGGATGCCCGTGTGCCCTGGAAAAGATTATGTGTGCCAGTGTGGTGTAGTGGTTAAGAGCGGTAGTCTCGTAATCTGGGGAACCGGGTTCGATTCCCCGCTCCTCCACATGCAGCTGCTGGGTGACCTTGGGCCAGTCACACTTCTTTGAAGTCTCTCAGCCTCACTCACCTCCCAGAGTGTTTGTTGTGGGGGAGGAAGGGAAAGGAGAATGTTAGCCGCTTGGAGACTCCTTAAAGGGAGTGAAAGGCGGGATATCAAATCCAAACTACTCTTCTTCTTCTTCTTCTTCTTCTTCTTCTTCTTCTTCTTCTTCTTCTTCTCTGTTCAGAACAATTTTTAATGTGCAGTTCTGTGCAGTTTTACTCAGAAGTAAGCTCCACTGAGTTCAAAAAGACCAACACCCGCTCGGAAAATTCATCAGCATTCTAATGCAAATTCCTCCTAATGCACTGAATTTTGCAAAGCCTTTCCCCTAATACAATGTGTTCTTATGCACATATTACCTTGACTTCATGCATATTTATTACATGTACATACGTTTTTGCAGACATTCCTATCTGGAGAGCTGTACTGCAACATCCAGAGCAGGGCAGATTTTGAAAGATTGCTCTGTTTCAGTTTGTTTATCATTTTGGAAAGCGCAAATTAAATAGGATGACCTGGAAAGGTAAAAAAAGAAACGAAAAAAGACTGACACCCTTGTCAGTGCATGTAGGATTGCACCCGAGGCTTTATTTAAACAGGTGGTTGCCTTAGATAGAAAAATGGAACTGGGTACCCCTTTCCCATATCAAAAGCTACTGAATCTATTCCCTTTTGTGAAACAGGTAAACGTCAGGAATAGCGTGGCAAACCTGGTGAGTGCCTTGCTCCAAAAAGCCCACAGTGACCTGGAGAAAGTCCGAGCCATTTGGGTGTGGATTTGCCGCCACATAGGTAGGTGGCGGTGACAACTTTTTGTGTGCTTGTGCCCCTTTGCTTCTGACAACATCACAACGGACAGGCATTCCACAGGTAAAGCTTTCCCCTAGCCCTGCATCTCCATCCATACTGGGGTGAGATTTTCATAGAATCATAGAATCATAGAGTTGGAAGAGACCACAAGGGGCATCGAGTCCAACCCCCTGCCAAGCAGGAAACACCATTAGAGCACTCCTGACATATGGTTGTCAAGCCTCTGCTTAAAGACCTCCAAAGAAGGAGACTCCACCACACTCCTTGGCAGCAAATTCCACTGTCGAACAGCTCTTACCGTCAGGAAGTTCTTCCTAATGTTTAGGTGGAATCTTCTTTCTTGTAGTTTGGAACCATTGCTCCGTGTCCGCTTCTCTGGAGCAGCAGAAAACAACCTTTCTCCCTCCTCTGTGACATCCTTTTATATATTTGAACATGGCTATCATATCACCCCTTAACCTCCTCTTCTCCTTTGGAAGTGCTGCCTGCCTTGCAGCTGATAGATGCGTGGATGCCCCACAGGAGGGAGAAAACTATGAAACAGGGTGAGGAACCTGTGGCCATAATGTTAGACTACAACTCCCATCATTCCTGAGCACTGGTCATGCTGGCATGCTGTGAGAGGAGCTGGAAGTCTTTGTGCTGCTGGTTGTTGCTTTTCTTTAGAACTGACTGCTGAGCACATTCTTTTCCTCAAAGAAGTCTCGGCACTGTGGTGTGTTGAGTGTTGCTGGGAATTGTAACTGTGAGGCCTATTCTACAGTGTCCAGAATTATTTGAGGGAAAGAATGTGCCTTGAATGTGCCTTAAAGGTGGGGTGGCATGTAACAATAGGTAAACAGGTAAAGGTAAAGGACCCCTGGACAGTTAAGTCCAGTCAAAGGCGACTATGGGGTTGTGGTGCTCATCTCACTTTCAGGCTGAGGGAGCCAGCGTTTGTCCACAGACAGCTTTCCAGGTCATGTGGCCAGCAGGACTAAACCACTTCTGGTGCAACGGAACACTGTGACGGAAACCAGAGTGCATGGAAAGACTATTTACCTTCCTGCCGCAGCAGTACCTATTTATCTACTTGCACTGGCATGCTTTCGAACTGCTAGGTTGGCAGGAGTTGGGACAGAGCGATGGGAGCTCTCCCCGTTATGGGGATTTGAACCGCCGACGTTCCAATCGGCAAGCCCAAGAGGCTCAGTGGTTTAAACCACAGCGCCACCCATGTCCCATGTAACAATATTTTCATTTAATTGATCAATCACTCTGATCTTCTGCTCAAAGTTTGCATTCCAAGTGAAACTGTTGCAGTCCCTTATTCACTGTGCATTTCATGCTTTGGGGTGGTATTTCACAAATGTCTTTTTTTCTCCAGAATACGATGTGGAAGGCTACCATAACCTTGACAAGGTGTCTTGTGAGGCAGCTGATGTCCTTCGATCAGGAAAAGGCATTTGCGCTGGATATTCTGGACTCTTTGAAGAAATGTGCAGGTAATTCCTATTGGCCCCAGCCTCCATGACAAAGAGTTGTTACTTGACAAGGCAAGGATGATGGGAGGTATGGTGAGCCACGGGTTCCCGACCCCAGCACCAAACTATGAATGCTCCTGAAGCAAATTTTGATATATAGGCTTGCATTGTAATTGAGGGAGGTCCATTGAAATCAATTCATGATTAATTTGTTTTCAGTGGTATTCAGCCCATATTCTCTTAGTTTGCATTTTATATTCTAATGCACCATTATGGAAAGAAGGACCAAAACACAGGTCTGCTGTATTCAGTGCTCAGTATTTGCCTGAGCTTGAGTCTGGACTAAGGATTCTGACCCCTGTGTTCTGATTCGATACATGATATCCAATCACAGAACATTTCAGGATTTGGGCCTCTGCTATGGGACGCGGGTGGCCCCGTTTTCTAAACCAATGAGCCTAGGGCTTGCCAACCGGAAGGTCAGCGGTTCGAATCCCTGAGCTCCCATTGCTCGGTCCTGGCTCCTGCCAACCTAGCAGTTTGAAAGCACATCAAAGTGCAAGTAGATAAATAGGTACCACTCCAGCAGGAAGGTAAAGGGTGTTTCTGTGCGCTGCTCTGGTTTTGCCAGGAGCGGCTTAGTCATGCTGGCCACGTGACCCGGAAAAACTGTCTGCAGACAAACGTCGGCTCCCTCGGCCAGTAAAGCAAGATGAGCGCCACAACCCCAGAGTTGTTCGCGACAGGACTTAACTGTCACGGGTCCTTTACCTTTTTACATTGGCATTTAAACTCTGACTTATGATTTACAGCTTGGAAGTTTAGACAGCCAATCACGTTGGGAGTGGGAGTGGCCAAGGCCTTCATAAATGTACATAAGCAGTTGCTTTGCTCCTGTTGTCCAGTTCTGTTAATTCAATAAAGGTTCTTGCTGTTATCATTGTGTCTTGCCTCGTGGGAACCCGCCTACACTTCACACCCTCCCTAACAAGAATCCTTCACCAATCACTGCCTGCATGTTTTATAGCCCCTCTGTGCTACCTTAAAAGCTTAAGCTAAATTTCCCTGTCTGTCTGTCTTCAGAATGTAAGCTGAGATTCTCAGGCTGCCAGATTTTGCTTCTGACGACAGCTTCTATGTCAATGCATGAAATGCAATCTGAAATGCATTAGGCTTGAAATAATGTTGTTTGGCTTCTCCCTGAAAACAGAACAAAAATTATGCATGACAATTCCAGCCCAAAAGAGCAGTGAAATGGCATTCCTGAGTACCTTTCTTCCTCCTCAGTATTGCAGGGATACAGTGCAAGACGTTGTCAGGATATGCCAAAGGGGCTGGGTACAAACCAGGAAAAGTCTTTGAGGGAGTGAGTAATCATGCTTGGAATGCTGTCCATCTGGATGGAAGCTGGCACCTTTTGGACAGTACGTGGGGAAGTGGCTGCGTGGATGATGGCAAGAAGAGCTTCACTTTCAGGTATGCTGTTAGGCAAAAGAAAGCCGGAAGACAGTGTGGGACTCAGTGAAGGTATAGTTTACTTCTGCTGCTTTTAGAAGGCTTTTTATTTTGTCTGTTTGCGATTTGATGGCCACAGGGCTGACCATTTGCAATGAGAACCAAGCCGATGGTGATGGGGAAAATTATGGAAACTCCACCAACCATTCATTTATCTATCTCCTTGAGTGGTTCTAGAGTATTATGCTTATCCTGGGGATAATGGAAGCTAGGTTGTTGCAACATAACAGCCTCCGTCAACCCAGTGCCCTCCAGCTGTTTTGGACCACAATTCCCATCATCCTTCATGCTAGCTGGGGTTGATGGGACGTAGAGTTCAGCAACATCTGGAAGGAATCAGATTGGAGAAGGCTGGTTTAGCACAGTGTGCAAAGCTTCAGCTGTGCCCAATGTTAACGAAAGCTGGTTTAAACAAACTAACTGGATAAGCCATGGCTTGTCAAACAAACCGCTGTTAATATTAAGCATGGATTTGGGTGAGGCAAACTGATTTATCTGAACCAGGATCTAGTTTCTTCACAGCAGTGTGTGAATGTGAGGCTGGCTTTGGCTCATTTTTGACATGCTAAACCTGACATCGGAACTGCGCCATGGGCATAGCCAAGGGAGGGGAGGCAGGGGGAGCAGCTGCACCCCCCATCAAGTAAATAAATCAAAATACTTAACTAGCTGACCACTTGCATCGCAGATAGCTCAGTTCTGCCCCCGTGATCTAAATCCTGGCTATACATACAAACTGGGCCGATATTATTCCACACTAAGCTTTAGGTAACCTTCCCAGTTTGACTCTGGTGATGACTGAGGCAATTTTATGAAATGCTGCACAATTCTGTCTTCTCCTTCTGCAGGTACAATGAGTTTTACTTCCTTACCCATCCGGCTCTGTTTATTAACGATCACTTCCCAGAAGACCACAGCTGGCAGCTCCTGAAACGGACATTATCACTGCAGCAGTTTGAACACGATGTGTGGTATAAGCCTGCGTTTTATTCAGTGGGACTGATAGGCACATCCACGGCAACGTCAGTCATCGAAACAGGTAAAGCCAATCAGAAGCATCCGTCTTGTTGTTTTTGACAGTTACGCTGACAATCCGTCTCATGTTTTTTCAAAGGCGAAGTGCCCCATGACATGAGTCGCTACTGCATTATTATGAAGCAGAGATGAGGGAACCTGTGGGTCGGAGAACCTCCAGAGGTCGCTGGACTACAACTCCCATCATCCCTGACGATTGGTCATGCTAACAGGGGCCGATGGGAGCTGGAGTCTCACAACAGCTGGAGGGCCACGTAGGTTCCTCACGCAACAATTGTGAGGCAGCTGGATTGTGTCTGGTCTGTCTGGACAATCCCCATGCATTACATATTGATATATATTTCAGCAGAGCCTAGGACCCTCGTACCTACGGGACCGCCTCTCCCGGTATGCCCCACGGAGAGCCTCAAGGTCCATAAATAGCAACACCCTAGTGGTCCCCGGCCCTAAGGAAGTTAGATTGGCTTCAACCAGAGCCAGGGCCTTTTCAACTCTGGCTCCGGCCTGGTGGAACGCTCTGCCTCATGAGACCAGGGCCCTGCAGGATCTGATTTCTTTCCGCAGGGCCTGTAAGACAGAGTTGTTCCGCCTGGCCTTTGGCTTGGAGCCAATTTGATTCCCTCCCCCTCTTTCTTTTTTCTTTCTCCTCCTGTGATGAGGCTGCATTTTAATATTTTAATGTTTCAATATGTTAATGTTGTATTTTAATCTTGTTTTTAAGTTGTATTCATTCAACTTGTTTTTATTATTGCTTGTTAACCGCCCTGAGCCTGGCCTTGGCTGGAGAGGGCGGGGTATGAATAAAAATTATTAATATTATTATTATTATTATAAAACTCTGCTAGGACCTACTGAATGACAGAATAAATAAACATAAACCAAACTCTCACTTGCACAACAGAACTTTCCCCTCCTCTCCCCTGCAGCCCTTGTGAGCATTTCTCTTTTAAACAAGTATTAACAACAATTCGAAACCTTTCACTTTTCTTTCACAGAAAACGGCAAGGCAACTGTTTCCATTGAGAGTCGATCTCCGACCTTCTTCCTTTGCGACCTCAACGGGGCAAAAGAGCAGTGCTTCATGACCCTGCAGAGGAACGGGATGACCCTGGAAGTGTATCCTCAGGAGGTGGGAACTCATAGCTTGGACATCTTTGCCAAACCTTCCAAGAGCAAGGAGGAGGACTACAGCCATGTTCTAAACTACTCCCTGGTGTGCCGATCTGTGGACAAGAACTTCCGCTTGCCCAAAGTGCTCATCTATCCTGTGGGGCCCAGCTGGTTATCAGAGGAAAAGGGGATCCTGGAGGCTTTGCCCGAAAGCCCCATCATACACACCGACGACGGCCGCTGTGTTGTCACTTTCACTCGGACGAGTGACCTGGACTTCTTTGCCACCCTGGACTCGGATACCAGCAACACGCCAGAGGACGTACGAAGGTGTCACATCTGGACGACTCGCTGGGGCCCTAAGGTTGAGTTGAAGGTACATCTCCCTCACGCAGGGGCCTTTGCTCTTCACATCTGGGCAAAGAAAGCATCTGACCCGGGCAGCAGTCACTGCGCCCTCAGCTACCTCATCTCCTGCCCAAATAAGAAGGTGACGTGGCCGGTTTTCCCACAAAGCTACACGAACTGGGAGGATGCCTTTGAGCTGGTGGCACCTCTCGCCGGGGTCCTGCCGGCCAACCGTGATGTAACGTTCAAACTCAAGCTGCCTGGTGCAGACGAGGTGTCTGTCGAATGTGGAAAGTCTCGCCCACTGAGGCTGAGTGAAGACGGTTTCTGGGAGGGAACCTGCAGCACCTCAGGTGGCTCCACAGTGACAGTGAGAATGGCAAAAGGTGGCAGTAATACCTTCTGGTCCCTGTTGGAGTACAAAGTGGAAAGTCACTAGCTAGGAGACAGACTCAGTGGGAGAGTTGTGAACCACAGATCGCTCCATCGACTCTGATTTGGCAGGGAAGCTTCACAAGGCTGCCTCCTCCTTCAACTGTCGTTTTGGGGCTGCCTCAGTGGGGGAGACAGGAAGCAGGGCTCATTTCATCAGCTTCACTGGAAGTTTCAAGTTTCAAGGAACCTCCTACCCCTGAACTGTGGCAGATGGTTGTAATGTATTCAGTGGTCTGTGTTTCCCTGAGCTAAGGATTCTGAGCGCCTGTGTTCTGATTTGATACATGATGTCCAATCACAGAACATTTCAGGATTTGGGCCTCTGCCATTGGCCCTGGAACTCTGAGTTGTGATTCGCAGCTTGGAAGTTTAAACTGCCAATCACAGGAATGGGAGTGGCCCAGGCTTTCAGGAATGTATATAAGCGGTTGCTTTGCCCGTTTCCCAGTTATGTAGTTCAATAAAGTTTCTTGCTGTTATCACTGTGTCTTGCCTCGTGGAACCCACCTACATTTCAATGGTCATTATGGGAACAACTATTTACAAATTGGCACCAAAGTTTTGATTTTTATATTCCCTCACTGTCCATTTTCCCTTGGGTTTTTTTATTTTTTAAAAAAGATTGTAAGCCTGTGTGTAGTGACTGTCTTGTTTTGATTGTATGTAATCTGTTCTGGGAGTCTTTTTATTATTATTGAAGAGCAGGGTACAAGTAGCTTGAATCCAGTCAGGGAAGAAGGCCAGGGTATAAATAAATACCATAAATAAGAAAGAAATGTGTGCCAGTGTAGTGTAGTGGTTAAGAGCGGTGGACTCGTAATCTGGTGAACCGGGTTCACTTCCCCGCTCCTCCACATGCAGCTGCTGGGTGACCTTGGGCTAGTCACACTTCTCTGAAGTCTCTCAGCCCCACTCACCTCACAGAGTGTTTGTTGCGGGGGAGGAAGGGAAAGGAGAATGTTAGCCGCTTGGAGACTCCTTCAGGTAGTGACAAAGCGGGATATCAAATCCAAACTCTTCTTCAAATGTTCTAAATAAATAATAAATAAAGTTTGGCCACATTAACAAGTTCTAGCCTTACTTGATGGGAAGGAAATAGCAGCACATTTATTAACGGCAGCTTTTATTGAGGGGGTACTTATCAGATCTGCAGATGACACCAAACTGGGATGGGTAGTCAATGCCGCAGAAGACAGAATGAGGATTCAAGAAGACCTTAACAGATTGGAGACCTGGGCCCAAAATAACAAGGTGAATTTTAGTAGGGACAAATGTAAGGGTCTACACTTAGGCAGGAAGAGTCAGATGCACAAATATAAGATAGGGGAAACTTGGATTGCCATGTGAAAAGGATCTAGGAGTCTTAGTAGACCACAAGCTTAACATGAGTCAACAGTGTGATGCAGTGACAAAAACCCCCACAAAAACCCTAATTCTGTTCAAAAGAAGTATAGTGCCTAGATCAATGGAAGTAATAGTCCCACGTGGAGTTCTCAGTCCAGTTCTGGGTGCCACAATTTAAGAAGGATATTGACACTCTGGAATGTGTGCAGAGAAGGGTGACCAAGGTGATCAAGGGTCTGGGAAACCAAGCCTCATTGGAGCTGGGTATGTTTAGCCTAGGGACGCAGGTGGCACTGTGGGTTAAACCACAGAGCCTAGGACTTGCTGATCAGAAGGTTGGCGGTTCGAATCCCCGCGATGGGGTGAGTGCCCGTTTCTCGGTCCCTGCTCCTGCCAACCTAGCAGTTCAAAAGCATGTCAAAGTGCAAGTAGATAAATAGGTACCGCTCTGGCGGGAAGGTAAATGGCATTTCCGTGCACTGCTCTGGTTCGCCAGAAGTGGCTTAGCCATGTTGGCCACATGACCCGGAAGCTGTACACCGGCTCCCTCGGCCAATAAAGCGAGATGAGCGCCGCAACCCCAGAGTCGGTCACGACTGGACCTAATGGTCAGGGGTCCCTTTACCTTTACCTTTATGTTTAGCCTGGAAAAGAGGAGACTGACAAAAATCTAAAGGGATGTCACATGGAGGATGAAGCAAACATTCTCTCCTGCTCTGGAGGGTAGGACACAAACCAATGGCTTCAAGTTACAATAAAGGAGATTTCAACCAAACATCAGGAAGAACTTCTGTCACTAAGAGCTGTTCAACAGTGGAACAGACTCAGAAGGTGGTGGACTCTCCTTCCTTGAAAGTTTTTAAGCAGATGTTGGGGGCCACAGGTGAGAGCTGAGTGCAGGGTGGGGACCAAAGGTGGATGGACTACCCCAGAAGGAACATGACCTGTCTGAGAAACTGCCCCATGGTTTTAGTTACATATATGTAGATTGAGTATAAGATGGAAGAGCTCACCTCATTAACACTCCCACAGGTCTTGTTCTCCCATTGGGTTTCTAGGGGGATCCCCAAAGCTACAGCTTTGGAACTGTCCTAGAGGGGAAGTCCAGCCTCTGTGTTTTGCCCGCTCCAGATGAGACTGGCCCAAGTCTATTGTTCTCTTACACTCACTGATGACATCACCTCCAGCCAGGGGAGGGGGAGGGAAGGCTGGTCCCCTGAGCATCTGCAGCAAGTAGTCACCTGTGCTTTTTAGACATGCTCAGAAATGCTTCACAGCCATGAGCTTGACCAAGAGACTTGCTAGCCGCCTCCCTTTCTTTAGAACGTCACCTTAAAGATATAAAACCACAGTCGTGGAGATGACCCGAATATGACATCCAGGCTACCCCCACTCCCTAGTCCTATGACGTTGTGTTCCTATGGATTCTTCAGTAACTCGTTCTCTGTGTGTGTATGTTCCTGGCGCTGCAGGACTCCAGATATTTCCCCACCGGACGAGGCAGGACAATGAAGGTAAGTGTCACGGTTCGGTCTAGAGGAGATCGAAGTACCGGCTGAGGACGTCGGGACCAGTGGCAGGGTGGGAGCAGAAATGAGAGTCCAAAAGTCAGGGGTCTGAGGGTCAGGAAGCAAGGAGCGATGAAGTCAAGGGTCCGAGGATCAAGAAGCCAGAAGCCACACACAGCAAGGCAGGAAACGTGTTGCTGTGGCAAAGAACAAAAGGGAAATGCTGACCTTATATCCCTTCCTGGTTCTTGCCACCAGGTGCAGTGAGTTACCAAGAGGCGTGCTCACCTGTGTGGCCACGCCTTGCCTCTCCAGAACGAACTTAGGAAGGCCCCAGTCCTGCGAAGCCCTACTGGTCACAGAGTCCGGCTCCTGCACACTCTCCTGACAGAAAGGCCTCCTCCGTATGGCCATACATTCGGGATAGGCACAGTGGTTGTAGATGAGCCCAAGGCGCAATTTTGGACTAAAGAGTTGTGGGCAAACGAGAACAACATAGGAGGCTGCCTTATACAGTGGTACCTCGGGTTAAGAATTTAATTTGTTCTGGAGGTCCGTTCTTAACCTGAAACCATTCTTAACCTGAGGTACCACTTTAGCTAATGGGGCCTCCCGCTGCCACAGCCGTGCAATTTCTGTTCTCATCCTGCGGTAAAGTTCTTAACCTGAAGCACTATTTCTGGGTTAGCGGAGTCTGTAACCTGAAGCGTCTGTAACCTGAAGCGTCTGTAACCCGAGGTACCACTGTACTGGATCAGGTCATTGATTCATCTAACTCAGTGCTGTTGACACTGGCTGGCAACAGCTGTCCAGGGTTTCAGGTGGGAGGCATTCTCAGTCCTCCCCAGAGATCTTGGGGACTGAACCAGGAACTTTCTGTTTTCAAAACAGATGCTCTGCCACTGAGCTACAGCCCTAAAGACAGAATTCAGTACAGTGGTAACTTAATTCGTTCCGGAGGTCTGTTCTTAACCTGAAACCATTCTTAACCTGAGGTACCACTTTAGCTAATGGGGCCTCCCGCTGCCTCCGCGTGATTTCTGTTCTCATCCTGAAGCAAAGTTCTTAACCCGAGGTACTATTTCTGGGTTAGCGGAGTCTGTAACCTGAAGCGCCTGTAACCCGAGGTACTGAAGGACCACACATATCTGCTATTTGGGTCCCTGAAGCACAGATTCACACAAAGCGGCAAAACGCTCTTGCAGGTTATTAACAAGATTTTTATTTGAAGTGCATATGCAGAACAAAGGCACAGGGTGATCAGTACGCAACCTGTACACAGTAGTCAGGGTGCGCCCCATTATATAGATTTGCAAAATAGAATGCCACCTGATCTCTTGTAAGTCACCTGATTTCTTGTAAGTCACCTGATTTCTGGGAATAAGTTCCCAGAACTTATAATAAGTTCCTATATTACCATATAAGGTCTTGGTCTTCTCTCCCTCCTTCCTGCAACCTCCCTCATCCTGGTGTGACAATAAATCCTTGTTCTTTATCTCTATCTGCCCAGGCTAGACATTCTGAGGGGCCCATTTGCAATGTAACATTTAAGCATGTCCTTCAATAATAGAACAATTATATTGTAATATGCTCTTTCAGTACCACTGTTCAGGGATGGAGGATCAGTCTATGACATGATGATGCTCAGTCTGTTGCTTCACCTCAATTGCCCCAATTTCTCTTTTTATATCTAAAGTTTAGGGAAGTTTTTAATGTTTGATGTTTTACCGTGTTTTAATATTCTGTTGAGAGCTGCCCAGAGTGGCTGGGGAAACCCAGCCAGATGGGCAGGGTATAATTATTATTATTTATTATTATTATTATTATTATTATTATTATTATTATTATTATTATTAAAGTAGCCATAAAAGACTGACAATCTTCATCACACCACCCCTCCTCTGCCCCCACTTCTTCCCCGACCTTATACAGTGGTACTTCGCAAGACAAATGCCTCGCAAGACGAAAAACGCGCAAGACGAAAGAGTTTTCCGTTTTTTGAGTCGTTCCACAAGACGAATTTCCCTATGGGCTTGCTTCGCAAGACAAAATGTCTTGCGAGTTCTTGCGAGTTTGTTTCCTTTTTCTTAAAGCCGCTAAGCCGCTAATAGCCGTGCTTCGCAAGACGAAAAAAACGCAAGACGAAGAGACTCGTGGAACGGATTAATTTCATCTTGCGAGGCACCACTGTACTGAATACAACACTAATGTCTCATATCAAATGTAACTGATTTGTAGAAAAGAATTTACAACCTGAAAAAAGCGGCAACGCACGTACTTTTGTAAACCAAGTAAATCTTAATAAAAAAATATTTTTTAAAAAAAGAAAAGAAGACCAGCTATCCTAAAGACCAGCACCAGAATGAGAGAAAGCGGTGCTTTCAGTTTAGTTGTTGAGTTTCCAGTAGCCTCAGCAAGCATGGCCCATGGCCAGAGATGATGGGAGTTGCAATATATGTTTTTAATGTACATATTGACACCTGCCACTCCAATCTCCATGAGTGGTGCACTATTTTAGGGGTTGCAGTCTGTGTTCCCTTTGGGAACTTTATGATAAATGGTGTCTTTATGATATATGGTTTATTTGCACCTATATACAACTTGCACCTAGATGGAGGGATTATGGAGCATTCTCATCCTATCAAGATTGGATTAAAGGACAGCAAAAATCCATCCTCTGCCTCTCTTTGTTTCAGCCTGTCGTCCCCAGCTCACTTGGACTTCTGCCCCTCCTTCTGCTTCTCTCTGTGAACCTCCTCCCAGCCTACGTCATTCAAAGCTGTAACCCTAAACCTTGCCTCTGCCTCTGCCCACTAGCACTCAATCCCCCTGGCCTGGTACTCTTGCCCTATAATGGTTTCCTAGTTGGGCCATCGCTGGCCTTTGTCCCCTGCTAATGGCTCATCCAGCAATCTCTACACAGAGGTGGTTTGGCTTACTAGCCTAACTAAATCCAGGTGGGTTCCATGTTTGGCAAAGTTTAATCAAACCTGGATTAATTCTAGCTTTTAATAAAGCATAGCACATTTTGGGGGATCTAGCTCCCCCCAAATCATAACGATAGAGTGGTACCTCTGGTCAGTGGCGTAGCGTGGGTTGTCAGCATCCGGGGCAAGGCAAGTAATTTGCACCCCCTAACCCGTGGATTTGCGCCCCCTAACCCGTGGATTTGCGCCCCTCTAACCCTAACCCCCAGATGTTGCGCCCGGTGCAGCCGGCCCCCCCTGCACCCCCCACGCTACGCCACTGCCTCTGGTTGCAAACAGGATCCGTTCCAGAGGCCCGTTCGCAACATGAAAAGAGCGCAACCTGAGGTGCCGTATCTGCGCAGGTGCGCAGTGCAATTTGGCGCTTGTGCGCATGCGCAAAGCATGGTTTAGCGCTTCTGCACATGTGTGAGCGGCGAAAGCCGGAAGTAACCCTTTCTGGTACTTCTGGGTTGCTGCGGGACGTAATCTGAAAGAACGTAACATGAAGCAAACGTAACGTGAGGTATGACTGTATTGTCTCACCCCAACAATACCAATTTCATAGGTTATCAGGATGACGGAGAACAAGGATCAACGCTGTCTCAGAGACAAGATCTGTATGGTAAATGCAAATTATTTGTTATATATGACTACAGACCTGTATATCAACCATAGGGAACCTTTGGCCCTCCAGATGTTGTTGGATGACAACTCCCATCCGGCCCTGCAAGTATGCCCGGTGGCAAAGGATGATGGGAGTTGTAGTTCAGCAACATCTGGAGTGCCAAACATCCCCACGCCTCCTGTGTATCATAGTAGAGAAAGCATGTACCCATGTGCGCACCCACCATACACGTCATGAGATATTCTGGGAACAAGGCTTGCATGGTAAATATTAGCTGCACTGCACCCTCGCCTCCAGGACTGGCCCTATATTTAGGCAGAGTGGGAGGGGGGCATGTCTGGCACCGGATGCTCATCAGGAGAAGGGGGGGGGGCAGGCAGTGACGGATCAGAGGGCAGATCTCTGCACGCTACGCAGCCTGCTTTGCACCTTCTGCATTGGCCTGTGTGGGAATGTTGTCGATAGTATGAGAGGATATATTGATTACCGTACTTTTCTGTCTATAAGAAGCCCCCATGTATTAAAGGTAAAGGGATGCCTGATCATTAGGTCCAGTCGTGACCGACTCTGGGGTTGCGGCGCTCATCTCACTTTATTGGCCGAGGGAGCCGGCGTATAGCTTCCGGGTCATGTGGCCAGCATGACTAAGCCACTTCTGGTGAACCAGAGCAGCGCACAGAAATGCTGTCTACCTTCCCGCCAGAGCGGTACCTATTTATCTACTTGCACTTGACATGCTTTCGAACTGCTAGGAGGGCAGGAGCAGGGACCGAGCAATGGGAGCTCACCCCATCGCGGGGATTCAAACCGCCGACCTTCTGATCGGCAAGTCCTAGGCTCTGTGGTTTAACCCACAGCGCCACCCGCGTCCCCATGTATTAGACGCCCCCTATTTTGGGGGACTCTAATTTAAGAAAATGGGGGGGGGGAGATGGCACAGAGTTGTTGAGCTTTTATTGGGGGGGGGGGGTTGCCAAAAATCGCATTGCAAAATCCGCCTCCCATCTGTCCCATTGCCGGCAGAAGCTGCCAATTGCCCGCCTGACTGCCAGAGCATCGGCCAATCAACACCACCTATTGATGCAGCAACCAATAACACGCACAATAGCCGTTGGCAGCTGCAACAGCAACCAATCAAACATCCACCCTATGCACTACCCAAGTGTAAGATGGCCCCCAATTTTTAGCATGATTTTTAAAGAAAAAAACATAGTCTTATACAAGGAAAAGTACGGTAAATATTATCCTTCCTCACACTAGTGAGCTGGTCGCAGAGTACATTCCCCTGTATATTGCAGGAAGCTAGTTGGTAGATTTGTTCGAATCTCTTGAGTTAAGCAATCCAGTCTGGCTTGTCCAGATCGGGTTGTTCCTGGTGAATTGCCTTTTATTCCCTCTTAAAACAATAAGGACACAACTGACTTCTTTAAAAGTAATGATAAGAAGTTTACTTACATTCAGTTCACAGTATGATCCTAAGGCAGGCTTTAGCTTGTAGTTACAGAAGAGCATGTGAGTTCATCCTTTATGGGGACTGAGCCCATGTGCGGCTGGCTGAGAGCCAGCAGACAGCAAAATACATCAAGAGAACAGCATCAAGGGAAGAAATGGCAAAAAGAGAGCAACAAGAGAGTCAACAGAAGATGGCTGCATGACTAGCCCATTTAAAGGGTCTGCCAGGGTCAAGCCCATCTACCTGGTCACATGCAGGGGGAGGATGCTCCAGACAAGTATGACAGGAAGTTCTTCTGCCTGGAGTAACATCCCCCTGTGTGTCCACTCTGGGCAGACAGGAAATGTCGTACTTGACTGCTACAGTGATGTAATATCCCACAGCCTGCTCTCCTCAGGTGTGGTGTCCCATCACCTGTGTTTAGCTTCTGTAAATGGAATGAGATGGGCGGGGTATGTAGAAAGAAAGAAAGAAAGAAAGAAAGAAAGAAAGAAAGAAAGAAAGAAAGAGAGAGAGAGTGTGGCGTGTGGGTGGGTCAGCCGGTACACTTGTCCATCATCTGAACCAGCCCATGTGCAAAACCAGAGGTTACAGTGTAAAGAGGACTTCCCTAAGGAGGTACCAACTGTTCCAGTGGGAGGTGCATGCGACGTTAACATATGAGAGTGCTGGAGGTGAAATAGTTAAACAAGTTACCCAATCAGAACCCAGGGGGGTGGAGTCAGAGGGACTATAAAACCAGCTCTGCGAGGTGCGAAAGGGGAGTTCGTTGGGAGTTGGGTGGTTGGTTGGAGTGGGAGTGAATTGGGATAGAGTCTGTGGGTAGGTTGAGTTAGGGTAGAGAAATAAGCTGAGTCAGGAACAGTTAGGAGCTAGGAAGACAATTAAATATCTGAGAGGTGGTTTAATGAGTGAGAGCAGGTAGCGGAAGTTATAGGTCTGGATAGGCACCCCATGATTGTAATTGACCGATACCATTTACGAAACCACACGCTTGTTAAACTGCAATAAATAAACAAAAGTTTATGTTCCAATTTAACTCTGACTGGACTCAGTATTGTACCAGGTAGGGCCTGGGTGGTGGCAGCGAGAAATAAGGTGGTGGCACCAGTGGCGTAGCGTGGGGGGTGCCAGGGGTGCCGGCCGCACCGGGCGCAACATCTGGGGGGGCGCGAGTCCAGAGGGAAGGGACAAGTTCCTTCCTCCGCCGGGCTCCCCGCCGCCACCGCCAGCCTTGCGCCCTAGCGCGCGTGCGCCCCCCCCCCGCCGCCGCGGCTGCGCTCCACTCACTGCTCGCAGGAGGAGCAGCCGCTGCAGCAGCGCTGACGCCGCCACCAACGCCTGGCCGGGCACGGGCAGCCTTCGCACCCGCCGCAGGCGGCGGCTGCTTCTGCCGACTGGGAGGGAGGAGAGCTCCGAGGGGCCTCGCCGCGCCCTGCTCTCCCCAAAACCCTCCGAGAGGAAGCCGGCGGGCGGGCGAGGGTCTCCCGGCGGAAGGGGGTGCCGCTGGCTCTGGCTCTCAGCGCAAGTCTCAGCCGCGGGGGGGGGGGGTCGGGCAAGGACAGAGCGCGGCTGGAAGCCCCCGGACCAGGCCGGGGGGAGGAGAGGCGCTCGCCAAGCCCGGATCTGGAGCGCCTCGCAGCACGGGCTCCACCTACAGCCCAAGGAGAGGAGGGGGCGGGGAGGCGCCCGAGGGGAGGGGGCTTCGGCTGCCTCGGCCCGCGGGGGCTCCGCAAATATTAAATTTAATAAATTCCTGCTGAGCCTTAAGGGGGGGTCCTTGGCTCCTTCGCTCGCCCCCAGCCCCAGTGGCGTAGCGTGTGGTGCAGGGGGGCGGCCGCAACATGGGGGGGCGCGCTCGCACTCGAGTGCTAAAATCCAGGGGTTAAAGGTAAAGGTAAAGGTACCCCTGCCCGTGCGGGCCAGTCTTGACAGACTCTGGGGTTGTGCGCCCATCTCACTCAAGAGGCCAGGGGCCAGCGCTGTCTGGAGACACTTCCGGGTCACGTGGCCAGCGTGACATCGCTGCTCTGGCGAGCCAGAGCCGCACACGGAAACGCCGTTTACCTTCCCGCTGGTAAGCGGTCCCTATTTATCTACTTGCACCCGGAGGTGCTTTCGAACTGCTAGGTTGGCAGGCGCTGGGACCGAGCAGCGGGAGCGCACCCCACCGCAGGGATTCGAACCGCCGACCTTTCGATCGGCAAGTCCTAGTCGCTGAGGCTTTAACCCACAGCGCCACCTGCGTCCCCAGGGGTTAGGGGGCGCAAATTACTTGCCTTGCCCCGGGTGCTGACAACCCACGCTACGCCACTGGGTGGCACAGGTATCAATAGACGGTGAAACGTCCGGGGACCCTGTGTGATCGCCACAGTGCAAAGCTTGCTATTCCCTTCACAATATTTGTCAACTATGGTCCAAGAAATAGAATCAACTGAAATTGTCTTGTGTGACAGCAGATCAAAATCTGCTCCAGCGCTGTCCCACTGGTTCTCTTTCTCTATGGTCATGTAAGTAGAGAAACATTGGTAAATGTGTAGGTGCAGTACCTCCACCCTGGGTTTTACTTGGGGAGTAGAAAATGCCTGATATCTGTGGCCGTTTTAATTTGCTGCAGTTTGGCCATTTCAGTCCCATTGTAGGTCCTCTTCCATTTCTCCTCTTGCCTTTTTCTGCTGGACTTGCGCTGGTTCTAGAATGACTTTTCCATGTTTGTTCCTAGATTACCCATGGGATAAATCCAGCCTGAAGTCAATACCAATGGACTTGATGCAGTTTAAGGAACTGGATGACCATGCATCAACGGTATACTGTCTCTTACAGCAATATAACCCACACAGAATAATAGTCCTGTAAAGAATATTTTAGGATGCTGAGAGTTTTGTTTTTTAATGTGGATTTGGAATTGGACCCCAAGGATCCATTCCAACTCTACATTTCTATGGTTCTATGACAGTACCTTCAAGTGTCCTCTCCTTATAGGAGGCAACTCCTTCTGTCCACATGGAAGTTCACAGTGGGAAACATTATGCTTTAAAATCCACCCCAAGCCTGAAACAAAGGGGATTTGGATCACAGCTGAAGATTGTGGAAATAGCATGCCTGTGTAAAGAGAAAAGAAAGGTTAAGCATGCTTCATCCTTCAGAACAATTTCACTTGGGGATAAAATTTGATAGATTGATCAACTAGGATGCATACACTTACTCAGCTAACTGTGTATTCCTGAGCAGTTCTATGCAGAAGCTCCATTGAGCTCAGCAAGACTCTTTTTAGTGCATGTAGGATGGCAGGCAGGGCCGCAGGTGGCGCTGTGGGTTAAAGCCTCAGCGCCTAGGACTTGCCGATCGAAAGGTCGGCGGTTCGAATCCCTGCGGCGGGGTGCGCTCCCGCTGCTCGGTCCCAGCGCCTGCCAACCTAGCAGTTCGAAAGCACCTCCGGGTGCAAGTAGATAAATAGGGACCGCTTACCAGCGGGAAGGTAAACGGCGTTTCCGTGTGCGGCTCTGGCTCGCCAGATGCAGCTTTGTCACGCTGGCCACGTGACCCGGAAGTGTCTCCGGACAGCGCTGGCCCCTGGCCTCTTAAGTGAGATGGGCGCACAACCCCAGAGTCTGTCAAGACTGGCCCGTACGGGCAGGGGTACCTTTACCTTTACCTTTAGGATGGCAGGCACCCTAAATTTTCTTTAGACAGCAGAAAGGAACTGGGTACTGCTCCTCCATGTTATCTTCTACAGTATTTACCTTTCCTGAAACAGGTGAATGTCAAGAACAACGTGAAAAAACTGGTGAATGTCTTGCTTCAAAAAGCCCACAGTGACCTGGAGAAAGTTCGAGCCATTTGGATATGGACGTGCCATCATATAGGTAGGCGATCCCTCCAGACAACAGAACAACTCTTCTAGTGGTGTTATAGGAAAGCTCCTTTATATAGCATTGGATTAAAGCAGAGCCTTTGAAGGTGATTAACTGTTGTTTTGTGAACGAAAAAGTAAAGGTTATTTTACTATTGGCCATTAGGTCCAGTCGTGGCCGACTCTGGGGTTGCAGCGCTCAACTCGCTTTACAGTGGTACCTCAGGTTAAGTACTTAATTCGTTTCGGAGGTCTGTTCTTATTCTGAAACTGTTCTTAACCTGAAGCACCACTTTAGCTAATGGGCCCCCCTGCTGCCACTGTGCCGCGGGAGCACGATTTCTGTTCTCATCCTGAAGCAAAGTTCTTAACCCGAGGTAATATTTCTGGGTTAGCAGAGTCTGTAACCTGAAGCGTATGTAACCTGAAGCATGTGTAACCCGAGGTACCACTGTATTGGCCGAGGGAGCCGGCGTACAGCTTCCAGGTCATGTGGCCAGGATGACTAAGCCGCTTCTGACGAACCAGAGCAGTGCACAGAAATGCCGTTGACCTTCCCGCCAGAGCGGTACCTATTTAACTACTTGCACTTTGATGTGCTTTCGAACTGCTAGGTTGGCAGGAGCTGGGATGGAGCAACGGGAGCTCACCCCATCACAGGGATTTGAACCGCCGACCTTCTGATCGGCAAGCCTTAGGCTCTGTGGTTTAACCCACAGCACCACCCGCAGATACCCCTAATTGAACTGATTAGTTACTCGTATCTTCTGCTAAAAGTTTCTGGTGTAGGTGAGGTTGCTGCAGTCCTTTATTGGTTGTGCATTGCAGACTTTGAGGTGACTGTCCATAAATGTCTTTATTCCTCCAGAATACGATGTGGAAGGATACCATAACAAGGTGCCTTCTGAGGCAACTGATGCTCTTCAGTCGGGAAAAAGTGCTTGTGGGGGATATGCTGGCCTCTTTGAAGAAATGTGCAGGTAATTCCTATTGGGCCCCAGAGAGCTGGAGAGCCATACCTGCTCTATACAGGCGGCTTTCAACACATCATTATGGAGACAAACTTGGGTCCCGCTACAGTCACTGGAAATCCTGCTTGGCCCCTCACCACCATGCTTCCTTCAACAAACACTTCTTGTACCTTTTAAAGCCCTTCTGTGCTGCCTTGAAAGCTTGTACTAGATTCCAGTCTCTCTCTCTCTTCAGCATGCAAGCTAAGATTCTCAGGCTGTCCGATTAATAATAATAACAATAATAATACCCTGCCCATCAATATTTATACCCCGCCCCTCTGGCTGGGTTTCCCCAGCCACTCTGGGCAGCTTCCAACAGAATATTAAAATACAATAGTCTATTAAACATTAAAAGCTTCCCTGAACAGGGCTGCCTTCAGATGTCTTCTAAAAGTCTGGTAGTTGTTGTTCTCTTTGACATCGGATGGGAGGTTGTTCCAGAGGGTGGGTGCCACTACCAAGAAGGCCATCTGCCTGTTTCCCTGTAACTTGGCTTCTCGCAGTGAGGGAACCGCCAAAAGGCCCTCGGCACTGGACCTCAGTGTCCAGGTAGAACAATGGGGGTGGACACGCTCCTTCAGGTATACTGGACCAAGGCCGTTTAGGGCTTTAAAGGTTAGCACCAACACTTTGAATTGTGCTCGGAAACGTACTGGGAGCCAGTGTAGGACTTTCAAAACCGGTGTTATGTGGTCTCAGCGGCCGCTCCCAGTCACCAGTCTAGTTCCTGCATTCTGGATTATTTGTAGCTTCCGGGTCACATTCAAAGGTAGAGGGCATTGCAGTAGTCCAAGCGGGAGATAACTAGAGCATGCACTGCACTGGCAAGACAGTCTGCGGGCAGGTAGAGTCTCAGCCTGCGTACCAGATGGAGCTGATAAACAGCTGCCCTGGACATAGAATTGACCTGTGCCTCCATGGACAGCTGTGAGTCCAGAATGACTCCCAGGCTGCACACCTGGTCCTTCAGGGGCACAGTTACCCCATTCAGGACCAGGGAGTCCTCCACACCTGCCCACCTCCTGTCCCCCAAAAACAATTGGCTCCTAACAACAATTTTTGTAATAGTGCAACATACAAAACTGTCATGCAGGAGTGGGGGATTTTGGGCCTTCCAGATGTTGTTCAGCCACATCTCCCATCAGCCTTAGCAAGCTTGGCCAACCACCAGGAATGATGGGAGTTGTAGTTCAGCAACATCTGGAGGACCAAAGATTCCCCAAACCTGTAATATGCAGTTAAATGAGGCAGCCTGGCATTTCTTCAGAATAAAGTAGTAGTCCACAGATGGCATTTAGCATACTTCTGTTTCCTCCATCAAAATCCCAAATTGCACATCCTTAAGGGGCAAGATAGGACAATATAGGGAAAAGCCTAAAATGCCAGATGTGGTTTGGCTTCTCCCTGAAAACAGAACAAAATGAAGGATGCCCATTCTAATAATAATGAAAAAAGCATTGATTGCAACCACAGTGCCTTGTTCACAATGGTGTTCTTGAATCCCTTTCTTTCCCCCTCAGTCTTGCAGGTATACAATGCAAGCAGTTGTCCGGCTTTGCCAAAGGGTTCCAATACAAACCAGGAAAAGTATTTGAGGGGAAGACTAATCATGTCTGGAACGCTGTATATCTTGAGGGAAGATGGCATCTTTTAGACAACACGTGGGGCAGCGGTTGTGTGGATGACTCTTGTAGCAAGTTCACTTTCAGGTATGTTGTTAGGTGACAGAAAGCCCAGTCAGAGTGTGGGATACAACGAGGGTATAGTGAACTTCCTTTGTTTTCAGATTTTTGTTTGGTTCGCTTGGACCAAAAGTCAGAATGGGTGATTTGATAGCCACAGGGCATCAGCATGGAGTGTTGTGGTAGTGGTGGGACAATAATAGGTTCTAGAGCAGCAGTTCTCAACCTCTCAACCAGTGGGTCCCCAGATGTTGTGGGACTACAACTCCCATCATCCCTGAGCTCTGGCCTTGCTAGCTATGGGTGATGGGAGTTGTAGTTCAACAACATCTGGGGACCCACAGGTTAAGGAAGGCTGTTCTAGAGTATTATGCTTATCCTACATGTGTAGGATTTGGGGATCCTGGAGTTTGGGTCATTGCAACACAGCAGCCTTTCTCTACCAGGTGCCCTCCAGTGGTTTTAGACTACCACTCCCATCATCACTAACTATTGGGTCTCAGGCTTCAGGGACTCAGCTTCCTCCCACCCTCCCACTCTTTGGCAGCAGATAAGCAAAACAAAGCGAAAGGAGTCTCTCACCAGATTTTTAATGATTGTAGCCAGAGAACAAAGAATCCATTTCTAGGAACGAAGGTGCTCCCAGTTAAGGGTTCCACCCACTTCCTCCCTAGTCACCCACTTCACTTCTGCATCTTGCAACCTGGTCTCGCAACCACTGTGTTTTCCGTGCTGCCACCTTATCTGCTCTCCTTGACCTTGGGCTGAGTGGATGGACACTTTCCAGCGAAATGGAGTCTGTTCACTCTCTCCCGATTCTCCTCCTCCTAGCTGTTCACCACCCAGTTCTTCCCAACTTCGGTCTTCTGAACTATGTCCCTCTGCAAACCACTGTTCCAAATCTATACTGCTCCACTGCTCCTGGGAAGATTCAGGATCCTGAGCAGGAGCAAGGGGCGGGGGAGGCTGCCTCCATTCCTCTCAGTGCAGCCCTCCTCAGCATGGTCCCTGACATTGGGCCACATTGGCAGTGGTTGATGGGTCATAGAGTTCAGCCAAACCTGGAGGGAATCAGACTGGGGAAGGCTGGATGAGTGGGTCACCCAGTTCCTAAACTGTGGCTAGTGTTAACTATGGACGCGCTTGTCAAACAAAGCATTGTTGTCATTAAGCACAGATGTGGGTGAGAAAACAGGCTGTGGTTAATCTAATCAAGGATCTGGTTTCCTAAACTGTTCACATGTGTGGCTGTGGGGGAAGGAGGCTTGCTATGTTTCATTCCCAACATGCTAAGCTATGGTTTCACTTGACATCTGAACAAGGCCTAGAAGGATTCCACGCTCATTTCTAGATAGCTTTCTCTGTTTGACCCTGGTGCTGAGAGTTCATGAAAGACTGCACAATTCTGCCTTCTCCTTCTGCAGGTACAATGAGTTTTACTTCCTTACACATCCTGCTCTGTTTATTAACGATCACTTCCCAGAAGACCACAGCTGGCAGCTTCTGAAACAGACATTATCGCTGCAGCAGTTTGAACGTAATGTGTGGTATAAGTCTGCCTTTTATTCAGTGGGACTGACAGGCACATCCACGGCAACGTCAATCATCGAAACAGGTAAAGCCAATCAGAAGTATCTGTCTTGTCGCTTTTGGCTGTCACACTTACACTGACAATGAGTCTCATGTCCTTTTAAGATGCTACTGCGCTGTAAAGCAGGGATGGGAACCTGAGGTTGCTAGACTACAACCCCCATCATCCCTGACAATTGGTCGTGCTAGTTGGGAGTCCCACAACAGCAAGAGGGCCACACAGGTTCCTCACCCCTAATCTAGCAGACCCAGAATTCAGTGGGTCTTCCAAGGTGTGAAGGAGGCTCAGGAAATCTGTTATCTTTCTCGGAATTGTTAGGTACAGATGATTGTGAGGCAGCTGGATTGTCCTTGCTCTATTTTGATTATCACTGATTATTACTCCTGGCAAACAAGGCCATTCTGTGGCCTTTGTGGAGTTGTGAGGTTAATTAAAACTAACAATCAAGATGAAGTAAAGCCTGAGGGGAGAAACAACCTACAGGTGGTTGTTCAAGGACGAGTCAGTGAGGAAAGAACAGACTGCCTGTTTCCCATCTACCAATCATTAATTTCAATGCATGGGACAAGGGTGGCGCTGTGGGTTAAACCACAGAGCCTAGGACTTGCCGATCAGAAGGTCGGCGGTTCGAATCCCGCGACGGGGCGAGCTCCTGTTGCTCAGTCCCTGCTCCTGCCAACCTAGCAGTTCAAAAGCATGTCAAAATTCAAGTAGATAAATAGGTACCGCTCTGGCAGGAAGGTAAATGCCGTTTCCGTATGCTGCTCTGGTTCACCAGAAGCGGCTTAGTCATGCTGGCTACATGACCCGGAAGCTGTACGCCGGCTCCCTCGGCCAATAAATTACCTTTAATTTCAATCTTATATATGGGTGTAACCCTATTTCTCACAGCAAGGTGGCAGAAAATCCATAGGGGGAAATCCAATCATGGGGATTTAAAATAAAAACATTAACAAGTACAGAAAAGCCATTATTTTTTGCTCCTTACAATTTTTTTACTGAATTCCTGTTGCATACAAAAACATGTCAACATCAAAAAATCTTTGCTTTTCTTTCACAGAAAACGGCAAGGCAACTGTTTTCATTGAGAGTCGCTCTCCAACCCTCTTCCTCTGCAAGCTCAACGGGGCAAACGAACACTGCTTCATGACCCTGCAGAGGAACGGGATGACCCTGGAAGTGTATCCTCAGGAGGTGGGAACTCATAGCTTGGACATCTTCGCCAAACCTTCCAGGAGCATGGAGGAGAACTACAGCCACGTGGTGGAATACTCCCTGGTGTGCCCATCTGTGGACAAAAACTTTTGCTTGCCCAAACCGCTCATCCAGCCTGTGGGGCCCAGCTGGCAATCGGAGGAGAAGGGGATCCTGGGAGCCTTGCCCGCCAGTCCGATTGTCCACACTGATGACGGACGCTGCGTTGTCACCTTCACTCGAAGTAGAGACCTGGATCTCTTTGCCACCCTGGACTCTGATGCCAGCAGCACGTCGGAGGACTTGCGGAGGCGGCACATCTGGACCACTCGCCAAGATGCCCATGTTGAGTTGAAGATACAGCTCCCTCACGCAGGGACTTTTGCTCTTCACATCTGGGCAAAGAAAGCATCCGATCCGGGGAACAGTCACTGCGCCCTCAGCTACCTCCTCTCCTGCCCAAACAAGAGTGTGTTGTGGCCGGTTTTCCCACAGAGTTATACCAACTGGGAGGATTCCTTTGAGCTGGTGGCCCCAGTTGCCGGCGTCTTGCCGGCCAACCGCGATGTGACATTTAAGCTCAAACTGCCTGGCGTAGATGAGGTGTCTGTCGAATGCGGAAATTCTCGCCGACTGACTCTTAGCGAAGACGGTTTCTGGGAGGGAACCTGCAGCACCTCAGGTGGCCCTAGGGTGACAGTGATGATATCAAAAAATGGCAGCCACTCCTTCTGGGCCCTGCTGGACTACAAAGTGGAAAGTCACTAGCTAGGAGAGGAGAAAATTCAACTATGTAAAAAGATCTACGCTTACCGGAAGAGAGGGAAACGGTACTCCATCATTAACCACAGCTTGTATGTTAACCAGGTATAACCGGGAGAAATACTAGCAGTCGGATACTGGAGTATCTGATATTACGAGACTAAGGGCATGGGGAAGTGGTCCGAACAATAACCCTGACTATAATTAAAGTAAGGGAAGGCAGACCTCTTAATAGTTGTTTTCTTTAAAGATGGAGTCTATTGTTATTGGTGTAACCAAAAGCAAGAACATGCGGAACCACATACATTTTGAGAACGCTGTAAAATGGATTCGTCTGATGGCAAGCTTATAACTTTGGCTGGTTGCCACCCCTAAAAAAAAAGTTCAACAACACCTCTTTTTCTAAGAAAAAAAGGCCTGGTTCCATCACAATTTAAACATAAAATATAGAGGGGGAAATGAGCAAGTAAATGGACCGCATTCTGAACCAGGACATCCTGCTCATGTTGAATGGACCACTCCAAAGTATAATCTAAGGTGCTTATATGATGTGTGCCTATATAATGCCTTCACCATTAATATAAAAACATGCTTCCTGTAACTTAAGGTTTCCCATGGTGGTGGTGGTGGACTTACATATTTAACATTACAGTGGACAACATGAGAAGTCCGCTCTATTGCGAGGCCTTATTGGAGCAGAGTATAAAAATATTCTCCTCAAACAACAGTCATCTTACATGTGGACTCGGACATTGCACTTCCACAAATAAATGCAGCAGCAGCTACTTTGGAGCATTAGCCATACAGGTGCATTTACCTGTGCTTCATTTGAACGGTAAAACCTGATCTCAAAAAAAGAGGGTGGGTGGACCTGCTAGTTCATAGAATCATTTGTAACCAGGGACCCCTGGTGGCAAAAGAAAGTGAAACCACTCAACTCAGTTCACTTGCCTTCAGTTCCGGCGTAGGAAATGACACAGAATAGAATTGCAGAGTTCGAAGGGACCCTGCGGGTCATATGGCATTGCAGGAATCTCAACTAAAGAAACCCCATGCAATTTATGGGGGAGGGCAGGCTTTATGTTAGTGGGCGCAGAACCTCAGCTTTTGTATTGATTTACTTAATTTGGAGGGGGGCAGCTGCCCCCTTACCCCCATTTGGTTTGGGTCCTAGCCTCCAGAGCAGCAGAAAACAAGCTTGCTCCATCGTCCACGTGACAGCCCTTTAGAAATCTGAAGATGGCTATCGTATCTCCTTTCAGTCTCTTTTCCAAGCTAAACATACGCAGCTCCTTTAACCGTTCGACACAAGGCTTGGTTTCCAGACCCTTGATCTTATCTGTTGCCCTCTTCTGGGCACACTCCAGCTTGTTGACATCCTTCTTAAATTGTGGAGCCCAGAATTGGAGGGCTCCGTATTCCAGGGCTGCTCTGACCAAGACAGAATAGTACTATCACTTTCCTCATTCTGGACACTAGGCTTCTGTTGATACAGCCTAGACTAGCGATAGTTTTTTGTGGTTGCTGGTGGGTGTGAACAGGGCCAGATTTAGGTTTGATGAAGCCCTGAGCTACTGAAGGTAATGGGGCCCTTTATATGTCCAGCTGCCCTTTGTCAACAACAAATTGTCGCTATTTTTTGTGTTGAATATATGCTATATGGTAATTTATGGACCTGATTGGTATCTAAAGCCTTTTGCACATATTGCCATGCACCCAGTCCATGCAGAATGTAGGCACCCTATACAGTGGTACCTCGGGATGCTGTCGCCGGAAATCACACCCCCCCCCTCATTTACACGTGTACTGCACAAGCACCACACACATACACGCATCTCCCCTCCCTGACCCTAGAGATGCCCCTTTAGAGGGTCATCTCTTAAAAGCCTTCCATAGATAAGGAAGCGCTCGACTGACAGTCTTTCGCCATAGCGCTCCGCTTCGCTCTATTTTTACTGTGAGTAGACCGGGCGCCTGAACTTTAGGTCAAACAGCGGCAGCCTCAGCCAATCACCATTATCAAACAGCGCCCCTTGCGGCGGCCACGCTGGTACTGCAAGCCGCAAGCGTCTGTTCCCTCTCCTTTTGACAGCTCTCAATACAATGTTTCCGAGTTCAATTGACCGTGACTGATCTAATCAAAATGTAGCAAGTTGCTTCCGAAAAGTGAAAGTACTTTGAACTTCAAGGACCATACTCTTTATAAATTCACCAAAAATCAGCCGTACATCGGATTTTCATCGGACCACTTTTATTTGACTACATATTACAAGGACTATCAAAGGGGGGTAACCTGACACATGGCAACCATAATCCTTCGACCGAGCGGTCACGTACTCTGCGGCAGACGTGACAACCTTGATTACCATCGTGATGGGCTCAGACAGAAGGCTATCAGTGACACAATAACTTGCATCTTTTAGTGTATTCCGCACGGACTTTCACAAAGGACTCTGACCGGATTCCCCTCAGGGGGCAGGAAACTTCGCCCTTCTCTTTTGTCTTTAAAATGACTCATGTGGGGAGGGGAGAGGAGACTCCGGCCAGGTGTCAGGGCACTCAGATTACCTGTGAAGCCCCTCCTCGACTCCTCCTAATTTTAATGTAATCATGATGTAAATATGATGTAATTCTGGGGGTGTAGCTTTGGGGATTAGCAACTAATAAAAGTTAGGGTCTTCCTTTGTTCGGGGCTTCCATCTTGCTTCACTTCGTGGGCGGTGGGAGTCCTGTCGCGACAGTCTTTTCTTAAATAAAGACCGAGCCTACTGGCTGCTGTTTTGCTCTGAATTGCTCTGGTCGGTGTCTTCATTTGTCCAAGAGAGAGCCCTCGGACTTTCCTGTAACAGTTTTGGCGACCGTGCTCAGGGACACTTGGTTCTCCTGCAAAGGTGAGAGGGGAGATAGAGGGGATCGGGCGCCACTGGGCAACATTTGCCTGGGGATCCTTTTTCCTCTCCCTGCATCCTCTTTGTGGGCGGTAATCAACCGTCACCAGAAGCCCAACCAGAGAGAGCAAAGGCGAGGTAAAGCCGGCCAAGGAAAAGGATCCCGGGATCTGCGAGGGACATCAACGGACGTGAGTATGGTTCTGAATAAGATACATTGGGAGGAGGGTGGAAGGTAACATCTCCACAACAGCCAAATCTTTCTCTTTATTTCCAACGTCACACCTAAATCTTGAATCTCTCTTTCTCTTTCTCTCTCCGTTTTCCCTTTCGGAGCGTGGCCAGGGAAAACGTGGTGCTTATTGTTTTCTGATGCCCTCTTTCGGAGTCGGCCAGAGGCGTCCCCTACGAATCTCTCTATCCTTTTCTCCCCCGTTTTTCCCCTCGGAGCGTGGCCGGGAAAAAACGTGGTACTTATTGTTTCCCTGACGTCCTCTCTCGGAGTCGTCTAGAGGCGTCCGTACGAACCCTTTCTTACTGTCCCTATTTATGCAAATGAAGCCGCCCCTCCTGCACGGCGACCTTTGTTAGGGATGACCCGTGTACGTGAGAACGCAAGGTCATTTGCTTCCTTTCAAAACTTTGTTTTCTCGGGTCCTGATCTGGCACTGCACTGCGCAGGCGTTCAGTAAGGAATCCGAACTTAATCCAAAGGCTAGGCAGGAGGCTGTTGTGGAGGGTAGAGGGGAGGTTCACAATTGGGGCCCCACACTAGGGTTAGTCTTGTAAACAGTGCTGTGGTTTAGGTTTTCCGGGCAGAGAGACCCGTGGTTTAGGTTTTCCGGGCAGAGAGACCCGTGGTTTAGGTTTTCCGGGCAGAGAGACCCGTGGTTTAGGTTTTCCGGGCAGAGAGACCCGTGGTTTAGGTTTTCCGGGCAGAGAGACCCGTGGTTTAGGTTTTCCGGGCAGAAAGACCCGTGGTTTAGGTTTTCCGTTCAAGTTTGAGATCTTCAGGGATTAGTTCGTGATTTATGAATGAGAGAAATTTGTGTTGGTTCAGGATACTTTGGTTACTGAAGGAATCTTCTCTTCCGTTTTTCTCTTTCTTTTCCCCCATTGTCCGTCCTCCTTGTGTGTGTGTGTTCAACCCCACTGTCTTTAACGAACTCTGTTAACAGAAATAGATAAATAAGAAGGAGAGATGGGAGCTCAGGCTACCAAGCATTCAGACCGGACTCCTCCCAGTGACAAGGCTTCCGCGGAGCCTTTCCACTCCAGGGAGGACTCTGATACCCCTCTTCAATTCGTCCTCCAAAACTGGAAAGGATTGAGGGGAAGGAAGGGACTCTCAAAGTCCAAGCTAAAGGACCTTTGCAACATCTTCTGGGTCGCTTTTACCCACCACCTAGAACCAACCTCCAGGTGGCCACCCCACGGCTCTTTTAATCTCGTAAAGATACAAGCTCTTAAATCCTATCTAGCTGACGAGAGGCCCCAACAACTATACTATTTAAACATTTTCATAGAAGCCCGCGTAGTGTTTCAACGGCTGCAAGCTCAAGTTGCCCATCAAATGCCTGTTCTAAAACCAACCGGACCTCCCCCATATGATGAGATTAGAGCCCAGGAGGAGCAATTGGATAGGACCCTTGTTCCTTTCTACTACCCGGAACCACGAGCCCCCCGACCGCCAGGACCCGGGGCAGGGGACAGAACAGGAGCTAGTGGGGGAGGCGCAGGACTGAGAGAAGGTGTAGCAAACCAGCCCGCCACCACTGCTGCCCTTTCCCAAAGTATATCCAATACATCGCCGCCCCACCCTTCTTCAAGCACATCAAACCTAGAAGGAGACCAAGTAAGCTTGGATCTTGGACCCTTACTCAATGGGCAACTTCTAAACGAAGGAAGAGAGGGACCCGTCTCCAGTAGAACTAGAAACAGGGATAATTTGCAAATCGGAGAAATAGAAGGTGCCTTCCCTCTGCGAGCATTACCTATACCCCCGGCCAGAGTAGGAGACCCACCCCGCATGGTATTTACTCATCAGCCCTTCCTTACTTCGGACTTAATGAATTGGTCCGACAAGATGCCCTCCCTACGTGACGACCCTGACAAATGCCACCGCCAGGTGGCCACCATTTTCTCCACTCACAACCCTACCTGGGCAGATGTGCATATGTTGCTTGGGGCCCTATTCAATGAGGCAGAAAAGAGAGAAATACTAGCAAAGGCGGGGGAAGCTTTAACCCGAGAAGACTACCAACCAAATCGTCCCGCCTCGATGTCCCCACTGACCGCTCAGACGTTAATTAATGATCCTGACTGGGACTATAACACAGACAATGGCATATGGGGTCTAAAAATTTTTAAGAAGGCCATCCTAGATGGTATTAAAGCTGCGGGACAGCGAACCGTAAATTGGACCAAAGTCCAAGCCGTCCTTCAAGGACCTGATGAACATCCCTCCGACTATTACTCAAGACTAGTTTCTGCTATTAAGACCTGGGGTGGAATAGATCCAGAAAGCCCACAGCATGAGGTAATAGTCAAAGGATTCTTCAAGGATCAGGCCAATGCCGACATCCGAAAGGCATTAAACTCTCATCTTGGGTATGATGGAAAAACCATAAACGAAATCCTTTCCATCGCGAAGTCTGTATTCAACTCAAGAGATGAACGGAAGAAGAAGGATCTAAAATCCGACTCTCCCCGGGTGTTAGCCTATGCAGCCGGGATCCCTACACCCAAAGAGAAATTTAAGCTAGGAAAATCAGATTTACCTGACGACCGTGTCTGCTTCCACTGTGATGAAGTAGGGCACATAAAAAGATACTGTCCTCTTCTGATAGGAGCCAGGAGGGCAGAGTTTAGAAATCCGAAGCCATACAGGTCAGAGTACAGGGAAACCACCTATCCCAGACCTAGGGAGCCTTCCTCTCCACACGAACCAAACCGACCCCAAGCGCAAACACAACCCTACTCAGCACCCTCACAGCCACGGCCTCGGAACCCACCTCACGACGTCACAAATCCCTTCAAACACGGTAACCGTCCCACGAACCCAACTCATGAAATGGTGATGGAGGAATACCAAGAACATTGACAATTAGATGCAGATCCCGCCTCTTTCTCTTTTCTTTGTCCCGTTCTACAACTATCCTCTTCCGACCCAATCTGCACAATGCAAATCGACGGACAGTCCTACGATTGCCTTTTGGACACGGGTGCCACTTACTCCACCCTCACCAATAGCCATTTAACCCCCGGGGAAGAAACCATAACCGTAATGGGACTGGATGGAATCCCTCGGAACTGCCCTCTCTCCAGACCTGCAAAAGTTTCTGTCGGACCGCTATCTGTTAAACATACCTTCTTATTGACATCTAGCCCCGTCAATCTCTTGGGGAGGGATCTGCTCTGTAAATTAAACGCCACCATACAATGTGGCCAAGAAGGCATTTTCTTACATATGCCAAATGAATCCATCTTCAATTTCCAAGGAGTCCTACAGGAAGCCCATACCACCACAATTGATCTTCCGCCCGAATTGTTAGAAGGTGTCTCCCCCTCCTTATGGGGAACCGAATCAACCTCTGTCGGACTCTTAAAGTCCGCGGTGCCAGTCAAGATTAACTACAGAAAGGATCTACCCTTCCCATGTACTAAGCAATACCCCCTTCCTCCAGACGCAATAGACGGACTGGCCCCGATGATCGATGAATTCCTGAGGATGGGAGTTTTAGTCCCATGCGCCTCTCCCTGCAACACCCCTCTACTTCCCGTCAAAAAGCCCAATACAAATCCCGTCAAATGGCGCCTCGTCCAGGATCTCAGGCTCGTCAATTCTTTTGTTATACCCCGACACGCGGTAGTCGCCAACCCACACCACCTCCTAAGCACCATCCCAGAAGGAACTGTGGTCTACTCTGTCATAGATCTATGTTCTGCCTTCTTCAGCATCCCCGTAGACCCAGAAAGCCAATTCCTCTTTGCTTTCACCTGGCAAACAGGGCAGTTAACCTGGACTCGACTGCCCCAAGGATATGTAGAGTCTCCAGCAATTTTCTCATCTATATTACACCAAGATCTATCAGACGTGACTCTGCCAGGAGGCTCAGCCCTGAGACTCTACGTTGATGACATTTTACTCTGTGGTAAGGATCTAGAATCCTGCAAAAAGGACACTATAACTCTCCTAAACCTACTAGCACAGAAGGGACACAAGGTATCCCCGAAAAAGATACAATATTGTAAGAAAGAGGTGAAATATCTTGGCCACATGCTAGGAGAGGGCACCCGTGCGCTGACCACAGACAGAATTGAGGCAATAACCAAATTACCCCTACCAAAAACTAAAAGGCAACTCCGGGGTTTCATCGGAATGAGTGGATTCTGCCGAGCATGGATTCCGCGCTACGGGGAATTCACCCGCCCCCTTACAGCAATGACACACGACAATGCCCCAGACCAGCTGCAGTGGTCAGCAGAGGCACTTGAAGCCTTCGAATCTATTAAGAAAGAACTGCGGTCCTCCCCTGCACTCGGACTCCCAGATTATAGACTACCTTTTTCTCTATTTGTGCATGAGAATAAGGGAGTAGCTTCAGGCGTCCTAACACAACCCTTCCAAGGGAAGAATAGGCCTGTCGCTTATTACAGCCTTCAACTAGACACCACTGTACTAGGAAATGTAGGATGCCTTAGAGCCGTGGCAGCCGCAGCCCTGCTCCTAGAGAAGGCACAAGAAACTGTCCTGGGACACGACCTAACTGTCAACGTCCCCCATGCTGTTGCTACTCTCCTTAGCCTACAAGGATGCCAACGTTTTACGATACAACGATTAAACAGATACGAGGCCATCCTTCTCAGTCCTTCAAACGTCACCATAAAAAGAGTAAATTCGCTCAACCCCGCAACCCTTCTGCCCCTCCCTGACGATGGCACCCCACATCACGACTGCTCTCAAATAGTCCGCCATGTAGAGAAACCACGAGAGGATCTTGATTACCTCCCTTTACCTGAACCAGATCTCATCATGTATACTGACGGGAGCTCCAAGGTTATAGGAGGGGTACGGAAAAGTGGATATGCCATAGTCACCGATAGTGAGACCCTGGAGGCACGACCGATCAATGCAAAATATAGTGCACAAGCGGCAGAACTTATCGCCCTGATCAGAGCTTGTGAATTAGGAGCAGGACGAAGGATCACTATCTACACCGATTCGAAATATTGTTTCGGGTTGGTGCATGCTACCGGGCAAATCTGGTTACAGAGAGGTTTTTTGACTACAGCAGGAACGCAAATTGCACACGCCTCCCTAGTACAGCGCCTCATGAACTCAATACACCTTCCGGCAGCTATTGCAGTGGTACATTGCAAAGCACATACGAAAGGCAGGGACCCAGTCTCTAGAGGGAACCAACGGGCTGACAGCGCAGCCCAGGAGGCAGCCCTTCAGCCCCCCCCGGCAGACAATGAGTTCCAAGGACCACAAGTCTTATCAGACGTGGATTTCGCAGAAATGTACAAAACTGCGACCCCAGAGGAGATTAAAGGATGGATAGAACAAGGAGCCCACTTGGAAAATGACGTTTGGTATTTCCCGGATAAAAGACTCATAATGCCCAGACTATGGGTACCCAAACACTTGAGAATCCTGCACCAACGTACCCACTGGGGCAGAGACAAACTTATAGACACCATACAACGCTGTTGGTACGCCCCAGGGCTTGCTCTCGCCGCTAAAGCTGCCGTAAAGAATTGCCATACTTGCCAGAGCTTTAATCCGAAACATACTGCCAGATCCACCAGGGGCAAGACCATGGGCTTTTGTCCCATTTGAAAGTCTTCAGGTAGATTTCATAGACTTACCCCCTTGTCTCGGCAACAAACATGCTCTTGTAATTATCGACCAGTTGACTGGGTGGGTAGAGTGCTTCCCTACTCGCAGAGCTACTGCCCACATTGTTGCAAAGATCCTATTACAAGAAATCATACCCCGCTTCGGAGTTCCCCGACACATAGACAGCGACAGGGGTTCCCACTTCACATCAGAAATAATCCAACAGGTTGCAAACGCCCTCGGAATTAAATGGAAGCTACATACTCCATACCATCCGCCCTCCTCCGGGCAAGTAGAAAGAATGAACCAACAGCTTAAATCTCAGCTAGGAAAACTTTGTAAAGACTCTGGTATCAAATGGGTTAATGCCATTCCACTAGTCCTCCACAATTTAAGAGCATGCCCTCGTGGAAACCTCAAATTATCTCCCTATGAATTACTATTTGGAAGACCATCCCCAGTATATAATACCCAATTTCCAACATCAGAACTAGAGGTTGGAGAGACAGAGTTAACTAGCTATGTAATACAACTCCAGAAACAACTCACTCTTTTACACCGATACGCTGCCTCCAGCCAAAATATTCCCCTTGATGAAAACATTCACTCGTATCAACCAGGGGATTGGATACTAGTGAAGACTTACCATAAGGTACCCTTGCAGCCCAATTGGGAGGGCCCCTACCAGGTACTTTTAACCACTCCAACTTCTGTTAAGGTAGCAGAAAAAACAGCCTGGTTGCACCACACCCGCTGCAAACCCGCATCACCACCCGAACCCACAGCAGACGACTCGCCCTACGACACACCAGCCCGCCCAACAGACGACGACACCGGCACCGAGGAGGACCAACAGACCGGACCAGATCGGGGCACGAATCGAGCCCAACAGACCGGACCAGATCGGGGCACGAATCGAGCCCAACAGACCGGACCAGATCGGGGCACGAATCGAGCCCAACAGACCGGACCAGATCGGGGTACGAACCGGGCCCAACAGACCGGACCTGACACATCAGCCCATTGGACCTCCGAACTAATCACATCAGCCGACCGGAACAACCGACCCCCTATTCGCCTCAAACTCCGTAGAACAGACGTCCGCATTTGACAGCTCTGCAGTTTGACAGCTCCATTTGACAGCTCCGCATTTGACAGCTCTGCAGTTTGACAGCTCCATTTGACAGCTCCGCATTTGACAGCTCTGCAGTCTGACAGCTCCGTTTGACAGCTCCACAGCCTAACGACACCCTCTATTCGCAATGGCAAATACCATACCCACTCTGCTCGTCCTTTCTCTTACTTCTACTCTCTCCCAACACCCCATAACCACACACGGCTCCTGCCCAGGATTACAAATGGAATACAAATATCTGGACTTCGGAATTGTTGACATGGTGAAAAGAGGGACACCAGACCGCCTGGGGGATTTTGAGTTCTGCCTACCCGAAACCCGCGTTCTCCTTCGACATGCCATATTACCGACCCTCGCTGTTCACCAAACCTGGGAACTTTTTATTCGCTCCCCCTCTTACATGCCACTGGGCAAACTCATCCTCACCAGAGATGGCCCTTGGAACCGAGCCCGCTGCCTCAATGGTTCTTACGTACTCTTTTCTGATGGTACACCCAAACAAACTCTGAACTGGACACTTCTAGACAACGGTGGTACTGAATCAGTTTATACTGACCGGAATCACCCCACAGACCGCCTAATTCATGGGTTTTACTGTCAAAGAGTGGATACCACCCCACGCCAAACCATCCTGCAAGGAGTTTGCCTCCGAAGGTACTGCTGCGTCTGGGACATCGGATTCGCTTCCGGTTGGGACGGGAAAGCGTACCTTGAAGGCTGGCATCACTCCGTTACACCTCCAGCAGAATGGGACACTACTGGACCCCAAAGATGTGGGGGTCTCGCCACAAACCTCACATACCTGCTCCGCCAAGACCCCCTTCACCCCGCCGGTACCGCACCTCGACAAAGGGGGGAACTGTCAATATCCGAAAACCCCAACAATAATGACTTTTTGTCCACTTGGCATTCCAACACCTATGTGAAACTGATCTCTCAAATTGCTAAACAGACGACAACCAATGAGTGTTGGATTTGTGCCAATGCTCCTGCACACCTCCACAGCGGCATACCATTTCTTGGAGTACCCCTCACCCTGCAACAACATCTCTCCGCTGACGTACAATCCTGGAACCTGACTGCCGTGAACTTGACTTACCAATACATCTATCTAACTGGGCCCACAACAGGTGACCTTTGCCGGAAGTTCAGCGGGAATGACAAAGTTATCGGCGATAGTACTTGTAAGTACACCATTGACATTACTTTAAACGGAAGGATTACCCTATGGCACCAGAACAACCCCTCTATCCACCCCAGTTTAATGTCTGCATGGAAACGCGTAATGAGCTTACCTGACCCCTGGAGCCCTTCCCCGGTCTCCCAATGTTTCTTCCGTGCTTTCCTCACTGGCCGCATAGACTCGTGTTTACAAGGGCTGTTCTGGGTTTGTGGCCACCGCGGCTATGTATGGGCCAGTCCCCACTCCCGCGGCACTTGTTACCTTGGCCTCATCCTACCTGGGGTCCGGGTCACACAAAACCTACCCCCCGGGAGAAGACGCAATAAGAGGGCAAAGGACTTATCGCAACTCTCCGACGTAGCAGCCAATAGTGAAACTTATGGCCAGGCTCTCTTTCCTGCGTATGGAGCCGGCTCCAATCACGTCGATATCCTTAAATTAACGGACATCCTACTAACTTTCATGGAAGAGTCCAATGCGGCTACTCAATCTATCCTGACAGAATTGACGGAAGTCAGGCAGACCGCGATACAGAACTGCCTTGCTTTGGACTACGTTCTTGCCTCGACCGGAGGCGTTTGTGCCCTCGTCGGAACCGAGTGCTGCACACACGTGTCCGATCAAACCCTTAATATCACTGGACACCTTAACAACATCCATAAACTAACGGATGAGCTTAAAGACATCCAACATGAAGGACTGTCAGATACTCAGCTGTGGAGCTGGCTGCCTGGGTCAGGTTGGATAAAACAACTCCTAGGGAACGGACTCCTGATCCTCATCACTGTGACCATCTGCATTGCTGTCTTCTGCTGCGCAATCCACTGCTTCCCGATGTGCTGTCAGACCTGCGGCTCTTGCCTTCCGACTCTTCGCCCACTATCAGCTACTGCCCACAGACTGCCAGTACCAGGAACCCAGGCGACTCCCATCGAAATGGGACCCCTGAAGAACTTCCAAAATCTGGATTCTAGGTATGACATGTCAGACTTTTATTGATTGTACGGAGAGAAGGATTGCGCGGTTTTCCTACCTTCGCAATCTTATCTCCGAAGGGGGGAACTGTCGCCGGAAATCACACCCCCCCCCTCATTTACACGTGTACTGCACAAGCACCACACACATACACGCATCTCCCCTCCCTGACCCTAGAGATGCCCCTTTAGAGGGTCATCTCTTAAAAGCCTTCCGTAGATAAGGAAGCGCTCGACTGACAGTCTTTCGCCATAGCGCTCCGCTTCGCTCTATTTTTACTGTGAGTAGACCGGGCGCCTGAACTTTAGGTCAAACAGCGGCAGCCTCAGCCAATCACCATTATCAAACAGCGCCCCTTGCGGCGGCCACGCTGGTACTGCAAGCCGCAAGCGTCTGTTCCCTCTCCTTTTGACAGCTCTCAATACAATGTTTCCGAGTTCAATTGACCGTGACTGATCTAATCAAAATGTAGCAAGTTGCTTCCGAAAAGTGAAAGTACTTTGAACTTCAAGGACCATACTCTTTATAAATTCACCAAAAATCAGCCGTACATCGGATTTTCATCGGACCACTTTTATTTGACTACATATTACAAGGACTATCAAAGGGGGGTAACCTGACACATGGCAACCATAATCCTTCGACCGAGCGGTCACGTACTCTGCGGCGGACGTGACAACCTTGATTACCATCGTGATGGGCTCAGACAGAAGGCTATCAGTGACACAATAACTTGCATCTTTTAGTGTATTCCGCACGGACTTTCACAAAGGACTCTGACCGGATTCCCCTCAGGGGGCAGGAAACTTCGCCCTTCTCTTTTGTCTTTAAAATGACTCATGTGGGGAGGGGAGAGGAGACTCCGGCCAGGTGTCAGGGCACTCAGATTACCAGTGAAGCCCCTCCTCGACTCCTCCTAATTTTAATGTAATCATGATGTAAATATGATGTAATTCTGGGGGTGTAGCTTTGGGGATTAGCAACTAATAAAAGTTAGGGTCTTCCTTTGTTCGGGGCTTCCATCTTGCTTCACTTCGTGGGCGGTGGGAGTCCTGTCGCGACAGTCTTTTCTTAAATAAAGACCGAGCCTACTGGCTGCTGTTTTGCTCTGAATTGCTCTGGTCGGTGTCTTCATTTGTCCAAGAGAGAGCCCTCGGACTTTCCTGTAACAATGCGAACGGGATCCTTTCCGGAGCCCCGTTCACATCCTGAACAGAATGTAAGAAGCGACAGCATGTCTGCGTGTGTGCGGGTCACGTTTTGCCACTTCCGTGCATGCGTGTGATGTCATTTTTGACCGTCTGTGCATGCATGAGCGGCGAAACCCAGAAGTAACGCACTCCGTTACTTCCGGGTCACCGCGGAGCGCAACCCGAAAGTGCTCAACCTGAAGCGTATTTATCCCGAGGTATGACTGTATATGGACGCGGGTGATGCTGTGGGTTAAACCACAGAGCCTAGGACTTGCTGATCAGAAGGTTGGCGGTTCGAATCCCCGCGACGGGGTGAGCTCCCGTTGCTCGGTCCCTGCTCCTGCCAACCTTGCAGTTCGAAAGCACATCAAAGTGCAAGTAGATAAATAGGTACTGCTCCGGTGGGAAGGTAAATGGTGTTTCTGTGCACTGCTCTGGTTTGCCAGAAGTAGCTTAGTCATGCTGTCCACAAGGCCCGGAAGCTGTACGCCAGCTCCCTCAGCCTATAGAGCGAGATGAGCACTGCAACCCCAGAGTCGGCCACGACTGGACCTAATGTTCAGGGGTCCCTTTACCTTTACCTATGACTGTATATAGAAATGAGCAAACCAGTGATATTTTAGGGAGCCGGCTAGCAGGCGGGGGCCATGACTTACATCATAGGAGCCTACACAACACAAAACACTGTTGCTGTATGTACGTTTTATTTTATTTGTTTTTCATCTTGTATTTTGGAAATGTACATCCCGTTTTTTATCCTTACATTTTTTTTGGGGGGGGACCCCCAAGAGAGTGGGGCCCTAAGCTACAGCTTGTTCAGCTTCTAGGTATGAACATGCCCTTCCGAGGAACACCTCGTACAGCGCGGCTGCAGCGCTCGCCACTTCGCCCAGCAGGCAGAATCCTACCCCTCCCTGACTGCGGTGTTTGCTTGCTTTTTTTAGCAGCCCGCCCCTCCGCCATCCCTGCAGCCTTCTGCCGGTGACACCCTTCCCAGCTGTGGCTCCGGCCAGCCTCTTCCTGTTTCCCTCGCCAAAGGATGCGACGTCGGCGCCGCGACCCGGGAGGCGTCGCGCTGCTCGGCCGGCAGCTGGCGAGGGGGACCCAGGTATCGTGGCGCCGCCTTCTAACCTGCTTCTCGTCGGGCTGCTTCCCTCCTTCTCCGCTCTGCCTCGACGTGGAGCGCCGCGGGAGCAGCTGCCAGGCGGAGCCCAGTCGCTCTTTTGCCCGGAGCGCTTTGGTGTGCCGTCCGAGCCAGCAGCCATGGCCGCCGCTGCAGCCGGGATCCTGGCCGGACCACCAGAGTGGGTTGATCTCCCGGGGGACTTTGGGGGAAAGACATCGATGGGGAGCGAGAGATTGATGGGCACGCAGCCAGGACTGAAGGGAGGGGTCAGGAAAGGACCCCCAAAAAACGCGACCCCAAACTTGTGTTTCCAGCTGGTTTTGGACTACATTTCCCATCATCCCTGAACCAGTGGTCCTGCTAGCTAGGGATGATGGGAGTTGTGGTCCAAAACCAGCTGGAGAGCCTAGCTTGGGAAACCCTGTTCTAGAGCCCTTTTGATGTTGCTGAACTACAACTCCCATCATCCCTTGCCACTGGCTGTGCTGGCTAAGGGGAACTGGGGTCCAACAGCACCAGTGGTCCCCCATCCTCCTTGTGTAAGTGGGGCAGCCTGCTCTCAAACTGAGCTGACGGTTTCACTCTGGGTGCAGCAGTTCTTCCCTGTAATCTAGGGTTTCTCAAAGTTTTTGAACTTCTTCCCAGCTTTTAACCTCGTTCTCATTCCTGGTCATCATAACCCACAGATTAATTTTCACAAAAGACACAGTGAAGATTCCCTCTGCTGCCGCCCCCAAGTTGTGTGTGAGCAGAACCTGGGATTTGTATGTTATGTTATTGCTTATTTGTACGTAGCAGTCTTGCCAAATGGCCTCCAAGCAGGGTTGCAAAAATATCAGGATGAGAAACAGACACAGTAATAACATAAAGCCACACAAGAATACAAGTGGATGGAAATATCTGGCGACAGCATCCTTCAACACCCCCCACCCCGCCCCGCCCCGCGCTCCAAATTGCAGCCTTCTCTCTGTTGCTTTACTGACTGGGAAGGGAACTATGATGTTCGCCTGGCTCCCTTTTCTCTGAGAATGGGTGGAACCAGTGGCTAAATCCCACTAGGACTTGTGAATGTGGCCTCAGTGGATAATAATAATAAAATAATAATAATTTATTATTTATACCCCGCCCATCTGGATGGGTTTCCCCAGCCCCTCTGGGTGGCTTCCAACAGAATATTAAAATACAACAGTCTATTAAACATTAAAAGCTTCCCTAAACAGGGCTGCCTTCAGATGTCTTCTAAAAGTCTGGTAGTTGTTTTTCTCTTTGACATCTGGTGGGAGGGCGTTCCACAGGGCAGGTGCCACTACCGAGAAGGGCCTCTGCCTGGTTCCCTGTAACTTGGCTTCTTGCAGTGAGGGAATTGCCAGAAGGCCCTCAGAGCTGGACCTCAGTGTCCAGGCAGAACGATGGGGGAGGAGACACTCCTTCAGGTATATTAGACCGAGGCCGTTTAGGGCTTTAAAGGTCAGCACCAACACTTTGAATTGTGCTCGGAAACATACTGGGAGCCAATGTAGGTCTTCCAAGACCAGTGTTATGTGGTCTCAGCGGCCACCCCCAGTCACCAGTCTAGCTGCTGCATTCTGGATTAGTTGTAGTTTCCGGGTCATCTTCAAAGATAGTGCCACGTAGAGCGCATTGCCGTAGTCCAAGCGGGAGATAACTAGAGCATGCACCACTCTGGTGAGACAGTCTGCAGGCAGGTAGGGTCTCAGCCTGCGTACCAGGTGGAGCTGGTAGACAGCTGCCTTCAGGTATACTGGACTGAGGCCATTTAGGGCTTTAAAGGTCAGCACCAGCACTTTGAATTGTGCTCGGAAACATACTGAGAGCCAATGTAGGTCTTTCAAGACTGGTGTTATGTGGTCTTGGCGGTTGTGAATGAGTTGCATGTGGGAGCCAGTGTGAGAGTGGAGCCAGAAGCTCCAGTGAGAAAATGCGCCAGCAACACGGATGCTTCTGATCTCTCCTTCAGGTTGAACTGCAGGAGCGCCTGGTTTCTCTAATGCAGCAGAGGGAAGTGGCGGATGAGAAGAAAATCAAGGAGCTGCTGGCAAGTCTCCAGAGCCACCTGCCTTCCCTTTCCCCCACCCAGCCTCTTGTTCTTAGAACATTTATTTTTATTTATTTTATTTGTCCAATTTGTGTACCACCCTTCTTTTTTGGGGAAATGATTTTTATTTGATTTTACAAATTCATTCATATTCAAAATCACAAATAATAAAAATTACACAAGATTCTTCCGAATCTCAAGACTTGTCCCCCTTCCCTCCATGGGCTCTTCAGTTAACTTTTTCAACTGCGTACAGTGGTACCTCAGGTTACATACGCTTCAGGTTACATACTCCTCTAACCCAGAAATAGTGCTTCAGGTTAAGAACTTTGCTTCAGGATGAGAACAGAAATCATGCTCCGGCGGCACGGTGGCAGCAGGAGGCCCCATTAGCTAAAGTGGTGCTTCAGGTTAAGAACAGTTTCAGGTTAAGTACGGACCTCCGGAACGAATTAAGTACTTTACCCAAGGTACCACTGTACTATAAATCCTCGTAGTTTTCAGTCCTCCGTTGTATCCAAAGTCTATGCAACATTACAAGAGTTATTTAAGTGTTTACAGTGGTCTGTCAAATATAGTATAAATTTCTCCCATTCTTTGTTAAACCTCCTGGTTTCTGATTTTCCCAGTCATTTTTGCCATCTCTGCATAATCCAATAGTTTAGCCTGCCAGTCCACTCTGGTAGGGACCTTGTCGTCTTTCCAACCTTGAGCAGGCGGCATCCTTGCAGCTCAATTTGTATACCGCCCTTCATCCAGAGTTCTCAGGGCGCTTCTCATCATCATCATCATCATCATAGATACAGTCATACCTCAGGTTACAGATTCTTTAGGTTACATTTTTTCAGGTTATGGTCCGCCGAAACCTGGAAGTAGCGGAACAGGTTACTTTTGGGTTTCGGCGGTTGCGCGTGTACAGAAGCGCTAAATCACGCTTTGCACATGCGCAGAAGCACTGAATTGCAACCCACGCGTGCGCAGACACACCACTGCGGGTTGCAAACATGCATCCCGCATGGATCACGTTTGCAACCCGAGTGTCCACTGTATATAAAATAAAAGGTGCCTTTTCTCCCCGTTTTTAAACTTCCACTTGCAAGCTCCTTGTGGCAGAGACTTCTTTCATTCCCTTCAGGGCACTATACCCTTGTGAGGGCCCCCCCCTTGCCAACTCCAGAAGTCGTTGTGCTATGACCCCTCATCAGCCCCAAGCCACTACAGCTCTCCTTTGCTGCCCCCCCAAGCTGGTTTTCACCATCCTAGGCATGGGAAGAGGTTTGCTGCATCAGACCTAAGGTCCATCTCGTCCAGCATCGTGTTTTTACAGTGGCCTGAAGCAGGACCCAATTGCAACAGCCCTCTCCCTGCTTGTGATTCCTGCTACTGGTACTCAGGGACATGCTACTTTCAATGCTGAAGATCATTGTAGCTATCATGGCTAGTGACCAGTGGTAGGTTCATCCTCCAGGAATTTGCCTATCCCCCCTAAAACTCATTTAAGTTGATGGCCGTCACTATAAAGGTAAAGGGAGCCCTGACCATTAGGTCCAGTCGTGGCCGACTCTGGGGTTGCGGCGCTCATCTTGCTTTACTGGCCGAGGGAGCCAGCGTACAGCTTCCGGGTCATGTGGCCAGCATGACTAAGCCGCTTCTGGCGAACCAGACCAGTGCACGGAAACGCCATTTGCCAGAGTTCTAGTATGAGAGGAAGAGCGACACACACACGTCTTCCTATCCAAATTCTCTACGCTGTGCATAATTTTCTGCCCCTACTGATTGACCTTTTCTCTCTTCGAGTTCTAGCATTAGGAAAGAAGAGGAAAGACATTTTCTCTATCCCTTTTCTCTATGCCATCCATAACACTATAAGGTTAACACTGGAGAGCCAGTGTGGTGTAGTGGTTAAGAGCGGTGGACTCGTAATCTGGGGAACCGGGTTCGCGTCTCCGCTCCTCCATATGCAGCTGACCTTGGGCCAGTCACTCTTCTCTGAAGTCTCTCAGCCCCACTCACCTCACAGAGTGTTTGTTGTGGGGGAAGAAGGGAAAGGAGAATGTTAGCCGCTTTGAGACTCCTTAGGGTAGTGATAAAGCGGGATATCAAATCCAAACTCCTCCTCCTCCTCCTCCTCCTCCTCCTCCTCCTCTTCTCTTCTTTGCAATATTTCATATATTCCTCCTTACAAAACTTCTTGAAGTCCTACTAGCGTAATTCGTTGATTACAGTTGCTCTTCAAATAATTTCTTCCAATCTTCCGTGAATCTCTGGTCCCGCAGGTTTCGAATCCTTCCTGTCATCTCGTTCTGAAGAATCTCAAAAGGGAAGAGCCAATCGCAACCGAGTGCAGGTTTGGGAATAACGTGCTGGGATTCCAAGGCCATCCAAGCCACCCGGAAACCGGAGGACCCCAAGCCGTGCTGGAGAAGAAGCCCCATGAATGCCCGGCCTGCGAGAAAAGCTTCCGCCGGTTTTCCACCCTGGTTACCCACCAGCGCATCCACACCGGGGAGAGGCCTTACCAGTGCCGCCAGTGCGGCAAGAGCTTCAGCCAGAGCTCCAACCTTTTCTGGCACCAGAAAATCCACACGGGCGAGAGGCTCCACAGCTGCCCCGAGTGCGGGAAGCGCTTCTGCTTCGCCTCGGGCGTTGCCAAACACCAGAAAGTCCACCGGGCGGGGAGGTCCCTGACGTGCTCTGTGTGTGGGAGAGCTTTCAGGGGCTGCATGGCCCTCGCCCGGCACCAGCGGACTGACTCGAGCGCCAGGCCTTACGAGTGCCCCGACTGCGGCAAAAGCTTCCGGTTTAATTGCTTCCTGCTGGCTCACCGGAGGACGCACACTGGAGAGAAACCGCATAGATGTGCTTCGTGCGGGAAAAGCTTCGGCTCGCGCTCGGCCCTCTATGCTCACCGCCGGGTCCATACGGACGAGAAGCCCTTTAAGTGTCCGGACTGTGGGAAGGGCTTTGGCCAGAATTCGACCTTGAAGACGCACCAGAGAGTTCATACGAACGAGAAGCCCTACCGGTGCTCAGACTGTGGGAAAGGCTTCGGCCAGCACTCCACCCTTCTGAAACACTGGATAATCCACACCCGGTATAAGTCTTGCCCGTGTGGCGAATGCGGCAAGAGCTTCAATCGCAGCTCCGCCCTTTTGGCCCACAAAAGGATCCACACAGGGGAGAAGCCGTTTGCATACGCTGATTGTGGGAAAAGCTTCACTCAAAAAGGGCACCTGATTCGACACCGGACGATCCACGCCAAAGATGCGGGAGCCCACTAAACTAAGGCTGTGCAGAGACCAGAAATGAATCCAGTTCTCGCTAAGGGGACCAGGACTGAAGATGCTTGATCTGGATGGCTGGTCCAGCAGCTGTAGTAATAATAATAATAATAATAATAATAATAATAATAATAATTATTATTATTATTATTATTATTTTATTTGTACCCCAGCCATCTGACTGTGTTGCTCCACACAGTTGCCCTGTGTTGTGGCTTCCAACAAGTATACAGTGGTACCTCGGGTTAAGTACTTAATTCGTTCCGGAGGTCAGTTCTTAACCTGAAACTGTTCTTAACTTGAAGCACCACTTTAGCTAATGGGGCCTCGTGCCGCCGGAGCACGATTTCTGTTCTCATCCTGAAGCAAAGTTCTTAACCCGAGGTACTATTTCTGCGTTAGCGGAGTCTGTAATCTGAAGCGTATGTAACCCGAGCTACCACTGTAAAAGCATAATAAAACATCAAACATTGACAACTTCCCTTCACAGGGCTGCCTTCAGAGGGTTCCACAGGGTGGGTGCCACTACCCAGAAGGCCCTCTGCCTGTACAAGCACTTAGAGTAGCCTGAATGGTTAGAGCGTGGTGCTGATAACACCAAGGTTGCAGGTTTGATTCCCGTTTGGGACAGCTGCATATTTCTGCATTGCAGAAGTTTGGAATAGAGGGCCCCTTCCAGCTTGATGATTCTATGACTCCTGCTCTTGGAGGTACATGGGGACAGCTTAAGCTGAAAAACTGTTTTCATTTGGGCTGCGTGGGGGCATTAAAAAAATTAATAATTGGGAGGAGTGGCTTGGTAGGTTTGCAAGCTGCTGGGAAGTGGTGCCTCTGCAGAGTGGGTGATAGGAAGAGGGAACCCCCCCCCCCCATATACACACTAATTGTGGATACTAGTGCCTGTGAGGGCTGGTAAGGCAAATGGCTGGAGCTGAACAGTAGGTGGCGCCAGAGCCAGTGTCCAGCAGAGCCAACGACTTGTGTCCCCATCCTCCTTCCTGCTGATTTCTCAAAGGGGGAAACAGGCTCAGGAGGAGGGAGCTGACAGGCAGTTCCACCACCTGGGCTAGCTATCAGGAAGACAAGCAGAGCTGGAGAAATCAAGACTGTTGTTGGCAGAGCAGTATGATCGCATCTGAGCAGCAGCGCCATACAAAAGTGTTTGCCTTGCTGTCTGCATGAGACTCTTGTCTGCTTCTCCCAATAACGTTTTGAAAAATAATAATGGTTAGTCCATACAGTGGTACCTCGGGTTAAGAACTTAATTTGTTCTGGAGGTCTGTTCTTAACCTGAAACTGTTCTTAACCTGAAGCACCACTTTCGCTAATGGGGCCTCCCGCTGCCGCCGTGCCGCCACCACACAATTTCTGTTCTCATCCTGAAGCAAAGTTCTTAACCCGAGGTACTATTTCTGGGTTAGCGGAGTCTGTAACCTGAAGTGTCTGTAACCTGAGGTACCACTGTATCTTGCTCTCACACTGGCCAGCAACGCATGCCTCTGGGAAGCCCACGAGCAGGACCTGAGTGCGAAAGCTGCACTCTCCACTTGTAGTTCCCAGAAACTGACATTCAGAGGCATACTTTGGACAGTGGACAGTAACCTGAAGAGTATGTAACCCAAGGTACCACTGTACAGGGATGGAGGAATCTGGTTGTGTTTAGAATAATCCTGTGCATAATATAAAAAAATACAAAGTGAGACATTAAGGAAATCCAAAGGGAAAATATGAAGAACAGAGGATCTGACGAACGGATTATTAAAAAGGCGTGAGGCAAACGGTGGAAGTCTTTTTTAAAAAACCAACACTTTATTTAAGGTAGATAAGGACAAGATGAAATTATACAATTGAAGAAGAGCAATTTGGAGGGTCTGGATAAAATACAAAGACTTATTGGAGAGTAAGACTCCGAGGTGGCTCTCACCGGTGGAGGCCAAGGCACGTAAGAGACTCAACATGGAGGCCCATTGGCCTAAATATTGGGAAATAATTGAAAAAATTGGAGACAATTGGAGGTTGTTAAGTTTGGAGAAATTGAAAACTAAGGTACGAGACTGGTTGCACTATGCGCAAATTCAAGAGGTATTTAAAATAGATAAAAAAGTTGGATTCCAGGTGGAAAAATCGAAACTAGAGACTGAATTGTTAGAGCCAAAAAGTAAACTACTTTCGAGAATGTATAATTTGCTGCTTAAGTGGAATACACAGGATGAGACAGTCAAATCCGCCATGATAAAATGGGCGCAGGATGTGGGGCACAACATTATGTTTGTAGACTGGGAAAGGTTATGGAACACCGGTTTGAAATTTACGGCATGTACTGCCCTGAAGGAAAATATTATGAAAATGGTATACCGGTGGTACATGACCCCAGTCAAGCTAGCTAAGATATACCATCTGTCTGACAACAAATGTTGGAAATGTGGAGAGGCGGAAGGGACATTCTTTCATCTCTGGTGGACCTGCCCGAAAGTGAAGGCCTTCTGGGAAATGATCCATAATGAACTAAAAAAGGTACTGAGATTTACCTTACCTAAGAAACCAGAGGCCTTCCTTCTGGGCATGGTGGACCAGAGAGTGCTTAAGAAGGACAGAACCTTTTTCATGTATGCTACCACAGCAGCAAGGATCCTGATTGCAAAATATTGGAAGACACAAGATTTACCCACGCTGGAGGAATGGCAATCGCAGTTGATGGACTATATGGAATTGGCTGAAATGACTGGCAGAATCCGAGACGCGGGAGAAGAAACAATTGAGGAGGACTGGGAAAAGTTTAAGGACTATTTGAAAAAACACTATAAGCTGTATGAATGTTAAAAAATGCACCTTTCAGGAAATTCTAGCTTCAGCAAATGTAAGTTAATGAAATGAAAATTAAGACACAAGAATTCAGAGGTAAAATAATGAAACAACTTTATTGTGTTTAATATAAAACATATAAGAATTGAGTTACAGTAAAATTGAAAATAGGGAACATGATAAAATGGAAGTTACAATAAGTTTTGGAATAAGTTAACAAATTGCTGATGCTTTATAAGACAGAGAACGCAGGGTTCGGAGGATGTGGGGAAGTCCTATAGATTAGATGGAAAAAGAATATGGAAATTTGTTATTTTTCTACTTTACTTTCTTATAACCACTCTTTATTCTTTTTTCTGTATTTCTGTATTTCTAAAAAGCAATAAAAAATATTTAAAAAAAAGAAAAAGAAATTATACAATTGAATATAAATATAGATGGGAAACGGCTATGTATAGTGAATACTTATCTACTTTAAAAAATTTTCACCTATGATCGTTTTCTTTTACCTCTTTATTTTTTCTTTGTTCTTTTTTCTTTTTTCTGATACCTTATCTTTCATTTCACTCCTTTATCGTGAATGGCGTTTTATAGAGATATAAATAACTGTAAACATGGAAAGAGTCAAAGTATTCTCTATTTTTTCCTCCTTGGTTATATGTATTTTCTTTTTCTTTTGTATTTTCCTTTGTTGTAAATATGCATGTTTTCTAATTTGTACTTAATAAAAATTTGAAAAACAAAAACCTGAAGCGTCTGTAACCCGAGGTACCACTGTTTTTGGATTTGTGTTCCTTTTGCCCTGGGCCTCTTGCAGCAACCTCAAGGGTGTCTCTGCACATGCATGCATGGGCTTCTTCCCTCCCTCTTGTCTGTGATGCTCCCCAGAGAGAGGATGCACAGACAGGCAGGCGCACAAAGAATCTCAGCAGCTCCAAAAAGTAGTACAGTAGTAGTAGAATGGTTGGACCTTAAGGAATGACTATCATGTAGCCGCAGGACAGAGAGTCTGCATTCCTTTTATTTTACCTTCTTTTTCTTTGTTTTTTCCTTTCTTTTCCTTTTTTCTCACTTTTTCTTCTGGTTTCTCCTTTCCTTTCCTTCCTTCCTTCTGACTTTTCTCTTTTAGACTAAGTAGCTGTTTTATCTCAGTATATTATAAAAAAGATACTTTGTAATGGGTATGTATTTTTGGTATATCTTTGAATAAGTATCAATTTATTTAATTTTTAAAGCAAGCTTGCATGCTTGGGAAAGGAATGTAGCTCAGATAGTGAGCATTTGCTCTGCATGCAGAAGTTCCCAGATTCCATTTTGGACTCAACAGTATTCTCTTCCATCAACCAAAGTTAATCCAAATAGTGGAAGCATCACAGTTTATTGTCTCTGCCAAGAGATTCCTGCATTGTTGGTGAATGCTGGGCATTTCTCCTTTGTTATGCACCAATTTGCGGTTTTGGGGCTCATTTCCATTTCCAGTCTGTTTTTTAGGCAAGCAGGAAGGATCCTCAGAAGACAAATCAATAGGGCAAAAGGCTCCTGGAGGGTAGGAAGTTTGAAACCCAAGAAAAAAAATAACAATTGCTGTTCTGGGTCAGTTCTGTTCTAGCCAGATTATGCTGACTAAATTATTTAAATAATAATAATATCCTAACCGTGTAAGGGGTGTGATAGGATGCAAAGGAAAGCAGAGCACCTGTGTTGTTGTTTAGTGGTTTAGTCGTGTCCGACTCTTCGTGACCCCATGGATCAGAGCACGCCAGGCACTCCTGTCTTCCACTGCCTCCCGCAGTTTGGTCAAACTCATGTTTGTAGCTTTGAGAACACTGTCCAACCATCTTGTCCCCTTCTCCTTGTGGCCTCCATCTTTCCCAACATCAGGGTCTTTTCCAGGGAGTCTTCTCTTCTCATGAGGTGGCCAAAATATTGGAGTCTCAGCTTCAGGATCTGTCCTTCCAGTGAGCACTCAGGGCTGATTTCCTCAAGAATGGATGCATTTGATCTTCTTGCAGTCCATGGGCCTCTCAAGAGTCTCCTCCAGCACCATAATTCAAAAGCATCCATTCTTCGGCGATCAGCCTTTTTTATGGTCCAGCTCTCACTTCCATACATCACTACTGGGAAAACCATAGCTTTAACTATACGGACCTTTGTTGGCAAGGTGATGTCTCTCCTTTTTAAGATGCTGTCTAGGTTTGTCATTGCTTTTCTCCCAAGAAGCAGGTGTCTTTTAATTTCGTGGCTGCTGTCACCATCTGCAGTAATCATGGAGCCCAAGAAAGTAAAATCTCTCACTGTCTCCATTTCTTCCCCTTCTATTTAAAGGTAAAGGGACCCCTGACTGTTAGGTCCAGTCGCAGACGACTCTGGGGTTGCAGCGCTCATCTCGCTTTATTGGCCAAGGGAGCCGGCATACAGCTTCCGGGTCATGTGGCCCTCATGACTAAGCTGCTTCTGGCGAACCAGAGCAGCACGCGGAAATGCTGTTTACCTTCCCACCGGAGTGGTACCTATTTATCTACTTGCACTGGTGTGCTTTCAAACTGCTAGGTTGGCAGGAGCAGGGCCAAGCAGCGGGAGCTCACCCCGTCACGGGGATTCGAACTGCCAACCACCTGATCGGCAAGCCCTAGGCTCTGTGGTTTAACCCACAGCACCACCCGCGTCCCTTAATGCAAACTTATGCCACAGCAAACTGGGTCATCTTCCAGGTGCCACAAGGCTAGTTGGCTACCTCTTCCACCTCTACAGAAGCTCTCGCTCGGTGTGCATGTCATGGGAAAACACAACAGAAACCTATAATACGATGACTTGCAATGGCATGTGCAGCCATTGATGAAAAGTGCTCATCAGTGATGAACCGTCACACATGACGCCTGCGTTTGCATGTTTTCACGGGTCTGGAAACCCAGACTGGTGAGGAATGGTTGAGGGAGTTGGGTACGTTTAGCCTGGAAAAGAGGAGATGTGATAGCCATCTTCAAATATCTCAGGGGCTGTCAGGTGGAGCATGCTTGTTTTCTCCTGCCCCAGAGGGTAGAATTCAAACCAACAGCGTCAAGTTACAAGAAAGGCGATTCAGACTAAACACCAGGAAGTACTTTTTGAGTGCTGTTCGACATTGACAGACACCTTGGCAGGTGGCCAGCTCTCCTTCATTAGAGACTTTTAAGCAGAGGATGGCTGGCCATCTGTCATGGATGCTTTAGTGGAGATTCCTGCATTACAGGAGATAATAATAATACTTTATTATTTATACCCCTCCCATCTGGCTGGGTTTCAACAGAATATTAAAATACAATAATCTATTAAACATTAAAAGCTTCCCTAAACAGGGCTGCCTTCAGATGTATGGCAGTTGTTTTTCTCTTTGACATCTGGTGGGAGGGCGTTCCACAGGGCGGGTGCCACTACCGAGAAGGCCCTCTGCCTGGTTCCTTGTAACTTGGCTTCTCGCAGGGAGGGAACTGCCAGAAGGCCCTGTCGCTGGACCTCAGGATCCAGGGAGAACAATGTGGGTTGGACTGGTTGACCCTTGGGGTCCCTTCCGACTGAACAATACTCTGATTCTGTGTTATTTCCTACATTGGACTTGGAGGCAAGTGGTGGTTTCTTTTGCCACCAGAGGTCTCTGCTGACCCCTGAGGCAGGGGCTGCCGCTTCTACAGCCGGCCTCCCCCCGTTGTGGGGCAGAGCTTTTAAAGAAGTATAGATGCCTCTGACCCCTATTGCAGCCAGGCGTCTCGCTGCTGCTCTTTCTCCTGGTTCCAGCTGGATTTCGATCTTCTTTCTAAACAGAGGAAGATTTGCTCTCTGGACCCCTTTCCTACTGCGATGGGAGACAGCAGAAGTTAAAGGTGCGGGAAAGGGACTCTCCTATCGCCTACAGTTCCCAGGTAAAACGAATCCGGGAGATACATGGCCGGGGGCGGGGGGGCTGCGAAAGAGAGGCGGGAGAGGGGGAATCTTCGGATCGGACCGCGGGCAGCAACGGGGTAGGGAGGTAGTAGCGAGCAGTGGTTACTGTTTTGTTGTTTTGGTTTTAACGATTCCTTTCTGCTCTGACCTGAAGCGCCCCGGGATCTTCCGAGGAAGGACGGCACAAAAATCAAATCAATAAATGAAAAGCGGTTTTGCAAAGGACAAACCAAAGACTGCCCTGAGCATCTCTGCTGCCTTCCTCATTCTCCCAGGATGCTGCCAACTATTCTGGGATAAGTCATTCATTGCATCATCATCATCATCATCATCAAGATAGCGGGGGTTCCACTGATCCATCGTAGGAGAGGGGCTACCTAAAAACAGACCCCTTAATCTCCATCCCCGGTCCAATTGAGTTAACTTTCCTCCACGTGGGTTTTTGTTTATTTGTTTTCAAGGATTTTGTTGCGTTCGCCTCTTGCCCTAGGTAAGCTTCGGTAGAGGCCTTGATTTCTAACGTGGGAACTCTTGTGGGACTGCGCTGCGGCGTGGCTCACCTCCGGCGGGACTTTGCACGCGCTCAGAGGCACTCCTGTGATAGTCCAGGCTGAGAACCTTAGTTCGAAATAATAATAAAAAAATTATTGCTTGTACTTCGTTGTGGTGTGGGAAGGAGAACTCTTCCACGGCGCTCCTTGTGAACTGTGTGGCTGAGGTTTGTTAGTTTTTAATTCCTATTTTTCTGCATGTGTTTTGCATGAAGTATACAGTACAAGCAAAATGCAGGTTCCTGCCTCAAGCAGATTAGGCGGCAGAGAGTGCGGGGTGGGGGAGAGATGAAGAGAGACAATAAAATAATAAAAAAGCGAGAGAACGTAACAGCGACTCGGTGCAGGTTAAGCGAATACTGTGCAGAATTTTGCTAGGATGTTGCCCAATATTCAGCCAGCTTTACGGCTCTCCGAATTCCTAGCGGGCCTGATGTTAAGCAAAAGGAGTGCAGAAGCTCGAATGATGTTGTAACCACAAGACTAGGATCTAGTCATGAGCTTAACATGGAGTATACCAGGAGATAGTGATCGGAACTGGGTGAAGATTACTAGGTGTTCTGCAGGTTTCAGGTTGCACCTAGGAAAAGGGGCGGGGAGTAATTGTTGGTCCCTTTTTGAAAATAAATCATCCAGCAGTTACCCAGTTTTCGTGTCCCACTTTCCCTTCAAGTAACTCAGTGGCCAGATGTTGAGAGCCAGGTTAGTGTCATGGTTCCAGTGCTAGACTAGGATCCTGGAGACCAGAGTTCAGATCCCACTCTGACTTTTGAGTTAGCCACTCACACATATGTTAGTCTACCTCACAGGGTTATTGTGATGATAAAATGGCGTGGGGTTTATTGCATTTATGGTATATAAATGCAATAAATTGATCTGGGATAGCTCAGTTGGTAAAGCAGGAGACTCAATCTCAGGGCTGTGGGTTCATTGGGCAAAAGAGTCTTGTATTGCAGGGGGTCGGACTAGATGACCCTCGTGGTCCCTTCCAAAGCCACACTTCTAGGATATGAATGAAATAAATATCTGCGTGGCCACAGGTTCCTCATCCTTGGGTTAAGAAATAAGTGAAGGTCATGGGGCCCGTTATATGTCCAGCTGTCCTTTGACAACAACAAATTGTGGCTTGCCGATCAGAAGGTCGGCGGTTCGAATCCCCGCAACAGGGTGAGCTCCCGTTGCTCAGTCCCTGCTCCCACCATCCTAGCAGTTTGAAAGCACGTCAAAGTGCAAGTAGATAAATAGGTACCACTCTGGCGGGAAGGTAAAGGGTGTTTCTGTGCGCTGCTCTGGTTTTGCCAGGAGCGGCTTAGTCATGCTGGCCACATGACCCAGAAAAACAGTCTGCGGACAAATGTTGGCTCCCTTGACCAGTAAAGTGAGATGAGCGCCGCAACCCCAGAGTCATCTGCGACTGGACCTAACAGTCAGGGGTCCCTTTACCCTTTACCCTATATATAGAAATGAGCAAACCAGTGATATTTTAGGGAGCAAGCTAGCAAGCGGGGCCCATTACTTACATCATAGGAGCCTACACAACACAAAACACTGTTGCTGTATGTAGGTTTTCTTTTATTTATTTTTTATCTTATATTTTGGAAATGTACATCCAGGTTTTCCCCTTCAATTCTTTTTGGGGCCCCCAAGAGAGTGGGGCCCTGAGCCATAGCTTGTTTAGCTTATATGTAAATCCGGCACTGGCTGTACCACATTCTGGAATTTTATGCCAGCTTATTTTATGCTGTTCTGGCTGGTCCTACTTTCCTAGTTGTGGATTTTGGATTCCCCTCCCTTTTCCCTTGTGAACCAACCAGCACATCTCATTTTGCTTTCTATTTATACACCTGGAAGGTTTTGTTTCTGGAGGTGGGATGGAGGCTAAGGGTTTCCAAAGGGATGCTTGAGGGAGGCTGGGAACTCCTTTTGAAGGAGAAAGATAGCCTCTCTGACAAAACTGCTCTCCTCCAGAGGCTTCAAATGTAGATTCGTTCCCTTAGAGAGAGGGAGGGGGTGGCGGCAGTGTAGCAGCAGTCCCTTGTCCCTTTTCAGGAAGTTAAAATATCCGCTCTGTTCCATATTAAGACCCTCAGCCCTGCTTCAAGACTAGGCAGAGACTAGCTGCTTTTGAAGAGAATTGCCAAAGCAGAGTCCAATCAGGCAAATAACCATTGACAGACTGGGATGGGGATGTGAAATTCCTGCTAGGCCTGAGGCCTTTGGAAGATAAGGTGGTATGCTTCAGAATACTGGGTCCCATCTGCATGGTACATTTAAAACAGTAGCATACAGTGGTACCTCGGGTTACATACGCTTCAGGTTACTTACTCTGCTAACCTAGAAATAGTGCTTCAGGTTAAGAACTTTGCTTCAGGATAAGAACAGAAACCGGACTCCGGCGGCGTAGCGGCAGCAGGAGGCCCCATTAGCTAAAGTGGTGCTTCAGGTTAAGAACACTTTCAGGTTAAGAACAGACCTCCGGAATGAATTAAGTACTTAACCCGAGGTACCACTGTATATCACTTTAAACATTATCCCAAAGAATCCTGGGAACCGTAGTTTGTTAAGGGTGCTGGAATTGGTTAGGGAACCGCTGTTCCTCTCCCAGAGCTAAAGTGGCTTAACAATCGAACCCACTTCTCGGAGAGCTCTGGGAATTGTAGCTTTGTGAAGAGGGGTCTCTCTCTTCTTGGCACCCTTAGCAAACTGTGGTTCCCATGGTTTTTTGGGGGGGCGGGGGCGGGGAGCCATGGCTGTTCAGAGTGGTGTGACAGGGCTTTAAATTTGTGGTGGAGATGGAGTCCTTGTAGGTTGGAATTGCCGTGGAACAGAACACGGCTGCACTCAGGTAGAAAGCATATCTGGAGGGCATCTCAAGCATGTAGTGCGAGCAAGTTCTATCTCTTAAGATCTAGATGAGGCATAGTTTCTTTATCATACACACATAATGCTCTGGGCCCCAAGACCCCCTTGGTTCCTCCTGGCTATAGTTCAGGGGTCAACAACCTTTTTCACCATCCCTCAGACCATGTGGGGGGGCAGCCTATATTTTGAAAAAGAAAAGGAATGAATTCCTATGCCCCACAAATAACCCAGGGATGCATTTTAAATAAAAGCACACATTCTACTCATGTCAAAACATGCTGATTGGCGGACCGTCCGCGGGCCGGACTGAGAAGGCGATTGGGCCGCATCCGGGCCCCGGACCTTAGTTTGCCTACCCCTGCTATAGTTCATGCTGGAATCGCTCTTGCATTGAATGGCACTTTTTGTTTTTTTTTAATGTACTTTTATTAAAGATTTTCTTGATTTACACAGGTTTGTGCAATGTCTCTCTCTCGTATTGTTTTCTCCATGTAAAACTTTTTTCTTTTCTTTTTTACAAATCGGTTTCGTTTGTTGAGACATTAAGAAGAATGGGGGGAAGAGGTGGGGGGAAAGATGAATGGGGTCAGGTGGCGATGTTTCTATTTTACTTACTATATGTAGGGTTTGGTGTCAGCGTTGCTTATGCAGGTTCTCTGCTGTTTCCTTGTGTTCCTTTTGTGGTGAGAGAAGTTGGGGTTGGCCTAGGGTGCATGGCACTCTTTAACCTACTTAAGGCTATCATTGGCTACTGCAGCTATTTGTTGTCGCCGCTGTCTGAAGTATGGCTCTGAATGTCAGTTTCTGGGAACTACAAGTGGAGAGTGCAGCTTTCGCACTCAGGTCCTGCTTGTGGACTTTCCAGAGGCATGTGTTGCTGGCCACTGTGAGAGCAAGATACAGTGGTACCTCAGGTTACAGACACTTCAGGTTACAGACTCCGCTAACCCAGAAATATTACCTTGGGTTAAGAACTTTGCTTCAGGATGAGGACAGAAATCGCGTGGCGGCAGCAGGAGGCCCCATTAGCTAAAGTGGTGCTTCAGGTTAAGAACAGTTTCAGGTTAAGAACGGACCTCCGGAACGAATTAAGTACTTAACCCGAGGTACCACTGTACTGGGCCTTCATCCTGACCCAGCAGGGCTCTTCTTGCATTCTTATTTGAGAGTGAAGCAGGAGAGTGTTTTCTGTTTGTTTCAGACCCAGCAGGATCTCCTGGATGCTGACCAGGGAAGCTTCTACAGAAAAGCCATGCAGGAGGAGAGCTACAGCACCATCTTCATGGGTGAGATTATTTCCCCCTGTTCTTTCCAGTTATAAGGTGGGGTTTTGGGGGGGTTGTTTTTAAGTATTGCAGACTTAAACGGAGCTGGACTTTGTTTAATTGTTGTGTAAAAGTTTCCTATGAAAGCCATGGAGATTGCATGTGAGAGAGGCAGAACTAAGGACCCACCGGGCACTTCTGCGTCATGGATGTACAGTGGTGCCTCACAAGACGAAAAGAATTCGTTCCGCGAGTCTCTTCTCTAGTGTTTTTTTCGTCTTGCGAAGCAAGCCCATTAGCGGATTAGTGCTATTAGCGGCTTAGTGGCTTTTAGCGGCTTAGCAGATAAGCAGCTTAGCGGCTTAGAAAAAGGGGGGGAAAGGGGGGGAAGTCGGAAAAACTCACAAGACATTTTCGTCTTGCGAAGCAAGCCCATAGGGAAATTCGTCTTGCGAAGCACCTCCAAAACGGAAAACCCTTTCGTCTAGCGGGTTTTTCGTCTTGCAAGGCATTCGTCTTGCCGGGCACCACTGTACAGGCAAGCCCATGCATGTTTACTTGGAAGTAAGTCCCCTTGTGTTCAATGGGACTTACTGCAAAGTAGCTGTGCAAAGGACTGCAGCCTTAAACTGGCTAATAATAGTTATTATTTCATATTTGGGAGTGGAATGTATTACGTATGGGTTGGGAAACACTTCAAAGGAGAAGAGGGGGAAATGTCTCTTCAAATATTTCAATTGTTTTATTAACGTAAGCTGCCTTGATAGTTTTTTTTTTATATTAGAAGGCAACATATACATTTATCCAATCCTAGTTTTTCTAAAAATCAGCTAAAAGAATGAGATCTGCCTAGTTAATCAGGGCTACCTTTTTAATTTCTAACCTTTTAAATCCAGTCAATCAACTATAGGAAAACCAGTCACATGTACAGTGCATCCCTTTCATATTTACTCAGAAGCAATGCCCTCCTCTGTGTTCAGTAAGGCTTATTACATAAGGAGTGCAGCCTTAGATGAATGATCTATTTAAACATTTCCACATAACAATACAATACTCCAAAAGGGGGAGAAACAGACTTTGTTATTTAGATTATAAATTCAATGCATGTGTCTTAACAAGCATAACACAAAAAGAGGCATTGCCCCTTCTTTTCACAGGATGGGATGCTTCCAATTAGATGGTGCTTGTCACCTGTAGTTTTCACAAGTTTTCCGTTTTTAAAACTTTACTGCAGAGTGATTGCTTGAACTGCAACCTCCCCCCAGAGAATTCTTGCTGGCTGGAGAGTCCGCTTCCAGGCTTTCTTTTTCACTTTCTTGAAAAAGCAAGCGGGGAAATGAATCCGCAATTCATCTGCTTCTTTCTTTCTCTTTCTTTCTCTCTCTCTCTCTCTCTCTCTCTCTCTCTCCTCTTCCTTTCCAAGCCTCTGGACTGTTTGCCTATCTGGAACAAGGGCAGAACACTTGGGCCCCAGATTTCCAGAGCTACCGCCGTGATGCAGATGAAGAGATGATTAAACAATTGCCGGAACAATTGCCAGAGGCAGCAACTTGGTGCAATTCCTACCGGTGTCCTGTGAGCATCCATAGTTCAGATCTATCTGGTCCAGGTAAGGATTGTACTTGGCATCTTCAAGCTTAAGCCTAAAATCACCTTCCGAGCCCCAAATCAGAGGTGGCTAAGTTACCATGTTCCAGATGTCGTTGGACTACAGCTCCCATCAGCCTCGGTCAGTGTGTCAGTGATGGAATTTGTAGCCCAACAACCTCTGAAGGGCATCAGGAACTCCTCAAGAAGGACATGAAGGCCACAGACCCTTCCCCAAGTGCAGAAATTGGTATTCTGAATACCACAACACACACGTAACTGGCTGTAAAGTAACATGACATTATATATAATAAAACTGTAATCGTCATATCAAAAAATTGCAAAGCACAGTTCCTGGTGACAATAACATATCATATTACTATTAATCTTCTATACGTTATTATTGTCGTAAAGTCCAAGGATAGTCAAGTCCAAAGATTGTCAAGTCCAACGATTACAATGTACAGTTCCTGTTGGCAATGCCATTTCATACTGATATCTTCCTTTCGCATCGTCCTATGTCTTAAAAGTTTAACAAACAAACTTGCCTTCTGCCTACTCCTATGTCTTGAGAGTGTAACAAACAGAACTACAGTGGTACCTCAGGTTAAGTACTTAATTCGTTCCGGAGGTCTGTTCTTAACCTGAAACTGTTCTTAACCTGAAGCACAACTTTAGCTAATGGGGCCTCCTGCTGCTGCCGCGCCACCGCAGCACAATTTCTGTTCTCATCCTGAAGCAAAGTTGTTAACCCGAGTACTATTTCTGGGTTAGCGGAATCTGTAACCTGAAGCGTATGTAACCTGAGGTAACAATAAGGCAGGCAGCTGATGATAGACCAGTTCTCAGGATACACCCTTGTTTTGCCCATTGGGCTTCTTCAACGACAAGGTTTCCAGGAGATTTTTCAGTAGGTTTTTTCAACCAAAATAGTCCACAGGAACACAGAAGTTGCCAGTCAGAGATGTTCCGTATCAATGATCATTGAAACTAAGCTATATAGGAGCAATCCCTGCAATGGGGCAGGTGCAGGCAATTAGAATTAAATATTCTTAAAGAGACCTAATTGCAATGATACCCAACCGATGGAAATCTAATATGTTAAGTATTCCACATCTTCATTTATATACACTATTACAACTTTATCAAAATTATTCAGTGAGGCTTAATCATCAAAGGATCCCATCTAGCAAATGGTCATTGCGGTCTCCACTTCCTAATGTTGATCATAAAAGTATAAATTAATCTTAGGAGATTGTAACATCATTAATTACCTAAACACCTGTGTGTTACAATAAAGGATACCTTCTTTGCAGTAATTCAGACAACACAGGGGTCCAGCTCTGTGGGCCTTCTGGCAGTTCCCTCACTGCGAGGTAACAGGGAACCAGGCAGAGGGCCTTCTGGGTAGTGGCACCCGCCCTGTGGAATACCCTTGCACCAGATGTCAAGGAAATAAGCAACTGAGCTTTAGAAGACTTCTGAAGGCAGCCCTGTATAGGGAAGTTTTAATGTTAGATGTTTTACTGTGCTTAATGTCTATAATTTGTTGGAAGCCACCCAGAGTGGCTGGGGCAACCCAGTCAGATGGCCTGAATAATAATAATAATAATAATAATAATAATAATAATAATAATAATAATAATTTATTTCCCCACCTCCCCCCTGCAACACACATTTTATTTTCATTTCATTTTTCATAGGGAGGATGTTCCGGCCTCCTTTTGGTAACCTCTCCCAAGCCTTCTCAGGGATTTTTCTTTTCCCTTCCTTTGTAGATGATGACCCGATGAGCGAGGAAGAAGATGAAAACGTGAAGAGGGAAGAAGGTCCCAGAGTCACAAAACCACGGGCATCTCTGTTGGGGAAACCCAATGCTGGCTCCATGGGGGAAGAAACCCTGGATAGTGGGAACAATCACTTGCAGGGACAGACGGCCAGTAACAATCCTGCTGACGAAAAAGGCGGAGGCCTTGTTGGTAACGAAAACATCCAGCAAAGCACAGATGCAGAAGAGAACCAGAACGTATGCTTCAAGTGTGGGAAAAAATATGGCAGGAAGTCAACTCTCAAAAGACACCTAAAACTCCATAGCAGTACGAGACCCTATATATGTCCCACCTGTGGCAAAGGTTTCACTGAGAAATATCAGCTCATTGCCCACGCACAAGGACATACGAAAAAGCGTCGTTTGAGAAGGGAACCCTACGAATGCCCTGAGTGTGGGGAGGACTTCTTTACAAAAGCCTCTTTCAACGAGCATTGGGCGAGCCACACCGATGAGCCAACCTATTCGTGTCCTGAGTGTGGGAAAAGCTACGAGGCAGAGAGACGCCTTGTTCGCCATGTGGCAAAGGCCCACTCGGGAGTGACTCTCTTTGAATGCCCCGGTTGCGGGAAAGGCTTTACGAAAGAGAAAGATCTCGCTCTGCATCGAGCCACGAGTGACACCGAAGGAAGCTGCTACCGGTGCCATGACCATGGGACAAGTGTTGATGAGGAATCTCCTCTAATCAAACGGGGAGAACTCCCCGCAATGGAGCGTCCTTGCAGATGCTCAGAATGCAAGGAAGGTTTGAGTGACGACGCCGGTCATTGGAGAACGCATGAAAAGGGGAATCCTCATAAATACCTTCCCCGTGAAATCCACTTTGGAAAGAAGCCGCCCCACCCCACAAACAGGGAAAGTGATGCAGAGGAATATAGCCACGAATGCCCCGTGTGTGGGCGATGTTTCAAGAATGGGAGATGCTTTGCTAATCACTGGAGGGTGCATGCAAGAGAGCAGCAACGCGGGCAGGCAGGTGCGTTCAGGGAAGAAACCCCACTCACTAGAAATCAGAAAACCCAAGCGGATTTTGAATCCGATGCGTGCTTTGACTGCAGAAAGCCCCTCTGCACCGACTTGACACTGCCTGTGCAGCCCGAAATTGAAATGGAAGATAATCTCTATAAATGCCCTGACTCTGGGGAAATCTTGAGAGACAGCCGACGTTTTGCTAACCATCAGAGAAAAGGACATCAGGAAGACCTTGAGGCAAGAGCGCTGGCGGCTGACCAGCTGGAAACACCCCGGAAGAAAGGATCCTATAGTTGCTCACGTTGCGAGAGAGTCTACACGACCCACTACAACCTCAGGAGACATCAGAGAATCCACTCGGAATGCAGACCCGCCAAAAGTTCCAGCCGTGAGGAAGGTTTTTCCTGCGCATGGTCCTTCCCGGACAATCGGAAAGGCTGTGTCAAAGGAGAAAGAGGTCTGCACAAATGCTCTTGCTGTGCGAAAGGGTTCAGCGCTAAAAGTGTGCTCCATGGATGCTTGCCACCCAATGTAAAAGCCAAGCCTTACAAATGTCCCATTTGTGGGAAAGCCTTTGCGTACAGATACACTCTCGCTGATCATCAGGAAACCCACGAGGATGAGCAACCCTATCTGCATATATGCTCGTTCTGCAGCCAAGCATTCCGAACCTGGAGCTGCCTCAATAGACATCAGCAGCTGCACATGGGGGAGAAGCGCTACCAATGCGCCGTTTGCGGGAAAGCCTTCGCCTACAGAGACGCCCTCGCTCGTCATCGGGAGACACACACGCAAGGGGCATTCCACAAGTGCACTTTCTGCCCGAAAACCTTCCCAACCAATAATTCTCTCAGTAGACACAGGCTCATCCACTTGAAAACAAGGTCCTACCAGTGCTCTATCTGCCAGAAAGCCTTCGGGACAAAATATTCCCTCCATAGGCACCAGGACATGCATGCCAATGGAAGTCGAGGCAAACTGACCGGTGGCGGGGAAGGTCCTGGCGTAGCTGAAGAGGAAGCTAGCACGACAGAAGAAAATTCCAATGGCTCGCCTGATGGTTCAATGGTCTCTGGGCATGAGGACATCTACAAGGAGAAGGAGAGCTTTGAGAGTGTGGGCGGTATTGCCTGGGACAGCCACTTGGAGGAAAATTCTGCCAGAGGGTTAGAAGAACATAAGAACACATTTGGAGATGGCTCAGTGCTTCCCGAATACCAAGCTAGACATGCCGACGAAAGTGTCAACCCAGGATGTGATAATTCAATAAACTCTAAGCACCAGGGAGTCCACGCTGAAGGAAATTCACCTGATTGCTCTGGGCCGATGGGCAACTCAGACCTTACTGGACAAAAAGAACCTGTTACTGGTGACCGAACTGTTTCCAGGGATGGCTCCATGCTTGCTCACAATACAGAAGGACATTTCAGCCTGTGGACCAACAATTCGGCCTACTCTGGACTGATTCAGGGAGCCCCTCTAGGAGATAACCCTCCCGAGAGTTCTGGGAGTGTGAGGACCTACGGCTCATTGCTGGCTGAAGAGCAGAGCACCCACTTAGAGGAACACCCTGTTAATGGGTTAGATGGTCAGGATCCCGTTAGGGTCAATTCAACTCACTTGAGTCATGAGGGAGTTGTCACGGGCAAAGAAGGACATACATGCCTTAACTGTGGGAAATCCTACGAGGAGAAATATTCCCTCACTAGACATCAGGTAACCGACACCTTGGCGAGACCTTATCAATGTCAAACCTGTGAGGAGAGCTTCCAGGACCCTCAAATGCTAGCAAGGCACCAGCTCACGCATACAGATTTCAAGCCTAATCAGTGCCACGAATGTGGGAAATGCTTCAGAACAAGGTCCTGCATTGACAGGCATCTAAGGACCCACAGAGAGAGGCCCTACTGCTGTGTTTATTGTGGCAAGAGGGTCACAACAGGCCCAAATCTTCGGTATCACCTCAGGCTTCACACAGGAGAGAGGCCGTATAAGTGTACAGAGTGTGACAAAGATTACCCGAACCCGTGGTCCCTTAAAAAGCATTTGAAGACCCATTTGAAAATAAGCTCCTCCTAGAGCTAGACCAGCTAGATCAGGTTTCTCAACACAGGGTTGCCATATTTCCAAAAAGTAAAATTCCTGACGCCTGCAAAGTTGCTCAGCTTTTTTTTTTAGGAAGGTCCCAAAATGTTGAGCTTCTTTGGGGGACCCCTCCCCCCACAAAATAGTGATTTTAAGCTTTTGGAACTGTTTCCGCTGCTTTTTCCATCGCGTTGCCACACATCCGTGTTTTCCCTGACATTTTGCCGATTTGGCAATATCCCCCCCGACGCCATTTTGGCACCCAAAAACCAGGACGTATCAGTGATTTTCCTGACGTGTGGCAAACCTACTTAATATGTTTTCCCAAGAAGTAATGAAATGGGACGATCCTTAATATTGTCTGCTAATGTGGGTCTGTTTTACCTAAGATCAATGGTGCTGAAACACTCCGGTGTCTTCAGGTAACCCAGAATCTCTATACTGTATAAGGAATGGTCATAATCTACCTCATAATCAACTTTACTTTGTGCAGTTTCAAAGTACCTTTGCTCAGGGAATGAACCTTTTGTGCTGCTGGTGATACATAGATATTTTGGTTGTTTTGAATTACTGGACCTGACTGGGGAAACACGGGTGTTGCTTGACGGAGGAAGGAAGTGGTAACCAAGAGGCCAGTCTACTCTCTCAAAAGAAGAGGTGTGGGGAGAAACAACTGTGTAGTTATTAATTTTAAAACATCCACTCCCTAGTCAGAAAACAAGAGCTGCAGAATATTGTTCACTTGGGCATGGCTTAGTTTGATGTTGAACTGGTCTGAATTCTAACACCCTGGTCTGAGCCAGTGTGGCACAATGGTTAGAGCAGGGTTCCCCAAACTTGGGTCTCCAGCTGGGTTTGGACTACAATTCCCATCGTTTAGAATGATACCGCATAGGGAAATGTTCCCTGATACCAAGATGAGGGATTCTATGGAATGCAGACAGAGAGAATTGATAAGAATAATCATCTGTTGCGACCTTGACGGAAGCATACAATAGACGAGCCTTCTTGTGTTTTGGCTCGTCCGTCTCTCTCTCTCTCTCTCTCTCTCTCTCTCTCTCTCTCTCTCTCTCTCTTCTTTTCTTTCTTTTTCTCCTTCTTTCTTTTTTTCTTTCCCCATAATGGCTCACGTTTTATGCCATGTATTTTGATATTTTTTGTAGTTTTGTATCCCTTTCTATTATTATTAAGGATTTCTCTTTTGTAATTTTGTAAATTTACCAGTATTTGTTTAAAGCAAAAATAAAAAAAAAATCAATTAAAAAAATTCCCATCGTCCCTAACCACAGGTCCTGCTAGCTAGGGATAACGGGAGTTGTAGTCCCAAAACATCTGGAGACCAAAGTTTGGGCAGACCTGACGGACCAGGGTTCAAGTCCCCATTTGGCCCCTGGGTGACCCTCAGCCAGTCATTGCTTCTCAGCCTAATCTTCCTCACAGAGTTATTGTGGGGATTAACAGAGGAGCAAGGGAACCATGTCTGTCACCTTTGAGGGGGGGAGTGGCATATAAATGCAATAAATGAATAAAAGTAATAATTCAAAGTCCCTCTTTCATCTTCTGGAATATGAAGGTTTTCACTAGGATATTTTTTTAAAAGGAGAGGCACAGCAACTGAACTGTTTGGCAATTTATGAACCTTGTGAAAAGACAAAATATTCCTAGTATTCTTAGGCACACTGGATTTTGAATGTCTTTTATTCTGATGCACACTGCATGTTAGGCATAATCACCATAGAAATCAAAGTTTAATCACCACCTTGCTATGCTACTGTTGCTGTTGTTTTGGTGGTCTTTCCTTTCTCCATCAGATATATCTCAGGTTACTGTCTTAGCATGGGACTGGCAGGGAAAATATATGTGTGCAGACATATTGCATAGCAAGGGCTCTGTCAGGGAAGTTCTTTGTACAGTGGTGCCCCGCAAGACGAATGCCTCGCAAGACGAAAAACCCGCAAGACGAAAGGGTTTTCCGTTTTTCGAGGCGCTTCGCAAGACGAATTTCCCTATGGGCTTGCTTCGCAAGAAGAGGTCCTGGACCTCTTCTGAAGGCTGGCGGGGGGCGAAAGTCTTTGCTCCCCCCCGCCTGCCTTCCCGGGGGCTTTAAAATCGCCCCGGGACAGCAGAGAAGTCCTCTGTCCGGGGCGATCTTAAAATGCTGGCGGGCGGCAGCGCTGCCGCCCGCCAGTATTTTAAAAAACCCCGGGACAGCGGAGAAGTCCTCTGCTGTCCCGGGGTTTTTTAAAATGCTGGGGGTGGGAAGAAAAGCCCTTGTCCCCCCCCAGCCTTCAGAAGAGGTTGGGGGACAGACTGTCCCCAGACCTGGTCTGAAGGCGGTTTCCATAGGAACGCATTGATTGATTTTCAATGCATTCCTATGGGAAACCGTGCTTCACAAGACAAAAAACTCGCAAGATGAAAAAACTTGCGGAACGAATTAATTTCGTCTTACGAGGCACCACTGTACATCTCTCTCCCTGCTCCTGGTTGTACCGTAAGGTGTGAACTCAGAAAATCTGGGAAAACACTAGTGGTGGCAACAGGATTAAGTACTGAAATATGGTACAAAATTAAAACCTACAGATTTCTACAATTTACAGCGACTGGAAAACCCAAGATCGTTCAGGATAATTGCCCTACGAAGTCCATCTTTTTCAGGAATCCCAATTTACTATTGTTTTTCACCTGGATATGTATATTGTGTGTGTGTGTTTTATAGGAGCAGCTGCTACTTACTTATCGCAGACACTCCTCTGGAACCTAAAACTTTGAGGATGAATTATTTACACTGGTTTTTTTCTTCATAAAAGCTTTTTTTTTTTACTGGTATCTGTTTTCTGGATTTTATTTCGGGGTGGGTGGGGTCAAAAGACATGGCTGCTGGATGGCAGAAGAAGGAAATTATCTTGAGTGTAGGAAAGCGATTTGTCTGCCTAGTCAAAGACTGGGAGGGGATAATAATAATAATAATAATAATAATAATAATAATAATAATAGGTTCCCCCAGCCACTCTGGGCGGCTTCCAACAAAGATTAAAAATACATTAAAACATCAGTCATTAAAAACTTCCCTAAACAGGGCTGCCTTCAGATGTCGTCTAAACGTCTGATATTGTGTATCTCTTTCACATCTGACAGGAGGGTGTTCCACAGGGCGGGCACCACTACCGAGAAGGCCCTCTGCCTGGTTCCCTGTAACCTCACTTCTCGCAGCAAGGGAACCGCCAGAAGGCCCTCGGAGCTGGACCTCAGTGTCTGGGCTGAATGATGGGGGTGGATAGGCCATTTAGGGCTTTAAAGGTCAACACCAACACTTTGAGTTGTGTTCAGAAATGTACTGGGAGGACAGTGTAGGTCTTTCAATACTGGTGTTACGTGGTTCGACGGCCGCTCCCAGTCACCAGTCTAGCTGCTGCATTCTGGATTAGTTGTAGTTTCTGGGTCACCTTCAAAGGTAGCCACACGTAGAGCGCATTGCATAGTCCAAGCGGGAGATAACCAGAGCATGCACCACTCTGGCAAGACAGTCCGCGGGCAGGTAGGGTCTTAGCCTGTGTACCAGATGGAGCTGGTAGACAGCTGTCCTGGATGCAGAATTGACCTGCACCTCCATGGACAGCTGTGAGTCCAAAATGACGCCCAGGCTGCACACCTGGTCCTTCAGGGGCCCAGTTGCCCCATTCAGGACCAGGGAGTCCTCCACACCAGCCCGCCCCATGTCCCCCGAAAAGAGTACTTCTGTCTTGTCAGGATTCAGCCTCAGTCTGTTAGCCGCCAGCCATCCTTCATATCATTCCTCATTTGTCTGTGACAAATGTGTTTTGGTATGGAGGAACTCGCGGTTCTGTGAATAAAGTGGTTTAACCTAGAACCAGGTTTTCCATCTCACCTGCATTTTGGGAGCCAGAGAGGGTGCCAAACCTCTCAGATCAGCTGCCTGCTTCCATCACTGGTTGCCCAACAAGCATTTTCAAAGATCATCGAGGCTGGTTGGATTTCTTCTCCATGTTTTGTGTCCTGATTCTGTCATCTGCAGAAACTTGTGAGTGCCCTGAGTGTGGCTACTTTGTGAGGGCAGCAGTGAGCCAGGGCCTCACAAGTAGCACCTGGCTTTCCTCACAAATTTCCAATAATACTTCTCCCGCCCCAATCCTGCTTCCTCCCAATTCCTCTGTGGGAGGTTGTGCACCTAGCAGCATGACAGGATGCTAGAGCAATGAAGGTAATTTTCTCTCTACATATGTAAGCTTCATAGAATCATAGAGTTGGAAGAGACCACAAGGGCCATCGAGTCCAACCCCCTGCCAAGCAGGAAACACCATCAGAGCACTCCTGACATATCGTTGTCAAGCCTCTGCTTAAAAACCTCCAAAGAAGGAGACTCCACCACATTCCCTGGCAGCAAATTCCACTGTCAAACAGCTCTTACTCAACATACGCATTTGGGTATTCAGTCAAAAGTAGGCCATAGTCAGTCTTCCTAAATTTCCACAGCTGCCATATTTCCTGGTAGGGCTTTAAAGAAGTGAACGGAAGATTAAATAAGCTGCTACCCAGTAGAAGCTTCTAGAACCCTGTCACCAAGCCCACACGTGGCCGATATTTATTTTTGTTCGGTTCAAAAAGTAGAAGTTGTATTGAAAACAGCTATTTATTTTTTTACATACACAACTGTTTACAATTATCACCTTCCTGAAAAATAAATTTAAGACCTTGTGTGAAAAGAACCTTTTTACAAATGAGTTTATCCATAAAAGTCAAGCGCAACATAAAATTTAACATACTAAAGTCCTGAGCCAAAGGGTGGCATTCTAAGGCAAATATATCACTGCATAAACTGGCCTGTGGGGATTTGAACCCAGGTTTTTCAGCATTCGCTTTCAACATTTCAGAGACCCCTTGGCCCAGTGGATCTCTACTTCCTAGCTGGAGTGGGTTGAATGCAAAGGCAGCTGTGCTGACCCATAAAGAAAATGTCATAATCCTCACAAAATTCTGTGCAAGCCTTCAGGTTCTCCAGAACGCTTTCATCAAGCTAAATGGTGAATAAAGAGGAAGAGTTCTGGGTAACTCAAAAGCTTCCACACTATAAAGCCAGAATTATGTATAGTCAAAACCCATTGGGTGCAATGGCTGATGGCATTGTCAAAGAGATTTTCTCCAGACACCAGCCCTCTTTTGAATTAAAACATATTTTTGGCCAAGTGCATAAAGATGAATGTGCACAAGTTAAAACAGCATTCCGTTGCCCTAATGGGGATTTTGGAACGTCATCTCTCCAGGTGGTTGTGGTGGTTATCTCTTAGTGAACCGGCAGGTTATCTCCTGTAAACCAGCAGGCAGATTTACTAAGATCTGAACAGCTCTACTAAGGAGTTTATTCCATCAACTTGGGCTGGTGGCCCAGGGATAATGTAACTACTGCTGTCTATGCTTTGGTAACCTCTAGGTGAGATTACTGCAATGTGTTCTACATAGGATTACCTCTGAAGATGGTTCAGAAACTCCAGTTGGTGCAGAATTTGGCCAAGTTGCTCACAGGGACCAGAGTCTTCCAAGTGGCCCTATTTCCCAGGGACAGTCCCGGATTTAAAGAAACAGTCCCAGTTTCTGACTTGACTCCAAAATGTCCAACTTTTCCTTAGGACATCCCTATTTTCACTGGAGAAATGTTGGAGAGTATGGAGTTTTCTGACCCCCCCCCAAGCCACCTGAAGGCAGCCCTGTATAGGGAGGTTTTTTAATGCTTTGTTATGTTTTTATATATGTTGGAGTGGCTGGGGCAACCCAATCAGGGGGAGGGGGATAATAAAAATAGAATCATAGAGTTGGAAGAGACCTCAAGGGCCATTGAGTCCAACCCCCTGCCAAGCAGGAAACACCATCAGAGCACTCCTGACATATGGTTGTCAAGCCTCTGCTTAAAGACCTCCAAAGAAGGAGACTCCACCACACTCCTTGGCAGCAAATTCCACTGTCGAACAGCTCTTACTGTCAGGAAGTTCTTCCTAATGTTTAGGTGGAATCTTCTTTCTTGTAGTTTGGAACCATTGCTCCGTGTCCGCTTCTCTGGAGCAGCAGAAAACAACCTTTCTCCCTCCTCTATGTGACATCCTTTTATATATTTGAACATGGCTATCATATCACCCCTTAACCTCCTCTTCTCCAGGCTAAACATGCCCAGCTCCCTTAGCCATTCCTCATAAGGCATCGTTTCCAGGCCTTTGACCATTTTGGTTGCCCTCCTCTGGACACGTTCCAGTTTGTCAGTGTCCTTCTTGAACTGTGGTGCCCAGAACTGGACACAGTACTCCAGGTGAGGTCTGACCAGAGCAGAATACAGTGGCACTATTACTTCCCTTGATCTAGATGCTATACTCCTATTGATGCAGCCCAGAATTGCATTGGCTTTTTTAGCTGCCGCGTCATACTGTTGGCTCATGTCAAGTTTGTGGTCAACCAAGACTCCTAGATCCTTTTCACATGTACTGCTCTCAAGCCAGGTGTCACCCATCTTGTATTTGTGCCTCTCATTTTTTTTGCCCAAGTGCAATACTTTACATTTCTCCCTGTTAAAATTCATCTTGTTTGTTTTGGCCCAGTTCTCTAATCTGTCAAGGTCGTTTTGAAGTGTGATCCTGTCCTCTGGGGTGTTAGCCACCCCTCCCAGTTTGGTGTCATCTGCAAATTTGATCAGGATGCCCTTGAGTCCATCATCCAAGTCGTTGATAAAGATGTTGAATAAGACCGGGCCCAAGACAGAACCCTGTGGCACCCCACTAGTCACTCTTCTCCAGATTGAAGAGGAACCATTGATGAGCACCCTTTGGGTTCGGTCAGTCAGCCAGTTACAAATCCACTGAGTGGTAGCATAGTCAAGTCCGCATATTTTCATTGAAGAAATGATGGAGGGTATGCAAGCATGATATATTCAGGAATGAATGAAGCACCCTATATGTTCAAGAAAGCCTTTCTTCAGGAGCAGACTCTATACTGTATTTCTGGCTTTGTTCTTTTTATGGGGTCCTTTGCTGCTGCAGGATAATAATTGACACCTCTATTTCCATCAGAGAAATGTTGGAGGGCAAGACTGTTTCAGCATATTGCACTGATCCTGACCCGACTGCACTGGCTGCCAATTAGTTTCCGGGCCCAATTCAGAGTGCTGCTTTTGTCCTATAAATAAAGCCTTGAACAGCTCAGGACAGCAATACCTCAACAACCACCTCTCTCCATATAAACCTATTCAGACTCTGAGATCATCCTATGAGGCCCTTCTTTGTGTGCCTTCATGAGAGGTCCAGAAGGTCCATGGGTGCAGGGAGGGGGAAGCTGCCCCCCAAATCAAGTAAATAAATAAAAACAACTAACTCATCAATTGAGTCACAGAACGCTTGGTTCTGCCTCACCCATGAGTGAAATGCTCTCCCCAGTGGGATTTGTCCGGTGTCTTCAATATATACCTTTAGGTGCCAGAAACCACCCCAAAAAACCATTCCTCTTAATTGGGCCTTTGACTGATTAACATCCAATGTCCTTTAAAATGTGTTTCTGGAAGCAGGGAGTTATCGGTTTGTGGGTTTCTTTGTTCTTGTTTTTATTATATATTTTGTGTTTTTATCTTGTATTTGTATGTTGTGAACTGCCCTGAGATCTATGGATGAAGGGTGGTATACAAATCAACAACAACAGCAACAACAACAATTTAAAATTCATTTCCCTTTTGAGGTAATGCAGTCAGGCCTTTAACAGAAATGGGACACACTTCATTTAGGAGTAAAACAGGTCGTGTGAAAGTGGTTGTCCTCATTTGCACCTTGACATGCTTGCTGAAGTGGTCTGAAAATATTCAACAAAGTCCAGTGGAAATTACTCCCATGTAAGTATAGGAATAGAGGCGGATCTATTATAAAACTAATGAAGCTTAAGCTACAGGGCCCTGAATCCCAGAGGGGCCCCAGATTGCTTAATTATTTTTCTTGGTCTAGGAGACCCTGTTTGAGTCTCGTGACTCAAATTGATTGCTTTTTTGTTGTATATATTTCAACAATCCCAAAGTTTGAGATTCAGGAGCTCAGATGTTGCAATGGTGTGGCGATCTGTCGTGGAACAACCCCATTGAAGAAGTTACTACAAACCTCCTAGCTGGTTGCAAAGGGGCCCCCAGGACAGTCCAAATTTCAGGACCCCCAAAATCTAGGTCCACCATTGTATACATCTGCACATTTGCTGACTAAAATATTTACTCAGAAGGAAGCCTTCTCGGGATTATTGAACAGAGCATTTTCTCAAGTAAGTGTGCGTAGGATTGAAGGAAAGTAACTGTAAAGCGGGTGGTGCTGTGGGTTAAACCACAGAGCCTAGGACTTGCCGATCAGAAGGTCGGTGGTTCAAATCCCCATGACGGGGGTGAGCTCCCATTGCTCGCTCCCTGCTCCTGGCAACCTAGCAGTTTGAAATGCTCCTGCCAACCTAGCAGTTTGAAAGCACATCAAAGTGCAAGTAGATCAATAGATACTGCTCCGGTGGGAAGGTAAACGGCGTGGCGTTTCCGTGCGCTGCTCTGCTTCGCCAGAAGCGGCTTAGTCATGCTGGCCACGTGACCCAGAAGCTGTACGCTGGCTGCCTCAGCCAGTAAAGCGAGATGAGTGCCGCAATCCCAGAGTCGGTCACAACTGGACCTAATGGTCAGGGGTCCCTTAACAACTCTCAGCACCCTCAATAAACTACAGCTCTTATGACTTTTCGGGGGGGGGGGCTTTTTACCAAGTGGGACGGTACTGCTTTAAATATAATGCCAATGGGACCTCTATCTCTTGGAGGATGGGCATGCATATCAGAAAACATTGCACTCTGCAGGTGCCTAGAGGCACACTCCTCTGATAAAAGCTTTTCCTGCCTCCGGAGAGGGAGAGAGAGAGACTAAAACTGGTCTTTGTTATCAACTTCCAGGCGCCAGAGGGGATTGCCAGACAGGCAACAAACACACTTCCCTGCAACCTCAATATCCCTTTCTATCATTCCTCTTTTTTTTGCGTTTCCATTGTTCCATTGTTGTTCTCAGGTGCTTTGGGAATGGGGAAGACACTCTGGGTTGAAAAGGGGAATGGGGAGAGGACGGAGGAGTGAAAAAAGTTGTCTGTAGGGGCGCCGTGGTCCTGGGGGCGAACTGCACCCGGTGTCTTTCAGCCTGTCGCACGCAGCAGCTGAGAGCACAGGCGCAGATCTCGGAAGGGAAAGATGGCAACCTCAGTTGGCCATTTGAGGGCGAGGGAGAGTTTTTTTTTGTCTCCTCCTTTCCCCGCCATCCTGGGACTGTTGGGTCAGACGCTCTTGCTTCCGGGACTTCGCTCTCCTGGGGAAGGAGGCATGGATGAAAGCAACTGCAGCTCGCCCGCAGCATCGCTGGGAATTTGGAGAAGATCTCCATCCGTCTTGGAAAGTGGATCCACTTCTCTTGGAGCCAGGGAGTCCCTGAGCTGAGTTTGGAGGCTCCAGGTAAGCAAACCAGGAAGGGGAGAGCCCGTGACTCTGATGGCGGGGGCCATAATGGGAACCAGAAGGAAACCGAAAGGGGGAAAGAGAAACAGAAAGAGGAGACTCTCCAACTTCTCTGAGCAGCGGTTGGGTGGCCATCTGTCATGGATGCTTCAGCTGAGATTCCTGTGGGGTCCCTTCCAACTCCATGATTCTTTTTTAAAGTAATTTTTATTAGGTTTTACAATTTTATATTCAGCCCAGTCATCATAAACACAATAATAAAATAAATAAATCCAAGTCTTGACTTCCCCCAACCTCCTCTTCTGGTTCTTTAAAAGTTCGCTCCTTCTACTTATTTTGTTTACCTTAATTTAAAAAAAAACCTTTCAACTAAATATTCTTCTGTTCTTATCCATTGGTAGCATGGGTAGAAACCAACGTGGACTGATTTAAAGCCACATCTGCAATGAGTTCAAAAAGTTATGCGTAGTGTTCCAAACTAGAATGTTCACCATAGAACTCACATAGATTACAGAGAACCTCATCTTGCAAATTTTTGGGTAGTTTTCCCAATTATTGCTCCGTAATTTATACACTTTCCCCCTTAATTGTAAGTGTTTACTCAAACCCTGCTAATAAGTGTTTACTCAAACCCTACAATTCTATGATTCTAACTCTGCCCAGATCAATTAGTTCAATTTAGGAGGGTGTTCTTATGGGTGAAAATCGGGAGGGTGAGTCTGAAGGGAGAGGGGGTGTGGAAAAGGAAGCATTTGGATTTGTAGCTGGTGTGCCTGTATGCAGATTTTAACTGATGCCTTTTAGTTGGGTCTTGAGATGCAAAAAAGCACCTTCAAAGGACTTCACTTGGCTATAATAATATTATTATTATAACTGGCACCCTGAACCAGCAAGATTTTAGGGTATGGAGGGATAGAAATCTGACTTGCGGGGTCTCCTCACTTGGAACCATCAAGGGAGGAAAGCCTTTTCTGAAACTATCCTTCTTGCTTCTCCACAGGCTGCGGCGAAAAAAAGAATATTTTTTGACTCGGCCAGCTCTTGCTCGATTCGGGATCATCCCAAACTACTGACGGAGGAAGAGAAATGGCGAAGATGGCTCAAGTAGGGGAGATTTGGGGGTTTCTGGTGGGGTGGGTGAAAGATGTGGGGAGAGAGAAAGCTTACCCTAGGGGCAGGTGTGGTGGCAGTGGGGGTAGGGGCCAGGCCAAGAGTGCATCAGGTCAAAATAGATTCAGGTGTTAAGGGGAAGAGCAGCACTGTATTGTATCTGAGGTACTAAAATGCTTCATGCCATGTTCCTTTAAGATGGGCCAGCCATATTCTGAAGATAAGGGATTGATGCTGAGCAAACAATGGTTTGCCTATGGTCCCCTAATAAGTTCTTGGTTTGGTTATGGCTGCATTCTAAATCTAACCTGGCTTTCTCCCACCCTGTGCCATTTCATTCTCACAACAACCCTGAAAATTAGGCTGGGCTGACTCCCCATTACCACTCTGAAGGTTGGTTACATGTTCTGTACTTTTTCCCTAAATTGAGAGCGGTCTTCAGCTCTCAGTCCTCTCACATTAAGATATACTCCTGTGCTCCTCCCCCCCCCCCATTTATTTTTTTTAAATCTTGGTAGCATAATTCAGAAGGGGGAATGAGACGTTTTGTTGTTTGCTATTGTTATGTATAAAAAAGAGGGAGTCAGAATCTTTGCTGATCTACTGCAGATCACTCAGATTTCCAGACCACACTTGTTGTATTACACTCCTGCAGTTGAGAAACAGCGTTGCCTTTGGCAAAAGCCAGGGAGTTTTGTTAAAAGAAATGCTGTATGCATCTTTACCTGAGCCAATAAAAATATATGTGGTACAGTTTAAGAACAAGTGTGCCCTGTAATTATTATTACATTATGTTATTTAATCTTCAAGTATTACCCTGGCATTATCTGTTTTTTTAAATATTTTAAGTTTTTTTCAGTTATACAAAATGAAGTGAAAAAGTAATATATGCATGTATGTGCATATATATATATATATATATATATATATATGATTCTTATATGCACTAATACATATATGATTATTAATAATCTACTGTGATCTGTATAAACTCATTTCACATATCAATATATTTATCCAGACAAAGTGTGCCTTAATAGGCAAGCCACTCTTATGTTGTGAGTGCTGTCATGTCTTCAGTCCATTGATTATTAAAGGGGAGCATATTTTTGTTCTTCCAGTTTATCAATTACCAGTCTTTGGGTTGTAGTTAGGGCGCACAGAATCCATTTTCATTGTTCAGTTGTCTACTTCCATATAATAGGTATATAATTCAAAATAATACTTTCCTCTGAATTTTTTTAAAATTTTCTGTACTTTCAAATTTATACAGTTTAACACTTTCTCCCAAAACTTAGTGAGAGCAGGACACTGTAAGAACATCTGTTTCAAAGAGGCATTATCCTTAGCACATCTCCAACAAAGAGTTGCATTTGACTGTCCTTTTCTATGTAAATGTAATGGAGTCTAAATATTATTTTCTGTTGTATATGTTTAAGATCCACCGATACCTTTGCTACCACAATTGCCCAAGAGCTTCATGGCCACATGAGGGTTTGAACCCATTTCCCCACCCACCCCGAACCTTGCCCTAACCACTACACAACACTGTCTCTCATGAGCTATCACTGCAGACTCTGAGTGAGGGTCTTTCTTTTTTTTTATTCCTGCTGTTCCAGGTACCTGAAGCCTTGGTAGAGGTGACCGTGCACTCCAGCGAAGGGCCGTGTCTGCTTGCGGGCCGTCGCCAGAGAGCCTTGTGCAGGAACGCCATGCAGGAGAGCTGTAGCTCTATGGCCTCCCTCGGTAAGGATTCTTTAACAAATATATGCCACAAAATCAGTCCACTCCAGATTAAATAATGGTGGCACGAGTCACCGGCTCGTCTCTCAAATTGTTCAGGAGTTTGAGGTTGTTGAGCATTTTTCCTCTCGCCTGTAGGCGAAACCTGCAGTCGCTCAGCCACAGAGTTTGTTGCTGGCACATGAAAGATCCCAGAAGTAGTTCCTGCTGGCACAGGGCTGGCATCACAGGTTGGCAGCTGCTGAGGGGCCCCACCCCACTGATAGCATGCAGAGGGACGGGAGGCCAGCTGGCTAGCCCTTGCTGGGCTGTCTCCTTCCGGCTGTCCCGCTGCGAAGACCATCACCTCAGCTCCAACGTAAATCAGCGACCGGGGCTTCTGAGCCAGGGCACACTATCAGCAGATCAAACTGCGCACACAGAATAGGTGTGAGGCTTGTGGAAGCATACTACAACTACAGATTTATTAATCATAAATCAGGACAAAGAACAATCTCTCTCTCTCTCTCTCTCTCTCTCTCTCTCTCTCTCTCTCTCCTCATCTCAGAGAGAACAGGAAAAAGCAAAAGCTATACACAACGGAAGTTCCCAGCAAGCTGTGCTGGAATGTAAACAGACATGTGACACACAACAGTTCCACACGTCTCCTCCTTAAGGTGGAATGGAAATGTCAACATCGACAAGAGTCCTCTAGCCCTGCGGCTGCAGCCCATGGAGGGAGTCTTGCCCAAAAGACTGCCAAAATCTGGAGCTGGCATTGCCCCAATGTATCCAGGGTTGGGGCTGGGAAAGACCTGAAATCCAATTTGAAACAACCTCGCCCCTAGTAAACAACACTCACCCAAGCGAAAACCCCACCCCCATTAAAACCATAGGAGCCTGGCCAACACCCTTGTTCCGTATAAACACAAAGTATCAAATGTGGTGACAGTAATAATAATACAACATGCATACAGCTTTGTGTTTCCAACTCAAGACCCGTTGAAGAACATCTCATCCAGTTCAGTCTTTGAAAAACAGCTTTGAAAGACGTTTTCAAGTGTGCTACCCTTGCCATTGTGGCGGCACGGGGTTGCCGTTCTGTGATTGGAGTTACGCTACTTGTTGAATGGTTCATTTATCCAGTCTGTATAACGTTTACTGCACATGTAACTTGTTATGATAAAAAGGTAAAGGGACCCCTGACCATTAGGTCCAGTCATGGCTGACTCTGGGGTTACAGCACTCATCTTGCTTTATTGGCCGAGGCAGCCGGCATACAGCTTCTGGGTCATGTGGCCAGCATGACTAAGCTGCTTCTGGCGAACCAGAGCAGCGCACGGAAACGCCGTTTACCTTCCCGCCGGAGAAGGTATTTATCTACTTGCACTTTGACATGCTTTCAAACTGCAAGGTTGGCAGGAGCAGGGACCGAGCAACGGGAGCTCACCCTGTCACATGGATTTGAACCACCGACCTTCTGATCGGCAAGCCCTAGGCTCTATGGTTTAACCCACAGCACTATCCGCATCCCTTGTTAAGATAGAGTTGTACATTTATCCACTCCATGTTTACAGTATCTCCTGGCTTTGTTTTGCACATGGCACCTTAGCATGTTTGTTGTTTGAGTGGTTATAAGTCTATCTCTATTCTAGCTATTATTCTAGTGAATTTGGTTTTACACTTATAAGCCAGTTTGTGGTGTTGTTGTTTTGTTGTATTATTACAACACCCTTGTTCCACCATCAAAGGGATGTTCCTGCCGCCAGGGTTTGCAGGCTTTATAGAGCTTCCCCAGCAACTGATGCACACCTAGCTGGGGCTTCAGGTGTTTCCAGTGCTGTTTGTCTGCCCAGGGTCCTGGTCCCTGCCCTGCTTTCACAACTGCAAGTAGGTCCTGGTCTGGAGAGCCAGTAGAGGCCCCAGATCCAGCAGGTGGAGGGGAGATGGAGGTCCCTCAGGCAGTGGTTGCAGTCAGGTCCGTAGAGCTGCTGTCAGAGTTTGTATTTTATTTGCCCTTCATCCAGTGTCCCCCTGCTCTCTCTCTCTCTCTTTCTCATGTGCTCTGCTCAACTCAACTCCGTCTTCCTCTTTGTGCCCACCTCAGGCACATTCCCTGCCCAAGGGTCCGAACTGCTCAGCCGGCTGGATCGAGGGGAAGACGCTTGGGTCCCAGATCTCCAGAGCTCTGAGGAGAGTGCAGAGGAAGGCCCGGTGAAACCAACGCTGAAGCGATGGCCGAAGGCAGGGGTGTGGTGGGATCTGTACAGAAGCCCGGTGAAATACAACAGTACATCAGAAAGCTCAGGTCAGGATTGTCTAGAGCAGGGGTAGGCAACCTAAGGTCCGGGGGCCAAATGCGGCCCAATCACCTTCTAAATCCAGCTCGTGGGCGGTCCGGGAATCAGCGTGTTTTTACATGAGTCGAATGTGTCCTTTTATTTAAAATGCATCTCTGGGTTATTTGTGGGGCCTGCCTGGTGTTTTTACATGAGTAGAATGTGTCCTTGTATTTAAAATGCATCTCTGGGTTATTTGTGGGGCATAGGAATTCATTCACCCCCCCCCAATATAGTCCGGCCCACCAGATGGTCTGAGGGACGGTGGACTGGCCACGGCTGGAAAAGGTTGCTGACCCCTGGTGTAGGGAAGCCCTTTGTTTAGACAGCTCCTACGGAACACCATAGAATCCCAGAACTGTCAATTTGGAAGGGGACCCTGAGGGTCATCCAGTCTGACCCGTGCATTGCAGGAATCTCAGCTAAAGCATCCCCACCCGACCTCTGCTTAAAAACCTCCAAGGAAGGAGAGGCTACCACCATTTGGCCGTGCTCCAAATCCCACCATTTCTTCCTAAGGGGGCATGGATGGATTTTATTATTTCAACTTATTATCCAGTCTTCACTCGAAGGTTCCCAAGGCATGTTACAACCATTTAAGCATCATGTTGATGGAAACAGTTTAAAGCAATGTACAACCATGAAAATATGGCGGGTCCTAAAGAGGCACATCTCTTGCGTCCAGTGCCGGATTTACGTATAAGCTAAACAAGCTTAAGCTTAGGGCCCCACTCTCTTGGGCTCCCCCCAAAAATTTAAAGGGAAAATTTAAAGGGGGGAAAAACTGGATGTACATTTCCAAAATATAAGATAAAAAAAATAAAAGAAGACCTACATACAGCAACAGTGTTTTGTTTTGTGTAGGCTCCTATGATGTAAGTAATGGGCCCCGCCTGCCAACTTGCTCCCTAAAATAGCACTGGTTTGCTCATTTCTATGTATAGGGTGCCTACATTCTGCATAGACTGGTTGCATGGCAACATGTGCAAACGGCTTTAGATACCTATTAGGTCCATAAATGACCCTATAGCATATATGCAACACAAAAAACAGTGACAATTTGTTGTTGACAGCTGGACACATAAAGGGCCCCATTACCTTCAGTAGCTTAGGGCCTCATCAAACCTAAATTCGGCCCTGGGCGGGAGGGGGCAGGACTTTGTCCTATCCACTTTCTCCCACAATGCATAATTTTTATAAACTTTTCCCAGATAGATTATGGTAATTCTTAGTCTATATTCCTGTGTCCTTGTTGGTTTTTCAAGTATTCCACTTGCTCATTCTGTTAACATAAACATTACTGCTGGTACAGTTTGGCTTCCTCCCTTTCCTTGCCCTGCATGTGCTCCTTCCCAAATCTACTCTGGAGTATTTGGGGGCCCCCCGGTACCCCTAGAACAGACATAGGGGACATGCGGGTGAGGGGAAGTACCATTCTGCTGGCTGAAATCCTTGTGCCCTGTCTTAATATCACATTGAATGCAACCCGCTGGATCTGGCAGGACTACTCTCAAATAAATATACAGTGGTACCTCAGGTTAAGTACTTAATTCGTTCCAGAGGTCCATTCTTAACCTGAAACTGCACTTAACCTGAAGTACCACTTTAGCTAATGGGGCCTCCTGCTGCTGCTGCTGCGCCGCCGGAGCACAATTTCTGTTCTCATCCTGAAGCAAAGTTCTTAACCTGAGGTAATATTTCTGGGTTAGCGGAGTCTGTAACCTGAAGCGTATGTAACCCGAGGTACCACTGTACTGAGGATTTTTATTTTTTTATTTTTAGTGCAAGAGACCACTACAGATACTCTTTTGGATAGCAAGTGAAAGTAATTCCTTTCTGTACAAAACATGCACATATTCATTAATTAATTGCATTTATATACCACCTTTATCTTCCAAGGAGCTCAAGGTGGTATGTATGATTCCCTTCCCCGTTTTATCCTCGCAATAACCCTGTGAGATTGGGTTAGGCTAAGAGATGGTGATTCGCCCAAGGTCACCCAGCGAGCTTCCTGGCTGACTGGGGATTCGAACCCTGCTCTCCCAGGTCATAGCCCAACACTCTAACCATGATGCCACACTGCCATATGTTGCGCATCATACCCGTTTGTTCTCAGACATCTGCTGGGAAAAAACTTCTTCCCCTCCCTCAAAAAGAAAGCGAAATAAATAAAATAAAATATTGCCTTTTCTGCAAATTACATAGAAAGAAGGGAAGAAGCATTTTAAAGGCAGGAAGAATAAGTGAGAAATGGAGGGAGGAAAGAAGTCTTGATTGGATGGAATAAAGGAGCAGTTTTAGAGATTTTTCAGGCTGCCTGCCTGTGGCTAAAGGAAGTGAATAGCGAGTGTTTTCTCCACACTCCCCTTACTAGAACATAGTGTGTTTATGTGTGGGACCCACAACGGAATTGGTTGTCATCGAGACGCACAAAATTATTTCACGCGGTGCATAATTTGTGAAATTGACTGCCATGAGATGTGGCGACAGCTGTTGGGGTGGATGGCTTTTTCTCTGCTCTCATATTGATCCCATTTTTGTATATCCTTCTCCCTTCTGTTTCCTGCAGAGGATGATCAGGAAAGTGAGGCTGAAGAACAGAAACGGCCACGTGGAGGTCACAAGCTGACGATCCTTCGTAGAAGCATACTGGATATCTTCAAGGGGAATGGATGCCAGGGCGTGAGGCAAACGGAAGCCTCCACGAATAGGCCTCAGCTGAAGAAGCCCCCACGAGCCCAGCTGGGGAAGATAAAGTGTAGCGCGACAGAAGTTGGCGACGTTGCTCCATGCAGAGCCAAAAAGAAGGCTTCCAGAGGGCAGCCTCAGAGGACCTGCCCGGACTGCGGCCAGGCCTTCAAGACAAAAGCATCCCTCCTCAGTCACCAGAAAACTCATTCTGGCGAGTGCCCCTATAAATGTTCTTCCTGTGGGGAAAGGTTCACAGCCAAAAAGGCCTTTGCCAGTCACCAGAGAGGCCATGCGGAAGAAAGGGGTTATAAACACCCCAGCCCAAGGAAGCACCCCAAGGCCTACCTGCGAGAAAGGCCTTTTAAATGCTCCGAGTGTGGGATGTGCTTCCAGCGGAAGCGCACCCTGACAGCGCACCTGAATAGCCATACGGCAGAGCGGCCCTATCGATGCCCCGAATGTGAGAAAGCCTTCACCCGAAAGGAGCACCTTGACAGACACCAGAAAATCCACCTGAGGGAGAAGGAGGGCAGCCTTCCCAAGGGAGAGAGAGAAGAGAAGGCGGCCATTTTCCCTGGTGCTCCTGAGAAGAAACCTCCTGCAGCCTCTGTCTCTGAGGGAACTTTCTTATCGGGCCTTGGCTCTGATAGACAGCAGGGGACCCCCCCAAATCTCTACAATTGCCAGTTTTGTGGGAGATGTATGCGGACCAAAAGTTTGCTCGTTGATCACGAGAGAATCCACAGGGAAGAGATGCCCTACAAATGTCCCCAGTGTCAGAAAAGCTTCCTTCATAAGTACAGTTTTCTCCAGCATGAAGCGACCCACTGGAGGAAGGCAGCCTGTGAACGCCCTGTGAGAATGAATGCCAACTATACCCCCTCTGCTTCCAGAATCGTCTACACGGTGGAAAGTCTCCCTGCAGTCCCGACGGACGGGGGGAAAGTCACAAATGTTTTTAACCTTTCCCAGCACCCAAGAACTCCAGGTGGGGAACGGGTCTATAAATGCCAGTACTGTGGCAAATGCCTGAGTGGAAGTGGTCCGCTCACTAACCACGAGAAACTCCACAGAAGAGGGAGATCCTATAAATGCCCCTATTGTGTGAAACGTTTCTCTCGAAAGGACAACCTTCTCCAACACAAAGCAACCCACAACAAACAAAAACCTGTCGGAAGGCCCAGGTTGAAGAGTAGCCGCTCTGTACCTGAAAGAATCCACACAGAACTGCAGCCCCATACAGACCTGAGGGACGGCGTTGTCACTCGCAGCGTGGCTCGTAGCTTAAGCCTTTCCAAGCACCTAAAAACTTACATGGAGGGCAAAGTCTACAAATGCCAATACTGCGGGGAGCACACAAGAACAAAAAGTTTGCTTGTCGATCACGAGAGAATCCACAGGAGAAAAAAGAAGCCTTACCAATGTTTGGAGTGTGGGAAAAGCTTCTATCAGAAGAACTACCTTGCTTCCCACCAGAGAGGCCATGTGAGGAAAAAGCTCTCCAAACGCTCAGACCAAAAAGTGACCACAGACAATCCCCGCTCCCTGAAGCGTGGGAATCCTCACAGAAGGAAAGCACTATGGCGATGCTTTAAATGTGGGAAACGCTTTGATTACAAATATCACCTCACTAGGCATCAAAAGACCCACTTGGCAGAAAAGCCCTTCAAATGTGTGTGTGGGAAAGGGTTCGTTGAGATGTGGCATCTGAAGAGACATGAGAAAACCCAGCTGAACAAGAAATGCCATGAAAAGCTCCTCAGGGCTGAGGGGAAAGGTGCCATTTTGAATTCTGCAAATGGCGTCCACCCTGAGGAGAAGAATCCGGAAGAGCTACCCGTAAACACTGAGCCACCGACAGCATCAAGCACAGTAGAAAGAAACATTTTACAGGACACTGAGGAAGAAAACACACGGTGTCTGGCGGCCTTGGCAGAAGCATCTGAGGTGGAGATTCTAGACGTTTCTGGGCAGGGAGGAACCCATGTTCAGGTGCAAGTGGAATTATCCAAACAATCCCAACAAAACTCCTTACAGAACTGCAGAGAAGAGAACGTCTCTGTCAGCCAGCCAGTGGAATCGAAGAGAAAGCTATCAGGAAAAGACTGCGTTATTGCGCGTCACAAGCAAGACAACCACAGCAAAAGTCAGCAGGTTCATCAAAGACACTGTTCCAAAAGGGCCCGTCTCCAGAGTAACAAGCAGAAAAAAGCCTGTGTCAAGTGGCAGTTGAGATCACAGGCCATGATGTTAAGGAGGAGATCTAAGCAAAAGATGCAGCTAGTTGGTAAGCAGGCCAGATCCTGCTTCTGTCAGCAGGAAGAGCCAAGAAGGAAACCCAGCCTCCTGCAGGCCTCCATGAAGGTAAAAACTAGCAGCGGCCCTCAAAGGAACCAAGACACAGCTGCTTCCCCCAAAGGCAACTCGGAAACTTGGAGTTGCACGGCAGGAAACTGCGATGCTGTTGCCATCAGTGGGCAAGAAGACCTGCAGGAGTTGTCACCCTTGCCTGGAAGAAGCCCTTTGCAGAGTTGTGAAAGAGCCCAACCTGCAGATGAACTCCAGAATGCGTCTCTTCAGAACATGGAGGAGATGTGGCCAAGATGGAACCCCAGCTCCCCAGGGGTCTGCAAGGAGGTAGAAACTTGCAGTGGCCCTCAAAGGAACCAACACACAGCTGCTTCCCCCAACAGCAACTCAGACTCTGGGAGTAGCACGGCAGTAAACTACGATCCCCTTGATATCATTGGGCAAGAAGACCTGCAGGAGTTGTCACCCTTGCCTGGAAGAAGCCCTTTGCAGAGCTGTGAAAAAGCCCAAGCTGCAGATGAACTCAAGAATGCGTCTCTTCAGAACATGGAGGAGATGACAAGATGGGAACCCAGCTCCCCAGAGGCCCGTACGGAGGTAGAAACTTGCAGCGGCCCTCAAAGGTACCAACACACAGCTGCTTCCCCCATAGGCAACTCGGAAACTGGGAGTTGCACGTCAGGAGAATATGATGCTGTTTCCATCAGAGGGGAAGAAGACCTGCAGGAGTTGTCACCCTTGCCTGAAAGAAGCCCTTTGCAGAGTTGCAAAAGAGCCCAAGCTGCAGATGAACTCCAGAATGCATCTCTTGAGAACATGGAGGAGATGTGGCCAAGATGGAACCCCAGCTCCCCAGGGGTCTGCAAGGAGGTAGAAACTTGCAGCGGCCCTCAAAGGTACCAACACACAGCTACATCCTCCAGTTTGCTCAGAGGTTCCCCAAAGGACTGCGAACCAGCAGAACACAGCTTCTGCTTGCCATCCCAGACAACGTTCTCCACAAAATCTGAACCAGAGACTATCAGAAGTGCTGCACTAGAGATGTTGGCCACTGCTGCATTGAAGAAGGGGCCAAAAGAAGTGTTGGAAAGGGACTCCGAAGTCAACTCGGAAACTGAGAGTTGCACGTCAGGAGAATATGATGTTGTCATCGGTGGGCAAGAAGACCTGCAGGAGTTGTCACCCTTGCCTGAAAGAAGCCCTTGGCAGAGTTCTGAAAGAACCCAAGCTGCAGATGAACTCCAGAGTGTGTCTCTTCAGAACATGGAGATGTGGCCAAGATGGAACCCCAGCTCCCCAGAGGCCTGCAAGGAGGTAGAAACTAGCAGCGGTCCTCAAAGGAACCAACACACAGCTGCTTCCCCCAAAGGCAACTCGGAAACTTGGAGTTGCACGGCAGGAAACTGCGATGCTGTTGCCATCGGTGGGCAAGATGACCTGCAGGAGTTGTCACCCTTGCCTGGAAGAAGCCCTTTGCATAGTTGCGAAAGAGCCCAAGCTGCAGATGAACTCCAGAATGCGTCTCTTGAGAACATGGAGGAGATGCCAAGATGGGAACCCAGCTCCCCAGGGGTCTGCAAGGAGGTAGAAACTTGCAGCGGCCCTCAAAGGAACCAACACACAGCTGCTTCCCCCAAAGGCAACTCAGACTCTGGCAGTTGCACTTCAGGAGAATATGATGCTGTTTCCATCAGAGGGGAAGAAGACCTGCAGGAGTTGTCACCCTTGCCTGAAAGAAGCCCTTGGCAGAGTTCTGAAAGAACCCAAGCTGCAGATGAACTCCAGAGTGTGTCTCTTCAGAACATGGAGGAGATGCCAAGATGGGAACCCAGCTCCCCAGGGGTCTGCAAGGAGGTAGAAACTTGCAGTGGCCCTCAAAGGTACCAACACACAGCTGCTTCCCCCAACAGCAACTCAGACTCTGGGAGTAGCACGGCAGTAAACTACGATCCCCTTGATATCGTTGGGCAAGAAGACCTGCAGGATTTGTCACCCTTGCCTGGAAGAAGCCCTTTGCAGAGCTGTGAAAAAGCCCAAGCTGCAGATGAACTCCAGAATGCGTCTCTTGAGAACATGGAGGAGATGCCAAGATGGGAACCCAGCTCCCCAGAGGCCCGTACGGAGGTAGAAACTTGCAGCGGCCCTCAAAGGAACCAACACACAGCTGCTTCCCCCATAGGCAACTCGGAAACTGGGAGTTGCACGTCAGGAGAATATGATGCTGTTGCCATCGGTGGGCAAGAAGACCTGCAGGAGTTGTCACCCTTGCCTGGAAGAAGCCCTTTGCAGAGTTGTGAAAGAGCCCAAGCTGCAGATGAACTCCAGAATGCATCTCTTGAGAACATGGAGAAGATGTGGCCAAGATGGAACCCAAGCTCCCCAGGGGCCTTCAAGGAGGTAGAAACTTGCTGTGTACCTCAAAGGAACCAATACACAGCTGCTTCCTCCAGTTTGCTCAGAAGTTCCCCAAAGGGCTGTGAACCAGGAGAACTGAGCTTGTGCCTGCCATCCCAGACAACGTTCTTCACAAAATCCGAACCAGAGACTATCAGAAGTGCTGCACTGGAGATGTTGACTGCTGCTGCATTGAAGAAGGGGCCACGGGAAGGGCTGGAAAGGGAATCCGAAGGCAACTCAGAAACCGGGAGTTGTACATCAGGAGAATATGATGTTGTTATCATCGGTGAGCAAGAAGACCTGCAGGAGTTGTCACCCTTGGCTGGAAGAAGCCCTTTGCATAGTTGCGAAAGAGCCCAAGCTGCAGATGAACTCCAGAATGCGTCTCTTCAGAACATGGAGGAGATGTGGCCAAGATGGAACCCCAGCTCCCCAGTGGTCTGCAAGGAGGTAGAAACTTGCAGCGGCCCTCAAAGGAACCAACACACAGCTGCTTCCCCCAACAGCAACTCAGACTCTGGGAGTAGCACAGCAGTAAACTACGATCCCCTTGATATCGTTGGGCAAGAAGACCTGCAGGATTTGTCACCCTTGCCTGGAAGAAGCCCTTTGCAGAGCTGCGAAAGAGCCCAAGCTGCAGATGAACTCCAGAATGCGTCTCTTCAGAAGATGGACATGTGGCCAAGATGGGAACCCAGCTCCCCAGAGGCCTGCAAGGAGGTAGAAACTAACAGCAGCCCTCAAAGGAACCGACACACAGCTGCTTCCCCCATAGGCAACTCAGACTCTGGAAGTTGCACGTCAGGAGAATATGATGTTGTTGTCATCGGTGGGCAAGAAGACCCGCAGGAGTTGTCACCCTTGCCTGGAAGAAGCCCTTTGCAGAGTTGTGAAAGAGCTCAACCTGCAGATGAACTCCAGAATGCGTCTCTTCAGAAGATGGAGATGTGGCCAAGATGGGAACCCAGCTCCCCAGAGGCCTGCAAGGAGGTAGAAACTAACAGCAGCCCTCAAAGGAACCAACACACAGCTGCTTCCCCCAAAGGCAACTCAGACTCTGGCAGTTGCACGTCAGGAGAATATGATGTTGTTGTCATCGGTGGGCAAGAAGACCTGCAGGAGTTGTCACCCTTGCCTGAAAGAAGCCCTTTGCATAGTTGCGAAAGAACCCAAGCTGCAGATGAACTCCAGAATGCCCATCAGCAGCCCAAAGTGCAGCTGACACTGTCGGGAGAAGCAGGTAACACATCTCTGCAGATCTACAAGAAGGAGAGAGACAGTGATGCGCCACAGAGTCCGATGGCAGCAGAACCCCAAAGACCAGCTTCTTGGGACAAGGGTGTTCCCAGGGAGTGGAAATCAGAGGAAACAGAGCCAAGGTATGAGTGCAGCTACTGTCATCAGTTCTTCGAGAACCAAGACCAGCTTGTGAGACACGAGAATGCACACAAGAGGAGGCCCTTTCTGTGCACTCACTGTGGGAAAGGCTTCCCTTCTGCAAATGCCCGGACCATCCACACGCGAAACCACACGGGGGAGAAGCCGTTCAAATGCCCCGAGTGCGACTTTCGCTGCTATGCGAGCGCCAACCTCAACAGGCACAGGAGAACCCACAGCCGGGAGAGTCGCCACCTTTGTGAGCTGTGCGGGAAGAGCTTCTGGTTCAGCCACAGCCTCGCCGTGCACTGGCAGATGCACAGCGGGAAGGAGACGTACACCTGCGCCGACTGCGGGCAGATGTTCCTGCGCAAAAACTTGCTCGTTCTGCACAGGAAGTACAAGCACCAGTCGGAAGCTCTGTAACTGGACTGTTCGGTTGAGGGGCAGCCTCTCCCTTCTCCTGGAGAGGTCAGCTCCGAGGGAGCATGCTTGGCGCAACAGACCAACCTAAGCTGAGACTGCAATCGGCACACTTGCATGCTGTAACTTTGGCTGCTGTTTTGATCAGGCTCCCAAGCAAACTCTTGCGACAGTCACACCCTGACTCAGAACTATGCTAGCTTGTCCCTTCTTGCATCTCTCCCAGTTGCACCAGGAACCTGGGGCGGGGCGGTTTGAGCCCCACAACCCTCTATATGGTGAAAGGACAGTGGAAGCCGATATGGGCCAGGCCCCTTGGCAAGATGATTAGGAGGGATATTTGCCTTCCTGAGCCTTGGCAGGCAGGCAGGGAGGAAAGAACGACTTTATCTCCAATGGCTCTCCCATGTGTGCTTTCATCCCTTCTGATGCGTCCAAAATATCAAGCTTGCTTTGGCAGGTCTGCTGGAAAGGGGTATACAGATCCCTGCTCTGCCATTGATGGGCTTTTTTGGCCTTTCCTTGTCTCTCACGTCACGCAGCCGTTGAGAATGGATTCTGGACTGAGAAATGCCGCCCCCACTCCCATCTGCACTGTGACCACTATTCTGATCTAAAAGACATTTTTTTGCTCCTCCGTAAAGTAAGACTGTTTTTTAAATCCAGCCTACGTCCTCCTTTGTCTGTATGTGACACAACTTGCCTGACCCGGCTGTTTTCTGGTTGTTAGTTCTTGAAAATCTTTTGGTCCACCTTTTTAAATGTCGTTTTCCTGATAAGAACCCCCGCCGCTTCTGCAGCAGCCACCCCTTTGTGCCTCTCCATGGAAAATGCACACAGTGGGAAGAGGATATCTGAAAAAAAACAACCCCCTCGCCCAGCCCCCAAGTTGGGGATTTATCCTGTCCGCTTTTGTTCTACCTCATACGTCCTGCCTTAGAGCAAGGATAGAGAGGGGCCTTTGGTCCTCCAGATGTTTGGTGGACTACAGCTTCCATCACTCCTGACCACTGACCATGCTGGCATGGGGCTGATGGGGAGTTGTAGTCCATTATCTGCCACGGAGCAAAGCTTGGTGAGACCATACACCTTCTACCCTTCTGACAAGAAATTCAGTCCTGATGGGCTCTCCCTTAATGGCCTTTTAACACATGTGGATGTAGGAAAACGCAATTTCCGGCTGAATAAAAACCTGTTACATACAGATCAGTGTCTTTGCCTCTGTCACACACAAATACATCACAGGTTTATACTGTTGGTCCATGGGAATTTAAGGAGCTACTTTGTGCTAAGTCAGACCATTAACCTGTCTAGCTTAGTATAGAGTTTCAGGCAGGAATTTTCCTGGATTGAACCAGACACCTGTCCTTTCTTTGTTGACATTCTGTCTTGAGAGCAAGCAGCTCAGTCACCTCAGCAAGTTCGTATTCTGGCCATTATCAAGAGTAATATCTCGTCTGTCCTTGGTAGTAAGAGGTATACAGTGCCTCAGATTCCAAGGCTGAATGTGGCCCTCTAGGTCCCCTTATCTGGTCCTCAGAATTCTCCTCAGGCCATACCCCTCACAGGTCTGCTTTTACTTATTTATTTATTTCCTACAATTTTTTTCACCACTCAACCAGTGAAGTTTTCTAGCTGACTGTACAATGTTATAACCGTGACATGGAAAATATACAGTCATACCTTGGTTGACAAACGCCTTAGCAGTCAAATGTTTTTGCTCCTGAATGCCGCAAACCCGGAAGTGAGTGTTCCGGTTTGCGAATGTTCTTTGGAAGCTGAACATCCAGCGGGGCTTCCGCGGCTTCCAATTGGCTGCAGGAAGCTCCTGCAGCCAATTGGAAGCCACGCCTTGGAAGTCAAACATTTTGGAAGTTGAATGGACTTCCAGAACAGATTCCGTTCAACGTCCGAGGTACGACTGTAATACCTAAAGCAGAATAAAAAACTGCTGTGGATAGCAGTGACGTAAAAGATTGAAGACATCCTAAAATGTTTATTTAGAAGCCTGGGAGCATAAAGCAAGTATTTTTACCTGTTTGCTGAAAATGCCACATGTCATGGAGCCATCAGTGAAAAGGAGGCTGAGTGGAACATGGTCCAACCTTCATCATCATCATCATCATCATCATCATCATAATAATAATAATAATAATATAATAATAATAATTTATTATTTATACCCCATCCATCTGGCTGGGCTTCCCCAGCCACTCAAGAGGCAGAGCAGTAGTATAAACTCATTCATGCATGTGTAGCCACTGCCACACACAAGCTTCTTTTAAGGTTAGATTTTTTAAAAATTAAAATCTTACAAAGCAGTCAAATTTTTTTAGTGCAAATCCTTTTAAGTGTCAAAAACTGCTTTTTTTAATGTAAAAAAATTTATTGATATAAACACATACAAAACACTGTAAAAGTGATGAACTACACATAAGCTTTATGCTAGGTTAGATGGTTTGTCCATTTAGCCCAGTATTATGAACTCAAGAGATGAGGAACTCGTGGCCTTCCAAATGTTTTATTCAGTGTGGTGTAGTGGTTAAGAGTGGTGGACTCATAATCTGGTGAACCGGGTTCGCTTCCCCGCTCCTCCACATGCAGCTGCTGGGTGACCTTGGGCCAGTCACACTTCTGTGAAGTCTCTCAGCCCCACTCACCTCCCAGAGTGTTTGTTGTGGGGGAGGAAGGGAAAGGAGAATGTGAGCCGCTTGGAGACTCCTTAAAGGGAGTGAAAGGCGGGATATCAAATCCAAACTCTTCTTTTTCTTCTTCTTAACTGAGCTTTCAGAATGAGAAAGAGGAATGTCAAAGGAGATAATAAGAAAAAATAGAGTGAAATAACAAGCCCCACTCCACCCTCTGCTGTGGGTCTAGAGCAGGCATACCCAACCTGTGGCCCTCCAAATGTTTTGGCCTACAACTCCCATGATCCATAGCTAACAGGACCAGTGGTCAGGGATGATGGGAATTGTCCAAAACATCTGGAGGGCTGAAGGTTGGGGATGCCTGGTCTAGAGCAGCATTCTCAGAGAAATGCATTACACCACGGTTGCTCATGAGAATGTGGCAGATGTCACATTCTGGTGGCCCTCCAGATGCTGATTGCCTCCAACGCTCGTTAGCTGAGGTCAACTGTCCGGGATTATTGGCAGCTGTAGTCCAGCAACACCTGGAGGTCCACACAGGTTCCCCCATCCCTGGGTCAGATCTCCAGAGTCTCACCCTGAGGCCTCTCTTATTGCTTGCTACCTGATCCTTTTCCCTGAAGAGACCTAGGATCAAATTTGGGACCTTCTGCCTGCAGAGCGTGTGCTAGTGTTGCAATATTTCAAAAAATGAAAAATCCGGACACAAATGTTGAGCTTTTCCAGGCAAAGTTTTGCTGGCCAAAGTGATTCCCAATGGCCAAATCCCAACTATATGGCAACCCTAGCATACACTCTGCCACTAAGGGCCCATCTGCACTCTACATTTAGAGCAGTACAATGTCACTTTAAAGAGTCATAACTTTCCCCAGGGAACTGTAGCGTGTGAAGGGTGCTGAGAGTTGTTAGGAGCCCTTCGCAGACCTACAATTCCCAGAGCGGATTAACAATCAGTCCCTCTTCCCAGGGAACTCTGGTTGGCAGGGGCCTCCCTGAATCCTGTAGCTGTCAGAGGAGGGAACAGAATAGTGGACTAGATGATATTAGATGTTTTTCTACTTTCCTGAGGGAGGGGGTGGAAAACCTCTAGCAACTCACCTGAAGATACTGGTATATATATTTTTTAACATCCCCAGAATGCATGATGGAGGCAAAACAAAGGTGCTTATTTACTACCACAAATAGGACCTAAAGCCAACAGGATAAAGAAAGCTTGGGCAAATCAGGAGAACTGGAGCCTAAAGTTTCTACACTTTCTCCCTGGCCCCTGATACTTAAAGACAGTATCAAAATTAATCCAGAGCCTCAGGTTGCAAAAGGGAAGTTTTAAAAACTCGCTAATGGCTGATTCTTGAGGTGACCCTGAAATATTTTATGAAGAGCACAGAACAATAAGGAGGAAGACACCAGCCTTTCCTGCTTAGTTTGTCTTGCCTTTCAACAGTTCTCTTTTGTTATTTAAGTAATCTCTACAGCCTGAAGATCTGGGGTCTTCAGACAGGCCAATGCATAGCCATTATGAGAAAGAGTACTTAACTCAGGAATGAGGCAAGTTTATATCCAGCAGGGCAGTTAATGGAGGAATAATAGAACCACCACCACCAACAACAACTTGGCAACAACAACAACAACTTGGCCCTCAGGAGCTGAACTCCTGCAAGGAGTGAAAAACCTCCATATCTAAACATTTCCAGCAAATTAGTTCTCTCCACATGTGGCTTGTCAGTGGAAGTGAATCAGTCAGGCTCCCAAATCTCTTTCACCCTTACTCTATATTTTGTAGTCACCCACGATTATGAGATGAATCTGTAAATTGCCTTGAGTCCCGTCAGGGGCAAATATATAAAAATATTTGTTGTTGTTGTTGTTACAATAGCTCCAGTGTGAAACTGCTGGGTTACAATTACGGTAATCAGGAAATTCTACTCTATTGCACCTGATAAAATGGACTCTAGGACCTGGGAGGCTGAGGAGGTTCAAATCCCTGCTCAGCTATGACTTTGGGCCAGCCAGTCTCTCAGTCTCTGACCCTACCCCACAGGGTTGTTGTGAAGATAGAATGGAGAGGTGAGAACCATGTGCACTGCTTGATCTCCTTGGAGGAGGGATATAAACTCAGTAAATAAATAAATAGCCAATGGAAGTTTAAACTTTGTTCATCTTTAAAGCACCGCAAGATTCTTTGTCGGTTTTGCTCCAATTTTATTGCAATAGGAATTGCAAATAAGTACCTTTGCCAATAGATGGCAGTATACATTTTTCTTGGCTCTTTCGTTGTGCAGTTCACAGGAATTGTCTAATAGTGCCTTTAAATTAAGGACCAATCGGTTTTTATTCTACAAATGGCCCGGGGAAGCAGCAGCCCTCTCTCCTGTTGCTGCTTCTCTCACAACCCTTATTCAGAGGTTGTGTGTTTGCTACTTGTTTTTTAAGCATTGTTAAAGGTAAAGGGACCTCTGACCGTTAGGTCCAGTCGCAGATGATTCTAGGGTTGTGCGCTCATCTCACTCTATAGTCCAAGGGAGCTGGCGTACAGCTTCTGGGTCATGTGGCCAGCATGACTAAGCCGCTTTTGGCAAACCACAGCAGCGCACGGAAACGCCATTTACCTTCCCGCTGGAGCGGTACCTATTTATCTATTTGCACTTTGACGTGCTTTTGAACTGCTGGGTTGGCAGGAGCAGGGACCGAGCAACGGGAGCTCACCCCGTCGTGGAGATTCGAACTGCCGACCTCCTGATCGGCAAGCCCAAGAGGCTCAGTGGTTTAGACCATTAGAGAGTTGTTACGATCTGCCAAAGCATCCCTTTCCCTCTCAAACTGTGGAACTCATGCGCCCAGGAGGCAGCAATGGTCCCCCAACTTGGATGGCTTTAAAAGGGGATTCATGGAGCGAAAGGCATCCATGGCTACTAGCCATGAAGGCTACGCTCTGCCTCTGGCACTGAGAGGCAGTAATGGTTTTGAATCCCACTTGCTGGAAAACACAGGAGGGAAGAACACCCTTGCGCTCCTGCGCTGCTCGCTGGTTTCCCACTGGTTGGCCACTGTGAGATCAGGATGTTGGCCAGGGCCAGATTTAGGTTTGATGGGGCCCTAAGCTACTGAAGGTAATGGGGCCCTTTATACGTCCAGCTGTCCTTTGTCAACAACAAATCATTGCTGTTTTTTGTGTTGAATATATGCTATAAGGTAACTGATGGACCTAATAGGTATCTAAAGCCATTTGCACATAACAAAATATGCATTTTATCAAAGTAATTGTTGAACTGAAATACAATTAAGAAGAAGTATATTAATAGTGAAATAGTTATGAAGCTCTAACTTAAAATGATTTTTTATTCATAACAAACTTAATAATGCAAACACAGTAACAAAAGTTCCTCTAGAAACACAATTTACAATGACCAGTCTCTAGAACCTTGCTATAACATGAAATAATAAATGTAAATATAGGATGCAAACTACTAATAATTATAAATAGCTTTATTAATATGAAATTAAGTGTTTTTTAATCTTATATTTTGGAAGTGTACATCCAGGTTTTTTTTTCCTTTAAATTTTTGGGGGGGCCCGAAGAGAGTGGGGCCCTAAGCTATAGTTTGTTTAGCTTATACGTAAATCCGGCACTGACTGGCCTTGGCTGGGCCATTGGCCTCATCCGGCCGCGTTCTTCCCAAATTCCAACGCGTACTAAGCGATAGCCGAGCTCGGAAGTGGGGGAAACGATGAAAACTCAGCTGCGCCGCCGCCTGCCACGCCCCCTTAAGCACCTCCACCCGAAAGGGCGGGGCTAGCAGAAGGCCCCGCCCACCTCCCCAAATCCCACCCTGTTTCCCAGGGATCCTTTTGTGCTTTCCAAGCTGCGGCCATGGCCGATCTGGGAGGCCTTCGGGGCGCGCTCTCTTGCCCCGTGTGCCTGGACCTTTTCCAGGACCCGGTGATGGTGTCCGGCTGCGGCCACAACCTGTGCCGGGCCTGCGTGAGCCGCTGCTGGGGGCAGCTGGAGAGGAGCCTGCGCTGCCCGCTCTGCCAGCAGCTGCTCCCGCTGCATCGCCTGCTGCAGCCCAGCCCGCTTTTGGGCAGCCTGGCGGAGCGCCTCCGGAGCCCCCGCCGCGGCCCCCCGCTGCCGCCTCTGGAGGCAGAGAGACCCCCCGCTTCCGTGGACGGAGGATCGTCGTCCAGCATTGCGCCTGGTTCGGCCTCGATCGTGGGAACGGCGGCGGGGGTGTTTGGGGGAATGTCTGTGAGCAGGAAAGATACTCCGGGATGGGGTGGGTGGAAGCTGCGTGGCGGGGTTTAAGAAACCTCGGTGGTCCTGCGGGGGATGGGGGGTGTTGTGGGGGTTGAGATCTGCCTCTTGCTTCCAGCCTTTGGACCATAGCTGTCAACTTTTCCCTTTTCTCGCGAGGAATCCCATTCGGAATAAGGGAATTCCCCTTTAAAAAAGGGGGAAAGTTGACAGCTATGCTTTGGACGTGTCTCTGTTGAAGCTGGGAGGCGTCGTCAGGATCTCAAAAGTTTCCAGCTGTCCTTAAAAAGAAACAGAAAAAGCACGCATCTAGATGTCTATAAGAGTATTTGTTTCTTTTTTGGGGGGGGGGGAGATATCCGGGTCACTTGGCAATAAAGCGTCCTGAGCCATAAAACAAAAGAACAATGGCTTTGCTCTGTCTCCCGCTGTCAGAGGCAGTATACTGGGAATTTCAAGCAGGGAGAGCTGCTGCTGTTCTCTCCAGGTCTGTTTGCTGGCTTCCAAGAGGCTTGGCCCCTGTGAGTGCAGAATCCTGGAGCAGATAAGCCAGGCATAGGCAAACTTGGCCCTCCAGATGTTTTGGGACTACAAGTCCCATCATCCCTAGCTAACAGTGGTCAGGGATGATGGGAATTGTAGTCCCAAAACATCTGGAGGGTCAAGTTTGCCTATGCCTGAGATAAGCTCTTGGCCTCATCCTGCCAGGCTTTTTAAAATTCTGTTTTGGCTCTGATTTTTCACTGAAAAACTGGGCAACATTTTAAGCCAGCAGCAATATAGTCATAATGTGTTGTTTTTTTTAAAAAAAATAATAATAAAAAAATGCAAAGACATTATTGGGTTAAGGGAACAAATAACCTTGCCTTGGTGGTATCAATCACTGTGATCAAAGTCTATACATAAGCAAATGCCTGGAGGAGCTTTGGGTGAATGATCTTTTTACCTGCCATGGGGAACTCCTTCTTTACAACATCCTGGGCTTCCCCTGCCTATTGCTTACTAAGATGCCTCTGAGCTGTAAGCTGCAGCCTGATCCAAACAAGCCTTGGCTAATGCTAACCTTACATGTCTGGTCAGATGTAAATTGTTTTGCTTTCAATAGGGATTCCTTTCAAATAAGTGTGCCTAGCAAGGGAGCTGATCTGTGGCTCTCCAGGTGTTATTGGACTCCAACTTCCATCATCGCCGACCCTTGGCTGTGCTAGCTGGGGCTGATGGGAGTTGGAGTCCGACTGGAGGACTACTGGTTCTTCATCTCTGGTTTATAGTGTTGCAGCCAGAATGGTGGTCCCCTGGTCCCCCCAATGAGCAGTGGCAAACAGGTCCAAGGATCACCGCAAACTGCTGGGATTTATTTAAAAATCATGCCCTGCTTTTCATGTGCCTGTCAAAGCAGCTTACAAAAAAATAAAATAAACAAAACATGCAACGTGCAAAATTTAAAGCATCAGAGAATTAGAATAGAATTCATGGTGCAAAGGCCTCCTGAAATAAAGCTGCTTTGACTAGACACCTGAAACTTTGCAGGGAAGGTGCCCACCTGGCTTCTCCTGGGAGGGAGTTCCATAGAATTGGGCCTACTACATTGAAGGAAGGAACACGACTGGAGCTGTGGTTTAAACCACTGTGCTGCTTGGACTTGCCGATTGGAAGGTCGGCGGTTCGAGGCCCTGCGACAGGGTGAGCTCCCGTTGTTCAGTCCCAGATCCTGCCCACCTAGCAGTTCGAAAGCACACAGTTCAAGTAGATAAATAGGTACCGCTCCAGCGGGAAGGTAAATGGCGTTTCCATGTGCTGTTCTTGTTTCGCCAGAAGCCGCTTAGTCATGCTGGCCACATGACCCGGAAAAACTGTCTGCGAACAAACGTCGGCTCCCTTGGTCTGTAAAGCGAGATGAGCGCTGCAACCCCAGAGTCGCTTGCGACTGGACTTAACAGTCAGGGGTCCCTTTACCTTGACATTGAAGGACATGGGGACCAGTCATCAGGCTCCTGCAGATGATTTTTGAAACGTCTTATAGCCAGGGTTGCTACGTGACCAGAGAAATAAAACCGCCTAGCTAACAGCACCCTGAACATTTGAAATCAGCAGAGATTTGCTAAAGACGTGAGAGCACAGCGTGGTGTTGAGAGTTGGCAGCGCTTTGTGCAGCTGTTCACAAAAATAACCACATCTGTCTTTCAGGGGAAACTGGTGGTGGACCAGTCTGGTCTGAAGCTGGAGAGAGAAGCCAGCACCACTGAAGAAAAGCAGAGAGAGGAGCTGCTGGTAGGTATTTTAAATCAGATTTGCAAGTAGGGTAGCCAGAGGCAAAAATGTCACTTGCACGACAAATTTCCTCTTCTGTACAGCAATTAATGGTGCGGAAGGCACAACCGCTTTTGCATTTGGCCACCCTTGTTGAATTCTATACAGTCACACCTTGCCTTGGGTCACAGACGCTTCAGGTTGCGTTTTTTTTGGGTTACGGACCGCCGAAACCCGGATTTACCGGAACGGGTTACATCCGGGTTTCAGCGGTCGCACATGTGCAGAAGCACTAAATTGCACTTTGCGCATGCACAGAAGCACCGAATCGCAACCTGCGTGTGCGCAGACGTGCCGCTGCGGGTTGTGAACGGATCACGTTCGCAACCCGAGCGTCCACTGTACACACACACCACTGTTCTTTCAAGGAACTCAGGGAAGTGTGCAATTCCCTGCCATCTCTTGCCGCCCTCACAACAACCCTGTGAGGTAGGTTAGGCTAAGAGATGGAGACTGGCTCAAGGTCTCCCAATGACCTCCGTGGCTCGGAGAGGGCGTTTGGACCTCTCTTTGTCCTGATGCTCTAACTCAGAGACAGGGAGCCTGGGGCTCTGGGTGTTCATCGTTAGGAGCTGGAGCTGGGAGTGGGTCAGCAATAAATGAACAGTAGTGTCAGTGGAGGCAACCCTTTATTCAAAGAAACCAAAATGACGCGGGCCTAGCAGCAACTCTTCCCAGTAGACCTTTCCTGAATGAGTTGCAAGGTTCTGATTCTGCACTGCTCTCTGCCACAGCCTCTTCCTGCTCACTGAATCCTGTTGCCCCTTCAGCTGCTGACACCACCACCTCCCGGTTTGCTCCCTCTTCGCCCTCATTGTCACCACTCCCCTGGCTCTTAGTCTTCTTCCCCTGGGGGTTCCACAGTGGGTGTCTCCCACCACTCCTCTGTATCCAACCAGTCCCATCACAACTCCCCACACCATCTCTGACCATTGGCCATGCTGGCTGCATCCAGTAGATTTTTCCTGTTCCACCTGAATGGCTCCTGGTTCCCCATCTCTCTGCTGGCTGTTGCATGTCGCAGGTAGAAATTTAGCCTGGGGAGTTTCCCCGCAGGTTAACTGTGTGTTAGGAGGAGCCTCGCCTGCTGAATTCTTGTTTGCCAGGCAGCTGTTGAAAGGCCTGAGAGCTACGCTGGGGAATGCTGCCTTGGCAATTCTTCCAGGAACTCTCCTTTGCCACACGCTCGATTTGTTTTGCTCGATCCTGTCCCTGCAGAAGCAGGCGGAAGTGGAAGGACAGCAGCTTACCCAGCAATGGAAGGAGCTGCGTGGCTTTTTGGAGGAGCAGGAGAGGCATTTGAGGAACCATTGGGAAGAACTCAAGAGAGACATCGCCCAGGGAGCCCCCAAAACGCTCCGTGAGGATCCTCTGCAGCAGGAACCGTACAGGGAGCGCGGCCAAGTGTCGCCCGTAAGTTCTGCAACAGGGCTGGGGAACCTGGGGCTAAAGCTCCAACCAGGTGCTTTTTCCTGGTTGAAACATGCTGGTGATTTAAATAATAATACTGTAATTGTATTTGTGTTTTATAACATCTGAATGCAGCATGCGTGTCTCATTCAATTCGGAAGCTGGTTCCTACTTTTAGTAGAGCTGTTGTACTTTTAAAGATGGCCCAGTGATTGCCATTTTTCACAACGGTCAATATCTGTGGCTTTGAAGTAATAATAATAATAATAATAATCGTAGTAGTAGTAGTAGTAGTAGTAGTAGTAATAATAATAATAATAATAATAATAATTTATTTTTATACCCCAGACACTCTGGGTAGCTCCCAACAGAATATTATTATTATTATTATTAATAATAATAATAAAGCGATAAAACATCAAACATTAAAAACGTTCCTAAACAGGGCTGCCTTCAGATGTCTTCTAAAAGTCAGGTAGTTGTTTATTTCCTTGACATTTCCTTGACATCTTATTGAAGGGCGTTCCACAGGGTGGGCGCCACTACCGAGAAGGCCCTATACCTGGTTCCTGGAAACTTTGCTTCTCGCAGTGAGGGAACTGCCAGAAGGCCCTCGGCGCTGGACCTCAGTGTCCGGGCTGAATGATGGGGGTGGAGGCGCTCCTTCAGGTATACTGGACCAAGACCATTTAGGGCTTTAAAGGTCAGCTCCAACACTTTGAATTGTGCTCGGAAACGTACTGGGAGCCAATGTAGTTCTTTCAGGACTGGTGTTATATGGCTTCGGCAGCCACTCCCAGTCACCAGTTTAGCTGCCGCATTCTGGTACGTATGGTTCCCTGACTCATGTGCACATAAACCTCTTTTTATCTTTCCTTTTAGGGTGTTGGAAGAACAAGGAGCAGGTAAATATTGGCCCTGTGCCTCTGCATCTCTGCTGGGTTTGTAACAAGCAGAGAAATGGATGTCGGGTTTTGGGATCATCTCTCTTCTTCCTCACTCTTCAGCATGGAAGATGGCATGTTGAAGACAGACCTCGCTGTAGCAGAGCTAAAGCAGAGACTCAGCAACTTCTCCAGGAAACGGGCCATCCTGCAGGAGGCGCTGCTGCGATTCAAAGGTAAACAGGAGTCTTGATGCGGCACTGCCTCATGGGACTTGTGTTATTTGCGTGATACCAGCAGCCGTATGGGTGAGGTTGATTTTTGTGGCTTTTTGAGTCTGCCAGCATGGTGCTCTTTAGATGTTGTTGGGCTACAACTCTCTTCAACTCTGATATTCCAAATGTTAAAAAAACCTAGTTTGCTGGGCAGCTTGAGGGTTATTTACGGAAAAGCTCAGCTGGGAGCGTCTGCGTTATGAGCTGATATGGTTGGCCCACCATGCTGAGCCACAAATTTAACCATAACTTGTCCCACAGATTATCAAACAAACCATCGCTTGTTTCTCCAAAGTTAGGTTTGTCTCCAGCTGCTTTCGCCTCGTTCCTTTGCGGTTTGATGAGCGTCAGCAGCTGGTGTGGTGAATCAAACCATGCTTAAGGGACGGTGCTGGGTTTACACATAACGCCAAGCTTTACAAACTTACAAACTTTGTCTTTACTAACAGCAAACCTTTGTTTCAGACTGGTTTGTTGACAGTGAACAAACCATAGCTAGGGCTGGGTTCATGCATACTGCTAAGCCATGGTTCATATAACCATGGTTTAGTATTGTGTGTGAACCAGGCAGACCGACTTCTGAATAAATACATGAGATTGTGCTGGTGAATTCAGATCCAAGCCCTTGGTTCCATTCTTGACTCCTGTTACAGAAAGATCCAATCTCAGTCGCCTAGATCAGCAGACCATAAGGGTTGTTTTGTCTTGTAAATTATAGCAATCATTTACAACCCCATCTATTGTGAGAGTTTAATTCTCCTCCCTCCTTGACTATGCATGTCTCTCCCCCTCCCCCCAGAAGTAAGTCCTTATTGAGCTCAATGGGGCTTTCTCTCAAGGAAGCGAGTTTCGATTACAACCTTATTTTTTTCTTCCTCCAGAGAATCTCTGCATGGAAGTAGATGGAGACATAGGTAAGTGATAATGGCTGTCTTTGGGGCATTCGATGACACGAAAGGACACTGATGGATGAAGAGGTTGATCTCGCTATACAGTGGTACCTCGGGTTACAGACGCTTCAGGTTACAGACTCCACTAACCCAGAAATATTACCTTGGGTTAAGAACTTTGCTTCAGGATGAGAACAGAAATCGTGCTCCGGCAGCGCGGTGGCAGCAGGAGGCCCCATTAGCTAAAGTGGTGCTTCAGGTTAAGAACACTTTCAGGTTAAGAACGGACCTCCGGAACGAATTAAGTACTTAACCTGAGGTACCACTGTATTCTGCTTTCTCTCCTCTTTCCCCCACCCCCACTTTGAAAGCAGGCAGGGGAGGGGCAGGGAGGTTGAGCTGCCATTTGACCTTGAAATGTAAAAAATGGTGTCCCAGATATGTGTACCAAATTTATTCCCACCCATTGATGTTCAGGGGAGCTGAGGAATTGCAAGCAAACAGAATTCCCAGTGGAATATTCCAAGCAAAGGCTTGTCTTCACTTGGCTAGCCATGTTGCTTTTTCTTCCTAGGCCTCTGTGCTGAATAAAATGCCCGTCCCATGTCTCTAGAGTTAGAGCCCAAGAATGATTAAGATTATTTCCTCTCCTATGGACTAGATTCTCACCCGTTACCCTTCTTGCTCAAGCAGGCTACAGAACAACACCCTCACTTCAGTCCGTGCCGATCCACTCTCCCCAGGAAAACAGAAGCAAAACATCTGCGGCGGACGTGATCCAGGTATCTGGTTTTTGGAGAGCAGCAATTCGGATCCCCTGGTCCATCTAGCTTAGTTTTGTCAACACTGGCTGGCAGCAGCTCCCCAGCCCCGCATGAAGATGAACCTAGGATTGATTGAACCTAGGACCTTTAGCATACAAACCAGATGCTCTACCACAGAGCTAAGACCCTTCCCTGTTAAATGTTGCTTAACCATTCTCTCTGTTTTCAAAGTTCAGAGGTGAGTGTGGATCCTTAGACAGTGGTGCCTTGGTTCTCAAACGCCTTGGTACTCAAGCAACTTGGAACCCAAATACTGCAAACCCAGAAGTACCGTATTTTTCGCCCCATAGGACGCACCGGCCCATAGGACGCACCTAGTTTTTTTTTTTGGGGGGGGGGAATAAAGAAAAAAAATTATTTCGCCCCCAGGTGCGGGGCTGGGGCGGGGGAAGCCCGAGCTTCCCCCGACCCCAGCCCCCGGAACAGGCTGCTATCCGCAAGCCATGGGAGAGCGCGAAACCCGAAGCTTGGGGCGTGCTGAGCTCAGCACGCCCCAAGCTTCTGGGTGCCGGCAAGCTCTCCGCTAGCCATGGGAGAGCTGCATCTCCCACAGCTAGCAGATGGCTTCAGCGAAAGCCTGCATTCGCCCCATAGGACGTACACACATTTCCCCTTCATTTTTGGAGGGGAAAAAGTGCGTCCTATAGGGCGAAAAATACGGTAAGGGTTTCGGCTTGCGAACCTTTTTCAGAAGCCGAACGTGCTCCGTTTTGAGCGTGACGCTTCCGATTTGAGTGCCACACTTCCGTTTTGAGTGTTACTCTGAGGTCTGTCTGTTTTTGCTATTTATTTTGCATTTTTGTTCTTGTGGCTCTTATTTTTTTGTTACTGTGTGGAACCCAGTTCAGCTACTGATTGATTGATTGATTGATTGATTGATTGATTGTGTGACTGCAGTACTTGTTTATTGCTTTCATTTTATGGATCAATGGCCTTGTTAGATAGTAAGATTCATGTTAAATTGCTGTTTTTAAAACTCTGGAATGGATTAATCCATTTTGCATTACTTTCTATGGGAAAGCATGCCTTGGTTTTGGAACGCTTTGGTTTTGGAATGGACCTCCGGAATTGATTAAGTTTGAGAACCAAGGTACCACTGTATAGGGAAAAAACAGCATCATCCACACTAGTAGGGATGTGTCTGCAGGTTAAGGAGAACCCCAAGGTTGGCAGAAGTACAACAAAAGATCTGTAAAAGGAGAGAGCTTCACAAAACCATTGAGAAGGAAGTGTTCTCAGTGAACACAGAATGCATCATCAACATCATCATCATCATCATCATTATTATCATTATTATTATTCCACCCATCTGGCTGTTTTGCCCCAGCCATTCCGGGCAGCTCCCAACAAATTAATACACAGTAAAACATCAAACATTTAAAAAAAATCCCTATACAGTACAGGGCTGCCTTCAGATGTCTTCTAAAAGTTGGGTAGTTGTTTGTTTCCTTGACATCATATTGGAGGGCGTTCCACAGGGTGGGCGCCACTACTGAGAAGGCCCTGACTGCTGGTGGGGAAACTGAAAACCACGGGGAATGGAATGGAGTATCACTAGAACTTGTGGACATCCAATGATTGTTGGAGGAGTCAGGATAAATTAAAGAAAGTACTTCTTCATGCATCGCGTACTGAAACTGTGGAACTCACTGCTCCAGGAGGCAGTGATGGCCCCCACGTGGATGGCTTTGAAAGAGGATTGGAGAAAATCATGGAGGAGAGGGCTATCGATGGCTACTAACCCTGATGGCTATGCTCTGCTTCTTTGGTCAGAGGCAGCAATGCTTCTGAATTGCTGGAAACCACAGGAAGGAAGAGGGCTCTTGTGTTCGAATCCTGCCTTTTTTTTTTTAAACATAATTTTTATTGAAGTTTTCCATGTTTCATTTAGTTCAATACACATATTCACAACTTATATTATTTGCTCAAAATGAGAGACTTCCTTCTATCTCTCTTTCTGACATCCCTATAATCTATAGCATATTTTTCGCATTCCCGTAATCATTTCTTTATCCTATAATCACCTTAAAATACCACATTCTTGTTTACAAATCAACATCTTAATTTCACATTACAAAACATTTCAAGTTAGTGCTACAAACATTTTCAAATGAGTACAATTTTCTTTCAGGGAATTAATAAATTTGCTCCAGTCCTTTTGATATTTTTCTTCGGGTCGATTCCTAATTCTCTCCGTCAGCTTCACCAACTCCACAAATTTTACCATTTTTATTCTCCAGTCTTCCAATGTAGGGAGTTCTTGCTGCTTCCCCCTTTGAGCCAGGAGGATTCTCGCTGCCATTGTGGCGTACATAAATAAATTTACATCTTTTTTTATAAATTTCTTCATCAATTAGCCCTAATAGGAATGCCTCTGGTTTTTTTACAGAAGTTATATTTTAGAATCTTTTTTAATTCATTGTAGATAATATCCCCAAAAGCCTTAACCTTAGCACAGGACCACCACATATGTAGGAAGTTCCCTTCCTTCACCTTACATTTCCAACATAATTTGTTCTGGCACCTATACATTTTGGCCAGCTTAGGGTGATGTACCAATGGTAGTGTTCGAATCCTGCTTGCTGGTTTGCCACAGGCATGTGGGCAGCTGCTGTAGGAATAGGATTCTGGACTAAATAATAATAATACCTTTATTGTCATTGTACAACCTGTGCACAATGAAATTAAACGAGCCCCCTGTCCACTCAATCTCTTATCAAACAACACACCACCTCACAAGTCAATTTCACTATGTTACCTTTTCATTCAACAGCCTAACAGCCCACGGATAGAAGCTATTTTTTAGCCTGTTGGTACGGCTGGTTATACTTCTATATCTCCTGCCCAAGGGTAGAAGATTAAAGAGGTGCTGGCTGAGGTGTGAGTCATCCCTGAGAATTTTTCTCGCTCTCCTAAGGCAACGATCCCTTGCGATGTCATCCAGCGGACTCGAGGGACAGCCCATGATATCATGCGCTGTGTTCACCACCCTCTGTAGAGACTTTCTGTCTGTGGGTGTCAGGCCAGCATACCACACTGTGATACAATATGAAAGGACACTTTCTGTTGTGGACCAGTAGGAGTTCATCAGTTGTTGTATCTACGGGACCGCCTCTCCTGGTATGCCCCGCTGAGGACTTTAAGGTCCATGAATAACCATAGTTTGGAGGTCCCGGGCCCTAAGGAAGTCAGACTATCCTCCACCAGGGCCAGGGCCCTTTCAGTGATGGCCCCGATCTGGTGGAATGCTCTGTCCCATGAGACTAGGGCCCTGCAGGATTTAACCTCCTTCCGTCGGGCCTGTAAGACAGCTATTCTGCCTGGCCTTTAATTTGAATTCAGCCTGATCTTTTATTTCCCTTCTCTTCCTTTCCCCTCCCCTTTTATGAAGATTACCCACTCTGAGACCCCACAGCTAATTCTCCCCTGGTCTCCTTGCTGGCCCAAGTAGGACCAATTCAGCCAGCTAGCCCTGGCGATTATCTAATTGATTTTTATTGTTATTCATGTTTTTATACTGTATTTTATGCTGCTTTTATTATTAAGTGTTTTAAAGTGTTTTAAATTTGTTGTCAGCCTCCCTGAGCCTGATTTTTGAACCAGGAAGGGCGGGGTATAAAAAAAAAAATTATTATTGTTTAACATTCCTTCTCAAGACCCTGAGGAAATGGAGTCTCTGTTGGGCCTTTCTGACCACCTGAGTTATGTTGATTTCCCACGTGAGGTCCTCACTGAGGTAAACGCCCAGGAATTTAAAGGAGCTATGAGACTGTTTCCGCAGAGTTCTTATGTTCTTAAAGCAGGGGCAGTGGGGGACAGTGCCAAGGGCCAGATAAAGAGATTTGGGGGCCACGGTTGCGCCCCCCCCAGGCCAGTTTGAAATTTCCCATCTCTGTTCTTGGTGTTTCAGGAGTTGACAGCCTGCAAGAGAAGTGCAGTACATTCAGAGGAGTTGCTGGTGGACTCGCCCCTCACAACTGCTGCCATCGCTAGGACCATCAAGGAAGAGGAAGAGGAAGCTGGCATCCCTTCAGGTAGGAGCCCCAGACCCCACTTGTTTCACTGAGGTGGAGTCTCCCATCAGCCCCAATTATCAGGGCCAGTGAACCGGGATGATGGGAGTTTGAGTCTATAGCAACAATTAGAGGACGCATTGTTGGGTACAATTCGATGGTTATCTAAGCTCATTTTTCTCCTGCTTGTTCTTCCCCTGGCTTCTTTGTGCGCTTTTCATTCCAGCAGGCGTTACGCTGTCGGGCGGAATCAAGGAAGAGAACCCGCAGCAGAACGGCCACGAGCCGGCGGAACTCCCCGCCACAAGACCGCCGCGCTCAGAATGCAGCGCTCCCCAGAGTCGTGAGCGGGTGGGTGCAGGCCAAGCCGCCTTTGCGACAGGAAGGTGGCAAGGAACTAATCTGGCGACGGGCGCGGGTCAGCCTGCGTGGCCCAAGGGAGGCCGCGCGAAGGCAGCCGCCCAGAAGAAGAAAGAGAAGTGCTTCCCGTGCCCCGAATGCGGAAAGACCTTCCGGCAGTTTGGCGTCCTGATCACCCACCACCGTCTGCACACGGGCGAGAAGCCCTACAGCTGCAATTACTGCGCCAAGCGCTTCAGCGATTACTCCAACCTGATCGCACACCAGAGGACCCACACCGGGGAGAAGCCCTACCGGTGCACTGACTGCGGGAAAAGCTTCACCCGCAGCACCACCCTCACCATTCACCAGAGGGGCCACACGCGGGAGAAGCCCTATCCCTGCCACCAGTGCGGAAAGCGCTTCAGCCGGTCCTCGAACCTCACCATCCACCAGAGGACTCATGCAGGGGCGATGGGGAAGAAGTCACGGACTTGAGACAAGGGGTGGGGCGGGACGAATGCTGACCTTTGGCTTGATCCCGTAGAGCTTGGGGGATTTTGGAAAAATCAATAAAATGGGTCAAATGTTGAAAACAGCACTAGTCTTCTGTGCCAAGAGATATCAGACACTCATTCATGAGCCATTGCTTGTCCTTATTAAATACCGTATTTTTTGCTCTATAAGACTCACTTTTCCCTCCTAAAAAGTAAGGGGAAATGTGTGTGCGTCTTATGGAGCGAATGCAGGCTGCGCATCTATCCCAGAAGCCAGAACAGCAAGAGGGATTGCTGCTTTCACTGCGCAGTGATCCCTCTTGCTGTTCTGGCTTCTGAGATTCAGAATATATTTTTTCTTGTTTTCCTCCTCCAAAAACTAGGTGCGTCTTGTGGTCTGGTGCGTCTTATAGAGCGAAAAATACGGTAAGTTGGAATGAAGATGCAGGAGGCGTTTAATCTCAGGGCTGTGGGTTCAAGCCCCACGTTGGGCAAAAGATTCCTGCATCGCAGGGGGTTGAGCTAGATGACCCTTGTGGTCCCTTCCAACACTAAAAAAATATGATTTTATAAAGCAACTTTAAAGCAACCAAGAAGATTCATGATAAGGGTTTAATTTTAATTGATTTAATCATTTTTTCAATACAAACAGCAACCGCTAAAGACACATACCACAAAAACCATAATAACACAATTTGACAATTCAGATTTGAATACTGATATACCTATGACTACACCTTTTTAACAATATTTTCCCACATCTCCTCCCCAGCACTGTCCGCCTTATCGCTTAAATATTCCTTCCAGATTTCTTCATATTTATCCATTGATGATAAGCGTTTTACTATTATACAGAGAATAAGGTAGAATCAAGTCGTCACTATTATTATTATTATTATTATTATTATTATTATTATTAAAATGTATATACTGTCCTATACCCGCAGGTCATCATCATTTTATTTGTATGCCGCCTTTCCATAGTTAAAACAACGCTCAAGGCGGCTTAAAACATGACAAGATTTACATACAGTGGTACCTCAGGTTAAGCACTTACCGGTAATTCGTTCCAGAGGTCCGTACTTAACCTGAAACTGTTCTTAACCTGAAGCACCACTTTAGCTATTGGGGCCTCCCGCTGCTGCTGTGCCACCTTAAATCAGCGCTAATTGCGCCTGGACGCAGTATTTACTTCCGAGTAGGCCCCCTCCCCCCCCCCTGTAGCACCTGACATTGCTATTCGTATCATCAGGTTTGTTTGTTGATAATTTAATTGTTTTAAAAGCATCATGCTAAAGAGCTCTCTCCCACCCCCAGACCCTTGGGCAAAACAGAAACACACACACATACACAAACACAGAGATTGAGCCCTGCAGGTTTTATGAAATGAATGGATTCTGAATGCCTGTTTCAGTGGCTTGTCCGCCTTAGGCTGCTGGGCCAGACACCTGTTACACGGTGCAGTCCGTAAGCTGTGAGCGCTGCTACCTGCCGCCGAGACCACGTAACGACAGTCTTGAAAGACCTACATTGGCTCCCAGTACCTTTCCGAGCACAATTCAAAGTGTTGGTGCTGACCTTTAAAGCCCTAAGCGGTTTCGGTCCAGTATACCTGAAGTAGCGTCTCCGCCACCATCGTTCAGCCCAGACACTGAGATCCAGTGCCAAGGGCCTTCTGGCAATTCCCTCACTGTGAAAAGTGAGGTTACAGGGAACCAGGCAGAGGGCCTTCTCAGTAGTGGCGCCCGCCCTGTGGAATGCCCTCCCATCAGACATCAAAGAGATAACCATTACCTTCTATGCTGTTACTATTTTTTTATTTTTTTTTTACATAAGTAAAAAGTGACCTTTCCCCATCTGGCATGGTGGTGTGCCTCGAGATTTTTTTCATGAAACAAGTGTGCCTTTGCCCAAAAAAGGTTGGGAAACACTGCTTTAAGGAGCCTGTCAGGCCCCGCTCCAAGCCAGGTGGAGAGAAGCAGGGCAGGGCCATAGCTGTCAACTTTTCCCTTTTCTTGCGAGGAATTCTATTCGGAATAAGGGAATTTCCCTTTAAAAAAGGGAAACTGACAGCTATGGGCAGGGCCCCTCAGGCCTATAGGGAAGCTGTTCATTATTACCACACTGAAACCTCAAAGTGGGGGGTGATTATATTCAGAAGTTGTTGCTCTTTTTTGCTTTGGGGCCTGGGCAGATAAGCAAGGGGTGGGCCCCCTTTGCCCCTTTGCGTTGGCGGCTGGGGCTAAAGAAGGGCCGCAGGGGGCCACAGAAGGTCCCGATGTACGTGTAGATGTGGGTTCTCTCGGTCACATTGTAAAAGGAAATCTCCCCTTCCGAATAGTCCAGGAAAACTCCCACCCGCTTTGGCCTTGTGTTCACGGGAAGCAGCGTAGGGCAGGAAATCAAGGCCTTGTACTGGTCCCCCTTCCGAAGCCACAGCCTCCAGTACCCACTTAGGGGGGAGAACATGATTCGCTGCCCCTTCCTGCTCACCGATTCCCTACAAACCCCCAGGTCCCATTCTGGGCTGTCTCCCACCTCCACCTCCCAGTAGTGCCTTCCAGAGGTGAACGCCTCAGAGCCCAGAACGAGGACATAAGTGTCAAATCTCTCTGTGTTGTTGTCATCCTGAGGCCGCAGCTGCCGGGATCCTCTGTATTCCACACTTTTCCTGTCTGTGGAGAGCAGGAGACTTGGGTGCGCTGTGGTTGGATCCAGAGACACGTCCACTAGAGGATGGTCAGAGAGAGAGAGAGATAGGAACAGGGGTAGTGGACGGGACAGGCACAAAACCCGTAACAAGAACTGCTGGAAATGATCCTAAGGGGTCCTCTACTCCAGGCCCAAACCTGGTGCCCTCCATCTGCTGTTTAGGCTTCCTCTATATATTTATAGACACAGATGGTGCTGTGGGTTAAACCACAGAGCCTAGGACTTGCTGATCAGAAGGTTTGAATCCCCCTGACGGGGTGAGCTCCCGTTGCTCGGTCCCTGTTCCTGCACATTAGAGTGCAAGTAGATAACAAGGTACCGCTCTGGCGGGAAGGTAAACAGCGTTTCTGTGTGCTGTTCTGCTTCGCCAGAAGCGGCTTAGTCATGCTGGCCACATGACCCGGAAGCTGTACGCCGGCTCCCTTGGCCAATAAAGTGAGGTGAGCGCCGCAGCCCCAGATTCGGTCACAACTGGACCTAAGGGTCAGGGGTCCCTTTACCTTTAGTTATATATTTATTTTGGGACACGGGTGGCGCTGTGGTCTAACCTAGGGCTTGCTGATTGGAAGGTCGGCGGTTTGAATCCCCATGACGGGGTGAGCTCCCGTTGCTCGGTCCCTGCTCCTGCCAACCTAGCAGTTCGAAAGCACCTCAAAGTGCAAGTAGATAAGTGGGTAACGCTCTGGCGGGAAGGTAAACGGCGTTTCCGTGCGCTACTCTGGTTCGCCAGAAGCTGCTTAGTCATTCTGGCCACATGACCTGGAAAAACTCTGAGGACAAACATTGGCTCCCTCGGCCAGTAAAGTGAGATGAGCGCTGCAACCCCAGAGTTGTTTGCGACTGGACTTAACAGTCAGGGGTCCTTTACCTTTTATATATTTATTTATTTTATCATTACACACACACACACACACACACACACACACACACACACATATCCCAACATTTTCTCCAAGGAGCTCAAGGTGCTGTATGTGGTTCTTGCCCTCGCCATTTTATCCTTGCATCAACCCTGTGCATAGGTTTTAGGCGGAGAGCTGATGACTGGGCCAAGGGTACCCACTGAGCTTCAGGGCCAAGCAAGGATTGGAACCCTGGTCTCCCAGGACCTAGTCTGACACTTTGGACACTACACTGGCTAATGTACTGCGCCATACCATTTATCCCTGGTCACTGGTTATGCTGATGGGAGTTGTAGTTCAAAGCATATGGATGGCATCAGGTGTGTTTGGGGGGGGGGATCTGATTTAGCCCATCTAGTTCAGTTTTGTCTGCACTACGGCTGGGGAACCTGTGCCCCTCCCCCCCGCCCCCAATGCCATTAGGTCCAAACAGCTCCAGCCAACAAGGCCAATGATCAGGGATGATGGAAGCTGTAGTCCATCTGGAGGCCCATCCATTGCCCCATCCTTTCACTAAAGCAAATGGGAATGTATCTTGAGTGAAAATCCAAGCACTGGGGTGCACGTACCTTTGAATTTTGTTAAGATCTGGATAATGTCAAGGCAAGGAATGTTGTAAACGTTCTTCAGTTCAGTAGGAACGACTTGCGGTTCGAACAGGGTAACGTTTTCCGCCCTACACAAAAGGATAACCATTTCATTTGTATATGCATTTCCCATCTATGAGGCTAACGGGGAGGTGGTGCAGAGAGTGTTCTAAAGTAATTAGGAGGGCAGCGGTGGACTTTGGGCTTTCCCATTTCAGTGGCGCCCTGCGTGACACTAAACGTCGCCACCCTTCTCTATCGACACCATTGTTGCCACAACCACACCCAGTCTGGCTACACTGGCTGTGCTACCCTAAAACTGCTGTGGGCTCTAGGCATCGTTGGACTACGACTCCCATAACTCCTGGTGGTTGGCCATGATGGCTGGGACTGATGGGAGCTGGAGTCCAGCAATATCTGGAGGGTGACAGGTTCCCCATCCCTGGTCTAAAGTAAATTCAAAACACCACACTTTCCTTTTCCTCTCTCCTTTTCCTTTCTTACTGCTTCTTTCTCTCCCCCCCCCCTTACCCCGCCTTTTCATAGGTGTTTTCATTACCAGTTTTTAAATTTACATTAGTTTCCTATATCTTAACTGTATTGTGAGAAACTTCAATAAAAACCAAAGTAAATTCAAAACGCCGTATTGTTGTGTTGCAGGAATCTATGTATAGGTTGGGGGGGGGGTTGCCCCTCCAGCAGATATCATGCACATGCAGCCCACTACCAAAATCAGCACAATCACTTTTGTGACTTTTGTGATTTGTCCCCACAAAACACTTCATCACAGTTTCTTCCTATCTATTCAAAGGGCCTCTGCTGCACGATACCAAATGTAACAATTCACTGATAAATGTACTGGATCACAGGGAAAACTTCAGAAATTCATATAGACATGTGAGCACAGCTACTCAGCAGCCCCTCTGCCTGAGTGATAATTCCTGGCATCCTGATACCTGAGTGCCAGACAGGTAGCCATTCCATAAATAACAAACCCAGATGAAGACAAAAATGTGTGATTAACTTGGCTGGGAAACAGGGAAATGTAAATATCTTTTTTTGTTACACTTGATGGGTGTTTGGTGGAGGGCAGGGTCCAGGATGCTCAGATTATTGCCACCAGACTTCCCCTTTCATGATGTAACCATGAAGTAGTTTGGGGGGGGGGTGTAACATGGGGATGGGCCTTAGAAAGCACTGCAAATAACAAGGCCAGTGGAAGTGATGGTATTCCAGCTGAACTATTTAAAATTTTAAAAGATGATGCTGTTAAGACACTCAATATGCCAGCAAGTTTGGAAAACACAGCAGTGGCCAGAAGATTGGAGAAGATCAGTCTACATCCCAATCCCAAAGAAGGGCAGTGCCAAAGAATGCTCCAACTACCGCACAATTGCACTCATTTCACATGCTAGCAAGGTTATGCTTAAAATTCTACAAGGAAGGCTCAAGCAGTATGTGGACCGAGAACTCCCAGAAGTGCAAGCTGGATTTAGAAGAGGCAGAGGAACCAGAGACCAAATTGCAAACATGCGCTGGATTATGGAGAAAGCTAGAGAGTTCCAGAAAGACATCTACTTCTGCTTCATTGACTATGCAAAAGCCTTTGACTGTGTCGACCACGGCAAACTATGGCAAGTTCTTAAAGAAATGGGAGTGCCTGATCACCTCATCTGTCTCCTGAGAAATCTCTATGTGGGACAAGAAGCTACAGTTAGAACTGGATATGGAACAACTGATTGGTTCAAAATTGGGAAAGGAGTACGACAAGGCTGTATTATGTCTCCCTGCTTATTTAACTTATATGCAGAATTCATCATGCGAAAGGCTGGGCTGGATGAATCCCTAGCCGGAATTAAGATTGCCGGAAGAAATATCAACAACCTCAGATATGCAGATGACACAACCTTGATGGCAGAAAGTGAGGAGGAATTAAAGAACCTTTTAATGAGGGTGAAAGAGGAGAGCGCAAAATATGGTCTGAAGCTCAACATTAAAAAAAAAAACACGAAGATCATGGCCACTGGTCCCATCACCTCCTGGCAAATAGAAGGTGAAGAAATGGAGGCAGTGAGAGATTTTACTTTCTTGGGCTCCATGATCACTGCAGATGGTGACAGCAGCCACAAAATTAAAAGATGCCTGCTTCTTGGGAGAAGGGCAATGACAGGCGTAGACAGCATCTTGAGAAGTAGAGACATCACCTTGCCAACAAAGGTTCGTATAGTTAAAGCTATGGTTTTCCCAGTAGTGATGTATGGAAGTGAGAGCTGGACCATAAAGAAGGCTGATCGCCGAAGAATTGATGCTTTTGAATTATGGTGCTGGAAGAGACTCTTGAGAGTCCCATGGACTGCAAGAAGATCAAACCTCTCCATTCTGAAGGAAATCAGCCCTGAGTGCTCACTGGAAGGACAGATCGTGAAGCTGAGGCTCCAGTACTTTGGCCACCTCATGAGAAGAGAAGACTCCCTGGAAAAGACCCTGAAGCTGGGAAAGATGGAGGGCACAAGGAGAAGGGGACGACAGAGATGAGATGGTTGGATAGGGTTCTCGAAGCTACCAGCATGAGTTTGTCCAAACTGCGGGAGGCAGTGGAAGACAGAAGTGCCTGCGTGCTCTGGTCCATGGGGTCATGAAGACTCGGACACGACTAAATGACTAAACAACAACAACATGGGGATTAGGTAAAGGTAAAGGGACCCCTGACCATTAGGTCCACTCGTGGCCAACTCTGGGGTTGCGGCGCTCATCTCGCTTTATTGGCTGAGGGAGCCGGCATACAGCTTCCGGGTCATGTGGCCAGCATGACTAAGCCGCTTCTGGTGAACCAGAGCAGCACACAGAAACGCCGTTTAGCTTCCTGCCGGAGCGGTACCTAGTTATCTACTTGCACTTTGACGTGCTTTCGAACTGCTAGGTGGGCAGGAGCAGGGACCGAGCAACGGGAGCTCACCCCGTCGCGGGGATTCGAACTGCTGACCTTCTGATTGGCAAGTCCTAGGCTCTGTGGTTTAACCCACTGCGCCACCGATTAGCATCTAATAAAAGTTTGTGGGCTCTTTTGTTCTGGGCTTCCATCTTGTTCCCCCCTGTGGCAGGTGGGAGTCCTGTCGTGACAGTCTTTAATAAAGACCAAGCCTACTGGCTGCTGTTTTGCTCTGGTATTCCTGGGTGGTGTCCTTGTTTTTTGTCCAAGCGAGCCCTCAGATTTCTCCCCTAACAGTTGTTAACTGCAAAATGCAGAGAGAGGGAACCGTTCTTTTTATGCAGTCTGTGCACAATGATGTGCCCCGTGAATCGCGTTCCTTCTGAAGAATACCAAGGGGGAAAAGAGGGATTGTATGACTGTGGGAGAAGAAGAATTGCAGGTCTGAGGAACCTGGGACCCTCCAGATCTTGCTGAACTGCAGTTCCCATCACCCCTGATCATTGAGCACGATGGCTGGGACTGATAGGAGTCCTCTGAACTTGAGGATCACAGGTTCTCTGCAGCTGGTGTATTTGGGGCCCTTGGTGACGAAGCTGAGAAACTCATGGGAGTGGGGGGAGAGAGAGGGCAAGGAGCTGGCAGGGTGACCCTAATCCCTGCAAAGGTCCCTTCTGATTTCTGCATCTGGTTGCGCAATGTCAGCCCTGCCACAAACAATCACTGGGGAGGCGGGATGGGAGCTGAGAATTAGGAAGCAAAACTGGCAAAATTGACATATAAGTTACGGGACAAGGATAACTGTGACTTTAAGGATGAATGGAAACCTTTCACAAAGTATCTGAAGATGCAACAAAGCGAACTGGACTCCTTGGCAGGTTTTGAATAAACATTCACATTTTTTTTACTGATAATAATCAGCTAAACAGTTTGAGGATCTATACAATTTTGTAACATGCAGAAAATAGCATTATTGGAGAAACCAAAGACTGGAACTGAGGGAAGTCAGGAGGTGGGGGGATGGGTTCTGTGGGGGGGAGGGGGGAGGGAGGAAAAATGGGGGTGGTGGAATAAGGATATGTTATTGGATAATATGTTTTGTTATAACTTTGAATAAAAAAAAATGAGAGAGAATTAGGAAGCCATCAGACTGCAAAGCAGAGGGAGAGAACAGAAGCATTGCCTCTGCTCAGTGACCAGCTGCCTTTGGCTCCCTCAAATGTCGCCTTGTAGGCTGTGATGCCATCAAGCTGCCGGAACTGTTTCCTATCCCTGCTGCTTATGGTAAGAGATGCAACTTTAAGCCCCCTCTTCCCTCCCCATCCCTTTTTCCTTGTGTGTCGTGTCTTTTAAATTGTAAGCTTGAGGGCAGAGGCTGTCCGAATGCGGATGATTGTAAGCCAGTCTTGAAGCCTTTTTGGCTAAAGAGTGGAGTAAAAATAAATGCTATAAATAAATCAGTTAGAGGGAAGGGCTCAGATTCTACACCTAGAAGCCAGACTTTGTGGCTTGATTACTGTGGGACATTTCTGCCGGATATTTCAAACCTTTTAATTGGAAAGCAAACTGACAAGCTTACCTTGCCAACACATTCTCCACATCCTGGGCAACCGGAAAATGAAGAGAAAAATAAGTGGCTATTATTTTATTTTAATAAAAAAAATGGTTGAATGCTTTTAAAAGTATACCTTATCTATTTTCTTAAATCAGCCGCATGCAGTGTTGCTGCCTTGCTAGTTTTGAAATAACCTATGCACTTTATTTTCACGGTCACCTCCCTGGGCCTGGCTAAAAATGAATTCAACAAGCCCAACGGAACCAGTTTTTTATTTGTCCCATGGCCATCACTGTCTGTTTACTTGCACGCCACTTTCCCACAAAATTGTGCTATTCAACTTTGCGTAAACCAATACAAACGAGCTAATCTAACAGCTTAAAACTAAGCAAGAGAAATGATCATGCCTAACACGGAAATAAATATGTACTATACAAAACATCTCCACTCTCCAGATGATGGGTATCTCCAATAGTTTGAATCCAGGACTCAGGGCTCACCACACTTTGGTTTGCCCCAGGGTCTGAGTGATTTTGTGTTTATCCCACTCTGTCTAGGCATGGATCCAAGTGTTTTGCAGTTGCCCTGCTGCTTTAACCAGAAGGGGGTCTTTCTATTTAGCTCTTTAGCGCTAAATAGGAACAAATGGCAATCTGTTGAAAACCCGATTGCTGTTTGTTCCGATTCAGCACTAAAGATCGGATTTCCCAGGAGAAAGCAGCGCTGCAAATGGAAGTGTGGGTAACCCCCAGGTCTTCAAACATCCTCTACTGCGAAGTTTTCAATTCTTGGTGTTTAGTTGTGTTTTTATATTCCGCTGGAAGCTGCCCAGAGTGGCTGGGGCAACTCAGCCAGATGGGTGGGTTATACATAATATATTATTATTACTACTATTACTACTACGCAAATGCTCTACCACTGAGTTGTGTGGTCCTTCTCCATAAGAGGCAGCAATTAAATTTAAAATAACCTTTGTAAAAATAAAAACCAGCAGCTTTTCTTTTGGGAATTATAGGGACACAACTATCTAAAATGTATCAAAACTTATTCATGTATGCTACTGCAGCAGCAACAATGTTACTTGCCCCAAAATGGAAAGAAGCGGAAGTCCCAGTAAAGGAAGAATGGATACAAAAGTTTACGGAATATATAGAAATGGCGAAACTTACCAGAAGAATAAGAAATCAAGATAACAGTTTTTTTTATATTAAAGAATGGAAATGGTTTGTTGACTACTTACAGATAAATTATAAACAGATAAAAAAAAATGGCAGGATTATTGCAGCAGCATGCAGTTTTATAAGAGTATATATTTAAAGAAGATGAATAAATGAGTGAATTAAGTTAATTTGGATATGCAGAAGATATTGAAAACAAATTTAAGGAACTGCAGAAAGAGGGGGAAGGAAGTCAAGTTTTGAAATGTCAAAATGAGTGTAAAATTAGTGAAATGTATAAAAAACTTGAAAAGTTGTGTGTATGTGTGTGTGTTACATACATTTCAAACTAGGAAAAAAGAGGCAACAATTAAACAATTAAAAGTTAGTTGAACTCACACAAGCAGGAAATCCAACATTTACTCACAAAACCTTTTGGGGCTGCCTCCCAGACACCCTCCATAGCTCAATTGGTAGATCATGAGACTCTCAATCTCAGGGTTGTGGGTTTGAGCCCCACGTTGGGCAAAAGATTCCTGCAGTACAGGGGGTTGAGCTAGATGACCCTCGTGGTCCCTGCCAACTACAAGGCTGATTCTATGCCTCATCTCACCTTCAAAAGTTCAGCAGGCGCCTTCTGGCTCTTTGACTTGATCTCCTTAACCAGCTTAATCAGCGAGGTGTTTTGCTTTGAGAGTTGGGTTAAATTCCTATCCAGCCTCTTCAGGGTCTGCCTCTCCTCTGCCTTCAGCCTCTGCAAGAGTTCCTCCTCTTCCTCAATCAGGAAGTTGTACAGTTTTGCAAACTCGCTCTCCACCCGCTCCTTCTGACTGTGCACCTTGTCCTTCATCAGCAAGGAAAGATGAAGACAGAGAGATTCAGCAGCACTTCCAGCTCTTGGCTCCGGGGTTAAGAACGTCAGAATAGTTAAGAAGAAGAAGAGGTCCCAGCAAAAGAAGAATGGATACAAAACTTACAGAATATGCAGAAATGGCGAAACTTACCGGAAAAATATAAAAATCAAGAAAACAAACTTTTTATAAAAGAGTGGAAATAGTTTCTGGAATATTTACAAACAAACTGTAAACAAATAAGAACATAGGCAGGATCACTGTAATAACCTGAAGTTCTATAAGAGTACAGTGGTACCTCTGGTTGTGAACGGGATCCGTTCCGAAGCCCCGTTCGCAACCTGAGCAGAACGCAGCCCGCATTTGCGCATGCACAGGTCGTGATTCGCTGCATCTGCGCATGCACGTGACGTCATTTTGAGCATCTGCGCATGCGCGAGTGGTGAAACCCAGAGGTAACCCGTTCCGTTACTTCCGGGTCGCCGCGGGACGTATCCTGAAAGAAAGTAACCTGAACCGAACGTAACGAGGTCTGACTGCATATATTTAAGGTAGATGAATAAATGAGCAAATTAAGTTAATCTGGATATGCAGAAGACATTAAGAATAAATTTAAGGAACCACAGAAAGAGGCGGGAGGAAGTCAAGTTTTGAAATGTTAGAATGATTGTAAAACACTGAAATGTATAAAACTGAAAATCATAAATATTATATACATATGAAGAACACTGCTGGATCAGGCCAATGGCCCACTTAGGCCACCATCCTGCTCTCACAGTGGCCAACCAGATGCTTGCGGGACCTGAGCACAAGAGCCTCCTGAGGTTTGCAGCAACTGGTACCCGGAAGGCAGAGCATAGCCATTGTGGCTAATAGCCCCTGATAGGATTATGATGGCCAGTTGCAAAGGAGAACTGCCTGGGCGCTGTGGGTTCTTCTGCATCCACTAGTCAGCCCTATCAGCTCCTCAATGGACAGGGATGCGGGTGGCGCTGTGGTCTAAAACACTGAGCCTCTTGGGCTTGCCGATTGGAAGGTCGGTGGTTCGAATCCCCGCGACGGGGTGAGCTCCCGTCTTTCGGTCCCTGCTCCTGCCAACCTAGCAGTTTGAAAGCACACCAGTGCAAGTAGATAAATAGGTACCGCTCTGGCGGGAAGGTAGATGGCATTTCCATGCGCTCTGGCTTCCGTCACGGTGTTCCATTGTGCCAGAAGCGGTTTAGTCCTGCTGGCCACATGACCCGGGAAGCTGTCTGTGGACAAACGTCAGCTCTCTCGGCCTGAAAAGTGAGATGAGCACCCAACCCCATAGTTGCCTTTGACTGGACTTAACCGTCCAGGGGGACCTTTACCTTTTTTCAGTTATGGACAGGGCTGCCAACACTGCCTTCCCTGAAGCAATTGTCTCATTCTCTCTTATGCAGTGCCGAATTAAAACCAGTGGAGGCCCCTAGGCAGTCGAAATCTCGGGGGGCCCCTCGCAAATTATCTGCTAACTTTTTATTTTATTTTACCCATCTTATTACACAATATTATTTTGATCCACTGTTGTGGGGCCCCTAGGCCAGTGTCTGCTCTGCTTATTTGGTAATCCGGCACTGCTCTAAACAGCGGGGCCATCCCTACCTGCTGCCTCCAAAGGGGCTGTTTTCAGATAAGCCCTTGGGGAACCGGTGTGTTCCTGTACCCCGTGGTGGCTGATGCTCATTGAGGCTGGCAGGGAGCCCCAAAAGTATGTTGCACCAGAACCAAGGACAGAGCTGACTAATTTGGTGTTCTTCCCACCCTCCTCCTCCTGCTCCGTGTGGAGTTCTGCAAAGATTAATAGGGAGGCTAAGGAGGAGGAGGATTTCAGGCAGCGCCACCTGTGCCCTACAGCAGGAGGAAATCTTTGGAGGCTTGTAAACTTGTAAACTTAAAAAGCAGAGACATCACCTTGCCAACAAAGGTCCGTATAGTTAAAGCTATGGTTTTCCCACTTGTGATGTATGGAAGTGAGAGCTGGACCATAAAGAAGGCTGATCGCCAAAGAATTGATGCTTTTGAATTACGGTGCTGGAGGAGACTCTTGAGAGTCCCATGGACTGCAAGAAGATCAAACCTATCCATTCTTAAGGAAATCAGCCCTGAGTGCTCACTGGAAGGACAGATCGTGAAGCTGAGGCTCCAATACTTTGGCCACCTCATGAGAAGAGAAGACTCCCTGGAAAAGACCCTGATGCTGGGAAAGATGGAGGGCACAAGGAGAAGGGGACTACAGAGGACGAGATGGTTGGACAGTGTTCTCGAAGCTACCAGCATGAGTTTGACCAAACTGCGGGAGGCAGCGGAAGACAGGAGTGCCTGGCGTGCTCTGGTCCAGGGGGTCACGAGGAGTCGGACACGACCAAACAACTAAACAACAACACAAACGTGGCACCTGCCTTCCACGCAGCTGTTTTCTTCCCTTCCTTGTATTTCTGCTCCAAAGACTCTTCCAGTTGCTGAGTGAGAAAAGATACGGCGTGCTGCAGCTTCCCCTGGCAGGAAAATGGGAAGAGAATTACCAGCAAATCAGGTTTGTTTATTCCGCCTTGGTTTCCCCCCAAGCCAATTCTATTCAGTACTTTCAGCCCAATTCCAGAGAACCCTGGCAGCTTAATTCGTAGCTCAGCAAAGGCTGCGTATGCACCATACATTTAAAGCACACACACCCCAACACAAAAACCATGGGAACTGTATTTTGCCCCACGGAGCTACAGTTCCCAGCACCCTGAACACACCAGGGTTCTTTGGGGGAACCCAGGTGCCTTAAATGTTTAGTGTATGCAGCCTCAGTTGGTACCAAACTACTCAGCCCATTGGTTTGGCATTGGCAAAGTGACTTGCAGATTTCCACCCATCAAGCTGAGCAACTGAACTGCTCCAGAGCTACTTTGTGTGACTTGGGCGACAATCCCAAATGTACGCACCTGAGAGTCAGTCCCATTGAACTCAGTGGGGCTGACTTTGTGTGTGTGTGTGTGTGTGTGTGTGTGTGTGTACACACGGTGGTACCTCAGGTTAAGTACTTAATTCGTTCCGGAGGTCCGTTCTTAACCTGAAACTGTTCTTAACCTGAAGGACCACTTTAGCTAATGGGGCCTCCTGCTGCCACCGCGCCGCCAGAGCACGATTTCTGTTCTCATCCTGAAGCAAAGTTCTTAACCCGAGGTACTATTTCTGGGTTAGCAGAGTCTGTAACCTGAAGTGTATGTAACCTGAAGCATATGTAACCTGAGGTACCACTGTGTGTGTGTGTATATATATTTATATATATGATAACACTGTTATTTTTAACACCACCACATACCACCCTTTCCCCCCAAATACACCTTATAACAGTGACAAATACATTAAGGGTGTCCTGAGCTACTGGCATTCTCCAGTACTGAATTTAATAACCTCACTCACTATTCATTGAGTCAGACCATTGGTCAGCACTGCCTACACCAACTGGCAGTAGCTCTCCAGGCTTTCAGACAGGGCTATCTGCCAGCCCTACCTGGAGACGCCCTGTATTAAACCTGGAACCAAGCAGATTCTCTGCCACAGAGCTACACCCCTTCCCCTCAAGGTCTGTTTCACAGGCTTTTTCCCCAGCTGCCAGCAGATGAGGCACTATTAGGCAGGTGTTCAACCAGAGATGGGGCCTTTCCTGTAGTGGCACCCTGCTCTCGGAACACTGTCTCCGGCACAGCCGAAAGGAAAACGCAGCTCTATTCCCTAACTTCTATGGATGTCTGAGGGGTTTTCTCGTTTTAGTTGGGTGTTCCATTTGGTTTTAATCCTGCATTTGCTGCCTCAGATATTGACAACTACAGAAGGGCAGGCTGGGAAGGGAAGGGAAGGGAAGGGATGCAATGGGACTGTAGGAAGGAAGGGGGAAAACCCCACCTGGTATTCCTGGGCAGCATCTTCAACAGGCACCACGGAGTGAGAGACATGAACTTTGGAAGCCTTGCAGCTCTCGCACAGGAGAGCCTTGTCCTTCGTGCAGAACCATGTCAAGTCTTCTTGGTGCTCCTCACATAGACTCCGAAATTCCTCCTCTTCCCCAGTTCCTCTCTCCTGCTCTCCTTTCTCCTCCCCGTCTCCTCCTTTCTCCTCCCCATCCTTCGGGGAAGGCCCGCTGGCTGCGGCCTCCCTCTTCATGCGAGAAAAACAGAAACGGCATAATTTCTGCCCTGCGACGACCACGGCTGTTTTGTAGGGCCCCTGGCATAGGGCACAGACAGGCCTCCGGGGTTTGGGCTTGAAGGCCGGCTTCGAAGCAGGAGCATCAGCCATCTCTCCCCTCCAAGAAGCGCAGATTGCTTAGGTTTCGTTTCCCTTGCTCGAGGAATCCCTTCAGAACTGAAAGCGCAGCTGCTAGTTCTTCTCACAGCTGGGCTCTGTGCCAGGGCAAGGTAGTGCCATGTGGCAGAAAGGCACTGCTAGGGAAGCGTGCCAAGAGTGGACCCAAGTCCACTGCGCAAAGTTCAGCACAGAGGCTTTTGTTCAGAGTGGCATTTGATGCCTTTACAGGCACGCAGTGACAAGTTCCTGGGAGCAAGAGTCCAGAATATAACAGATCTACCACAAGGCAGGGTTATTATCAGGGCTTTTTCTCAGCCGGAACTTGTTGGAGCCAGAGGTGTAGGAAGGTGGGTGCCGGGGGTGGGTGGGTTCGGGCCGCCCCGGGTGTCATCCCTGAGGGGGTGACAAAATGGTGCACCGTGGGGGCGGGGCCTGGCCTGCAGAGCGCCCGAGCCACACGCCTCTCCTGGGACTGATGCAGTGGCTTGGGGTCCCACACTGCCCCTGTGCATGGATCCCTGCCACTCCAGGTGCCAGAGCAGCTAGCTACACCCCTGGTTGGAGCTCAGCTCTGGCACCTCTCAGGTCGGCGCTGTTGCCATTCTAGAAAAACAGCAGCGGTTATTACCACTGCTTATAAAATTTGTATACTACCTTCCTTCAACAGATCATCTTCTGAGGCCCTCCTTCGTGTGCCTCCTCCTTGAGAGTAGAGCTTACGTATGGTCTTTATTAAGCATCTATTGAGCAATACCTCAAGGACCACCTCTTTCCATATGAACCTACCCGGACCCTGAGATCATCTTCTGAGGCCCTCCTTCGTGTGCCTCTTCCTCAAAAGGTCTGGAGGGTGGCAACACGAGAACAGGGCCTTCTCTGCAGTGGCTCCCAGCCTGTGGAATGCTCTCCCCAGGGAAGTTCGCCTGCCTGGCACCTTCACTACACACCTTTAGGCGCCAGGCAAACACGTTCCTTTTTAACCAGGCCTTTGGTTGATCTGTCTGACATCCTATACCCTTTTAAAATATGGCTCTTTTCTGGGGGGATGTTATTGAGTTGTTATTGGGTTGACCATTAGGTCCAGTTGCGGATGACTCCGGGGTTGTGGCGCTGAGGGAGTATAGGCCGAGGGAGCTGGCGTACAGCTTCCGGATCATGCGGCCAGCATGACTAAGCCACTTCTGACGAACCAGAGCAGCGCATGGAAATGCCATTTACCTTCCCGCTGGAGCACTACCTATTTATCTACTTGCACAGAATCCTTTCATAGAGTCTAAGACAACAATTTCAACCACTACTATGCTATAAGATCCACTATCCTGTAATATTACATATGAGCCTGTTCTACTGATGAAGCCTAGGATGGCGAAACAAGGCTAATATTCCAGAAATCCTTGTCTTAGACTCTGTGAAAGGATTCTATGGAACTGTAACCACCCTTCATATGATTACTCTATGAACGGATAGGTGGAATAGACACTTACACATGTATGGACCTTATGCATGAACTGACTAGAGAATGATCTGATCCACTGGGTCTTCTGCTTTTTTCGTTGAACTTTATGAAACCTGTTGAAATCTACAATTTGATACAATGAATAGTACAGTGGTACCTCGGGTTACATGTGCTTCAGGTTACAGACTCCGCTAACCCAGAAATAGTACCTCAGGCTAAGAACTTTGCTTCAGGATGAGAATAGAAATTGGGTGGTGGCGGCGCGGCGGCAGCGGGAGGCCCCATTAACTAAAGTGGTACCTCAGGTTAAGAACAGTTTCAGGTTAAGAACGGACCTCCGGAATGAATTAAGTTCTTAACCCGAAGTACCACTGTATACCTTCTTTATTCAAAAGTACAGCCGGTTACGTCTTGTGTGTTTATTGAGTAAGTTTCCATACGTAACCATACATTTGTTGTTCTCCTAGAATAAATATGCAGAGGAACTTTTAACAGATAAAGAATGGATAAGGCGAACACGAAGGCGCCTCCATGGTCAGAGGAGGCAGAGCTTCTGAATATTAATTTCTGGAAACCACAGGAGGGGAGAGGGGTCTTGGGCTCAGGTCCTGCCTGGTGGTTTCATAGAATCATAGAGTTGAAAGAGACCACAAGGGCCATCGAGTCCAAACCCCCTGCCAAGCAGGCAACACCATCAGAGCACTCCTGACATATGGTTGTCAAGCCTCTGCTTAAAGACCTCCAAAGAAGGAGACTCCATCACACTCCTTGGCAGCAAATTCCACTGTCAAACAGCTCTTACTGTCAGGAAGTTCTTCCTAATGTTTAGGTGAAATCTTCTTTCTTGTAGTTTGGATCCATTGCTCCCTGTCCGCTTCTCTGGAGCAGCAGAAAACAACCTTTCTCCCTCCTCTATGTGACATCCTTTTATATCCCAAAGGCATCTGGGAGGCAACAATGAGAACAGGATGGTGGCCTAGGTGGGCCATTGGCCTAATCCAGTCTGCTCTTCTTGTGCTCTTAGAATACTGAAACATTACTGTGTACATTCATGGACACAACTAAGAACGTTTTTCTTAGTCCCAAGGAATTCCAGGTACAAGGCTGCTGGTGCAATAACATATTGTGTTGTCATGTCAAAATCTCAGCTTCCAGCTCAGAGATGGAAAGGAGATAGTTTCTACCAGATCAGGTTGATGGATTACGCCGAAATGGCCAAAATGACTGGAAGAATCAGAGATCAGGAAGACCAAAAAATTAAAAAGGAACGGGGGAAATTCATAACTTATCTTAAAAACCATTGCAAACAGTTAAAATCGTTAGGAGGATTGGAATACCACTTGTAGTTTAATGGTGAATTTTGGACACAATGGAGAGGTAAAAGATTTTGGATAATCATAAGAGGAGCAGGAGGAAATGATTTAACAACAGGACCCACAAAGGAGAGGTGGGAAGTCTGAGAGATTCCTTGGAATCTAGTTTTTATGTTGCAAGTTGGACATGTGACTGTAAATTTGTAATTTGAAAAACCAAATATATATATTTAAAAAGAAGTCTCAGTTTATCTGCCTGCGTGCTTCATCTGCCAATGTTGCATTTCTACAGCTCAAATCCCTCCTCAAGCATTCAGCGGTAGAAGCGACCTAAGTCGATGACAGCCTGCTGCGTATTCCACATTCTGCGACAGCAACATCCGCTCACAGCCATCTCTTGGAAGCTGGGATAGCTGAGTTGTTAAGAGCATGAGACTCTTAATCACAAGGTCACGGGTTCGAGTCTCGCATTGGGCAAAAATAAATAAATCCTGCACTGCAGGAAGCTGAACTAGATAACCGGGAGGTGGTCCCTTCCCATTCCGTAATTCTAGGATTCCAGCATATGATCAGTTCTCATTTTCTGCTTTGCTGAGAAATCGCCCCAAGGCTACGCCATTCTCCCATGGGAAAGGCAAAGTGCTGGTTCAGTGACCTACCCTCTGCTTTACACAGCAAGGACAAGGCACTCACAGACTCTCAGCCATCGTGACTGATGGAAGCTGGGAGCCCAACATCTGCAAGGCCACAGCTTCTTTGCACTCGGCTGCAAACCAGGTCTGGGGAGCTGCTGGCCTCCCCAGTTGTGGCTGAACCACAGCTCCCATCATCCCTGGCCATTGGCCGTGCTTGCTGAGGCTGATGGGAGTTGTAGTTCGACAACATCCGGAGGGCCCAGCGTCCCCCATAATGTGATAGATGCACCAATGATCTCAACATATAGGAGGAACAAGAGTGACAACACCTCACAGGCAGGCGGTACTGTGCAATGTCTTGTCCAATTTGCACACATGTGCCAGGCTTTTCCTCTGCCTGTGCCAATTCTGATGAGAAAAAGAAACCTGGATGTTTTTCCTTCAAGTTTGTATCCAAAGCTAGCAGGTACAGTGGTACTTCGGTTTTTGAGTGTCTCAAAAACGTTTCAGTTTTTAAAACACCAAAAACCCGAAAGTAAATGCTTCCGTTTTCGAACACGCTTCGGAAGTTGAACGGCTTTTGCTGTGTGCATATGTTATTTTTTGCACTTTTCTGCAGACCACCCTTTGTGCCTTGGTTTTCAAACGTTTTGGTCTTCCGGAATGGATTACGTTCGAGAACAGAGGTACCAACTGTATTTTTTGTCTGTCGGTGAAAACCCACGTGTGAGTTTCCTCCTAGCAGTAAGACTCAAAGGTTAGGTGCCCTTGGCAATACGGTCTGAAGGCACAAGACACAGGCGGCCACCTAGTTGAAGCCAATCAGGTTAGGGGTCTGAGCAGCCCTGGCATAGAAACCTCCACACATCACCACGGGGTTTACCACAGAAGGAAATGGGTCATAAATTAAATCTACTATGTATTTTGGAAAGCTGCTAATTTGTTAAGCATTTGGATGCCTGTGAAGATACTGTAACAAAACGTTGATTTCTGTGAAGGAGGAAGTTTTTGCCTCTGTCCGGATACAATCAGATGCCACTTTGAATCAAGACAGCCAACTGAACCTTCCAGAAGTGCCCTGATTTTAACCACATTTTGCAGGATCGTTCCTGAAATCAAGGGGCAGATTTTTGTCCACGTTAGGACTGGGCGCAATTTTGAATCAAGGTGGCAGGTGGAACCTTTCAAACCTGCTCTGACTTTTACCGATTTAAATCTTGCACTGATTTTTTTTCTGTTTCCCAGAATTCCCAAAAACGCCATGTGTGAGGCTGCTAGTGTGATATAGATATAACCATGCTAATGATTTTGCTAGAACTTTTGCACCTGTACCTCCCCACAATACTGATGGGATTCAGCCACCAATTTTGGCTTTGGTACTGTGCAGGGGGAAAAAGGAAACTTTCTAGATTTTAAAATATTACTCTTTCTATTCTACACCTTATTTAATTGATGATGATCCCACTCTCTCTCTCTCCCCCAGTCTGCATCCTCAAAAAGGGTACCCACCTTTTGAAATGTCAACCCAGGCATTAAGGGCCTGATCCTATGATTCCTAGGAGTCTTCCACTCTGGCTATGGAGGAGGCAAATCTCAAGGCAAGAGTGTGCTAAAGGACTGGGCGCAATTTTGAATCAAGGTGGCAGGTGGAAGTCCTAAAAATCTGCTACAGCTGTGCAGGGGGAGAGGTGGAAAAGAAAGGGAGCACATTTGAAGATAAACTGAGAGAAGCCTTGGTTCTGCAGTCTCCGAAACCTCCAGCATCCCTGCCCCCTCGGGAAAAAAAAATGACAAGGAAACCACTGCCACATGAATTTTGGCTCTGGGGATTTTTTTTTGTTCTCTCCATTTCCATATTTTACTAATTTATTCAAGTGTTCTCACTAGAAACTTAAGGAGATAAAACAAGGCATAGTTTTCTTTTCAGGAAAAATAATAATCCCCCCACTACAAATGAAAAACAAACTCAGGTGAACTCCCAAGTCACTGCCCACCTCCCCTAACACTAGACATTTTGCTACAGGGCAGGCTGCTCCCCCTTTCCCCCTCCAAAGTTGGGGCACTTTTGCTTCTGATCCGTTAAGCAGCGCAATAAGCGGTCCGTGTGAACCCAGTCTGTCCATCGCCCACTGCAGTGATGGGGTCCAGCTGCCGCAACAGGCGGGAGAACTTTTGATGCCGGCGCCAACGGCGGGGACACCGTGGGTCGGAGCCTAGGCTCCATAGGCACCACGCTGGCATCCGGACTCCAAGTCAAAAAAGCAGCAAGGCGAGAAAGAAATCTTGGCACCGAGTCCGTAACAAAAGCCCGCGCTGGGAATCAACTCTGGGGGGCTGAATCCTCAAGCTCTTCAGATTAAAGGATCCCCAGGAAAAAGACCGAGCACCCCAAAAAAAAAAAAGACTGAGCGGAAGAGGCCGGCATGTCCAAAGTGCTTCTCTCCCGGGTGAAGGGTGGCGGATGGAAGATGCACCCGTAGCTTCAGGCGCGGCTTAGCTCTCAGGAGTCTGTTCCCGAGTAGATCAGCTGAGTCGGGAAAGGCTCGGCAGGACCGTCCGTTTCCTCGTCGCCCCAGAAATAGGTGACGAGGTTGTCGGAATCCAAGATGGTGGCGGGCATACTGTTCGCTTTGACGGGGTTGAAGGGCACCCCGGGGTGCGCCTTGTGGTGGTGCCTGGCCAGGTGGCTCCGCTGGACGTAGCCCTTGTCGCAGTGGGGGCACATGTAGGGCCTCTCGGCCTGGTGCAGCATCTGGTGGCGGGTCAGCGTGGACTTGACGGCAAAGCTCTTCCCGCAGATCTCGCAGTGGTAGGGCTTCTCCACCATGTGGATTCTCTCGTGGCGGCACAGCTTTGACATGGAGCAGAAGCCCTCGCCGCACATGACGCACCGGTACGGCCGCTCCCCCCGGTGCATGCGCAGGTGGCGGTTGAGGCTGCCGCTGTGTGCAAAGGCCTCACCGCAATCGGGGCACAGGTAGGGCCTCTCCTCCACCATGGGGGGCATGGGGTAGGGGAACGGGCCCGGGAACATGTAGGGGAAAGCCTCCTCCCACAGTTCGCCCTTGTAGGGGCCGTCCTCCTCCCGGTGGCTCCGCTGGTGGCGGGTGACGCTGGTGCTGCGAGTGAAGCTCTGCCCGCAGTCAGGGCACTTGTAGGGCTTCTCCCCCGTGTGGGTCATCTGGTGGGTGAGGAGGTTGAGGTTGAGGCTGAAGCTGCGCCCGCAGTCGAGGCACGAGTAGGGCTTCTCCCCCGTGTGGGTCCGCCAGTGGCGCGTCAGCGTTGACTTCCGGTTGAACACCCGCCCGCACTCGGTGCACGGGTACGCCCGCCCGCCGGGGTAGAACTGCTGCTGGAAGGACGCCTCAAAGGCATCCCCCAGGCTGTCGATGGACATATCCCAGTCCTCCTTGGGGTAGTTCCCTGAGTACATGGCCGGCTTGAGCGGGCTCTCCCACATCGGGTAATCCTCAGCGCCCTGGGAGAGGCTGGCTTCCTCGGGGTCGTCGAAGATGCTGAAGTGCAGCTCCACCTGCTGGTCGGAGGCCTCCTGCGCGGGGGCCTCACCTTTGGTTTCTCCTTCCGGTCGGCCTTCAGCCGGGAGGAACGAAGGCTTCGCCGCCTCCGACGGCGGGCTGAGCTTCCTGCTCCAGGGAACGGGCCCGTCCCACGGGCGCTCGGGGTAGCCGGCCTGCAGGGGCTCGTCCGGCCTGACCTCGCTCGCGCAGAGCTTCCCCTCAGAGATGCCCCCTTCCGACTCCTCCAGGATGGTGAAATGAAGCTCCACTTGCTGCTCGGGGCCTTGCGGAGGGTAAGCCTCTGCCCGCCTCTCTCTGGCTCCCTGCTCAGGGTGCGGGAGGACCTCCTGGAGTTCCGGGGATGGGGAGCGCAACTGATCAGAGTAAACAGAGTCATCGTCCAGCTCTGGCTGGCAGGAGTCGGCGGGCTGTAGCTCAGCATCGATCTCGCAGTGCCAGAGTTTCCCCTGAGAAATGCCGCCTTCGGATTCTTCCAAGATGGTGAAGTGCAGTTCGACTTGGGGCCCAAAGTCCTCCTCCTCCTCCTCCTCTTCTTCTTCCTCCTGAAGAGTCTTTCCTTTTGGGTCCTTCATTGTTCCATCACCTGCTGGGATAAACAAGGAGAGTCCAGAAGTCACATCATACTCACAACCATACTTGTGAACTATACTTGTGACTATACTTCCTGAAATCAGTGCTTCCCAAACTTGAGTCTCCAGCTGTTTTTGGACTACAACTCCCATCGCCCCTAGCTAGCAAGACCAGTGGTCAGGGATGATGGAAATAGTAGTTTGGGGGGGGAAAGCCGGAGACCCAAGTTTGGGAAACACTGTTTTAGATGCTCAAGATAATCGGTGCTGTTTTGCTGAAAGACAACCCATTGCTGCGTGGCAGAGGAACCTCCAGATGTGGTCCTGTAGCTTCCAGATGTTACTAGACTGCAGCTCCTGGCATCCCCAACCATTGGCCATGCTGGCTAGGGGCTGATGAGAGTTGCGGAGGCCAACATCTGGGCTGCCACACACTCACCATTCCTGGCTCATGGTGATGGATGTTCATGGCTCAAACACTTTAACCAACGTGCCACCCTAGAGATCAGGGGCCATACATGGTTCTCTGTAGATGTTATGACTTTCAGCCCCAGCTAGAATAGCCAATGGTCAAAAAGATTTTTTATGTATGGAACAACAGCCGCCCGGATGTTACTAGCCCAGAGATTAAAAGAAGAGAAGGTCCCTACCAGAGAGGAATGGCAAACTAAGCTGATGGACTATGCAGAAATGGCCAGACTGACTGGAAAACTCAGAAACCAAGAGGAAAATTTTTAAATAAAAGAATGGGGGGGAAATATAAGTTATTTAGGAGACCACTGTAAGCAGATGGAAACATACCTGAAGGAGCGTCTCCACCCCCATCGTTCTGCCTGGACACTGAGGTTCAGTGCCGAGGGCCTTCTGGCGGTTCCCTCGCTGCGAGAAGCCAAGTTACAGGGAACCAGGCAGAGGGCCTTCTCGGTGGTGGCTCCCGCCCTGTGGAACACCCTCCAATCTGATGTCAAAGGAAAAAACCAAGTACCAGACTTTTAGAAGACATCTGAAGGCAGCCCTGTTTAGGGAAGCTTTTAATATCTGAAGGGCTATTTTAATATTTTGTTGGAAGCCGCCCAGAGTGGCTGGGGAAACCCAGCCAGATGGGCGGGATTTATATAAAATATTGTTGTTGCTGTTGTTGGCAGGATTTTGATTTCACTTGCAGTCTAACAAATACCATGGACAATACGTATTGATATAAAAGTTAGAGTACGGAAGAATATGCAGTTGTAAATATTCAAAATGGGACCCCATGGGGGGGGGGGAGTTGCGAGATTCAGAGGCATCTCTGTATATGGATTTATATTTGGATTTTTAGAACCTTGTATTTGTAAAATCAAATAAAAACTATTTCAAAAAAAGAGAGGAATAGCCAATGGTCAGGGATGATGGGAGAAACATCTGGGGAAAACCATACAAGCCACACCTGCAACAGATGTTGCCGGACTACAACTCCCATCATTCCCAACCATTGGCCATGCTGACTGGGGATGATGGGTTTTGGAGTCCAACACCTTCGTTGCTGTCATAATGTGGCATCAGATTATGGAGGGTGCATGCATGTTGAGAGGCTAGCAAGATGAGTGATAAAGTCTCAAATCTGTGATCTCCCCCAATGTCTGGCCCATGAGAAAACATCTAAAAGAATAAGAATAATAATAATTTATTATTTATACCCCGCCCATCTGGCTGGGTTTCCCCAGCCACTCTCGGTGGCTTCCAACAGAATATTAAAATACAATAGTCTATTAAGCATTAAAAGCTTCCCTGAATAGGGCTGCCTTCAGATGTCTTCTAAAAGTCTGGTAGTTGTTTTTCTATTTGACATCTGGTGGGAGGGCGTTCCACAGGGCGGGTGCCACCACCGAGAAGGCCCTCTGCCTGGTTCCCTGTAACCTCACTTCTCGCAGCGAGGGAATCTTGGTATTTAGAAGACTTTGAGCCTCTAACACAAAGTGGCATGAAACACACACGTGCTAATTTACATTTAAATATGCAAATGTAGACTGATTTTCAGATTGGGGTAGGAAGAGACCCCCCCCCCATGGCACTCGCTGTCAGGGCTTAATTTGCCTGATGAAGAGGGCAGGTGGCTGGGGTGTCATTGGAATGGCACTCTGCAGTGTACAGAGCCCATTGTAAGCAAAGACGGAACATAGGAAGCTGTCCTATACAGAGTCAGCCCATTGTTCCATCAAGCTAGCACTGCCTACACTGGCTGGCAGCGGCTGACCAAGGACTCAGGCCAGGCAGACTCCCAAACCTTCCTGGATTCTACCTGGGATTTTTTGCATGCGAGGAAGAGTCACAAGATCAACCCCGGTTTGTGCAGATGCAGATTTGGTTGTGCAATAGAGATAGCGTGAGTTGAAAAAGTTCAAGGAAAGGAAACCCTGATATTGTGGGGACCAGCGCAATGGAGATATCAACTGGCATGCATCAGCAGCGTGAAAAGAAAGGAAAGGCTTAAGAAGAGGCTGCAAATGAACCTGGCAGCGTCATATTGCGGGGAAATGTTTGAAACAGTACGCTTGGCAAAACGAACCCTCGGTCCGATCCTGCAGGGCTCTCCTGTTGGCAGCCAACCTGCATTATGGAGAATAGGATGAAAAATAGGATACCTCTTTTGGAGTTTGCTGCTGGTGGTGCTGTGGTCTAAACCACAGAGCCATGGGCTTGCTAATCAGAAGGTTGGTGGTTCGAATCCCTCCCATTGCTTGGTCCATGCTCTTGCAAACCTAGCAGTCTGAAAGCACGTCAAAGTGCAAGTAGATAAATAGGTACCACTCCGGTGGAAGGTAAATGGCGTTTCCGTGCGCTGCTCTGGTTCACCAGAAGCGACTTAGTCATGCTGGCCATATGACCTGGAAGCTGTACGCCGGCTCCCTCGACCAATAAAGCGAGATGAGCGGCGCAACTCCAGAGTTGGCCATGACTGGACCTAATGGCCAGGGGTCCCTTTACCTTTACCTTACTCTTGCTGCACCAAGAAACCCCTGTCTCAAATCCTAGAGAACTACTGCCAGTCAGTGTAGGTGATATTATTGACTGATTGATTGATTGATTGATTTTGATTGAATTTATATACTACCCTATACCTGGAGGTCTCGGGGCAGTTCGCAAAAGAGATCACAATATATAAAATAAAAATAAAAACAATAACGCATTAATACCCTCCACCCCAATGGTCTGACACACTGTAAGGCGAGCTCCTGTATTCCTGCAGCATAATTCTTGGACTGTGTGGGTCATTGCAAACGTATTTTCTCCCACAGAGACATCTCAGTTTCACAACTGGGAAGGGGTTTTATTTTTGGACGCCACAGGCAAAGTCATGGGACGGACACACCCACAAAGCAAAATCTACATCGCGAATCTTATTCTTTTTGTAAACCGCTTTGTGAGGTTTCATTACGATCAATCGGTCTATCAATTTTGTGAAATAACAACAATTGAAAAGAAAGCCACACCTTTACTGAGCTATCGCACTCCCAGGTGACCACGCGGGGCAGGCTGTTTCAGCAAGCAATGCTTTCTCGTGGTACCGATACCCAGAATAAATGGAAATACAGAAGGCGAAAGCAGAACTCACAAGCTGGTGATCCTAACCTACCAACACAATTGCGCAAGTAAAAAGGAAAGCAACAGGAAAAACATGCACACAAACCGTCAATCGTATCCCCTTTTTTGTGTGGAGGGAAAGCAAAGTTCCTGGTCTTGCAAGTGCTCTGCATCGCACACCAACCCCAATTCACACCAAAGCACAAATACCCAATTCGGCATTGAAAAATAACCTTTGATTAAGCAGGTGTTGATCAGGGAGCCTGTTTCAGCCTGCTAATTAACTTTTCTGACGTAATTAGCTTGGCTTTATGCAACTGCGAGGGATTTCAAGGGGGGGAATAATCTAGCCTGGAGGGACTGCTCAAGTTACCCCACCCATGCCAACACCCACCCCTTTAATACTCTCCTGTGTCCCACCCCCTCAATGCAGGTAGGACTTTGCTCTGCTAAGGTTCTTTGTGCAACCAACAAACAGAACCAAGAGTTGCATTTCTTAGAACAGCCTGTCCTGGATTTTAAGCAATCTCTAGGCCTCATTATGCACACATTTGAAAATGTGCACGGCCTGTTGCTTCGCCCTCTTTTGGGCCCCTAAGCCTCCCCACAGAAACCCAAAAGCCAAGGCAAACATTTTTAAAATGAGACTGTGCAACACACCTCCTTGCTCGGCTGAATTAACGCTCCGGCCTCCTGCCTTCAAGAGTGAGGATGCTGACACACCCAACTATTTAAAATAATTCCAGGAAAGAAGCCTGGGAACTGTAGTTCTGCAAGGGGTGAACTGCAGTTCTCAGGATTCTTGGGGGAGGAAATGTGCTTTCAATGTATGCATGCCTTAGACCAGGCTTCCTCAAACTCCTGATGTTTTGAGACTACAATTCCCATCACCTCACCCCTGACCACCGGGCCTGCTAGCTAGGGATCATGGGAGTTGTAGTCCCAAAACATCTGGAGGGCCGATTTTGAGGAAGCCTGCCTTAGACCCATTTGAGGACTCGGTCTGCCACCCCTTCTGGGGTGTCACCTCACCCTACTCTGTGCATCCCACCCAGGAAAAACTTGCATACTGCCTCTGATGGCGGAGGTGGAAAAAGCAATGTTTAATTTTAGCAACAGGTGCCTGTCGGGAGTTTGCATCTTTCCTCTTCCCTCCAGGTCCCCTTTTCCTTTTGTGCCCTGACTTTTCAACTGCAAGACTGCAGGAAGGGGCTTTGCCTTGCGGATTGCACACAAGCTACTGGGGGAGCCTTTTCGGCTGAGGAGCGGGGATCCAAACGCCCTAATTAACAATGCAGATCATACGCAACCTTCGCACCCCAAAGCATGTGAAATCCCACCCTAGGGGGGGAAATGCTTTGAAAGGGGAAGGGGAAAGGGAGGTCCCTCAGCTCATCCAGGGATATGTCTCCTAAACACTCCCTTTTCTCATAATAAGTGATGGGGAACCTCTGGCCCTCCAGATGTTGCCGAATGCCAACCCCCCACTGTTAGCCCTAATCGCCAGGGAGGTCGGAAACTGCAGTAGCCTAACAAGAAGGTCCTTATCACTGTTCCATCCAGTATATTATCCTTCGGATAAGAGACGCAGCCCCTTTTCTTAAGCCAGAAACAGCCTCCCGGGCAGACTTTGAAAACGGCACGATTAAGGAAGCCAGAGAAGCGGAGGGAGGGGATTTTTTTCCTCCAAAAACGCGGCTCCTCTCTTGGGATGCTGGACGACGTGGCTCCTTCCGCGCTTCTCTAGTGAATCGCACCTCCCTTGGGAACCGCACCCCACACCCACCGCCCTATTCCTTTTCCCCACCCCGGGGGGGGATGTCGGACAAATGGCCATCATCCTCATTTCTCCATCCCTCCTCCCGGGGCGCAGGAGGGTGGGGGGCGTTTGGGGCTGAATGGCTGCAGAAGAGAGCCTGGGCGGAGCCCTCTGAAGCCGCGCTTTGGCCGGAGGGAGTTCCCACCTCGGTCCGGCGAAGGGGGTTGGGGGAAGAAGAAAAAAGGCAGGGGAAGGGATCGGGCGTCGCTTCGTCCGAGCAACGGCGGCTGATCGAGTTCCCCGGTGCGAGGCTCGCTCCCGCTGATCCGGATGCAGCGAGCGCCTGATACAGGAAACTCATCCCGAGAAAGGCTGCGCGTAAAAGCGAAAAAAAAAAGACACACAAAGAGAAGAGGGAGAGAGAGACCAGGCTGCCGAGCTTTTTAAATTGGCCAGGGCCCTCTGGTGGCAGAGGAGCAAGAGCTCTGGGGGCGGGGAGGAAGGAAGGAGAGAAAGAAGGAATAAAATCACTCTTCCCGGCAAAAAAACAAACACACACACACACACACACACACACACACACACACACAAAAAAAAAAAAAGACACAAAACCTCACAGCCTTCGTGTTTTGACTGGGAAGGATTCTTGGAGAATATATGCAGCTTAGGGATGGGTCATGAGGGACAGTGTGGTACAGTGGTTAGAGCAGCGGCTCTCAAAAGGGCTTGGGAGGAGAGGATAGGGAGTGCGGCGGGAATATTCAAAGGCAATAAAAGAAACATGCAAACATTGCAGTGTATAGTACAGTATATCTAGGCTTGCCTGTTTAGGGAAGCTTTTAATGTTGAACAGACCATTGTATTTTAATATTTGTTGGAAGCCGCCCAGAGTGATTGGGGAAACCCAGCCAGATGGGCAGGGTATAAATAATAAATTATTATTATTATTATTATTATTATTATTATTATTATTATTATTATTATTCTTAGTCAGGAAAATTCCTGGTGTAAAAACCATGTCAGAGGGTATTTTTGCCAAATCAGATGTATGGCAACGTGATGGGGAAATGATTGGAAACGGCTCCTAAAGCTTAAAACCACTACTTTTGGCAGGTTGACCCCCCAAAGCTCCACAATTTGGGTTTAAAAAGCTCAACGTTTTTGCGGGTGTCAGGAATTTTGCTTTCTGAAATATGGCAACTCTAGTCTAAGTTATATCAAAAGAATTTGTTGCATATATAACCATAAAGAGGACCCACACCTTTCTTCAAGAGTGTTAGCTATTTTTCTACAGTTCTCCATGACATATTGTTGTGAACAGAGATTTTCCACTCTTACAAATATGAAAACTCGGTGGGGAGGGGAGAAAGGTTTCTTCATGTTGATGAGATGAGAATTATGATCCAATATAAATGAGTTTACCTGGCAAAAGCAAGCTCACACCTCCCACTGAGTTCGTATACATACTTAAGGTACAGTGGTACTTCGGGTTAAGTACTTAATTCGTTCCGGAGGTCCGTTCTTAACCTGAAACTGTACTTAACCTGAAGCACCACTTTAGCTAATGGGGCCTCCCACTGCTGCCTCTCCGCCAGAGCATGATTTCTGTTCTCATCCTGAAGCAAAGTTCTTAACCCGAGGTAATATTTCTGGGTTAGTGGAGTCTGTAACCTGAAGCGTATGTAACCTGAGGTACCACTATACATATGTATGAAGCTCGTTTATAATTATATTTTGGGAATGATTTGTGAACTTAGGTAGCTGCGTTGTTTTATACGTTCTGAATGCCCCGTGATTATATTATGAAGTAGTTGTGTTCTGTGTTATAAATCAAGCACTGCTAGGACTTGTTCCTTTTTGGTTTTCCAATGTATTTCTTACAATTTGAGAACCACTGGGTTAGTGTCGGACTAGGACCTGGGAGAACAGGGTTCAAATCCCCCGCTCACTGGGTGACATCTGGGCCAGTCGCTTCCTCTCAGACTAACCTACCTCACAGGGTTGTTGTGAAGATAAAATGAGGAGAACCGGGTACACCGCCTTGGAGGAACGGTGGGCTATAAATGCGGTAAATAATAAAATATTAACCATGGTGGCTGTTGTAAACAGAGGCTCTCTGAATACCAGTGGCGGTGATTCTGGCTAGCGGGCAGTGGCCGCTGCACTGGGGCAGAGGCAGATTTAGGGAAGTATTGACTGGTTTGGCCACACTGGGCGTGGAGCCTGGATCTTATAGTACAGTGGTACCTCGGGTAACACTGGGATGCGGGTGGCACTGTGGGTTAAACCACAGAGCCTAGGACTTGCCAATCAGAAGGTCAGCGGTTCGAATCCCCGCAACGGAGTGAGCTGCCGTTGCTCAGTCCCTGCTCCTGCCAACCTAGCAGTTCGAAAGCACGTCAAAGTGCAAGTAGATAAATAGGTACCACTCAGGCGGGAAGGTAAACGGCATTTCGTGCGCTGCTCTGGTTCGCCAGAAGCAGCTTGGTCATGCTGGCCACATGACCCGGAAGCTGTACGCCGGCTCCCTCGGCCTATAAAGCGAGATGAGCACCGCAACCCCAGCGTCATTCGCGATTGGACTTAACTGTCAGGGGTCCCATAACCTCGGGTTACATACGCTTCAGGTTACAGACTCCGCTAACCCAGAAATAGTGCCTCAGGTTAAGAACTTTGCTTCAGGATAAGAACAGAAATCGTGCTCCGGCGGCGTGGCGGCAGCGGGAGGCCCCATTAACTAAAGTGGTGCTTCAGGTTAAGAACAGTTTCAGGTTAAGAACGGACCTCTGGAATGAATTAAGTACTTAACCCAAGGTACCACTGTAATAGGTTCATTGCTCACACAGCCCTTAACCTTTAAGGCAGCTTTTGCCAACCTGGCGCCCTCCTGGAGTTTTTGACTACAACTCCTATCTGTCCCAGCCAGAACTGGGAAAGGCTGCCTTTAATGGTTTTTTTGTGTGATTCTAACATCCACAGACTTTAGCAGGTCACCAGGAAACAGACTGAATTTTGACGAGCCATTCTGTTTTCTGGCAGCGTACCATTTTTCCTTTCCTTTTCTTTAAATAACTGAAGGAGTGTCTCCACCCCCATTGTTCTGCCCAGACACTGAGGTCCAGCGCCGAGGGCCTTCTGGTGGTTCCCTCGCTGCGAGAAGCCAAGCTACAGGGAACCAGGCAGAGGACCTTCTCGGTAGTGGCACCCGCCCTGTGGAACGCCCTGCCACCAGATGTCAAAGAGAACAACAACTACCAGACTTTTAGAAGGCATCTGAAGGCAGCCCTGTTTAGGAAAGCTGTTAATGTTTAATAGACTATTGTATTTTAATATTCTGTTGGAAGCCGCCCAGAGTGGCTGGGGAAACCCAACCAGATGGGTGGGGTATAAATAATAAATTATTATTATTATTATTATTATTATTATTATTAATAATAATAATATAAGTTACACTCATTACAGCCACAGCAGTAGTTGACTAAGGCTTGACTTTGAGCTTAAGCATCTGTGCCAGGCTTGTGTGTTCAAAATATTTATTTGTTTACAGTGTTTTAACTACCCTTCATCAAAAAAAGAAAGAACCCAGGGGATTTTACGCATCCCTCCAGTTAAAATAGCAACGTACACGATAAAACAGTAAAATGCAAACTAAGAAGTCCTGGTATTAAAGAATACAAACCATTAAAAAAAATGCAGAAATTCTAATAAAAAAACAAACAGCACCCTTCTGACTTGAAGAGGGGTGTTTTCAGGCCATGCCTGAAACTCTGTAAGGAAGGAGCCAACTGTGAGTGACAGCTCCATGGCAGGGCTAATGTCCTTCCTGTATTACTATCCCTTGAGCTATGTTCATCCGTGGGCTTGGGTGACGGGTCTCCTCTGCAGATCTGAAAGCACAATTATTGTACTTATGTGGCACTTGCTAGAGTGCTTCTCTGGCCCTTTGGGACCAAAGCACAACAGCTGGCGTTGTTATATGTTGCGATGGGAATGAGCGTGTGAGCATTGCGTGCTCTTCAGGGGTCTTTGCATGTGGGAGAAGGAAGTTTCATTGTTTGTGGCTGATAACAAGCCCCAGTTTCCTGCTTCTTCTGAATATGAGAAGCCTCCTGCCTCGGAGAGGAAAATAATCCCAAAGTCTAGAGGGCCAGATCAGCCTCGAAGTGAACGGATGCTGTTTCCGGCAGGTTGATGGGCAGATTCCTTAACTTCTCCCCCCCCCCCAAAAAAAAGAGAAATAAATTAAGTGGAGATTGATGGATGCTAGCAATGATCAGAGGCAGGCACCTACGGCCCTCCGGACATTTGCTGGACTGCAGCTCCCATCATCCCTGACTGCTGGCCATGCTGGCTGAGGCTGATGGGAGTTGAAGTCCAGGAACCTCCAGGAAGGCCCCCTTCCCCTATCTCAGGAAGAACAGGCTCAGGCTGGAGGACTCTGATGAAAGTATTCATGCCCTCCACTCTGGTAGTGAAGAAAAGAGAGACAGTTGCGTTCCCTGGGCTGTTAGAATTCCTGCTCCACGATTGCAGTCATGGGATTGTTGTCTATCACATGACGGTATATATTTCGACTCCACAAAGTGGGAAGCCACGGAGACAGGCATGTGACACACAACCGTCATGCCTGTTCCTTTTAAGGTGGAATGGAACTATATCCTCACATGGACAATTCTCATGAGCTCCACAACGAAAGGACACGGGGCCAAAGCTGCCCTCTGATATCAGGCAATCGTCTTGTGCTTCATCTGTTGGTGCCTCTTCAAATGGCACCTCTGGGTGTAGCTTTTGTCGCAGCAGGGACACTTGAAGGGCTTCTCGCTTTGGTGCAGCGCCTGGTGCCTGATCATCGAAAACTTCTCGGTGAACGTGTGGCTGCAGTCGGGGCAGCGGAAGGGTTTCTCGCCAGCTGCCCGGTTCTTCTGGACCCCCGGAGCTGGGAAGGAGAGTTGCTTGCAAGCGCTGCATAGCTTTCTTTCGATCAAGCCCATCCCACAGCCAGGGCCACGAAGGGGCTTCTCCCCGCAGGGGCTCTTCTGATGGGGCAGGGAGCCCAAGCAATGCAGATTCTGGTGTCTGGAAATGCTTGATCGGTGCAAGAAGCCCTTTCCGCAGTCAGGACACCTGAATGGTTTTTCTACCATGTCTCCTGCCGGGCTGGGAAGGCCCTGGAGGCCAAGTGGGCTGAAGAGTTTCTGCCGCTCACCTGTGAAGGTTTTCTGGTGTGCGGAAAGGCTGGCTGCGCAAAAACTAACAGGGGGTCTGCTGTCAAGACCTTTGTGGGTCGGCTCAGAGGGGGCAGTGGGGTTTAGCTTCAGAGTGGGTTTGCCTCCCTCTCTGGGACCCAAAAAAGATCCCTCTCTGACACAAGCACCCTCACGAATCTGGAAAGACAGTGGTTTGTCGAAGCCTTCCCTGGCATTGCCACAGAGGCAAGAAGTTCCTTTCCTCGCATGGCTGGTGGGTTCTTCAGCAGTGCCGTCGCGGCGATGCCCTCCCTTTCTCAGAAGCAGGTTTGGCCCAGGAACATCTCGGGCTTCGCTCCGCTCAGATCCCTGCGAAACGGTCGCTGCGGCAAAGCACATTGCAGTCGGCTGCCGGGAGCCTTCCTGCTGTAAACGTCCCACCAGTCCTTCCCCACCAGGATGATCTCTCGGCGCCTCTGGAGGCTTGCCAGGGTTTTTTCCAGAGAAAACGGGCTCATCGCTCCTTCTTGCCTGAAGGCCGGTCCCCTGCTGGATCTCTGAAACGGGCCTGCTGGACGAAGGTTTCCCCTGGAGGACGCCTGCTTCCAATTTGGGCACAAAATTATACTGCAGTCGTACCAGCGGCATGGCAGCACTCTCCTGCTGCGGGGATTCAGGCTCCGAGGTCTGCAGTGTCCTGTTGTCTGCTTGGATAACAAGGAAATACAGGATGAGTCAGCATGACCCAGTTCTGAAAACAGAGCAAGAATCCAGCCTTGGGCATATAGAATGCCAGAGGCAGATCTGCCTATTAACACACAAAATGTATAATAGTAGGGGAGCTGGATGAGGGCTAGGAAAGCTGTGGCCCTCCAGAGGTTGTCAGACCGCAGCTCCCATGAGCCTCAGCCAACCTGGTTAATGACCAGGCATGATGGGAGTTGTAGTTTGGCAGCATTTGTAGGGTCCTCCGCCCCTAATGTAGTCCAGCCCTCTGCCCAGCACAGGAATCTGAAACTATGGCATCCCTGACAGTCTCTGCTTAAATACCACCAGTGATAAAGGATCCACTATCATCTCCCATGGCAGCCTCTCTTCCACGGATGAACAGCTCTTCCAATTTTCTCCCACTGTTGAGCCAAAATTTGCTTGCTTTCCATTTCCACCGATTAGTTCTAGTCCCACCCTTTGGAGCCACTGAAAACAATTCTTTGGATCAGGGGTCAGCTAACCTTTAAAGCCCTAAATGGCCTCGGTCCAATATACCTGAAGGAGCATCTCCACTCGCATTGTTCAGCCCGGACAATGAGATCCAGCTTTGAGGGCCTTCTGGTGGTTCCCTCATTGTGAGAAGTGAGGTTACAGGGAACCAGGCAGAGGGCCTTTTTGGTAGTGGCACCCATCCTGTGGAACGCCCTCCCTTCAGATGTAAAGGAAATAAGCAGCTACCCTATCTTTAAAAGACACCTGAAGGCAGCCCTGTTTAGGGAAGTTTTTAATACTTAATGTGTATTGTTTTTAAAATTCGATAGGGAGCCACCCAGAGTTGGCTGGGGAAACTCAGCCAGATGGGCGGGGTACAAATTGTTGTTGTTGTTGTTGTTATTGTTATTGTTATTGTTATTGTTATATTTTCCAGCAGGGGGCCGGTCCACTGTCCCTCAGGCCTTGTGGGGGGGACGGACTTTATTTTGGAAAAAATATATGAATGAATTCCTATGCCCCACAAATAATCCAGAGATGCATTTTAAATAAAAGCACACATTCTACTCATGTAAAAACACGCTGATTCCCGGACCATCTGTGAGCCAAATTTAGAAGGCGATTGGACCGGATCCGGCCCCTGGGGCCTTAGTTTGCCTACCCCTGCTTTAGATACCCCTGGTTGTTTGTGATTTTATTTTAGGATTTAAACTGTAGCTGTTTTAATTGTAACATGTTTGCGATACACCCTGGTACCACTCACTATCATTACAAATTACAAGCAAACCTCTTGCAGTAGTAGAGTGGTAAAGTAAAGGTAAAGGGACCCCTGACCGTTAGGTCCAGTCGTGGCCGACTCTGGGGTTGTGGCGCTCATCTCGCTTTATTGGCCGAGGGAGCTGGCGTACAGCTTCCGGGTCATGTGGCCAGCATGACTAAGCCGCTTCTGGCGAACCAGAGCAGCGCACGGAAACGCCGTTTACCTTCCTGCCAGAGCTGTACCTATTTATCTACTTGCACTTTGACGTGCTTTCGAACTGCTCGGGTTAAGAACTTAATTCGTTCCGGAGGTCCATTCTTAACCTGAAACTGTTCTTAACCCGAGGTCCCACTTTAGCTAATGGGGCCTCCCGCTGCCACCGCTGCACAATTTCTGTTCTCATGCTGAAAAAAAGTTCTTAACCTGAAGCACTATTTCTGGGTTAGCAGAGTCTGTAACCTGAAGCGTTTGTAACCTGAGGTACCACTGTACAGCTCTGGGAGGACTGTACTGTACCAAATATTATCTATTTGAATTGATTCTCAGTGTGGAACAATTAAGCATCTCTGCATTTCTACCTCACTCTCCTCATCTGTAATGTGGGCGACCTGCTCGGCCGCTTTGTTCAGGGACGAACACGCCATTCCTCACCTTGGGATAAGCACGGCAAAATCTCAAACTCCTCGACAATATGGGCCAGCGAGAGGGGCAACGTGAGGCCTTGTTCCATCTCGAAGTAAATTTCAGGCTTGGGATTCTTCAATTCTGTTGAGCCAGAGAGCAAAAGAGAGAGAACAAAAATCTTAGGAGAGGTTCAGCTCACTCTCTGCTACAGCAGACATAGCTTAGCGGCAGACCACATGCTTTTCACTGAAAATGTCAAATGTTCAATTCCTATCATCTTCAGCTAAGGGGTCTAGGAGTAGCAGGTGATGAGAAATATCTGAGCCTGAAACCATGGGGAACAGCTGCTGGTTAGCACCCCCCAACCTGGTACCCTCAGAGATGTTGTCAGCTGTAACTTCCACCTGCCCCCAAACTGAGAAATGACCTAGTTTAAAAATATAATATTGCTGGATTACATTTTTTTGAAAACCTAACATCTGTGAATATTTGGCAAGAAATGACCAACTAATTTCAAAGAGGGCTTAATTCTGAGTCAACATGCTTAGGGTGAATTTGCACCACTTATTCTTGTGGCTTCCTTTTTTATATACAGTGGTACCGCAGGTTAAGTACTTAATTCGTTCCAGAGGTCCGTACTTAACCTGAAACTGTTCTTAACCTGAAGCACCACTTTAGCTAATGGGGCCTCCTGCTGCCGCCACACCGCTGGAGCACGATTTCTGTTCTCATCCTGAAGCAAAGTTCTTAACCTGAAGCACTATTTCTGGGTTAGCGGAGTCTGTAACCTGAAGTGTATGTAACCTGAAGCTTATGTAACCTGAGGTACCACTGTACATAATTTTTTTTTAAAAATTCTCTGTTTTACAATTTAAAGTACTTATTTTTACATCCTTAACATATCAGTGACTTCCCTTCTGCCCTTTCCATGGTTTATTTTACATATCATAAATCCCTGCAAATTTTATTATGACATTCATCGTAACTTATTTACACTGTTGAATTTATCTGAATGCTGCCAGGGCTTTTAGCTGTACACAGTTATTTCCCATATATTCAATAAACGTCTTCCAATCTTCTCTAAACATATGTTCTTCTTGTTCTCTTATTCTATATGTTAAGGCTGCAAGCTGAGCATATTCTGTCAACTTAAATTGTCACTCTTCTTTGGTTGGGACCTCGTTCCTTTTCCATTTTAGGGCTAACAAAACACCGGCCGCAGTAATGGCATATGTAAATAACCTTTTTTGACACCTGGAAATTCCAGTCTGAATTATCCTAAATAGAAAAGGACTCTGGGTTTTTTGTGGGTGGTGGTGGGGAAGTACTTTTAAATATTTTTCATGGTGGTATCCTTTTCTTGATTTATCAAGGGGAGGAAGAACCTTCTCCCTTTCTCAATATCCACGCATATTCCTGCAGCTGTTCTGTATCTCCAGTAGTACAGTACTGGGTGGGAACTGCAGGCAAGAGGAGGGTAGGATTCTGCAACGCTTTTTGACATAAGCTTAAGTAGGGTAGACAGTAGTGAAAGTGAGAGTGATGCCACTGCTTATGAAAAGACATGCTTTTATATTTGGTGGGTGGGGTTGGTTGTCTTTGCGGCATTTATGTTGACAACTGTTAACGGAGAAATCTGAGGGCTCCCTTGGACAAAAAACAAGGACACCAGACAGGAATACCAGAGGAAAACAGCAGCCAGTAGGCTTGGTCTTTATTGAAGACTGTCACGACAGGACTCCCACCTGCCACAAGGTGGAACAAGATGGAAGCCCCGAACGAAAGAGCCCCCAAACTTTTATTAGCTCCTAACCCCCCCCGTGTTACACCCCCCCAAACTACATCACTAATACATCGTGGTTACATCATGAAAGGGGAGGTCTGGTGGCAGTAATTTGAGCATCCTGGACCCTGCCCCATGGTTCTCCTTGCCCTCCACCAAACACCCATCAAGTGTAACAAAAGAGATATTTACATTTCCCTGTTTCCCAGCCAAGTTAATCACACCCTTTTGTCTTCATCTGGGTTTGTTATTTCTGGATTGGCTACCTGTCTGGCACTCAGGTATCAGGATGCCAGGAATTATCACTCAGGCAGAGGGACTGCTGAGTAGATGAGCTCACCTGTCTATATGAATTTCTGACGTTTTCCCAGTGAGCCAGTAAAGGTAAAGGGTAAAGGGACCCCTGACCCTTACTGAAATCCTGGACTGACAGCCACTGCCAGTCCAGGTAGATGAGAGTTAGTAAAGGTAAACGGACTCCCTGACCGTTAGGTCCAGTCGCAGACGACTCTGGGGTTGCGGCACTCATCGCATTCTTTAGACCGAGGGAGCCGGCATACAGCTTCCGGGTCATGTGGCCAGCATGACTAAGCCACTTCTGGCCAACCAGAGCAGCGCATGGAAACGCCGTTTACCTTCCTGCTGGAGTGGTACCTATTTATCTACTTGCACTTTGACGCACTTTCAAACTGCTAAGTGGGCAGGAGCAGGGACCGAACAACGGGAGCTCACCCAGTCACGGGGATTCCAACCGCCCACCTTCTGATGGGCAAGCCCTAGGCTCTGTGGTTTAGACCACAGCGCCACCTGCGTCCCGAGTGAGCCAGTACATAGATACATTTATCAGTGAATTGTTGCATTTGGTATTGTGCAGCAGAGGCTCTTTGAATAGATAGGAAGAAACTATGATGAAGTGTTTTGTGGGGACAAATCACAAAAGTGATTGTGCTGATTTTGGTAGTGGGCTGCATGTGCATGATATCTGCTGGTGGGACAACCCCCCAAACCTATACTTAAATTCCTGTAACACCTGGCAGGAGTTACTATGCTCCCTATATGTTAGTTTTTCTAGGTTCAGGGGTTCCCAGGGGTCCATGAGCTTCATTGGGGGGCGGGTCCATGACATGCCTGCAACAATACAATTTAAAAACCATACAGCATGCCATTTGCTACAATGGGCAGCAAAATCACCAAGAACCCTCGGTAATTTTCAAGTGGTGCCTTGGGGAAGACCACTTTTTAGTTTATATCAGGGGTCGGCAACCTAAGGCCCATGGGGCACAAGCAGTCCATGGGGTCATTTAACCGCCCCACGAGCTGCCCCTGAACCGAGTTGCCTGCTCGGCGAGTCCCTGCGCGCTGCACTAAACTGGCGCAGTGCAGCGACTCACTTCTGCGGTGCCAGAAATCGTGTCTGCCCAGACATAGATGCCGGAAAACGCAGGCACAGTCACGATCTGGCCCAGGGAAGGATCTCTGCTGAAGTGAAATGGCCCAGGCAAGGCAAACCTTGCCGAACCCTGGCTTATATCAATGCTTTAAAAGATGTTTTCATCCAATTTCTCTATACCGCTTTTAAGTGTGGATGTTTTAAATTGTATTTTTATATGCATTTGTGACATTTTTATAATGTTGCAAAGAGCTTAGAGACTTCATTGAAACATGAAGTGGTGGATAATAATAATAATAATATTAATAGCTGCATCTACAATCCTGCTAATGATGTTTACAGGGTAGCTGTGGGAAAACCAGTGCTGGATTTACATATAAGCTAAACAAGCTACAGCTTAGCGCCCCACTCTCTTGGGCCCCCCACAAAAATGGGGGGGGGGAACTGGATGTACATTTCCAAAATATAAGATAAAAAAACAAATAAAATAAAACCTACATACAGCAACAGTGTTTTGTGTTGTGTAGGCTTCTATGATGTAAGGCATGGGCCCAGCCTGCTAGGCTGATCCCTAAAATATCACTTGTTTGCTAATTTCTATATATAGGGTGCCTACATTCTGCATGTGCAAATGGCTTTAGATACCTATCAGGTCCATAAATTACTCTATAGCATATATTCAACACAAAAAACCTGTGACAATTTGTTGTTGACAAAGGACAGCTGGACATATAAAGGGCCCCATTACCTTCAGTAGCTTAGGGCCTCATCAAACCTAAATTCAGCTCTGGAGAAAACCACGATCGCTCCAATTAACCTACCTCACAGGATTGTTGTGAAACCAAACTGTATGGCTGGAGAGCAGGAGGGAGAAATGCTTCATAAATTGTAATTGTTTAGGGAAGCTTTTAATCTTTGATGCATTACTGTTTTTTAATATTTTGTTGGAAGCCGCCCAGAGTGGCTGGGGAAGCCCAGCCAGGTGGGTGGGGTATAAATAAATTATTATTATTATTATTATTATTATTATTATTATTATTATTATTATTATTGGAAGATGCAAGACTTACCCAGCCAGGATAGCATGGTGCAATACTGCTGGATGTTATTCCCACTGAGGGCAAGCAGGTGGGGGTCCAAGGTGAACTCCTTTTCTTCCATGAGAACCACAGATACCTCTTCAAAGATTGTAGGCCCCTAAAGCAGAGGGAAAAGAGCCCCAAAATCAGCACTGTGTTTTCAAAGGGCAGGTGGTGGGAGGGGGAAGAATGCCCAGATCTCCCTCCCACACCCAGGTGGGCTTGGTTCAGTGTACAGTTCAGAGGTGCAGGCTGGACAGTTAAGTCCAGTCAAAGGTGACTATGGGGCTGGGGCACTCATCTCGTTTTCAGGCCAAAGGAGCCAGTGTTTGTCCACAGCTTTCTGGGTCATGTGGCCAGCAGGACTAAATCGCTTCTGGTGCAACGGGACACTGTGACGGAAACCAGAGCGCACGGAAACACCATTTACCTTCCTGCCACAGAGGTACCTATTTATCTACTTGCACTGGCGTGCTTTCGAACTGCTAGGTTGGCAGAAGCTGGGACAGAAGCAACGGGCGCTCACTCCATTGCGGGGATTCGAACCGCCAACCTTCCAATCTGGGTAGGACTTGCTTGGCTAACAACCCTACGGCTGAAGCCCTGAGCAAGGATTTCTGCTTGCACAATGGGGTTTCCTTCCTCCCCAGTTGGTGCCCCCAAAATTTGTTCTCTCTCGGTGTGTGTAAAGGGGGGGAGCGAAACACCCCCCAGAAGAGGGCACAGAGAGGAATGCTTGCACTGATGGAATCATCAGAAAAGCATGTTGTTGACTTCCTACCAATGTTGACTTGCTCTCAACCTAACGTCCTCTAGAACTTCTTGGATCCCAACTGCCATCAGCCCCAGCGGAAGACTAAAAAATCAAGATAACAAATCTTGTACAAAAGAATGGAAATGGTTTCTTGAATATTTAACAGATAAAAACATTGGCAGGATCATTCTAACAACCTGCAGTTTTATAAGAATATATATTTAAAGAAGATGAATTAGTGAGTGAATTAAGTTAATTTGGGCATGCAAAAGATATTAAAATTAAAATTAAGGAACCGCAGAAAGAGGGGGAAGGAAGTCAAGTTTTAAAATGTCAAAATGATTGTAAAATTAGTGAAATGTATAAATAAATAACTTTAAAACAACAACAATAACAACCATGAGGGCTTATAGGAGTTTTGGCCCAAACAAATGGAAGGCTGTATATAGGTTTAGGTGCATATACTATGTTCAGATCTCCATATAAACACATGGCAGTCATGAGCAGAGAGTGGCTATAGCCCTGATCCAAAAACATGTTCACTGATCTGAAAAATGCGGCCAGCAACCAGTGTTATCTGAGACACACGGTCCTGAACAAACAACTTGTGTGTTTTGTCTTACATAGATGAATCTACTCAGATGAGAGTCCTGTTAAGGCTTGCCTGGGAATAAGTTCCCTTGAACTACATGGAGCTTACTTCTGAGTAGACCTGAAGGGCTGCAGCTCCAAGGTTCTGCCTCTAGCATCTCTAGGTAGGGCTGGGAGTGTTCCCTACCTGGAATCCTGGACAGCCACTGCCAGTCCAGTTAGATGGTATTTAGTAAAGGTAAAGGGACCCCTGACCGCTAGGTCCAGTCGCAGACGACTCTGGGGTTGCAGCACTCATCGCGTTCTTTAGACCGAGGGAGCCGGCGTACAGCTTCCGGGTCATGTGGCCAGCATGACTAAGCCGCTTCTGGCGAACCAGAGCAGTGCACAGAAATGCTGTTTACCTTCCCGCCGGAGCGGTACCTATTTATCCACTTGCACTTTGATGTGCTTTCAAACTGCTAGGTTGGCAGGAGCAGGGACCGAGCAATGGGAGCTCACCCTGTCGCGGGGATTCGAACCGCTGACCTTCTGATCGGCAAGCCCTAGGCTCTGTGGTTTAGACCACAGCGCCAACATAGATGATAGTTATCTGGACCAATAGTCTGACTTGTTCATTGCAGTGATTGCCCAGCCCTAAGGGCTCCTCCATGTTGTCCTTTAATGTGGCCAGTAAGCTTCTTGCACACCCATCAATTTTCTGCTGAATTCCCTGCCTTCCCATATACGCCCCTCCCCTTAAATCCAGATTTTCTCATGGCAAGGATATGCCAAAAAGGTTAGGAGATGAGAGAATCTGGAGAGAGGAAAGCATGGGAAGACAGGGATATAGAGGACCACCATATGGACAAGAGACAATGGAGGTACAAAAAGCTTACTGTTTGCATGGAATGACAGCATAGATGAGCCCCAATCCTATCAGTGCACAAAAACCTTGATCCTGCACTCCCTTCCTCTCCTGTCTTACCCCAGGGTGCTGCTCAGCAGCAGCGTCCATTTTTTTCCTGCCACTTGGGAGCTGAGATTCATTGAAGTTGGTCTGCAGAAAGAGAACGATATTCTGCACTCTCAAATTGGGATATATATAATATTGGATATTCCAGATTCCCGCCGCGTCTTCTCTTTTCGCCACCGCCCGGCCCAATATTTTGTGGAGCGATTAAGTTTGTAATGTGTATAAAACATTGAAAAACTCTAACAGCAGCTCAGTTAACAAATAGGAAGATTTAAGATTTCGTTTATTAAAAAGCCAGAGGCTTTTCTGTTAGGCCTAATATCCAGCGACATTCCCAAAGATGAGAAAAATTTATTCCTTTACGCAACAGCAGCTGCCAGAATATTGATTGCAAAAAACTGGAAGGGGGAGAAAATCCCATCACTATTAGAATGGCAAAACAAACTCTGTGAGTTTGTAGAAATGGTAAAATTGGCGCCAATTATTAGAGGCCACTCAAATCAGAGAATAATTAGAGAGTGGGATGGAGTGAAGGAATACATGAAAAAACTTGGTTCCAGAACTGAAATATTAATAGAGAATGTGTAAAACGTGCAGGGGTAAGCAAGAAAATAATAATAATAGAATCAACTGAATAATTGTTAAATTATAACAACACAACAAGTTGGAAGAAGTAAAATATTGAGATCACGCATGGGTCTGTTGTACCCAATTGCAATTCAATGTATCCCTGTTGTGTTTTATAATTTTCTTGATATTGTAGGTGACCCAGAACTGGTCTGTGACCGTAATAATAAAATTCAGCATTCAACATTCACACATGGGTAAAGGGGAGTGGAGGTTTATGGGAATCTATAATATCGTTTATAATATAATTTGTTAATGGTGTTGTATTTACATATAGCAAAGGGAAGCCTAGAGCAATTAGATATATTTTAATTTAGGTAATCTATGTAATAGGCTTATATTAGAAAATGAAAATGGATTTTGAATTTGGTGTTTGTAAAAAAAAAATGGTTTTGAAATTAAAAAATAAAATAAAATAGGAAAGGCCTTAGCTGAGCAGTAGGGCAAGTGCTTGGCAGGTAGAAGGTCAAATGCCCTGCATTTCCAGTCAGGGCTGAGAGAGACTCCCGTATCTGAAGAGCTGCTTCCTGTAAGTGTAGGCAATCCTGCGCTAGAGGACCAATGGTCTGATTCAGTTTAAAGGCAGCTTCCTGTGTACTTAAGTTAAGAGGCATTGCAGGGGGTTGGACTAGATGACCCTTGGCTCCCTTCCAACGCTACAATTCCATGATTCCTCATTTTCAGATTTCTGAAGATATCATTCACAGCCGGGCACCCCAATTCCACCAATATTAACAATGAAGATGCTGATGATAATATTCACCAAGAAATGCGCCCTAAGGAAGCCAGACTATCCTCCACCAGGGCCAGGGCCTTTTCAGTGACTGCTCTGACCTGGTGGAACGCTCTGTCCCATGGGACTAGGGCCCTGCAGGACTTGATCTTCTTCCGCAGGGCCTGTAAGACAGAGCTATTCCGCCTGGCCTTCAATTTGAATTAGCCTGATTCTCTATTCCCTTTTCCCTTTCCTCTTCCAGGAAGAAACCCTTTCTGGGACCCCCCATTTAAATTCTTCCCTGGTGTCCTTGATGGCCCTAGTAGGACCAACTTGGCCAGTTAGCCCTGGTGATCATTCGATGTCTATTGACTGGGGTCCCCCCCAAAAAATGACCCCAAATTTTTGAATTTTATTGACATTGATGCTGCATTTAAGTTGTATTTTATGTTGTTTTTAAGTCGCATTTTAATCAGTGTTTTATATTTGCTGTTAGCCGCCCTGAGCCTGGTTTTTAAACCGGGAAGAGATTTATTATTATTATTTATTGTTATATATTGTTATATAAGTTTTTGGCATTTTGCAGACTAATCATGGCTGCCGTGAACTGCCCTAAAATCCATGGATGAAGGGAGGTATACAAATTTAATATAAACAAACAAACAAATAAACAAACAAACGTGGGTTCCTTCGGTGAGGAGTTAATCTAAATTTCAACTGTAGGGAAGAGAAAGACAAAGTGACTAGGCAGCCAATAATAACAAACCAACTAGGTAAAACACATGCAACTACACACCTCTGTTCCAGATTGATTATTCCACAATAGCTACCACAGCTAGAATGTGGGCTTTTAAGCACTTGAGCCTCGTGGCTCCACTTCTACATGCAATTGGCAAGAAAAAGATCTACCTTTTAGAATATCACACACAAGCTTATGTCGTAATAAATCAGCTGGTCTTTTAAAGCTGCCACAAAACTCTCTGGAGACAAGAAAAAAGGGGAAATTTCAGGGGTGGCAGATTTGGGCCTGAAATCTTGAGTCCATCTGACCCAATCCCACAGACTTTTCAACTCACTGGGTGAAATTGTGTGGTTGCTGCTGAGGGGACAGGAATTTGCCTTCCCAAGCTGTTTTATACCGAGTTACTGTCCTTGTAACTGTCTACACAGACTGGCAGTTCTGGATCTCCTGGATTTCAGAAGTAGAATCTAACCCTGCCTGGAGATGAGACCTACTGAATGCAGAACAGATGTTCTGTCGCTGGGTTAAGAGTGTCTCATTTTCTGCCCATTTCAACCTCCTGAAGGCCACCCAGGCCAAAGAGAGAGCTTAAGGCTTGCCCACGTCCCCCAACACTGCTGTACCTCAAGATCTTTCCGCTCAGGACCTCCTGCAGCCTTTGCAAAATTTCCACTTTGGACGTCGGAACTCGCGGCGTCTCTGCGCTCCAGCATTTCTGCAACAGGCGATCGGTAAAGAGGACTGGCTCCTTGGGTGGCCCAACTACCCCCGTTCCCAGCGCCAGCCCCAAACAAAATCCTACAAGTGGGGGGAAGGAAGGGGAGCTCCGCAGCATCAACGCCTCCAAAGACTTAAGGGGGAGCGATGGGTGGAAGGATCCAAAGGATGCTGAACTTGCGCGAGGCTAGTCCTCATGAAGGCGGAAGGAAAACGCGGGCAAAGTGCCTTCGCGTCCCGAGAGAGTGAGCGTGAAGCTAGAGATGGAAGAAACCATTTCAACGACGGGGGAATGGGGAACTTGGTAAGGACCCCACCCCCAAAAACCTATTGAGTAGAAGAAGCCTACCACTAAAAATGCATCCATAAAAAGTCCCCACTCCCCACACCAGGTATATCGTGCTAGTGGAATCTCCTAGAATCCATGCATTTGACTTCTGTTCTTTCCCCCTGACACTCCCACCAGGGCCAACTCTTTGTTATTCTAAAAGAAAGAAAGAGAAGAGAAGAGCACTAGAGTTGGGTCTGATCCTGACCCAAGATGATCTCAAGCGTCTCTCTGAAGTGTGTATGCACACGAAAGTTTATACCAGAACAAACTTGGTTGGAGGTGCTACGGGACAATATTTTATTTATTTTATTTTTATTTCAAGTGTCTCTCTGAGCATCTTCAGGTTATGTCGCCTTGGATCCGATTAACCACATATTTCGGAGCAATGGTGACGTGGCTTTAAGCATATTTGACCTTGGCACAAAAGTTATTTAAAAAAATTCTGAAGTAGCTTCCGTAGGGAGAGGGTCAGAGGAGGTTTCTTAAGAGACGTTCCCTTAGCCTGAGCCCCTCTTGGCTGAATGAAGGCAGGAGATCAGCACCAAAAATGCTCATTGTGAACCCTGATGGAGGAACCAGTATACTGGGATTTGTTTGTTGACGTGCTGGTACCTGACCATCACGTCTCAAAGCAAGTACCCCAAAACAGAGTTTAAAAGGGGGGGGGGGAGAGCAAAAACTAGACAAGTGTCTGTCTGGTGTCTAAAGTGCCAGAAAACAAGTATTTCTTCTCTTCTAACTGGAGAGCAAATGTGATACAGTACTTGCTACTGCAACAGGCAAAAGCGCAAGCTGGCTGGACTGGCTGGTTGTATGATGAGGCACAGCAGAAAGACATGTTGATGGGTGGGAGAAAGATGAGGTTACGGTTTAATCTGTCAATGCATAAAGGGCTCATTACAAAACAGCCAGCAGAAATCCAGCAACTGAAGCTTTTTTTCTTTCTTTCCCCAGCCACTGCATGCTAGGACAAGCTCCACTTGCTGAATATCTGCTAGCTGTGCAGGTGATAAAAGCATTGAAGCTGGGTTAGAAAAGTTGACAGTCCTACTTAAGAACGATAGATAAGGTAAATACAGTATATAATAACAGTGGTAATTCTTCATAACTGTCAGCAGGGGGAGCCATTACTTCTGATGGAAGAGCTTTGGTAAAAGGAATGGCCTCTGATTCCTTAGCAAACTCTTGAAATGTTGAAAAATATGCAAGCCGGGTTTCACCCTGACAAGGAAAGAAGTGGGTATCAGAGCTGATATTCATGAATGGGGTTGTGCTACTAGAGCAGTAGCATCCATTAGTTAATTGGATTTGCTCGGCTGGCCAACCAAGGTTCATTGCAATGGGCACAACTTCATCCAAATGCTGAAAAAGCTGGAGGCATTTTAATTCCTGCCTATCTGGGAGTTAAAAGGGACGTGGGTGGCGCTGTGGGTTAAACCACAGAGCCTAGGACTTGCTGATCAGAAAGTCGGCGGTTCGAATCCCTGTGATGGGGTGAGCTCCCATTGCTTGGTCCCTGCTCCTGCCAACCTAGCAGTTCAAAAGCACGTCAAAGTGCAAGTAGATAAATAGGTACCGCTCCGGTGGGAAGGTAAACGGCATTTCCGTGCGCTGCTCTGGTTCACCAGAAGTGGCTTAGTCATGCTGGCCACGTGACCCGGAAGCTGTACGCCGGCTCTCTCGGCCAGTAAAACGAGATGAGCGCCGCAATCCCAGAGTCATCTGCAACTGGACCTAATGGTCAGGGGTCCCTTTACCTTTACTTAAAAAAAAGGTAAAGGACCCAATGGGATGGTCCAGCCAAAGGCAACTATGGCGCTGCGGCGCTCATCTTGCTTTCAGGCTGAGGGAGCCAGCGTTTGTCCACAGACAGCTTTCCGGGTCATGTGGTCAGCAAGACTAAACTGCTTCTCGCACAACGGTACACCGTGACAGAAGCCAGACTGCACGGAAATACCATTTACCTTCCCACCTATTTATCTACTTGCACTGGTGTGCTTTCGAACTGCTAGGTTGGCAAGAGCTGGGACAGAGCAATGGGAGCTCACCCTGTTGCTGGGATTCGAATTGCCGACCTTCCGATCAGCAAACCCAAGAGGCTCAGTGGTTTAGACCACAGCACCACCTGCATCCCTATTTTCACTCCCAGGTCTACCTGTAGATGCCAGGGATTGAACTTGAATTTGGGGCTCTCTGCATGCACTTGCAGATGTTTTGCTGAAGAGCTGCAGTGCATCGCAAGATCATCTAGTACAACCGCCTACCAATGCAGGAAATGCACCACTGTAGCACCTTCTGTTTAAAAACCTCTAGTCCATCTCCAACTAAACACCAGGAAGAATTGGCCTCCACAGTCACTTACGGACACACTGTTAAGACTGTGTTCATGAAAAACAATCTTGCTCAGCTATGAGTAATTGCCAAAGAAGGACAGAATACGTATTTTTTATGTAGGCTAAAATGACAAGTCCATGTGACAGCTCTTCAAATATTTGAAGACAGCTCTCATATCGCCACTTAATCATCTCTTCTCCCGTGCTAAACATACCTAGCTCCTTCAACTTGTTAAAAAATATGGTTTTGGTCTCCAGGGCATCTGCCATCCTCCTCTGGGCATGGAATGCACATTGTCTCCATCAGAAGTGTAGCTGGCAACCCTAAACCTGCCCTAGCCTCAGGGTAGGTGGTAGTACCTCCCTCTCTGCCAGTCAATTAAAAAAAAATATGTTTAAAGGGAATCAGATGGAATGTAAATTTAAAGCATTCCACTAAGGAGATGGCAAAGCACAAACCCCTTGGTATCTGAAGAAGTGTGCATGCTCACAAAAGCTCATACCAATAACAAACTTAGGTAAAGGTAAAGGGACCCCTGACCATTAGGTCCAGTTGTAGGCGACTCTGTGGTTGCGGCGCTCATCTCGCTTTGTTGGCCAAGGGAGCCAGCGTACAGCTTCCGCGTCATGTGGCCAGCATGACTGAGCCGCTTCTGGAGAACCAGAGCAGCGCACGGAAACGGCGTTTACCTTCCCGCCGGAGCAGTACCTATTTATCTACTTGCACTTTGACGTGCTTTTGAACTGCTAGGTTGGCAGGAGCTGGGACCGAGCAACAGGAGCTCACCCTGTCACAGGGATTCGAACCGCCAACCTTCTGATTGGAAAGCCCAAGGCTCTGTGGTTTAACCCACAGCACCACCCACATCCCATAACAAACTTAGCTGTTTTCTAAGGTGCTAGAAACAAAATAATTTTTTTTTATTTTGTTTGGACTACGGCAGACCAAAATGGCTACCTATCTGTAACACAAACCTCCGTTCCTGCCCCCTGAGACTCAGTCAACCAAATTAGGGGGCTGCCAACTGACCTGCTCCAAGCCCTTTAAAGAGAGATTTGTTATGCAGAAACCCAGACTGGGTTATGGAGCAAAACATTATCACCTACTAATTGCCGGGAGTTCAAATTGCCTTTAAGAGGAACACAGGTTTCCTTAAATGTGCCAATGCAATTTAAACCTTGGGGGGGAAAGGCTACAATACTTCCTTTAAAAAAATGCTTAGGGTGAATTTACATATGTATTTTTTAAAAAATTAAAGAGAGGGAGAAGGAAGAGTGCCAGCCATACCAAATCATTTGGAGCTATATACACATGTTGGATTGCATACATCTATGCGAAATCAAAAATCAAATGTATACTTATTATGCAATTAAGTTGTTAATAGGCTGTATAATTAGCATGTCTATTATATGATCCTTGCTTCTGTTAGACTGTGAGCTCCTTTCTATCCAAAATGTTTGACTAAAATAAGCATATTCTCTTTGTGCTTTGTCTCCTTGAATGAGATGAGCAAACCTCACACTTTCTTTCCTGTGTGCTGTAGCTACTTACTTTGTCACTCATAGACAGAAGGGAGATTGCTTTTCTCCCATTAGCCAGCTATTAATGTAAGAGCGGTAATTAACATCTTTTTAATAAACTCATAACGCTTTCTGCTCACAACCTCCTTTGTGTAAGTGAGCCAAACTCTGATTAAAAGGGGAATGTTGTGGCTTGTTATCTTTGGATGGTAGCAAGCAGGCTCATCACGGATAAGCTGAAATGGACTTTACCACTAAATGCGGAAAACCTTGGTCTTCCCTAACACAGTGACATCCTACGAAAATAAGGTGGGATACATGGTTCTCCGCATCCTCACAATAACCCTGTGAGGTCGGCTGGGCTGAGAGAAAATGGCTGGCTTGAGGAGGATGGAGTAGGGATTCGAATCTGGATCTCATCAATCCTAGTCTGACATTCTGACCACTGCACCTTGCTGGTCCAAGTCAGAAGCTGGAAATTTGGCTTCCTCTAATTATACACCCAATTTAAAAAATCGGTCCATTTTAGCTCAACAGATATTCACTACTATTGGTGTAGCCTTTTGTAATGATTAACCTGGTTTGAGGCCCTTTGTCCTGCTGTGGGCCCAATGTGTGATGGTCATGTGGACAGCAAAACTATGAACCTGGAATTTTGGGATCCTCTCCAAAACTGTGCCAAAGTTTTACAGGTTTTTTTTTTTTTTTTTTTTTGCAGCATTTTGCAGTGAAAACCCAGTGTTTTGCAGTGCCACACAAACTGAGCAATTGCTACATCAAACATGGGTTTTGTACCCCTAACCATTAGGTCCAGTCATGGACGACTCTGGGGTTGCGCACTCATCTTGCTCTATAGGCCGAGGGAGCCGGCGTTTGTCCGCAGACAGCTTCTGGGTCATGTGGCCAGCATGACTAAGCCGCTTCTGGCGAACCAGAGCAGCGCATGGAAATGCCGTTTCCCGCCGGAGCGGTGCCTATTTATCTACTTGCGCTTGATGTGCTTTCAAACTGCTAGGTGGGCAGGAGCTGGGACCGAACAATGGGAGCTCACCTCGTTGCGGGGATTCCTAGGCTCTGTGGTTTAGACCACAGTGCCACCCGCATCCCTTAACCTTAACTACAAACCACAAAATTTGGGATCCCTTCCAAACCGGTGCCAAACTGTTGCAGTTGTTTTACAGTGGCCCATGTGGACAGCGCAAGTAGATAAATAGGTACCGCTCTGGCGGGAAGGTAAACGGCGTTTCTGTGTGCTGCTCTGGTTCGCCAGAAGTGGCTTAGTCATGCTGGCCACATGACCCGGAAGCTGTACGCCGGCTCCCTCGGCCTACAGAGCAAGATGAGCACGCAACCTCAGAGTCGTCCACAACTGGACCTAATGGTCAGGGGTACCTTTACCTTTATGTGGGCAGAGGAGATAAGCCCACCAACTACTTTTGCTTGTGCTGAGAGTCATAACCAAAACACTGATGTACCATGGTTTGTTTGTTTCGTGGGGGGGGGGGTTCCCATAAAACAACCTCGCCACCTTATTTTGATGGACAAAATTAACTGCAAGAATACAGCATTATGAATGCCCTAGGATGATGCACTTGTAGGTCTTAGCAACTGATGGTTTGAAAAAGGATCTTTTGATGGGCTGAAAGATGGGCTATAAATGTAAGGAAGGGAGAAAGGCATTTTGGCTAGAAAGAACTCTTTTTTGATGCTGCAGTACCTAGAGCTAAATTGCTTAAGGGTGAAAACAGCGAAGACGTCACTTGCTTGTTCCTTGCTTGGCCTAGATAGTCAGCGAAGTGGATGACTTTCTTCCGAGCTGTGATATTCAAAGGAAGATTCAGACAGGCTGCAGTCCATCCTATTGTCCCAGATTCCTGGTATTGCTGTTTTCTTTCTCTCAGTCACACCCAACCTGCATTATTTTGCAATTATATAGCACTTTTGAGGGTGAGCAAAGGGTCATATAAAACTTGTTCTCGGCTTCCCCAGAGGGTAGAAATAGATCTAAGGCACTTAAAAATGATAGGAGAGTAGATTTTAGTTGAACATTGGGAGAAGCTTCTGGAAGCTTCTTGATAACGTCTCCCTCCACCATTGGAGGACTCTGAATATCAAGTTGCTGAGGATCACAAGTGGCTGTTGCTTCTTGTCGTTTTTCTTGTGGGCTTTTCACCTGGTTTTCACTGTGAGAACAGGATGGTGGACCAAGCAGACCAGGGGTCAGCAACCTTTTTCAGCTGTGGGCCGGTCCACTTTCCCTCAGACCATGTGGTGGGCCGGACTATATTTTTTTTGGGGGGGGTGAACAAATTCTTATGCCCCACAAATAACCCAGAGATGCATTTTAAATAAAAGGGCACATTCTACTCATGTAAAAACACCAGGCAGGCCCCACAAATAACCCAGAGGTGCATTTTAAATAAAAGGACACATTCTACAGTGGTACCTCGCGTTACATACGCTTCAGGTTATATACGCTTCAGGTTACAGACTCCGCTAACCCAGAAATAGTACCTCGGGTTAAGAACTTTGCTTCAGGATCAGAACAGAAATTGTGCGGTGGTGGCGCAGCAGCAGCAGGAGGCCCCATTAGCTAAAGTGGTGCTTCAGGTTAAGAACAGTTTCAGGTTAAGAACGGACCTCCAGAACGAATTAAGTACATAACCAGAGGTACCACTGTACTCATGTAAAAACACACTGATTCCCGGACCGTCCGCGGGCTGGATTGAGAAGGTGATGGGCTGCATCTGGCCCCTGGGCCTTAGGTTGCCTACCCCTGAAGTAGACTATTGACTTGACCCACCAGTGCTCTTCTCATGTTTTTGTGGTAAGAACAGTTCAAACAATGGACCAAGTAGCAGGGTGGAGGGTTTATCCTCACTAAGGGTCTTGTTGAACAACCATCTGTTGGGGATGCATCAAACAAGAAATGGGACAAAAGCAGCCTTCAGACTCTGTGGTTTTATGGTTATGTCTGGCTTGGCCTACGCATGCAACAGAATGAGGTGAGGGAAGCAAGATGTAGAATGAACGGCATCATTTCTGGTGGTCCAGGGTGTGCAATATAGGGCATGCCAATATAGGGCATGTCCCCATGTTAGGACGCGGGTGGCGCTGTGGTCTAAACCACTGAGACTCTTGGGCTTGCTGATCAGATGGACCCAGCAGGGCTCATGTTATGTTCTGGTGGCTGGCAGGACAGAAGCCAGGGAGCCCAAACCATAGGTGGAGTCAGAGCCAAGGACAGGGGGAGGCAACCCAGACCAGTGTTGCTTCAAGCCTTTCCTCAGGCAACACTGAGACCAAGGAGGAGGAAGCTGACAGCCAGGACCACCCCTGGGTCTGTCTGTAAGCAAGAAGGCAGGCAGCTAGACAGATAGTGGCAGAGATCCAGCTGAGGTTGGTCAGGCAGTGCCTCCTTTGCCCTGATGGATCAGACCAGCTTCCTCTGCGACAGAGTAGGCCTGAGTTCAAATTCTCGCTCAGCCAGAAAGCTCACTTGGTGCCTTGGGGTCTGTCTGTCTGTGTCTCTCTGTCTCTCTCTCACCTCACAGGGTTGTTGTGAGGATGTTGTTGTTTGGTCGTGTCTGACTCTTTGTGACCCCCTGGACCAGAGCACGCCAGGCACTCCTGTCTTCCACTGCCTCCCGCAGTTTGGTCAAACTCATGTTCATAGCTTCGAGAACGCTGTCCAACCATCTCGTCCTCTGACGTCCCCTTCTCCTTGTGCCCTCCATCTTTCCTAACATCAGGGTCTTTTCCAGGGAGTCTTCTCTTCTCATGAGGTGGCCAAAGTATTGGAGCCTCAGCTTCACGATCTGTCCCTCCAGTGGGCACTCAGGGCTGATTTCCTTCAGAATGGATAGGTTTGATCTTCTTGCAGTCCATGGGACTCTCAAGAGTCTCCTCCAGCACCATAATTCAAAAGCATCAATTCTTTGGCGATCAGCCTTCTTTATGGTCCAGCTCTCACTTCCATACATCACTACTGGGAAAACCATAGCTTGAACTATGAGGATAATATGGTTCATATATGCTGCCCTGAACATCTTGGAGGAATGGCGAGAATAAAGTTATCACAACAACAACAACTAATATGCAAGAGGGGTGCACTAGGTCTTTCAAAATGTCTCCACCCTAATTGTGGTTAGAGAAACTGAGTGGACCATTTCACTGATTTTTCTCCAGTTGGTGTGGAAAATTATCCGACAGTTTCTCAAGGACTCGGAGTCACAATTGGCAGCAGAAAGAGCACATCTCTCCTTCCTTCCTTCCTTCCTTCCTTCCTTCCTTCCTTCCTTCCACCTTTTTTTTTTTTTTTGGATGCTGCTGCTACAAGAGGCAACAGCTGCAACTGTGCTGGCAGCTTGGCAACCCTTTTGCATCCTCCACAATGCCCAGGACCGAATGCCATTCCATGGCCATGTGTTGGCGGTGGAGAACAGCATCTGCCTCAAAAAGAGGGGGAGAGGGAGAGAGAGAATGAATGGTGGAGAAGACTCATAGAAAATGATGCAAAGCAGCCTTCTTTTTCCAGACTGGTTGAGTTAAAACCAAACCACCACCACCCATCTCAGGAATTCTTCTGGGACAGAGGATGCCTTCTGAGAAATTTCAGCTCGGATGTAAATAATAATAATAATAATAATAATAATAATAATAATAATAATAATGTTATACAGAAGCCATATAACAGTAGCTCCTTCCAGCCAGCCAAGGCAGAGCTTGCCATGTATTTAATGGCCAAGTTAATCACTGTTGATAGAAAGTGTTTCTTGCTTTCTAGCTGCTGTTTATATAATGCCTCTGGCCTCTGGCGGCGTCTGTTCCTTTGGGGCTGCCTGGGTTGCCTCTTCTCTTCTATTTGGCAAGAAGCTAACGAAAGGCATTAGCTCCTGTCTTTTAAAAGCAGAGTCAGGATGTTGTGATCCCAGGAGAGTGCTGATTTGGTGACCGCTGCTGGTCATTTGCAAGAGGATAACCACACCTAAACATACCTAGCTCCTTCAATTGTTCCTCTCAAGGCCTGGCTTCCAGACCTTGATTGTCTTGGTTGCCCTCCTCTGCTCACATTCCAGCTTTTCAACATCCTTCTCAAATTGTGGTGCCCAGAACTGGACACAGTATTCCAGGCGTGGACTGACCAAGGCAGAATAGAGTAGTACTATTACTTCCCTTGATCTGGACACTAGACTTCTCTTGATGCATTCTAGAATAGCATTAGCTTTTTTTGCTGCTGCATCACACTGTTGACTCATGTTAAGCTTGTGGTCCACCAAGACCCATAGTTTCTTTTCATATCAGTGGCTGATCTTGGGGTCTCAAATTTCAGCAGCGCCCTGTGTTATGCCAAAATTCGGAGGTGGGGTGCTCTCTCCTTCCATTCTGCATCATAGTTGTGGCACCCCAACCAGGCACACTCCCTTCTTCTTCTTCTTCTTCTTCTTCTTCTTCTTCTTCTTCTTCTCCTTCTCCTCTAAATCCACCTCTGTTCACCTGTACTACTGGCAAGCTAGGCGCCCCCCATCTTACATTTGCACAGCTGGCTATTCCTGTCTAAGTGTAGAACCTTACGTACGTCCCTACTAAAATTCATTTTGTAACTTTGGGCCCTGCAATCTATTAAGGTCTTTTTAGTTCTGCAATCTATTAAGGTCTTTTTGAATTCTGATTCTGTCCTCTGCAGCATTAGCTACCCCTCCCAGTTTGGTGTCATCTGCAAATTTCATCCAAATCCAAATCAAGGTGTTGAACAACAACGGGCCCAGGACTGAACGCTGCAAACCCCACTTAATGAGCACACTTTGGGTTCTGTCAGTCAACCAGCTATCTACAAATCCACCTAACAGTTACCTCATCCATCCCACATTTTACCAGCTTCCCCATCCTCCACAGATTAGTTCCAGGGTTGATGGAACAAAGGAATAACACTAATGACTAAGGGGGCAGTTTATAATCACTCTCTTACTTGGAGAAAAAACAACAACGTGAAACGTGTCAAATGGTCCACCTGTCATATTTCTCATGTATTTTTAGAGCACTCGAATAACCATCTTTCTGCTCGCACTTTGCAAAGGGTAATGCCACCTCAGTGATGCATAATGAAATGGTACCTCGGACAGGTTCTTCTCTCCCCCTGATATCCTGTAATTTAGTTTTTCAATGGACAGAATGGTTCCTGTGTTTATTTTTAGCCCTACTTTCCTCCAAAGGGTGGTGTTTACCATTCTTCACTTTTAACATTGCAACAACCCTATGAATTAGGTCAGGCTGAGAAATGGCAGCTCGCTCAGCAGGCACCATGGACCCTGGGCTTCCCCCAGGAGGGGAGTGGGGGAACCTTTTTTGGCCAATCCCCGCCCCTGCCCCACTGATCCTTATCCAACTCTGACAGGCCTGCCTGTCCGTCACCTGAACTGACAGGAGGGTTGTCCCACCTCCTCATCCAAGTCCCGGGCACAGCTTTACCCAAGTGCCAGCTGGTTTTCAGGCGCTTGGGAACCATAGCACAGGGGGCTTTGCTGGCCCTATGCTCTGCGAAGCACCAAGGTGGCAATCAGCTTTCTCCAGGGACTGGGTGCACGGCTGAGTTTCCCCGGGGAACTTGGTCATGCAGCCGATCCATCAGGATTCGAACTCACTCCCATTGTTGGAAAAGGTAAAGGGACCCCTGACAGTTAAGTCCAGTCGCGAATGACTCTGGGGTTGTGGCGCTCATCTCTCTTTACAGGCCGAAGGAGCCGGTGTTTGTCCACTTCCTCTGACAGTTTTTCCGGGTCATGTGGCCAGCATGACTAAGCCGCTTCTGGCGAAGCCAGAGCAGCACACGGAAACACTGTTTACCTTCCTGCTGGAGCGGTACCTATTTATCTACTTTCACTGCATGCTTTCAAACTGCTAGGTTGGCAGGAGAAGGGACCAAACAACGGAAGCTCACCCTGTTGCGGGGCCTCGAACCGCCAAACTTCCGATTGGCAAGTCCAAGCGGCACAGTGGTTTAAACCACAGTGCCACCCACGTCCCCCCATTGTTGGAAAGCTCTCTGCAAACTAATAGTTTTATGTCATTGGCACCATTGGACATAAGAACATGCCCTGTTCTATATACGTAATTGCACCTTCAGCAGTCATCAAATTGTAGAGTTGTGGAGCTGGAAGGGACCAATAGGTGTTATCTATTCCAAACCCTGCCATGCGGTCCTTACAATAGTAATCCTTACAACAACCCTGTAAAGCAGGTCAGTATTGCTATCCCCATATTTCAGATGGAGGCTGAGAATCGGAGATAATGGCTTTTCTAAAGCCACTAGAGACCCTCAAAGCACTGGTGTGAGATCAAGGCATCCCAATGTGTTCCTAGAGCATCTGTGCAGCTAATAGGACCTCTCTCTTTGTTTACAAGCCCCTTCTTGTGCCTTTGACAGCAGCTGGGCACACCTGGACTCAGCAAATGAAACCTTTCCCATCACTTATCTTCTAGACAAGCAAACAAAACCCACCAGTTTCCTCCTTGAGGTGATATGGAACCTGCAGGAAGCTGTCTTAAGGTAAAGGTAAAGGGACCCCTGACCATTAGGTCCAGTCGTGGCCGACTCTGGGGTTGCGGCGCTCATCTCGCTTTATTGGCCAAGGGAGCCAGCATACAGCTTCCGGGTCATGTGGCCAGCATGACTCAGCCGCTTCTGGCGGATCAGAGCAGCGCACGGAAACGCCGTTTACCTTCCCGCCAGAGTGGTACCTATTTATCTACTTGCACTGGCATGCTTTCAAACTGCTAGGTTGGTAGGAGCAGGGACCAAGCAATGGGAGGTCACCCCGTCATGGGGGTTTGAACTGCCAACCTTCTGATCGGCAAGTCCTAGGCTCTGTGGTTTAACCCACAGTGCCACCCACGTCCCTCAGAAGCTGTCTTGCTCAGTACTGTTACCCTGACTGGCACTGGCTCTCCAGAATTGCAGGCAGGGATCTCTCCCAGCCGTACTCAGAGCTGGCAGGGATTGATCCTGGCATCTTCTGCCTGCAACGCCCCTCGGCTATGGCCCTCCCTGCTACTCGGCAAGTAAATTGACAAGAGCGTCTCTTGTGCCAAGCCAAGGGGGCAAGCCGCCTTCTTAACAAATGAGTGCCGCCCAGGACGAGAAGTTGGATGCGCGAACCGATGGGAAGGGCAGGTTTTCAGTTAAGGAGCAAGTGGAGCATAGAGGGAGAATGCTAATCGCCTAATTAATAATTGAGCCTGAGCATTTAGCTGGGTCTTCAGCTCCGGAGGCTTCCGTGTGCTGCTTTCGGAAGCGGTGCGGTGACACCGGGACATGTCCACCCGGATTCCAGGAGAACCAACCGAGGCGCCCCAGAGGGCTGCCACTGCAATAAAATAAATGAGAAGAGAAATGCCTGCTTCTGAGTCTCTCCATGGAGGACGGAACCTTTTTCCTTTGCTGCCTCGTTTCTTTTCAGGGCAAGTTTGTTCTTGTCGACACCTGCTTCTCTTAAGGTTGCTTCAGCCTTCTGCCGCACTGCCCTCTGGGTGTTTGGGATGGTGAATCTCATAGAATCATTGAGTTGGAAGGGACCCCAAGGGCCATCTAGTCCAACCCCCTGCAATGCATTCTCATCGAAAATTTGTCAGAGGCAGTGTGGTGCAGTGGTTAGAGTGTAGGACCAGGGTTCAAATCCCCACCTAGCCCTGATGCTCGCCAGGTGAGCTTGGGACAGTGACTGCCCCTCAGATTATTCTCCCTCACAGGGTTGCTGTGGGGATTCATCGAGGAGCGGGAGAACCAGTGGTCCCCCCCCCCCCCGGAGGTACTTAACAGCAAGCAGTACTGGCACCTCTTTTCATTGTCGTTAAAAAGTGTGACATTTACCATAACAACACCTATTTTTCTAGGGGGGAAAGCACTGGGGAGAACCATGTGTGCTCCTTGGAGGAAAAGGAGTGCTATAAATGCAATGTATAAAACAAATAAGGAATAGATCCACACAGCTGCCTGGGGTTGATGGGAGTTGTAGTCCAAAAACATCTGGAGGTTGTTGCAAACTGGCTTATAAGGAGAGAGGCCAGGGCAAAGGAGGTGGGTAGGCTGCTTAGAGCGAACGAGGTTTTCCTACAAGGCGGTGTTAAAAGGGACCCCTGACCATTAAGTCCAGTCGTGGCTGACTCTGGGGTTGTGGTGCTCATCTCGCTTTACTGGCCAAGGGAGCCGGTGTACAGTTTCTGGGTCATGTGGCCGGCATGACTAAGCCACTTCTGGCAAACCAAAGTAGCGTTTACATTCCTGCTGGAGCGGTACCTATTTATCCACTTCCACTGGCATGCTTTCAAACTGCTAGGTTGGCAGGAGCAGGGACCGAGGAACAGGAGCTCACCCCATCACGGGGATTCGAACCACCAACCTTCTGATTGGCAAGCCCAAGAGGCTCAGTGGTTTAACCCACAGTGCCAGTAACCTGTTACAAAACAGGGTTGTGAATACAGGAACCCAAGCATCCCAGGATCCTCAGCTTCCTCTTTTGAAGAAGGGCAAGTTCCTAGCACTCTTTTCCTATCTGATGATGGGAAGTTGGAAACGTAACAATGTATTGCAGGGGGTTGGACTAGATGATCCTCAGGCCCCTTCCAACCATACAATTCTATGAAAGGTGCACTTCTCATATCTATAACATCAAAACTGCCAGAGGTGTGTGTGTATTTGTGTGCACCCCTGTGTGTGTGTGTGTGTGTGTATCCACTTCCCGAATTCCAGAGGACCAGGTAATTCATCATTAATCTGGTTCTGTTTCTCTGCACAGAGAAAAAGCCCAGAATGACAAAGAACCAGAAAGACAAATTCAACCGGTGAATAAGGTACTTAGGCTTTAACGACTCCCGCCATTAGCTCAAGATGCTGGAGCAGGAAGCTGTGGATGGGCTGAGATGAAAAGGAGAGGCTCATTAATTTTAATGTGGGGAGTCTTCAGCCCCAGGAGGGGTGGAAATTGCCCATCTCCCAAAGACAGCCTTTGAAATGCATGGAGCAGGTTAAGTGCCACATCAGTCGCAGGAGCAAAGCAGGGGAGAAAGTGTCTGGTGTGCAGCTGCTCAACATTTGGGATAGGATTGTCTTCCCTCCGCAGAGGCACATTGTAATATCGCAGTGGGGTCAGTGCTTCTGATGCAGCAGTGATCATCACAATGGGTGGGAAGCGGGATGAGGCCATCACACCTCCCTTTCTGGTTTATTAAATGGGGCGTTTGTGGTCACCAAGGGTGTGGAGCAGATGCGCACACACACCACTCCTCACATTAGGACAAAAATAACGCGGCAGTTTCCAGAGCAACCATTAATCTTGGTGGAGGCTTCTCTGCAGTTAGACCTGGAGGAGCAGAGTCCAGGTGGAGCGAAAGCTGTAGGAGTCAGGAGCAGATGGTGTGCAGGGCTAGCAGGAAACTGAAGGAGACAGAAATGTCCTCGCGAGGAATGGATGTGCCTGTGGAGGAAGAAGAGATGCATGCAGAGAATGAGAGAGAGAGAGCGCTTTGAAGACACAGAATTGCTTAGGGACAGCACTTCAGGGACCCTGGAGCAAAGCAAGCTGGCTGGCTGGTGTTTCACTTTCCTCTGGGAAAGTTACAACGCGCAGGACCGTGTCCTTGAATTCGCTTCACCTGGGCAAATGGCTCACTCAGGCCTAAAAGAGGAAGGCAACGTGGTGAGTTGAGGCCTCCCCATAATGGCGGAACTGAACCTGGGCGATAAGAAGAGTCAAGGAGAGTTGGGTTTTAAAGGACCGAGAGGACCAATGAATTAACCGAAAGCATACCTAAACTGCTTCGTGTTGAAAGACCTCTAAGCGCTACACAAAAACACAGCATAAACACAATAAAACGTACCATTAAAAATGGAGGCACACACAAAAAGACATCTCTTTACAAGGCCTCTCAGGCAACCAATGGACAATGTTTCACGTATTACGGCAGAGGGAAGGGCAGCTCTGGGATGCTGCCAACTCTGGGAATCAAACAGCCCATCATAAAGCCAGAGAAATGACAGGCTCCATTTCTTCTCAATATATAGAGATACTTTCCCTTCAGCTATCACGGCATTGAAAAGGCTGGTGGCAAAGAGTCAAGTCATACGTGCCGAAATTGAGCCCCTGGACACCACGGGCCAGCCAGCTGTGGCCGAAGTGGTCTTTCCTGGAGGGGGTCACACCAGCCCCTGGTCTTTCTGCTGAATGGACTTTTCCCTGGAAGTCCTGCCTGCTGGGCTCACCCACATGATGGCAACATAGCTGATTTCCCACAGGACGTTGTAGGGCTTCCACCAAATCCTATGTCGTATCTCAGCTGGCAGGTCTTCAGTGCAGGATTGCTCCCTAAGAGATCAGGGCTGGGTGAAATGGGAGTGGAATTATAGGAGACGTGTCTGGATGTTTAAACCAACCGATATTGGTCTTCTTTTCCACCAGATAGATTTGTGATTATTCATTTCTGTTTCAGTCAATATTTCCAAAATGCAGGAGCGTGAAATATCCGCTCATCTAAGAAAAAACCAAAATGAGAATGTCAGGTGAGGAAAACTCTGGAATGATTTCCTTTGGAATCAAATGTACAGGGGATCAGTGTTTACCCTGGAATAGAGGAAAGCTTGCAAGTGCCCCCACCACATCTTAATTTCCATCAGCAATTTAAATGTGCAGCCCCTGGATATTTTCCTATCATATATATTCCCAGCTACCTCAGTCGTTCCACAAGTCATCGGTTTGCCATAAGGCAACCTTCACTAACCTGCTCCTCTCTAGATATTTTGGACTACGATTCCAATCAACCCTGGCCAGGACTCTTCTGGAAAGCACTATAGATTTAAAGCAGTATCATATCACTTTAAACAATAATGGCTTCCCCTGAAGAAGACTAGGAAATGTAATTTCTTAAGGGTGCTGAGAGTTGTCAGGAGATTCTTCTTCCCCTCACTGAGCTACAATTCCCAAATATCCCTAGGAAGAGGGATTTGGACTGTTAACCCTCTCTAGGAATTCAGAAGGGAATAGGGGCACCCTTAACAAACCACTGTTCCCAGTATTGTTTGAGGGGGAGCCATGACTGTTTAAAGCATGAAAGTTCTGATCCTAAACCGGGGTCGGCAAGGTTTACCTCACCTGGGCTGGCTCACTCCAGCGGAGAGCCCTCTGTGGGCTGGATTGTGCTCGCACACCCACAATTTGATTTTCGGTGCCACGGAAGCGAGTCCCTGCGCCGCACTATGCCGGTTTAGTGCAGTGCGCGGGGACTCGCCAAGCAGGCGGTTGGGTTCAGGGGCGGCTTGTGGGTCAGTTAAATACCCCCGTGGGCCGCTTGTGGCCCATGGGCCTTAGGTTGCCTACCCCGTTAAACCCTTGCAGCCTTCCTGGATATCTTTGAGAGAAGAAATGGCTAGGGAGTCAACCCTACAGAAATCCGGAGTCCCTAAGATGCTTGGAAGGTGCTTTGTTCGTCTCCTTCCAGCAACTCCTGCAGCCAAGCAGGTGCCAAGCTTCTTGCTCTGCTTTCCTTTGTACCACAGGCTGAGGGGTGTGTGTGTGTTTTGTCATCTGGGCAGCCCAGGACCTCCATACACACTTCCCAGGCTGGTCGCTTCAGTGCTGCTAACATAGCAATTTGACCTCACCCTTGGAGGAACACTCCATTGCCTCTCCAGCGCCAACAACGTATCTCTACAGATCTCCCTCCCTCCCTCTCTTTGTGTGCATGTCTCGCCTGTCTGCTTCCTCTTCACTGAGCCCATCTCCCTGCCCCCTGTAGCATTGTATCCCATCATCTCAACCCAAACAGCCCGACTTGACAGGCCGGAGCCTTTCTCTGCAGAGCGCCCCGGGCCTGCCTCGCATGCGTGCACATGTGTGTGTTTGCTGGTGGGAAAGATGTGTCCCAGCAGATCCACGTGCCTCCGCACCCTGCCTCTGTTCCTTTGAGGAGGCCCTGGGGGAGCATCTTCCCGAGTGCCCTTGTGACTGGGAGACAGGAGCAGGGACGCCACTCGCAGAGTTTCACATCGGATGGGATTTCGTGCTGCTGCAGACTAAAGTGCTGAGCCCGGCAGAAACGGTCACATTCTCCAGGCTTGGACGATTTGCTAGCAACAACACAAAGGTGTTGAAGCCTGATTTCTCACCACCACCAGGAGCTATGAATTGGGGCTCTTCAACCCCAAGCCTGGTGGTACCTCCTCAAGGAGTGGGAATAGTGCCAGAATTTTTTATTTATTTTTTGCTATATAAGGATATATAAGAAATAACAACAACCTCAGATATGCAGATGACACAACCTTGATGGCAGAAAGTTAGGAGGAATTAAAAAACCTTTTAATGGCGGTGAAAGAGGAGAGTGCAAATTATGGTCTGAAGCTCAACATCAAAAAAAACAACAACCCGAAGATCATGGCCACTGGTCTCATCACCTTCTGGCAAATAGAAGGGAAGAAATGGAGGCAGTGAGAGATTTTACTTTCTTGGGCTCCATGATCACTGCAGATGGTGACAGCAGTCACAAAATTAACATCACCTTGCCGACAAAGGCCTGTATAGTTAAACCTATGGTTTTCCCAGTAGTGATGTATGGAAGTGAGAGCTGGACCATAAAGAAGGGTGATCGCCGAAGAATTGATGCTTTTGAATTATGGTGCTGGAGGAGACTCTTGAGAGTCCCATGGACTGCAAGAAGTTCAAACCTCTCCATTCTGAAGAAAATCAGCCCTGAGTGCTCATTGGAAGGGCAGATCGTGAAGCTGAGGCTCCAATACTTTGGCCACCTCATGAGAAGAGAAGACTCCCTGGAAAAGAGCCAGATGTTGGGAAAGATGGAGCGCACAAGGAAAGGGGACGACAGAGGACGAGATGGTGGGACAGTGTTCTTGAAGATACTAACATGAGTTTGACCAAACTGCGGGAGGCAGTGGAAGACAGAAGTGCCTGGCATGCTCTGGTCCATGAGGTCACGAAGATTCGGACACGACTAAACGACTAAACAACAAGGATCTGCACTTGGAGAACAAAGGTCTGCACACACAGCATGATAATGTGCATTTGGTGCTGGACGTAGTGGCCTATTAGGCGTGCTGCACATGTGAAGCCATCCCTGTGTTGTCGCTGTCCCACACCACTTGTGCTCTGAAGCGCATGCTGCTGGAACTTGCAGTTTGTTGTGCACCGAGCATGCCTTTCTCAAGCACTTGCTACCTATGTGTGTATCCCTGAGAGTGTTTTCTCAGGCGAACCCCCCTTGGGGCAGGCCCACGGATGTTGTAGGGCTGTAACGCTCCCCCTTGCCAGGTTTCATTTGCCTGTGAATGAAATAGGGAAAATAGGAAGTAGTACAGTCACTTAGCCACCCTTATATACCAATATATATTCTCTGCATATCGGTATATCAACAGACACGAAGTTTGCATCACATCTCTTTCAAAAGATTGTAAAAATGGGGGGGTTGGGGGGGAGAGAGGGAACATGAATTGAGGGCATGTTCTGAACTGCAGGCCCAAAAAAGGGCTCAGTACAGGGATATTGAAGAAAGACTGACACAATGTGGTCCAAGGTCACCCTGGACTCAGCTACATTAGTAAAAATAAAACGTTATAAATGTGTTATAACACTGTAACACCAGATGGCGCTGTAGAGCTGAAATCAGAACTCTATGAAATTTTCTCCTGCGAGCTTTATGTTTTTCCCCCAGAGCCTTTTCAGAGCCTTTTTTTTATAGCTGTGTAGATGCAGCCCCAGTGAGCTTCATGGCTGAGTGCGGGTTTGAACCCTGGTCTCCTGGGTCCTCGTCCAACACTCTAACCTCGTTCCTGCACTGCACCACACATAAAACCTCAAGAAGGCCCTCTTCCACTTTGTTATCCCGTGACAAATCACTCATCCTGGAAAGGCTAGCAGGAGCTGCTTGCAAGATTTTCCTGCGTGGGTTGGTCCGGTCTGGGGAAGGGAGTCTGCAAGGTATCCTGGCCTTTTGCAATACAAAGCCTGTGGCTGTTGCTGGGCTTCTGGCACGATCGTAGAAATTCACACGTATTCCAGTAACATTTTTGCACTGTTTTAAAATGCAATGCAATACATGTTTAAAACCGTATTGCAGCTTATTTTTGTACATTTTTGCAAGCGTCTCTGGGAAACCTTTTGTTTGCGGCAGCTAATGAATCTTTTCCTTTTGCCCCTTCAGTGTTGGTTCTCTAGGCCTGTTCATCACAAGGGCCCGTCTCAGAAGTTCTTTAGCCATTCAAGATTTGGTCCTTCATTATCACAAGGGTGGGAGTGAATATTTGGCATATTGCCATCATCCCAAACTGAAACTGGATATATATATATATATATATAGGGTACAGCTTGGTTCATCACGGCACTGTATTTTGTTAAGGGACTGATCCACGGTGCCACCAAAGCCATAAAACCGATGCCGAAAAAGAGAACGACAACTGGATCCTTTCCCCATGCATTTTTCAGAAATGGGATAATTTTGCTCAGCGCAGCCATCTTGAAAGGCCCATCCCTCTTACTTTTGACAGCTCGGGGAGGCTCCCCTCCCCCAGGAAGCAACCCGGGAGTGGGGGACAACGGTACGCCACCAGACTGCGACTCCCAAGCCTCCCCCGAGCTGTCAAAACAAAGGGGGAAGGGGGGAAGGCCGCTGGCAAGGGGGCACAGCTCCGCCCCTTCTCCTGCCGGCCTGGGGTAGGTGTGGGTGTTCCGGGTGGGCGGTGCATCGAATGTCACCCCCCCTCAGTGATGACCCCCGGGATATACCACCCCCACCATCCCCTTCCTCCACCCCTGAGACCAGTGGCATACTCTCCAGCATTTCAGTTGAAAACATGTGTGTGTGTGTGTGTGCATTAGGAATCCCTATCCTTACCTTAAGGATCAGTACACATCGCTGGAAGCTTCCCCTTACCCACTGCTTATTGTATTCCTGACCTTACGTTGCAACGGCTAATGGAACTGCATGCCAGCAAACTGACCAGAACAGGCTCTTCCCTAAAAATGTTTAATCTCACAATGAACTGCTGGCTGCACCTGACCGAACCACAAAATGCCGCTCTCCCTGTCTGCTGGGGGGAAAGGGGTGAATGAAGATCCACATCACGAACAAGGGGAGGGGGAAAATAAAGATCTCCATTTGGACCTGCTGCCCCTGTGGACCCTGCCGCCTCAGGTCGCTGCCTCACCTTGCCTCATTGGTGGGCAGGCCCTAGTTTATGCCTGACTAGGAAAAGTCCTTCTACAGTGGTACCTCGGGTTACAGACGCTTCAGGTTACAGACTCTGCTAACCCAGAAATAGTACCTCAGGTTAAGAACTTTGCTTCAGAATGAGAACTGTTATGTACTGAAGTTCTCACTCTGGGCCAGCAGGGGAATACTGTAGATAGTTTTCACTCAGGTCCACATATGCAAATAAGGGATTGAAAGTGACGTTCAATGATTGGATAGTTACAGAAAGTGGTTACTGTTGCGTTGTAGTGGAGCTCTGTAAAAGCAGGCTGGCTAAACCCTTCAGTTCAGTTCTGTTCTGGCCTGTGAATAAACAAGAACTGTTTGAAGAATCGCTGTGTCGTCTGATATGTTCACCGACAACTTAACAAGAACAGAAATCGCATGGCAGCAGCGGGAGGCCCCATTAAATAAAGTGGTACCTCAGGTTAAGAACAGTTTAAGGTTAAGAACGGACCTCCGGAACAAATTAAGTTCTTAACCTGAGGTACCACTGTACTTTGATAATGCTTCACTTGCTTGTTGGGATGGAGCATGGAGCGTGTGTGCAATTCCTAGAGTGGTTTCACAGTCATTCTCTCCACTCAGGGAACTGTGTGAATTCTAGCTCTGTGAGGGGAATAGGGGATCCCTAACCACTCTTGGTGCCCATAATAAACCATTAGCTACTGAAGGTAATGGGGCCCTTTATATGTCCAGCTGTCCTTTGTCAACAAATTGGCACTGGTTTTTTTTGTGTTTAATATATGCTATAGGGTAATTTATGCACCTAATAGGTATCTAAAGCCATTTGCACATAACAAATAGGAGCCTACACAACACGAAACACTGTTGCTGTATGTAGGTTTTTATTGGTTTTTTTATCTTATATTTTGGAAATGTACATCCAGGTGTTTTATTTCCCTTTAATTCCCTCCCCCCAGCTTATACATAAATCTGGCACTGGAGCCATGATTGTTTAAAGTGGCATGATTATGCTTTAAATGCATAATGCAGATGGGGCCTTCAATTGCCCAACCTGAATTTGCTAATATGTGATCAAACCCCACCCGAAAACAGCGACAGACTGTAAGTTCACCCCCTGCCCCCCCCGGGGATGGTTTGCGTGCAAAGCCTGCACTCCGTCACTGAACTACAATTCCATCCTAACACGCAGCTACTCTTTAGGGAAATTTGACTTTTCATACATTAGTCCTCAGAAAGCCTCTGTGTGTTAGTTCCCAACGATTACTCTTGAACAGATGGAGGGCTAAGGCTGAGAGACCGCGAACCGGGTAGGGTGTCTGCACCTCGTGTGGGACGGTGTCAAATCTGCTTCTTACTCCAGCGACATTCCTTCGAACCTCCTTTGTGATGGATCTGCCTCCTCCGGGTGGTTTTTTGATTTATTCCTCCTGTGGCGAAACAGAGATTGGATTTGCAGAACACTCTTTAGCATCGATAACCATTTTGATTACCTTGTTCTGAATTTAATTTGCACCAGGTTTTGCTGGTGTGCTTTTCCTTCTCATCATGCAGGTCTGAACGTTGTCGAGCTTATTGTTTTCTTATTTCAGATCTGAGGTGACCTAGTGGAACAAACAAATGAAACAAACCAGAGAAAAGAGCTGACATGACTTTTTCCCCCCTCACCCTCTCCTCCCCAGGAAATCAAAATATTTCACAGTACCTGGAAATTATTTTGTTTGCATTGGAAATCTGTTTAAATTGAGACACACACACACACACACACACACACACACACACACACAGTGGTACCTTGGGTTACATATGCTTCAGGTTACATACGCTTCAAGTTACAGACTCCGCTAACCCAGAAATATTACCTCGGGTTAAGAACTTTGCTTCAGCATGAGAACAGAAATTGTGCTCCGGGGGCAGCGGGAGGCCCCATTAGCTAAAGTGGTACCTCAGGTTAAGAACAGTTTCAGGTTAAGAACGGACCTCCAGAACGAATTATGTTCTTAACCTGAGGTACCACTGTGTGTATATATATATATGTGTGTGTGTGTGTGTGTGTGTGTGTGTGTGTGTATATGCATGCACGCACACCTACAATGGAATGTCACCAAACATTTCAGCTGGAAGAAAATAATGAGTTCTTCAGTGCACCGGGCAAAAAACCTGCCCTCCTCTGCAGGAAAATAGATTATATTCTTATGTAGAAATAGCAGAATGCAGAGAATCTGCCAACAAAGTGAGACTGGGAAAAGGCCCTTTCTTCATAATTTTACATCTCATTTTTCAACATGCAACCTGTGTTATAATATTGTTCCTATCACAGCCCTGCGTGGAAGGTTATTGCTGACAGAACTGAGACTCTGTCAGCACCTGCGCTCACGAGATCTGCATTGGTTGCTGATTTGCTACAGAGCCAAGCTATCAGTATTTAAAACCCTTAACAACTTGGGACTAGTTTAGCTGTGAGGTTGCCCTACCCACCTCAATCTGCGGCACTGGCACTGCGGCACTACTCTGCGCTTGCAAGAACTCAGTCTGTCAGTGTGGCTGAACCTACACTTTGGAACTCCCTGGCTATTGATGTCACTGTACAGTGGTACCTTGGTTCTCAAACACCTTGGTTCTCAAATGCTTTGGTTCTCAAACTCTGAAAACCCAGAAGTAAGTACCTTGGTACCTCGGGTTACATACGCTTCAGGTTCCATATGCTTCAGGTTACAGACTCCGCTAACCCAGAAATAGTGCTTCAGATTAAGAATTTTGCTTCAGGATAAGAACAGAAATCGGGCTCCAGCGGCACGGCGGCAGCAGGAGGCCCCATTAGCTAAAGTGGTGCTTCAGGTTAAGAACCGTTTCAGGTTAAGAACGGACCTCCGGAACGAATTAAGTACTTAACCTGAGGTACCACTGTAAGTGGAAGCTGAACGTCTGATGCGGCTGTTGGCTATTGTTTCCAGGCTGCCTGCACCAATCAGAAGCTGCGCCTTGGTTTTCGAACATTTTTGGAAGTCAAATGGACTTCCAGAACAGATTAAGTTTGGCACTTTTGTTTTTGCTATTTATTTTGCCTTTTTTTGTTTTTGAGGATTTTTTAGTTAATTTGTTTTTGTGACTGTGTGGAACCCAGTTCAGCTACTGATTGATTGTGTGACTGTGGAAATGTATAAAAGCCCCTCATCCAAACAATGACTATCATCAGTGCAGGGGAGAAAATAATTTAATTATTTTTTTTATCATCTACAATACTGTCTTATTTACTTAATAGGGCAGTACATTGATTATTGCTTTTGTTAGATAATAAACTTCATGTTAAATTGCTGTTTTAGGGGTTGCTTTTAAAAGTCTGGAATGGATTAATTCATTTTGCAGTACTTTCTATGGGAAAGCACGCCTTGGTTTTGGAACAGACTTCTGGAATGGATTAAGTACTGTACTCTTCTCGGCACCCGCTAAAAGCATTTTTATTTAGGTGAGCCTACCCAGCTATTTAGAAGGTTGTGGCACATTTCAATCTGTTTTTAGTTTAATTTTTGATTGTTTTTTGTTGCTGAAAGTTCTTAATGATTGTTTTATTGTTTTATCAAGCAGTCAAGTTTGTCTATCCATAGCAGTGACCAGAGGAAAAATAACCGCTGGGAGGAGCGCAGAGAGAAGAAATGCCATGGTACATCTGCAGCAGCACAACCGGACGCCTTCCTCTACCCCAGCTGCAACAAAACATGTCCCTTCCGCTTTGGTCTCTACAGTCACAGAAGGAAAACTCTCAGGTGTGAGCTGGGAGTGTCTGTCCTTTTTTGTAGCTGGCCAAGAATTACCTGTAAAAAGACTCCATATTTGTGCAGTGTTTGTGTTTTAGATATTCTGCTGTTGATTTTCTCCTCTGTTTCTTTATGGCTATTGCTGTTATGGGAACCTGTAATTTATTATGGATCTCGCATTATCATTATTGTTGTATTTGTATAACTGTGTTTATGTTGAAGGGCTCTTGGGTTATGTATTGATATTTGTGTCCCGTGCTGTAAACACCACCCCCGAGGGCAATTTAATGAACAATTATAAACAATTATGCACCTTTACTCAGGACTAAAGGGATGCGGGTGGCGCTGGGGGTTAAACCACAGAGCCTAGGACTTGCCTATCGGAAGGTAGGCGGTTCGAATCCCCGTGAAGGGGTGAGCTCCCGTTGCTTGGTCCCTGCTCCTGCCCACCTAGCAATTCGAAAGCACATCAAAGTGCAAGTAGATAAATAGGTACCACTGCGGCGGGAAGGTAAACGGTGTTTCTGTGGGCTGCTCTGGTTCGCCAGAAGCGGCTTAGTCATGCTGGCCACATGACCCGGAAGCTGTATGCCGGCTCCCTCGGCGAATAAAGAGATGAGCGCCGCAACCCCAGAGTCGGCCACGACTGGACCTAATGGTCAGGGGTCCCTTTACCTTTTACTCAGGACTAAAGTCTTACTCTTTGCAATGGGGCAGACTCTGAGCAAGAGTAGCGCAGGAATGCAGCCTGGAATTAAACCCCCTTGACCACAAAGGAAATTGCTGCGGAGGAAACCCGCAGAGAATCAGGTGCCTTCTTCAAAGAAGAAAGACCCATTCGTGTAAATTAGTGGCATTTACACCCGACTATATGTACCAGACTATATGTACCTATATGTATATGGGACGTGGGTGGCGCTGTGGGTAAAACCTCAGCGCCTAGGACTTGCCGATCGCATGGTTGGCGGTTCGAATCCCCGCAGCGGGGTGCGCTCCCGTCGTTCGGTCCCAGCGCCTGCCAACCTAGCAGTTCGAAAGCACTCCCGGGTGCAAGTAGATAAATAGGGACCGCTTACCAGCGGGAAGGTAAACGGCGTTCCGTGTGCTGCGCTGGCTCACCAGATGCAGCTTGTCATGCTGGCCACGTGACCCGGAAGTGTCTGCAGACAGCGCTGGCTCCCGGACTATGGAGTGAGATGAGCGCACAACCCTAGAGTGTCAAGACTGGCCCGTACGGGCAGGGGTACCTTTACCTTTACCTTTATATGTACCAGGTTATCAGGCTGCGAAGCTGAGAAATTTTGTTTGTTTCTAAAATTTATGAAGGCATTTATATGCTGCTTCTTTTCAGCCCTGAAAACCCCAAAGCAGCTCTGCAGTAAAACAATTAAAGTCCAATAAAACAACTGCAAATACAATAAAACCAGGAGCGAGATAAAATCATCATTAAAGGATTAGCAACAGGGGAATCGGCAAGCGCCTGTTACATAGGAATGCAGGAGGCAGCTGATACTGAGGCCATTGGTCCATGTAGCTCAGTATTGTCTACACTGACGGACAGCAGCTCTCTGGGGTTTCAGGTAGTGGTCTCTACCAGTGCTAACTGGAGATGCCACAGGCGACTAAACTCAAGACTATCTGCTGCCGCACTAGCACTGTGCTATGGCCCTGTTGTACTCAGGTTCAGCTTGTGAGCATCTAGTCAGCCACCTGTGTGGTGTCATAACACGGATAGAAAAAGAGCAGTGCTGGATCAGGCCAGAGGCCTGTTTTCTCCAGCATCCTGTTTCTCATAAAGGTAAAGGTAAAGGGACCCCTGGTAAAGGTCCAGTCACAGACGACTCTGGGGTTGTGGTGCTCATCTCGCTTTATTGGCCGAGGGAGCTGGCGTACAGCTTCCGGGTCATGTGGCCAGCATGACTAAGTCACTTCTGGTAAACCAGAGCAGCACACGGAAATGCCGTTTACCTTCCCGCCGGAGCGGTACCTATTTATCTATTTGCACTTTGACATGCTTTCGAACTGCTAGGTTGGCAGGAGCAGGGACCGAGCAATGGGAGCTCACCCCATCGCGGGGATTTGAACCACTGACCTTCTGATCACAAGTCCTAGGCTCTGTGGTTTAACCCACAGCGCCACCCGCGTCCCTCCTGTTTCTCATAGCCAAGCCTTTTTATGAAGATTACCCACTCTGGTATCCCACAGCTAATTCTCCCCTGGTCTCCTTGCTGGCCCAAATAGGACTAAGCCAGCTAGCCCTGGTGATCATCTAATGTTTATTGGATAGATTTCCCCCCTAAATTGATTTTTGAATTCTGAATTTATTGTTATTCATGTTTTATACTGTATTTTATGCTGTTTTTTGTTGCATCAATTAAGTGTTTTAAATTTGTTGTTAGCCGCCCTGAGCCCGGTTTTCTGAACCGAGAAGGGTGGAGTATAAATAAAATATTATTATTATTATTATTATGGAGGGTGGGTGTGGCTAGCCAGGTTTTTTGCCCTGGGTGAAGCCTCCAGAGGGGCGCCATTGAGAGTCCCAGCCTGTGTGTGGGTGTAGTGCTTTTTTCCAAGGGTAGGTAAAGGACCCCTGGACGGTTAAGTCCAGTCACACTTGACTATGGGATGTGGTGCTCTTCTCACTTTAGGCCGAGGGAGCCGGCGTTTGTCCACAGACAGCTTTCTGGGTCATGTGGCCTGCGTGACTAAACTGCTTCTGGCGCAACACGACACAGTGACGGAAACCAGAGCTCATAGAAACGTCGTTTACCTTCCCATCGGACCTATTTATCTACTTGCACTGGCATGCTTTTGTTTTTGTTTTTTTAGCTTTTTTATTATTATTTATTTATACAACAAGAAAAAAACACACACACAAAAAACACAAATACCAAATTACACACAAATTACAAAAATAACCATAGACACATGATTTTCTTGGCAAACAATAAAACATCTATTGGTCTTAACACTAAAGACCCAACTTCCTGTCTATTCCATATTTCAAATTCATATTACTTATTGCCAATACACATTTTTTTCATAATTAAACTTATTCTCAATAAATCTAATTTCTTCTATCTACCTAGCAACTATTACTGAAGTTCCTCGAATGCTGCAACAGAATTTAAACTACTATATTTATTTTACAGATATTCTTTGAAAACCTCCCATTTAGAAACAAATTCCTGTTTTGATTTATTCTTTATTTTTTCTGATAAACCATCTAATTTGGCATATTCTGTCAGCTTTTGGATCCAATCTTGTATAGAGGGGATTTCATTACTCTTCCATTTTGCTGCAATCAAAACTCTTGCTGCCGCCGTCGCATATAAAAAGATACCCTTCCTCTTTTGTGGAATATCCAAATCTGTTATTCCCAGGAGGTAGGCCTCTGGTTTTTTATTGAAAGAGATCTTTAGCATTTTTTGCAGTTCTGCATGTATACTCTCCCAGAATACCTGTATTTTCCTACATGTCCACCACATACGGTAGAATGTTCCTGAGTCTCTGCATCTCCAACAATTACTTGACACATTTTTATACATTTTTGAAAGTTTCCATGGTGTTAGATACCATCGATGTTGCATTTTTTGAAAGTTCTCTCTAATCGTGTAACAGTCAAGGAGGAGGAGGTAACAGTGGCAATGGTGAGGTGGTCCCAGGATTTTGGCCATTCAATAACCATTGCCCAATGGGAAAATTTATGGAAGATCAATTGGAAATTCACAAACTGTTCACAAACTGTTGCACTGGCATGCTTTTGAACTGCTAGGTTGGCAGGAGCTGCAACAGAGTGACGGGAGCTCACTCCATCGTGGGGATTTGAACCGCTGACCCTCTGATCAGCAAGCCCAAGAGGCTCAGTGGTTTTGACCACAGCGCCACCCACGTCCCACCCACTCAAGGGCACACAGTACTGGCACCTCTTTTTCACTGTTGTTAAAAAGTGTGGCACTTACTGAACCAGGGTGAGTAACAGCTTCCCACTTTTGCCCGCCCCTGGCATGTGGCCCTCGGAAGGTTGTCAAGAAAGTAAAATGGCCCTCGAGTAAAAAAAAGTCCCTCACCCTTGGATGAGATGCTGTTTCCTAGCCAGCATGGCTTTTTTACATTTCAGGTTTCGGTGAGGTTTCTGGCTGTTGGGCTGGAACTTTCAGAGTGTGCCGTGTTCGGGGCAGAACACAGGCTTGGACGAAGCCCTGTAGCTCCCGTAGGGGAAGGGCCAGGATGCCAGGGGGAGGTTCTGCAGTAGCGGATGCCAGCAGGGCCTGTGCCTCAGCCGGTTCCAAGGGCTGTGCATCTGCATCCCTCCATCTGCTTCCTTGTCCCTGCCTGCTGTGTGGGATCAGAAGCACTGGCTGTTTGTTGATCAAAGCACTCCAGGAGCTCTAGATGCTGAATCAGGGCTCAGCGGGGAGCAAAAGGCTGGCGCTTTAACCCTGCCTTGCCCAAAGCCTCCTCCAACCTCCGGGGCAGCTCTGGAGATGAACGAATGGGCGATGCTCTTTTGACCTTTCTCGCTGGAGATGGGGGACCTAGGAGGGAGTGGCTGCAACAGCAAACCTTTGCTCCCCTCAAAGTCCCCAGATCCAAGAGGCGACAGATAGGGATCTCGTGAATTTCTGCCACTGCACTGAAATCGGAGACCCGCTTGCAGCGACAGCAAAATCTGCTTCCTGCTGCAAACACAGGGGTCGCCTGGGGTAGAGGGCAGATCCAGCAACTGCTCCAAATGGTACTCCCCCCCATGCCTCGGGGGCTGCTGTTACTCCTGCACAGAGGCAGTGGGGTGTAGTGGTTAGAGCTCCCGGCTGTGACAGGGGAGGGCTGGGTTTGAATCCCCACTCAACCATGAAGCTGGGTGAAATATACTCGGAGTCGAGAGTGGATTTCGTGCTCTTTATTCAGCTCATAGTGGTGAGGAGGAATGGAAGTTCCCCAGAATGTCTGCCTTATGTACCTTATTTACACAATGGGCCCCACGTGATTGGCTAATTCCGGGATTCTCCTGTAATCCAATCAGGTTGCGGATACACTTCCACCTGGAGCTAGATTGGCTGGCTCCTGTAAACCAATCAGACTGCTGCATTCTGAATCCTATTGTTCTAGAACTAATCAGACTGCTGCATTTTGGATCCTATTCAACTCAGTACATAACACTGGGTGACCTTGGGCCAGTCATTGTCTCTCAGCCTAACCTACCTCACAGGGTTGTTGTGAGGATGAAACAGGGGGCGGGGGAGACTCATGTTCATCACTTGGAGCTCCATAGAGGAAAAGGGGGGCAAATCAATGCACTAAATAAATATATAATATAGTGTTATCAAAGTGCTCAAAGCACTTCACACCCACTATCTTGCTTTAACCCTTTCATCCTTCAAGGAAGGTCAGCACCACTCCCTCTGAGCTGCAGATCAGGAGCTGAGGTTGAGGGAATGTGTACTGGCTCCGGCCTGGTGGAACGCTCTGCCTCATGAGACCAGGGCCCTGCAGGATCTGATTTCTTTCTGCAGGGCCTGTAAGACAGAGTTGTTCCACCTGACCATTTGGCTTGGAATCAACTTGATTCCCTCCCCCTCTTTCTTTTTTCCTTTCTTCTTCTGTGATGGAACTCCTATTTGGGGATTTCCCTGGCCCCTGTAGGGCCAGTCTGGATAGTTAGCCTTGGTGAAGACTTGATGTTTTCACCCCCCCAAAAGTTTTTGATTTGAGTTTCCACTGAAATGAGGCTGCATGTTAATGTTTTAATGTATTTTAATCTGGTTTTTTTAGCTGTATTTCAATCAATTGTTTTTATATCTGGTGTTAGCCGCCCTGAGCCCGGTCTTGGCTGGGGAGGGCGGGGTATAAATAAAATCATTTATTATTTATTTATTTATTTATTTATTTATTTATTTATTTATACCCCGCCCATCTGGCTGGGCCTCCCCAGCCACACTGGGCGGCTTCCATAGAAAGCAAAAATACAGTAAAATATCACACGTTAAAAAGATGTCTTCTGAATGTCAGGTAGTTGTTTTTCTCTTTGACATCTGGTGGGAGGGCATTCCCCAGGGCGGGCGCCACTACCAAGAAGGCCCTCTGCCTGGTTCCTTGTAGCTTTGCTTCTCGCAATGAGGGAACCGCCAGAAGGCCCTCAGCGCTGGACCTCAGCGTCCGGTGGAGACGCTCCTTCAGGTATACTGGGCCAAGGCCGTTTAGGGCTTTAAAGGTCAGCACCAACACTTTGAATTGTGCTCGGAAATGTACTGGGAGCCAATGTAGGTCTTACTTGCCTCATGGCACTATAAGGCGTATGTTTACTCAGAAAAAGCCCATCCCACTGTGTTCAACAGCGCTTGCTCTCCAATAAGCAGGCTCAGTTTATGCAGTAAAGATGCAATTTGAGCTTCCTGGTTCCTGGTCGCCTGCATCCACAATCCTATGATTGCTTATATATATAAAGGGAGTTAAATGGCGCTTACAGTGCTCTTGAACTTTGGTTCCCCAGACACTGTTGGACTTGATTCCCATCATCCCCACCCACCTTAACCCATGCTTAGGAATGATGGGAGTTGTAGTCCAGTACAGCCCCTGAGGCCCCAAGAACAGTGCTCTTGTAATATTTAAGACTGCAACCTTTAGGCTGAGAATTGGTGACTGGCCCCAGGTCACCTAGTGATTTTAAAACTGAAGTGCAAACTAACAGCAGCCACTCAGTGGGGAACCTTTATTCAGCCCAAGGGCAACATTTGCTTCTAGAATCTAGGCAACCTTCTGAGGGTCACATGACAGGTGTGGGCGGGTTCAGAGGCAAAAGTGGGCGGAGCAATAAACGTTGCCTTTATAAGGCCGGCTAATTTTGACACTCTTCCCTCTTCTAGATAAGGCAAGAGGCATTAGTGGGTTGTGTGAAGCAGAACCAGGCAGGGGTGTGGCCCTGGGGAGGCTTCCGAGGGCCACATTCGGCCTGAGGTTCCCAAGGCCTTCTTTTGAGATGTGGCATCATCCTTCTGGGCCTCTTGCAAATTGGGGCAGAGAGGTGGCTAATGAGTCCTATTGGGTCTCTGTTCTGCAGTGCCCAGGGCTGCCAAGAGCAGATAATCCCATAATCTGCCTAATCCTTTGAGGGTGGAGGGAGGGGAATCCCAGAGGAAGGACAGGCAGATGGGAAAGATGAATGGGGTTGTGGCACTCTTTGTGTTGTTGTGGGAAGTAGGGAAGGAGAGCATACTAGCAGCCCCCAAAGCTTATAGGTTGCGTCACGGAGGTTCTGCCAGGGCATCATTGTGAAAGGCAAAGTGGGAGAAGGAAGGGATGTGGGGGGCGGGGATTATTATTTACCGTATATCTACATGTGTGTTTGTTGCATACAGTTTCCCAGCACTCCGATTTTTGTCAATCTGCCTGCACTCGAAATACCTCCTGGCAAATAGAAGGGGAAGAAATGGAGGCAGTGAGAGATTTTACTTTCTTGGGCTCCGTGATCACTGCAGATGGTAAGAGCAGCCATGAAATTAAAAGACGCCTGCTTCTTGGGAGAAAGGCGATGGCAAACCTAGACAGCGTCTTAAAAAGCAGAGACATCACCCTGCCAACAAAGGTCCGTATAGTAAAAGCTATGGTTTTCCCAATAGTGATGTATGGAAGTGAGAGCTGGACCATAAAGAAGGCTGATTGCCGAAGAATGGATGCTTTTGAATTATGGTGCTGGAGGAGACTCTTGAGAGTCCCACGGACTGCAAGAAGATCAAACCTCTCCATTCTTAAGGAAATCAGCCCTGAGTGCTCACTGGAAGGACAGATCCTGAAGCTGAGGCTCCAATACTTTGGCCACCTAATGAGAAGAGAAGACTCCCTGGAAAAGACCCTGATGTTGGGAAAGATGGAGGGCACAAGGAGAAGGGGACGACAGAGGACGAGATGGTTGGACAGTGTTCTCGAAGCTACCAGCATGAGTTTGACCAAACTGCAGGAGGCCGTGGAAGACAGGAGTGCCTGGCGTGCTCTGGTCCATGGGACCACGAAGAGTCGGACATGACTAAACGACTAAACAACAACAAATGGCACACAGAGGAGAAGTTGCCAGCAAGTTGCACACAGGCTAAGGGAACCTCACACAAATAGCAGGTATTTACTCGCACGTCACAAACACGTGCAGAACCGGAGCTCACAACTCGGCAAAAAACAATGCCAGCAGCTTGCACAACAGGCAGGTGTGGAGTCGCACTGTCGCACAGCCTTGAGACACCAACACCCCAGACCTATGTTGACAGAATAAGGCGACGCTGCGCATTCTCTGAGACATCCCTCCAAGGCACGAGCATGGAAGGGCATGCACAGCCGCAAATAACTGGCGCACACACTTCCACAGGCAGATACATCACCGTTAAATTCAGGTAGATGGTGGCTGTTGCTCTTTGGCTGTGAAAATCTGCATCTATTCAATTTTCTTTGTGGACCTGCACTTTTAATTCCGTAAGCACACACTTTTCTGAAGGGTGGTAACTGTGTGTGTATGTGTGTGTGTGTGTCTGTGTGTGTGTGTGTGAGAGAGAGAGAGAGAGAGAGAGAGAGAGAGAGAGAGAGAAATAGATAAAATTAAATTGGTGCTGGCACACATCCAGTCACACACATGGAGGTGTTCGCATCGCAACACCTCCACATACCATCACACAAAGTCTGCCTGAACACACACACACACACACACACACACACACACACACACACACACCTTGGCCCAGGCATCCATTTACACCCACAATTTTGAGCAGAGGTACATCAGTAGTGGTGCATTTTTAAAAATTCATTGCATAGCACCTCTTTTAGTCATACCGTGGTACCTCGGGTTACAGACGCTTCAGGTTACAGACCCCGCTAACTCTGAAATAGTACCTCGGGTTAAGAACTTTGCTTCAGAATGAGAACAGAAATCGCGCAGCGGTGGTGTGGCAGCAGCGGGAGGCCCTATTAGCTAAAGTGGTACCTCAGGTTAAGAACAGTTTCAGGTTAAGAACGGACCTTCAGAACGAATTAAGTTCTTAACCTGAGGTACTACTGTACTAGGACATGAGGACAAAATAACACTAGACTCCATTGAATGTGGCAATCCAAAACAACTTAAAATCATCAGAGTTTGAGGACGTATCTTTGTCTTTTACAAGCTATGGCTTGGTATGCTAGCTGTGGCTGTTCTTGGACAGGGATAAACTGGATGCACAGGTAAGTAACCTCAGTTCACTTTGTCCCTGGTGCAGAAGCTCCAACTGGTGCAATATTCTGTGGCTCCGACTGTTGATGGGGACAGACTACTGCTTTCTCATAACTTCAGTGCTCAAAAGCTTGCACTGACTGCTCATATGCTACCGCGCCAGGTTCAAGTTTCTAACTTCAAAGGTTAGAGTACCGCAACATGTTATCTGTGGGGCTGCCTCTGAAGATGATTTGGAAACTTCAGCTGGTGCAGAATTCGGCAGCCAGGTTGCTCACTGGGGCAAGATGGTTTGGGAAGATTGCACTGATCCTGGCTCGACTGCACCGGCTGCCAGTTAAGTTTCCAGGCCCAATTCAAAGTGCTGGTTTGGACCTATAAAGCCTTAAACAGCTCAGGACTGCAATACCTCAAGGACCGCCTTTCCCCATATGAACCAACCTGGACCCTGCAAGCATCATCTGAGGACCTCCTCCATGAGTGGTCCAGGTGGTGGCAATACAAGAACAAGCCTTTTCTGTTCTGGCTCCCTGCTTGTGGAATGCTCTCCCCAGGGTGGTTCGCCTGGTACCTTCATTCCATATCTTGAGATGTGAGGGAAAAACATTTCTCTTTAACCAGGCCTTTGGCTAATTAAACATTCTATAGCCTTTTAAATGTGTTTATGGGAGGGGAGTTATTGGTATGATGATGAGGATGATGATGATGTACTCTGTTTTGTATTTTTATGTTGTGATATTAGAACAAAAGGTGATATAAAAATTTAATAAATAATAATAATAATAATGTCCAGAATACCTCAGGGCCCGCCCGATCCCTTCTATCCATGCTCAATCACTTTGGGGGAGTCAGTGTTAGTGGCCCCCCACAGCTCAGATGCATGGCTCATATCCAATTTTATTTGCTCCAGCTGATGTCAGAAATGTCTTCTCCCTATTGAACTTCTGGCACTTGCCAAAGTCTTTGTTTTTAAAATTCTGACAGGCTTTTTAATTGAATTCTGATTTTATAATTTTATAATTTAATTTAATTTTTAGTTGATTTTTTTTAACACATTCTCCTGTGCTCTGCTGACAGGCGGCTGTGATTAAGCAGTATACAGAGTTTGCTGGAATAAAGAAAAAGCCATCATCCCCAGAGATTTAAAACACACATACCACACCAACCATCTGGAAGCAGCACAGCCCCATTCAAAATAAAAATAAAAATTATTAACCCGAGAGAAAGAAAGGCTGGAGGAAGTGACTGGATGGTCTTTCCTAGTGCAGGAATCCCCCCAAAGTGGGCACCATTTCAGAAAAAGCGCGAATAACTTCTGCAGAAGCGGTGCTGAAAGAAGAGCTCTCGCAAACTCTCCGCTGTTCTGTCATTTGGCAGTAAAGCCTACACTAAATAGAACGAGCGCTCCATTTTAAAGCAGGAACTCTCTTACACTTACTGGTGTCCCCCTTAATCCGCATTCACAAGTGTCCAGACTCGAGTTCCAGTTTCCAAGGTGTTCTCAGCGTCACATTGTGTGTGTGTGTGTGAACGTACCACCCTTCCCACAAAGACTCCTTTCTGTTTACATTTGCCTTCATGTGCGCAGTCTCACAACATGTGAAACGTGTCTTCCTGGAAATCGCCCGTCGGAGATAACTCGAGTCTCCGCGCCAGATCCAAGCTTTGCCTCCCGCGTGAAAGCGCTAACACGACCCCTGGTATCGCGGGGAGGCGCGAGGCGCGGATCCGCGCTTCTTCGGTCGCCTTTCACGCTACCTATGAGCCACCACAACTCTTCGCGCTTCCCACCTCTCCCTCCCTCGCACGCCTGGGCCGCCCTTCAGCACCCTGGACAGCTCCCGCCGCTTGCAAGCTGCGCGCTTTGCTGCTGCTGCTGCTGCCGCCGCCGCCGCTTTGACACTTCCCTGGCCACCCGTGGGCCGTGTCCACGGGTGCAATTCGAGGCTGTGGAATTAAGGGGTGTCGCGCGTGTGAGAGAGATGTTGACTCCGCACTTGATCGGGACCACCCCCTCTGTAGCCGTGCGCTACTTCGCTTTCCCCCAAATGTGGGTAAGGCAGTCCCACGCGTGCACTTTTGGGGCGGGTGGGGGAGCCTCCTCCTGATCATTCCTCTGCGCTGGGTCCTGGGCATCTACCCCAAAGTCCTGCCCGGACAGACCTCCCCCGCCCCCTCCACTTCACCCCCGAGAAAGAAAGACCCTCCTTCCTTTGCCCATTGATTTAGGGATACAGGCGGGCGCGCAAACACACACACACATTTTCTCATTCTCTCTCCCTCTCTCACAGGCCCCTCCCCGCCTCCATCATCATCATCCTTTTATCCATCCTCCTCCGGAGAAAGCAGCGACAGCCGCCCAAGCGGGCGGGGGAGGCGGGCTGAGACGGACAGAGCGGCCCCTCCCCTCCCCTCCCATTCCTTTCCTTTCCCGGCACCGGGCACCCTCCCCCTCCCGCTCTCGGCTTTGCGCGGTCGCTGCTCCGGGTCCCCAGCTGCTGCTCGGGGAGATCCCAGCCACTACCGCCACTAACACCACCACCACCTCTCCCAGCCTTTCCTCCTCATGTCTTGGATCTGTTAGGATCCAGCGCTGGGATCTACCAAGACCGCCGTCCTGCCTACTCACCCCCCCTACCAGATCACCAACACGCCCGCGCTGCCAGGCGAGATTGCTTCCTCTCCCAGCTGGGATCTCTCCATCACCAAGAGGGCTGTCCCTCTCTCTCTCCACAACCTCCCGCATCCGCCCGCCCGTGCGTCGGTCTCTCCGCCGCCGCTGCCGCCGGCTCTCTCAGCCTCTGGGATGGCTCAGCCGCCGCTGGGAACCCCTCGCTGACTGGGATCTGGCTTCTCCTCGGCTCGCTCGCTCTCCATCACCAAGGGGACTCTGCCCACCTCTCTACCAGAGAGCCGCTTCTTCGGGCGCCTCCTTCGCCCTCGCCTGGAAATTGGCTACCGCGGACAGCGCCCCAGGTAAGGATTCAGTTGCCTTTTGGCCTACCGTGGGGGGGGGGGGGGAGCCGGGGGTGGCGGCAGTAGTACTGGTGGTTATGGAGGCAAAAGCTCTTCCTATTGTTCCCCCCCTCAAACACCTTCCTCTACTGGCACTCAGCGCTGTGGCAATCGGGAACAGATTGTCCTGGGGTAATTGATGGGAGAAGGTTGGGCAATGGACTCTAGGCAGGGGGCAGAGGGAGAGAGCGGGAGGGGAGGGCAAGTCTGTTTGTGTGTGTGTGTGTGTGTGTGTGTGTGTGTGTGTGTGTGTGTGTTGCTTGATGGAGTGGGGGGGGGATTTCTGGTCTTCTGGGAAGCTCAGGGCACCAGGCGGCGTTGCTGCCCAGGTGGCCAAGTGCCAGGGCCATCCCCTGTGGGCAGGGCAGCGATTTACAGAGCGGGTGCTTTGTAGCAGGGCTTGGATTTATGCCTGGTGCCAGCCTGCTTGATTTACGCCTGTCCCCAGAGCTAGGCCAGGGAGACAGCTTAATCAGGGGCTCTCACTAGTCCCGTTTCACTTGGCATTTGCAGAGCAGAGGGGGAGGGGGAGTGCAGAGGGGTAAGGAGGAGGCCTGCATCTCTAGGGAGGGCAGCAATGGGGTGACATTAAGGCCTAGCTGGTTCTGATGCGCTCCTCTGCTCCCTCCATCACTCACAACCCTGCTCTACCCTACATTCCTGTCTGGACATGCCTCATCTTCTCCCTCCCTTCCTCCCTGTGTACTTGGAGGGTGCTAGCCACCCACACAGTGTGTTGGCCAAATGAGTTATTACTCCCTATGAACCCAGAGAAATCTTTTCTTCTTCTTTTTTTTAAAAAACCCTTGGCTCCAGCAATTTGTTGTAGCGGTCTTTTACTATCAGTTCTTTATTTATTGCATCCATATCCCGCCATTTCTCCAAGGAGCTCAAGGTTGGCATATGTGGTGGTTTGCTCCCTCCCCCATTTCCCCCCTCACAACAACCCTGTGAGGTAGACTGGGTGGAGAGACTGTGACTGGCCCAAGGTCGCTCAGGGAGTTCCATGCATGGCTGAGCGGGGATTTGAACCCAAGCCCTAGTTCTGACGCTCTAACCATTACACCGCACTGGCTCTCTCTGTTGCTGCCATTATTCATCGCATCATTGCAGGGGGTTGGACTAGATGACCCTTGTGGCCCCTTCCAACTATGATTCTAGGACAGGCTGGATGGTCGTCTGCCATGGATGCTTTAGCTGAGATCCCTGCGTTGTAGGGGGTTGGACTAGATGACCCTTGGGGTCCCTTCTAACTCCAGTTCTATGATTCCCTGAGGGTAGAGTAGACAATTCTGCCACTAGGGCCCTTTGCCTTGCAGCAGAGCTGTCAAATCTGGAAATAGAGGGAGTTTATGTCTGCAAGGGGGTCAGCAGAGGTTGCTAACCTGTGGCCGTCCCGATGTTATTTGGATTCCCATCATCCCTGACCATTGGCCATGTTGACTGGGGCTGTAGGGAGTTGGAGTCCTATGGCATCTTGAAGGCCACTCCTGATATCTTAGGGCAGGAGTTGGACCAGATGGTCTTCATCTCACCCTTGACTCCTGTGCTTCTTCTTCCCACAACCACATTCTTCCTTGTGCTAAGAGCTTTCCCACACACCCCTTCAAAACTGCACGTCCGCATTCGCACGCACACACTCCTCCCTTGAGTCACTGTGGCCAAGAGTTTTCCCCTAGATCTTGCCTGTGTTTAGGAAACCGTGGCTATCGTACATCTTAGCCCTCCAGGCAGCTGCAGGCATGCTTCTGGGCACTGACTATAGGCTGCTCAGCAGAGCTGAGCAAGCATTCACTCAGGGGTGGCTGCATCCCACATCGAAGTGTCACATGAAGACAAATGGCCCGCACTTCAGGACAGGTTGCAAGCACAATGGAGGCTGTGGACGGGGAACGAAGGGTCAATGCCAACCTGGGATAGGTGGGTACCGACCTATAGCACCAGACCAGGTACACTAAATGGAGATTAAATTCAAAGGAGTTTTGTTGCACCCAAAATAGATTTTGGATGGCATAAACTTTCACGGACTAGAGTCCACTTTGCTAGGTACATGAAGCATATTATGAGTGTGGAATGTATCTGTGGATTTATTTGTGTGCGTCTACAATTTGAGGACAGCACTCCAGGCATTTGAAGAGGTGAACTCTCACACACGGACATGCGTGCCGCAACAACTAGGTTTTTTTTAAGGTGCCAAAAAAACCCTTCCTTGCCTTTGCTTGTAACAAGACTAGCATGGTTGCCTTCAAAATGCATATTTCCTTTGGGATGTTTGGCTATGCAGGTATGACTCACTAGTTTCCCCACTGGGCTGAGCTTTAATCTGAAAAGTGTTAAAGCGTATGAGACTTGAGCCAGGAAACCCCTTGCTCAAAGGTCACCTCAGCCGTGAGCTCGCTAAACTGGTCTTTCAGTCTTAAATCCCTGAGTCTGTAATACGGGGATAATACTAATCACGTTTGCCCACCAAACTAGCCAAGACAACATCATTGTTGCTATTTTTATTAGTAAGCAACCTCAAAAAAATCATTTGATGAGGTGGATCTCTCCCCCTGTCCCATATTAGTTAGTAATTTAAGTTAGTAATTTATTTATCACCTTTAAAGGGAAAAAAGCTTCTCAATGTAAAATGCAATTAATCATAAGCCCCTTGCATAGCATGCAGGCCAGGTGTTACCTAGTTATTACTGTTAGCTTTGTGTGTATAAGTAGGGACAATATCTTGATTCTAAGTCTGTGTTGTGGTGGCATGGATTATTTGGGGTTAGAAAGCATGCAAAATACATGAATAAAAATTATTTTTTAAAAAACCCTCCAGATCTGAAGCGCTAGGTTACATGCAAAAGATTGTCATCCCTGCCTGCCTCCCAGGACAGCTCTTACGAGGATAAATGCGTCGAGGACTGTAAAGCACTTTGCACGCAGAAAAGTGGGACAGCAGCCTGATTAATATTAATGGCTGAATGAACCAAGGTGGCAGAAGTAACGGAGAAGCTCTTTGATTGCATTTATTTGTTTCCTGGCAAAGTGCTGATTCCTCCGGTCTCTAAATAGATTCCGGGAGCGGATGTTTCCCAGGGCTCAGCCCTGATCACTTCTGTCTCTTGGGGCTTCAAGGGTAAGGAACTGTCAGTGGCCAGGATGGCGCTGTGGAGAAGGGGAAGGAGGAGGAGGAGGAGGGCCAGGGCACGGCTCTGAGCTTCCTTCCAGCAGTGCCTAAACTGGGCAGCTGGAGATTTGCTGAGAGAGCTTCCCTCCAGCAGCGTCTGGCTGAAACCTTTGGTGGTGTTTCGCGCCCTGGCTTCAGGAGCCGCGGTGCCTTTGCTAAGCGTTTCCCACGGAGCGTTGCCCTGTGCATGGAGTGCTGCGGGACCCAAGAAGGTGCCGGAAGGGAAGCAGCAGAGGTGCAGCTCAGAGGAGCCTGTTGTGAGGCCTGTCTGTGTGCCCAGGCCCTGTGGCAGAGTGCGTAGCTAGGCAACCGGCTTAGCAGTTGTTGTCAGCTTTTATTAATGCCTGGGTTAATTACCCTGCTGGGGTCAGGAGACAGAGCACCTGTGGGGGAGAAGGCCCCTCTGACAGCTTTGTGCATCCCGCATGCGTGCATGCATACGCACACATGCACAAACACACAAACACATACATAGCAGTTCCCCGCAACTCTGACAATTCCAACATGTAAACCGCTCTCTAATATCAGTCAGGCCTACCTCAGGCCCAACAATGGAAGAAGGGCCCATTCTCTCAGTTACTTGTTGTCAGGCAAATGTTCCCATGAGTTTACGGCAGTGGTCAGCAAACCTTTTCAGCAGGGGGCTGGTCCACTGTCCCTCAGACCTTGTGGGGGGCCGGACTATATTTTGGAAAAGGAATGAATTCCTATGCCCCACAAATAACCCAGAGATGCATTTTAAATAAAAGGACACGTTCTACTCATGCAAAAACACGCTGATTCCCGAACCGTCCGCGGGCCGGATTTAGAAGGTGATTGGGCCGGATCCGGCCCCTGGGCCTTAGTTTGCCTACTCATGGTTTACGGTGTGAGCCACGGTCCTCCCCTGGGGTTGCTCCGGCTATCTGGTATCCAGAGACGTACTGCCCAGTTCTCCCTTTCAGAGGAATTTGAGCCCAGACGCCATAGTCACATCTTGTGGCAGTGAGTTCCATCAGTTCATTTTGTGTTGTGTGGATAAATGTTGTTGTTTGTTTGTTTTGGTCTGTCCTGAATTGACTGCCAGTTCTAACGATAAGAAGGAGGAAGAAAAAAGGTTCTCTTTCTGCCCGCTTTCTCCTCACAGGGCAGAATTTTATAACCCCATTATTATATCCCACATGCCACACACAGACACGTGACAAGATTTTTTTGGGAGGATGGGTCCTCCTTTTCCTCAGCTTCTGTGGTTTCTCCCTATGTTCCACAGCTTTCCTCTCCTCTCCTCTTGTTCTGTACTATTCCAGTTCCATCCCATAAAAGATAATATGAATTTAGGCACCTCCATGTCTAGAACTCACACTGGTAGTCAGGGACAATATCATAGTTTGATCCCAATATAATGTACTCTTTTGAACGCAGCTCTGTAATTGAAATGTGTGGCACAAAGTTGCTTTTCTTGTTGTTGTTGTTGTTGTTAGACAATTATAATATTATATAATACCATTGTTGTTGTTATCACCTTATAGCATTTTTGAGTTTTAAAACTGGCCCTACTTTACAGGTTTGTTATAATGAATAGCGAAATAATGTAAGTGAAATGTATGCTGCATAGACACCATACATCTGAAGCACATTCTTCCCCTCCCAAGAATTCTGAGAACTTTAGTTTACCCCTCAGGGAGCTATAATTCCCAGCACCCTTAAGAAGCTACAGTTCCTAGAAGTCTTTGGAGGAAGCCATGTGCTACAAATGTATGGTCTGTATGCAGAGTATGCTTCACTTACATTATTTCAGTATTTGTTACAACAAACTTGTAAGGTAGGCCAGTACTATCACTGAACTGTATTTTGTGGTGTTTGGGCGGAAGCTGAGGGATGCTGGTCGTCATAAGATAACACAGTGAATTCATGGCAGAGGTGAAGTTTGAGTAAATCACACTGGAGAAATATTGGCCTTGCACTGAAAAATATGAAGAATGGAAATGTGCTTTACTGGATTTTAAAGCTACAGCTAGACGTCAAAACATATTTAGTTTTCCCTCCCTTTATATCATTTGACTTTTTATTGATTCCATTTAGGCGCAACAAGTGAATATTGTTACCTCGCAATAATAGCAATGCTTAGATTTGTGCAAATAAGTCATGACAACATTTCGATTCTAAAGTTTTATGTTGCTGCATAGACTGTTTTGGGCTGGAGCTGTGTTCCAGCCTGGAATTCTTGCTTCTGAACGGGAAGTCTGCCTTATGGATCTTTTTGCCCAACTCCAAAAATCTGTTTCGCAAGTCAACATGTGGAGATTCTCAGGCAGTTGTGTGAAAGCCCTTGCTGTGTGTGAAAGTTTGTACATATCTCACAAAACACCGGCATTAAGAAAAGGATTGAACAGGATATCTTCCATTGCCTCCTTAAAACAGACACAGGGAACCATGGTTAGAAGAAAGCCAACAACTGTTTGTAGGGACATAGGAGATTGCTTTATAAAAGCAGGCACAGGGAACCATGGTTAGAAGAAAGCCAACAACTGTTTGTAGGGACATGGGAGATTGCTTTATAAAAGCAGGCACAGGGAACCATGGTTAGAAGAAAATCAACAACTGTGTGTAGGGACATGGGAGATTGCTTTATAAAAGTAGCACCGGGAACCATGGTTAGAAGAAAATCAACAGCTTTATAAAAGCAGGCACAGGGAACCATGGTTAGAAGAAAGCCAACAACTGTTTGTAGGGACATGGGAGATTGCTTTATAAAAGCAGGCACAGGGAACCATGGTTAGAAGAAAATCAACAGCTGTGTGTAGGGACATGGGAGATTGCTTTATAAAAGTAGCACAGGGGACCATGGTTAGAAGAAAATCAACAGCTGTGTGTAGGGACATGGGAGATTGCTTTATAAAAGCAGACACAGGGAACCATGGTTAGAAGAAAATCAACAGCTGTGTGTAGGCTTTACAACAATTTCAGACTATTGGTCCATCTAACTACTGTTGACACCGATTGGCAGGTTTCTGACAAGATAAGTTTCCCCGGCCTTACCTAGAACTGCTAGGGCTTGAACCTGGGATCAAAGCATGTGCTCAACCACTGAGCTACAGCCCACCATAGCCTCACATTCCCATCTTCCTAAAACAGGTTGGAATGACGTAAGGGGACTGGGGTGTGGTCACCCTGACATTGTGAACTAATGGTCATCAGTCAGGGCACATTCAACGCACTTAGACCTTAGGTAGGGGTGACCCAGGTAGATCTCTCAAGAGCTGACTTCCTGCGTGAATCTACCTGAATATTAAGTCCTTGGAGGCCATTCTCTGATTTCCCCACCTGGTGGAGACTGGGAATAGGGTTGCCTCTGTTGTGCTGCCTCTTCTCTGGCTGCTCTCAGTACCCCCACACCACACATTTGTGGGCACATTTCCTTTTACCAGTTGCATAAACCAGGGATAGGAACCTTTCTCAGCCCAGGGGCCACATTCCCTCCCACACAAGCTTCCCAGGGGCCATATGTCAGTGGTGGGCGGGGCCAAAGTGGGCAGAGCAATGGCTGCACATTTGACCTTTGTGCACTGGGCAAGTTTCTACCATCCCTTTCTGTCCTTCGGAAAAGCAAGAGGCACTACCAGACTTCGAGTTTGCGCCCCAGCCAGGCAAAAATGCTCAAGGTGCGAGGCAAGGCTAGTGAGCGGTGTGGCCGAGGGAGAGGGGGATGGCCTGTGAAGATGTCAAGGGCCAGAAAAAAAGGTCTGAAGGGCCACAGAGGCGGTTTTAGGGTACTGTGACCAGTGCGGTTGCCCCGGGCACCATGCTGTGGAACAGTGCTGTGGAACGGAGCTCCAAATTCAGCGTTGCATAGGGCACTGCTGAAATTTGAGAGCCGAAGAAGAAGAGGAGTTTGGATTTGATATCCCGCTTTATCACCACCTGAAGGAGTCTCAAAGCAGCTAACATTCTCCTTTCCCTTCCTCCCCCACAACAAACACTCTGTGAGGTGAGTGGGGCTGAGAGACTTCAGAGAAGTGTGACTAGCCCAAGGTCACCCAGCAGCTGTATGTGGAGGAGCAGGGAAGCGAACCCAGTTCACCAGATTACGAGTCCACCGCTCTTAACCACTACACCACACTGGCTCTCCTAAGGTCTACCACTGAGGGCTGCATGTGGCCCCGGGCACTGAGCTCCTCCACCACAAAATTAGGAGGACAGTGGGACAGGTAGTAACACCAGCAAGGAGGAACAGCCAGGTCAGGCGCTTTCTGGGGTGTTGGCTGGGGTAGGTGCCCACCAGCAGTGACCCCTGGCTCTTGCCTGGCACTCTTCCTTGGCAGTGAGTCAGATACCATTTCTGTTCCTGATGAAGACATTTCCAGCCGAAACCTTTCTGACCCTTTGTATTTTGTTCTGCGTCGTTTTCCTTTTGTTCTGCTGATCTTTGTTGCCACACCGCAGCCCTTGCTGTAATAATAACCGCAGCAGGAGTTTGCCCGATGTTAAAGAGCATTTGGCCACCCTGCCCCTTGCTGGGGCTTATTTCATGTGTGTGGCAGATCGTACCATAGAGGTTGCTTCCTTGCCGCAAAGAAAGGGAAACAAGTGGCTACATTTCAGGTTGCAGGAAAGTTCTGAATATCGTTTTGAACAGTCGTCTGGTTGGTGTTGTTGAAGATTTCGGACATAAAGGAAGACAGGAGAGAATGAAAATGGAGGAAGGCTGCATACGTGATGAATTGTTTATCTGTCAGAGGCATAGAGGGCCCTGAAACAGGGTTCACCACGAAGTCCACCCTGACAATTTTTAACATAGCCTTGATTATATAGTTGTAAGGGGGGGTGTGCGCGCAGTGAAGAGCGCTCCAGAGTTCTGTAGGAGCTAAAACGTGAAATTATTGATCTACCAACAACAGCCTGCAACTTGCCACTGTAATCAGCCTCCTTAACAGACAATTGGAAGGTAGCCTACATAACATCAATTTTTAACAGCATAGCAAGGGCAAAGCTAGAAAATTACAAGCCTGTCAACTTAATGCCTTTCCCTGGGTAAACTGGTGAAAGGCATTCTTTAAGATAGAATTAGAGATAAACAAGCCTTGCTGATGAAGGATCAGTATGGCTTTTGGAAAAGGAAGGCCAGCCTCACCAACCTTTTAGCATTTGCTGCAAATGTCAGTATGGATGTAGGCAGCAGTGATCAAGGAGACAAGAGGTACCTTGGTTTCCCTCACAATTGTTTGTGATGAGGTCCCTCCCCCAAATGCTCATGAGTGAACTCAGTGGTCATAGGACAAGAGCCAGACCCTCCATTTGTGTATGCTTGTTATTTGTTATCCTGTTGTTGTTTTTCATTCGGAAGCCAAAAGTGACTTGGAAAGTAATTTAGAACAAGCATCCGCCAACGAATCATAATAAAACAAGGCAATAAAATTGACAGCGGCAGTAAAATGAATACAATCACAGCAGCAGGAAGGTTCTAGAGGCAACAAAATGTTGAGTAAAAATCAGTGCAAGTAAGTGTAAAGCTTACACTTTGAGGCAAATCTGTGTGTGTGTGTGTGTGTGTGTGTGTGAGAGAGAGAGAGAGAGAGAGAGAGAGAGAGAGAGAGAGAGACTTGGCAGTGACTGACCATGACCCTCAGTAAACATGAACAAGGCAAATTCCATGCTTAGGAAAGAACCTGAGATAGCTCAGTTGAGACTCTTAATCTCAGTGTTGTAAATTCAAGCCCCATGTTGAGCAAAATAGTTGACCCATTTGGATCCTTCCAACTCTACAATTCTACGATACTATAACTGTGAAGGTAAGGGACGCGGGTGGTGCTGTGGGTTAAACCACAGAGCCTAGGACTTGCTGATCAGAAGGTCAGCAGTTCGAATCCCCGCAACGGGGTGAGCTCCCATTGTTTGGTCCCAGCTCCTGCCAACCTAGCAGTTTGAAAGCACCTCAAAGTGCAAGTAGATAAATAGGTACCGCTCCGGCGGGAAGGTAAACGGCGTTTCCGTGCACTGCTCTGGTTCGCCAGTCACGCTGGCCACATGACCCGGAAGCTGTACGCTGGCTCCCTCGGCCAATAAAGTGAGATGAGCACTGCAATCCCAGAGTCAGCCACGACTGGACCTAATGGTCAGGGGTCCCTTTACCTTTACCTATAACTGTGAAGGCAGCTACCCATATTGCGGCGTGTAAATCCATTATGGGTTTGCATTTGGAAAGATCTGTACCATTCTGGTAACCCCTATCTCAATAAAATAAAATAAAATAAAATAAAATGATTTGTTGTTGTTGTTGTTGTTGCTTACCTGCCCTTCAGGCTAAGATCCCAGGACAGATTACAATGTTAACATATACAGAGCTGGAAAAGATGCAGAATAACATGATCAAAATGACCAAGGGGCTACAGACCCTTCCCTGCAAATGTCTGGAGCTTTTTGGTTTAGACAATAAAATATGGCCGGGGGTGGAGGAGGGCGTGATACAATGGGAAACGATAAAATAGTGGGGAAGGTGGCTGGTCGGATTTTCCTCTCCCTCTTTCGTAACTGCCTGAGACCTTGGGGAACCGTTGCTGCAGCTCAGAGGAGACCTGAATCAGTGGCCTGACTCACTCGAAGGCAGCTTCACGGGGGTCAGATCATTCGGTTACCTTTTAAAACTTGCTCCAGTAACGCTTTCGCACACCCAACGAAGCTGTGAGGAGAATAATAAGAGGATGAACGCCGCTTTGCTCCTTCAGTATAAAGAAAAGAAAAAAGAATCCAAAAAACGTGTAGCGTCGTGTTTCCTAGCATGGGAAACAGGGTTTCTTTTAAGGCAGGTGAGTCCTTCAAAGGCCCTTGGCCAACCAGCATAGTCAATAGCCAAGGAGGAGGATGGGAACTGTGGCCCACCAACATCTAGAGCAACGGTTCTCTACCTGTGGGTCCCCAGATGTTGCTGGACTACAACTCCCATCATCCCTGAGCTCTGGCCTTGCTTGCTAGGGGTGATGGGAGTTGTAGTCCAACAACATCTGGGGAACCACAGGCTGAGAAAGACTGATCTAGAGGGTGCCACTGGTTTCTGCATCTTGGCTTTAAAGCCATGCTGTGCTCCCATTGAGCGTCAAAATCAGGCGATGGCGCCAGACCTGGATGAGCTATCCCAGAATGCAATGGTGTGGTTTTCTGCCAGTGCTGTTGTGGAACCCCAGAAGTGCTTTTCACAGCAGGAGCAAAGGGCATCGCCCGCCTGCCAGAGTGGTATTTGACAGGGCAGTGAGCTTGGGGTGAGTTGAAGGACAGCTCTGGCGTGGGGCACCATCCTTTGTTGAGCAGGCTAGGCTCTTTTTTATAGTACTTTTTATTGATTTTAACATATAAATTATAAAATGTACCACAAAACTTATCACTTATACAGCCTTTTTAGACTTCCATCAGCACCTCTGGTAATCCACCGTTTTGTCCACTTCTTATACATTTCTTAACTTTATATTGCCTTTAAATCTCTTAACAAATTATCCTTCCCCTTCTTCATTTTTGCAATACAGTACTTCCAATAATACTCCTCACAGAACATCTTGCAAACCTGCAAACGTCATCTGATCTTCACAAATACTTTTCAAATAATCTGTAAATTTACTCCAGTCTTCCGTGAATTTCTGGTCCCACTTGTTTCGAATTCTTCCTGTTAGTTTATCTAATTCTGCATAGTCCATTAACTTCATCCTCCATTCTTTAATCGTCGGTAATTCTTCTTGCTTCCATTTTTGGGCCAATAATACTCTTGCTGCTGTTATTGCATATAAAAAGAGCTTACATTCTTTTCTATTTATATCACTCCCAACCATAAACAGTAAAAATGCTTCTGGTTTCTTTATAAATGTATATTTCAACATTTTTTTCAACTCATTATATATCATCTCCCAGAAGCATTTCACCTTTTTACATTCCCACCACATGTGATAAAATGTTCCCTCTTTTTCTGAGCAGGCTAGGCTCAGAGGGTAAAGAGCTCAAAGTCATCAGGGCTGATCAGGGCTGGGAAGCCAGGTCTCCCCCGCCCAGAAGCAGCTTGCGAGGTGGGGCAGTGGCACTATTCCTGGCAGGTTGGTGGCTGTCACTTGCAAGGGAGGGAGGCTGGCACGGTGCAAATGCCCCAACAGCCTCAACTGACGTGTTTGCACCAGGCTGCCTCACTCCTCCCCTCTCCCTCCTGGGAGGCAGCAGTGACGTTTGCCAATTCACAATTCCGTGACTGTCAGCTGACCCAAATAGTTCTTTGCAGGGCATTTTGCTGTGTCCTGATGCTTTTTGTGTGCCTGTGTATGTATTTATATATATCGCCACATCTATCTTTCTGCGTACATATCTATATCGTCTATAACCTTCACTGTACTCGTTTTGGTGCCCGCTAAAAACATTTTTGTTCAGGCAAGCTTACCCAGACAGGCAGAAATTGGCATGAAATTAGATATATTAAGAATAGGTTTAATTATGATAAAAGTGTTGGATAGTGTTTTCGAGGTTACCAGCATGAGTTTGACCAAACTGCGGAAGGCAGTGGAGGACAGAGGTGCCTGGCGTTCTCTGGTCCATGGGGTCACGAAGAGTCGGACACGACTAAACGACTAAACAACAACAACAACAACATGATAAAAGTGTGTATTGGCAATAAGTAATATGAAATCGAAATATGGAATAGACGGGAGGTTGGGTCTTTAGTGTTAAGACCAATATATGTTGTTTTATTGTTTGCTAAGAAAAAGAAAAAGAAAAAAGAAATTGGCATGCATTTTAATCTGTTTCCAGCTTAATTGGTTAAATTTAATTATATTTTGAATTTTTTAAAATACCTGTTTTTAATGTCCTTTTTGCCGATTTAATAATGTTGTTGTTGTTTATAAACCGCTTAGGAGTTCGCTTACAATCAACAAGCAGATAAGAAATATTCAGTGGAAGTCTGCTAAATACAACCAATCAAAACAATGTAAAATAACAAAAGCACAAAATGCCCATCAATTACATTGGGTGCATGTTTGATATGCCGGCATGTCTTGTGACACAGAAACAGAAAAATCAAGCCACCCTTGTCTCTCACCTAGGGTGCGCATACACCCCTTCTGTGACTGGGCAGCGTTGGCTTCATGCGCACCATACATTTAAAGCACATCGCTTCCCCTCAAGGAATCATGGGAATTGTAGTTTATCCCTTCCAGAGCTATGATTCCCAGCAAGCTACAGTTCCCAGGATTCTTTTGAGGAAGTCCCGTGCTTTACATGTATGTGGTGTCCGCCACCTAAGAAATAAAGTAAATAAAATACGGAAATAAATCATATTTAACATTTTTGCACCTTTACAGTAACAGACTTTTCTGGGTGGGAGGTGTTTCTGAGGCTCTTGCCTCATATTTTGAAGTTCCTTTTTTATATATATATAATAAATTTTATTAGTATTTTCCACACAACAACAACAACACGAAATATATCAAAAAATAACAATACACAACACACAAAAATCAACATTAGAAAACTAAAAAAGCAAAAAACAAAAACAAATCCGTATCTTACAAGTTAATATTATAAACACTAAAAAGAAAAACAAACATTGACTTCCACCAATCCCACAACACCTCCTTTATCTCTCATTGTGTCTTCCTGTTTTCTTTATCATCTCTGTCCTAACATCTAGATATAAATCCTTCTTTCATATCCTTTCACTTCACAAGGTTATTCCAGACTCAGCCAGATTTCTGCCCTCAAAACTTGACTTTTGAGTTATTCATTTAGGCACTCCCATTCTTTTTTTACTTCACTTTTTGGTTTTCCCCAGGACCAATCCTTGGAATCTCCAGCTTCATAAACACACACACATATCCACATTCTCAGGCAGCACGGCTTTAAAAGACCACCCTCTGCCCTACAAGCCTTGAGAGCTGTCTGTCACAGCTAAGACAGGACTGGGCTAGGTGGATCAATGGTGTCAATCTATACTGAGTAGCTTTGTGTGTGTACATGTGTTTTGTGTTCAGGAAGGAATCCCTGCTAGCTTCAATGAAAAGGAGCGCCTGCCTCTCGTTATTCATTTCCTAAACCGAGGATTTATATCCCCCCTCCCTTTCGCTGTAGAAACTGTGCTCAGGGCGGCTTGCAACACTTTACGAGTTCCAACAGGAATTAGAAAATTAGCGACACAGTGCAACAAACTAAAATAAGCTCGCAGAGCTTATTTCTCTGGAATCACAAGGGGACAAAGCAATATCATCTGCTCTGTCTCAGTAATTGTCAGGTAAGAATGCCGTAAGCAGAGGTGTCATTTATTTTTGATATGCAAGAACACACCACTGGTCATCTCGCTGACCAGTAGCAAGGGAAACAGAATGAGTCTTGCGTGAGTGCCAAGAGATTTCCTCCAAGCTGGAGGAGATCTTACTGGGGTGGCACTTTCAGATGAGCTTCAACAGAAAGTATTAATGTGGTGCTGTGCACAGGTCTCCAGCTGCTGGATTGGGACCCAGGAGTGTGTCGTGATCTGATCCAAGGTGGGTTGTTGCACCGGAGCACTTCCACCGTGTAGATAAACAGTAGAAGATTAAGACATGGGTCCACAAATGCATGCTTGGGTTGAAAGTGGATCCTCAGCCTGAAAAGGCTGAAGATACCTGATGTAGTGGATATAGGAGAACTGTATTCAGATTCCCATTTGGCCTCAAAGACGATTAGTTGACTTTGGACCAATTGCAAGCTCTCAGCACAACTTAAGTCACAGGGTTGTAAGAGTAAAGTAACCACCCAGGTACACTGTCTTGAGCTACTTTCAAGAAGGACACTACCGTATTTTTTGTCCCATAGGATGCACCAGCCCATAAGATGCACCTAGTTTTTTGGGGGGGAAATAAAGGAATTTTTCCCCCTTTATTTCCCCCCCCCAAACCAGGTTGGGGAATCCAAACCAGGTCAGGGAACAGCGGGATGGAGGTGCTGCGCCTCCCCGCTGTCCCCCGAGCTGGTGGGGCTGCCCAATGTCTGCCCGAAGCGTGGGGCGCTCTGCTTCAGCGCGCCCCGCGCTCCATGCAGCAGGCTGCTATCTGCAGCCTAGGAAGCCCTGAGGGAACTCCCGCGGGCTCCCCAGGCTTACGGATAGCTTCCTGAAGCCTGAAGAGCGAGAGGGGTCGGTGCGCACTGACCCCTCTCGCTCTCCAAGCTTCAGTGAAAGCCTGCATTCGCCCCATAGGACGCACACAGATTTCCCCTTCATTTTTGGAGGGGGAAAATTCCGTCCTATAGGGCGAAAAATACGGTATATACATTAATCAAGAAAAGAAATTACATATTGGAAGCTGTGGCATGTGGTCAGTGGACATGGGGGACTAGGCTAGTCCCCTAAATCAGGCATGTCCAACAGGTAGATCGTGATCACTGGACATGTTGTAGATCACTAGTAGATCACTGGCTCCCCCCCCCCAAAGAAGCTCAGCAACTTTCCCTCCCTTAAAAAAAAAGCGGGCTTTCCTTTCCTCCTCCTCGCTAAAAACAGCCCAACAACTTTGACCAAAAAGGGGGTAGGTCACTGCCAGTTTTTAGTTCTGTGAATAGATCGCAGTCTCTTGGGAGTTGGCCACCCCTGCCCTAAATGTTCCCCTGGAACCTCCTTCCCAAAGCCCAGGAAGCTTCTGTCCAGCTTAGGGAGGGAGGCACACTGCTCATGCATGCAATGTCAGGACGTGAGCTCATCTGTGCAATGTCCCCCCCACCCCACAATCTCCCCTTGCAAGCTGGTGCCTCTGATCCTAACTCAGGGGTCAGCAAGGTTTACCTTTCCTGGGCCAGTTCATTCTAGCGAAAATCGCTCCATGGGCTGGATCGGGTGCGTAAGTGTGTCTGCACAGATATGATTTCCGGGGTCTGCGCATGCACAGACACGATTTCCAGCACCGAGGAAGCGAGCCCCCATCCCACACTGGTTTAGCGCCACGTGTAGGGACTCATGGGCCGGTTAAACAATCCCTGTGGGTCGCTTGTGGCCCATGGGCCTTAGGTTGCTGACCCCTGCCCTAACTGTTCCCCTACGAAAAATTTCACCCCCAGGTGTTAGGAGTAATGTACTGATGGATTTTCATGAGGATCAAAAAGTGAACAAATTGCAAAATGCAGAAATGTAGAGGGCAGAGTTTAAGATTGGAAGAACGAGAAAAGGAGAGACAGCGAAATCGGTAGATCCATCCATCGCTAATTACCACTGAGCCACACAGCTCGTGCTCAAAGACATCACCTGAAGCAAGTTCGCTAGAATATTGCAGCAGGCAGCTGCAGGGGGGTGTCGTTCCAGAATTCCTCCCCCTCGCCTAGCCCTATTGACCAGCAGGCAGGGATGGCATTGGGTAACCCAACACCATATATTGAGAACAAATTGTTTGTGGGGAAAGAGCGCAAGGCATTACATTATCCGAAGGAGGTCTTGAATGAGGAAGATCTTCCCGCACTGTATTCACAATTGGCTCGGACTCATCCGCCTGAGTTAAGCCATCAATGGCTGCACATGTAATTGCAGAATGCACTGACTAATGTTTGCAGACAGTGCCTTGTGCAATCTGAAAGGCCTTTGGGCGCCGGGGATGTCACAGAAAGCCTGCAATAATATAGAATAACATGCAGAGTGCGGGTACATTCCTTAGAACTGTCTCCAGGTGTGTTGAAAGGGACCTGGGAAAGAGATACAACACAGATGAATCCGGGGTGCCGGGAAGCTTTGGAGATCTGTTAGATCTACAGCACAGTGCAGCACTCCTCAACCGGTTGCCCTCCAGACGTCTCAGACTATTTTCCCCATCAGTCCCACAACCGGCATAGTTGGTGCGAAGGCTGGCAAGCTCCTACACAGGTGGTGGCTGTTTTCCTCAGAAATAAGTCCCATTCTTTTCAAGAGGCTTTCTGCAAAGGAATTCTGCACAGGATTGCAAAGCTGAGCACAACCGTTGTTTTGGAATAGGTCTAAACTCGAGCGGTTGCAGAATGCTGCAGCGAGGCTCCTCACGGGGTCCCTGCCATGGGAGCATATTCACCCAGTGCTTTACCAGTTGCACTGGCTCCCGGTGGAGTATAGGGTCAGGTTCAAGGTGCTGGTCTTGACCTTTAAAGCCCTTTGTGGCTTAGGGCCCTCATATCTACAGGACCGCCTCTCCTGGTATGCCCTTAAGGTCCATGAATAACCATAGTTTAGAGGTCCCAGGCCCTAAAGAAGTCAGATTATCCTCCACCAGGGCCAGGGCCTTTTCAGTGATGGCTCCGACCTGGTGGAATGCTCTGTTCCATGAGACTAGGGCCCTTCAGGATTTAACCTCCTTCCGTCGGGCCTGTAAGACAGAGCTATTCCGCCAGGCCTTTAATGCGAATTCAGCCTGATCTTTTATTTCCTTTCTCTTCCCTTTCCCTCCCCTTTTATGAAGATCGCCCGCTCTGAGACCCCACAGCAAATTCTCCCCTGACCTCCTCGCTGGCCCAAGTAGGACCAATTCAGCCAGCTAGCCCTGGGGATTATCTAATTGATTTTTGAATTTTATTGTTATTTGTGTCGTGAAGCTGAGGCTCCAATACTTTGGCCACCTCATGAGAAGAGAAGACTCCCTGGAAAAGACCCTGATGTTGGGAAAGATGGAGGGCACAAGGAGAAGGGGACGACAGAGGACGAGATGGTTGGATAGTGTCTTCGAAGCTACAAACATGAGTCTGACCAAACTGCGGGAGGCAGTGGACGACAGAAGTGCCTGGCGTGCTCTGGTCCATGGTGTCACGATGAGTCGGACATGACTAAACGACTAAACAACAACAATACCTATTTTATTCTGCTTTTATAATTTAGTGTTTTAAAGTGTTCTAAATTTGTTGTTAGCTGCCCTAAGCCCGGTTTTTGAACCGGGAAGGGCGGGGTATAAATAAAATTATTATTATTATTATTATTATTATTATTATTATTAAACAGAAAGACATAAGAAGAGCACTGCTGGATTAGGCCAATGGCATCCTGTTCTCACAATGGCCACCCAGATCCCTGTGGGAAGCCTGCAAGCAGGATCTGAGCACAGCAGCACTCTGCGCACCTGTGACTCTCAGAAGAACAGAGCTATTCTGGCCAGCAGCCATTGATGCTCATAGGATCAGGCTGCACAACTGATTTTGTTGACTGAGTGCTGCATCCCTTTGAGACAATGACACTCAAAATGAGTGGAGGCTAGTTGGTGGTTGCATTGTGTGGCTCTCAAATGACTACCTCTTTAAATCATATGGTATGGGAATGTTGTAAAATTGTAGTCTCTCCCCCCCCCAATTCCTCCCCCCCTCTCAAATGGCCACATGGTGTTCAAGCAGATCTGTGTTTTTTCGGTTGCTGCTATAAATACAAATTGTTTTTAATGAATTCCCCTTCAGTCAGTGCCACACAGCAAGAGACAAGTACTACTAGACCTAGTTCTCCTTGAAACAGAGCGAGAAATGGTCCTCTTTATGTATAATTAGCAGCTTCAAAGAATGCAGATTTTATGAAGTGAGACAAAAAAGGTATTTCCTAGATTGTGTGTGTGTGCCTAGACTGAGAGAGATATTCTACCTCCATTGTATGAGCATTCAGAATCCGGTTCATTCTTTGGTTCATAATCTGCATATTCATTACAATGGCTGCATGCTATTTTCTCTGAAAGCAGAATATTTGTTTGTTATTGTAACATATACAAACTTCCTTTTATGAGGTGGAATTTGCAGCGCAGTCCTATGCCCGTCTGCCCAGAAGTTACTATTTCCAGATGTGTAGCTAGCTGTGTAAGACTTTTGCAGAAAAAAAAACCAATGGAGAGTTCTGTAGCACCTTAATAGCACCACACAAGTTTGTGCTATGATAAATACATTCGTTGGTCCTCAACATGTCACAGGGCTCTTGTTTTAACTCAGAAGTAAGTGCCTCTGAGCTCAACAGGACTTCCTCTCAGCAGTCACGAGATTAAAAGACGCCTGCTTCTTGGGAGAAAAGCAATGACAAACCTAGACAGCATCTTAAAAAGCAGAGTCATCACCTTGCCAACAAAGGTCCGTATAGTTAAAGCTATGGTTTTCCCAGTAGTGATGTATGGAAGTGAGAGCTGGACCAGAAAGAAGGCTGATCGCCGAAGAATTGATGCTTTTGAATTATGGTGCTGGAGGAGACTCTTGAGAGTCTCATGGACTGCAAGAAGATCAAACCTCTCCATTCTGAAAGAAATCAGCCCTGAGTGCTTACTGGAAGGACAGATCCTGAAGCTGAGGCTCCAATACTTTGGCCACCTCATGAGAAGACGAGATGGTTGGACAGTGTTCTCGAAGCTACCAGCATGAGTCTGACCAAACTGCGGGAGGCAGTGGAAGACAGGAGTGCCTGGCGTGCTCTGGTCCATGGGGTCACGAAGAATCGGACACGACTAAACAACAACAACAACAAATGCGTCTTTGTGTCTTAGCATACTCCTATGCGGGTGGCGGGTCCTCAACTCACAAGTGGTTGCTCTTCTGCCTTCGCCTCGTGTGTGAATGTGTGATTATTTCTCTGACACTGCGTATGTTTCTCTGGCTCCAGATTAGCCTTTCAGGAACCCGCGATTAGGAGGCTGCAAACCGGGGATTATTTTGTCTGCCTGCTGGTCGCCCACCCCTCTGCCTCTCTCCTGCCTGTCCCTGCTATTGTATGAATAATGAATAGGGGATGTCTAGCTGCCGGGAAGCCTCCGTGGGGGGACGCCGCTCCTGCGGCAAGCAACACGGCTTCCCACTTAGTGCTCTCCCGCTTCGTGCAGTGCAACGGGTTGTGGTTAGACTTCCTGGACCTGCTTCCTCCCCGACCAGCCATTCAGCGCATAGCAGTTCCTCGCCGGCCTCCTCACTCCTCCACCGCCTCCACCTGCCTGGCCCGGCTTCGCAAAGGCTTCCTATTCTCAGCGGAAGCTTTAAAAGACTTATGTTCAGGGAAGCGGCCGGCCAGGGCCCCAGAGGGATGCTTGCCTCTGCTTGGGCAGCCAAGTGTGCCGTGTTTGGCCAGTATTCTCCATGCTGGCATAAGCTGCATAGTTATGAGTCGCTGGGCAGGCTTTGTGGCATGGAGATGAAGATGTGCTGAGGGCAGCACAGGTGCAAAGAGCTGCTGGGGGGGTTGCGAGGCATCAAGACACCCCTGCAGCAATGGCACGAATCACTACGGCCTTAACAAAAAAATTAAAAGGGTACAACCGGTGTTATTTATTGCATTTGTGTCCTGTTTTTTATTCGCCAAGTAGCTCACGATGGCGTAAATTGTTCTCCCTGCCCCTCCTCATTTAATGCTCACAGCAACCCTGTGATGTGGGTTAGCTGAGGGGCAGTGAATGGGCACAAGGCTACCCAGAGAGCCTCAGGAAAGAGCAAAGGATTTGAACCCTGGTCTGCCAGCTCAGTGAAGGGACGCAGGTGGCGCTGTGGGTTAAACCACTGAGCCTAGGGCTGGCTGATCAGAAGGTCTGCAGTTTGAATCCCCGCGATGGGGTGAGCTCCCATTGCACGATCCCTGCTCCTGCCAACCTAGCAGTTTGAAAGCACGTCAAAGTGCAAGTAGATAAATAGATACCACTCCGGCGGGAAGGTAAACGGCGTTTCCGTGTGCTGCTCTGGTTCACCAGAAGCGGCTTAATCATGCTGGCCACATGACCCGGAAGCTGTACGCCGGCTCCCTCGGCCAATAAAGCGAGATGAGCGCCGCAACCCCAGAGTCGTCCACGACTGGAGCTAATGGTCAGGAGTCCCTTTACCTTTACCTTACTGCCAGCTCAGAGCCCAACACTCTAATAACTGCACAACACTGGCTTTCTGTTGAATATTTTTCAATTCCTCTTCCTTCTCCTCCTCCTCCTCTTCTTCTTCTCTTTGCTCTTGTTCCTTTTTAAAATAGGTTTTCAAAGAATTTATTTTATTCCAGGATATTATAACATGGTACTAGGTATCAACTTTTGTATATCTTTTGGTAAGCATCAACAAAAACATATCCTTTTTTATTTTTGGTAAATTCATCACAAATTCTTTAGCATACTACTTCCAGTAATCTGAGTAACATTGTTTAGGCTACTGACCTTTGTACTACAGATAGGTCCAGGATAGCTAGACTGATGCTTCATCAATGGGAGATAATGGTTAGGAAATGATCTTTTGTTTGCTGAAAATCTCTCTGTGTTTTTACAATAGCTTTCTCCAGACCACCTACTATTAACTGAGCTTGTTTTGGATGTTTGGATGTGATGCCAATAAAAGGTTTGATGATGATGATTAACTGAGCATTCAATTCTGATTCCTAAAGTTCATGTGGAGGTCAAATTATACCAAGTCTTTCTTGAGCATGACTTCTTCTTCTTCTTCGTCTTCTTCTTCTTCTTCTTCTTCTTCTTCTTCTTTGTCTTCGTCTTCCAGCACTCCTTCTGATTTGTTTGTGTGGTAGCAGAACCCTTTAATCCACTTTAATCCAAATGTGCAAACCTAAAGTATGCACTTAAAAGTCACCCTGCAAAATACTGACGATCTGGAGGCACTCCGAAATATTCAGGAGAGCCGAAAGGAAAGTGACTTTCCTCCAGCTGAGGAGATTGGGCAGGTGGAGGGGAGGGCAGGGATGCTGCAAAATGCTGCAAAACTGTTGCCACACATCAGCACTGTTTTGGAGTGAATAGGACAACGTTGGGTTTTGGAGTGATAGCTATAGCCCTAGATTTGAGGAGCAATTGCTCAGTTTGTGGGACACTGCAAAACATAAAGGTAAAGGGACCCCTGACCATTAGGTCTAGTCGTGGCCGACTCTGGGGTTGCGGCGCTCATCCTGCTTTATTGGCCAAGGGAGCCGGCGTACAGCTACCAGGTCATGTGGCCAGCATGACTAAGCCACTTCTGGTGAAGTCAGAGCAGCACACGGAAATGCCGTTTACCTTCCCACCGGAGTGGTACCTATTTATCTACTTGCACTTTGACATGCTTTTGAACTGCTAGGTTGGCAGGAGCAGGGACCGAGCAACGGGAGCTCGCCCCGTCACGTGGATTCAAACTGCTGATCTTCTGATCGGCAAGTCCTAGGCTCTGTGGTTTAACCCACAGCACCACCCGCGGGGCTTTGTTTTTTTTTTTTTTGCTGCAAAACAACAGTTTTGGAGGGGATTCCAAATGTTGGGGTTCATGGTTAATGTTAAGTACGAACCCCATATTTGATGTATCAATTACTCGGTTTGTGGGGAGCTGCAAAATGCTGGGTTTTGCTGCAAAACGCTACAAAACAACTGCAAAACTATGGCACACGTTTGGAGAGAGAGGTCAATTTTTGAGCTAAGAAGATCCACGCTATACATTTAAAGCAGGTGACTTCTTCCCAAAGAATCATGGGAACTGTAGGTGCTGGGAATTTGTAGCTCTGTGAGGGGAAAACCATTGTTCTTGGAATTCTTTCAGGGAGTGAAGTCAAGTGATTTGTATGTGTGTTGGATACGTTTTAAGTGTGTGGTGTGACTCTGACCAGAGACAGGGGGAGAGAGTAGAGGCTTCTTGCCTTGGAGTTAGCTGAATCGGGGCATGTCTGCCCAAATCCAATCACTGAGAGATCTTTGGCACTGTTGTTTGCATCTGCCCACGGCTCTGCTTGTGTCTTTGTAAATAAAGCAAGCGTTATTGCAATAAGTTCCTGCTGCTCCAGTGCTCCCCGCCTGTGAAGACAACTAACCTAGGTGGAGCTGTGTCCCTGGAATATCCCCACCGACTGAGAAACTGGCCAGGATACAGCAATATAATAGCAGGCTCCTTCTTGAACCTGTAGCCTGTAATTATTACCTCCAGGGCCATATTCCAATAGCTCTGAATCTCAGACAATGAGCATCCAAAAGGACACAGACAACCTGCATTTAACAAACCGTGTTTCCAGCACCTGTAAACGTTCTGCAGATGCCCAGTTTTGGATTTCACAAAAAGGTAAATAAATGCCGGCTCTGTGGATGGGGCCAATGGGCATGGCCTAGATCAGGAGTCAGCAAACTTTTTCAGCAGGAGGCCGGTCCACTGTCCCTCAGACTTTGTGGGGGGCCGGACTATATTTTGAAAATAAAAATAAAAATGAACGAATTCCTATGCCCCACAAATAACCCAGAGGTTCATTTTAAAGAAAAGGACACATTCAACTCATGTAAAAACACGCTGATTCCCGGACCATCCACGGGCCAGATTGAGAAGGCGATTGGGCCGGATTCGGCCCCCGGCCTTAGGTTGCCTACCCATGGGCTACGAGAATGCTCACAACTTGCAGGCACCAGAACAAAGGCAGAGACAATCCCTTCCAATCCAACCCTTCAGTTCTATGATCAGGGATGCCCCCCCGTCTGAGAACCCCAATCACCTTGCCACCTCCATCCCTGGTGACGAAGCAACATCGTCTCTCCCCAGAAATTGGCACCAATGCTGGCAGCAGAGGTGGTGGTGCAGGTGGCATGGTATTGCTGCCAGTGGAGGTGGGCAGTACAGCGGAGGTGAGGAGTGTGGCGATAGAGGTGGCACAGCAGAGCAGTGTGGCACTTCCCCTTTCGCCTCAAGCGGAGAAAGGACGCGCTGCCTTGTCTATGATTCTAAGCGAGAGTTCCTGAACTGGAGTGCTGCAGTGGTTAGAGCAGGGATAGGCAACCTAAGGGTCCCAGGTTGCTGACCCCTGGGTTAGAGTGTTATGGCAGGACTTGGAAGTCTTTGTTACACACACACACACACACACACACACACACACACACACACACCATGGAGACCAGGGATAGGGAAATACACTCCATAGTGGTCTTACAATATGGGATGTGCTCCATGTTATGGAAGAAGAGGAAGTGAAGATGTGTGTATGGTGCTACTCTGAGCCTATTGTAGGATGTTCTTTTGCCCTGTGCCTTCTGCTGTGGACTCTTCTTTGGTTAGGCATCTTTGTGGTTACCATATTGACCCGAATATAAGCCGCACTCAAATATAAGCAGCACCTTTAAAATTGGAAGTGGGTGGGAAGGAAAAAAATTACCCGAATATAAGCCGCAATTGCTTATATTCAGGTCAATATGATAATCATCCAGGATGATTGGCTAATATTTCATCCACAGGAGCCTGCTGTGGTGTGTTCTGTTTTGCTGACTGAACCAAAACAGGAAAGTGCCACTCTGGCGCCCCCAGGAGTCTCAAAGAGAGGCAGAGATGGATGGATGAACAGAGAGAAAAACAGATGGTAGGTAGGTAGGTAGGTAGGTAGGTAGGTAGGTAGGTAGGTAGGTAAAGAGTGTTTCTAGATCACTGCACATGGTGACAGCAGTCACGAAATTAAAAGACACCTGCTTCTTGGGAGAAAAGCAATGACAAACCTAGATAGCATCTTAAAAAGCAGAGACATCACCTTGCTGACAAAGGTCCATATAGTTAAAGCTATGGTTTTCCCAGTAGTGATGTATGGAAGTGAGAGCTAGACCATAAAGAAGGCTGATAGCCGAAGAATTGATGCTTTTGAATTATGGTGCTGGAGGAGACTCTTGAGAGTCCCATGGACTGCAAGAAGATCAAACCTCTCCATACTGAAGGAAATCAACCCTGAGTGCTCACTGGAAGGACAGATCGTGAAGCTGAGGCTCCAATACTTTGGCCACCTCATGAGAAGAGAAGACTCCCTGGAAAAGACCCTGATGTTGGGAAAGATGGAGGGCACAAGGAGAAGGGGACAACAGAGGACGAGATGGTTGGACAGTGTTCTCAAAGCTACCAGCATGAGTTTGACCAAGCTGCGGGAGGCAGTGGAAGACAGGAGTGCCTGGCGTGCTCTGGTCCATGGGGTCACAAAGAGGTGGACATGACTAAATGACTCAACAACAACAAAAGTTGATTTGCTGAAATTTGGGGTGTGTCTGGAATAGTCTACCCAAATTGTTCTCTGGAGTCTCTTTGTTTCACCTTATCCTCTGCTTATATACAGGCATAAACAAAGCAGTTAAAAGCCATAGCACTCTTTCTCACCTGTAAGAAACTTACAGTACAATCTTTTACATGTCTGCATCAGCACTGCAAGCCATCAAACGGCCCCTGATGACCTATTTGTTCCAAAAAAGGCCCTTCTTTGATAAGCATTTTCTGCCGCTGTTAATCGATCTGCCGCTGAATTATCTTATATGTTTTAATGATACTGCATGGAATGGGATGTTGTTAGTTATGGGTGTTGCTGCTTTGCTGATGTTTTGCTGTTTGTGATTCTAAAATCCATGAACATTTACATCCCGTGGGCTGCTTCAGCTATCGTCTGAAGCCGTGTATAGACTCCTCCAGACACAGCTCAGCAATTTGTGACAACAGGGCCTTCGTCTCCATTGCCTGACACGGGATTATTTCCTTACATAATTAATTAACTTAAAGCGTTTATAAAGTGCTTAACATTTCGAAAGCCTCTCAGTGGGTACAATTTTTTTAAACATATTTTTTTAAAGTCATTTTAAAAACACAGCCTAAAACCAATAAAACAGCAGTATGAAAGCTGTTGGGACGTGGGTGGCGCTGTGGGTTAAACCACAGAGCCTAGGACTTGCCAATCAGAAGGTCGGCAGTTCGAATCCCCGTGACGGGGTGAGCTCCCGTTGCTCAGTCCCTGCTCCTGCCAACCTAGCAGTTCGAAAGCACGTCAAAGTTCAAGTAGATAAATAGATACCACTCCAGCGGGAAGGTAAACGGTGTTTTCGTGCGCTGCTCTGGTTTGCCAGAAGTGGCTTAGTCATGCTGGCGAATGACCCGGAAGCTGCACGCCGGCTCCCTCGGCCAGTAAAGCGAGATGAGCGCCGCAACTCCACAGTTGGTCACGACTGGACCTAATGGTCAGGGGTCCCTTTACCTTTACCTTTTATGAAAGCATACAAAACAGGCATTAGGGCTTTCAGACACATACAGCAGGGTCTGATCTTACGGTTCAAAAGAAGCCTGAGCAAAACATCTTTGTAGGACACCTGAAGCCACTAACAGTTGCTGCTTCATGTATGGCAGGGCAGTTGGAGAAAATGTCTCTTTCCACATCACTGGCTTTTGATATTCTGCAGGGTACGATCTCCCCATTCTTCTTCCACCAGGTCAACAGATCTATTGCTCTGGCCAGCCAGAAACCTGCTTGTACATTTCCATCCACATCTCTAAAGGACATGGGCAAAATGCCACTGTCCGGCCTTGAGAGCCAGTGTGGTGTAGTGGTTAAGAGCGGTAGACTCGTAATCTGGTGAACCGGGTTCGCGTCTCCGCTCCTCCACATGCAGCTGCTGGGCGACCTTGGGCTAGTCACACTTCTCTGAAGTCTCTCAGCCCCACTCACCTCACAGAGTGTTTGTTGTGGGGGAGGAAGGGAAAGGAGAATGTTAGCCACTTTGAGACTATCATTTGGGTAGTGATAAAGCGGGATATCAAATCCAAACTCTTCTTCTTCTCTGCTTCCACATCCTCTCCGTCTGGGCTCTGCAAAAGGACTCTTGCTCTCCTGCTTTGCACCCCAAAAGGCTTGCTGCATTTTAACTCCTCCCATGTTAAAGAGTGACAAAAGGGTGGCTTTTGCTTTTTTTCCAAAGTGCATCTAAAGGGCAGAGGGATCGTTCTAATCCACCATAATGATTATGAAAGTGCCCAAGGTTAATTAATTTTGGATAAAACATTAAAGAGAGGATTATAATAGAATTTTTTTAAAAAAAACCAACGCCATCCCATAAATGTGCATTGGAAGCATGCGAGGGTAATCCGGCCTTTAACCCTCATTAACCCAGTTTAGCTAAAAGGTGGCACGTGCATATTATGGGAGAATTCATGATCTTGAGAATATGTCTGCTGGCTCGGCTGGTTTTCAGCTGGCGGGTCAGGATCCACTATTAGGTCGTGGCCTGATGTAAGCTGGGTCGCGGGGCGGCAGCATTAACAACATGCTCCTCCACCTGCAGCTCCTGGGTGACCTTGGGCTAGTCACACTTCTCTGAAGTCTCTCAGCCCCACTCACCTCACAGAGTGTTTGTTGTGGGGGAGGAAGGGAAAGGAGATTGTTAGCTGCTTGGAGACTCCTTCGGGTAGTGATAAAGCGGGATATCAAATCCAAACTCCCCCTCTTCTTCTTCTTCTTCTTAATCTTCTTCTTCTTTAAAGCATGGGTAGGCAAACTAAGGCCTGGGGGCTGGATCCGGCCCAATCACCTTCTCAATCCAGCCCGCAGATGGTCTGGGAATCAGCATGTTTTTACATGAGTAGAATGTGTCCTTTTATTGAAAATGCATCTCTGGGTTACTTGTGGGGCATAGGAATTTGTTCATCCCCCCCCCCCAAATAGTTCGGCCTCCCACAAGGTCTGAGGGACAGTGGACCAGCCCCCTGCTGAAAAAGTTTGCTGACCCCTGGTTTAAAGAGTGCAAGAGCATAAAATGAGCCTTCCGGATCAGGCCAATGACCCAGCTTGTGCAGCATCCTGTTCCCTAGATACCTTTGGAAAACCAGCAAGGACTACTCAAGTGCAAGAGCCCTCTCCCCTCCTGCGGTTTCAGCAAGTGGCATTCAGAAGCATTGCCTCCTCTGCTTGTGGAGTTAGAGCATAGCTGTCATGGATAGTAGCTGCTGATAGCCTTTGTTGTTGTTGTTTAGTCGTTTAGTCGTGTCTGACTCTTCTTGACCCCATGGACCAGAGCACGCCAGGCACTCCTGTTTTCCACTGCCTCCCGCAGTTTGCTCAACCTCATGCTGGTAGCTCCAAGAACACTACCCAGCCATCTCGTCCTCTGTTGTCCCCTTCTCCTTGTGCCCTCCATCTTTCCCAACATCAGGGTCTTTTCCAGGGAGTCTTCTCTTCTCATGAGGTGGCCAAAGTATTGGAGCCTCAGCTTCACGATCTGTCCTTCCAGTGAGCACTCAGGGCTGATTTCCTTCAGAATGGAGAGGTTTGATCTTCTTGCAGTCCATGGGACTCTCAAGAGTCTCCTCCAGCACCATAATTCAAAAGCATCGATTCTTCAGCGATCAGCCTTCTTTCTGGTCCAGCTCTCACTTCCATACATCACTACTGGGAAAACCATAGCTTTAACTATACGGACCTTTGTTGGCAAGGTCATGTCTCTGCTTTTTAAGATGCTGTTTAGGTTTGTCATCACTTTTCTCCCAAGAAGCAGGCGTTTTTTAATTTCGTGGCTGCTGTCACCATCTGCAGTGATCATGGAGCCCAAGAAAGTAATATCTCTCACTGCCTCCATATCTTCCCCTTCTATTTGCCAGAAGGTGATGGGACCAGTGGCTATGATCTTTGTTGTTTTTTTTGATGATGAGTTTCAGCCTTTACCACCAGGAATTTCTCCAGTTCTCTTTTAAAGCTGCCTTTTAAATTTGGTGGCCGTCATGGCCTCCTGCCGGAGTGCGTTCCGTGGTTTAACTATGCACTGCATGGAGAAGCGCTTTCTTTTCTCTGCCTTGGGTCCTCAAACATTGGATGTCTACAAGTTCTAGTGGTTCTCCGTTCCGTTCCTCCTAATTTTCTCTGTGTATCATTTTTATTAAATTTCCTGTCTTCCCATTTAAAATACTCATTTCTCATCTTAAGATATCAGTGACTTCCCTTCTTCTCTTTCCATGGTTCATTTTACATATCATAAATCCCTGCATATTTTACAAAAACGATCCCATTCAGTATTCCATTATTGCATCCATCAAAACTTGTTTACACTGTTGAATTTATCTTAATGCTGCCAGCGTTTTCAGCTGCCAACAATTATTAACCATATGTTCAATAAATGTTTTTCAATCTTCTCTAAATGTATGTTCTTCTTGCTATCTTATTCTATGTGTTAAGTCTGCAAAGCTGCACATATTCTGTCAAGTTGCCATTCTTCTCTGGTTGGGACCTCGCTCGTTTTCCATTTTTGGGCTAACGAAACACGGGCTGCAGTTGTTGCATACATAAATAACCTTTTTTGACACCTGGGAATTTCAGTCTGATTTATCTCCAACAGAAAGGACTCTGGGTTTTGGGGGAAATGTCTTTTTTTTTTTCAATTCATTGTGAATCATTTCCCAATACTCTTTTACCCTTTTATAAGCCATCATTCCTCCTGGTTTTCTGTTCCCCCACCAACCGTCAGCCACCAAGGTCCTGGAGCTCCTCACAATGGAAGGAGGTAGAGGCATCCCTAACCCATAGCTGTCAACCGTCCCTTATTTGGTGGGAAACTCCCTTATCCCAGCGCCATGTCCCGCTGCTGTCCCTTATTGATGATGTCCCTTAAATTTCCCGGGTTTCAAAGGAAGCAGCTCCTCTCCCTCCCTCCCTGCCGGCCACCCAATAAGGAGTCTAAGATCGACTGGGGGTTGGAGCTTACATGCCTTGTGCCGATCAAGTTGGCCGTGTTGCCTGGGGACTCGCCTTCGCTCAGCGCTTCCCAGTGGAGAGGTGACGGTGGTTTTCCTTGCTGCATCCCCTTTGCCAGGTTGCTGCACTGTGGGAACCACTGCTTGAGGCTTCATTTGACTGCTGGCTGGGCTTTCTGCCTTTCGCTCAGAGAGGCTCAAAAGTTGAACATACCTGTGCCTGGAAAATCCCTTATTTTGGCTGATGGTCCCTTATTTTCAAATCTGTAAGTTGACAGCTATGCCCTAACCTGGAATTATATTTCATTGCTAACCAAGTAAGACATGCCACCCCTTTTATTTTAAATGATTTCCAGTGAGTCCAAATGGAAATAGAACTAATCAAGGAAATACCAACCTCAGCATACTAAATTAGAAATTTAGAACCAGCCTAAAAGTTCAAAACAGATTCATGCAAACCATGCTTAATGCCTAGAAAGAGAAGGCAGGAATCCTAACTCCAGTGTTGTCCCCACTGGTGCCTTCCACTCACTATGTCAGGCTTCAGGGGTTCGGCTTCTTTCCCCCCCTTTGGCCGTAGATAAGCAGGACAAAGCGAAAAGAGTCACTTACCATTTAAAGAGTCTGTAATGATCATAGCAAAATAACAAAGCATCCATTCTAGGAACGACGGTGCTCCCAATTAAGGTTTTCACCCACTTCTCCCCTAGTCACTTCCGCATATTGCAACCTGATCTCGCAACCGCTGTGCCTTTTGTGTAGCCACCTTATCTGCTATACGTGACCTTGAACTGATAGGTTGGACGCTTTCCAGTGAGAGAGAGTCTGTTAGCTCTCTTTCTCCCAGTTCTTCACTTTGTTGTTCACCCCCCAGTTTGTCCCAACTTTTGTCTTCAGAACTATGCCCCTCTGCAAACCAGTGTTCCAAATCTATACTGCTCCGCTGCTCCTGGGAAGATTCAGGATCCTGGCCAGGAGCAGGGGGAGAAGAAGAAGAAGAAGAAGAAGAGGAAGAGGAAGAAGAAGAAGAAGAGGAGGAGGAGGAGGAGGAGGAGGAGGAGGAAGAGTTTGGATTTAATATCCCGCTTTATCACTATCCTAAGGAGTTTCCAAGCGGCTAACAATCTCCTTTCCCTTCCTCCCCCAAAACAAACACTCTGTGAGGTGAGCGGGGCTGAGAGACTTCAGAGAAGTGTGACTGGCCTAAAGTCACCCAGCAGCTGCATGTGGAGGAGCGGGGAATCAAACTCAGTTCACCAGATTACGAGTCCACCGCTCTGAACCACTACACCACACTGGCTGGTAGGCTCCCACCATTCCTCATCAGAGCAGTACTCCTCAGCCTGGTCTCTGACACGCTATTTCACAACAGTTCGTGACAATCTGATGTGGCCGGATGGAAGGCAAAAGGTTTATTCTGGTTTTGTGACTTTTATAACAGAAATACACCATTATCAAGGCCAAGAAATATGGGCTAAACTAGGAAACTTACAACCCCCTTGGCTGCTGCTGCTCCATTAAAGCTGCACTATTTTGGCTAACCCAGTTACCACTAGCCCCATTTGAAAGAACTCGTAGTATCCACAGAAGGACAAGACCCAGGTACAACATCCACAATCTGTAAAATTCTACCTGGGGCATTGGTTGGTTCACCTGACCCTATTAAACATCAGTGGAAATGTTATTTTGGCTATGAACTTGAACCAGGACAATGGAATAGCTTTTGGACAAAAGCCCCATTTAAGTCTAGTTCAGCGAGCAAGAGAGAATTAAACTCCAAAACTCATATACAGGTGGTACCTACCCTCTAAGAAGTGGGCAGTGATTCATCCTGGCACCTCACCATGTTGTTGGATGGGCTGCCTTGCCTCCACACCAGGTATGTATCTCCCTATGTGGTGGGAATGTACAGTAATCCAGCCTTTCTGGAATTTGATATTCCAAGAAACTAGCAAAAAAAAACCCACAACAACAACAATTAGAAGTTGAACCAAAATTAGCTTTATTCCAAGACTACAATCTGGATGCAGTCATACCTCATGTTACATTTGCTTCATGTTACGTTCTTTCAGGTTACGTCCCGCGGTGACCCGGAAGTACTGGAAAGGGTTACTTCCGGGTTTCGCCGCTCGCGCATGTGCAGAAGCATGAAACAACGTCACACACATGTGCAGAAGCGGCGAATTGCAACCTGCTGCCGCACCACTGCGGGTTGTGCTCTTTTCATGTTGCGAACGGAATGGATCCCGTTCTCAACCAGAGGTACCACTGTATATATAATGAAGAATTAAGAAGCCATTTACTACAAGTGATGAGATGCAAGACACTGTACAAACCGGTTTGGGAAAGAGTCCAGATTAACAAATAAACTACAGTTGACATGTGGACAGATTAAGAAAGATGGCTTTAGCCCGGTGTGGTTTAATTTCACAACATATGCCAGTATTCCAGAAAATAAACAATCTCACCCATCAGCACTTGGCTCAATCTGGTTGATCTAAATTTAAAATTAAACATGTAATTTTATTATCTTCACTTTGAACTCCCCTCCCACGTCCATCTACATACCAACACTTTATATTGTTCCAATGGTAACATAAGAGGAAAAACAGCTATTAGTCATGCTTCACCTAAACAGAACCACAAGGACTCTCAATTAGGAGTTTGGCTCTACAATATCGAATGGGATCTGTTCACTCTGCTCTATTCCATTTCCCCTTTGTTTCTGTTTTTATTTAAACCAATTCACAAGCCAAAAAGCTGCACATTGACCAATAATAACGAACCATATGCCGCATATACTACTGCAAATTTTTAATGATATTTTGGTGTTATACAAATTACATGAGAAAAGCTGGTCTATGTATTTGTATTATTTATTGTTCTTAGGATCCATGACCCAATAAAAAGTTATTTAAACAGGGGGGGAAAGCCATTGAAGTTGGTAGCCGTCACTGGGAGCCAGTGTGGTGTAGTGGTTAAGAGCGGTAGACTCGTAATCTGGTGAACCGGGTTCGCGTCTCCGCTCCTCCATATGCAGCTGCTGGGTGACCTTGGGCCAGTCACACTTCTCTGAAGTCTCTCAGCCTCACTCACCTCACAGAGTGTTTGTTGTGGGGGAGGAAGGGAAAGGAGAATGTTAGCCGCTTTGAGATTCCTTAGGGTAGGGATAAAGCGGGATATCAAATCCAAATCCAAACTGCTTTCTGTGGGAGTGAGTCCCATAGTTTAGCCATATGCTTTGTGAAGAAGTGCTTTCTTGTAACTATCCTGAACGCTCATATTTCTATTAATACTTTATTTTATGGTTACCAGATTCTTTTCAATGAATATAGGGACACTTTTTTTTTTAAGCTGAGTAGCAACAGGGAGTCAGTAGTGGGGATGGTGAGGCAAAAGACCCTGGGCCCAAGCACAGATGCATATTGTATAAAGATGCAAAACCCTTCTTTCACACCCTGTGAAACATAAATGCGAAGAGTTTTAAAAAACTGGGCAACGGCCACCCACCCATGACTCCTGAGCCTCCTCCGATTAGTCAAAACTTGTGCACAACACATCATATGGGGACTTCCGGCGAGGAAAAATGGCGGGCGCCGTGGCAGCAAGCAGCTCCTGAACTGTGCTACCAGGCTGGCTCCGGTCTGCTGAGGCTGCCGCTGCCACGTTTCCTGGGGACAGATTTGCAAATCTGGGGACATTCCGGGGACGGAATTTGTCCAGGGACAGATTTGCAAATCCGGGAACTGTCCCCCCGGGGACGTCTGGTAACCCTACTTTATTTTATTGTTCCCTGCTCTGGGTTTGAATATATTCAATGGAGCAGGTTACAAATACATTGGTACGGGGGAGAGAAAACCAAGCTATATCCATTACAAAGAAAGAAAGAAAGCTCCATTTCTATTTTGGGCAAAGCAGATTGCTGACCTGGGCCCCCCTGATTTGACACAAAGTGGACACGGGTGGCGCTGTGGGTTAAACCACAGAGCCTAGGACTTGCCAATCGAAGTGCAAGTAGATAAATAGGTACCGCTCCGGAGAGAAGGTAAACGTTGTTTCCGTGCGCTGCTCTGGTTCGCCAGAAGCAGCTTAGTCATGCTGGCCACATGACCCGGAAGCTGTACGCCGGCTCCCTCGGCCAGTAAAGCGAGATGAGCGCCGCAACCCCAGAGTTGGTCACGAAAGGACCTAATGGACAGGGGTCCCTTTACTTTATGCAATCTCCTCTACCACCCACGCCAGTGTCCCAATCTGGATAGGACACCAGCTTCTGCAATGTGCTGCTTCCCCTCTTCTCTCCACAGATAACATAGAAGCCAAGCAGCAGTAGCAGGAGGGACCAGGGATGGGAGGCACCGAGGGCCAGGTGGGGAGTCTTCAAGGGCCGCATCTAGACCAGACGCTGTAGGTTCCTGAATCACACTATAGTGCATCTTAGTCCTTTTTTTGCTAGGTATTAAATGCTCTTTTAGAATTATTATTATTTTCTTGCTGATTGCATTGGATTTTGGGGTTTTTTTAAAAGGATACTTGTGTTGGCGTTATTGTTCTAACTTTTTTTTATCGTTGTGTATTTCATTGGTTCTTTTTGTTTTGTTTTATTGAACGGCCTCTGAGAATGCAGTTAATGGGTGGTCAATAAATGTCGAAATAAAATAAAATATTCTCATAGCCAGTTCTCTCTTCAGAGTTCTTGGGGCAATTTATAGACGGCTGCTTGTGGTCTTCAACCAGGTACAGATCTGGTACTCCACTTGTGCTTGGCTCCAACATTATGGCCACATTCGCACCATTCAGCTATAGATAGATAGATAGATAGATAGATAGATAGATAGATAGATATAGATGATAGATGTTTTTATTAAAGGATTTTCTGTTTAAATTCATAGTCCTTTCTACACATAACACCGGTCCTGAGAGATCTGCATGGACTCCCAGTACGTTTCCGAGCACAATTCAAAGTGTTGGTGCTGACCTTTAAAGCCCTAAACGGCTTCGGTCCTGTATACCTGAAGGAGCGTCTCCACCCCCATTGTTCAGCCCGGACACTGAAATCCAGCGCCGAGGGCCTTCTGGCGGTTCCCTCATTGTGAGAAGTGAGGTTACAGGGAACCAGGCAGAGGGCCTTCTCGGTAGTGGCGCTGGCTCTGTAGAACGCCCTCCCTTCAGATGTGAAGGAAATAAGCAGCTCTCCTATTTTTAAAAGACATCTGAAGGCAGCCCTGTTTAGGGAAGTTTTTAATATTTAATGCTGTATTGAACACTCGATTGGGAGCCGCCCAGAGTGGCTGGGGAAACTCAGCCAGATGGGCGGGGTATAAATAATAAATTATTATTAAATTATTATTACAGGTCAGTTAAATTTGGTGTGAGACACCGAAGAAGGAGGGTAGTGATTTTTCATTCTTTTGCTTAGTGTGTGTGCATAGTTTTTGTTGTCGGCTTTGTGAGGATAGCTTCTTTATTTATCTGTTTGATTCTTTTTGTTGTTGGTGCAAGAGGTTGGAGAGCCCAGAGTGTGGTTGGTTGCATTCAATTAAATGCAGGGCATTTTGTTTGTGTGTGAGAGGGGGTGGGGTTTGCATCATATGGTTAATACAGACGTACCTTGGAAGCATAGCTGTCAACATTTCCCTTTTCTTGCAAGGAATAAAGGAATTTCCCTTTAAAAAAGGGGAAACGTTGACAGCTATGCTTGGAAGTCGAACAGCTTAGTGCCCGAACGTTTTGCCTCCCAAATGTTGCTGTGCTAGTCCCGGGGGCGGGGGGGGGAAGGTTACCGGGAGGCGAGGTCAGGGTCCTGGGTCGAGGGTTGGTAGACTGTCCTCCACGGGCGAAGCGGGGACCAAACAAGGAGCTGGACAAGGACAGGAACTCTGGAGGAACAGGACTGGGTGCTGGCCGAAACAGCTCTTCAATGACATTGCTCCCGCAACCTGGGACCAGGCTGACTGGCCTTTATCTCCTCTGGGGCCTAGGGCGGTCCTAGCCCACAGGTGACTCGCCTCTCCTGGCCTTAAGGCGAGCACTCCTCCTGGGAGAAACCAGTTCCCTTCGCCTCTCTGCCCTGAGCCTCTGCAGCTCAGCAGAGGCTGGTGGGTTACTGGACCCAGGAGAAGACTCACCTTCCCCTGACAGGGCTGGGAGAGGAGCACCTGTAGGCACTGTGTCTTCAATCACCTCCGGAGCCAGAGAGGATTCAGCTGGTGCCTGCTCCTGAGGATCCGGCACAGGTGCAGGTGCTTCAGATCCAAGGCCCTGCCCCAGTTCAGCCGGCCCTGGAGGCGGGGACTCCTGTGCAGGCTGGGGTTCCTCCGGTTCGGCCTCTGAATCGGATTCCCAGGCCATCACAGTTGCATACCCGGAAGTGACTGTTCCGGTTTGCGAACTATTTTTGGAAGCCAAATGTCCAGTGGTGCTTCCTGCAGCCAATCAGAAGTCATGCTTTGGTTTTCGAATGTTTTGGAAGTCGAACGGACTTCCAGAACGGATTCCATTCGACTTCCGACTGTATACTGTTGTGCCACTTTAAAATGGCCGCAGCTCCCCTTTAAAGAATCCTGAGAGCTTTAGTTTGCTATGGGTGCCAAGAGTTGTGAGGAGACAAATATATTCCCTTCAAAGAGTTTCAATTCCCAGAGTTCTCTATGAAGAAGAAAGGCTCTGAAATGGGGGCCCTGTGTTTTCGGGGGGAAATAGAGGCCTTCTCTGAATCCTCAGCACTCTCAAGAAACTGCACCTCCCCTCATAGGAGCCAACTCCTAGCGGCAGGGTTCTCTTTGCGCCCCCCCCCCCATAAAATTATTCAAGTTGGCACCCCTGGCTCCCATAATTCTTTTGGGGAGGCTATGACTGTTCCAAGTGGGATCCAGACCACTTACCAGGCCCCCTTTAGCATGGGGATGTCTAGACTCCTTTAGTCCTATGATCCCATTATTATGGGTTATGCCCCCAATCATAATAGCATTTCGGCGTCCCTGCCTATAGACTCTCTATGCGCTAATTGACTTCTGGATTAGTATTATGGGATTTGCTTAATGCCATAAGTGGTGCACTTTATCAATCAATAAGGCCTCATCAGTCTTATTAGCGTATGATTTTTGTCCACCACCGTCAATAATGCATGCGCAACAAAGTACACAGAACTGTAAAACTAATGTAAGTGCCTAAGCGTCTTAATTCCCCCCCCCCCTTCTTCTTCTGGGAACTTTGTGTCTCTTAAACAACAGGAAATCTTAAATCTTTCAAAGAAGGGCTGCTATTAATACGAATCTTTTTTACATTTCCCTTTTGCTGTTCACTACCCACATCACCAGTTGACTGAAATCATCTCAGGTACTTTGGTCTGCTCTCTAAAATGTTTACAGTCCTTCCCAATGCTATTTTTCCACAAAAAAGAGGCGCTGGAGTCTGGAACTCAACATGAACTCCTCCATTGTGCTCTTAGAATGGCAATGGCACCCACCTGATAAGTTGCCGGATCAGGCCCATCTAGTCCCACATCCTGTTCTCACAGTGGCTAAAGTGGATGGCTGTGGGCAACCTGCAAGGGGACTCTCTTCTCCTGCGGTTTTGTCCTCTTTTAAAACCATCTAAGTTGGTGGCCGTCCCTGTGCCTCCTGTGGGGGTGAGTTCCATAGTTTAACTATGCACTGCATGAAGAAGCCCTTTCTCTCTTTTTTAACCTGTCCCAAATCTTCCAACGTTCAGCTTCATTGGAGTCTGCAGTGCAACTCTGCGCTGCTTAAAGGCTTTGATACGTGCGCTGTGTCAATCAAGTCGTTCCTGGTGATTCTAAGCAGCACTGGGACCAGCCTTTCTCCCTGCAGAACAGCACGCTCATTTAGATTAAATCGATGGGCTACTTTGAGTGAGTGAATGAGTGAGTGAGTAGGTGAGTGTGCCCGTTTCCCACACAGAGACGGTTTCATAGCCACCACTGCATTGTTGTTGAGTCCACAGGAACCTAGGTAGTTGACTTATCCTCTTATAACAAATCCATCTAGCTCAGTATTGTCTTCACTGAACATCAGCTTCTCTCTGGGGTTTTAGGCAGGATCATACCCTCCAACATTTCTACGATGAAAATAGGGATGTGCTATTCAACAACAACAACCCACCAGTCATTTTGGGTGGCTTCCAACACATAAAAACATTATAAATCATTTAACATAAAAAAGTACAGTGGTACCTCGGGTTACATACGCTTCAGGTTACATACGCTTCAGGTTACAGACTCTGCTAACCCAGAAATAGTACCTCGGGTTAAGAACTTTGCTTCAGGATGAGAACAGAAATCGTGCTCCGGCGGTGCAGTGACAGTGGGAGGCCCCATTAGCTAGTGTGGTGCTTCAGGTTAAGAACAGTTTCAGGTTAAGTACGGACCTCCGGAATGAATTAAGTACTTGACCCGAGGTACCACTGTATAGGGTAGCCTTCAGATGTCTTCTAAAGGTCGCATGGTTACTTATCTCCTTAGCTTGGGGGTTGCACACCTTCCATACCCTCCAACATTTCTCCAATGAAAATAGAGACATCCTACCATACCCTCCAACCTTTCTCTAATGAATATAGGGACGTCCTAAGGAAAAGCGGGAAATATTGCCAGAATATTGATTGCAAAAAACTGGAAGGGGGAGAAAATCCCATTACTATTAAAATGGCAAAACAAACTCTGTGAGTTTGTAGAAATGGCAAAATTGGCGGCAATTATTAGAGGCCACTCAAATCAGATAATAATTAGAGAATGGGATGGAGTGAAGGAATACATGGAAAAATATCGTCCCGGAATTGAAATATTAATAGAGAATGTGTAAAACGTGCAGGGGTAAGCAATAAAATAGCAATAGAATCAATTGAATAATTATTAAATTATAACAACACAACAAGATGGAAGAAGTAAAATATGGAGATCACACATGGGTGAAGGGGAGTATATGAGAACTTATAATATCATTTATAATATAATTTGTTAATTGCGTTGTATTTACATACAGCAAAGGGAAGCCTAGAGCAATTAAGGTAAAGGTAAAGGTACCCCTGCCCATACGGGCCAGTCGTGTCCGACTCTAGGGTTGTGCGCCCATCTCACTTAAGAGGCCGGGGGCCAGCGCTGTCCGAAGACACTTCCGGGTCACGTGGCCAGCGTGACAAGTTGCATCTGGCGAGCCAGCGCAGCACACGGAAACACCATTTACCTTCCCGCTAGTAAGCGGTCCCTATTTATCTACTTGCACCCGGGGGTGCTTTCGAACTGCTAGGTTGGCAGGCGCTGGGACTGAACGACTGGAGCGCACCCTGCCACGGGGATTCGAACCGCCGACCATGCGATCGGCAAGTCCTAGGCGCTGAGGTTTTACCCACAGCGCCACCCGTGTCCCCTAGAGCAATTACATATATTTTAATTTAGGTAACAGGCTTCCCTTTGAAAGGACGCGGGTGGCGCTGTGGGTTAAACCACAGAGCCTAGGACTTGCCGATCAGAAGGTCGGTGGTTCGAATCCCCACGACGGGGTGAGCTCCCGTTGCTCAGTCCCTGCTCCTGCCAACCTAGCAGTTCGAAAGCACGTCAAAGTGCAAGTAGATAAATAGGTACCGCTCCAGCGGGAAGGTAAACGGTGTATCCGTGAGCTGCTCTGGTTCGCCAGAAGCGGCTTAGTCATGCTGGCCACATGACCCGGAAGCTGTACGCCGGCTCCCTCGGCCAATAAAGCGAGATGAGCGCTGCAACCCCAGAGACAGTCACGACTGGACCTAATGGCCAGGGGTCCCTTTACCTTTACCTGCGTAACAGGCTTATGTTAGAAAATGAATATGGATTTTGAATTTGATGTTTGTAATTTTTTTTGGTTTTGAAATAAATTTTTAAAACCCAGCAAAAATCTTTTTTAAAAAAAGGAAAAGCAGGAAATCCAGGATCTGTACATCCAGGACTGTCCCTGGAAAATAGGGACCCTTGGAGGGTCTGCACGATTCTTTCCTGAAGATGCCAGGGATTTGACTTTGGCCCTCCTGCCTGCAAAAGGAGGTTCTCTGCCTCTGAGCCAGGGCCCTTTCCCATGTTGCTCCACCTTCCTTTTCAGGATGCCCTCGTGGGTCTAAGTGAAGAGTCCAGCTGCGTTCCCTTTGTCTTTTGAAACCAGCTTTAAGAAGGAAAGTAGGGTTTCTGGCATGAATGATTTGTGCTTAATAAAGCCATGCTGGCTGGCTTGTAATCTCTCCATTTTCTCTGAGTGCTGATACATTAAGGTTGCAGCCCAGCCTCGTCAAAATCAATGGGGGCTCTTCTATTGACTCCAATTGGATGTGGATTGCCCCTTAATTGTGTTTTCATTTCCGCTAATGTACACCAAGGTGCAGAAGTTGAGCTAAGAGAGCTGCAATTTCCCAGGTTTGCCGCCTTCCTGTGTGTGTATCTGCGTGCAAACATACAGGCTCTGCACTTGCCCTTTTCCAGTCTTCAGGGAGGGTGCCAGTTCCTTCCTCATGACTGAGCTCTCCAAAAAACAAAACCCTTCCATCCGTCCGCTTCCTACAAGCTTTCCTTTTTGTTGAGGGCCTCCACACAGATAATGGCTTCTGGTTGGGCTGCCCCTGAGGTTCCTGAAAGGAAATGTAATCCGATTAATGGTGCATGCTCTAGTTATCTCCCGCTTGGACTACTGCAATGCGCTCTACGTGGGGCTACCTTTGAAGGTGACTCAGAAACTGCAATTAATCCAGAATGCGGCAGTGGCCACCAAGAGACCACATAACACCGGTTCTGAGAGATCTGCATTGGCTCCCAGTACGTTTCTGAGCACAATTCAAAGTGTTGGTGCTGACCTTTAAAGCCCTAAACGGCCTCGGTCCTGTATACCTGAAGGAGCGTCTCCACCCCCATCATTCAGCACGGACACTGAGATCCAGCGCTGAGGGCCTTCTGGTGGTTCCGTCATTGCGAGAAGTAAGGTTACAGGGAACCAGACAGAGGGCTGAGTTTCCCCAGCCACTCTGGGCGGCTCCCAATCAAATGTTAAAAACAGTACAGCATTAAATCTTAAAAAGTTCCCTAAACAGGGCTGCTTTCAGATGTCTTTTAAAGATAGGATAGCTGCTTATTTCCTTCACATCTGAAGGGAGGGCGTTCCACAGGGTGGGCGCCACCACTGAGAAGGCCCTCTGTCTGGTTCTCACTTCTCACAATGAGGGAACCACCAGAAGGCCCTTGGCGCTGGATCTCAGTTTCCGGGCTGAACAATGGGGGTGGAGACGCTCCTTCAGGTATACAGGACCCAGGTCTCTCAGGTCCTAGTTTAACACTCTAGCCCATGGGTAGGCAAACTAAGGCTCGGGGGCTGGATCCGGCCCAATCGCCTTCTAAATCCGGCCCACGGATGGTCTGGGAATCAGCGTGTTTTTACATGAGTGGAATCTGTGCTTTTATTTAAAATGAATCTCTGGGTTATTTGTGGGGCATAGGAATTTTTTCATCCCCCCCCAAAAAAAATAGTCCAGCCCCTCACAAGGTCTAAGGGACAGTGGACTGGCCCCCTGCTGAAAACTTTGGTGACCCCTGGTCTAACCTCTATTCCATGTCAGAGGAGTCCAGGGGCTGTGATCATGGTCCTTCTAGGAGCTGCTGCTTTTCCACTGGAAGCCATGTACCCTGTGCCACCATTTCCACAGAAGCAAACGGGGACATTATAACACCTCTCCTCATACCAAGGATCATTCCACAAGACCCGAAATACTGTCTCTGCAATGGGCTCTCCTGGTCTGGCAGCTGAAACTGCAGGAGGGGGTGTTAGGGGGTTGTTATATATGGCCGGTTCCAGAGAATGTTTATTCTCACAATGGATGTTCCGGAGCACTTGTAATTCGTCTTGGCTCGGTTTTATTGTCCTAGCCATTAAGCAGAACAAGCATTTATTACAGGAAAGCCGCAACATCCTGCAACGTTAACCACTCAGTGAAGCTGCTCTGAGGCATGGGCAGAAAAGGATCAGGAGGCACATTTTGTATGTATGTGCATTTTGACACCCATGTGTGTAGGTACCCTCCAACTTCTCCCTGGTGAAGCAGAGGAGACATTGCCTGTGCTTGAGAACCCGCCGATTGGGTGGACTACAACTCCCATCATCCTTGACCGTTGGTCATACTGGCTCTAGGGCTGATGAGGAGCTGGCACCCAACAAAATATGGAGAGCCACAGGTCAGTCATACCTGTGGGTACTGAAGTCAGGGAAACTCTGTGTTTGGTGAGAAGATTCTCAGTCCTGGTTCTCAAACCTGCACGAATATCTCTTGAATTCTTTATACTCAATCCCTGCCCACTTTAAAAGTGGAAGCTGAGTGAACTCTGCCCCAGTGGCGTAGCGTGGGTTGTCAGCACCCGGGGCAAGGCAAGTAATTTGCGCCCCCTAACCCATGGATTTGCGCCCCCTAACCCTAACCCCCAGATGTTGCGCCCAGTGCGGCCGGCCCCCCTTGCACCCCCACGCTACGCCACTGCTCTGCCCTCTTGCAAAAATGCACTGTTCTTATATTTCCCCGACCAGAATTTGTAACCTGGGCTGGGGAGGAGGTTAACCTTAGAATTAATAGCAAATCTCCCCTTCCCTCTTTATCCCATCAAGGCTGGAGAGGAAACACAAGAAGACCTGGGTCTGGAACATCCCACCGGCGTGTCTGGGGAGATATGATCCCAAGGAGAAAGGTAGGCGGAATCTATGGCTAGTGCGTCAACATGAGCATGGGAAGGTTATTCTCTACTTTTTATTATTTATTAAAGATTTTCTTGATTTACAGAAGTGTTTGCAATGTCTCTCTCTCTCGTATCCCCCCCCCCCATGTAATATTTTTACAAATCAGTTCCATTCGTTGAGACATTAGGAAGAAAAGGGGGAAAGAGATGGAGGGGGGGAAAGGGTTGGGTAGTAAGTTTCTATTTCACTTACTATATGTGGGGTTTGGTGTCAGCGTTGCTTGTGCAGGTTCTTTGCTGTTCACTTGTGTTCCTTTGGTGGTGAGAGAGGTTGGGGTTGGCCTAGGGTGTGGGTGTTCATTTGTGGTTGGCTGCGGTGGTCTTTGTTGTCGTGTGTGAGTGGGGTGGGTGGGTGTTTTGGATCAGGTTAGCCATATTGATTTGTACGCTGTTTTTGGATCTTTTGTTGTTGTCTTGTTGGGCTGTGTATGTGATAAAGGGGAGCCATACCAGAGTGAAGGTGTCTTTTTCTATTTGTCCCTGTGGGTTATTCTCTACAGTGGTACCTCGGGTTCGTTCCGGAGGTCCGTTCTTAACCTGAAACTGTTCTTAACCTGAAACACCGCTTTAGCTATTGGGGCCTCCTGCTACCGCCATGCCACCGGAGCACAATTTCTGTTCTTATCCTGAAGGAAAGTTCATAACCTGAAGCACTATTTCTGGGTTAGCGGAGTCTGTAACCTGAAGCGTATGTAACCTGAAGTGTATGTAACCTGAAGCATATGTAACCCGAGGTACCACTGTACTTTAAAGCTGTGTATGGTTAAGGTCCACTCCCAATTACTGATATATTTTAATGTAACACAAGAAGAGCCCGTTGGATCAGGCCAATGGGTCATGTAGTCTGGCATCCTTGTTCTCACAGTGGCCAACCTGTGGGAAATAGACAAGCAGGACCTGAGTGCAAGAGCCTTCTCTCATCCTGTGGTTTCCAACAACTAGTATTCAGAAGCATTGTTGCCTCTGGCCGGCCGTGGAGGCAGAACATAGTCACCCTGGCTACTAGCCATCGATAGCCCTATCCTCCATTTTCAAACAGATGTCAACCACCAATAATGGCTCGAGATCTTAATGAGTGATACAGTGGTACCTCGGATTACAGATGCTTCAGGTTACAGACTCCGCTAACCCAGAAATAGTACCTTGGGTTAAGAACTTTGCTTCAGGATGAGAACAGAAATCGTGCAGCAGCGGCGCAGCAGCAGTGGGAGGCCCCATTAGCTAAAGTGGTGCTTCAGGTTAAGAACCGTTTCAGGTTAAGAACGGACCTCCAGAACGAATCAAGTTCTTAAGCCGAGGTACCACTGTATTCTAAATGCAGCTTCTGAGTTCCTATCCAGGAGAATGGAAAATTGAGGTCTTGCCCATCCAAAAGAAATGAGTTTGTCAGGACTGGTCGTTGACCTCTTCAGATCACCACACAAACGCTTCTTGTTCTTTTATAACTTTTTATTGCTTATTAACAAAACAATCTTATAAACGGTTCTTAAGTATTATTCCTCAAGTCACTTATTTCAGATACCTTCTGAGCTCTGCTTCTCCGTGACCAGCCACTCTCAAAATGTCGAACGCGCCCTTCCTTTTGCTTTCCCACTCTTTTTTCTAACCTCCTGGCTAGAGCTGGCTAGTATCTCCCCTCCTCCGAATCTGAGCTAGAACTGAACCCTTGCCTTTCCTGGGAACAGCCGGTCCCTCCCTGTTGTTGTCTTCTATTAGATTCACTGCTCTCCTTCCCCCCCTTGGGGAATGCTTTCTCCCTCTGAGAAACTGGAAACTTCTAACTCTTCCCTGACACCACCCCCTCCCCTAGGCCCCCCTTCCTCCTCCTCGCACTCCTCTGTTTCTGAAGGACCGAACCCTATGAACTCCTCTTCCTCGCTATCTGTCTCTTCAAAAATAGTGACTCCAAAGCACTGGCTGTCAACCGATTGCATTGTTAAAACCATGTTTATGGAAGACAATCTTACTTGGCTATGAGTGATTGCCAAAGAAGAAAGAAGCAGCAGCAGACACCTCTTTTGGCCACCCAGTTTGATGGACAAAAGCGGGTCACCTGTCACCACTCTGACATCAGGTGATGCCTCCACCCACCTGCCAAACTGGGCCTGTGGGGTGTGTGGAGATAAGAATCTGGCCCACCATGGCCAGATGGCACAGGGGGTGCCAGGCCCGTCCCCTGATTTCTCATAATGTGCAATGCTGCCCTGCTAAAAATCAAGCCTCCCTCCACACCTTGAGTTTAAAGGGGCTTTCCCTCCCCACAAAGTGCTCATAGGAGCCAAGCAATCATTAATCCTTGGCTCTCACAGCTGAATGTGTGAATGAGCCTCATTGATAACATTGTGCCAGTTACAGATAGGTAGCCGTGTTGGTCTGCCATAGTCATAGTTATCTGAAGAAGTGTGCATGCACACGAAAGCTCATACCAAGAACTGACTTAGTTGGTCTTTAAGGTGCTACTGGAAGGAATTTTTTTTTGTTTTGATAACATTGTGGTTCGAGGTGATAGGAGGCAGTGCCAAAGCTCACTGCAAGCCATCAGATGATGGAGAGGCATGCCGCAAGGTGCCTTTAGACCAGGATCACTCTTGGATGATTCCCCCATGAGATGGCAACATTGATTATCTCCTGCCAGGCATGTCCAAAGTCTGTTTCAGGGGCCTAATCTGGCCCGTCGCTCAGTTTAATCCAGCCCTTGTGGCAGTTTATTTCCTGAGGTAAAATCCTAAAAAACCCTCAGCAACTTCAACCCCTCAGCAACTTCAACCCTAAAAAAAAAAAGGTCAACAATTTCAATCCTAAAGGTCAACAATTTTGGTTGGCCCCTTAGTTGGCCCTCATGGCCCTTCACTTCTGGCCCTCTTTGAAAAAGGTTTGGACACCATTGCCTGATGCTAACACAGGGAGGGGAGCAGGATTTGAAAGGCACTATCAGCAGGAGGGAGTGCTTAGATCCCGCCCCCCACATTTCCCCCAATTTTCTCAACCACCCCTCATCCATTCCCCCCCCCCATTTTGACCCCAGCTGGCTTTGAGTATGGAAATGAGCCCAGGGTTTTTGGGGAGGAGAGGGGGAGGAGGGGCATTTGTTGTGACCCCATGGACCAGAGCCCGCCAGGCTCCCCTGTCCTCCACCGCCTCCGGCGGTTTGGTCAAACTCATGCTGGTAGCTTCGAGAACACCATTCTCGAATGTAAAGTGGGGGGGGGGGGCGTGTAAAGGAGAACTGGTAGGTAGAAGGAAGGGTTCATACACAAAGCAAACATTTGTGTGGATTTATTGTATTCCAGATGATAAGGAAAAAATCCTAGGGTGCAGGGATTTACGGGTCTCTCCAGTCAGCAAAAGAAGGCGTCTCCAGCCAGGTTATAGAAGCAAAACAGTGGTCTTTATTTGCTGCAAACACTCAAAGAGTAGGAACCCTGTGCGTGGGGTTGCATGAACTTTCAAGACCTCTCCCCATTACCCATACTACATTTTTCAACAGCATCATCGATACATCACAAATATGTCACAATGTAGGAACGTTTGGCATGTAGAAACATGAGCCCGTCACCCACCAGTCAATAACCCCAGTTCCCAACACCTTTTAACTACCCTCTTCCCCAAAGAACAATAAAAGTATTTGCACATCCCCCTAGCTGCAAGCCTTTCCTGAGCTCTTCCTTTGAACATATCAGGATTCAATCCACCATCCCATGGATTTCTGTCTGAGGCATGTGCTGCCCTTGATTGCCTCCTGCCTCATATTGTGAGGCTAAGTTCACGCCTTATTGGAGGGGCAAGGGGTATGTGACCTTATGTTTAAGGTGTTATGGAGGCAGGGGGAGCCCTGGATTCCTCTCTTCCAGAGGAGTCTTTAGCACTTGGAGCCAAGGAAATCAGTCAAAACGTTGAATTTTGGTGATTATTTGTGAAGCTTCTACCGTTTTCTATACAGTAGAGTGGTACCTCGGGTTAAGAACTTAATTTGTTCTGGAGGTCCATTCTTAACCTGAAACTGTTCTTAACCTGAGGTACCACTTTAGCTAATGGGGCCTCCTGCCACTGCCACCATGTGATTTCTGTTCTCATCCTGAGGTAAAGTTCTTAACCCGAGGTACTATTTCTGGGTTAGCGGAGTCTGTAACCTGAAGCGTCTGTAACCCAAGGTACCACTGTATTGGATAGTCAGAGGAAACAGTACAATACATGGTATCTGCCGACTGCTACAATTTTATACACTGCTTTTCTGAGTCTCTTTGCTGTTGTCTATGTATGGTGCTTGTGTAAACAGTCCAGAATTGGCCTCCACAGTCACTTATGGACTCACTGTTAAAACCGTGTTTATGGAAGACAATCTTACTCTGCTACGAGTGATCGCCAAAGAAGAAGATTGCCCTGGCCTTAATTTGAGGCAGTGGTGGGGACTTGAGATTTTGGGGGAGTCATTTAACAGCCCCCCCCATTCCTATTTGACACTGTATTTTGGAATATTTAATAAACAGTGCTAAAATAAAAAAGAAAGATTGAAACACCTTTGGACCCTCTCCTTCGGATCCAGTGACCTCATACAGTGGTACCTTGGGTTACATACGCTTCAGGTTACAGACGCTTCAGGTTACAGACTCCACTAACCCAGAAATAGTACCTCGGGTTAAGAACTTTGTTTCAGGATGAGAACAGAAATCGCACGGCAGCAGCGCAGGAGCAGCAGGAGGCCCCATTAGCTAAAGTGGTGCTTCAGGTTAAGAACAGTTTCAGGTTAAGAACGGACCTCCTATTCACCATAGTTTTAGAAGTTTTGGCGAATAAAATAAGATCAATGCCTGAGATACAAGGGATAAAAATTGGATCAAAGGAGTTCAAACTAAAAGATTATGCGGATGACCTGATGTTATCCTTGGAAGAGCCGCAAGGAAGTCTGGGTAGAGCGCTGGAAGTCTTAGAGGAGTACGGTAGACTATCTGGTTTCAAACTGAATAAATTTAAAACCAAAATGCTGATAAAGAATCTGGGTAACGATATAAAAGAAAAATTAGAGAGACAAAACGGAATTAAAGTGGCAAAAAAAATAAAATATTTAGGAATATGGCTCACACCAAAAAATATAAACCTGATTGAAGACAATTACTCGGCAACGTGGAATAAAATCAAAAAAGATCTGGATGTTTGGAACAGAGTTAACCTCTCCTGGTTGGGTAGGATGGAGGCTATAAAAATGAATATACTCCCTAAGATGCTGTTTCTGTTTCAAAATATTCCTGTTATCAGAGGGTCCAAAATATTCAAAGACTGGCAGAAAACTCTCTCAAGATTCATTTGGCAGGGAAGAAGGCCAAGGATCAGGTTTAAATTACTCACGGACCGAAAGGAGAGAGGAGGGCTCGCAGTCCCCAATCTAAAACTATATTACGAAGCTGCTTGTTTATGTTGGGTTAAGGAACGGATAACCTTGGAGAACACCGATTTATTAGATCTCGAAGGGGCAGATAATAGGTTTGGCTGGCACGCCTACCTTTGGTCAAATAAGGAGAAGCCCCATAAAGGATTTTCGAATCACATCATCAGAGGCCCCCTGTATGAAGTTTGGGAAAAAAATAAAAAATTGCTAGAGGGGAAAACACCTTGGTGGTTATGCCCAACAAATATCCTAACAATCAAAAAAATAAACCAGGAAGATCAAAGATTGACATATGAAGATTTATTAGTTAGATCTCAAAATAGCTGGAAATTAAGGCCATACGAGGAGTTAAAAGAGAAGCTGACGGGTTGGATACAGTGTCATCAGATTAACGCAAGATGGACGGAAGATAAAAAAATAGGAATGAATGAAAAGAAATCTAAATTTCAGATTGAGATAATCGAGAGTAAATCTAAATTATTGTCTAAAATGTATAACATATTACTGGAGTGGGACACAAAAGACGAAGAAATTAAGGAAGTCATGGTCAAGTGGGCGATAGATTTGGGACATAACATAGAATATGAGAAATGGGCAAAATTGTGGAATGAGGGAATGAAATTCACGGCAAGCGCTGCAATTAGAGAAAACTTAGAAAAAATGATATATCGATGGTACTTAACACCAGAAAAACTAAGTAGGATGTATAGGACTGGAGATAAGGCCTGTTGGAGATGTAAAACAAAAGAAGGCAATTTTATACATATGTGGTGGGCATGTGAGGTAATAAAAAATTTTTGGAATCAAATATATGATGAGTTAAAAAAAATATTTAGATACACATTCCCCAAAAAACCAGAGGCCTTTTTACTAGGGATTGTTGGAGATGAGATAAAGAAAGAAGATAAAACCCTATTTCAATATTCAATGGCAGCGGCCAGAATGCTAATCGCCCAAAACTGGAAAAGTACAACTATGCCAACGGTGAGGGATTGGCAATTAAAACTATACGACTTCATCGAATTGGCAAAAATGACGCAAAGAATTAGAAACCAAAAAAGTGCAAAGTTAAATGACGATTGGAACAAATTTATGGCTTATATAGAAGGAAATTTTAGAAACTTACCAACTATAGCAGGTCTGGTATAAAACTTCCGGTGTACAAACTAAATACCAACACCAGCTGTAAAAAGGAAACTATTAAAACTGGAAACCCGAAATCAGCAGGGAAGGAGGTCAGGTGATGGGTGTTAACTGTTATATACTTTAAGTTTTTTCTTTCATTTTTTTCTTTAATTTTCTCGGTTTTTCTTTTTCTTTTTAGTGCCTTTTTTCTTCAATTCACTGGTTACTGTGTTTAGTGTGCAGCTGTACTTTGTGTTGTTTTTTCTTTAATTGTTTTTCTTTTTCCTGTTTTGCATATGTCTGTGTTATGAAAGCTATTTAATAAAAAGAATTTTTTTTAAAAAAAGAACAGTTTCAGGTTAAGAACGGACCTCCAGAACAAATTAAGTACTTAACCTGAGGTACCACTGTATTACTATTAGGCATTATTAGCAAATACATCTGCCTCTGCCAGAATCACCTGTAGTTCTACTGCAAGTTTTTGGACCTAATCTAACAAGAAAGAGATACTACAAATTCACCATTTTATTTAAAAACTTTATCTTTTTTTCCACATAAGAATAGAAAGGAATGGCATTTCTGACTGACACAAATTGTTCAGGGGGCCTGCTCTGGTATACCAGTGAAACTCTTTTAATGACCTTTTCTCTTGCCTGTTTCAAAAGGGGGGGGGGGGTTAAAAACAGCAGCACGTTTTCTGTGTGATAGAGGGGAACACCAGAAACTGCCTGATTTTGTGATTTAAAGACTGCAGATTGCAGAGATCTGGCATTTTGCAGACATTTTCAATCATATCCACAACCACAGGGTCTAGAAACTTGCTTCTGTGCATCTTAGGTTTCCTGGGAATCTAAATATAATACTTCCCTCTTCCTTATGTACGCATGAGAGTGAGCACACACAGTAACTATTATTTGCAGAGGAAATAATCTTTAAACTACTTTATCTTATACATTCCACAAAAAACAGTGTCCGTCTCTAACAAAAAAAAAAAATCCTATACATGCACAAGTATGTTACCTCCATCATATTGAGCTAATTCCCATATATTATTATTATTATTATTTTATGAATTGCCTTCTACTTGACACTCAAGGCAAATTACATTAGAAACGAAATATATAATGAAAAGCAAAAAAACGGCAACTCAAGATAGGCTGGAAAACAATACAATGCAGACCAAACACCTGCAGAGGAGACATTTCCTTTTTCAAATTCCCCTTCACTCTTGAAGCCTTGGGAGTCTGAGAGAAGCTTAATTTCGCATCTTCTGCTGGATTACAGGCAATGCATTTTTTTCTCCCACCATTCATATTCCCCTCAAGAAATGCTCCCCTGTGCCAGTAGTTAAGAAGGTCTGATTAGGATCTGAATTCTTCCGGAAGCCAGGCTTCCTTGTTATCTCCCCTCTTTTATTCTCCCCACCTTTTCTTTTTTTGCCAAAGGTCTGGCTCCAAAAGATAAGGAAACACAAGTTCCTGACATTTCACTTTACAAATCGCAGGGAGGCAACACGCAGCCATAGCGAAGCCCAGAACTCAGGAACCTCACATCTTTGTGGAAGCAAAGATATAAGAGACCCAGCCCGCAGTTTTGCAGCAATTCGAAAGACTTGCTGGACAATCCATTTAGTATCTTCTCTTTTGCTCACTCCCCCTTCGCTTCCTCACACATCCCACACACATTCACACAAGTCACATTCAGTTCCTTCTTAAAAATATATAGGCATTGCTCTCATATGCCAGCCACAGTTCACTCTCATACATATACAACATTCGCACACAGCCCAGGCGGACGATAATTCACTTGTGTCGCCGATGCTGTTCTGCACTAAATCTTTTCTCACTGGCAGCAAACAGCCTCATTTGGTCCCTGCTGTAGGCCTTATGGGACGGCAGGTTGTTGTTTTCATTGGACAGCAGTTCCTGAACATTCCATTATGTCACAGCAGCTGAACCAATGACTAGGGAGGGCTTATTTCAAATAACGGAAGACAAGGCTCTTGCAACCAACACTGAGGTTTCAAAGGCAGCAATCTGCATTACATCAGTGCACTCCTCCCATCAATTTTACCTGATTTGGGGTATAAATGGACAAAAAACCCCACATTTTTCTATGAAAATCTCAGACTAGGGCTGAAGGGAAATGGGAGTCCAACAAATCTGGATGTTAACAGAGAAATCTGAGGGCTCCCTTGGACAAAAAGCAAGGACACCAACCAGGAAAATTGGAGCAAAACAGCAGCCAGTAGGCTTGGTCTTTATTGAGACTGTCGCGACAGGACTCCAACTCACTGCAAGAGGAAGCAAGATGGACGCCCTGAACAAAAGAGCTCCCAAACTTTTATTAGCTGCTAATCCCCATGTTACACCTCCCCAAACTACATCACTAATACATCATGGTTACATCATGAAAGGGGAGGTCTGGTGGCAGTAATCTGAGCATCCTGGACCCTGCCCCATGGTTCTCCTTGCCCTCCACCAAACACCCATCAAGTGTAACAAAAGAGATATTTACATTTCCCTGTTTCCCAGCCAAGTTAATCACACCCTTTTGTCTTCATCTGGGTTTGTTATTTCTGGAATGGCTACCTGTCTGGCATTCAGGTATCAGGATGCCAGGAATTATCACTCAGGCAGAAGGGCTGCTGAGTAGCTGAGCTACTCAGCTGAGCTACTCAGCAGCTGAAGTTTTCCCTGTGAGCCAGTTGTTGTTGTTGTTTAGTCATTTAGTCGTGTCCAACTCTTCATGACCCCATGGACCAGAGCACGCCAGGCACTCCTGTCTTCCACTGCCTCCCGCAGTATGGTCAAACTTATGCTGGTAGCTTCGAGAACACTGTCCAACCTTCTTGATCCTCTGCCGTCCCCTTCTCCTTGTGCCCTCCATCTTTCCCAACATCAGGGTCTTTTCCAGGGAGTCTTCTCTTCTCATGAGGTGGCCAAAGTATTGGAGCCTCAGCTTCACGATCTGGCCTTCCAATGAGCACTCAGGGCTGATTTTCTTCAGAATGGAGAGGTTTGATCTTCTTGCAGTCCATGGGACTCTCAAGAGTCTCCTCCAGCACCATAATTCAAAAGCATCAATTCTTCGGCGATCAGCCTTCTTGATGGTCCAGCTCTCACTTCCATACATCAGTCCTGGGAAAACCATAGCTTTAACTATATGGACCTTTGTCAGCAAGGTGATGTCTCTGCTTTTTAAGATGCTATCTAGGCTTGTCATTGCTTTTCTCCCAAGAAGCAGGCGTCTTTTAATTTCGTGGCTGCTGTCACCATCTGCAGTGATCATGGAGCCCAAGAAAGTAAAATCTCTCACTGCCTCCATTTCTTCCTCTTCTATTTGCCGGGAGGTGATAGGCCCAGTGGCCATGATCGTCGTTTTTTTGATGTTGAGCTTCAAACCATACATAGATACATTTATCATTTGGTATTGTGCAGCAGAGGCCCTTTGAATAGATCATCAAGAAACTGTGATGAAGTGTTTTGTGGGGACAAATCACCAAAGTCACAAAAGTGATTGTGTTGATTTTGGTAGTGGGCTGCATGTGCGTATCTGCTGGAGGGGCACCCCCCCCAACCTATACATAAATTCCTGCAACAGGGAGAACACCACATTGCCTAGGCCTGCCCTGGAGCATTACCCAAGACTTGGGCTGAATTCAGGCAGCCTGGTAGGGGGCATCAAGGATGAAGGCCCTGCATCTTATACAATGGCTTAAGGGGTCCCCACTGCCCTCAGTCTCCCATGATTGATTCATCTCTGTCTGGTTTTGGGCACCAGATTGTTTGAAACACCCCGAGGCATTTCCAAGACAGACACACAGAAATGTTCCCACAAACAACAGTAACCCCTTCCCTGCCTCCCTTGGCCAAGAGCCAAAGGCTGGCGCGGCGGCAGGAATCCTGCTGGAACCATCTAGGAGAGCTCTGGGCCTCTGTCAAGCCTTGGTTACAGTACCAAGTTAAATGATGGAGACCTTTTTGTGGGCTGCTGACTGCATTCTAAAAAGCACCAGCTTAAAACAGTGAGCAGCATTAAACCGCCCCCCCCCCCAAAAAAACTGGTATGCTTTCAAACTGCTAGAGCACCATACTCCATAGTCGCCTTTGACTGGACTTAACCGTCCAGCTGTGCTTTAAAGGCAAAGTGTAAAGGGACCCCTGACCATTAGGTCCAGTCGTGGCCAACTCTGGGGTTGCGACGCTCATCTCGCTTTATTGGCCGAGGGAGCCGGTGTACAGCTTCCGGGTCATGTGGCCAGCATGACTAAGCCGCTTCTGGCGAACCAGAGCAGCGCACGGAAACACCGTTTACCTTCCCGCCCGAGCTGTACCTATTTATCTACTTGCACTTTGATGTGCTTTCGAACTGCTAGGTTGGCAGGAGCTGGGACCGAGCAACGGGAGCTCACCCCATCACGGGGATTCAAACCGCCGACCTTCTGATCGGCAAGTCCTAGGCTCTGTAGTTTAACCCACAGCTCCAGCCACCCGTGTCCCTTCCAGGTGTCCTTTACCTTTGCCTTCTACCATATTTTGCAAATCAGCCAGTATTTACCAAGCAGGCAGTCTCTGCTTCAAAATCTAATCGGTGTCATGAACTCATTCAGGTGACTTTGGGTGAGCTGCTATTCTCTCAGCCTCAGTTGTTCCACCTGCAATATGAGAATAACAATGGCTCGCCTGACCTGTTTTTTTGTTAGGATGACTGAGAACAGGGCAGTGAAGATTCTGAAGTACACACACACACACACATACACACACACACACACATACACACACACAGCAAATGTGGATGACTCCGCTGGCAATTTGATTGCTCAAAGCCTCTTAAGTATTTGTGTTTAAGGCATTGTAGCTCCCCCTTCCAAGCAGCCCCCCCCTCTCCCAAGTTAATGGCCCACCGGATAACTTTTCCTAGTCATGTTTGTGACCTTTCTTTAAATAGAAGCCGTGCTGTCAAGTTGTCAGCAACAGAGATGGCTAAAGCAAAATTACTAAGGGAGAGTAAAATTGACAAAGCGTGAAACGAAATTAACATGCTGTCTGACAAGGTGGCAACCTAAAAATCTGATTACTGTATTCTAAAAGGTGGCTCCTGGCTTTTAAAGGACAACAGCCATCAGGTAAAGCCATAAAATGCATGATCTTTGAGAAGGATGGAGCAGGGTGTGATTACAGTCTCTTCCATAGCTGGGAGCCCACAAACACAATCGATCAAAGTTTCCGCCTTTCATTTCTCATATTTGCACTCCATCTGTCTACCAACGAGCTCGGGGCAGCACATGCTGTATATTCCTCTCTTATTCCCAACTGGAGTACAATACCCAGTTCTGGGCGCCATATTTTAAGATGGAGGTTGACACACTGGGCTGTTTCCAAAGGTGAGTGACCAGGATGGCACTGGGGTCTGGGAAGTGGTAAGTCTGTACACACACTCCTAAGAACATAAGAAGAGCTCTGCTAGGTTAGGCCCATGGCCCATCTGTTCTCAAAATAGCCAATCAGATGCTGGTGGGAAACTCATAAGCATCACAAGACCCCTCTCCCCTCCTGCAGTTTCCAGCAACTGATATTCGGAAGGATCCTGCCTATCTGTGTCTTGACATCATAGCTAGTAGTAGCTATTGATAGCCTTGCCCTCTGTTAATTTATCCAGCCCTCTTTTAAAGGCATCCCGGTTGATGGTCATGGCTGTCTCCTGTGGCAGTGAGTTCCATAGTTTAACAATGCGCTTCATGAAGAAGCACTTTCTTTCATGTGGCTTTCCAAAGGCATCCGGTTGGCAATGGAGGGAAAGAGGATCCAACAGGGCTATTCTTCTGCTAAGGGATGCCATGCAGAAGAGGGGGCAGGACTGGAGCCAATGGGTGCGCAGATTTTGGCTCAGCGTTAAACTTCCTAATGATACAAGCTGATTGGCAGCGGAACAGATTGGCTTGGGAGGCGGTGGGCTCTCCTTCGCTGGAGGCATTCAGGCAGAGGAGCTAAATGGTCTTCTATCAGGAGTTCAGCCTTTTGTCTTCCTGCAGTGAACAGGCTGGGTTGGAGTAGATGACCGCCGTGGTCCTTTCAAGCAGTACGACGCTGCATGATAATTTTGCGCTTGTCGTTTTGAGAGGCATGAGTCACCTTCTCTTGACACATCTCCGAAGTAACCTACTATAAGAACGTTTTAAAACATGGCAAGCTCTCGCGCATGCAATCAACTAGCAAGCCGTAGGGAGAGGCAGTCCATCTGTCTACCATCTATTTGATGGGAATGCAGTGTGACAGGTTCCTTTTGGACCAAGGTCTTCTGCACAGTATCTGAGATTACTGGCCAGAGGTGATTCCCAGACCCTGCTTTAGTGTTGCTACCCTTGAAATCTGATGGAAATCCACCTGCCTCTCATGACATGGGCCTTTCCACTTTTGGTGGCAGTCAGGATTACGGTGGGGGGACCCTGGAAGTCCTTTTCTTTTCTTTTCCAATATTCCTGGTTTTCCAAAGCAGGGAATATCGCCCCTTGCAGAATGATTTGCTCCTCATTGCTAGCTGATTAGCAGATCTTCTAAAGGAGACCACTTTGATAAGGTCGGGTTTCAATTTATTCCTTATGTTAGGAATAATATAGAGGCGTCTTGTCCCAGACCAGCTCATTTGTCCTGGAAGGAAGAAAACCAAAAGAGGCTTGGGCAACGGGGTCAGCCTCTTTTCTTTTGCCTTAGCCCCACCCACAGCTGGCCCTCCATTGTGCTCCCTGGCTGAGGGTGGGTGAAAGGCCAGCCCAAACAGGTGGGAGTCACCACCCAGGTGAGCCCCATTCGTTGCCGCAAACCCCGCCCACCAGTGGGGAAGGGAGGGAGGAAATTGTCATTGCGGAGACGTATACCAGATCTGACAGATGCTCTGTGGAATTTTTCTTTTTTTCCCCTCCTCCATCTGATTGAGTCCTGCTGTATAATAATAATAATAATAATAATAATAATAATAATAATATATTATTTATACCCCGCCATCTGGCTGGGTTTCCCCAGCTACTCTGGGTGACTTCCAACAAAACACTAAAATACAATAACCTATTAAACATGAAAAGCTTCCCTAAACAGGGCTGGCTTCAGATGTCTTCTAAAAGTCTGGTAGTTGTTTTTCTCTTTGACATCTGGTGGGAGGGCGTTCCACAGGGCGGGTGCCACTACCGAGAAGGCCCTCTGCCTGGTTCCCTGTAACTTGTCTCATGTATAGAGCCAGGGTGGTGCAGCGGTTAGTTAGAGAGCCAGACTAGGATCTGGGAGACGAGGGTTCAAATTCCCCACTCGACCATGAAGCTCACAGGGTAACCTTTGGCCAGTCACTGCCTCTCAGCCTAACCTACCTTGCAGGGTTGATGTTGGGGATAAATTGAGGAGGTGGGAGACCATGTATACCACCTTGATCTTCTTGGTGGGATATAAATGCAATAAACAAATAAAATGTATTATGTGTTTGAAGGCTGCACAGTTGTTGCAAACCGTTGTTTGTTGTTCTTTCTACGGACTTTTTAAAAAACTTTTTTTTCATAGAATCATAGAATTGGAAGGAACCCCAAGGGTCATCTAGGCCAACCCCCTGCAATGCAGGAATCTCAAGGAAAGCATCCATGTCAGATGGATTTCTGAGGTTCTCTCCTTGCAGCTCACCTCTGTGCTCAGGGGTCGCCACCTTTCCTTTCCTTTCCTTTCCTTTCCTTTCCTTTCCTTTCCTTTCCTTTCCTTTCCTTTCCTTTCCTTTCCTTTCTTTTTCAATAGCTCTGTTCCTGTGCCATCAACAGCAGCTTGATGCACAAGAATTGGTTTCACAAAGAAACTAATTGCTTTCACTCCCTCCTTTGAAAAATCATAAGTCTGTTTAGGGACATGGTGGCGCTGTGGTCTAAACCACTGAGCCTAGGGCTTGCTGATCGGAAGGTTGGCGGTTCAAATCCCCGTGACGGGGTGAGCTCCCGTTGCTCGGTCCCTGCTCCTGCCAACCTAGCAGTTCGAAAGCACACCCAAAAGTGCATGTAGATAAATAGGTACCACTCCGGCGGGAAGGTAAACGGCGTTTCCGTGCGCTGCTCTGGTTTGCCAGAAGTGGCTTAGTCATGCTGGCCACGTGACCTGGAAAAACTGTCTGCGGACAAATGCCGGCTCCCTCGGCCTGTAAAGCGGGATGAGCGGCGCAACCCCAGAGACGTTCGTGACTGGACTTAACTATCAGGGGTCCTTTACCTTTACCTTTTTTAGGTCTGTTTAAGGTCTCTGGGTCAGGCTGCAGTTAAAGATGCAGGAGCAGGGCAAGTGGGAAAGGAGGCAACTCTGCAACCATGACTCCTGCTGCTGCTGTGTGGGCGCGCTTAGTGATCCTGCTGTCAGGGACAACCCAAAGTGGTACCTCGGGTTAAGAACTTAATTCATTCTGGAGGTCCGTTCTTAACCTGAAACTGTTCTTAACCTGAGGTACCACTTTAGCTAATGGGGCCTCCCGCTGCCACCGCACGATTTCTGTTCTCATCCTGAGGTAAAGTTCTTAACCTGAGGTACTATTTCAGTGTTAGCGGAGTCTGTAAACTGAAGTGTCTGTAATCTGAGGTACCACTGTATAGGAGGAATTGTTGCCTGGTCTTTCGGATCTCTTGACACTCAAGATAAACATGCAAATGTTCATTCCCCAAAGCCAGAGGAGGCAGACAGAGTAGCATCTCCCCTTCACACTTTTCATGTTTACTGTGGCAAGCAGGAGTGAAGCATCAGAGTTTATCCAAGTATAAACCTTCTCCTTGAGTCTATTTCTGGCCGCTGTGTAGCGGTTGTGCCCATGCTACTGACGCTACTGCGCTCTAGTGGCTAGACAGCGTAATGCCGAGGGTGGCATATGGAGGATTATGCACAGCTGTGAGGGTGTTTCTTCTTGCTTAAGGACACATGGATGATTCAAGCCTACAGCGTGATGCTATGAGTGCCCTCCTATTGGTATGTGGATTGGCCGCTAACCTGGCAGCACCCCTTGCTATCATGACACCTTTTGCATCATTTCATGTTTCCAGAGAGGTAAGACACACTCCTGTCTTCCACTGCCTCCCGCAGTTTGGTCAAACTCAAGTTAGTAATAATATAATAATAATTTATTATTTGTACCCTGCCCATCTGGCTGGGTTTCCCCAGCCACTCTTCCAACAATCTTCCAACAAAGATTTAAAATATATTAAAATATCATACATTAAAAACTTCCCTGAACAGGGCTGCCTTCAGATGTTTTCTAAATGTCAGGTAGTTGTTTATCTCTTTGACATCTGATGGGAGGGCATTCCACAGGGTGGGCCCACCACCGAGAAGGCCCTCTGCCTGGTTCCCTGCACCTTTGCTTCTCACAGTGAAGGAACCGCCAGAAAGCCCTTGGTGCTGGACCTCAGCGTCCAGGCAGAACGATGTGGGTGGAGACGCTCCTTCAAGTATACTGGGCCGAGGCCATAGCTTTGAGAACACTGTCCAGCCATCTCGTCCTCTGTCGTCCCTTTCTCCTTGTGCCCTCCATCTTTCCCAACATCAGGGTCTTTTCCAGGGAGTCTTCTCTTCTCATGAGGTGGCCAAAGTATTGGAGCCTCAGCTTCAGGATCTGTCCTTCCAGTGAGCACTCAGGGCTGATTTCCTTAAGAATGGAGAGGTTTGATTTTCTTGCAGTCCATGGGACTCTCAAGAGTCTCCTCCAGCACCAGAATTCAAAAGCATCAATTCTTCGGTGATCAGCCTTCTTTATGGTCCAGCTCTCACTTCCTTACATCATGTAATGGTTCTAGGGGTTGCTCGTGCGTAAATCAACACCACACCTGGCTTGCCAGATGCAGCTTGTCACGCTGGCCACGCAACCCGGAAGTGTCTGCGGACAGCGCTGGTTCCCGGCCTATAGAGTGAGATGAGCGCACAACCCTAGAGTCTGGCAAGACTGGCCCGTACGGGCAGGGGTACCTTTACCTTTACCTTAGGGCTGCTATATGTCTAGATTTTCCTGGATAGTACCAGGATTTCAATGGCTGAATTGACGTCCAGGGGGAATTTCCAGAAGATGGTGCTTTGTCCTGGATCTTAGGCAAGTCAGCTCAAAAATTGTGAGGTGGTTTTTTTGTGTGTACGTGTTTTTGTAAAATAAACTCAACAACTTTCAGGGTGTCCTGATTTTTTTATTTTTTAAAATATGGCAACCCTAAAGGATGTGTACCACCAAACACCAATTCCTGAGGAGCAACAGCAGACTCTTCTTATATTTGCATAATGTGGGTCAGATGTGCAGCCCTGACCCACATTCAAATGCTCGTCCAATTGACAGCCTGTGGTCCAGCAGAGAAGTTTGCACTGTGCATGCAAATCTTCTCAGCTGGGTTTAAGGAGGAGCATCTTAACCAAGTTTAGACCAATGGCCAAAATGGAACTTTAGGAGGGTTTTTGTACTGCTCCAGCAATGGCTCATTGATATGGTGACAAAATGGAACTTCCATGTTTAGGGGCAGTATATCGCCAAGTGCTGGGAAGCCACAATGCAAGAGGGCCACTGCTTTCATGCCAAGCTCACGGGCTTCCTAGAGGGCCCTGGCTGGCCACTGTGGGAAGCAGGATGTTGGGACTTGTTAAGACTTTGGACTGATCCACCAGGGCTCCTCTTACACCTGAATGGCTCTCTCACACCATCTCCAACTCTCTTAAAAAGTGTTGGCTGCTTCCAGCCTGCCTCTCATGTTCTTAGCCAATATTCACAAATGATTTTGGATGCATGTGTGTGTGTTGTAGCCACACCAATGCCCTTGGTTCTGTGGGCATGGATGTAACTGCTCATAGTGTTGCTACACCTCCATCAGGTTTTCGTTTTCCCATTATTATTATTTCATTTTACGTTTTTATTTATACTTTTCAAGTTTATACATTTCATTAATTTTACAATCATTTTGACATTTCAAAACTTGACTTCCACCCCCCTCTCTCTGCCGTTCCTTAAATTTGTTTTTTAATATCTTCTGCATATCCAAATTCATTTAATTTGCCCATTTATTCATCAACTTTAAATATATACTCTTATGAAACTGCGGGTTATTACAGTGATCCTGCCAATGTTCTTTTTTGTTTGCAATTTATCTGTAAATATTCAATAAACCATTTCCATTCTTTTATAAAAAGGTTTGTTATCTTGATTTCTTATTCTTGCGGTAAGTTTTGCTATTTCTGCATATTCCATAAGTTATTGTATCCATTCTTCCTTTTGCTGAGACTTCTGCTTCTTTCCACTTTTGGGCAAGTAGCATTCTTTCTGCCCTAGTAGAATACATAAATAAATTTCTATTCTTTATTCTTATTTTGAGGGTTTCCATTCCACCCCCCACCCCCCAAAAAGTCCAGAGCAGCTCACAAAATAAATTCTATAAAATTATTTCAAGCCGACAACCAGGTCTAGACTCGTAATCTGGTGAACCGGGTTCGCTTCCCCGCTCCTACACATGCAGCTGACCTTGGGCCAGTCACATTTCTCTGACGTCTCTCAGCCCCACTCACCTCACAGAGTGTTTGTTTTGGGGGAGGAAGGGAAAGGAGATTGTTAGCCACTTTGAGACTCCTTAGGGTAGGGATAAAGCGGGATATCAAATCCAAACTCTTCTCCTTCTTCCCTGAGGCATCTTGTTTTGTCCACTGTGAGAACAGGATGCTAGACCTGATGGGCCTAACCCAGCAGGCCTATTATTATGTTATGCTGCCTTTTAAAGACAAGGCAGGCAGACAGTCACAGTTGCTGGGGTGGGGTGCAGCTGCCCTCCCTAAATCAGGGACGTCCAACTCCCAAGAGACTGCGATCTTCTCCCATAATAAAAAACTGGCAGTGAACTACCCATGGGGGGGGGGGGGCAAAGTTGTTGAGCTTTTTTAGGGGAAGTCTCTCAGCAAAGTCAGCAAACAATAAACCATGCAGCGATAAGTCCATATTCCGTTTATGCAACCGTGCGAAAAGACAAAGCGAGGGGAAATGGCTGGATCTTCTCCCCCCCCCCCCAATCAACTGTGATCAACTGCTAGCACCTGGGGACTGACCTGTCGATCCCGGTCAACCAGCTGGACATCCCTGCTCTATATCACCCAGATGAAGCTGTGGGGGCAACTGAAGGCAGCATAGAAATACGATGATGATAATGAAATGTAACTTCCTACACTAGTTGATGAGCCAGCATGGTGCAGTGGTTAGAGAGCCAGACTAGGTCCTTGGGAGACCAGGGTTCAAATCCCCGCTCAGCCATGAAGTTCGCTGGGTGACCTTGGGCCAGTCACTGCCTCTCAGCCTAACCTACCTCACAGGAATGTTGTGTGGGGATTAAATGAGGAAGAGTAGAACCATATAAACGACCTTGGAGGAAATGGTGGCATATAAACTCAATCAATAAATAACAAATTAATGATCATTCAGTTTTGTTCCCAGTAAGTTTCGAGTATGTGTTTCCTGAATACAGTGGTACCTCAGGTTACATACGCTTCAGGTTACATATGCTTCAGGTTACAGACTCCGCTAACCCAGAAATAGTACCTCAGGTTAAGAACTTTACTTCAGGATGAGAACAAAAATTGTGCTCCGGTGGCGCAGCAGCAGCAGGAGGCCCCATTAGCTAAAGTGGTGCTTCAGGTTAAGAACAGTTTCGGGTTAAGAATAGATCTCCGGAACGAATTAAGTACATAACCAGAGGTACCACTGTAATTTATTTTTGAGGGTGTCTTGCCTGCTTTCGCTTGCTGCCATTTTGTATTATAGTCATTTCTACTATTAGTTTGCCTGAATTATTTTATTTCTTTATTGTTTGGGTAGGGTTGTTCTGCCTCCATTATTTCTTCTTGTTGCTGTTTGGGAGTGTTATGCATACATCTGGAGTTTTTTCGGATGAGGGGTTCCACCCTGTGGAATGCCTTCCCATCAGATGTCAAGGAAATAAACAATTGACTTTTAGAAGACATCTGAAGGCAACCGTGTTTAAGGAAGTTTTTAATGTTTGATGTTTTATCGTGTTTTTAGTATTCTGTTGGGAGCTGCCCAGAGTGTCCGGGGAAACCCAGCCAGATGGGCAGGATAATAAATAATTAATAATAATAATAATAATAATAATAATAATAATAATAATAATGGTGTTGTCTGCCTTGTTGGGGGTATTTGTGTGTGAGGGTATTCGGCCTGCTTTTCATTTTATTGGACCCTTTTCATTTTATTGGGGGGCCCTGCATTTTTAGGGGCCTGCTTCCTTTCTGTTTGGTTGTGTTCTTTCTGCCAACTGCGCAATCGTGGGTATTGCCTACTTTTGGTTCGCTTATGTTTCTTTCTTTGGCAGTGGGGGCTGTATTTGTATTGTTTGTTGTTGTTTAGTAGTTTAGTCGTGTCCGACTCTTCGTGACCCCATGGACCAGAGAACACCAGGCACCTCTGTCCTCCACTGCCTCCCGCAGTTTGGTCAAACTCATGCTGGTAACCTCGAAAACACTACCCAGCCATCTCGTCCTCTGTCGCCCCTTCTCCTTGTGCCCTCCATCTTTCCCAACATCAGGGTCTTTTCCAGGGAGTCTTCTCTTCTCATGAGGTGGCCAAAGTATTGGAGCCTCAGCTTCAGGATCTGTCCTTCCAGTGATTTCCTCCAGAATGGATAGGTTTGATCTTCTTGCAGTCCATGGGACTCTCAAGAGTCTCCTCCAGCACCATAATTCAAAAGCCTCAATTCTTCGGCGATCAGCCTTCTTTATGGTCCAGCTCTCACTTCCATACATCACTACTAGGAAAACCCTGTTCATCTTGGGTGCCCTGCTCGGCATAGTTCATAGCTTCTCTGAGTTCTTCAAGCCCCTTCGCCACGGCAAGGCAGTGATCCATGAAGGGGTGTATTTTTATTACCTAACAATTTTTATTGTTAGTTTGGGGTGGTTTCCTCCTGTTTGGGGGGGGGGGCTGTTTGTTTTGTCTGTGTGTTTTTTTGGAGTGGTTGTTTGCTGTTTTGCCTGTTTCAGGCTCAACTGTTTTTCTCATATCGGATTGTCATTATGTGATGTTTCTTAGGTTTCCAAAGGTAGCCCCAGGCTCAGAAAAGCTTCATTTTGAGCCAGTGTGCCTCTGCTTCTGACTTTCAGATACAGTGGTACCTCAGGTTACAGACGCTTCATGTTACAGACTCTACTAACCCAGAAATAGTACCTTGGGTTAAAAACTTTGCTTCAGGATGAGAACAGAAATGTCATGGCGGCAGCGTGGTGGCAGCGGGAGGCCCCATTAGCTAAAGTGGTACCTCAGGTTAAGAACAGTTTCAGGTTAAGAACGGACCTCCAGAATGAATTAAGTTCTTAACCAGAGGTACCACTGTATAGCACACAGACAGAGCGAGAGAATGTGTGCATTTGCTGCCCTCTGCTGTTATTGTAGCATACAAGTTAAAGGTGCAAGAAATTACTCTGGATGAAAGGCAGGTGGCAGAAGCCTTTGGCTTGCCAAATGTCGTGGGACTCTAACTCCCATCAGCACTAGCAAGCATAGCCAACGACCAGAGTTTATGGGAATTGTAGTTCCCCAAGCACAGAGAGCCACAGATTTCCCACAACTGAGAAAAGGGCTGTGATGGCTCCTACTGTTTCCCCAGGAATGATGTATAGCTCAGTTAGTTAGAGCAGCTCTACATAGCTCCATCATCCTGGACCTGTGATGGATGCTGGCCGGGGCTGATGGGAATTGGAGTATAATAACATCTGGAGGGGCGTAGATGTCATTAATCCAGTCTGCTAGGTGGTAATAGATGAGAAACCGGGCTGCAGGGCCTCCCCTCTTCCCTGTGACACAGCAGGAAATTATTTTCTGCCTGCGGTATTCTACTTTTTATTATGCATTTATTATGTAATTTCATCACGCACATTTGTTTTCGAACTCCGTTGATTTATCTGTATTTTGACGATTTTATTGTACTTTTGTTTTTCAGAGTCTGCTTTTTATTTCTAGTTTAAATGAATATTTTATACCGTTTAATGGGAAAGCCCTTAGATATCTTATATTTGAATCTTGCTAAATAAATAAACAAACCCACATGCCCTGTAGTAACCTGAATTCCGAAGCAGGATGTGTTAGTAAATTGACCATAACCCTTGGGAGTTGTTGTTGTTGTTAATTGAATTTATATACCGGTTCGCAGATCTCAGGGCGATTTACATTTAATATGCTTACATTTTAGAAGAGTGCATGAACAGCCCATTGAAATTCTCAGCCCTGTTTGTGAGCCGAGAGATTGGGGGGGAATCATAGATTCATAGAATCAGAATTGTAGAGTGGGAAGGGATCACAAGGGTCAACTAGTCCAACCCCAACGTGCGGCTTGAACCCACCACCGGAAATTAAGATCCTCATGCTATACTGACTGAGCTAGTGTGGCTGATCAATGAATTTTCCCAGCAGGGATAGAAATTAGGAAATATTGTGTTGGCAGTGGGGGTCACCACAAGCAGCAGAAGTAGCACAGGTTATTTCTCTCTCCCCCCTCACCTTAAGCATATGGTTTGGTTTGGGTTTTTGTTTTGCTGCAACTGCAAGGGACAGCATCAGCATCTAAGTGGACAGCTAGACACCATTTCGCATCCTCCTCAATACTTGGACCTGGCAGTGTTTCAGGGCGTGCAGAGTGGGGAATGGCATCTACCTACCAAAAAATGGAAAGCAATATTCAGAGAAAATTCTGCCCAGCAGCTTTCTTTTCCCCTGCGTGTGTGAGAGAGAATGAAACATCTCAGAAATTGTATTCGGAAAACAGGGCCTGCCTATAAACAAAAATGTTTTTAGCAGGTGCATAAAAGAGTACAGCGAAGGCGCCTGCTTGGTGTCAAGCGGCAGGGAGTTCCAAAGTCTAGGTGCTGCCACACAAACAACTCTAACAAGTCAAATGTCCTGCTCCCCACCACGGCCAACCAGATGACTCTAGGAAGCCCCTGTCACGGTCCGGTCTACAGGTGATCAAAGTCCTGGATGAGGACGTTGGGACCGGGGGCAAGATGGCGGGGAGGGAGCAGGAACAAGAGTCCAGAAGCCAGGGGTCCGAGGGTCGGGAAGCAGGGAGTCACGAAGTCGAGGGTTGAGAAGCAAGGAGTCATGAAGTCAAGGTCCGAGGATCAGGAACCAAGAAGCCAAACGCAGCAAGGCAGGAAATGTGTTGCTGTGGCAAAGAGCCGAAGGGAAATGCTGACCTTATATCCCTTCCTGGCTCTTGCCACCAGGTGCAGTGAGTTACCAAGAGGCCACACCTTGCCTCTCCAGAACAAACTTAGGAAGGCCCCAGTCCTGGGAAGCCCTACTGGTCACAGGGCCTGGCTCCTGCATGCACTCCTCTGACAGCCCCCAAGCTGGGGATCAAAAATCACGTACCCACTGTTGCCTGGGGCTGCAATGGTGCAAAAATGTGGTTGCAAAGCATGGATCCACATGGATTCTCAGGATTTTTGCATTGGGCTACCCCAAACTCACCGTCAAATCACATGTTTGTGGCCACAGCATGAAGCACAAAAATGATACATCCACTGTTTCATTCAGATTTTTTTTTTCTTGTTTTCCTCCTCTAAAAATTATGTGCATGTTATGGTCGGGTGCGTGTTATCGAGCGAAAAATACGGTAATCATGCGCTGCTCTCTCACTTGAGTGTTCCAATAAGAAATGCATTCCCATCTTCCCCCAGGCATGGACCAATTCTAGAGGTAGCGTTAGACTGGGTTGACAACCTCTTCTTTGTTCTTCCCCTAAAAGTTTCTGAAAGCGTGCACTGCTTATCAGATGATGGGTACTGTGATAATATTGCCCCCCTGCTAAACTGCTCTTCCTTCATAGAATCATAGAATTGTAATGTTGGGATGGGGTCCCAAGGGTCATCTAGTCCAACCCCCTGCAATGCAGGAACTGCTCTCTTAAGTAAGTGTCAGGGAACTGACATCGGAGTCAGAGGTGGAGGCAAGGCTCCCGAGCGATGCTGGAGAGGGGCCCAGCAGGGAGAGAGGAAGCTCATCGGCTGGGGAAGGAAATCAGCGCAACACCAGTAGAGAAGGGGGGCAGATGGAGGATTCTGAGAGGGGTCTCCAAGACTCTTCGCCCGAAACTAGTGGGGAGAGCACGGGCACTCCTCTGCCCACTCCCTACCTGCGCAGAAGACTACCGCGCAGGGAGAGTAGGAGGAGACTTGGTGTCAAACAACTTCTTTGCTGGAAGAGGTTAAAAAAACGCCCACTGACGGATTCTGCGAGCGACTGAACGGCCACGGAGTGAAGGGCTGTCAGCCAAGACAGGTTTAACCAGGCAACCTAGCCAGCAGTGGCGGTAACTTACGCACAAGCAACCCCTTAAAACCATTACAGTAAGGGAAGGAATGCATCTCTGAGCCGAGCCGAGCTTCTGTATATTGTGTCGCACAAGCCGGCGACTAGCGAAAGTACTGAAAAAACAGGCACTGGTTTTTGTTTTTTGTTTTTGTTGTTGTTTAGTTGTTTAGTCGTGTCCGACTCTTCGTGACCCCATGGACCAGAGCACGCCAGGCACTCCTGTCTTCCACTGCCTCCCGCAGTTTGGTCAAACTCATGCTGGTAGCTTCGAGAACACTGTCCAACCTTCTTGATCCTCTGCCGTCCCCTTCTCCTTGTGCCCTCCATCTTTCCCAACATCAGGGTCTTTTCCAGGGAGTCTTCTCTTCTCATGAGGTGGTCAAAGTATTGGAGCCTCAGCTTCACGATCTGTCCTTCCAGTGAGCACTCAGGGCTGACTTCCTTCAGAATGGAGAGGTTTGATCTTCTTGCAGTCCATGGGACTCTCAAGAGTCTCCTCCAGCACCAGAATTCAAGAGCATCAATTCTTCAAATCAAACCTAACCTGTGTACTCGCAATGATACCTAATGACCACACGAGGGGAGCAGATGCAAGGAATTATTTTTTTAAAAGCAACTATTAACAGGAACGTCCAGTAGGAGGCAGCCGCGCTTTTCTCCTCCCGCATTGCTATTCCACGTGCTCTCCTCGCCTTTAATTTCCAGACTGTGCTCAATAACAAGCGATGCGTCTGCGTCACGGTTGTTTCTCCTCTCACCTCTCTTATTGTTTCAGGGAATAGAATGTCTTTAGGAACAATGACGTGATTGGGGATTCAGAGGTCCTGTTCGTGGCCGTGGAGAGTTTGCCCCGCCTGCCTTCTCCTCCCAGCTCATTCATTATGTGGGGCCCATCTCACCTCTCCCCACACTTTCCCCTTCGTGCTCTGTCAATAGATGATCATATAAATAGCCACTGTCTGTGCTGGGAGAAGTGTCTGGGCAGCATTGGCTCAGAATTAGCGACGTGTGTGTGAGAGCAGATTGCATTGAAAAGGTGGCTGCATCATCATGTCCTACTTAGCGGAGGGCGGTCCTTTCTTTGAAGGAGCCCTTTTTCCGGAAATTGGTCCACTTTATAAAGATAAAGACCTCCGCAGTTGGAGCTGATAGTGCTTCTATTTGCTGGAACCTGCAGGAGCAGAGAGTGCTGTTGTGCTCTGGTCCTTGTTGGCAGATTTCCCACAAGGCCATTGTGAGAACAGGGTGCCGGACAAAAAGGGACATTGGCCTGATTTAGTTTTTTATGTTCTTATGTTTTTTTATACATTGGTACCTCAGGTTACACTGGGACGCAGGTGGCGCTGTGGGTTAAACCACAGAGCCTAGGACTTGCCAATCAGAAGTTCGGCGGTTCGAATCCACACGACGGGGTGAGCTCCCGTTGCTCGGTCCCTGCTCCTGCCAACCTAGCAGTTCCAAAGCACGTCAAAGTGCAAGTAGATAAATAGGTACCACTCCGGCGGGAAGGTAAACGGCGTTTCCGTGCGCTGCTCTGGTTTGCCAGAAGCGGCTTAGTCATGCTGGCCACATGACCCGGAAGCTGTACGCCGGCTCCCTTGGCCAATAAAGCAAGATGAGTACCGCAAGCCTGAGTGGGCCACGACTGGACCTAATGGTCAGGGGTCCCTTTACCTTTACCTCAGGTTAAGAACTTAATTCGTTCCGGAGCTCTGTTCTTAACCTGAAACTGTTCTTAACCTGAAGCACCACTTTAGCTAATGGGGCCTCCTGCCGCCGCCGGAGAATGATTTCTGTTCTCATCCTGAAGCAAAGTTCTTAAACCGAAGTAATATTTATGGGTTAGCGGCGTCTGTAACCTGAAGCATCTGTAACCCAAGGTACCACTGTAATCTGAAGAAGGGAGAGCAGGAGGGGTCCTGAGGTTGCCCATCAATGGTGAGAGCCCAGGCAGCGGGCAGACCAGGCACATAGGCCACTTGCTTGCCGTTTCCCCCCACTATTGTGGCAGATGTGTTACTTTCCAGCTTAAATTGTAGCTGTCCTATTTAGCTTTGCACCTACAAATGCGAATTTCAGGCAAATCTGCATTCTCGCTTTTAGCCACACATTTATTTTATTTTTTCCCCTTGGCAGCAGCACATAAGTGGCCAGCTGGTCACCTTATTACAGAACCATCTACGCAAGAGATGGGAAAGTAACCATTTCGCAGAAGAACATGGGTGTGGAGATCTGGAAAGCCAAGTGCGTGGTGGCGGGGTGTGTGTGTGGAGGTCATGCGTGTTGAAGTGTAAAATGAATTGATTTTAGAATGCATTTCAATTAATTTATTGTGATTTTATGTAAACTGTGTTACTTTTATTGTTGTTAGCCGCTCTGAGCCCGGCATCGGCTGGGGAGGGCGGGATATAAATAAAAAATTATTATTATTATTATTATTATTATTATTATTATTATTATTATTAAAAATCACCGGTGGAGAAAGGGCTAAGCACCCTCCACACTGCTTTTCTGCCCGAATTCTGCCCCTGTCCTCTTGTGATCTAAAGGTACGAAGAAGACTTGTTTGAGGATAAGAGGGCATTCACATAGAACAAAATCAAGAGGGGAAATGAGTGCTGCAAGAATTTGAGATTCCTGCAATGCAGGTGGTTGTACTACATGACCCTCGAGGGTTACTTCCAACTCTACCATAATATGATTCTACAGAAACTGTGGCCCTCTAAATACTGTTGAACTACCAGCTCCCACCAGCCCCAGCCAGCATGGTCAGTGGTCAAGAATGATGGGAGTTGTAGTCCGCCAACATCTGGAGGGCCACAGCTTCCCTTGCCTCGGCGTAAGCACTCCTTTGTTTGAAGATTTATTTATTTTTTAGTCGGTCTCCATTTCCACTTTGTTAAAGAAGAATTCGTTTTTCCTACGTGTATGAATGCAGATTTGGACAAGCACCTGTGAACAAGTGGTGAAAGGTGCGAAAGGTGGTGGATACTGTGCAGACTCCATAGATATGGGAGTAGAATTCCTTTTCCTTCCCGTTGCAGCTCCTCCCACCCTCCAGCTACCCAAAGCTGCTTCTGAGAGTCAGACAACCCTCTAGGTTTGTGTGGGTTGCAGGGCTGGGGGAAGGCAATTGGAGGAGAAAACTGACAGAAATTGGAGACCTGCCCTGGAGTGGGTGGGGGCAGGCTTTCTACTTGTACCACCTAATTTATCATCATCATCAACACCATCATCATCATCATTAATCACCTGCCCGATTCCTTCATCTTTAATTCCAGGATGGGTCACAACAATAAAAACACAATGTTGAAAACACAGAAATAAGGTGGGCCGTCAAAAGGTATCTCTCTGGTGTCAAATGCCAAGGTAAAGAGGTTTTTCTTCAGCATCTGCCCAGGAACGGTTTAATGGAGGGAAAATGTGGGGAAAGAGTTCCACAACTCAGTTGCTGCCACAGAGAATGCACTCTCCTGGGTCGCCTGGGCCGCTGAGGGTGGCAAAACAACCGAGAGGGCTCATTTTAGCACCCAAGGAGGTCTGTGGGGAAGGAGGTGCTTTTTCAGGTATTTGCAGACTGAGTTGTTTAGGGCTTTAAACGTCAATGCGAGCATCTTGAAGTGGGCCCAGAGATGAACTGGCAACCAGTCACATGCACTTGTTTCCACCCAACTTTTTTTTGGGGGGGGGGCCTGGCATGAGCATGTGATGTCATGCGGCGGGAGGAGGCCGTTCCCTTCCAGCCGTCCCGCTGCGAAGACCATAACCACTGCTCCGATGTAAATCAGCGACCCGGGCTTCTGAGCCAGGGCACACTATCAGCAGATAGAACTGCGCACACAGAATAGGCGTGAGGCTTGTGGAAGCATACTACAACTACAGATTTATTAATCATAAATCAGGAGAAAGAAACAGGAGAAAACAGCTAAAAGCAAAAGCTATACACACAACGGAAGTTCCCAGCGTACTGTGCTGGAATGTAAACAGACCTGTGACACGTAACAATCCCATGTCTGTTCCTTAAGGTGGAATGGAAATGTCAACAGGCTCCACAAGGCCTTTCGCAGCCACAGGCAGGCCCAGAGGGGTCCAATGTAGCCTCAGGAAATCCTGTCAGGGCTCACTGCATGCTGTGGAATATTGAGGGGGGCTGGCCACCTCATTGAAAATTGGTGGCCCTGCAACCAGTGCAGCTGCTTTGAAAATCGGGTAATATGGAATCTCAATGGAACCCCAGCCAGTAAGGTAGCTGCTGTATTTGGGGCCGATTGGAGTTTCTGAGCCGTCTTCAAGGGCAGCCCCACGTAGAGCGCATTGCAATAACCCAGTCTGGAAGTTACCAGAGCATGGAGTACAGCGACCAAGTCATCTCTGTTCAAAAGCAAGCTGTAGCTGGCAAACCAACCATATCTGGAAAGCTACCTATGTATGTGTGGTAATATTTTTGAGGAATTGGGCACTGCTTTTTGCTGAATATGGATAAAGGGGGGGGGGGGACCACTTCACAATGTTGTCCAGATGGTACAGTACCCCATACATATTGCAATATCACAAGTGGGAACAACATTTTCAAGGGGCTGTAAGTACAGAAGCACACACAAAGGAGATTTGTTTCATTTATAATGTAGATGGTCGACTAACAAAGAAACGCTGCTGGGAAATAAATAATGAAAATTGAAAAGATTCTTGGATTTATTAATATGCACTTAAGATGGTGCTTATGTTCTTACAGGGAAAGAACTGGCCTCTTTTATGATAACAGCTGTCAGGATTTTGTGTGCCAGATAGTGGTTATTATTTTTTTTATTTAAAAAAACCCTAGTTATTAAGGAATAGATAAATAAAGCACAAGACAATGTCCTTAAGGCAAAATTAAATCATGATATGAGCAGGAGCGGAGGGGAGTTAAATCGATGGGTTTAATCAGATCTCTCCTGTTGTTGTGCACTATGGAATCAAGATGTTGTGAAATTAAAATGAAAGGAAATGGAAAATAGTATTTAAAGTTTAAATTAAAAGAAAAGGATTACTTTCTTACTGCTTCTTGTTAGGAAAACACATCATATGCACGGAGTATGCTGTTGAGCCATGCGTTCAGCTACCAGAAGGTCAGAGCTTTCAGGAAGATGGCAGCTTGGAAAATGTGGGATATTGTATTGCTGAGATTACAAACAGGGTCGCTTGTATTTTGTTATGCTACAATCTCACTGTACAATTGCAGAATTTGGTATTGGACACAGCACTTTGGCCTCCAGAGAATTTGCACTTAGAGTACAGGAGCATAGGATAGAAAGCTGCGATATACTGAACCAGATCTTTGGCCCATCAATATTGTCTACACTGACTAGCTTTCCAGGATTTGAGACAGGGGTCTGTCTCAGCCCTACCTGGGAATACCAGGAATTGAACCGGCAATCTTCTGCCTGTAGGGCAGATGCTCTACCGTTGAGCTATGGCCTTGCCCCTTAAGGTTGTGGAAATAGATGAGCACATCTGTGTTATGTCCCCATGCTCAGTCCCCACTGCCATCGGTCAACATGGTCACCATGCTGGGAAGCATCCCTGTAAAAAGCTCTTGCTGGGGAGAGCTGACAACACTGGCTAAATAGATGAATGTTCTGACTTCAAATGGATGTTCCAATGAATGCCCTTCCACATTCAGTGAATGTGTGAGGGAGAGGCAGGACTGCACCTAGAAGCCCCCTAGAAGCAGAATACCTGCTCTGAGTGGCCACATGTCCAGCACTGGAGCAGTACAGGAAATATATATATATACAGTGGTACCTTGGTTGTTGAACTTAATCCATCCCGGGAGTCCGTTCGATTCCCAGAACAGTTTGAAAACCAAGGCACGGCTTCCGTTTGGCTGCAGGATTTTCCTGCATTCAATCAGAAGCCACGTAACCAGCGCCAGACATTCAGCTTCCAAAAAACAGTGGCAAACCAGAACACTCAGTTCCGGGTTTGTGGCCCTCGGGAGCCAAAATGTCTGAGTGCCAAGGCGTTCGACATTCAAGGTATGACTGTATGATGTGTGGGTCTTCTTTGGTGGCCGGACACGGAGAATAAAGTCATGCAAAACTGGTCAATATACGCAAATGTGTACCGTTCCTAAGGTCACATTCCTCTCTTCCTGTCCTCAGATGCCGCTTCTCCTGGTGCTGAGCTTGCTGGCGCTGACGACACCACTACCTGGCGATGGGGCGCTTCACCTGAACACCTCCGAAGGTAAGAACCTCTGTTCCCCTTCCTGGCTTCCCCACATCTGCTCAAGGAGCTGCAATTCTGGCTCGCTGAATTCCCTGTGGGGTGCATATGAATGAACAGCTGAAGGCTCATTCTTTCCAGACACTTCTCCCAGTTTGCATCACACATTAAACGTCTGCTCAAACAACCGTTTCTCGTTGTGTTCCTGTGTCTTTGACATTGTTAGCGTTTCTTATTATTTATTCAGCAGTTAAAATATTGCCGAGAAGCCTGCAGCCGAAGGATATCGAGCGAGTGCCTGTGTTGAACTTACCTCAGATCCCTCTTCGCTTTGACCTTTTCCTCAAGCCGTCTTTGTTTTCAACCCACCCTTTCCTCCAAGGACTCCTCCTGGTGTGAGGACCTCCCTGGCAAGTGGATCTTCCCCACCTTGCTTCCAGTACACCCTCAATCGGCAGACTTATCGCTGCTGCCGCCACCGCACCAGGTTGCAAACCACCACATTTTGAGAGGGGCTCATGTGAGCGCCGGCTATTTTGACATTCCCACAATGCCCACAGAGTTGCATTGCTCTGAGGCACTGTGGGCATGTCAAAATGGTGGGTTTCTGCCTGCCTGTGGCTGCCCCTCTGTAAATTTGAACTGAATGGTTGGGGCAGTAGCAGGTGGCTGGGCCCAGCTAAGATGCTGGACCCCCAGAACTCAATAAACACACAAGACGTAACCGGCTGTACTTTTGAATAAATAAGGTATACTATTTATTGTATCAAATTGTAGATTTCAGCGGAAGTCTCATAAAGTTCAACAAAAAAAAAAGCAGAAGACCCAGTGGATCAGTTCATTCTCTAGTCAGTTCATGCAGAAGGTCCATACATATATAAGTGTCTGTGAAAGGATTCTGTGGAACTGTAACAACCCTTCATGTGGTTTACTGGACTCTATGAACAGACAGGTGAAGTAGACACTTATACATGTATGGACCTTATGAATGAACTGACTAGAGAATGAACTGAGTATGTTTCACGTAACCATAGGTTTTTGTTGTTGTTTTGGACCCGCAGAACTGCCTGACCATGTTGTGTATGCCCACTGGCCCTCCTTCCCTCAAATTCCTGCCTCTCGGTCCATTGTCTGCTCTCTGTGTATCCATTGTATCCCCCGCCCCACAGTTTCCCTGCCTTTCTGGGACCTCTTTCTGGTCCTTAGTCTGCCCCTGTCCAAAGCTGTGTGGTTTAACGCCAGCCAAAGCGACAACTCTCCCTTCCCTCAGAGAATCTGAGTTGCGAACATCCTAACTGCTTTGTTCCCTGAGCAGCTGGAATGTTCATGAAGGTTTCAGGCCCTCATGCCAGTCGTTGTCACAGTCATCCTTTGCCCCGCTTTACAGTTACTTAAACTATTATTTTACTTTTATTTATTTGATTTGTATACCCTTATCCGTAGATCTCAGGGCAGTTCACAACCTGAAATCAGAAACAGGCTACAGGAAACAGCTCGGTAACTATTTACAGTAAATAGAGGATAGTCCCCTGAGGTAAAATGGAGGACTGTCCTCCATAAAGTAGGACACAGGGCCACCCGCGCCACTTGTTGCCTCTGTTAGTTGTCATGAGCTGTGGCGTATTTGGCCTGGGGTTGTTGCTTAATTATATTTTGGGTGGAATTTTTGTGCTGTTTCCTCATTTCAGCATGTGATGCTTTTATGATGGAAAGAGGGATCTTTGTTTGTGGTAAAAACCTGATGCGGAACATTCTTTTAGCCAGCATAAAAGAATATTTATGAGGACTGAGCTGTAAGCAAATGCATCCAGCATTGCAGCTGTTACGGTAGGGGTTGCTTCTCCTTTTTTGCCAAAGTTGTTGAGATTTCGCAAATAAGTTTTTGAGTGCTTTTTAATGGAATTTGCCAAAATCTACACTACTCGCATGGGCTGCCATACTTCCAGATTTTCACAGACATTTAAGCGATTTCCGTCCGGACATTGCTTACTATGTCCTGGAAATTCAGGACTTGCCACCCATTCCTGAGACAGTATTAAGAAGAACGATGGATGTGCATTATAGGACCAGGGAGAGTCCTGGGTTCAAATCCCCTCTCTCTCATGAACTTCACCACTGCCAACCTAGCAGTTTGAAAGCACACCAGTGCAGGTAGATAAATAGGTACCGCTGCAGCGGGAAGGTAAACGATGTTTCCGTGCGCTCTGGTTTCTGTCACCATGTCCTGTTGCGCCGGAAGCGGTTTAGTCCTGCTGGCCACATGACCCAGACAGCTGTCTGTGGACAAATGCCAGCTCCCTTGGCCTGAAAGCGAGATGAGCGCCACAACCCCATAGTCACCTTTGACTGGACTTAACCGTCCAGGGTTCCTTTACCTTTACCTAGTAAAATGTGGTAGCTACTCTGACCACCTTTAGGGAAGGATGAGGTAGAATTGTAATAAACATGGGAGTTTCTGACACAAGGGTGGGGGCCAGTTCTGCTGTCCTCAAGAAAAAAATATACACAGAGAAAGCACAGTTAAGGATAAAACACTAAAAAGGGGAGTTACAAACAAACATGCTAAAAGTTATTTAATATTTCGAGTTGCCATATTTCAAAAAGTGAAACTCAAGACACAAAAGTTGTTTAGTTTTGCCCAAAGCTGTTGAATGTTTAATGTTTCATAAGAAAGCATGCTATGGCTGGCATTTTTTAAAGTGTTTTGTGTGTGTGTGTGTGTGTGTGTGTGAGAGAGAGAGAGAGAGAGAGAGAGAGAGATTGATTTTCACCTCATCCTGTGGACACTGGCATTTTAACCTTTCCCTCTGCTATTGGTTTTTCTAAAAACCATGGTGTGCTTTCTAGTGATGCATTTAGCATCGTGTCTAGTGTGGCCCTTACAGTAAAACAGTATGCATTTTGTGGCTGAATAATTATTTTAAAATGTTCTTTACTGGGAAGTTGGCTCTGTCGAGTGGCTCTTTGATGAGGGAGGAAGTCTCCAACAGCACATCCATCAGCTAGTCAGGAAAGTACTGGCTGTGTGTACATTTAAGGATGTGCCAATTCCCCCCCCCCCTTCCTGGCTTAGCTGGTTGCCAAAGATAGGGATCTGTTTTTCACCTGCTCTGGCATCTTTTTGCTGTTGCAATCCTTTTCCGGGGCTCTTCAAGTTGCACTGCTTTCTCTTTCTTGTTTAGCTGAAAGCATGACCAAGTACAGTGGTACCTCGGGTTACGAACTTAATTCGTTCCGGAGGTCCGTTCTTAACCCAAAACTGTTCTTAACCTGATACGCGCTTTCGCTAATGGGGTCTCCTACTGCCGCTGTGCCATTGGTGTGTGATTTCCGTTCTCATCCTGGGGTAAAGTTCTCTACCTGAGGGACTGATTCCAGGTTAGCGGAGTTTGTAACCTGAAGTGTTTGTAACCTGAAGCGTTTGTAACCCGAGGTACCACTGTAAACATAAATTAAACTGTTTGGGGAAGGAAGAAGAAGAAGAAGAGTTTGGATTTGATATCCCACTTTATCACTACCTGAAGAAGTCTCAAAGCGGCTAACATTCTCCTTTCCCTTCCTCCCCCAAAACAAACACTCTGTGAGGTGAGTGGGGCTGAGAGACTTCAGAGAAGTGTGACTGGCCCAAGGTCACCCAGCAGCTGCATGTGGGGGAGCGGAGACGCGAACCCGGTTCACCAGATTACAAGTCTACCGCTCTTAACCACTACACCACACTGGAGAAACACCCATTCAGATGGAGTGGAACCCCTACTCCACACCCCAACCCCAAAAGCTGACTTTTGCTAGATATTCCAATATATATCCAGCTGTAACTGCTGCATGTTGCTGGCATCCGTCTGTCTCGGGAGATAATTAAGCAGTGCGCTTTTGGGGATGAGGTCAAGCTGTTGGAAGGTTGCAGCGCCTGCTGTGACTGTAGAGACCATACACAAATCTGGGGTGTAGTCCCAAAGGCGGTTGGATGGCATCTTGTATCTCTCCTTCCAGCAACTCCTGCAGCCAAGCTGGTGCCGGCTGCTGCTTGCACACATACTGTATTTTTCCGTGTATAAGAAAAGGTTTTTTAGTATAAAAAATGCTAAAAATTGGGGGTCGTCTTATATACAGATAGTGCAGAGGTGGGACGGGCGATTGGTGGCTGCTAAGAGCTGGAGATTGTTAGCGGCGTTTGGGCGGGTGATTGGTGGCTGTGGCAAGGTCCGCCGGCGATTGGCTGCTGCGGCAATTGGACGGGTGATTTTTGGCTGGTGTCGAGCAGGCAGACGATTGGTGGCTTCATTGATGCGTGTGATGGGCAGCAGCAGTCAGGCGGGTGAGTGATTGTCGGCACCCTCCCCCCAAAAAAAGTTCAACCAAAGCTTAACAACTCTGGGAAATCTCCCCCCATTTCCTCAATTTGGAATCCCCCAAAATAGGGGTCGTCTTATACACGGGGGGCGTGTTATACACAGAAAAATACGGTACATTTGTAGCACATAGCTTCCCCCAAGAAACCCTGAGAATTGTAGTTTTTCCAGAGCTACCATTCCAAGTTCCTGTCACAAGCTACAGTTCCCAAGATTCTTTAAATGAATGCTGTACACACAGCCTTAAATTAAGCTTTTCCGGATGGGGGAACGAGTCCTGATCACATATCTGCATATGAATTTCTTTATCTTAAAAGCCTGTTATTTCAGAGTTGGGAAAATTCATCAGATTGGAGTTTATTTTTAGCACTGATAATCAATGGATGTTTCCCCCCCCCCCCCAAATGTCTGAGGCGCATGAAGTCACAGCTTGGCAAGCCATACTTTAATTAAACAGGAACACTTAAAATGCTTAGAATATTGTTACAAATGCCCAGCGCCTGTCCTTCTTTCTGCCAAGCCCTGGCACATGGAATCTCAGGGTCTGTGTCCCTTTTGAGAATAGAAGACACGGCGGAGATTGTCATGCTTTAAGAACTAGGGTTTGTTCACCTATTTACACCCTTGGTCTGCTTGGAGGGGGTCCAGATCGTACAGCATGGCCCAGAGCATTGCAGGGAGTGCTTCCTTCCCCCTCGCCAAGAAGGAACGCCCCTTTCTTCTTCCCAGAAGCCTCTCTCCCAGAGCAGTTACCCTGGCAACCTTCCAAATCTCCAGCCTCTGGTCACACCTGGGACACTGAATTGTTGCAAACTGTGGATGGCACTCTATTGTAATATTAACAGCTCTCCTCTTCCCTCAGCCAGCCAGACTGGGATGTGTCCAGGAATCCCCTTGCAGCTTATATTCTCCCTTCACATCACAAAGAACCCCAAATCCTAGCATTTATTACCGGTAATTTCTAGGGTTTTAGGGGGATCCTTCCTACTTCTATAACAATATCATTGGAGTTGTGGGTTTTGTCCACACCGGAGCATGATGTCTTCCGCCATCCAAGTGTTGCTTTTTATTTAAGATTTTCTTGTGCTACAAAACAAATAAGAAGGGGAAAGTACTTCTCATCTCCACTTTCAGTTGATGGAGTCTTTTTCACAGGGTGTTGTTCTTCTTTCCTTCTTTTGCAGTGTTAGTGGGGGGGGGGTTGTGTCAGCATCACTGTGGGCAGGTCCTTTGTTTTTACAGATACAGGGGTGGGTGGGTGGGTTTGTGTGGGTGGGTGTATGACATTGTAGGAGAAGGGGGAAATCCCACATTTGAAGGTGAAAGGTCCCGGACACAGCTGTGATGGGGAGAACCCCTACATATGTTTCTATTATTTATTTATTTATGTACTTACTTACTTACTTACTTAGTTACTTACTTACTTACTTACTTACATTTACAAAAGTGTTTGTACACCGTCCTCTCTCAAAACATCAGGGTGGCTTATGACAGCATAAAAACATGTAAAAGCAATACAAAGCAATCATAAAAATGGCTCGCTGCTCAAGGGGCATTTTAAACAGCTGCATAGGTCTGCTGGCATAATAATAATAATAATAATAATAATAATAATAATAATAATAATACAGTGGTACCTCAGGATGCGAACGGGATCCGTTCCGGAGCCCCGTTCACATCATGAACAGAATGTAAGACACGACAGTGCGTTTGCGCGTACGCGGGTCGCATTTCGCCGCTTCTGCACATGCGCGTGACGTCATTTTGACCATCTGCGCTTCCGCGAGTGGGGAAACCCGGAAGTAACGCGCTCCGTTACTTCCGGGTCACCATGGAGCGCAACCTAATAGCACTCAATACTGCACTCAAAAGCACTCAAATACTGAAGCGTATTTGTCCCAAGGTGGCAGGTGGCGCTGTGGGTTAAACCACAGAACCTAGGACTTGCCAATCAGAAGGCCGGCGGTTCGAATCCCCGCAACAGGGTGAGCTCCCATTGTTCGGTCCCTGGCCACCTATCAGTTCGAAAGCACGTCAAAGTACAAATAGATAAATAGGTATCACTCCAGCAGGAAGGTAAATGGCGTTTCTGTGGGCTGCTCTGGTTCGCCAGAAGCGGCTTAGTCATGCTGGGCACATGACTAAGCTGTGCACCAGCTCCCTCGGCCAGTAAAGCGAGATGAGCGCCGCAACCACAGAGTCAGCCATGACTGGACCTAATGGTCAGGGGTCCCTTTACCTTTACCTATGACTGTAATAATAATAATAATAATAATAATAATAATAATAGCTTTCAAGAGGCGTCCGAAGAAAACACCTGCCAAATCCCCACCGGAAGACTGTTCCACAGAATGGACCGGGCAATGCTAAATGCCTGCCTTCTGGCTGAGGCCGGTCTGGCCTCTGTAACATCAGGGGAAACTCACAACGTTCCTCCAATCATCAATGGAGGAACAGGTTGGTGCAAATACACATATTGCTATGGCATGGACATGCACTCTGTCTGAACAGTCAGGCTGTGTTTAAAGCACATGACTGTCCCGGGAACCGTTGTCTACCGCTCAGAAAGCTACAGTTCCCAACACCCTTAACAGACTATAGCTCCCAGGACTCTGGAGGAAGCCAAGTGCTTTCAGCTTAGGGCACATTTACGCAGCAAAATAGTCAGTCTCTAGGGACTAATACCAATTCAGTTCTTCCAGATGCCTATGAGTTTGCAGGCAAAGCCGCTCTACCAACAAAGAAGAGAATGGCAGGAGCTGACTTGGGGTAACCCCGAGGTACATTTTTAAAAGGTTTAGCAAGAAAAACTAAAGCGAGGTAGCTCCCTCCGAAAACACAGCCCCATAATAACTTGGTGCTGTGGAATATTGAAAGATTGAGAGGAAATAAACCTGGCAACTGGACGGTGTGGAGGTGGGGGGGGGGGAATAAGAGTTGCTGGAACACTGCAGACAGAGAAATGTAAATATAGAAAGGTTAGAAAGGGTCGTCTCATTACCGTTTTTGGATAGGTCATTTCCTGCTTCCTGCTGAGCAGCTCTTTTCTAAACATCCTCAGGGACAGAGCAAGAGAGCTGCCCATAGACATCAATGGAGAAATGAAACACTGTGATGCAGCTGGAGATGGGTACACGTCTGTCTTTCTGTGTACACACAGGCACACGGAGAAAAAAGAGCTGAATAGAAGGACAGGAAAACCATCCAAAACAGGCTAATGAGGACTGAGCATGCTCAGTGAACATGGAATTCTGTTTGATGGTTGAGGGGGAACTTAAGAAACCTAGAAATTGTTGTATGGGGCAAGGGGGGAGAGAGTTTTGCAGGGAAAGGAAGCTAAGGAGTATCCAACTAGTTTTGTATACAGTTTTGCGGTCTTCTCCTTCTCCTTCTCCAATCACTTGTAAGATTGTCTTCCATGAGCAGGGTCTTAACAGTGAGTCCATAAGTGAGTTGAGAATAGAGTACAGTGGTACCTCAGGTTACATATGCTTCAGGTTACAGACTCCACTAACCCAGAAATAGTACCTCGGGTTAAGAACTTTGCTTCAGGATGAGAACAGAAATCGTGCAGCAGCGGCGCGGCGGCAGCAGGAGGCCCCATTAGCTAAAGTGGTGCTTCAGGTTAAGAACAGTTTCAGATTAAGAACGGACCTCCGAAACGAATTAAGTTCTTAAACCGAGGTACTACTGTAGTTGCCTTGGAAGACGATAATCAGGCATCTGAACAACATGACCAGCCCAACAAAGTTGATGCTGAAGAATCATTGCTTCGACAGTGGTGATCTTTGCTTATTCCAGTACACTGGCATTAGTTTTCCCGCCCTCCCAAGAAATGTGTAAAAAAATTAGGAGACACAGTTGATGGAATATTTTGAGGCGTTGGAGATGCCGTTTATAAGTGGTTCATGTTTCGCAAGCATACAGTAAAGTTGGTAGTACAATACAAAATACAGTAAAAATACAGTAAAGCTGGTAGTACAATACAAAAGCTGGTAGTACATGGGACACAGGTGGCACTGTGAGTTAAACCACAGAGCCTAGGACTTTCCGATCAGAAGGTCGGTGGTTCGAATCCCCGGGACAGGGTGAGCTCCTGTTGCTCGGTCCCTGCTCCTGCCAACCTAGCAGTTCGAAAGTAAGTCAAAGTGCAAGTAGATAAATAGGTACCACTGCGGCGGGAAGGTAAACGGCGTTTCCATATTCTGCTCTGGTTCGCCGGAAGTGGCTTAGTCATGCTGGCCACATGACCCGGAAGCTGTACGCCGGCTCCCTCGGCCAATAAAGCGAGATGAGCGCCGCAACCCCAGAGTCGGCCACGACTGGACCTAATGGTCAGGGGTCCCTTTACCTTTACTTACAATAGCTGCAATAGGGGACAATGACCCCTCAGCTGCCATGGTTCCTTGCTCTTGATTTCAAGGCGGGTGGGAAAGGCAGGTTTGTGGTTCTTCTGGAAAGATCCCCCAGCAAAAAGGGGTCCATGGTGAGGATGCCTGTCCTTCCAAATGACAGGTATGTAACTGGTATTACAAATGAAAATCGGCATCCAAACCATTCACCTTGACTTTAAGCAGGAACAAATGCAAGGACTCTGCTTCCCTGGAGACCCCAGCCCTAGTACGTGTCATCGGAGTGCTTTGAAATGTGAGGGTGCAGCCCAGCCCTGGCTCTTTTCATTTTCCCTGCGACTTAGAATTCAGTGGCCGCTCTCTCGCTCTCTCCTCAAATCCCAGTCGGAGGCCTATTTAGAATACTGATAGCTGAGCTGACCCATATAAGGGCCAGAACTCTGTCTGAAACGCTGGCTTTTTTCAGAGGCAAAGGCAGGAAGATAGCAAAGGGAGGTGATTACCTCTGTTCGCGGCTCTGCTTTGTTATCTGGCAGAGCTCCTGTGATGTTTCAGCACTCGCACAGAAAGCGAAAATTCAACAGGTGACGCTGTTCCCCTGTCAGGTCACCTGTTGGATTCCTGACTGTCAGGTTGCTGTAGAATCAGCAGATGGCCAGAATTAAAGAAACAAATGGTCCGGCCTGCTCTTCCCCTTTTATCAGAGTTAAAACGTAAACTGCTGCGGATCAAAGGAATTGCTACAGGAGCCTGCACAAGAGCTGGCAGCCTTATGGGAATCACAGCAGAGTAAGGGCTGGCAAAATTTTGCCTTCAAAGGGGAGCCATGTCTAAGAACCTTAAGAAAGCAGGAGAAGGGCAGGCGTTGAAGTAAAGGCCAATTGAAAAAAGACAGTCACGGAACTGAGAAATTGCACAAAACAAATGAAATACCATGAAAATCCCTTTAACATCTTTAACATCCAGACCAAGGGACGCGGGTGGCGCTGTAAGTTAAACCACAGAGCCTAGGACTTGCCAATCAGAAGGTCGGCGGTTCGAATCCCCGCGATGGGGTGAACTCCTGTTGCTCGGTCCCTGCTCCTGCCAACCTAGCAGTTCCAAAGCACGTCAAAGTGCAAGTAGATGCCTCTCCGGCGGGAAGGTAAACGGCGTTTCCTTGCGCTGCTCTGGTTCGCCAGAAGTGGCTTAGTCCTGCTGGCCACATGACCCGGAAGCTGTACGCCGGCTCCCTCGGCCAAGAAAGCAAGATAAGCGCCGCAACCCCAGAGTCGGCCACGACTGGACTTAATGGTCAGGGGTCCCTTTACCTTTACCTTTAACATCCAGACCATGGGAGCGTTTCAGCCCTGTTCTTGAGTTTGTTGAAAATCTATAACAGCTTATCTTGTATTCCTTTCTTTGAATTTGTGCCATTTAGGTATTTAAACCTTTTTTGTAAAAGCAGCACTAGAATTTTCACAGCTGAGTCCTCAACCCTTTAATCCTGTGCTTTGCTTTCTTCAAGTTGGGCTTTGTTTAAAACTTGCCATTTAGGTTTTCAAACCTCTTTTGTAAATTAAGTATTACAAACTGTACTTTTGAGTCCTCAATCCTTTATTACTGCACTTTGCTTTACCTAGCTTGAGCTAGGATTAGAATACTTCAGAATTTTGGGGGGGGTTCTACCCTCTTTTTTAAATTTTGGTCATTTAAAGTTTATGATTTTTCTATTTTCTTCTGAGGAAACGCAATAGTTCAGTGAAACGAGGTTTGTAGCCAGCATCCCGTTAAGGCTTTGTTCTATCTTAGGTTTTTCTATTTTTTTCCTTAAGCTTTTTGATTTTTTTTTATTTACCATATTTTTCGCTCTATAAGACGCACCAGACCACAAGTTTCTGGAGGAGGAAAACAAGAAAAAAAAATATTCTGAATCTCAGAAGCTAGAATAGCAAGAGGGATCGCTCCACAGTGAAAGCAGCAATCCCTCTTCCTGTTTTGGCTTCTGGGATAGCTGCGCAGCCTGCATTCGCTCCATAAGACACACACACATTTCCCCTTACTTTTTAGGAGGGAAAAAGTGAGTCTTATAGAGCAAAAAATACGGTAGTTTATTTCCATAAGATAATATTTCTAGCCAATTAATTCTCGTTTCAGGCATTTTCACGGTATTTCATTTGTTTTGTGCAATTGAAGTAGAGGCAGCAGAAACGTACATACTAGGGCTTTGCACCTATTCCAGCTGAATGCCAGATCCTGAGCTGAATCGGGCCAGCTGAGGTTGACCCAGGATTTGTCTGCAACCCAAGATTTGGCCAGAGTTGATTGAGGAGTGATCTGGAGCTGTCAAAGGAGGTGAGGCAGCCCAGCAGAGAGGAGCAGCAGCATGCAGGCTGCCTGTGTGTGTCTCCTCTACCCCCCCCCCCAAATGTATATTTCATTAGGTTTTTGAGCTCCAGTTAAAAGATTATGCAAGGCTCTAGATTTGGTTTGCGGCTGCTCTGAAGTGCTGAGTAAGGCTCTGAATTAGATTGGGGGGTGGGTGGGCATGCACCGCTGTCATGGACTGGCTGGATGCAGAAAAAAGGTGGTGGGAGGCACCAGCTAGGGAACCTCTGGGGGAGAAGGCTCAAAGCCAGGGGACTGGTGGTGGGACTACGATGGGTGGCCAGAGGGTAAAGAGGGAGCAGAATGGGAGGAGGAGGAGGCATCGGAAGCTGAAGGGGCAACAGGGTTTTGTGAGCAGGTAAAAGTTGGGGCAGAGAGCAGTCCAGAAGCAGAGGCAGAAGCAGAGGCTGGAGAGGAGAAGGGTCATGTGGAATCGGATTCGGATGCTGAACCTGAGGAATCCCAGCCTGCACAGGATTCCCCGCCTCCAGAACCAGCTGAGCTGGGCTGGGGCATGAGCCCGAAGGGTCCTCACCTGTGCTGGATCCTCAGGTGCAGGCACCAGCTGAGTCTGCTCTGGCTCCTGAGGGGATGTAGGACCCATTGCCTGCAGGTGCTCCACCCTCAGCCCCGTCAGAGGAAGCTGAGGTTGCCTCTGGGTCCGGTAACCCTCCAGCCGCTCCTGAGCTGCAGAGGCTCAGGGCAGAGAGGCGGAGGGAGCTAAGTTCCCACAGGAGGAGTGCTCGCCTCCAGGCCAGGAGAGGCGAGTCACCTGAGGATCGGGGCGTCCCTATGCCTTGGGGAAGATAAAAGCCAGCCCCAGTCCCAAGTTGCAGGAGCAACATCATTGGTTGTCAGTTCCAGCCTGATCCCTGACCTGCTTCCCTGCCGGAGCTCCTGACCTCACCTGACACCCTGCCCTGCACCCAGCTTCAACTTCTACGGACTGCCTTCATTTTGCACCATCGACCTCGGACTGGACTCGGACCTCACCTCTCGGTTAGCCCCCGGGACCAGCACAGATCAAGAGGTTGCTGAAGAATCCAGGGAGTCTCCCCCTCCCTGCTGCGACCATCTCCCTTCTCCCCTGGTCTCCCAGAACGCACAGAGAAATGAAGAGGGTGGAGCAAAGAGAGACCAAGCGAAGGAGTCTTCGGCTGCTGGGAAAGGAACCAGGGGAGGAGTCTTAGAGAGCACAAGTGCCTCATTGGGGCAAGACCGACTGGGAAGGGTGGCTGAGACCGCTAGGACTGAGCTGTTCCGTTTATTTGAACAAAGAGCTCGCTTTCCTGACTTGGGGTGATTTACTGTATTGTTTCATTGCTGACTTCAGCTCCTGACAACAACCCTAGTTCGCATAGAACTGCCTGCTCCCATAGGAACCTAGGATGCTGCCTTCTACTGATGAGTCAGACCACTGGTCCAGCTACTTTAGCTCAGAATTGCTTGCACTGACTGGCAGGGGCTCTGCGGGGATTCAGGCAGGGAGTCTCTCCCAGGAGTTGCTGGAGATTGAATCTGGTGTTGCTGCACCACTGAGCCATGGCCACACCCCTGTCCTAATATCCACGGAGACCTTTCCCCAGGTGCTTATCAACACAAGGCAAATACGTCCTTGTTCTCCCGAGCTTTTTAATGCCTTCTGACATTTTAAGAACACCTTTTGAAGATAATTTTAGCACCGGGGAAAGACTGGGTTGAATATTAGCGCCCTCGGTCTTAATAGAAGTTTCTTGAGGTTTTTTTCTTTAAAAAACCACACCCTTAATGAAGTTGTTCAGCACGTTTAATCGATGAGGCTCTTGGATTATGGTCGTTGCTGCCTATCTCCCTAGGTTGATGTGGGATTTCTATATTGAATTTTCTTGCGGTGTTGTTATACCATGCTTTAAATTCTCTTTGAAAACTAATGGCTGTATGTTGCCTGGACAACATAATGTTATCCGAGTGGCATGGCCTCCACTGCCTGTGGCAATATATGCCTCTGAATGCCCGTGACTGGGAATGTGCTCAGGTTCTGCTTGCAGTCTTCCCATGAGTACCTGGTCAGCCACTGCAAGAACAGGATCCTAGACTAGATGGGCCGCTGGCCTGATCCAGCATGCCCCTCTTACGTTCCTATGGCCATGTGCCCTAATTTAGAGAAGACTGTCCTTGATTTGAAGGGCCGTCACTGGTCCAAGCCCAGTTTCTTTGTTGCATTGTTGGCATCTATCTGTCTCGAGAGACAATGGAGTGTGCCTCCAGGGGTGAAGTCAAACGGCTGCAAGAGCAGTGCTGAAGTGACCTGCCTGGGACGGAAGCCAGGGCAGTGGGGATGGAGGTCCTGGGCCGCCCAGACAACAGGGTGGGACTTGAACCAATGGATTCAAGTTACAAGGAAGGAGATTCCAACTAAACATGAGGAAGAACTTTCTGACAGTTTTTAAAAAGAGAAGATCAGTATTGCAAAGCCCCGTCTAAACAATATAGCTGTGCTGTGTCCCATTGGTGAAGTGGTGGTCACAGTTGCCCTTCTTCTCATAGGAAATGCTCTGTGAGGGCGAGGGAACAAAACATGGTGGAGTCAAGGAGGGTCAGTTGGGGTGGCAGCGGGGTGAGAAATGTCCCTATTTACCATCTGAGGAATGACGAAGGGAATGTAGGGCCTGCTGCCCCAAAGGTGTGGCCCCTCGCAAAGGCTGTTGTGTTGCGTCTCAGGGGCGTGGGGAACCACCAGAAGTGTCCCCTCAGTGGATCTCAGGGATGGAGAATGGAGCACAAGGGATCAGGTGGTTCTCAAGATACTGTGAGCCCAAGTTGTTTAGCGCTCTGTGCATTATTGTGGGTTAAACCACAGAGCCTAGGGCTTGCCGATCAGAAGGCCGGCGGTTCGAATCCCCACGACAGGGTGAGCTCCCATTGCTCGGTCCCTGCTCCTGCCAACCTAGCAGTTCGAAAGCACATTAAAGTGCAAGTAGATAAATAGGTACTGCTCCGGCGGGAAGGTAAACGGCATTTCCGTGTGCTGCTCTGGTTTCACCAGATTAGCGGTTTAGTCATGCTGGCCACATGACCCGGAAGCTGTAAGCTCCCTCGGCCAATAAAGTGAGATGAGCACCGCAACCCCAGAGTCATCTGCGACTGGACCTAATGGTCAGAGGTCCCTTTACCTTTACCTTACCTTGAACCTGGCCCAGGAGGCAAGTACCACCCAGTGCAGCTCCCTCTGCAGCAGAGTAACACATTTGCAGCAATCTGCTCCTGCAAGCAGGTCCATCCACTGCTATGTCAAATCAGCCTCTCTCTTCATCTGCTGCTTTCTTAAGGTGATCAGCAGAGCTTGCAAGTGCCCAGAACTGGCTGGATGTTGATCATCCAGTTCAGTCCATATGGTTCCTTTATTTTTCTATTAAAGATGAGCCGAAGAAAGGAGAGGGGGGGGGAGAGATTGTGGTTTGTTGATACGCAGGTTGAAAGCAGAGCTGGGACTAAGCTGGCGTTACACCCCTGATTTATTCTTCTCCCTCAATCCAAAGCACCAGTTTGTTTGTTCTTTAATCATACTGAGAGATTGGATTTGATAAGGTCATATGTTCGCCTCAGACTCCACATGGTAGCAATTTAAGGTTAGGTTCAGGAGGCCAGATGGAGTAAAAAGCTTTTCAGAACTCAATGGAGCAAGCAACAATAGCCGAAATCTGTGCTTCCTCTTTTGCATTCCCTCCCTCCCCCCCCCCCCCCCGCACCTTTTTGGGATAAATGCCTTTAATGAATACGAAAATGTGGTTGGTGGTTTGCTCCTTCTTTGTCTGGAAACGAAACCCACTTGAATGCCTGTTAATTACACGGCAATTTTCTTTGTTGAGGAGACTGCTGAGCGGTTTGCCTTCATTACAGGCTAACATAATTATCAGATGCTGGGGACAAACAGCAGGGGACAGCCATCTCCATCATACCCTATTTTTGAACTTCCCAGGGGCTTTTGGCTGCCCACTGCTGGGTACTAAGTGCTAAGACTACATGGGCCTGTCATCTGATCCAGCGCAGCAGTTCTTAAGTCCCTAATGTTGCAACTTTGGGAGACGGTGTATTTTACTCTGCTAAATTTCTAGGTTACGCCAACTCCAGGGCTTCCAATAGGACCAAAGCTACTCAGTTAAAAAAGAAAAGTTTACGCGGCACATCGTTAAACTATGGAACTCACTGCCACAGGAACCAATGGTGGCTACCACCTTGGATGGCTTTAAAAGCAGATTGGACAAATTCTTAGAAGAAAGGCAGGATAAGGACAATAATAAATTCAGCTCTGTACTCTTGCTCAGAGTAAACCCCTTGTCCATTCCTTTTAATAGGCCTGCTAATCTGAATGCTGCCTAATAACAAGAATAAATATTCTTTATATACTGCCTGAAAACTGCTAAACCCTGGGTCCGACCATTTTGGGGATTCATAGGGCAGAGTCATTCCAGAGCCCAAAAATGCTTCGCTGGGAATTTGCTACCTGCTGTTAAAGTTGCTCACACCACAGGGCAGTTGCCCACAGATCCTGGGAGATCTAGAGCAGGGGTTAGCACGGTTTACCTCGCCTGGGCCGATTCACCTCAGCGGAGATCCCTCCATGGACTGGATCGTGCATGCGCACACGATTTCCGGCATCTGTGTCTGCGCAGGTGCGTCGGCGGAGACACAATTTCTGGCATCTGCGCATGCACAGACACTATTTCCGGTGCTGTGGAAGCAAGTCACCGCACTGCGCCAGTTTAGCGCAGCTCAAGGGGATTTGCTGAGTGGGCAGCTCGGTTTGGGGGCCCCTGGGCCTTAGGTTACCGACCCCTGATCTAGAGAGATTCCCCTCCTCCCAGGGAACTCTGGGAATTGTGTTCCTTCCAGTTGACCCAGTCACCGTTGTTGGCGCCTGCTCTTTCCCCCTGTTTCGTTTGAATGGCCTTGGGAGAGTCCTATTCCCATTGCTTCTCATGGCCATTTTATGCCCCTTTCTAAGGTCCGACAGAGGATGCGGTGGCGCTGTGGGTTAAACCAAAGAGCCTAGGGCTTGCCAATCAGAAGGTCGGCGGTTCGAATCCCTGTGACGGCGTGAGCTCCCATTGCTCGGACCCTGCTCCTGCCAACCTAGCAGTTCGAAAGCATGTCAAGTGCAAGTAGATAAATAGGTACCACTCCATCGGGAAGGTAAACGGCGTTTCTGTGAGCTGCTCTGGTTCACCAGAAGCGGCTTAGTCATGCTAGCCACATGACCCAGAAGCTGTACGCCGGCTCCCTCGGCCAATAAAGCGAGATGAGCGCCGCAACCCCAGAGTCAGCCACGACTGGACCTAATGGTCAGGGGTCCCTTTACCTTTACCTTTAAGGTCCGACAGAGCACAGTTCCTACTTGGAGCAAGAGCTGAAACCTGAAGTGGTATCTCAGGAACACCATCACCACTAGCTGCAGCCAGCCAGCCCCTTTGCCTTCCGGGACAAACTCACAGGTACAGAAGAGCAGCATCTTCATCTCCTAAAATGCTGCTGCTGTTAGAGGCACAGCTATCAGTGCCAGTTGTAAAGTTGGCAGCCTCTTGAAGAAGAAAGAAAATCCATACATAAATGCAGCTACATTGTGAGCATAGGAATAAATCTCCCTGTGAGGTATTGATGGTAATCAGTAACTCATTGTTTCCCCCCAATCATTCCTTAGCCTTCCCATAATGTGGAAGAAAGTCAGTTCCCCCAATGGGTGTTTTTCTCAACTACATGGTTACAGTAATTGCTCGATTTGCATGCGCAGCTCAGGTTTTCTCCTGCACTGATCCCACCTGTTTCCTCCCTTTTGGCTCAGCTCAGCCAAGGCACAAAACCAAACCGGAGGCGCATCTTCCAAGAAAGGCCTCTTTCCTGTTTTTCTTAAATAATATATATATATATATATATGCTTTCGTAGATTTTCACGGGTACAGGAATGCAGGTTTTGGTGTCCTCGGGTGTCTTCCCGTGTAAAAGTTGGGGTGTCTAGGCGACGTTTCGACGAGGTCTCACTCGTCATCTTCAGGCTGGTGCTTTCGGCTTCTTGTTACTGGAACAGAGCGGGATCTCAATGTTTGAGTTCCTATAAATACTGTAGAGGGGGTGTGGTGTCTAGCCTCCAATGTTCTGGGCAGAGAGGAAGTTCCCAGGCTAGTGTGCCTTTTCTTCTTTTGTTCTTTTGTTCTTCTTCTTTTGCTCTTTAACACGGAACATCACCACAAGAGAATAATCATGGAAGCCATCGAGATAGAGAAACACCCTCACAACATGAACAAGCGTGACGACACATCCCGCTTGCCAGACATCTGGAAATTAGCCCTCCCCACAAAAACTGACACCAGATCCAGAGGCACACAGAACGCCAACACCAATCAACCACACCAGACCCAAACCCAGACCCTCTCCACAGATGAATTACTGACACCATCCAGTAGCCAATCCATGGTGGCACCTCCGGATGCTGCACCCCCCTGCAATCCCTACACAGATCTGGCTGACACAAGCCACAAAACCACAGCTCGCCCCTATACACGAAGCCAAGCCAAAGCACAACTAAGTGCAATACAGCCATCTTCTCAGGAAAACTCTTCACAAAGTTCAAGAGGTCAAGACACAAAGACTTTAGCAACTAATCCACACCTAATGACCCACCTAAGTGGTACTCAGGATATCACTCAAGAAATCACTCAAGGTATCTCTCAAGTAATTAAGGAACAAAAGAAGAAAAGGCACACTAGCCTGGGAACTTCCTCTCTGCCCAGAACATTGGAGGCTAGACACCACACCCTCTCTACAGTATTTATAGGAACTCAAACATTGAGATCCCGCTCTGTTCCAGTAACAAGAAGCCGAAAGCACCAGCCTGAAGATGACGAGTGAGACCTCGTCGAAACGTCGCCTAGACACCCCAACTTTTACACGGGAAGACACCCGAGGACACCAAAACCATATATATATATATATATATATATATATATATATATATATATATAAGCCATAGAGGCATTAGGCCAGCTGAAGGCTTTTGCAATGGTCTTTTCCCTTGGCTTCGTGGCGGAGCGGTATATTACAATTATATGAGTTGTGCCGGTAGAATGATGTTCTGTCATGTTGCTGTTGTTGTTGCTGCTTGTTTGTAAGCCGCTTTGGGATTCGTTGAATGGAACGCTGCATAGAAATGCAATCAGTCAAGTGAAAGGGGATGACACGGGACGCCTCTATACTGTCACTGTTTTCTGCAAGAGGGATATGAGTGCTCGCCCGCCCGGTTTGCGCATTTGAAGTGGATTCGAGGGCTCTGTTGCCCCAGAGCAACAAATCCAATCCTTTCTCCCTTCATGTTTTTAAAGCTGCGGCAGACTCTTTGTGGTTTGGGCAGTGACAGGGGAAGAGCATTAAAAAGCGTGGGATGAATGAATGATTAACGGAAAGACGGTTTAAACGCCCCGCAAGCAAATCAGGACGTATGCTTATTGTCGCTTAAGCGCCCTATAAACAAATCGGAATAAATGCCGAATAAAGACTCGGTATAAACCAACCTCCCTGTAAGCTTGGTGCAGGCAAACCCAGAGAACATGAATCAGGAGATTCATGCACGCACGAACCGACACATCATCTCTCCGCAGTTCACGCATTCTGTCACGCTGAATACCTGGAACATTCTTTGCCCCACTCTGTTCATTAACTTGCATTGTTCCAATCATTCCACATAGAATCACAGCATTGTTGAGTTGTATGGACCCCCAGGGGTAATCTATTCCAATCCCCCTGGAAGGCAGGAATCAAAACCAAAGAAACCCTGGCAGATAGCCGTCCAACCTCTGTTTAAAAACCCCCAAGGAAGGAGAGTCCATCACATTCCAAGGGAGTCGGTTCCACTGTCAGAACCAGTGGCGTAGCATGGGGGGTGCAGGGGGGGCCGCCAGCACCGGGTGCAACATCTGGGGGTTAGGGTTAGGGGGCGCAAATCCATGGGTTAGGGGGCACAAATTACTTGCCTTGCCCCGGGTGCTGACAACCCACGCTACGCCACTGGTCAGAACGACGCTTGCTGTTAAAAAGTCCTTCCTAATATTCAATCAGAATATCCTTTCCTGTAACTTGAATCCATTGGATTGGGTCCTACCCATAGCTGTCAACTTTTCCCTTTTCTTGCGAGGAATCCTGTTCGGAATAAGGGAATTTCCCTTTAAAAAAGGGAAACGTTGACAGCTATGGTCCTACCCCACCGGAGCAGCCAAAAACAAGCTTGCTCCACCGTCCATTTGACAGCCCTTCGGCTATTTGAAGATGGCCATAATATCACCTCTCAGTCTTCTCCAAGGCAAACGTACTCAGCTCCCTCAACCGTTCCTCATAAGGCTTGCTTTCCAGAACCTTGGTCGCCCTCCTCTGTACACATTCCAGCTTGTCAAGATCCTCCTTAATCTGTGGCGCCCAGAACTGGGCACAGTGATTGCTGCTGAGCCATTGTCAATCTGCCTGCCAAGACCTCAGCGACCATGCTTCAGCCATTTTTGCAGAAAACAACTCCCATTCTCTCCCTCAAGTAGATAGACCAGCTCAACAGAAGCTGCTTTTAGGTACCTGGGACTTGAGTTACTAAACCTTGTCCAGTAACACAGGTCCCATTGGCATAAGAAAATAGGCCCAGGGCCTCCTCCAGAATCTTAAAGAAACAGCCTCCCATGCAAGGGACCCTGAGGATCATCTACTCCAACCCCTTGCAGTACAGGAATATGCACCTCTCCCATACCAGGGATTGAACCTGCAAGCTTGGCATTGTCACCACGGTGCTCTAACCAGCTGAGCTATGTCCCATCTACGATTCCATTCTATGTTCTCATTTCTTCCTAACTAGAACCTACCTAGGAGGGGGGGGGTTATAATTAACCTTTCTTGTACATGTGATTGGCTTCTGCCAAGGGAGAAGAAATGGCCAGTGCTTCCCAATGAGAAGGCTTAAAGAGGAATTTGTGTTCACACACCATTTTTTTAAGACATCATGAGAGCAGGTATCTCCAGGGGGTCCCCACGCCTAGCTGGATGATTCACCAGCCATATCAGCCTAAAATCCCTCAGAAGCCATCTCCATAGATCGGCTTCTTCTATTTTAATTTATCGCCTCACTATCTTAATAAGAGTATCTGCAGACAGATTATATTTTCCAGACAGGATTTTAGCAGCTCTCGGAACTTTAGGTTTGCATAATCAAAGCGGATTCAAGTGATCTGCCTGCCGAGCACAACAAATCCACTTTAAAACACACAAGCACACAATTTGGTGCATCTGTGGGGGTGGGGTTCTTGAATATTGATTGTTGCTTCTTGTATGAATGTGTGAAAACAATCAAATATTGGGGGCGGGGGACCAGATATTATGTGGTTTGGAAAGCGATGGGGAAGTGAAGTGAGAAATGTAGGGCGAACGGACTATTGACGGTTGGTTAGAGCATGGTGCTGGTAACGCTGAGGTTGCAGGTTCGATCCCTGTGTGGGGCAGCTGCATATTCCTGCATTGCAGGGGGTTGGACTAGATGATCCTTGGGACCCCTTCCAACTCTACAATTCTATGATTTTAATTTTATTTTTAAACTTTATTCCAAAACTGAAAAAGAACTACAAACATCAAATTCAAAATCCATATTCATTTTGTAACATAAGCCTATCACATAGTTGACTAGATTAAAATATACCTAATTGCTATAGAGTTCCCTTTGCTATATATAAGGTAAAGGGTAAAGGGACCCCTGACCATTAGGTCCAGTCGTGGCTGACTCTGGGGTTGCGGCGCTCATCTCGCTTTATTGGCCGAGGGAGCCGGCGTACAGCTTCCGGGTCATGTGGCCAGCATGACTAAGCCGCTTCTGGCGAACCAGAACAGTGCACGGAAACACCGTTTACCTTCCCGCTGGAGTGGTACCTATTTATCTACTTGCACTGGTGTGCTTTCGAACTGCTAGGTTGGCAGGAGCAGGGACCGAGCAATGGGAGCTCACCCTGTCGCGGGGATTCGAACCGCCGACCTTCCGATCAGCAAGCCGTAGGCCCTGTGGTTTAACCCACAGCGCCACCCGCATCCCATTTTGCTATATATAAATTTATATAAATTTCTAATATAATATTTCTAATTACGTTGCATTTATATATCTACACTTCTGTGATTATATGGCATGTAAACACTTTGTAAACTAATCAGAAGAGATGCTCAGCAATTGCCAAATATAGCCTAACCAACCTATAAGCTCTCTGCATGCAGATCAGGAGGAATGCTGAGTAAAGGGGTCATTCAGCAGAACCTTAAATTAGCTTTATTAAATTAAGAGCACCACCTTTGTGTCTGGTGATTAATCACAGCTCTGTTTTATTCCTACCTGATAACAATACCATTAAAATAAAATAAAAAATACAAAGCCTTTCATGATGAGCCTTCCTGGTTGCCTGCTCTTCCCTCTCCACCCCCGCAGTTCCTTGTCAGCCTGTGGCCTCTTTGTCTTTCTTGCAGAGTTATGCATCTTCAAACCCTCCTGGACAAGCACTGTGCAGAGTCGGTGTTAGGGAACTCAAAGCAGACCATGTCAAATTCTCCCCTTTGTTCTCACTTCAACCGTGTGCAGTGTAAGGAAAGCCAAAGCACACTTTTTATTCCTGAATCAACATCGGAGGCACCGTTTTTCCTCCTTCTTTTGAAAAAAGGATTGCTTTTAACCTAAAGGAAGAGCAACCCTCGTTTTTCTCCATGAGGCACCATGGAATGTAGAACTTCCATGTTCAGACATAGTCAATGCTCATTGACTACCAATTTGCTGGGGAGCCAGACATGCCCAGAAGCACCTGACTGGTCTCTATTGGAAGCAGGAGGCTATGCTGCTAACTTTCTGTTCTGACCCAGCAGGTATCCTCTTACATTGTGTAAAGATTTTTTTTATCCCGTTCTTCGATTTTTCTTTTTAAATAAAGGTTCCCAAGAGTTGCTTATTTTGGAGCCTAAAAAGAGGTTCCTGGGGTGGCTTACAAGTCAATAAAAACAATGCAGTTCTTGCCCACCGTGCTTGCAATCTACAAAGGCATGACATCAGAGGAAAATCGAATTGGGAGGGAGGAGGAAATAAGAAAAACCACATACCTGTTCTTTCCTTACGCGTCTTCCTAATGGCCAGCTGAGATGAAAACAGCTCTCTCTTTTGAGTGGGTGCCTCAACTTGGAAGAGGTAAGGCCAAGAGTGGTGACTAATGCAAAGAACGAACAGGCAATTTCCTTTATGGGCAGGTAATCGCGCTGCATCTTTGCATCAGAATTACTCACTGTCAGATGAGGTCACTCGCTTTGAGTAGGGGCTACGGTCTTGCAGGGAGCCTTGATTTAGTTACCCGCAGCATGTGAGCAGGCAAATGGCTGCTTCTTGCTGAACGAGAGCAATTGTGCCATTGAGGTCACCCAGGTTACAGACTGAGAGACCTGGGGGGACCATGGAGGTCATCCAGTCTGACCCCCTCACTCAACACAAGATCAACATTGCCAGATGATGCAATTACAGCACACGCAAGAGATGGCCACCGTCCTTCTGCTGAAATACCTGCCACAAAGGAGGGTCCACTTCCTCCCAAGTCAGCCTGTCCCATGGTCAAACAGGCCCAACCATGGGCATAGCCAGGATTTCTATTAGGGGGATGGCCGGGGCAGAACCTCGTTTGCTATGTATTTTTTATTGATTTTTATTAGTGGGGGGACAGCTGCCCCTCCCTGCCGCCCCCCTTGGCTACAGCCCCGTTGAGAAGTTTCTCTTTGCATTTAGTTGAAATGCAATTTAGTTTCTAGCCCTGCCCTCTGGGGCAACAGAGAACAGCTCTGCTTCATCTTCTTCTGTAATGACGCCCCTTCAGATATTTGAAGGTAAGGTAAAGGTAAAGGGACCCCTGACCATTAGGTCCAGTCGTGACTGACTCTGGGGTTGCGGCGATCATCTCGCTCTATAGGCCGAGGGAGCCGGTGTACAGCTTCCGGGTCATGTGGCCAGCATGACTAAGCCGCTTCTGGCGAATCAGAGCAGCGCACAAAAACGCCGTTTACCTTCCCGCCAGCGGTACCTATTTATTTACTTGCACTTTGATGTGCTTTCGAACTGCTAGGTTGGCAGGAGCAACTGGAGCTCACCCTGTCGTGGGGATTCAAACCGCGGACCTTCTGGTCAGTAAGCCTTAGACTCTGTGGTTTAGGCCACAGTGCCACCCACTGCTAATTAAGCAGTCATGGCTTTCCCCACAGCCTCCTGGGAGCTGCAATTTGTTAAGGGTGCTGAAAGCTGTCCCTCCCCAATTCCCGTCAAAGAGCTACAATTCCCAGAGTTCCCTGGAAAGTAGAACTAACCATTAAACTTCTCTGTGAGGGTCTCCTAGCAACTCTCAACAGCTTTTACAAATTGTCGAGGAAGCCACGACTGTTCGAAGTCCCATAATGTCGCTTTCATTGTAAAGTGCCTCCCCTTAATCTCTCATCCAAGCTAAACATACCCAGCTCTTTCAAACATTCCTCTAGTGTGAGCCAGGTTGGGACATCCCTAAGTAGGTGATTTGAATCCAGGTCTCCTGGTCTGAATTCTCCATCTTCTCGATGGACTACCAGTATATGGAATTGGCGGAAATGACTGGCAGAATCCGAGACCAGGGAGAAGAGCTGGTGGAAGAAGATTTGAAGAAATTTAAAGACTATCTGCAGAAATACTGTAAAATTAATGAATGTTAAAATGATGTTGGATTGAAAATAAGTGGCATTAGCAACAAAGTTAATAAGAATATGCAAAAATGGATTGATAATATATGAAAATATATAATATTATGTTAAGATTTAAAGTTAAGATAAATGAAAGGGTAACGATTTGCTGATTTGATTATGTAAATGGGAATACAAAAAGGGGAGGTGTGAGGAGGTCAACGAAACAAGCAAATGAGTTCAAAGATACTTAAAAATGGATTTCTTTTTAATTTTTCTTTTTATCTTGTAATCTTTATTTCTTAATTTTTGTATTTTTCTTTTTCTTAGTTTTTCCTTCTTATATGCTTTTTAAAAATTTTCACTCTGTAAACTTTTGTTTTTTGTAAAATCTCAATAAATATATATATATTTTTTAATGAATTTTCCATCTTCTCAGCTACCCCACACTAATCCTCTGGTCTCGTGACCTACCCGCTTTCTCCCTTTCCCTAGAAATGCAGTGCTAATGCACTCCCTGTTGCCTCTCCCTTCTTCTGCCTGGAGCATATAGAATAATTTGTTATATTTAGGGGCATATGCAGATGGCCATTTACGAAGTAGCAACTTGTGGGCATCAATCCATACGGGGAGCCACCATCTGCCTGGAGCACCCGCCCATGCGTTGAGCTGAGGAGAGCTGTACCGGCTCCTCTGCTTCCCTAGATTCCCTAATTGGTTGCGGAAGTGCGATAAAAACCCTCTCCAGGTGGGCCTGCAGTATGGCTGATCAGCACCCCAGGTGGCTGCCTGCTCACTGAGGAATAGTTATCAACTTGGGAAATGGCTCTCTGTATTCCCTCTGTGCTGATGCAGTTTGCTTAACCTTTAGAGCATGGAGAGGCAAACTAAGGCCCGGGGGCCGGATCCGGCCCCCACGCCTTCTAAATCCGGCCCATGGACGGTCCAGGAATCAGCATGTTTTTACATGAGTAGAATGTGTGCTTTTATTTAAAATGCATCTCTGGGTTATTTGTTGGGCATAGAAATTCGTTAATTTTTTCTCCAAAATATAGTCACAAGGTATGAGGGACAGTGGACCGGCCCCCTGCCAAAAAAGTTTGCTGACCCCTGCTTTAGAGGGTATCTATGTAAAATAACTCGCATTGCATATGGCAGAATTCCTTCACTGAAGACTTCCTTCGCCACGTAAAGATTTTTGTACTGTACCTGAATTGGCTCCTAAACATTTATTCCAACGGGCTGCTTGAAAATTGCTTAGGGTCTTGGATGATCACTTAACAATGTTTCTGTTTGTTTTAGCAATTGCAATGTGCTGTGCTAGATGCGGCGTACTTTTTAATTGTATTTTAAATGCTTCTTTTATTTCTAGCATGCTGGGCAGCGTTCAGCTCAGCAAACACACAGTGGAACAACTTCCGCTTGGGCAGCTGGACTCCCCTAATCTCTCCTCCCTTTACGTGTGGCCTGTGGCATCCACAGATCTGCTCTGGAGGATTTGGGGGATCCCCCCAGGACAGATTTAGAGGGGGACCCATTTTTAAAATTGTGTTATAGAATCGTAGAATTATAGAGTTGGAAGGGACCCTGAGTGTCATCCTAGTCCAGCCTTTCTCAACCTGTGGGTCCCCAGATGTTGTTGAACTACAACTCCCATCACCCCAGCTAGGAAGGCCAGAGCTCAGGGATGATGGGAGTTGTAGTCCAACAACATCTGGGGACCCACAGGTTGAGAACTGCTGTCTAGTCCAGCCCCCTGCAATGTAGGAATCTCAGCCATGACAGATGCCCATCCAACCTCTGCTTTAAAATCTCCAAAGAAGGAAGTTATTATTTTCATTCCGTAAGATTCCATAAGGTGGCATATATGAATGAAAACATGTGCTTTCTATTCTCACAACAGCCTTGTGGAGTTTGTTGTTGTTGTTTAGTCATTTAGTCATGTCCAACTCTTCGTGACCCCACAGACCAGAGCACGCCAGGCACTCCTGTCTTCCACTGCCTCCCGCAGTTTGGTCAAACTCATGCTGGTAGCTTCGAGGACACTGTCCAACCATCTCGTCCTCTGCCGTCCCCTTCTCCTTGTGCTTGTGCCCTCCATCTTTCCCAACATCAGGGTCTTTTCCAGGGAGTCTTCTCTTCTCATGAGGTGGCCAAAGTATTGGAGCCTCAGCTTCAGGATCTATCCTCAGGGCTGGTTTCCTTAAGAATGGATAAGAATGGAGTTATGTAGGGTCAAAAAATGATAGGCTCCAGGTCACCCAAAAAGCTTTGTGGCTGAATCAAGATTTGAACTCAGGCCTCCAAGATCCTAAGCAGTACAGCACACAGACTCTCATGATGCAGGCTGCTTATAAACCAGTGCTGATCACTGCTTAAAATAAAATAAAATAAAATTGTTCCCTTCTTCTTTTCCCCCTCCTCTACCTTGCCTTGCCCCCTTCCCTCCACCTCTTCTTCTCCCTCTCCCCTCCCAGGCTGCAAACTCATCTTCCCTCCTTGGGATGGCGGCATCCGCTACCGAGGCTTGACTCGCGAACAGGTCCAGAGTGCCCGCTTCCTGCCCTTCGACTACGAGATCGAATACGTGTGCCGGCCCGAGCGCGAGATCGTGGGGCCCAAAGTGCGGAAGTGCCTGTCCAACGGCACCTGGACGGACAGTGAAGTCGAGAGCCGCTGCTGTGAGTCCCATGTGGCAGAGGGGGAAGAGTTGTTATTGTTGAGTTGTGGGTGAACATATCAGACAACACAGCGATTCTTCAAACAGCTCTTGTTTATTCACAGGCCAGAACAGAACTGAACTGAAGGGTTCAGTCAGCCTGCTTATATACAGCTCCAATACAACGTAATTGTAACAATTTTCTAAAACTATCCAATCACTGAACGTCACTTTCGATCCCTTATTTGCATAACTATCTGCAGTATCCCCCTCTGGCCCAGGGTAAGAAGTTCAGTACATAACAGTTATTGCCATGCATGTCCTTCTGCTTGCCCCCAGAGTCAGACCAGGCTGCGGAGAGGGGCTGAACCACTGTCCACACTTAGCAGTGAGTTGGATGAGGGTCAGTTAAGCTGAATCTGAATCTTGGCAAGTGGTCTGGTAGCTCCTGAGGCCGGGGATTTACCTGCTTTGGATGGGATGCCACCCCTCCTGTGTCAGGGGCTGGTCTGAATCGGAAGATTGGGGAATGCAATTGCAGGAAGATCAGATCCTAACAGAAGAGGAAGGGGAATATTCGCCCACCCCCTTTGCTTCCAGTGTCTCCAGAATAATAATAATAATAATAATAATAATAATAATAATAATAATAATTTATACCCCGCCCTTCCCAGTTCAAAAACCGGGCTCAGGGCAGCTAACAACAACTTTAAAACACTTAATTGTAAAATCAGATTTAAATACAGTATAAAAACATGAATAACAATAAAATTCAAAATTCCGAAATTTAATTTAGGGGAAATAAGCATTAGATAATTCCCAGGGCTAGCTGGCTGAATTGGTCCTACTTGGGCCAGCAAGGAGGCCAGGGGAGAATTAGCTGTGGGGTCTCAGAGCGGGTGATCTTCATAAAAGGGGAGGGGGAGGGAAGAGAAGGGACATAAAAGATCAGGCTGAATTCAAATTAAAGGCCAGGCGGAATAGCAGGGAGACAGGCAGACAGGCACAGTTGAGAGAGGAGCTGCCCAGCTTTGAGATAGTAGCTAAGCAACCAGAAGGGAGGGGGCAGCTGGGCAATATATCGGTCAAGAGTGGGAGGGAATCCCCTCCCTCCCCCCAAACTCAGGTGTCCGAGCGTGTCAGAGAACAAAGGAAATGTGGGGGGGAGACTTCCGTTTGGCGCACTCCTTGCTGCGGAAATCGCAAGGAGGAGTCAAAGGAGGCAGCTAATGTCTTTGCAGAGAAATGCCCGCTAGTGCTGGTAACAGAATGCTGTAATAAAAAGACCATAAATCTACCAAATGCTCGTTAATTCTTATTTGTGAGCTACCAGAAGGGAGATGGGAACTCCCATACCTGACATCCTGAAGGCACAGGTGTACGGCTGGGGAGCTCTCCTTGATTCAATGGGGTCACGTGATATCCAAGTGTAAATAGCTCTAAGTGAATAATAATAATAATAATAATATTATAATAATAATTATTATTATTTATTTATTTATTTATTTATTTATTTATTTATTTATACCCCGCTCATCTGGCTGGGTTTCCCCAGCTACTCTGGGCGGCTTCCAACAAAAGATTAAAAATACATTAAAACATCAATCATTAAAAACTTCCCTAAACAGGGCTGCCTTCAGATGTCTTCTAAAAGTCAGATAGTTGTTTATTTCATTGACATCTAATGGGAGCGCATTCCATAGGGCGGGCCCCACTATTGAGAAGTTCCTCTTCCTGGTTCCCTGTAACTTGACTTCTTGCAGTGAGGGAACCACCAGAAGGCCCTCTATGCTGGACCTCAGTGTCTGGGTTGAACGATGAGGGTGGAGACACTCCTTCAGGTATACTTATGCTACCAAGCCAAGCTACATACTCTAGTAATGAGACCATGCTTCTCAAAGAACTGCTTCTTTCCTCTCTCCTGCAGTGCGCACCTGTCCCAAGATGCATCTGAGCCTGGAGAACGGGCAAGTGCATGTCCGGGCGATTGAGCGGGTGCCCGTGGAGGGCACCTGGGTGGAGTATCGCTGCAATCCTGGCTTCCACCTGGTGGGCAGCCCACGTAGTAACTGCACCAAGGTGGGCCGCTGGAGTTCCTCCAAGCCTGTCTGCGAATGTAAGTCACAAAGCAGGACAGCAGGTGGAGTGGTGGGAGCAGGGCAAATGGATAGATGTCCTGGGTTGGGGGACGACAACAACAACTGCACACCCCCCCCCCAATGATTGAACCATAACCCCTAGATTCTCATATTTTTAAAAGTCAAATTCTAGCATTTGTGGAACCTGAAATGTGCAACGAAAAAAGCACAGGCACTATTATTCCCTCTTTTTTGGTGAGAAGCTGGCCTGTTGCTCCCCTTTCAGTATTTTACCGCATTTTTTGTTCTATAAGACTCACTTTTTCCCTCCTAAAAAGTAAGGGGAAATGTGTGTGCGTCTTATGGAGTGAATGCAGGCTGCGCTGCTATCCCAGAAGCCAGAACAGCAAGAGGGATTGCTGCTTTCACTGCGCAGCGATCCCTCTTGCTGTTCTGGCTTCTGAGATTCAGAATATTTTTTTTCTTGTTTTCCTCCTCCAAAAACTAGGTGCGTCTTGTTGTCTGGTGCGTCTTATAGAGCAAAAAATACGGTACTTTACTTCCTGTGAACATCCATAACTATATTTGGAGCAGAAAGTTCTCACTCAGAAAAAAAGTGTGTGGATCTGTGACTCTAGCAGAAGTTTCCAGGAATTTTTAAAATATATAGTTATAATGGGCTTAGAATTAACACCACAACAGCTATGTTTGAAACTTTTGTGGTACATGATGCACTCTGGCTCTTGTTCCTCTTCTCTGCTGAGAGAGTAAGGAATGAACTGGTATTTCTGTGAGGGGGGGGGGACACTCTGGAATATAAGGCACTTGCTTGGGAATTTCAAGAAAACTAAAGATCAGTGCAGCTTTTATACTGGTGATTGAAATCAGTGCAGGTTTGATAGGTTCACGCTGTCATCTTGATTAAAAGGAGTGACCAATTGTAACTAAACATAGACAAGAACCTGCTCCTGGATCTCAGGAACCATCATGGAATATTTGGTTATGGTGTCTTAAGAAATGTGCAGATGCGTGCCAAACAAGCAAGCAACTTTCCAAAATATATAGGAGATGAGTTGCAAGAATGAGGTGATGAGAAAGGCTTTGGTATGGAAAGAACTGGGGGTGGGGTTCCTAGTCCCCTGGATTGTGCTAAGAAACTGGTGGCCACAAAATAGATGGCTGGTGTAAATTTGCACCATTGACAGAGGCTGAAAGTGTATAGCAGGGATGGGAAACTTGTGAGCACCCATGTATTGTTGGACTCCCATCACCTGGAGGATGGCAGTCTCCCTATTCCTGGGGTACAGAATTCACAGTCTCGTACTTCCATCAGGGTCACCCAAGGAGGTAAGGTCAAAGGGGAAGAGCCAGACAAAGAATGAAGAAGGGCTCACCACTTTGGCCCATTATAGCCATTCTCTTGGCATCTCTGTCCTGGCAGAGGCATACTGGTTGGCATAATAGGGCTTTTGCCAAGATCCCTTATTATGAGATTCCTTATATCTTGCCCTTCCCACAAAGTGGAATTCACAGAGGCTTGCATAAGAGCCCGTCGTGCAGTTAGTTTAAAAGAGACGATATAAAATTTGATGGCATCAAATGTCATCAAGTAAAACATTAGTAATGGCAGTAAACATCTCAAAAATAACAAAGTAAAGAGAGCAATCAATTACAGGCCTTCTGGAACAGCCATGTCTTGGGCAGACTCTAAAAAGGACAAAGTGTCGGACCCTGGTAATTTTTTCTTTTGAGTACACATCCCATTATCCAGTCCCGTAGGCTCTTGAACCTCACAGGGGAAGTGGGTTGTACCCAGTGAAGTTAAGTCAAGACATGCAAGGCCAGATCAAGCAGGTAAAGTCCAGTCTAGGTAGGCTGGATCAAGGCAGGCCAAGTCTGGTCGGAAACTCTCTACTTAGACAGAAAGCAAAGAAAATCAGGACCTTGGACAGCTCCAAGCATCACTGGAGCTCTTTTGTACCAAGCTAGGAGCTAAAGCCAACTGAACGCATAGTACACTTTCCACAGAGGAAGTCTCCTTATACTGGCCTTCATCTGAGTTGGGGAGTGGGAGAGACAGCTGTGGACTCTGAGGGTGGTGTGGGGCTGTGTTATCTGGCCAGGAGGCTCCTGGAAATTGTACTTACAGTTCTTCCCCACTGAGGAAGCAGCCTGAATCTCATGGCCTTGAGTCTTCTGCAGCACACTGCAAGGACCCAGGGTCTGGGGTCATGACATCTATGGAGTGGGGCTGATACCAAAAAGGCCCTGCTCCTGGTGGTTGCTGACTGCGTTTCATACGAAGTGGTACTTGGAGCAAGGCCTCAGATGTTGAACAGAGCATGGGGGGGGGGGGAGGACCATATGGAAGAAGGTTTATCCTTAACACACCAAAACCAAAATAGTTTCCAAAAATAAGCAGGAACTTCATCCTCAGTCTTAATAATAGACGTTCGCACTTTGGGATTGCAGCTGGGACATGTCTGAGTGATCCATTAAAGCAGATTTATATACCAATTAAATCAATTAAGGTTTATGATCCTAGGTATTTTTAATTGTGCTGACAGGATGATAAGAGTTCTCTCAATTCTGCATCATTTAATCTGCCTTACAAACTTAATTAAAAATTCTATTAAAAAAAACACCTTACCTGCTGTGAAAAATCAGTGGTGGTTCAGACACTCTCCCAGGCCAACTTACCCAGAATGCCTTGCTCTGGCAAAGGACCCTCAAAGAGAAGCATGGGGTGGGATGGATGCTCCCCACAAGAACTGGGTGTGTCGGCTGGCCAGCAAAAAAAGCTCATGGAGGCCCCTGGGGTGAAAATTTGCCACGCCCATGGCCTGAGGCAGTTGCCTCAGTTTGCCCAATATTGGAGACAGACCTCTCTTTTAGTTCTGATTGCTTTTTCTACCTTGCTCCCTTCCACAGTGTGGCGGCCTCCTGTTTACACACCTGGATCAGGTGAGTTGTGTTCTGACTGCCCTTCACCCTTGCTTTCCCATGTCTACAAAGATGTCTTGCCTTCACCCTTCCGCTTTGCCGAATCTTGGCCTTGGCTTGTGTGGTTTTCCTTGTGACAAACGGATGCCTTCGCTTCTTGCAGCCAACTCCAGCTGACCCTAAAGGACTTGGTAGTAGGCAGAGCTTTGACGCCCCTCCCTGCCCCACTGGGATCCTGAACCCAGTAGTGAGACTTGGGCTGCAAACCTGTACACACGCCTGCCTGGCAGCAAGTCCCACTGAACTCAGCAAACCTTACATTTGAGTAGACGTCTGGAGGAGGGCCCTGCCACCCTCTCATGTAGAAAGGAAGGTGTGTTAGCATCACGAGGGAGTACGTACAGATTCCACATCCCTCCCTAATCCCAGGCTGACCTACATCCCCTTGCTGGGATGTCATGCAGCTCAGAGCTCTTCTTGGACCAAGTGAAAGTAGCAGGTTGCTTAACGTGGCAGAGATAACAAGCAAGGAGAAGGAATAGGCAAGCGGTTGCTTTAGGGAGAAGATGGGAGTTAAAACGTCGGCTCAGTCTTGTGTCCCTTTTGCTAGGGCAGAGAAGGGACTCGCCAGATGTCGCTAGACTACAGCTCCCATCGTTCCTGAGCGCTGGCCATGCTTGCTGAGGCTGGTGGGAATTGAAGTCCAACAACAACTAGAGAGCTACATGTTCCCCATCTCTGCACCAGGCTGGCTGCAAGTGCCGTTGCTGTGGTCAAAGTTTGCAGAGGAAAGGAGGCCCAATGGGAGGATTTGTAGACAACTGATTTATCTGCCTTTAAAAATGAATCCACCACATCCAAATCAATCTGCTTAAATACTTTCTCTTACTAGTAAAATGGTAAGTGTTAAAAGTGTTAATGGGCGATTCCATTAAAGGCTGCGAGTGGGGGGGTGCATTTTCAATGCTCCTCCATGTCAGCAGGGCGAAGCATTCCTTGTACATACTCTTCAGGTTACATATGCTTCAGGTTACAGACTCCGCTAACCCAGAAATAGTGCTTCAGGTTAAGAACTTTGCTTCAGGATGAGAACAGAAATTGTGCTCCGGCGGCGTGGCAGCAGCAGGAGGCTCCATTAGCTAAAGTGGTGCTTCAGGTTAAGAACAGTTAAGTACGGTTAAGTACGGACCGCTAGAATGAATTAAGTACTTAACCCGAGGTACCACTGTATATACAAATACTGTAGATCAAGGAGAAGGCTCAGTGGAAACCTTCCTCCTGATAGGCTAGATTTTCACATGCAGGGAGGTTGAGGTGTGTGAGAGAGAGAAAGAAAGAGGAAGAGGCAGTATTCAAATATACTGATACATCACATACAACCTGAAATGATACGTTTCAGGGAACTCTCCCCACTTTACTCCTTGTGTGCAGAAACAAGCCTTTGCAATTTAATAAATGAAAGCTACCACCCCAAAGGGAAGGCTCGACATCAGATTGCAGTGGCAGATGCTGTTTCTTTTACCATAACTAGCTAAGAAGAAGAGAGGATTTTGGTGCATACACCTGCACTTTAACAGTCATGGCTTCTCCCCAAAGAATTCTGGGAACTGTAGTTTGTTAAGGGTGCTGAGAGTTGTTAGGAGACCCCCTGTTCCTCTCACTGGGAGCCAGTGTGGTGTAGTGGTTAAGAGCGGTGGACTCGTAATCTGGGGAACCGGGTTCGCGTCTCCGCTCCTCCACATGCAGCTGCTGGGTGACCTTGGGCCAGTCACACTTCTCTGAAGTCTCTCAGCCCCACTCACCTCACAGAGTGTTTGTTGTGGGGGAAGAAGGGAAAGGAGAATGTTAGCCGCTTGGAGACTCCTTCGGGTAGTGATAAAGTGGGATATCAAGTACAAACTCTTCTTCTTCTCACAGAGCTCTGCAGGGAAGAGAGGCTGGTTGTTAAACCACTCTGGGAATTGTAGTTCTATGAGAAGATGAATAGTAAAGATGTGACATGGAACATGAAAAATTGTGGACGCTAACCTCTGAGCACACAAAGAGTGTGCTGATTGACCTTGATCAATCCATAGGCATCTTTACCCTGGCCTGTGATGGTGAAGTTACTTTGTTTTGTGGGGTGCCTGTCTTTGGCTGAATTTATACTTTTCAGTTCCTTTCGGAACAGTTTTACTGGTTTCATAATCAAAATAGTTTTACTTTCTTTTAAAAATTGTATATTTTGTCGTCGTAACCCACCCTGAAACCCTATAGTGAAGGGTGGCTTAAACACACAACACCTAATAAAATAATAACTAAATCTAGGATACAGGATGGCTTAAGGGTTACAAAACATGGCACTCGTTTTACCTAAGTGTAGACCCCACCCTTCCTCCCCAAGGAGTTCAGGATCAGCCCACTTTATCTTCACAACAGCTCTGCGAGGTAGGTTCGCAGAGTGCCTGGCCCAAGGTCGTCCCGTGAAGTCCATGACTGAGCATCAATTTGAACCCGGCTCTCCCTTTTCTCGGGACGCGGGTGGTGCTGTGGGTTAAACCACAGAGCCTAGGACTTGCTGATCAGAAGGTCAGTGGTTCGAATCCCCGCGACGGGGTGAGCTCCCGTTACTCAGTCCCTGCTCCTGCCAACCTAGCAGATCTGAAGGCATGTCAAAGTGCAAGTAGATAAAAAGGTACCACTCTGGCAGGAAGGTAAACGCCGTTTCCGTGCGCTGCTCTGGTTCTCCAGAAGCAGCTTAATCATGCTGGCCACATGACCCGGAAGCTGTCTGCGGACAAACGCCGGCTCCCTCGGCCAATAAAGCGAGATGAGCGCCGCAACCCCAGAGTCAGTCACGACTGGACCTAATGGTCAGGGGTCCCTTTACCTTTTACTCCCTTTTCTCAAGCCAACATCTTAACCGTTCCGCTTTAAAACTATCTCTCATCCATGCATCCGAAAGCACCAGCTTCTCTCTTTCAACGTGTGCTTTGAACCTTTCCATAATGTTCTGTCTCCCCTGGTTTTAAGGGCATTTCGGGGGGTTGGCTGCAGAATCAGTTTCATGCTGTGACTCCAGCTGAAAAAAGCCTAAAGGGTAAAAAACCTTCCTCTCCCTCTACCTACCCCAGTTTCTGTACTGGCCAGCACTCAGTGTTCCCCATGTATCACTGATGCATCTTAACTGTTGCTTTCAAGGGCAATAGTCTGTTTCTTCCCCCCCCCCCCCATGTGGGGCACACCTGCTCAGAATCCTTGATGATTGGCGGTGCTTAACAGAGCAGCCACCGCTGCTGATGTGGCCAGACTGTCTCCATCAGGGCCCATCTGCATGCACACTTCGTCTCTCCGTCAAGCCCGAGCCTTCTTGTCACGACGCCACTTCCTCTGTTCTTTCCCTTTGGGTCATTCTTTATGCTGTCAAAAGTCAGATCGGCTCCTTTTCTCCTCTCACCCGTCAGAAGCTCTTTGGTTTTGAGCCTCTTGACACACATTGTTCATGTGCAACCCCCACCCCAAAGTCACCAGGAACTGGTATGGAAGACGCCAGGGTTGCTCTATAGCTTCTCTCTGGGAATCCTCACCCAGGTGGGCTCCAGACAGCAAGGGAAGCTGCTGTTGTGTATCTTGAGAGGCAGCAGCGTTCAAGGGTCTCAGGCCTAGAGGGAGCCCTTTCTCATTGCCTAATAATAATAATAATAATAATAATAATAATAATAATTTATATCCCCTGCCCATCTGGCTGGGTTTCCCTAGCCACTCTGGGCAGCTTCCAACTGAATATTTAAAACAATACAGCGTCACACATTAAAAACTTCCCTAAACAGGGCCGCCTTCAGTTGTCTTTTAAAAGTAAAATACAGTGGTACCTCGGGTTAAGTACTTAATTCGTTCCAGAGGTCCGTTCTTAACCTGAAACTGTTCTTAACCTGAAGCACCACTTTAGCTAATGGGGCCTCCTGCTGCCGCCACGCCGCCGGAGCACGATTTCTGTTCTCATCCTGAAGCAAAGTTCTTAACCCGAGGTACTATTTCTGGGTTAGCGGAGTCTGTAACCTGAAGCGTCTGTAACCCGAAGCATCTGTAACCCGAGGTACCACTGTACACAGTTGGCTCACGGCCTTGACGTTATCAGCACCATGCTCTAACCAACTGAGCTAACGATATAACCTAAAAAGAGACTCCTGGATGAAGCCAATGGGTCATCAAATCCAGCACCCTGTTCTCCCAATGGCCATCCAGATGCCATTTCCAACCACTGGTTCACTGACCTGAGGCGATTCATTGCCCTTAGGGCCAGTGGGCACGTCTGCATGTGGATGTCAGGCATAAAACCCTTGTGAAGGTGCTGCCAAATGGTGATCAATCAGGAACAGGCCACAGCTCAGTGAAACAGCAAAAGCTTTGCATGCAAAAGGTCTCAGGTTCAATCAAGTACGTTTCCGAGCACAATTCAAAGTGTTGGTGCTGACCTTTAAAGCCCTAAGCGGCCTCGGTCCTGTATACCTGAAGGAGCGTCTCCACCCCACCCCCCCATCATCCAGCCCGGACACTGAGGTCCAGCGCTGAGGGCCTTCTGGCAATTCCCTCACTGCGAGAAGCCAAGTTACAGGGAACCAGGCAGAGGGCCTTCCCGGTAGTGGCACCAGCCCTGTGGAACGCCCTCCCAGCATATGTCAAGGCAATAAACAACTACAGTGGTACCTCAGATTACATAACCCGAGGTACCACTGTATTCCTGCACTGCAGGGCGTTGGACTAGATGATCCTTGTGTGTGTGGGGGGGGTCCTTTCCAACTCTATGGTTCTATATGTTCTTAATCCTTAACTTATCCCTCAAACAGTGGAGGCTGATCCAGTAGGGATATGGGGCGCTGCCCTAATAGCTTCAATCTGGCCTTGGCCAGCCTGACCTGCCTGCCTTCTAACTTCCCACAGCATTGCAGGGGGTGGACAAGAGGGCCTTTGTGGTCCCTTCCAACTCTATGATTCTATGATTTTGTTCCAGGGAATGACAGCACTTCCTGTCAGCTTCCTTCTCCTCAGAAATCAACAGGAAGGAGGTGAATAAGTCGGCTCCACCTCGCATTGGCTCTAGCGCCACCTACTGGCTGGTTCCATGCTTTCTGCCCTACCAGTCCCAATGGGCACTAGCCAACACTGCCATCGGAGTCCGTGTTAGATTTACGAGTCAAGGTTCTTTGAGTCGGGGCAATTTTTTACCTGCTCCCCTCCAACCCTGCTGCTCCCTGCCGTTCAGACAGGCTACTAGTGCTGTGGAGCTTTGAACCTGAGGTCTTTGGGGTGTTGTCCATGAGATCAAAATAAGGCTGGTTTCTCTTCAGATCGTATAAATCTTTTGCCTTTCACAATCCCATTTTCAAGGCGTGTGGGTGTCTGCGTTTGCGACCCTTCTAGCTCTGAGGATCCACATGGAATGTTAATAATAATAATAATAATAATAATAATAATAATAATAATAAATTTATACCCCGCCCATCTGGCTGGGCTTCCCCAGCCACTCTGGGTGGCTTCCAACAAACGATTAAAATACAATAATGCATCAAACATTAAAAGCTTCCCTAAACAGGGCTGCCTTCAGATGTTTTCTAAAAGTCTAGTAGTAGTTGTTCTCTTTGACATCTGGTGGGAGGGTGTTCCACAGGGTGGGTGCCACTACCGAGAAGGCCCTCTACCTGGTTCCCTATAACTTGGCTTCTCACAGTGAGGGAACCGCCAGAAGGCCCTCGGCGCTGGACCTCAGTGTCTGGGCTGAACGATGGGGGTGGAGACGCTCCTTCAGATATACTGGACTGAGGCCATTTAGGGCTTTAAAGCACCAACACTTTGAATTGTGCTCAGAAACATACTGGGAGCCAATGTTCGTCTTTCAAGACCGGTGTTATGTGGTCTCGGCAGCCGCTCCCAGTCACCAGTCTAGCTGCCGCATTCTGGATTAGTTGTAGTTTCCGGGTCACCTTCAAAGGTAGCCCCACGTAGAGCAGTCCATGTTCTGGGAAATGTCTCTTAAGATGCACACCACCATCAGCCTCGTGATGCCAGATATGGAAACCTGAGCAGGAATGTGTACAAAACAGAAAGTTTTCTAAGAAGGGAAAAGATCAGGGGAGGGGGAAGCTTGAGCCTGTTTTTCCCCCTAGAAGCTCTGATGCAGTGCATTGGCTAAAAGAAAGCATGCAGGCACTGGAAGCTGTCTGATATTGAATCGGACCATTGCTCCATCTAGCTCACCCATGACTTTCCAGGGTTTCATGCAGAAGTCTTACCCAACCCAAGAATGCCAGGGACTGAACCTGGGACCCTAAGCCCTCAAAGCGGGTGATCTACCAGCTGAGATGCATCTCTTCCCCTGCCTGCAGTTGGTAATATTCTCTTCTCTACAAAGATCAGGACCAGTACCCATATGTTAAACTTCTCAGTCATGGCCATTAGGGTGCATACCATTCTGCTCACTTCCTCCATATATCAGAGATGGGTTTTGGGCTACAGAGACCTGGGTTTGAAAGCCAACTCAACCATGAAGCTCAAGGGACATGGCCTGACAGCATACAGGCAGCCGGTGCAAGCTTTCAAGCTCTGGAGAAATGTGCCAGCGATTGTCTGCCCCCACCAGCAGTCTAGCCACCATCTGGACTGGTGCACAAGTGGCAGCCTCCAGACCAGGCCCAAGCATTGAAATAACTGAGCCTTGAGGTTATTAATGCATCAAACTGTATACGTTCCAGCTGGAGCACAGATTTTTATATATATATATATATATATACATGCTATGGGAAGGCTGTTTTTGTAAACGGCATTTTCACATCAAACGTGCTTTGGTTTCACAGCCTTTTCCTTCAGGAGCCAGCTTCCCTAGTGGTTGGGCTCCCCATCAACAGCTAATGCATTCAAACAAACGCCGCCAGGTAGATGCATCAGCTTCTCTTACCTGCAGTACTGTCCCTCTTATTGTGAGATGGGACTTCTCAAGGAGCTACAAGAAGGACATGGGTAGGGGATGATTCTAGGTGTCTAATTATTATTTATTTATTTATTTATTTATTTATTTATATCCCGCCCATCTGGCTGGGCCTCCCCAGCCACTCTGGGCAGCTTCCATAGAAACCAAAAATACAGTAAAATATCACACGTTTAAAACTTCCCTGAACAGGGCTGCCTTAAGATGTCTTCTGAATGTCAGGTAGTTGTTTATCGCTTTGACATCTGCTGGAAGGGCATTCCACAGGGCGGGCGCCACTACCGAGAAGGCCCTCTGCCTGGTTCCCTGTAGCTTTGCTTCTCGCAATGAGGGAACCACCAGAAGGCCCTCGGCGCTGGACCTCAGCGTCCGGGCAGAACGATGGGGGTGGAGACGCTCCTTCAGGTATACTGGACCGAGGCCGTCTTGTCCCCCTTCCCACACGGTTATCGAGTGTGTGGCTTGCCTAGGCCAAAAATCAGCAAAATGACCTCTTCCTTCCCAGCCAGAATGTGTCCATCCATTTAGGTAATGACATCAGATTACTGAATACCAAGCAATGAGGTAACCACCTTGTTTTTCATGGGCTGTTTGCCTCTCTTTTGGCATCCGTCCTTTGGGGTTTTAAAGACCACCACAGACCCATATGACTGCCTCTCTCTGAAAATTCGTCATCCTCTGCCAGGGATGAGTAAGCACTATGTTGTTTTATATCACTTTTAAAAATCATGGTATTGTATTTAAAAGCATTCCTAACCTGCATGATATTTTATATATCTAAAATAAATAAATAAATCCCTAAGTGGTGTACAAAAATAACATAAAAAACAGTAAAACAGCATACTAAAAGCAGTAAACCGTCGGTATGAAAACAGATAAAAACCAGGGGCAGGAATTCGGAAACAAGAGATTCTTGTGGGTCAGGGAAATTCTAGGCAAATGAAGAAAATGTCTTCACAAGACATCGGAAGCCACTGGATCAATGCTATTTCACATATGGCAGAGGGATAGGACATTCCATGGTGCAAGAGCTATGGTGCAAAAGGCCCATTTGGGGTCACTGGCCTCGTATTCTGTTGGGTGGGGTCCCATGAATAAAAGTTCCCCACATGAGCTAAGTCAGTAGTCCTCAGCTTCTTGAGATCTACGACCCACCTTTGGCACAAAGATGTGTTTGGGTACCCACTTCATATTTTCTTTACCATATAACCTAGCAGTTCGAAAGCACGTCAAAGTGCAAGTAGATAAATAGGTACCGCTCTGGTGGGAAGGTAAACGGCGTTTCCGTGCACTGCTCTGGTTCGCCAGAAGTGACTTAGTCATGCTGGCCACATGACCTGGAAGCTGTCTGCGGACAAACGCTGGCTCCCTTGACCTATAGAGCAAGATGAGTGTGCAACCCCAGAGTCGTCCACAACTGGACCTAACAATCAGGGGTACCTTTACCTTTATTTTGGAGATGGCACTTAAAACTTTCTTCTAGGCCCTAAAATAAATATGGGAGGCCCCTGTATGTCTCCCTCCAGCTATGTTAAGAGTCAGTCCATTATGTTCTTCTGGGTGCATGTGGGAAAAGCAAGGCCCCTTGTCCCTCTGGGAAGATGTCCTATTCCTAACTCTGGGAGGACACCCCAAACCCCTGGTTTCCTTGAAAGATTAGTAGGGTTCAGGGCAACCTGCACCAACCTGGCTACCTCCAGATGTTTTGAAATGCAGTTTCCAAAGACTGGGGCTGATGGGAGTTGTAGTCCAAAACAGCCAGGGAAGGGTGAGGAGGGAAGGCTAGCTTAGGGCAGGCATAGCCAATGAGGTGCCCTCTGGTGGTTTGCGGACTACAATTCCATTCATTCCTGACCGTTGGCTATGCTGCCTCTGATGGGAGTTGTAGTTCAGCAACACCGGGCGGGCGCCACGTTGGTTATCCCTAGACCCTGATGGGTGAGAACAGGGAGATTTGGAGAACCAAGAATTGCTCTTTTCTGCTTCCGCTTCCCCTCCCTCCCCCCTCCCTGTTTTCTTCTGTGCGTGCCCTTTCCTCTCCCCGAGTCTCCGTTTCCCCGCCAGGGGTGAACCCCAGCGAGCGGCTGGTGAAAGAACATTGATCTGCAGGGAAGCTCTTTATTCCTTTCTTTGCTTCCGTTCCTTTCCCAGCCACCTCCGCATGTCTCCGTGCCAGGAAAATGTCAGCAGCCAGCAGGGAGGGGAGCTGGTGACATACAGCACCTCCTCCCCGTTCCCCAAAGCTGGGAAAAGAGCCGAGGACTTCACAGTGCGCGCGCGCCCCTCCACCAGTACCACCAAACGCGCGCGCGCGCGCGCACACACACACACGTGTACCACCATCTTTGTATCATCTGGGCTCCCCTTCCAGTGAATCTAGGAATCCTGACCCCCAGTGTCTCTATTCTAAACCAGAAAACTGTTCTCTCCCCCCCCCCCCCCCGCCCCACACACAGCAGGGAAGGGAACAGATCTGATGCAGTTCAAAGCAACTGCTTTTAGCTTGTTTTCACATCAGGTCCCCACCACCACCACTTTATCTGTTGCTGAACTAATATATAGAAAGTGTTTCTTCTGGTCAGCTGGAAGTTGAGAAGCATGATGCACCCCTTAGATGGAGCTCCGTCTGCATGTGGGGCTGGGATCCCTTTGCTCCCCGCACCCTGCCCCGATGGCTGTGAACCCCTGTCCTTCATTCAACTGTTCCTTGTGTCCTCCGCACCTCTCAGACTGCGCCTCTGCTTCTCCCTCGGTATCAACTGTTTTGATCGATCCTATCTGCCTTTTCTCCTCTTCCTCTTCCCCTGCCCCCCCATCTCTGTACATCTCCACAAAGCTTCTCCCATCTCCTCTCCTCTCTTCCCTGCTCTCTCTGCTTTGCCTCCAGACGATCCGTTTATTCAGCATTTGTCCTCGTTTGCTTGCGCCCAGCTTATGCAGAGGTTAGATTACGGGCACTTCCAGGCTCTCGCTTGTTTTGGGGTGGGATCCAGTCGCATATCAGCAAGTTCAGGTTGCACAACTACGGGAACTCTTGTGCAAAAATAGGTAAATGAAATGAAACCCTGATTCCCGAGAAGATCGGACTCTTGTGATAAGGCAAGTGGAGTGACATTTGCTTGGATGCAATGTCGTCGTCCAACCTCCGGACAAACAAATCAGAGTGAACGCTCATTAAATAGCCAGTGTGTCATCTAATCTCCTTGCAAACAATGCCCAACAGCTTGTCCGTCCGGAAATGCCTTACATCCAGGCTTCACTGAGCATTAGTTCAGATCTGTTTGTGGGGCAGTTATGTGACAATGAGCATTTCTCCTGATTTGCTTGCGTCCATTTAATTTATGTGTCTTCCTGTTAGACATTTGCTCACTCCACACTTTTCAGTGAATTTCCCCATCACTTTCCCAAACTACAAAAAAACTCCCAATTCTTCTTTTTTTTAAAAAAAAAAAAAAGTGGACTTGTTAGGGCAACAAAGCCCTTCCATCCACGTTGATAGCGCAAACCCAAAGTTCTGGGATGTGAGTGACTCCCTCCAGAAAAACAGGGAGAGTCTGGAGGCACCTTTCACCAGCTTCTTCTTCAACCCTCCTTCATCCTTGACCCCATCGCTGTGTTTCCTCTCTCTGAATCTCTGCACCCCTGTCAGTTCCCCTCCCTCCCTGCAGCAGCCCAGCTCTCAACCCCAGGTCCATCTTTCCCTGTCTCGTCTACTCCCTTTCTGCCCGGCTTCGCCACCAGCTGCTTTTCCACCCCTTCAGTCCATCTCTCCCTCCCTCATCTCTGCCCTCACCATCTTTCTCCGACATACATAAGGCCTGTGCCACCTCCTTCCACAAACCTCCATGCATCTTCCCCTCACTGGCTCTTTACGCCAGCCTCTTCTCCATCCCCTCAACACAGGCATGTGGGACACCTGTGGCTCTCCAGAGGATGTCGGTTTCCAACTCCCATCAGCTCCACCCAGAATGGTCAGTGTTCATGGGAGCTGGGCCCCAGCAAGACCTGGAGCTAGCCTGAGGTCCTTCTAGTCTTCCTCTTTTTAGTATACATGCCCTCTCTCTGATCATCCATCCACTTCTCTCTTTCTCCAGCTGCCTCTTTCTCTCCATCTTCCCCTGACTTTTCATTCCTTGGGCCTCCGTTGCCTCTTCACTCTGAGTGTCCTTTAAGCATCTTTCCTTACCAGCCAGATTCTCCCTGCCTCCTTCCCTTTCTCTCCATCCTATTCTCACTTCTCCACAGTCTCCTAGCGCTCCTCCACCACGTGCTCTTGCTCCATCCCCCACCACCACAGGCCATTTCCCTCTCCTCCCGCCCCAACTCTTTGCCCCTCATTCCCATCCACCCCTCTTTGATCTCTATTCTGATCCTTTCTCCATTTCCAATCTATACCTCTCAGCGCCTCTAGCCACCGACCCCTCTTCCTCCACCCATCCCTGGATGTCTTCTGCTCCTCCATCTCTTCCCCGCAGCCAGACACGCACACCTGTGCTCCCCGCTTCCTTCACCTGACTTCCCCATCCCTCCATCACCCTGCCACTTTCTCTCCACCAGCGCCCCGTCCTTCCTTTCCTCTTTCTCTCCATCATCCCAAGTTGTTTCCATACCCCCCGTCCTCCACCCCTCTCTCTTCTCCATCACCCCCATCTTTCCCCACACCTCCTCCTGTAGCTCCCCCCTCGCCTCCTCGGCCTCTACCTCCCTCGCCTCGCTTGCCCTGGTCCCCATCCCCACCCCTTTGCGCCGGGACGTGGCGCCGCGGTGGGCTCTCATCGCAACCCCCTTCCCCACCCAGCCCCGGAGTAACGCCGGCTCCGCGCTGACATCAGCCCCCTCCCTCCCTCTCTCCCTCCCCCTCCCCTCCCCGCTCTCCCTCCTCCTCCTCCTCCCTCCTCCTCCCCCTCCCCCCTCGGCTGGCTCGCTCGCCCGCCCGCCCGCCCGCTCGCTCACTGCAGCACCGACGCCGGGCAGCGCCATGGAGGAGCCGGCTCTGGCGCCCTCGCCGCCGCCGCACAGTGCAGCCAGCGCCGCCGCCGCGCGCCCTCGCCGCCAGCGCCGCCGCCGCCCCTGACCTCCGGCCGGCCGCACACCATGGCCTGGCCCGGCCCGCGCCCCGCCGGGGGTGCCCAGGCGGCCTTGCTGGTGCTCACGGGCTGGCTCTTGCTGTCTCCCCCGCTGGGCGCAGGCAAGAAGAGGCTGCACATCGGCGCGCTCTTCCCCATGACCGGAGGGTGGCCCGGGGGCCAAGCCTGCCTGCCCTCGGCCCAGATGGCCCTCGACGACGTCAACAGCCGTAGGGACATCCTGCCCGACTACGAGCTGCGCCTCGACCACCGCGACAGCGAGGTGAGACGACGTTGCGACCCGTCCCAGCCTTACCCCACCCTCCCAAGCGCCCCCGGCCCGTTCTGGGGCGACACGTGGGCATCGCTGCGGGGATGAGAGGCTCTGGAGGTTGGCATAGGGGGACGGGGGGACGGCGACATCCCATCACACTGGACGGGCAGGATGGGGGGCATCGGCAGGGGTTGGTGGTGAACCTCCTGGTGCAAGTGCAGCGAAGTGAGCCCTGGGTGGATGGACTCGCAGGAGTAATTGAAGTGCTGGGGCTGGTCTGCATCCTTCCACCCACTCCCTCGCAGATTCCAGAGGGGCACGGAGAGCACAGGTTGGGCTGGGAGATCTGTCCAAGGGCTGTCCATCCTTCCCACTAGAACGCCCCTGGGAGAAGGGATGGATGAAAAGACCTTGAAAGTAGGAAGCAGATGTGTGGGAAGGTGTAGAGACAGCCAGTTAGCACCCCATGAGAGCTGGGAGGTGAGGGGCGAGGGAACTGGCCAAGGCCGGAGGGATGCAAGCTTGAACGGGGCAGTGCCGCGGACGGTCCCCTTCTGCCCCCTCACCTTTCATGTGGGGCCAGAGCACCTCCTTTGGACAGAGAACCTTGCGGTCCCATCTGCTGCCAAGAGAGGAAGGCAGAGAGGGCTGGGGGGAAACTGGGCATGGGGAGGTTTGGTGGGCTCTAATCGGAAAAGGGGTGTTGGGAGAGATGTGCCACAGAGATATATCGGGGCTTTGGGAGAGATGCAAGCCAGGGTTGCAAAGTGGGGTGATTGGCCCAACATGGCAGCAGCAGCAGTCAAGGTGAAAAGGGAGGCAAGAAGTCTGCAAAGGGAAGAAGCAGTCTCAGCAGTGCATGCAGAGGGAGAAGAGTCCTGGGGGCCGCGATCAGACGTGGAGCTGGTGGGAAGTGGGGGGGGGGCTTCCAGGGACGTTGATGCGAGGTGGGTTGCACGAGAGGAAGATTCGCGTTGAGACTTACCAGGTGACCCACTGATGGTGTGGACAGAAGGAGGCATAGGGAGATGTGCTCCCTCCCGCCCCATGCTTTTTCCCTTGCAGGACCTCGCTTCTGTCAAGGGAATGGAGGGATCAGCATGCAGGCATGGTGCTACTGTTTGTGGCTATGGGAAGAACAGCATTAGATCTGTGGGTGTCAATGGAGTCCTGTGTGCCAGGGCTACAGAAGGAATCCTCTCTCTGTGTTGGTTTCCCCTCTGGCAATATGGACCAGGCTGTGGGTGATGACTACTTTGGTGGTCTCTAAGGGGAAGACTGTCTCTTGGAATGGGATCCAAACGAGAGGTCCTAGGGGTGGGAGATGGGATGATGTGGCACCAAGGTGGTCGCCATTGCCAGTGTGGATCGGTTTCCTGGGGTAGAGATTGCAGGAGGGCAAGTGGTCCCTTTGAGAGGAAATATCTGGAGCTGCCTTATTCAGAGTCAGATTATTGGTTCCTCTGACTCAGTGCTGTTTGCACTGTCTGGCAGCATCTCTCCAGGGTTTCAGGCAGGGGACGTTCCCAGCCTCACCTGGTAATGGCAGGGATGGGACCATCTGCAACCTTCTGCCTGTCAAGCAGATGCTCTTCCACTGAGCCGCAGCCCAGGTGAAGCTCACCTGCCCTTGGCTCTCCGTTGCCTCTTCCTAGAGCCGTGAGCTTGATTAAAGCTCGTTTCTGGGATTGCTGACCTCTGTTAAGAGTACTCTTCTTTAACCTTGGGTCTCCATACATTGCTGGACTACAACTCCCATCATTCCTACCACTGGCTAAGTGGGCTGGGGATAATGGGAGTTGCAGTCCCGCTAGATCCCCAGCCAATTTACCCAGTGGTGGGAATGGGGATCCAAGGTTAGAAATTGAAGAGAATTCAACAAGGAGTTATGGTGACAGGAGGTGGAGGGCGGTGGAAGAATCCCAGCATTGGTTTAACCCTGTCAGTTCTTTCTTTCCTAGAGGTACCTTTTGAACCAAAGTCATAAATGAATTTTCCCGCTCCAGGATTGTGTGTGTGTGTGTGTGTGTCTCACAGCCAGTATGAGACAGAATTAAGAGGGGTGTGCAAATCTAGAAGGCACTGCAGCCTCCTCAAGAGGCAAACTGTCCAAGGCCGGACTTCTAACTTGGCCCAGGTCTTGCCTGAACTGGGAACCTGTCCCAGGGTCTCCCCCTGAGCTGCCAGTACAGTTGCAGGCAGATCTGGGCCTCGAGAAATGCTCAGCCTTCTCAGGCATGCTGCCCTCTCCCTCTCTAACTGCTTTACTGTATTTTTGCATATACGTTGTTCTAAGTCTGTGTCCTGCGCAAGTGGGACTTAGCCATTTAGGTACGAATGCAATGGAACGGCAACCAAAGGTTCTGTCCAATTTGATTCCACAAGCAAACAGCATAGTGGTTTGTTCAGCCAGATTTTGCCACGTGCTCTCTCTTTCTCTCCCGTTCTTGTTTTTTTGTTTTCTTTCCCTGCGCATTCATGCCTCTGTGTACTCATTCACTCTGCCTGTTCTGCGTTTGTGCCCGCCGTGTGTTTACAGGAACATCAGAAGCGTCCTCGTTCTGAGTCAGACCATTTGTCTTGCCCAGCTCAGTACCATCTATGCTGGCTCTCAGGGGCTCTCCAGAGTTTCCAACAGGGGACAAAAACACTGACTGGCAGCCGCTCTTCAGGGTTTCAGACAGGGAGCCGTTTGTAGTCTTACCTGGAGACGCCAGGGATTGAACCTGCGACCTCCTGCTTGCAAAGCAAAATGCTCTCCTGCTGAGCCACGGCCCCTTTCTCAAAGGGGCTGGTGTTCCCGCTCTAATGTACCTTGTGCCATTCTTCAGGTGCCAATCCTGTCTGGTTTCCAATACGTGCATTCGTACCTGTTGGCAGTTCACCCATGCTCCTCAACACCCACCCAGCTCTTCACACTTCTGTCTTCTATGTTCAGTGACTTTCAGGAAAGCAGTAGGACACCTCCCTCGAATAATGTCCAGGGGTAGCCGTGCTTCTAAGCACCAGTTGCTGCAAAGCTTAGGAGGGAAAACGATTCTTTTGTTTGGGTCCTGCGTGCGGATTTCCCACACGCCTCTGATTTGATGACCTAGTTGGGCTTTTGGCCTGATCCAGCAGGCCCTTCTTCTGTCTTCATCACCAGTTTTCTCTGAGCATCGAAATGTGCCAGAGGTCAAGAACAAGAAGAGGAACCCAACTGGCAACACAAGGGGGTGGAGAGAGAGGAGCTCTCACTGTATGGCTTCAGCCTTCTAGGGTTTCATCACAGCCAAGCAGGGCCTGGGAGGAAGCCATGCTCTTGTTGTTGTTGCCAAGCTCTTTGGCTTTCACTGGTAGTCCTGGAAAGGCCTTTGAATTGGAGTTCTCAGTTTCCCAGGTTGCAATAAAACCAGGCCACATTGCCTCATCTCCCCAAACTGGGAGGTGGCATCTGCTGGAGTACGTACCATTGGCCCTCTGAGTGGCAGGTGCCTGTAAATTGCTTGCATTGCCCTGAGCATGGTCTTTTTAAAAAAAAAAAATTATTTATAAAATTTTCAAATTTAACAATAAATGAAAAACATTCCATTTGAATTATACATCCAATTCTAATCTTTCCACTTTCAGACTTCCTTCAGCCTTTCTGGAAATTTTCATGTTTTCACAATTGTTCACATTTCTTGCATCTGTATTGTTTTGTTGTTGTTTTTAACCAAATTAATCTTAACAATTATTATAAAACAATATTTCTTTCCATTATTATCACAGAGCTTCTTGAAAACCTACAAATGTTAATTGAGCTTCACATATATTCTTAATATACTCTGTAAATTTATTCCAGTCCTCGGTAAATCTCTGGTCTCGCCGGTTCCGAATTTTCCCCGTAAGCTTGTCTAGTTCTGCGTATTTCATCAACTTCATTCTCCATTCTTCTGCCCTGAGCATGGTCATAGGTAAAGACAGACCTCTCTCTCTGTGTGTGCAATCTTTTCCAAGAAGGCCCAATTTGCAGCGGACTTGAGTTTGCGGCTCATGTTTTCGACATAAGGGAATGAATCGGACCACAGGCCCATGGAGCCCAGCATCCTGCTGTCACAGTTTTTTGCTCTTCTATTATGGGCTGTGTGTTATTCTGCTGCAAAAGGCCCCCGAGATCAGTGGAGGATGGGTGGCACACAAATTTAATAAATGAAATTAAATTCCTGTGGGGAGTCCCTGAAACGCAACAGCCGCTCTCCCCCTTCACTTGCAGGTGCAAGCAACGGGCAGACTACGGAAAGCCAAATCGGCTTCCAGTGCGCATTCCGTGGCCACTCCGCCTTCCACGAACACACGTGCCCTCCCACTCTCTGTCTGGCTCTGCCCACGCTTCTTGCCAGAAGTGGCGTGTTCTTTCCACATCCAGCGCTGTGCACCTCACCCTAAGCGCCCCCATCTCTCTGTTCACCCACAAAACCGAGTCTGCCGCCTCTCCGTCTGTCCTGCCCGTTTCCTTGTCCTCAGCCATCGTTTCCAGAAGCGCTGCTCTCTTCCGTGCCCGATCCCCAAATTCACAGCCACTCATCCATCCGCCCCTCCGTCAATCTCTGTGGTCTCGTCTGTCCCTCCTCCCACGCATATGCATCAATCCTCGCCCCCCCCCCCACCCCGAAAAAAGCTGCCTTTGCTGTGCCGATTCTTCTCTATTCTCTCACTCTTCGGTTACCCTGGGTGCTTCCTGGTCCCCCATCCGTCCTGCGCCCCGCGTTCCTCCCTTTGTTCCCTCCCAATTGAAGCCCCGCTCCCTGGCGCTGACAGGTTGCCGTGGCAGCGCCTGCGATGGGGTTGCCATGGAAACTGATCCTCTTTCCCGGGCGGCTATGCCCTGAATAATTCATCATCCCCTTGCGGTGGAGGCGCACAGCCAGGAGCAGTATGGGCAGCCCTGGCGGTTCTTGGAATGGGGGGGGGGGGAGTAGAGGGTGGGATGCCTAGTATATTTGCCCAAAAAGAGAGAGAGAAAGTGCAACGCAACAGGGCGGAGGTCAGGTGGGGTGTGTGGGAAGATCTTAGCTGCACAGAAAGGGAGAAAGGCGTTCCTTGTCTCTTTAAGTCCTTCGGAAGCGGAGGGTAAATTGGCAGCTATATTTGGGAACCTGCCTCTCCAAGCTGCTGCTCAGAACGCCGGCAGGCCACGTTTTTCTGTGCTGTGCTTGTGGATGTCGAAGAATGGAGCCTCCATGGTCAGGGACAGGATATCTCCAATCCCCATTGGCAGGGGAGGCTGGTCTCCCATTATGCTGTGCTGGTGGAAGAAGGGGGTGCAGGGGCAGCCCTTCCGCTGGCCATTAATATCAGGATCAGTGCAGGAGGAGATGGATCCCTTGGCACGAAAAAGCCATCCCTTGTTATGCAACGGCTTGGCCTGCATTTCCTCCTGCCCCATCTTTCATTTTGCACAATGGCAACAGAAAGGTGGGCAAACCAGCCCCATACAAGACCTAAGGGAGGAGGAAACCCACCCATCAAAATCTCAGCAGCTGTTGAAAAACCTGCACAGGGTCTGGCTTTGTCATCTTACGTTTTTGCAAACAGAGGGACCATTCTGCCCCCGCCCTCACATATCCCTTGCTGCTCAGGGCAGATGTGTAGATGGCCTGTTTAAAGGAAAATAGCTTTCCTTCCCGGTTCCTGCATCAAACCAAGCACTCTGGTCCACCGCTCTTGGCCTTGTTCCTTAAGCCCTGAGCACTTGAGGCCTCTCCAGATGTTTACGCTGTTTTCATAGGGTGGGGATAGGAAAAGAAGGCATTTGAGAGGGGGAAGCTCATCTGCAGCTCTCCCTCTCCCTCTCACCAGCCATAGGAGTCAAACCAAGGAAACACAGTTGAGCCCTTGCCTGAGAGTGCAGGTTAGCGTTGCACCCCCAGGAACACAGGGAACTATTAGTCTGTCTCAGTCAGTAATGCACTATGCTGGGGGTTAAACTTTTTACATGCACAGCATCATGTGCTAGTTATCACAGTCCCCACACCCCCAGGGCCTTTCACCTCTCTGTTCGTCAAGCTCCCTTCTCCATCCTGCAGATCCATTTTGCTAGCAAAGCTTCTTTCATGCCATGGCACATCGCTTTGGCCAAATTTTCATGGCCACCTGACCCTTTCCCATCCTGTCTCCACCGCTGCCTTCTCAAGCACTGACCTTCCGTGCCTGCTAAGTCGATGGCAGCTCTTTTGGACAGGAGCCACGTCCTGCGTCCGCGTCGTGTACAATGCCTAGTATGTGATTTTAGCCTTTCCCCCAGCTGTCTCCTGGGCTTGTTCCCCCGAGTGTGTCGGGAGTGTTTGCGTGCAGGTTAGGGATATACCGTACGTTGCCACCTTTGTGACGGGATTTGTTCTCTGTCCGCCCCACTCCGTGCAGTGCGAACCAGGCGTGGCCACCAAATTCCTCTACGAGCTCCTCTACAATGACCCCATCAAGATCATCCTCATGCCAGGCTGCAGCAGCGTCTCCACCCTGGTGGCCGAAGCAGCACGCATGTGGAACCTCATTGTGGTGAGCATACCTTGCACTTTGTGTATCCGCTTGTGTGTGTGTGTGTGGTGCCTGTGGATTTTCGTGGGGAAGGCGTGTCTCCCCACGAAGCAGGGTTCAGCTCAGTGACCTGTTTTCAGAACTGGAAGCTGTAGCGAGAGTGCCTCTGAGTGTGTGTAGAGTGCACTTCTGTAGACACTAAGCTAGCACAGCCCACGCCTAGGATTGGGAGATAAGGTTTCCGGGTGAAGCTTCTCTGCGGGGGTGGGACCCCCACAGTGGGTGCTTCCAGACAGTCACACATTTTCGGTGGGATTCAGTCACCCACCAGCCGATTGGGTTAAACCATTATAGCTGTTTAGAAGGTCTTGTGCAACAAAGAAAAAACGACCGGATTGTTTGCAGTAAGGAAAGTGGCAAGAAAACATGTTGGAAATATGGGAAGCGGCGCTTGCTTTGACGCAACGTCCTCTAACACCCCCGCAAAACAAATCAGAGCAAATGCATGTTAAATAGCAGGTGTGGTGCTACCCACCATTGGCCCTCAGAAGACAATGTGGCCCTTGGGCTGCCAAAGGTTTTATCCGTTCCTGATCTAACCCCCCCTGCAAACAAATCAGGAAGAAGCTTCAATAAACAGGCCGTCTGGAAGTGTCTGGCATCCACCGCCAGCACCTCTAGAAAGCAGGCTTGAGAGCAAGGCCCTGAGGGATAGCTCAGTCGGCAGAACATGGGACTCTTAATCTCAGGGCCGTGGGTTCGAGTCCCACGTTGGGTGAAAGATTCCTGCATTGCAGGGGGTTGGACTAGATGACCCTCGTGATCCCTTCCTGATTCTGTGATTTGAAGGGTTGGGTGGTGTCTCTGTGCCAGAGTTAACGATGGGTGGGAAACTTTGAACCCATAGACTGAATGAGGCCGGTGTTGGCGGTCTCAGCCTTTTAAAGCCCTGTTTCCCGTCTCTTCCTCCTTTCCTTGCAGCTGTCCTATGGCTCCAGCTCTCCAGCCCTCTCCAACCGCCAGCGCTTCCCCACCTTCTTCCGCACGCACCCATCCGCCACTCTGCACAACCCCACCCGCGTGCAGCTCTTCAAGAAGTGGAGCTGGACCAAGATCGCCACCATACAGCAGACCACAGAGGTGTTCACCTCGGTATGGAGAGACCCCAGCCCTGAGCAGAAATCCCCCACCTGACACACCTTTCGGGCATCCTGGGACATCCTGCAGCATTGCCCAACCCTCCCCCCCCCAAAAAAAACCAGACAGCGGTGCTGCTTAAGCACTTAAAAGGACCACAGATTTGATAGGGGAACGGGTGGTGCTGTGGTCTAAACCACTGAGCCTCTTGGGCTTGCTGATCAGAAGGCCGGCGGTTCAAATCCCAGCAACAGGGTGAGCTCCCGCTGCTCTGTCCCAGCTCCTGCCAACCTAGCAGTTCAAAAGCACACCAGTGCAAGTAGATAAATAGGTATCACTGTGGCAGGAAGGTAAACAATGTTTCCATGTGCTCTGGTTTCCGTCATGGTGTCCCGTTGCACCAGAAGCAGTTTAGTTCTGCTGGCCACATGACCCGGAAAGCTGTCTGCGGACAAACACTGGTCCCCAATATTTGATTGATTCTGGCAACAGCCAAATACAGAGTTGCTTTTCAAGGGTTCCCATTAAGTTCTGCGGCACCAAACAAATGGGCTATATTTTGTGGAACACAATAATCTTCTTGATACTGTGTCAGAGCCAATCTATTCTCTAGTGCTGGCAGCAACTCTCCTGGTTGTTACACCAAACTGGGGCTGATGGATGTTGTGGTCCAAAATATCTTGAGGGAACCAAGTTGGGAAAGGCTGTTTTAAGGAGTCGTTTATCTACGGGAACTGATCTTGTGGATTCCCAAACCTCAGCAGGCTATCAGAGTTTATTTGTCTCATAGCACAAAAATCCCTTCTCTGAGCTGCACATGGAACCTTGAGGTTGATCATCCCCAAACACAATCCAACTGAAGTTCATCATCTTAAAAATCCTCATCCGTATGTGATGCTTTATCCTGAACACACACAAATCTATGCACCATACTGTAATATTAGAACCTTGAAACTTTCAGCTTTCTTTCAAAATAAGTTTCTAGTCCTTATCAAGACCCAAGTTATCTTTAAGACCTTATTTGTTTGTTTTACTTTCAGTGCTTCTAAACCTCACTTTCATCTTAGTAAAAAAGAATCAGAAGGAAGTAGGCAAACTAAAAACCACAGTATTACAGTAAGAACGATCTAAGATGTCAAACACATCAGCTTGTGCTTGATTAGTACAATTGTATCAATATTATGCAGGCTGTTAATGGGACACGGGTGGCGCTGTGGGTTAAACCACAGAGCCTTGGACTTGCCGATCAGAAGGTCAGCAGTTCGAATCCCCACGATGGGGTGAGCTCTCGTTGCTCAGTCCCTGCTCCTGCCAACCTAGCAGTTTGATAGCATGTCAAAGTGCCAGTAGATAAATAGGTACCGCTCCGGCGGCAAGGTAAACAGTTTCTGTGTGCTGCTCTGGTTCGCCAGAAGCGGCTTAGTCATGCTGACCACATACCCGGAAGCTGTACGCTGGCTCCCTTGGCCAATAAAGTGAGATGAGCGCCGCAACCCCAGAGTCGGCTACGACTGAACCTAATGGTCAGGGGTACCTTTACCTTTACCTATCAATATTATGCAGGCTGTTAATGTGCTGGGTAATATAAGCAGCAAGGAGAGAGGTCTCTGCTGCAAGGAGCTTCCAGTCTGAAGTTAGGCAGCTGAGAGAGAGGAGAAGAAAAGAATGAGATAGGAGAGGCATGGATAAAACGAAAACAGGAGGAGGCAGGGATGTTGTTAGTCTGCCTCTAGACTGCTCTCTCTGGCATGAAGCATATCTCTCGGTCCCTTTTTCCTACTGAATCTTAATAAATGTCATCTAAGATCTCTGCCGAGTGCTGTTCCCTCTCCAAGATGTCCTAAGAAGAATTACCACTTCCAGTTTCAGACAAGGAAATCGCACCGACAAAAGAAATGGAACATTTGTACCAGCTGCGCTCCGACATGTCCATCACATTAATGCAAATGTTAGGCTAATGAAGCTATTTTTGTGTGGACCGCGATAAGCAAATGGGCTGCAGCCCTCCGTGCCTCATTGTGGTACATTTCCACAAGCTCCCAAAGGCTGGGCAATTCTCCTGCAGCTGAAGAAACCCCTTTGTCTAATCTCAGTCCTTAAAAAGAGCCACTTAGAAAATTTGTCTGACCATAGTTGTGCTGATTGGTGCAATATGTGACTGGTCACAGAAGCCATCCCATGGTTCTTACAGAATCTTGGGTGGAGCTATTATTATTATTATTATTATTATTATTATTATTATTATTATTTACACCAGGCTCACAATGCAGCACAGATTCCTGTACCGTTAGGCGCCAAACTTCCATGTTACATTCGTCATGCATTTTCGAAAGTGTGCTTAAACGAACTGGTTTTTTTTATTTTGGAGAGAGAGGACACGCTCCTTACTTTCGACACCTGTATAGCAAGCTGCCTTTTACTGAGTCAGACTATTGGGCCATTGGGCTCAGTATTGACCACATTGATTGACAGCAGCAGCTCTTCTGGGTTGCAGCCCTACCTGGCAATGCCAGGAACTGAACCTGGGACCTTCTGCACGCAAGGCAGAAGCTCTGCCACTGAGCTATGCTGCACCACCCTTTATCCAGTGGATTTTCCTAGGCAGTGAAGGCCACCACTATTGCTTTCTGTTAGATAAAAATAAATAAATGAATAGATTATGGCTCAGTGTGAGGAAAGGGCAGGGCTGGATTTAGGTTTGATGAGGCCCTAAGCTACTTTATATGTCCGGCTATCCTTTGTCCACAAATTGTCACTGTTTTTCGTGCTGAATATATGCTATATGGTAATTTATGGACCTAATAGGTCCCTAAAGCCATTTGCACATGTTGCCGTGCAACCAGTCCATGCAGAATGTAGGCACCCTATGTATAGAAATCAGCAAACCAATGATATATTAGGGAGCAGGTGGGGCCCATTACATCCTAGGAGCCTACACAACACAAAACAGTGTTGCTTTATGTAGGTTTTATTTGTGTTTTATCTTAAATTTTGGAAATGTAAATCCAGGTGTTTTTTCCCCTTTAAATTTGTTGTGGGCCCCCAAGAGAGTGGGGCCTTAAGCTATAGCTTGTTTAGCTTATACCTAAATCCGGCACTGGGAAAGGGGTTGGGGTTGGGACAGTAAACACTTCTCCTCACACTCAGAACTTTTCCTCCAGAGACTCCTGCCTGTCTCTCGCTGGCTGATAAAGGATCGCCAGCAAACTCCTTGTTATCCTCCTCCTCTCCTACTCTTGTCAATTAGCTTTCCTGTCCTGCCTGTTACTCTGCCTAGGCCTTTACTTGCAAACAGGCTATTACTCACAGCAAGCAAATAGCCCAGTGGAGAGCTAATAGCTCGGGGGCGATTCTCATTACACCAGTGCAAGAAGGAAAGGATATCTTTTTGGTAACTGCTATGCTGCAGTTCCTGTCTGGTTTGGGGGTGGGGTGGGGCCCTTACATTGCCTCTTCTTTATCACCATCCTCATCCTTCTTGTTTTTTAAGCACATTTAACGTAATGCGTGGGACGCAGGTGGCGCTGTGGGTTAAAGCCTCAGCGCCTAGGACTTGCCGATCGAAAGGTCGACGGTTCGAATCCCTGTGGCGGGGTGCGCTCCCGCTGCTCGGTCCCAGCGCCTGCCAACCTAGCAGTTCGAAAGCACCTCCGGGTGCAAGTAGATAAATAGGGACCACTTACCAGCGGGAAGGTAAACGGCGTTTCCGTGTGCGGCTCTGGCTCGCCAGAGCAGCGATGTCACGCTGGCCACGTGACCCGGAAGTGTCTCCGGACAGCACTGGCCCCCGGCCTCTTAAGTGAGATGGGCGCACAACCCCAGAGTCTGTCAAGACTGGCCCGTACGGGCAGGGGTACCTTTACCTTTACCTTTTAACGTAATGCGTAATTTGGCTCTTAAGAGGAGCCAAATTAGCTGTCACCTATGTTTTGACAAAATTGGTTTTGTTTGCCATGGAAAGAGGCAAGGATTTATGGAGAACTCCTGCCCAGTGAAGCCGTCCCCTCTCCTTCAACAACAACAACAACAAAAGGTTTCTGAATATTTTTCAGGTATTGCCCTATAGCCACAGGGGCTAGAAAATTTTCCAAAATAGAAACAGATTCTCAGGAAGCTGCATTTGCTGTTGGATACAAAAGGTGGCGTTGTGGGTTAAACCACAGAGCCTAGGACTTGCCGATCAGAAGGTTGGCGGTTCGAATCCCCACGACGGGGTGAGCTCCCATTGCTCAGTCCCTGCTCCTGTCAACCTAGCAGTTCGAAAGCACATCAAAAATGCAAGTAGATAAATAGGTACCGCTCCGGCGGGAAGGTAAACGGTGTTTCCGTGCACTGCTCTGGTTCGCCAGAAGCGGCTTAGTCATGCTGGCCACATGACCCAGAAGCTGAACACCAGCTCCCTCGCCAGTAAAGTGAGATGAGTGCCGCAACCCCAGAGTCGGCCACGACTGCACCTAATGGTCAGGGGTCCCTTTACCTTTGCAAAAGGTACTTTACCAGTGAGATTGTAGAAGCACAGGGAACGTGCATGCTGATTTTTAAAACCCTTATCCTTAACCACCACTGTATCCCCTATTTTAGCATTGTTTATACGCTGAACCATTGTTCCACTCCAACACCACCTATTCCTTCCTTATCTCTGTGCCTCCTTCTTCATTCCCATAGACCTTGGATGACCTGGAAGAGCGAGTCAAAGAAGCCGGGATCGAGATCACTTTCCGCCAGAGCTTCTTCTCTGACCCTGCTGTGCCTGTCAAGAATCTAAAGGTGATCCTGGCTGCGAGGGGGTGGGTGAGGGGTGGGTGCGCACTGACCACAGGTTTAGAGATCCCTGTTGGCAGGGAGGGCAGAGGGACTCAGCTTTGCTTCATCCAAACCCTCTTCAACAAGGGTGGGTGGGATACAGTGGTACCCTCGGGTTAAGTACTTAATTCGTTCCAGCAGTCTGTACTTAACCCGAAGCTGTTCTTAACCTGAAGCACCACTTTAGCTAATGGGGCCTCCTGCTGCCGCCGCGCCACTGGAGCACGATTTCTGTTCTCATCCGGAAGCAAAGTTCTTAACCCGAGGTAATATTTCTGGGCTAGCGGAGTAAGTAACCTGAAGCGTATGTAACCTGAAGCCAAGATACCACTGTATTTGGACTGCTTTGAATCTCTGCTTTTTGTATGTGCCAGATCTGTGCTTTTTGCTGCCTGGGACAGTTTCAAGCTGTTGTGGGGTAGGGACGGGCTTGTGTGGAGCTGTGAAAAGTTTGGTCCCAGTGTACATATCGCAAACGGACAGCGGAATCCTAGACGTGTTTGCTGGAAGATAAGCTCCAGTGTCTTCAGTGGGGCTTTCTCCCGAGTAAGTGTGCTCTGGGTGGCAGCCGCAAGGAGGGTTCATAACCACGAGCCACATCCCTTTGGCCTCGGCTAACCTCTAGAGCAGGCGTTGTCAACCTTTTCAAACCCAGGGCCCACCTTTAATGCAAACATGCGTTTGGGGACCCACTTCTTAATCGTTTGACATATATCTGCAGGGTGATACTTCTTCTTCTTCTCTGGCGATCACTCATAACCGAGTAAGATTGTCTTCCATAAACATGGTTTTAACAGTGAGTCCGTAAGTGACTGTGGAGGCCAATTCTGGATCCACACATCCTTCCACAGTGGGGACATTGGTTTCCGGGCGGGAGTTGATCACGGTGTGGATTTGCCAAGCGTGCCTTCCTCTTGGCACATTTCTCCCTTGCGTCCTGAATTTGAGTGTCTTCAAAGTCCATGACACCTTTGGTATAGGCTGTCCTCCAATTGGTGCACTCGCAGGCCAGTGTTTCCCAGTTGTCGGCATTTATACTGCATTTCTTTAGATTTGCCTTGAGACAGTCTTTAAACCTCTTTTGTTGACCACCAGCATTACGCTTTCCGTTTTTAAGTTCGGAATAGAGTAGTTGCTTTGGAAGACGATCATCAGGCATCCAGACAACATGACCAGACCAACGAAGCTGGTGTTGAAGAATCATTGCTTCAACACTGGTGATCTTTGCTTCTTCCAGTACACTGGTGTTAGTTCGCTTGTCTTCCCAAGTGATGTGTAAAATCAGGGTGATAGTGCTGCTGTTGAGACCCACTTGGTTCAGACCTTGTCCTGCAGGTGGGTTTTGACCCACCAGCTGAAGAAGGGCCCTCTAGAGAAATGAATCGTGTTGTATCCCCGCCTGCACTCAGCATCTCAGTAGCGCCTCCTGGACAGCCATCTTTCTTTTTAGCCCTGGGAATGGAGGGTTAATTGACTGAAATTTTGAGAATGCCCTTGCTGTGTGTGTGTGGCAGTGTGTTAAATTACCCCAAGTGACAGAGTGTGTGTGTATGTGGGGGAGGTGATCGGGTGGAAGGAAGAGTGTCAAAACTTTCTTGCTTCCTTGTCCCAGCCCTCATTACTTGGCTGGCTACCAATGATGCTTTTTTACAGTTAGGGTTGCATCCAATCTTAGTCCCATTCAGAGCAGATGCTTTGAAATTAATAGATTGGACTAATTTAGGTCCCTGCATTTCAGTGGGTCCACCCTGAGTAAAACTTAATTGGATGCAACCCTTAGATTTTGAAAACCTATGCAGAATTTTTTTGGTGTGTGTGTGTGTGTGTGTATTCAGTTTATAACAATTTAACAATGTGTAACACTTATACATTTGCAATCTCATAACAGAGGAAAGAGAAGAAAAAGAAAGAAACGGGGAGCGATAAAGGAACTATGAGTTAAATCATGCAACATTTCTTAGATACGTTCGTTAACATTATCTGAGTGGCAGTTTTCTAATTATAAGAACGTAGAGATTCCAACGAGCCTGGATCAGGGATGATTTAATAGATTAAATGCTTCCTTTATTAGTACAGTCGTGCCTTGGTTTTCGAACAGAATGTGTTCCGCAAGTCCATTTAACTTCCAACACGTTCGGAAACCGAGGCATGGCTTCTGATTGGCTGCAGGAGCGTTCTGCAGCCAATCGGAAACAGCAGAAGCCATGCCGGATGTTCGGCTTCCAAGGCAAAGTTCGCAAACCAGAACACCTACTTCAAGGTTTGCGGCGTTCGAGTTCCAAGTTGTTTGTGGACTACGCTGTTCAAAAACCAAGGGTCGACTGTATATGCGAGTTAGTGAAAGCTTTTAACTAGAAGTTACCGATATATTATTGAAACATGGATGTTGCATTTGAAATGCATGGCTGCTCTTGTATAATTGGAATGCTTTTGGATTAAATTTTGTAGATATTTGTTTACCCTGCACTTGGTCAGGCAAGTAGGACAGGAGTTAAACAGCCACTCTCCTCCTCTGCGATAGCCTTATCTTCCACAAGGTTGTCTGTCTAGCTGTCTGTCTGTCTGTCTGTCTGTCTGTCTGTCTGTCTGTCTGTCTGTCTTCCAAGTAGGTGGCCATCCCAACCTGCTGTAGATTCCATAGAGGGGCCTTTGGCCTTTTGCCCCCCCCCCCCCCGATAAACTTGGAAATTTCCTTCTGCCATTTTTCGAGGCAATCGTCTTTCACCAATACTGGGACTGACTGGAAAAGAAATAGCATTTTTGGCAAAACATTCCTTTTTACTGCTGCTCTTTTTCCTAACAGGGAGAGATTCATTCTGCTCCATATTTCTAGATTTCTTTTTGTCTCGAGCCACACTTTTTCATAATTGTCTTTGTAGATATTTATATTTCTTGATGCTAACCATATCCCTAGATATTTAACCTTTTTAGGGACTTCTTTCTCAATACATTGCTCCAACTCTTTTTTCTCTTCTTCCTTCAAATTTTTAACAGAGGGGAAAAACCTCCCGTCCATTTTCTTCACCCTAAGCACCTCTGAACGCCGTTTCCTTTGTGGAAAGGCAGAGTGTATATCAAAAAGTGAATCTATATAATCTATGAGATGGACTTACATTGCCCCCACATGCTCCAAGCCAATCACGATTGTTAGGTGCTTCTGGCGCACACACGTGCTGGTGGAGACTGGCATGGGGGGGGGGAGGCAGGGGGAGGAAGAAAGAAGCCACCCCTGAAAATCAGTGCCTTTCTCCTTCTGGCGGCAGCTGCCATCCCCTGAGCCGACAGATGGACAGACAGCGCCACCCCCAATCCTCCTGACAGCTTCTGCTCAGGGGAGAACTGATGCCACCAGAATGAATGAGCCAGATACTGCCGCAACACTTTGCATTCCCTCTTGGGTTTGGTTTTCTCTTTTTAAAAAAAGAACAAGCAGGCAACGCTTGCAAGAAGCATCCAGCAGCAGCCATCGGAATATAGCTGCCTTGTTCCCTTTTCATGTCAGCGAGTGGCTGCATTTATCATTGCAGAAGAAAACAAGAGCGCTCTCTTTCTCGCTCTCGCTTTCTCTTATATATACTGTATTTTTTGCTCTATAAGACTCACTTTTTCCCTCCTAAAAAGTAAGGGGAAATGTGTGTGCGTCTTATGGAGCGAATGCAGGCTGCGCAGCTATCCCAGAAGCCAGAACAGCAAGAGGGATTGCTGCTTTCACTGCGCAGTGATCCCTCTTGCTGTTCTGGCTTCTGAGATTCAGAATATTTTTTTTCTTGTTTTCCTCCTCCAAAAACTAGGTGTGTCTTGTGGTCTGGTGCGTCTTATAGAACGAAAAATATGGTATCTTGGAGGGAGGTCTGTTTGATTGGTGCAGATCTTATCTCCTGCCTGCCCCAAAGACTGCTCCCTCTGCTGGTTGGGACCCTATGGGGCCAGGGTGGCTTATAGGCAACATGGCCCCTTTCCCCTCACCCCAGAAACAGGGTGTTTTGCATCGTGACTTCAGATCACTCAGGCTCCTTGGGAAAGGTCTATTAAACATTAATGAAAACTGCATTTCGGATTCATTGGCGCTCGCGCTGCAGGAGCAAGAGGCAGGAACCCCAAGCAAGAGGGAGTGCGTCTCTCTCGTCAAATGCCTTGTCTCCTTCAAATATGCAGAATTCACAGCTAGATTGGGCCAGCCGCCCCATGCACCAGCCTGATGTGCAGCAGTACGTTCAGGGCGCACAAAAGAAAGCTCTCCTTTGCACAATGTACAATCAGCGCAGGAATTCAGGACTGCAATTAGATGGTGACGCCAGTAGCTTTGATGGTTTTGGGGGTTGTTGTTTTTTGGAAAGAATCAGACTAACTCAGATTGCTCATAAATAGCATTCCCATAATAAGAGATAGTAGGGACGCGGGTGGCACTGTGAGTTAAACCACAGAGCCTAGGATTTGCCGATCAGAAGGTCGGCGGTTCGAATCCCTCCGACAGGATGAGCTCCCGTTGTTCGGTTCCTGCTCCTGCCAACCTAACAGTCCGAAAGCACGTCAAAGGGCAAGCAGATAAATAGGTACCGCTCTGGTGGGAAGGTAAACGGTGTTTCCGTGCACTGCTCTGGTTCGCCAGAAGAGGCTTTGTCATGCTGGCCACATGACCCGGAAGCTGTACACTGGCTCCCTCGACCAGTAAAGCGAGATGAGCGCCACAACCCCAGAGTCAGTCACTACTGGACCTAATGGTCAGGGGTCCTTTTACCTTTTAATAAGAGATAGTAGCGTACCTCTGAGCAGTGGTTGCCTGCTGTGACAAACAAAGGAGAACAACCATCACTTTAATGCTCTGCTTCAAAGAGGCAGCTGGTTGGCAGGGGTGTAGGAAAGGGGGGGCAGCGGGGCGGGCCACCCCTGGTGCCATCATGGGGGTGTGTGACAAATTATCAAGGAACAATTACTGCCCTACTAGAGTAGTTCATAATGGGACGCAGGTGGCGCTGTGGTCTAAACCACAGAGCCTAGGACTTGCCAATCAGAAGGTCGGCGGTTCGAATCCCTGTGATGGAGTGAGCTCCCGTTGCTCGGTCCTTTCTCCTGCCAACCTAGCAGTTCGAAAGCACGTCAAAGTGCAAGTAGATAAATGGGTATCGCTCTGGTGGGAAGGTAAACGGTGTTTCCATGCGCTTCTCTGGTTCATCAGAAGCGGCTTAGTCATGCTGGCCGCATGACCCGGAAAAACTGTCTGCGGACAAACGCCAGCTCCCTCGGCCTATAGAGTGAGATGAGCGCCGGAACCCCAGAGTTGTCCGCTACTGGACCTAACGGTCAGGGGTACCTTTAACTTTACCTTTTTTAGGGTGGTTCATAAAAAACTTTTTTTTGAAAATGCCTGCTCCAACGGTCTTATTTTACTACACTGGGGATTATATAGCTATATATGGAATTTCATGCATATCAGTTTATCAGTTAATATGTTGACCCTCGTCCATAAAAATAGCTGTTTACTTGGCCGTTTTCCTATGTCGTGAAGGCTGAAATTTCAATTCATTGGAGCACCTACTGATCCCAACCCTAACCCTGCGGAAAGCCATCTAATTAGACTTTAATTTGATTTTGACACGTTTTTAGGAGGTAATTTAATTATTGCTTGATTTTATAGCAATGTTATGTATCTGATGTTAGCCGCCCTGAGCCCGACTTTGGTCAGGAAGGGCAAGATATAAATAAAAGTTGTTGTTGTTGTTATTATTATTATTATTATTATTATTATTATTACTATTATTATTATTTCCTTTGCAAGAAAATATGAAATAACGTAAAACCATTTTTGCAGGCAAAAAAAAAAGTCAATGTGGGGGGGGCGGTGACAATAAATTTTCTACACCAGGTACCACCTGACCTTCCTACGCCACTGCTTGCATAACACTAAGCTACCGTATTTTTTGCTCTATAAGACTCACTTTTTCCCTCCTAAAAAGTAAGGGGAAATGTGTGCGCGTCTTATGGAGTGAATGCAGGCTGCGCAACTATCCCAGAAGCCAGAACAGCAAGAGGGATTGCTGCTTTGACTGCGCAGCTGTTCTGGCTTCTGAAATTCAGAATATTTTCCCCCCCTTGTTGTCCTCCTCCAAAAACTAGGTGCGTCTTGTGGTCTGGTGCGTCTTATAGAGCAAAAAATACGGTAACTATAAAAGCTAGGGAACTCTAAGCAGGGAGAGCTCAGATCTTGCTTGTGGGATTCTCAGAGTCATCTGGTTGGCCACTAAGAGAACAGGCTACCATACCCTCCACCATTTCTCCGATGAAAATCAGCATTTCCTCCTCTTCCTCCTCCTCCTCCTCCTCCTCCTCCTCCTCCTCCTCCTCCTCCTCCTAATACCCCATCCATCTGACTGGGTTGCCCCAGCCACTCTCGGCAGCTTCCAACATATATAAAAACATAATAAAACATTAAACATTTTAAAACATCCCTATTCAGGGCTACCTTCCAATATTTTCTAAAGGTTGTAAAGTTACTTATCTCCTTGGCTTGGGGAGGGGGTTCACATAACTCCATACCCTCCAACATTTCTCTGATGAAAATAGCCACTTCCTAAGGAAAAGGGGGACATTCTGGGATCTAATCAGGGACAGCTTCTGTAAATCCAGGACTGGAAAATAGGGACACTTGGAGGGTCCAGAATGCTGGACAAGATGGGCCTTTGGCCCAGTTGTGTATGTGTGTGAAGCAAACTCCGTGCTCATATGTTCAATTCATTAAAAGATACATGAAAAGTTTGAGTTATGGGGGTGAGGAGAATGTGTGCGTGAATTCAGCAATTCTTGGTTTATTTTTGGTTGCTGTTTTGGGAATGTTGTTAATACTGTTGTTTTATAGATTATGAATGCTGTAGCACTTTGTGAATCCTGTGATGCGATTTTCCTTGCAATTGCGACGCTTACCTTATTTTTAGTAGTTCTGTTTCATAGGCGGTAATTGTCTCCTTGATAATTTGGGGTCGTTTTGCTGACGATTTGTTAGTTCTTCGATATGATTTGTGCTGTATTTGTGACGTTCTGCTCTGTTATTGTCAACCGTTGCTTGTAAGCCGCTTTGGGACTCGTCTGAATGAAAAGAGGCATAGAAATACAACCAATCAATCTGCGATAAGTAATTGATCGCGCTTGATTCCGTAGAAATCCCCTCCAGCCACCTGATCCTATTTTCCCCCTTACAGCGCCAAGATGCCCGTATCATCGTTGGACTCTTTTATGAGACGGAGGCGCGGAAGGTCTTCTGTGAGGTGAGTGTCCAGGGCGGAGGTTCCTCTCTGGGAATACAAGAGGCTGTAGCGAAGATGCTTCCTTCATTCCCTGCTTTAACTAGAGATGTCGGGGATTGAACTTGCGACTCTCGGCAGGCAAAGCAGAGCTTTACCTACTAAGCTACAGCCCTTCCTCCTAGAATGGGTGATAGGAGGCTTGAGATAAAATGCAAACCATGGCATGGCCCTGACTGGACTACTCTAGCTATTGGCGAACCTTCTTTTCTCCTCTCTTGCGGCATTGGGGACAGGTTTACAAGGAGCGCTTGTTTGGGAAGAAGTACGTCTGGTTCCTGATTGGCTGGTACGCTGACAACTGGTTCCGCATCAAGGATGCGAATATTAACTGCACCGAGGAGGAGATGAGGGAGGCTGTGGAGGGTCACATCACCACCGAAATTGTCATGTTGAACCCAGAGAACACACGCAGCATCTCCAATATGGTGAGGGAGCATCTCAGAGGGCATGGGAGGTGTGGGTGGCGCTGTGGGTTAAACCACAGAGCCTAGGACTTGCCAATCAGAAGGTCGGCGGTTCAAATCCCCGCGACAGGGTGAGCTCCCGTTGCTCAGTCCCTGCTCCTGCCAACCTAGCAGTTCGAAAGCACGTCAAAGTGCAAGTAGATAAATAAGTATTGCTCCGGCAGGAAGGTAAATGACATTTCCGTGCGCTGCTCTGGTACGCCGGCTCCCTCAGCCAATAAAGTGAGATGAGCACCACAACACCAGAGTTGTCCATGACTGGACCTAATGGTCAGGGGTCCCTTTACCTTTTTAAATGTCAAATGTTGGGGTTTTTACGCTTGCCTGGAAGTCACGCTCCGATGTTTGGAAACCCTCGCCATAGAGGATGGCTCCGATTTGTTGCCCGCAAAGGAAATGCACTTTGCAGGTGTTCTGAGGTGATAATAATAATAATAATAATAATAATAATAATAGTAATAGTAATAATAATAATAATAATAATAATAATAATAATATTTTTTTATTTATACCCTGACCTTCCCGGTTCAAAAACCAGGCTCAGGGTGGCTAACAACAAATTTAAAACACTTTAAATCACTTAATTATAAAAGCAGCATAAAATTCAGTATAAAAACATGAATAACAATAAAATTCAAAAATCAATCAGATAATCCCCAGGGCTAGCTGGCTTAATTGGTCCTACTTGGGCCAGCAAGGAGGTCAAGGGAGAATTAGCTGTGGGGTCTCAGAGTGGGTGATCTTCATAAAAAGGGAGGGGGAGGGAAGAGAAGGGAAATAAAAGATCAGGCTGAATTCAAATTAAAGGCCAGTTGGAATAGCTCTGTCTTACAGGCCCAACGGAAGGAGGTTAAATCCTGAAGGGCCCTAGTCTCATGGGACAGAGCATTCCACCTGGTCGGAGCCATCACTGAAAAGGCCCTGGCCCTGGTGGAGGATAGTCTGACTTCCTTAGGACCCGGGACCTCTAAACTATAGTTATTCATGGACCTTAAGGTCCTCTGTGGGGCATACCAGGAGAGGCGGTCCCGTAGATACAAGGGTCCTAAGCCGCAAATGTTGTCAAATGTCCCAAGCCTAACTCTTGTTGTTGAGAACTGGCTCCAAGGCGAAAGTCTGGAGAGGTCTGGTTCAAGCTGAGAGGTGATTTAAAAAACACAGAAACCAGACGTTTGCTCAAGTTGCAGGTTATGAGCAATGGTGAAAGCAATATACACTGCCAAAGGGAACGAGAAACTTTTGTAATATCCCAAATAGACAAAAACCAAATTTTAAAAACCCGCTTCCCCCCTCCCAGATTTTTAAAGCAAGATTTCATCTTAATGGATTTCTGTCTGTTAAAGAGAGTTGATTCATGTGACAGTTAATACTTTTAAAACTTTATTCAGTCTTAAGAATTTTACACCAGATCTTTGAGAAGCCATTGGTTTTTTTTCTTTTTTACTAGGTAGGATTAACTTACGTATAATAATAATAATAATAATAATAATAATAATAATAATAATAAGGGAGGGGGGAAGCGGGGCAGCTAACAACCGATATAAAAACAAATTGATTGAAATACAACTTAAAAACCAGATTAAAATACAACATCAAAACATCAAAACATTAAAATGCCATTATAGAGTCAACATGGGGTGGAAGGACAGGGGTACCTGGAAAAACAAAATTGCTGCAACTTTAAGGCTCAATCCTGTTGCAAAATCAAATCGTGATACAGAGACAACACATTATCCATCCAACCTTATCCATAATTTACATGTCTGGGAATCATTTTCAATCTTTCTTTTTGTTATGTACTGAAGTTCTCACCCTGGGCCAGCAGGGGGATACTGTAGATAGTTATGCAAATGAAGGATCGAAAGTGATGTTCAGTGATTGGATAGTTTTAGAAAGTTGTTACAGTAACAAGGTACCGGAGCTCTATATAAGCAGGCTGACTGAGCCCTTCAGTTCAGTTCTGTTCTGGCATCTGAATAAAGAAGAGCTGTTTGAAGAATCGCTGTGTCGTCTGATATGTTCACCCACAACTTAACACTTTTGTCCCCTGCAGACATCACAGGAGTTCATTGAGAAGCTGACGAAGCGGGTGGAAAAATCCCCAGAGGAAACGGGAGGCTTCCAGGAGGCTCCGCTGGCCTATGATGCCATCTGGGCCCTGGCACTTGCACTCAACAAAACCTCCACGGAGCTGGTGAAGAAGGGCCTGCGGCTGGAAGACTTCAATTATAACAACAGAACCATCACAGATGAGATCTACCGAGCCCTCAACTCTTCAGCCTTTGAGGGAGTCTCTGTGCGTGGCTCTTGAATCTGGTCCGCTTGGGGCAGAATGTGGATGTTTGGGATTTAGAAATGCCCACATATCTGTCTGTCTGTCTGTCTGTCTGTATAGTATTTGCATGCCACCCTGAAACTTGGGAGACCCTGTATTGATATGCACAGTGCTTTTTTCCCTTAAAAATGTTTAGGGGTAACTCTCATTTTGACTCAAGAAAATCACCATTTTATAGTTCAAATCAGGAAAAATAAATACAGTGGTACCTCGGGTTTCAGACGCTTTGGGTTACGCATTTTCAGGTTACGGACGCGCCGAAACTCAGAAGTACTGGAACAGGTTACTTCCAGGTTTCGGCGCTTTGCGTATGCGCAGAAGCACCAAATCGCGTCCTGCATGTGTGCAGATGCGACGCTGCGGGTTGTGAATGCTGCAGGTTGCGAACGTGCCTCCCGCATGGATCACGCTCGCAACCCGAGGTTCCACTGTACAGTAAATGGACAAAAGTACAAAGATTCACAAAATGTTTAGGGGTATGTGTACCCCTGCACCCCCCTGAAAAGCACTGGAAATATTATTATTATTATTATTATTATTATTATTATTATTATTATTATTATATTTATATCCCAACCTCCCCAGCCAGGACCGGGCTCAGGGCGGCTAACAGCAGAGTATATAATAAATTCAACAAACAATAAAATCAAACAATCAATTAAAATACATCTTAAAATCAGATGAAGATCCGAATAAAAACAGATGGCAACCCACAAATTATAACTGTAGGAATTGGGAACATGAAGTGCTCACCAGGCCCAACTACTGAATATGCAACTCCCTTTCCCTTTCCTCACCAGGGACATGTGGTCTTTGATGCCAGCGGCTCTCGGATGGCCTGGACCCTCATTGAACAGCTTCAGGGTGAGCAAGGATCATTGTTGTTGTGCTGGGTGTGTTGGTTTCTCTTTTGACACATTCCTGCAAGGCAGCTGTTCTGTGTGGCCCGTGATACTTTGGGCAGACCCCATATGCCACGTGCAGTACTGCTCCTGATCAATCCCAGCCTCCCATTATTCATTGTCTTATTATTTGTTAACTTCTTTAACACCCCTTTCTTTCTCCCTCTCTCATTCTGACATCTCTCTCGCTCTCTCTCCACCCAGCCAAAGGTCTGGACTCCCCCTCCCCCCCTGCTTTTCATCCATTTAGGCTTCCCCCTCATTTTCTCTCCCCCCTCCCCGTTCCTTCCATGTTCCCCACATCCGCACAAAATTTAAGTTGAGAGCCACAGGCCCATCCCCTGCACCGCAAGGGGTTTGTTCCACTTTCCTACCCAGCATCAATGCTTCACCTCCCTACTGTATGTAATGCTTCCTTCTGCCAACAGATGGCATCTATAAGAAGATCGGGTATTATGACAGCACCAAGGATAATCTCTCCTGGTACAACAATGAAAAATGGATTGGTAAGAGACTGACGTTTTAGGCATGGCAACCAGTTGTGTGACTCTCGCAGGACCCAAAATAAAATATATAATGCATGTTGTTGTTGTTTAGTCTAAGGTTACCAGATTTTTTTTTTCCAATTAATCCAGGGACACTTTTCAACTTCCTGCTAAATAGATGGGTTTTGTCAGGGGACTGATTTGTAAATCTGGGGACTGTCCCCGGGAAACGGGGACGTCTGGTAACCTTAGTTTAATCGTCTTAGTCGTGTTCGACTCTCCGTGACCCCATGAACCAGAACATGCCTTGGAAACTCTCACTTTCTTCTCAAAGCTTCTCTTTTTTTATGTCCATGGAGTTTTCTTGGCAAAATACTGGAGTGGATCGCCAGTTCCTTCTCCAGGTGGATCACATTTAGTCTAAACTCTTGGCTATGACCTGTCCATCTTGAGTGGCCATGCACAGCATAGCTGATAGCTATTCAAGCCCCTTCGCCATGACAAGGCAGTGATCCATAGAATCCTAGAATCATAGAGTTGGAAGAGACCACAAGGGCCATCGAGTCCAACCCCCTGCCAAGCAGGAAACACCATCAGAGCACTCCTGACATATGGTTGTCAAGCCTCTGCTTAAAGACCTCCAAAGAAGGAGACTCCACCACACTCCTTGGCAGCAAATTCCACTGTCAAACAGCTCTTACTGTCAGGAAGTTTTTCCTAATGTTTAGGTGGAATCTTCTTTCTTGTAGTTTGGATCCATTGCTCCGTGTCCGCTTCTCTGGAGCAGCAGAAAACAACCTTTCTCCCTCCTCTATGTGACATCCTTTTATATATTTGAACATGGCTATCATATCACCCCTTAGCCTCCTCTTCTCCAGGCTAAACATGCCCAGCTCCCTTAGCCGTTCCTCATAAGGCATCGTTTCCAGGCCTTTGACCATTTTGGTTGCCCTCCTCTGGACACATTCCAGTTTGTTAGTGTCCTTCTTGAACTGTGGTGCCCAGAACTGGACACAGTACTCCAGGTGAGGTCTGACCAGAGCAGAATACAGTGGCACTATTACTTCCCTTGATCTAGATGCTATACTCCTATTGATGCAGCCCAGAATTGCATTGGCTTTTTAGCTGCCGCGTCACACTGTTGGCTCATCCCCATGAAGGGGATATAATGCATACAAAATAGTTCATACAATACTTTCAATTTCCTGACTTCTTGGGTTCATTTTATTTGTAAATAGGTGTGGCTATTCACAAAAGTGAATGAAAAATTAGACTCTGTGTGTGTGTGTGTGTGTGTGTGTGTGTGTGTGTGTGTGTATTTTATTTACTGCATTTAAATCCCATCTTTCCTCCCAGTAGCTAAAGGTGCCATACATGGTTCTCTTACTACTCATACACACAGAGATAGATTGATAGAGACACAGAGAAATAGAGATAGATATCTTTAAAAACAAGTCAAGTCCCAGTGTCTGCTGAGACCAAGCTGCTGTAAAGCACCTTGGGCAATAGCTGTCAACCTTTTCCCTTTTTAAAGGGAAATTCCCTTATTCCGAATAGGATTCCTCGCAAGAAAAGGGAAAAGTTGACAGCTATGACCTTGGGAAATATGTGAAACTGGGTTGAGTCAGGAGGCAGTCTATGCGCTTGTTGAGCCATTCAGGGCAGTTTCCACACAGCCACATCCATACACATGGCGGCCTTGTTGTTGTCAGATTGGCTGGTGCCAACTTGCCCTCTGTCTTCCAGGGTCACAGAAAGGGGTAAGCAAAACCATTCATGGGGGAAAAAGAACATAGTCTTCCTGGATGCTAATGGTGGAAAGTACTATGAGGCGCTCCCCGGTGCCTGAGTTTCTCTGTTCTCCCCCCCCCCCCATACCCTACAGGCGGTGTCCCGCCAGCTGACTACACAAAGGTCATCATCACTTTCCGGTACCTCTCCCAGAAACTCTTCATTTCTGTCTCGGTGCTCTCCAGCGTGGGTATCCTGTTGGCCATCATCTGCTTGGCCTTCAACATCTACAACGGGCACGTCAGGTGGGTAACCCTCAACCTACTTAGTCACCCACTCTTCTGCTGGTAGAGCTATGGAATAGCAGCTCAGCGAGTCATCTGCACCTGAGGAATTTGTGCAGCTGCTCCATTCAGTTTTTAGAAGTTGGATTTTGTAAAGTCGGGGCATGGTGGGAAGCCTTAGAAGCTGAGAAGGGAAAACATGGGAGGAGTACTGTATTTTTCGCTCTATAAGACACACTTTTCCCCCTCCAAAAATTAAGGGGAAATGTGTGTGCGTCTTATGGAGTGAATGCAAGCTCCATGGCTTCAGCGAAAGCAACACGAAGCCTCCGGAGCACAGCAGGAGCGCTCCCGCTGCGCTTCGGAGGCTTCGCGTTGCTTTCGCCGAAGCCAGGAGAGCAAGAGGGATCGGTGCGCACCGATCCCTCTTGCTCTCCTGACTTCGCTTTGCTGGAGAGGCGCTGCGCAGCTTTCCCTCTCTGCGCAGCGCCCCTTCAGCGAAGCGGGAGGAGAAATGGAAGGGGCTCCGTTTCTTCTGCCGCTTCGCTGAAGGGACGCTGCGCAGAGAGCGAGAGAAATTTCTTTTCTTGTTCTCCCCCTCTAAAACTAGGTGCGTCTTATGGTCTGGTGCATCCTATACAGCGAAAAATACAGTATATTTTGATCATGACGTCATGCAGATGCCTTATAAAAAGTGAGCTAATAACATGCAAGGGTAGGTTCCCAGTGCAGATACAGATCCATACATTTTCCGAGAGGACTTGGCATCTGTCTTATCCCCCTATGCAAGACTCTGTGTTAGACACCATTTATCCGACACCACCTTTAATCTGTTGCTCCCCATAATGTGAACAAACACAAACCCCTGTGTTGCAAAATGTGACAATCTACAAAAATGCAAACGCAACACGCTGGCTAATAGCTGTTAGTAAATATATAATTGGTATGATGTCATTCAAAATATAGAAATATACAAATAAGCGACTTCAAATAATATATATACAGTGGTACCTCGGGTTAAGTACTTAATTCATTCCGGAGGTCCGTTCTTAACCTGAAACTGTTCTTAGCCTGAAGCACCACTTTAGCTAATGGGGCCTCCCGCTGCTGCCGCGCGATTTCTGTTCTCATCCGGAGGTAAAGTTCTTAACCCGAGGTATTATTTCTGGGTGAGCAGAGTCTGTAACCTGAAGCGTCTGTAACCTGAGGTACCACTGTATATATATCATACAACACATCTCACAAAATATACAAGCAACTTCATAATGTGGGCATCGAGGGCAGCCTGGTTTAGATCCTTTCTGATGCAAATCCCCGCTTTAGGTCTCTCACACCTTCCGTTCCTTCACAGATACATCCAGAACTCACAGCCGTACCTCAACAACATGACAGCCGTGGGTTGCGCACTGGCGCAAGCATCTGTCTTCCCGCTCGGACTGGATGGCCTCCACATCAGCAAGGGCCTCTTTCCCTTTGTTTGCCAGGTACATGAGAGACTCTCTAGAGGTCTGGGGCATCGTCTGTTGGACATAGACCTCCCAGTTAGATCACGCATAGGGCTGTTTCTGAGACCCGTAGCTCTCTTCTTTTTCCATCTTCCCCTGGGATAGAAGCGAGAGCTCCCCATGGAAATTGATGGACGAAATCCAAGTTTTGACATAGCAACACTCAGGCACCAATTTGCCTCCTCCCACCACCGAAAAAAGAGAGCAAAAGGTAGCAGGCAGTGGAGGATTTGATGCGCTTTCTAACTAGGAATCTGTGGGAAAATTGATTCCTTTTTTAATTTTATAACACGTTTAGAGGTATATGCATGCAACTCGATGGAGTGCAAGGTTTCCGCTCCAAGGACCGTTTTGGGTTGCAAAACCAAACTAGCCTCAACCCTGCCCCTGAACTACATTGCAAGGCTGCTGTAAAATACTCTCTTTCTCTTCTGTTGCCACACCCATTCAGTCAGCAGCATGGGAATATTATTTAGCAGAGCAGACAATGTAAAATCTTCATTGACCATTGAAGCTTAAGTAAAGTTGGTGCGTCCTGCTGTATTTTACCAATGGGTAAAAGTAGGTTCCAGTCTTGACGCTTCCATTAGAGAATTGTAAGCAATAGCCTCCAACTTGGATGGCTTTGAAAGAGGATTAGACAAATTCATGGAGGACAAAGCAATCACTGGCTACTAGCCACAATGGCTATGTTCTACCTCTACTTTATTAGAATCATAGAGTTGGAAGTCTTCTTCTTTGGCAATCATTCATAGCCGAGTAAGATTGTCTTCTATAAACACAGTTTTAACAGGGAGTCCGTAAGTGACTGTGGAGGCCAATTCTGGATTGGCGGGGACATTGGTTTCCAGGCGGGAGTTGATCATGGTGTGTATTTGCCAAGCGTGCCTTTCTCTTAGCACGCTTCTCCCTTGTGTCCTGAGTTCGAGTGTCTTCAAAGCCCATGACACTTTAGTAAAGGCTGTTCTCCAAGTGGAGCACTCGCAGGCTAGTGTTTCCCAGTTGTCAGTGTTTGGCGCTGTGGTCTAAACCACAGAGCCGAAGGCTTGCTGATCAGAAGGTCGGCGGTTCGAATCCCCACGACGGGGTGAGCTCCCATTGCTCGGTCCCTGCTCCTGCCAACCTAGCAGTTTGAAAGCACGTCAACGTGCAAGTAGATAAATAGGTACCACTCCAGCAGGAAGGTAAACTGTGTTTCCGTGCACTGCTCTGGTTCACCAGAAGCGGCTTAGACATGCTGGCCTCATGACCCGGAAGCTGTACGCCAGCTCCCTCGGCCTATAGAGCGAGATGAGCACCACAACCCCAGAGTCTGCCACGACTGGACCTAATGGTCAGAGGTACCTTTACCTTTATACTACATTTTTTAAGATTTGCCTTGAGACAGTCTTTAAACCTCTTTTGTTGACCACCAGCACTACGCTTTCCATTTTTAAGTTTGGAATAGAGTAGTTGCTTTGAAAGACGATCATCAGGCATCCGCACAACATGACCAGACCAACGAAGTTGGTGTTGAAGAATCATTGCTTCAACACTGGTGATCTTTGCTTCTTCCAGTACACTGGTGTTAGTTTGCCTGTCTTCCCAAGTGATGTGTAAAAATTTTCAGGGACACCATTGGTGGAATCTTTTGAAAAGTTGGAAGTGATCCCAAGGGTCATTCTAGTTGAACCTGCTGCAGTGCAGGAATCTCAACTAAAGCATCCATGACCGATGGCCACCCAGCCTTGGCTTTAAAACCTTGAAGAAAGGAGGTTTATCTAAGGCAGCATGCTTCCAAATACAGCTCCCATCAACCATGACACTTGGCCATGCTGGGCGCTGATGGGAGTTGGAGTCCAATGCAGGTTCCCCAGACCTGAGGTGGAGAAAGAGGCAGGAGGATGACAGAGGAAACATGGGAGGGAAATCAAAACAGCAGGGAACAAGACTGGAATAGATGGTGCGTTACAGCAGCACAACCCAGCCAGTTTTGCAAAATTCACATGGAACTTGAGTGGGTGGGATTGAGAATTTAAAATACGGCAGAGGTCTTCCTTCCCCAAAATGGTGCCCACAACTCCTGTCCACCTCTGGCAGCACAGCTGGGTGAGACTGCTGGCAGTTCTGGTCCAAAACCTCTGGAAGGCAGCAGATTAGGCAAGGCTGGGAGAAGTGGTGAGATGGGAGATTGGACTCTTCCAGCCATTTCCCTCCTAACAGGTGATGCTTCTGGTATCATAATATTATACAGAGACACTAAAGGTAAAGGTAAAGGGACCCCTGACCATTAGGTCCAGTCGTGGCCGACTCTGGGTTTGCGGCGCTCATCTTGCTTTATTGGCCGAGGGAGCCGGTGTACAGCTTCCGGGTCATGTGGCCAGCATGACTAAGCCGCTTCTGGCGAACCGGAGCAGCGCACAGAAATGCCGTTTACCTTCCCGCTGGAGTGGTACCTATTTATCTACTTGCACTTTGATGTGCTTTTGAACTGCTAGGTTGGCAGGAGCAGGGACCGAGCAACGAGATTCAAACTGCCGACCTTCTGATCGGCAAGCACTAGGCTCTGTGGTTTAACCCACAGTGCCACCCATGTCCCTTACTGAGACAATAAGCTGTGGTAAATCAGCGTTTTTTGGGGGGATGGGGGACACAGAGAGAGAGCACCCACTGAAGCTGCATTTTAAAGCCCTCTCCACTCTAGACTGGCAACCACATGGCTTTTCCATCCAGGTTGCCTCCATAATGCCTAGTTTGTCTTTGTGCTACAGTTTTGTGGGGAGGTCTGGCAGTTCTTGGGTATGTTGTGCAAAATGTGGCACTGCTCTTCAACATGCTCTTCTGTTGCTGTTGTGGGATGTCCAATCCACAGGCTCGTCTTTGGCTCCTGGGCTTGGGCTTCAGCTTGGGCTACGGCAGCATGTTCACCAAGATCTGGTGGGTGCACACTGTTTTCACCAAGAAAGAAGAGAAGAAAGAACGGCGGAAGGTGAGACGCTTTGACCTGCTTTATTATGCCGCCAGAGACGAACTGCCTAGCAAGGATGAGGGAGTCGGTGTGGCCCTTCAAGCGTGGCTGGACTACAACTCCCATCATCCATGATGCTTGGGCCATGCCGGCTGAGGGCTGATGGGAGTTTGAGTCCAACTCAGGTTCCCCCTTCTAGTTGCGTAGCTTTCAGAGGTGTAGCCATGTTACGTCTGCACTATGGCAAAACCCAGCAAATAGTCTTTTTTTACACTTGATGTTAGCCAAAAGGCCGAGAAGCGATACAAATAGTCTTTTTTTTTAGCACGTGAAAGGTTCACAATTTGTTTGTGGCATAAGCTTCTATGGATTGAGGGGTGGTGTTTTTGCTTTAAGTTTCTATTTTGTGCTTTTATCCTGCATTTTTATCTTGTGAACCACCCTGAGATCTCTGGATAAAGGGTGGTATATAAATTTAATTGATGATTATGATGAAGTGGGCTCTAGTCTGTGGATGTTTCTGCTGTAATAAGATTTGCTGGCCGCAAGACGCTTTGAGGTTTTCGGTTGCAGGTAACACCACCGTGCAGTAGGGAGAGCCTTCAGCCGTTTGGTGCTGAGAAGGCCTCTCTTTGAAACGCCATTATTTATGAAACAGTTGTGACTGGCTAGATGGTGTGCGAAGATACCGTGGGAGCATTGGGCGAGAACTATGCATGCACCATACCTGTAAATTGCACAGCTTCCACCAAAGAATTCTGGGAACTATGGTTTGTTAAGGCTGTTGGGGACCCTGGCAAACTATAGTTCCCAGCATTTGTGCAGTTATGGGTGGGGGCTTTGGGGGTGATCGCAAGACCGAAGCCACCCATTTCAGAAGAAACCTATCTGAAATCAACACTACCGCTCCCTTGTTTTGGTCTTCCAGAATTGCTAATGCAGATTAAGGTTGCCTACTTCATATCTGGCAGGTGTGTCTCTAGGTTAAAGGCTTTTGGGTGGAGCGGTTCATACAATATAGCGAATCTCAGGTGTGCCTTAGAGGGGAGCCTCTGTGCTTGACCTCTGTGAATGTTTTTTTGCGTATTCTGGAACACCCCTTTCAGCTGACTCAGGGCTCTCCCCGTCTTTTGAGCGCTCATCCTGATTAGTTTGCTGGGAGATTAGGTGACATTGGGCATCGACTGAGCGTTCATTCCGAATTGTGTGCAGGGGGCGCAGATGGCATTGCGTCAAAGCAAGCATTATCCCACATTTCACACTGATTTTCCCACCACTTTCCTTCTCAAAAAAACAACAACGCCCAACGCTGAATGGCAACTTAAATTGGCAAAAAATGTTCAGCTTGCAGATTTAACGTATAGAATAAGAGAACGAGAAGAACATACGATGAGAGAAGACTGGAAAATGTTTATTGAGTATACTGTGGGGGGAAACTGTGTACACTTGAAAACGTTGGCGGCATTAAGATAAATTCAACAGTGTAAATAAGTTTTGATGGATGTAATAATGGAATACTGAATGGTTTAGTTTTTTGTAAAATATGCAGGGATTTATGATATGTTAAATGAACCATGGAAAGAGGAGAGAAGTCCTTGATATTTTAAGGATGTTTAAATAAGTATTTTAAATAAGTATTTTAAATAGTAAAACAGAAAATTTAAATTATATACACACAAAAATGCCCAACCCTTTGGGGAAGTGGGTTTGTTGCACAAGGTCTCCCAGGCAGCTATAACTGCACAACCTGAGCCAGCCACAATGGGACTGAATCTCACCCCAAAATAACAACCATCTGGAAGTGCCCTCAGGCCTCTTGTTCCCTCATTCTGTCTTTCCTCTTCTCTTCCAGACTCTGGAGCCCTGGAAGCTCTATGCCACGGTTGGGCTGCTTGTCGGGCTCGACTTCGTCATCTTGGCCATCTGGCAAATTGTCAACCCACTGAAACGCACCACAGAGGTAATTCCCTTGCGTGTGGCGCTCATGCTGGGAGGCTTAAATAGCTTGCAGGGTGACTGAACACAAGTCACATCCACAAATACACAAGGTGCTCCATGCCCAGGGCTTAATTGGTGACAGAACCAAACCAGGAAATCAGTTTTCGGTACAAGGCCTTAATTACTATTATTTATTTGATTTGTATACCCCGTTTTATCAAAAGGTTCCAGAGCAGTGTCCAACATTAAGAACTCATTTTATGAAGCACAATAATAAAAACATAATAAAAGGCATAATAACAGACAGCGTAGTAATAAAATAATCATAACAACAGTCCACCCAACCCCACAGCTTTAACAGGCCATAGATTATTTAACGGCCAAGAGGAATGTTTTCGCCTGGTGCCTAAAGGTATCTAATGATAGCACCAGGCAAGCCTCTCTGGGGAGAGCATTCCACAGATGGGGAGCCACCACCAAAAAGGCCGGTTCTTGTGTTGCCGCCCTCCAAACCTCTCGGGGAAGGGGGACATAGAGAAGGGCCTAAGATGACAAGTGCAGAGTGTGGGTCGGTTTGTATGGGGAGTGGCTGTCCTTAAGGTATTGAGGTCCTGTAAGGCTTTATAGGTCAAGACCAGCACTTTGAACTGGGCCTGGAAACCAAATGGCAGCCAGTGCAGTTGGGCCAGGATTGGTGATATATGCTCAAACTGTCCTGTTCTGGTGAGCAGCCTGGCCATCTAAGAGCCTTTCCCAGATGCTGGACTTCCAGCACCAATCAGCCTCTCCCAGCATGAGCAGCAGGCAGGGATCATGGGAGTTGCAGTCCAGCAACAGTTGGAGGGCGCCAGGTTGGGAAAGCTGGCCCAGTGCAAAGGGTAGTGCTACTGCTGCTCAGCCCTCCCCCATCCCTTCCACCCCCTTCCCATTTGAAATCCCGTCTGCAGAACACAGTGATCAGGGGAGTGTGGCAGTCTTTTAGGTATCCTGGTCCCAAGCTGTACTGTAGAAGGCTTTGTAGACCTACACTAACGCATTGAGCCTTGCTGAGTGGCAGCAACCAGTGCAATTCTTTCAGCAGCTGCATAATACGATGGTGATATTCCGTCCCGGTCAGAAGTTGAGCTGTTGCATTTTGCACATAGCTGTCAAGCGTCCCTTATTTGGAGGGAATGTCCCTTATCCCAGCACTGTGTCCCGCTGCTGTCCCTTATTGATGATGTCCCTTAAATTTCCTGGGTTTCAAAGGAAGTAGCTCCTCTCCCTCCCTCCCTGCCGGCCAGGGAGGAGGGAGGCTCCAACTGTGTTACATGGCTGCGTTGCTCACCCAATAAGGAGTCTAAGAACGACTGGGGGGTGGAGCTTGCATGCTTTGTGCCGATCAAATTGGCTTCGTTGCCTTGGGACTCGCCTTTGCTCAGCACTTCCCAGCGGAGAGGTAACAGTGGTTTTCCTTGCTGCATCCCCTTTGCTGGGTTGCTGCGTTGTGGGAACCACTGCTTGAGGCTTTGTTTGGCTGCTGGCTGGGCTTTCTGCCTTTGGCTTGGAGGGGCTCAGAAGTTGAACATACCTGTGCTCTGAAAATCCCTTATTTTGGCTGCTGATCCCTTATTTTCGAGGCTGCTGGTCCCTTATTTTCAAATCTGTAAGTTGACAGCTATGATTTTGCACTCAGTGCAGCTTCTGAGAGCCAGTGTGGTGTAGTGGTTAAGAGCGATAGACTCGTAATCTGGTGAACCGGGTTTGTGTCTCCGCTCCTCCACATGCAGCTGCTGGGTCACCTTGGGCCAGTCACACTTCTTTGAAGTCTCTCAGCCTCACTCACCTCACAGAGTGTTTGTTGTGGGGGAGGAAGGGAAAGGAGAATGTTAGCCGCTTGGAGACTCCTGAAGGGGAGTGAAAGGCGGGATATCAAGTCCAAACTCCTCTTCTTCTTCTTCTTCTTCTTCTTCTTCTTCTTCTTCTTCTTCTTCTTCTTCCAAGTCAGCCTCAAGGACAGCCTCACATTGCAGTCATCCAGTCCGGGGATTAGCATGGACGATAGGGGTCAGGCTACCCTGTTCCAGAAATGGCTGTGGTTTTCTTATCAGCTGAAACAGGCCGAAGGCAGCCACCGAGGTCGCCTGGGCCTCTAGCGGTGATTCCACAGATGGATCCAGCACCACCTCTATGAAGCTGCTCCTTCAGGGGCAGAGTGACCCCGTCCATAGCAGCCAGTTGACCAATGAGTTGGGCTCAGGAGTCGCCCACCCACGGAACTGTTCAGTTTCTGTTAATTGATTCTCATGAAAACTTACAGATTCTGGCTTCACACAATTAACTCAAGGCAGTGTCAATTTACTCTTGGCAGAAAGCCAAGGTCTGCTTGACCTAGAAACTACTTACTCTGATTGGTTAACGACCAGCACTCAACTCTGTTATCTAGGAATGCTAGCACAGTTTGTGTTAGGTGGGTGTGTTAGGAGTAGAAGTGCTTTGTATGGTTAAGAGAGAGAGAGAGAGAGAAAGGATTTATTTTACTTTGTTTTGTATGCAGAAACTCTGCTGGTTTTATTTTTCCTTTTAATAAATCCTGTAAATAGTTATTCTGAGTCTAGCTGACAAGTCATTTCCACCTCAACTAGCTTCTTCGCTGTGCAGGAAAACTCTGCTACGTTTGGGCTAAAGCCATTAGAGCTATGCCTGACACTTCAAAGTTCCAAGAGGAACCTCCTTCTTTCTAGGACTCAGATTCAGTTTCATCCAGATCACCACCAAGTGCTGGCACTGGTCCAGGACTTCTCCCGATTCAGTTGCTACGCACAAATGGAGTTGGGTAGCACCAGCGTGCTGATGACCCCTCAGCCTAAAGTCCCAGGTGACCACTCCCAGCAGCTGAATGTATGTATTAAATAGCATAGAGAGCAGGATCCTGTGGACTGAAAAAATGGAGAGGAATAACCTCAGGTTACAGATGCTTCAGGTTACAGACTCCGCTAACCCAGAAATAGTACCTCGGGTTAAGAACTTTGCTTCAGGATGAGAACAGAAATTGTGCACCGGTGGCGTGGCGGCAGCAGGAGGCCTCATTAGCTAAAGTGGTAGCTCAGGTTTCAGGTTAAGAACGGACCTCCAGAACGAATTAAGTTCTTAACCTGAGGTACCACAGTACCACTGAGCGTACACAGAGTGCCTTTCTGCCACCCCTGAGCAACTGCAGCTTGCCTACATATATTTCAGAGTTGTGGAACAGGGTGTCCAATGCAGGCGCAAGGTTTTCAGCCAGGCTTGACTTTCTTTTGAGGACAGAGCATTGTTTATTAAAACAGAGCTGACAGGTTTGTCTGTTTTTGCAGTGGAAGAGGGCAATGCTATATTCACAGTAGGCAAATTGTTCTGTGGAGTGCGTGACCTTGCAGGAAGGGCTGTAGTGATGGTTTTCACTAATAAGCATCTGCACGCACACTTATCCCGAGCTGCAGACCATGGAAGAATCTTCTTCCACCTCCCGTTTTGCCTCTTGTTCCCCCGCCCCCCATCTCTCCTGATCCTAACTCTACTCATTGTTCTCCCACAGCCTGCCAATCTCACCAAAATTTCCTGGCTCCTTCCCACTGTAATAATCCTGACTCCCCTTTTGCCCGTCTCTCATCTGTGTGTGTGCGCTTCTTTCTTTCTTTCTTTCTTTCTTTCTTTCTTTCTTTCTTTCTTTCTTTCTTTCTTTCTCTCTCTCTCTCCCTCCCTCCTCCCTGACACACGTAGGGTTCATGGCAAGACGTCGCCGGCGGACAGCAGTTTTAAGATGTTTGTCGAAGGATCAGTTCAATCTGCTTTTTAAGAATTTACAGCTGTTGCTTCATGTTCTGCGCAGTTTGTCGCTGGCACACAAACACGCCCCGATTGCTGCACACGGATATTCTTGTAACCATTGGTTTCTGACATGGGACAAGCTTCCTGGGGAATTCCCATGTGGAACTCCCGTGCGTGTGAGAATTCTAGAACCGGTTAAAGTGACTTCGGGTCCTCCACCTGCCATCACCGCCTTTCTTTATAGGCAGACATTCTGCAAACCTGGGATACTTAATACCTTCTGAAAGCCTTAAAGGGGAACCTCTTCCAGCCTCACCTTATCCTGCAAGGTGGCAGTTAGGGGACCTTCCTTATATTTGTGCTTTTGTATTTTATTTTACGTTGTGAACCACGCTGAGATCTACATATGCAGGATATACAAATTTATTACAGGCGTACCTCGGAAGCCGAACAGAATCCGTTCTGGAAGTCCGTTCAACTTCCAAAACCAAAGCGTGGCTTCCAATTGGCTGCAGGAAGCTCCTGCAGCCAATTGGAAGCCGCATCGGACGTTTGGGTTCCAAAGAACGTTCACAAACCAAAACACTCACTTCCGGGTTTGCGGCGTTCAGGAGCCAAGACGTTCGGCTCACAAAGCATTCTACTTCCGAGGTACGACTGTATATCAAATTTATCAGAACCCAGGCTGGCATCTTAGAACTGAAATGGACGCAGGAAGTCGATTATATGTTCTCCCTATGGTCCCTGATACACACTTTAATACAGCTGGAGAGGCACACTGCAATTGCAATTGGAGCACCGATGCTGGGAGAAGGGGTATTTCCCCAGTCTAAAATACCTCCCACCCCCGGAAGCAGCTTTCGGAGCAGCAATGGAGAAAGGGCAGACATAATCCCCCCCCAAAAAAATTGTGGGCCTAACAACTGTTTTACATGACGATTTGGCTCAGGGGAGCAGCACAGCAGAATGGTCCATTCTCCACAACCACTGCAGAAGCATCCCACCCAGGGAGTCAGGCGGTCCAATCACAGATCTGGGGAAGGGCCACGGCTCAGCAGGTAGAGCATCTGCTTTGCATGCAGAAGGTCCCAGGTTCAATCCCCGGTATCTCCAGATAGGGTTATGGGTGCCCCCTGTTTGAAATCCTGGCAAGTCACTGCCAGCCTGTCTGTTACCCATTTGGACTGATAGGGCAGAAGGCAGGGAGACTGACAGTAGGTGGCGCCAGAGCTGAGGGGCAGAGCCCACCTGATGACTGGTAGTGAGACAGGAGGCTGGTGGGGCCAGTTGAGAGCAGACGGAGGTTGGTGGGACAGTGTGCCATTTCTCTTTATGGGCCAGCCTGCACTGCAGCCCACCTAATCGAGAGCTAGGTGGACCAATGGACTGATTCACTATAAGGCAGGTTCCTATCTTCCACCGCCTGGTAGTTGCAACACTGACAGTGCTATTAAAGTTCAGGCATCTCTATCTGACCAAGCGTTACAAGCAGTTATTAGCCGCGGTTATGGCCAACATGATGCAAGAGGGACAACCTGGAACAAAAGAAAGTCACCAATAATTAATCTGTCAAAGGCCGAGGCTTGCGAACTTCCTGATTCCAGAAGGGTTAGAAGTTTTACAGGGTTTCGTGTTTACAGGTATAAAGATATGTGCTTACAGGTACCAGCAAAAGGAGCCCTCTCTATAGCTGCATCTCCCAGGAGAGGATATTCCCTATGGCAGCCCCTAAGTCGTGCCATTCACTAGTGTTTCTTCACTATACATCTTCAGGCAAATTCTGAAGGCACACCTAACTTTGCCCAGCTCTTTGGCACCTGAGATGTCAAAGGTTGTCCATGCCCGGCTTGAATTGTGGTCCCCGGGCTGGATAAAATTGTGTGTCTGCTGCTGTTCTTCTCGTTTGTTCTAGAATAATAATAATAATAATAATAATAATAATAATAATAATAATAATTTATACCCCACCCATCTGGCTGAGTTTCCCCAGCCACTCTGGGCGGCTCCCAATCAAGTGTTAAAAACAGTACAGCGTTACATATTAAAAACTGAATGTCAGGTAGTTGTTTATCTCCAGTCACCAGTCTAGCTGCTGCATTCTGGATTAATTGCAGTTTCCGGATCACCTTCAAAGGTAGCCCCATGTAGAGCGCGTTGCAGTAGACCCGTCATCTCCTCCTCAAACTCAAGCAACAGCTACACGTTTCTCAGCCTTCTAGATAGTTGTAGGACTGGGAATGTCTGAAATCCTGGAGAGCCGCTGCCAGTCCGTGCAGACAGCATTGAACTAGATGGAAAAATGAGCTGACTCGCCATTAGTTCACCTACCCCAGCATTATCTACATAGACAGGAGCAGTTCTGCAGGGCTTCCCAGCTTGGAGAAGCTGGAGAAGCTGGGAACCTTCTTCATAAGAAGTTGGTGCCCTGACACTGAGCCATGGCCCTTCCTGAGGTGGGGGGGGGGGCTCCACGGCTGTTCTTCTCATTTGTTCTATAAGACATGCCCCCTAAAACCCTCAAGCAACAGCTACACAACTTTCCTCAGCCTATCAACTCTCTGCTGAGGACTGTGAGTCAAGCAAGGCCCACAGGATTCAGAAGTTGAGATTTGAGGGCAACCAATGGCCAAGATGAGGAGGCAGCCATGGGGGCTTGGAATGTGACATCTCAGTGTTTAAGGAAAGCCTCTTTGCATTCCAACCCTTCTGGAACCAGGAAGTTTGCAAACCTCTGCCCTTTGACAGATAAGTGATTAATTACTGGCGAGTTTCATTTGTTCAAGAAGTCTCTCTTGCATCATGTTGGCATCTGGTTCTCGGTCAGATAGAGATGCCTGAAAATTAATAATATCACCTGTGTTGCAACTACCAAGAGGCAAGAGATAGGAACCTGGCTTTTAGGGAGTCAAACTATAGGTCCATCTAGCTCAGATGGCTACAGTAGAGGCTGGTGCTTTGGGGGAACTGGCCCCCTGTCCCTCCTCAACCTCAGTCTGCTTTCAGTCGGGTCCCACCAGCCTGCCATCTTGCATCCAGTCAGGGACGGCTTTGGCATAGCATTGGCTCTGGCGCCACCTACTGTTGGCCTCCCAGTGATCAGTCACTGCTGGTGGGCTGGATTTCAGCCAGGGGACATCCCCAATCACACCTGAAGATGCCGGTGGATTGATCCTGGGGCCTTCTGCATGCAAAGCAGGTGCTCAACCTTTGAGCAGCAGCTCTTCTGCAGACTCAAAGCAACCAGTCTGCCCCCCATCATTTGTAAATCAGGGTCTGCAGTTTACAGTACTAAAGGGATGCGAGTGAATGGCAGTCAACCCCGGTGCCACGTTTATCCACATGGTTTGCTCTCAGAGTAATTTTTCATTCATTCATCATCCCCATTTACCTGCTGCTTAATATACAAAATCCATAAGGGATTTTAAACATATAACATATAAAACGCAATGAGTTCTAGGGGCGGACCTACATTTTGGAGGCCTTGAAGCTCGAACTGTTATGGGGGAACCTTTGAAACCACCACTGAGGTCTAGGTAACCACTGTTATCTTCTTCCGTGGGGTTGTTTACAAAAACATTTACAACATCTGTGCTATGGAGTCTCAAACTTTGGGGATGTTGAAATAAAGTTAAAGGAGGTCCAGTCGTGGCCAACTCTGGGGTTGCTGCGCTCATCTCGCTTTATTGGCTGAGGGAGCCGGTATACAGCTTCTGGGTCATGTGGCCAGCATGACTAAGCCGCTTCTGGTGAACCAGAGCAGTGCACGGAAACGCCGTTTACCTTCCCGCCAGAGCGGTACCTATTTATCTACTTGCACTTTGACGTGCTTTGGAACTGCTAGGTTGGCAGGAGCAGGGACCAAGCAACGGGAGCTCACCCGGTTGCGGGGATTCGAACCGCCGACCTTCTGATTGGCAAGCCCTAGGCTCTGTGGTTTAACCCACAGCGTGCGACTCAGACGGGGTCTACTACACACAATTTTTTTAAAGCAATGTGGGCTGAAGTCACTTCTATGAGCCCCCTCCAGGATTAGGGGGCCTGAAGCTTAAGCTCCATTAGTTACATTGTAGATCTGCCCCAGATCATTAAGAGAGAAAAGAAAGATGTATACACAACACCATAAGCAAACATATAAAAGCAGAGAACCCGCCGGTAAAACATCTGGGTAAATTTCAACAGGTCATAAAACAGAGCGTTGGGATAAAATCCTACAAGCCGGAGAAAGTCCGCTTAAATAGATGGGTCTTCCAAGAGGTGTTGAAAGCTTGCCACCGTTTCTGCCTCAGAAAAGGCACATGGAAGGGTAGAACCCTGGCTGTGGTTTGAAAGATAAACCCAGCAACAGGCAGCAGGCATGGGGAGGGCCTAGTTCAAACACATTTGCCACATGCCCTGTTCTCCAGTTTGAACCGCATCTCCGCCTGCTCCTGGGCATGTGATTGGGGCAGGCCTGACTCTGCCCGGCGTCACACGCTCTTTGGCCCACACAAGGCAACAACTGAATAAATGGCTGGCACTGTGACTCATCGTTGTTAACTCGTGTTTCGCATCTTCCTCAGTGATTAAACCCTTCCTTCCTGTGTCTCCTGCAGGAATTCACCAAAGAGGAGCCCAAGAGTGACATCGACGTGCTGATCCTCCCTAAGCTGGAGCACTGCAGTTCGGAGAGAATGAACACTTGGCTGGGTGAGCTGGTTTTGTCCAGCTTCTGCCCATCCCCTCTTCCCTATGCCTGTGCCCTCCTTCCTGTCCTCTGGAATACCTGTTTCCCCATCCTAGGACTACTAGAGCCCTTGCCAGACTGGGATGTGTTTGTGTGTGTGTGTGTGTGTGTGTGTGTGTGTGTGTGTGTGTGTGTGCATTCTGCAACATGTCATCGGTGCAATAATAGTACATTAGAATGGATCTCTGGGGATGCAGGTGGCGCTGTGGGTTAAACCACAGAGCCTAGGACTTGCCGATCAGAAGGTCAGCGGTTCGAATCCCCACAACGGGGTGAGCTCCCGTTGCTCGGTCCCTGCTCCTGCCAACCTAGCAGTTCAAAAGCACGTCAAAGTGCAAGGAGATAAATAGGTACCACTCCGGCGGGAAGGTAAATGGCGTTTCCGTGAGCTGCTCTGGTTCACCAGAAGCGGCTTAGTCATGCTGGCCACATGACCCAGAAGCTGTACACCGGCTGCCTTGGCCAATAAAGTGAGATGAGCGCCACAACCCCAGAGTCGGCCATGACTAGACCTAATGGTCAGGGGTCCCTTTACCTTTAATGGATCTCTGCTGCTTCCACAGTGCTACTGCATTCTTCCCAACTGGAAGGACACTTTTATATTACAGCGCACCATAAATGGGACACGCCAATTGCAGGACATGCACTGGTTGGAAATGGAGCAGTATGACTTCCCATAAACCTTTGGCAGGCAGAGTGTTGAAAAGCACATTGGGTATAACCACCCCATCAGCACCATGAACCCAAATAATTATCCTAGGGCTGGAAGGGACCATGAGGGTCATCGAGTCCAACCGCCTGCAATCTTTTGCCCGACTTAGGGCTCAAACCCACAACCCTGAGATTAAGAGTCTCATGCTCAACTGACTGAGCTATCAGTGAACTGTCTCCAGACTAGGCAAATTGGTGGTAAGTTTGAGCAAGGTTCTTTTAAAGTTAGTTATAGTAATGTCCATGGACCACCCATTCCTCCTTTCTGAAAACAAGGCTTTCAAAATTGGTGCTATAATACCAGATTTGAACCCAACTGATTGCTATTAAACACCATATATGCTAGGGAGAAAGCGGCACTTCTGGCTTCAGAAAACAGGAAGCTGATGGTGGCCAAGCTTCACGTACAAAACTATTCTATAGCCTATTGCTCCAGCAAAGGGACCATGTCTATTTTGAGGATACACTTAGACTATCCACAAGAACAGATTATGTACAATTAAAAAGGATGTCTGGAGAGGACCCAAAACAACTCAGTTCACCGTCCCACACATACTGCGATCCATCCTTCCTTCTTTCTCCCAGTCCTGCAACACAATTCCTGTTTCATGGCTTGTGCTCTCAGACGAAAGTTCAAGAGGTCAAGACACAAAGACTTTAGCAACTAATCCACACCTAATGACCCACCTAAGTGGTACTCAGGATATCACTCAAGAAATCACTCAAGGTATCTCTCAAGTAATTAAGGAACAAAAGAAGAAAAGGCACACTAGCCTGGGAACTTCCTCTCTGCCCAGAACATTGGAGGCTAGACACCACACCCCCTCTACAGTATTTATAGGAACTCAAACATTGAGATCCCGCTCTGTTCCAGTAACAAGAAGCCGAAAGCACCAGCCTGAAGATGACGAGTGAGACCTCGTCGAAACGTCGCCTAGACACCCCAACTTTTACACGGGAAGACACCCGAGGACACCAAAACCTGCATTCCTGTACCCGTGAAAATCTACGAAAGCAAATATATATATATATATATATATATATATATATATATATATATATGAGAGAAACTCACTGGGTGACCTTGGGCCAGTCGCTCATTCTCAGCCTAACGATCTTGCAAGGTCGTTGTGAGGATAATCAAAGGAGGAGGAGCAGAACCACCTACAATCCACCTTCAGCTTCTTGGAGGAAAAGAGGGGTATAAATAATGGAAACACATAGAAATGAAGGGTATGACTATCAGTCAGCAATGAACCATGGGCAGAGTCTCCACCACCCACTGCAGTGGCCTTTCCCATGGCTTCTTCACCCTTCTCCCTTCACCCTTCTCCTCCATTAGCACTTTGAAGGCCCCTGTTGACCCCTTCTCCTCTCTCTCCCTGTCTGCAGGTATCTTCTATGGCTTCAAAGGGCTGCTGCTGCTTCTGGGCATATTCCTTGCCTATGAGACAAAGGGAGTCTCCACGGAGAAGATCAACGACCACCGCGCTGTGGGCATGGCGATCTACAATGTGGCTGTGAGTTGCGTGTCTCTAATGTGTCCAGACCACTGGGCTAGCTTGAAAAACTCATGCTCTTGTTGAGTTGGCTTTCTGAGAGAGGGAAATCAAACCTGGACTGCAGTCAAGAGAGAGAGAGAGCAACAAGTCTTCCTGACCCCACAACCTCTGGGGAGAAAGAGCAAAGTTTTGCCGTGTGTTCCTGCATGCAAATGCTTGATTTTGAGCCATGCTGGTTTACAGTCTGCCCTGGAGAGCTGTGACCAGTCATTATAGACCAGGGGTCCTAAACTGGTCCACGTGGCTTGTCTGGATTTGTGGTTCAAGTCAGACGTTAGCATATGTTGTTGTTGTTTAGTCGTTTAGTGTCCAACTCTTCATGACCCCATGGACCAGAGCACGCCAGGCACTCCTGTCTTCCACTGCCCCCCACAGTTTGGTCAAACTCATGCTGGTAGCTTCGAGTCCCCTTTTCCTTGTGCCCTCCATCTTTCCCAACATCAGGGTCTTTTCCAGGGAGTCTTCTCTTCTCATGAGGTGGCCAAAGTATTGGAGCCTCAGCTTCAGGATCTATCCTTCCAGTGAACACTCAGGGCTGATTTCCTTCAGAATGGATAGGTTTGATCTTCTTGCAGTCCATGGGACTCTCAAGAGTCTCCTCCAGCACCATAATTCAAAAGCATCAATTCTTTGGCGATCAGCCTTCTTTATGGTCCAGCTCTCACTTCCATTCATCACGACTGGGAAAACCATGGCTTTAACTATACAGACCTTTGTTGGCAAGGTGATGTCTCTGATTTTTAAGATGCCGTCTAAGTTTGTCATTGCTTTTCTCCCAAGGAGCAGGCGTCTTTGAATTTCGTGACTACTGTCACCATCTGCAGTGATCATGGAGCCAAAGAAAGTAAAATCTCTCACTGCCTCCATTTCATCCCCTTCTATTTGCCAGGAGGTGATGGGACCAGTGGCCGTGATCTTCGGGGGTTTTTTGATGTTGAGCTTCAGACCATAATTTGCACTCTCCTCTTTCACCTTCATTAAAAGTTTCTTTAATTCCTCCTCACTTTCTGCCATCAAGGTTGTGTCATCAGCATATCTGAGGTTGTTGATATTTCTTTCGGCAATCTTAATTCCGCCTTGGGATATGCATTGGCATATGCATCACATTAAACATTTGCCATGATCTTTAATTGTATTTGTTTCGCTCCTCCTATTTCTTATATATTGCATTTTGCCGTGTTACAATTTGATTTCCGTGGAATTCGGATTGTAGTGAAGCAAAGCGGATTATATAAAACATAAAAGGGGCAACGAAAATACAATGAAAAGTCAAACAGCATCAAGCACAGCGCATTAGAATTGTTACAAGAAGGCGCAAAATCATTAAGTGATATTCCAAGGCCCCCAGGATTTCCAAGTGGCCCGTGGGATGAGAGGGGGGAATGTTTGAAAACCACTGATGTAGCTACAACCTTTCTGGATAGACGAATGGTCTGTCTCTGTATAAGGCAGCATACTGCATCCCTATGTACCCTGGTACCAAGCTGTCTTTCCTTTGGGCGTTAGAGGTGATTTTTGTGCTTCCCCAGGCCCAGCCTCCACTTTGCAAGGAAAGATGTTGATTCTGTGATTGGGAGGCCCTTGGAACATCTGGGTTCACTCTAGCCATGACCCTCACGTGGCCTCAAACAAGTTGCTGTCTTTGGTGTAAAGCGCCACAGTGCCAGCCACCTGCCTTTGTGCAGTCTTGTTGTCACATTGTGGGAATTCAGTGCCATTATCCACCCTGAGGGATGCAGGTGGCACTGTGGGTTAAACCACAGAGCCTAGGACTTGCCGATCAGAAGGTCAGCGGTTCGAATGCCCGCAACGGGGTGAGCTCCCGTTGCTCGGTCCCTGCTCCTGCCAACCTAGCAGTTCCAAAGCATGGCAAAGTGCAAGTAGATAAATAGGTACCGCTCTGGTGGGAAGGTAAATGGCGTTTCCGTGCACTGCTCTGGTTCGCCAGAAGTGGCTTAGTCATGCTGGCCACATGACCCGGAAGCTGTATGCTGGCTTCCTCGGCCAATAAAGCGAGATGAGCGCCGCAACCCGAGTCGGCCATGACTGGACCTAATAGTCAGGGGTCCCTTTACCTTTACCTATCCGCCCTGAGCTATACAGACAAGATTGGACTATAAAGCACAGTTGTCAATTTTGCGATACAGAATAAAATATTCCTGCATGTCCTCGTTTCTAATGACTGCTGCAATGTTTCTTTTCCGGACTTGCACAGCCACCCTGACCCTGTCTCTAATCCTTCCCTCCTGCAGGTGTTGTGTCTCATCACTGCCCCGGTCACCATGATCCTGAGCAGTCAACAGGATGCGGCCTTCGCTTTCGCCTCCCTCGCCATTGTCTTCTCCTCTTACATCACCCTGGTTGTCCTCTTTGTGCCCAAGGTAACAACCAAGCCGGGATCGAGCTGCGCATTGGTAGCAACTGGCTCCTAGCGTGGTATGCAGCAGAACTTAGCGCATGCCCAAGAATCTCAGGTTTCACTTACCCAAAAAGGGGCCAAGTTCTATTCCCCATAATTTACAGTCCCTGATGTAAAGCACGGATAATGTGCTGAGATAAAGTCTGCGAACCTACACATGTCTATTGCTTAGTAAGCCCCACTGAAATTAGTGTGACTTGCTTCCAGGTAAACAGATGGAGGATGAGGTTATACTCATGGATGACACTGGGGGATGGGGACTGGGGGACGGTAAGTGATCCCCCAAAAAGAGCTCCCTCCCACTAACATACAGGCAGTGACAGTTTTGCATGGGGGCCCATTCTTCCTCCTTTGAGGTCCAAAAGGACCCATGTGTTAGCCTAAAACGGTCACCGCCTCTACAGTCATGCCTCGGGTTACAGACACTTCGGATTGTGCGTTTTCAGGTTGTGCACCATGCCGAACCCGGAAGTACCGGAACAGGTTACTTCTGGGTTTCAGCAATCGTGCATGCGCAGAAGCGCTAAATCATGCTTTGCACATGCGCAGAAGCACCGAATCACAACCCACACGTGTGCCAATGTGACGCTGCGAATTGCGAACGCTGCAGGTTGCGAACGTGCCTCCCGCATGGATCACGTTTGCAACCCGAGCGTCCACTGTATACTGTTACTTTCCCCCCCCGAGACTTACCGTATTTTTTGCTCTATAGGACTCACTTTTTCCCTCCTAAAAAGTAAGGGGAAATGTGTGTGCGTCTTATGGAGCGAATGCAGGCTGCGCAGCTATCCCAGAAGCCAGAACAGCAAGAGGGATTACTGCTTTCACTGTGCAGCGATCCCTCTTGCTGTTCTGGCTTCTGGAATTCAGAATATTTTGTTTGTTTGTTTTCCTCCTCCAAAAACGAGGTGCGTCTTGTGGTCTGGTGCGTCTTATAGAGCGAAAAATACGGTAGCTTGCCCACCTAGAAATACGCTTTGTCCTTTCTGTGCCCCTCACCGCAGTGTTTTTCCCCTGGTGTCTCTGCTGGTTACACTGGGATGGGGATAAAGGGATTCACAGCAGCAACAGACTAATTTTTGCTGTTCACATTTCCCTGTACTTCCTCATCAACCCTAGTCCTTAGTTTCACCATTCCCAACCTTAATGCCTGTTAGCATCTCACCGAGTCCTCCCACAGATCCAGGGACACGGAAACAGAAGTAGTTTAACCAGTTTCCACGCTGGCATCTTACTCAGGAGACCTGGCTGCATTCTCTCACGGGCAACTTTCTGGGTGGCCGTGGTGGGTGAGGTTCAATGGCAACAAGCGGGTGGAGAAACTGGCGTGAAGCTACCTTTCTGTACAGTGGGCTGCATTCCAGCCACGCAAAAGCCAGAGGTTTCCGCTACACACGTCTCTCCATCCAGACAGGCCAAAGGCATTATCACAGGGCACAGTCCAGCCAGGCAAAAGCACTCAAGGGAGGGCGAGGAGCAGGAAAGGCTTCTCAAAAGGATGCCCAAGCGTAGATGGAAAATCTGCTCCTTCATCTCAGGAACCCCGTCATGCAGCATTTGGTTAGGAGTTTGGATTTGAGATCCTGCTTTATCACTACTCTAGGGCGTCTCAAAGCGGCTAACGTTCTCCTTTCCCTTCCTCCCCCACAACAAACACTCTGTGGGGTGAGTGGGGCTGAGAGACTTCAGAGAAGTGTGACTGACCCAAGGTCACTCAGCAGCTGCATGTGGAGGAGCGGGGAAGCGAACCCGGTTCACCAGATTACGAGTCTATCACTCTTAACCACTACACCACACTGGTTATGAAATCTTAAGAGGTGGCGAAGGAACAGTTTCCCAAAATATATAGCAGACTTGCCTAGTGTTGCTTGGGAGTTTTACAAAACCAAAAAACCCCCACAACAATCCAGTGAGGGATGAAGCTTGGGGAGAGTCCCAAGGCCCAGATGGAGAAGCATTTGGCCCCCTCTTCCACATTTTTAGGAATCTCTCCAATCTCCCCCTGAAAAAATTCCTCTGCTTTCAGACCTGAGGTTGGCACTTTTGGCCCAGCACCAGAGTTCCCCCTTCCTGCTGCCAGGCTCGGCCTTCTCCTCCCTTGACGCTGAGGTGCAGTCGTACGGCTGAGCTCCATGTGTTTGTGTGTGGCCTCTTCTTTCAGATGCGGCGCCTCATCACTCGGGGAGAGTGGCAGTCGGAGCAGCAGGACACCATGAAGACGGGCTCGTCCACCAACAACAACGAGGAGGAGAAGTCGCGGATGCTGGAGAAGGAGAACCGCGAACTGGAGAAGATCATCGCAGAGGTGAGGCAGGGTGTGACTTGTTCCGGTCAAGTTGGGTGTGTGTCTTCCCTCCCCCTTGCCCTGTGCTTCCTGCCATTGGTGGCTTGTCTCTTCTGGAACATTAGAAGAACCCTGCTGGATCTCGCCCATCAAGTCCAGCCATCCTTTTCTCACAGTGGCCAGCCAGCCTGTCAGCAGGATCTGGGCACAACAGCCCTCTCTCCTCCTGGGGTTTTGAAATATACTCAGAGTCGAGAGTGGATTTCATGCTCTTTATTCAGCTCATAGTGGTGAGGAGGAATGAAAGTCCCCTCAAAGTATCTGCTTTATATACATTATTTACACAATGGGCCCCACGTGATTGGCTAATTCTGGAATTCTCCTGTAGGCCAATCAGGTTGTGGATTCACTTCCATCTGGAGCTGGATTGGGTGGCTCCTGCAGACCAGTCATACTGCTGCATTGTTCTAGGGCCAATCAGACTGCTGCATTTTGGATCCTATTCAACTCAGTACATAACAGGTTTCCAGCAACTGATATTCAGAAATGGATCTGACAGTGGAGGTAGAACATAAGGCATCATGGCTAGTAGCCATCAGTAATCCTCTCCTCCGTGTATTTGCCCAATCCTCTTTTAAAGCTATCCAAGTCAGCGGCTGTCACTGCTTCTTGTGGCAGTGAGTTCCATAGTTTAACTGTGTGGTGCATGACCGAGCCCTTTCTTTTATCTGTCTGGAATTTTCCAACGTTCAGCTATGTTGAATATCCTCAAGTTCTAACGCCATGAGAGAGGGAGAAAAGCTTTTCCCGATCCACTTTTTCCATGGCATGTATAGTTTTGTACATTTCGGTCATGTCACCTGCTGCACGTCATTTCTCTAAGCTAAAAAGCTGCAAATGGAATAGTCTCCTTCTGGAGGTGGTGGACTCCCCTGGGGTTTTTAAACCAGAGTTTGGAGGGCCATCTGTCATGGATGCTTTGGCTGAGATTCCTGCATTGCAAGGGGTTGGACTAGGGCAGGGGTAGGCAACCTAAGGCCCGGGGGCCGAATCTGGCCCAATCGCCTTCTAAATCTGGCCCATGGACGGTCCAGGAATCAGCATGTTTTTACATGAGTAGAACATGTCATTTTATTTAAAATGCATCTCTGGGTTATTTGTGGGGCATAGGAATTCCTTTATTGATTTATTTTCAAAATATAGTCTGGCCCCCCACAAGGTCTGAGGGATGGTGGACCGGCCCATGGCTGAAAAAGTTTGCTGGCCCCTGGACTAGGATGACTCGCGGGGTCCCTTCCAACTCTTAGGATTCTATGAAATGTTTTAATATTTTCCCATAGGGCAGTTGCACCACCCTCTTGGTTGCACTTGAAATCTTTTACAACTCCACAGTATCTTTTTTTAAGGAGAGGGGGCCAGAATTGCACACAGCATTTCGATTTCCCCCTACATTTCTAAATACACATATAAGATGGGGGGTTGGGGTGGGAAGACGTTTTAAAACAAAACAGAAAGAAAACCTCAAACCAATGAATTTGTTTCATTGGCTTTTGTTGATAAACCCGCTCTGCCGTGAAAAGTCCCAGGATATAGTACATCGACAGTTAAAATCAGATTAAATACAATAAAACATAAAGCCACACACCAACCGTGACGCCATCAAATGTACTATAAGGGGTGATGACAGCTACTCAGAGTAGACCTGTTATAACCAGTGGGTCTACTCTTGAGTATGACTTGGCATGAACTCACCCGCAGGGCACACAAGGTGGTGTTACGATGTTTACTGTTCCTATAACTCCTCCTTAAGCGTTCAAAGTACTTGGCGTACGATCTGAGTAAACCAAATGTACCAATAAATATGGTACGACTCAGCTAGTCAAGGGAACGAGGCCTGATTTGGTTGCCAGGCAACCTTAGGGCCTGCTGTTAATTACTTCCTGGGTCTGTTTGCAAAGGGGAATCGTACTGGGGTAGACAACCTGCGGCCCTCCAGATGCTATATTTAAAAAAAAAAAAAATCCCAACATCCCTGGCCATTGCCCCTGCTGGCTGGGGCTGATGGCAGTTGTTTTTGTTATTAAAATAAAAACAACAAAACAGCCCCCCTCCCTCCCCACAAACACATTTAAAAGGCTGTAAAATATTAATCAGCCCAAAGCCTGGTTGAAGAGGAACATTTTCGCCTGGTGCCTAAAGTTATGTAATGAAGGCGCCAGACGGACCTCCCTGGGGAGAGCATTTCACAACAGGGAGCCACTACAGAAAAGGTCCCGTTCTCGACTTGCCACCCTCTGGACCTCACACAGAGGAGGCACACAAAGAACGGCCTCAGATTATGAACACGGAGTCCTGGAGAAAGAGAGGCAGTCCTGGGGGTATTGAGATATACGCCTCTTTCATGCTTCTAAGTCACTTGCAGCCACCCGTTTCCCCTCCTTGCCCCTCCCCAACAATAAGGGATGTGGGTGGCGCTGTGGTCTAAACCACTGAGCCTCTTGGGCTTGCCATTTTGAAGGTCAGCGGTTCGAACACCCATGACAGGGTGAGCTCCCGTTGCTCTGCCACAGCTCCTGCCAACCTAGCAGTTCGAAAGCATGCCAGTGCAAGTAGATAAATAGCTATTTCTGTGGCAGGAAGGTAAACAGTGTTTCTGTGCGGTCTGGTTTCCGTCACGGTGTCCTCTTGCGCCAGAAGCAGTTGAGTCCTGCTGGCCACATGACCTGGAAGGCTGTCTGTGGACAAATGCCAGCTCCCTCGGCCTGAAAGCGAGATGAGCGCCGCAACTCCATAGTCGCCTTTGACTGGATTTACCGCATTTTTCGCTCCATAAGACACACTTTTTTCCTCCTAAAAGGTAAGGGGAAATGTGAGTGCGTCTTATGGAGCGCATGGCGCTGCGCAGAGAGGGAGAGCTGCGCAACGCCCATTCAGCGAAGCGGGAGGAGGAACAGAAGGAGACCCTGCGCAGAGAGGGAGAACTGTGCAGCACCCCTTCAGGGACGCACCTGTCCTGTGCTTCAGGGACTCCTTCTGTTCCTTCTCCAGCTTCGCTGAAGGGGCGCTATGCAGTTCTCCCTCTCTGCGCAGCTCCCCTTCAACGACGCACCTATCCTGGCTTCTGCCTTAGCCCTGTGCAGCCTCTTCAGACCGGGGGAGCCTTCATCCCGCTGCCCTGAAGAGGCTTGGCGCGGTTATCCCAGAAGCCAGAACAGCCACACGGTATCCCAGAAGCCAGATCCCTCTTGCTGTTCTGGCTTCTGGGATTCAGAATAATTTTTTCTCGTTTTCCTCCTCCCAAACCTAGGTGCACCTTATGGTCTGGTGCGTCTTATGGAGCGAAAAATACGGTAACTGTATTTTTTCTTCTTTTTCTCTCTCTTTTTTTTACCCAACAGAAGGAAGAGCGGGTCTCTGAGCTCCAGCAGCAGCTGAAAGAGCGGCAGCAGCTCCGGTCCCGGCGGCGCTCCTCCAACTGTGCCGCTGACAACCACTTCAACAACTCGGCCTCGGCCTCAGCAGCCACCGCCCCGAACCTCTACCAGCCCAGCCTCCCTCTCGTCCGCTGCCTGGTGGCCGAGCAGGCCGACAAGCTGGGGCGAAACAACTGCGATGGCAGCCGCGTTCACCTGCTCTACAAGTGACACTTTTTTCCTGGGCAAGCGACACGGAGGAGGGGAGGAGGGCGGGTGACGCCGGCGCAGCCAAGGCAGGTCGGGGCAGAGGCTCACGAAACCAGTGGGAAGGGACTTATGCAGCCGGCTTGGGGAGTTTGCTCAGAGTTCTTTTGTTCGTTTTCTAAGGGGGGAGGGAAGAAGAGAAATCATAACCTCTGGTTTTTGTAAAATACCTTTGTGTCCGTCCACCTGCCTGTGCCCCTTGAACCTGGAATCCAGGTGCCAACTCTATGGAGACTTGTTTTAGAAGTAGCGGATTGCAGGGGACACCGCCGTTTTGCCCCTCCCCTCCCCAAATGCACATGCACACTTGGTGACTTGACAAATGTGCCTCTCTGGAAAGATGGGTGTGCATCAGGCATCAGGCAGAAATAAGGGTTCTGTGGCTCTTTGTGGTTGGGGTGTGTGTGTGTGTGTGTGTGTGTGTGTGTGTGTGTGTAAATCTCTCAAGACTCTGAACAATTGCATCCTGCAGGGTCTGTTCCTGTGCACTTCTCTGCATGCAGTTATTTGGCTGCTGCAGCCTACAGAAGCCCCAGCTGAAGTACGGTTCAACTGCAGCATAGCAATTGATAGTTGTGCTTGCAGTTACCAGTGGAAGCTTTTCCCTCCTTGCTTCCGTATCGCTTCCGGGCGCAGCTGGTTGTCTGGAAAAGGTAGGCACTGTAGCTCTGAGAACAGTATGAACAGTATTAAAAGGGATAATCCGTTTACTTGTGGGCCAAGCCAGCCTGTTGCACAGCTCGGCCAAAGCGTTTTTGTACTGTGCAAACCCCAAACGGTTCCACGCAGTTAGACTGCGACGGATTGGTTTCGTATGTCATTTAGCATCAAAATGGTCAAACTAGGCCCCCTGCCCAGTCTGATTGTGCCTGTTTGTGTTGGGAACTAGAAACACACACACACACACACACACACACACACACATTCACTCCTCCTGTGGTTGCACATATAAGCCACATTGCACAAGGCCATCGAACCTCATTTTGACTTCCCTCGATGCTTGCGTATACAAGCGCAGGATTGTGCACAACTGCAACCTAGTCTCATCTGCGCGTGTTAAGACTGAAGGCATAAGTTAAGGAGGTGGGGATCAAGTGCAGTTAGCTTGTAGGGCAGTGGAAGTTGCAGCATTCCTGCGCATTCTCAGTTGCAGAATGCACTTCTTAAATAGGAGAAAGCTCCTATCCAGACACCCAGGGGTACGTCCAGAGACTGTGTAAGAAGGCTGAAACCCAAGCAGGCTGCTTCCTTTTCAGAGGCAGCTGTCAACCACTGAAGACACGAACACCTTGCCAGTTCTCTTGTAACAAAGTTCATAGGGAAGCGTTGCTCTTCGGCGCATGGGGTGGGCAGGGGCATCGCCAGTGTGCTTGCCAACTCTGAGCTCTGCCTACGAGATTGCTGCCTGCACTGCACTCTCTGCCAGACTCGCCACAAATGCCTTCATCTCTCACCCCACCAGGAATGTAGGATCTGAAGCCACAGGGAGGGTAAGAGCTGGGCAGGATGCTGGTGAATATTAGGGAAATGTGGGTTAGCAGCTCCCTTTCAACCAGTAGCTTGTATGTATGTGTGTGTGTGCAAGCAAGCATGCATGCGTCAACACCTGTTTCTCCCCACACTTTTCCAATCTGAGCACTTTATTGTCCCAACAGATGTGGGTGGGAGCAGTGGGTGCTGCCAAGGGGAGCGGGGGAGAGAAGGGGAGTCCAGGTGCCTGCCAGGTGTCCCCATCCAGCGTGCAGATGTTCTTCAGTAAAATAATACAATATGAGATTTGGGCTCTCGTGTCATCTGTGAATGAAACCATTTCCCCAACCTGTGCTCCATCTTTCTATTCTTGCACCAGCTTTGGGTAGTGGTGGTGGTGCTCGTAAGAGGTAGGTGAAGTATCCATTCACTAAATTAGTGTGCTTTAATTTCTTGAATGGACAGCGCAAAGCTGCTCGGGTGACTGGGCGGAGGAGGTTTCTCGGTGACATCGGAGGGGCCAGCCAATCTGCACCGGCCACAACCGGCTGTTGCTGCTGCTGCAAACTTGCAGAACTCGTTTTCTTTCAGAGCCCAGCTCCGGGAGAAGGAAGGTGCGCTTGGATTCAAAGGCGGCGAGGCTGCTTCCAAATTGTCTCTGAAAACAGTGTGCTTGTCTTCAGCTTAAACGGAAGCTGCACACACAGGCTTCTGATCCATGCACAATATATGCTTTGTCACTTAAGCCCTACGGTATCCGGGTTGATGGAAAAACTCAGGTGGAGGGGTAGGTCAGTGAGCAGGAATGGAAGATGCTTGTAGGGGAGCGTGGAGGAGCTGTGAAGGAAGGCTCTAAGTGGCCAGCTTGCTCAGCAAACTACAAGTCCCAGGAGTCCTTGGGGGAAAGCCATGACTCTTATAGCATTTGTAACAGGCATGGCTTCCCCCAAAGAATCCTGGGAACTGCTTTAACTGTATTGTACGGATGTGGTCTAAACCACTGAGCCTCTTGGGCTTGCTGATCGGAAGGTTGGTGGTTCGAATCCGCACGACGGGGCGAGCTTCCATTGCTCTGTCCCTGCTTCTGCGAACCCAGTGGCGTAGCTTGGGTTGTCAGCACCTGGGGCATGGCAAGTAATTTGCGCCCCCTAACCCGTGGATTTGCGCCCCCTAACCCCTACCCCCAGATGTTGCGCCCAGTGCGGCCAGCCCCCCCTGCACCCCCCACGCTACGCCACTGTGCCAACCTAGCAGTTTGAAAGTACACCCGTGTGAGTAGATAATTAGGTACCACTGTGAACAGTGTTTCCATGCACTCTGGTTTCCGTCACGGTGTTCTCTTGTGCCAGAAGCGGTTTAGTCATGCTGGCCACATGACCCAGAAAGCTGTCTGTGGACAAACTCCGGCTCCCTCGGCCTGAAGCAAGATGATCGCTGCACCCCATAGTCACCTTTGACTGCAGTTAACCGTCCAGGGGTCCTTTACCTTTATCATATTCTGTACTTTGCACAGACAGCTGTCTGTGTTCGTCATTCAGCCCGTAAGAATCTGGCCACCCAACTTATCACTAGAGTAGTCTTGCTGTAACTCTAGAGCAGGTGGAGAAGAAAGTACAGTGGGAGATCTACTGAGTGATTTGCAGTAGACCAGGAAGGGTTTCCCAGTTGTCCTAAGAACAGCAATAACAAAGGAGGTTTCCCCTGCCCTAAAGTTTGTTGTTAGAATCTGTAGTAACACACCTGTAGGCTTGTACCTGCATACACAGGTTGCCCCAGTGTGAGCTTCAGGAGCTGAGGTAGGCAATTAGCTTTGGCCCATGCGCCACTATTTTATACCTGGTTATGTGTGGCAGCCTTTCCAGCAGAGGAAAAACCTAGATCCCACATGCCTTAACATTTTCCCATGTCCTGCCCTCTTCTCTATGCAATATAACTCTGCATGTTTACATTGGTCTGTGTTATATTCCATTTGTGAAATCACAGGGTTTTAAAACTTTTTTAAAAAAACGGAATACTGTTCTGGAAAACAAATTTTATTGGGGGGGAGACAAAGAGGGATGGGGAGACAAATATTTGGGGAGTCCCTTCAATCAGTCCCGTGGGAAACAATGGGAAGTGTCCATAATCAAGCTCCCAGCATTTGTCCCAGGGTTTCTAGTTAGTGGAGATCAGTTTGATCAGCTCATGGAAAGCCATAAGTATCCATCCAGAACAAATCCTCAAGGGGTTCTTTAGAAACCTGTGGGCCTCTGCTGGTAGTAGATTACATTTTAAAAAAAATAATAATATGGTTATGTCTTCGAGGAATATCCGAGGTTTTGGACCAGCAGCATCACTTAGGGGAGGAAGTCATGTTGGCTCTTGCCCAGTTGCCCAACGCAAGACAAGCAAGACATGAAATATAAAATGGAAAACAATTTGCTGGAGCACTAAATTTGAGTGGGTGCGAAATCAGGTTGCCAATTTTTGAATGGCACCCCCACTGGCGTGACATTGACAGGAAACTGGCAGCCAACCATGTTCATTTCTGTGCTTTACCAGATTATTTCTGCACAAAAACGAGCCAAGTCGGTCTCTCCTGTAACCATTTTGCCCTCTAAGTCCAGTAACAAGTTATGACGACTCTGTGATGAAGACAGAAATCTCAAATCCAAACCGGATTATCCTTCCTCCTGTGATGGGCTGCCCCCCACCCCCCGCAGGGCTCCTGTGCCTTTAATTGCTGTGTGGCAGGTAGAAATTTAACAGGTGAAGCCACTACCACCAACCTATCGCCACATCTATGCAATTTGAATTTTTGCTGGCCGTGCAGCTGTTCAAGACACAGAAAGCAAGCTGGCTGTCTTGCTAGCAGCTGTGAATGTGAGAGTCAAGAGAGCCAACATGATGTCAAGTTGCAAGCATGCACACTTAGGCTCTCAAGTCCTCATCCTTGTGCATGTTAAGTTGGAGAAATGGTCATCCCTTAGGAGCTGTACTCGCATTGCCCTGGTACAAGGAGTCAGCATTGCTGAGCATCTGCTGGGGCCACACATCCCTAGCTAGGACCCCACCGCTGCTGACTCCCAAAGCCCTGGGGACCCCTACCCAGCAAGTGAACAGGGACTGGCCCAAAGAGAAGCAGCCGCCTCCAATCCCCTTGCTCTCTCCTCCAGGGCCGTGATGGACAGGGTGAGTGAATGGGCAGCAACAGAGAGGTGAGGCTGATCAGGGAGAGTCCCCCTGGCCAAGTTAACTTCCCCACCCTCAGCCCCCACCAAAGATCTAGAGCCTATGCTGCAAACTCTACACACAGAGATGGTAGAGTGGATTGGGCCCCTATGGTCCCCATCTTCATTTGCTCTCCTTTGTCCCAAGTTAAAAATCAAGCACATCAAGGAGGGAAAGGTTCTGTCCTCACCCACCTGCTGCTGAACTAGTTTTCCTACTACGCAGGTTGGTATGTTTTTATGCAGGAGAGCATTCCAAAAAGGCAACCCCTTATCCCCTTCTTCCAGAAAGTCTTATCACCTCGGGGTTCTGCCATCACCTTCTGGGACCAACCCAATAGTCCCATTCACACATTTACTCATTTTGCATTGAGAAGGTGGATTTGATCTCTCTGGACTGCCCTGCTTCTGAGTGCAGCGACGAGATTATAGACGGCAACTTAAGGCATGTTACGCCATATTGAGGCAACGTGGCCCCTGATGGCTGCGGTGGGAATTCTCCCGGTCATTCAAGCAGCAATTCAACTGGTAAAGTGCAAGTGCCTCCACAGCTTCGGCCAGTCTTGGACACGTGGCAATTTCCCCAGTATCCTGCTTCTGAGCGAGGCAAGCAGCCTCTGTGCAATCGGAGGCTACAAGTGGTGCAGCCGCTACAAATGGCAACTGGAAGACAGGAAGGGGGCAAGTGGGACCCTTTTTCCTTCGCCCCTCTTTAGCCCTAGGGTGCAGGGCCAGGTGCTGGGCTAGAGGTCCAGTTCGGCCCTGGCCCAAGACTCTGGTTACTATGATGAGGGCCTCCCATTGAAACAGTGTACATGGACGGCATCAAAAATATGTAAATGCCACAGGTAATTAAGCCGATGGTAACCAGGAGGGCAACCGCCAAGGCCACGTAGAACGGCCAGCCTGAGAGGGCCAGGTTGCGGTTGGCTCCTGGTGGCGCGGGCCTGCCAACGTCGACACTCAGACTGATGGTGTTGAGGGAAGTCCCGGGCTTGGGCCCAGCTGGGGTGCCGCCTCGACCCCTGCCCGGCAGGTAGAGCAGCCCCCGGCGACGGTCAAAGCGCACGGAGCCCGGGGGGACAGCGGGCATGGAAGAGAGTTGTTCCAGGAGGTCGCTGCGGGTGGGGAGGCCCGGCAACCCCTTGCGGGAGGGGAAGGCCGTGGGGGCCCGGCAGATGGGGCAGGTGAGGGCGTTGACATCCTCGGAAGAGACGTTGATGCGCGCCAGGCACTCGAGGCAGAAGATGTGGCCGCAGCTCAGCTCCTTGGGCAGCCGGAAGAGCCGGTCGTAAGGGGTGAAGCAGATAACGCAGTCGAGGGCGCTGGGCTCGGCGCTGGGCGCCTCCTCCTTGCAGGCCGGCTGCTGGGCCGAGGCCTCGGGCTGGAAGCTGACGTCAGGCTGGTCCATGGCCTCATTGACCCCCACGCTGCGCCCAGAGGCCGAGGCCTCCTGTTCCATGTCAGCAGGCAGCATCTCGGCTCAGCCGCCCCATAGACTTGGGTTGGGCCCGTGTTGACATTTCTAGAAAGGAGAGAAAGAAAGAGAGGCCAAATATTTACCCCCGGTGATAAGGGGCCGCACAACCACACTGGTACAGGAGCCACCTTCCCCGATGTGGATTAAAAGGGAGGTGTTCCACTGTATCTGGAGATACCACGAAAGGGCATCCAGATGAGGGGAACCAGGCAAACCACATTAAAGTCGGCTCAAGGCTCAAAAACGCAGCTAAGCAATTCTTGTTCTCAGCTGGGATTAAAGCTGGGGTTGTGTTTGTGGGGATGCATCAAAGCACAGCATTTTGTAAAGAATGACAGGACAGAGATGGGTTGTGTCTAATGTTCAGGGGTGCACCACTTCCCAAACCAGTGGTGGGAGCCCAGTGGGTACAGAGAAAAGCGTGTAAACGGTCCTAGTCTCTCTTACACATTCTGTCTGACATATTCGAAATAAATTAAAAAAACTGTCCAGTAGCACCTTAGAGACCAACTAAGTTTGTTCTGGGTATAAGCTGCATGCACACAAAAGCTTATACTGTACCCAGAACAAACTTAGTTGGTCTCTAAGGTGCTATGGGACAATTTTTTAATTTTCTTATTTATTTCGACTGCGTCAGACCAACACAGCTACCTACCTGAATCTAGAATCACATCTGACATATTTTATGCTTGCCAGCGTTAGTAGAATCATAGAATTGTGGAGCTAGAAGGGACCCTGTGGGTTACCCAGTTCAACTAAGGGGAACACAGGAATTGAGAATTGAAATATATGGAGTCGAGAGTGGATTTTATGCTCTTTATTCAGCTCATAGGGATGAGGAGGAATGGAAGTTCCCCCAGAATGTCTGCCTTATATACATTATTTACACAATGGGCCCCACATGATTGGCTAATTCTGGGATTCTTCTGTAGGCCAATCAGGTTGCAGATTCCCTTCCATCTGGAGCTGGATTGGGTGGCTCCTGTGGACCAATCAGACTGCTGCATTCTGGATCCTATTGTTCTAGGACCAATCAGCATTCTGAATCCTATTCAACTCAGTACATAACAAGAACAATTGTCTGATTTGTTCCACCCCCAAACTGCAGCCCTATTTATGCGCTACTCATACGGAGGAGGGACACTGATACAAAGGGCCTGCTGTTTCAGTCCAGCTCCCGAGGTTGCACCATGCCTTCAGGTGCTAAGGGATGACATCTGAAGCAAGGAACCTTCTCTGTTCATGCAGGCTCCCCCTACAATTTTCAGCCGCCTAAGTTCAGGCTTCTAATTGTGCAAGGAGCCTCTACAGCCGGGAGGAAGCAGGTGGCCTTGAGAACTGGGCTGGACATGCAGGCCTTTGGTAACCATGATGCCCCTTCCCAGAGGCGATTCAGCCATAGCTCAGGGGTAGAACATCTGCTTTGCATGCAGAAGGTCCCAGGTTCAGTGCCCAATGACATCTCCAGGTTGGGCCAAGAAACAGAACGCTGTGTGAAATCCAGTAGAGTCTCAGCCAGCCAGTGCAGACCAGAGCTAGTGAACCCATGGCTTGTCAGACTACAACTCCCATCCTCCCTGGCCAGGAGTTGCAGTCCAGAAACACCTGGAGGGCCACAGCTATTCCCCAACACTGGTGTTGGAAGCACTGGGATAGAGAGACCAATGGCCCAACCATCTATAAGGCAACTTCCTGTGTAATGTATGAAGAGAGCTTTCATTGCCACTGTTCACACTTTGTGTGACTGCATACCCTCCAACATGTTCAGTCCCCAAACTGGGACTTGTGTCTTCCTGGCCGAGCAAGATCACAGAGCTCAAAACACATGCTTTTTTGTGGAGCGGGGATCATGCTCTTGCATGAGCGCACAGTGCCCCAAAACATGAATTTTAGAGCGCTGCACAAGATTAAAGGTAAAGGTAAAGGGACCCCTGACCATTAGGTCCAGTCGTGGCCGATTCTGGGGTTGCGGCGCTCATCTCGCTTTATTGGCCGAGGGAGCTGGCGTACAGCTTTCAGGTCATGTGGCCAGCATGACTAAGCCGCTTCTGGCGAACCAGAGCAGCGCACGGAAACGCTGTTTACCTTCCTGCCGGAGTGGTACCTATTTATCTACTTGCACTTTGATGTGCTTTCGAACTGCTAGGTTGTCAGGAGCAGGGACCAAGCAACGCTCGCCCCGTTGCGGGGATTTGAACCGCCGACCTTCTGATCAGCAAGTCCTAGGCTCTGTGGTTTAACCTACAGTGCCACAAGATTACAGCCCTGAAAAAAAGCACTTTTGGGGGGGGGGAGATCTTGGCACAAAATCATGCGAGATCATGGCGCCCAAAGTGGCTGCCATGCTCCTGCAGGGGGGCAAAACGGGATGCCCTGTTGTTTTTCCCAGGACACTTGCAGAGTATGTGACTGAATGTGCAAAAAGTGGCTCTCATCTTCTCCTGCCATTTCCACAACCAAGATAGCCTACATGCGTCTGTCAACACACAGGTTTCTGCTCAGAAGTCATGATGAACATGAAAGGGAAGAAGAGGAAGAGCCTGCAGGATCAAGCCCGTGGCAAGTCTAGCCCAGCTTCCTGTTTTCTCATAGCAACCAACCAGAAACCTTTGAGCAGCCCACAAGCAGGATCCGAGTGCAAGATTATGATTCTGCTGTCGCTCAAAAACATCCAGTCACTTGCAGAAATATTATCTGAACGGAGTTTTGAGAGCAGCTGGTTCCTCCTCAATCCCACTCCACAGGCGCCACGGTGCTGGGGTAGATCAGCTACCATAGCCTGTCCTCTTTGCTATAATCATCAAAGTGCATCTCACTGACTCTAAACATTCACCGCCGGCACTACCATGAACCCCCCTCATCCCAACCCATCCTATAAACAAGCCGTCTCAGTCCCAAACCACAGCCTTCTCTTTTTCTTTTTGAAATCATGTTTATTTGGTTTTACAAATACAAAGTTATAAAAATCCAAATATAATTCCATGTACAGAGATTCCTCTCTGAATCTCGTGACTTCCCCCCACCCCCTCCATGGGGTCCCATTTTGAACATTTGCAACTGCATATTCTTCCATACTCTTAACTTTTATATCAGTCTATACTGTCCATGGTATTTGTTAGACTACAAGTGAAATCAAAATCCATCTGCCTACAGTGGTCTCCTTAAAAACTTATAAATTTCCCCCCTTTCTTTTATAAACTTTTTGCCCTCTTGTTTTTCTGAGTTTTCCGATCAGTTTTGCCATTTTGGCATATTCCATCAGCTTGGTTTGCCATTCCTCTCTGGTTTGCCAATCCATAGCCTTCTCAAGCTGTTCTGATCCTTAGCAGGAACGACAGAATTATCCTGCTCATTATTTTAATACAGAACAGCTTCCAGAAAGGAAGGGTCTAGCATTGCCACCCCAAAGGACTAGGCTTCATCTGAGGCAGGCTTCTTAGGCGTTTCCCAACTTGGGTCATTAACCATGTAGATCGTGCGTAGGCAAACTAAGGCCCAGGGGTCAGATCCGGCCTAATCGCCTTCTAAATATGACCCGCGGACGGTCTGGGAATCAGCGTGTTTTTACATGAGTAGAATGAGTCCTTTTATTTATAATGCATCTCTGGGTTATTTGTGGGGCTTGCCTGGTGTTTTCACATGAGTAGAATATCTGCTTTTATTTAAAATGCATCACTGGGTTATTTGTGGGGCATAGGAATTCGTTCTTTTTCTTCTTCAAAATATAGTCCGCCCCCCCCCCACAAGGTCTGAGGGACAGTGGGCCAGCCCCTGCTGAAAAAGTTTGCTGACCCCTGATGTACAGTGGTACCTCAGGTTAAGAACTTAATTCATTCCAGAGGTCCGTTCTTAATCTGAAACCGTTCTTAACCTGAGGTATCACTTTAGCTAACGGTGCCTCCTGCTGCCGCCACACGATTTCTGTTCTCCTCCTGAAGCAAAGTTCTTAACCTGAGGTACTACTGTAGACATTTCTCCTCACATTCCAGCAAAGCTCTGGGAGGGAGCCTGCAGCCTTCCAGGTGTGGGACTCCTGCTCCCATCAGCCCCAACCAGCCAGCTAATGGTCGTTGATTATGGGAGTTGTAGTCCAAAACACTGGGATAGCCACAGGTTCCTGTTCTGCTGGAAGAAATGTTCCACAAGAATGGACCCGCCAAACACCGCTTTCCCTAGGAAACCAGCAGCATCCTCCACAGGGTTGGGGGAAGGTGTGTTAATCTAAGCGGGATCCCAGCCAAAGCCATTACCTGGAACAAAGGAACTGGTTTGGCAAGCTTGATCTTATACATTTTACCACAGACATGCTCACAGGTTTGGAAGGGGCACAGAGCCCTGTGGGATTGAGAAACACGCTAAAAGCAAGGACTAAAAAGGCCTTTTGCTTTCTGCAAAGCGTCACCCACTCTCCACCACGAGAAATTCCCTTCTCCGTTTCCTGTGAAGTTCCTGGAAACATTTCATCTCAAGACAGCATGCTGAACTCAGTCATGACTGTCTCCCCAGCTGGGGTAGAAGGCAGGTGCGAAAGAGGACAGGTGTCCTCGCTGCAACTTTAAGAGTGAGGTAGAACAAGGGAAGCCCAGCAGCTGCAGGTTACACAATTCCCTGTTTTGCCCCACTGTTAAAGGTGCAGCCAGGACACCTGGCCATCCAATTGTCCTCCCTGCTCCTTCCACCACCCCCTATCAGTTCCACTAAGTACACCCCATCTTATTTTGGGACTTACCATCAGCTTAAGGAGCTCTTGTGTTTTGAAAGACAGAACATCTAATCTGCCTTCGAGATCCTTGTTCTCCTGTAACGAACTCTTCCTTTCAAAATCCGGAATAATCTCATGAACAAATGAACCTCTGGCAACTCTCTAGTGCTGCCAATTTGAGCAGGAAGGAGGAAAAAACTTTTGTGGCTTAGTTTAACAGGACCCTGCTCTGCTCAGATAGGCAAGTAAAGCTTTTCACAGAAAGGAGATAAGCGTTATCACCTGCTAAAGGCAGCGATGGAAAGCTACTGTTAAAGGCACCACAGAAGGGGCTGCTGGTTTCTCTTTTTTTTTAATATTGGCGCCCCCCAATTCATGCACATACACTCCCTGCCCTCTACTTGAGGGTCCGGAAGCTCCACATCACGAGAATCTCAAACCTGACAGGAAGAATTATTGAAATTTTGTCTCTCGCTTTCTGCCTTCGTCTCATTTGAGCCTGGCAACCAGGGGTGGCAGCAGAAGTCGGGTTTTTTTGAAGCCAAATTGATCAAATTTCGACTTTCCAGAACAACAGATGACACTCTTTTAACAAAGTTTTCAATACAGTTCTCCAGCCAAAGAATATGTACCAAAATCCATACAGATGGGGAAAGAGTGCATAACATGAATATTGTATTTATCTCCTGGAGAATAAGTCTATCCATGGCTATTAGGTAAAGGGATCCCTGACCATTAGGTCCAGTCGTGACCGACTCTGAGGTTGCGGCCCTCATCTTGCTTTATTGGCCAAGGGAGCCAGCGTACAGCTTCCAGATCATGTGGCCAGCATGACTAAGCCGCTTCTGACGAACCAGAGCAGCGCACGGAAACGCCATTTACCTTCCCGCCAGAGTGGTACCTCTTTATCTACTTGCACTTTGACGTGCTTTCGAACTGCTAGTTGGGCAGGAGCAGGGACCGAGCAACAGGAGCTCACCCCGCCATGGCGATTCAAACTGCCGACCTTCTGATTGGCAAGTCCTTGGGCTTTGTGGTTTAACCCACAGCGCCACCCGTGTCCCTATGGCTATTAGACCTCATGGTTATTAGACCTCTGCCTTCGTGGTTGGGGGCAGAATTGCTCCTGAATCCCAGTTGCTGGAAATCGCAGGAGGGTAGAGGGCTCTTGCTCTCGGGTCCTGCTCTGGGGATTACCCACAGGAATCTAGTTGGCTACGGTAAGAACAGGAAGCTGGTCTAGATGGCCACTGGCCTGATCCAGCTCTTCTCAGGTTCGTGGTTATATTTTCTGTATATGTAGTTTGTTCATGGTGCTGAGGGTTGCTGGGAAATCCACATCCGCAGTAAAATTAACTATAAACCCCAAAATTTGGAACCCCCTCCAAACCTGTGCCAACTTTTGCAGCCTTCACATCCGGCTCACAGAGCTACTGTTAAGTTGTGGGCGAACATATCAGACGACACAGCGATTCTTCCACAGCAGCTCTTTATTTGTAAACTGGAACAGAACTGAACTGAGGAGCTCAGTCAGCCTGCTTATATAGAGCTCCAGAACAATGTAACTGTTGCCATTTTCTAAAACTATCCAATCACTGAACTTCACTTTCGATCCTTCATTTGCATACAAACTATCCAATCACTGAACGTCACTTTCGATCCTTCATTTGCATAACTATCTACAGTATCCCCCTGCTGGCCCAGGGTAAGAACTTCAGTACATAACAGCTACGATTTCCTAGCATTCCCTGCGAAGATTAGTTGTGAAACCACTTGAGGAATTGTAGCTCTGTGAGGGGAATAGAGGGGGGTCTCCTAACAAGACTCAGCACCCTTAACATATAACAGCTCCCATAATTCTTGACTGTTTAAAGTGGCATCATAGCTTTCAAATGTTTGGTGTGAAGGTGGCCTTCGTCTGTGCCATGATGACATGTGGATTTTGAGGATAATGTTTGACAGCTTTTCACAGGTTAAAAATAGGGTCAGATGTATGTGTAATAACTAGGCCTACTCCAATCCATCAGGCTTCAGGAGAGGGAGAAAGGGATTGGCAGGCCTCTCCTTTGGCACTGCTGAAAGACCAGCAGCGTCTGTCCGCCTCTCCTTGAGATTTTTCCATCCCATTTGGCTGCTACTGCACCTAAACGCCGAGCCGCCTGTTCTTCTTTCCCCGCCTTGAAATAATTTCCCCTTTTGTGTTGTGTTTTTAAGATTGCCTGCCTCAGGGCAGGGACTGCCTTGTTTCTGTTACTTGCAAACAGCTTGAGCAGCCTGCTTTGGCAGAAGAGCAGGATGAAGATGCTTTTAAAACAAACAGGTAGACTCACGAAAAGGAGTCACCTACACACGCACAACCTGCCTCTTCTGCACTCTCTGCTAGAGTGATGGTGTGTTTCATTCGCTTGCTCCACAATCACACTTCTACTAGAATTTTGAAAAGTAATTTCTGCCTTTTCTACGCATTTGGACACCTCTTAAGAGGGAAGTAGGTGGCGCTGTGGGTTAAGAAGGTCAGAAGGTCGGCGGTTCGAATCCCCGCAACAGGGTGAGCTCCCGTTGCTCAGTGGCCGGGTTACTCAAGGCTGATGGGAGCTGGAGTCTACCATTGTCCCTCCTCTAAAAGCCTTCTTGGTCTCTTGGATGGGCACAGAGGTGTGGTGTTTTTAATCTTTGTTGGAAGCCGCCCAGAGTGGCTGGGGAAGCCCAGCCAGGTGGGTGGGGTACAAATAATAAATTATTATTATTATTATTATTATTATTATTATTATTATTATTATTATTATCCACATCTCTACTGGTCAACTCCCTTGCTGGCATGCAATTATTCCTTGTCTATGGTAGGCTAGGAACACAGGTGGCGCTGTGGGTTAAACCACAGAGCCTAGGACTTGCTGATCAGAAGGTCGGCGGTTCAAATCCCCACGATGGGGTGAGCTCCCGTTGCTCGGTCCCTGCTCCTGCCAACCTAGCAGTTCGAAAGCACGTCAAAGTGCAAGTAGATAAATAGGTACCGCTCTGGCGGGAAGGTAAATGGCGTTTCCGCGTACTGCTCTGGTTCACCAGAAGCGGCTTAGTCATGCTGGCCACATGACCTGGAAGCTGTACTCCAGCTCCCTTGGCCAATAAAGCGAGATGAGCGCCGCAACCCCAGAGTCGGTCACGACTGGACCTAATGGTCAGGGGTCCCTTTACCTTTAAGAGATCATAACCCAAATCTGCACAATGGTTCCTGAGATCAAGGCGCAGGTTGTCCTTCATGTTTGGATTCAGCCGGGCATCTTTTTTGAACCAAGATGCCCAACAGAACCTTTCGAACCTGCACTGGTTTTAACCAGAGATTTCAAAATGGCGCCAACTTTTTCGGTTTCTTCCAATTCCCAAATAACACCAATGGAATGGCGGCACACAAGCAGCTTTGTCAATAAAACAAAACAAAATTGTCTCCGGTAGCCACTGACAGTCAGAAAGAATTGCCCTAACCTCACAGGATGATGGCGCTCTCCTGGTCGTGCCTCGACCTGACGAGGCTTATTCTAGTGGCAAGGAGAGGGATTGCCTTTTCTGTAGTTGGCACCATTCCTGCGGAACCACTGCCCAGACAACAAGACTCCCCTCTCAGCCTCATTTTGATGTGGTCCAAAAGAAAGCAGAGCAATGTGTTTGGCACCAGCTGGGTTGGAGGAGTTGCTGGAAGAAGACATATCCTACCGTCTTAGGGACCTCAACTCCAGATTTGTGTAGTAGGGTTTACTCCTTAGCCTTTTCTTGTCCCCAATATGGCCCTCAATGCAGTGGAGGTTTCCATCAGAGTTTTCCATTGCTACCTTCCCAGGTTGGCAGGCCCCATCTGCCCCTCATGTCCCTCTACAGCATATGGAGAAACTGCCTTCTTGACCATTGGACCCACTGTTGGTCTCGTCTGTTCAATCTGCCAAAGCCTATCTTTGCATGCAAGGGAAATTCCTAACTTACTGAGGGCTTGAGACCCATTGGCTTCCCTCCCCTGGTTTGTCCAATCAGTCAAAGCCATTTCCTGGGGTGTGGCCACTGTCAGCTTCCAGGAACCGCAGGTGAGAGCTGAGCACAGGGTGGGGACCAAAGGTGAACAAAGTACCCTAGAAGGAGCACAATGTGTCCCCCACCAGCGGTACTACCACTCCCATAGCACCCCAGGCTGCAGTAAGCTAGCTTATACATACACACTGTACAAAGGTAAAAATGACATGAGTTACTCCACCCACTTTTATCTCTAGCTCCACCCACCACCAGCATGTAGATCCCAGAGTGTCACCTCAAAGGAAATGTGGTCCTTGGGAAGAAAAAGATTCTGCACACCCAAGCTCTCGTTTCAATCTGGATTTTGTGGGTCTCTTGGATTTTTTCTTTCTGCACACCACTAGGTTATTGTGCATGAAAGGCAATATACAGATAAAAAGATATTACAGTAAATGGCTTGCAGTAATTGGTAGGGCTCTTAACCCATAATACTACTAATATTAGTAACTATAATATTACCAGCCTCTATCATTTTTGGGTGCCTGCTGAAGACATTCTCATTTAGACAAGACTACCTAGATGTTTAGAAAGTTCGTATGAGTTTGTTTTAGTCTGCTCTGTTGTGGGGTTTGTAACTTTCTGTATGTTTTAGATTCTGGTTTTAAATTTTTTAGCGATAATTTTATTGCTTTTTTTTTTCCTTTGGCAAACCGCTCTGAGGTTTACACTCAAGCAGTACAGCGGTACCTCTGGTTACATAATTCATTCCGGAGGTCCGTTCTTAACCTGAAACTGTTCTTAACCTGAAGCACCACTTTAGCTAATGGGGCCTCCCACTACCGCTGCTGCTGCTGCTGCTGCTGCGCAATTTCTGTTCTCATCCTGAAGCAAAGTTATTTACCCGAGGTACTATTTCTGGGTTAGCGGAGTCTGTAATCTGAAGCGTATGTAACCTGAAATGTATGTAACCCAAGGTTCCACTGTACATAAATTTCATGAAATAAATAAACACTGTAACTGCCAATTACTACAAATACCCCAAATACCCAGATTGAAACAGGGGACTGAGTATTGCAATGAGGTCTTAGTGCTGATGTCCGTACACTTGCGTTTGTGAGGGCCAATCCAAGAAAACTTGGGGGCCAGCAGAGGAACAAATAACACCCCCGATCCAAGACAAAGTGCCTAATATTCAAGGCAGGTCAAGGGATCTGGGGCACCAGAGGCAGATTCCCACAAGTCCCTCTCCCCTCCCTGGCAGTACAAGTACAGCAATAAACTGAATGACTAACAGCTTTCTGCCTTTTTATGACATCCAAAGTCAGCTGCCTGAGGCAGCCGCCTCAGACCGCCAAATGGTACAGCTGGCTTTTAGCATATGCCTTAGACGCCAGGGGCACCATCTTCCCAGATTTCTCTTCTTTAGACTCAGGACCAGGGGCAGAGGAAGGGGGGTACAGTGGGTACGGACCGGACCGGGTGTCACCATTGAGGAGGGTGACAAAATACCGGGCGGCACTCACTGTGGGGCCTGTCCCAGAAGAGACGTGGGGCTCGGGCGCGCACAGGCTCTGCGCTGCCCAAACAGTCCACCCGCTGCCTCCCCACCAGCTGTAGGGCGGCTGAGTGGGAGGAGACAAACAGACTCTGCAGGAACTGCAATGTGCCCAGCCCCTATGGGTGGCTCACCCTGCCCCTGGGCACACCGCCCCAAGCAACTGAGCAGCTTCCTCCGCCACTGCTCAGGACATTGGAAATGGGATTTGAAAATTGCCACAATTCTCATGTTTGCCCGAGGTCAGGAACGGAAACCACAAAAATGAATATATATTTTAAAAATTAAAAAATTGTCCAGTAGCACCTTAGAAACCAACTATGTTTGTTGAGAGCTGGACCATAAAGAAGGTTGATCGCCGAAGAATTGATGCTTTTGAATTATGGTGCTAGAGGAGACTCTTGAGAGTCCCATGGATACAAGAAGATCAAACCTCTCCATTCTGAAGGAAATCAGCCCTGAGTGCTCACTGGAAGGACAGATCCTGAAGCTGAGGCTCCAATACTTTGGCCACCTCATGAGAAGAGAAGACTCCCTGGAAAAGACCCTGATGTTGGGAAAGATGGAGGGCACAAGGAGAAGGGGATGACAGAGGACAAGATGGTTGGACAGTGTTCTGGAAGATACCGGCATGAGTTTGACCAAACTGTGGGAGGCAGTGGAAGACAGGAGTGCCTGGCGTGCTGTGGTCCATGGGGTCACAAAGAGTCAGACACGACTAAACGACTCAACAACAAGTTTGTTCTCAGTATGAGCTTTCGTGTGCATGCACACTTCTTCAGATACACTGGAAATGAATGTGAGTGGCATTTGCGATTGTTGGGATTTTTTAGTCCGCAGATGGTTACACATAAATAACCATGTTGTTCCCTGGCATTGGTTTGGCCCTTTCCTTTCCATTGAAATGCATTGAATGACATTAGTTGCGATCAATGTATATTTCAGCAGAAGCCAGACTGCAGCAGAATGGAAACAGCGCTGGTGGCAGTGAACACAGGATGGCACACAAATCGATGCCTCCTGCATGAATGTTGATTGCCAAAAAATTGGAAAGGAGAGAAAATTCCAACGAAGGAAGAATGGCAAATTAAATGATGTGAATACTTAGAACTAGCAAAGATGATAGAGGCCATCAGGAATCAAACAAACCAAAATTTTAAAACTGAATGGGAGTGTTACAGAGTATGCTTAGAAAAACATTGTTCCCAAACAAAACCTCTAATACGCTTTGAGTAATTTTCACAAACTAGTTAACAGACAGATAATGTTTGCCATGTGAGTTCAATGAATCAAAAGGTGAAAATGGACACAGTTAAAAAGAAAAAAGAAGTCAGTACCAGCAATGTGGTGGAGGGAAGTCACTGTTTAAGATGTTGTTTTATTCTGGGGGTTTTTTAAATGTGTTTTTTATGTTTTGAAGAATGAAATGAATAACTGTACAGTGGTACCTCGGGTTAAGTACTTAATTCGTTCCGGAGGTCAGTTCTTAACCTGAAACTGTTCTTAACCTGAGGTACCACTTTAGCTAATGGGGCCTGCAGCTGCTGCCGCCACACGATTTCTGTTCTCATCCTGAAGCAAAGTTCTTAACCTGATGCACTATTTCTGGGTTAGCAGAGTCTGTAACCTGAAGCGTCTGTAACCCGAAGTACCACTGTACTAATAAGCAAACTCAATAAAGAATATTGCAAAAAACAACAACCCCCAAATCTCTGCCTCCTCGGATCACCTTACCAGACGAGACAGTGAGGAACTCCAGCAACTTATCCTAACTAACAGGGCATCCTTCAAAAGGCAAATGTAGGAGCCATTGTGTTCCTAACACAGGATTGCATTGCAAGATGCAGCTAGGGACAGCTGCCCAGCCTCTTCCTAAATTATTGCAGTGAAGGAAGGTCCAGCCTTCTCCAGAGGGCTGTGTGCTGCACCGTCATACAGTTTGGGCTGTTGAGAAGATTCAGCCAACACCTCCTTCCTTGCCATTCCCTCTAGTTCTGACCTGTGGAGAAACGTCTTCTGCATGACAGCCCTTCAGGTATTTTAAGGCGACCATCCAGGCTAAACTCACACAGCTCTTCCAACCGTTCCTCGCAGGACTCGGCGAACCATATCCAAGACACTTCTGGAATGAGTACTGAAAACTGGGCTGCGTAGACTTTAAATCACACATACCCCTCTCCTTAAAGAATAGAATAGTCACACAGCTACGGTTGTGTAGATCTCATGTGTACATCGCATGGAGACAGTGGTTTAGAAGGTGATTCATATTTGAATCGCAATACAGTGGTTCCTCGGGTTACAGACGCTTCAGGTTACAGATGCTTCAGGTTACAGACTCTGCTAACCCAGAAATAGTACCTCAGGTTAAGAGCTTTGCTTCAGGATGAGAACAGAAATTGTGTGGCGGCAGCGGGAGGCCCCATTAGCTAAAGTGGCACCTCAGGTTAAGAACAGTTTCAGGTTAAGAACAGACCTCCAGAACAAATTAAGTTCTTAACCCAAGGTACCACTGTAATACAAAGTTACAACAAAAATCATCCAATTATCAGCACTCTTAAGAGAAATTTTTCACAGGGTTTTTCTTAATTGGATTTTTCAGGCGATTTTTTTTTTTTTTTTTTTTTGAAAAAAAGGGGGCGAGAGGAAGAATGGGAATGTATTTTAAATGTATACACAGCCCTGGAGGACTCTAGTGCAGGTGTGCAATCACCGATGTGATTTTATTATTTATTTTTTAATTAAATTTCTATTCCGCCCTTCATCCAAGGATCACAGGACGGTTGACAATATAAAAACACAAAAACACACAACATAGTAACAAATAAAAACAATACAGCCATCCAATTTAAAAGGCCATAGATTGTTCTGGGAGAAGAGGAATGTTTTTGCCTGCCACCTAAAGATATCCTAAACTAATTCTAGAGAGACTTCCTTTTTTAAAAGGTAACAGAGGGACAGTGTTTTAGCCAGGGAAATGATTAATAGGCACTGTCCTTAAGACACCTGAAGCCCACGTACAGATTGTCCTGTATTTCTCTATTATTGCTCACCTGTGGCTTCAAACGTGGAATATGGGATGCAAGTAGAGCAAAGGCAGTACATATAAACAGACCCAAGGAGTTATTCTGTTTGCCTTGTTCTTTGTGTACCACTACATTCCTCCATCCCCATTCCACCCCATGGCCCCTGCTTTCCAGAAAGGCTCCCTAATTTTCCACTACTGGCCTCTCTATAGCCCTGATCAAGCAAAGCTATCTGCTCACAAACAAACACAGGAGAACTGTGCAAACAGCTCAGGAGTGCTCTCAGGTTTTCATGGCTGCTGCTGTTTGCGCTGCTGAAGAGGCTAGCCTTTTTTTCTTTTCTTTTTTGGTGCTGCCGAAGAGGCTAGCTTGCTCTTTCTTTCTTTCTTTCTTTCTTTCTTTCTTTCTTTCTTTTGCACAGCCTCTTCAAATAAATCTCTGACTCTTCAGCGCCTTCCTCTGCTATTTCAATTGCGGTCCTAGGGACCACCTGAAAACACGACGAGGATCACTTCCCTGGATCACAGGACCTCAAAGCAGAGACCAAGCAAGGGGGTGATCTCAAAATACAGAGCTTTGTTGGACTTGGAAACCCCCCCCCCCCAGACCACAAAACTAATTTCCAGATTGATTATGCAATCCCAGAATATCTGAAGTCAGGCACACCTGTGACTGAGTGCCCCTGAGCATGGGCAGAGTGAATTTCCCTCACACTGCTGGATAACTACAAACAGTTCCCATATGCCCACCATGGGATTTCCTTGTTATGGGATGGACTGAGTCCTGTTGCAGACGTTAGAAATCCCTATCTATGCAATATGTCCATTCCTTGTCTACCAATTCCATTCTAAATATTAAGCCATTAGCAGAAATGGCCTTCATAGGTTTTCCTGGACCCACGGGGACTAGAAGCAAGTTGGTACTCTATCCATTGTCTTTTTTAAGGAGGTGGTTCTCAGCACTGGATGGTTGCCCACCGCCTTCCCAGAGGGGCGGTTTTAAACCCAATGTATCACAATCGCATGCCAATATATCCATTGCCCAAAACAAACAAGCAGGCATCCAGCATCCACTGAGTGCATCACTAGGAATAGTTTTCAGCATACTGTGTGTCACCCGGAAATCAGCTTCCAGCCACATCAAAAAGGCTTCCCTCTCTTTCGCTCCTGCATTGAGCACCTTCTGCTCTCTCATTTTGGAGGACTTGCCCTTTTCACAATCACTGCCAGCCCCTCAAACTCCTGCCCGTCTGTCTGCAGCCCCCTGTTCCTTCCAGGCCCGCCCCTGCCAGTTCTTTGCAAAGCCTCACCTGATCTCGAACGGCAGACGTTTTCCTGCAAGAGAGATCTGTCTCCAGCTAGCTGAGTGCCAGGTTTGCTGCTGCCCGTCTCACGGTGCCTTCTCGTGTCTCCAGTCGCCCGCTTGCTCGCAGCCACTCCCTGCCACTGGAATCTGCCCCCTGGAGAGAATGTATTCCCAGGTCACACCCCACCTCAGGGCTCCACCTGCTGCGAGGCAAGGCAGGGGTGGCCGAGCCGGTGCCGCCACATTCTCTCCTTCAGGCTGCTTGGGGAGGAATTTGCCGGCACATAAGCCTTCCTCAGGGTTCCCAGAGTGCCTCCTTCCAGACGCGACATCAACTGCAAGCTGCAGAGTCCGTCCCTCTCGCAGGACAGAGGCTCTTTTGGCCTGTAAACACCGGTCCTTATAAACTGGTCACCTCCTTATACATGGCCTACAGCAGGTGGGCAGCAGCACATTGCCGTGCATTACTATGTGAGGAAAGAGCTCTTCCGAAAATTAGTGGGTGCAAAGGATTCTATGGGATGGAGCCCCCAACCCACCCTAAATCATTTTATAAGCCGTCCCCTGCCACCTAATGCTTTTTCTCTACTGTAGATTATTACAGCTGGTCATAAATCTCAAAATGTTGATTTTCAGAGGTGCAAGATGTGTGCGGAGGAAAGAGCAGATGGGGAGAACAAACCCCACAAAGAGAACAGCAGTGGTTTACAACCGGCGGTCCAGGGGTCCTCTTCTTCCTCAGATGGTTTGAAAAATGAGATTCACTGGCAAAGTTCTTAGATCTAGAGTACCAAAGCCTGAAAAGTCTTAATATACCAGTCAAGTAATATGCAGTTCCCAGAGTGGTTAAAAATCATTCCCTCTCCATGAGGGATTCTGGGAATTGTAGCTCTGGGAGGGAAATAGTGCCCTTAACAAACCACAGCTCCCAAGATTCATTGGAGAAGACATGACAGTGGTGTCATAGTGCTTAAATGTATAGTACACACATGGGCCTCAGTTGGCATTGATCCATGACGGGGCCTTCTCAGTGGTGACACTTCATTTTTTGAATGCCCTCCGGGCTGACGTCCATCTTTTCCCCTCAAGATTAACTTCAGGGGGATTTTGAAACATTCCTGTTCACCCCAGGCATCACATGGCTGTGAGATGCTGTTCCCAGAAGCCTTGACATTACCAACTATGATTGACAGTTTCCACACATTTTTAGACGTTCTCGTTTTCTCAGTATTTTACGTGTTTTTGTTAATTGTGGGTTTCCTCTAACTTTAGTCATGCTCAGGGGAGACCTGTTGAAGTTAATTACCCAGTACCCAGTACCCATAATCCTTTGAGGGATCATAGAATCATAGAGTTGGAAGAGACCACAAGGGCCATCGAGTCCAACCCCCTGCCAAGCAGGAAACACCATCAGAGCACTCCTGACATATGGTTGTCAAGCCTCTGCTTAAAGACCTCCAAAGAAGGAGACTCCACCACACTCCTTGGCAGCAAATTCCACTGTTGAACAGCTCTTACTCAGTGGCGTAGCGTGGGTTGTCAGCACCCGGGGCAAGGCAAGTAATTTGCGCCCCCTAACCAGTGGATTTGCGCCCCCTAACCCTAACCCCCAGATGTTGCTCCCGGTGCGGCCGGCCCCCCCTGCACCCCCCACGCTACGCCACTGCTCTTACTGTCAGGAAGTTCTTCCTAATGTTTAGGTGGAATCTTCTTTCTTGTAGTTTGGATCCATTGCTCTGTGTCCGCTTCTCTGGAGCAGCAGAAAACAACCTTTCTCCCTCCTCTATGTGACATCCTTTTATATATTTGAACATGGCTATCATATCACCCCTTAACCTCCTCTTCTCCAGGCTAAACATGCCCAGCTCCCTTAGCCGTTCCTCATAAGGCATCGTTTCCAGGCCTTTGACCATTTTGGTTGCCCTCCTCTGGACACGTTCCAGTTTGTCAGTGTCCTTCTTGAACTGTGGTGCCCAGAACTGGACACAGTGCTCCAGGTGAGGTCTGACCAGAGCAGAATACAGTGGCACTATTACTTCCCTTGATCTAGATGCTGTACTCCTACTGATGCAGCCCAGAATTGCATTGGCCTTTTTAGCTGCCGCATCACACTGTTGGCTCATGTCAAGTTTGTGGTCAACCAAGACTCCTAGATCCTTTTCCCGTGTACTGCTCTCAAGCCAGCTGTCACCCATCTTGTATTTGTGCCTCTCATTTTTTTTGCCCAAGTGCAATACTTTACATTTCTCCATTAAAATTCATCTTGTTTGTTTTGGCCCAGTTCTCTAATCTGTCAAGGTCGTTTTGAAGTGTGATCCTGTCCTCTGGGGTGTTAGCCAAATCCCAGTTTGGTGTCATCTGCAAATTTGATCAGGATGCCCTTGAGTCCATCATCCAAGTCGTTGATAAAGATGTTGAAAAAGACCGGGCCCAAGACAGAACCCTGTGGCACACCACTAGTCACTCTTCTCCAGGATGAAGAGGAACCATTGATGAGCACCCTTTGGGTTCGGTCAGTCAGCCAGTTACAAATCCACTGAGTGGTAGCATAGTCAAGACCGCATTTTACCAGCTTCTTGAATGTGCTGTAGTTCTAATTATATTGTTTTGCTGCTTAGTTACCGTATGTGTTTCCCTGGGCTTCTTTGAGAGGAAGGGTGGGGTGTAAATTGAATAGTAAAGAAACAAACAAACAAATAATCTCTCTCTTTTTCTCTTTATGGACACAACTGCCACCCACGTTATTTAAGGATGAAAGCTCAAAGGAGATTTGATTTACAAAATTTTATATACTGTACTTCTACACACTCTTTGAAGCTGACAGGCTCCCAGGTTTGCTACTAGAATATCCCTGCAAAAAAAACAACAACACTTGGACTGTCCCCTGAAGCTAGACCTCTTCGTTGCCTCCTGCCTGTTCTCAGAAGGAGGGGTGACACCCGACATCTGCCCCAACAGCAAAACACAGAACGGTTGAGGTTCCTGAAGACTTGCCTGGTCCCTGTTCAAGTCTGACTTGCCTAACCAGCCCACACCTCCCACAGCCAAGAGAACCGGATCTGTTTTGCCCTTGCCAGGACTGGAAAAAAACTCAGAAGAGAACCTGGGGGATGGAAACCTCAACACTGAAGAGGAGCTCCCCCTTCACATTGGCCACCCTGTGCTGTGCATAAGAAACCTGTTTGATCCTCTACACTGATCTTTGCCAACCGAGTGCCCCCAGGTTGGACTACAATTCCCAAAAGCCAGCGTATGTGGGGTTTCATAGCCCAAAACGTTGGGAGGGCGCCTGGCTGGCAAATACTGCTCCACACTATCTAGCGAAATAATGACACGACAAATGAAGAACTGCACTCCTGCATCTTTTAATAGTGTAGAACGGAGGAGGGGTGATGGAGTTCTGCACTTACATCTTGCAGCATCCCTAAACATACCTGATAGGAGTTGGAGTCAGTCCAACAAAATATGGAGGGACACAGGTTCCTCTTCCCCAGGTGTAGGAGTGTGTGCAGATTGGTGCTTTTGTCTCCCCCACCTACCACCGCCCCGGCACAACAACTGCACCTTCCAAAATTCCCATTTTCACAAAGCTGTGAATGTTACAGGAACCTTCGTCTCCTTTGTCACCCTATGGGAGTGCCTGAGGCACCAAGCCTGGCCAGCATGACCACTGCTAGGGACTTGTAGTTCAGCAAGAGCTGAAGAACAGTGAGAAAGCCGCCCCTCAACTGCCTCAGAAGATCACCCCTTGGGTTCTTCATCCATGGATTTGATTCTCAGTGGGCGCCTCCAGACATCCATTTTATTCTGCATCCATCACAGCAGTACTGGGATGGTCATACACAATCATCATTTTAACACCATTTGCACTTGCAAATGTTCTGGGGCACTCTCTCACGCTGTTTCATTTGCAGCCAGTGCATATCCTGCTGAAACAGGACGCGAGTGGCGCTGTGGTCTAAACAACTGAGCCTCTTGGGCTTGCCAATCAGAAGGTCGGCAGTTCAAATTCCTGCGACGGGGTGAGCTCCCGTTGCTCTGTCCCAGCTCCTTCCAACCTAGCAGTTCAAAAGCACACCAGTACGAGTAGATAAACAGGTACCGCTGTGGCGGAAAGGTAAACGGCATTTCTGTGCGCTCTGGTTTCTGTCACAGCATCCCGTTGCTTCAGAAGCAGTTTAGTCATGCTGGCTACATGACCCGGAAAGCTGTCTATGGACAAACGCTGTCTCCCTTGGCCTGAAAGCAAGATGAGCACCGCAACCCCACACAGTGGTACGTCAGGTTAAGAACTTAATTCGTTCTGGAGGTCCGTTCTTAACCTGAAATTGTTCTTAACCTGAGGTACCACTTTAGCTAATTGCGCCTGCCGCTGCGATTTCTGTTCTCATCCTGAGGTAAAGTTTTTAACCTGAGGTACTATTTCTGGGTTAGCGGAGTCTGTAACCTGAAGTGCCTGTAACCCGAGGTATCACTGTTGTCATCTTTGACTGGACTTAACCATCCAGGGTCCTTTACCTTTATCCTACTGAAATTCTGCAATTTTTCATACAGCAATAATGTGGTAGCATTGGGGAACCATGGCAGAACAAGAGCCAGTGCGGTGTGGGTAGTGAAAGTGCTGATCTAAGACCTGGGAGAGCAGGGTTCAAATCCCCACTTAGCCATGATGCTCGCTGAGTGACTCACTCTCCACCTGACCTACCTCACAGGATAAAATGTGGAGAGCTATGTACACCACCCCAAGCTCCTTAGAGGAAAAGCTGTGGTATAACTGTAAAAATAAATAAAGTAAATAAACGCAAAGCAGAATAAATTCATCATTAATGCACTATTGTGGGGAAGGTCCTGTAACTCAATGGCGGACTATCTGAATTGCATGCCGAAGGTCGCAGGTTAAATCCCAGGCCTCTCCAGGAAGGGGTGAGAGAGATGCCACTGTCTGCAATCTTGGACAGCTGCTGCCTGCTGGTGCAGACCATACTGAACTGAGATGGGCCAATGGTTTGACTCAATACAAGGCAGCTGCCCATGTCTAAACCATGGTTTCCCAAATGTGGTTCCTCAGCTGTTTTTAGACTACAATTCCCATCATCCCTGCTAGCTCAGGATGGTGGGAGTTGTAGTCCAAAACCAGCTGGAGAAACGTTTGGGAAACCCTGGTCTAGAACATGTTGCAGAAGACACCCACAATAAAACAAAATTTAAATTAAAAAGCCAGCCCCTCTGTCACAAAGTTGTTACTTTGTAAATCATAAGCAAGGCAATTCTCCAGCTCCTGCTGCTTTATCTCATTGACTAAGGAAGGCTGCCACCTGTTGGCATTATCTTTTAGTGAGCTCTAAAGCAATGGGTGTAGGTTAAACCATCCCTGCGACAGGGTGAGCTCCCGTTGTTCGGTCCCTGCTCCTGCCAACCTAGCAGTTCGAAAGCACGTCAAAGTGCAAGTAGATAAATAGGTATCGCTCCGGCAGGAAGGTAAACGGCGTTTCCATGCACTGCTCTGGTTCGCCAGAAGCGGCTTAGTCATGCTGGCCACATGACCCGGAAGCTGTACGCCGGCTCCCTCAGCCAATAAAGCGAGATGAGCACAACCCCAGTCAGCCACAACTGGACCTAATGGTCAGGAGTCCCTTTACCTTTACCTAAAGCAATGGGCATTTTCTGCTAGCAAAAGCATAAAGTGTGTTTGTGTCACACGACCTTTGGGCTGTTTCTGTAACACGGAAATCTCTGCTGCAGAGGTTTTAAAATCCAATGCCCTTTTAAAATGTGTTGGGGAGGGGGGGGTTGTTCTTGTATTTATTATATATTTGGTGTTTTTATATTGTGATTTTATGTTGTGAACTGCCCTGAGACCTGCGGGTACAGGGCGGTATACAAATTAAATAATAATACACAATAATAATGCCATTGTTACGGAATTGAAATCTCTGACAGGTGTGCTGTACCATTGGCTATGCTTGCTGGGAACTGATGGGCGTTCTTGGCACAATCTCAGAGGACCAAAGATTCCCCCCACACCTCTTCATTCACAAAAGATATTCCTGCATTGCAGGGGGTTGGACTAGATTTCCAACTCTACAATTCTATTGTTCTAAGCAGGACCTGTGTATGAGTTGCCTTGCGTTACTGCGATCGGGCTTCCGTAGGAGAGCATCCGGACAAGTCGCATTCTCCTGAAAGTCAGTCTCTTCTGCCAACCTGCCCTTAAGGGCACCACCTCAAGGACCCGTCCTGGAACGCGGAACATCCATGCTGGTGAGACAGGACCAAACCGGAAGATCTCTCCCACGTCATTCCAAGGGCATTTTTGACCAACAGGAAGCCACTACCCCTGGGGTAAACCCAGTGGCCTGGTATGTGCTTGTGACTTGCTTCAGGTGGTGTTGGGTAGCTGACATGCAGCCAGACAGGGAGGACCTGCCCCACAAGATCTTAGTAGGGACAACTGGGGAACGCTGCTCTGTTTGCCATCACAAGGACACATATTTTGCAGAGCAGGTGGTGCCAGTCACTTTACGTGGACACTGGATTCACCAGAATCCTTGGATTTCAGCAAACCCCTTTCAAAAAGTTGTTTGGTGGAGATTTTCCCCTATATGAACTTGCAGCTCTCCGGATGCTATTCAACTCTTAACCCCAGCCTGCATGCCCAATACTCAGGGATAATGGGAGACAGCATTTCCTCATCCATCATCTGAAGTGACAGAGGACAAGGGCATACAGTCAAAGAGCTTTGATATCTCCACAGACCTGTAACCATGATCCATGTTAGCTAACTGGACTCCATGTACAGAAGTCAAGGCTGATTGGAGGGGGTGTGGAAAGCTCTTCGGCCCAGGGCCTCAAGCTCAAAAGGAGGCCTCCAATTTAGACACCCGTTAATCTTTTGGCATTCGAAAAATTTCACAACTTGTATTTATGCGCACCAAATTGCAATACGATCTCTCATCTTGGAACTGTAAATTTAAGAAAAGATTAAACCTGGCCTCCAGATACATAGGTGTTGGAACCGCTAAGCCCTTTCCCAACTTTTACCGTGCCAAAGTCATTTCTGTAAACACAGGAAGTGGAATGAAAAATTCTTTGGGGAAGTGAAATTCTGCTTGGCCTGGAATTTTTTTAGTGCACTTGGACGAAGGATGCACACCCAGCATCAATAGACACATGCATATTTGGAATTCCCTTTCTAAACAAATAACCCTGTTGTATTTTGCTTAGTGCAAGACCACGTTTTACAGAAAGGAGATAAGGAGATATTTGAACACACATAAGCTGAATGCAGCCTTCCTAGAGAAACTGGAAATGAAAAATGTCCACAGACTGGATCGCTTGCAGCAAAGAATGGCATTCCAAATGACCTTTTTTAAGCACAAAGGTCTGAGATGTACTACCTTATCCCTGACTGAGGGTAAAACGAACAAGGTAACCTAACTCTTCTGCTCCTGCAAACATGAAAATGACAAAGAGCTCCAGGGAACAGCAACTCTTCCACATTCCTTTAGAACAGAAGTGGGCCAAATGCGTATTGGGATCTACTAAGTAGGTATCTAAGGTGGTTTGCAGCAGATAACCAGAGACCTTTTTCCAGGTGTCTAATGCAGTAACTTGGGCAGTTGCTAGGGAGAGGACCTTTTCAGTGGTAGCCCCACCAGAGGCTCACCTGGTGGCCTGTGCTATGTTATTTCAGGGCAAATGATAAGGAGAGCATCTTGTTCTCTCCCAGGCTGGTAATCACAATCTAGGGGTGCTTTACTTCTGCACCAAGTTCCCATTGGGTGCGGTTTATGCTAGCTTTAAGTGTTTCAGTTGTTTTAGCTGTGTTCTGGGTTGGTTGTTGCTGTAATTTATTTAAGAACACAACAGCCAAACTAGATCTGATCATGGTTCCATGTTGTCCAGCATGCTCTCCAAGCAGTCAATCAGGTGCCTTTAGAGAAACCACAAGCAGGACTTGAATGTGACAGCAACTCTCCCCACTTGTGATTTCAAGTAACTGACATTCAGAGGCACACACAGTGTGTCAGGTACAACACAGCCATCATAGCTAGTAGTTCCTGACAATTTTAGCCATGAATTTTTACAATCCTCTTTTTTAAAAAGCCACCCAAGGTGGCGGCCATTGCCTACCTCTAAACTGCTACATCACAACACAGATTCTCTTTATAGCTCCACATGCTTCAGAAGAAGGTGGATCGCAAGGAAGAGAAGCAACACAGTGTGAAAATGAGAATTTATTTGCTTTGGATATCCAGCAGTAGCAGCAGCAGCAGCTCTTAACGGTTGGACTTGGCCACACGCTCCAACTCATCCTTCTTCTTGATGGCATAAGAGTTGGAGGAACCCTAGAAATGGGAGGCAACCGTGAGACACAGACATACACACACAGCAGCATGATCCCAATCTCAGCCTGAAGCAATTTGCTCAAATATCTTCTTCCCAATAGGTGGCAATTCCAGTCACATACACCTTCACACAGTCACCCCTCCAATGAACAGCTGAAGGAGCTGCTACAGAATAGTTGCAGCAACTGGCATACACACATAATGGATACCATTTCAGCTATTTAAGATTATGGTTTCAATCCCACAACACTGTACGCTTTTTAGGCCAAATACCAGGTTGCGTGTCAAGCAATCATTTTACAAGAGAGATTATGTTGCCTGAGAATGCTGTTAACAGCTAGACTTAGAGCAACTGTGGGCTGCTGTGACAATGTCTCAGTTTCAGGAACTGCTGCACAAGGCATCTCTTAGGCAACCTACAGCTAAAATCTTCAAGGAGTGCTGCACTTGTATATTTTGAAGTTTAGGACAACTATCGCCGCAAACCAATTCACTCTTGGGGTTATAATGAGAGCCCCATTTACCATCCCTGCATCTGGCTTTGAAAACCCTGCTGCTGATTTCCAAGTGACAACAATTTACTTATTCCTACACCGCCTTTCAGGAAAACGCTGTTCTTGCATAAAACTTAAAAACACAAGAACACAACACTACTAGAAAATATGTTTTCAAGATTAAGAAGCAGCAGTTAAAATGCTTCCAAAACAGGAAATTAATGAACCACACACCAGAATAACAACAGTAAAAAGGCTTAGAATGTGCCACTGTCAGGATGCTACTTAAACCCCACTGAAGGAACTTGCTATTAGTTGATTCTCACCTTAGCTGCATTGATCAGCTCATCTGCTAGGCACTCAGCTATGGTCTTTATGTTGCGGAAGGCAGCTTCACGAGCCCCAGTACACAGCAACCAGATAGCCTGCAGTGGGGAGACAGAGATTACATTGGCATGCAGAGTCAGCTGAGAAAATGCTCTTCCTTAATCACAGAATTGTAGAGTTGGAAGGGACCCTGAGGATCATCCAGTCCAACCCCCTGCAATGCAGGAATCTCGACTAAAGCACCCCAACAGATGGCCATCCAACCTCTGCTTGAAAACTACCACCACCTGCCAAGGGAGTTCATTCCACGGTCAAACAACTCTTACAGGACAGGACTTCCGGGTCGGCGCCATCGCCGAATGGCGGACTCCCTCCGAGCTCCGGAGGGAGCCTGCTTGGCAGGGGCTGGGTCCTACCGCACCGGCGATGCGGGGACCCTTAAAAACCACGGCCAGAGGAGGCCGTGGACATGGAGACTCGGCTGGCACCGTTAGCGCTCTCCCGACTCGTGAAGGAGCCTTTTTAAAGGCTACGGATCGGGTGCCGGGGAGAAGCGTGGTGCTTTGAGTTCTCTGCTATCCCTGCCGAGCGCAGCCGCATGCCATCCGGCGGAGAGCGCTGACTTCTTCTATTGAAAATTTGGATCTAAAGAAGAACCCGTGAGTAATTGGAATATGGACTAAAAAAAAGGGATAAATTTTTAAAATTTGGAGCGAACGGGGGAGGCGGAAAAAAGGAAGTCAGCCCACCCCTAAATTGTAGAAGAGCCAAAACAAAGGACTGGACAACTAAGATCGAGTGTAACCTTATTTCGCCGAATTAGCAACTTCGCGAGGGAAAATTATAAGATCGAGCTGGAGGAGAAAAGTGGAATTGTTTTAAAAAAGCAAAAAAAAAAAAACCCCGGAATCCCTGGAGCGATTCGTGAAACTGCCTGGAGAAAAGCAATGGAGGTTTTGACAGCTGTCAAAGAGCTGTCAAAAAGGAAGATTAAAATAGAGACTTTGTTATGAGGACTTTGCCGGTTACATTTGTTATAAATTGAACATAAACTGTTTTAAATATGGGCTAACAAGCTACTTGGACTGGTGGATGTGATTCTGGAAGGGAACTTTGCTACTGTAATCCATCTAGAGGAGCTGAGGGATATTGCATGTGTTTTTGACAGGAAACTTGAACAGTTGAATGGAACTTTTAATCTCCTGGGAAACTGCAGGAATGGAACATTATTTTGTCTACAGAGGTCTATACACTACAGGAAACAATGGAACTATTTGTTGGAAAATGAAAGGAACATGATGCAATGCTTTGCTCCTGAATAACAAGCCTCTGCAGAGACACTAGAAACTTTTGGAAAAAGAACATTTTTGTGGGAGAACAGAGAAACAAAAAGGAGGAGAATGATTGACAAGAACAAGGAAACAACAAGAACTGGACAGAACTGGGAGAGGGAACATTTGGGATATCCAGGTTTGACAAGCTTATGGAAACAAAATTGGAGTTTTTACTCCTGGATATAAAAACCTGGATAGAAGAAATGGGCCCCTTTTTTGATAGACTCTTTCTAGGATTGGACACTCGTAATTAAAGACTGGCAAAGAACCTGAGGGACATAGTGTAATGTGGGAACTCCAGGAAGATATTAGAAGTAGAGGGATAGGTGAAACGCAAAGGGGAAAGAGGGGAGGGAAAGTTGGAATCCAAAGGTTGTAAAATCACTACTCATATTTATTTTATTTCCATCTGTACTATGTTTGAAAGGGGGGAACTCGTGGAAGGGAATAGATCGATCTTAGGGGATGGGAATTTGGATAAATTGGGTTACTGATGATGAGTGTAATTTGGGGATAAGAACTTGTTGAATTTAATTGCTTATTTGGAAGATTTGGAACACAAGAGGGGGTAGGGAGGGGAAGTCCTGGTTATTGGCAAAAAGTTTATAAATTGGATTTAATTTGTTTTAATTTGTTTTAATTTGGAAAACCTTAATAAAAATTATTATAAAAAAAAAAAAAACAACTCTTACAGGACAATCCCGTACCTGATTGACACGACGCAAAGGTGACACATCAACAGCTTGCCTCCTCACTGTGCCAGCTCGACCAATGCGGGTAGAGTCTTCACGAGGGCCACTGTTGATGATGGCATTCACCAGGACCTGAAGGGGATTCTGTAAAAAAGATAAAGCAGGTTATGGCTGCAACTACAGTCTACTCTACGGAGTAACGTACAGCTTCTAACCACAGCCAATGTTGTTGTGACTTAAACAAGACACATCTCTTCAGAGTCACTTTCTACTTCTGTATGATGGACACAGCCCACACGAGTGAAGATTAGCAAAAAATATTCTAGGTTCATATACCAGAAATGACTTGCAGGAAGTTAATGACAATTCCTGGACAATAAAATTGGTGTATGAACTATTCTGCAGTTACCAATGGTACAACCCCTCCAATGAGAGACACAATTCTTCCAAACTAAAAACAAAAAAGCAAGGCTGGAGAACAAAGGTAATATATACTTAAGGAACTGAGAAGAATCCTGTAAGCCCATCCACAAAACCTGCAAATTTCATCCCAAGTGAAAGGGAGACCTGCCCAAATATTAATTCACATAAATGCTCTTAGTATATAAGAGTATTACTAAGAATATAGGAAACACAAGATGCATAGCAAATCAGGATAGCCCAGTAAATACAAACCTATGCAATTCTGTACTTTTGGGGAGCTGAATTTTCACCCCACCATATCCAGAAGGCTTGGTAGTGGAAACCTTCACTAGAACTGTCTAATAATACAATTAAAACACTTGTGAAAATGCTAACTGCTTAACACCTGCTAAAACCCCAACACAAACCAGGTAGTTCTACAGCAGTTCTGGAAACCTTGCAAGAATGGAGATTGCTTTTAGGAACAAATCACTTATTTGTATTAGAAAACCCACAATTTCACTTATGAGTACTTTAAGAACTCTTAAGTGGATGCGAGTCAGAACCAATTTGATTTGATAGTTTTTAATTCGCCAAGTGGGAAAATAAGATTGCAACATATATATTTAGCAATCCGTGTATCTCGCTGGCCCTTAGGGAATGGATTAAAACCTTTACATGAACCAAGACCCGAACATATTCTGAGAAACGCAGTACTTTGCATCACATTGAAAATAACGGGAAGCGTGTAATGGGCCACATCAGTCAACACAATTTGTGTCTGATGGGTTGGGAGGAAACTTAAGATTTTTCCATTGCTTGCCTTCTGAATCAACATATAATGGGCTATCCTTCCCAAAATACACTGCTAGTGAGTAGAAGAACATCCACTTACTGTTTTGATGACTAAAACACGTTTCTTAGTCAACTAATGTTTTCTACAACTACCGTATAGCAAAATTTTGCTTCAATGTGCATAGCTAGGCCTCAAGTCACACCAGATATTTCTTTCTGGTGGGGTGGGGGCTTATCCATCTCATCTCCCTCTAGCCTCCAGGATCAAAAACCCATCTCACAATATGTCAGCTTCCACAGACAGCTTTTCTGCTCCCGTGTCCAACTCACCTCTCCTGTGAGAAGATGGATGATCTCGAAGGCATGCTTGATGATGCGCACAGTCATGAGCTTCTTGCCATTGTTGCGTCCATGCATCATCATCGAGTTAGTGAGGCGCTCAACAATAGGACACTGGGCTTTCCGGAAGCGCTTGGCAGCATAGCGCCCAGCACTGTGTGGCAAATACTTGGCATATTTCTCCTTCACTGCAATGTAATCCTAAAGAAGCATAAGGAAAAAGTATTAGGAAACAAGCAGGGATGCAAGCTCATACTCCGCCGGAAGACAACACTGTCCTAGAGCTCTGCCCAGGTTGTTTACAACCTCATTCCATACCTGCAAGGAGATGTCACTGATCTGCACATCATCTGTACTCCATTTCCCAAACAGCTTGATATCAGGGGTCTCTGCCACAGCAGGGGCTGTCTCCCAGTCAGTCATTCTAGAGGTGGAATAAATAACTATTAGGTCTTGAATTGGCCCAATCTACCCTTCAATGGCTCAGGTAGAATATGCAAACTGAACCTGTACTGGCTGCCACACAAAAGTGATTTTTTTTTTTATTTTTTGCTAGCAGGGTCAAGTACCTTTATGCACATGAAAGGTATGAGCTGTCACCCTTTACTGGTACACAGGACATCAAATCTTGTGAAGACACAGTGCAAGCTTCAAGACTCTTGCACAGGTTTGGGTAGGTATCAATTATGTGAGCTACATCCCGCAGTCAACATTTTTAATACAGCTCATATACAATTCATTGACTGTTTATCATATGTACCCAGACACTGATACAGATTCTCTATTTGTTTGTGCCATGTACAGAACTTGAAATTCCATATGCTCATCCATTCAAATCTGGGTTACCTCGCTCACTATCAGATCCACCACTCGAGCCATTTCCAAAATAAAGAAATAAATACATCAAAATTGGCCAACATGGTGCCCATCCTATGTTTATCAACTTCAGCTCCCATCATTTCTGACCACTAGCCATGCTGGCTGGGACTAATGGGAACTGCAGTGAAACAATTTACAGAGGCCATCATCTTAGCTAGCTATAATGTTGCTGTATTATTGTCTAGAAAGCTAAGGCACTGTTTTTCACCCTCGTTTTTAATGTGAAGATCTGGTGCCCCAAACCCTTGGGATAATGCAACTGAGACAACACAGGCTGACTTGTGCAACAAATAAAAGAAACGAAATGCTATCTTTGCTCAAAGTGTCAAAAGTGTATGACTGCAGGCTTGGTGCCTTCCTTCTTTTTTTTCTTAAGCAAAGGTGGGACCAGATCTGCAAAATCGGGCCTACCTTCCCATTTGCGAAGTGGTGAAGGAAAGAGAGGGCTCTTGTAGTGGGCCTCATATAAAACTGGTGGGACTAAATACGACTTGCAAGTCTGGCTGAAGCATCTCGCACAATTTTATGGGTGGGAGGGACACCAAGGGTCATCTAGTCCAACCCACGGCAATGCAGGAATCAGCTAAGGAAGGCCAGATGGGGAGAAAGCCAAGCTCGCTCGCTCTCCCTTCTTAAAACGGCTATTGCTGAAATAAAACTCATCACATTCTCCCCCCCCCCCAGGAGCCGAGGGAGGGAAGCGCAACTGGTCCTCAGTCTCCCTCCTTCACAACAACCCTGCGGAGTAGCACCGAGGGCTGACGAGCGGCCACGTGGCCAGCTCGGCAGTCAGGCGTGATCTGAAGCGGGCCTCCCCGTATAGTGGATTCACCGCCGCCCTCGGTTTCTCTGCGCCTCCCTCCTCCCGCCCCACGTGCCCCTTACCGGCCCCCCAGAGGCCTCTTTCTGGCCTTCACGCCGGTTGATAGCCTTCCCCGCTCACTACCCCCCAATAAGACTCCGGTTTCCACCCCTTTTTTCCCCTCCGTAGAAACTCACATGGAGGCGCTTCGCTCTCCTCCCCGCGTCCCGCTCGCTCGCAGAGGCAGAAAAGGGCCACGCGCGGGGTTACCCAGAGTCTTATGCACGGGCTACCGGCTTCCGGCGCGCCATACGCATGCGCGGCTACGTTCTCAAACTCTCTCGGCGAACCAAGTTCTCGCGTGGTTTGTTCCGCGCACGCGCGCCTGTGACCACCCTCTACTTCCGATTCAAAATGGCAGCCTGGATACCGAAGAAGCGGTTGCTGAGGGAATTTACCTTGTTTTTCTTATATTTTGCCCTCAGACCACCCCGTCTTTCGACGTTATGTCACGCTTCCAATGTTCGGTTGTGGGGTTTGTTTGTTGTTTGGCACCTCTGAATATAGGTAGAGATTCTACAAGTTAAACTTTTTTTTTTGTCTCTTCGGCGGGGCTTCCGGTGCGTTTTATCGCGTTGTTTCGGGAGATGGCGCATGCGTACTGTTAATTTTAACCGAAGCGCCGCTTATCCCTGTGGCAGTCGGCGAAGGCCAGATTTCGAAGTCTGTCCGAGACAAGCACATGGCGGGCGGCGGGGGAGCCCTATAAGAAAGCAGTAGACACTTGCAGTGGGGCGGCTGTTTGGTGTCTCAGAGTTCTTCTGGCAAACCTGGGCCTCCAGCGGCTATTGGACTACAACTCCCATCATCCTTAGTTACCAGGACCAGTGGTTAGGGATGCTGGGAATTGTAGTCCAAAAACAGCTGGAGAGCCAAGTTTGGGAAACCCTGCACTAGAGCCATTGCTTGCTCAGTGACCATGATTTGACAGGGTGTGTGGGTGTGTCTATGTACTCACACACACCCCCACACTACCCTATACATAGGCGCCGACTCCATGGGGCCTGAGGGGGCCCGAGCCCCCTCAAAAATTCGTTTGGAGGGGCTCTGCCCCCCCAATAATTTAAGAAAATTATTACCGTAAATTTCGCTCTATAACACGCAGCTTTTTTCTCCTAAAAAGTAAGGGGAAATGTCTGTGCGTGTTATTGAGCGAATGTGTGGTCCCTGGAGCTGACTCGCCGGAGCGCAGGGGCAAAAATCAGGCAAAAATCAGGTCGGGCAGAGGGAAGGCGGAAGCTGCTGCTTTCCTGCATTCTGCCTCAGGGTCTTACTGCCCACCCGCTTCTGTTGCTGCGTTTGCTCAAACTCAACAAAGAGCAGGGAATCCCCTGCCCTCCTGGCAAGCAGAGGGTTAAGGAAAGGATCGAGTCCTTCCTTCTAATTCTTTCCTAGTCACACTGCGTGCCGAAAAACAGGTGGGAGAGAGAGAGAGGGCTGGCTTGGAGGGGGACCACTTTTGCCTTCCTTTCCTCCCCCCCACCCCGTTAAACTCCTCCCCTGCATTCTTAGCCAGCTGCTTCTCCGCACACCCCTCTTGTGCTTCTTGTCCCTTCTGTGTTTTTCCTTCCCTCCCCATTTAAAACGTGGTGACAAAGCACGGATCCACATGGATCCTCAGGATTTTTGCATTGGGTCACCCCAAATTCACCATCAGATCACATTACATGTCCATGGCTACAGTCTGTACCAAAAAAATCACGCACCCACTGTTGCCTGGGGCTGCAATGGTGCAAAAACGTGGTTACAAAGCATGGATCCACAGGATCTTTGCACTGGGTCACCCCAAATTCACCATCAGATAACATAGCATGTCCATGGCTACAGCCTGCACCAAAAAAATCACGCACCCACTGTGGCCTGGGGCCACAATGGTGCAAAAATGTGGTTACAAAGCACGGATCCACATGGATCCTCAGGATCTTTGCATTGGGTCACCCCAAATTCACCATCAGATCACATAGCATGTCCATGGCTACATATTGCACCAAAAAAATCACGCACCCACTGTTGCCTAGGGTCACAGTGGTGCAAAAACATGGTTACAAAGCACGGATCCACATGGATCCTCAGGATCTTTGCATTGGGTCACCCCAAATTCACCATCAGATCACATAGCATGTCCATGGCTACATCTTGCACCAAAAAAATCACGCACCCACTGTTGCCTAGGGTCACAGTGGTGCAAAAACGTGGTTACAAAGCATGGATCCACATGGATCCTCAGGATTTTTGCATTGGGCTACTCCAAACTCACTGTCAGATATTAAAAATCTTTATAAAATAGAGAATTAAATACATACAGAATGTTAATTTTTCAGTTTCGAAATATTAGTACTAGTTTAGTACTGTATTTCTATATTACTATAGTACTGTATTAGTTATTTTCAAATACTTAAATATTTTTAGGGTGTAAGACCCAATTAAAGCCCGTTATTTACATACAGTATTACAGTATTTACATACAGTATTAGGCATACTGTATTAACTTTATTAACTGTATTAAAGCATTAACTTTGAGATATTATTTTTATTTAATGAACCCTCAGCCTTATTCAAAGTAAGCTTAAATTAGCTATTTCACTTATTAATCAAAGTGCTATTACTGTGCGACAGCAATATTTTATGTTTTATTCTTTTAATGATAGTTTAGGATTTATTTAAATATCATTTCAGTCTTTTCAGAGCTATATATTCACTGCTCTGTAATAGTCTATAAGCATAATTGTTACTGTAAATTAAATTAGCTTTTTACGAAAATACCGTGCGTGTTTATGTTTTGTTTCTTTTTTCAAAGCCAAAAAGTGTTTCAGGCTTGTTGAGTTTCCCGGAGTGTGGAGTTATAGAGAGTCGAGTTTTCGGGGTTCTAATGTTGATCATATGACTCTAAAATACTTTTAAAAAACTTTAAAACTCACTAATTTTCATCTAAAATTTAGAAAACTTCCCGGGGCAGGACCCCGGTATGGGCCCCCCCCCCAATATTTTTTATAAGTCGGCGCCCCTGACCCTATACCCAGAGATCTCAGGGCGGTTCATAGAACAAAATCAAAATATGAAACCACAAAATATATAATCAAAATAAAAACAACCTAATAAACTCCCGAAAGGAGTACGACAAGGCTGTATTTTGTCTCCCTGCTTATTTAACTTATATGCAGAATTCATCATGCGAAAGGCTGGGCTGGATGAATCCCTAGCCGGAATTAAGATTGCCGGAAGAAATATCAACAACCTCAGATATGCAGATGACACAACCTTGATGGCAGAAAGTGAGGAGGAATTAAAGAACCTTTTAATGAGGGTGAAAGAGGAGAGCGCAAAATATGGTCTGAAGCTCAACATCAAAAAAACGAAGATCATGGCCACTGGTCCCATCACCTCCTGGCAAATAGAAGGGGAAGAAATGGAGGTAGTGAGAGATTTTACTTTCTTGGGCTCAATGATCACTGCAGATGGTGACAGCAGCCACGAAATTAAAAGACGCCTGCTTCTTGGGAGAAGGGCAATGACAGGCCTAGACAGCATCTTGAGAAGTAGAGACATCACCTTGCCAACAAAGGTTCGTATAGTTAAAGCTATGGTTTTCCCAGTAGTGATGTATGGAAGTGAGAGCTGGACCATAAAGAAGGCTGATCGCCGAAGAATTGATGCTTTTGAATTATGGTGCTGGAGGAGACTCTTGAGAGTCCCATGGACTGCAAGAAGATCAAACCTCTCCATACTGAAGGAAATCAACCCTGAGTGCTCACTGGAAGGACAGATTGTGAAGCTGAGGCTCCAGTACTTTGGCCACCTCATGAGAAGAGAAGACTCCCTGGAGAAGACCCTGATGTTGGGAAAGATGGAGGGCACAAGGAGAAGGGGACGGCAGAGGATGAGATGGTTGGATAGTGTTTTCGAGGTTACCAGCATGAGTTTGACCAAACTGCGGGAGGCAGTGGAGGACAGAGGTGCCTGGCGTTCTCTGGTCCATGGGGTCACGAAGAGTCGGACACGACTAAACGACTAAACAACAACAACAATAAACTCCCAGTATCAATTTCAGACCAGCTGAAACTGTTCCATTTATTATGCTGCCTAGATGTGTCGCTGGAATATATTCATCTCTTTCCTCCCCTTGGTGCTACCCTACATATGTACACCCATCTGAATAAAGGCTTACTTCTGAGCTGTTGGGGAAATGTGTCCTTCTCCCCATATTCGGGTTGTGCCCAGTCTGGTATGCCCTACAATGGCCAGACTGTCTCGTTGCATTTGCCCAACCACCCCTGATGGACACTGCCATCCTGCTGCCTGGCACAAATGCATGTGAAACCTACTGTTGCTTCCTATCAGCCACTACTACGGTTCCAGGTAGTTGCATACTTGACATCTGTCCCCACCAACACATCACTGACTTAACAGATTTGGTTTCTGTCTTTTGCTGTATTCATAGTGCTGTTCCTCTCGCAAGAGAACTCCTTTCCCTCGGAGGAATCCTACTGCAGACAAGTGTTAAAAGAAAACCAACCTGATCTATCGAAGGGGCCCATAGCAAAGTGTCCACTTGTGCTCACTTGCAAAACAAGGCCCCTCCTCTCACTAGTACACTCAGATCTTTCTCTCTTCCTACTTCCTACTTCCTGATACCAGTACCTAAGTAAAGTACTTGGTGGGGGTGAGATTTTTTTCCTGAAGAAGAGAATTCAAAGACTCCATTTATACAAGATGCTCCACCATTGACCGTATATTTAATATTTAACACATAAAGTTTATTAGTGACAGATTTGGATTTACTGATTCGATTCTCAAATAGAAAAGTACTTATTCTTGTCATTCATGAAATCATGCTCCCCTCTAAAAACTTGGGATTGCATTTTCTATATATGTATATATAATGATTGAGCTTTAAAATGCTGTATTATTAGATTCTCTATTGTGTGACTGCAGCCAGGCATATATTTCCCCTCATCCCCAGTTGGGAGGAAATTATACTGGACCTTTCTAGCATGTTCAGCTCTTTATTTGTATGATCTCTCCATGCATTTTCTCTGCTCCTTAGGTGTAGACCAAGTCAAGAACCTCATTCATGTTAGTGCGTGGAAGCATGCGGCGCTGCCGCAGCCGTTTGATACTGCCATCCACATGGTAGCCCGTCTGCTTGTCATGAATGCAGTTGCGCAGGTAACGCCGGGTGGCTTTGAGCTGATGAATGTTCTCCCCTGTTTCTACTATAGAGCGATCTAACTGTGCCGTGGACTACAAAGAGAGACAAAGGCAGAAAAAGACAAGTAAGCAGGTGGTCCAGAGTCAGGGAAGATGTCCCCACCCGTCAGCTTCCCATTCGCAAGATGGGTTTGCATTGTACAGAGAGTTCAATTTAGCAGTGTTGCCTCCAGTCCTAGACTCACTTACCTGGGCAGTAAGTTCCATTGAACTCAGTAGGATTTTCTTGTGAGTAGACATCTATAGTGGAAATAGCCCAATTCCTATACATGCAACACAGGCAGGGAGCCCTTTTTAGTCTAAGGACTGCATGCCAGTGGGAGATGGGCCCAGCAGCAAAAATGGGTGGGAGCAATGGTTTCAACAGTAGACTACATTCCAGAAATTCAGAAGCCTATACAGTGGTACTTCGGTTTACGAACTTAATCCGTTCCGGAAGTCTGTTCTTAAACCAAAACTGTTCTTAAACCAAGGCACGGCTGTCCCTAATGAGGCCTTCCACTACCAGTGCCCTTCCACTGTTCAGATTCCATTTTTAGACCGAGGTAAAGTTCTCAAAAGGGACGCGGGTGGCACTGTGGGTAAAACCTCAGTGCGATCGTAAGGTCGGCGGTTCGAATCCGCACGGCGGGGTGAGCTCCCCTCGTTCGGTCCCAGCTCCTGCCAACCTAGCAGTTCAAAAGCACCCCTAAGTGCAAGTAGATAAATAGGGACCGCTTTATAGCGGGAAGGTAAACGGCGTTTCCGTGTGCGGTGCTGGTGCAGGCTCGCCAGATGCAGCTTCGTCACGCTGGCCACGTGACCCGGAAGTGTCTTCGGACAGCGCCGGCTCCCGGCCTCTTGAGCGAGATGAGCGCGCAACCCTAGAATCGTACACGACTGGCCCTTTCGGGCAGGGTTACCTTTACCTTTAAAGTTCTCAAACCAAGACACTGTTTTCAGTTTTGCGGAGTTTGTAAACCAAATTGTTCTTAAACCGGACTGTTCTTAAACCGAGGTACCACTGTACAAACATGCCCACCTTCATCCAGGTAAACAAGAGGCAATTGTCTGTCTCTAACCTGTACCACTTTACCTGCATAAGGTTCCAGCTTTAGGAAGAGAGTCAACTAATTTTTGCAAGCATCAGCAATCAGCTCGTTGTCAGCACTTCCAAAGCCCTGTCCCTTTACTAGCAGTGGTTTTATTTCAAGCCACACGGGCAGAGGAAAACAGGTCACCTGACATCATTGTCAGATAACTGACAGGTAGGCAAACCCGCCTATCAGCCAAAGTTGGCCTGTAGAAGATGTAGCAGGGGAGGACAGGGAATAAGGATGTGGCCCACCAGCCAGATCCAGTTCTCCACACCAGTTATATTGCAGTCAAAGGCCTGCTCGTTGTCCCTACTGGCATCCTACCTGGTTGAGGATAGCAGCTTCAGGCAGCTGTGTTCCTACATGCCTTTGGTACACCTGCACCACTGGCCGTGTCAGCTTCTCCCGTGTCTCCAAGTACTTGCTACTTTCAGGACCCTGTGGATACAAAAATGGTTCAGAATCAAAGGAGGATTCCCAGGGGTGGAGAGGGAAAGGGGAGGACAAGTCTTCCCCAGTTAATCTCCAAGCAGGCAGAGCTGGAGGGAACCGGAATGTGAAGACCCACAACACTGGCGCTTCCCAGCTCTTACTGCTCACCAAGGCCATGCCCCGGGTAACACGCATCTCATGTTGGAAACGCTGGCAGCGATGCAGGGTGCTGCGAGTTCCTGCCAGAGTAATGTCAAGCCGTTCCTACCAAAGAGAAAACAATGAAGGAGATGTTGAGCCAGATTGCTTGGAAACACGAAGATGCTGTTGATGTGAAAAGGTGAGAAAGCGTGTGCAGGCATGCAAAGAGTAGGAGCAATTAGAAAAGGGGATGAATTTCTGACTATTAAGTTTCGCCTACTTGAGAACACTACAAACTCCTCACACCTTACAGCAGGGCTAGCTAACATTTTTGGACTGAGGGCTGTATTCACTCTTCATCAACACACCAGGGACATGGCAGTGGTGGGGGTGACAACGTCACACTCTTGCTCATACACACAACACACAGAGACACATGCAAGCCAGCTGAAGGGGGTGGGGTTATCACTCATCCCTATTCATTAAATGACTGGAGAAGGGGTGAATTAATATTATTAATGCCGCTAAACATTACAGAATACAAGAGCAATGCAAATTCAGCAGGCCTCTAAAGAGAAACTGTGATAACGCTTTAAGTCAACTTGATGTGTGTGAGAGGGAGAGATTCGAACTGGGACAGCGGTAGAGGTGAAAGCCCACCCGCTTCTCCCATGCCAGTCCTGACACATCTCGGGGGTCCCTATGCCTGCTGTTTATGTTTTTCAAAAGACACAGCATGCAAGGTCTAATAACATGGATCATTATCACATCTACTTGGGCCCTGAGCTACTGGCTACCACCACGTTTTGTAACTTTGCTGTGCAATAAGTTTGTGTGTGTGTGTGTGTGCAGTGGCCCAATTTCTGCGTTGCAGAGGCATGTTTAATCGAGAAGGCGGGAACAGCTTTGTTGACTTTGAGCAGCGCTGCATAAACAAGTTTCACAGATGCATCCACTGAGGCTGAGACTTAGTGTTAAAAAGCAGGGTTTCACGCCAATATGTGGTTCTGTATGCACATGCAAGAATAATTTCATGTGTAACACAGCCAATTTATCAGCATGTTGGGTCTCCCTTTACCTTATGACAGAGAGTCTCATCCCTCTTGCCCTGCAGGCTGTTTTCAATGGTGGTGTGGGCTGTATTGCGGGTGTCTTGCGCTTCATTGATGGCCTTTTGCATCTGTTGGAGCACATCCTTGGTAAGAGAGGTGAGGCGCCGGGCATCCTCTAGAGCTGCTGCACACTCTGGAAAGGAAATTGGAATGTTTCTAAAATCTGGCTTGTTGGTTCTGTTAAAATGGTGCGTGATACCCCAGCTCCAATCACCTCCCTTTGCTGGTAGGTGATTCTCTGACACTGCCCCTGAAATAATCTCCTATTTTAAGGAAAGTTTCCAGTTCTGTGTTTTTGTCTTGGAGCTAAAAAGTACCAAAGTTAAGCCTATGCAAATCTTTGTTGTTGTTGTTACTGCATACAAATTCTTGATTTTGAGCCATGCTGGTTTACAGTCTGCCCTGGAGAGCTGTGACCAGTCATTATAGACCAGGGGTCCTAAACTGATCCACGTTGCATGTCTGGATTTGTGGTTCAAGTGCGTTGGAATATGTTGCTGTTGTTGTCATTTAGTTGTGTCCGACTCTTCATGACCCCATGGACCAGAGCACGCCAGGCACTCCTGTCTTCCACTGCCTCCCGCAGTTTGGTCAAACTCATGCTGGTAGCTTCGAGAACACTGTCCAACCATCTCGTCCTCTGTCGTCCCTTCTCCTTGTGCCCTCCATCTTTCCCAGCATCAGGGTCTTTTCCAGGGAGTCTTCTCATGAGGTGGCCAAAGTATTGGAGCCTCAGCTTCAGGATCTGTCCTTCCAGTGAGCACTCAGGGCTGATTTCCTTCAGAATGGATTGGTTTGATCTTCTTGCAGTCCATGGGACTCTCAAGAGTCTCCTCCAGCACCATAATTCAAAAGCATCAATTCTTCGGCGATCAGCCTTCTTTATGGTCCAGCTCTCACTTCCATACATCACAACTGGGGAAACCATAGCTTTAACTATACGGACCTTTGTTGGCATGCAAATGTAGGCCAACCCATTATATTTGAGGGGCCAGAGACAAGCACTGCCCCTCATTTTTACGTAGCCCGCCCAACGAATGAATGGCTAGTACAGCAATATGAATTGTAAATAATTTTCCTTATGGAAGCTGGGGAGGGATTTTCCCCTTACCTGGTGTGAAGCCTGCAATGGGGTTAGGGATGGGTGTCTCGTTACGCTCCACCCAGGGGGATGAGGGACGGCTCAGCCCAAGCCAGGAGTCACGCCCAGCCCCTAGGAGAACCATGCGGAAAGGTTGTGGCACCAGGTCCAGAACGCGGCCCCGTTCATTGCACAGCATGTTCAGAGTTTGCCGACATGTGCCCAGTGCCTGCAACAAGTCGTTGGGTGGAAGAAACCATGATAAGAAACTAGCTTCCATCCATGCCCCTCCAACCCCAAATCTGAGCCACGCCAAATAGGTGCAGCGTGGGGAGAAAGCTCACACCGCCAGCAGCGACTATAATCCAACTCCTTCCCTCTCCGAATTGCCTCCTGCGGTGACAATTCCATCCAGTTATTATGTTGAATTGCTGCCTAAGGGGTCACAGCCACACCATATATTTAAAGCACATGGCTTCCCCCCCCCAAAGAATGCTGGGAACTGTAGTTTAATTTCACAGGACTACCAATCCCAGCACACGTAACGAAGCTACCTCACCTCCTGAGATCATAGGATTCCGCCTCTGTGCTGTATAAGCAGTACGTGTATTGCTGCCTTAAAAATCGTTATATAAGAAAAGCAAAAAGTCCCCAAAAGCAGAATACAAAATATAGCAATATAACAAAAAAGTGAGGCAATCCTAAGCTTTCATATTTGTCAAGGGTGTCAACTAAGGCCAAATAAATGGAAGTGTCCCCAGATGTTTTGAAAACGTTTTAAACTTTTTGTTTATCTAAAAACCAATAAGAATTATTTTAAAAAGAAGAAAATGTCTTTCATTTCCTTTGTCTTCCCTTTAGAGGGGATAATTACAAGTGCAAAGCCCTTCTGTGTATGCAGGGGGGTGTTAATGGGTTGCTGATTTTATTCTGATTATATATATATATTTGGTTTGTATGTTGATCTTTTCTGTGAACCGCCCTGAGGCCTCCGGGTATAGGGTGGTATATAAATTTAAAAAAAATTAATTTTATTATTATTATTATTATTATTATTATTATTATTATTATTATGCTGGTGTCCACCTGGTCTGCCTCCCTTGCCTGTACAGGTTGTGGAGGCTTGTCTCTGCCTTCATTCCCTGCTTTGTTTCCTACCTTCATATGATCTTCTGACATCGCCATCATCCCTTCCAGCTTGGCTTTCTGTTTCAGAAACTCATCTTTCTCCCATTTCATCAGTGCATCTACCTTGTCAGGTACCTACATACCAGGGAGAGGAACAAAGGTTGGGTGGGTGAATGGTTGCAAAATAGACTGCATGGCACATGGACACTTCGAGATTTGCAGTACAGTCATACCTCGGGATGAATACACTTCAGGTTGAGTGTTTTCGGGTTGCGCTCTGCGGCGACCCAGAAGTAACGGAATGCGTTACTTCCGGGTTTTGCCACTCGTACATGCGCGTGACACTCAAAATGACGTCGCACGCACGCGTGGAAGCGGCAAAATGCAACCCGCGCACACGCAGTTGTGTGTTGCTTTCACTTCAGGATGCCAACGGGGCTCCGGAACTTGGCCCATCTAGCCAAGCATCCTGTTCGCATAGCGGCCAACCAGATACCTCTAGGAAATGAACAAGGAGGACCCGGGCACAACAGCAACTGGCATGCATAAGCATATTGCCTCCGACAGTGGAGGGAGAACATGGCCATCAGGACGAGTAGCGACTGATAGCCTTGGGTTTTTCGTAAGTGGAGGAGGAAGAAGAAGAAGAAGAGTTTGGATTTGATATCCTGCTTTATCACCACCCTAAGGAGTCTCCAAGCGGCTAACATTCTCCTTTCCCTTCCTCCCCCACAACAAACACTCTGTGAGGTGAGTGAGGCTGAGAGACTTCAGAGAAGTGTGACTGGCCCAAGGTCACCCAGCAGCTGCATGTGGAGGAGCGGAGACGCGAACCCGGTTCACCAGATTACGAGTCCACCGCTCTTAACCACTACACCACACTGGCACACTGGATGGCTTCACTGCAGGGTTGAGATGCAGGTCTCACCTTCTCTACTTCCGGTCGGTGCTCCCGAATGGCCTGGCTCTGCTTGTTGGTAACGAGGCCCTGGCGGATTTGATCCAGCGTGGAGTCCAGTTGTAATCTCCAACGCAGCAGCATCTTGAACTGGTCATTGATCTCCAGGAGTGCCTGCCGCAGGCGGCTCACCACCAGCCGCGTCTCCCTGACATACTGGGCCACATACTCGTTGTTCTTGAGGGTGGCGTAGTCTCGGCAGCAGGGCAAGGCCATCTTGCACACCCAGGGAGGGGGTTTGATTTTGCTCCTCCACAGGGTCACCCCCGGCCCCTCCGGTGGCTTGCTTGTTACCTCTCCAGTCGGATGGACATCAACCTTGAATTTCCAAGAGTCGATCTTGGTCTTTTTCTCATACGGCGTTTCCTCAGGCTGGCCTGGGGCTCGGAGCGGACACCATAGGTCGAGGGCATCCTTTGCGCAGCGCTGCGTCAGCTTGGAGGTTTCGTGAACGGTGGCATGGGTGTCCCTGTGCCATTTCTCAGCACCTACCAGGCCTGTGACCAAGTGGGCAGGGGGCCCCATGGCTGCGGTGGAGCGGCTGTTGCTGCTACCAAGGAAGAGGAGCAAAAATCACTCTGCAATCCTGCTGCAACTTCATGGGACAGGATGCAACTGCGGTTTGAGAATAAACTACCAAGTGGTGGGGCCAAAGTTGGACGGGACCTGGAGGGGGACTGTGAAAAATGCCATTGTGTTCTGTATTGAGAGGGAGAGGAAATGGATCTACATTGGTACCTTGGGTTACATACTCTTCAGGTTACATACTCCGCTAACCCAGAAATAGTGCTTCAGGTTAAGAACTTTGCTTCAGGATGAGAACAGAAATTGTGCTCCAGTGGCGTGACGGCAGTAGGAGGCCCCATTAGCTAAAGTGGTGCTTCAGGTTAAGAACAGTTTCAGGTTAAGAACGGACCTCCGGAACAAATTAAGTACTTAACCCGAGGTACCACTGTATTCACCTGTTAAAATGTATTTAGGGATGGGAGAGAAAGCTTACTCAGTTCTCTTTTAATGGTGTACCTGTCAGTGTGCACTTTTGGAAACAGTATGCAAACCTAAATCTGGGACGCGGGTGGTGCTGTGGGTAAAACCTCAGCGCCTAGGACTTGCCGATCGCATGGTCGGCGGTTCGAATCCCCACGGCGGGGTGAGCTCCCATTGCTCGGTCCCAGCTCCTGCCCACCTAGCAGTTCGAAAGCACCTACGGGTGCAAGTAGATAAATAGGGACCACTTACTAGCGGGAAGGTAAACGGCGTTTCCGTGTGCGGCTCTGGCTCGCCAGAGTAGCTTCGTCACGCTGGCCACGTGACCCGGAAGTGTCTGCGGACAGCGCTGGCTCCCGGCCTATAGAGTGAGATGAGCGCACAACCTTAGAGTCTGTCAAGACTGGCCCGTACGGGCAGGGGTGCCTTTACCTTTTTACCTTTATGCAAGATTCACAGCTTCTCTAAATTTTGCATTAGTCCAGATAAGTAATGTGTACAAAAATGCATAAGGTAAAGGGACCCCTGACCATTAGGTCCAGTCGTGTCCGACTCTGGGGTTGCGGCGCTCATCTCGCTTTATTGGCCGAGGGAGCCGGCGTACAGCTTCCGGGTCATGTGGCCAGCATGACTAAGCCGCTTCTGGCAAACCAGAGCAGCGCACGGAAACACCGTTTACCTTCCCCTATTTATCTACTTGCACTTTGTCGTGCTTTTGAACTGCTAGGTTTGCAGGAGCTGGGACCGAGCAACGGGAGCTCACCCCGTCACGGGGTTTCAAACCACCGACCTTCTGATTGGCAAGTCCTAGTCTCTGTGGTTTAACCCACAGCGCCACCCGCATCCCTTACAAAAATGCATATGGTTGGGTAATTAATGAACAAAAAATCCACAAAAAATGTTCGTGAAAAGAACATACAAAAATGAACTATGTTAGGGAACACTGATTTGCAAAGATAAGTATATTAAACAACACTGCATACAAAATATGTGTGTTAGGAGAAATTTACGCTAAAATGCTTACGAATTTCTAGAAGGACTTTTTAAAACAAACGAACTGCAAACTGATGTGGGCATGTGGAGAACTGGACATGAGATTGGAAAAATGAGAAACCAAGAGAAACTGAAATTGACAGATTCATCCATCTCAAAATGCAGTGGTGCCCAATGGTACAAATGTCACTACGAACCATAAAGCACCGTTCTAAACACCTGACGCCAGCTCGGTCTCAGGTGTCAGCTGGAGATTAAAAGAGTTCAGCATTTCTAAAATTGTGAAATCCCCCTCCCCGGCCCCCGGCCATTCCTGGTCCCAAATTTTAGCATTTGCAGATGCTAATTTGGACTTGAGCTTCTTCTTCTAAGTATGTGTGTCTTTCTGTGTTGGTGTGGGTGTGGAATATTCACATTTTGAGATGGGAATCTCAAATTCTTAGAACCCGAATCTGAGACAGAGCAAAATTTGGGTTTGAGGTTGGGGAGTAAACAACTAAAACCAGTGCTTTTTTCTATAAAAAAAAATGTTTCAGGGTACTCTCATTTTGACTCAAGAAAATCACCATTTTATAGTTCAAATTGGGAAAAATAAATACAGTAAATGGATAAAAGTACAAAGATTCACAAAATGTTTAGGGGTATGCGAACCCCTGCACACCCCCCCCAAAAAAATAAACCACTGACTAAAACTATGAAAATACTGTACATCTGATTTAAACATTTGGGATGGAATGTGGCAACTTGAGCTCTAAAATCTCGTGTGTTCCATTAAACTGGTCCAAGGTCCTTTAAGCATCTGCCTTGCCTGTCATGTGCTCCACACATTCAAACGATAAGCAATGGTATTGCTTGAGTCCTCATTGCTATTAGCCGTGATCTTTCATAAGAAGAGCCTGCTGGATCAGGCCAGTCCAGCATCTTGTTCTCATAGTGACCATCCAAATGCCTGTGGGGAAACCTCTGAGCAGGATTTGACCAAAAGAGCCCTCTTCCCTCTTGTGGTTTCCATCAACTGGCATTCAGAAGCATTCCTGCCTCTGACCTGGCCATCTCTTGGGTTTTCCCCACCTGCTCAGAGCAGATTCATTGAAATTAATGTACCTGAGTTAATAATATCCATTCAGTTCAATTGGCCTCCCATAAGCAGGGCAAGCAGCTCTGGCTTTCAAGCTCCTAGTCCAGGCATAGGCAAACACGGCCCTCCAGATGTTTTGGGACTACAACTCCCATCATCCCTAGCTAACAGGACCACTGGTCAGGGATGATGGGAATTGTAGTCCCAAAACACCTGGAGGGCCGAGTTTGCCTATGCCTGTCCTAGTCCGACACTTTTACCGCTACATAATCCCACAATATTCCAGAGCTTGCAACACATGCTGCAGATTTATCACACAAGAATATACAGTAAACTAGTTTTGTGGATTTCGATGGATCAGACCAGGCATAGGCAAACTCCGGCCTTCCAGATGTTTGGGACTACAATTCCCATTATCCCTAGCTAACAGGACCAGTGGTCAGGGATGATGGGAATTGTAGTCCCAAACATCTGGAGGGCCGGAGTTTGCCTATGCCTGGGTCAGACCCAAAATCTAACCAGTTCACCCTTGTGTCCCAAAAGTGCCTCTTTCCCTGCTGGGGACGCCCAGTCTTACCTGCAGCCTGCAAAGAGGAATACTGGAATAAGGGAGTATTAATAAGGGCAGTTCCCAGTGTCATGAGTGCGAATATCTCACATACCCCTAGAAAACGGAGCAATAGGAGAGGCTGCACCTCGTGGCCTGGCCTGGGTCCATGGTGAGGAATGATGGAGGTGGGAAGAGGGGGATCAAGTTAGCTGGGCCTGTCTGAGCTATCTTTACCTGGGTCCAATAAGGCTGAGATCTCTAGGGCAATGTTAAGGGCACAGGCCTCGGGTCCAGCCTTCTGGGAGGGCATGGGAGGCCTGCGTCTCTTGCCTCACCCAAGCGGACGGTGAAGTCCTCCAAACAGGCTCTTCTCTGGCACAGGCCAAGCCGTCCCTGTCGCTTCAGCGGTGTTGGTTGCCATGGCAGCAGGTGCTCGCCTCACAATGCCGCTGCCTTGCCAGAGATGCCTCACATAAGCGGAGGCAGCAGAAGCCTTTGAGAACGAGCAACAGCTCGTCTTCCTAGGTATTCAGAGAAATCTGAGCCGTCGAGAGCAGGAGGGTTTGCAACGCGATGTAAGCAGCAGAGACTCGTAATCTCAAGGCCTGGGTGCTGCTTTTACTGCATTCCCTATTTGGTTTCTGGCATCTGGTTTCTTCCTTCCAAGCAGCTCAAGGTGGCAAATATGGTTTAAAACACAACAGCAACAAACCCAAAAGCTTGCCTGTAGCATGCAGGGGAACCTAGCAAGTCTAGTACCTTGGGTTAAGAACTTCATTCGTTCTGGAGGTCCGTTCTTAACCGGAAACTGTTCTTAACCTGAAGCGCCACTTTAGCTAATGGGGCCTCCCGCTGCTGCCATGCCGCCGGAGCACGATTTCTGTTCTCATCCTGAAGCAAAGTTCTTAACCTGAGGTACTATTTCTGGGTTAGCGGAGTCTGTAACCTGAAGCGTATGTAACCTGAAGCATCTGTAACTCAAGGTACCACTGTATATCGTATGTCGAAGCTTTCGCAGACTAGAGACTATTGTATCACATGCATGGTGTTATCCTGAGTTGTAGGTAAATAGGCAGATAGGCAATTGGGAGATTATGAAGTGTGCAGTCAACAGAAAAACGAAACGCAGTAAGTACACCCGGTGATAAATATTGCTTCAGGCCACCCCAATATCCGAGCGGGGTGAGATTCCAGGTGTTCCAGTGGCTTACGCAGGGTTTGTGTTTCCTCTGGAATGAGGGACAGCGGAGACTGCAGTGACTTTATGATATATGGTTTATTTACACATATATACAACTTGAGCCTATAATGGAGGGGTTCACTGCATCAGCACCCCTAAAGGGTCCTGCTTCACCCAAAGCCACAGCCTTGGATATGAGCAGAAATCAGGCATGTCTCTCCCTCACAGGATTTCGCTTGCTACTTCCTCCAGCTTCTGGATACTAAGCCTTACGGGGAGCGCTTGAAGGAGCTGGGTATGTTTAGCCTGGAAAAGAGGAGACTGAGAGGAGATATGATAGCCACCTTTAAGTATCTCAAAGGCTGTCACATGGAGGAGGGAACATGCTTGTCTTCTTCTGCTCTGGAGGGTAGGACTCGAACCAATGGCTTCAATTTGCAAGAAAGGAGATTCTGACTAAACATTCGGAAAAACTTTCTGACAGTAAGCGCTGTTCAGCAGTGGAACAGACTCCCGCGAGAGGTGGTAGACTCTCCTTCCTTGGAGGTTTTTAACCAGAGCTTGGATGGCCATCTGCCATGGATGCTTCAGCTGAGATTCCTGTATTGCAGGTGGCTGGACTAGATGACCCATGGGGCCCCTTCCAACTGTAAGATTCTATGATTCTATTATTCTAGCTTGCCCTTAGACGCGCGCACACACAACCCTTAGCTCTGGTCTTTGTCTTTTCTATCTACCCTCAACAACTTAGTATCACCAGCAAACTTGGCCACTCCAACTCTAAATTGCTTATGAACAAGTTAAAAAGCACGGGTCCCATTACCAATCTTTGAGGGACTCTACTTTCTATATCTCTCCATTTACTGCTACTTCCTTTTTCTGCTTCAAAAGTACAGTGTTACCTTGGGTTAAGAACTTAATTCATTCTGGAGGTCTGTTCTTAACCTGAAACTGTTCTTAACCTGAAGCACCATTTTAGCTAATGGGGCCTCCCGCCGCTGCTGCACCGCCAGAGCACGATTTCTGTTCTCATCCTGAAGCAAAGTTCTTAAACCGAGGTAATATTTCTGGGTTAGTGGAGTCTGTAACCTGAAGCATATGTAACCCAAGGTACCACTGTACATTTGAAACACATTCCCCCCACCTTTGGGCACTGTAGTTTTGTTAAGGTTACTGGGAATTGTAACTCTGGGCAATTGTAACTCTGGGCAATTTTCTGATCTATATTATATATATAAGTGGTTACATGAAGTGCCCAGAATTCTTTGAGGGGAGAAAGGTGCTTTAAAGGCACACCCTCCAACATTTCTCAGTTGAAAAGAGGGATGTCCCATTCCATAATGATAATTTTACCATTTATACCTCACACATCATACTGGGTTGCCCCAGCCACTCTGGGCAGCTTCCAACATATATAAAAAAATATAGTAAAACCTTAAACAAACTTCCCTATAGAGGATTGCCTTCAGATGGCTCGGGGGACGGATAACTCCATACCCTCCAACATTTCTCCAGTGAAAATAGGAACATCCTAAGGAAAAGTGGGGCATTCCAGGATCAAATCAGAAACCAGGATGGCCTCTCTAAATTAGGGACGTCACTGGAAAATAGGGACACTTGGAGGGTCTGCAAAGGTATGTTTGTATGCAGCCTATGACCATACGGATAGATTTCCTGGTCCATCAGGTGCACACAAGCTAAGCCATGGAGGGCAGTTAGGCCAAGACAGAGCTGAGGTAAATGTGAAGCCTAAGGGTGGAAATAAATGGGGTGGTTTACGAAGATACTTGGCGACTGGCAGCTTGGTTGGCATCTTCTTCAGTGACACCTTCCTGCTTCAGCGCTGAGATCTCATGGAAAATAGGGAGCATAGTCTCTCGCATGCGGTCTGCAAATTCTGGGACATCAGCTGCGCTCAGTCCCTCGGTCTTCATGGGCGGAAGGATCTGGATTGTCACTTCGCCTTGGAGGAGAAAACAAAGGAAATGATGTACCCCCTGCAAACGGAGCCCCTTCCCCAGTCCAAATTAGGCAGCAAGCATGGAGTCTGGAAAAATGAGTTTGCTTCACAGCACCTAGTTCCAGTCTCAGGCCATGTCTCAGAACACTTCCCATTTCTTTCCCATCCCATTTCTTTCCCACAGCTACCTGATGTGAATTTTTTAATTTTCTCATTGAAGAACGTCCGGTAGGAGGAAATCACCACAGGAATAACTGGCACCTGCATGGACATAAAGCACATCAGCCGCCAGTCAGATGGAAATTTACCTTTGCTGTAAATTGAACGTTGTGGGCAGCCTCAGACGCTGCTTCCAAGGGAGTCCTGCTTTTTAACATTCTCACAGACTAAGGACACTTCCAGACAACCTGTTTGTTGACCGTTCACTTTAATTTGCTCACTGTGAGGTCAGCTGACATCACATCAAAACAAGTGTTATCTCAAAGTTTCCACTGCATTTCCCCTGTCCTTATCACAAAAAGTTGTTGTTTTGGGGATTGGTGCTCCCTGCCTCCCTGCTTTTCATCTTTGGTGTTTTGTTGAACTTTTTTTTAAAAAAAAGTCTCTTATTTTACTGTTTTTTTAATGGGCCAGATTCAATGAATGAGTCCCGCTGGCAGAAGCACACACAAAGGACATATCTGCTCACAGAAGAGAGGAAAATGCTACAAATTAGATTGCTATAACAAAACAAAGGGGGGGAACCCCTATGGAAAACCACATAGAAAAATATTGTGCCCTCTGGCGCCATCTGGTGTGTGTTTATAACGGATTCAAAGCATTGTTTCTTTACTAATGTCGCTGAGTCCAAAGACTTGGGCTAGTGCAATGGGGCTTTCCCCAGTGCCCCATCCCAAATTGGCATTAGGTGGAGTGTCAGAAGAATAGCACACAGGGGAAAGTGGTGGGGGAGGGGCTGTAGTGCTATGTGTTTTTAAAATACCCCTTTAAGATCGTTCCTTGCTTTGGGTATGCATCAATACAGCAGCTCCTGACAGGATTTGGAGAGTGTAATCTGTCCTGTGGTTTGAAATACCTGACTTACTCAGCAAAATACCTTATACAGTGGTACCTCAGGTTAAGTACTTAATTCGTTCCGGAGGTCCATACTTAACCTGAAACTGTTCTTAAACTGAGGTACCACTTTAGCTAATGGGGCCTCCTGCTGCTGCCGCGCCGTCCGAGCACAATTTCTGTTCTCATCCTGAAGCAAAATTCTTAACCTGAAGCACTATTTCTGGGTTAGTGGAGTCTGTAACCTGAAGCATATGTAACCCGAGGTACCACTGTACTGAACTTGAGGTGAATTTGCCTAATGGCAACAGCTGGCAAGCCTGTGTGGTGTAGTGGTTAAGAGCGGTAGTCTCGTAATCTGGGGAACCGGGTTCGCGTCTCCGCTCCTCCACATGCAGCTGCTGGGTGACCTTGGGCCAGTCACACTTCTGTGAAGTCTCTCAGCCCCACTCACCTCACAGAGTGTTTGTTGTGGGGGAGGAAGGGAAAGGAGAATGTTAGCCGCTTGGAGACTCCTGAAGGGGAGTGAAAGGCGGGATATCAAATCCAAACTCTTCTTCTTCTTCTTCTGTTCTGCTGACCTCAATCCAACTGCAGCATATAAACTTTAAAAGTGGGACAGGCTCCCAGCTCCTACAAGCCTGGTCTTTTTAGCTTAGGATAGCCACTCAGAGAAGGAGTCCACTATTAGTAAATAGGATGCAGGAATAAACAAGAGGCTTAGAAGCTGAATGATCTCACCTGGGCTTCCACAGCTAGAAGGAAGGCCTCATTTCTGGAGGAGAGCAGACCAGCGCTGTCATTGTCTCTAGTGCCTTCAGGGAACATGCAGATTCTCAGCTGGAGGGGAAAGAGAATACTGAAAGGATGTTCAAACATAAATTTTCTTTCACCTGGAAAAATTCAATGGCTACAATTTTGTCTCTCCCTGATGTGATTTCTTCCAGTTAAGTTTTCATCTGCTCTGATACTGCAGAGGACTCAGTACAGAAACAGATAGGTAGCCGTGTTGGTCTGCCATAGTCAAAACAAAAAAAATTCCTTCCAGTAGCACCTTAAAGACCAACTAAGTCAGTTCTTGGTATGAGCTTTCGTGTGCATGCACACTTCTGAAGTGGTATCTGAAGAAGTGTGCATGCACACGAAAGCTCATACCAAGAACTGACTTAGTTGGTCTTTAAGGTGCTACTGGAAGGAATTTTTTTTGTTTTCAGTACAGAAAATGAGACTTTTTTTAGCCTAGAAACAATGGCCTATATCCAGTGCTTTTTTTCTTTTAAAATGTTTAGGGGTACTCTCATTTTCCTACTCATATTGAAATACTGCCCCTCAGTGACACCCAACTTAGATTCACAAAATATTTAGGGGTATGCATACCCCTGTGTGTCCCCCAGAAAAAACACTGCCCATGTTATGTACTAAGCTTGGATCCTGGAACAATAGGCAGGTAGGATCCTAGAATGCAACAAGTGATTGGCCTGCAGGAGCAGCCCAATCAGGCCCCAGGCGGGAAGCAAAATCAGCCAATCAGATAGGATCCATTGTGTAAATAATGTATATAAAGCCATAGGTTTTGGGGAGGGTTTTATTCACTGTTTTACGAGCTGCAATAAAGAGCATGAAATCACTATGCGACTCCGAGTATATTTCAGCCTATATCAATAATGGCTTGGAAGGGTGTCTGTGTTATGTACTGAAGTTCTCACCCTGGGCCAGCAGGAGGATACTGTAGATAGTTATGCAAATGAAGGATGGAAAGTGACATTCAGTGATTGGATAGTTTGTATGCAAATGAAGGATCGAAAGTGACGTTCAGTGATTGGCTAGTTACTGAAAATGGTTACTGTTGCATTCTAGTAGAGCTCTATATAAGCAGGCTGACTGAGCTCCTCAGTTCAGTTCTGTTCCAGCTTACAAATAAAGAGCTGCTTTGGAAGAATTGCTGTGTCGTCTGATATGTTCAACCACAACTTAACAGTCTGTCTGTCTAGCTGTCTGTCTACTGTATTTCATTTCCTCCAAGACATGCAAAGTGGTGTACAGGGTTGTCCTCCCACCAGTTGCCATTGGCAAGACAGGGCAACAATAAACACTTACGTAATCTGTCACAGGTATTGCTGCAGCTTGCCAGGATGGGTGAGGTGGCAGTGGGATTGGCATGGTCTAAATGTACCAGTGACTGCATGGGATTGACTCTGCTGGTGCATTCACTGAGCAGACATCGCGGCCTCCTTGTCCCACTCATGGAATCATAGAACTGAAGAGTCAGAAATGACCCCAAGAATCTCCAACAGGTGGCCGTCCAAATTCTGCTTAAAAACCTCCAATGAAGAAGAGTTCACCTCGCCGCCGCCCCCCCCCCCCGAAGAGTCCATTCCACTGTTCCTGTCAGAAAGTCCTTTGTTTAGTCAGAATCTCCTTTCTTTTACAGTGGTACCTCAGGTTAAGAACTTAATTCATTCTGGAGGTCCGTTCTTAACCTGAAACTGTTCTTAATCCGAGGTACCACTTTAGTTAACAGGGCCTTGCGCCGCTGCCGCATGATTTCTGTTCTCATCCTGAAGCAAAGTTGTTAACCCGATGTACAGTCATACCTCGGGTTACAGCCGCTTCAGGTTGTGTTTTTTTGGGTTACGGACCGCTGAAGCCCGGAAGTACCGGAACGAGTTACTTCCGGGTTTCGGCGGTCGCGCATGCGCAGAAGTGCCGAATCGCAACCCGCGCATGCACAGTTACGAACGTGCATCCTGCATGGATCATGTTTGCAACCCAAGCATCCACTGTACTATTTCTGGGTTAACAGAATCTGTAACCTGAAGCTTCTGTAACCCGAGGAACCACTGTAATTTGAATCCAGTGGTTTGGCTCCTGCTGTCCGGAGCAGCAGAAAACAAGCTTGCTCTGTCTTGACAACCTTCAGATATTTGAAGATGGCTTACATATCACCTCACGGCCTTCTCTTCTCCAGGCTAAACCTTCCCAGCTCCCTCAACCATTCATCAAGAGAGTTAATTCCCATGACACTCACGTTGTCACGGACCATCGCGTCTGCTGCCTCCGATATGGAATTGACGGATGTTTCTCTGTTCCGGCGGTCAACGAAAACGAAGCCGCTCAGCCAGCAGGCAAGGCCAACAGTAAGAAAGTGTAAGATCTCCCTTTTAACAATGAAGGTGCTTCTCTCCGGCAAGATCTGAAGCATCGCTGGGACAATTGGAAGACTGTCAAAATGAAGTCTGGCTGTGCAGTTCCTCCCACCCTTCCCTACAGCCCCTAGCGAGAGAGGTGATGTAATAATTAGATTTGGGCTGGGTACCAAATCTTTGCTTAGCTGTGAAGCCACCGGGATTATCTTGGGTCCAACACACATCTTCTCTTGGCCTGGCCTACCTCACAGGGTGGTTGTGAAGATAAAAGTAGCCTGGGTTCCTTGGAGGGAGAGGGATGTGCGTGTTGTGTTTTATCTGCCTATTCACACACCTGGATGCAAGGAGTATAACCCTCACAATGCATAGCCCCTCTTTACTATGTTTATATAATGCTATTCGTTATGGCCTATGGCCAGGATAAAATAAACTCTCCTACGAACAGAAAAGAGCTTGCACGTCATTTTTGTGACATTTTGGTGGGCCCAATAAGGGTATCTTGACGGTAATTATTAGAGGCCTTTCAAATCAGAGAGTAATTAAAGAGTGGGATGGAGTGAAGGAATATATGAAAAAATATGGTTCCGGAACTGGAATATTAATAGATAACATGGAAAACATGCAGGGGTAAGCAAGGACATAATCAAGAAATTAAGTGAATAATGATTATAACAACACAACAAGACGGAAGAAGCAAAAGATTGAGATCACACATGAGTGAAGAGGAGAGGGGGGTATGGGGGAATTTGAAATATTTATAATATAAAAATTTTAATATAAAATTTCTAACTGTGATGTATTTGTATACAGCAAAGAGAAATTTAGAGTAATTAGGTATATTTGATTTAGTTAATCATGTAACAGGTTTATGTTAGGAAATGAATATGGATGCTGAATTTGATGTTTGTAATTTTTCTTTTTTTCTTTTTTGGTTTTGGATTTTATTTTTTTTTTAAGAGTATATTATGCCGGTAGTCCATGCCCTCCTTCCAGTGGTGATCTGAAGATATTTTCTCTATCAGCAAATGTCTGCAGGGCAGGTAGTTACTCTCTGTGGCCCACTGCAATTTGGATGCCACAGGGCAATATGTGTAAAGCTGTAGGTGGGTCACTCCAGCCCTTCCAACTGGATGGGAGAAAGAGATTGAGGCTTAAGCATGCAACCAACATACCCAGGATGTCCACATTGCATTGCTGATTGGCAACCACAACATACGGCACTTTCAGGTTCAAGTTCTGAGAGCCCTGCACCTTGAATTTGATGCCGAGGAAGTATTTCGCTGGCAGCAAGGCAAAGCGGAGGACTCTAAAACAAGGGAGCAAAACCAGAGGCGTTTGAGGAAGGTCAAAGGCGTTGAAGGACAGGAGCGAAAACTTTACAAGCAAGACAGTTGCCTGCTACAGCCTGTTCGGATGAAAGCTAGTATAATCATACCTTGGTTTTCGAACAGCTCAGTTCTTGAATGTTTTACCTTGGAAGTCAAATGTCTTGTGACGCGAACGTTTTGGCTCCTGAACACCGCAAACCTGGAAATGACTGTTCTGGTTTGCAAACTATTTTTGGAAGTCGAATGTTCGGCGGGGCTTCCGCAGCTTCCGATTGGCTGCAGGAACTTCCTGCAGCCAATTAGAAGCCGCGCTTTGGTTTCTGAAGATTTTGAAAGTCAAACAGACTTCCGGAACGGATTCCATTCGACTTCTAAGGTACGACTGTATGGTGTAGTGCATGGGTAGGCAAACTAAGGCCCGGGGGCCAGATCCGGCTCAATCGCCTTCTAAATCCAACCCGCGGACCATCCAGGAATCAGAGTGTTTTTACATGAGTAGAATGTGTGCTTTTAGTGGGCAGGCACAAAGTCTGTGCGTACGGGACTCTTCTGTAGGAGACTTCCAGAACCGGTGAGGGCATGGCCGAGCTTCTAGCAAGAGTGAAAACCCTTCTTGCATTTCTGGATGCGAGGAAATAGAGATACGTTGCTGGAGTGGCTACGTATCTCCCGTTTTCTATGATTTTATAATCGGGGACCCTCATCTCTGGGTTATTTGTGGGGCATAGGAATTCGTTCATACATTTTTTTCAAAATATGGTCCGCCCCCTCCCCCAAGGTCTGTCTGAGGGACAGTAGACCGGCCCCCTGCCGAAAAAGTTTGCTGACCTCTGGACTGTTGCATCACAACTGGGGAGACCCACGTTCAAATCCCTACTTGGCCATGATGCTCCTTTTGACTACTTCACAGGGATGTCATGAAGATAACAAGAGGAGCATCTCGTAGACTGCCCTAAGCTGGGGATGGGGGGGGCAGTAGAAAAAAAATGAAAGAATCCAAGTGAGATGCACATAGCAGGCACAGGGCCCTTAGATCTGGATTGCAGGAAAGCCAAATGGTTAAAGCTCCCAATCAGACCTGAATAAGTCACAGCTGCCTCTCCTTGAAGCTGAAGGAATGTCATCTCCTCCAGCCTTTGATGAGTATCTTAAGTGTCAACAAACACTTTCCTAAACATGAAGCTCTCTTCCTTTCACAATCATGGGCAACCCGGTCAACAAAAGACTGCTTAGCAAGAAGGCACAACTCATTTCTGGTGTTAAGCCAGCCTTCCACAACCTGCTGCTCTCCAAAGGTTTTGGACTACAATCCCCACCACCCCCAGTCACCATGTCCAATGGACCCTCCCTCCCTCAGCAGATCCACAGCTAGTCCCTGTGTGCGAGGGAATGTGAGGGTGGTTTGGTCTCCACCATGTTTCTGCCAGGGGTTTTCTTGCTGTGGACAATCCTACTCCATACTGAGGGTGGGTGAGCATCTCAATTTTGGTTTTTCTCATTTTGCCAGTCTGAAGTTTAGTTCTCCACCTTTGCAGTTTCTCCACCTTTCCAGTTTTTTTTAAAGTCCTTGCGAAAATTCACCAGGGTTTTAGAGTGAATTCCTCCTACTGCACACATAATGGTAAAGGGACCCCTGACCATTAGGTCCAGTCATGGCCGACTCTGGGGTTGCGGCGCTCATCTCACTTTATTGGCCGAGGGAGCCGGCGTACAGCTTCCGGGTCACGTGGCCAGCATGACTAAGCCACTTCTGGCGAACCAGAGCAGGGCACAGAAACGCCATTTACCTTCCTGCCGGAGCAGTACCTATTTATCTACTTGCACTTTGACGTGCTTTCGAACTGCTAGGTTGGCAGGAGCAGGTACTGAGCAACGGGAGCTCGCCCCGTCGCAGGGATTCGAACCGCCGACCTTCTGATTGGCAAGTCCTAGGCTCTGTGGTTTAACCCACAGCGCCACCCGCATCCCCACTGCACACATACTTGTATGCAATTTCTGCCAGCATAATGCTTTTCGCTAATAGATGCATTTCTATATGTGCACTTTGCTGCAATGTATGCATTTCCACACACCTGACTTGTCTGTAGAACTGCATTGCAAAATCCATAAAAAGTAAATACCAAAGGATGGAAGTGTTTCAGTTCGCATATTGTTTCGGAAAGTGCAAATTTCGTAGTTTTGCCTTTAAAAGTGAACTGGATCGTGTCTCTGGAGTGTGTGTGGGGGGGGCTAATTTCACAAAATGTGATAAGGCAGTCCTGCTGGATTTGGTCTCACCCTCACCCTCTCATACTGCTGAGCGCGGCTCTGGGCACCTGCCCCTAAGTCCCTGAAGAGCATCGCTGCTTAAAAGCTCATTAGTTATTGGGCCGCTATGAAGGAGTCACATCGTACACTCCTATGTGAGCACAGAGCCCCGAAAAACAAGATACAAAGCCACACGGCAGTAATAGTTCACTCACCTCACATTTGCCACACTTCGTCCCCGGAGAGCTATAACAGGAAGTGCAAGGGAGGTCATATTGAACATCCAAATATTTAGGAAGCAAACCCTGAAATAGTATCTGAAGGTATTGCTGTAATGATAGAGGAGCAGCCCTGCAAAGATGAACAGGAAGAAATTGACCAGGCCAAGAGACTGGGCCATGTTGTCTTCTGCAGACGCTCCTAAGTCTGTGCACAGTTTGCCTCCGACATTTAAGGTTTCGGCATGGCTGGGCGTGGGAAGCACAGCAGAGAGAAACATGCTCAAACACGTACACTCCAGCAAGAAAGAACTCCCACTGTTCTTAATCACCATTCTTGGACTACATGCAGGAATCATGAATACGTGGGCAGCGATGGCATGTACCTTTTGTGGTAGAGAAGGAAGATTCCTCGGTCCACGCAACACAACAGCAGAGGGCGGCTAAAAGGTTGCCATAAAAAGTGTCTTAAAAGTGTCCGCAGAAGGCTGCCATCTAAGTTTGCCAACTGTCTAGAAAAAAAACCACTATAGTGACGGCCACCAACTTGACTTGATCCAGCAGGCTGTTCTTTTGTCTTTAACTTGCCTGGCCTACCCCTGTGCTTTTGTCACCAGATTGATCTAGTTATCAGAAAGTTAACCTGATTGTCTTCACGGCAGGAAGGTAAGCAATATAATTAGCTGGTGTCCTGACAACAAGTTTGCACAAATCCTTGGTGTGGCCGCATCTGCCGTTAGGAAGATCATGGAATAGAAAAAGGGTCTGGTGAATTCTTTCTTCAGTCCATCCTTGCTATCACTTGGGGCAAAGATCACATTAAGTGTGTGCCTTGCCTGGTGTGCTGCAGCAATGACCACCTGAGAGACCCATAGTTGTCATGGAGGCTATGAAGTCTTGAGCTGGCCTCCGGGTAGATATTGAAGTCACCCAGGATTACCATTTAATGCCCACCCCCAATATCCCAAGGACTACCTGATCAGGAATGTTGCTGGGAAACAGGGTGGTTGGTAGACCAGCAGCAGCCATGGTCTATTTCTCTGGTTCAGACCCTCTAAACCAGGGTTTCCCAAACTTGGGTCTCTTACTGATTTTAGACTACCATTCCCACCATCCCTGGCCACTGGTCCTATTAGCTAGGGATGATGGGAGTTGTAGTCCAAAAATAGCTGAAGACTCAATTTCGGTAAACCCTGCTCTAGACCCATCTCATGGTTAAGAGGCTTCCTGGTCAAGGAGACGATGTTTCTATAAACAATAGCAACACCCCTGCCTCAACCCCCTAGTCTAGCCTGGTGCAGTATGGAAAAAGCAATGGGCACAGCTGGGTAAAAGCAGGTCCACCCAGCTCACTCACTTAAGTCTTAGCCAGATCAGCCTGGTCATCCACAAACAAGTTATGAATGAGCATGGTTTTATTACAGACTGATCTGACAATCAGCACCACCAGACCAGAGGGCCCTGCAGATATGCCACCAATAACTTCTGGTGGACTGAGAATGCTGGAACAAGGAACGGAGGCCAAACACCTTGTGTAGAACCGAATGGCAAAAAGGTTTTAGAGGGTCTGTGAACGCCATCTTGGTAGTCAAGATCACCCTGAGACTAATTGTTTTTTTGCTGCAATAATGAGCTCACCACATATGTTTAAGCTCTTGCTTTGGTATAAAGGTAAAGGACCCCTGCACAGTCATAGGTGACTATGGGGTTGCGGCACTCTTGCTTTCAGGCTGAGGGAGCTGGTGTTTGCCCACAGCTTTCCGGGTCATGTGGCCAGCAGGACTAAACTGCTTCTGGCACAACAGGACACCGTGACGGAAGCCAGAGCACATAGAAACGCTGTCTACCTTCCCGCCGCAGCGGTACCTATTTATCTACTTGCACTGGTGTGCTTTCGAAATGCTAGATTGGCTGAAGCTGGGACAGAGCAACAGGAGCTAACCATTGTTGTGCAGATTCAAACCGCAGACCTTCCAATCAGCAAGCCCAAGAGGCTCAGTGGTTTAGACCACAGCACTCCCTGCATCCCTTTCGCTCTTGCTTGGATGCTATGCTTATCTGTTGGCTTCAGATGCTGGGGCCTAGGGATGGGAGTTGTCAGCGCAGTTTGGAGGCCGGCTACCTATCTCTTTATAGACAGGTGGGCTTAATTAGCCACTGGACGTAAGATATTTTCTGCATAATGCTTAACATATTAACTCTTGTGGACAGTTATGGCAAATGCTTGCTGTTTCGTTGTTCGGCCTGAGTCTGTAAAAGCAGCAAGGTCTCTGGCATTGCATTTTAACTCTGCACCTTCTCATAAATTAATCACTCTAGTGTTTCTGACATCCTTCTTTGAAACCCTTGACGAAACTTCTTTAAGGTTTTGGTGTGTGTTTTTTAACCTAACGTCAACATTTAAGCAAGCCTTTATGGATTTTCCGCTTCCTTTAAAAAAAAAAAAAATCCCATCATTCCGTGTCTTCTCTTTTTATTTTCTTCACAGTTTAGAAATTCCACCCCTCCCCCGCAAAAAATCCCCAACCTCATCAGCATCAATAACAAGTAGCCAGTTTTACACTCGATACAAAAACAAAAAACCAACACCACAAACAATAATATTAATAATACCAACAATAAAAAGGATGTTGTGTGTGTGAAAAGATGCTCGTCAACATTTTGATTTGCTGAAATGCACAATTCATGAGTACCATGAACTGTGAAGCCTTTTGAACTTGGTAGAGTTGGGAGGCTTTTTCCCAGCGGAGATCTCTTAATGCAATGTACATAATTTTTTTTTCTTTGCCCCAGATGCAGATAGCTTCAAGTCAACGGCAGTAATGTTCTCCAGGTTGGAGATGGCAGAGATGTCTGGAGACAAGGCACATAATTTGCTTCCTGCCTCTGTCCTTTCAGCAGCAACCGGTCAAACACAATCCGTTGTATTTTTGGTCTCCGCAAGTATGAAAACACTACAGACCCTTCCCACCCCCCACCCCAAGCAGCACATCTTCCATGTTTCCTTTCTACAGATGCACCATAATATTAACAGCACCGATTTGATGATAACAGTGTGAGAGGTCTGCCTTTCCCAGCAGCACGAAGCCCCCCCCCCCCAAGCAAGAAAATACAAAGATAAAAGCGAAGCCAGTCTGGTGTTAGGAACACCATGGAAGGCAAATCTACATTAAAGTGGTTTTGAACCGTCAGGGTGCCCCATCCCAGGAATTGTAGTTTGGCAAGGGTACTTTGTTATGAGAAATTTTCAGGAAAATTTAGGCTTTGGCCTGGTCTCCTCATGTGGTGGGGAAATGAGACTGAAGTGTGAGCTGTACCACTTCCTAAAACACACACACACAAAAACACAACTAGTGTATAAGGAGAAAGTTTCTAACTCACCTTTCCTTCTGTTGCATTCTAACAGCTAGAAATCCCTCAGATAGGTGTGCATTTTTAAAAAAACTGTCATTCCCCTCTCATAAGATGAAGCGTACAATCTCAGAACTCGACTATATTGTATGTTTTCTCTTCATGTTTTCTGCTTGTGTCAACGAGACCTTCCTTGGGGAGCAGAAAATGGCTACTAAAGCAATCCAAACCACTGATGTAGATATTGCCAAACTGAAGAGGCATCAGATGCAGATGGTGGAAAGGCCAAATGGAATGAGATACATATGTGCTAATGGGTGCAATCCTATGAAAACTTATCTGGGCTGAGGAAACCTGAAGCCCTCTAGAGGCTATTGGACTACAACTCCCATCGCCCACGATAAATTGGCCATGTTGGCTGGCGAGCTCATGGGAGTTGCAGTACAACAGCCTCTGGAGGGCCGCAAACTCCCCACCTTGCCTTACATGGAAGTAAGCCCACTGAACTCACTGCGGATTGTATCCAAGTAAATATGCATGGAATCAGGCAGGATGAAGAAGAGAGATGAAGAGTTGGAGGTAGCAGAATTGGGGAAAGGAAGAGGCAGAAGACTGCAAATTGCAGAATAAAACCATCAGGGTAGACGCAGGATTATACAGCCCATCCCCAGCAGCTGCACCCTAATCCAGACAGGTGTTTGACAATCTTTTAATCCAGATTAATCCAGGTATATATATTTTTAATCCCAGTTTCTAAGACCCCCATCTACACGATACATTTAAAGCAGTATCACACCACGTTGAACAATCATGGCTCCCCCCCCCCCAAAAAAAAAAGAATCCTGGGAATTGTAGTTCGTTAAGGGTGCTGAGACCCCTATTCCCCTCTCAGAGCTACAATTCCCAGAGTTGCTTAACGATCAGTTGTCCTTTCCAGGACTCTGGAAATCTTAGTTCTGTGAGAGGAACAGGGGTCTCCTGATGACTCTCAACACTTAACAAATTACAGTTCTCAGGTTCTTTTGGGGAAACCATGGCTGTTTAAAAGGGTTTAAATGGATGGTGCAAACAGGGACCTTTTTCATGAAAGCTGAAGCTACTTAGAATCACTATTCCAGACTTCAAAAGGTAGCCTGAATATACGCCGGCTGCCTTTTAACAAACCTTGAACTCACAGTCCTTTCTCCTGCCTTCCATGCTGCTTCTACATTGTGGGACCTCTCTACAGTCTCGATTAATCAGGAGTATCACCCCTCCCGTTCTTTAAATGCAGTTTAGAATCATAGAAGAATCCAATCCTCCTCCTTTTCAAGCTTAAAAAAACCCCTTGTGTGAATGAATCTTATGGTGCAAGCTCATCTGCATTACGTTGTGTCAACCTTTGCCAATCTGGTATCCTCCAGATATTTTGGACTACACTATATTTTTGCTGGCTGGAGCTGATGGGAGTTGTAGTCCAAAACTTCTGAAGATCACCGAGAAGGCTGGATTCGTTCGTGAACAGGAGGAATGAGAAGTACAGGACGAAAGGGTGTGTGGGCAGCAGGGCAAGGGCGAATAACCTTTGACCCTCTGAATGTGACTGAATTCCAGCTCCCATTAGGCCCCCACCCCTGCAGGAGACAACCCACCATTTCACTAACTCGCTTTCATGATCACAGAGCCCCAAACACAACCGGATAGCTCAGCTGGCAGAGCAGCAGACAGTGGTTCAACTTTTGCAGTCCTCCCGTCGTTTCAGTCCACAGAGCAGTGTTCGTGCAAGAGGGTGGTGGGTCTGAAGTTCTGAATGGTCCCTCCTATTAAAAAGACCTTCACGTCAAGCCAAAAGCTGCTTGCAGACCGTGCAATTTAAGACACTCAGGTTCAGAGGGGAAACTTCCTTCTCACAGTGCAGTCTCACTCGTCGCTGGCTCCCTTCAGTGGCATCATTCATCGCAGGCAAGGGGAAGAAACTTGCCTACGATGAGGGATGCTCACCAGATGAGCAGATGATCCAGGTTCAAGCCAAAGCAATTGTAACGGGGCATGACGTGCTGCTGGTTTAACCAGGGAAGCGGAATGAGAACAGAGCTGGGATGAATGAGAGGCCATTGGATGGAAAAGGAGAGCACCAGGCAAGAAATGGAGACATACCACACATCTGAAGTGCACACACCCCTCCGCAAAAAATCCTAGAATTGTTGTTTGGACACAGGGAGAGAGAGCTACAGTTCCCAGCACTCTTGACAAACTACAGTTCTTAGGATTCTTTGGGGGGAAGCTTTCCACATATGGTGTGTGTGCGGCTGTAGGACGGGCAGGATTTAGTTGATCAGGGATGAAGCCTGGGCCCCACCGGGGGAAGGGGAAGAGAAGGACGAGTGGGAAAAGCCTCGAGAGGGAAAAGACAGAGACCAGGGCAGGTCCAAAGAAGGGATCGGGAGGGACGAGATAGAAGAGGGGAAGGAAGGCAGGGCAGGCAGGGGCCCAGGCGAAGCGAAGGAGGCTGAAAAGGCCGAGGCAGGCAGGGGAGCGGCAGGTTTGGAAGAGCTGGCGGCCAGCAGTGTGGTGTGGGCCATGCCAGCGCTGCCGGCCGAGGCCTTGCCATTGCTGTGGGTGCGCTGGTGCCGGTTGAGGTGGGAGCTGCGGCTGAAGCACTTGCCGCAGACGCCGCACTTGTAGGGTTTCTCCCCGGTGTGGGTGCGCTGGTGGATGGTGAGCTCGGAGCGCTGGATGAAGGCCTTGCCGCACTCCCCGCAGGCGTAGGGCTTCTCGCCCAGGTGGGTGCGCTGGTGCGTCAGCAGGTTGGAGCTGACGCTGAAGCACTTGCCGCAGGCGTCGCAGCGGTACGGCTTCTCGCCCGTGTGCATCCGCCGGTGGATGGTCAAGTCCGACCTCTGGATGAAGGCCTTGCCACAGTCGGCGCAGGAGAACGGCTTCTCTCCAGTGTGGATGCGCTGGTGCTTCACCAGCGCCGAGCGCTGGGCGAAAGCTTTCCCGCAATCCTCGCACTTGAAGGGCTTCTCGGCCGGCGGCTGCAGCGAGAGCGGCGGCATTTTGCCCAGGCTCTTCCCGCAGTCCAGGCAGTGGCTGCTGCGCGTGAAGCGTCCCTTGGCGCCGCCGCACAGAGGGTGTTTCAAACCCGTTTTGCTGCCCGCCCCAAGAAGGAACCCCTTGATGTGTTCTGGGCAGCGGTGGGCGGCCGCAGCAGCCGCCTGGGCTTGGTGGACCCTCTGGTGCCGGTCGAGATGGGAGCTGACGGAGAAGCCGCGCCCGCACTGCGCACAGGTGTAAGGGCGCTCGCCCGTGTGCACCCGCTGGTGCCGCTCCAAGTCGGAGCGCTGGATGAAGCGCTTGCTGCAGTCGCCGCAGGGGAAAGGGCGCTCGCCCGTGTGGATGCGCTGGTGCTGCGCCAGGTTGGAGCTGCGGCTGAAGCGCTTGCCGCAGGCGCCACACTGATAAGGACGCTCCCCGGAGTGAGTCTTGCGGTGCTTGGAGAGCGCCGAGCGCTGCCCAAAACATTTCCCGCAATCGGGGCAGCGGTGGGTGGCCGGGGCGGTGGCTGCGGGGGGCTCCTCCTCCCGGAGGCCGTGGCGGTGGGTGCGGCGGTGGCGGTCGAGGTGGGAGCTGACGGAGAAGCGTTTGCCGCAGTCGCGGCAGGCGTAGGGCCGCTCTCCCGTGTGCACGCGCTGGTGGCGCTCCAGGTCAGATTTCTGGGTGAAGGCCTTGCCACAGGCAGCGCAGGGGAAGGGGCGCTCGCCCGTGTGCACCCGGCGGTGCTGAGCCAGGTTGGAGCTGCGGTTGAAGCGCTTGCCGCAAGCCGTGCACGGGTAGGGCTTCTCGCCCGAGTGGATCTTCTGGTGCTTGGCCAGGATGGAGCGCTGACGGAAACAGCGCCCGCACTCGCCGCATTGGTGAGGCCTCTCCGGGGTCGGGGTGCTGTGGCCTCGCCCACTGCCGCTCGCGTTGCTCTTCCCGCACTCCACGCACACTCCCGGCCTTTCCTGCCGGTCTTGGAGCTTCTTGGGAGCCTTGGCCTCCGGCGGACAGATCGCTGGAACTCGCGGCAGCTGCCCCTCCTCCAGGTCCAGCTGGCACCGACCACCGCTGGCTTCTTCTGCCTCGTCTGGGCTGTTGGATCTCCCCGTTGACGGGGAACCCGGCGGCTCTGCCTTCTCCAGGCTGATTTCCCCCTGAAGTGGCTCCTCTTCGTTCTCCTCAGCAGCTGTCATTTCGTTGGGGGGGAAAGAGACAAGTTGTCATGGAGCTGTTAGTGTGGGATGTATCTTCACTGTAGCAGTCAAATGCAGCATTTCCTGTTTCCTAGAGTGAATACACAGGGGAGTGTAGCTCCAGACAGGGAGAACTTCCTGTCACACCTGGTCTGGAGCATCCTTCCCATGTGTGACCAGGTAGATGGGTGTGACCCTAGCAGACCCTATAAACGGACTAGTCACGCAGCTTCCTCTTTTGACTTTCTCTTTTGGCCCTTTGGCTTTTTGCTGCTCTTCCACTGGTTCTTAGCCAGCAGCACATGGCTCATCCTTACAGAGGATGAAAGCCACAAGGTAGAAAGTCTGAGGCCTAGCTCAGACTTCTTTTTCTCTACAACTGTAACTGTACCTACAAACCAAAGCCTGCCTTCAGGACCATACCGTGAACTGAATGTAAGTAAACTTTACCATTACTTTTTAAAGAAGACTGTCATGTCATTCTTGTAGGACTTGCCGATCAGAAGGTCGGCGGTTCGAATCCCCGCAACGGGGTGAGCTCCCGTTGCTCGGTCCCTGCTCCTGCCAACCTAGGAGTTTGAAAGCACGCCAGTGCAAGTAGATAAATAGGTACCGCTCTGGCGGGAAGGTAAACGGTGTTTCTGTGTGCTGTTCTGGTTCGCCAGAAGCGGCTTAGTCATGCTGGCCACATGACCCAGAAGCTGTACGCCGGCTCCCTCAGCCAATAAAGCGAGATGAGCACCGCAACCCCAGAGTCAGCCACGACTGAACCTAATGGTCAGGGGTCCCTTTACCTTTACATTTAAAGGGAAAATTTACTAGAAACAATCCAATCTGGACGAGCCAGACTAAACTGCTCAACTTCTATGATTCTAACGAATTCAAGAACTTGCTTCCGGGAATGTGCTTTGCTACTATCTCACTAGCGTGAGTGAGGAAGGATAATATTTAATCAATGTATCTTCTCCTACTATCCACAACATTCCCACCATCAGGCAAGGAATGTCTGGAGTGAAGCATGACCTCTTTATCATCAGAGGTACGCTTACAAGTTAGGAAACAGCATGTCCATCAGTCTTAGGGATCTCAGCTACCCCTAGTTTTGCACCCAATGAGGCAGCTGCTGCAATAGAGAGGCCCGCCCCCCACCTCAACTGATATATCTCCCTATCTGAGCTGCATGCAAGAAGGCGAAGACTTGGCCTGCACCTAGCCTGATTCTGCTCCTCACATTTCACCCCTCATCTGATCCTGGGGGAAGGTAAGGAAGCCAGTGTGGTGTAGTGATTAAGGTCTCAGACTAAGACCTAGGAGACCAGGGTTCAAATCCCCACTCGGCCATTAAGCTCATTGTGTGACTTTGGGCCAGTCACTGTCTCTCGGCCTAGCCTACCTCACAGGGTTGTTGTGGAGCTTGAACTGAGAGGCGGAACCATTTATGTAAATGCCATACATAAAAGATGATTAAACAGAAGTCGCTTGGAGACCCTTTGGGTGCCTGGTAAGTTTAATAAAGAATACTCAATCTATCAAACAGGTTCAGGGGGAATGCAGTAAGCCCAAGATGGCCCTGCCAGCCTCACTGAGCTGAGTTTTGTTCTTATTTCTTAGGAGTTTCACACACACCCTGTTTTACCGGCACAGCAGCTCGTGCCACGAGCCGCGCCCACCTTCATCCTTGGGGCTTTTTGGCGCCTTCTTCCGGGCTTTCCGCTTCCCTTCCTGGCTCTGCTCCTTCACCAGCTCCCGCAACATCTTCTCCACCTGGTTCCTGCCGGCTGTCTGCAGAATGAGGCCCAGCTGCCGGCGGAGGTCAGCATTCATCCCACTTTCGCTGGGGCCAGCTGCCGTTGAATCGTGCATCGGGGTCTGTTCTGCTTGGCCCTGATCGGGCTCTACGTCTACACCACGGGGGGACAAAATGGGACGCTGATCAGGCTGGGGTGCCCAGTCAGGGCTGCCAACCAAACAGGACCATGTCTTAATGGCGGGTTGATATACAGGAAATGAGCTTTTTACAGCATGGAGGTGAACAATGGTTAACGTCTGTGCACCAAGCCACTTTAAAAAAGCACAGTTACAGACGCTGACTTCAAAAGAGGCAAAACTGTCCCCGGTGTCAGCCTGGAGCAAGACCAACAGAATAATGGGGAGTTCTTGCTCATTCTTGCCGTAATACGGTGGTACCTCGGGTTAAGAACTTAATTTGTTCTTAACCTGAAACTGTTCTTAACCTGAGGTACCACTTTAGCAGGGCCTCCCACTGCACAATTTCTTTTCTCATCCTGAAGCAAAGTTCTTAACCCAAGGTACTATTTCTGGTTTAGCGGAGTCTGTAACCTGAAGCGTCTGTAACCCGAGGTACCACTGTATTAAACTGGTACAGCTCCCATGCCAATGAACGGACCTGAATTTTCTTTTCTTTTTTATTTAAGAATCAAAAAAAATCCACCCTTCTGTTTTAGGATCAGCGCTCACACACACACACACACACACACACACACACGTGTGTGTGCATATATATATGTGTGTGTGTGTGTGTGTGTGTGTGTGTGTGTGTGTGTGTGTGTGGTTTTTTATTTTTAAAAAATAGCAGAATAAAATAGTATATATATAGTGGGGTTTTTTTGTTTTTTTAATAGCAGAATAAAATAGTAAACACAATAGAAACAGAGTAGAAACAGAGACAGATAATGCAGGTGAAAGCAGCTCAAAAGCAAGGGCACAGATGCTTAAAAAAAGAGGCTGGTGTGCAGGTGGATTAGCAAAATAAAAGGGCTTTCAAGACAGGTCAGTTTCTTCTGCATTCTGCAATATAACACTGAAACAATAACAGCATATAAATGGTGGGTTCATGCTGGACTGTGCAAACGTCATCCTGCTTATTTATTGACTTATGTATTAGATTTATAACTGGTTGTTCTGCCACGCTTCCCCAAGATTACTGCATTACAGTGGAACCTCGATTTTCAAACGTAATCCATTCCGGAAGGCCATTCAGGTTCGGAAACCGAGGTGCAGTTTCCCATAGAAAGCAATGCAAAATGAATCAATCCGTTCCAGACCTTTAAAATCTCCACCCCCATCATTCTGCCCAGACGCTGTGGTCCAGCGCTGAGGGCCTTCTGGCAGTTCCCTCATTGCAAGAAGCAAAGCTACAGGGAACCGGGCAGAGGGCCTTCTCGGTAGTGGCGCCTGCCCTGTGGAACGCCCATCCCACCAGATGTCAAAAAGAAAATCAACTACCTGACATTCAGAAGACATCTTAAGGCAGCCCTGTTCAGGGAAGTTTTAATGTGTGACCTCTTAGTTTATTTTTGGCCTTTGTGGAAGCCACCCAGAGTGGCTGGGGAAACCCAGCCAAATGGGCGGGGTACAAATAATAAATTATTATTATTATTATTATTATTATTATTATTATTATTATTACCCCTAATACAGCAATTTAACTTGAATTTTGCTATCTAATGATACACAATGAAAACAATAAACACATTAAACTGTATTGTAAAACCAATAATAAATAAACACAACGCAGATGATAAATGTAATTTTTTCTTACCTGCAATGATGGGGTTTTTGGGGGGGGTCCTTCTTCAATAATCACTGTGGGTTACTCCTCTCCTGCGTTTCCTTGATTTTTTTTACACCACTGACACCTGGTTCAGACTCACTGGATCTTTTCCTCGCTAACCATTTTACAATGGACATTTGCTCTTCTTCCCGACGTTTCAAAATCTGTCTGAAGTGAGACATCGCATGATCATTGAAAGTGCTCGTGGCGTGACTCACAGCGGCTTTATCGGGGTGATATTTTTCAACAAAAACTTGCAGATCAGCCCATTTTGCACACATGTCTTCGATCAGTGCGGTAGGAACACTTTCTCTTCTCTCCTCCTCCTGCAAAAACAATTCCTCAGCTGCCGCCTGTTGTTGCTCCATCAGAACGTTTCGAAGTTCTTCTGTGGTGAGCTCCATCTTGTGCTCCTCCACTAACTCTTCCACATCATCCCGACTCACTTCCAAGCCCATGGACTTCCCCAGAGACACAATCTCCTCAACAATAAGAGCATCCTCTTCAACGTCCTCAGGTACGCGGTCCGGGACAGCTTCTGGCCACAATTTCTTCCAGGCTGACTTCAGTGTTCTTTGAGACACGTCCCTCCATGCTTTGTCTATGAGATGTAAGCCATGTAGGATACTGAAATGGTTCTTCCAGAACTCTCTGAGGGTCAGGCCTGTGTCTGAGGTCACCTCAAAGCACCTTTGGAACAGGGCTCGGTTGTAAAGCTTCTTAAAATTAGATATGATCTGCTGGTCCATGGGCTGGATGAGAGAAGTCGTGTTGGGGGGCAAAAACTTGACACTGATGAAGCTGAACTCTTCCACCAACTCGCCTTCCAAGCTTGGAGGGTGAGCTGGAGCGTTATCCACAACAAGCAAGCACTTCAGGGGAAGATGTTTGTCTCGGAGGTATTTTTTCACGCTTGGCCCAAACACTTCATGAACCCACTCGATAAAAAACTGCCTGGTTACCCAAGCTTTGCTGTTTGCCCTCCACATCACATGCAATTTGCTTCTCATGACGTTGTTTTTCTTAAATACCCTGGGGTTTACAGAATGGTAGACCAGCAATGGCTTCAACTTAAAATCTCCACTTGCATTCGCACAAAATAAAAGGGAAAGTCTGTCTTTCATGGGCTTGTGCCCTGGCCATAATTCCTCCTCCTTTCTTATGTAGGTCCTCTTTGGCATTCTTTTCCAAAAGAGGCCTGTCTCATCACAGTTGAAAACTTGCTGCGGAAGGAAACCCTCAGCCTTAACGTAATCTTTAAATTCCAAAACAAATCGGTCGGCATTTCCTTTGTCGGCAGCTTTGCCGTGTCTCACCACACTGTGAATGCCACTCCTCCTCTTAAAATTATCAAGCCACCCTCTACTTGCCTTGAAAATACAACTCTCAGCACTTGTTCCAGGGGTGTTTTGGGTGAGGTCGGCATACAACTGTAAAGCTTTTTCACAAATTACGTTCTCAGAAATGTGGTCACCGGCCAACAGTTTTTCATTTATCCATATGGTAAGCCATTTTTCCACTTCTTCAATTGTCTGTGTTCTTTGTCTTGCAAGTGTTTCAACGTCTCTTGCGACATCAGCTCCTCCAACGCCTCCTTTATTTTTTAAGATGCTACCAATTGTAGATTCGGCCATACCAAACTGCGTTGTCGGACGACATACAGGGACACCACTTGCGTGTTTGGAAATATTTTCCTTCTCCACCGCTGTTGTTGTTCTGTCCATGGTTCTCTTGGCTTCTTCGCAGCTTCTTTCCATTTCTCACACCACACCAAATAAGCATAAAATAAAATAAAAATAAAATAAGCCAAATACTGTGGTACCTCGGTTTTCTCACACCAAATAAGCATAAAATAAAATAAGCCAAATCATAAGCCAAATAATAATAAGCCAACTACATAGCGCCAAATATCATCTCCATTTTCCGCGGTTGCTCAGGACGCAACAGCTGACACTCAGCGGAGGCCACGTGGCACGTTCGATTTCCGAAGCGCCTTTGAAAACCAAAGCATTTACTTCCAGGTTTTCGACGTCCGAAAACCGAATTGTTCGGCAGCCGAGACGTTCGAAAACCGAGGTTTGACTGTGTCCCCTTCCCGAGGGGCACTCTTGCAGTACATGATGTGTGTTACGGCTGGGCAACATATCGCCAAAGGCCAGTTTGAAGCCAGTATCGTGAGACTGGCTTCATAATTTTGACCTGGCAATATATCGCGCATCATGGTACTTGCTTGCATGTGTGCGTGCTATGCAAAAATCACGACGCAGGAAAAAAAGACACGTGAAGCCAGCCAATTCCTCCACATAGCTCCATCCTTATTTCAGACTTCGTGATCTATTATGTTTTGCTGGTGATTTTTTTTTTTTTTTTGCAATGCTGAAAAGCAAGTATCGCGCAGCCCTAGTGGGTGGGTGGGTACCGCCAGATGCCTTCTTCCATGCCAACTTACCAGGGACAAGTCCTCTCCTCCTGTGGGACTCAGCGAAAGCTGTGATCCGGGGCCAACTGATGGCGATCTCCTCCGCTGTGGAGACAGAAAGAGAAGGGGCAAGTCAGAGGAAGTGGAGAGATGCTCCCAAGATTAGAGCAGCGCATAAAGGGGTCAGTCCAGGGCTAAGTCCGTTGGAGAGAGTGGCCATATGGCCTAGTGTGCGGAGCACAAGCTATGCATGCCTAGGGCTGCCATATGCCTTAGGCTCAACAACTTTCAGGGAGTCCTGGTTTTTACTTTCTGCAGTATGGCAACCCTATGCATGCAGAAGTTCCTGGGTCCAAGCCCCTGGCATGCCTAGTTAAGTTGGTCCCATAGCACGATGTAGGGAAGAGCTTCTGCTAGAAGCAGTAGAATGCACTGCTAGCCAAAACAGAGGATAGAGTCTTTGGATTTTCCTTTAGATAGATGGTTCGGTCAAGTAATGTTTATTCTCATCTCCGAGAAACTGACTTACAAAGTATTATAAATTAAGGACATATCAACGTGCAGCAAAACCTACGCATTTTGCCTCCATTTGGCAACCATTTGTTACTTGTACAATAGGCCAAGCACAGGGGTGGCAAGTCTCGATGAAATATGGCTATATTTGGTATATTTCATAGAATCATAGAATTGTAGTCCAAGCTCTTGAAATGCAGGAATCTCAGCTAAAGCATCTGACAGATGACCATCCAACCTCAGCTTAAAATCCGCAACTGGAGGTACCACCGTACTTGTTTTTAACTGGTTTTCCAACTGATAGTTTTATTCTTTTTTTAAACCGCTTTGCTGTTTTACTACAATCAAGCAGTACAGTCATACCCTGGAAGTTGAACGAAATCCGTTCCAGAAGTCTGTTCGACTTCTGAAAACATTCAACAACCAAGGTGTGGCTTCCGATTGGCTGCAGGAAGCTCCTGCAGCCAATTGGAAGCTGCGGAACCTGCATCGGATGTTTGGGTTCCAAAGAACATTCGCAAACTGGAACACTCACTTCCGGGCTTGTGGCGTTCGGGAGCCAAAATGTTTGACTTGCAAGGCATTCGGGATCCAAGGTATGACTGTATATAAATCTTGTGGAATGAATGACTGAACAAATGAATGAATAAATAAATAAATAGCTCAACTAAAGGTCTGCTGTGTTTGGCATGATGGTGCCTTTCACCTTTCACCCCAAAGGAATTCTGATTAGGGGGCATGGCAATACAGACCAGCCTTCCCCCAATCTGGTACCTTCCAGATATTTTGGACTATAGTTCCCATCAGTCCCAGCCAGTGGTTCGGGACTGATGGGACTTATAGTCCACAGCATCAAAGAAGGATGGGAGACACTAGTTTGGGGTAAGATGACGTAGACAGTATGTCAGCATCTTGATATCTAACCCAAAAAAAAGCATGGAAATGGCTACTTACCCAGTGAGATAACGTTGTCGTAGTTCTCCTGCATGATTTTGGTCACCAGGCGCTTCAGCAGATGTGGGAAACCCCTGAAATGACAGACAACCGTCCTCCGCACTTAAACATGTGGTAGGACTGAGGAATGCAGAGGAGTTAATCAGGTTCCTCTAGGCCTAGGGCTTGGGCAGTCTTTGTAGGATGAGAGACCAAGGGCAGAGGGGCTGGTCGGTGCACGACTTGTCAGAACTCAAAGACTCAAATCCCAACATTTGGTGCACTTTGTTTATTTCTTGTATTGGCATTTATATCCCGCCTCTCCTCCAAGGAGCTCCTGGCAGCGTATGGGTTTTATTGTTGTTAGCCGCTCTGAGCCCGGCTTCGGCTGGGGAGGGCGGGATATAAATAAAATATTATAATTATGTAGTTCTCTTCCTTCCCCGTTTAGTCTCACAACAACAGCCCTGTGGAGTAGGCCAGGCTGAGAGAGAGACAGGGACTGTTCCCAAGTCACCCAGCAAGACTCATGGCCCCTCGGAACTGGCTCCTATGTCTATGACTTCAAACAGAGGCCTGGCCCTCTTCCAACCTTGAAGCGCCATTGAATTATAGGGGACTTACTCTCAAAGGAAGTGCGGGGAGAGACTGCAGCCCGGCTCCATCCTTGCCGATTCTGCTCCCGCCTTTTCGGAGCCTCTCCCCGGAGAGACTGCAAGCGTGGCTTGCTTGCTTGTTCCTTTCTAGAGCTCGGCCTTGCTTTGCAATGCCCTGCAGTTTCCAGGTTGCCTGCTCCTCCTTCTCCTCTCCGGGAGCGCAGTAGCGGCGGCGTTTGCGGCCCGATCTAGCCTCCTACTCCTGGGATCGGGTTGCAAAGTGGGCCGTGCAGGCAGCTTCCGCTGCAGCTTGCAGGGGGCGGGGTGGGGAGGCCTCACGGACGCCCAGGTCACTATGGATGCAGCAGCAGCTGCCGCTTGCTGACCCAGGAAGCTCAACCCCGGATGCAGCCGGAGGAAAGGAGGGGAGAAGACAGCAGCCTCCATGGCTGAGAAGCAGCAGCCAGAGCCCTCTGCTGGATCCTCAGAAAGGATCAGGAGAAGATCATGGCCACTGGTCCCATCACCTTCTGGCAAATAGAAGGGGAAGAAATGGAGGCAGTGAGAGATTTTACTTTCTTGGGCTCCATGATCACTGCAGATGGTGACAGCAGCCACGAAATTAAAAGATGCCTGCTCCTTGGGAGAAAAGCGATGACAAACCTAAACAGCATCTTAAAAAGCAGAGACATGACCTTGCCAACAAAGGTCCGTATAGTTCAAGCCATGGTTTTCCCGGTAGTGATGTATGGAAGTGAGAGCTGGACCATAAAGAAGGCTGATCGCCGAAGAATGGATGCTTTTGAATTCTGGTGCTGGAGGAGACTCTTGAGAGTCCCATGGACTGCAAGAAGATCAAACCTATCCATTCTGGAAGAAATCACTGGAAGGACAGATCCTGAAGCTGAGGCTCCAATACTTTGGCCACCTCATGAGAAAAGAAGACTCCCTGGAAAAGACCCTGATGTTGGGAAAGATGGAGGGCACAAGGAGAAGGGGACGACAGAGGACGAGATGGTTGGACTGTGTTCTCGAAGCTACCAGCATGAGTTTGACCAAACTGCGGGAGGCAGTGGAAGACAGGAGTGCCTGGCGTGCTCTGGTCCCTGGGGTCACGAAGAGTCAGACTTGACTAAACCACTAAACAACAAAAACACAGGGCAAGCCCCTAGTACCATAAGAGCCTCATGACCCGGAAAAACTGTCTGTGGAAGCAGACAAACGCCAGCTCTCTCAGCCTTTAAAGCAAGATGAGCGCCGCAACCCCAGAGTCGTTCGTGACTAGACTGAATTGCCAGGTGTTCCTTTACCTTTATTCCTGGTAGGTCTCAGAAGGTACTTCAGGGTCAATCAATATGATTTTTTTAGAAGAGCCTCAGTGATAATTCAGGGGTTCGGTTGCATGTGCTATGATGAGCCACATGTTTAAAGCACCAATATACTGCTTCAACCGTCATAGTTTCTCCCCAAATAATCTTGGAAACTGTAGTTTGTTAAGGACCCACATACCTACGGGACCACCTCTCCTGGTATGCCCCACTAAGGACCTTAAGGTCCACAAATGACAACACTTTGGAGGTCCCAAGTCGCAAGGTGGTTAGATTAGTCTCAACTAGGGCCAGGGCCTTTTCAGTACTGGCCCCAACTTGGTGGAATGCTCTGTCACAAGAGACTAGGGCCCTGCGAGACTTGACATCTTTCCGCAGGGCCTGCAAGATGGAGCTGTTCTGCCTGGCCTTTGGTTTGGACTCAGTCTGACCCTTATGTTTTCCCTCCCCTTACGGTTTTGATCCATGGGCTTTTAAAATGGGGCTGCATTTTAAATTGCATTTTAACCTGTGTTTTAAATTGTTCCCCCATGTGTTGTTGTTTTTTTTGGGATGTGGGTGGCGTTGTCGTCTAAACCACTGAGCTTAGGGCTTACCGATCAGAAGGTTGGCGGTTCGAATTCCCGCAACGGGGTGAGCTCCCGTTGTTCGGTCCCAGCTCCTGCCCACCTAGCAGTTCAAAAGCACATCAAAGTGCAAGTAGATAAATAGGTACCGCTCTGGCGTTTCCGTGCGCTGCTCTGATTCGCCAGAAGCGGCTTAGTCATGCTGGCCACATGACCCAGAAGCTGTACACCAGCTCCCTCGGCCTATAGAGCGAGATGAATGCCGCAACCCCCAGAGTTGTCCGCGACTGGACCTAACGGTCAGGGGTCCCTTTAGCTTTATTATGTTTTTATTGTAATTTTACTGGTGTTAGCCACCCTGAGCCCAGCTCTGGCCGGGTATAAATAACAATTATTATTATTATTATTATTATTATTATTATTATTATTAAGGGTGGTGGGAGTTGTTAGGAGACCCCTATTCTCCTCACAGAGCTACAATTCCCAGAGTGGTTTAACTGTCAATCCCTCTTCACAAACACCCGTTAGCCCTGCATAGCACCTTGATGGTCCTGCTCGGCCTACATGGTTGAAGGCCCTAATGTTTCTGAAGGCCAGTTGCTGGAAACGGCAGGAAAGAGGGCTCTTGCGCTCAGATCCTGCTTGCGGTTTTCCCATAGGCATCTGGTAGGCCACAGTGAGAACAGGATGCTAGCCCAGGTGGGCCACTGGCAGCCTCTTCTTTCCACATAAAAAGGACAGCTCAGAGACTTCACCACCACGTCGCCCATCCTTCTCATTTCCAGAGAAAACTGGGGAGAAAAACAGCTCTGCACATAGATCAAGATTTATTCACTTTTATTCCCCTAGTCTATTTTATTCACAATACGTACGTACAAGTTCCTGCTCACTTCAGACACGGCTGGATCAGAAACGCACAAAAGGTGAGGACAGCCTACCACCAAATTCTCTCTAAACCCACACTTGGTTTCATCTAATCAGTTTGCTTGGTTGGATAGTGTCTTCGAAGCTACTAACATGAGTTTGACCAAACTGCGGGAGGCAGTGGAAGACAGGAGTGGCTGGCGTGCTCTGGTCCAGGGGGTCACGAAGCATCGGACACGACTAAATGACTAAACAACAACAACAATCAGTTTGCTGAGAGTTGCTGCCGTCTGTGAGCGACCACTACACGCAAAGTGTGCCCTCCTCCTGGGGGGAAAAGCTGTTCTAATTTCTAACATTTTTCGAAAGGCTGTTCCATCTCTTCAAGATGATGGACGGGGTTATAGGGAGACACTGCAAAGCTGGCTGTAGGGGACACACAACCCACTTTCACCTGACTGTGGGGGCATCGTGGGAAGAAGGAAGGACTTGGAAGAGATGCTCCTGGACCACTTCTTGGTCCAGCTGGAAGTGACTGAGGAGGCATTAGAGCCTGCGGTTGCTAAGCAACTGCTAAGTGCTCCCTTCAACATTTGGCCTTGAGAGCAACACAGTAAAGGGACAGGAAATCACAATGGACAACTTCAAAGTCCCAGTTAAGGAAGGCAGGTACAGGACACTGAATGGCCTTTCTCCAGTGCTCAAGTAGGCAGGGTTGTCCCTTCTTTGGAACAGCAGACATGACAGGTTTCGATCTCCCTTTAGTGTGCTGGGCTTTCTCCTTGGAAGTAAAAAGGATGGGAATTATGAAACCTTTGAACCAGCTTTCGATGCAAGCCCCTTTTATTGTCCCTTAAGCAGCTGCTTGACCTGCAGTGGTTAGGATACCAGCGATGCTGCAGAAGTGGATTTCCCGCATTAGCAGGGGGGTTGGACTGGATGACCTCTGAGGTCCCATCGAACTCTATGATCAGGCAGTAGCAATGCTGTAACTCCATGCCATGAACAGCTTCATGTGGCTGGTTTCACAGGAAAGGGCCAAAGCTCAGTGGCTGAGTGTCTGTTTGGCAGATTCCAGTTTCAATCCCTGGCACCTCCAGGTACGGCTGGGAGACCCCGGCCTGAAACACCTGGACAGCTGCTGCCAGTCAGTGCAGACAATACTAAACTAGATGGACCAATGATCTGACTCCCATGTTCATCTGTTCTGATTATTAAGCCTTCATTAAAGGAACAGGAGCGAACCAGGCTGGCTTATTTTTCTGGCCTGTTGCAACCCTAAAAGATGAAATCAAGTATTGAAAACTGGCCTTTTGCTTCCTTACTCGGGCACCATGTATACGCCTAAAAATCAACTCTTCGAGACCTTGTCTGGGGTTTCTTTCCCCCAGGAAAAACCTCCGATAGCAGACGGCATTCCGGTCAAATGAGGTCAGTTTGGTGTATACAGGTAGTAACGTTACAACAAGAGGTGTGGGAAGTGGTACAACGCAGGAAGAAATTGGGGGCGCGGGGCGTAGATATTCCCCAAGATACCAAAAACAGGTTCTTAGCAACATCCAGTATGAAATCACTGTGCTGACGCAAGGAACAAAACGCACCATCACCACCCAAGTGAGATTCAAGGGAGTCCAAGGTCTTTTTGTGAGAGGGGTGTGTGTGTGTTTGTGTTTGTGTGTGTGTGTGTGTGTGTGTGTGTGTCTCAGTCTCAGGTCATCCTATGCAGAAAACTATCAAGGTGGTTTTGCAGGTAAGACTTTTTCCTGCCTTGTTATTCCTGCTGTTTCCCATGGCACCAAGAGTGACAGAACGGCCAACCAGCTTCCACCAGCCTCTTTATAAAGGGGCACGGTGGCGTCTTACTAAGGGGTGCAGAGCAGTCTGCTTCAGTTGCTCCAGTGGGACTGTTTTATACGGGATGCGAGAAAAGACCCCCCCCCAAGCCTTCTACAACAGGAAATGCCCAGCTCCACGTAATATCCGATCCCTCGCTACGACATCTCTCTGATCTACTTCTTTATCTAATCTACCCACCTAATCTATTACCTCCCTTGCAGCCAAAGTCCATTGAAATAAAAGTCGGGAGATTTGACTTAAATGTTGCAACGAAATATAGCCCTTTGTCTTAGGGCTCTAGAAGGTCGATTACTAGCATTTCCAGTTCAAAGGATCGTAGAATCATAAATGGTAGAGTTGGAAGGGCCCCCCCTCCTTTGGTAATCCTCATAGAACTCTAGCCCAATGGTAGTAGTAGTAATAATAATAATAATAATAATAATAATAATAATAATAATAATTTATTATTTATAGCCTCCCCATCTGGCTGAGTTTCCCCAACCACTCTGGGCGGTTCCCAATCGAGTGTTAAAAACAATACAGCATTAAATATTAAAAACTTCCCTAAACAGCGTTGCCTTCAGAATGGTTGCCATTAATTTGATTTTGAATTGATTTTAGAATGAATTGATTTTAGAATGCTGTGTTACTTTTATTGCTGTTAGCCGCTCTGAGCCCAGCTTCGGCTGGGGAGGGCGGGATATAAACAAAAAAATATTATTATTATTATTATTATTATTATTATTATTATTATTATTTAGTCCAACCCCCTTCAATGCAGGAATATTGGTAATGGCTTAGAAAGATCCTGGAGAGCAGGAAGCTAGGCTAATGATACATTCTGCAAAAGGTAAAGCTGGACTGTACTTATTTGAAGGATGGAATCCACATTTATGCATATAGAAAACTAGGATGTCAGGGAAGAGAGTTTAGCCTAGTCATTCCCCTGATCTGCTAGCTTTCATGGTGCAGGGATTTTTATTCATGATAGACATGAATAAAGACATGGAACCTCTTACTTGGAGCCTGAAGTGTTAAAAGTCCAGGAGGACATTCTACCATGTTCTGCTGATTGTATAAACTAGTCCAAAATGTCTATGGTTGCTATATTTTAATGCAATTGGGCAGAGCTGTCTTGGAACCAAGCACAAAAACTTGTGAAATGGTGACAATGACAGCTCAAATCACGTTTGCCTGGAATGGCCATGGAATAGAACGGAGTCTATCCATGCTGGAAAGCAAAATTAGAATGAGGCAGTAAAATGGATTGTACCACATCACTCTGGTGGTGGGGGGAGATTTTTGGTTATGCCTTTTTAACAGGGGACGCGTCAGTACAGTGGTACCTCAGGTTAAGAACTTAATTCATTCTGGAGGTCCGTTCTTAACCTGAAACTGTCCTTAACCTGAGGTGCCACTTTAGCTAATGGGGCCTCCCACTGCCGCCGCACGATTTCTATTCTCATCCTGAAGCAAAATTCTTAACCTGAGGTACTATTTCTGGGTTAGTGGAGTCTGTAACCTGAAGCGTCTGTAACCCGAGGTACTACTGTACTACAAACCTAAAACGGGTGAACAAGCACAGCTTCCTCAACAGACCTTGGCATTCTGCAAGGGGACAAGAGGTCATCACCTCCACAAAACTTCAGTTTCCAAAGTCACCTTGCTGGGAAACTGCTTTGCAACTCGCTTCATTTTCTAGGTAAAATACACCCATGGATCAAAACGTGAAAGGCGCAATTTTCAGGTTAGAGAAATTGCTAGTGTGAACCTAAACGCAAATGGAGGCATAGACCGTCGTGTTAAGATAAGGAAACCTGTGGTGTGTTGCTTACTCTGCACAATAATTCTGATTCTGGGTGGGCTGGTCTCCCTTCCCCACCCCTTAAATCTGGTGGCAGGGGTAGGAACACTGGTGGGAACAAGGCAGCCATCTTGCCCTTTCCACAGGGCTCCTGTGCAGCGGCACCATCGGATAATTTTATACTCTGCACTTCATTAACTTATGTGAGCCCCACTTTTGATGGTCACATGTATCATTTCACTTGCTTCAACCAACCCTGCCATGGCTGAGGGAACTCTTCCTCATTCTGCTGAGCGGAGTCCTAGAGACCTGGCCCCAATCCTGCCTTGACACTGCTCTTGTAAATGGAAAGGCCGCATGACAGTTGGTAACTCAAGTGGGTTTACTCTGAGTGGGACTAGCATTGGTGACAACACCATATTGACAACTGAACTGGGATGAGTGCCATTTGCATTTTCCACCCTCAGGAAGAAAAATAATTTAGGCCAGGCCCGTTGGAGGCAAAATATGACTTGGGCAGGGCTGCATATCCAGAGTAGCTAACATATGGCCCTTCAGAGATGTTGATGGACTATAATGGGAGATGGGAGTCCAACAACATCTGGTGTGTGTGTCTGTCACTGTTTAAAACAGGTTTCCTCAAACTCGGCCCTCCAGATATTTTTGGCCTACAATTCCCATTATCCCTAGCTAGCAGGACCAGTGGTCAGGGATGATGGGAATTGTAGTCTCAAAACATCTGGAGGGCGCAGTTTGAGGAAGCCTGGTTTAAAGCCTTCTGTACCACAGAAATGGGACTTGTGAATATCCAATTGAGGTCTTCCAGATGTTGTGGGACACCAATTCCCATCAGCCCCAGCCAGCAGGGCCAGCAGTGAGGGATGACGGGAGTTGGAATCCAACATCACCTGGAAGGCCATCCATCTGTGTCCTACATGACTTCCTGTGGTGCTGGCTGCCACCCTCCTCTTCCTACTTTGGCTAGGCCTTGCCCAACCCTTCTCCAAATCCTCACCACAGACGCTCTTGGAATTAAAAAAAAACTGAATATTGTGCAGTCGCAGAATTGGCTTTGCAAGCCGTGTGCGATTTTCACGATTTGTTCTGGTGAAGAATTGCCTTCCTTTCTTTCGTGCTGCTGCGACTGTGCCTTTGGCCTGGCGTGCAGATGCACCCAGACCACCTCCAATGGCCCTTTCCTCTTCCGCAAGGACAGCGTGCGCTACTTGAAGCACAAATCACACAGCTTACCCTCAGGAACGGAGGAGCCAATGGCAGCCACCTTGAACTCAAAGGAGAGCAGCTGCAAAGCAGCGGTGGCAGGTGAGGAACATACTGGGCAAGGTCAGGTGGCTGCAGAGGAAGCTTCTGGATTGGACAGAACATTTTTGCAGGCAGAGATTTTTGCCTGATGTAAAGATCAGTGGGACCTGAAACTCCACCTATGCTTATGCTGACCTGAATCAGTCCAGTAGGGACGTCATGGGTTGATTCCAAAGTAGCGCTACGCAATTGCTCCATCAACACAAGGATTTTCGCTTGCGCAAAGTAATGTTCTCTTCCTCTCCTCGCACCCCCCTAAAATTGCTTTAGGGGGCCTCCCAACTCTCCGGAGAAATTTGGGAAGAAAAATAATAATCAATTTATTATTTGTACCTCACCCTGCTGACCTGAGAAGGGGTGCGCAGTGGCAGGGAAAAGGAGAACGCCGCACAAACCCTCCTGCTAATGGAATGAGAGAACGGGATACTGCCCCATTTTACTTCCTTCGTACCTCCAGAATGCAAAGCGCACTCGCCCCTACCAATGGACTTTGGACTGGGCCTTTACACCTAGAGAAACGACACCTGGGAAGCACTGAACGTCTGCCGGACAAGGGCAGGGCCTCCGTCCAACCCCCCAGCACAAAGCCTAGCGCTCTCACGGCCGGGCGAACCGGCCTCAGCGCCTTAGCACGGAACAAGCTCCTTGTGCTGTGTAGAAGCCGGCATGAGGACAGTCTCCCCTGCCCGGTGGGCATGGCTGCGGAGGTGGCGGTAGAGATGTTCTGTGTCGCGGAAGCGGCGCCCGCACTGGGGGCAGGGGTACGGCCTCTCGCCCGCATGCGCGTGTTGGTTCTTGAGCAGAGAGGAGGCGGCGGAGGCGGTGCAGGGCCTCCCGCAGTCCCCGCAGGCCCGGCCGGGGGGCGGGCCGCCGTCCGGTTCGAGGTGGTGGGCGTGCTGGTGCCTCTGGAAGTGCAAGGTGCTGTTGAAGCTCTTGCCACAGTCCGGGCAGACATGGGGCTGCCCGCCGGCGTGGGTGCGCTGGTGTCGGTAGAGGTGGGAGGTGCGCCCGAAGCGCTTGCCGCAGTCCGCGCAGGAGTAGGGCCTCTCGCCCGTGTGGATGCGCCGGTGCCTCTCCCAGTGGGAGCTCCAGGTGAAGCTCAGCCCGCACTCGCCGCAGCGGTAGGGCTTGTCGGCCGACAGGTGCAGCCGGCGGTGCTGAGCTAGCTGGCCCCGCGTGCCAAAGCTCTGCCCACACTCCCCGCAGCCGTAGGGCTGTTCGGCGGTGCCGTGCAGCCGTCGGTGTCGGGCCAGCTGCGAGCGCCCGCCAAAGCTCTGCCCGCACTCGGCGCACTGGTGGCTCTGGTCCCCGCCCATCAGGTGCAGGCGCTGATGCTTCACCAGAGCCAGCCCGTCGGCAAAGGCCTTGCCGCACAGGGTGCACTTGTAGGGCTTGCGCCCGCGGTGCGTACGCTGGTGCTGGTCAAAGTGCAGCGTGGTGCTGAAGCTGCGGCCGCAGTAGGTGCAGATGTAGGCGCGGGTGACGCTGGCCGCTGCGCTGGTGCCGTGCGTGCGCTGGTGCCGGTAGAGGTGCGAGCTGCGGCTGAAGCGCTTGCCGCACTCGTCGCAGGGGTAGGGCTTCTCGCCGGTGTGGATGCGCAGGTGGCGGGCGAAGTGGGAGCTCCACGAGAAGCTCTTGCCGCAGTCGCCGCACTGGAAGGGCAGTCGCCCGGTGTGCAGGCGCTGGTGGGTCACCAGCTCTGTGTTGCGGCGGAAGCAGCGCCCGCACTCGGCGCACTGGTAGGGCAGCCCGCGGCTGGGCATCAGGGAGGGGGCGGGGGCCGCCGGCTTGGCACCGGCGCTGGCGTGCGCCCGCTGGTGCCGGTAGAGGTTGGAGCTGACGTTGAAGCTCTTGCCGCAGTCTCCGCAGCGGAAGGGGCGCTCGCCCGTGTGCGTGCGCCGGTGCTTGCTGTAGTGCGAGCTGCAGCTGAACACCTTGCCGCAGTCCTCGCACTCGTAGCCCTTCTGCAGGACCATGAGGGGAGGCCCCTCCCGCGCCAGGACCTTGCCGCCGCCCACTTGCTGCACCACCCTCCAGTGCAGGCTCTGGCAGTTCCCGGCCTCCAGCTGCACCACCGCAGGGCTGTCGTGCTGCTGGACATCTTCCTCGTCGCTCTCCTCCTCCTCTTCACTGCCCAGTCCCTCGACTGCTGGGAAGACACAGAGGAAAAGAAATCTCCCTTAGGACAGTCGGCACACTGAAGGAGCAGGCAAAGCTCGAGGAAAATATAAGCCTTGCTAAGGATTCCTTCAAAACTTTCAGGTGGTGGTGGTGATGATTACAGTGGTGCCTCGCAAGACGAAATTAATCTGTTCCGCGAGTCTCTTCGTCTTGCGGTTTTTTCGTCTTGCGAAGCAGGGCTATTAGCAGCTTAGCAGCTATTAGCGGCTTAGTAAAAGGGGGGGAAGGGGAAAAACTTGCAAGAACTCGCAAGATGTTTCGTCTTGCGAAGCAAGCCCATAGCGGAAATTGTGTGCCAGCAGCACAGTGGCAGCAAGAGGCCACCATTAGCGAAAGCCTGCCTCTAGTTAAGAACAGTTTCAGGTTAAGAACGGACCTCCGGAACGAATTAAGTTCGTAACAAGAGGTACCACTGTACACAACTTTTAGAAGACACCCGAAGGCAGCTCTGTATAGGGAAGATTTTAATGCTATTGTGTTTCTGTATATGCTAGAAGCCGCCCAGCATGGCTAAGGGAAAATAATAATAATACAGAGGTGCTCCGCAAGACGAATGCCTTGCAAGACGAAAAACTCACTAGACGAAAGAGTTTTCCGTCTTTTGAGGTGCTTTGCAAGACAAATTTCCTTCTCATCCTGGGGCAAAGTTATCAACTCAAGGTACCTCTTCCAGGTTAACGGAGTTTGTAACCTGAAACGTTTGTCACCTGAGGCGTTTGTAACTCGAGGGACCACTTGGTTCTTTAACTTCATCCATTCCAGGAGTCCGTTCGACTCTCGAAACCATTCAAAAACCAAGGCACAGCTTCCGATTGGCTGCAGGAGCTTCCTGCACTCAATTGGAAGCCATGGAAGCTGCGTCGGATTTTCGGCTTCTGAAAAACATTCACAAACCAGAACACTTACTTCCAGGTTTGCGGTGTTTGGGAGCCGATTCGTTTGGCAACTAAGCCGTTCAGGAACCAGGGTTGGACTGTAGTTGTTTATCTCCTTGACATCTGATGCGAGGGCTTTCCACAGGGCCGGCGCCACTGCCGAGAAGGCCCTGTGCCTGGTTCCCTGTAGCTTCACTTCTCATAGTGAGGTGGGCTGAAGGATGGGGGTAGAGATGCTCCTTCAGGTATACAGGGCCAAGGCTTCTGGACCTCATGACTGCCGATTTTGGACTTTTAGGGAGCCAGGCAACTATGCAACTTGATCCCCTGCCCCAGACTTTCCTATGTATTGATAAATGTGATAACCGAAATCTTAAACGATTCAGAAACAAGGTTGAAGGAACAGGCACATTGTAAAAAGGAATGCTCCTGAATCCATCGCTATTGCTGGTTTCCCAAGCGACCTCAGCAGCTAGGAGTGCATTTTACCAGCTTTGTGTGGTGTGGCAGTTATGGCCAAGCCTTAGCCACAGTAGCATGGCTAACCTCAAGACTGGACTACTGCAATGGGCTCTAGGTGGGGCTGCCCTTAGAGTTGTTCCGCCACCAGCAGCTAGTGCAGAATGTGGCAGCCAGGCTGCTAACACACCTCTGTGTTTCAGATATAGATAGGTAGCCATGTTGGTCTGCCATAGTTGAAACAAAATTTAAAAATTCCTTCCAGTAGCAGCTTAGAGACCAACTAAGTTTCTTATTGGTATGAGCTTTTGTGTGCATGCACACTTCTTCAGATACACAAAAGCTCATACCAATAACAAATTTAGTTGGTCTCTAAGGTGCTACTGGAAGGAATCTTTTTATTTTGTTACACCTCTCTGTGACACCTTTGCTGAAGGAGCTGATTTGGCTGCCAAAATGTTGCCCGTCCAAGTTTAAGGTTTTGCTTTTAGTATACAAAGCCACATAACAGCTTGGGACCAGGGTTTTTAATCGTCATGTGATCCATAAATGGAATAACTAATTAAATAAATAACAGTAGCAATAACGAAGTGCCACCTTTCTCCAGGTGCAAGGCAACAACAGCACAACCAAAACTCAACAGGGCACTAACGTTAAGTGGCTCAAGTAAATGAGCCAAGTGAGATATTTCAGGAGAGGGCAAAAGATCATGAGGGCCAAACGCCAACCTGCCAAAGAAAAATATCTCCTTTACCCTAGGTAAGGTGTCCAGTTAGATCTCAGGCGCAAAAGAAAACCCATCAATCAGCCTTCGTCTCTGCAGTGCCATTGTTTGGCCTGGTCCATATTCTCACACTTCTTGCCTCCAGGAGACTACGGATGAAGAGAATCGGTTGGCCCTGTCAAAGAAAAAGATTGGGGTCCACTGAAAGTGCACTACTCACCTAAGGTGGCTCTTCGGGCATTCTCCCTATTAATAGATGCCGGGACACAAGTTTCCTCATCTTCTTCTACCAGGAAAATCTCATTGGGTTTGGGACTTGCAGGTCCTACATAAAGAAGGAAAAACAGGCTATATCAAAGCTATGATACTTCCGCCTTGCTTAATACCATGCTATAATACCACATAATACCATATAATACCAACTACTCTATTCCGAACTTAAAAATGGAAAGCGTAATGCTGGTGGTCAACAAAAGAGGTTTAAAGGCTGTCTCAAGGCAAATTTTTAAAAATGTAGTATAAGCACTAACAATTGGGAAACATTGGCCTGTGAGCGCTCCAATTGGAGAACAGCCTTTACCAAAGGTGTCATGGGCTTCAAAGTGTGGTGTAGTGGTTAAGAGCGGTAGTCTTGTAATCTGATGAACCGGGTTCGCTTCCCCGCTCCTCCACATGCAGCTGCTGGGTGACCTTGGGCCAGTCACACTTCTCTGAAGTCTCTCAGCCCCACTCACCTCACAGAGTGTTTGTTGTGGGGGAGGAAGAGAAAGGAGATTGTTGGCCGCTTTGAAACTCCTTAGGGTAGTGATAAAGCGGGATATCAAATCCAAACTCATCAAAGACGCTCAAACTCAGGACGCAAGGGAGAAACATGCTAAGAGGAAGGCACGCTTGGCAAATCCACACTGTGATCAACTCCCGCCCGGAAACCAATGTCCCCACTGTGGAAGGACGTGTGGATCCAAAACACAACTCCCCCATCTGACGTTAGTGCTGTGCTGCTTTGTCCTGCCCTCTTCCTCACACCAAAACAGCAGCAACTGCACAGCTATAAACCACTTGCTAACCCACCGCAAATTTGTGTGATTTACAGGAATAAAAATGCTGCAGGGGTGAGGAGCAGGAAGGAGTGGCTCTCGTCAGCCCTGAGCATCATCAGGGATGGCGGGACTTGTCATCTAATCATGTCTGGAGAGACCTGAGTCTCCCATTCCTGTGCACTGTTTTCATTTGTTAGGATGATGCATAACCGTTTCTTAAATCTGAAGCCAACCCATTTTCTATCACATTTTCACCTTTGGGCAGGCTCCCTGCCGAAAAAGTTTGCTGACCCCTGCTTTAGAACATGCCGAAAGAAAGAAAGTACAGTGGTACCTCGGGTTACGAACTTAATTCGTTCCGGAAGTCCGTTCTTAACCCAGTGTTCTTAATCCAAGATGCACATTCCCTACATAGGCCTCCTGCAGCCCCGGAAGTGGATTGCGTTCGTATCCTGGGTCAAAGCTTGCAACCTGGGACACCTACTTCCAGGTTTGTGGAGTTCGTAACCCAAAGCATTTGTAAGCAGGACTGTTCATAACCCGAGGTACCATTGTATTGCTTCTGGGCTCTGTAACACGGCCTGCTTTAGTTGGGGATCTTCTGAAGGAGATACTTACGCAGTGCCACCAGACTGTCACAGGTCTCCTGGTGAGTTTCCCTGTAAACGGGCTTCTGATTCGGATCTGCAACTAGCCACGCATCCTCCATGATCCGATGCCAAGCCAGGTCCTAGCAAGCCACTGGCTCCTAAAAACAAGACAATCGTTCCATCCATGAAACACACGTGTAGCCCCTGCTAAGCTAGTATTCTCCTGCTTGCTCGAGCCTAATAACCAGAGCAGAGTAGCGATATCACATCAGTCTAGTGTTTAATGTCAGTTTGCAAATTAGCCTCTCTCTTTTTTAACACACACACACACACACACACACACACACAAACACAAATATTGAGCCTCTCAAGGGAGTCACAGAGAGAATGCCATCATTATTTGTGGGAGTAAATTTTATCTGAAGCTCAAACACCGAACCAGACTTTGGGCTCTATATTTTCCTTAAATAAATACCGCTGTTATTGTGGAATACCTCACTTTACCTAAAAGTGCGTCAGGTGTGTACTGCTCTTTAGCCATCCTGACTCTATGGCAGAAAAGTTAGCACCTTAAGGCAGTGATACCTACGGCCTTCTAGATGTTGTCAGATTCCAACTCCCATCATCCCCAGTCCAGTGATAAAGGAATGATGGGAGTTGGAGTCCGACAACATCTGCAGGGAACCAAATTCCCTATCCTTGACTTTGGAGGTAGGCATCTATGACACCCCTTGCACTGGTCCAGCTGCCAGGATGTCAGGGTGTCACACACATGGGCACTCATCACTTCCTAACTGTGGATAGCCATCCGGTGACGACTTGTGTGAATAAATTCACACATAGAATTTCCAAGGCACCTCGCATGACCTCAGACACAGTCAGTTTGCACAGACAGCAGGAGATCTTTATATTCATGATAACCAAGTGATGGAGAAATAAGGGAATGCACATGTCTGTGTTAACCAGCCCTTAAATCCTCCTACATTTCGGAAGCCAGTCGCTGTTTCCTGACTTTTTAAAGAGGGACTGTCATCATCAACCATAAGCATACAAGGGCCACGGTTACAGCATACATTTAAAGCACCACAATGCCACTATAAACAGATTCCCACAAGGGATCCTGGGAACCATTTGTGAAGGGTGCTGAGCGTTATTAGGAGAGCCCACTCAGAGCTACAATTCCCAGACTGCTTTAACAATCAATCCCTCTTCCTAGAGAGCTCTGGGAAATGGCACCCACTCGCACCTATTGTGACATTCCAAGTATCTGACAACTTCTGTAGTTGCAGTTCCAAACTGGAAACCCAACCCACGAGTTGCTGTTGGATCCATCAGCCCCAGCCAGCATGTCCAGTGGTCAGAGATGATGGAAAGTACAGCCGTAGATCCCCAATCCATATGTGGCTGCGCTGCATGGAGCTTTCTACGCCATCAGCAGCAAGAGTTGGGACCATGGAAGGAGGGGAGATGTGCGATATCTGGTGTTACTATACACAGCCAATTGCAATTAGACTTTGCTATGCATAAAAACCGCTGCAAATTCCCCAATTTAGGATGAGATGGGCATCAACTCAGGCCAAACCTCAAACGTCCCATTTCAAGGGCTCCTCCATCCACTGCACAGTGATGGATCTGGCTTAACAACATCTCCTTCCCATCTCAGTAAGATCCGTGAGGCGCATCCCTCTTATTCCCATTTCACAGAAAGGGAGAAACTGAGGCTGACGTGCCTAAGGCCACTCAAGCCAAGCGATTGTAATAAACACTGGCATATCATTTCGAAATACTGTAATATTGTTTTATTTCTTCCGATTTTTTTTTAAGCGGGGATCTGAGGATGAATAGGAATTTTATCCGAGCCTGTGGTTTTTAGGAGGAGACTTTACAACCCAAGGAGTGCGTGCGGCGGCAGCGGCAGCAGCAAAGCTGGAAACTGCACAAAGGAGCTCTCTAGCAAGGCAAAGAAGATCGGCCCTGAGGGCAATTTTGTTTTGTCTGCGCTCATCTTTCGAAAGCACCTGGGAAACTTTTAGACGAAACAGAATCGCCCACCACCTTCCGCCCCCGGGGCTGATTGGTCCATTGTTCCGTTCGGCGACCAGGTAACCGAATCCATCCCTTGCGCGAGCGTAACAGGATCAGGTGTCAATTGTAATTTTTTTTAAAGGAGCGGTTCTGGATCCAGCTACCCCACCCCACCTCCTCCCACTTCTTCCACCGCTAATCCACTGCCCCCTCTCACCCCATGCGTCGACCCCAGGGGAGATAATGGGTGTCTTTTCGCACGGGGGTCGCCTCCAAAAAATGCATTTACCTGATAAGTCCGGTTCAGGAGCGAGGGGTGGGGGGTGGAGGTAGAAAAAGGAGACGATCTGCAGATCCCGAGGCGGGGGTGCTGAATATAAATCTGCTCTGGGGTGCCGATCCGAACAATTCAAACAATGAGAAAGTCCCTGCGTGGTTCGCGATCTTTATTAGAGGCCGTTTCGTGGCGGCGCGAGAACCCCACTAGCCTTTTGTGACAGGGAGGGGGGACTCCCCCCCCCAAAAAAGAGCTGGCGATCTGCAATGGAGGCAGCTCGGTTCCTGCGTGCAGCTTAGGAGCCGCTTGCAAGGACGGAGGCAGCCCCTTCCCACCACGATTTCTGGTCCTCTCCACCTCCTCCTGTCTCTCTTCTCTTTATGATTCTCCAATCCAGCCGCCTCCCCCTCCTCCCCGGAGTCTTCCTGCCTCCCCTTCCCCTCCTCTCCAGCATCAGATCCCAAGCACCCCCAGCCTTGCTCCTGCCCCTTCCTGTGTCCATGCAATAGCAAGCCGGTCGGCAACCGATCGCGGTTTCATTGTGGGGCTTGTGCGCCTTGGAAGATCCTGGGGTGAAATCTACCAGGGTGAGACCCACCCTGCTCCACTCCTCGCCAAGAATAAGAATAAAAAGAATATTGCAAAGGCTCTCACTCCTGAACCCTTAAAGGAGGAAGAGAAGGCACAGAGGGAACCCAGCCGAAGTGCAGTCAGGATGGGTAGGGAAGGGAGTGACTCCGGATCGGGCTCCGCTTTCGGGCCCCCAGGGTCGACGGCGCGCCCGGGGTCGGGCGCCTCCGATTAGAAGCGGACCCGGCTGTGGCAGAGACAGACACCGCCCGGTTCAGTGGGTAAGGCTGGCAGACTATATATATATTCACATCATTCTATGCTCAGTGGTCGGGCAGCCGTTCGGCGTGCAGAAGGGCGCGGGGTTCAATCCCTGGCACCTCTGCGCAGGGCTGGGAATCGTGACCCCCGCCTGAAAAGCTCTGGAGAGCCGCTGCCAGTCAGTGTCGGGGATACTGTGCTAGGTAGCACAAGGCAGCTTTCCATGAGCTTGTGCGCCTGTGATCCTATACAGACACAGAGACCTGATGTTGGATTAAGGAAGGGATCAGAAACATCTGGAAGAGAGCAACAGGCTCCCCAACCCTGATTTCTTTGGGTGCTACCCTTCTATTAGATCGAAATTAAAAGGATGACAGTCGCTGATCTCCAGTTCCTTAAAGAGGTGTGCATGTGGAAGAAGGAAGCAGGAAGGCAATTTGAAGGGAGTTTGGTGGCGACACCCTGACATGGTTGTTAGCGGCCTGGTTTGGGTGGAAGGGTAATGGGCACCAGAGAGTGTTGTTTTTGCAAGAGTTAACGTCACCTGCAAAAAAAGGTGGGTGACTGCGCCTTCTTCTTGTCCTCCAGGTGAAATGCTGCAGGGGCTATTCTGCATCCCAGCAACAACATGCAGGAGAACTATGAGAATGTGATCTCTCTGGGTAAGGCCTCCTCCTCTCTCTCCTATGACTAGGGAAGCACTGAGCCCGCGCAGATCACCCACACAATTCAATGCATTCAATATTGGCATGTCCACATTTATAGCGTGCACAGTATCTCGCCTGTTAAACAAAGGGTGTCCAACATGGTACCCTGCAGATGTTATTAGACTACATCTGTATTGCACAGGGTTGGACTAGAGATGATCCTTGCGATACCTTCCAACTCTGTGGTTCTGATTCTGTTACTCCAACTTCCCGAATCCCCAGCCATAACTCCCCGAAGGCCAGGGATGGTGGGGATTTGTGGTCCAGCAACCTAGCAGTTCAAAAGCACGTCAAAGTGCAAGTAGATAAATAGGTACCACTCCGGTGGAAGGTAAACAGTGTTTCCGTGCGCTGCTCTGGTTCGCCAGAAGCAGCTTAGTCATGGTGGCCACATGACCCAGAAGCTATACGCTGGCTCCCTCGGCCAATAAAGCAAGATGAGCATCGCAACCCCAGAGTCGGCCAATACTGGACCCAATGGTCAGGGGTCCCTTTATCTTTACCTTTAACTTCTGGAGTGCACCATGTTGGCTACTCCTGCTGGGAACTGATTTGTAATCTGTTTCATCATACCTAACATTTCCATTGTTTGGGACATCATTTCAAAAAGCGTTCTACGAATTGGAAACAACTTACTTATTAAATAAACAGAGTCCACTTTGCTTTTCCTCCCCTGTTTTTCCTCCAGTTCTGCCATTGCACAGATTCTGAAAACGTCTCCATCCAGGCCAAACCATTCATTTCATCTATGGCTTAACAGTAAGATGCCATTTAGAAGCCGTTAAGGGCCTTTTTTTGTTGTTGCAGTTAGTAGATTTCATACCAGTGCAAAGCATTTTCAGATCTCTTCCCGGAACTGTGCCTCTTGTAAAATGGACAGAGGTCTTCTAACAATCCTCAACGCCCTTAACAATAACTACAGCTCCCAGAATTCTTTGGGGGAAGAAGCCACGACTCTTTAAAACAGTGTCGTGGTTCTTCAAATGTCCAGGGTGAATGTGGCCCAGTGGGTGGAAGTGGCAGGCTCTTGAATCCTAAAGGGGGTGGAATGCCCCAGTTGGGAATTACTGTGTAACCAAGCCCTGCCTCTAATTTCCTTTCCAATTGCATCCTCCCCCTCTCTTTCCGGCATGACCGCACAGCGGAGGAAATTGCAATCAGCTGGCCCCGGATCACCGCGTTTGCTGAGTCTCACAGAAGAAGAGGGTTGGCACCTGGTAAGTCAAGTGTCCAGAGAAGAAAATAGAGGCTGCGGAGTAGGTTGGTGTTGGAACTCCAACACCCATCAATCCAGCCACTGTGGCCAATGATCAGGGATGATGGGAGTTGCAAGTCCATCAACCTGGAGGGAACCACATTCCCCTTCCCTGATGCAGAGCATGCATCCAGGTTCCTCTTGACCGCAGAAACACGATACAGCAGAATTTCTAAATGGGTATCCTGAGGGTGCCTTGGCATGATAAGGTGACCATGGCTTCCTGAGCGACTTGTGCTTCCAGTGTAATGTGCGGTATGGAACTGCACATCTCGCACATCTTGACCGTCACAACTTGTTGCAAATATTTGGAGGGTGGTATCTCACTGTGGCCCTGTGGGTTAAACCACAGAGCCTAGGACTTGCTGATCAGAAGGTCGGCGGTTCGAATCCCTGCGACGGGGTGAGCTCCCGTTGTTTGGTCCCTGCTCCTGCCAACCTAGCAGTTTGAAAGCACATCAAAGTGCAAGTAGATAAATAGGTACCGCTCCAGTGGAAAGGTACACAGCGTTTCCGTGCGCTGCTCTGGTTCGCCAGAAGCGGCTTAGTCATGCTGGCCACATGACCCGGAAGCTGTACGCCAGCTCCCCCGGCCAATAAAGCGAGATGAGCGCCGCAACCCCAGAGTCGGTCTTGACTGGACCTAATGGTCAGGGGTCCCTTTACCTTTTTTATCTCACTGTGAGGTAGGTGAAGCTTCTCTTTTACACACTACAGAAGATCTTCTTCACTAAAGTTAGGGATGTGGGGAACTTGTGTTTCCTCCAGATCCTGCTGGACTCCAACAGCCCCTGACCATTGGTCATGCTGACCAGGTCTTAACAAAATCTGGAGCACCACTGGCTTGGTGAAGGGTAACACTGATCTGGATAGACCAATGGTATCTGTTCTACTTTTTTGTGCTTCTCATGGCATGATACTTATTTGTAGAGCTGTGGTAGTTTTCAAACTAAGTCAAGAAACTTAAGAAGAGCCTTCTGGATCAGACCAATGGCCCATCTAGCTCAGCACCCTTCTTCTCGCAGCAGCCAGCCAGATGTCTGTGGGAAGCGGAGCATGCAGGACCTGATCACCAGAGGCGGAGCATAGCCATCATGGACCCAGGGGTTTTTCAGTGAGAGGATCAGACAGGACCGGCCCTATCATTAGGCAGAGTGAGACGGCCACCCCAAGTAGCAGATTCCGGGGGACAGGAAGCCACAGCCAAGTATTGGAAGATAGGGCTAGGTGTGCCCTATGCGTCAGTTGTCTGTTGCCTCAGGTGTGGGCAAATGTGACTCATTCCTATGGGTGGAAATGGGAGGGGCCGAGGGGAACCCCATTTTTTCTTCACCTCAGGCAGCAAAGTGACTTGTGCAGGGGCCTGAGGCAAGCTATTCTGAAGGAAATGTCAAACCTTCCTTGAAATCTATTGCTGCTGAGGGGTTTTCTGTGGGGCCTGCTATTAATAATAATAATAATAATAATAATAATAATAATAATAATAATTTATTTGTACCCCGCCCATCTGCCTGGGTTTCCCCAGCCACTCTGGGTGGCTTCCAACAAAGATTAAAAATACATTAAAATGTCACACCTTAAAAACTTCCCTGAACAGGGCTGCCTTCTGATGTCTTCTAAATGTCAGGTAGTTGTTTAACTCTTTGACATCTGATGGGAGGGCATTCCACAGGGCGGGCGCCACTACCAAGAAGGCCCTCTTCCTGGTTCCCTGTAGCTTTGCTTCTCGCAATGAGGGAAACGCCAGAAGGCCCTTGGCGCTGGACCTCAGCATCCGGCAGAATGATGGGGGTGGAGACGCTCCTTCAGGTATACTGGGCTGAGGCCGTTAATGCAGATGATAGGCTCAGTACACCTGTTCCGGGTGGGGGCATATGAGCGGTCTGTGAGCCCTAGATACCTTCCAAATTGCTCAACAGCCAAATCGGGGTCTGCTGAAAAGAGAGACAGGAAGCAAGGAAGAGCAACAGAGGTCTTAAGGGAAAAGGATTCCAATCAAAAAAAACCTTCCCTTCAAAGGCCATCTGGCAGCAAGGGCCCCAACCACCTGTGAAGGAGTTGGGTTGAGCAACAACATGTACTTAAGGTCCCCCCCAAAAAATTGAGGTTCCCCCCCTCCCCAGGAATTGCACAGGGAGAAGCAAGGTGGAGGGGTAGGAAATCGGATACAGATTTTATGGTTGCTAGGCAATTACTCTTTCTTTGCAGTTCCTCTTTAATTGCTTCCAGATATCCACCAACTTGCTCTGGGAGCACACAGAGGAGATGATCTGCTGGGCTCGGGTCTGTTGTGGAGCCTCCATTGATGTCAGTGGCAAACTCACAACAGAGCAAACAATCCACTCAGCAAGGCAGACCAGGATTGCCCTATGTGCTTCTGTCAGTGGGCTGGAAAGAGACTGGGGCTGGTCTGGCAACCAAAGAAAAATGTGGGCCCAGAGGACTGCAACATGTGGGAGTTGCAGCCAAAGAAAGAAACACCACCCCAACAGCTTGCTGTGTGGGATGACTTAGGCCATTTTACAGATGGGAATACTGAGCCAAGTGGCCAAAGACTTGAGCCGAGGTTTGAACCCAGGTTCCTACCTACCCCTTGCTCTCTCCAGCCATCCCTCTGGGTCTTTCAAAAGAGCAAGAAATGGGGAATGGTTAGCTGAGCACAGCATAGCAGAGGAATACTTAAGCATGGTTTTACAGATTAACAAGTCAATACAGCATTTATAATCACATACAGTAATGTGACTTTTGCTGCAATGGTGAGGTTTAGCTTTTTTTTTTTTTTAGTTGCTGCTTTGCTCGTAGTGTGTTCTGACTTCAATTGTTTTAATAGTTTTGTACGATTTATGCTGTAATTGTGAGGATGCTGTATTCTGTTATTGTTAGTGATTTTTTGTAAGCTGCTTTGGGACTCATCTGAATGAAAAGCAGCATACAAATACAAATCAATCAATCAATCAATCAATCAATTAATCAATCAATGATGGCCTTATGTGAAATATTGGGGAACCTCTGGCTTAAGAGCCAAACACCTCTGCCTAGCCCTCTGGGCTCTCCCCACACCACACTCATCTCTTCGCTCTCTCCTTGAGAAGTTTTGCCTTGTGTTGAACTCTTCCTCTTGCTTGCTTGCATGAATGGTGGGTGAGTGTAGAACTAGCCTACTAAATAAAGGGAAACTTGACATTACTTGCTCTTCCCATTTTTGACTCTGGCCCCACCCAGCACTGGCACGTGGTCCCTGAAGGTTGCCCACCCCACCCCACCCCTTCTCCATGGAACTGAATGTCATCTGCTGGTGGGGTAACAGCAGGGGAGGCCTACTCCTTGCTTGGAGGCTTCCTGGAGGCATCTTCTTGCCCAGTGTGGGGTGGTGGGCCAGATAGAGATTTGGTCTGCCTCTCTTCTGTTGGGGGAGGAGGAGGGCAGGGGTCTGCCAGGAAGAGCGATGAGTTGTGGCTCACCCATGACGGCCTTTTCAATTCCCTTCTCCCAAGTTTCCTTTCCCAGACCTCAGCAGTTACTGGATTCTCTCGTTGTTCCAGCAGATGATGGGATGGTGAGTGAGAATGAGAACGGGAACGAAGAGGAAGAGGAGGAGGCACCGCAGGACGGAGAAGGAGAGGCCGGAGGGGATGTTGCCATTGAGAAGGTGGAGGCCCAAAGGGATCTCCCACCGGAGAACACAAAGGAGCCTCTTGAGCCTGAGCTGAAAGCCAGCGAGGAAGGCCCAGACCAGGTGGCCTTGGATGAGCGGCCAAGGAAGCCCCTGGGGAAGAGACAGGCCAAGTCGACTGTCCACCGCGCTTTCAAGAAGTTCTCCTCACGTAACCACCACCACCATGGCCTGCTGGGCCACACCAGTCGGTGCCACAGCTGTGGCAAGGGCTTCGGCTTCAGCAAGCGCTCACGGCTGCACGGCGCTGCCGGCCTGGAGAAGGCCTACAAGTGTGGCGAGTGCGGCAAGAGCTTCCGGCTGCACTCCACCCTGGCGACCCACCAGCGCCGCCACACCAGCACCAAGCCCTACCGCTGCGCCGAGTGCGGCAAGAGCTTCAGCGTCGGCTCGGCCTTCATCCAGCATCAGCGCACCCACGCCGGCAAGCGGAGTGGGCCCGGCCCGGCCCGGCCCTGTGAGTGCAATGTGTGCGGCAAGAGCTTTGGGCTCCCAGCCCACCTCATCAAACACCAGAAGCAGCACCTGGAAGAGAAGCCCTACAAGTGCCAGGAGTGCGGCAAGGGCTTCAACTGGAACTCTCACCTGGAGCGGCACCGCCGCATCCACACCGGAGAGAAGCCGTACGTCTGCGAGGACTGCGGGCGTGCTTTCGCCTGGAGCTCCCACCTGGAGCGCCACCGGCGGACGCATTTCGGTGGGCTCCAGAAGGCCTCCTCGTGCAGCTGTTGCTTGGCTGCGGCCGCGGCACCGGCCAGCAAAGCCAGCGCCAAACCCTACCGGTGTGATGACTGCGGCAAAGGCTTCAACAAGAACGCGGCCCTGTCCAAGCACCGCCGCGCTCACCATGCCGCAGAGAACCCCTACGTTTGCCAGGACTGCGGCAAGAGCTTCGGTCTGAATGGCGCCCTGCTGCAGCACCGGCGGACACGGCACCCAGACGACTCGGCCAAACCATACGCCTGCAGCGACTGCGGCAAGAGCTTTGCCTGGAGCTCCCACCTGGACCGGCACCGGCGCATCCATGCCGGCGACAAGCCCTACCGCTGCGAGGACTGTGGGAAGGGCTTCTCCCAGAGCTCCCACTTGGAGCGGCACCAGCGGGTGCACAGGAGCACCGAGCGCCTGCCATGCCGCTGTGCCGAGTGCGGGTTCGCAGGGGCGCGCCGGCAGCGCCGGCGAGGGGCCCTGCTGGCCTGCAAGTGCAGCGACTGCGGCAAGAGCTTCATGTGGCGGCGCCCGGCCTGCAGCGAGTGCGGGAGGGGAGGTGGGGAGGGTGTGCGGCACCAAGGGACGCAGACGGGCGAAAAGCCCTACTCCTGCCTGGACTGCGGCAAGTGCTTCTCCCAGAACTCGGCTCTGGCCAAGCACCGACGCATGCACACCGGGGAGAAGCCGTACAAGTGCGCCGAATGTGGGAAGAGCTTCGGCGTCCGCTCCAACCTGCTGAAGCACCAGCGCACGCACCTGGGCGAGAAGCCCTACAAGTGCGCCGACTGCGGCAAGGGCTTCATTCAGAAGTCCGACCTCACCAAGCACCGGCGCATGCACACCGGCGAGAAGCCATACCACTGCGATGCCTGCGGCAAGTGCTTCAGCGTCAGCTCCAATCTCATCAAGCACCAGCGCATCCACTTGGGTGAGAAGCCCTACGCCTGTGGCGAGTGCGGAAAGGCCTTCATCCAGCGCTCCGAGCTCACCATCCACCAGCGCACCCACACCGGGGAGAAACCCTACAAGTGTGGCGTCTGCGGCAAGTGCTTCAGCCGCAGCTCCCACCTCAACCGGCACCAGCGCACCCACAGCAACGGCAAGGCCTCGGCCGGCAGCGCTGGCATGGCCCACACCACACTGCTGGCCGCCAGCTCTGCCAAACCTGCCGCTCCCCTGCCCGCCTCGGCCTTTTCAGCCTCCTTCGCTTCGCCTGGCCCCCTGCCCACCCTGCCTGCCTTCCCTGCTTCTCCATCGTCCCTCCCGATCCCTTCTTTGGACCTGCCCTGGGCCCTGTCCTTTCCCTCCCGAAGCTTCCCGCACCCCTCCTTCCCTTCTCCTGCCCCTTCAGGGGCCCAGGCCTCATCTCTGATCAACTAGCTTCTCCTCCTTCCAGAAGTCGTTGGACTTTGGCTCCCCTCAGCCCCAGAACCAGCATGACCAGTGGTCAGGAGATGATGGGAGTTCTAGTCCAGCAGGATGGGGAAAGCTGCTCTCCTCGCTCTGTTATTCTCCCTTTTCCGGAGGAACTGGGACTCTCTTTTCCTTGGTGACACAGTTCATAGGCTTCATGTTCCGCCCTTCCTACTCTCTGTTCCCTCTGATCAGGCCCTATAACATCCTCCCTGTTGCCTTCCTGCCCTGCTTGGGGGCTTCTTAGAAACACCTGGTTATCCTCTGTGGGGAACAGGATGGTGTACTAGGTGGGCTTTTGGTCCAATCCAGCAGGGCTTTTCTTAACGCTCCTCAGCATGGCTTCAGGTGTTTGCCTCAGAAATAGGCCATATTCTGTTCCATCCTTTTCTGCTCAGTGCCCTTTCCCAGCCGCCTCATCTTCTCAGCCAGGTTCTTCCTTGGCAGGAGACATTCCAACTCCTTTGTTTCTTACTCCTTTGCAGTCCTGTCCCCCCTGATCGCCCTCCATTCTGTTGCCCTCCATTTTGTTTCCCTCCATTTTGTTTCACTGCTGTTGTGGTGTTCATGCTTGTGAATTACCCACTCTTGTGCCTCTTCCTGTCCAGAACTTGTTTTTCTCATTTGCATCGCAAATCTCTATGTATTTTCCATTTTATGCCATATATACAAACCCATATATTCACACACCCAGTGCTATTTTTTCTAGAAAAAGAGGTGTCAGAACTCACCATGAACACCTCCCTTGTTCTCTTAGAATGGCAATGGTGCTGACCTGAGAGATCCTGGAATTGAGTTCTAGAGAGATGCGGCTGAAAAAAAGCCCTACATGCACCCAATCACCCACCCAAATAAATATGTGCCCATACACATTTTTTCTTCTTCTTCTTCTTCTTCTTCTTCTTCTTCTTCTTCTTCTTCTTCTTCTTCTTCTTCTTCTTCTTCTTCTTCTTCTTCTTCTTCTTCCCTGCCCTTCACCCTAAGGTCCCAGGGTGGGTTACAACAATTAAACCACAATATTATTATTATGATGCAAATAAGGTTTTTTAAATAGTTTTCCAAAATTGCCCCAATAATAGCCAGATTATAACAATATCAATTAATTAAACCACAATATTAAAATCAGTTTAAGACAACTTCACAATTGCAGGTCTAAGGTGTTTTCTTAAAATATACACCTCAGGTGTCAGAAGCCAGGTGTGTCAGGCGTTCACCGGAAGCTGTACAGTGGACGCTCGGGTTGCGATCATGATCCGTGGGGGATGCATGTTCACAACCTGCAGCGTTCGTAACTCGCGGCGGCACGTTTGTGCACTCGCGGGTTGCAATTCGGTGCTTCTGCACATGCGCAAAGTACAATTTAGCACTTTGCAGATGCGCGACCACCGAAACCTGGAAGTAACCTGTTCCAGTACTTCCGGGTTTCGGCGGGTGCGTAACCCGACAAAATGCAACCTGAAGCGGCTGTAACCCGAGGTATGACTGTATAGGGAAGTTTGCGGATGCATCTCGGTGGGCTGCGAGTTCCACAACTTAGGGGCTGCCACATAAGATGTGGCTTACCTGCCCTAAGCCTCGGAGGGTGGTAGAACAGCCAAGAGGGCTTCCTCAGCCAAACTCAACACCTGAGGAGATCTGTCAGGAAGGAGCAGTGGCGTAGGGTGGGGGTGCAGGGGGGGCCAGCCGCACCGGGTGCAACATCTGGGGGTTAGGGTTAGGGTGCGCAAATCCACGGGTTAGGGGGTGCAAATTACTTGCCTTGCCCCGGGTGCTGACAACCCACGCTATGCCACTGGGAAGGAGGTGGTCTTTCAGGTATTCAGGGCCTGAGTCCACACACACACATAACATACGTAGAGAGAGATTCTAGTACCAGACACCGACAACACACTCCTGCCAATCTCTTGCTTTCATTTGATTAATACGCTCAAAGGTTTTACCCATTTTTTTCCTGACATATCTGATATCCTAGTTCCTTGGCGATGCTGGAAAATGTGACCTCTAGATCAGTCCTGCATGCATGTCATTATGTTGCTGTGCCAGTGGCTTTTTGTAGATGTTGTATTCACTCCATTTCCTCTTATCTCCTGTGCCCTCTCTGCTTTCTAGCTTGTAAACTCTTCTGAGCCAAGGTCAGGCTCAGGGTCTGGATTATAAGAATGCAGGAGGAGTCCTGCTGCATCGGGCCAAAGGCCTGTCTAGTCCTTTTCTCGCAGTGGCCAACCAGATGCCTATGGCATCCTCACAAGCATGGCATGGGTTTAATAGCCCTCTCCTCACCTGTGATGCCCAGCAGCGGATACTGAGAGGCAGACTACCTTTGAGGGCATTTTATACCTGAGGAGAGACTCTACCTCAGTGGCAGGAGGCTTGCTTTACATGCCAACAGGTACTGGGTTCAAATTCCTGGCAACTCTTATTTTTAAAAGGGTCAGGAAGCAAGGGAGTGGGGAAAGTCCCTCTGCCAGAGACCCCAGAAAGCCATTGCCAGTCAGACTAGGCACTTCTGGGTTAGATAGATCAATAATCTGAGCCAGTATCAGGCAGATTCCTACATTCCTAGGTCCGTTTGATAAACCTCCATAAATAAGTGAATAGGGGAGGAATCCTCTGTCAAGAGCTATTTGGACATCAAATACTTGTGGGAGAATTATACGAAGTGGGGCCACGTCCTGGTTCAACTCGTGATTTTATGAGGGGAAAAGTCTTAGGTTGGGACGCAGTCATTGACAATGGTAGATCCACTGTATTCTGTTTTTTAACGTCACTTCCATGTGACCTGTTATACTGAGTATTTGGACGGTGGCGATTTAATAAGCATCCATTCTGGTTTGTTTGTGGTGAGGTTAGATGATGTCGTGTCAAAGCAAGTGTCATCCCACACTTTACAGTGCATTTCCCTCCCCCCGTCACTTTTTTGCAAAAAGTCCAAAATAGTGACACCCCACACACCAAAAGTTCTCTTTTATTAAGCAACTTTATATCTTGTGCAATCAAACTTTTTTTAAAAAAATGTACTTTATGGTGCTTTAAAAAATGTTGAGAGGGTGCTGTTTGTTTGTTTGTTTGTTTGTTTGTTTGTGTGGTGTGTATTCCACAAAGCACCTGTCTCTCACAGGACCACAATAACAGGCCAATTGCCATTGCCCCAGAGCATTCTGGGAATGGCTGGTTCTTGCTGTGCTCTTATTTAAAGACAGCATTCCTCTAGCGTGAAAGCAGAGAGAGAAAACCTGAAAACCATCGCCCTTTCAAGCTCTTGGAAGCAGACTGTTGAATATGAACTCTACTGTGGTCAAATGTGAGGAAATAGGGGAGGGAGGGGGGAATCTGGACTCAGGAACTCCAACTCCCATCATCCCTAAGCACTAGCCATTCTGGCTGGGGCTGATGGGAACTGGAGTTCAACAGCACCTGGAGGGCCACACACTCCCCATTCTTGAGGCAGGGGAACGACAATCAAGCAATGGGGTGTCAATGTTTCTAGCACATGGGAATGTCTCAGTGAGCTGGGCTGTGGCAAGGTATTTTGGGGACAAGCCAAACATCTCAAGAAGTGTGTGGGTGTCTATATTGTGAATCGGGGGGGGGGGGGGATGCAGCGTTCTAGGCCTCTCCCCCTGGCCCTTGTGACTCTTACCAGGCCACACCCCTCATCAGCCCTGCTTTGCACCTTCCTCACATCTTTGCCAGACTGGACTATGCCCTTGAACTCTGAACAATGCCTCTGATGTGTTCATGTGAATAAGTGACCCTACTTTGTAAAGGTAAAATGTGCATTTGCTGTTCCACCCATACCGTTCTTGTCTCTGGCCCTGCCCATCACTGCCATGTGGCCCCCAGAAGCTCATGTGGCCCTCGGACTGAAAAACATTACCCTTTTGTAAATACTGATAGGCGATACGCTGCTTCACCGAAGAGGGAATCGCCCTGTCCGGAGGAACTGTTGGTTGGCATGTCAAGTGATACATATTGCAATGGTTGGAACATTTTTGCTTGAGGAAGAATTTGGGGTCCTCCTTGCATTTCTGCCCTCTTCCGAGCAGTGTGAGGTGAGCCCCCGTTTGTTCCTCAAAGGGCGTAGGAAGATGGGGCCCTTTGGATGGACTGCAGCATCCTAAAGCCGCCTCGAGACTTCACCCAGATATTTCAATGTGGGGACTAAAACAAAGAATATATCTGTCCGCTCACCAGGAACATCCCAAAGGTTGCAGCTGGAATTATGGACCAGGCTCTCTCTGTGAGAGAGGCCTCTGAGGTGTTAGTGCTGCAATATTAGGAGGCAAATAACAGTGATACTGAGATTTCTATATTTTATTGTACATGCTCCTTCACTTTTGTCGCACACACTCATCGCCTGTACTCCCGGATCAACTTGGAAATGTCGTTCTATTGCTTTTGTGGAGAACACTGTGCTTATATGGGTGTGAAATGCAATGAACCTAACATCTTGTGCGCTTCATTAGCTTTTTTCCCTTTGGGAACAAGACTGGAAGTTTGTTATACAACCAGGACTGATTAAGAATGCTTTTGTGCAGAAACTGGAAGGTGAAGGTGGTCTTCTAAGGAGGGCAGGGGTAATTTCAGAAAGACATGAGCAAGCACAGAAACACAGCTATTTAAAGAAAGCTCAACGGTGCTGCACAGTTATAGAAACATGGCTGTTTCCCACACAGAGTTTGTGTCACACAAGAATCGGGTTGCAGGATTTGTGTCAGCAAACTCTTAAGTATACTACTATATATGAATATATTTTTACTGCTGGAGGACCAGGGAGAGGCATTTGAAGGATTTTCTGCACCAAGTGCCAAAACAATTTGCCTGGCTTTGGGCACCTTGACTTGGTGGGTAGGCAGTGCAAACGATTTCTCAGGAAATCGTTTGTTAGATGAGTGTTTGCATAATGAGTCGATGATTTCCATTTATTCCTGCGGGGAAATTTTTAATGCATTCCCGACCATAGAATTTCAACCACAGCATGAGGGGGATGGGAACCAGGAAAACCCTCTGAAACCTTACAAAAGGCAAACAAGGGGGAAATGCTCTCATTTGTCTGATCTAACCCCTTCCCTCCCCTTCCCACCTCATGGTTTCTGGCAAAACGACTGTACACACAAAAGTGACTCGTTTAAGGTTGCTTATTTGTTTACAGTACTACATGTAGGTCTGTCTGTTTAGATACCTGAATCTGTGGTGTGTATAGCGAGGTTTGGGTGTTAATTCAAGTTTGGATAAGTGAATTTGTGCATAATGAGCGACTGAATATGGGATCTGTGTGTACTTGGCAAAAAACAAAACACCAAACAGAAAGAGAAAGAGGAAAGGTTCTTTTGATAGGGCATAAACTTTACTTTAAATAAAATACACATCGGAAGCCGGTCATACAAACACCCACGCGCACACACACAGAGTCGCTATCAGGCTGCCTCAAACCAGCAACTGGTTCTCATCACAGCCAAGGTCTAGCAAATTTGTTCTGAGAGGCCAAAACCGCCCCCATCCCCAGAAAACAGAGACACGGGGGCCTGTGGAGACCACTGAGGAGGGAGAAGAAAGGCTTTCCAGACCCACCTTTTGCTACTTAAATTAGTGCAAATGTCATTGCCATGGAGCAAAAGTGCCTCCCATCTTTTGACTGGGGCAAACAGGGATGTACCAAGTGGGTTAGATAGGTAGGAGATGTCTCAATGGAGGGAGCCTCCCGCCGCCTGTCTTCTCTCGTGGTAGCGCTGAAAGGCACCCTCAGGCTGCCAGTCTCTCTCCCCAGCTTCTGTACCGAGAGCAGATCACGTGTCTACACGCTGGAGAAGCTATAAAGAGACTGGTGCCTGCCGTTATATATCTGTTGCTGGGGCGAGATAAATGAATGGCATGCCTCATTTTACTGTAGTGTATGTCAAAAAAAGCCCCATAGGGAGCGCAAGAGTTCAGATTCTTTTTTAAAAAAGGATATTTTCCTATATCGCAGTCTGTGGTGGCAATCCAATGAAAGCAGACTGGGGTGGTTCTCTAAAATGCAGACAGAGGTTTTTAAAAAGTCGTCTTCTCAACACCTACTCAGCCACCCAAAACAAATCGTGTAAAAAGAGAGAGAACGAAGCAGCAGCGTTGTTTCTTTCCTGCATCCTTCCCTGCTTTTCTTCCCTCTGTTTCAAGCGCTCCAGCCCACCTGGAGAAAGATGATGGCGTCGCTAATAAGCCAACAAACCTAAGGTGAAATGTGCAGGGGCGCAGAATTGTCCCCAGCATACAGTGCTCCCAGGAAACAGGTGCATGCTGGTGGGGAGGGGGGAAAATAAGGGGTGGGGGGAATGGTGGCTTGATGAACGGGGGCCAGCAAAATGCTTGAAGTTTCCAAGCAACTGGGGCCTGGGTTTGCAGAGGACGGCAGGGCGTCTGGGTTGCACCAAAGCCTGCAAATCGCGGGGGAAATTCAGCCCCACAGCCGCACTTCAGACCAATGCGCTCCCAAGACCTGCCTTCCTCTGCGTGATCATTCCTTTCGTGCCCAACCCCTTCTTCTCCCCATTTCCCCAGGAGGTCGGGGGCGAAAGGGACTGCAGCAGAGAGCGGGGGTGATGGGGGCACGTCAGAGGCTGATGCTGCGGTGGTGCTTGAAGGGGTGGGGCTGGGCTTCGCGGCGCTGCTCCCGCTCCTCCAGCTCGTCGCTGTTGAGGCTGGCGGCGTCGGACAGCCCCAGCAGGTGCTCCACCGAGTCGAATTTCTGCAGGTCGGAGGCAATGGTCTGGAAGCTGAGGACCGAGAGCGTGTCGGAGGAGGAGGCAGGCTCGGGGGGCAGTGCCGCCGCGCCGTACAGCAGCGCCGGGCTGGCCTCGGCGCCCACGGGGGAAGCCCTCCGGCCGACCAGGCGCTGGAGCCTCCGGGCGTGGATCTGTTCGCTGATCTGCTCCAGGTTCCGCAAGGCCACAGAGTAGCGCATCTTGGCCTGGCCCACCTGCTGCTCCAGGGACGTCACCCGGGCCTTGTGCTCCTGAAAGGCAAAGAAGGAACAGGTGAAACATTAGGCCAACATGCACACCAACCAGGCTTTTTTACTTTTTCTGGAAATGCTTTCATTTTTATTTTATTTTTACTTTGACAAAGTAATAATCATGAATAAATAAGAATAAAAATGTGTACCTCACCCACGAGACCATTCCATTGTAACTATCCAACCTCCCAAAATTTCAACACCTCTTGCAATGGTTTGACCCCTTTCTATTTTAACAGTACACATTCTACAAACAGCTCCTATGTCTTCCCAAACTCATTTTTTCTGTATATGCCACGTCCTGCCTTAACGGCATGGGTTAATTTATCATTAATAGCTATATCCCACACCTCTTTATACCATTCTTCTATTTTATATTCTGCTTGCCCCTTCCACTTCCTAGCTGTAATAATTTGTGCAGCTGTCAATAAATTTATGAGCCAGTCCTTCACAGCCTGCGAGCCTTCCACTCCATTGTAAATTGATAATAATGCTACCTCTGGACTTTCGATCAGCTTTAACTCAGTGATTTATTTGTTATCTCCTTAAACACCCTTTGCCAATAAAAAATAAAAAATGTACATATTTACACCCCCGCCACATGTGAACATAATTCCCTGTTTCCTGGCATCCCTTCCAACATAACACCAAATATTCCTTGCTTGTTTGATTTAATCTGACTGGTGTTAAATACCATCTCCAAACTATCGTATTTTTTGCTCTATAAGACTCACTTTTTCCCTCCTAAAAAGTATGGGGAAATGTGTGTGTGCGTCTTATGGAGCGAATGCAGGCTGCGCAGCTATCCCAGAAGCCGGAACAGCAAGAGGGATTGCTGCTTTCACTGCGCAGCGATCCCTCTTGCTGTTCTGGCTTCTGAGATTCAGAATATTTTTTTTCTTGTTTTCCTCCTCCAAAAACTAGGTGCGGCTTGTGGTCTGGTGCGTCTTATAGAGCAAAAAATGCAGTAATTTATAATAATTTTCTTTTATTCTTATAGACAACATTTTCAACGCACCATGCATTTAAACCCCCAGGCACCCACTTTAAACACTCGCAGCTCCCCCCAACAAAGGATTCTGGGATCTGTTGTTTGTTAAGGGCACAAAGGCTGCCTGGGTGGGGCGAGTCCTAGGACCCAGAGGAGGGTCTCACCTCAAGGATTTGGTTGAACTGGGCCTTCAGCTCAAAGTAGGGCTTGCTCTTCACGATGACCCGCTTCAAGGACTTCTGCAGCGACTGCACCTTGGCCTCAGCCTGCTGGCAGAGCTGAGTGACGCGCTGGTGCTCCCGTTCGCTTCGCAGACGCTCCTCTTCAGCCTCGTTCACCTGAAGGGCGGAAAAGGGGCAAGTCAGAGCGAGGATGCTCTCCAGGCCTTGAAAGCTCACACTGGGAACAACCTCCCACCCACTCTGCTGTCACTTTGTCTTCCCCAGCAACCAGTTCTTTCCCTCTTCCTCTATTTTTTCCCCAATTTTTTTTATTAACTTCCCAAAATTTTAAACTAACAAACAAACATGCATCATAACTGTACTTAATCCAATCTTGATAACATCGTTAAGAAACTTCCCTTGACTGAATTTCATTATATATCATTGTAACGGATTTCCAAAACAAAATCTCATAAAATTTACTTAAACCTCTTAACACCTTTGTTTCTTTTCATCTGCTTTAAACATAATATTCTGTAACTTCACATATTTAAATCCTTTGCCTATCTATTTTTTTGCAAGTATTTCTAATTAATTTATCTTGGCATATTTAATTAAATAATCTTTGAAGTTCTGCCATTCTTCCTTGTGCTCCTCCTCCTTCTGGTCACAGACTCTTCAGTCAGGTTGGTTAGCTCCGAAAAGTCCATCATCTTCATCTGCCATTCCTCTTTCCCTCTTCCTCCAGTTGGCAGAGATGTGAGTGGTGTGTGGACTCTCCCAACCTTACTAACTTCAGCCCTGTGTGCACCTGAAGGAGCGTCTCCGCCCCCATTGCTCAGTCCGGACACTGAGGTCCAGCTCCAAGGGCCTTCTGGCGGTTCCCTCACCGTAAGAAGTGAGGTTACAGGGAACCAGGCACAGGGCCTTCTTGGTAGTGGCGCCCACCTTGTGGAACACCCTCCTGTCAGATGTCAAGGAAATAAACAACTATCTGACTTTTAGAAAACATCTGAAGGCAGCCTTGTTTAGGGAAGTTATAATGCATAATCAAGAATTGTCTTTTTGTTGGCAGCTACCCAGAGTGGCTGGGGCAACCTGGTTATATGGGCAAGGTATTATTATTATTATTATTATTATTATTATTATTATTATTACAGTGCGTTGGATGGTATGGTCTGTATCCAGAGGTGTAGTGACAAATTCAGGAGTGCAGGGTCTTTTTATGATATTCACAGCCAAGCCCCTTCTAAGATTAGACAATAATCTGATAATTATACAGTAACAATGAGAGGTGTCCTGCAATGATCGGTGCAGATCTCCACATGTTGCCTTTCAGCTAGATCTGCTGTTTTATGTGCACATACACAGGCACATGATTTGGAGTGCTCCGTATCTTCCTTAAGAGTGCTCTGAGCTGCGTTTTCCACGAAGGTCCACTGAATGTCACAGAATTCGCACTCCGTTGTCTTGAAACTGAAGCACCTTGCGCTTCCAGCGTCCCCAAATCCTAGCTTTGGGGCATCCAATGACTAAAAAACTATCCTTCCATACTGGCTGAGTGGCTCTAAGATGCCGGAGACAGGGACGGACCCTGCTCCAGAAATAGCAACAGGCCTTCAACCTCCTGTGACTCCAGACCACTACCCCATTGGGGGACTTGCAGTCCTTTCAGTGTTGGTGGGACACCATCACCCCTGAATCTGGCCAGACTGCAGCGGCCACCATTCCTGAGCGTTAACTTGTGCTGGCTGTGGGCTGATGGGAGACAAGAGTCTGACGACATCCGCAGGGTTGCAGGCTCCTGATTCTTGTAGGCCTTCCCCCTCACCTTGCACGTAGCGTGGTTGAGCATCTCCTGCCAGGTGGGGTCCAGCCTGTTTTTATCAGCCATGACCCCCTGCTCAGCCACGAACACCATCTCCCGGGCCGCGTTGTGCATGCTGACGGCTCGCTCGTACCGCAGGGCAGCCTTCTGGGTCTCTTGCTGTGCCTGTAGTGAGTGGAGGAGAGAAACGCAACGCAAACAAAAATTCCATTAAAAATCCCCCAAGCTTTTGTTTCCCCCCAGAACATACACACACACACACACTCCTCTCCCCTTGTTTTAAGCACTCCCTCACCCCTAGAGCACGGGTAGCCAATGTGAGGCCACCTCTGGGTGCTGTTGGATTCCAACTCCCATCAGCCCCAGGCCAGCATGGCTAGCAGTCAGGCATGATGGAAGCTGGAGCCCAACAAGATCCCGAGGGCACCACATTGGCCACCCTTGACCTAGAGGCATAATCACAGAGGAGGGAAAGGTGGAGACTTGAAACACGCAGGGAGAATTGCACAGTGCAGTTCTTGCTGGGATGTACAGTGGTACCTTGGGTTAAGTACAGTGGTACCTCGGGTTAAGTACTTAATTCGTTCCGGAGGTCCGTTCTTAACCTGAAACTGTTCTTAACCTGAAGCACCACTTTAGCTAATGGGGCCTCCTGCTGCCGCCGCACCGCTGGAGCACAATTTCTGTTCTCATCCTGAAGCAAAGTTCTTAACCCCAGGTAATATTTCTGGGTTAGCGGAGTCTGTAACCTGAAGCGTATGTAACCCAAGGTACCACTGTACCACTTCAGACACGGAGGTGGCACGTTCGACTGCTCCCTTACTTTAAATAAAGCAGCTCTCTTTATATATAAAACTAGCGTATCAGAAAAGAGCCTGCAACAGAATACCTCTTTGCTGACAGGCAGTGTTAGAAATTAGCTAGGCGCCAGGAGATTTGAGATTTTGAGATTTGTTCTTTAAAATATAAAGCGGTATAGAAACGAAAATTAATAATAATACCCCATTCGGGGGGGCGGGGACTCCATCCCAATGTGGCGACCGTAACCTAGGTTTAAAGTGCCATTTGGCAATTAGATTATATATCTGAGTTTCTAACACTGCTGAAAGGGTAGGGTTTTAATTAAGTGCAAGTCGGCTATTTTGTTTTGTTTTGTATACAGTTATTCATGTTTACAGACACCCACATAATCATTGCCACGTCATCCATTGACATTCATGTTATCTGAAACTGCTAATTGTGGGTTTTGCTCCTCCACACTGCTGTACGCCACTCTGGACAGGTTATGCCCAGCTGTTTAAAGCTGGGAACAGGATTACGTGTTGCTGATAGCATTGTGTTTACATTATTCCTCACAGGTAAAGGATGGGCCTTCTGCCAGAAGCAGCTCAAAAACCCAAGGTCCTGCCAAGAGCCTTTCAATCCATTCCTCCCCCACGCAAAATAATTCATAAAACAGCTTAAATCCTGCTTATAAAATCACTTGTCCTGGGACAATTCCTTTTAGCCCCCAATCTTAGGTACGGGGGATGCAGCAGAACAGGGGTCAGCAGCCAACAGGAACCAGGCAGAATTCTGAGAAAGTGCCGTGGGCACCAGTCACAAAATGGCTACTGTGGGAGAACGGCAACACAAAATGGCTGCCATCTATAAGATCAGAAAGGGCCCACAATATGGTGCAGGCCTCCCCACTCAGAACAAATGAGGAAAAGGCACCTACATCGGCCATCACTGTGCTTGCTCACAAGAAGCAGCTTTGGGTGGGAGGCTGGGTGTCCAATCCTGGCACCCAATGAAATATGAGCAAGCGCAGAGTGGCATTCAATGTTCAAAACAGGAATTCCGAAGGAAAAGCAAACTATTTTTGACACATTGTGGACTTTTAAGGGAATGTTTACTGAGACTTTTCATAGGGGCAGCTTCTTTCCACTTTTGACAATGACTTGTGGCTATTTATGACACAAAATAAAGCTTAGAGAATTCCGGAACCCCCAAATCGGATCCTTTAAAGATTTATTGCTCTACAACAGCCGAGGAATAGTGGCAGCTTCAGGGGTGAAACAGAGGGAAATGTTAACAGGTACCTCCTTGGCCAAGCGCCTGGCCTCGTAGTAGGGGCGTGCTTTCTCAATACAGTTCCCCAGCTGGGAGCCCTGAGCATTCAGCTTCCTGGCAGACTCCGACAAGATCCTCCGATATGTGGTACGGGCTTCCTGTTGAAACCAACGGCGCAAAGTATGTCAGTGTTGAAGGAATCGGCCTGCATTAAATGCATGCCTAAGATGGATTTTACGGGTTGCTGCAGTTCCTTGGCTGGCCCCACAGAGATCAAGTGCTGCATGAATCATATATGCACAAGGGCGGATCACACAGGGTGTCTGGAACGCATGGTTGGTTACTTCGCACACCCATATCCGTGGGGCCCTGATGGAGGTGCACTGCTGGTGCACGAAGCTGCAGATTGCAAACAGGTAGTAAACACGACCCCATCACATTTCGACTAAATATCAGGAGGAGGCTTCCTAATGCTGGGATGTGTTTGGCTGTGGAACAGACTGCTACTGGTTGTGGTGAGCTCTCCTTCCCTGAAGGCATTGAACTGCAGGCTGGACAACTGCCTGTCAGAGATACTGCAGCTGCACTCTGCAGATCCTGCACTGAGCAGCGGATTGGGCTCCCAAGGCCCCTCCTATGACAACCACAACTAATAATAATAACAATATTTTATTTATATCCCACCCTCCCCAGCAGAAGCCGGGCTCAGAGCAGCTAACAGTAAAATAATACAGCATTCTAAAATCAATTCATTATAAAATCAGTTCAAATCAAATTGATGGCAACCATTGGGCTAGAGTTCTGTGAGGATTACCGAAGGAGGGGGTCAGACTGTGCCCTGACCAAAGGCCTGGTGGAACAGCTCTGTCTTGCAGGCCCTGCGGAAAGATGTCAAGTCCCGCAGGGCCCTAGTCTCTTGTGACAGAGCGTTCCACCAGATTGGAGCCACAGCCAAAAAAGCCCTGGCTCTGGTTGAGGCCAGACCCTTTTCACTACAACAGGAGTCTCTAACCACCAACCAGGCTTGGGACACGGGGCTGTAACTTATATTCAGAACAGACCCATTGAAATGAATGGACCTAATTTGGTCATGCTGATTGCCACTGGATACAACCACGGTAACCTTATTATATCCGTGGTCCTCAAAGTACGAGGCAGGTCTACATGGGGAAGGATGAGCTGCAGACGACTCCAAACAGAAGCCAGAAAACAGAGCTTAAACTGAGTCGTACCTATTAGCTGATATTTTCCTTTTATTTTGTTTTACCACAAGTATCTTTCACCGTCACGTTAGTAGAGGGAACAAATTACCCCACACGAAAGGGCAATTTTCAGTGCAATCCCTATACATTTAAGTAACTGCAGGGACAATTTCCCTCCCCAGTTCACTCTACCAAACGCGCCATAGTGCAGGCGGCGAGTGAAACTGGGGACCCCTGCCTGTTGACTTGCCAAGGGATAAAGCAGCCTCCGTGGAGGGGACAGAAGGCAGGAAGTGTTCGGAAGCGGAAGGGATGTTGAAATTGCTTTGAAGGTGCTGCCTTACTCACATCCAGCTGCAGCTCCACTCGATTGATCTCTTCGTTGGCCTGATTGAGGTGTTCCAGCTCCTCCTGTGGTCAGAGAGAAAGGCAGACTCAAGAGACAGGCATAGTGCAGAAGGACACATTTGTACAACTTCCACCCCTTCATCCCCTGAACCCTTTCCTAGCAGGCTTATAAGAACCCAAGAGAAGCGGCTGGATCCAGCCACTGGCTCATCCTAGTCCAGTAACCAATGGGACGCCCGGAAGCAAGACATGACTGCTACAGACTCCCCTCTTGCAATAGGGACATGGGTGGCGCTGTGGTCTAAAGCACTGAGCCTCTTGGGCTTGCCGATCAGAAGGTCGGCGGTTCGAATCCCTGCGACGGAGTGAGCTCCTGTTGCTCTATCCCAGCTCCTGCCAATCTAGCAGTTCGAAAGCACGTCAAAGTGCAAGTAGATAAACAGGTACTGTTATTATGATTATACTCAGTTTACTGCCTCCAACAGTGAAGTTAAAGTGTGGCCATTGTGGCGAGTAGCCATTGATAGCCTTGTCTCTTTTTGTGCTCATGCTCTTAAAGTGGAATGGGAAATAATGTGTTGATTTCTATATTTTCTCGATGAACACTTATTTATTTTTATTATTTTTATTATTTTTATTAATTGTTATCGTCATCGTGGCCCAGTTTCATTTCTGTTTTTATATTTGGCTTTAATCCTTTTGTGTGTGTGATTGCTATTTTTATTATGTAAGATGCTCTGAGACACTTTGGTGGGAAAAACAATATAATCAATGAATCCTCCTCCTCCTTTTTAAAAGCCATCCATGTTGGTGGCCGTCACTGCCACTTGCGAGAGCAAATCCCGCAGTTTAACTTTGTATCGCTTGAAAAGTGTCGGCATATGTACCTGGCACTACCTGTAAACACATGCAAATTGTCAGTAAGACAAAACCTGCATCCCTCACAATAAGTGATGGAAAATTATATGCAGCTGCTTGCTGGACATATTCTGCTTAACAGATAGAGCATATGTATATATAAACTTGGGATCTAAGGCAGCAGAGAATGAATAGATGGAAAGAAAGTCAGGAAAGAAAAACAGTCAGGCCTCCGATTCCTATTCCTGAATGTAGAGGCAGAAGGCACACAGAGGGACTCAAGTTCAGTCTTGAAATCTCCGCCATCTTGGCAGTCCCATCAACCCCAGCCAGCATGGTCAATGGTCAGGATTGATGGGAGTTGTAGTCCAGCAACCTTTGGCGGGCCCACAAAAGGTCCCCCATCCTTGACTTCAAGAATCTCAGGTAGCAGGGCTAGAAAACATCCTCCTGCTGCTAAAATTCCAAAACAATGAAGCAGGGACGGAGCAATGGAGAACTTCTGAAACAACAATGGGACACCAGGTCAGCCCAAGGCAAGATGGAGAACAGCAGCAACAGATAGACATACTATATTACAAGGACAGAAGAAACATTAGGGACAGAATAATTGCCACACACAGGAAGAACAAGGAGAGAGTCTGAATGCTTCGCCTGTAGGCGTATAAATCATTTAATGTTGCATAAACCGTTTAATGTTGAATGAAAGTTGTTAAAACTGCAGCTGCAATACAAGGGATTGTTATTTCGACTGGAGCGTAATTGAAATTTACGAACGCAGAAGTAAAGTAAATCATCAAACCATCAATTCTAGCATGCGGAGTGGGGCCATCTAAATTATATAATTTGGTATCTCAGTGATTGGTATTATTAATTTGGGATTGTTATAATGAGGCTATTATTGGATTACGGTAATTGAAAAGTAATAAAATTATTATCAAAAAAAGAAAAGAAAAAGAAAACATCCTCCTCACCTTGGGACGCCCAAGATGCCAGGAAGTCTCAAGAGACAATGGAGTGCACCTGCAGGGTGAAGTCAAACCGCTGACTTAGCAGCACCAAAGTGACCTCCCTGGGGCGCAAGCCTGGGCAGTGTCTATGGAGGTCCTGAGCTGCCCAGAGGACAAGACCCCGCTATCGGCCTCACTGATCTGGTCCAGAAAGCAGGACAATACATTTGGCACCTGCCTGGCTGCAGGAGTTGCTGGAAGGAGACATACAAGACGCCATTCTGCACATGCTATAAAGGGAAGTGAGGGGCAGATGGGGCTCATCAACCTGGGAAGGTGGGAGAAGGAAAACTCTTATCCTAAACTCCGCTGCCTTTTGGGTTATCGCTGGGAGAAGAAAAGGCTAAGGAGTAAAACCCTACACAAATCCAGAATGAGGTCCCTACCTTCCACTGAGAAGCAGATTTGAAGCGTGGTACCCACCCACCCGGAATGCGGGTGGCGCTGTGGGTTAAACCACAGAGCCTAGGACTTGCCGATCAGAAGGTTGGCAGTTCGAATCCCCGTGATGGGGTGAGCTCCCGTTTGGTCCCAGCTCCTGCCAACCTAGCAGTTCCAAAGCACGTCAAAGTGCAAATAGATAAATAGGTACTGCTCCAGCGGGAAGGTAAACGGTGTTTCCATGCACTGCTCTGGTTTGCCAGAAGTGGCTTAGTCATGCTGGCCACATGACCCGGAAGCTGTACGCCGGCTCCCTCGGCCAGTAAAGGGAGATGAGCCCAGCAACCCCAGAGTCGGCCACGACGGAACCTAATGGTCAGGGCTCCCTTTACCTTTACCCACCCACCCAATTTACTTTCCTCTCTGCAGTAGCACCAAACGGCAGGAAGGGCTGGGGGAGGATGAGATGGCAGCGGTTGTCACACCAACCCGGGGGCTGCAATTGCTGATGGTTCTTAATGCCAGGCCTGTAAATAGCAATAAGCTCCCATACTCTCCCCCAGAAATAGATGGATAAGGTGTTTTTCCTGGGGGAAATGTACCACTTGGAAAAGGGCAGGGAGCTTCCTGGTGCCTGAAGCATACTGTTCCTGGCAACCCCATGATCCCCGGGTGGATGAGCATTTTCATCTGTGATTTCTTTCAGAATGTTTTAAACTGAAATGGTTTTAACTATTTTGGAATGTTTACGCCTTATTTTTCCTCTTAAACGGTGTATTTACCTGCCGTTTTGGGCTCCTTGGGGAAGAAGGGCAGGGTATGAAAACCAATAAATAATGCTAATGGTCCCCCGTTCATCCCATGACTGTAAATGGACCCACTTAGCTTCCACAGGGTTGCTGCGCTGGGTGGGTGCCAAGAGCCAAACTGACTGCTGCTTACTTTTGCTCAAAGGAATTTTTGCATTTACTAAAATAAAAATGCTGGCAACTAGCCCTGAGGCAAAAGAAAAAAAACAAACACACTATTGGGCCATTCTGTTCCTGCTTGATTGGAAATGCTAAGTGGCTCGCTGGCAGCAGGGCCAAGAGGCGAGTCACAGTAGTTCAACTAGTTTCTGTCCACACTTTCAATACAGCCTTAGAGCAAACCAGATTACAAGCTTCCATGGAGCAATCCCCAAAGAACTGAATGACAACCCCTCCCAGGCCTGCCATCAGGCAAGTGAATACAGGAAGAAGTATCGTACTGGTTTCCAAGCATAATTCAAAGTGTTAGTGCTGACTTTTAAAGCTCTAAACGGCCTCGGTTCTGCATACCTGAAGGAGCGTCTCCACCCCCATCGTTCAGCCCAGACACTGAGGTCCAGCGCTGAGGGCCTTCTGGTGGTTCCCTCACTGTGAAAAAAGTGAGGTAACAGGGAACCAGGCAGAGGGCCTTCTCGGTAGTGGCGCCCACCCTGTGGAATGCCCTCCCATCAGATGTCAAGGAAATAAGCAACTATCTGACCTTTAGAAGATATCTGAAGGCAGCCCTGTTTAGGGAAGTTTTCAATGTTTGATGTTTTATTGTGTTTCTGTATACAGCGGTAACATGGGTTACGCTTCAGGTTACATAAGCTTCAGGTTACAGACTCTGCTAACCCAGAAATAGTACCTCGGGTTAAGAACTTTGCTTCAGGATGAGAACAGAAATCGTGCTCTGGCGGCATGGTAGCAGCAAGAGGCCCCATTAGCTAAAGTATTGCTTCAGGTTAAGAACAGTTTCAGGTTAAGAATGGACCTCCGGAACAAATTAAGTACTTAACCCGAGGTACCACTATATACTGGAAGCCACCCAGAGTGGCTGGGGCAACCCAGTCAGATGGGCAGAGTAAAAAATAAAATAAAATAATAAAAATGCTATTTTTCTTACCTGGATGCGGGGGTCAAGCTCCTCCTCTTCCTCCTGCTCCTCTTCTTTCCTCTGGGAAGTTTTGGCATCACCGCTGCCATCGTCACAGATGGCTTCAGACACGGGTGTCCTCTGCTCCTCTCCCTCTTCGGTGGGCGTCCGCAGCTCCCCGGGAGGTGTTTCCCGCCCATCACCCATGTTCATACCCAGCACCAACCTCTGGTCAGAGTCCTCCATGCCCAGCCTCCGACGCCCCTCTGCAGCCTCCTCACCCGGGCGGTTTGGCCTCGTCACAGAAAGGCAGGCACCATTCTAACGCCAGGCCCATCCACAGAGCATTGGCACAGGGCTTCTGGGTCTGCAAAGATGCATTTGGCATGCGGGGCAAGGGAAGCAGGCGGAAATTTACAGCGCTGGTCTGGAGAGTGGTGGGGCACCCTCCAGGGACCACACGCTGACCGGAACAGAAGAAAGGATGCCAGGCGATTCTTTGAGGAGCTTAAAAGGGCTTTAGTCCTGGAGGTGCTGAGAGGGGCACATAGCAGCAGTTGCTCACTCACGGAGGGGGTGGAGAAAATTCCCCACCAGGCATATCCTCCACCCCCTCATCTACAGCACACCCTTAAGACACCTCCTCCAAGGCCGCATCCAGTAGCAAAGGCAAGAGAATGGAAGCAGTCAAGCGCAGGCTGGGCTGGGGGGGAAATGAAAAAGGAGACTGGTTAACTATGCATATTGTAAAAAGGTAAAGGTAAAGGGACCCCTGACCATTAGGTCCAGTCGTGGCCGACTCTGGGGTTGCGGCGCTCATCTCGCTTTATTGGCCAAGGGAGCTGGCGTACAGCTTCTGGGTCATGTGGCCAGCATGACTCTGGAGAACCAGAGCAGCGCACGGAAACGCGGTTTACCTTCCCGCTGGAATGGTACCTCTTTATTTACTTGCACTTGACGTGCTTTCGAACTGCTAGGTTGGCAGGAGCAGGGACCGAGCAACAGGAGCTCACCCCATCGTGAGGATTCGAACCGCCGACCTTCTGATCGGCAAGTCCTAGGCTCAGTGGTTTAACCCACAGCGCCACCCACGTCCCAATGCATATTGTAATAGGCAGCAAAAAGCAAAGCTACATCCCACTCAGCCAGCTGCAAACTCTGTGTGTGTTTACACATTTGCAATCTTATTCCGGTTGCGCCACAAATTGCAACGATGCCTAGGAATTTAATTCGGACCTATGTACCTCTGGCACCTGAAAATGTTATTCTGGCTTCAACAAAAAGTGACGCAAGCATACAACAGAAGCCACCCACCAGATCTGTAGCTAGATAATCTCTTGCCACAATGGTACATGTCACAATGAAGAACATTGCCACGCTTGCCACAACTATAAGAGGTTTGAAGCTCTGCCAGGAATGTTTATTGCTTTCTTCTAGGCATCTAACACGACAGATAGGAATAGGAATAGGTTGTGGGAGAGGCCACAGGGAGCTTGCAGCCTAATGCATAAAATATTTCTAATCACGTTTAAATATTTAACAATTTGTTCCTGATCGGTGTTGATTCTCTCCCACCCTAAACATATCAGCACCCGAGATAGATAATCCACATTTTCCAGATTGCTAGATGCCAAGAACTCATTTCTAGGCTTCTGGGAACACATATTGCCATAATAACTCTATTGTTCATGTGACTGGAGACACACAGCTCAGTCCTGTATCTACTGCTCCTAATCAACAGCACACAGTTCGTATCAGATCAGCTGTTTATTTATGAACACACATAGTGCCTGCTGGAGCTATCAGGACCAAGATCATTTGCCTGTGACCTAAACTGCTTCTCTCTTTGTGCGTTCTGAGTTGCAAGATCAAAACCGCATAAACTTCAGAGCTGCTTTCCTATAACTCTTGAAAGGCTTCTGATCATTATGGAAGATAAAGCAGTAAGAGACGGGACAAACATCCCACTGCCCTAGCTGCCTAGAAATGACAATCACCCTCCTCACCACCCCTCAATATCCTTTCTGATGCTACCATCCCTGCCCATCTTCAAATCCTTTTAAATCCTATGAAGCATTGGGCATGCCTCAACAGCCCTCTCCCCTGCAGAAGCAGAGTCCAAACATGTCTAATTGACCCAAGAATATTTGCTGTGAGCCACCCATAATGGCTGGGGAAAACCAGCCAGATTGGTGGGGTATAAATATTAGTAGTAGTAGTAGTATTTCCCTTCTCCACTCACTCCTGCACCTCCCCCAATTCCCCCAGCCCCGGTCAATATGTAGATTGTACACTACTTGGGGCAGGGACCTGTCCTTATTTCCACGCACCCCCCCCCCATCGTCTGCCAAACATCATAAACATTGGCAGTTGCCTTTCGTCTTCAGCTGCGCCCTATGTGAAATCTCAATCATCCATTATTATTATTATTATTATTATTATTATTATTATTATTATTATTATTAATAATAAATAATAATAATAATAATAATAATAATAATAATAATTTTGCGCCACTCTCCGCTTAAATAAGGGCTTTTTTCCTCTCCGGGAGCTGAACCACCCACCCTTGCCAGTACCCCTACCACCCGGCGGTCGGTCGCTCCCTCGGCGGAGGCGAGCAAAGGGAGGCTGCCAGCGCCCAAGAGACCACCCCCCCCCCTTTGAACCCGGGCTCGAGCTGCCATCGCCCTCCTCCCCCCGCTGGGCCTCTACGCGCCGCCTCCAGCGGGGATCCCCTCCGTCTTTTGCGTCAGCCTCCGGGTTCCCCTCCCGGGGAAGCGCGCGCAGGGAAGCCGGAACCACGGGGCCCCCCTAAAAATATATATATATTTTTAAAAAATCGCTCTATTTACCTCCAGCTCCAGCTGCAACCTCCTCCAACCCCCGCCCAAGCGGAAACGGAAATCCTTCCTCTCCCCCCCCTCCCCGACCCCAGGGAAACCACCCTTCCCTTGCGCCCGGCCCTCGTCCGTACAGCATGGCGCTCTCCATGTCTCCAAACAGGGCGGCTGTTTTTGCGCAGCGCGCATTTCAGCGCCCGCCGTGGGGTCTTTGGGGCGGGGAGGGGGTCTTCAGACAGGCGCGGGACGGGATTTTTTGGGGGGAAAGGCAGGATATTAGGCTTCCAAAGGACGGTTTGAAGACGCCCGCCGGGAAGCGCCATGTTGCGTTACGGACAAGGGAGGCCCTGGAAGCTGAGCTGGGCGCGCAAGGGCTTTTCCACGCAGCCCGGCCGCCTCCGCCAGATGGCCTCGTGCGCCTGCAAGGGAACCCAATCGCGCGGTGCATTTTCGTGCTGCGAGGCTGGAGGGTTTTTCTTTTTCTTTTTAAGGCCATCGGAGCCGGTTAAGCTTGCCTCTGAACAGCACTCTTAGGATTGAACTGCGCGTTGAGCCTGCCCCGGGCAATCGGCGGCTGAGGCTCGTCGTGGGATCGGTGTTTTGGACCACGAGCAAAGCTGGTCTGGTTTGGCTATCTCGCTTTTCAGCATAAAGAATGCACCAAAGTGACACCCCCCCCCCGAAAAAGGAAGAACACTATCACGAATGGTAGAGACGGATGCCTTCTCCTCTGGCGACCCTTCGTAGCCAAGAAGTGTGCATGCACACGAAAGCTCATACCAATAACAAACTTAGTTGGTCTCTAAGGTGCTACTGGAAGGAATTTTTTAATTTTATTTCGACTATGGGAGACCAACACGGCTACCTACCTGGAACTGTGTAAGGAGGGCAGCAGCTGGATAGCTCAGTTGGAGAGTGTGTTTCATGCGCTCTCGCTCTGTACAGTGATACCTCGCCTCGGGTTAAGTACTTAATTCGTTCTGGAGGTGGTACTTAACCTGAAACCCTTCTTAACCTGAAGCACCACTTTTGCAGGAGCACGGTTTCTGTTCTCATCCTGAAGCAAAGTTCTTAACCTGAAGCACTATTTCTGGGTTAGCGGAGTCTATAACCTGAAACGTATGTAACGTGAAGCGTATGTAACCCGAGGTACCACTGTACATATAAAGAGAACATGAAATGAGCCCTGCTGCCTCAGTCCACAAACGCCTCTCTGCTCCTCTCAGCCTCCCGATCTTCACAATGACCAACCAGCTGCCTATGAGAAACCTACAAGCAGAACATGAACATGACAGCCCTCACTTCTTGTCACTCCCCAGCAACTGGTCTTCAGAGGCCTGCTGCCTGGGAGCCTGGAAATTAAACCCCATTCCTACTACCGGTTGATTGCTTTATCTTTCATGGATTTGTCTAATCCTCTTTTAAAGCTGTCCCAGTTGGCAGCCACCGCTCCATCTTACTGCAGTGAATTCCACGGTGCAGCTGTCTGCCCTGTGAAGAAGCACAGGCTTCCATCGGCCCCGAATTTCATACCATTCAGTTCCATTGGACGACCCTGAGTTATCAAAGGGAGAAACCCATCTACTTCCTAGACATCACACATATTTTTAGAACCCTCAGTCATATCTTCCCCTTATTTATAACTCCCCCCCCAAAAAAATATATTTATTCCCTCTCTCCAATGTTGTAATATTTCTTTGTAGGGAAATTGCTCCAATCCCTTAATCCAGGCACAGGCAAACTCAGCCCTCCAGATGTTTTGGGACTACAACTCCCATCATCCCTAGCTAACAGAACCAGTGGTCAGGGATGATGGGAGTTGTAGTCCCAAAACATCTGGAGGGCCGAGTTTGCCTATACCTGCCCTAATAATTTTGGTTGTCATTACTGCACCCTTTCCAACTGTACAATATCCTTTTATTGAGAAGCAGTGATCAGAACTGCATAGTATTCCAAGTGCGGCCACTTACGAGTGTTGCAGTAAATGGTTTTTTATGTAATTTTTATCCTGGGCTCAGTTACGGAAATCCCAAACCATAATCCAGGTGGTAATACTGCTAGCACTTAAGTGCCACTTCAAAGTGGTATTTGAGTTACTCACTTTGTTGAATGGATGCTGACCCTTGTTGAATTGTATATTTTATTAGTGTGGTTGGTTTTTTTTTAATGTTTTGTAAGACACTTTGGAGGTGGGATTAAAAAGCGCTTTAAATATCACCTCAGTTGTGTGCTTTGCCTTCCCATCCAGTCACCCTAGTAAAGTGCCACAAGTGCCCTGAATGAAATAAATGGAGAAAGATGGTTTAAGTGTGGCAAATATGAGCAAAGCTTTGCTCAGAGCTCTGCCCTCATGACTCGGCCCATAAGAGGGAGAAGTCCTAGGTGGATTGGAGGAAAAGTCACACAGGAGATACGCCCTGTGGGTGTCTTTAGCGTGGGAGAAGCTTCACTGTCAGCTCAGCTCTGAGAACCCACAAGGGAGAAAGAGACACCAGGGATGTTCTCTGTGTGGGAGAATACAATAACATAAGAAGTTGGTTGGTTGGCATCTGTTGTGTCTTGGGAGACAATGGAGACCCTTCTGGAAACTGCAGAAGGAGAAAGTGCTGTTGTGCTCAGGCTCTGTTTGCAGGCTTCCCACGGGCATCTGGTTGGCCACTGTGAGAACAGGGAGCTGGACTAGATGGGTCATTGGCCTGGTCCAGCAGGGCCTTTCTTAATATCCTTGTGCTCTTTTGTTGGGGAATAGGTTCCCCATCCCTGAGGGAAGAGGACAAAAAAAGAGCAGCCATCTAAAGGCCTTTCAGGACCCTGGACAGGTCCATTGGGTGCAGACTACTTGTCTGATAGCATCGCACATCCAACTGATTGCAGCACCGCCAGTTCCTGGGAAAGTGGAGAGAGCTTCAAGGTGCAACCTCTGGAGCTGGAGCCAAAGATTGGGTCAATTCTGAGCTGGTCTCTTGCCCTGTGCCTTCAAACAAGCATTACGGAACACAAAGTCTCTGGGCACTGAGGGTTCTGGTATCTTGGCAGAACCTGGAGGCTCTGCCTTTTGGGGTTCTGGTTCAATGCCGAATTGAAAGTTGGGACCTGGGTCCAGCAACCTCTGTAGCTGCCTCTCCTGACCTGGTTGGCTTCTCCTCTGCCATATCTGGATCCTTGCACCTAGAATTTAGGAAGCTGCCATATACCAAATGCGACGGGAGAACGCTTCTCCTGACTTTTGTTTGGTCCGTTGCAATGGATCAGGGCATCAGTCTTGCTTGCATTGCAGTAGAAAACCAGTCCCTCTATAGCCCTCACCCAGTTTGTGGCACACAATGCAACAACAGGCTTTCTGACTGCAGAGACTAGAAGGGTGCTTGCATTGATAAACCCTCTAGCAGCCAGGAAAACCCGTTAAATCAGTTTCCTTAGGGATGAGTGTAACTCCAAACAAGCGCTGCTGCTTTCGTAGGCTTCATTTAGGACACTTAGGGATTTGTAAAATATAGCTTGCTCCCTTCCCTGCATGCTGGAATTTGTCCCACATGTAGGCAAGATGATAATCTTGAAGCCCATCTGGAAGGAATATTACAAACTCTCGTATTAGCCCTTCCCGTTCTCCTCTATGTGCCAGTGTGGTGTAGTGGTTAAGAGCAGTAGATTCGTAATCTGGGGAACCGGGTTCGCGTCTCCGCTCCTCCACATGCAGCTGCTGGGTGACCTTGGGCCAGTCACACTTCTTTGAAGTCTCTCAGCCTCACTCACCTCACAGAGTGTTTGTTGTGGGGGAGGAAGGGAAAGGAGAATGTTAGCCGCTTGGAGACTCCTTCGGGTAGTGAGAAAGCGGGATATCAAGTCCAAACTCTTCTTCTTTTTCTTCTTCTTCAACAAACTGCTTCCTCCTTTCCATGTGCACAGATCAAGTCTGAAATCTTACAAAAGGGAGAATTTTTCACCCATTCAGTCAGTCATCATCACTTTCATTATTAGGAGCAGCACCCACAGGACTGGAATGCTGAGTTTTCTCTCTATGGCTGTCATCCCTAAAACTCAGGGCAACTGCCCTAGGCAGAGCTTATGAGTTTCAAGAGCACATTCCCAAGTATGGGAGGTCCTCATCCTTGCCTCTTGCCTTGGCCGCACCAGACACTTACAAACACATGCACTCAGGCATCAGGGGCTCCGACTTATAAAAAATATTGGGGGGGCGGGGGCCCATACCGACTTATAAAAAATATTGGGGGGGGCCCAAGACCTCCAAACCACTGCTGCTGGGGGAACGAAAGGGGCGAGCCCCGGGCTGCCCCGACCTTAAGTGAACCTGTGAGGGCCCGCCCTTTGCGGCAGCCGATTGGCTGCCGCCGTGGGCGGTGAATATTAATGAGCTAGGGGGAATCCCTGCTTCTCGCGGGGCTGACGCCAGCCCCGCGAGATTGTTGATGGGTCGAGAGCCCGCAACCCCACCCCCTCTCTAGATCGGGAGTGGCTTTGTTTTAACTCATTACTGAATGTATTTTAAAAGGTAACTATCGTCAAACAAGGAAAATAAAAAATACCAACATAATTTTGTGATTTTACAAAGCATAATATAACTAATAATTTTCTTAAATTATTGGGGGGGGGCAGAGCCTCCCCAAAAGAATTTTTGAGGGGGCTCGGGCCCCCTCAGGCCCCATGGAGTCGGCGCCTATGTCAGGCATGTACATTTGCTCTCCACTCTACCATATACCGTATTTCACATGTATAAACCGCTTTCAGGTTGTGGTTGTCTTTTTTTAAAAAACAACAACAACAAGCAGTATATAAATTTTATGAAACAAAATGAATGGCATGGCAAGAGCCTTGCCAATCACATTGTAGGTAGAAATTTTGCAGTCTTACTCTATTTCCTAGGAGTGACATAACTCCAGTGACACTTAATTTTCCTTGTAGACTAGGGTCTCTCATTTCTTTAGGCTAAGAAGGTGAATGCGTTAAGCTATTGGTTTAAATGCACCCGTGACCTTATGTTTACGCTGCACCATATTATCCAGCTGATGATTAATTTCTTTGTTGTTTTATAATAAATGGGTCTTCTCTTTGCTGCCCAAAGAAACCGTTGATGTGGTCTGAATCAACCGTTTAAACATTTTCTGAACAACCCTCAATGTGACTTCTGCATAAGTTTCTATCTCGTTTTTCAGGGACATGTGTGGCACAGGTTGGATCATTGATCTATTAAGTTCAGTACTGTATTGACAGAAACCTCTCCTGGCCCTAGCTAGAAATGAAAGAGATTGGACCCTTGTATTGCCCGCATGCAAAGCAGACACTCTGCCCCTGAGCTGGGGCAGTGATGACCACCAAGATGGAATCTACGCACCTATAAAAAAACCCCTGTGAAAATGTTTTTTTAAAAAAAGGTTTTGAAAAAGACATTGAATTTTGCCTAGCTCACTGTCGCCATCTAGCATCTCATTTGTATACTGCACTTTACAACACATTTAAAACATGTTGTTTGCAGCTGTGTAGATGAGTCCCAAGTTGCAGGACTTTAAGAAGGAGGGGGGGGGGAGAGAGAGAGAATTGGACAAGTCTATACATGGTTACTAGTCATGCCAAGGATATCATATTAAGGTCCATAAATAGCAACACCCTAGAGCAGTGTTTCCCAACCTTGGGCCTCCAGCTGTTTTTGAACTACAACTCCCATCATCCCTGACTAGCAAGACCAGTGGCAAGGGATGATGGGAATTGTAGTCCAAAAACAGCTGGAGGCCCAAGGTTGGGAAACACTGCCCTAGAGGTCCCAGGCCCTAAGGAAGTCAGATTAGCCTCAGCCAGAGCCAGGGCCTTCTCAACACTGGCTCCGGCCTGGTGGAACGCTCTGCCTCATGAGACCAGGGCCCTGCAAGGATCTGATTTCTTTCCACAGGGCCTGTAAGACAGAGTTGTTCCGCCTGGCCTTTGGCTTGGAGCCAATTTGATTCCCTCCACCTCTTTCTTTTTCCTTTCTCCTCCTGTGATGAGGCTGCATTTTAATATTTTAATGTTGTATTTTAATCTTGTTTTTAAGTTGTATTCATTCAACTTGTTTTTATTATTGCTTGTTAGCCGCCCTGAGCCCAGCCTTGGCTGGGGAGGCGGGGTATAAATATTTTTTTTTAATTATTATTATCATTATCATTATTACCTCCAGGATCAGAGGCAGCAAAGCTTTGAATGCCAGCTGCTGGGGAGCAACAGCAAGAGGAGGCTACTGTGCTCATGGCCTACTTGTGGGTTTCCTGGAGGCTTCTCATTGGTCACTGCAGGAAAGAGGATGTTGCGCTAGCTGGGCTTTCAGGCCAATGGAGCAGGGCTCTTCTTATGGGTACTTCCTTTCTCACTTTCTCATGAACTGAAAAGCACAGCACAAACCTCCCACTTCAAATCTGGTAACGTTTTGTAGGTTTCATCGAGATCCAGGAATTCTCATTCCCCCAGCCTTACTCAGAAGATTATTATGAGAATCAAAGCACACTATAAAACACTGCATTTGTTTATTGAATGATCATACAGTTTATGGTTATTTGTGACCGTTGTAAATGTGGCAAGATTCACAGGTTGCATGGTTTTTTAAAACTCAATTCTTCCCAAAATAATGTAAGGAGTCCAGTCACATTTATCTCCCCACAAATGAAGGAGGAAGGCATAAAAACTGAAAGGGAAAACACACACACACACACACACACACACACACACACACACACACACACAAAACCCCACAATCCAAACTGATAACAATCCTAAACAGTGTGAATGAGAACCATCACTTTAGAGAACCTGAACATGGATATTGTATATTTTGTTCTGCTTCAGAGTGGAGTTTCATTAGTTTGTTTTTTTCTAAAATAACAGGTGCAAGAAAATATGTGCTTCAATCATTTTCATCGGTGCTCCACAGGAACGGAAACAGTTAAATGCTTTTGCACTAACTAGGGCTGCTGGTTTGTTTGTTCCATCCTTTAGCACCAGCATAGCAGGCAGACGTTCAACAGATGCAGCTTTTCCAGCATGGAGATGACACAAGCTGCATGTTTTGTCTGTGATGCATTTGTTAAAGGCACTGCAGAAAGATCATAATCATATTACTTTGACAAACATCTCTTTAATTGTTAATCTTTCACTGCTCACAGTAAGAGAAATCAACCAGTTCTCCACATAATATACGCTACATCCCCTAAGCCTCTGCAATTCCTACTGTCATCCCATCTGTAGTTGCTTCTGTGAGGTCAGGGGAAGTTACTTCAGTGTAAGTGCGATTGGCATCAGGTGGCATACAGGTCCTTATCAACGCCAATGGACCAACAACAAGATGCAAAATGCCTGCCATTTCTGTCATTCACCAAAGCTTTCTGCAAGCCACTTTGTTTCCAAAACCGGTATGGTGTCGTAGTTAAGAGCGGTAGTCTTGTAATCTGGGAAACCGGGTTCGCGTCTCCGCTCCTTCACATGCAGCTGCTGGGTGACCTTGGGCCAGTCACACTTCTCTGAAGTCTCTCAGCCTCACTCACCTCACAGAGTGTTTGTTGTGGGGGAGGAAGGGAAAGGAGAATGTTAGCTGCTTGGAGACTCCTTCGGATAGTGATAAAGTGGGATATCAAATCCAAACTCTTCTTCTCTTCTTCTTCCAGGCAAAACTCACGATGCTGATGATAGTGTTTGCAGCCCTAAGTGGCTCAAGCCCCAAATGCCTTCTCCCCTACAGAGTCTCCTGGGTGTTAAGAACAGCAGACAGAATCACAGAATTGTAGAGCTTCAAGGGATGCTAAGGGTCATCTAGTCCGGTGTTTCCCAACCTTGGGGCTCCAGCTGTTTTTGAACTACAACTCCCATAATCCCTAGCTAGCAGGACCAGTGGTCAGGGATGATGGGAAGTGTAGTCCGAAAACAGCTGGAGACTCAAGGTTGGGAAACACTGATCTAGTCCAACCCCCTGCAATGCAGGAATCTCAACTAAAGCATCCCTGACAGACGGCCATACGACCTCTGCTTAAAAACCTCCAAGGAAAGGAGAGTCCATCACCTCCTGAGGGAGACCGTTCCACTGTCAAACAGTTCTTAACTGTCAAAAAGTTGTTCCTGATGTTTAGTCCGAATCTCCTTTCTTGTAACTTACTCCCTAGAGAGGGAATTTAGAATTGCAACCCAAAGAAGGTGAGGTTAGAGAGGACGGACAGCTATACTGCTCCTGGATATAGCAAGCTGGTTTTTGATCTGGAAGAGGCGATCCCAAACTGTGGTCTGTGGACCACAAGTGATCAACACGCTTCATTCAGGTGGTCTGCAGCATGTTAAACATTTGCTGTAATTTTCAGCTGTATTTTTTTTTTATTGCGTCTCTTATTTCTAACATTGTATATTATTGCATTCAAATTGCAATTCGACAGAAGCACTGAAAATGCAACGAAAAACCATTCAGCGTTTAGCACAGCACAATTGCTACAACAGGCAGAAGAAAATCAGTAGATGGTCAACCAAAACCCTAAGCGATTTCCAGGCGGTCAGTGAGGCAGTGCAGAAGCAGGTTTGGGAACCACTGTTGTACAAAGACCCATGTCCTTCAACTTCTGCCTTTGCTTGTTGTGTAGAGTTTGGCAAATCCTCCTTTCTTAGTCTTGACTGGAAAAGGGGCTTGCTAGTAACAGTCAGAGCATTTTGCACCAGGGATTGTGCAGAGCCACTGTGGTGTAGTGGTTAAGAGCGGTAGTCTCGTAATCTGGTGAACCGGGTTCGCGTCTCCGCTCCTCCACATGCAGCTGCTGGGTGACCTTGGGCCAGTCACACTTCTCTGAAGTCTCTCAGCCCCACTCACCTCACAGAGTGTTTGTTGTGGGGGAGGAAGGGAAAAGGAGATTGTTAGCCGCTTGGAGACTCCTTAAGGGGAGTGATAAAGCGGGATATCAAATCCAAACTCTTCTTCTTCTTCTTCTTCTTCTTCTTCTTCTTCTTCTTCTTCAAGCCCAGCTTATCTTGTGAAATGGTGCGATCTAGGTGCATTTGAATACCCCAGAGCGAGGAAGACTAGAATTCTCACCATGAGAGTGTCCATTTCAAGTTCACCTCCTAGGAATAAGCAAAACATTCCATGAATTCTTGGGAAGACCATTAAGAGTATCTCACGCCTTACAGTCTAAGAGGAAAACATAAGCCGGCAGGTCCGCAAGCACAGCTTTTCTGTTATGGATGCAGGGATACAGTTGCCCCAAAAACTCTTGTTCTGAAAGCAACAACAATTAGATTAACCATATTCATACGACAAGGTTAACAGCAGCAGCAGATCAAGTTCTGGGCACAGCTGTCAGTTTCCCTTTTTTAAAGGGAAATTCCCTTATTCCGAATAGGATTCCTCGCAAGAAAAGGGAGAAGTTGACAGCTATGGTTCTGGGGAAATCTTGGATTCCTTTAGAGACATCCACGGTGCAGGATGGTACAACAAAGGCTACAGCAATAGATAGGGAAATGTCCACCAGCTAGACTTTCTCCTCGCTAAATGCCAGTGATGACAATGAGCCTAACTTTCCATTTCAGAACGGAAGACTTTTATTTGATAAGCACCTGCCTGGCGTTCCTCTGCCCCGTATGAATTTTCTGGTGCCTTGTAAGATGCGAATTCCGATTGAAACTCTTCCCACATTCGTGACACTCGTAAGGTTTTTCTCCCGTGTGGATTCTCTGGTGTTTCGTTAGACAGGAGCTCTGGCGGAAGCTCTTCCCGCACTCCAGGCAGGTGTACGGCTTCTCACCTGTGTGGATTCTCTGGTGCAGAATGAAGTCCGAGATCCCCCGATAGTTCTTCCCGCACACGGCGCACAGATAAGGTTTCTCCCCCGTGTGGATTCTCTTGTGGACGACCAGGTGAGAGCTCTGCGTGAAGCACTCGCCGCACTCCCGGCAAATGTACGGCTTTTCCGCCGTGTGGATCCTCTGGTGCCTGATCAGGTGCGAGCTGACAAGAAAGCTCTTCTCACAGAAGGAGCACTCGTAAGGTTTCTCCCCCGTGTGAATCCGCTGGTGAGCCACAAGGTTGGAGCTGACGCTGAAGCCTTTCCCACACACGGGGCATTTGTAGGGCTTCTCGCCCGTGTGGATTCTCTGATGTGCAATAAGGGTCGAGCTCTGGGAAAAGCTTTTCCCGCACTCGGGACAGGTGTAAGGCTTCTCTCCTGCATGGATCCTCCGGTGTTTCACGAGGGCAGAGCCGTCGCTGAAGCATTTCAGACACACACGGCAGACGTAGGGTTTTTCCCCGGTGTGGGTCCTCCGGTGCCTTATGAGAGGGGAGCACCGCTTGAAACATTTCCCGCAATCGGGGCAGTTGTAGGATTTCGCCGGCTGGGGAACCTTCTTCTTCTTCACTGTTCTCTTGCTGAGATCAAGGGCAGTTTCCTCGCGACAGGAGGTCTTGCGCTTCCTCTTCTTTGGCGGGCACGGCAACGGCAATTCAGGATTGCACTGAATCGCACGGCCTTCCTCTCGATCAAGGCCTTGGGAAACGTCGGCACCTGGTTTTTCCGGCAAAGCGTCTTGCAGAATCTCCTGCTCGGTTCTTTCCTGGAGAGATGTCTGTGCCTCGCTCTCACTCAGCATTTTTCACCTGCTGGGAAAGAACAGAGATTTTACTCCAGATCACTTGTCCTTCATCCATTTCAGGCTCATGACATACCTTTGACCAGGGGCATCGCTTGAGAGGGTGACCCAGGGAGCCTGAAAGTCCCGGGGGGTCTTTTGCCCCAGACCCCAAAACTACTACCCCCCTTCCCATCTTCATTTAAACTTTTGTTTACAAGGTGATCAGAACCTACCGAAAACACAGTGCTATTACGCGCCATTATCAGTTGTCCAGAGGTATCAATGCTTCTCCTGGTAGGCCCCGCAGAGGACCTTAAGGTCCACAAATGACAACATTTTGGAGGTCCCAGGTCGCAAGTGGTTAGATTGGTCTCAACTAGGGCCAGGGCCTTTTCGGTACTGGCCCCGACTTGGGCAGAACGCTCTGTCACAAGAGACTAGGGCCCTGCAGGACTTGAAATCTTTCTACAGGGCCTGCAAGACAGAGCTGTTCCGCCTGGCCTTTGGTTTGGACTCAGTCTGACCATTATGTTTCCCTCCCCTTATGGTCTTGATTTATCGGCTACTTTTAAAACGAGGCTGCATTTTAAATTGGTTTGTTGTTTTTTTCTTTTTCCCCTATTATGTTTTTACTGTCATATTATTGGTGTTAGCTGCCCTGAGCCTAGCTCTGGCTGGGGAGGGCAGGGCATAAATTATTATAAGCATACAATATACATTTTCTGCCCATTTCTGCCATGTGCAGTCCTTTTAGTGCCTAGCAATTCAACATGCTAAACAGAACCCCAGCTATGGCTATGCCCTGCCTCCCCAATCAGAGACAGTAATGCTTCCGAAATAGCAGGAAGGGAGAGGGCTCTTCTGCTCAGGTCCTCCTTTGCAGGGTCCACAAAGGTGAATGTTAGGCCAGAGTGAACACAGGAAGCTGGATTACAAGGACCACTGGCTCTCTTCTTATGTTAGCCCAGCTGTTTGTTTGTTTTTAACCCAGTAAGTGTACCAGTTCCCTCTTTTTCTTACTCTCCCTATCAATTCTAGGGACGTAGTTACAGTGCAGGCATATTAGTTGCACAGCCAATCCAGGTTCTCCATAAGCAAATGCTACAAAACTGAGGCTGGGCGAGAGTGGAGATGGAAATCTCTTGCAGAATTTTTATAATCTTCTAAATTGTACTGTGTCGTCAATATGCACGGTGCTTCACAAAGCACAAGCAAGTAAGATCCCTGCCTGGAGCAGCCCACAATTTGAAATTCAAACTAGAGGAGACAGCAGAGGTAAAGGGAGGGAGGAGTTATAAACCGGGGAAATAGTGGCACAATGGGTCTGTGAGTCTGGATGTTAACCAGAAGGCTGGTGGCCGCTGGGGCAGCTGTGGGCAAAACATCCCTGCTTTTCAGGGCGTTGGTCTAGATCAGTGTTTCCCAACCTTGTGCCTCCAGATGTTTTTGGCCTACAACTCCCATCATCCCTAGCTAGCAAGACCAGTGGTCAGGGATGATGGGAGTTGTAGGCCAAAAACATCTGGAGGCACAAGGTTGGGAAACACTGGTCTAGATGACCCTTGGGCTCCCTTCCAACTCTACAATGCTAGGATTCTAGGCATTCGTTTGTGTCATGCATATTTAGACTCAGGAGTGGGGAAAGCCAAGTTTAAACGCCCAGCTCCATCACAAAGCCCAGTGGGTGACCTGGAGGCAGTCACGCTGTCTTAGCCTAAGCCACCTCACAGGGTTGTTGCTGAGGATAAAACGAGGAGAGAACGTAAAGTCACCTTATGCTGGGACAGCTGTGACTTTAAGGAAGAATGGGAGCTTTTTTACAATTTTTCTAAAAAGACAACAAAATGAATTGGACTCCTCGGCAGGCTTTGAATAAACATACACAAACTTATTGGTTGGTAACATGGTAGATAGATAGATAATGTAAGGATGTGTATAATTTTTAGAGCATGCAGAGAATAATATGTGCTGAGAAATCAGAGAGAGGAGTGAGGGTAGTCTCTTGGGGAGTAGGGTTTGAAGAGGGGTGGGGGGAAAAAAGGGGGAAATGATGAATAGGGAATGTTCTGATAATTTGTTATGTGGAAATTATTAATAGAAATAAATAAATAAAGTCATGCTGAATGAGACCGTCTAGCTCCATAAAGCTCATTAGTGCCTACTCTGACTGGCAGTGACTCTAGTTCCAGACCTTCCTGCAGATGTCAGTGGCTGAACCTGGCTGGAAAGCAGGTGTCCTGCCCCACTGAGGGACAGCCCTTTCTCACATAGAGCACTTTGAGCTCCTTGGAAGAAAGGGAGGCTAGAAATGCCACAGACAAGAGAAGTGTCCCAATATCTCAGCTGGGATGGCTCAGCCTGGATAGCTCAGCTGGCCAGAGCGTGGTGCCGATGATGGCGCCAAGGTTGCAGGTCCCCATATGGGACAACTGCATATTGCAGGGGGTTGGACTAGATGATCCTCGGGTCCCTTCCAACTCTATGGCTTTTCTGGCAGCACCTGGCCAGACTCCCTTTCCTTCTCTCCATCTGCTCACCCTACAGAATGATCCTTAGTGCTTCGGCTGGGTGGGGATCTCTAGGCGGAAAGAGAGAAGGGGGCTCGTGCGCCTTTAACAGCAGCGCGGAAAAGGCAATTGCAGCAGCTGTAGCAATGTCATCTGCCGACATTCCCTCCGCTACACAACTATTAAAGGTGCAGGATCCCCGTTCCTGCGTCTCCTCGCCCCCGAGATCCCTGCCCTGAAGCGACCTACTCGCACCCACGGACTGGCACCCACCGTCCGATTCCTCCTTTGTCCATTCATTCCCCACAAGTGGTGCAGCGAGCGGTCTGGGGACATCTGATGCTGCAAGACGTACGGGAGCGAGCGGCGGAGATGCTCGATCCCTTGACTGGAAGACCATCGCGACGAGACCCCACCCCACCCCCCCAGGCTGCAGCGCGTACCCCAAAGAGTCACAAGCCCAGCCTGCCCGGGATCCCTCGCCTCCCTCCCTCGCCCTCTCCTCGAGTGTCGGGAGATGCCCGCCCCGTCGCACCCCCCAACCCCTCAGGAGTGCAAAAGAAGAAGAAAAGCGCTTTCCCCTTGCCTTGGGTGGGGGTGGGACCCTCGCCAAGTCTCCCTCTTCTCCTGCCGCATTTACCGCGGACGTCGCTCCAGCTGCTCAGGGGTTAAAGAGCCGCAGACCCCCCCCCCCCGCGGGGATGTGGGAGGAAGGAGGGGAGAGAGAGCCAGTTTCCCGATCTCCCTTGGGCTCTGGTAAAGCCAGGGATGGACGGTGGGGGGAGCAGATGAGGAGCCAAGGGGTCTTTTTTTGGAAGGAGAGGGGTCTTGTTTGGGGCCCTCTCCAAAAGCGGCCCCAGCGCTGGCTGAGCGCACCCGACCCGTGCGCCTTGCGCGCAAACCTCCCCAGCAGCGCCTCGGGAGCCCAGCGGCCTCGATCCGCTCCTCGCCCCCTCTCTCGCCCCCGCGTCGTCCGCTCCCGCAGCGGCTCCTCCCACTCGGGCGCTGGGCTCCAGCCCCTTCCTGCCGGCTGTCCATTCCCGATTGCAACCCGGCCAAGCTCCGAGCCGGGAGAAAGAGGAGGAGGAGGAGGAGGAGGAGGAGGACAGCTTGGTGCGCGGCCCGAAGACGGGGCACCAACTTCGGGCGCACGTGCGCCTTTAAGAAAACCAACCCCGCTGCCCCCCCCCCCCCCGCTTGCATTAATGCACAAAGGCAGGATCTCTGCCCCCCCCCCCCGGCAAATGACGCAGGGAGCCGTGTAGGAACAGCTTTCCACTTTGGGATAATTTTCTCGGTGTGTGGGAGAGAGTCCGGCTCGGCGAGAAAGTTGCAGCCGCATGAGTGCCTTTTGGTCATTCAGTCTAAAGAGACCAGATCTCTGAACATGAACACAGGCTGATAGACAATAATAAAAATAATATAATAATAAAATTTTATTTATATCCTGCCCTCCCCAGCCGAAGCCGGGCTCAGAGCTGCTATCAACAATAAAAGTAACACAATTTACATAAAATCACAATCAATTAATTGTAATGCATTCTAAAATCATTTCATTCTGAAATCAATTCAAAATCAAATTAATGGCAACCATTGGGCTAGAGTTCTGTGAGGATTACAGAAGGAGGGGGTCAGGTTGTGCCCTGGCCAAAGGCCTGGTGGAACAGCTCTGTCCTGCAGGCCCTGCGGAAAGATGTCAAGTCCCACAGGGCCCTAGTCTCTTGTGACAGAGCGTTCCACCAGATCGGAGCCACAGCCGAAAAAGCCCTGGCTCTGGTTGAGGCCAGCCCAGCCTCCCTGTGGCCCGGGACCTCCAAGATGTTTTTGTTTGAAGAGCGTAAGGTCCTCCGTGGGACATACCAGGAGAGGCAGTCCCGTATGTACCAGAGTCCTAGGCCGTATAGGGCTTTAAATGTTAAAACCAGCACCTTAAACCTGATCCTGTACTCCACCGGGAGCCAGTGCAGCTGGTATAACACTGGGTGAATGTGATCCCACTGCGGGGACCCCGTAAAAAGTCTCACCACGGCATTCTGCACCCGCTGGAATTTGTGGGTCAGTCTCAAGGGCAGCCCCACATCAGACAAGCATTGTTTGTGGGGATGTGTGCTCTGTTCTCCTTGTTAATATTAATGTTCCATCTTTCCCCCAGACTAGGCTAACATGGATAAAATACAAACAACCAAAAAGCAATTAGAATTGTATAATTGGGAGGGACCCTGAGGGTCATCTAGCCCAACCTCCTGCAATGTAGGAATCTCAACTGGAGCATCCATGACAGATGGCCATCCAACCTCTGTTCCTAGGAAGGAGAGTCCACCACCTCCAGAGAGAGACCAGAAAGTTACTCCATAATGTTTAACCAGAATCTCCCTTCTTGTAAACTCTGATAGAATTAAACTCTAACAGAATTAAAGAAACTCTGTGGAAAGGCAGGTAATGAAAACAGTGTGGTTTTTCCTTTAAAAGCTGTCAGTTCCCAAAGGCCTGTTGGAACAAAACAGTCTGCACCTGCCAGTGGAAGAACAAAGAGGCAGCCAGTCTAGTTTCTTGAGGGAAGGAGTTCCAAAGCCTGGGAGCAACCACCGAGAAGGCTCTGTCCTGCATCCCACCCACCCTCCTAGTGTGCCTGTGAGGGTGATGAGCCTCCCCTCCCTGAGGATTTCAGAGACTGGGCAGCTTTGTATGGGAGAATATGGAATTCCATGCAGCCTGGGGCTGCCCTGTGCCTTCTAGCCTTGGACTTCCTGTTATGGAGCAAGGAATTGGGCTAGAGGTTGTACAAGACCTAGTGTATCTGAAGAAGTGTGCATGCACACGAAAGCTCATACCAAGAACTAACTTAGTTGGTCTCTAAGGTGCTACTGGAAGGTTTTTTATTTTATTTTATTTTTTGTTTTGTTAAGACCCACTTCCATAATGTGTGGTGTCTGTTCTTCGGGGACAAGAGTTTCCATATCTCAGAATATAGGGTTTCTTTCTCTCTCTCTCTCTCTCTCTCTCTCTCTCTCTCTCTTTCTTTCTTTCTTTCTTTCTTTCTTTCTTTCTTTCTTTCTAAACTGCCCTGCAACCAAATGTATCCAAGGGGCGTGCACAAAAAACAAGAACAATAAAAGAAATTGGTAGAGAAAGCTGTGACAGCTCAGTCAGTAGAGCATGAGACACTTAATCTCAGGGTCGTGGGTTCGAGATGCACATTGGACAAAAGATTCATTGCAAAATGTTGAGACTAAATGACACTCTTGGTCCATTCCAATTCTACAATTCTGTGATTCAGTGATGGGGGGGGGGAGGGAATATGTGCAAGGGTTGCTCCTCCCCTATGTCCCAGTAAGGATGTTAAGATCTGCATAAGGGATTTCCCCCTGGGTATATGGGTGTACATTCTTATATATGGCTAGTGAAGTTTTTTCCTGGCATGAGAGAAAGTGATGGGAGAAGGGACTTCACTTGTTTGGTGTTGCAGCCCTGCGCCCACTTACCTGGGAGTAAGCCCCACTGAACTTGGTGGGACTTACTTCTGAGTAGACATACATGGGACTGCACTGTACATCCTGCATATCTTAAGTATTTCAAGAGGGGGGGGGCTAATTTTAACAAGTGACAACTCCTAACCTATTGCAGGTACCATTAAGCAGGCATCTCTAACTCCATAAACCCCTCTGTCGAGTCTCCCCACAGTTTTTCATCTGTCCCCCCCCCCAAAAAATTGGCTTTATTCTTACTCTCACCCTTCTTTTTTAAATTTTCTTTCATGCTCCTGTGTAAAAGTAAAAAAATGGAAATCTCCCACCCTGCTTAAAATATTGATTTATTTTAATTTTTTTAGAACCTTGCACTTGTATCCTCTGCATACACACACTGAGAGGGGGCTTTTCTCCAGGGATTTGAACCCCCACCCCGTCAACAATCGATCCATTATACTTTGCGCTCTTTCGTTTCTCTTTCATTTCTGTCACTTTACTTTAAGAAATTTCTGCAGAACTGACCCAGCTAATGGAAAAGCCTTCCTGCGAGGCAAACCCTTCACCACCACCTGCTAGCACACAACCCCACCTTAGAAGGTCTATAAAACTCACCCCATCCCACTTTTAGGTCTCTTCTAGAAGACCCTGACCTAGAAGAGAAGGCAACAAAAAACAGTAGTGCCTACAGAGGAAAAAATCTGACTTAGGTGAGTGAGATATTATTACCTGCTCCTTATTTGAGAGCCTCTGAAAGGAGGTGCTGTTTTCTAACTTTGCTTATTGTTGCTGATACTCTGTTTCCGATTAATTGTTCCTTCTGCACGTTTCCCTAAGGAACCAAAAGACAAACTGGGAGCTTCTCTGCTTGCTTTAAACCGTTTTGAATATTGCGTTTCAATTGTTGTGACCTGTGAAGGACAGGTGATAAAAAATAGTAGATTATATTAAGGTTTTCTCCTCTGTGTTCTGTGTCCCACGGCTGCTTCATTCTGAAGGCACTGCGATATGGGGTTCCCATCCCCCTCTGTTCCTGCACTCTACATTTTTTATCATAAAGACCTTGACTTTTCTGCCTTAGGAATGCAGGAAGTTATTTTCCACTGAGTCAGATCCCTGGTCTATCTGCAGCTCATTGTAGCCCATGGTAGCAGCTCTTATCCAGGATTTCAGACAGGGCTGTCTCCCTTAGTCCTACTTGGAGGTGCTGGGAGTTGAAACTGGAATATTCTGCATTTAAAAGAAAGCACAGATGCCGTCCACTGAATTATGGCCCATCCCTTTAAAGCAGGGGAGGGTAACTTTTTTTGAAGGTTGGGGCAATATTAGCAGAAGGGGAAGTGATAGTGAGGAACATATGCCAGTATTGCAGAGGGACACTCCTTTTCTCTTTTTCTCCTTATCCATTCATTATTTGTAACACACGCCCAAAGCTTAGCCCCCTGCCCATCTATTCTTGCATGCTAAATAACCCCCCCCCATATACTCTCATGTAAGTGTGCACCATCTTCATTCATAATTTCATTCATTCTCGTTCACCGTTTTCCAAACCGCCTCTTTATTCAGCTTGCAAACTGATTTGTTTGCACAAGGTTTGTGGGGCGGTTTGATAGCTTGCTTTCCAGAGCGTTTTCCTATTGCTTTCCCTATTGCAAAAAAAGTTCAGTTTTGAAAGGAAGCGGCTTGGTTGCGCAAGAGCGCCAAATCAGCTTCAGTTGCCAGTCATCCAAGGTTGGTCTTAAAGGGCTAGCGGCCTCCCACACGAGAAAGTGACTGCTGTCTGCTCCTCACTTGCCCCCTGCTCAGGTGGGGAGAGCAACACGGTCTGCTCATCAGCAGAGAAGCGCTGGTAGTAGATGGGGCTTGGAGGTGCTCAGGGCAAAGGGAATATTTCCCATTCTGGTTCAAAGGAGCTCCTGTGCTTTTAGCAGCTTGGCCTCCATAGCAGAAATGCTTCTTGCAAACCACAGAGAGGGAGGGTGTTGTTCTGCTTCGATCCTGCTTGCAGATTTTCCTTAGGCATCTGGTTGGCCGTTTTGAGAAAAGGGTGCTGGAATAGATGAGCCAAAGGCCTGATTGAGCAGGGATCTTAAGTTATTGGGAAACACGCAAAGTGCTTGTTTCCAACAGACAATGCCTTGCCCCCAACTCTAGTTAAATGGGGAGCCTAGATAAAAGGGAAAGAGGTGTATAGGTTGGCATGTGCACTTTTAGGAACTGGAGTCCAGGGAACTCATGGAAAGAGATCTATTGGCTTCTTAAAGAGCTTCTCTTGCCCGTCACTTCTAATAAACTCCACAATATTGTCAGAGAGAGAGGTTTGAGAGATTCTTACTCTCTCGTAGTGGAATTAGCACAATGGTGATTGCTCCAAACACATTAAAACTTGTTTAGATTTTTATCACCCTCACCCACCTTTAAACAAACGTTCCCCACAAAATTACTTAGGCTAGAATAAATCACAGACACTCAACTTTGGAAATAAGTGACGATTTTACTCAGAGTTCCACAAGTTACAGCAAACAAGTATCCACACATGGGAGAAACATTAAAAGCTTCCCTGAACAGGGCTGCCTTCAGATGTCTTCTAAAAGTCTGGTGGTAGTTCTTCTCTTTAACATCTGGTGGGAGGGCGTTGCACAGGGCGGGTGCCACTACCGAGAAGGCCTTCTGCCTGGTTCCCTGTAACTTGGATTATCGCAGTGAGGGAACCACCAGAAGGCCCTTGGCGTTGGACCCCAGCGTTCGGGCAGAACGATGGGGGTGGAGACACTCCTTCAGGTATACTGGACCGAGGCCGTATAGGGCAGTATATAAATTCAAATAATAATAATAACAAACTTCCCATTCTTCCCTATAATTTCAGTGAACAATGGAACCCCCTAGCAACGAAGCCAGAGGGCAGCCCAGCATCAAGGTAGAGACGGAGGCCGCCATTCTTTCCACAGCCCAGCCAGCCCAGAAGAGCTACCAGTGCCTGGAATGTGGCAAGTGCTTCCGCCGAGGCCCGAGCCTCTTGACTCACCAGAGAATCCACACGGGCGAGAGGCCCTTCCAGTGCCTGAACTGCGGGAAGCGCTTCACTCAGCAGTCGAGCCTCACCATTCACCTGAGAATCCACACAGGGGAGACCCCTTACCACTGCCCTCAGTGCGGGAGGTGCTTCCGCCAGAGTTCGAACCTCCTCAAACACCAGCAGCTCCACGCCGGGTTGAGGCCCCACCTGTGCTCCGAGTGCGGGAAATGCTTTGCCCAGCGCTCCAACCTCCTCATTCACCAGAGAATCCACACCGGCGAGATGCCTTTCCTGTGCTCCGAGTGCGGGCAAACCTTCAGGCAGCACCGCAGCCTGCTCATCCACCAGAGGAACCACCAGGCCGGTGGCGCGGCCTGGGGCTACGAGTGCCCCGAGTGCGGGAAGAGCTTTGCGCAGAGCTCTGACCTGGTAAAGCACCTGAGAGTCCACACCGGGGAGATGCCCTACACCTGCCTCCACTGCGGGAAGAACTTCCGGTACGTCTCGAACCTCAACAGGCACCGGAGGACGCACACCGGGGAAAAGCCTCACGCCTGCCGTGAGTGTGGCGAGTGCTTCAGCCACCTGTCCAGCCGCAACACGCACGAGAGGACCCACACCGGCGAGAGGCCGTACGGCTGCGCCGAGTGCAGCAAGAAGTTCATTTCCAGCTCCAAGCTGGCCCGGCACCGGAGGATCCATTCCAAGAAGCCGCCTTTCCTCTGCAATGAGTGCAACAAAGGCTTCTTCCACCGTCCCGCCCTCAAGAGACATCTGCACCTCCACAAACCAGGTGGTCCAAAAGGAAAGGGGAGTAACGGAACAAGGAGACTTTGCTAGGCCGAGCTGAATGCCCCCAACCCAGGTAACTTGGTGTGTGTGTGTGTATTTATACTACAAGCAGGGGGTTTTTTTTGGTGGGAACTCACCAGAACTCAGTTCCGGCCCCTCTCAGGTGGGCGCCATAATAATAATAGTAGTAATAATAATAATTAATAAATTATATCCCGCCCATCTGGCTGGGTTTCCCCAGCCACTCTGGGCGGCTCCCAACAGAATATTAAAAACATCAAACATTAAAAACTTCCCTAAACAGGGCTGCCTTCAGATGTCTTCTAAAAGTCAGATACCGTGGTACCTTGGCTTAAGTACTTAATTCATTCCAGAGGTCCGTTCTTAACCTGAAACTGTTCTTAACCTGAAGCACCACTTTTCCTGCTGCCGCCGCGCTGCTAGAGCACAATTTCTGTTCCCATCCTGAAGCAAAGTTCTTAACCCGAGGTACTATTTCTGGGTTAGCGGAGTCTGTAGCCTGAAGCGTCTGTAACCTGAAGCGTATGTAACCCGAGGTACCACTGTAGTTGTTTATTTCCTTGACAACTGAGGGGTGGGCGTTCCACAGGGCGGGTGCCACCATTGAGAAGGCCCTGTAATCTCACTTCTCGCAGGGAGGGAACCGCCAGAAAGCCCTCGGTGCTGAACGATGGGGGTGGAGACGCTCCTTCAGGTATACAGGCTGAGGCCGTTTAGGGCTTTAAAGGCCAACATCAGCACCCTGAATTGTGCTTGGAAATGTACTGGGAGCCAGTATAGCTTAATGCTTCCTTGATAGAAAGGATGTGATCCAGAGGGTGGGGTTGCATCAGATTTGCCCAAACGTCTTTTTCTCATTTGTCACGTGTACCAGCCGACTCTGCATTAGCAAGAGCAAAAGCTACAGGACCATTGCCATTATTGGCAATGTTGAGAATAGTTGCTTGGAACCCCAACTTTTTGTTCTACTTGGCAACTTTCCCACCTGATTATTATCAATCAGGCCCCAAACCCATAATCTGAATCTGCTCTTCCTCTAGTTTAAAGAGGTACCCAGTGTGGCACCCTGTTGAAATGTTGTTGGGCTACATCACCCCTGATCATTGGCCACAGCTGGGGTTGATGGGAGTCGTAGTCCACATTTCAACACCATGTTGGCTGCTCCGGCTCTGGTCTGTCCTTGGCATCGGTACTGGGTTGGTTTTATAAACAGAAGTTCCACCATCCACCATGGGTCACTTGTGAGGTTCTGGAGGCATCTATGCTGCTGTTCCAAAATGGAATGCTCAGCTAGAAAGATCCCACTATGCAATTGTTGCTCTTCATCTCTCAACAGAGTCACTGAAGAATTGTCAGAGAGAGTCTTTGTGGAGACCCCGAAGTCGTTCCGGATTCTGCAGGTCTTCAGAGTCCCACTTGCAGTTTCTTTCAGCGCTTTCTCGCTTGCAAAATAAACACACACCTGCCTCCTCCAGGTAGGAACTTGATGAGTTATTGAGGTCTATCCAGAATCCCTTTTTCAAGTTAATTCTTGGCATGTACTATTGCTGAAGGTGATTGGATACAAAGGAGCTTCAAAGAGTTGGTGAATCAGGAATGGAAGCTTATCACGCAGGGCTGAGAACCACCAACCTACTAAAATTCATTTCTCCTGTCCAACAGGCAAAAATACAGACTTTCACTCCTCCTTTAATGCTGCTTGCCCTGTGGTTGCTTGAACTGACTTGGGCAAGTTGTAGTTGAATAAAGGGGACTATGGCATGGCTATAATCACTAGGTCTCAATGCCTCCCATGTAAGTGGGATGCATTTTGGTGGCATTAAGTTTCTGGTAATGTGTTTAGGATGTGGAACACATGTTTTCTACAACCTGTATAAGGAAGACCAGCAAGAACAAATTCTGGAGAGAGGTAATAGGATCTCTGTCTCACAGGCACAAACACCTGCTGCTGACTCCCTTGTCTCTGTATGGATTTCCTCACTACAATAAATGTTGAGTCACACAAAACACTGTTTGCTTCCTTCTTGGTTAGCGGGTGTAGCCAGTGTGGTGTAGTGGTTAAGAGCGATAGACTCGTAATCTGGGGAACCGGGTTCGCGTCTCCGCTCCTCCACATGCAGCTGCTGGGTGACCTTGGGCCAGTCAAACTTCTCTGAAGTCTCTCAGCCCCACTCACCTCACAGAGTGTTTGTTGTGGGGGAGGAAGGGAAAGGAGAAGGTTAGCTGCTTGGAGACTCCTTAGGGTAGTGACAAAGCGGGATATCAAATCCAAACTCTTCTTCTCTTTTTCTTCGCAAACCGGAACACTTAACTTCAGGGTTAAGGAGCAGGAGGCCCCATTAGCTAAAGTGGTGCTTCAGGTTAAGAACAGTTTCAAGTTAAGAACAAACCTCCAGAACAAATTAACTACTTAACCCAAGGTACCACTGTATTATTATATTTGCAGAGCCAGTATGGTGCAGTGGTTAAGAGCGGTAGTCTTGTAATCTGGTGAACCAGGTTCGCGTCTCTGCTCCTCCACATGCAGCTGCTGGGTGACCTTGGGCCGGTCACACTTCTTTGAAGTCTCTCAGCCCCACTCACCTCACAGAGTGTTTGTTGTGGGGGAGGAAGGGAAAGGAGAAGGTTAGCTGCTTGGAGACTCCTTCGGGTAGTGATAAAGTGGGATATCAAATCCAAACTCTTCTAAGAAATGCAAGAGCTGTTCAACAGTGGACTCCTTCAGGACGTTGTGGACTCTCCTTCCTGGGAGGATTTCAAAGCAGAGGTTGAATGGCCATCTGTCTTGCATGATCGAGCTGAGATTCCTGCATTGCAGGGGATTGGACTAGATGACATTAGGAGTCCCTTCCAGCTGTACAATTCTACGATTGGACAAGGTAATGTAGGAAAGGAACCCAAAGGGTCATCGAATCCAACCCCCGGCAGTGCAGGAATCTCAACCAAAGCAAAGACAAATCTTTATTAATTTATTAATTTCTACAAATTAGGGTGGGAACTCTCTCCTGCCTTTCCCCCCCTGCCCCATTTTTTTTAACGATACAGTGGTACCTCTAGTTAAGTACTTAATTCGTTCCGGAGGTCCGTTCTTAACCTGAAACTGTTCTTAACCTGAAGCACCACTTTACCTAATGGGGCCTCCTGCTGCCACCGCACGATTTCTGTTCTCATCCTGAAGCAAAGTTCTTAACCTGAAGCACTATTTCTGGGTTAGCGGAGTCTGTAACCTGAAGTGTATGTAACCTGAAGCATATGTAACCTGAGGTACCACTGTACAATCCAGAGTGAAACGTGGACGATAACGAATCCCCTGCAAAAGTGAGAAGGGACAATGGTGACAGATTTTTTTAAACAATACATTAGTCCAGGTGGAGCGAGAGATCCGCACGTGCTATTTTTTTTGCCTATAGTGCAATCTGTTAAAAGTGCCAGAGCCTTGCTGGTGCGGGAGAACTCGAATGCCCACAGATCTCCAAGATCCCCAGCAGCACTTTTACCTTCCTTTACTCACCCGCCAGCTGTAACGTGGGGAAACCGGAAAGATCCGCAAGCTGTGCACAGAACACAGCAGGTACTGGCGTGTCTGTCACTCGAGCATGCTCAGTAGATTCGCGGAAGCCGTGCTGAAGCTTCCGCCCTCACTTGGGCAACCAGGACGCTGCTTCCTGGTGTTCGCGCAATTAACCCTCCGGCCGCTGGGCCGAAATAGGAATAGATGAGCTTCGAGCTATGTGATCACATCATATTTATTGCACTCGTATTTAACTAGCCCGATCCACTCTAGAGTATTAGCGGTACACGCGAATCAAAGACATTATGTGCATTGGGAAAATCATGAGATTTAAAATTATGGCGTTCATCTTCTAGTCAGTTTCCCAAACCCCTAAATAGGACAAAATCATACAGATTTTGGTTTCAGCATATCTAACCTGTACTAAAGAAAAAAATGGTTCCGAATGTAAACCACTTTGAGAGCATTTCTGGCTGAAGAGAGGGGTACAAATGCTCTTTATAAATATTTTTCCTGCTATTAAAAGTCCATATTACTCAATTTTCCAGAAATACATTTGTACTTATGTACTCCTGCCTGAGAATCTGGGGAGCTGCTGCCAGTCCGTGTTGACAGTATTGGGGTCGACGGACCAACGGTCTGCCTCTTTACAGGGCAGCTTCCGATGTGGAAGGGGCACGACTCTTTCCAGGGTGTGTGAGGCGCTTGCTCCGGTTCAGCAGAAGCCCTTGGGAAAAGAGGAAACCGAAGCTCCCCTTTGCAGTGGATCCATATCCATCTCGGAGGGAACGGCTTCTACTGCATAGATCAGGTCTCTCAGCCGATTGCTACAATGCACTCTGCATGGGTCCGTCTTTGAGGACCCATTTGGAGACTTAAATCAGTTCAGAATATGGTCTGCTACCCTGAGAGCTCAGTTAACCGGGGGGGGGGGGCGGGGCGGCTCACAGTTTCAGGAATGTAACCCCTATATTGTACCATCTCCATCATTCCCGGGTCCAATGCAAGGTATGCTTTTGACTTTCACAATGCAGTTCTCCCGAGTTTTTGCTTTGTGTAGAGTGTTAGACTGACTCTTAGGTTAAACGTGTGTAATCAACGAAAATCTGCCCTTATTCCCTTATGGGGGACACAAGAGCCCTTATAGAGTCCTTTGCAGGTTCTCAACCAGAGAATATTGAGAAGCAAAGCAGCTAGTAAGCCTGATCTTTATTTATTGAACTGTTGCAGCAGGGTGCCTCCTTCACACACAAGAGGAGGAGGAGGACCCGGAACAAAGGCGTGCCCGCCCTTATATAGACATTTTAAATTGCCCGCCCTGGAGTCCAAGACCTCCCCCAGAAACATCATACATACATCACAGAAGGGGTGTAGCTCAAGACCACCCCCCAGTCACATCATGCCTACATCACAGAAGGGATGGTCTACAACAGAAATCTGAGTGCATTGTTTATCTCCTGTCTGGCAGGTTACCTGTTAATGCTTACTTGATTGGATACCCTGGGGAGCCTGGCTAGTCTTTTGTAGTGACAAATACCTGAGCCAGGTTACAGGCTCACCCTATTCATAAACAGACGGGTTTTGTGAATGAAAAGACAATGGGGAGGCTTTTCCATTTTCCTCTGACCTTTCAGAGAAAACATTTGGTCAGTTTGGGAGTCAAAATGGCTCCAAGGCTGCCCTCCTGTGCTGCCTCAGACACGTGGCCCGTACATTTATGTACGTGTTTACCTGGCACATCCATGAACATTTATTTTATATATAAGACTTTAATTTTTTTATTTCATGTGCATAGGATTGCAGCCTAAAGCCCTAAAGCCCTAAATGACCTAAGATTGAGGGTATCATGATTTCCTTGTCCTTGTCCCATATGAGCCTCCTTGATTGCTGAAGTTGTCCCTGTACATCAGAGGTCCAGTGGGACAGGGCCTTTTCTGCTCAGGCACCAAGACCATAGCACATCTGTTCTGCTAAACAGTAAAGCCATATTGATACTTGTATCATACAAGTTGTATGCTTTTAGGATGCCTTTTGATTACTGTATTATGATTTGGTTGACTATACAATTTCACACACAGCTGACTGAAAGGGCCTTAAGACTGATGATTTTCTTTTTTTCCCTTTTTTTTAAATACATTTTTATTCAAGTTATATAAAGACAGGTAAAAATAAACAAATACAAAAAAAATACAACAATGTTCTCTTCCTTAAATTTTACAACGTAAAAAACCATAATAAAAAATCATATTCTGTTGGGCTCTACTGGGCCCTAGACTCCCCTCCACCCTTTTGGTAAGTATTGAATATCTTCCTCCCTTACGTATTTGATTTTTGATCTTATAGTCCGTCGCTGACAGAGTTGTTCTATCCCCGCCAGTTCACTTTATAGGTTTGGTCCAATATATTTCCAATATTTACTCCAATTTTGCTGAAATTTCTGTTCATCTAGATCTCGTATTCTAGCTGTTAATCTATCAAGCTCAGCGTAATTTACCATTTTGACCTGCCAATCATTTATGCTGGGCATGGTTTCCGATTTCCAATGTTGTGCCAGCATAATTCTTGCGGCTGTGGTGGCGTAGAGAAATATTGTCTTGTCTTCTTTTTAAATTTCTTTACCTGTCATTCCCAGCAAGAAGGCTTCAGGTCTTTTGGGAAAGGTATATTTCAATATTTTTTAAAGCTCATTATATATTAGTTCCCAAAAGCCTTTCATCTTCTTACATAGCCACCACATATGGTAAAGATCTCCCTCCGCCTCTGCACATTTCCAGCATTTCTTATTCTTTGCTCTATACATTTTGGCCAATTTCACCGGCATATGGTACCATCTGTATAGCATCTTCCAGACATTCTCTCTCAGTGCCATACAAGCCGTAAACTTTATATTACTGTTCCACAGCTCCAACCACCTTTCGAAATCAATATTATAGCCAAAGTCAATTGCCCACTTTATCATTATCTCCTTGACCTCCTCATCTTTTGTATGCCATTCTAGCAGCATATCATATATTCTAGACAATGTTTTGTCCTTACCTTCTACTATCTCCACATTAAATTTTGATTTTTTATCTTCAAAACCTAAATTCTTTTTATCCTCTTTTAGTAAATCATTCACCTGGTGGTATTGCAACCAACCAGTGAATAAATTTTTAATCTCATCATACGGTCTTAGTTTGGGCCCTTGCTCTGTTTTTCTTAAAAGTTCTTCATATGTGGCGGTCTTTTCCTCCATATTGATTTTCTTAATCGTTAGAGCATCTATTGGTGAGATCCACCAGGGGGTCTTCCTTTCAAGGAGATTCTTATTCCTCTCCCATACCTGGTATATTGGTCCCCTAAAAATATGATTTAGGAAGCTCCTGTGGACCTTTACCTTCTCATACCAGAGGTACGAGTGCCACCCGTACTGATGATTTTCTCTTGGCTGTGTTCATTATTATTCTGTTGTTTTTGTTCTTACTGCTTTATTTGTATATAATTTTTATTAAATTCTCTGTTTTACAATTTATTCATTTAAGCCACCCTAAAATATCAGTGACTCCTTCTTCTCTTTCCATGGTTCATTTCGCATATAATAAATTCCTGCATATTTTACATAAATTAAACCATTCAGTATTCCATTATTACATCCATCAAAACTTGAATTTATCTTAATGCTGCCAACGTTTTCAAGTGTACTACTTTTTAAGATGTGGTTTAACTTGGGGGTTGTTTTATCTCGTGAAATATTATTTTGGCACCATAACTTATTGAGAGACCTTACTTCCTTGGAAGTTTGGCAGGGTAGAAGTTTTCAAAATCCAATACAAATAATTTTGCTGCATTTTGTTGCTGTAATGTATTGTTGCTACTGTTCTTAAATTGTTTTGGGGTTTGTTTAAGTAAGCTGCCTGCTTTAAATGGACTGGTGGCAAGAAAAACGTCAAAATTTGTTATGTATAAAGTGAGTGGTGCTGTGGGTTAAACCACAGAGCCTAGGACTTGCCGATCAGAAGGTTGGCGGTTCGAATCCCCGTGACGGGGTGAGCTCCCGTTGCTCGGTCCCTGCTCCTGCCAACCTAGCAGTTCGAAAGCATGTCAAAGTGCAAGTAGATAAATAGGTACTGCTCCGGCGGGAAGGTAAATGGTGCTTCCGTGAGCTGCTCTGGTTCGCGGCTTAGTCATGCTGGCCACATGACACGGAAGCTGTACGCCGGCTCCCTCGGCCAATAAAGCGAGATGAGCGCTGCAACTCCAGAGTCGGCCACGACTGGACCTAATGGTCAGGGGTCCCTTTACCCTTTACCTTACCTAATACACACCAGGCACTGTGTGGGTATAAAATGTGCAGCTCCGTGGTGATAAGTACACACCCCAAAAATAACAGAACAAAAAGAGAAGAGAGGATGGTTTGGGAGAGAACTTTGGACAAACCTGATGAGACTGAAACCCACCAGAGGGAATGATGACCACTAATTTGGATAGCTTTAAAAGAGAATAAGACACTCATGTCCTGCTAGTGGGCATCTGCCTGGCTGCTATGAGAACAAGATGGTGAACTAGATGGGCATTTGGCCTGATTAAGCAGGCCCTTCTTATGTTCTTAGGTAAATATAATAATAATAATAATAATAATAATAATAATAATAATAATAATATAGCACATAGCTGGCTAGTTCTGTTTGCTGCCAGAGCAAGGAAGCTCTCTTTGCCACACTGCACACCAACAGAAAATAAAATGATGCACCAAATATTCAAGGGTACGATTATTTAGAGCCAAATATTTATTTAGAGGGGAAAAGGGGCTTAAATTCACACACCCTGATTTAACAACCCACCCTCTCAACCTATTTAAGAGTATTGGTAGGCAAACTAAGACCCAGGGGCCGGATCCGGCCCAATTGCCATCTAAATCCGGCCCGTGGATGGTCCGGGAATCAGCGTGTTTTTACATGAGTAGAATGTGTCCTTTTATTTAAAATGCACCTCTGGGTTATTTGTGGGGCCTGCCTGGTGTTTTTACATGAGTAGAATGTGTCCTTTTATTTAAAATGAATCTCTGGGTTATTTGTGGGGCATAGGAGTTCGTTCATTATTTTTTCTTTCAAAATATAGTCCAGCCCCCCACAAGGTCTGAGGGGCAGTGGACCGGCCCCCTGATGAAAATGTTTGCTGATCCCTGGTTAAGAGCATAACCAGCACTTTTTTGTTAGCTTAAACATGGTTTTCGGAGCCTTCTTGGATCTCGGAAGGTAATTCAGATTATAATCCTGTGCCTCTTTACCCAGGAGTAAGACCACTGAATGTGATTGCTTTTGTAGGACTGTTCTGCCAGTCACTCTGATGCACTTATATAAGCACACAACTGATCACTTGAGAACAGGCTTCCTTTTATGAGCGGGGAGGGTGTGTGTGTGTGTGTGTGTGTGTGGCCTTTTTAAGCGTAAGAAAGAACAAGTCCATGTGATTTAAATCCACAGAACCCTTCAGGTCATATATGAATTTTGTGCACTTGAGATGTGGAACTAGGGAAGGGTACGGAAATCAGTTCTGTGCTCCAATAAATATGTGCCTCACTATCAGTCTGGACACGGGTGGCGCTGTGGTCTACACCACTGAGCCTTGGGCTTCCCGATCAGAAGGTCGGCGGTTCGAATCCCTGCAATGGGGGTGAGCACCCGTTGCTCAGTCTCAGCCCCTGCCAACCTAGCCATTCGAAAGCACGTCAAAGTGCAAGTAGATAAATAGGTACCACTCCGGCAGGAAGGTAAACGGCGTTTCCGTGCGCTGCTCTGGTTTCGCCAGAAGCAGCTTAGTCATGCTGGCCACATGACCCAGAAGCTGTCTGTGGACAAACGCCGGCTCCCTCGGCCTATAGAGCTAGATGAGCGCTGCAACTCCAGAGTCATTCGCAACTGGACCTAACAGTCAGGGGTACCTTTACCTTTACTTTTCAGTCTGGAGCAACTCAAATCAGGGGGATGCTAATTTAAGGATGGGGAATCTGCAGCCTTCCCGTTATTTTGGACTACAACTCCCATCATCCTTGATCACTGGCCACGCTAACTGGGGCTGATGAAAGTTGGGAGTGTCTGAAGGACCATGGATTCTCCATCCCTCCAGCTTATCCATGGAACCAAATTATCAGCGTAGTAGCAGTATTGTATGAGAAAGAGCCAACTCTCTGATGTCGCCACGTGACAGACGAGACACCGGGAATACATTTTAACAAACTTTATTGACTATCGTAAGAAACTGGAATACAATAAATTCAAATTGAAAAGCCCAAGTCTACAGGGATAATAGATGAAGAAATAATACAAGGAGAAGAACAGCAGACACAGAGATGTAACAAAACAGATCAATAAACAAATTAAAAAGAGAAAGCTCAAAGGGAGTTAATCCAGACAGAAGAATATTTTCCCAAAATTAACTCCTTTCAATTCAGCTGGCCAAGATGAAGAGAGAGTACATGTCTGTTTGAGCTAACACTATCTGGATCCTTCTATATATATAGAGAGAAAAGCCTTACCTTGTTCACAGGTATCTCAGTCCTTGCTAGCAATGCCTTTGAGGGTCTGTCCTTCAGTAATGGTTGGTGGTCTTCAGGTAACAAAGATCATAACTTTGCCCCCATGTGACCACAACTAGCTTATCCAGATTTCCAAGCTAACAGCGTTTTCTCCTTTCCTTAACCTGTGCACAATGTCTGGTCTTGCGTTTTGCACTCAGCTTTGGCCAACGGATCTTAACCTCTGTTATGTTTCTTAAAAGATACAGGATTATAACAGGAAGGTTTACAATACTGAAGACAGTTGGCTGCTGCCAACAACTCCACTTTTGGTGGGAGCGTGGCATAGGGTTAAAAACAACAACGGGCAGATTACTTGAAAGTGAAAATATATATTTTTTTTCTGATTTAGTTCCACATCAGTTTCAACTATGACTGATTCAGGCCAACTCTTTTTTGCACACCTAGTACAACATGGGATTTTTTTTTTTTAAGTATCCACATTATAAATGCTGATTTGTATATGCAATGGAGTTATTAGTATCACAATATTTATTTATTGTACTGTAATCTTAATACTAGATGGTTAACCATACAGACTACCTCGAAAAACCCACATCAACAGAAAACTGGAACATAATGAGAAGCAAATACAAAATCAAGTCACATCAACGCTGCATTCTTACTTGGGGTTGAAGAAATACAGTATATAACATGATGGGGGAACTTTAAAAAAATTATTTTGTTGATTTTTGTAAATGCATCCAGTCTTACATACTGTACTATTGGCGTTACCTACGTCAGAGGTTGGGGATCAGCAAATATATAGTAATAAAAGGCCCTGTTTCTGTCGTCCTCAGGGACTGGGAGGGTATAAAGGTGAAAACCTTGAAACGACCAATTCCCAGTCTCTTAAAATAAGGCAGAGTGCAAGCATAGCTGTCATTGTTTCCCCTTTTTAAAGGGAAAATTCCCCTATTCCGAATAGGATTCCTCGCAAGAAAAGGGAAAAGTTGACAGCTATGAGTGCAAGAGCCTGGCACAAATCAAAAATTCATTCCAGATTTAAGTGTTCTGGGATTTTATTACATAGGGGAAGGAAGTGAAATGTGTTGCACTGAGACAGAGCTGCTTTGTCAAATTCAATGCTTTTGCAAATATGGTCAAAATACAACTGAGAATACCAGCCACGACACTACCCATATGGTGCTCCTGGTGATCTCCTAGGATTTCATATTAAGCTACAGCAGGTTAGCGAAACCTGCAACAATTTGCTATTTCCCAGATGGATAACCTTATCACCTATACAGTGGTACCTTGGTTTACGAACTTAATCCGTTCTGGAAGTCCGTTCTTAAACTGTGTTCTTAAACCAAGGCGTGCTCACTTCCCATAGCAGCGGGGGACTCAGTTTACAAATGGAACACACTCAACAGGAAGCGGAACATGTTCTGCTTCCAAAGCAAAGTTCACAAACCAAAACACCTACTTCCGGGTTTGCAGCGTTCTTAATCCAAGTTGTTCATAAACTAAACCAAGGCACCACTGTAATGTAGAACCATTTGCTGCTGGAAAAGTTAGGAGGAATAAGCTTGCAATACACTGTAGCGGAGATGATACATAGTAGGTCTATAAAATGGCCATCAAGACACGGTATAAGAATTTAACGACTTGTTAAGGTCATGCCTATGGTGAAGCATTTCTTCTGAGCATTTCCCTCTGCCTGGGCTCTGCGTTCACATTTTGAATGACACTTCTGCAATTATCTACGCAGTGTTTCCCAACCTTGGGCCTCCAGCTGTTTTTGAACTACAATTCCCATCATCCCTGACCACTGGTCTTGCTAGCTAGGGATGATGGGAGATGTAGGCCAAAAACATCTGGAGGCCCAAGGTTGGGAAACACTGATCTACAGAAGCCTTCGCCAACCCGATGGCTTGGACTCCAATTCCCATCAGCCTTTGCAGGCTAGGGATGATGGGAATTGTAGTCCAAAATATCTTCAAGGTCATCAGGTCGGCAAAGGCATAAACCAGGGATGGGGAACCTGGTTGGGTCTCGCTAGACTCCCAACTCCTACCTGCCCTGAGCACTGGCCGGGTTACTCAAGGCTGATGGGAGCTGGAGTCTACCATTGTCCCTCCTCTAAAAGCCTTCTTGGTCTCTTGGATGGGCACAGAGGTGTGGTGTTTTTAATCTTTGTTGGAAGCCGCCCAGAATGACTGGGGAAGCCCAGCCAGGTGGGTGGGGTACAAATAATAAATTATTATTATTATTATCCACATCTCCACTGGTCAACTCCCTTGCTGGCATGCAATTATTCCTTGTCTATGGTAGGCTAGGAACACAGGTGGCGCTGTGGGTTAAACCACAGAGCCTAGGACTTGCTGATCAGAAGGTCGGCGGTTCAAATCCCCACGATGGGGTGAGCTCCCGTTGCTCGGTCCCTGCTCCTGCCAACCTAGCAGTTTGAAAGCACGTCAAAGTGCAAGTAGATAAATAGGTACCATTCTGGCAGGAAGGTAAGCGGCGTTTCTGTGCGCTGCTCTTGTTCGCCAGAAGTGGCTTAGTCATGCTGGCCACATGACTTGGAAGCTGTACGCTGGCTCCCTTGGCCAATAAAGCGAGATGAGCGCCGCAACCCCAGAGTCACAACTGGACCTAATGGTCAGGGGTCCCTTTACCTTTTATGGTAGGCTACCGTTCCAAGTGCATAAATGCAAGACTGACCAATGGCTGAAACCAAAGACATTTGACTGACCAGATATTTCATGATTTGTTCACTGGCTGCTATCAAATTGACTAAAGTACTGGAAGTTGCTCGCGGGCACCGGACTCCCCCACCAATTACAACAGATGAAAGGTTAGCAAAAAAATAAAGACATCTGGGCAAGGGAGGGGGAAAAAAAAGATTACAGCAACAGTACAGAGAAGCAAAGGGGTCAAATTACTAGGGAAGATAGTAAATATTTTTTTTTATCATATTCAAACAACAATGTTAAAATGTCGTAATAGTTCTTTTTTCTACTTGGATTGTAAATTCCTTGAAAATGAATGTTTTTAAAAATGCACCTCAAAAGAAAAACAAGTGGCCGTGATCCTTCTCTGCATGGCAGCAGAGAGGAATTGCCGCAGGGCCTCGCAAAGGCATTTTTTCACTTTGCTCCCTGCTCAGTGCGTACACCTGCACAGCAACACTGCCAACACATGAGAAAGAGAAGGAGGGTGATGTAAAACTTCTCATATCCCCACCCTCAAATCTGCTCAGCTAATGAACATGCGCTCTCAGTGCTCGTTTTTCTGCGACTGAGGCTGCAGCCGTTTGCACCCTTCCCTGGAAGTAATCCCCACTGAACAAAGTGGGGCTTGTTTTTTAGGAATCGTGCGTAGGTTTGCACCACATGCTAAAGGTTGGAGGGGTGTGTGGAAGGCAAGGAGGACGTTTGGTTGTTGTGACAACCTGGACAGCCACTTGCACATGTGCCAAGGATGCTCACACTGAGAAGGTATGGGAAGAACCAAAATGGCAATCATCTGCTATGTCCTATAGGGATCCCTTTACGAGCAGGCAGTCGGCCCTGCCAGGGAGGACCGCACCCTATAAATTAAGTTAAATAACGTTTATTAAAGCTCCACACTATCCAGCTAAAAAATACTTTTTATTACACTGATAGCAATTTTAATTTTTAAAAAAAAAACCACACAAGTTCGGGGTAACCTGCTAGAAGATAGCAAACAGTGGGGTCTTCTATCTGTGCTTAGAAGGAAAGAATCTGTGGCCAGGCCTACATGGAAGGTTGCAGCCAACTAAGTTATACTCAAGAGTAGACCTGCTGGAATTAATAAACCTAAATTAGTCATTTCCAGTCCTTTCAGTCAGCCTGGTCTGAGCGCGACCTACATTAAATATTGCCCCCTTTAGAGCTGTCTTTCTCCACTTTAGGCCCCAGATGTTGTTGGACTACAACTCCCATCATCCCTAGCTAGCACAACCAGTGGGCAGGGATGATGGGAGTTGTAGTACAACAACATCTGGGGACCCAAGGCTGAGAAAGGCTCCCCTATAGCGCAGTGCTGTATATGTCTACTCAGAAGCAAGCCCTCTTGAATTCAGCAAGTTTTACTCCCAGAAGCAAGAAAGTACAGGATTGCAGACGGAAACTGTTTTCAGAAGCACGGTTTCCCCACTGAGGAACAGAAGAAGCTGGGGGGCCGTTTCCTATGATCTCTTGGGAACAAGGGGAAAAAAATCCTAACACACGAAATAATAAATTATCTTTGAAGAGAGGACGTCACAACAAACAACAATGGAGAGTTACATTTTTGCTCGTTTCCGAAATACCTGTAAAATGCATGTATTAACAGTGTTCCTTCCTGCTCCACAGTTGCATTTTTTATTTTACCCCTTTTTTAAAATTAACCCCCCCCACTCCCCCAAATAAAAGCAACAAGGGATTCCCAATCAAGAATTCCCAGCAGCCTTACTGATCTACAATCTCCTTGGATTCCTTGGGGGGGGGAGGGGCAGCAACGACAAACCAAGCAGCTTCCAAAAAAAAAAAAAAAAGGCTTTTAATTTGAGACATGGCTGGCGGTACCAAACCGTGGGGAACTTCTTGGCCTGGCTTTTGCCACCGCACAGTTGCTCTGATACGCACAACGGGAGAAACAGATCCTCGACTCCGTCCCTCAGTCAACGCAAGGCTCATTCGAGCCTCCTCTTTAAAACTGCATGATTAAAAGCGGAAGGAAGATTCCTCTGGCGCTCGTTACTATTCCGTCGCAGGAAAGGAAGGGTCCATCGGAAACAGCCCCTTTGCCACTCAGCTCCCCCATGTCCCGTGAATCAAGACGGGTCCTCCATCTTGATCTCAACTATCTGGGTTTCTGGAAGCGCATCACCTGGCTGACTAGAATTTGCAAGGCCGACGAGAGCCGCAGGGTCACCGCTCTGCTTAAGGGACGCGTCCGCCCCCTTCTCTCCTGGGCCCCAGAGACCATCAGGAGCTGGCGACCAGGTCGCGGCCACAGGAGATGTGTCGGCTTCGGCCAGGGAAGCCCCAAGGCTCCCGTCCTTGACGTGGACTCTCTGGTGGGACACGAGCCGCGAGCTCCGAGCGAAGCACTTCCCGCAGTCGGGGCAGGTGTAGGGTTTCTCTCCCGTGTGGATCCTCTGGTGGGTCACGAGATCGGCATTGATACGGAAGCTCTTGCCGCAGATGTGGCACTCGTAAGGTTTCTCGCCGGTGTGGATTCTCTGGTGTTTGATGAGGTCGGAGCTGTAGCTGAAGCTCTTGCCACAGATGCCGCAGGGGTAGGGTCTCTCCCCGGTGTGGACCCTCTGGTGGCAGATGAGGTGGGAGCTGCGCTTGAAGCCCTTCCCGCAGTCGGGGCAGGCGTAGGGCTTCTCGCCCGTGTGGTTCCTCTGGTGGGTCACGAGGTCGTAGTTGACCCGGAAGCTCTTGCCGCAGATGGAGCACTCGTAGGGCTTCTCACCCGTGTGCACCCTCTGGTGGCGGATGAGGTGTGAGCAGTCGCGGAAGCGCTTCCCGCAGATCCCGCAGGGATAGGGCCTCTCCCCGGTGTGGACCCGCTGGTGGGAGATCAGGTGGGAGCTGCGGGTGAAGCTCTTGCCGCAGTCGGAGCAGATATAGGGCTTCTCTCCGGTGTGACTCCTCTGGTGGTTGACCAGGTCGTAATTGGAGCGGAAGCTCTTCTCGCAGATGATGCACTCGTACGGCTTCTCGCCCGTGTGGACCCTGCGGTGGGACATGAGCTGCGAGCTCTGGGAGAAGCCCTTCCCACACTCCAGGCAGATGTAGGGCTTCTCTCCAGTGTGGACCTTCTGGTGGGACACCAGGTCGGAGCTGAAGAGGAAGTTCCGCCCACACTCCAGGCAGGTGAAGGGCTTCTCGTCTGTGTGCGTCTGCATGTGGTCGGCCAGCTCCGCTTGCTGGCTGCAGCCCTTGCCACACACGGGGCACACATGCGGCTTCTCCTCTTTGTGGACCTTCTGGTGTTCGGAAAGGCAGGCGCTCCCGTTGAAACACTCCCCACAAACAGGGCAGATATACTGTGTCTGTGACGGGCAGGCGCCGCCGGCTTCATTCCCCAGGGCGTCTCCGTTGATGGGAAAGGAGTCGTTCTCCAGTTCTGCGGCAGAGCTCCTGGGGTCCGTCTCCGAACTGCTCTCGCTGAGTTCCTCTCCCTCCAGCTCCAGGTCTGGGGAGGCCAGCCTGGAGCAGCTTTCCGAGAGCGCCCCATGCAGTTCTGCTGGCTTAGGGCCTCCCTGCTGAGAAGTCCCTTCCTCCTCCTCGTTCACCATCCTTTCACCTGCTGGAAAGGAAAGAGGGAAAAAGAACCCGCGAGGTATTCAGTATTATTCATTGGCATTTGTGTTCAGGTGGGCTCTGGTCTACCAAAGCTTGTGCTGCAAAACCATTTGTAGGTTGCAATTCTAGGCGTGCCGCGTGGAAAACAGGGAGGCCTGCTTGTGAGGAAGTGTGTGTAGGATTGCACGGCGTGTCTTGAACAGGGTGAGGAACCAACAGTCTTACAGATATTGTTGTTCCCATCATCCCTGGGTCACTGGACATGTCCGCAGAGGTTGATGGGAGCTGGAGTCCAGCAACATCTAGCGGGCTACAGCCTCACCCTGCCTGACCTTGGGAGATCTTTGTGGTTTGTTCATCCTCAAGTTAGAAGTCCACACTGTAAGGAACCAGTGCGGCGTAATGGTTAGAGTGTTGGACTAGGACCTGGGAGAGCAGGGTTCAAATCCCCCACTCAGCCACGAAGCTGACTGGGTGACCGTCTCTTAGCCTAACCTACCTTACAGGGTTGTTGTGAGAATGAAATGGGGGAGAACCATGTACACTCCCTTCAGATCCTTGAAGGTAAAGGTGGTATATTAAAGTAATAAATAAATAAATAAATAAATAAATAAATAAATAAATAAATAAAACCCAATTCCAGAAACACAGATCAACTATGTAAATTGCACAAGTGGATTTTTTTTAAAATTTGCACAGTTGTATTGTTTGGAACATTTGATCTGTGATTCTAGAAATTTTGCATTTATCGACATCAACATTCTTAGCCCAGAAAATTTACGTTGTTGGCCGGTTTTTTGTCCTACCATATTTGCAGAATTCAGAAGATTTTGGCAAGGAAGAAGAGCAGACATATGTTGGTAAGAGGAAAAGCAGAAATCACAGAGGGGCCATCTTAACTGTGGTTAGAAAGACCAAGAGCTGATGACAGGATTAAGCATTCCCTTCTCCTGGCCGCAAATTCCTCCCCACCCCTTAACTGCAGTTAAGCATTATACAAACAGTGGTGCTACCCTCGACTGAGGATAACCAGAGCTCATCCTTAACAAAGGTTGCAAACTCTGGTTTAATGCCTGGTGTTCAATCCTTGTTAAGTAGAAACTGCTGATATTTATCCTTTATTACTGTTGAAGCAGGAGAGGAGACAGAGAGGAAAGAGGACATGATCCTATAACCCATCCACCCCAACTCTTACCAATGGTTGAAAGGACCCCCTTCAGAACATCTTGTGATACAGAACTAGAGCAGGCAATTCTTGAACTCCTTACCCCCCCCCCCAAATACTTGAAAATTATTAAACCACTTTTTTGCTGCTGTTGTACAAGCAGGAGGACATACAGAACTGATATTAGAAACTGCGCCCCAAAACAAAGGAGATGTTCTCTCCATATGCTGACATATGTGAGGGTTTTGTTTTTAAACAGGCAGACCTGTTTTGGCCAGTTGTTATTTAAATGCCTTCTTCAATGAACAAAGTGAAACACATCGACTACAGGAAATCTCTGCTTCATGTCTCACTTCTTCACATTAACAGGCAATACCATTAGCAGAGATCTCTGCAGGCTGTTTTTCACTTTGACTTTGGCCCCTGAAGCAGGCCTTTGAATAACAATTGGCCACAACACCTCGGGTCCTTCCTTTGGGACGCTCACTGGTTTGTGCTATCAGTGGTTCCAGATTAGTGGTCCAAGGACAGGTCTGTAGCAACATTCACATATATTAAAAACCTACTATTCCCCCCCTCAGAGTAGGGGCTCCATGGCTTAGCTTTTGAAAAACAGGGGGACCACAGTAGCTAACTGGGAACCACTGCTGAATATTGCAATCATGTAGGGCTCTGCCAGCCTATTCAATCCAGCCTTGCTCTTTGTCACCAAATAACAGTGCCTTCTCAACTGTTTAGCGGGCTGTCTGTAGACCACCTGAATCCTTCTTATGGACCAGTTTTGAGGGCCTCTGAGCCACAGGAATACATAAAAGGCCACTCTGAAAATATTTTAAGCATCCTTTTTTTGTATTGACAAGGGGAGGAACACATCCTGGATGTCCTGCACTCACTGCGAGTGCTACACCTATTGTTTCTTTCAAGCTGCATGACCGCTGAATGCTCAAACTCCTCTCTCCATTCATGAGAACTAGAAACTTCATTAAAAAGGCGATGAAGCAATTGGCCTCAAGGTCCTTTCCCGTATCACAGAACCATGCCCATCAAACACAGAAAGCTCTAGTTTGGGTGTAGTCGTCCTGAAGGGCCTAATTTTGTCAGTCTCGGCCTCCTATCTGCAACCTGGGGATTATAAAACACACCCATTTTACGGGATTGTTGTTGAGGATTAATGCGGAAAACCTTGTCACGAGGGTTATGGGTTATGGAGCTTCGAGGGCGGCGGATCCTCCGACTTGGAACAGAAACAGCTAGAAGCTGTTCCTGGGATCCTTTGTTGGCAACACCTTTTAAAAACCCCACAAACCATTATGGCAATCATTTGCAAGCGGAAAAACAATAGGAGACCAGGTGGAGGCAAAACAACGAGGCGACTAAGCCCAGGCCAACCCAGACTCGAGCAAAGCCGGCGCGGCAGGGGATTGCGAAACGCAAACCACCCTCGCTCCCTTCCCGGGGGATCAGCCGAGGGAAGGATTTAGCCCCGGAGATCTGGCGATAAGCAGCGCTTTAAGTGCTCGATGGCGGCGCCACAGGCCCTCCCTGCAGCGCAGTGCCCGAGATCCCTCGGTTACTCACCAGCAACGGGCGAGAGCAGCTGGGATTTGCAGGGCAGATCCGATCCAACACGCGAAAGCGCCCCGCGCGCAAAGACGCGCAACAACTGAAGCTGGCTGTGTGTCTCTGCCAGAAGCAAAAAGGAGCCGCACCATCGGCCGCCTCTCTCCGCCCGCGCTGGCTGCTCAGGGGTTACTGCGGCGAGATCCCTTCGATCCGGCCCCAGGCAGCCAATCCCGGCGTCGGACGCGAGCTGAGTCAGGCGCAGGAAGCGCAACCTCGGCGAGGCTCCTCGGAGCAGCAGGGCGGCCCTTTGCAAAGGCCGTCAGGAATAATCCGGAGACCTCTGCTGGCCTCGCCGAGCAAAAGCGTCGGCTGCAACCCCAGAGCCACTTCTTTTACCTGCAAAGGAGGAAGGAAGCTCCGCTGAACTCTGCGCCTTTTTCTCTTTAGGGCACTTTTTCCTCCAAGGAACTGAAGGTGGCGCGCATGGTTCTTCTCCCTGTCCTCGTTTAACCCCCCACAACAACCCTGCGAGGTAGGTTAGGTTGAGAGGCGGCGATTGGCCCAAGGTCACCCAGTGAGCTTCGTGGCTGAGTGCGGATTGGAACCAAGGCAAAATGCGATTATTCTTTTCTTTCCATATGGTGCTGAAGCCCTTCAAAGCAATCCATTACACTGTATTGCAGCCTAACAGGATGGCCCCTCTGGGAGGGAGTTGTAAGGGACCCAGAGGAGCATCTAGTCCAGGCACCCCCAAACTCAGCTCTCCAGATGTTTTGGGTCTACAATTCCCATCATCCCTGACTACTGGTCCTGTTAGCTAGGGATGATGGGAGTTGTAGTCCCAAAACACCTGGAGGGGCAAGTTTGGAGGTGCCTGACCTAGTCAAACTCCCAAATTATTATTTTATTAATTTCCCAAGATATTACAAATCAAACCAAATTAATTTAAAACAAAAAAAATTCCTTCCAGTAGCACCTTAAAGACCAACTAAGTCAGTTCTTGGTATGAGCTTTCGTGTGCATGCACACTTCTGAAGTGGTATCTGAAGAAGTGTGCATGCACACGAAAGCTCATACCAAGAACTGACTTAGTTGGTCTTTAAGGTGCTACTGGAAGGAATTTTTTTTGTTTTGACTATGGCAGACCAACACGGCTACCTATCTGTAACTCAAATTAATTTAATAGTTCTTAAAATCAGGTTTCCCGCTCCTGACATCTAGTCCAACTATACCCACAGTGGGAAATCAAACCTGCAACCCTGGCGTTATCAGTAGCATGTTCTAACCAACTGAGCTATACAAGAGTACTCTCAACAAGTTAATTCCTCTTAAATGAAGTGATGTCCCACACAGGCTGCCTTGGTGGATATAAGGATTGAAAGCGATGTGAGGCACACAGACCATCAGCGTGCATGAAGCAGCCTTTTACTGTTCCCCCTCCCCCAATGCCAGAATATCATGCCTTACCTTCCAAATTACCTGCTTAGTTTGTTCCAAATTTCTCAAACATAGGCACTTGCTTCTTACCTGTACATCACTGCCCCGCCTTGCAGAAGCTATCAAGCAATAATGGGCTCAAGCCCATCTCTTATTACCTCACTTCCTGAGAGGGAAGGTTGTGTCATCCTCGCTTGTTACATAAACAAAAGGCTCAGCAGCCACTCTGACTATCTAGAAGCAGATTTGTAGACTCCCTGGAAAAGCCTAGGCTTAGATCAGGATCTCTGGCCCTCCAGATGTGGTTGGACTCCAGCTCACATCATTGCAGATCAGTGGATGTGCTGGCTGGGGCTGATGGGAGCCCAACAACATCTGCAGTTGTCTAGGCATGGATAACCTCAAGATTAGAGTACTGCAACACCCTCTATGTAGGGCTACCCTTGAGGTTGGCCCAGGTGGTACAGAAGATGGCAAGGTCGCTTCTGGGGGGAAATTACAGCCAGCCACTTGGCTTGCGGGGTTTGACCTGGCTGCTAATTTATTAAATTTATATACTGCCCCTTCATCCAAATCTCAGCATAAAAATATAAAACAAAAACACAAAATGCATAATAGAAGAACAAAACAAAACGAGCCCATAACCCCACTCTCCCAGAAACACATTTAAAAGCTAATCTGCTACCAGTTCAAGGTGTATCAAACATATAAGGCCCTATGCAGCTCAGGACCAGATTACTTGAGAGACCACCACCTCCCTTATATACCCAGTATGTAAGCCATAGAGTTTTTTCTGCATGTTCAGAAGTATCAGAAACTTGCTCCACAGTAACGCAGAGCAAAGCTTTATGTCTGGCTGCCCCTGTCCTGTGGAACTGCATTCTTGCAAACATGACTCTCTGCACTTTTCAGAAACAATTGAAGACATTTTTCTTCTGACAAAGACTTCCTAGCTAGATGAATGTCTCTGTTATGTGTGTCTACTTTGTGCCATTTTTAAATGTATCTGCTGTTAGTTTTTCTTAATGCACCTGTTATTAACTGTTTCAAATGCTGTTACTGTTTTCAAATGTATCTGCTATTATTTTCTATGTTGTCTTCATCCATTTTTACTGCTTTTTGTTTGTCGCCTTCAAGATGTGTGTTGAAAGCGATTAATGCATTCTCATTGAGGGAGAAAGGTTTCCCATCCCTGCTCAAGATGATCAATAACACCACGGCAATGTTGTGACTTTATGAAGACAAATTGAAAAAACAAACTACAATGCTGAAAGTGTATTTATAACATTTTACATTTAATTACTGAAAGCTCCCATAGATTAGCCATCAAGGAGAAAATTTTAGCTTCCTCGGGGATGTGCTTTAAAAAAAATTAACTTTGGGGGAAGGTTTTTGAAAACAAGACCCAACACTAGAGGGGGGGCATTGAAAAAGGCTCTCTACCCCCCACCTGCAGTCGTACAGTCCAGAATCACATCATCTTAAGTTTTTCATTCTGCTGTATGTGTAGTTAAGAGCAGGTCAGCTGTTTCGGCAGCAAACTACAGTCCTATATATGCTTAAATTGAAGAGTTAAGTACCAGTGAATTCAAAGGAACTTCCTTCTGAGTAAACATACACAGCTTTGTGTTTTAAGGCCTTACAAATGTGGGGCATGTGTCTTCCGAGTCTTTTCTTTGCCTGCCTATAGAAAAATTTCTGTTCACAACTGTGCATGTATATCAAATACAATTATTGGGCCAGCCTGACGGTATCAAAAGTTGGGGTTGATGGGGATTATGGCACAGCAACAACTCCAGGGCCAAAACTTTCCCACCCCCGTGCTCTAAATTACCCTATTTTGCATACAAGCATTTTCCAGTTCAAATTTTCCAGAAAACCCATAGTATTAGCTACACATGCAGAAGAGGTGGTAGAATACTGAAGCCCACCACTTCAGATTGCTGCCGGGATTATACAGGGTTAAAATAAAAATAAATGCATAACACACTCCCTGAAATTAAAACACATAGCACATCAGGGATGGAAGTTCTAGCCAAGCCTCTCACCTGCTGTGCTGGTTTTCTACTTGAAGGGAACTTTTTATGTAGAACATTAAAAACACCACCACCCATACAAACACATGGTCTCCCGATCTGCAGCTTGAAGTGGTCCAGCTCACTTGACCAACTCATTGTGCTGCAGGAGGAGGGAAGACCTCCTAGCGACAGGAGCACTGATGCAAATACTGGAAGACTTAACAGTACAATCCAAGGCCTGTTTACCTGCTATATTCAGCAGGGCTTAATCCCAGGTAAGTGTGCATAGGATTGCAGCGTAAGAGTGAGTGAAATAGGAAACAGTATTGGGAGGCAGTGGACAAAATAGGCATTAAATAGGAAACAAAAACACAACCTGGTGGAACAATGCTCAAAATTGTAGGAGAGAAAAAATGGGAGTTTTAAAAAGCAATTTTAACCAAAAATGGGTAAAAATTGTAGGGGAGAGAAACAACAGTGACAACTGTGGTTGTCTGCTATAGAGTGCCAAGCCAGACTGAAGACTCGGATGATACCTTCCTAGAGCAGATTAACAAACATTCAAAAAGGAGAGAAATCGTAATCACGGGGGACAACTTGCCCGTTATCTGTTGGGACTCAAACTCTGCCAAGAGTGTAAGGTCTGGCAAATTCCTCCATTGCATCGCTGACAATTTAATTTCTCAGAAGATGGAAGAACCAGCAAGGGGACTTGGACTTGGTCCTCATCAATAGGGAAGAACTGATGGATGAAGCTGAGGTGCTCGGAAACATGGGAGGAAGTGATCATGTTCTCTTGGGTTTCAGGATACAGAGGCAAGGGAAAACTGAGTCGGACTCACACTCTGGACTTTAAGTAGGCCAATTTTGATAAAACTGAAGGAGATACTGGGTTTGATCCCATGGTCAGAAATACTCAATGAGAAGGGAGTCCAAGGATGGGAGTTTCTAAAAGGAGAAATATTGAAGGTCCAAATGCAGACAATACCAACAAGAAAGAAAAGTAGGAGGCATCTAAGGAAACTGGTGTGGCTGCATAAGGAACTTACACATGAGCTGAAAGTTAAGAATGGCATGTGTAAGAAATGTTACAGATAGGTAGCCGTGTTGGTCTGCCATGGTCAAAACAAAAAAAATTCCTTCCAGTAGCACCTTAAAGACCAACTAAGTTAGTTCTTGGTATGAGCTTTCGTGTGCATGCACACTTCTTCAGATACACGGAAGTGTATCTGAAGTGTATCTGAAGAAGTGTGCATGCACACGAAAGCTCATACCAAGAACTAACTTAGTTGGTCTTTAAGGTGCTACTGGAAGGAATTTTTTTTATGTGTAAGAAATGAAAGAATGGGGAAATCACACAGGAAAAGTATACATGAGTAGCCAACAGTTGCAGGGGAAAGTCAGGCTGGCTAGAGCTCAGAGTGAGCTCAGGCTTTCAAGAGAGCTTAAAAATAATAATAAAAGGTTTCTTTGGCTATGTCCGAAGAAAGAGGAAAAACAAGCAAGTAGTTGGTCCTCTGTGTGGGGAACAGAGAGAAATGCTATTGGGTGGCAGAGAAAAGGCGGAACTACTCAACACCTACTTTGCCTCTGTCTTCACCCAAAAGGAAAGTGATGCCCAACCTGGTGATAACGGAATAAATGATGTAATGAGGGAGCTGCAGCCCAAGATAGGAAAAGAGGTAGTAAGGGAACACCTAGCTACTTCAAATGAATTCAAATCTCCAGGGCCTGATGAGCTGCATCCAAGGGTACTAAAGGAGTTTGTGGATGTAATTTCAGAGCCTTTGTCTTTGAGAATTCTTGGAGAACAGGTGAGGTGCTACAGACTTGAGGCAGGCAAATAATAATAATAATATAATAATAATTTATTATTTATACCCCGCCCATCTGGCTGGGTTTCCCCAGCCACTCTGGGCGGCTTCCAAAAGAATATTAAAATACTGTGATCCATCAAACATTAAAAGCTTCCCTAAACAGGGCTGCCTTCAGATGTCTTCTAAAAGTCAGATAGTTGTTTATTTCCTTGACATCTGGTGGGAGGGTGTTCCACAGGGAGGGCGCCACTACCGAGAAGGCCCTCTGCCTGGTTCCCTGTAACTTGGCTTCTCGCAGTGAGGGAACCGCCAGAAGGCCCTTGGTGCTGGACCTCAATGTCCGGGTAGAACGATGGGGGTGGAGACGCTCCTTCAGGTATACCTGGCTGAGGCCGTTTAGGGCTTTAAAGGTCAGCACCAACACTTTGAATTGTGCTCGGAAACATACTGGGAGCCAATGTAGGTCTTTCAAGACCGGTGTTATATGGTCTCGGCAGCCGCTCCCAGTCACCAGTCTGCCTGCTGCGTTCTGGATTAGTTGTAGTTTCCGGGTCGCCTTCAAAGGTAGCCCCACGTAGAGCGCATTGCAGTAGTCCAAGCGGGAGATAACCAGAGCATGCACCACTCTGGCGAGGCAGTCCGCAGGCAGATAGGGTCTCAGCCTGCGTACCAGATGGAGCTGGTAAACAGCTGCCCTGGACACGGATTTAACCTGTGCCTCCATGGACAGCTGTGAGTCCAAAATGACTCCCAGGCTGCGCACCTGGTCCTTCAGGGGCACAGTTACCCCATTCAGGACCAGGGAATCCTCCACACCTGCCCGCCTCCTGTCGCCCAGAAACAGTGCTTCTGTCTTGTCAGGATTCAATCTCAATCTGTTAGCCGCCATCCACCCTCCAACCACCTCCAGACACTCACACAGGACCTTCACCGCCTTCACTGGTTCTGATTTGAAAGAGAGGTAGAGCTGGGTATCATCCGCATACTGATGAACACCCAGCCCAAACCTCCTGATGATCTCTCCCAGCGGCTGCATGTAGATGTTGAAAAGCATGGGGGAGAGGACAGAACCCTGAGGCACCCCACAAGTGAGAGCCCAGGGGTCTGAACACTCATCCCCCCCCCACTTTCTGAACACGGCCTAGGAGGAAGGAGCGGAACCACTGTATGACAATGCCCCCAGCTCCCACCCCCTCAAGACGGTCCAGAAGGATGTTATGGTTGATGGTATCAAACGCCGCTGAGATCTCCAGGAGAACTAGGAAACAGCTCTCACCTTTGTCCCTAGCCCACTGGAGATCATCAACCAGTGCGACCAATGCAGTTTCAGTCCCGTGATGAGGCCTGAATCCCGACTGGAAGGGATCCAAATGGTCCGCTTCTTCCAGACGTGCCTGGAGTTGTTCAGCAACCACTCGCTCAATCACCTTGCCCAAGAATGGAAGATTTGAGACTGGGCGATAGTTGGCCATCATGGCCGTATCTAAAGATGGTTTTTAAAGAAGCGGTTTAATAACCGCCTCTTTCAGCGGGTCTGGGAAGACTCCCTCATGGAGGGAAGCATTCACCACCCCACGAAGCCCATCGCCCAGTCCTTCCTGGATAGCTTTTATAAGCCAGGATGGGCAAGGATCAAGGAGACAGGTGGTTGGTTTCACTTGTCCAAGCAGCCTGTCCACATCCTTGGAGATAACAGATTGGAATTGATCCCACGCAATTTGACTAGACAGAACTCTAGCACTCTCCTGCCCCGGCCCTGCTCCCACGGTGGTGTCTACCTCTTCCCGAATCTGAGCGACTTTATCTGCAAAAAACTTTGCAAAATCATTGCAGGAGATCATGTGGCCCGTACTGGGCCCCGATGTAGCAGGTGGTTCCGCTAAATTGCGGACCACCTGAAAAAAGTCTCCTGCTGCTGTTTTCTGCAGATGCAATAGAGGCGGTGAAGAAGATGTTGTCTCCATCTTCAAAAAGGGGGGAAAGGAAGACCTACGTAACTACCGACCAGTGAGCCTGACATCAATATCGGGGAAGGTACTATAACAGATAATTCAACAGTCGGTCTGTGAGTGTTTAGAAAAGGATGCTGTGATTACTAAGACCCAGCATGGGTTTCACAAAAATAAGTCATGCCAGACCAATATGATATCTTTGATGGAATTACAAACTTGGTAGGTCAGGGAAATGCTGTGGACATAGTGTATCTTGATTTCAGTAAAGCTTTTGACAAAAAACCCCCATGATATTCTCGCGAGGAAGCTGGTAAAATGTGGGTTGAACAAGGTAACTATTAGGTGGATTTGAAGCTGGTTGACTGACTGAACCCAGAGTACGCATTAATGGTTCGTCATCCTGGAAAATAGTGACAAGTGGGGTGTCACAGGGTTCTGTCCTGGGCCCCCTGTTGTTTAACATCTTTATAAATGACTTGGATGAAGGAATCGAGGGGATGCTCATCAAATTTGAAGATGACACCAAGATGGGAGAGGTAGCTAATGCCGCAGAATCAGAATTCAAAATGAACTTAACAGATTGGAGAACTGGGAACTGCAAGCTAACAAAATGAATTTCAGTAGGGACAAATGTAAGGTTCTGACTTGGGCAGCAAGAACCAGATACACAAATATAGGATGGGGGACACCTGGCTTGCTAGCAGTACATGTGAAAAGGATCTAGGGGTTTTGGTGGGCCACAAACTTAACATGAGACAACAGTGTGATGCAGCAGCAAAAAAAGCTAATGCTATTCTAGAATGCATCAAGAGAAGTATAGTGTCCAGATCAAGGGAAGTCATAGTACCGCTCTATTCTGCCTTAGTCAAACCACACTTGGAATACTGTGTCCAATTCTGGGCACTACAATTTAAGAAGGATGTTGAAAAGCTGGAACGTGAACCAAGATGATCAAAGGTCTGGAAACTATGAGGAGCTCCTAATGGAGCTGGGAATGTTTAGCCTGGAAAAGAGGAGACTGAGAGGAGATATGATAGCCATCTTCAAATATCGTAAGGGCTGTCACACGGAGGAGGGAGCATGCTTGTTTTCTCCCGCTCTGGAGGGTAGGACTCGAACCAAAGACTTCAAGTTGCAAGACAGGAGATTGTGACTAAACATCAGGAAGAACTTCCTGACGGTAAGCACGGTTCAACAGTGGAACAGATTCCCACGAGAGGTAGTAGACTCTCCTTCCTCGGAGGTTTTTAAGCAGAGATTGGATGGCCATCTGTCATGGATGCTTTAGCTGAGTTTCCTGCATTGCAGGGATTGGAAGAGATGACACTTGGGGTCCCTTCCAACTCTATGATTCGATGGAACATAGGCATCCTTGAGCCAAAATCCAGGAAACTACAGCCTTGTGAGCCTAATGTCCTTTGGATACAAAGCGGTGTGAAAAATTACCGATGATAGACCGACAGTGGTGTGTGGTTGAGGATTGCTAAATCCTCTCCCTGCCCATTGGGTTTGACTGGAAGAAAAGTATTTGGAGTGGCAAATATGGGAGAGGTTCAGCTTCTTAGACCTTCAAGTCTGTTGCTTAGCAAACCACACCCTGCTCAATTCCTTGCTTTTGACCATCACCAGGCTACACATGTTGATGTTCTGCTGCTATCCATGTCTGGTTTGGTGCCTTAAACAAGCTATTTTTCTGCTTAGAAAAGGCGTTTGATGACGAACTCAAAAGGTCTGGAGCCTTGAGTGCTGCGGAGAAAAATTCAGGGCTGCTCAACATACACAAAACATAAAAGAGCTACCCATGGCAATTGGGAGGTAGTGGGTTGAAGGAAAAAGAGAGGTGCTTCTGAAGACAATGCATTTTTATAAGCTCTGAAATATATCACCAGAGGATGCACGAAAACAGTGTCTAAAAAGGATTATGTAAATGCATGCATGCCGCTTCTTTTGGTGAATATCAAGCACAGACTCAATTTTCAGAGATGGTTTAACCTTGACCAGATATGCAGGGTGGTAAGAACAGGAGAGAAAGATGCCACCAGAACCCCACCACGGACTCTTCTTTTCTCGAAAGGCAGAATGCTCAATTTGACAGAACTCCCATCTCTGACCCAGCGTAAGAATTCTCGGGATCTTTAAGATGCTCCCGGAAAACACGTGTTGAACGATTTGGAACAACAGTGCATCTTTATTTCTTTTTAAAAGATTACCTTCTTACAGGTAGCCGGTAATGTGTTAAGTGTAATTATTATTATTATTATTCGTTTTGTTTAAAAAAACTTGTACACATGTACATCAAACACTGCATTCCTCTGGAAACAAGACGGAAGGGAAACAGATGTAGGTACACTTAAAAAAAAAAAAAGGAAACCCCCCCCCAATAAGAATAAATTTAAATGTACATTGCTGGCAGCCGTTTCCGCACAACCGTTAGCGCTGTGGGGAGACACACGTGTAAATGTGGTGAAAACACATTCTAACTATGCAATAAGAAAAGCAATATATATGTTGTAACGAGAAGAACGAACAGCTGGAGGGATGGATTCCCCGCTCCCACAATGAGACTAAAAGGAGACGGGCCTCTCGGTTGTGGCAGTTTTCATTTCATTCGCTTCCGGGGAGAGACGTCTCCGTTGCTGGTGGCTGATTGCTGGGAAGCGAATGCGAGGCTGGAGGGGGAGGGGCAGGGCATCTCTTGGCCGTTTGAGGAGGTGGCCGCCGCATGCATCATGCTAGGGCCCGGGAAGTCGTAATACTGCGAAGGGTAGGGCGGACTGTATGACGTTCTGCCCCGTATGTCTTTCATAACTTCCAGGATGCCCTGCAACACGCTGGTCTGGCTGCTCAGCTGCTCCTTCAGCGTCTGGTCGCTCGATTCCAGGGCGCTGACGAGCCTCCCAATGTCCTCCGCGCTCTGCTCCATCTCGTCTTTGCGGGCCGAGAGATCCTCCTTGTAGGCACGCTCAAAGGAAGCCACCTCCTTGTGCGTGAGGTCAGACAGTGTCCGGACAAGTTCGCTGGTGGCCTGCGAGGTGACTTCCATGAGCTCCTTCAAGGTGTCCCCCCTCCTCTTCCTCTGCCGGCAACGGAGGTTGCGCATCCTCTCGGCGGCCGTCAGTGGTCGAGGGCGCAGGTTCGGCGCTGGAGGGGCAAACATCAGAAAGCAGGCTGAACAAAATGATGAATAATGCGACTTTGCAACAGCCTATCGCACGCTAATCTAAAACATTCATACGTGCACATGCCAACTTCCAGATTCCACGCAAAGCCACCCTAAAAATGTTTTTAAAAAAAAGGCAGATTCTGCAACTTCGCAGCACTGTTGGATTTCTGCAGATGTCTATATTTGCTTACTTATGATTCAACAAATTCTGTTAAGCAGAGAACTCCAGCTCCACCCTGAACTTTGAAGCCCAGCACTGTTACAACTTCAGAAATCTCACCAGGTTTTCCCCCAAGCATAATATTACCCATCCCAAATCGACTGAGGATTTGATTCCCCGGCTGCTGAAATTAAAGCTGTGTTTCTCAAGATCAGAAGTTGGCAAAAAAATTTAGCCGCGGGCCGGTCCACTGTCCCTCAGACCTTGTTGCAGGCTGAAGAAGCGGCACCGGCAGGGGGGAGCTGGAAGAAGAGGCGAGGGGGGCAAGTAGTCCTCCTCCCCACCCCCCAGCTGCTGCACTTACCTTCCCTGGGGCTGCTGCCACCACAATCACCAACGCTACTTCTCGTGGGTAGGCAGAGTGAGCTCGTCCGCTCAGCTCTCTGGCCCACAGGAGGACAAGGGCAGCGGCGGCAGCAGAGGGAAGATGAGCGGTGCAAAAGGGCTGGCTCCAGAGAGGGGCTGCTTAAAATGGCGCTAAGCCAGCCCCCTTCCTCCTCTAGGCAGGGCGGGGAGAGGCCAGGAGGAGGGAGGGAGGAGGCGCCACTGCAGTGTGTGTGGGGGAATGGAATGGCGCAGGGGGGGAAATGGCACAGCCCAAATGAACAGAATCCCCACGCCGATCCACAGACAGTCCGTGGGCCAAATCCTGAGTGCAATTGGGCCTGATCTGGCCCGTGGGCCTTAGTTTACTGACCGCTGCTCAAGATCCTCAGACTTCACTCCATTGCTCTGCACTTGGAAACAAGTGTGTGTGTGATAAAGCAACCCCTCCCTGTCCCAAAATTACTCAACCTGTCCAGAAGTCCACAGACAACTGAAACAAACCATGTACCATACCAAAGCCCACCCCCACTGCAGGCAAGCCACAATTCCAAACAAAACTCACCCGAAATCGAGTCATTGGATGGCAATGGATCTGTCGGAGTGCCAGGGCCGGCACTGCCGTCCATGGATATATCAGAGTTGGCTGCCGGAGACCCCACTTGGTTTTCCATGTTGGCTTCACTGTGCTGCGACCCAGCTGATTCTGGCAAGAGCAAGCAGTCCCCGTCCGGCTCTTCAAAAGTCCCTTTGTCGCCTTTCCCAACCGAGGAAGGCGGTTCGTAGGCAGGGTCCTGAGTCTCCCTGTGTTCCCGGCGCCGGCGGTCCACCGGTGGCCGCGCGTTGCTCCCTGAAAGCCGCGGAACGACCAGGTTTTGCTTGATGCAGAGGAACCGGTTGAGCTCTTCGTAGTACGGCCACACTCGGCGCCCGTGGCCGGCGTTGCTGTTGCCGTCCACTATCTCTTTGAAGCCGCGCCGTAGCACTTTGGCCCGCTCGCGGCACTGCTCCCAGTCCCGGTTGTAACCCCGGGCTCGCATTTCGTCCGCGATCCACTGGAACTGCGCGACCGTGCGGTAGTTGGACGCCAGGGCACTCTGCACAGCGTCGTCGCCCCAAACCTGGATGAAGGCCCGGGTTTCCTCGTCGGTCCAAACGGGCTGGCGCCTCGATTTCGTGGCAGACGAAGAGCCCTGCGAAGAAGCTGCCATTGTGCCGTGGTTCGGCATCGGCACCGTCTCTGGAAGGGTATCAGACAACATGGTGTGCTCCGAGGGTGACCCGGCCAATACCGGCGGCAGGAATTTGTTTTTAAAATGGCAGCAGGAAACTTTCTCAACTGGGGCGCAGTAAAAAGAGCACTAGCGGGAAGGAGGGGGAGTGTAACAAGGAAGCTCCTAACGATAGAGTGCGGATAGAGAGAGGCGGGACGCTCTGTACAATGCACTCTATGGTCACGCTGGCAACTCCCCCGCTGAGACATGTGCACCTCCCACAAACGTTACGAGAGACACGCGTCTCGCATCTTTGTTCCCGCAAGTTGGCCTGCAAAGAAAACACGTGTGACCTCGAGGAAATGGCACGGGAGTCTGCATTCCGACATGCGAAAAAAAAGATACGTGACAACGGTGCGATACACGTGTCTAGCGTAACGTGTGAAGCGATCTTAAAAGCTCCATCCCTCTTTAACCTCCACTATTCTAAGCCCCTGACCAGAAAAAACAACAACATATATTAAAAACAAAGTTAAGGAAAATTTTTGTAACAGATTCCAATCGCGTAACAGTTTAAGAGCAGCTTTCTAGACACACCTGCCTTTACCCTAGCCTGATCGACATGCAAAAGAACAATTACTCACCTGTGTAACTGCCATCTGTTGAAATGTAGGCCGCTCGGGGAGAAAAGAGAAACAGGCAAAATTAGAGGTGAAGACTTCTGGATCTCTTATGAGCAATACTGGTGGGAAAAGGTGACTGAAAGTCACAAGGAAAGGGCAATTAATGGAACAACTATCCCATGAGACCAAAAGCACTGGAAATGTGGTTTTTTTGAAACAAAAACGAGATGAAACAGATTTTTAGGAATCTAAATTTTACACCAAATACCCATTAAAGCCAAAATAAATCCCAAGCTGGTGCTAGGGATTTTTCTGAATAATTGGAATTCTGATTTCACTGTTAGGAAGCAGTCACCGTATAGTTTATTTGGCTGAGCAAACTCTGAAGTGTTGCTCAATCCAGAAAAGCACCATCCTTTTGATCGTGGGCAAATGCCATAAATCTCAGCTGACTGAAAACCAACTCAGATGCTACAAGGTATTAAGCTCCTCCTTCCAAGGTGTTTTGGAACTCCTCCCACTATTCAGGCTGCTTTCCATAGTAGGCAACAGGCAGCAGTTGCTGCTCGTCTATGAAGAGCAAGGATCTCATCCAGGTAACCAGACAAGGAAACTTCTGTACCCTTTAAGATTCTCTGTGCTTTTGCCCTCGTAAGCCATCTATGTGCCACAGATCTCCAACACAGATATGAATGGGGCAAAAAAAACCCAACAGCAACTGTTGTGGGCTTGTACCTTTTATGACCTTATTTGCAAAGCTGCCTTCAAGCACTCTCAACTCACCTTGCTCTGTGCTCCTGGGAACAGCAGCTTCAGTCACTCTCTAGTACAGGCATAGGCAAACTCGGCCCTCCAGATGTTTTGAGACTACAACTCCCATCATCCCTAGCTAACAGGACCACTAGTCAGGTATGATGGGAGTTGTAGTCCCAAAACATCTGGCAGGCGAGTTTGCCTATGCCGGCTCTAGTAGCTCTAACCCCCTTTTTTGTGGACCACTAGAAGAAGAAGAAGAAGAGTTTGGATTTGATATCCCGCCTTTCACTCCCCTTCAGGAGTCTCCAAGCGGCTAACATTCTCCTTTCCCTTCCTCCCCCACAACTAACACTCTGTGAGGTGAGTGGGGCTGAGAGACTTCACAGAAGTGTGACTGGCCCAAGGTCACCCAGCAGCTGCATGTGGAGGAGCGGAGACACGAACCCGGTTCACCAGATTACGTGACTACCGCTCTTAACCACTACACCACACTAGGGGCTGACTCTCTGCTAACAAATGGGAGAAATCTCCTCTTCCCATTGGCTTGTGAAAAGCTGTCAGCAGGGGCAGGCAAGTTCACCAACAGGACAGCAGCTGCCAATGCCAGTTGACATGGGGTGTCTCCTCCTTCCAAATGCTCCATGAATTTGTGGAATAAGCAACTAATCGAAATTTAGAATTATTAGGGTCCACTTTTCAGGTACACATCCACTACAGGAACAATTTCTAAACATATCTAAGCACTCCTGAGTCTTCACAGTGCCTGCATTCATGCTCCATGTGCAGCTCCCCGATCTTTTTAGGTCAGTGCAGCATGACAGCCAAGCCAAGGTTTGCCTTAGCATGTTGGCTCAACCAGAGATCACAGCTAAGGTCTGTCATTTAACCATGATCTGTACCAAACGGCTACATATCACAGTTAAAAAGGAGGAACCATAACCATGATACTCGGTTCAGTAGATACACTAGGCTTAGATACCTAAAAAGACCAGGGAGGAGGAAGGGGGGTTCATGCTCCTTGCTGGGATCCAACGGGTTTGTGTGATCAGTTAGCCATACTGTGGCTTACCACCGGGACATGCAGAACCATTACAACGAGACGTAAGAGATCCTTACCCAAGGAAGTCACATCCTCGCCATTCTCTTCCATGATCTCCCTAGATCTCCCCTTCTCACTTTCCCTCCCCCCTCCTGTGCTTTGAGCAGAGTCTTCAAGAAGGCGTTCAGCCCCTGCAACAGACAACAGAAAAAGCCCATTAAACCCCACTGCACAAGCCACCAAGCAGGGATCACTGATTAGGGGCATTGATATTGCTGTAGAGCCTAGCAGAAGAGTTTTTCAACTTTTGGCAGGGATAGGCAATCCACTTCCTTCTGGAATAAATGCAAAGACAGAAGGCACTGAAATTAGGGATGAAATCCTTTACTCTCACTTGAGAGGACACTGCGCTAAACACAGTACATTTAGCACACAGTACTGGGCTGGAACTGACTTATTGCCTTTCCTATACTAGCAGGGCGTTGCCGGTAAAGCTTTTGCTACAAACAAATTAGCCTCAGATGACTCTTAAATTGGGTTTGCCAGTTGGCACTTATCAATGTGTAGCTCTATTTACGACCAGCAATACAATAACAGTAGTGTCAAAACTTTCTGTACTAATTTCTTACAAGCACCCAAGGCCATCTAAAGTCAAATGAACTGAAATGAACTGTAAACACGGAAAAGAGCTACAAAACAAATCACATAAACATTGTCAGTTACATTTTACTGGTTTTTTAAAAAAACTTCTATTGTACACTATTCTGGTCTTGTTAATGAGGAGCAGCAGCATATAATTATTTTAAATATATATATATAGTTATTTACTTTTTTCTTGTTACCTAATTAGGTCCAAATGTCTTACATTCAGAAACATAAATACATTATACTATATAGAAATATCATATAATTTAAGTAATAAAAAAAGTATATGAGTATGATAACAAATGGCTGCTATTCTCTTAGCTTAGGTTGCTCTCTCCCAGCTTCCTCTTTTGCTAAGTCCAGTTTATATATTTTAACTCCGATGATGCTCTAAACATTGTTTTTGCTTATTACAATATAAACCTACTCACAAAAACGATTCTCTATTTTATTGACATTGCAGCCTCAGCACACAATATTACTCTTTTTTTGCCAGCATAAACTACTCATGTTTGGGGCTGTGCAGTATCTATATGTCTGTCTTCTCCCATATAAAGTCCTACTCATTTAGTAGCTACACTCAACAGGCATCAACTTGTGACTGCCCTAATTCCTTTACTTGTATTCCGTTGAATTTATATGAAAACACAAAACAAACAGAATCTGATATTCACCAGAATTGTTACCTTAATTCAGGGGTCAACAACCTTTCCGAGCTTAAGGACACATTAGCAAAGTGGAGAAACAGTTGTGGGCACCACAATCAAGTTCACACCACAATCTATTCTATTAGCTACAACAGAATGCTCTTTTCAAGCCTAATTTTAGCTGGCAGAGCAGACCCTAAGGGTGCCTCTGTGGGACACATGGACCCACGTTGGCACGCTTCACTTTAATTGTACCAACTTCTGGGTTCTTCCTTTCCCAGTTAATACAGTTCTGCTTTGCTTACTGGAGTGCTTCGATTCCACCTTTCAGCAAGATCCAATTTTAACATTAACTTCCTCTACAGAACAAAGTTTTCAGACAATCCAAACTCAGGGACAAAGATATACTTTTGCTCCCAATTATTTAATCTCACTCATAACAAGCTGCATGGCTCATCAGAGAGACATTAGAATGATACATTCTCTCCCACTCAGGTACCCAGAACCTTTACTCTTTTTGCTGTCAACACCTACTGTCAATGACCTACTTTACAGGGTTGTTGTAAAGATTCATAAGCAATGTATGAGTGCTGTGGCTCTTTTCAGCAGCAAGTAAAGACCGGTTTAGAAAACATTTCCCATGTCCCTTAGATCTTTTACACTCCTGTCATCTCCCTCCGGATTTGCACTAGCCTCCTTTTCCCTTCCCTTTTATGGCTTCACAACAACCCACTGTGGGGAACTTCTGCTATTAAGGACACAGCACAGAGAAGTGTGAGGAAACTGTTAAAAAAACAAATAACCGGAGCGATCGATTCCACCCTGACCGGGGAGGAAGAGAGAAAAACAACAAAAAACACGCAAATAAAGCTGGTGCCAGGGCATGCAATAATTGCAGCGGTTATTATGACTCACCTCCCACTCCCACCCGCCTTCCTCAGCGCGATGGGGGGGGGGGGAGATATGTTTCTCCAAAAAGCCGGAAGTGGCGGCGGTGTGAAAGCCTGACACAACCCACTCCTAGACACATTCACACGTACACCCGTCCTCGCAAGGTCCGAATAATAATAATAATAATAATAAATAGTGATGATAATAATAGTAGTAATAGTTATAATAATAATAATAGTGATGATAATAATAGTGATGATAATAATAACAGTAGTAATAATTATAATAGTAATAATAATTTCTTTTACTTGAGTCGCTCTCCTGGGCATCCCCTCTCCCTCACCTCTCCACGTCGGGGGCTCTTTCCAAAGAGACAAAAGGCGGGTCCCACAAGCAGGGTCTCCCTTTTCTTTTAACCCCCCACCCCACCCTTTGCCCCCTCCTTCCCCCTCCCCAAGACCCTCCCCCCAACATTCCTCCTCCCGCCCTCCAACCCCGCCCATTCCTGGCACTTTCCCTCAGATCTCTCCTCCCCCCGCCCCCCCCCCCGCCGCCCCGCTTTTAAAAACACAACTGCAAGTATGGAAGAAAGCCCGAAACTCCGCCGGGGCCTCCACCTACACAGCCAAGGGCTCTCGGAGGACGCGAAGAGCCTGGAGCTGGGCCGCTTCCCCCCCGCCGCCGCCTACGCCGCCGTCCCCCGGAAGAGTCCCCGCTGCTCGGGCGGCCTCAGGGAGAGCTGGCGCCGAGGCCTCCTCGGGCTGCAACAAACCCCAATATGGTGGCCGCGCAGCTGCCGAGGCCGGAAGTCCGCCGCTGACCGAGGCTTCGGAGCGGGGAGCGAGAAGAGAGAGAGAGGCAGGAAACGGGGGCAGGCGGAGGGATCTCGCCTCCGCAGGGAACAGCGGCCTCTGCTGGCGGGAGGCCGGGGAAGCGCCGATCGAGGACCAGCCACTGGCTGGGGGTGAAGATGTCCCTGTTTTCATCGGAGAAATGTTGGAGGGTGTGGGACCCCGGAAGCATCTGAAGGCAGCCCTGTCTAGGGAAGGGGGTTAATTATTTTTTTTTAAAAATATTTTGTTTTATTGTGTTTTTATATATGTTGGAAGCTTCCCAGAGTGGATGTGGCAACCCTGTTGGGTGGGTGGGTGGGGTATAAACAGTAGTAATAATAATAGTAGTATTAATAATAGTATTAATAAATAGTGGGGTATTACTACTACTACAACAACAACAACAACAACAACAGAATAGAATAGAATAACAACAACAACAATAGAATAGAATGTCCCTATGAGTATAAATATGGGACGCGGGTGGCGCTGTGGGTTAAACTGTTATGTACTGAAGTTCTCACCCTGGGCCAGCAGGGGGATACTGTGGATAGTTTTCACTAAGGTCCACATGTGCAAATAAGGGATTGAAAGTGACTTTCAGTGATTGGATAGTTACAGAAAGTGGTTACTGTTGCGTTCTAGTAGAGCTCTATATAAGCAGGCTGGCTGAAGCCTTCAGTTCAGTTCTGTTCTGGCCTGTGAATAAACAAGAGCTGTTTGAAGAATCGCTGTGTCGTCTGATATGTTCACCCACAACTTAACATAAACCACAGAGCCTAGGGCTTGCCAATCAGAAGGTCGGCGGTTTGAATCCCCGCAACGGGGTGAGCTTGCTCGGTCCCTGCTCCTGTCAACCTAGCAGTTCAAAAGCACGTCAAAGTGCAAGTAGATAAATAGGTACTGCTCTGGCGGGAAGGTAAATGGCGTTTCCATGCGCTGCTCTGGTTCGCCAGAAGCGGTTTAGTCATGCTGGCCACATGACCCAGAAGCTGTAGGCCGGCTCCCTCAGCCAATAAAGCGAGTTGAGCGCCGCAACCCCAGAGTCAGCCACGACTGGACCTAATGGTTAGGGGTCCCTTTACCTTTACCTTTATGAGTATAAATAGTAAAATCATCATCATCATCATAGAATCTTAGAGTTGGAAGGGACCCAAGGGTCATCTAGTCCAACCCCCTGAATTGCACGAATCTCAGCTAAAGCATCCATGACAGATGAAAAATCCATGACACCTGTGAAATAATAATAATAATAATAATAATATAGTGTCCCTCTTTTCATCGGATAAATGTTGGAGGGTATGGAGTTATGTGACCTTAAGCCATCTGAAGGCAGCCCTGTACAGTATAGGGAAGGGTTTTTTTAATGTTTAATGTTTTATTATGTTTTTATATATGTTGGAAGCCACCCAGGGTGGCTGGGACAACCCCGTCAGATGGGTGGGGTATAAATAGCATAATAATAATAATAATAATAATAATAATAATAATAATGGAATAGGACATCCCATCAAAATGCAGTATTTCACAAGAAATGACAGGATAACAACACATTGTTGATAATGTGTGTCCACTGATTCCCAAATCAGCGGTGCAAATACTGGTGTGAATACTTTGGAAGTTGTCTGGAAAAGACCATAAATTGCACTTGACTATTTTAAGATCTTTCCAGAAAGAAGGTGTTTTTGAAAGTTCTTCCCTTAATCAGGACTGTCAGCATTTAATGCATGATTAAAAGAAATCAGTCACATGAACAAATGCAAACCTGGATCATTTTAATTGGTCATTGTAAGTTTTTTCATTTCATTATTAATCTATATATACTCTGGAAATCAAACTACAGGACAACTTTTCTTTCTCACCTTAAAGTGTGGGTTTCCTATGTTTTCAGCATTTCCCCAACCGGTTAGTAACCTAATTTTAAAAAGAGAGCAAGGGAGACAGAATTCTTGACAAATCCATGCTAGCTTCTACTAATCACAGCATTGTTTTCAAGATGTTTACAGACCGGCTGCTTTATAATTTGCTGTAGCATCATTCCTGATATTGTAGTTGCATTGATCTCTTGTTTTTTTTCCCCTTTCCCCCCCAATCAGAGCTGCCTAGCCAGATAGTAAATACTGCCAAATCTGTTTCATTTGCAGCTGTTCTGGTGCAGTAATGACTGAATGAAGACAATCAGTGGGACATTTACATATGTGATGAAGCTATCTTACACCCTTGGAGGGTGGAAAGAGTGTGTACATTTTAAATTTAAACAAATAGGCAACCACCCTTCACCCATTTTAGAAGCCAGTGCAAAAATAAGGAGGGCTGTCAAAAGCAAATTCCCTCACAACCTGTGCCATGATTGTACATTGACGGCAGAGGGCTCTGGTGTTTGCAAAGCAGGGAAGAGAGGCAACCCTCTCTTCTCACACAACCCTGCTCTGCAGGCAGAGGTGGAACTGGGTTTAGCTGAGGCAGCGGCTGCACCTTCCAAAAGGGGATTTGCAAGAACCATCTTAGCGCCAGCCTTCTTTGCAGCCAGGAAGGAGGGAAGGGTGCCCTGTTGCTTCAGACCGAAAACTCCCCTGGGTTCTGTAGCTGTGATTTTGAATGAAAAGAGGCATAGGCAAAACAGAAGGGCTGAGCTTTTGGTGCAAAAAGGAGCTGCGAAAAGCAACAGGACTGCATATTTCCCACCTCTGGTTAGTAGCATCTTCTTCACATCACTACAGACAAAACTGTATGGGGGGGGGGGAATAGTGTAATAATGTGTGCATGCGTGTGCGCCTTGTTTTTATTCTCTAGTTGCATTTCTTTAAGGATTTCTGTCTTTTGTTTATCCATTTTCTCGATTTAACATCTTTTTATCCTGCCTCTAGGTACTCAGGGTAGAGTACAAGCCCCACCAAGGCCAGCCACACCCTTAGGCAGACTGAAGCAGCTGCCTCGGGTGGTAAATCTCCAGGAAGCCTTCTGACCCTGAGAGGCGGCAGAATTTCGTTTTGGCTTCCTTTTGGCACTGCCCCATTCATCAAGCATCATGGCGCTTCCCCAGGTAGGCAGTTTTCTATGGGAGGGCTGGACTCTGGCTCGGGGAATAAAAACACAAGAGTGGAAAGAAAACAGGATTGTGATGGTTACAAATGATAGCTATTGACTCTGTACTATGCAGGTGACTTTTGAGGAGGTGGCTGTGTATTTCACTGAGGAGGAATGGGCCTTGCTGGGCGCGAATGAGAGAGCCTTATATTGGGATGTCATGCAGGCGAACTGCGAGCACCTGACTTCACTCGGTAAGTGCTCTGCCTAGTGTTAAAAGCTTGGGTTTCTCAGATATATGCAGGATTGTTGTTTTTTCAAGGATCCAGCAAACAAGTTAAAAGAAACCCGGTTCTTTATGTCTCTAAAACACACCAGAGCCATACATTAATATTGTTAATACAATCTTACACTCATTCCTATTGTGGTTGTTGTTTAGTCGTTTAGTCGTGTCCGACTCTTTGTGACCCGCTGGACCAGAGCACGCCAGGCACTCCTGTCTTCCACTGCCTCCCGCAGTTTGGTCAAACTCATGCTGGTAGCTTCGACAACACTGTCCAACCATCTCGTCCTCTGTCGTCCCCTTCTCCTTGTGCCCTCCATCTTTCCCAGCATCAGGGTCTTTTCCAGGGAGTCTTCTCTTCTCATGAGGTGGCCAAAGTATTGGAGCCTCAGCTTCAGGATCTGTCCTTCCAGTGAGCACTCAGGGCTGATTTCCTTCAGAATGGAGAGGTTTGATCTTCTTGCAGTCCATGGGACTCTCAAGAGTCTCCTCCAGCACCATAATTCAAAAGCCTCAATTCTTCGGCGATCAGCCTTCTTTATGGTCCAGCTCTCACTTCCATACATCACTACTGGGAAAACCATAGCTTTAACTATGCAGACCTTTGTTGGCAAGGTGATGTCTCTGCTTTTTAAGATGCTGTCTAGGTTTGTCATTGCTTTTCTCCCAAGAAGCAGGCATCTTTTAATTTTGTGACTGCTGTTACCATCTGCAGTGAAGCCATACATTAATTTTGTTAATACAATCTTACACTCATTCCTCTTCTAAGGAATGTTTTACTATGTTTTGTATATGCTGTAAGCCACCCAGAGTGGCTGAGGAAACCCAGCCAGATGGGCGGGGTATAAATTATACAATTATTATTATCATTATTAAGGCTCAGGATAGGTTATAATCAATAGGCATAAGCCAATCATAGTTGCGCATTTGATATCAGAAAGGATCATCTTTATGATGATGATCTGTGGAGACAGAAAGTGTTTTCCTTTTGTATTATGCACTTTAAATCAGAAGGGCTAGGTAAAGGTAAAGGACCCCTGGACGGTTTAAGTACAGTCAAAGGCAATTATGGAGTTGCGGCGCTCATCTCGCTTTCAGGCCGAGGGAGCCGGCGTTTGTCCGCAGACAGCTTTCCAGGTCATTTGGCCAGCATGACTAAACTGCTTCTGGCGCAATGGGACACCATGATGGAAGCCAGAGCTCATGGAAATGCCATTTACCTTCCCACCGAAGTGGTACCTATTTATCTACTTGCACTGGCATGCTTTCGAACTGCTAGGTTGGCAGGAGCTGCGGCAGAACAACGGGAGCTCACCCTGTTGTGTGGATTCGAACCACCAACCTTCCGATCGGCAAGCCTATGTTTTTCTTGCTCATGGGCACCTGCAGAATCCGTCATGGTTTGTGTGAGTAAGGGAGCTGAGGTTTTGCCCTCTTTGCAGCAGCGCTCCCAAGTGCTAAACAGTTCCCTAAAGGAGGTAATCTGCAATCCTTCTTAGGTGTCAGAGAAACTACGGGGTTTGCATTGGGAGACACCCACAGTGTGGATGCACAATCTGTCTGGCAACCACAGCTTTTGAGAACGACACTTGCTCTGCTCTCTGTGTAGCCCCCATGCTGTTTTAGGTGCCGTGTTGGTTTGTGATGGACAATTTGGGAATAGCTTTTTTCCATGTGTATAGAAGCAAATGTTCTAGAAAGTCTGTGAACGCCATCTTGGTAGTCAAGATAACCTCAAGACTAACTGGTAGTTGCTGCAAGAATGACATCACGTATGTTTATCCACTTGCCTTGATATATGCCAATTGGCTTGCTTTGATGCCATGTTTATCTGTGGGCCTGAGACGCGTAGTTATTACTCTAGGGAGGGAAGATATCCGTAAGACTTGGAGTCTTGCCACCTATGCCTTCCTTGGCAGGTGAATCAATGGGAGGTTCTGGCCCGTTTGGCTTATGCTGTCCTGATATAAGTAATGCATAAATGCTTTCCCAGGTGCAGACAAGTCATGGCACTTTCTCCCTGGTGTGGTGTCCATCCCGGGTCTGTAAAGGCAGCAATGCTCTCCAGGCTGTGACTGGATCTAGACACATCAAAAAAGCGATTCGGTTAAACGCGTTGTAAACTCTGCAAAGGGAAATCACCTTGGCGAAAGACAGGACTCCACAGCGCCATCTGGTGTGTCACAGTGTTATAACACACATAAAGCGCTTTTTCTTTACGAAGGTAGCTGAGTCCTGTGTTGTGAGTCTACACTTCCTTCTAATAAAGCACTGGAACGGATCACCCTGACGTTTTTGACACCCTTCTTTGGTATCCCTGCACCAAACCACCCTCACAAACCCTCATTTGCGCCTATAAATCAATACACCTCATAGGTCAGGCATAGGCAAACTTCGGCCCTCCAGATATTTTGAGACTACAGTTCCCAACATCCCTGACCACTGGTCCTGTTAGCTAGGGATGATGGGAATTGTAGTCCCAAAACATCTGGAGGGCCGGAGTTTGCCTATGCCTGCCATAGGTTGTATGTGCCAAGCCCCTTCAAACTGCTTTGGAATGGGTTAGGGTCTAGGTCTGATAGGTAGAGGCAGGATGCTACTGCAGGGTTTTGGTCTCATGGAGGTGTTTCCTTAAAAGAAAGATAGTGGGGAGCAAAGTCATGAGGCATTATGTGGACAGACGGCTCTTCTCTAATCTCCAGGTGTCCTCCTCACCCCAACAGATGGCAGGATTTCATGTTGGCTTCCTTTGGCACCCTCCTATTCTCCTGTCACCATGGAAATTCCCCAGGTAGGCTGGAATCTGCAGGTGGGCCTGTTCCATGAAGTGGACAGGAAATATGCAAGTATAACATCTACATCTGGAGATGTAATGAGGTTGAGGCATAGCTGTCAACTTTTCCCTTTTTTAAAGGGAAATCCTATTCGGAATAAGGGAATTTCCCTTTAAAAAGGGGAAACGTTGACAGCTACGGGTCGAGGTTATGTTCTTTCACATGTGGTGGACCTGTAAAAGGGTAAAATAATATTGGGAAATAATTTATAATGACTTGGGGCGGAAATGTTTCAAAGCACCTTTCAAAAAAAAAAAAACAGAGTCTTTTTTTGTTGGGGATAATTCAAATGGAAATTCCCAGGTGTCAAAAAAGGTTTTTATGTACGCCACTACGGCGGCCCGTGTTTCGTTTGCCCCAAAATGGAAAACGAGCGAGGCCCCATCTAAAGAAGAATGGCAACTTAAACTGTTGGAATATGTGCAGCTTGCGGATCTTAACAAGAGAATGAGAAGAACCTTCGTTTAAAGAAGATTGGAAAATGTTTATTGAATATATGGGGGATAATTGTGTATACTTGAAAACGTTGGCAGCGTTAGGATAAATTCAACAGCTTAAATAAGTTTTGATGGAAGAAACAACGGAATTCTGAATGGTTTAGTTTATATAAAATATGCAGGGATGTATGCTATGCAAAATGAACTATGGAAAGAGAAGAAGGGATATTTTAAGGTCTAAATTAATATTCCAAATTGTAAGACAGTGTGTGTGAGAGAGAGAGAAATACGCAAGTGTTGAAAGAAAATGGGTGCCTCATTATTTCCTTTTCACCTACATGAAAGAAGACAAAGGACCAGGGGCAGCCTGGTTGAGAACTTAGGGTATTGTATATGCTGCAGTCCTGACCCGGATTTTGACTGTTTTATGTCATTGCTTCCCTAAAGCGCTCTGGGATTTGTAGTTGTGAGGAGATGGAGGAGGCTAGGAGACTGTCTTATATCGAGTAAGGCCATTGGTTCATCTAGCTCAATATCATCTATGCTGATTGGCAGAGGCCCTCCAGGGCTTAAGGGAGGAACATTCCAGAGCTGTACCTGAAGACACCAGGAATTGAACCCAGGACCTTCCCCACAGGGGAGATAATTATCCTGTGGCTGCAACACTTTCACAAGATGATAAATCACAGGGTGCGAGCAGCAGTTAAAGCAGATGCAACTGAAAGCACACAAGGATATAAATACAGTGGTACCTTGGTTTTCAAATGTCTCCGTTGACGAACGTTTCGGAACTCAAACGCCATAAACCCAGAAATAAATGCTTCCGTTTTTGAACACGCCTCAGAAGCCGAACGGCTTCCGCTGAGTGCATATGTTTCTCAATTTTCTCTATTAAATTTGCAGACTGCCCTTTGCACCTCGGTTTTCGAATGTTTCGGAACTCGAAAGGTCTTCCGGAACAGATTACGTTCGGAAACTGAGGTACCACTGTATTAAAAAAAAACCCAGTAATATTGAAAACAGCACTGAAAACATTTTCAACTTCTTCTTTGTTTAAGAATAGCATTCATCCTGCCTCAAATGCCAGTTAGTGACCAAAGGCCTATTGGAACAAAAAAGTCTTTGCCTGCTGGTGAAAGGAACACAGGAAGGGAGTTTTCCACATGCCAGGTCAGTTAAGCCAGTGTAGGGATGTCTGCACTAGAAGCGTAGACCAGTTTCAGATCTGCAGAAACAAGCTGTTTGATGGGCTTCTTAGGCAGCAGAGGTGACTTTCAATGCCAAGCACTGAAGGAGTTTCTTATATGGCTGTTGGAAGTAGCCCTGTGCTGAGATTCTTGATGCAGGGGGAGAGGGTGGAAACAAAGGAAATAAACTAACTGTGGGTGGTGGCAGAGGAGGAATTCTTTTAAACAAATTAAATATACCAACCCTTTAAAATGCAGGTGGCTTTTGAGGAGGTGGCTGTGTATTTCACCGAGCAGGAGTGGGCCTTGCTGGATGCGAGCAAGCGAGCGCTTTACTGGGACGTCATGCGGGAGAATTACGAGCGCTGGGCTTCACTGAGTAAGTATCCTGCCTGTTGTCTCTTATTAAACACTTGAGCCCTGGCATCTTAAACTGGATTTGTTTTTCTCTGCTACTTTTTAGCTTTATTGATAATGGTGGGGATCGTGAAGGCTGCCTTGGGTGTTTGTCACCTTTGAAGGTGACCCGGAAACTAAAATTAATCCAGAATGCGGCAGCCTGAGAGATGACTGGGAGCGGCTGCCGAGACCACATAACACCGGTCTTGAAAGACCTACATTGGCTCCCAGTACATTTCTGAGCACAATTCAAAGTGTTGGTGCTGACCTTTAAAGCCCTAAATGGCCTCGGTCCAGTATAGCTGAAGGAGCATCTCCACCCCCATTGTTCAGCCTGGACACTGAGGTCCAGCTCCGAGGGCCTTCTGGCAGTTCCCTCCCTGCGAGAAGTGAAGCTACAGGGAACCAGGCAGAGGGCCTTCTCGGTAGTGGCGCCCACCCTATGGAACGCCCTCCCATCAGATGTCAAGGAAATAAACAACTATTCAAATTTTTGAAGACATCTGAAGGCAGCCCTGTTTAGGGAAGTTTTTAATGTTTGATGTTTTATTCTGTTTCTAGTGTTCTGTTGGGAGCCGCCCAGAGTGGCTGGGAAAACCCAGCCAGTTGGGCGGGGTATAAATAAAATTATTATTATTATTATTATTATTATTATTGGCAATATGGAGGGGGTAGCCAACAAGGCCTTCTGCTGGCACAAATCCTCTTGGCTGTGCAATGGGAATTCCCCCACCTCCTCTGCCTGCACCCCTAAATCTATTCCTAGGGGTCCTCCAAACATCCAAAGCAGATTTGAGGCAGGTGGAGAGGGCAGAGAAAACCTGTTTGCTGTTCCTTTTCTGCTGTTAGTTCCACCACATTGCCTAATGTCCAGACTCTTTCTTTGCAGGTGGTTGCTATCAAGAACGAGACCTTAAATCTACGGAGCCTTGTGGGAGATGGCTGAAATATTCCCGAGAGAGGGAATCTCCGAGTCCCAATCCCTGTCACAAGGAGGAGAAACAACCAGTGGAGAAGTCGGGCAAAACAGCCCCGTTCAAAGGGAGCATCAGCGCTGAAAAATGTCATCCGGTCGACATGGGAGAAAGGAAGGATTCCTGTCCCAAGTGTGGGAAAAGCTTCTGTCACAAATCGGCACTCACTGCACACCTGAGAATCCACACAGGAGAGAAGCCGTACCAGTGCCACGATTGTGGGAAAAGCTTCAATCAGAGCTCAGCCCTGACTCAGCATCAGAGGATCCACACTGGGGAGAAACCCTACGCCTGCCTCAGCTGTGAGAAAAGATTCAGTCAGAGCTCAGCCCTCACTCAACATCAGAGAATCCACACCGGGGAGAGGGCTTACGCGTGCCTTGATTGTGGGAAAAGCTTCATTTACCAGTCGGCCCTCATACGGCATCGTAGAATCCACACTGGAGAAAAATGCTACAAGTGCCCTGACTGTGGGAAAGGCTTCAACCAAAGCTCTAACCTTATTACACATCAGAAAATTCATAATGGTAGGGAAGTGCGGTTAACTGTCCCATTCACATGTTGTCCCCTGAGGCCTGTTAATCAATCTCCTTTGGGTTATAACAAAATTGATTCACTGACGTGTTATATCTCACTAGAGAATGTCCAGAGCATGGCAAGAAAATATTATGATCCTGTAACCCACAAGCATGGGGTAAATAACAAAAGAATCCAGCTGGGTGTCTGGATTCAAAATGTGGGGCTAAACTCACTCTTCAGCAGGAGAAAGCCCTCAGCTGCTGAGTTTAAACTCATAGTAGTCAAGCAGCGGTATAGTGTGGCTAAATGTAGGCTGTTAAACCTTTTTATCCCTTTTTGTCTGCTTGCAAACTCCTGTGGCAATGAACAGAGGAGTTTTGTCCTCTTCTACTCTCTCGCAGTGTTAAGTAAGTTAAAAATGTTTTCTTTACAAAACGTTTCAAAGGTCAGATTCATGCCTTTATCCAAGTGGCACCAAAGAGAACACATGCAGAATACTAATAGGTAGAAAATACAAAAAGATAGCTTCAAACTCATGCTCTAAGCTTGGAGCAAAGCTTAGACACGTCTTCCTTTGTCAGTTATGTGGTGAGGAGAGAGATGGAACAGGAAGAGAAGGCTTCACTTCCTCCCTTGTCAGAGAAGAGGAGGCATGACCTAGCTGTGTCTAGGAATCCAGCTCTGCTGTCTTAACCCTTTCATGCACCAACTAGCACTTTCTTACTGCAGTTCCCACACAGAGGACTTCACATTCATAATGATCACGTACACACCATATATTTAAGCACTAAAATACCACTCTAAACAATTACGGCTTCCCCCAAATAGTTATGGGAGCTGTAGTTTCTTAAGGGTCCTGACCCCCCTGTGCCCCTCAAGGAGCCACAATTCCCATAGTAATTTAACAATCAGTTCTTCCCAGGGAACTCTGGCAATTGTAACCCTCTCAGGGAATAAGGGTCTCCTAACAATTCTCAGCTCTCCTTGGCGCACAGATTGCCCCTGTTTTAGGGATTTGCAGTTTCTACCCTACATTTTACATTCTCTCCCTTAACCTTTTCTTCTTCGTATCCTATAGGGATACCTTGCAGGAGCAAGAAGAAGACGCCTCAGCAGCAAGTTTGTGAGCCATTAGAACCACCTGGAATACTTTGTAGGGCATTACAACGAGTTTCCCCTCACAATCCTCAAGTGGAAAAAGAGATTCGGAACCAGGGAAGTTTCCAGAGAAACCCCTCAGAGCAGGCCCAGGATCAAGTCATTTCTAGAACAGGTAGTTTCATATCTCAGAAAGATGTCACGATAAAGACAAGGCCCGCTAGGGTTAAGAGGCCACTCGTATGTCACGACTGTGGAAAGAACTTCAAGTACAGTTCCCATCTGGTTAACCACCTGAGAATACACACAGGAGAGAAACCTTACGTCTGCCCAGATTGCGGGAATAGGTTCATTCAGAACTCAGCTCTCAAGAGGCACCAGAGGAGCCACAGAGGCGACAGACCCTATGGGTGTTCCGACTGTGGGAAAACCTTTAGCCGGAACTCTCACCTGGCGAAACATCGAGTGATTCACACGGGAGAAAAACCTTACGAGTGCCTTGACTGCGGGAAGAAATTCAGCGTCAAAATGAACCTAGCGATTCACCAACGGATTCACACGGGAGAGAAGCCATATATGTGCTTGGAGTGCGGGAAACGCTTCAGCCAGCGACCCCACTTTATGATCCACCAGAGAATCCACACGGGAGAGAAACCTTACCAGTGCCCTGAATGCGGGAAAAGCTTTCGCGTGAGTTCGCACCTTGTCGCACATCAGAGAATTCACGCGGGGAAGACATCGTTCATATGTCCGGACTGCGGGAAAAACTTCAGCGGTAGCAAGCAGTTTATTCAACATAAGATGTCCCATCTCATTGGAGAAAGCTATCAGCTGCCCATCGCAGCTGTAACCATAAAGAGTGACCCATTTGCCCCCGATTCTGTAGGTCTAGAAGGCAGTGGCTACAGTCCTGGAGCGAGTCAGTGAAGTCCCGCCTGTGTTGGGCTAAAACAAAGAAAGGGAAACCTTGATAAACCCTGTCACATAACTGCAAATGGTGAGATCCTTTCTACAATTAGAGCTTGAAGGGAAGGTGGTTGGAAAAAGGCATTTTCACTCAACCCTTTTGCTGTAGTTGAGAGCCAGATGTACCGGATAGAGTGTTGGATTTGGCCTGGTTTGGACATGACTACTCGGCCATGATGCTTGCCGGTGACCTTGGACCAATTGTCGTGTCAGCCTAACCTACCTCACAGGATTGTTAGGAGGATGAAATGGAGCAAAACCTTGTTGTATAGACCATCTCAAGTTGTTTGGAAGAGAAGGGGGAGGATACAAATACAGCCGTACCTTGGTTCTCAAACAGAATCTGCTCTGGAAGTCTGTTTGACTTCTGAAAACCAAGGCGCGGCTTCCGATTGGCTCATAGCTGTCAACTTTTCCCTTTTTTTAAAGAGAAATCCTATTCGGAATAAGGGAATTTCCCTTAAAAAAAGGGAAACATTGACAGCTATGGATTGGCCGCACGAGCTTCCTGCACTCAATCAGAAGCCACGTCGGACGTTCGGCTTCCAAAAACGTTCGCAAACCGGAACCCCCATGGGTTTGTGGCGTTTGGGAGCCAAAATGTTCGAGTTGCAAGGCGTTTGAGAACCAAGGTACAACTGTACAATAAATAAACAAGCAAACCATGTACCATTCCCAGATATCAGGTAGAATTGTCAGGTGACCCCTTCCCAATCCACGAATACCATCAATGGATGGTGGTTTCCTGACTAGGGTCACCTTTAAAGCATCAACGGTCATGGCTTCTCCCAAAGAATCCTGGGAGCTGTCATTTGTTAAGGGTACTGAGAGTTGTAGGGGACTCCCTATTCCCCTCACAGAACTACATTTCCCAAAGTTCCCTGTGAAGAGGGACTTATGGTTAAGCCACTCTGAGAACTGTAGCTCTGTGAGGAGAGCGGGGGTCTCCTAAGAATTCAGCCTTAAGAAACTACAGCTCCCAGAATTCTTTGGGGGAAGCCGTTTTAAAGCGCCATGGCCCTGCTTAAATGCATGGTGCGAATGTGGCCTAGATTGTCCTGACCACTGCGCTCTTTCCAAGCAGCAGGGAGCATAATCCTGAAATCCTTGGCCTAATAATCTCATATGGGTGGGAGGAGCCTGGATGGAGAGGAGGAGTCTGGGGGGAAATGAGAGGAGAAAGCCGAAACAGATGGAGTGATGGAAGGGGGAGAAGGGGAGTCCCCTACAAGTGGGAATGTTCAGGGAGGCAGAAGAGGACATATTGTTTATTAATATTTTTTAAAAAATAAAATAATATTTATTAACAGTTTAAAGACTATAAAAGAAAAAAAAAAGAATTCAACAAAACAAAACAATACAATACAAAAACAAAAACACTACGTAACACTGACACTAAAACATTGAATTAACAAAACAAAACAAACACAAATTAAAACAAATCCAATAATTTCAATATCTTATCTTTCATTCACTTGTTTCCACGATGTATGTTATGTATGTTGTTGCATACATAAAAAAAGTTCTGTCGTCCTTTGGCACCAGTTGGCCGACCATGCCCAGGAGAAAGGCCTCTGGTTTCTTCAGGAAGGTATATTTAAATACCTTTTTCATTTCATTATAAATCATCTCCCAGAAGGTCTTAATCCTTGGGCATGTCCACCAAAGGTGAAAAAGAATGTACCTTCAGTCTCATTACATTTCCAACATTTATTATCAGGTAAATTATAGATTTTTGCAAGCTTGACTGGTGTCATGTACCACCTGTAAATCATTTTCATTAAATTCTCTCTTAGGGCATTACATGCCGTAAATTTCATACCTGTGGTCCATAACTGTTCCCAGTCAGCCATCATAATGTTATGTCCAACATCTTGTGCCCATTTAATCATAGCAGATTTCACCGTTTCATCCTGAGTGTTCCATTTCAACAGCAAGTTATACATTCTTGACAAATTTTTAATTTTGGGGTCTAACAATTCTGTTTCCAATTTTGATTTTTTCACCTGGAAACCAACTTTTTTGTCCAAATTGTATGCCTCCATTATTTGGTAATAATGGAGCCAATCCCGCACTCTGTTTTTCAATTTTTCAAAGCTCTGCAGTTTTATTCTGTCTCCATCTTGTTCCAGAATTTCCCAATATTTCGGCCATTTTGCCTCCATATTGAGTTTTTTGTGTGCCTTCGCTTCCATTGGTGACAACCATCTTGGGGTTTTATTTTCTAACAAATCCTTATATCTTATCCAAACATTAAACAGTGCTTTTCTAACAATATGCTTTTTGAACGCTTTATGTGCATTTACCTTATCATACCACAAATATGCATGCCAACCAAATACATTATTGAAACCTTCTAAGTCCAGCACATCAGTGTTTTCAAGAAGCAGCCATTCTTTCAGCCAGCAAAAAGCAGCTGATTCATAGTAAAGTTTAAGGTCTGGCAGGGCAAATCAACCTCTTTCTTTAGCATCAGTTAATATCTTAAATTTTATTCGAGGCTTCTTGCCCTGCCAGACAAATCTGGAAATATCTCTCTGCCACTTCTTGAAACAATCCATCTTGTCCAAAATTTGCAATGTTTGAAACAAAAACAACATCCTTGGCAATACATTCATTTTTATCACAGCAATTTAGCCTAGCAATGATAACTTCAAATTTGACCAAATTTCTAAGTCCTTTTTCACTTCAATCCAAAAATTTTCATAGTTATCCTTAAATAAGTTCACATTCTTGGCAGTCATGTTAACCCCTAAATATTTCACTTTCTTAACCAATGTTAATCCTGTCTCCTCCTGAAACATTCACAGTTAGATTTTTCTCTAAGACCTTAGTTTTCATCTTGTTCAACTTAAAACCTGCTACCTGTCCAAATTCTTATATCAGTTCCAGTACCCTTTTAGTACTAGATTCTGGCTCCTGTAAAGTCAATACTAAATCATCTGCAACATATTGTTTATTAATATCCTTCCTAACTTGCGCTAGCAAGTTCTTTTACTTAGAAGAGTTTACATTCCCCTTTTAACATGCACAGCAGATAGCTGGTTGCAGGCTTGTGTAAACCTCTCACTATCATACAATTCAGTACAGTAGTACCTCGGGTTACAGACGCTTCAGGTTACAGGCACTTCAGGTTACAGACTCCACTAACCCAGAAATAGTACTTTGGGTTAAGAACTTTGCTCCAGGATAAGAACAGAAATCGTGCAGCAGCAGCAGGAGGCCCCATTAGCTAAAGTGGTCTTCAGGTTAAGAACAGTTTCAGGTTAAAAACGGACCTCCGGAATGAATTAAGTTCTTAACCCGAGGTACCACTGTGTTGAATTGTATGTTCCTGGTAAGTTCCCTTTTATCCCTCTTAAAAGAATAAACACACAACAATCTTATTTAAAGTCAATAAAAGTTGTTTACTCACGTCAGTTCACAGTTGGATCCCTGAAGGCAGACTTAGTTACAAATATATACATGTGGATCTACCCCATATGGAGGAATGATCCCAGCCTCTGCTAGCTGAGAATCTAGCAGGGCAGTCCAAGCTAGAAGCTGGTCAAATGAAGAAAGAAGTGAAAAAGAGAGTGTGGCAGCATGCTTTGTCCTTTTGTTACCTGGACACGTAAGGTCACGCCCACCTCTAGTCACATGCAAAGGAAGGATGTTCCAGCCAGGAGGAAACAGGAAGTTTTCGACTGGCTGGACCAAACATTCCACCGCATGTCCACTCTAGGAAAACAAGGAATGTTGTGCTTGACTGCTCTCAGCGGATTACATCCCACAAAGAGTTACTCGTTGAGACCTATATTCTCTCTACAAAGTATCTTCCCCGCTGGTGTGTAAGGAGGGAGGACATCAGGGGAGATGGAGGAGCAGCGGCAAAACCTCAAGGTTTAGAATGGCACTTTCTTTTCTCATCAGATGCTTCAGATGGCAGGGCGAACTGCAAAAGCACAGGCACCAAGGACAACCCCCCCCCCGATGAACCAACCCAGTGGCAAGACAGAGAACCAAAGCAACTTGCTGGGAAGAGCTGGTGCGGGTGGGGAAAGTGGGGGGTGGTGAGAATTTAAGAGAAAGGAGGGCCCATAGGTGAGCAGAATCCTGGCCTTCCTACCACAAGAGGGAGGGACGTACCAAGTCTCTCCTCCAGGAAAGAGGGAGGTTTGGTTGGGGTTCTGGAGGGTATGCTTAGGATTTGACTGCCCCTCACTCATTGACTCAGCTGGGGCCCATCTTAACCCCAGGCCATTTGTAAAACACCGAAGGAGGCTGGAGGTGAGACGCTGGTGTTTCCCCTGAAACCGGTACTTATTTACCTTTTTCATTTTCCGTTAGGTTTGCCTTTACATTTTGTGTTTGCTTCCTGTTCCTGAATCAATAAATCAAGCTACGTCTTCCTCATTAGTTTGATTCAGAAACTGGTTTTTTTCTTTCGTTTATGACCACGAAAAGAAGCCAGGGATTAAAAAATAGCGATTCTGTGAGTTAGTTAAATTTAGTCTGATTAGTTAAATTTAGTCTGATTCGGAAGCCTCCTTTCCCCCCTTTTAAGTAGACCAGAGCTACAGTTTAAAATAATTTCTGTATTTCGAAATGCATTGCTTTTGGTAAGCTACGCAGAGATTGTCATTACTGGGTGGCATATGAATGCTGTTAGTGAATAAAATTAAAATAATTCTGTTTGAGAGGAAATCTGTTTTATAATTTATATTATCAATGGATTATTTAAATAAAAATATAATACAATTAAATCCGATTGCTCATAAGAGGCAGGCCAAATGGTGGAGGGGAACCCCACTTACTCTATATCACAAGGGAATTATTTAGATATTTACTTCCAAATGTATTTACATTTTTTTTTAGGCTAGTTAAGGTCAAAGAATGAAAGACAGGAAATCTGAAGGAAAAATAGGCAATGGCTTTGATGCCTTGATTTCATATATTTTTTAAAATTCTGCTTGGGAAAATCTGTCTAAGGAGAAGGCTTAGGGTCAACCAGGGCAAACAATTTCTAATCTAAATTTGGTCACTTTGATTCATCCTGCGTTGGTTATGCACACAATAATTATGTGGGAACTCCACCCACACAATATCTAACTCATGGCTGAATCCAAGGGTGGGGAACCAGTTTCAGCCAGTGAACTGACTCCAGTTGTGGACAGTCCCCAAGAGCCATGAGTTCACCTCAAACACCAGCAAACGGCCTCAGCCCTGTATACCTGAAGGAGCGTCTCCACCCCCATCGTTCAGTCCGGACACTGAGGTCCAGCTCCGAGGGCCTTCTGGCAGTTCCCTCACTGTGAGATGTGAGGTTACAGGGAATCAGGGAAAGGGCCTTCTTGGTAGTGACACCCACCCTGTGGAACACCCTCTCATCAGATGTCAAGGAAATAAACAACTATCTGACTTTCAGAAGACATCTGAAAGCAGCACCATTTAGGGAAGTTTTTAATGCTTGATGTTTTATTGTGTTTTTAATATTCTGTTGGGAGCTGCCCAGAGTGGCTGGGGAAACCCAGCCAGATGGGTGGGGTAGAAATAAATTATTATTATTATTATTATTATTATTATTATTATTATTATTATTATCATTATCATCTGGCTATCTCACCTCTCTCCACTAACTAGGTCAGGCACAGGCAAACTTGGCCCTCCAGATGTTTTGAGACTACAATTTCCATCATCCCTGACCACTGGGCCTATTAGCTAGGGATGATGGGAGTTGTAGTCCCAAAACATCTGGAGGGCAGAGTTTGCCTGTGCCTGCACTAGGTATTAAGTTACTGATGCAATATCATTCCACCGAGGGAGATCGTTCCACTGTCCAACAGCTCTGTCAGAAAGGTCTTCCTGATGTTTAGTCGGAATCTGTTGTAACTTGAAGGCATTGGTTCCCGTCCTAGCTTTCAGAGCAGGAGAAAACAAGCTTGCTCCATCTTCCATTTTGACAGCCCTTGAGATACTTGAAGATGGCTATCATCTCTCCTCTCAGGTCTCTGGTTTTCTCAACCATTCCTCATAAGGCTTGGTTTCCAGACCCTTGATCATCTTGGCTGCCCTCCTCTGCACTCATTCCAGCTTGTCAATATCCTTCTTAAATTGCTGTTGCCCAGAACTGGACACAGCACGCCAGGTGTGGCCTGACCAAGGCAGAATAGAGAGGTACTATTACTTGACTTGATCAGGACGAGGTGTGGATTATGACCTTCTGAAGCCTATGACAACTTGGGACTAAAGTGAATCTGTCATTCTTTAAGAACAACTGATGAGGGCTCCATGCATGAACATATTCATTCGGGGGGGGGGGGGCGGAAACGACGACAACACATGAACATGCAATGTTTTGTGAAGCCCCATCCCGCAGTGTTTTAAAAATGTGAATTCAGTGTTGGCGCTTGATCCTTGCATCAATTTGCTAGGAGTGCCTTTTTCACCCTATATTCTAAACAGAAACACACACACCTTTCCCATTTTCTCAAGAGCACCATTTTCAGTAGACTAGAGGGCACGGGCTTTCAGGACCAAGTTACACACCTGTTATTACATCGCTTGATAATTCATTACTTTGTGACTTGCAGCTAAATACAGTGGTACCTCGGGTTACAGACGCTTCAGGTTACAGACCCCGCTAACCCAGAAAAAGTACCTCAGGTTAAGAACTTTACCTTAGGATGAAAACAGAAATTGTGCAGCGGCAGCATGAGGCCCCATTAGGTAAGTGGTACCTCAGGTTAAGAACAGTTTCAGGTTAAGTACGGACCTCCAGAACGAAATAAGTTCTTAACCCGAGGTACCCCTGTATGTGAATTGCTTCCTCGGAAAACTAGCAATTGGAAGTGATGTCAGAGCATGGGAAAGCTGTCACTGATTTTGTGATACCCAGGTGAAATATAGAAGACGACCCCTGTTAGATCAGGTTGATACACCCATTTAATCCAGCCTCCAAGAGTAGCCAGCCAGAGGTGACCAGAAATCCACAATCGGGGTGTGATTGACAACTGCTCTCTGCTGCCATTGTGCTTCCGCAGCATGTGGTATTCAAACAGAGTTCATCTGGACGTGGAGGTTTCCCTGAGCATTTGAAAAATAGAATTCAGAATGCTGCAGCAACCAGTTTTGCAGATACATGCACCAACAGCTCTGAAACACGAGGGTCTTGAGATCTAATTGTACTGGAGCTGAAGGCGCACGACTTGGATAGTTTGGGGAGAAACACTTCTTGGTAAACCTTGAAAGAAGGAACTGTGGGTCTGTGGCAGGTCATTTGCACATAAGGTAAAGGGACCCCTGACCATTTGGTCCAGTCGTGGCTGACTCTGGGGTTGTGGCGCTCATCTCGCTTTATTGGCCAAGGGAGCCGGCATACAGCTTCCGGGTCATGTGGCCAGCATGACTAAGCTGCTTCTGGCGAACCAGAGCAGTGCACGGAAACGCCGTTTACCTTCCCGCTGGACTTTGACATGCTTTCGAACTGCTAGGTTGGCAGGAGCTGGGACCGAGCAATGGGAGCTCACCCCGTTGCGGGGATTCAAACCGCCGACCTTCTGATCGGCAAGTCCTAGGCTCTGTGGTTTAACCTATAGTGCCACCCACATCCCTAACACCACATATTGAATATCTAAAGTGTTTCACAGGCATCCTGGTAAAGAGAGCTATCACCCCCTCCCTATATTGCAGATGGAAAGGAAGAGAGAGACAGAGAATAATGGCTTGGATAAAGCTTGAGTTAAAGACTGGACCAGGGGACTTCATCGTTCAGGCCCTTAACCACGATGTTATATCAACAGATGCAATGAAAAAGGGGGACAGCCTTACAGATCAGAGGCAGAGAATCTGTTTTGCATGCAGAAGGTGCTAGGTTGAATCCCGGGCATCTCCAGGTATGGGTGGGAGAGAAACCTGTTTGCTGCCAGTCAGTGTGGGCAATACTAAGCTAGATGGATCCATGGTCTTGGCTTGGTATAAAGCACCTTCGTAAAATCCAGTGTCTCCTTGTGCGGTGGTATTTTTAAAAAAATCTCTGGAAGCACGACCTTCCAATTTCCAGCTGTACTAGGATAGCTGACATCAAATTCAAATTAAGGCTTAAAATGCATTCTTGAAAATTAACCCTATCAAAAAATGTAAAAGCATTTGCTTCAAAGGTCATAGGTTTAGGACAGGGGTCAGCAAACTTTTTTAGCAGGGGGCCGGTCCACTGTCCCTCAGACCTTGTGGGGGGCCGGACTATATTTTGAAAAATAAAAATAATGAACAAATTCCTATGCCCCACAAATAACCCAAAGATGCATTTTAAATAAAAGGACACATTCTACTCATGTAAAAACACTCTTGATTCCTGGACCATCCAAGGGCCTGATTTAGAAGGTGATTGGGTCAGCTCTGGCCCCCGGGCCTTAGGTTGCCCACCCATGGTTTAGGATGAGAGTGTTAAAATAAACCAGCAGGTTCTCTATAAGAAATCCAACAAAACTCACCTCTGCCCGCCCCCCAAATTCACTTTGCATCCCTCTGGATACTTGGATCTGCTGTCGTGACAGTATAATTGTAGCACTGAATGAGATGCGGTACAGAAAACTGAACACACAGGTGTGTGTATGATTATTGTTAATAATAATAATAATAATAATAATAATAATATCCCGGCCATCTGACTGGGATGACCCCAACCACTCAGGGCAGCTCCTAACAAAGTATTAAAAACATAAAACATCAACCTGGCAAAGAACAGAATCTGTGCTGTCCCCACCAGAGGCAGAGGATATTCTACCCTCTTATCTCTGGGGTGAGGAACCTTTTACAGGCCCAGGGCCACAATCCCTTCTGAGGGCCATGTGCCAGTGGTGGGAGGAGCCGGTGGGAGGAGCCAGGGACAAAAAGAGGCGGAGCAATGAATGTTAAACTTTGCCTTTGTACAGTAGGCAAGTTCCTGCATGCACTCGAGCCCAGCTGCCGGCATCACCGGAGTTCGAGGACAAAGTCAAGCCAGGCAAAAACACTCAAGGAGAGGGTGGAGCAGGGTCAGTAGTGGGTGGGGCTAGGGAAAGTCCCAAGTGTCAGATAAGAGGCCTAGAAGGCTGGATTCAGCCCCCGGTCTAAGGCTCCCCATGCAATCTCTGTGGTGCTCTACCCCAGCTGCCCGTTATTGACTGTGCACAAGCTTTTGTTCAGCCGATGACCACTGGAATCACACTGACTTTTGTGACGTTAGCTATTTAAATGATCTGTGTGCTATTTGTCTGTCTCCCCACCCAGCAGCCCCCGACATCCATGCCCTTTCCCATCACGCCCTTTCCATATTGCTCTCTGCGGCCGCTATATTTTGAAGAAGCAGGACGTCAGAAACACAAGACATCACCAAGGAAGCATGTAGAAATCTACTTTATTTACATTAGCTCCTTTTGAGAAAAAGCGCGCAAGTTTCTCTGGTGAAGACAGAATACGGAAGATTCCTCATCCTATTCCACCCGTTAGAGAAGCAGAGTTGTCAGGATTTACCAGAACCAGATCTTTCTAAGACTACATTTGGTCTGCGTTCCTTGCTACCCTATGCTCCACGTTCTCTATTCCGCGTTGCAAAAGATTTTCCGGATGTTTTTCTCAGGCACCCCCCACCTTGCATCAATTTCTGTTTCCAACAGCCTTTTTCGCCTGTGGTTCCCCAGATGTTGTTGAACTACAACTCCCATCATCCCTAGCTAGCAAGGCCAGAGCTCAGGGATGATGGGAGTTGTAGTCCAACATCATCTGGGGACCCACAGGTTGAGAACCGCTGGTTTGCAAGCTTTGCTAGCGCCTAACTGGGACTCCATCAGCTAGGGTTGCTACTCAGAATCTTTAAGAGAGGTCTCCCTTTCGTGGATTTTCCGGTGCTTCCGAAGATTTGAACTGACACTGAAACCCCTCCCGCACTCGGCGCATTCGTAAGGCTTCTCTCCCGTGTGCACTCTCTGGTGTGTGATAAGGTGCGAATTGTTGCGAAAGGTTTTCCCACACTCGAGACAGGCATACGGCTTTTCTCCCGTGTGAAGCCGCTGGTGGCCCACAAGCACCGAGCTGTAAGAGAAGCCTTTCCCGCACTCGGGACACTTGTACGGTTTTTCCCCTGTGTGTATCCTCAGGTGAGTGACGAGGTGCGAGTTCGTGTTGAATTTCTTGCCGCAGTCGTTGCACTTGTAGGGTTTTTCTCCCGTGTGGATTCTCTGGTGGATGATGAGGTCTGCGCTCCGGCAGAAGTTTTTGCCGCACTCCAGGCAAAGGTAGGGTTTCTCGGTCATGTGGATTCTCTGATGACTTAGAAGACCCGATTTGACGCTGAAGCTTTCTGGGCAGTCGGGACATTGATAAGGCTTCTCCCCCGTGTGGATTCTCTGGTGCATCACGAGGGTCGAGCGTCTGCCAAAGCTTTTCCAGCAGTCCTGGCATTTATAGGGTTTCTCGCCGGTGTGGATTCTCTGATGAGTAACGAGAGTGGAGCTCCTGCTGAAGCTATTTCCACAGTCGAAGCATTTATAGGGCCTCTCTCCTGTGTGCGCCCTCTGGTGCATAATTAGGTTCGAGCTGCGGCTGAAGGTCTTCCCGCAGTCACAGCACTGGAACGGCGGTTCCTTTAAGTGAGTTCTCTGGTGTCTGTTGAAGTTCAGGATCTGGTTGAAGCTTCTTCCGCAGTGAGGACAGAAAAAGGGCTTTTCTCGGACGTGGCTTTTCTGGTGCGCGATGAGGTGGGTACTCTGAACAAAGCCTTTCCCACACTTGGAACAGATAAACGGACGGTCTCCCGTATGGAGTTTCCGGTGCCGGACAAGGTCCGAACGGCGGCAAAAGTTCTTCCCACAATCGGGACACGTGTGTTTCTTCTTGAGAACTTGTTCTTCTGGCATCCCAGTTCCATGCCTTTCCAGAAAGGCCTTCAGGTGAGGCGGGCTCCTAGCGCTGCCCTCTTTCAAGAGACTTTCCTGGTCGGTTTTCTCTTCTTTGTGTTGGGTCAACATTTTATCAATAGCTAAAAAGAAACAGAGAGAGAGAGAGAAACAGAGATGAGGCATTATTCCGCGCTGAGGACTCCAAAAATTGTTTTGTATTGCAGAGAGTCAAACTAGAGATGTTCTGTGGGGATACCTTCCATCTCTACAATTCAACGATTCATACAATCCCCTTATTGATGTTCGCAAGCCCTTCTTCCCATTTTCTCAGCCTTTGGTGCATTGTTTATCGATTAAAAAAATTTTAAGCTGCTCTTTGGGTCTGACCTTAAGATGGAAGAGGAAAGAAAGCAGAAGAGACTGAATGTATACATTGAAGCATATACACAAAGTATCAAATGTAGTGACAGTAATAATAATACAACAAAACACCACCACCACCAACTGGCTTATAAGTATAAAACCAAATTTACTAGAATAATAGCTAGAATAGAAACAACAAACATACTAAGGTGCCATGTGCAAGACAAAGCCTGGAGATGCTGTAAACATGGAGTGGATAAATGTACAACTCTATCTTAACAAGTTACATGTGCAGTAAACGTTATACAGACTGGATAAATGAACCCTTCAACAAGTAGCGTAAGTCCAATCACAGAACGGCAACCCCCGTGCCGCCACAACGGCAAGGGTGCTTGGAGTTTTTCATAGCCAATTTGTGGTGGTGGTGTTTTTTCGTATACATTGAAGCCATCTGGGCATATAAGCAGCATACTTAGGACCACAATACCTCAAGGACCGCCTCTTCCCATATGAACCTACCCAGACCCTGAGATCATCTTCTGAGGCCCTCCTTCATGTGCCTCCTCCTCGAGAGGTCCGGAGGGTGGCAAGACGAGAACGGGGCCTTCTCTACAGTGGCTCCCCGCCTGTGGAATGCTCTCCCCAGAGAAGTTCACCTGGTGCTTTCATCATGCACCTTTAGTCGCCAGGCAAACATGGTCCTGTTTAACCAGGCCTTTGGCTGACCTGATGGACACCCTATACCCTTTTAAAATGTGGCTCTTTTGGAGGGGTGTTACAGTATTATCATTCTTATTTTGATTTTGTATATTGTGGTCTTTTCTGTGAACCTCCCTGAGACCTCCAGGTATAGGGTGGTATATAAATTCAATCAATCAATCAATCAATCAATCAATCAATCACTATAAAGTGATAAAATGGTTTACGTGATAAAATGATTCCTTTTCCAGTACTGTTCTGAGAGTTTGCCTCTTGTTTTGTTTTCTGCGGTTATGCTACCCCCCTTCCTTTTTCTCTCTCTTCGGGGTCCCGGTAGGACTCACTCACCGCTGCTGGAGTGAACACCATGGGTGGTACCCACCCAATTGATAACGCCAGTCCTGTCCCCGACATACCACAATTAAAGAGACATATTGACAACCTGGAATGTGTGCAGAGAAGGGGGCCAAGATCTAGGGCTCTTAGTAACCACAAGCTTAACATAAGTCAACAGTGAGATGCAGCAGCCAAAAAAAAAATGCTGATGCTATTTTAGGCTGCGACAACAGAAGTCTAGTGTCCAGATCAAGGAAAACCATAGTACTGCTCTATTCTGCCCTGGTCAGACCACACCTGGAACACTGTGTCCAGTTCTGGGAGCTACAATTTTAGGAAGGATATTAGCAAGCTGGAAGGTACGCAGAGGAGGGCGACCAAGGTGATCAAAGGTCTGGAAACTGAGCCTTATGAGGAACGGCTGAGGGAATTGGGTATGTTAAACTGGGAAAGAGGAGATATGATAGCCATCTTACAATATCTCAAGGGCTGTCACATGGAAGAGGGAGCAAGCTTGTTTTCTCCTACTCTGAAGGGTAGGACTCGAACCCATGGCTTCAAGACCCTGAGCTGCCCCACACTCCCCAGTCCCAGATAAGCAATCTATACTGGCTGGCGGTGCCCTGTGGGCGGCATTACAATTGCAGAGTTAACAGGGTGGCACTGCCAGCACACATAAGCTGGGCGGGCCTGGAGCTCTGCTTGGCGCTGTTCTCCAAATCCCGCTAACTAGGAACTGGGGGAGAACGCTATGGCCAACTTTTCCCACACTTCCTCAAAGCCTGTGGCAGTCATATGATACAGTGATACCTTGGGTTAAAAGCTTAATTCTTTCTGGAGGTCTGTTTTTAACCTGAAACTGTATTTAACCTGAAGCACCACTTTAGCTAATGGGGCCTCCTGCTGCTGCTGCCGAGCCGCCAGAGCACGATTTCTGTTCTCATCCTGAAGCAAAGTTCTTAACCCGAGGTACTATTCCTGGGTTTGCGGAGTCTGTAACCTGAAGCATCTATTACATATGAAGCGTCTATAACCCGAGGTACCACTGTATATCTCATCCCGTCCTACCTCCCAGCGTTGTCCTTAAAAGCAAAACGTGGCAATTTCAATACACGCCACCCCGATTTCCTCGAAGCGCTAGGCTGGATGAGGCTGCGTGTCCTAATCGTGAGAATCCCCCCTATTTTCGCACGCGTGGAGAGAGATCGCGGGGATCTAAATCGCCTGCCTCGTTGGCGGATCTCTCCCTTTGAGCAGATCCTAGGCTAGGGACGGGGGGGAAAAAAACCCCTTTCCATTCACCCGTCGTTCTGCTTTTCTCCCAACCGAACCGCTTGGGCGCAGTTTGGGGGGCTTCCTCGCCCCCAGCCCTACTCGGCCGCTGGATGGGATCTTCCCCGGGGCGATTCTCCACCCCCCAATCTCCCCACCCTCCGGCCTTGCAAAGAGACTCGACGGGCTGCACGGGAGGAGCTAATGGCCGCCGCGGCCCAAGGGCTGCTTGCTGCGTCTCACCTCGGTCCGGCTTGGGCTTTGCAACGCGGGATCCGGGCCCTTGCGGCAGCGCGGCGTCCCTTTCCGTGCAGGCGTCCCCCAGATCCCTCCCTAGCAGGGGGTCCAGCTCCCGTCGATCTTCTGGGATCGTGGGCGGGAGAAGGGAAGGGCCCTGATGGATACCGTATTTCTCTCGCCACCGCCGCTTCCTTCGGAAAGAAGCGGAGAAGGAGCCCTCTGCCGGACGCTGCCTGCGTTCGCCAGGTGTCGCTCGAGGCGTCTAAAGTTAGGGAGGGCGGGGAGAGGGAGTCTATCTCGCAGCTGGGGAGAGATAGAGGGGGAGAAGGTCGAGCTGTTGCGTTAAGAGTCGTGGGATGCAGAGATTTCTCTTGCAGCATTGCGGCATAGGAAGAAGAAGTCGGTTATGATTCATTGGGCTAAAGATATTGGGTATAACATGCAGTTGTGTGATTGGGGAAAACTAGGGAAAGAAGGTTTAAAATTTACTGCATGCAATGCCTTAAAAGAAAATGTGATGAAAATGATGTATAGATCAGTGTTTTTCAACCACTGTTCCGCGGCACACTAGTGTGCCGCGAGATGTTGCCTGGTGTGCCGTGGGAAAAAAATGGAAAAATTCAAAAGATTTAAAAATAAAGTATTTTATAATTTTTCATATTTCTGTTTACTTACTATTTCATAATAAAGTAATTATAAAATACTTTCTTTGTGTTTATTTGATTCCTATTCAAGAGAATTACTTTATATATAGTCAATACAGGCACAGAGTTAAATGTTTTAACATTTTCTAATGGTGGTGTGCCTCGTGATTTTTTTCATGAAACAAGTGTGCCTTTGCCCAAAAAAGGTTGAAAAACACTGGTATAGATGGTATATTACACCCATTAAATTAGCTAAAATGTATAAAGTTAGCAATAAATGTTGGAAATGTAAAGAAAAAGAAGGAACATTTTATCACATGTGGCGGGAATGTAAAAAGGTGAAAAACTTATGGGAAATGATATATAATGAGGTGGAAAAAATGTTGAAATATACATTTATTAAGAAACCAGAAGCATTTTTACTTGGCATTGTAGGAGATGATATAAATAGAAAGGATTCTAAGCTGTTCTTATACGCAATGATGGCAGCAAGAATATTATTGGCCCAAAAATGGAAGCAAGAAGAATTCCCGACGAAAGAATGGAGGATGAAATTGATGAACTATGCAGAATTAGATAAACTAACAGGAAGAATTCGAAACCTGCGGGACCAGAGATTCACGGAAGACTGGTGTAAATTTACGGACTATTTGAAAAGTAATTGTGATGATCAGATTACGTTTGTAGGTTTGCAGGAAGTTTTGTGAGGAGAATTACTGCAAAAATGGATAAAGGGGGGGGGATTGTTAGTTAAGATAATTAAAGGCAATATGAATTTAATAAATGCAGAAGAAATGATAAGAATGGTGGATCATCAGAGGTGCTGATGGAAGTCCAAAAAGATTGTATAAGATGTGGAGTTTTATTGTATGTATTATAATTAATATGTTAAATAAAAAAATATTTTTTTTAAAAAAGGAAGAAGATGGGGGAAGCCTTCGCGTGATCTCCAGCACAAAAGCATCCTATGGAGACCACCTCGCAACCCAAGTACTAGGGGATAGGACTGTTTGCTTGCTTGCTTGTTCCCTTCTTAAAAGTTATACACACCCCTTTATTGTTTTTTTGTAAAGACCCCTCAAAACGGTTTTACGAAAAGATTAAATTGAGGAAAATTTGCAGCAGTGCTTTTTAATTTTTTAATTGTTTTTTATAAATCAGGGCCAGGGCCTTCTCAGTGATGGCTCCGACCTGGTGGAATGCTCTGTCTCATGAGACCAGGGCCCTGCAGGATTTAACTTCCTTCCGCACGGTCTGTAAGACGGAGCTATTCCTCCTGGCTTTCAACTTGAACTTAGCCTGATCTTTTATTCCCCTTCCTTCCCTCCCCCTCCCCTTTTTATTAAGATTACCTGCTCTGGGATCCCACAGCTAATTCTCCCCTGGTCTCCTCGCTGGCCCAAATAGGACTAATTTAGCCAGCTAGCCCTGGTGATCATTCTAATGTTTATTGGATAGATTTCCCCCCAAAATTGATTTTTGAATTCTGAATTTATTGTTATTCATGTTTTATATTGTATTTTATGCTGTTTTTTGTTGCATCAATTATGTGTTTTAAATTTGTTGTTAGCCGCCCTGAGCCTGGTTTTTGAACCGGGAAGGGCAGGGTATAAATAAAAAAATATTATTATTATTATTATTAAATTTACCGTAAATTTCGCTCTATAACACGCAGATTTTTTCTCCTAAAAAGGAAGGGGAAATGTCTGTGCGTGTTATAGAGCGAATGTGTGGTCCCTGGAGCCGAAAAATCAAGCAAAAATCAAATCGCGGGGCTGCACGCTGCACAGAGAAGCGAAACTTGAAAAGAGGAAGCGGCTGCTTTCCTGCATTCTGCCTCAGGGTCTTACTGCCCACCCGCCTCTGTTTCGTTGCTGTGTTTGCTGAAACGGAACAAAGAGCAGGGAAAGCCCCTCCCCTCCAGGCAAGCGCTGTTGCTGCTGGGGGAGAGGGAGAGAGAGGGGGGAAGGGAGAGAGAGAGGGGGGAGGGGGAGGGAGAGAGAGAGGGGGGAGGGAGAGAGAGGGGGGGGAGGGAGAGAGAGAGGGGGAGGGAGGGAGGGAGAGAGGGAGAGAGAGAGAGAGATGGCTGGCTTGGGTGGGGGGAAACTTTTGGGGGGAAACTTTTGCCTTCCTTTCCTCCCTCCCGTTAAATCCCTCTCCTGCATTCTTAGCCAGCTGCTTCTCTGCACACCCCTCTCCTGCTCCTTGTCCCTTCTGTGTTTTTCCTTCCCTCCCCACTTAAAATGTGGTTACAAAGCATAGATCCTCAGGATCTTTGCATTGGGTCACCCCAAATTCACCATCAGATCACATAGCATGTCCATGGCTACAGCCTGCCCCCCCAAAATCACGCACCCACTGTTGCATGGGGCTGCAATGGTGCAAAAACGTGGTTAAAAAGCATAGATCCACAGGGATTCTCAGGATCTTTGCATTGGGTCACCCCAAATTCAGCATCAGATCACATAGCATGTCCATGGCTACAGCCTGCACCAAAAAATCACGCACCCACTGTTGCCTGGGGCTGCAATGGTGCAAAAATGTGGTTAAAAAGCATGGATCCACAGGGATTCTCAGGATCCTTGCATTGGGTCACCCCAAATTCACCATCAGATCACATAGCATGTCCATGGCTACAGCCTGCCCCCCCAAAATCACACACCCACTGTTGCATGGGGCTGCAATGGTGCAAAAACGTGGTTAAAAAGCATAGATCCACAGGGATTCTCAGGATCTTTGCATTGGGTCACCCCAAATTCAACATCAGATCACATAGCATGTCCATGGCTACAGCCTGCACCAAAAAAATCACGCACCCACTGTTGCCTGGGGCTGCAATGGTGCAAAAACGTGGTTACAGAGCATGGATCCACAGGGATTCTCAGGATCTTTGCATTGGGTCATCCCAAATTCACCATCAGATCACATGTCTGTGGCCACAGCATGAAGCCCAAAAATGATACATCCACTGTTTCATTCAGAATATTTTTTCCCTTGTTTTCCTCCTCTAAAAACAATGTGCGTGTTATGGTCAGGTGCGTGTTATAGAGCGAAAAATACGGTATACGCTGCTTGATTGTACAAAAACCGGTTTACAGAAGAGACAAAGTTATCCATTTTAAAAAAAGATGACAGTGATTTAAGGCCAATGCACACAGAAAGTCGTCGGCTGCCTCCACAGTAGTTCAAGTCACACATCTGCAAGAGTAGAATACAGTACGGTGTTTTGAGGTTCTTTCGGGATTTCAGACAACACCTATCAAGGTTCTTGACCTGTGCATGCATGCGTGAATGAAAGTGTAGATGTACATACAGTGGTACCTCGGGTTAAGTACTTAATTCGTTCCGAAGGTCCGTACTTAACCTGAAACTGTTCTTAACCTGAAGCACCACTTTAGCTAATGGGGTTTCCTGCTGCCAGAGCACCGCTGGAACCCAATTTCTATTCTTATCCTGAAGCAAAGTTCTTAACCTGAAGCACTATTTCTGGCTTAGTGGAGTGTGTAACCTGAAGCGTATGTAACCCGAGGTACCACTGTACTTCGTTCTCAAGAAGCAGACGCAGAAGGTTAAACCACTAAAATGGAGGAATATGACCTCAGCTTTCTATGTATCTGGGGGGGGGGGAGGCTTGTTTAAACAAGGGTGTTTTCAGCAGGCGCTGAAAAGCGCACAGCAAAGGCGCCTACTTGAGATCAAGAGGCAGGGAGTTCCAAAGACGGTCGAGGTCTTGCAGAGGCCAAAGGGCATGACGTGGCACCGGTAGCAGTGCCGATTCCGCCTATGGAAGCGGGGGGGGGGCACGTGGAGTAAGGGGGTGGGTTGGTACCCCGTTTATGGAGGTTGGGGTGGGTAGCCAGGTGTTTCAAGCTGTTCAGCAGTGGACATGGGGGGTGCCAACCCTAGAAATGTGTTGTTTTTTTAAGAAAGAAAATAATAATGAGGGGAAACTGCAGTGGCTGAGAAAGAGCGCATGAGGTCATTATTTTGCTCAGGTAGGTCTGCTTCCGCTCAGCACCTAGATGAGAGACTTGTTTTGAAAGAAAAACAAGTTATCAGTGCAAGAAAATACAGTGGTACCTCAGGTTACATACGCTTCAGGTCACAGACGCTTCAGGTTACAGACTCCGCTAACCCAGAAATAGTACATTGGGTTAAGAACTTTGCTTCAGGATGAGAACAGAAATCGTGCTCCAGCGGCGCGGTGCCAGCAGGAGGCCCCATTAGCTAAGAACACTTTCAGGTTAAGAACGGACCTCCGGAACAAATTAAGTACATAACCAGAGGTACCACTGTAGTTTCCACAAGCCTATCACGAGGATAGGGACAGACAATCTGTTCCTTCCTTCCTTGGAGGTCCCTCCCAACCCTATGACTCTCACGAAATAGCACAGTTAATTTTTTTGTTTTTACAGGCAGCTCATATGATGCGGGTGGCGCTGTGGGTTAAACCAGAGAGCCTAGGACTTGCCGATCAGAAGGTCGGCAGTTGGAATCCCCGCAACGGGGTGAGCTTCCGTTGCTCAGTCCCAGCTCCTGCCAACCTAGCGGTTCAAAAGCACGTCAAAGTGCAAGTAGATAAATAGGTACAGTAAAGCGAGATGAGTGCTGCAACCCCAGAGTCGTCCGCGACTGGACCTAATGGTCAGGGGTCCCTTTACCTTTAAAGGTAAAGGTAAAGGTACCCCTGCCCGTACGGGCCAGTCTTGACAGACTCTGGGGTTGTGCGCCCATCTCACTCAAGAGGCCAGGGGCCAGCGCTGTCCGGAGACACTTCCGGGTCACGTGGCCAGCGTGACATCGCTGCTCTGGCGAGCCAGAGCCACACACGGAAACACCGTTTACCTTCCCGCTGGTAAGCGGTCCCTATTTATCTACTTGCACCCGGAGGTGCTTTCGAACTGCTAGGTTGGCAGGCGCTGGGACCAAGCAGCGGGAGCGCACCCCGCCGCAGGGATTCGAACCGCCGACCTTTCGATCGGCAAGTCCTAGGCGCTGAGGCTTTAACCCACAGCGCCACCTGCGTCCCTCCCTTTACCTTTACCATATGCTTATTCAGTCCCATGCAAGTGTGTATTCAGCAGCTTTATACTCTGTGAGGGATAAACTACAGCTCCCATGATTCTTGAAGAGGAGATATGTGCTTTAAATGTGTATTAGGTGTAATAATAATTATATAATAATAACAATTTATTATTTATACTCCGCCCATCTGGCTGGGTTTCCCAGGTCACTCTGGGCATCTCCCAAGAGAATAATAATAATAATAACAATAAGCGACAAAACAGCAAACATTAAAAACTTCCCTCAAATTGGTGTTTACACTAAGGGTGGAGAACCTTCTGGATGCTGTCTCCCATCACCTTGTTTGTTGCGAGTTGTAGTCATAAAAACGGCCCACCAATTTCTGCAATACAGGGGGTTGGACTAGATGATGATGATGATAATAAATTTTATTTATATCCCGCCCTCCCCAGCCAGAGCCGGGCTCAGAGCGGCTAACACCAATAAAATCACAGTAAAAACATAATTGGGGGGGGGACCAATTTAAAATACAGGCTCAAAATGCAATTTAAAATGCAGCCTCATTTTAAAAGTAGCCAATAAATCAAGACCATAAGGGGAGGGAAACATAAGGGTCAGACTGAGTCCGAACCAAAGGCCAGGCGGAACAATAATAATAAATTTTGACTCTTGGGGGTCCCTTTCAACTCTACCATTTCCCCGATCGCGCCCATCCACCGCTTCCAATACACATGGCCGGCCGTAGCCAGCAGAGGGCTCTATATGAGATCGGATTGACTTGCTGGGAAATAAGAAGAGGGAGAGAGCAAAGCGAAGATCTTTTGAGCTTCCGGATCAAGGAATTTGCTCATCTTCTTCCTTGCAAGTTTCCGGTTTCCCAGGCACTGGAGAGGCGGAGGTCCTTGCGAGACTAGCCAAGGTGAGGATTCTTTCCCAGGAGACAAAATGCGCTGCTGCTTCTGCTGTTTGTCTTTGGGATTGGAGTTGGAAAAATAAGGTAAGGGGCAAATGGCCATCTCCCACGGCTGTCACGCCCTACCTGCAGTTCTCAGCCTGCAGAGAATATAGATACAGTGGTACCTCAGGTTACATACGCTTCAGGTTACAGACTCCGCTAACCCAGAAATAGTGCTTCAGGTTAAGAACTTTGCTTTAGGGTGAGAACAGAAATTGTGCTCTGGCGGCGCAGCAGGAGGCCCCGTTAGCTAAAGTGGTGCTTCAGGTTAAGAACAGTTTCAGGTTAAGAACGGACCTCCGGAACAAATTAAGTACTTAACCCGAGGTAGCACTGTAGATTAGATAGATAGATGATAGATAGATGATAGATAGATAGATAGATAGATGATAGATATAGATAGATGATAGATGATAGATGATAGATAGATAGATAGATAGATAGATAGATAGATGATAGATAGATATAGATAGATAGATGATGATAGATAGATAGATAGATAGATAGATGATAGATAGATAGATAGATAGATAGATAGATAGATAGGAACTGCATTTTCCCAAAGGACAGCAGGTGTTTTAGAGCAGCAAGGAAGTAAAACCAGGAAGTAAAGAACTGGGCGCTTGCAAAGATTTGGAGCAGAGTCTTTTCCACGAAGCTGTGGCAAGGTTAGGCAGCCTGTAGTCTTTCAGATATATATTAAAATTATTTTTGTTTAAAATGCATGCCCTGCTTTTTGTGGAACTCCCTCCCCAAAGCAACTTGTAAACTTCAAGAAATAAAAGCAGCAATTAAAAGACAGTTAAAAAGAATATTATTGCACGTAATGCAAAAGGCAGAAAAATCCTTAAATGCGCCACCAAGACCTTCAGCAATATCCAAGTGGTCCGTAGGGGAGAAAGTCTGGGAAACACTATAATAGATAATTCAAGGGAATTATTGGTTGCCAAGATCAAAGTTTGGGGTAAGTACTCTTTAGTGAGAGAACCCCAGTAGAGATTTAAAATCACAAAAAAAATGCAGCAAAGTGTGGAAATATATGCTGTTAGACCTTCCAAAGTCCCCCTCTTCCCCTAACATAGAAAAAGACCACACGTTTGGTAAGTTAAAAATGGTTTACTTACAAACTTTCCCAAGGCCAGATTAATGTGCTTTTCCATACAGCATTACCAAAAAAGTTGCATAGGCAGTAAAACTTCCTTGGATTTGAAAGTTAGTGGTGAAAGTTCCTACATTATTGGTATAGGAACTCAAGGTTGGCCAGTGAGAGCCATGCACTCTGAGCTGGAGCAACCAGCACAGGATGAGCTTCCCAGGTAGACTGAAGTACAATAGGGCTTGATTACCTTCCTCCCAAAGTGAGGGGGAGCGACCTAGGCTGAGCCTGGCAGAACAGCTTACTCTATGTTCTTAACCCCTTCATGTGTTAAGTAGATTTAAACATGTTGGTTATATGACACTGGTTACCCCACAATAAGACCATGGTGTTTTACAAATTCTAGAGAAGTGGTGCCTGGGTAATTTGAAATTCTGCACAAGGAAGAAGGGAAGGGAACTGAAAGCAGGGGGTAAAGTGGAAGAATATACATTTTCATTAGCATGTATCCATAGGCTTGAGCTGCAATCCTATATAGACTCGTCTAGGAGCCAGACCCATTGAGCTCAGTGGGGCTTATTTCTGATTAAACATGTATTAGCTACAGCCCCAAACCCAGTGGCCTCCAAATATTTTGGACAATTCATCATCATAATAATAATAATAATAATAATAATAATAATAATAGTGGTTGTTTTTTATACCATGCCCATCAGGCTGGGTTTCCCCAGCCACTTTGGGGAAACTCTGATCAGTCATGATCATTGGTTGTGGTGGTTGGGCCTGATGTGAGTTATAGTCCAAAACGTATGGAGGGCACCAGGTTGGGGAAGCCTGTAGGATATGGGTATTAAGGGCATGTGAAAGGAAGGACATGCAGGCCTATGCATTAGCACCCTGTCTCCGACCTTGTGAGGATTTCCCAACCTTTGCCATGTTGGGGCATGACCTCTGCATGGAAATTCCTGGTGCAATTTAGAAATCTGGGTGGTTGAGGTTCTAAATCGCGCAGGGAGCTTCCAGTCATAGAGAAGGTGCACTGCATCAGAAGTTATGCCCTGATACCTGTGGGTGGGAGGGGCCGCAGGCCTTTGGGGGTGGAGCTAAATGCACAATACCCACCGTCCTCTTCACCACATGTGCTCCCTTAATGGAGGTAACACACAAGAGGGATTTCCTCTCCCATCGAAATGACTGAGAAATGGGTTTCCTCCATTATCTTTGCAGGGAATGGTTTGTTTATTGCAGGCTTCCTCAACCTTCGGCCCTCCAGATGTTTTTGGCCTACAACTCCCATGATCCCTAGCTAGCAGGACCAGTGGTCAGGGATGATGGGAATTGTAGTCTCAAAAACATCTAGAGGGCCGGGGTTGAGGAAGCCTGGTTTATTTACTACAATTAATCCAGAAAGCGGCAATTAGACTGGTGATTGGGAGCGGCCGCCAAGACCATATAACACCGGTCCTGAAAGACCTACACTGGCTCCCAGTATGTTTCCGAGCACAATTCAAAGTGTTGGTACTGACCTTTAAAGCCCTAAATGGCCTTGGTCCAGTATACCTGAAGGAGTGTCTCCACCTCCATCGTTCTGCCCGGACACTGAGGTCCAGTGCTGAGGGCCTTCTGGCGGTTCCCTCGCTGCGAGAAGCCAAGGGAACCAGGCAGAGGGCCTTCTTGGTAGTGGCGCCCGCCCTGTGGAACGCCCTCCCATCAGATGTCAAAGAGAAAAATGACTACCAAACTTTTAGAAGACATCTAAAGGCAGCCCTGTTTAGGGAAGCTTTTAATGTTTAATGGGTTATTTTATTTTTGTGTTTTGTTGGAAGCCGCCCAGAGTGGCTATTATTATTATTATTATTATTGAACTCTTTGTGTCTTGGCAGAATGAAGAGGAGAACGTGATGGACCTTTTATTTATCTCCTTTTGGCATCTGGTACGTCATCCATATCCTGCGCGGAAGAATAAAAGCGAAGGGCTTGAATGAGTGTAACTCCAGCTAAGTAAACAGACAGATCTGACTAGGGAATATTGCCGGTCAGAACACAATTTAATCATCCATCATACAGCAAAGTCAGCTTCAAAATATTTTGACTTTGAATACATCGTTCAGCCTGAAGCTTCAATTTTACCCCTTATCGAGAAACCTGCAAAGAAGTGACTCTTTATCATTTTTTGGGACTCAGGAGACACAACTGGAGAATAAACTCGCCTGCAGCATCACATGGGAGAGAAATTATTACAATGCCCCAATTTTGGGGGAAGCTTCCTGGGCCACTCAGATCCTTTCGAACATCAAGCCCACGCCACAGGTGAACTGTACAAATGCCTGGAGTGTGGGAAATGTTTCACTCACAGCAAGAACTTCAGCACTCATCAGAGAATCCACACTGGAGAAAAGCCGTACAAGTGCCCCGAATGTGGGAAAAGGTACGGGGCCAGCTCAACTCTGAGCAGACACAGAAAAATCCACATGGAAGAAAAGCCCTTCAAATGCCCCGAGTGCGAGAAGAGTTTCAGTTACAAAGCAGACCTCATTAAACACCACCGGGTTCACACCGGGGAGAAACCTTACGTCTGCGGCGAGTGCGGGAAAAGCTTCAGTCAGAGCTCAAACTTTGTGACTCATCAGAGAAGCCACACGGGAGAGAAACCTTACGAATGCCCTGACTGTGGGAAACGTTTCACTGTGAGTTCGAGCCTTATTGAACATCAGAGAGTCCACACATCTGAGAAGCCCTTTTTGTGCGCGGAATGTGGGAAAAGCTTCAACCGGAGCTCCCATCTCAATGTGCACCAGAGAATTCACACAGGAGAGAGGCCCTTCCAGTGCCCCGATTGTGGGAAAGGCTTTACTATCCTTTCCACCCTTAGTAAACACCAGAGAATCCACACTGGAGAAAAACCGTATCAATGTCCCGACTGTGAGCGGAGCTTTAGGGTGAGCTCAATTCTTACGCAGCATATTAGAACCCACACGGGAGAGAAACCGTATGTCTGTCCCGACTGCGGGAGAAGCTTCAGCCAAAAATCGCCCCTCATCGCTCATCAGAAACTTCACGCTCGTAAGAAAACGCCATAGGCGACTGCTCTGCGACAAAAGGGGCCATCTGCACTGTATGTTTAAAGCGGTATCATACCACTTTGAAGACAGCCATGGCTTCCTGCAAAGAATCCTGAGAAACTGTAGTTTGTTAAGGGTGTTGTGAGTTGCTAAGGGGTGTCCATTCCCCTCATAAACCTACAATTCCCATAATTCCATGGGAAGAGGGATTGACTGTTAAACCCTTCTGAGAATTGTAGAAGATGGGACCACATTGCTCTGACTGGCAAATCATTGAGTCGTAATTATCATAGCTTGGCATAAGAAAATGTGCCGTGATAGGTGATAACTTTCACTCCTGGATAGGTTTTCTTTCTTTCTTTCTATTAAAAATATCCTTCCACTTTTACTTTTTTTAAAAATACAACCTTCCCTTTCCTCCCGATTCAGGAATTGATTATTAAATCACTGTGACTACTGCAGTTCTGTGAGGGAAATAAGGGTGCTCATTGTTGCTAGGAAACCCTCAACAGACTACAGCTCCCAGAATTCTTTGGGGGAAGCCATGACAGTGTAAAAAGGTATCATGGTACTTAAAACGCATGGTGTGAATAGAATGCCAACTCCTTTTTTTTAAAAAAACTTTTTTAAAAATGAGCTTTATCTATTTATTAAATTTTGTGCCCTGCCCTTCCTCCTTGAGGATCCCAGCATGTCAAACGTCGGATGTTAAAACAGTACAATTTAAAATAAAAATATTTTTTAAACTGCCTAGAAACATTTAGGGCATCCAACACCATAGTACTTCAAACAGATTTTTTAAAAATGATGAAAATACAAGTCTTTAAAATATTTTATTTACATTTTCTCAAAATTACTTCTCCCCCCCCCCCAAAAAAAAAAATCCAGAGTCCTTTTTGCTGGGGATAAACCAGACTGAAATTTCCAGGTGCCAGGAAAGGTTATTCATGTACGCGACAATTGCGGCCCGTGTTTTGTTAGCGCCAAAATGGAAAGTGAGCGAGGGCAACTTAAGTTGATAGAATATGTACAACTTGCAGATTTAACATATAGAATAAGAGAGCAAGAAGAGCATACGTTTAAAGAAGATTGGAAAGCATTTATTGAATATATGGAAAATAACTGTGTACAGCTGAAAATGCTGGCAGCATTAAGATAAATTCAACAGAGTAAATAATTTTTCATGGATGTAAAAGTGGAAAATTGATTTGAAATGGTTATAGTAATAGTAATTGTAATGGTTCTAGGGGTTGCTCGTGCGTAAGTCGTCGCCACACCTGGCTGGGTTACCTGGGTGAACCCTTTCTGTCCGGACAGCCACCCATCCGTGGCTGTCTCAATCGCTGGCAGAATCCGTCAGTGGGCGTTTTTTGAACTTCTTCCAGCAAAGAAGCTCTTTGATGCCTAGTCTCCTCCTACTCTCCCTGCGCGGAAGTCTTCTGCGCAGGGTGGGTGTGGGCAGCGAAGGACCCGTGCTCTCCCCGCTGGTCTCCGGCGAGGAGTCCTGGAGCCCCCTCGCCGATTCCCCCATCTGCCCCCCTTCTCCACTGGTGCTACACTGATTTCCTTCCCCAGCAGATGGGCTGCCTCTCTCCCTACTGGGACACTCTCCGGCATCCCTCTGGAGCCTTCCCTCCGCCTCTGGCTCCGATGGCAGTTCCCTGACAGTAATATACGCAGGGATGTGTGATATGTAAAACGAACCATGGAAAGAGAAGAAGGGAAGTCGCTGGATATTTCAAAGTTAGTAAAATGCTTATTTGAAATTGTAAAACAAAAATTGTAATAAAAATTATTATTAAAAAAATACATCTGAATTGTTCACAGTGTCAAATGTAGATTTGTCGGAAGCTTATAAGCTACAGCAAAAATTGCAAAATGGCCCTCTGGAAAGTGCATCTGCCACAGCAAAACAACAAAATAAGATAAATTCTTACCCGTAAAATCTATGGTAGCTTAAGCTCTCATGGACTAGTTAGTTCATAGAAAATAAATACTGTATTAGTATTACTACTAATTAATTTGTTAGCTGCTTGACATAAGGCAGTCTAAGTGGTTCACAATTAAGTTTTAAAAACTTATACAGAAAACATTATATTCTGCCACGGGGCGAGAGGCAGGATTCTGCAACCCAGAGCAATACTCATATGCCACCTCTGCTCGGTTGACTCAAAATCCATCAAATTCCTGGGCGAAGAAAAAGTCTTAAACCGGCCCTGTAACAAAACGTTGGCACCTCACACTGAGCACAAATTCATCAACTTATTTTAAAGCATTTATATACTGCTTTGAGGCAATCAACTGAAGATCACATAACCTTATGTTATAATTTCGCCGTTACAGCAAGACTTATTGTGCCGAAAATACGATGCTGCCTTATGCCAGGTATTGCCAACCTGGTGCCCTCTGTACTGGTTGGAGTTGCTGGGAGTTTGAGTCCAATCACTGCCAACATCCCTCCAAGGCTCCAAGAAGTCTGTCTCCAGAGTTTGCCACCTCTATAGCTGAAGCATTTCTATGCTGAAGGAGATAGTGACAGCATCTGTGCTGTTCTGCGAGGTTTTCTTTTTTCTTCAGCTTCTAACTGGTGATGTTCCTTCCGCTGAGCGGATGCCTTCATAGCTCCTGGAACGAGAAGAGAAAATTAAGTGACTTTTTCTTGGAAAGAAGAACTAGCTGTTATCCTGACATCACTGAGGTCCAGCTCCGAGGGCCTTCTGCCGGTTCCCTCGTTACGAGAAGCCAAGTTACAGGGAACCAGGCAGAGGGCCTTCTCGGTAGTGGCACCCGCCCTCCCACCAGATGTCAAAGAGAAAAATAACTACCAAACTTTTAGAAGACATCTGAAGGCAGCCCTGTTTAGGGAAGCTTTTAATGTTTGATATATCACAGTATTTTAATATTCTTTTCGAAGCCGCCCAGAGTGGCTGGGGAAACCCAGCCAGATGGGCGGGGTATCAATAATAAATTATTATTATTATGGCAGGCCCTATCCACATGGATAGGACTTTGGCCACGTGTATCTGATAAAACGCTCTGGCCAGGCAACTTTTGCACTCTGCTGATCTCTGTATGCCAAGGATGCTGCTGCTCCTGTTGTTGCTGTTAAGTTTTTTCTGCCGTAAGATAACTTTCTACATTGACTGCTCCGTCAAAGAACCATTGCGTGTTGCAGAGGATTCTGGGAAACGTTCTGCAGCATAAAGTCTGTTCATGGAGAGGGAGTTTCCTAAACTGGCCTATTGCCGAGTGTGAACTGAGAGTGCAAAAGAGAAAACTCTTCTGTACAGTGGTACCTTGGTTCTCAAATGCCTTGGTGCTTAAACAACTTGGAACCCAAACACCGCAAAACCCGGAAGTAAGTGTTCCGGTTTCTTTTTCTGGAAACTGAACGTGCTCCATTTTGAGTGCCACGCTTCCGTTTTAAGTGCTACGCTGAGGTCCGTCTATTTTTGCTATTTATTTTGCACTTTTGTTTTTGCGGCTTTTTTGTTTTGTTTTTGTGACTGTGGAATCCAGTTCAGCTACAGATTGATTGTGTGAATGCGGTACATAGTTTATTGCTTTTATTTTATGGATCAATGATCTCGTTAGATAGTAAAATTCATGTTAAATTTCTGTTTTAGGGGTTGTTCTTAAAAGTCTGGAACAGATCAATCCATTTTGCATTACTTTCTATGGGAAAGCACGCCTTGGTTTTGGAACACTTTGGTTTTCCAACGGACTTCCGGAACGGATTAAGTTTGAGAACCAAGGTGCCGCTGTAGTTGCACACTGCAGAGGGAGCAGAGCGGGGCATCGGTAGTAGGGGTTTAGCTGTGGTTCAGTAGCTGCTTTTGAGCTACCCACCAGGCATCTCGGTGGCATGTGAGAACTTATAGGACACTATTGTTTCAGCATTCCATGGAACACAGTTTGAAATGCAGTTCATCCCTGCTTTTCAAGTTGCATTTCCTGTTCCCACCAGAGGGCAGGGATGTCTGCCAATGCAGATTTCCTGTTTTGTTTCCCTGCCCCTTCAGCACCCCCCCCCCCTTCGCAGGACGCCTGCTCACGAAGCTGCTATCTGTGCATGGACAATAGTAGTACACTTCAGCTTAAATGTGGCTTATTTTTTTCCCTTCGGATTGCAACCGGTTAAAGGGGAAATACATCAGAAATGTCAAGGTAGATACAGACTGTGGACTGCTGCCTTAAGAACGCAAGTGGAGTGGGGGACAATTCTGCAGTATACCTGAAGGAGCGTCTTCACCCCCATTGTTCTGCCTGGACGCTGAGGTCCAGTGCCGAGGGCCTTCTGGCGGTTCCCTCATTGCGAGAAGCCAAGTTACAGGGAACCAGGCAGAGGGCCTTCTTGGTAGTGGCACCCGCCCTGTGGAACGCCCTCCCATCAGATGTCAAAGAGAAAAACAACTACCAGACTTTTAGAAGACATCTGAAGGCAGCCCTGCTTAGGGGTTGTGGCGCTCATCTCACTTTATTGGCTGAGGGAGCTGGTGTACAGCTTCCGAGTCATGTGGCCAGCATGACTAAGCGCTTCTGATGAACCAGAGCAGCGCACGGAAACGCCATTTACCTTCCTGCCGGAGCGGTACCTATTTATCTACTTGCACTTTGGCGTGCTTTCGAACTGCTAGGTTGGCAGGAGCAGGGACCGAGCAACGGGAGCTCACCCCGTCGTGGGGATTCCAACTGCCAACCTTCTGATCGGCAAGTCCTAGGCTCAGTGGTTTAACCCACAGCGCCATAGGTTATTGTATTTTAATATTCTGTTGGAAGCCACCCAGAGTGGCTGGGGAAACCCAGATGGGCGGGGTATAAATATATTATTATTATTATTATATTATTATTATTTTATTAATATTAGTGGTAGTAGTAGTAGTAGTATATCCAAAAGCCAGCGTCCCCTTTCCTCACAATGGCTACCAGCTGCTTCGGGGAAAACCACAAATTGCGTGTGAAGGCAACACCACCCCCTCCCCGCTCTGGTATTCACAAGCAAACCTTGATTTCGGCAGTGGCTCCAACTCCCTTTTCTGATTCACTTCTCAAAACAAAGCCAATCAGAAATGTACATGGATGAAAGGGGCGTGACCCCCAAGTTTGTGATGAATGAATTTACGGCTCAAACTGCATGAGCTTCAGCTGGTCTAAGCACAGAAATCTTCGAAATAATCTCTGCAAGTTGTAATCTAGAATTTAGCCACCCTGTGCTGTAAAGATTAGCGTTTGCCACCCAATTTTGCCCCTGCCTACTGAAACCAATTAAAATTGGTATAATGTCCTTTTAGGAAAAGACCATGACTGTGGTGTTCAGACTCTGTGGGGAGAGTCGCTCATCCTGAGGAGAAATCTGGGCCTGTTCATTGGCACACTACATTTTTATCCTGCCTTTCCTTCAAGGTGCTCAAGGCAGCATCCATGGTTCTTTTTTACAGGACCGTCTCTCCTGGTATGCCCCGCAGAGGACCATAAGGTCCATGAATAACCATAGTTCCCCAAGGAAGTCAGACTATCCTCCACCAGGTCCAGGGCCTCTTCAGTGATGGCCCCGACCTGGTGGAATGCTCTGTCCCATGAGACTAGGGCCATTCAGGATTTAACCTCTTTCCGTCGGGCCTGTAAGACAGAGCTATTCCACCTGACCTTTAATTTTAATTCAGCCTGATCTATTATTTCCCTTATCTTCCCTCCCCCTCCCCTTTTATGAAGATTACCCGCTCTGAGACCCCACAGCTAATTCTCCCCTGGCCTCCTCGCTGGCCCAAGCAGGAATTCAGCCAGCTATCCCTGGGGATTATCTAATGCTTATTTGCCCTAAATTGATTTCTGAATTTTGAATTTTATTGTTATTCATGTTTTTATACTGTATTTTATGCTGCTTTTATAATTAAGTGTTTTAAATTTGTTGTTAGCCGCCCTGAGCCCAGTTTTTGAACCGGGAAGGGCGGGGTATAAATAAAAATTTATTATTATGATTTGCCTCCTGTTTTAACCACACAAAAGCCCTGTGAAGTAGGTTAGGCTGAGAGATGGCAACTGGCCCAAGGTCACCCAAAAACTTCATGGCTGAGCAGGGATTCGAACCCAGTTCTCCTAACACTTTAGGAGGCATGGCTCTTCCCATCGCACAGGCAAAAAAATCATGGGAACTATAGTTTACCATCAGAGAGCTATAATTCCCTGCACCCTGAACTAACTAGACTTCCCAGGATAATTTGGAGGAAGCAGTGAGATTTTAATGCATGGTACAGACATCTGACACTAACCAGTACCCACCCCCACAAACACAAAGAGACACACTCAACATCCTGCTTGCAGGAACCCTAGAGTCAGAGCTCAACAACCTTAGTGGTTGATGTTTCACCATTGAAACTGAGTGCTTGCAATTTGTTATATGGGCAAAGGCCCAGTGATTTGCAACCACATTGGAATGTGGTGTGAATTTACTTGCTCTGTGACCTACTGATAATCAGGCCAGATTTCTGTCCTCATATTTCTGCTCCCTCATCCTAACTGTGTCCTGGGCATTTCGTAGTGATGGCTTTGTTGGAGCGGCCAGAGGCTAGATAGCTATTTACTGACGGACTGCCCAGCTGCTAATAGTAACTGCAATGCGTTATATGTAGGGCTGCCTCTGAAGACAGTTCGGAAACTTCAGCAGAAGTGCAGAATTCAGCGGCCAGGTTGCTCACCGGAGCAAGATGGTTTGAGCATATTACACCGATCCCGGTCCAACTGCACTGGCTACCAATTAGTTTCCAGGCCCAATTCAAAGTGCTGCTTTTGACTTATAAAGCCTTAAATGGCTCAGGACTGCAATACCTCAAGGATCACCTCTTTCCATATGAACCTACCCGGACCCTGAGATCATCTTCTGAGGCCCTTGTTTGTGTGCCCCCTCCTTGAGAGCTCCAGAAGGTGGCAACACAAGAACAGGGCCTTCTCTGCAGTGGCTCCCCGTCTGTGGAATGCTCTCCCCAGAGAAGTTCGCCTGGTGCCTTCACTACACACCTTTAGGCACCGGGCAAAAATGTTCCTTTTTAACCAGGTCTTTGGTTGACCTGATGTATATCCTATACCCTTTTAAAACGTGGCTCTTTTTTGGGGGGTGTCATTGGGTTATTGTTCTTATTTTGATTTTATATATTGTGATCTTTTCTGTGAACTGCCCTGAGACCTCCAGGTCTAGGGCGGTATATAAATTCAAACAAACAAACAACGGTGGAACTTTCAGATGGCTCTCTGAGTTTGGCTGCTCTTTCATCTGTGCATCTGGCTGAGCTACATCTTGGCGGTGTGTGCGTGCGTGTGTGTCATTCTTTCCCTGCAAACACCAATACCAGCACTAGTTTTGGATCCAAAGTAAAGAGCCAGTGTGTTTACAGTGGTTAGAGTGTGAGTAAAGAATTTGGAGAGCCGGGTTCAAATCCCCACTCAGTCATCAATCTCGCTGCTGGTTGACTCTTGGACACAGCCGCTGCCTCTCAGCCTAACCTACCTCACAGGGTTGTTGTGGGGAGAGGAGGGGGAAGAACCCATAGCTGTCAACGTTTTCCCCTTTTTAAGGGAAATTTCCTTATTCCAAATAGGATTCCTCGCAAGCAAAGGGAAAAGTTGACAGCTATGGAAGAACCATGTATGCCACCTTCGGCTCCTTGGAGGAAAAGGTGCGGGTAACAAATGAAATAAATAAATAAATGCAATAGGCAAAAAGCAAAGGAAACTCTGGGAATCTCCCCCGAAAGCCACAGAGCTAGCGATGGCCCCCACTTCCATCCTGCTCTTTGTAAATCGCAAACATTTGAAAAGGGGATAGAGGAAAACTTACCTACGTCTCCTCTGCCGGCAAATTACTACACCTGCCACAATTGCGACTACAGCTATTAAAGCAACGGCAATCCCTATACTTAGCGCAGCCTTGTTTCCTTTGCCGTCTGGGGAATACAGTAGACAAGAAAAGAAAAGGCGACAGGATTAGAGAGAGAGGAGACCCACAACAAGTCACTCCGATGTCTCCACCCTACAACCAAGCTGAGTCTAACTGAACACAGTCTAGTGTTGAATACCTACTCTGTGGCAGCGTATGCATATGTGGACCTGAGTGAAAACTATCTACAGTATTCCCCTGCTGGCCCAGGGTGAGAACTTCAGTACATAACACCGCCTCTTTGCTATCCCTTCCACCAGCAGGTGAAGACTTTCTTGTTCCAGGTCTCCAGCTTGCATCACAAGTCAATGGCGGTTGCCCTCCGCGGGCAGCGAGGAGGTTCAGGCAGGGGGAAACCCGGATTTATGAGGGCACATCCTGGCAATGTTCCTCAGTGGGGTCTGGGGAGTTCACTGCATCCCACTGTGCCGCTCAAGCCTGTGTCTGTCAACTTGAAAGGCAGAACGGGTGCGACCTGGGAGTGTCCCCCCGCCATGGATGAGCCTATGTCTCCAGCATGATCTGTGCTGGAATCTGGAATGTTGGTGTCAGTCAAGAGATGCTCCTGAACCAACATATGCCAATGGGCTGCAATCAATCAGCTGCCAAAAGGACGGGGCTTGCTTCTTTGAAGGTACAGTGGTACCTTGGTTTTCGAACAGCTTAGTTTACGAACAACTTGGAACCTGAATGCTGCAAAACCGGAAGTAGGTGTTCCGGTTTTTGAACTTTGTATTGTCGATTTGTGTTATTATTGTTATTATGGTTTTTTGGTGTACATGTCTTTTTAGTTTGGTGTTTGTACTGCTTGGAAAAGGTGAATAAAAAAACAAGAACGAACAGCTGCCAAATAGATCTGGCAAGAAGCCAAATTTGAGAAAAGATTTTGTTCTTAACTGTGTGCAGAGGAAGAACTTTTAATGTTGGAGACTGGGCATGTATTCTGTGAGTTATTTATGGCTGCAGCGCATACTCTAGTTGGTGAACAGCGGAAGGAATGGAAATGACCTTGTACCATCCAGATATGAACTGAACAATGAACTGAACAATGGAAGAGAGTTATAATAATAATAATAATTTATTATTTATACCCCGCCCATCTGGCTGGGTTTCCCCAGCCACTCTGGGCAGCTTCCAACCGAATATTAAAAACCTCAGAGTCCAGGCTGGATGATGGGGGTAGAGACGCTCCTCCAGGTATACTGGGCCGAGGCAGTTTAGGGCTTTAAAGGTCAGCACCAACACTGTGAATTGTGCTCAGAAACGTACTTTCAGGACCGGTGTTATATGGTCTCGGCAGCCACTCCCAGTCACCAGTCTAGCTGCCGCGTTCTGGATTAATTGCAGTTTCCGAGTCACCTTCAAAGGTAGCCCCACGTAGAGCGCATTGCAGTAGTCCAAGCGGGAGATAACTAGAGCATGCACCACTCTGGCAAGACAGTCTGCGGGCAGGTAGGGTCTCAGCCTGCGTACCAGATGGAGCTGCCCTGGACACAGAATTGACCTGTGCCTCCATGGACAGCTGTGAGTCCAGAATGACTCCCAGGCTGAGCACCTGGTCCTTCAGGGGCACAGTGACCCCATTCAGGACCAGGGAGTCCTCCACACCAGCCCGCCAGGTCTGAAACACCATTGTACATGAAGGACTACACACATAAAATGGATGTTATAAGATGTAACAGAGGCGCTGTTTGTAAAGAGGGACAAGAATTCAGCTGTAATGATGATGTAACTGAGAGTGAAAGATGACAACTGGACACTAAATAAATGATGCAGCTATTGGAGGAAACGATCGACATATGTTTGCAACTGGAGCGAGAAACCTGATTTCAAGAAACTGTATTAAATTTAAGTAATTTGGTTGGATTTGTAATAATTTGGAAAATTAATAAAAATGATTTGGAAAATGATTTTCTGTTCCAACAGGCCTTTGTAATTTAACAGATATTTAAGGAAAGAACTTTTAATAGTGCTGCACTCTTTTTATTGTTTGTGTTTTAATAGATCTGTTTTTCACATTGCTGTAAATATTTTAGAATTTAATTAACCTTTAATGATGACCTTTTCTATGTTTTTAGCTTTCTGCATTTTATTTGTCCTGTTTTAATTTGTGTAAGTAAGCTGCCTTGCATCCTGGTTTGGGGAAAAGGTGAGATGTAAGTAAATTATAATAGTAACAACAGTAATAATTGTTTTCGGTTTTTTGCATACCACTTTGAGAGGTGGGGTTTGTTTGTTTGTTTCTTTGTTTGTTTACAATCAAGCAGTGCATGCATTGCATGAACTAAAATATGTAAATAAATGATATGTATAGTTATAGTCATGGTTTTCCCAGGAGTGATGTATGGAAGTGAGAGCTGGACCATAAAGAAGGCTGATCGCCGAAGAATGGATGCTTTTGAATTATGGTGCTGGAGGAGACTCTTGAGAGTCCCCTGGACTGCAAGAAGATCAAACCTCTCCATTCTGAAGGAACTCAGCCCTGAGTGCTCACTGGAAGGACAGATCCTGAAGCTGAGGCTCCAATACTTTGGCCACCTCATGAGAAGAGAAGACTCCCTGGAAAAGACCCTGATGTTGGGAAAGATGGAGGGCACAAGGAGAAGGGGATGACAGAGGACGAGATGGCTGGACAGTGTTCTCGAAGCTACAAACATGAGTCTGACCAAACTGCGGGAGGCAGTGGAAGACAAGAGTGCCTGGCGTGCTCTGCTCCATGGGGTCACGAAGAGTTGGACACAACTAAACAACAACAAAAATGTACTAATCCTCTCTCCAACTACAAATCCCAACTGTGGTGAAACCTTCACTTTGATTGGTTAAAGTTGCTGCTGGGGAGAGCTGAAAATATCTATGAAGTGCATGCAGTAACCAATCATGTTATGTAACCAAACTGCAGAAATAGCGCTTCGTATTTCATAATCGTCCCGGCGAGGTTCAAGAGTCAACAAAAAAGGCGAGGTTTCTGCAATTGTCTGCCCACTGAAAGGCTCGAGATACTGTAATCTTTGCAGGCTGGCTCAGTAAACAAGTTGGCTCAGTAAGCAAGATAGGAACTTTTCTTTTTCTTTCAAAATAACTTCTCATTTGTGGTGAAGTTCCAGCTAACCCCAGAAATAATTTTAGCAGAATAAAGACCAGTAAGGGGATATTGTGATAGGAATTTGATGGTCTTAGATATATGGTAATGTTCATAAGTGTACCAACCAAGCACATACATAGATCAGCACAGGAAGACCGACCTGGAACCATTTTGATTCCTAAACTGAGTAAATGTTTTCTCTGCAAGGTCAAAGTGGGAAACCTCCCATTGTCTCTTTCCTCCCAAATCCTGTCTTAAGGGCACATTTAAGATATGAATGGGGTGTGAGCCTGTGACCTGGCCCAGGAACTAAGTATTTATCATTACAAAAGACTAGCCAGGCTCTCCAGGAAATCCAATCAAGTAACCTGCCAGACAGGAGATAAACGACAGGAGAAAAACAACATTCAAAATTTCTGTTTTAGACCAGCTTTTTTGTGATGTAGGTATGATGTATCTGAGGGGTGGTCTTAGGTTACACTCCTTCTGTGATGTATGTATGATGTTTCTGGGGGTGATCTTGATCTGCAGGGTGGCAGTTTCAAAAGTCTTTATAAGGCCTTGCATGCCATTTTTCTGGGTTCCTCCTTTCTCCTGCGTGTGAGGGGAGCACCCTGTTGCAACAGCTTTAATAAAGATCAGGCTTACTAGCTGTTTTGCTTCTCAATATTCTCTGGTTGGCCTCTGTTATTCTCTCCTACCAATAGGGAACCTATGTAAGGACTCTATATGGGCTCTTGGATAACCATAAGGGAAAAGGGCAATTTTTGTTTACAACAGTGGGGTGTGGGAATTATCGCTGCCATCCCTTGGAATTCAAAGATAAAGCAGTAGCTAATGCGTGCCACCTTCTTCCTAATAGAGACGTGCAATATTTTTCTGTACCCAAAGTACCTACCCCAAGGGATGATTTTCACCCCCAGGCTGATGTGCTGCACCCTGCAAGCGTAACTGTGCTCATCCGCTGACTTAATAACCAGAGTACTCCTGATCTGGTAAGTCAGGTCGTGGTTAGGCAGTATCTCGGTGGAGTTGAAGTCTGAGCTGGGCAGCTCTTTCTCATCCTGCAGCCAGGAGACGTTGATGGGTTGTGGGTAGAATCCGATGACTCGGCAAACCAGCAGCAAAGAGTCGGGGGCTGGCGGGGTTTTGTGGGTGAAGACCTCATAGTCTGGCAACACTGAGAGAGCAGAACAGTTCAGAACATGAGTTACATAAGCTTACAAAGCCATATCACGCCATGCTCTGGCCCGAGCCTCCCAGACTCTGAGATGATTTGCACAAGCACTGGGTGTGCGGTGTCAGGAGTTGTCCTACTCTCAAGTAAGACCCTGGTAGAGACACATGCCCAACTGGCATGTTCTCTCCCTCCTGGTCGATCGTTCGGGAGCTTCAAAAACTTTCTTCTCCCCGAACATCACAGCGACTGATGCCTTGGAGACATCAGCACACTCAGGGATCCTCCTAGTCTTCGCAGCTTGCGTAACAGACCTCAGCGACTCAGCATTTTGGCTAATCTACTTTATTTACATATAAACACACACGGAGCACTGCAACGTGGCTCCCTCTCTCTCTAGCATCAGACAGCAAAGAGAAAAAGAACAAAGGACAATAGTCCCACTTCACGGAACACAGTAACACAAACATCCTGTCTCCGTCACTTCCCACACTGTGGAATGAAAACATACACCGTCATGGGAAAGACAACAATCCAATGACTGCAGACATGGGGAATGAATCGCCAATATGCGGCACCCATTTGAGATTGCTGTATGCAGTTACCTCCCTGTCTTGTGTACAGAAGAGTTGCAAGTAGACTCAGCTGTGTAGGAGGTTATGCTTTTTATGTGTCGTTACATTTGGGGTCATTTGAGGCAGGATGTGCAACACATTTAATACCTGTTAAACCAAATGTACAGTGGTGCCTTGCAAGACGAAATTAATTCGTTCCGCAAGTTTTTTCGTCTTGCGAGTTTTTCGTCTTGCGAAGCACGGTTTCCCATAGGAATGCATTAAAAATCAATTAATGCGTTCCTATGGAAACCGCCTTCAGACCAGGTCCGGGACAGTCTGTCCCCCGACCTCTTCTGAAGGCTGAGGGGGGGGGACAAGGGCTTTTCTTCCCACCCCCAGCATTTTAAAAAACCCCGGGACAGCATTTTAAAATGCTGGCGGGCGGCAGCGAAGGCTTCGCTGCCGCCCGCCAGCATTTAAAAATCGCCCCGGGACAGCGGAGGACTTCTCCGCTGTCCCGGGGCGATTTAAAAGCCCCCGGGAAGGCAGGCAGGGGGGACAAAGACTTTTGCCCCCCGCCCGCCTTCAGAAGAGGTCCTGGACCTCTTCTGAAGGCTGGCGGGGGGCGAAAGTCTTTGCTCCCCTCCGCCTGCCTTCAAAAGCCGTCCGCTCTTAAAAGCCCCCGGGAAGGCAGGCAGGGGGGACAAAGACCTTTGTCCAGGACCTCTTCTGAAGGCGGGCGGGGGGCAAAAGTCTTTGCTCCCCTGTGCCTGCCTTCCCGGGAGAGCGGAAAGTCTTTGCTCCCCCCCTTCAAAAGCAGTCCGGGACAGAGGAGAAACACGCTGCGTTTCTCCGCTCTCCCGGGAAGGCAGGCAGGGGGGAGCAAAGACTTTCACCCCCCGCCCGCCTTCAGAAGCGGTCCTGGACCTCTTCTGAAGGCCGGCGGGGGAGCAAAAGTCTTTGCTCCCCCCGCCTGCCTTCAAAAGCCATCCGGGATAGCGGGAAGCGCTTCCCTGCTATCCCGGACTGCTTTTAAAATGCTGGCGGTGGGGAGCAAAGCCTTTCGGCCCCCGCCGGCCTTCCTGGACCTCTTCTGAAGGCCGGAGGGGGGGGAAGGCATTGCTCCCCACCGCCAGCATTTAAAAGAGGTCCCCGGAGATTTCCCTATGGGCTTTCTTCTTGCGAAGCAAGCCCATAGGGAAATTCGTCTTGCAAAGTGCCTCAAAAAACGGAAAACCCTTTCGTCTTGCTGGTTTTTCGTCTTGCGAGGCATTCGTCTTGCGGGGCACCACTGTATGTGTGTGTGGTCAAGAACAGGTAAGGTGGCAGTCTCTCTTCCTGTTTCTCCAAACAAGAACAGCCCGCAGGATTAGCCCTGTATCCTGTTCTCAGTGGCCAACCAGATGCCTGTGGGGTAACCCGAAAGCAGGATTTGAGCACAATAGTGCTTTCCACCTGCCTGGTCTGTGGCTTGCAGCAACTGGGATTCAAGAGTCACAGCATTACTGCCTTGGACTGTAGAGGCAGAGCATAGCAAATGGTGAAGGGATTGTTCTTTCAAAGAACTAGTTCCAACTATTAGCTTACGGGCTTCAGAAGAGGAGTGGGGAACCTTGGGGCCTATTTTCCTGAACTACAATTCCCATCAACCCCAGCTAGCATAACAATGGCAAGTGGCGGTGCGAGATGTAGTTCAGGAATGTCAGGAGCGCCACAGGTTTCCCCACACTTGTTTTAGGACCTCATCAAGGTAACTGAAGTAGCCCTGCTCTAGCTTCTGCTGTAAAGGTAAAAGGTGAGGTCAAGGACCCCTGGACGGTTAAGTCCAGTCAAAGACGACTGTGGCGTTGTGGCGCGCATCTCGCTTTCCGGTGTTTGTCCACAGATAGCTTTCCGGGTCACGTGGCCAGCAAGACTAAACCGCTTCTGGCACAATGGGTTACCGTGACAGAAGCCAGAGCGCATAGAAACACTGTTTACATTCCCGCTGCGGCGGTACCTATTTATCTACTTGCACTGGTGTGCTTTCGAACTGCTAGGTTGGCAGGAGCTGGGACAGAGCAACAGGAGCTCACTCCATTGCGGGGATTCGAACCCCCGACCTTCCAATCGGCAAGTCCAAGAGGGTTTAGACCACAGCGCCACTGGTGTCCTTGCCCGTCAGGATGGCCAAGTGGTCTAAGGCACCAGACTCAAGGTTGATTCCTTCCCACCTCTTGGGTGTTCTGGTCTCTGAATGGGGGCGTGGATTCAAATCCCACTTCTGACACATCCTTCTGCTGTGACATGATCTAAGGGCCAAAGTTTAACTCAGATCAAATATGCATGAGCAGCAGGACCAATTGCAGGAGTTCTTGCTCAAAACCACAGAGCCCCTTGAAAGTGGGAAGCTTCCAGTCTGTGCAATTGGGAAGAGTAGTGCCTGTGAGTTTTTCCTCATTTATCTCTGGGGGGAGAACGTGTGCTGCCCTTTGTTGCTTGGAGTAAAAAGAAAAAGGAAGTAAATAAATTGCTAGTTTCCAATCTCACCCTGCCTCTGCACAGCCTCCTTTCCGGTCTCAAGGAAGGTGTTGTGAGCTCTGATGCACTGGCCCAGCAGAAGGATCTGTAGAGTTGCAACTGTGCCCTTGTCACCGTTCAGGATCTGTTGAACATAGTCAGCCATCGCATTCTCCTGCAGAGCAACCCAGCTGCCGTTGTCTGCACTGAAGGTGACAATGGATTCCCCTTCTAAGGCAGCGTTGTAGAAGCCCCTCGTTGTGCCGTTGGACGTGGACTCACAAAAGATCAAGGACTGCACAACGAAAGGATCTGGGTGTTGAAATGAGTTATTGGGGGTATAAAAGAAATGGGAGGGGAGTCCTTAGAAGGTAAAGAGACAGGACCTTTCTCTGCAGCTTTTATTTTTTATGTTATTTTATTGTACGAGGGTTTCCCCCCCGCCCAGTGGTATATAAATATTTTGAAGTAAAATGAACAAAACCTTGCTTCTTATTCTGATATGTTACATCAGCTGAAAGATCTTCCAGCTTAGGATCTGGAGGCTTCCCACCGCAAATTATTCCCTGCTCCCAAAAGACGGGTATACTAGGTCGGGTGGGAGCTTCTGCTAAAGATGTACAGAAATGGTTGAGCCTCTAAGGCAGGGTTGGTGGGAGCTCTCAGCTCTCCCAATGTTACTGCACTCCCAACTCCCATGAATTTAACCCCCACATTTGCAGGGGTTGGGGTCACCCTGCAAGCCCCTTGCCCTCTCTACCCCCCCCCCCCAAATTCCCATAAATTCCACATAGTGCATTATTAAATTATGGAGTTGGCTCCCACAAAATGGAGTGATGACCACCAACTTGGATGGGTTTAAAAAAAAATTAAACAAATCTGTGTTCCCTCAGGCTGATGGGAGTTGTAGTCCAAAGCGTCTTGAGGGCACCGGGTTCCAAATCCTGCAACAGACCAGAAGCCCATGATACACTGTCAGGCGGCAGAGCAACCAACCCCTATGGCAGGTTGACAGGAACGGATAAGGCAGGAAAAGGCCCTACCAGCTGCTTTTTATTCAATATTCACAGAGAGAGGCTTGGGAATGCAGCCTCTTGGGGCAATGGCGTTGTCCCGAGTGAGTCATCGCTATAGGTGCTGAGAAGTGCCCTCTGCCTTTGAGCTCTTCGCTCTCCTACTTTCAAGGTTCGCCGGGTTCTGGAATGCTTTCTAAAGACACTGTGTCCGTCAGCTGTCTCCCCCCCTGGCGATTCTTCCTCTTCCTCCTCTCCCATTATTTCCCACTTTTCCCCTCATCTGCCTCTGAGCTGTGATCTCCCTCAAACCCCTGTTGTGATTCTGAACTGTCTTCTTCTTCTCTGGAAGGGTCAGGCTGAGGAGGCGGTCTCCACCATTCCTGCTCTGCCCAGTCCCTGACCTAGAAATACCCACAATGCAACTCTATACACACAGAGAACAGGACCATACCTGAGAATATGGGGTGGGAAATCAGATAACAGAGGAATCTCCTGTCACACACAGCCCAGTAGAGGGCCATTTAGATCAGGGATCAGCAACCTTTTTCAGCCATGGGCCGGTCCACTGTCCCTCAGACCATGTGGTGGGCCGGACTATAATTTTTTTAAAAAAATATGAATGAATTCCTATGCCTCGCAAATAACCCAGAGATGCATTTTACATAAAAAGACACATTCTACTCATGTAAAAACACGCTGATTCCTGGACTGTCCGCAGGCCGGATTTAGAAGGTGATTGGGCCGCATCCGGCCTCCGGGCCTTAGGGTGCCTGTTATGTAGTGAAGTTTCACCCTGGGCCAGCAGGGGGATACTGTATATAGTTTTCACTCAGGTCTGTAGATAGTTTTCCCTCAGGTCCGCGTCAGTTATTTTAGGCGGGAACTCTGGGCTGTTGTTGTTACAATGTTGACAGCCGGCTGCCTATAAAAGCAGGCCGGCTGAGCTGTTTGCAGTCAGTTCTATTCCAGCTTACGAAATAAAGAGCTATTTGGAGAAATCGCTGGTCGTCAGCTATGTCAACCCACAACTTAACTGTGCCTATCCCTGATTTAGATTATCTCTCCACCAAGGAGACATAGCACTCCTAGAAGAACAGAACCAGTGGCGATACTTACAGCTGCCTTTGAGAAACACGACCATTTTGTTGATGGTTTGTACGAAGCCTAGGAAGTAGCCTTTGATAATCTTCAGCAGAAGGTCCCACTCTTGAGGCGTGAGGCCGCTTGCGCCCCAAGGCTGGAGGAACTTGAACTTCCAGGTGTGGGTATCCAACGAAACGACCGCCACGTCTCCCAGAAAACTAGCGCCCTCGATATCAGTGTCACTGGCGTTGTGGAACACCACCGTCTGAAGCAGGCGGAGAACATGGGGTGTTTCCGGGAGAGGAAGGGAGGCTGGTGGGGGAAGAGTAGACAAATAACGCCTGGGTGGCTCAGTTGGTTAGAGCCTGGTGCTGATGATACTAAGGTCGCGAGTTCGAGCCCCGTATGGGACAGCTGCATATCCCTGCATTGCAGGGGGTTGGACCAGATGACTCTTAGGATTCTATGAATAATAAAAAGGTAAAGGGACCCCTAACCATTAGGTCCAGTCGTGACCGAATCTGGGGTTGCGGCGCTCATCTCGCTTTATTGGCCGAGGGAGCCGACGTACAGCTTCCGGGTCATGTGGCCAGCATGACTAAGCCGCTTCTGGTGAACCAGAGCAGCACACGGAAACCCGCCGGAGTGGTACCTATTTATCTACTTGCACTTTGACGTGCTTTCGAACTGCTAAGAACTGCTAAGCTGGGACTGAGCAACGGGAGCTCACCCCGTCACGGGGATTCGAACCGCCGACCTTCTGATCAGCAAGTCCTAGGCTCTGTGGTTTAACCCACAGCGACACCTGTGTCCTGTCTATGAATAATAGGCAAGAGGAAACATCTAGGTCCCACTCCTGCACCCTTCACAGCAGCTTGACGTAGAAGAAAGAAATCAGGTGGCCAATTGCTCCGGAGGGGCAGGGCTCCTCTGCATTTAATGTTAATAGTTGAGGAGAACATTTCGGCTGGTGATTGCATCAGGGGAAGAGAGCCGGGGGGGGGGGTCCCACTTAGGAGAATGACCAGGAAAGCCTCCCCCCCCCCCCGCCAGACACAGCAGGTGGGACAGAGCTATCCCTCCAACATCTGTGTCTCTGCAGCTAATCTGGGCAGGGCAGGTGGGTGGCAAGGGTGAGGAGGGGCAGATGCAAATACTGCACTCCTCCCACTGTGTCCACACAGCCACTGCCCTGCTCTACACACACACCTCCCACCAAATCAGCCACAGCCACTCTTGTGTTGGTAAAGTTGCTCCACAGCTCGGCCAAGCCACACTGCTGTTTGTAACCCTAAAAAGCCTCCCACCCGCTGCCACGATTTCTTTCTTACGTATAATCACAAGAAGGCAAGCCTATCTTCCATAGCCATTGCTCATAAATAAACCTTATCCGTTAACCTTCCTGTGAACTGTTACCGGTAATTAAAAGCTTCCTGTTTGCAGGTTCTGCCTATTTTATTTCTCCTGGTGGTTCATTGTTAAGGGATTAATGAAAAGCCCTCCTGGTTATCCCACTGAATAGCTTTCTCTAATGGCTCCAATGGTAGCTTCTGTTCCCAAGAAGGCAGAACTTTGATTAACGATTGCCTTGCATTGTTTTTTCATTTTCATTTAATAGCAAAATAGATTATTTTAGTTACAGATAGGTAGCCGTGTTGGGAACAGGTTTAAGGATTTAGATTTGGTGGACAGAATGCCTGAAGAACTATGGATGGAGGCTCGTAACATTATACAGGAGGCAGCAACGAAAACCATCCCAATGAAAAGGAAATGCAAGAAAGCAAAGTGGCTGTCCAATGAGGCCTTACAAATAGCGGGGGAGAGAAGGCAAGCAAAATGCGAGGGAGATGGTGAAAGATACAGGAAATTGAATGCAGATTTCCAAATAATAGCAAGGAGAGACAAGAAGACCTTCTTAAACGAGCAATGCAAAGAAATAGAGGAAAGCAATAGAATGGGAAGAACCAGAGATCTGTTCAAGAAAATTGGAGATATGAAAGGAACATTTCGTACAAAGATTTCCACAATAAAGGACAAAAGTGGAAAGGACCTAACAGAAGCAGAAGACATCAAGAAGAGGTGGCAAGAATACACAGAGGAATTATACCAGAAAGAAATGGATGTCTCGTATACCCCAGGTAGTGTGGTTGCTGACCTTGAGCCAGACATCCTGGAAAGTGAAGTCAAATGGGCCTTAGAAAGCACTGCAAATAACAAGGCCAGTGGAAGTGATGGCATTCCAGCTGAACTATTTAAAATTTTAAAAGATGATGCTGTTAAGGTGCTACACTCAATATGCCAGCAAGTTTGGAAAACTCAGCAGTGGCCAGAGGATTGGAGAAGATCAGTCTACATCCCAATCCCAAAGAAGGGCAGTGCCAAAGAATGCTCCAACTACCGCACAATTGCACTCATTTCACACGCTAGCAAGGTTATGCTTAAAATTCTACAAGGAAGGCTCAAGCAGTATGTGGACCGAGAACTCCCAGAAGTGCAAGCTGGATTTAGAAGAGGCAGAGGAACCAGAGACCAAATTGCAAACATGCGCTGGATTATGGAGAAAGCTAGAGAGTTCCAGAAAGACATCTACTTCTGCTTCATTGACTATGCAAAAGCTTTTGACTGTGTCGACCACGGCAAACTATGGCAAGTTCTTAAAGAAATGGGAGTGCCAGATCACCTCATCTGTCTCCTGAGAAATCTCTATGTGGGACAAGAAGCTACAGTTAGAACTGGATATGGAACAACTGATTGGTTCAAAATTGGGAAAGGAGTACGACAAGGCTGTATTTTGTCTCCCTGCTTATTTAACTTATATGCAGAATTCATCATGCGAAAGGCTGGGCTGGATGAATCCCTAGCCGGAATTAAGATTGCCGGAAGAAATATCAACAACCTCAGATATGCAGATGACACAACCTTGATGGCAGAAAGTGAGGAGGAATTAAAGAACCTTTTAATGAGGGTGAAAGAGGAGAGCGCAAAATATGGCCTGAAGCTCAACATCAAAAAAACGAAGATCATGGCCACTGGTCCCATCACCTCCTGGCAAATAGAAGGGGAAGAAATGGAGGTAGTGAGAGATTTTACTTTCTTGGGCTCAATGATCACTGCAGATGGTGACAGCAGCCACGAAATTAAAAGACGCCTGCTTCTTGGGAGAAGGGCAATGACAGGCCTAGACAGCATCTTGAGAAGTAGAGACATCACCTTGCCAACAAAGGTTCGTATAGTTAAAGCTATGGTTTTCCCAGTAGTGATGTATGGAAGTGAGAGCTGGACCATAAAGAAGGCTGATCGCCGAAGAATTGATGCTTTTGAATTATGGTGCTGGAGGAGACTCTTGAGAGTCCCATGGACTGCAAGAAGATCAAACCTCTCCATACTGAAGGAAATCAACCCTGAGTGCTCACTGGAAGGACAGATTGTGAAGCTGAGGCTCCAGTACTTTGGCCACCTCATGAGAAGAGAAGACTCCCTGGAGAAGACCCTGATGTTGGGAAAGATGGAGGGCACAAGGAGAAGGGGACGGCAGAGGACGAGATGGTTGGATAGTGTTTTTGAGGTTACCAGCATGAGTTTGAGCAAACTGCGGGAGGCAGTGGAGGACAGAGGTGCCTGGCGTTCTCTGGTCCATGGGGTCACGAAGAGTCGGACACGACTAAACGACTAAACAACAACAACAGCCGTGTTGGTCTGCCATAGTCAAAACAAAAAAATTCCTTCCAGTAGCACCTTAAAGACCAACTCAGTTAGTTCTTGGTATGAGCTTTCGTGTGCATGCATGTATCTGAAGAAGTGTGCATGCACACGAAAGCTCATACCAAGAACTAACTTAGTTGGTCTTTAAGGTGCTACTGGAAGGAATTTTTTTGTTTTAGCATTATTTTGTTATTGAAAGGGGGGGTGAGAGGAAAGCCTGCATAGCCTCCCCCACCGCATGAAAGAATGAATTTGGATTGAAATTCCCCATTAAAGACAAGCAAAATAAAAATGATGATGGTGATGATGATGTTTTTATTAATACCCCAACATCTGGCTAGGTTTCCCCAGCCACTTTCACTTTTTGCAATGAGGGAACCGCCAGAAGGCCCTCGGAGCTAGACCTCAGGGTCTGGGCTGAATGATGGGGGTGGAGACGCTCCTTCAGGTATTCTGGGCTGAGGCCGTTTAGCATCACTAAACAAACATCACTTCTGCTGTCTTTTTGGAGCTCAAGGAAGACCTTCCTCTTCCATCAAGCCTTTTATGTAGAGATCTTGCCCAGTCTGCATGGGAATTTTTTAAAAGATGTTTTATTATTTTATTGCTTGGTGTTTGCCACCCTGAGCTCCTTTGAAGCGTCGAGTATAAACTTAAACAATAATAATAACAACAACACCAGCTACTAACAACAGCAAGCAGTACATCAGAAAGGACCTGTAAACAGGAAGCTTTAAATTACAAGCACAGGAACACCAAAACCTTTCAACAGTGCTTTGCTTGCCTGCTCTGCTCCTGCATTCCTATATTCCATGCTAGACAGACCGGTGCTGTAACTGTATATTCTCACTGAAATCCCCAGCAAATATCAGATACGAAAAGGCCCAAACACAGCAAACACGGGACTGCAACCATTTGTCAACACCTTCGGGTGACACCAATTTTAATCTTATTCCAAGAAGACACACTGAAACCAACTGACTTAAAGCAATGGCTCTATTCTGAATATGACTAACATTGGAAATTGACTATAATCTAGAGCAGGGGTTCCCATACTGTGGTCCACAGACCAAAGGTGATCCATGAGCTTTGTCCAGGTGGTCCAGTGCATGTCCACATAAAATCTCCGTATCGTTTTTAAACTGTCTTTTATTGCTTCTTTTATTGTAATACAATTAGAATTTGGTGGCTCCCCAGCTTCTAATATTGGGTTTAAAAACAAGAACAAAAAATACCCAAGCACTTGAGAGTGATTTAGCCTTCCTGACTTGTTAAAAAGCAAGCTGAAATGCAACCACATCATTTTGGCGACGTTTCCTGTTTTTAAATCAAACGTGACTGCGTTCTTGGCAATTGGCCATTGACATGTGTATTTAATTTAGTAACGCTACCGTAACGTTTCCCAACTGGCTCAGCAACACTTACATCTTGCACCAGGTCCTGGGTGCTGCTGAAGACTAAATCCAGGGTTGCCACCCTTTCTAAAAATTCTAGGGCACAGTTGTTTAGGGTACCTAGAAATTTTGCCCCTTTGTCATGACTGGAAAACAAAGGCAGCCAGTTTGTGTCACGCACGACTTGGAACATTTCCTCTTTTGGGAGCTTCCTTGATTTCATTCCTCTTCTCAAGATCTCACTCAGCATTTTGAACAGAAGCGCCCCTAGCACTAAATGACTCTTGGGGCCTGAAGTTACATGGCTTTAGTAGAAATGTTATAAGGAACTAAGTACAAATAGATTATTAATGTATTAAAGGGGAAAAATAAGGTTAGAACATGTTAAGAAAAATTACAGGACAGAAAACAGAGGAAGATGGAAAGGAATTGCTGAAAGTGGAATACAAAAAGGGAGGTGTGAGGAGGTCGTGGAAACAAGTGAATGAAAGATAAGATACTGAAACTATTGGATGTGTTTTAAACTGTTGTTGTTTTGTTATGTTAATTAAATGTTTTAGTGTTATTGTTATGTAGTGTCTTTGTATTGTATTGTTTTGTTTAATTCTTTTGCTTTCTTCTGTAATCTTCAAACTGTTAATAAATATTATTTTTTTAAAAAAAATGACTCTTGGGGCCCAGTATCGCCACCCAAAACAATTCTGTGGACAAATCTGCTGCTTTGAGGATGTCTAACTTGCTGAAATCAATGTCCCCTTTGCCATACAGAGCGACACACACACACAGCCCAGTACGTCCTTCCCTGCCCTTCCTACTTCCAGAGGCATCCCACTGGTTCTCTCTGTTCTACCAGGTAAATGCAGAATTGCAGCTTTTGTTTGCTGCAAGGCAATGGACATGAATATATTTGCTCCTATGAGATAATGCATTGCGTGTGTGCACGGAAATGTTTTAAAAGCAAGAAAGGTATCCTTAAAATCACAGACCACGCCCCAGTAGAAGTTACCCTTAAAATAGGAGAGGGAACGCAAACCATCCCATCATGCTCCTTCAGTCCCATCCTAACCACAAATAAACAAATTAGAGAGAGTCTCACAAAACTCTCCAAAACTATTTCAAGGAAAACAATATAGACAATATAACAACTCCCCTCCTATGGGATGCAATGAAAGTGGTCACTAGAGGAGCTTGCATAAAAGAGAAAACATCCCTTAAAAAATAAACCTCCTCAAAAGTTAGCAAAATAGAACAAGACACCACGGTCCTCTCATCACGCTACAAACAAACAGGATCTATAAAACTCCTTAAACTTATAGAACTAAAAAAGGAGAGAACTAGACTCCCTAGAAATGAACAAAACGACGATCAACATTCTATACTCTAAACAACGCTTCTACGAGTATGGAGGGAAAAACTCCAGGCTATTAGCAAACAGGTGATAGGTTATCTAGCTATTATTGCACATTGGCTATCAGCTAGAGACTGTATTTTGATACAGTTTAAAATTCTTGCACCCGTGCGTTAAAGAGATGTGCTGCGTGAAGTTTATTTAGACCTTGTTTATCTGCAAACCCTGTGAACTACCACACCTGCTTTTGGTACAGCCACCATTTACTGCCACATTAACCACAGTAACGGTTTCGTTTTAGTGCAACTTGCAGAAGTGCGGGAGCTGAGATGGAACCCCTCCTAAAACCCCTCTGTAGATGGAATAATAGTGCTTATATTGTCTCCCTTTGCTGAGTTGACAGAGACAGAGAGACCAGCCCATTCCTTTCCATTGAACAGTGGTCTGTGATGCCAAAATATCTATTCTCTACAGATGTCACCAAGTGAAACATCTCCCTGGCACGGAGCAAAACATTTAGCACCTGCTAACCACATGAAACTGTTTCTAGATAGGCAGCTGCAGAATATGCTTTAAAAGTTGTCAACACAACCCAGCATTGAGAATCCTGCATTTCAAAAGACTGACAGTATTGCGGAACCTTAAAAAGACTATAATCATTTCCTTGTGGCACAAAGTTTGTGGTTTATAATACAGTGGTACCTCGGGTTACAGACGCTTCAGGATACAGACTCCGCTAATCCAGAAACAGTACCTCGGGTTAAGAACTTTGCTTCAGGATGAGAACAGTAATCGTGCGACGGCGGCAGCAGGAGGCTCCATTAGCTAAAGTGGTACCTCAGGTTAAGAACAGTTTCAGGTTAAGAACGGACCTCCAGAACAAATTACATTCTTAACCCGAGGTACCACTGTAATAACTTGCTCAGGGTTGTTAGAACAAAAAGAAATTCTGAAGAACTCCAAAAGGCTCTCTCCTCCTGAGTGAATGGGTGGGGAAACGGCAAATGCCATTCGTTGTAAACAAGTGTTAAAGTGAGGTACGTCAGAGTGAAAATACGTAACTTTACATATATGCTCATGGGGTCTGAACAGCCAGGAAAGGAACAGGAACAAGGCTTTGGGTTCATCTTGATGGAGATGTTGCTGTGCCTGTGAACAAGGTAAATTCCATGCTAGGGATCATGAAGAAAGGAATTGAAAAGAAAACTGCCAATATCCTAAAGCCATTACAGAAATCTTACGTTGTGGCCATATTTAGGAATATAGCATACAATTCTGGTCAGCTCACCTCAGAAAGGGTATTGTAGGGTGGGAAAAGGTTCAGAAAAGGGCAAGCAAAAGGGATGAAGGTAAGGAACCGTTACCCCTGTGAGGATAGGCTGCAGCCTTTGGAACTTTTTTTTATGTTTAGAGAAAAGGTGACCAAGATGTGAACTGATAAAAGTTGATAAGCTTGGACAAAAGGGGATGGAGGAAAAAACATTTTCTCCCTCTTTCATAACACTGCAGCTCATGGACACTCAGCAAAGCCAAATACTGGAAGATTCAGCACAGATTAAAAAAAAAAAACTTCATGCACCACATAATGAAGATGCAAAACTTGTTCCCACAGGGAGCAGCGATGGTCGTCAACTTAAAAGGTAAAGGTACCCCTGACTGTTAGGTCCAGTTACGGACGACTCTTGGGTTGTGGTGCTCATCTCGCTTTATTGGCTGAGGGAGCTGGTGTTTGTACGCAGACAACTTCCGGGTCATGTTGCCAGCATGACTAAGCCGCTTCTGGCGAACCAGAGCAGCACATGGAAACGCCATTTACAATCCCGCCAGAGTGGTACCCATTTATCTACTTGCACTTTTGACATGCTTTTGAACTGCTAGGTGGGCAGGAGCTGGGACCAAGCAACGGGAGCTCACCCCGTCATGGGGATTCGAACCGCTGACCTTCTGATCGGCAAATCCTAGGCTCAGTGGTTTGGACCACAGCACCACCCACGTCCCGGTCATCAACTTAGATGGCTTTAAAAGGGGATTGGGCAAATTCTTGGAGGGTAGGTAAAGGTCAAGGGCCCCTGGACGGTTAAGTCCAGTCAAAGGCGACTATGGGGTTTGCGGCGCTCATCTGGCTTTCAGACCGAGGGAGCCGGTGTTTGTCCACAGACAGCTTTCCAGATCATGTGGCCAGCAGGACTAAACCGTTTCTGGTGCATCGGGACACCGTGATGGAAGCCAGAGCGAAAGGAAATGCAATTTACCTTCCTGCTAGGAGCTGGGACAGAGCAACGGGAGCTCACTCCGTTGCGGGGATTCGAACCTGTGATCAGGTTTCCCCAGGCATCCAGCCGGCCACTGTGAGAAGAACAGGATGCTGGACAAGATGGGCCATTGGTCTGATCCAGCAGGGCCTTTCTTATGTTCTGACAAAGACCCATATTTTATTTATTTAGGTAAATTGCGTCACCATCACCCCAATTTTCCCAGGTTCTCTCCCCCCTCCCCCTGGGTTTTCACATCTTTACTCAACATCACGCTCCACATTCTAGATAAGTCTCCTTTGCATGATGCTTTCTCGAAGCCAGAGACCACACATGAAAAGCCACCCGTGCTCTGGAGGGTAGGACTCGAACCAATGGCTTCAAGTTACAAGAAAGGAGATTCCGACGAAACATCAGAAAGAACCTTCTGACAGTAAGTCCTGTTTGACAGTGGAACGGTCTTCCCTCAGGAGGTTGTGGACTTTCCTTTCTTTGAAGGTTTTTAAGCAGAGGTTGGATGGCCGTCTGTCATGGATGCTTTAGCTGAGATTCCAGCATTAAAGGGGGTCAGACTAGATGACCCATGAACTTACATCTAGATTAGTTCAAAAATTCAAGGACCCCGAAAGGATTTCCTGTTCCTCTATGGTTTGGAGAAAATCCAATGACAAGCGAAACCAAATAGTTTCAGTTTTCACCACATCCTCCTTTGAGTCCCATGAAGGCAACATTGCGGCTACGGAGGAGGAAGCTGACCCCCAGAGCCGTCTTTCCCACAGGGCTTAGTGGTGCGTGGCGCCAGGGCGCCGGCCTCTCAGGGGCGCCCCAGCGAGTGGGGGAGCTGTGTGGCTTTACCGGCGGCCTCCCCTTTCCCTGCATGCCTGCCAGCTGCGCCCCACCAACTACAGTGGTACCTCGGGTTAAGTACTTAATTCGTTCTGGAGGTCCCTTCTTAACCTGAAACTGTTTTTAACCTGAAGCACCACTTTAGCTAATGGGGCCTCCCACTGCTGCTGCGCCACCACCACACGATTTCTGTTCTCATCCTGAAGCAAAGTTCTTAACCCGAGGTATTATTTCTGGGTTAGCAGAGTCTGTAACCTGAAGCGTCTGTAACCTGAGGCACCACTGTATATGGCTGGCAGGCACACAGCTTCCCTCCCAAGGCTCTGCAGGGATCACTCTCCCCCAGTGGCATGGGGGAGAGTTGTGCCCCTCTGAATGGCTGGCAGTGCGTAGCTATGGCCTCCCCAACACTATCCGTGGTAATTTGGGGACGCTGCATGGATATCTGCACCCCGAAGCCACATCTGCTAAAGACATCCCTGCTGACCACAGTGCCCCGAGGCAGGCAGGAGGTGGCTGATTGGCTGGCCGAGGTTGGTGGGGGCATTGCCCCATTTGCCCGAATGAACCAGCCTCGGGCAGCTGTGGGTCTGCCACTGCTGCCAACCCAGTATCTGCCACAGGAGTTGGCCCTACTGGAAAGCCAGCCCGACTTGTTTTTAGAATCTGCATCCGAAGTCTCTTATTGCATTCACTAGGACAGATCGTGAAGTTGTGGCTCCAGTACTTTGGCCACCTCATGAGAAGAGAAGACTCCCTGGAAAAGACCCTGATGTTGGGAAAGATGGAGGGCACAAGGAGAAGGGGACGACAGAGGATGAGATGGTTGGACAGTGTTCTCGAAGCTACCAGCATGAGTTTGACCAAACTGCGGGAGGCAGTGGAAGACAGGAGTGCCTGGTGGGCTCTGGTCCAGGGGGTCACAAAGAGTCGGACATGACTAAACGACTAAACAACAACAAGGGTCCACTTGTGAATCTCCAAAGAAGGCAAACATCAAGACCCCCTAAACCTCCAGTGCTTCTCCTTCCAAACTAAACAGCTCCATGGAGCAAGCACTGCTCCCCAATCAAAAAGTGAGGTGAATGAAATGCTGGCAAGTACAGACAATGATAATTCAGCACTTTAAAAACCGTAATTCACAAAACGGATTTCATTTTAGCTTGGCATCCTGGCATCGGCAAGCCAATTATTTATTCTTTTATTATTTATCAAGTTTGTATACCGCCCTTCACCTGTAGATCACAGGGCGGTTTGCAACATGAAAGCACAAATAAAATCACAAAATACATAACAGAAGCAGGGCCAGATTTCGGTTTGATGAGGCCCTAAGCTATTGAAGGTAATGGGGCCCTTTATATGCCCAGCTGTCCTTTGCCATGCAACCAGTCCATGCAGAATGTAGGCTCCCTATATATAGAAATGAGCAAACCAGTGATATTTTAGGGAGCAGGCTAGCAGGTGGGGCCCATCACTTACATCATAGGAGCCTACACAACACAAAACAGTGTTGCTGTATGTAGGATTTATTTTATTTGTTTTTATCTTATATTTTGGAAATGTACATCCATTTTTGGGGGGACCCCACCCTAAGCTATAGCTTGTTTAGCTTATACTTAAATCCGGCACTGAACAGAAGCAAGAACAAAACATAACTTTAACCTAAACCTTCTACAAACGCACATAAAAAGTTGAAGAGGGAAGTTTTCGCTTAGAGCTTTTCTGGGTAGAGCATTCCACAAATACAATTAAGGAGTGCAATGCGATTTTTTTTTTTAAAAATCATTTGTTTCGGTTTAATCCACAGGTGACAGCACAGAAACACTACTTAAAGGCTGGCCTACTATGCCAAGCACTCCTTATCTCCAGACAACTATCTCCCAAATTTCATTTAAAAAAGGAAGTTCACATACCTGGGCTGGCTCTGCAGGGCGACGAGGCGAGGAATCCAAACAGCAGCAACACCCAGGCTGGAGATAGCAAGGCTCGCTTCTGGCCCCTTCTCACGTGCATGCTGGAAGCAGGGGCACGCGCGGAAAGCGAAAGTAGCTCGCTTTCCCTCCTCCCGCAGGGGAGATTCCTATTCCGCAAGGAAGAACCCACGGAGCGACGGCGGAACTCCAGGACACGGTCTCGCCCTTCCCGCGCCGGGATCGCATTTCTGCATGCAAAGCGGGCGCTCCCGGGCGACTTTCCCACGCCGGTTCCGTCCGCGCATCCTTGCACCCGCCTCATTTCCCCGATGGGTGCCCTGCTGCCACCCAAGGGTGGAGAAAGCAATCCGAGCGGCAGCAGCACCAGCTGCAGTTTTCCTGGGCTCCTGTGCTCGCCCGCCCTCTGCAGCCACTAGGGGAGGCCGTCTCGGGACGCGGCGGAGGCGAAGGGGAAGGAGCCACCCCTCTTCCCTGCGCTCCGCTCCGTCCTCGCCTAGCCTGGAAGGGGCGGTGCCTCGTCCCGCCCCAGACAATGCCCGCCCCGGCTCGGCCCTCCCCTCGCCTCCCCCACGTGGTCGAGCGCTGGCGATAGACCTTGAGCCTCGCTTCCTGTGTGGCTGTGTGCGCGCGCGGGCCGCGGAGAGCCCGACCTGAGTGGCGACTGCGGCTCCCCCACCCACGCATCCGCACGCTCTCCGGCTTGGATCGATCCCGGGGGTGGCGGAAGATTCTAAGCCCACCCCTCCGAGCGCCTGATCGGGTGAGCAGGGGAAAGGGGGGGGGGTTGGTTCCTGGTGGCAAACTTGATCCGAACCGCAAAGTCCCCTTTTGCGCACCACCACCACCGTCGGCTGGGGGTCCTGGGTGGGGCCTGAGAGGCCTGTACGGGCGGTTATTGCTGCTGCCCTGGGAGGAGAAGGTGGTGGTGGTGCCTAGTGGTCTCCCCTCCCTTCCAGATGAGGTGCCTGTCTCTGGGGACGGCACTTCTCCCCCCCCCCCAACCAAGAAGCTACACTCACGGGGGAAATGTGAGGCAGCACGAGCACTGTCTTTTGGAGTGATGAACAGTGTCCTGGCTTGCCTGCCCCCCATCAAGAAAACAATAGAAATACTTAACCAACTGACCAATCACGTCAGTTCTGCTGCCCCAGACAAAAGACCTGCCCCCCCGCAACAAAAATCCTGGCTACGCCCATGTCTCCTGGGGTTCTTGAGGCCATGGGGTGCCTGCTAAATTGCAGCTGCTGCAGCAGTGAAAATGAGTGATGAGCAATGTCTGTGGAACTTCTCTTTATGTACTTATTTTACCCTCCTGTTGTCCCCGGAGAGACTCTGCACTTGGATCCCGAGTGAGACTCCTGTGACCTTCCAGATCCTGCTCCCATCGTCTCTGACCACTGGCTGGCTGTGCTGCCTGGGGCTGAGAGGACATGGGAGTCCAGCGATATCTGGGCAGCCGCAGGTTGCCCACCACTGACGGGGCCACGTGCAGGTCTGTGGAGGATCTTCTGACTTCTCTGGAGGACCTCATGAAGGAAGCTATAGGACAGGCACCCCCAAACTCGGCCCTCCAGATGTTTTGAGACTACAATTCCCATCATCCCTGACCACCGGTCCTGTTAGCAAGGGATGATGGGAGTTGTAGTCTCAAAACAGCTGGAGGGCCAAGTTTGGGGGTGCCTGCTATAGGATGATCTGCTCCAGACAGCAAGCCTGCAGTCCCCAACTGTGGGTTGGTTCAAATCAGATGTGTGAGAGCTGTTCACCGGGGGTTTCAGGCAGTGGCTGTTCTGAGCCCTACCTGGATTGAATCTGCGATCTTTTGTATGTGAAGCTAAGGTGGGCTGGGATTTGGCCCTTCTCCAGTTCAGTGTGAGGGGCTGCGCAAAAATCCCCAGCAACAAGGACATGTCTGTCTATTGATAGCTTTTATATTGTACGCTATGGGATGCGGGTGGAGCTGTGGGTTAAACCACAGAGCCTAGGACTTGCTGATCAGAAGGTCGGTGGTTCGAATCCCTGCGACGGGGTGAGCTCCCGTTGCTCGGTCCCTGCTCCTGCCAACCTAGCAGTTCAAAAGCATGTCAAAGTGCAAGTAGATAAATAGGTACCGCTCCGGTCGGAAGGTAAACAGTGTTTCTGTGCGCTGCTCTGGTTTGTCAGAAGCAGCTTAGTCATGCTGGCCACATGACTCGGAAGCTATGCGCTGGCTTCCTCGGCCAATAAAGCGAGATGAGTGCCGCAACCCCAGAGTCAGCCATGACTGGACCTAAGGGTCAGGGGTCCCTTTACCTTTACTTTATATTGTACGCTGCTTAGAGATTCTTTAAAACACTAAGCTGATTGTAACTACAACAACAATTGCAACCAGCTTAATATTATTGTTACAGTCAGATATTATTATTATTATTATTATTATTATTATTATTATATTTGTAGCCCACCCATCTGAGTTGAAACTGCCCAATTTCCCCACACACACTCCTGTTGCAAAGGGGAATGTTAACAGTGCAGATTAAGAGAAATGTCAGGGAAACTGATAGGCCAGAATCCCAGCCCTGTGGAAGTAATTTGGAAAGAGTGTCTTCCAGAAACAAACCAACAAACAAAAATGTATAAAACTGGTAGATATAAAACCTCAGATACAAGAATGACTATATCTCTCTTTGTTTTGTTTTACTTTTCCTAGCCATGAAAACCCATGAAAACACTTTTGTGAGTATTGAAAAAAGTGTGTGGCTTTCTTCTTGGACTAAAGCAATGACAGAACGTCCTCCTGTGGCACCTTAAAGGAAAGCAAACTCATTGTGGTAGCAGTTTTTGTGGGCCGGACGCCACTTCGGTGCATGCTTGACCCTTGGGGTCCCTTACAGCTCTACAGATCTATGAAGCAAGTCAACCTTTGTGTCAGCACATGCATCTACTGCGGCCTGTAATCTTGACCCGTCCATCAGAATTTCATCCCACCGATGAAGAGACCTGTTATCTCAAAATGGACCGCCTACCTTCCACCTCACCTCAGGTGGCTTTCCACTCGAGTTTGGAGGTTTCGACGTTTCATATCATGAGGTTTTCCTCAGAATTCCTGTGGTAATTTTTGACTGTTTTGCAGCCAGAGCAGTGCTGGATTTATGTATAAGCTAAACAAGCTATAGCTTAGGGCCCCCCCAAAAAATCACTATTAATATACATCTTCTTAATTGTATTTCAGTTCAGCAATTACTTTGATCAAATACATATTTTGTTATGTGCAAATGGCTTTAGATACCTATTAGGTCCATAAATTGCCACATTGCATATATTCAACACAAAAAAACAGCGACAGTTTGTTGTTGACAAAGGACAGCTGGACATATAAAGGGCCCCTTTGCCTTCAGTAGCTTAGGGCCTCATCAAACCTAAATCCCGTATTATCCCCCACTTCCCAATTTTTTAGGAAAAGCTGGAGACGGTTTCTAGGAGATAAAAATAAGGACTCTTCCTTCTGGGGCAGAAGGTTTTTCATGGAAGCACCGCCACAGCCAAGAACATCGGGTATAAGGAAGGAGTACCCGTGCCCGGACTGCGGGAGGAATTTTAAACGGAACTCTCACCTTGTCCGACATAAAAGGCTCCATACGGGCGAGAAGCCTTACAAATGCCCGGAGTGTGGGAAGAGCTTCCGGCAGAGCACGGATGTTAATACGCACCGGAGAATCCACACAGGAGAAACGCCCTTTCACTGCAACCAGTGTGGGAAAAGCTTTCGCTACCGGACGGGTCTCGTGAAGCACGTGAGGGGCCACGATGAAGAGAAAGTGAAGGCCTGCCGGAGTTGCCTGGAATGCGGGAAAATCATCAGCGGCACTTTAGTCTCCGTTGCCAGCCAGACGTCCCCTGCGGTGGGCAGATCCCATAAATGCCCCGACTGTGAGAAAAACACCCAAGAGAGCTCCCATCTTGTCGTGCACGTACCGGGCCGCGCAACGGAAGAAAACTATATGTGTCCCGACTGCGGAGAAGGGTTTTGCCACAGCTTTCAGCTTATTGGACACAGGAACCTTCACGCCAGTGAGGAAATTCTGTATTCATCTGTGTTTGTTTCTGGGTCGCACCGCTTTGCTCCAAGGGAGCGCTAAATGCGCCGCTGTGGGATATGCTTAGCGCATTGCCGCCTCTGATCCTTATGGGCATAGGGTGCATAAACTGGGTCTCAGTACAGTGGTACCTCAGTTTAAGAACAGTCCTGTTTGCGAACGATTCGGTTTACGAACTCCGCTAAACCAGAAGTAGTGTCCCGGTTTGTGAACTTTACCTCGGTCTAAGAACGGAAGCCAAACGGTGGAAGGGCACTGTGGCGGGAGGCCTCATTAGGGAAAGTGCACCTCGGTTTAAGAACGGTTTCAGTTTAAGAACAGACTTCCGGAACGGATTAAGTTCGTAAACCGAGGTACCACTGTATATGTGTTGCCTCTTCACCCTTCCTGTGCCTTTCTCACCACCAACACCTTGCCTCTTCAACCTCCACTGCTTATGGGGACGGGGTGTGCAAGCTCTATGGCTTTTCATTGCATCTCCATTGTTTCTTTTTGCCTTGTGCTTTCCTTATGTTACAGTCTGAATTTTGTGGGATGCCAGTGTCAATCCGTTCAACTTCCAGAATGTTCGGAAACCAAGGCACGGCTTCCGATTGGCTGCAGGAAGCTGCTGCAGCCAATCGGAAGCTGCGTCAGACGTTCAGGTTCCAAAGAACGTTCGCAAACTGGAACACTCACTTCCAGGTTTGCGGCGTTCGGGAGCCAAAACATTTGACTCACAAGGCGTTCGGGATCCGAGGTATGACTGTACAGTAAAATACAGAATGTAAAAAATAAATGAAGCAAAAAAGAAAAGAAAAGCCGATTGAAAATCAAATCTAACAATGGCTGTGACAGGAAGAAAAATCACTAAGTGGTCTACCAAGACCACCAGCCATTTTTGAGCAGGGTGTGTGGGGAAAAGTTTGGGAACTGCTGGATTAAAAGATGTAAATGTTGTTGACCATAATAGTTTTATTACATAATATATAATGAAATAATGAAGATCTGTATCTCGGCAGTAGAGCTTGCAGAAGTCCTCAGGCTCAATTCCTGGCCTCTCCAGGTCAGACTGGGAAGCAGCTGCTAATCAGTGCAGGCAATACTAAACTATATGGGCCAATGGTCTGACTCAATACAAGGCAGCTTCCTAAATTCCTGCTATAATAATAAATTAATAATAATAATTTTTTATTTATACCCCGCCCTTCCCAGTTCAGAAAACCAGGCTCAGGGCGGATAACAACAAATTTAAAACACTTAATTGATGCAACAAAAAACAGCATAAAATACAGTATGAAACGTGAATAATAAATTCAGAATTCAAAAATCAATTTAGGGGGAAAATCCATCCAATAAACATTAGATGATCACCAGGGCTAAATTAATCTAGCTGGCTAAATTAGTCCTATTTGGGCCAGCGAGGAGACCAGGGGAGAATTAGCTGTGGGGGTCTCAGAGTGGGTAATCTTCATAAAAGCGGAGGGGGAGGGAAGGAAGGGGAATAAAATACCAGGCTAAGTTCAAATTGAAAGCCATGCGGAATAGCTCTGTCCTACAGGCCCTGCAGAAGGAAATTAAATCCTGCAAGGCCCTGGTCTCATGGGACAGAGCATTCCACCAGGTTGGAGCCATCACTGAGAGGCCCTGGCTCTGATGGAGGATAATCTGACTTCCTTAGGGCCCGGGACCTCTAAACTAGGATTATTCATGGACCTTAAGGTCCTCTGTGGGGCATACCAGGAGAGGTGGTCCCGTAAATCCAAGGGCCCAAAGCTACAAATGCAATATAACACAATAGTGGTAATTTTGTATTATTTTTAAACACCCTTTTGAGTCACTGGCCATTTAACAACATGTATTTTCTTGATATGTCTTGGACGCAGGTGGCGCTGTGGGTTAAAGCCTCAGCGGCGAGGACTTGCCGATCGAAAGGTCGGCGGTTCGAATCCCTGCGGCGGGGTGCGCTCCCGCTGCTCGGTCCCAGCGCCTGCCAACCTAGCAGTTCGAAAGCACCTCCGGGTGCAAGTAGATAAATAGGGACCGCTTACTAGCGGGAAGGTAAACGGCGTTTCCGTGTGCGGCTCTGGCTCGCCAGAGCAGCGATGTCACGCTGGCCACGTGACCCGGAAGTGTCTCCGGACAGCGCTGGCCCCTGGCCTCTTAAGTGAGATGGGCGCACAACCCCAGAGTCTGTCAAGACTGGCCCGTACGGGCAGGGGTACCTTTACCTTTACCTTTACCTATTTTCTTGATAAAAAGGTTTCTGTACTCCTGAACCAGATATTGAATGGGGAGCCATACTTAAATGAATCAGAACTTGGTGCAAAATAAATATTTGGTGTGGTGGTTGTTTAGGATTGCATTTGGTTTTAGTTTTTCAAACAGGCCACTCAGGTGCACTGAGTAAGTTTACCTTTTCTAGCTGCTGCTGCTGCAGCTGTGCCATGTCCACTGATGTGAGCATAACATACCAGGGTGAACTTACTTTACCGCTTAATTTTGTGGCTTTCAGCGGGGGAGCAATGGTTGTGTGGTGCTAGGAATCATCTGTCTGGGAGCAGCATAAAGGAAAATCTAGCCTAGCAGAAATCTGGCCACTCCATAAAAATTGCTCATTTAATCTTGTTATTTCCCCCCACTTTGTGCCAGGATTTCAGATTCCTAATCCCGGTACTCTCTGCGGCCTGGAGCCGGGCGTGGCGCCTTTGCCCTCGGACCATCAGGATGAGGAACAGAGGGAGAGTCCAGGAAGCATCTGTAGAGGTGAGGGACCCTGCTAGCTGAAGATCTGATGAGGAATGGGGGGCTTCTGAAGGAGATTCTCTGCTTTACATAGCTTCCTGTCTTTCCCCCATGACTCTTAGGCCCTGTCTGCACTACACATTTAGAGCAATTTTGTTGGCATCCATCTGGTAAAACCTTATTCGCATTAGCCAATGGCCATAGCAACAATAAAACATTACAGTACAGTGGTACCTCGGGTGACATACGCTTCAGGTTACAGACGCTTCAGGTTACAGACTCCGCTAGCCCAGAAATAGTACCTCGGGTTAAGAACTTTGCTTCAGAACAGAAATCGGGTTCCAGCGGCGCAGCAGCAGCAGGAGGTCCCATTAGTTAAAGTGGTACCTCAGGTTAAGAACAGTTTCAGGTTAAGAACGGACCTCCGGAACGAATTAAGTACTTAACCTGAGGTACCACTGTATTGGTATATTTTTTAATATATATAATTTTTATTAAATTTTCTGTTTTACAATTTAGAATACTCATTTAAACATCCTTAAAATATCAGTGACTTCCCTCCTTCTCTTTCCATGGTTCATTTTGCATATCATAAATCCCTGCATCTTTTACATAAACTAAACCATTCAGTACATATTCCATTATTACATCCATCAAAATGAATTTATCTTAATGCTGCCAAGATTTTCAAGTGTACACAACTTCCCCACATATATTTGATAAACATTTTCCAATCTTCTCTAAACGTATGTTGTTCTTGTTCTCTTATTCTGTATGTTAAGTCTGCAAGCTGCACATATTCTGTCAGTTTAAGTTGCCATTTTTCTATAGGTCCCATATATTGGTATATCATGATGTTTAGCTGGCGATATAACACAATATTGAAAGACAGACATCGCTCAGCTCTAGCACACAATATGATTTGCCATAAAACGATGGAACCAAAATCACGATATGGACTTCAATCCGTTCTTGAACAATATATCTCCCAGCCCTAGTGCTGAGAGTTGTCGGGAGACTCCCTATCCCCCTCGCAGGTACTACAATTCCCAGAGTTCCCTGGGAAGAGGGACAGATGGACTGTTAAGCCACTCTAGGAGTTGCAGCTCTGCAAGGGAAATACAGAGCCGCAGGCATGTTTTTAAATGTACAGTGGTGCCCCGCAAGACGGAATGCCTTGCAAGACGAAAAACCCACTAGACGAAAGGGTTTTCCGTTTTTCGATGCGCTTTGCAAGACGAATTTCCCTATGGGCTTGCTTCGCAAGACGAAAACGTCTTGCGAGTCTTGCGATTTTTTTCGCTTCCCCCCCCCCCTTTTTTCTAAGCCGCTAATAGCCTTTTAGCCGCTAATAGCGCTAATCCGCTAAGCCGCTAATAGGGTTGCTTCGCAAGACGAAAAAACTGCTAGACGAAGAGACTCGCGGAACAGATTATTTTCGTCTTGCGAGGCACCACTGTAATTGCTTTTTAGCACGCTTTAAACTGCTTTTAGGGACACGGGTGGCGCTGTGGCGTAAACCACAGAGCCTAGGACTCGCCGATCAGAAGGTCGGCAGTTCGAATCCCCGTGACTAGGGTGAGCTCCCATTGCTCGGTCCCAGCTCCTGCCAACCTAGCAGTTCAAAAGCACGTCAAAGTGCAAGTAGATAAATAGGTACCGCTCTGGCGGGAAGGTAAACAGCGTTTCTGTGCACTGCTCTGGTTCGCCAGAAGCAGCTTAGTCATGCTGGCCACATGACCCGGAAGCTGTATGCTGGCTCCCTCGGCCAGTATAGCGACATGAGCGCTACAACCCCAGAGTCGGTCACGACTGGACCTAACAGTCAGGGGTCCCTTTACCTTTACCTAAACTGCTTTTAAGGTGTTCCCAATGGTGATTGCTTTTGGAATGCGCGAATCTGCTTTAGAATGTCCTTGCTTTTGTTTTTAAATTTGCGTATCTGTTTGCCATTCTGGGTTCCTTGGGGAGGAAGGGCCTGGGTATAAAGTCAAGGGCAGAATAATCGTGGCTGTCATTCACGTGCCCTCTTTTGTGACCCTGTGACTTCTGTTCCAGCCTGTGATGATGCTGTGCCCACGGAGCCTGAGGAAGAGGACCCCTCATCCCATGAGAGACTTTCTCGGACGTTACTGGGAAGGCTGCAGATCCTGGATCCCCAAAGGAAAGAGGCCTCTAAGGCGAGGCCCGGCTTCTCCAGGGGGCAGTGGAAACGGCCGGCGGCGAGGGGAAGGGAATCGGCGGAGGACGGGAGTGCCACCTCTCCTGTGTGTGAGCGGTTCCTCCGCTCAGAGAGGAGGCACCTCTGCTTCATGTGTGGGAAGAGGTTCCGGTACGAGTCCCACCTGGTCACTCACGAGCGGATCCACACGGGAGAGAAGCCCTTCGAATGCAGCACCTGCCACAAGAGCTTCCGGGACCGCTCAGACCTGAGCAAGCACCAGAAAACTCACTCGGCGGACAAACCTTACAAGTGTCTCGACTGTGGCAAAAGCTTTCACCACCAGTTGACCTTTATTAGGCACCAGAGGCTTCATCCCAGGGAGAGCTCCTCCTGCGATCCGAGCCGGGTGTATTTTGCCATCCTCCCCTCGTACCACGTGGGCGCAGAGATGAGCATTGGGGATGGGACGGAGACCCCCGAGAGCCTTGGCTTTCCTTTTAAACAAAAAGTAAGTTTCTAGCCCTTAAGGTAGCGAAGGTGGGATTGAAAGCAATGGGGCAAAGGGGGAGGAACCAGAGATAGGGCCTGAGTAGGTTTCCTGCAAGGGTTCTTAAGATTTCCACATCACTTGCCTCCTTGGTCCAGTATTTTCTTTTAAATGCAAGCAGGGTGTACACACACACACACACACACACACACACACACACACACTGAGAGCCAGTGTGGTGTAGTGGTTAAGAGCGGTGGACTCGTAATCTGGGGAACCGGGTTCACGTCTCCGCTCCTCCACATGCAGCTGCTGGGCGACCTTGGGCCAGTCCCACTTCTCTGAAGTCTCTCAGCCCCACTCACCCCACAGAGTGTTTGTTGTGGGGGAGGAAGGGAAAGGAGAATGTGAGCCGCTTGGAGACTCCTTCGGGTAGTGATAAAGCGGGATATCAAATGCAAATCCACACACTGAACGAGAGAACCTTGTTTATCAATGCTTCAGCTGTAAGGAAAGATTTCAACCCATTTGCATCAGAGTTCTTCTTGGATACTCGAAGCTGTTGAGATTGGTGCGGTTTTAGAGTACCTTTCCATTGCCCCCTTTCCTTCTCCATCAGCTGAGGAGCCACCAGGAGGCAAGGCTGTCAGGTCAAGAGGCCAGATATGGGGTGGGGGAAACCCTAAGGGCCTAGCAAGGGTGGCTGGGGCAACCCAGTCAGATGAGAGGCATATAAATAATAAAATGATGATGATGATGATGAATTTCAGTAGGGACAAATGTAAGGTTCTATACTTAGACAGGAAGAACCAGCTGCCCAAATATAATATAAGGGACACCTGGCTTGCTATCAGTACATGTGAGACGGATTTAGGAGTCTTGGTGGACCACAAGCTTAACATGAATCAACAGTGTGATGCAGCAGCAAGAAAAGATAATGCTATTTTGGAACGCCCTCCCATGCGATGTCAAAGAGATAAACAACTACCTGACATTTAGAAGACATCTGAAGGCAGCCCTGTTCAGGGAAGTTTTTTATGTGTGACATTTTAATGTATTTTTAATCTTTGTTGGAAGCCGCCCAGAGTGGCTGGGGAAACCCAGCCAGATGGGCGGGGTACAAATAATAAGTTATTATTATTATATAGGCTGATCTGTATAGTGTCCAGATCAAGGGAAGTCATAGTACCACTCTATTCTGCCTTAGTCAGACCACACTTGGAATACTATGTCCAATTCTGGGCACCACAATTTAAGAAGGATGTTGAAAAGCTGGAACGTGAGCAGAGGAGGGTGACCAAGATGATCAAAGGTCTGGAAACTAAGCCTTATGAGGCGCTCTTAAAGGAGCTGGGAATGTTTAGCCTGGGAAAGAAGAGACTGAGAGGCAATATGATAGCCATCTTCAAATATCTTAAGGGCTGTCACACGGAAGAGGGAGCAAGCTTGTTTTCTCCTGCTCTGGAGGGTAGGACCTGAACCAATGGCTTCAAGTTGCAAGGAAGGAGATTCTGACTAAACATTCGACTTCCAAAGCGTTCGAAAACCAGTGTGCGGCTTCCGATTGGCTGCAGGAACCCTCTGCAGCCAATCAGAAGCCGCGTCGGACGTTCGGCTTCCAAAAAACATTCACAAACCGAAACACTTCTGGGTTTGCAGCATTCGGGAGCCAAAACATCCATGTACCAAGGTGTTTGGGATCCAAGGTACGACTTTATTTGATATGCCAATGCTATCTCACACTTCTTTCAGTATCACTAAAAGGTATTTGTATTGAAGCTATGGCAATATCTATGTTAGTTTCGGTTTAATTGCTTGAGGAGGATCCCAGTTTCCGGGTATGTACAGTTCTGGATGCCCAGTCCCTCTGGGACTGAGTCTCCCTGCATAAGCCTTGTGTTCATCACCTGAGACTCCTTCTACGAGTGCCCCCTTTGAGGGATGGGCAGATTGTGGCATCATGAGAACAGGCCTTTTCAGTAGTGGCTCCCCACCTGAGGAATGCTCTTGCCAGAGAGATGCGTCTGCCACTGTTAACTGCTTTTAGGTGCTAGGTAAAGACGTTCCTGTTTATCCTCACATTTGGCTCTCAGTTGAGTGTCATGTGATTTGTTGATACCCCAGCCGCTGTCAATGATCATCTTTTAGTAGAGTAGAGCAGCACCCACCCATTTTTATGTTGTTTCAGGATAAGCACTTTTAGTAATGTTATTTTATATTTCTGATGTTCTTTTAAATGTTGTCGTCTGTATCCTTTTATAACTGAAGTGAGGGACAAATAAATGCAATAGATAACTAATGGGTTCAGCTTGATAGATGAAACGATCTCATCTGTTCTTCTGCACATTCTTGGGGTTTTTTAACACTCCCCCCAGAGCCAATTTGGGGGTGCCTGAGGGGAAGCAGAGAAAGCCCAGTTGCGCTGGCAGAAACCCTTCTGTGGGCTTTCACTAGCAGGACTCATGAGTTGAATCCCGCTCTAAAAAAATAAAAATATTTGAAGCACATTCCTAACCTTTGTGGATTAAGGAAAGAGTGGGGGGTTTATTATTATAATATATTACGGGGTGATAATATTCTGTGGTTAAACCACGGAGCCTAAGGCTTGCCGATCAGAAGGTCGGTGGTTCGAATCTCCATGACGGGGTGAGCTCCCGTTGCTCTGTCCCTGCTCCTGCCAACCTAGCAGTTTGAAAGCATGTCAAAGTGCAAGTAGATAAATAGGTACCACTCCGGCAGGAAGGTAAACGGCGTTTCCGTGCACTGCTCTTGTTTGCCAGAAGCGGCTTAGTCATGCTGGCCACATGACCTGGAAGCTGAACGCCGGCTCCCTCGGCCAATAAAGCAAGATGAGCGCCGCAGCCCCAGAGTCATCCACGACAGGACCTAATGGTCAGGGGTCCCTTTACCTTTACCTTTAATATTCTGGAATGATAGAGTTCAGTCATATGCCTTATGGGAAATGATACCTATTGTATTTTGAATTTGAACCTGAATGGTATCATTTTATAAAAAGCAAATGGTTTTTTTACTCGGCTACCATGCTGTCCTTTCTCAGCCCCCAAAGGCTTGAGTCATTTGTGGTTGTTCTCGTTTTGGCCTTGCAGGTGTCAATGTGGCAAGTGTAAGGAAGGCAGAGAACTTTCTTTGGAGTGAATGTCCAGTGCTTTCACATAAAAACTTGGATGCTGTTGAAGAGATTTAAGAAATCACGTTCCAAGACCTGCAAAATGGGGTGGGGGTGTGAGACCACGTAAGCCACGGAGCTTTTCCACAGAGCAAGACATCTTGCAAAAAGAGGAGTCCATCGCCTGCCGGAGATTTGATCGAAACCATGTTCCGGTTTAGAAGCCACGCAGCCAAGAAACCACAAATTGCTGGAAAGGTTTAAAGCGATACTCGTGCACCGTTGTGCGTCAAAGATTGTACGTTCTAGAGGAGTCCAGCCAAAGCACAAATTCTAGGAACATTTTTTTAATGCAAGTTTAAAGGCTAAGCTGCAAAGAATCCCTAGAATGGCAAAACCAGACCATTTCACTGCCTTTCTGGAAAGTATGCGGTGGAAGAGAACCTGTTCTGTCAGACCTTCTTGGCTGTTCCTTCTGTAGGGCTTCCCTCTTCCAATGTGCAAGCCTTGATTTATGTCAGAGAAGCCATGGCGGAGCAGGAACCCTTTTGATAAGAAAAGCTTCACATACAGTAGGAGAAAGCTTACGAATGCCCAGAGTGGGGAAATACTGCGTTGCCAAATCCTACTATTATAAAGTTACACTGTCAAGTTGCTTTGAGACTTTTTGGGCAAGAATGGTAATAAATAATATTAATAGTCCATGGCGCTGTGGTCTAAACCACTGGGCCTCTTGGGCTTGCCGATCAGAAGGTCGGCGTTTCGAATCCCTGTGATGGGGTGAGCTCCCGTTGCTCGGTCCCTGCTCCTGCCAACCTAGCAGTTCGAAAGCAAAAAAGTGCAAGTAGATAAATAGGTACCGCTCCGGCGGGAAGGTAAACGGCGTTTCCGTGCGCTATTCTGGTTTCAGTGCTCCGTTGCGCCAGAGGTGGCTTAGTTATACTGGCCACATGACCTGGAAAAACTGTCTGCGGAAAAACGCCGGCTCCCTCGGCCTGTAAAGCGAGATGAGCGCCGCAACCCCAGAGTCGTTTGCGACTGGATTTAACTGTCAGGGGTCCTTTACCTTTTTTTATAAGGGGAAACCACAAGTGTGATTGTACAGTATGCTAGAAGGAGTTTGCTTTTGAGGGCCCCGGCTTCACACAGGATCCCTCTGGATGAAGGACTTACGTTCCTACTTTTTTCCTAGACTATGTGGCAATATCATAGACACTCGTTCATTCAGAGGTTTATAAGCAGAGGCTGGTTGGTTGCCTATCATGGATGATGCAGCATAGGTGTTTGTGTGAGGGGGAACTTTTGGCCCTCTGGATGCTGCTGAACTACAACTCCCATCATCCCTGGCCATTGGCTGTGCTTGTTGGGGCAGATGGGAGTTGTAGTTCATCAGCATCTGGAAGGCCAGAGGTTTCCCACGTCTGCTATAGCAGGTGGACTTCCTTTATTGGCATGGCAGGGTCAAATACAGAGTCTTTTGAGGTCCGTTCCAATGCTATGATTGCAGCATTTGGGACTTTTTAGTTTAGGGGAAATAGGAGTGAGAGACAAGAAGACGGATGTCTATAAAAGTATGCATGGGAAGGAGAAAGTGAGTCGATACAAGTTTTTCTTCCATTCTCTCTCATAGCACTAGAACTAGTGCACATCCTGTGTAACTTGAGTGTTGGAAGATTCAGTACTTATTCACACAGCAGCACCTAGTAAAACAATGGAATTGGCTTCTGCTGTGATGGCCGCCATCTTGGATGGCCTTAAAAGAGGATTGGACAAATTCAGGGACCACAAGGCAAACAATGGCTACTGACTCTGATGGCTGTTCTCTGCCTCTGCTTCTGAAGAGCGGTTGCTGGAAACTGGAGGAGGGGAGAGTGGCTGTTGTGTTCGGATCCTGCCTGCCAGTTTCCCACAGCCATCTGTTTGGCCACTGTGAGAACAGGATGCTGGGCTGGATGGGCCACTGGCCTGATCCAGTCAGCTCTTCTCACATTCTTATGATTCTGTGACATCATTTGTCAGGAATGAGCCAGCGCCAAGCGAAGGTTTGCAGCCAACTGCAGAAAGCAGCCAGGAACAGAGAGGCTTGGGTGTTAGTCAGGCGGGGAGAGCCGGCAGCTGCAGACTTTGGCTCTTCCACACCTTGACGGGCAGGGTGATAAGGCAGTAGCTGAGAGCAGGCTAGAACACAGCAAAGCTTGCAGGAAGCACAGATAGGAGCAAATAGAATCAGAGACAGCCTCTCAGAACAAGAAGAGGGTGGGGCTGATTCACTAAGTCTGAGGAGTCGGCCGATGGGAAGGCTGCTAGACAGGAAGCAAAACAAGAGACGGAAAGGTTGTAAGTTCAATATATTCTGTTGATGCCAGAAGGAGTCTTCAGAAGGGTCATCTTGAATAATGATGCCAGAGGCTTTGTCGGAGCCGTCCGGAGCTATCTGTTATTTTTGCAATAAATCCTCCTTTTTAATTACCTACGCTTATTGTGTTATCAAGCTGGGAACCTGGACTCCTGATATCATTGCTTATAAAAATAGCCAACCAGACTCAGGTCCACCAGCGATGCAGTGGCCAAGCTCATGCAACCAGCATCGTTTTCAGCCCTGTGGCATGCAGCATAGATGTGTTCCTTGAGACTGAGAGGAAGACCAGGCTGCTAAGTTGCATGTGAGCGGGCTACTTATTTGTCAAAACCTGTGGCTGCGAGTTGTACCCAGCGTTAACCTGTTCACTAGTGCAAGGGCACGCTTAATGTTGTGCAAAAGAGAAATCCGACACTACAGTTTTGCTAGCGGAAACTCACTGCACAATCTGGTTTTGCTATCCGCTGCACAACAAAATCACCAACTACCTTCTTGTGTATTCTGTAGGCGCAAAACATTTCGCCAGTGGAACTGCTATACTGCCAAGAGACTTTTGACTTAGCACTGCATAAGAAGACACAACCTGTGTGTCCAGCACAGCCGCAACACATCAAAGGGCAGGGGGCAGGAGTGAAATGGAGAAAGCCCAGAGGAGCATCTCTGGGGATGCAGTCAGTGTGTGCAAGGACTAAAAGAATTTATGCTTCCTTACCCCTCAAATAAAAAGTACAGATTCTGGGGTTGCAAAGAACTTTCTGGATTTTGCAGCCAAGGTAGCATTTTGTGCCTCAGGTCTGGCCAGAGAAAAAAACGAGTAAAGGTCTCTTTGCTATGTTATACAACTCTGGGGGCAAGAAACAATGTGAATAAAAGTGTAGAGGGTCTCATAAATCCAAGTTCTGCATAGGATGCTGTTTTTGCAGAAGGTAAAAAGGCATGTGTCGGCTTGCTGGAAGATGGAGTTCTCTATCATTGAGCTTCCATCTGGTCATATCCTGTGTTCTTTTTTATTTTGTGACCAGACACTGAGGACAAACAAAAAAGGGAGAGTAAAGTGATGAAATGTGACCTTTTGTTTGTTTGTTTGTTTAGCTGCTTTTTTCTCTTGCTTTTCTTTTTTATCCCGGAGACTTACTGGACTCTTAAAACTTAGCAATTAAAATCATTTGTTGATTGCAAAGATTCCCTGGTTTATAGTATTTGTGGTGCTTTTCCATCAGCCCGCTACAGAATTCCAGTTTAATCAAATGAAAGCATAACTGACTCTCAACTGAACAGGGAACACGTTACATCAAATATACCAGTGGTTAACATTAAGGTCCGGTACTGGCTTATATGTAGTACATGGAAAAAATTGCATTTCTATGAATTTAAGGAGAACTGGGTCAGGAATAAAAAGCAAATATTCAAAAGAAGTAGTAGACTTGCTCCTCCTCCAAACTCGCCAAGGTAACAACAACAGCATGCTACCCACTCTGACCCAACAGAACAACAGTCCAAGAATAAAATAGATTCTTAGGATTCAAATGACTTCTCTCAAAGGAAGATCCAGTGGTCTTTGGCAAGACAATAAACACCTCATCTTTCCCTGACATGGTGTTGACTAGGCCATAAAGCAACACTCAGATACCATAAGCCCTTTGGTTTAATATTACATTTCCTACTGAGCAAAAAATTACGTGATGTTCCAGAATTCTGGCCTGAATGGGGCAGAAGGACAAATTCCTGTTTATTTGGAAAGCAGGAGGTGGAATCTGGCAGGGCAGAATCTTCCAAGGGTCTCTTTGGTGCTACTGTTAGAGCTGTCGCCCCATCCAGTTGCCCCATCGTCAGGAAAAATAGAGGACCTATCTCCATGTTTCTTTCATAGTTCTGTGGCAGGAAGAATGTGCTCAGGAAAGTTTGGCCTGTATCTTTTTAGCTCCCACAGCATTTAGCCTAGGCCCTGGCTCAGTCATGGCTTCCTGAAAGCAAGCTTTGGTTCACACAACTGGGTTTCCTCCTTCTGTACAGCACCCTAGAATTATTGGAGGTTCCCGCCCACACACTTCAGCTTGCGCTATCTGCTTCTGTGGCAGCATCTTGGTAAAAGCACTTCTCACACGTTTATAGCAGAGTATTTCCCTGGAGGGACGCGGGTGGCGCTGTGGGTTAAACCACAGAGCCTAGGACTTGCTGATCAGAACGTCGCGGTTTGAATCCCCATGACGGGGTGAGCTCCCGTTCCTCGGTCCCAGCTCCTGCCAACCTAGCAGTTTGAAAGCACGTCAAAGTGCAAGTAGATAAATAGGTACCACTCTGGCGGGAAGGTAAATGGTGTTTCTGTGCGCTGCTCTGGTTTGCCAGAAGCGGCTTAGTCATGCTGGCCACATGACCCGGAAGCTGTACGACGGCTCCCTCGGCCAGTAAAGCGAGATGAGCACCGCAACCCTAGAGTTGGTCGCAACTGGATCTAATGGACTGGACCTAATTACCTTTACCTATTTCCCTGGAGGCAGGTGACAAGAACAGCAGCTATAGTCAAATTCCTCAGTCAAGAGTCTCTTTATTGCTTGACTGGTTGCACAAGCATTTCTATTGCAAATATATACAAACTACAGTAGCTACATTCTTTCTACACCTCTCCAGCGTGGTATAAACTCAGCATATATGTGTGTGTGCTTTCTTCTTGATGAAGTTGCAGCCTGCAACTTCCTTTATTTGCACCTCCAGCTGACACCAATTAAGCCACGACTGCCACACACTAAAGAAAATTCTGGAACTCCATTTAAAGCTCAAAGGAACTTTGATCTGTTTCATGAAGGATGTTTTCCTAACAAAAACCTGGAAAATAACTGCAAAAAGAAAAGAAAAAGAAAAGGGAAGCCAAAGCCAACTTGAAAACAGCTTGGCGTTAGACCTGCTTGATGTTTTCTACATTTGTGGAGCCACCACCAGAAAACCCCTGGCCTGGGCGCCTGGCAGTGTGGGGCACCCCTGGCCTGGGCACCTCAAAGAGTTTGGCAGAGGTAAGTGGAAACAATGGCAGCTGGGCCTTTAGGGTAAATGGGGTATAGGGGGTTAACCAGGCTGGGATAGTTGGGATAGCAGGCTTGTTGGTTTTTTCATTTAGATTTTTCAATTTCGTTGTTCTGTATAGGACAATGACAATAAAGATTATCGTATCGTAACCTCCGTGTGCCCTCAGCCATCCTCCTGCTTTTACTTACTTGCTACCAGTTTACAACTTACTATATCACCCCAGGAGGTGGTAGCACTGCCTTGACCGTTTCCTCCTCCTCAGTTCCAGAGACTTTCCCATCCCACGAATCCAGTTTGTGGACCAGAAAAGCGAAGGCGCCCTTTCATGTGCATCAAGACTCACATCTTTATTATTATTATTATTTATTTCATTTTCCTGGAGCTCTGCCCACCCCAAATCCTGGGAACGGGCATGGGTGTAGCCAGCATAGGAGCCAACTCCTGGGCGTGGCAGCTTCGATCCCGCCCCACCAATAAATATTTGAGAATGGCATTGTCATTGAAACGGTGTGCATGCACCACACAATGTGATTGATTATGTGGGGCGCGGCTTACCTGCAACCCCCCATATTTTATTCAAGTTGGTACCCCCTGGTAGCCAGGCTTTATGTTAGTGGGGGGGGGAAGAACCTCAGTTAGTTATTTTGCATCGATTTACTTTATTTAGGGGGACACCTGCCCTTCCTTGCCCCCCTTGGCTACACCCATGGGGACGGGGGCGGAGGCGGGGGGGCTGGTGAAGAGAAACCCCAGTGCCGAAAGTTGCCGCGGCCACCAGAGGCCTCTCGCTTTAAGCTCGCCCAGCCGAGAGGAAACTGCTCTCTTCTCTTCCTCCTCTGCTCAGGAACATCCTGGCTCCGAGTGGGCCACGCCGGCGCCGTCTGCAGCGCCGCTTTCTCCTCCGAGGGAGCCTGCAGGCGGGAGGCAGAGAGGCAGCCGCCGGGGCGCGCTGCGCTTCCTCCGCCCTCTCTCCTCTCGGAGCCCGACCGGAGTGGGAACTGACGCGCCCCAGCCTTTGTCGAGCGGGATAGGCGGGAGGAGGGGGGGTGTGCGAGGAGGCTCTTGCGGGAACAATCCCGGGTGAGTGAGACAGATGCCAGGAGGAGGCGCGGTGGGGCAGCGCGATCCGGGATGAAAGTGGCGGGTGGCGCTGGGGATGCGCGCACGCTTGCGCTTGCAAGGAACGCGGCGAAGGATGGAATTTGGCACGCGTTGCGCGCGGAGGAGAGGGGCGCAGAAGAGCAAGGGAGATTTCTTTTCTTTTGTGATTATTTCCACGCCAGACTAGAGGGGTGGGGTGTGAACTCTCTTAATGAGAAGTAATAGCTCCGTCTGCGAAGGGGAGGTTGCACGACACAATTTGACGCCGATTGGTCATCCGGGTCACATTTCAACCTTTGGCATTGCAGCAAGGGATGCGATCCAGGAGGAGAAAGGTTTCCCATGGCTACTACTAGCCAAGAGGGCTATCTTGCACATCCAGTGTTGGAGGCAGTTTGCTCTGCCATCGAACACCAGTTTTAGGGAACCATACGTGGGGAGAGCAAGGGTGCAGTCGGGTCCTACTTAAGGGCTTTGCATAGGCATCTGGTTGCAGTAGATCAGGGTGGGTTTGTGACACCCCACTGTTCAGCAACAGTAGCAGCAAAATAACTCTCCCCACCAAAATTAGGCTGCTGAAATGAAGAAAGCAAAGCAGGAGAGAACTTCTGTATGAAGAGTGTGTGGGCAAAATTCAGCTTTGGTACAGTGTTATTGTTGTTTGGTCGTTTGGTCGTGTCCGACTCTTCATGACCCCCTGGACCAGGGCACGCCAGGCACTTCTGTCTTCCACTGACTCCCGCAGTTTGGTCAAACTCATGCTGGTAGCTTCAAGAACGCTGTCCAGCCATCTCGTCCTCTGTCGTCCCCTTCTCCTTGTGCCCTCCATCTTTCCCAACATCAGGGTCTTTTCCAGGGAGTCTTCTCTTCTCATGAGGTGGCCAAAGTATTGGAGCCTCAGCTTCAGGATTTGTCCTTCCAGTGAGCACTCAGGGCTGATTTCCTTCAGAATGGACAGGTTTGATCTTCTCTCAAGAGTCCCATGGACTGCAAGAAGACTCTGCCAAGAGTCTCCTCCAGCACCACTTGGGTACAGTACTGAGATTTAATTCCTAGGCCCAGAATGTGCTCAGAGATACCCCTGTTCTTTAATTCTAAGGATGTGTTAGAATTATATATTCTAGTAGCTCTGGTTGATAGATGCTGTTCTAGTTTAAAACAAGTCTGGATTCTCTTTTGTTTCAGCCACTGAATAGAAAATGGAGGAGACTTTTCGGAAGGAAAGTCCTGAACAGGTGAAACTGCATAAGGCAGCAGCAGAAATATCCCCGTGGAATTGTTCCCAAGTAGATGATTCTGAAAATCATCAGGGGCCAGAAACACAAACAAACCAGTGCTCTGAATCGGAAAGGCAGAAGTGTGTCTCTTCCCAAGGAGACCCCAAGGAAGCAAGAAAGCTGCCTGTTCAACAAAGAAATCGGATGTCAAAGAAACAGCACCCTTGCCCTGACTGCGGGAAAGTCTTCAACAGGACCTCGGCCCTCAATGCGCATCAGAGAGTCCACACGGGGGAGAAGCCCTACAAATGTGCAGAGTGTGGGAAGAGCTTCAGTAAGAGTTCGCACCTCATTGCTCATCAGAGAATCCACACAGGTGAAAGGCCGTACACCTGTATGACTTGTGGGAAAAGCTTCAACCACTCCTCACATGTCATTACCCACCAGAGAACCCACACAGGGGAGAAACTCTATAAATGCCTCGAGTGTGGGAAAAACTTCCGGTACAGCTCCGATCTCATCAGGCACCAGATTGAGCACGCGGGAGAAAAACCTTACCAGTGCTCCGACTGTGGGAAGTGCTTCAACCGGAGCTCAAACCTCCTCATTCACCAGAGAATACACACGGGCGAGAAACCCTACAAGTGCCTCGAGTGCGGGAGGAGCTTCAGCTACAGCTCCGTCCTCATCAAGCACCAAAAAGTACACACCTCCGAGAAGCCTTATAAATGTCCTGACTGTGGGGAAGGTTTTCACGTGAACGCAAGTCTCCTCACACACCAGAGAGTTCACACAGGAGAGAAACACTACTCATGCTCACAGTGTGGGAAAAGTTTCCGATGGATCTCGCACCTTGCCAGGCATCAGAAGATCCACACGGCAGCGAAACCTGTTTAAATGTTCGAAATACTGGGAAATCATCCGTGTGTGCTCAGATCTTAAGTTGGAGCATACTTTTCTTTAGTGTATTCTTCCATATGTCTCTCCATTACCATTCCTTTGATTTATTGTCTAATTTTACAAAGTAAGACACTTGAGGGAAGGAATCTTTCCATATTATTATTTTGTATTTGTTTGTTTGTGTGTGTGTACACACACACACACACATGAAAATATCACTGTATCAGTAATAAAACACTTAAATCCAACAGCTGACTTTTGATGGCTCAGGATAAGCCGGGGCGAACCGTATTTGTATTTATTTATTTGAAAAAATTTGTTTGCATTTTATATTTGTTACCTTCCTGAGCCGAAGAGATTGACTCAAATAAATACCGTAGGTGCTACCTCCTCCTCCTCCTTCTCCTCCTCTGTGTTGTCGTCCTGGTGCCCTTCTGCTTAACAAATAAGAACTGCAAGGTAAGGGAAGTAGGATGCAACTCTGGAATGTCTTTTGTAAGTCTCCCATTGTAAGACCTCTTCCCAAAGCTTTGGAGAGTCGCTCAGAGAGCTCTCAGGAAAAGCACTTCCACAGGCCTGCTTCCTGAAATCCTTCAGTGCCAAATGCCAGAGACCTACACTGGTTCCCAGTACGTTTCCGAGCATAATTCAAAGTGTTGGCGGTGACCTTTAAAGCCCTAAACGGCCTCGGCCCAGTATACCTGGAGGAGTGTCTCCACCCCCATCATTCAGCCTGGACACAGGTCCAGCTCTGAGAGTCTTTTGGCGGTTCACTCCCTGCAAGAAGTGAAGCTACAGGGAACCAGGCAGAGGGCCTTCTTGGTAGTGGCACCCGCCCTGTAGAACGCCCTCCCATCAGATGTCAAGGAAATAAGCAACTATGTAACATTTAGAAGACATCTGAAGGCAGCCCTGTATAGGGAAGTTTTTAGTGTTTGTTTTATTATGCTTTTATATATGTTGGAAACCTCCCTGAGTGGCAACCCAGTCAGATGGGTGGGGTAAAATAATAACAATAACAACAATAACAAACTACTGTTGTTGTTGTTGTTTAGTCGTGTCCGACTCTTTGTGACCCCACGGACCAGAGCACGCCAGGCACTCCTGTCTTCCACTGCCTCCTGCAGTTTGGTCAAACTCATGCTGGTAGCTTTGAGAACACTGTCCAACCATCTCGTCCTCTGTCGTCCCCTTCTCCTTGTGCCCTCCATCTTTCCCAACATCAGGGTCTTTTCCAGGGAGTCTTCTCTTCTCATGAGGTGGCCAAAGTATTGGAGCCTCAGCTTCAGGATCATTAAGGCAGAGAGTTGCTCCAGGTAGGACACTCTTATCTTTGCAACTCCCTTGTCAGATCCTGGCTTTTTAATCCTTTGTGTGCTGCTAAACACCTATGGCAGGGCTGGTGGCCTTTTTGCCCTCAAGGCCAATTACAGCAGTGGGTGAGTCCATGGGGAGCAGAAGCCAGTGGGCACTGGTGGGTCCACTGACCGGGCGTGGCTTGGTTCCACTCTTGCCCGTTGCCTCAGGCAACACACTATCTTGGTCCAACCCAGCACTCCAACATGAAGCACCTAATCTTGGAAAGCTGCAGAGGAAGAATGTGAATTCTAGCACACATATGTAGGGGCAATAAGTCTTATGAGTTCTGCAAATCTAGACGGGAATTAAGCACAGTGTCAGGTTGCAAGGAAGCAATGCCTCTTCTGCATTTAGGTTTGATGAGGCCCCAAGCTACTGAAGGCAATGGGGCCCTTTATATGTTCAGCTGTCCTTTGTCAGCAACAAATTGTCGCTGTTTTTTTGAGTTGAATATATGCTATATGGTAATTTATGGACCTAATAGGTATCTAAAGCCATTTGCCCATAACAATATATGTATTTTATCAAAGTAATTGTGGAACTGAAATACAATTAAGTATATTAATAGCGATTTTTTTTTGGGGGGGGGGCCAAGAGAGTGAGGCCCTAAGCTACAGCTTGTTTAGCTTATACATAAATCCGGCACTGATTTCAGCATGCATATAAGAAAATTACGCTTTTGAATAGTCCCTACAGCATTATTCATTTAAACCTCCCTGCGATAAGAGTAAACCCGCACTGCAAGCAAATGACTGGCAGGGACGCTTTGCCCCGAAGCACTGGCTTTCTGCTTGCGAGGAGCTTTCGGCATTCAGAAATGTAATTCGAAAGGGACGCAGCGTGCGCGTTTGGCCCTTCCCTCCCTGTTTAAATACTGAGCTGGTTAAATTATATTCAAAGGGGGGAAAATGAAAAAGAAAGGAAAAGCTGGCGATCTCCTTTAAAAAGTCTCTGGACTGGGTGCCACAATCGGGTGCTTTCCGGTCTGGCGCCGTGCCAGCAGAGGGCTCTTGCTCGTCGATCCCGACGAAGTCGCTGCTCTTTTTCCACCACCCCCCCTCGCCCCCAGCTCCGATCAGCTGGTTTGGGAGGACGGACGGACTTCCTGGAGTATCATCAACAGAGCGGCCGCCATCGTCCAAGGCCGCCAAGCCGAGCCCGCTTTCTCGCCGGACCGGAGGGAAGACTGCCTTCGGAGGACGCGCCGGGCTTGGCGAACGCTGCCAGCTGGAAACTGCTCAGGTGAACGAGCGAGGGGTGGGGTGGGTATCCGTGGGGCGGAGGGCAAGGAAGTGACTTGCTCTCTTTGCAGGTAACGCTTTGAAGCGGACCACCCACCCACATCCAGGGTGGCTTCTGTCCGGCGCTGCGCCCTGTTAAAACCAACGTTTTCCAATACCAAGAAGTCCAGAGTTGCTTGTTGTTAACTGTGTGAATTGGCAAACCCACCCTCAAGACCCACCCCCGGGGAATGTATATTTAACTTGGCATGTGCTGAATAAAATTATACTGGATTTTGCTAGGAAGTATGAAAAGAAGACACACACAAACATTCATTCATTCTATTCATACGTGTGTGTGTGTGTGTACAGTCATACCTCGGGTTGAATACGGTTCAGTGGCGTAGCGTGGGGGGTGCAGGGGGGCCCGGCCGCACCGGGTGCAACATCTGGGGGTTAGGGTTAGGGGGCGCAAATCCACGGGTTAGGGGGCGCAAATCCACGGGTTAGGGGGCGCAAATTACTTGCCTTGCCCCGGGTGCTGACAACCCACGCTATGCCACTGTTCAGGTTGCGTGTTTTAGGGTTGCAGGTAAGGACTCTCCAATCAAAAGCACAAACGTTGCTAGGTTTGATAACCTCTTAGGGGTGTCGTTTGCTGTTTTAAGTGGTATACAAATCTGGTTAAACAAAATAGCATAAAAATATCTAAGGGGTAAAAATGGAAGAACTGCCATTGGTTACTACCATTACCGCGTACTCAACTTTCCCAAATGTATTTTTGTCACTTGATGTTTTTAATAGCTGGAGTTAAGTATTGGACACATGTAATTTTTGATGATACTTTGGGATGCATTCCGTTAGCAATGCCACTCGAAACCTCTGATTGGATTGGCATCTAGATACCCCAAAAAAGTTGTTCATTGTGTGCAATGAACATTATCAGTGCAGCCAGGCAAGGCTGGTGGGCTTGTGGTAAATACTTGCATGTGTTATACAGTACTTCTGCTCTCTCTATGATCTGCGGCAATTGTCTATTCTCCACACCTTTCACCCACACTGGTGCATTATTATTATTATTATTATTATTATTATTATTATTATTATTACAGTGATACCTCTGGTTGTGAACAGGATCTGTTCCAGAGGCCCATTCGCAACATGAAAAGCCCACACCCTGAAGTGCCATATCTGCGCAGGTGTGCAGCGCGATTTTGTGTTTGTGTGCATGCGCGAAGCGCGATTTAGCACTTCTGCACATGCGCCAGTGGTGAAACCCAGAAGTAACACTTTCTGGTACTTCTGGGTCGCTGCGGTATGCAACCTGAAAAAACGTACCATGAAGCAAACGTAACATGAGGTATGACTATTTATTTGTTGTTGTTGTTGTTATAGTGCCCTATACCAATCAATGTCAGGGCAGTTCACAGCATAAAATTTAGAAAATGCTTCCCTCTCACTCAATATCAGAACGGTGTAGAACAACTTTTTTAAGAAGTTGAAAGCAGCATAACCCTGTAAACAAAGTTTACTGGTTTAAAAATGTGGGTAAGCAGGTGGAGATCTGGGCCTCAGTAGTGTCTGCCTTGACTACTTTCTAAAAGTCCCTGAGGGGAGATGTTGGAGCAGGAATTGAGAAACCTAGAATGTTTTTGGTTTTGAGCTCTGTTTGTCTCAACAGGCGATGGGATGGCGGCTGAGCTGAAGGAACAGAGATGTGTGAAGGAAGAGCCCAGAACAACTGCGGTGCTGGCGGGCGGCTCGGAAGAGACGGTCTCCCACAGCTGCAAGCGGGAGAGAGAGAACGGGGGCCGAGACTTGCCAGAGAAGCGAGAGAGAGCCGAGAAAAGCCGAGAAGGAGCTGCTCTGCCACGCAAGGAGCAGGGCTTCAGGAATCTTGACCAAATAGTGATCCAGCAGCTGATCCACATTGGAGGAGGCGGGAGGAGGCGCGGCAAGCAGGGGAAGAACTTCAGCCAGGCCTCGGGCCTCGGCAAGGCTTCAATCGTCCACCTGGCAGAGAAGCCGTACCTGTGCATCGTCTGCGAGAAAACCTTCCGCAACCACTCGGGCCTCATGGTCCACCAGCGGATCCACACGGGGGAGAAACCCTACAAATGCCCCGACTGCGAGAAGAGCTTCAATCAGCGCTCGCACCTGACCTCCCACCGCGGCACCCACACCGGAGAGAAGCCCTTCAAGTGCTTTGCCTGCGGGAAGAGCTTCAGCTACAACTCGGGCCTGGTGATCCACCAGCGCATCCACACGGGGGAGAAGCCGTACCAGTGCCCCGGGTGCGAGAAGAGCTTCAGCCAGAAATCCCACCTGTTGTCGCACCAGAGGACCCACGTGGGGGAGAAGTCCTTCAAGTGCCTGGACTGCGGGAAGAGCTTCAGCTACAACTCCGGCCTCGTCATCCACCAGCGCATCCACACCGGGGAGAAACCGTACCAATGCTCGGACTGCGGGAAGAGCTTCAACCAGCGCTCGCACCTCGTGTCACACCGAGGCGTCCACACAGGGCGCAAGCCCTACTCGTGCCGGGATTGCGGGAAGAGCTTCAGCTTCAACTCGGGCCTCGTCATACACCAGCGGCTGCACACAGGGGAGAAGCCTTATGAGTGTTCCGACTGCGGGAAGAGTTTCAATCAGAAATCGCACCTTATTTCACACCAGAGAGTCCACGCCGGGCAAAAGCTCTGACTGATACCATATGTTTCTGTGTATAACACCCCCCCCCCCCATGTATAAGACACCCCCTGTTTTGGGCAATTACATTTTAAGAAAATGGGGGGAGATGGCCCAGAGTTGTTGAGCTTTTTTTGGGGGGGGGGGGAATACAGAAAATCACTCGCCCGACTCAAAAAATGCTGAGAATTGCACACGTCGCCAAAGCTAACAAGCGTCTGCCCGCCTGCCACCATCAGCCAGCAATCGCCCGCCCAATTGGCACAGCAGAAGCCAATCTGAAACACCGCTTGCCACAGCCACCAATCACCCAGCCAATTGACGCAGCAACAGCCAATCCAAAGCAGCCCTTGCTGCAGACACCAATATCACCCACCCAATCACTGGTGACAAGCTGCTGCTCGCAGTTGAAACACATCGCCCGTCCCTCCTCTGCTCTATCTGTGTATAAGACAAACTCCATTTTTAACATTCTTTTTGAGTAAAAACTCTTGTCTTATACACGGAAAAGTACGGTATGCCTGCTATTTAGCTATGGTTCCTGCATTGCAGAGGGTTGGACCAGATAGCGTTTCCAGCCCTTGACAGGACTATAATTTCACCTCTAGAAAGGATCTAGAACAGGGTTCCCCAAATTTGTGTGTCTAGCAGTTTTTGGACTACAGTTCCCATCGTCCCTGACCCCTGGTCCTGCTAGCTGGGGATGATGGGAGTTGTAGTCCAAAAACAGCTGGAGACCCCCGATCTAGAACACTGGTCTCTAAGCGGTAGCTTGCAGGCAATGACGCACCGCCAGTATTCCTCAAAGTGTGTGCCGCGTGGCAGTGGCATGGTTGTATTAGAATTTTGAAGGTGAATTTATACAGGTGTGTATAAACTGCACATTCGATGACAGCTGCCTTTCTTTTTGCTACAGATCAACAGCACTGCACTGAGAAGGAGGGCTGAAGGGAGAGAGAGAAAAATCTAGGCGTTCAACAAGAAGATAGTTACTGCTGAAACCCAGTATTAAAAATCCAACATTAATCTCTCCCTCCCCCCACTTTTCTGAGGTGAAAAAAACCTTAGACTGAAAGCTAAAGGATTTATTGATCAACTGCTATAGGAAAGTATTTAAAACTACCTGTTAAACATTTTATATTGGCCTGTCAGGGTATGCTTCTTAATTTGTGTGGAATCTCTAGCCTGTTTCAGAAAGTTGCATCAGTGTAGGGGAGTGAATCTTCCTTGCTGGCTCTGTTTGCCATGCCTGAAAAAGGGATCCTACCTGTGTACAGCTGTGTGTGAGTAGATCAGCTTTTCAGATGTTACACTGAATGCAGGGCTGATGAGCCAGTAAAGGGTGCAATGCACAAGGCACATTCCTCCTCTCTCTTTACCTGTTCAGCCTGCAAGTGGAGGCAACTTTGGGAAGAGGGCTTCTTAAGTGAAAAAAATATAGTCAGATGTGATGTTGGATCCTCCAGATTGGATTACTGCAATGTACTCGGCATGGGGCTGCCTCATGGGGCTGGCCGCAGCAGCCAAGTTTGTGACTTGGGGCCCTGTTTCTTTAGAGCAGCCTTTCTCAACCTGTGGCTCCCCAGATGTTGTTGAACTACAACTCCCATCACCCCTAGCTAGGAAGGCCAGAGCTCAGGGATGATGGGTGTTGTAGTCCAACAACATCTGGGGACCCACAGGTTGAGAACCGCTGCTTTAGAGCAGTGTTTCCCAACCGGTGTTCCGTGGCACACTAGTGTGCCGCGAGACTTTGCCGCCGTGGGAGGGAGGCGGGCTCCATGTGCTTAGAGCAACAGGCTGCCGCCCCAAGCCTCGCGCGCCCGACGGGAGCTCCTGCCGGGTGCGCAAGGCTTGCAGACACTCGCCCGAAGCACGGGGCACCCTCCGGAGGGCTCCGCGTGCTTCGGGCAACAGGCTGCCGCCCCAAGCCTCGCGCGCCCAGCGGGAGCTCCTGCCAGGCGCGCAGGGTTGCAGACACTCGCCCGAAGCACAGGGAGCCCTCCGTAGGGCTCCCTGTGCTTCGGGCAACAGGCTGCCGCCCCAAGCCTTGCGCGCCTGGCAGGAGCTCCTGCCCGGCGCGCAAGGCTTGCAGACACTCGCCCGAAGCACGGGGAGCCCTCCGTAGGGCTCCCTGTGCTTCGGGCAACAGGCTGCCGCCCCAAGCCTTGCGCGCCTGGCAGGAGCTCCTGCCGGGCGCGCAAGACTTGCAGACACTCGCCCGAAGCACAGGCAGCCCTCCGTAGGGCTCCCTGTGCTTCGGGCAACAGGCTGCCGCCCCAAGCCTTGCGCGCCTGGCAGGAGCTCCTGCCGGGCGCGCAAGGCTTGCAGACACTCGCCCAAAGCACGGGGAGCCCTCCGTAGGGCTCCCTGTGCTTCGGGCAACAGGCTGCCGCCCCAAGCCTTGCGCGCCTGGCAGGAGCTCCTGCCGGGCGCGCAAGACTTGCAGACACTCGCCCGAAGCACGGGCAGCCCTCTGGAGGGCTCCGCGTGCTTCGGGCAACAGGCTGCCGCCCCAAGCCTCGCGCGCCCAGCGGGAGCTCCTGCCAGGCGCGCAGGGTTGCAGACACTCGCCCGAAGCACAGGGAGCCCTCCGTAGGGCTCCCTGTGCTTCGGGCAACAGGCTGCCGCCCCAAGCCTTGCGCGCCTGGCAGGAGCTCCTGCCCGGCGCGCAAGGCTTGCAGACACTCGCCCGAAGCACGGGGAGCCCTCCGTAGGGCTCCCTGTGCTTCGGGCAACAAGCTGCCGCCCCAAGCCTTGCGCGCCTGGCAGGAGCTCCTGCCGGGCGCACAGGGTTGCAGACACTCGCCCGAAGCACGGGGAGCCCTCCGTAGGGCTCCCTGTGCTTCGGGCAACAGGCTGCCGCCCCAAGCGGCATATAGTCAATATAGGCACAGAGTTAATTTTTTAAACATTTTCTAATGGTGGTGTGCCTCGAGATTTTTTTCATGAAACAAGTGTGCCTTTGCCCAAAAAAGGTTGGGAAACACTGCTTTAGAGCATATAACTACAGTCTGCAACCCAAAAAAAATGCAACCTGAAGCGGACGCAAGATGAAGTATGGCTGTACATTTTTCAGTTACCTATTTGTTTGTGAGCAAAACTCAAAAGTGTTGGTTACTCTACAAATGCCATTAAAAATCGTTTGGGACCAGAAAATCTGAATGGCCATCTGCCACCTGAGCCCACCTACCCACTGCAGTTGCCCTCAGACGCTCTGCTTCTTGTCCCAACTCTGACTGGCTGGCACATGAGGCAAGGACTTTTTGGTTCTGGCACCTAGTTTGTGGAACTCCTCGCCAAAAAGGCCCTGTTGGTCCCCCTCCTTCTTAGTCTCTCGACATTTTACAAAAGGAAAACATTTTGTTCCACCGTGCCTTTTAATACCAGGCTTTTGTTTTTGTATAGGTGTTTTGTTTTTTTTAATTTGCAGATTGTAGTTTGTGTTAACCGATGCTGTGAACTGCCCCAATGCCCATGTGAAGAACCGAAAGCTGGGGGAAGTAACTATTTTAATACATAAAACAGTATTTATCAATATTTTGTTATAAGAGACTGTTACAGCTTAACTGGGGGGAAACCCAACATCTATATACAGCATGTTGCTGTATATACATTTACTAGTGCATATTACAGAACTGTAGTCTCTCAAGTTATAATATATAAACTCTATTCGGAAGTTTCCCTTGCACTTTGGGCAAACTTGGGAGGTGGGAGCAGGGCTGTGCTGATGAGCCCCATCTGTGGGGCCCACATGCAAAGTGCAAAGAAGTGCAAGCAGGTAGCCTTTGCCTGCATGAACAAAGGGGGCTACACTATCAGGAATCCTAGTTGTGCAGGATTCCTGATTGCATGGAAGCCTGTGTGTATGTTGGTGAAGGCTGCCTCCCTGCACGTTTGCACTGTCCCTCCAGATGCCAGCAGCTTACCAACTTATTAACGGAGGCCAGGGCTGACTGATGGTTGCCCTCTCTCTTTCTCGCATTTGTCCAACTTCTGAATAGGGCTATGAATGGTTACATTTCTGTATCTGAAGTATAGACACTGCCTGTAATCACCCACCTGCTTGCAATAAATGGAGTGTGTGCAATGACCAAGGGCCTTATTTTGTATTCTATTTTCACAATAGATATTGGTTGCATCCTCAGATTTTTTGCCACTTCTGCCACCAGGCAAAACTTCATGAAGGCAGCATCACATGGATGTGTGAAGGAACCATCAAAGATCCAACAGCACAAGCAGAATTTTGGAGATTGCTTCCCTTTGCCTCATACGTTAGACTTTTCCAGCAGGGCAGATCATAAAAAGAGCCTTGTTGATACAGGACGTATATAGCGTATATAGCGTCTTTATTTTGTTGTTGAAAGTTAAGAGTGTTGCCACTAGCGATATATTGCAGTTTCTACAGCCTACATATAGTAGGGGTATTTTAAAAAAAGTCTCATAGTGATCCCATAGCTAAAAGTGGAAGCCGGGAAATGTGTCCTCTTTTTAACTCTTCAAAATATGGTAACCCTATCTCCCAGAGCTTTCTTGTTTCGTTTGTTTGATTGTTTTAAATTTAGTTGGTTTTTCAAATTACGAGTTTACAGTTACATGTCCAACTTACAACTTAAAAACAAGATTCCAAGGAATCTCTCAGACTTCCCTCCTCCCCTTTGTGGGTCCTATTGTTCATCATTTCCTCCTGCACTTCTTATGATAATCCAAAATCTTTTACCTCTCCATTGTGTCAAAAATTCACCATTAAACTGGGAGTGATATTCCAATCCTACTAACGACTTTAACTGTTTACAATTCTTTTTAAGATAAGTTATAAATTCTCCCCATTCCTTATTAAAATTTTGGTCTTCCTGATCTTTTGGCCATTTCGGCATAATCTTGATCTGCCATTCTTCTCTGATAGGGACTTCATTCCATCTCTGGGCCAATACTGTAACATCTGCGCCATAGCTGTCAACCTTCCCTTTTTTGCGGGAAATTCCCTTATTCCAGCGCTGTTTTCCACTGCTTCCAGCCGCTATCCCGGATTGTTAGATATTCCGTAGACTGTTCCTGGGACAGGTAAGGCTGCTGATCCCTTATTTTCAAATCTGAAAGTTGACAGCTATGATCTGCGCAGCCGTGGTCGCATGTATAAATAGTCTTATCTGCTCCCTTTGGGATTTCGGCACCTAGAATTCCTGAGCCTTCTTGTTCTTAGAAAGTAAAATGTCTCGGAACTTTCCTGGTGGCGCCACCAGAGGGAGCTCAGGAGCCGGGGAAAAGGAGCGGCGGAAGTGGCTGCCCTGCTTTCTCCTTTCGTCGTCTTCGCCAGCACTGAGCTTCCGGGGTCAAGCGCGGTGGCAGGATGCGGAGTTTCCCCGGGTGCCTCCCCAGCCTGGGATGACGCTGCCTTGGTTCTTGTTCGTCCTGCGCATGCTCAGAGGAGCAAGCGGCTCCTGCTGGACCCAGAAGGATGGAGATGGCGTCCTTAACTCCCGGAGGAGTGGGAGCAACTGCAGCCGGCTTGAAAGTGAGCGAACTTCCCCAAAGACTTCAGGAATGTCCTCCCCCCGCCCTGCGGTTGTTCAGCAGAGCATGTGCGGATGCGGATATATGAGCCCTACAAACAGGCGGCAGGCAGAAAACCAACAGGCGAAGCTTTCCCACCACCTCTTTTTCCTCCTTTCTTCCCTCTCTTTCCCACTCGTTCCTCCAGCTTATTTTTTCGAAGGGGGTTTGACCCACTTTCCCTTAAAAAAAGGTTTCTGCGGCTTTCCACAGCTGCACAAGGCTTATGGAAACTTGGTGGCTTTCCGCTCTATTTCCATGCAGGAAAGGCGCTGCACCTGCTGAATGCCTGCCTGCCAAGCAGCTGTTAATGGCACAGGAGTGGGCGGGTGGGCAGGCATGGATTAGATCTTTCGGAGCATTGTTGGAAGGGGGGCTGTGTTCTCTCTCTCTTTTTGTATACATAATGTTAAATTTTCTGTTTTACAATTTAAAGTACTGTACAGTGGTACCTCAGGTTACATACGCTTCAGGTTACATACGCTTCAGGTTATAGACTCTGCTAACCCAGAAATAGTACCTCGGGTTAAGAACTTTGTTTCAGGATGAGAACAGAAATTGTGCTCCGGCGGTGCGGCGACAGCGGGAGGCCCCATTAGCTAAAGTGGTGCTTCAGGATAAGAACAGTTTCGCGTTAAGTACGGACCTCCGGAACGAATTAAGTACTTAACTGTACTCATATTTACATCCTTAAGATATCAATGACTTCCCTTCTTCTCTTTCTATGGTTCATTTTACATATCATAAATCCCTGCATGTTTTACAGAAACTATACCGTTCAGTATTCCATTATGATATCCATCACAACTTATTTACACTGTTGAATTTAAATTCAACAGGGGGTTGTGTTCTAACATTCTGGTTGCGTTCAAGCCAAGGGCCCAACTTGGCCAGTATCTGGTTCTCACAGTGGCCTTTTGGGAAACTCTCAAGCAGGTTCTTGGTGCAACAGTCATAGAATTGTAGAGTTGGAAGGGATGAGGCCCGTGGGGACTGTCGCCATCACAGCCTCTGGCAGAGAGCCGGCAGAGCCATTCGGAACTCCATTTGAGAGTCGCTTTCTCTTTGCCGCAGGTGATGTTTGAGGACGTGGCTGTATATTTCTCCCTGGCCGAGTGGGCGGAGCTAGCCAAATGGCAGAAGGACCTCTACCGGGCTGTGATGGTGGACAACTATGAAGCGGTCACCTCTTTGGGTAAGGATCTCCCTTGCTTGCTTGTGTGTATGTGTGTCCTGTGGTGTTCCAGAGAGTCTGGAAGCAGCAGAGAAATAATACTGGCTTAGGTGTCAAGGTTTGCAGAGGGGAGAGAACCTGTTCATTGAACTGACCTCAGAGGCAAACGTAAGGTTTTGCAATCTGCAGGCACCAGTCTGAAACATTTTGTTTGAACCAGCATTTCCTCAACTTGGTGCCCGCATAGGAGTATCAGAAGAGCTTGTGCCACCAGATAAAGTCAAAGGGGCCCCATCCAGCTCGCCATCCTGTTGTCACCAGATGCCCTGATGGGACGCCTGCAAGCAGTGCAACAGCAGCAGCTCTCCCCATTTGCAATTTTATTTATTTGCATTTATTTCCCTTCTTTTTCTCCAAGGAGCTCAAGGTGGCCCTGTGGTTCTCCACCCCCCACCCCCTTTAATCCCCACAACAACACTGTGAGGCAGGCTAGGCTGAGAGGCAGCCGCTGCCTCTAGGTCACGCAGTGAGCCCCCTGGCCAAGTGGGAACCCAAACCTCAGTCTCCCAGGTCCTAGTCCAGCACTCTAACCACTCGTGCACCACACCGGTTCTCAATTCCCTGCAACCCATATTCAAAAGCACTGCTGCTTCCAAGTGTGGAGGAGGAACATAGCCATCAGAGCCAAGAGCCATAAGCACTCCGATCTGTGGGCAACCCAATTCATGCACCTTGCGAGCCCTTCTTGAATCCCAGGAAAATGCAGCTGGTGTCTTTGTGGTTTGCTGCTGCTGCTGCTTCCCTAGCTCAACCACGAAAGGGAAACCAAAACATGCATCTCTGGCAATTGGCTTCCTAGCTGGATGTGTGAGTGAGCAGCAGTGCCTCCTCTCTTCCCTCCAGCATCACCCCCCCCCCCCAGAATAGTTGCCACCCCACTGAATCAGCCTAGCCTGCATCCTTGGCTTAGTCTTCAGTTCTTGCAAATGTGTTATGGGTACAGTCATACCTCGGATTGAAGTAGCTTCAAGTTAAGTATTTTTGGGTTGCACTCTGCGGCGACCTGAAAATAACAGAGTGTGTTACTTCCGGGTTTTACTGCTCGCGCATGCGCAGACGCTCAAAATGACGTCACACGCATGCGCGGAAGTGACGAAACGCGACCCGTGCACACGTGCAGTTGTGTGTTAAGTTTACTTCAGGGTGTGAACGGGGCTCCGGAACGGATCCCGTTTGTATCCAGAGGTACTACTTCTGTTTATTTGCCGTATTTTATGAATGTCTTTCCACGTGCATCTCAAGGCAGCTTACAAATAAGTCATAGAAACCAGCTAAAAATTGTTTTCAAAATTATACAACCCCCTCCTTAAAGTAGAGACTTTGTGTCACTAGAGCTGGAAAAGCGGAGGGTGGGAGTCTTCAGATGTTGCAGGAAAGTGCAGCTAGGAGGTGCCTTGTCAACATCTCAAGGGGGATGTTGTTCCATAGACCAGGGGCAGCCACGGCAAAGGCCCTGCTCTGAGGTTTTAGTGGCATGTGTTTCTGTGGCGGCTTGGAAGCGACACTCTTCTGCAGAACACAGTGACCTGCTGGGTGTATAAGGGATAGGAACAATTGTCTGCCATCGTGCTTGGATGACGTATTTGTAAGGGAGGAGCTGTATCCTAGTGTGGTACAGTGGCTAGAGTGTTGGTCTGAGATTCCCCACTCAGTCATGAAGCCCCCTGGGTGACCTTAGGTCAGCCAATGCCCCCACTGCAGGGCCGCTGTGAGGGTGGAATGGGGAGGAGGGGACCCTGGCACGCCACCCTCAGCTCCTGGGAGGAAAAGGCTGGTAACGAGTAAAGTAAGAAACGAGTAATGAGTAAAGTTGTTGTCTTCTGTTCCCACAAAAGGGCACCTGTCCATCAAACCAGAGCTCATCTGCAAAATAGAGCGCAAAGAGGAGCTGTGGATGGAGGAATCCCTGGAGCCCCTCAAATGGAAGAGACCTTGGTTGGGTGAGTTGATTTAAGGGGTTGTGGCTTTTGCCTTCCTCAGCCCTTCAAGGGTTCCCCGTTAACTAGTTCTTACCAGTGTTGTGATCAGGCCACACTCTGGTGTATGTGATGCTGGCCTCGCCAGTAATGGATAACAGACATTCCACCTCTCTTGCTCTGACTGGCAACATCTTAGGACATGGACTAGGACTTGGGGGGACCCAGGTTCAGATCCCCTCCCCATTCACTGATGAAATTAACTGGGCAGATTTGAGGCAATTGAGTTCTCTCACCCCCGCCGACCTCGCAGGGTTGTTGTTGTGAGGGTAACATGGGAGGACGGGCCACATACGTAATCATAGAAACTAAGTAGTTTTATGCAGCAGGGTAATTCCAATCCATCCTTTAGGCCAGTAGTTCTCAAAGGCAGGAGAGGATGGCAAATGTGGTGGGAAGAGTCAAGGACAATCAAATAAACATTTACACATTTCAGTCTAGTCCCAAAATATTTTGTTGTTGTTTGTAGAATATGGATCTCTTTTCAAAATGAGAGCCAAGAGCATCAAGTGATACTGCAAGCTCACACTTCTCATTGAGTTTGTATACATACTTAAGGTACACCTTTTGGCAATGATTTGTGTTTTTATGTAGCTGCATTGTTTTATACTTTCTGGACACCCCATGATCATATTGTTGAGTTGTGTTCTATGCTATAAATAAAGCACTGCTAGGAGCTTTTTCTTTTTGTTTGCCACTGCATCTCTTATCAATAAAAAAAAATCAGTGTGGTGCGAGCAAATGTTCATTTCCAAAAGCAGTGGTTCTCAAAAAAGTTTTGAGAACCACTGCTTTAGCTGTCATGACTAATGGGTCATTGGCAGACCATCCTCTCTGAATTTACCTTTAAAAAAAGCTAGTGGCTTTTTTTCTGGAGGGCTACAGGTTCTCTAAAGCTTTTAATTTTTCCCTGCAGTCCTCAGGCTGAGTAACAACATGAAGCAGAATTCTCATCGGGAAGTTTCCAGGGTGACGACACTGCAGGATCCTGAGCCGGGAGAGACTTTGAAGAGCTGCTTGCCTCGTAGATCGGTGAGGCGAATAAATGTGGAGAGATTCACTGAGTGCTGCCAAGGTTTTAAGACTTGGAAAGGACCCAGAGTCCATCAGGACCAAGGTGGAAGTAGGAACGCACACGCCGTCTGCGGGCAGAACAGCCGGAAGCATCCGAGACGCAAGGTAGACGAGAGCCAGAGCCTTTGGAAGTGCCCTGATTGCGGGAAAGGGCTCTCCAATCAAAACGCCTTCAAAAGGCACCAGAAATTCCACACGGGCGAGAAGCCCTACCAATGTTGAGAGTGTGGGAAAAGCTTCATGGAGAGCAGCCACCTCACTCAGCACCAGAGGATCCACACGGGGGAGAAGCCCTACACATGTTTGGACTGCGGGAAAAGGTTCACTCAGATCTCGCACTTCATTCACCACCGCAGGAGCCACACGGGAGAGAAGCCCTACGGCTGCCCCGAGTGCGGGAAAAGCTTCAACTTCAAGTCGGCTCTGATTCGCCACCACCGGATTCACACGGGAGAGAAGCCGTACGAGTGCCCCGCGTGCAGGAAAAGATTCAACGTCAGCTCCCACCTCGCTCGGCACCAGAGGAAGCACCTCAAAGAGGCAGTGCTCGAAGCCGTAGAAGGCTTAAGAGGAAACCCGGTCTTTCTCAGGCGCTGCGGAGCACCACGGCCGTACGACTGCATGAACTGCGAGAAAGGTTTTTTCCGGAGTGGAGACCTCGTGAGACACCAGAGGATCCACACGGGAGAGAGACCCTATCTGTGTAGCAAATGCGGGAAGAGCTTCAGCTACAAATCCAGCCGCCTGAGGCACGAGGCAGGACACATAGGAGGAGTTGCCCTGGAGTGCTAGATTTCCTGATGTCGAGAGGAGCTCTCCTCCGGCTTTGGTGATGGGATTCCCAAGAATGCGGCGTGCAGAGACTTTCCTGCACACAAGCAAAGCAGCAAAGGAATTCTGCAATGTCAACATTCTGCAATCAGAATAAATTCTGCAACCAAAAAAATGTACAGTCTTTTTCCGAAGTGCACTTAATTTGCACACCTTGTTCTTTCTGCACATGTTTGTTACTGAGAATTTTTGTAGAGAATTTGCCTCTACAGTGGTACCTCGGGTTACATATGCTTCAGGTTACATACGCTTCAGGTTACAGACTCCGCTAACCCAGAAATAGTGCTTCAGGTTAAGAATTTTGCTTCAGGATAAGAACAGAAATCATGCTCCAGTGGCGCGGCAGCAGCAGGAGGCCCCATTAGCTAAAGTGGTGCTTCAGGTTAAGAACAGTTTCAGGTTAAGTACGGACCTCCGGAATGAATTATGTACTTAACCCGAGGTACCACTGTATATCAAACTCCTTGTTTTGTTTTGCATTGTTTTGGTATGTTACAAATTAAGCTTTGGGAATGTACACAGGGTTGGAAAGGAGACTGCGATTCTTGTAACAGATATGAAGAACCCTGCCCTGCCTCCACCCGATCCCAGCTGCAAATAAAAAGAGGTGCAGTTAAGACTGCCTGCTGTTGACTTGGAAATGGCACACATTTCTTGGAAGGTCACAAAGATTCTGTGATACTGAAGTGTCCCTTGAACCAGGCAAAGCTATACAGGCAGAGGGCCTTCTCAGTAGTGGTGCCTGCCCTGTGGAACGCCCTCCCATCAGATGGCAAGGAAATAAACAACTATCTTGACTTTTAGAAGACATCTGAAGGCAGCCCTGTTTAGGGAAGTTTTTAATGTCTGATGTTTTACCTTGTTTTTAATACTCTGTTTGGAGCCACCCAGAGTGGCTGGGGAAACCCAGCCAGATGGGCAGGGCATAAATAAATTGTTGTTGTTGTTGTTGTTGTTGTTATTATTATTATTCAGTCCCCCAGCAGTTCTCCCTCCCCTTCTGTATGTTACAACAACACCTTGAACTTTGTAGCGATCCAGTTGTGAACCCAACTAGAAACTTGGGGTGTAGAAAGTTCAGCTAAAGCAGGATCCTGAAGCAGGGATTTTCAGATTTTCTCCCTCTCTTTAATGTGAGAGAGATCCCTGCCCAACTCTGCTCAGGAGTCAAGACTGCCCAACTCTGCTCAGGAGTCAAGACAACAGAAATGGTCAGTTCAGTTGGTCTTGTTTGTCCTTACCCCAAGCAGGGGCGCAGGGGTTACAGTCCAAAACAACTAGAAGGCACCAGATTGGGGAAATTTGCAGTAATTGGTAAGCAAACTGCGTAAGCCTGCAAGAGACGATGCGGGGAAATAAAAACCCTCTCCTGTCGGAGCTCAGATTTGTAAATAAAATCTGAAACACAGCAGACACAGACAACCATTGGGACCAAGTGCGCAAGGTTGGCTACAAGGGGCGGATGCAGGATCCTTGCCACTCTTGTTGCCTTTTTGAAGCGCACTACGGGGACACGGGTGGCGCTGTGGGTTAAACCACAGAGCCTGGGACTTGCCGATCAGAGGGTCAGTGGTTCGAATCCCCACGACGGGGTGAGCTCCCGTTGCTCGGTCCCTGCTCCTGCCCACCTAGCAGTTCGAAAGCACGTCAAGTGCAAGTAGATAAATAGGTACCACTCAGGCAGGAAGGTAAACAGCATTTCCGTGCGCTGCTCTGGTTCACCAGAAGCGGCTTAGTCATGCTGGCCACATGACCCGAAAGCTGTACGCCGGCTCCCTCGGCCAATAAAGCGAGATGAGTGCCGCAACCCCAGAGTCGGCCACGACTGGACCTAATGGTCAGGGGTCCCTTTACCTTACGTAAGCGCTTAGGGAGGAGCAGACCAACAGCATCATTGCAGAACATAACCTTGTCATTGCAGCAGCGTGATGGGGCCATTACAGGTAGGTACACCTGCCCCCGTGCTTTGGAATGAGAAGGAATTGTTCCACCCTGTAATGGCTTTCAGGTGTACTCAGGTGTATTCACAATGAGAAACTTAACTGCCGTGCAAAGACCAGAATCCTGTCTCTGCCCCTTAGGCAGCTTATCAGTGTGCATGAGATGCAGCTGGAGAACAAATGTTTAAAATATTCCTGTTTTTTAGCAGGACGGAGAAAACGTGTTTTTTGGGGGTGACTGCTGATTTTATGTCAGAACTGTTCAGCTCTTGTGATCCAGCCCAATGCCAAAATGGAGAAAAGAGAGAGATGGGGGCGTCCCACTCACATTTGGCTGTGGCTCCAACTGTCACCCGCATGTGGTCCCCTGCAGCCCTTGGCAGGAAAAAAAAGATCCCCACTCCTGGACTAAAGCTGCAGTTTTCACTTTGGGTGAGAAACGTCCTGGGTTCAACCCTCAGACAAGCCCATGCGTTGTAAATACAGGGACTCCATGCAGATAGTCAATTGAATGCATTGTGATTTAAATTCACAATAGGTATGTTGTGGGAATGGGGGTAAGGAAGTCAATTTCATCTATGAACTTAATGCACACATATTTAGGAGTAATTCTCCGGACCTTTTAAAAAAAGAAATAAAATACAGTACCCTATACAGTAATTTTCAAATTGTTCTCAGTTTCTTCTTACCTGTGGGCTAAGCCCACTGAAATTACTGTACAAGCATGCCATTCAAAACATGTAGCTCTTCAACAGATTACTGCTTGACACATGTTGCAGCAGAGGGCCAATCATTGGAGTTTGCCTTTCTAGGGCAAATTTTGTGAGCGGCAAGTATTCTGCATGCATACGTGCGAAAGGATATATATATATATATTTGCTTTCGTATATATATATATATATATATATATATGCAGGTTTTGGTGTCCTCGGGTGTCTTCCCGTGTAAAAGTTGGGGTGTCTAGGCGACGTTTCGACGAGGTCTCACTCGTCATCTTCAGGCTGGTGCTTTCGGCTTCTTGTTACTGGAACAGAGCGGGATCTCAATGTTTGAGTTCCTATAAATACTGTAGAGGGGGTGTGGTGTCTAGCCTCCAATGTTCTGGGCAGAGAGGAAGTTCCCAGGCTAGTGTGCCTTTTCTTCTTTTGTTCCTTAATTACTTGAGAGATACCTTGAGTGATTTCTTGAGTGATATCCTGAGTACCACTTAGGTGGGTCATTAGGTGTGGATTAGTTGCTAAAGTCTTTGTGTCTTGACCTCTTGAACTTTGTGAAGAGTTTTCCTGAGAAGATGGCTGTATTGCACTTAGTTGTGCTTTGGCTTGGCTTCGTGTATAGGGGCGAGCTGTGGTTTTGTGGCTTGTGTCAGCCAGATCTGTGTAGGGATTGCAGGGGGGTGCAGCATCCGGAGGTGCCACCATGGATTGGCTACTGGATGGTGTCAGTAATTCATCTGTGGAGAGGGTCTGGGTTTGGGTCTGGTGTGGTTGATTGGTGTTGGCGTCCACACAATCAACCACACCAGACCCAAACCCAGACCCTCTCCACAGATGAATTACTGACACCATCCAGTAGCCAATCCATGGTGGCACCTCCGGATGCTGCACCCCCCTGCAATCCCTACACAGATCTGGCTGACACAAGCCACAAAACCACAGCTCGCCCCTATACACGAAGCCAAGCCAAAGCACAACTAAGTGCAATACAGCCATCTTCTCAGGAAAACTCTTCACAAAGTTCAAGAGGTCAAGACACAAAGACTTTAGCAACTAATCCACACCTAATGACCCACCTAAGTGGTACTCAGGATATCACTCAAGAAATCACTCAAGGTATCTCTCAAGTAATTAAGGAACAAAAGAAGAAAAGGCACACTAGCCTGGGAACTTCCTCTCTGCCCAGAACATTGGAGGCTAGACACCACACCCCCTCTACAGTATTTATAGGAACTCAAACATTGAGATCCCGCTCTGTTCCAGTAACAAGAAGCCGAAAGCACCAGCCTGAAGATGACGAGTGAGACCTCGTCGAAACGTCGCCTAGACACCCCAACTTTTACACGGGAAGACACCCGAGGACACCAAAACCTGCATTCCTGTACCCGTGAAAATCTACGAAAGCATATATATATATATATATATATATTCCAAATGCACACACCATAAGGAATTCACATTCTACCATCCGAATCCAGTTCATACAGTTTAAGTAGAATTGATTGATTGATTGATTGATTATTTATTTATTTATTTAAAATGGGTAGGAAATGAATTGGGGATGAATCAGAAGGGAGGTGGAGAGTTAAGTGGAACTGGAAAACCACAGAGGAGCAGGGGGAAATCAAGGCCAAGGCACCCTCCAAAGCATTAAAACCATGCCCCCTTAATGAAGGAGAATTCTAGCAAGCCCTCATAAACTAGGCAACCACCATTAGAGCCAGACACCTGGGTTGTTGTTTTTTAAAGATGATCTTAAAGCTGAAATTCTTGCACTGCCGACATCTATCTTGTACCAAATGCTGCATGTGTGACTGATCCCACAGATGTGAAACATTTCCCACAACCTTGGAAATAACGCCCTGAAATGGACCGTGAAAGTGGACTCCCTGCCACTTGCTTTTAAACACTTCCTCCCTCTGCACCCTATGCTTTTATCCAGCCCACTTGGGAGACCAAATGCACACAGCTATGCATAAAGAGAAAAAAAACGTAAGAATCAACAACCTTGGGCCAAGAAAAGTGGCATTCCTTTGCCTTTATAAATCAAGCAAACATACCCAGAATCCTAGTATTCTAGAGTTGGAAAGGGAGCACAAGGCTCTTTTGCCCAACATGGAGCTTGAGTCTCATGCTCTACAGACTGAGCTATCCCAGCAAGAATATATAATTGATTATTATGCACCACTGATTCTGTTTCAGCTAGTTGCAGAGAGGAGCAAAAATCTATGCACGGTGCTGACTGCCTCCCAAGGTCACCCGTAAGGAGTGCTGCTCATCATCCCTCCCGTGGCAGCTGGAGATTTCTCAAGGCATGAATACCGTGCACTGCCAAGTCCATCTCCATAGCATTATGGGATGGATAGAAATCTTAGGGCACTATCCACCCATTACTTCCAAATCCTTCATGGGCTTCAATTTCAAGTTAATAATATGTGCCCCGCTCCCAGTGCAATAATTGGGAGTATTATTGCAGGAGTGCAAAGGGAATACAGTGGTACCTTGGTTCTCAAATGCCTTGGTACTCAAACAACTTGGAACCCAAACACTGCAAACCAGGAAGTAAGTGTTCCAGTTTGCAAACCTTTTTCGGAAGCCGAACATGCTCCGTTTTGAGTGCCACACTTCTGTTTCGAGTGTTACGCTGAGGTCTGTCTGTCTTTTCTATTTATTTTGCGTTTTTGTTTTCACAGCTTTTTTTCCTGACTGTGTGGTACCCTGTTCTGCTACTGATTGATTGTGTGACTGCAGTACAGTGGTACCTCGGGTTACATACGCTTCAAGTTACATACGCTTCAGGTTTCAGACTCTGCTAACCCAGAAATAGTACCTCGGGTTAAGAACTTTGCTTCAGGATGAGAACAGAAATTGTGCAGCGGCAGCAGGAGGCCCCATTAGCTAAAGCGGTACCTCAGGTTAAGAACAGTTTCAGGTTAAGAATGGACCTCCGGAACGAATTAAGTACTTAACCCGAGGTACCACTGTACATTGTTTATTGCTTTCATTTTATGGATCAATGGTTTCGTTAGATAGTAAAATTCATGTTAATTTGCTGTTTTAGGGGTTGTTTTTAAAAGTCTGGAACGGATTAATCCATTTTGCATTACTCTCTATGGGAAAGCGCACCTTGGTTTTGGAACGCTTTGGTTTTGGAACGCACTTCCGGAACAGATTAAGTTTGGGAACCAAGGTACTACTGTAAATGCGCTTTTAAGGACATCCCCTGTAGCTCTCCAGATGTTGCCGAACTACACCTCATTGTCTCTGACCACTGGTTATGCTCGATGGGGCTGATGGGATTTGGGAGTCCTACAACATCTGGGCAGCCACAGGAAAGCTACCCCTGCTCTGGTGCAATGGCACAACTCTGCTTTCAGAGCACTCCATTTCTCACAGCTGTACAGTATCACACCAACCCACACATTCAAACATCATTAGTCAGGCCACCCACATTGTTCAGGCCAGACACTGAGGTCCAGCTCCAAGCGCCTTCTGGCAGTTCCCTCATTGCAAGAAGCGAGGTTACAGGGAACCAGGCAGAGGGCCTTCTTGGTAGTGGCGCCCGCCCTGTGGAACACCCTCCCATCAGATGTCAAGGATATACACTCACTATCTGTCTTGTAGAAGACATCTGAAGGCAGCCCTATTTAGGGAAGTTTTTTATGTTTGATGTTTTACCGTGTTTTTAATATTCTGTTGGGAGCAGCCCAGAGTGGCTGGGGAAACCCAGACAGATGGGCGGGGTATAAATAATAAATTATTAGAATAAACCGACTTGTTTTTAGTGTTTAGACCTTCCTGACGGAGCCATTCTCTCACCCATGTGTGAGGAGGCCTGAGCTGGGTGCTCCAGCTCAGCTGTGTATGGTTTTAACCAGCCTCTTTTGTTTCAGACAAGAATGGAGTCTGAAACTAGTGTTTTTGTATACCAATTACTTGGGAACTTTTTGCCATTTTGTAACCAAGCAACATTTTACTGCCTTTGCAACTTTTTTTATTGCTGTATGGAAAAGCACATGAATCTGACCTTTGAAGAATTTTGTAAGTAAAGCAGTTTATAACTTACTAAATGTATGGTGGATCTTTGTGCTAGGGAAGTGAGATACTTTGGAGAGGACTATTAAGAAGGGACATTTTGGAATTCATTTGAAAGGGCTTTTCTTTGCTGCATGTTTTGACATGTTAAATCTCTGCTGAGGCTCTCCACCGGAGAGTACTTGCCCCAAAAGTGGGTCTTGGCTTCCAAAGTTCCAACAGTTTCCCCCCTCCTTACTACCCCCTCCTTTCTGCCCAACACGGTAACTATATATACTAATGCCCACCCCTCACAAAAGGGGGGATAATTATTTGCTACCCTCCAATTCCAAGAAGTTACTCCCTCCACTCTGCTGTGCCTGGCGAGGCTGCCGTTGTATACTGCTTGTTGAACGCAGGACCTCCGCGACGGACACCACGGCGTCAACCATGGGGTGGAGGATATCCCTTGTGCGCCGAAGCTCCGCCTCAATCATGTTGAGCTCCTTAATCCTAATCTCCCTCTCCAGATGGCTGTCCCTGGCCCTCGCCTCTCTATCCAGCTGGGCCTCCCTTGCCCTGGCCTCGCGGTCCAGCTGGGCCTCACGTGTCCGGGCCTCCCTGTCCAGAAGCATCTCCCTCAACATCGCCTCACGGAACTCCCCGGCGCTGATCTCGCCCCTCTCGTGAAGCGCCTCCATAGTCTCCCAGGTCCGCCGGTAGTCGGTCATGATCTCGTGCATCATTTCTTCATGGGACCGCCTCTTCCTCTCCCGCATGGACGCCATCCTCTCAGCTGTTGTCAGGGGGCGCCCCAGGGAGTTGTCCCGCCTGCCTCTGCCTGAAGGGAGAGAGGAAGCAAATTGTGATCTCTGGTGAGCTCTGTCAACTGCAAAGGTTGTTTTTTTACCAATCGCTCAGCCCCGGCTGGCACAGCTGCAAAGGACAGAGAATAGCAGGTGGCCGAGACTCCAGATTCCCTCTTTCCCTTTGGGTTAGTCAGGGGAGCATGGATTTACATAAGCCTGAAGCTTTGCAAAGGTAGAGCACTGGAGTAGGGGTTATAAGATGACTGGCAGGTGGTTTGGCCTGCAGGTTGGGAAGAAAAACTGGCCCACTGGGCCAAAACACCCCCCCCCCCCGTGTTATTGAGGGCCTCACTAGAGCCAAAGAGACCCAGGCTCAAGTTCCCCTCAGTCACAAAGCTCTCTGGGTGGCCTCGGGCAAGTCACTGCCTCTCATCCTAAGCTGCATCCATCACATGTCTGTTCTAAGGATGACATGGTGTGTAGTATAGAGCCATGTACTGAACTCCTTGGAGGAAGAATGGGATAAACATTCAATAAAGAGCAAGTCTCTTGTGCTGATCTTTAACATTGGCAGGAGGAGGCCCCAGACTGACAATGTCCCACAGAGCAGTATGAACCACATATGCGCTTTTATATGGGATATAAAAATATAAAAATAGGAAAATAATAAAACGAATAACCCTAGTTGTATGCTACCATGTGCCACTGGTGGGTGTGCATTATGTGGCAACACGAGAAAAGTCTGTCTTTGTAGTGGCACACCTGGTGCTGAAACACTTGCCATCACAGCGCCTACTGAAGAGACCTGTTTGCCCAGGCATTTTCGGAGATTCAGGGCTATGCTAGGGAGCCTGTTCTATGGTTTGCGCTTCCAATTTACAGCTGTTTCGAATGTGATCTTATGGAATCTGCATCTCGCACCCTGTCCTGGGATTCACTGAGGTGAAGGGAGGGTTGCAAATGCTCTCAATAAAATCATATCTAAGCCACAAAGGCAATTTTGTTTGGAAGGGTTTATAATGCAACCAAGCGTCATAATACATCTGCTGCCAATAATTAATGTCATTGGTAGCATAGCTGATATCATATCACCTGTGGAATCAAGCCCACTGAGCTTCTCCCTTTCTGAGAGCCTTTCCCCACCCTCTCAGCCAGCCGAATCCGCCCCACAGACCCTTTCCCTCCCGCCTCCATTTTCTGTCCTTCCTATACCCCTTGCTTCCTTTTTCCTGCCTGCCTGCCAGCTTATCCCACCATCCAATCAATTTGCCAGGGTGGAGCTGCCCTCACCCGGAATGAAGGCTGATTGGCTGCAGGGATGAAAATCTAAGCAACCTCCTCCCAGGCTCCTTCAGAGCCTCCCAGGCCCCCTCCCTCTCACATTCGACCAAAATTGGCCAGACCTAGACACACAGCACCATATGGCATTCCCGGCTAACCGGGACGTTTTGCATAGCATCCAACCTTACGCAGGCTCCACTCTTGAGACTAAATTTCACGTCAGTTCCTCTCTGGCGAGGCACATCTAATTCGGATCTCTAAACAGGGGGAATTCAGGTCATGCTACCCTACCCCACAAGAACCCAAAATTGTTCTTGTCGGTTCCCACAGCCGGTTGACACCTCGCCGGCCAAACAGCCGAGAGCACCCACAGAAAGGCCACCGCAGCAACACAACATTTGCTCACCAGCCACAGAATGGTGCCCATCTTCGCTGGGGCCAGCCACCGGTTGCCCGTATAAAGGCAGAGATTTGTCACTGGGGCACTCCTCCCCTATTTTGGTTTCAATCACATCCGGGTCGCCGGCCACCAGCTCTCGCGAGACCCCGAGGTTCGGTTCTGTTTCAGTGTCCGTGTCGGCGTCCATGCTCGAGAGCGTGTTTGGCGGCGTCATCTGGTTGCCCTCCTCTTCAGAGACCTGCGCCTCCATGTCTTCCGCCTCTTCCGTCTTCACCACCACCCGGGCAGATCCGTCCATGCTGGGCAGGCTCCGGTTCGCCACGCCGTCCATTTCTCCGCCAAACATCCGGTCCAGCTCTCGGAAGTAGCGGCAGGAAACCGGCTCGGCGCCGGCGCACACCTGCGCGTCCTTGGCTCTCCGGTAGCTGCGCTTCAGGTCCCGGGCCCGGTTGCGACACTGCGAGGCGTTGCGCTCGTGACCCCTGGCGATCATCTGGGCCGAGAGGTCCTCGTAGATGTCGCTGTTGGGGGGCCGGTTTTCGATCCATCTGAGAATCAGCAGCTCACCCCAGAGAGCGAGGAAGTTCCGCGTCTCCATCTCTGACCAAACCGGGGCGCGGGGCTGCAAGCGCTGGCGTGGGGTGTGTGGCATGCCTGCTTCGGCCTAGCCAGCCCAGGAATATCAGCACTGGACTCCAGGCAGCTCCAGGTGCCCCCACTACCTGAGAAGTGCCAAACTTCCCTCAGGAGACCCAGCAAGCCACAGCTGGAGGGAAAGAGCCCACAGCTTGCATGGAACAGGAAGGCACCAGAAGAAAGCCAAGATGGAACCTTTTGCACCAGCGAGTGTTCACATGAACAGTTGTTAGTCAGTAGTAACGTCGTGGGCGGAGCTTTGGCCGGGACTTGCAAGGATCTCTTTCGGACACTTGGCATGGCCAATCCCGCCTCGAGGCGTCACGGCCCCCAACCCACCGAGTGGCTCCTTCCAGGGAGAGGTGGAAGCAGCTGCGCCAGCGAGCCAATAGGCCAAGCGGGGAGGCGGAGGCGGCTGCTGCTGCTGCTGCAAGCAATGGATCCACCCTGCCTTTGCAGACAGGAAAAGGAAGGATTCCCGGCGGCGGCGGCTTTCCGCACACCCCTTTGCTCGCCTCGTCCGGCTTTGCGCGCTGCAAGCGGTGGGAATCCATCGGAGCGCCTAGCGGAATCTGGGGAGGCTTCTCTCTGGAGCGCATTGTGCCTCTAAAGGAAAGCTACAGGGTCCCGCCCCCCCCCCCTCTCCAAGCCCCTGGATCTCTTGCTTTTCTTTCTGTGGTCGGGAGCAAGCAAAGCCATGTCAGCGTAAACATATATTTCAAACAGCGCGAATGTTGACCTTGGAGAACTGCTTGTGATTGCGCCGCTGTTCTCCCCCTGCAGGTTTCGTTAGAAATTTGCAGAGCTGCAAAAAAGGGACGGGTGCTTGCAAAACAGCAGCGGCAGCCGCCCCTGGATCAGGCCCTGAAAGAGCGTTGAAGAGAAACTTGCAAACTTTTGCAGTTGGAAGGAATGCAGCAAATGGTCATGGAGGGCAGCGGGATTGAAGGGGCGGGGGCTGCTTGCAAATGTAATTGTGGAATGCTACCATTAATGTGTGGGGAGGAGACGAGGAGTTGGGGGGGGGGGGATGCCAGTGGGAAGCCAGGTGCGTATGGCTGGTACTGCAAGAGCTTGCAAGAGATCCCGATCTCCGCCTCCGCTGATGTTTGCCTTAAAGATTTCTTACTCCGTTCCCTACGATTTTCAAACGCTTTGTTTTTGCCCTCCGGGGGGCGCCCAAGCTCATTTTGTTAAAGGTGCGTTATATATCATATACTGTACAGCACAGCCAGATTGATATAGGACTAGAATTTTCTCCTCCAATAGTTTAGACCTGGAATTAAAGTTTAGGAACCAGCAAACCTCCCAGAACCGCCTGCTAAATTATTTTTTATAGAGACGCCTACCCAGAAATTTAGACTGTTGCAGTGTGTTTTAATCTGTTTTGGGTTTGTTGCTGATTTTATTTTTCTGGGTGTTTTGAATTATTGTTAAATCTTTTTACCTTTTCCGTGAATTGCTTCGAGGGTTGTTGTTGTTAGCAGTGTATATGTTTCTTTAAATAAAAAATAAAATATCAGGGGTTTCCCCCAAATTCCTTTTTTTTTTTTACTATTTTTAAACCAACCCAGATTCTTCCTCACCTGCTTGAATGCAACTGAAGACCTTTCTCTACCAGCCTGCCCCACACCGGGTGACCTCGGGCCCCCTCACTATCCTCCAGCTTAGCCTACCTCACAGGGATGTTGTGCGGAGGATGAAACAGGAAAGGGGCGCGCTGATTGGTTGGCTGGCCGCTTGGGCTGGCGTCCCTACGCGCACCGCGCGATAAACCAGCTCCGCGGAGTGAGGGCTCGGGCGGCGGCCTCGCTCGGCGGTTCTGAGCATGCTCGCGGGAGCCGGGCATGCTCAGTTAACACCGAGGCATGGGCTCTCGGGACCTGCGTGCGTCCGTAGATGTCGATAGATACAAGTAGATAGGTAGATGGACACGCGAGGGGGCACCATGTGAGTAACGAGCGGCGGGACTGCGTGGGCCCCGGGCGGAGGAGGAGACGCCGCTTGGGCGCGCGAGGAGGGAGGAGCCCGGGCAGGTCTAGCGACCGCCGCTCCTGCCTCCGACGGGGGACGGCTCAGGCGGAGGGAGGTCGAAGCGCCCTCTGCTTCGCTGCCCCCCCCCCCAGCGCCGGGTGGGATGGGGATGCTTCCCCTCGGGGGAAGGGAAGCAGCCCCCACGGGCCTGGCTGCTGTTAGTCCGTCTTAAATTACACACACAAAAAAACCCACCTCTTTGTGGCTACTTTTGTCCTGCCTCATAATAACCCAACGACGTAAGTGCTGCTGCTGCAGCCTCTCGACTCCAGAGAGTAAAGCAATGGGTGGAATAACAAATAATAATAATAATAATAATACCATTTATACCAGTACCAGATTTACATATAAGCTAAACATGGTATAGCTTGTGCCCCCCAAAAAAAATTAAAGGGGAAAAAAAGATGTACATTTCCAAAATATAAGATAAGAAACAAAATAAAGCCTACATACAGCAACAGTGGCAAATGGCTTTAGATACCTATTAGGTCCATAAATTGCCATATAGCATATATTCAACACAAAAAAATGACAGTTGGTTGTTGATAAAGGACAGCTGGACATATAAAGGGCCCCATCATCTTCAGTAGCTTAGGGCCTCATCAAACCTAAATCCAACCCTGTTTATACCCCTCCTATCTGGCTGGGTTTCCCTAGCCAGCCACTCTGGGCGGCTTCCAGCAAAATATAAAAACGTGACAAAATGTCAGACCTTAAAAACGAAACAAAAAGGCTTTATTATTAGTATTAAGAGCCTGTAAGTTCTTTTTGAGGACTGCAGTCGCCTTCCTCAGTGTTTGGTGGTTTGTTTGTGTGTGTTGTTTGTGCACAAACAGGTAATGGGGTGGGGATATTGTAGTTAAACATTTCAAATGGGTAATTGTATGATGTGACAGTTGCAAAATTAGGTACTGCCAGTTTGCAACACCAGCAGTTGGTTTGCACCTTGGGAGATGAGGCTTGTTAAAGAGCAGACCTTTAGTTCTGTGAATAGCATGGTTGCGTATAGATAATGCATTTATTTGAACCAAGTAAGCCTCGAAGTGGCTTGCTTGAGCCTGAACTTCAGAATGTGGCACTGTGTTTTTAAAATTATTATTATTATATAGCTGTTTGAACATTTTTATTTACGGCCCTCTTAGCTAAGGATTAAAAGTTGCATCAGAAAGTGGTAACAGTAAACGGACCCCTGACCATTAGGTCCAGTCGTAGCCGACTCTGGGGTTGCGGCGCTCATCTCGCTTTATTGGCCAAGGGAGCCAGCGTACAGCCTCCGGGTCATGTGGCCAGCATGACTAAGCTGCTTCTGGCGAACCAGAGCAGCGCACGGAAACGCCGTTGACCTTCCCGCTGGAGCGGTACCTATTTATCTACTTGCACTTTGACATGCTTTTGAACTGCTAGGTGGGCAAGAGCAGGGACCGAGCAACGGAAGCTCACCCTGTCGTGGGGAATCGAACCACCAATCTTCTGATCGGCAAGTCCTAGACTCTGTGGTTTAACCCACAGCGCCACCCGCATCACTCTTTCTAATATTATACCAGTCATGTAAAATACAGTAATTAATGCTAAATTAAAAGTTTTAAAATTAAAGAATGTTCATTTCTGGAGTGAACCCTGTGATATGACTCTCACATTCTGTGTTGTTCTAAACGACAGAAATCAAATTAAGGCCACAGTCCTGTGCACTGTTACAAGAGAGTAAATTACATTGCTCAGTGGGACTTTTGAGTGATATGCATAGGGTTGTTCCATAAAACGCTTGCATTTTCTATTATATCAATTGGAACGATAATCTGTAATGAAATTTCCTGAATGGGAATTAATTTTAATTCAGGCAGGCTAAATACTATACATATATATTTAGCTAAAATACCTTACTGTTTTGTTTCAGCTAAAACAAATCTGGTTTCAATCTTTTCTTACACCCTCAGTTTTGATTAGGAATGGCCAGTCATACCATGTCTCCCAGATACACAACTTAGCACTTCGTGTTCTTATAAGAGGATTAGACAAGTTCCTGGAGGACAAGGTTTTCTATGGGCCCCTTCCAACTCTACTGTTCTATGAATACCAGGAGGGGAGAGTGCTGTTGAACTCATGTCCACTGTAAGAACAGGATGCTGAACTAGATCACTGGCCCAATCCAGCAGGTTCCTGTTATGTTCTCATGTTTAGGGTGAAACTGTATATTACATTTGGCAGTTGGGCCAATTAATGTGAGATTATAATATGTTTGGCTCCTCTCCTATGAGCTGAAAAAACAGTATGAAGGATGTGAGGACATCAGGGACAGGTAGGAGCCTTATGTGTAGCTATTGAGCATAGCTCAGTTGATAGATCACGAGACTCTCAATCTCAGGGTTGTGGGTTTGAGCCCCACATTGGGTAGAATATTCCTGCACTACGGGGGGTTGGACTAGATGACCCTCGTGGTCCCTTCGAGTTCTGTAATTCTGTGAGTCTGCTGCTATCTAGTCTTCATGGGCAAAGTCTGTTGCCACACTCTACAATCCCACATGCACAAGCTGCTCCTTCCAGCCACGCTCATTGGCTTTGCATGGCCAGAGCCAAATGGGCTGGGCGGATTGGTTGGCACTTCTAGCAGTGGGTGACCAAAGGCAAGAGGCCTTTTCTGAAGGCTGCTTGAGATGTAAGAGGGTGGCTTTCCCAGCCCACAATGTCTCCTGTGCCCAACAAAGCTACAAGCGATGACATTTGGTAGTATTGGATCGTTTGGTTTGGCCTCCCTCACCTTTGATCTCTTATAATGAATGGTATTAGCAGTTCGAAGGCACGTCAAAGTGTAAGTAGATAAATAGGTACCGCTCTGGCGGGAAGGTAAACGGCATTTCCGTGCGACGCTCTGGTTTGCCAGAAGCAGCTTAGTCATGCTGGCCACATGACCTGGAAGCTGTATGCCGGCTCCCTCGGCCAGTAAAGTGAAATGAATGCCGCAACCCCAGAGTCGGTCATGACTGGACCTAATTGTCAAGGGTCCCTTTACCTTATGTGGCATATATTTCTCCTTTTTGGTATTTGGATATCTGATGTTGTTACTGTTTCTCTTAGGCCTCACAGGACAGAACTCTACCGCGACATCCCGCCAACATGCTGGCCGATTGTGTATTCTCCAGATTACAATATTACATTCATGGGACTGGAGAAACTACATCCATTCGATGCTGGAAAATGGGGGAAAGTAATAAATTTTTTGAAAGGTAAAGTGCGTGCTGAACGGAAAGTCTTAAGCTTTGTAGAAATTGTGTTGTATCGGTATTCTGTAAAAAGTCAACCTGCAAGAAGTAGATTGTTACTGATGTGTGCAGCTGTTATGATTACTTTGGTATTTTTAGTGTATTTTATATGGACGATTAGTATGCCTTCTGTCTGTTAAATCTGCAGTACTGCACTGCCTTAAAAGCAGCGGTGGTATAGCCATCGGTCCTGAATAAACTATCGTTTTCTGCTTAGTGCTCAATGGAGTTTACAGCAAAGCAGAAGCCTAATTTAGTAATGGAAAATCCTATGTGCTGGCTTCTGCAGTATTGAAATGGGTGCCTTATTTACGTAAGATGTTGGTTGTAATGTGCTTTTCTTTTTCAATTCAGAAGCAAAACTAATTGCCGATGATTTGATTGTACGAGCTCAGGAAGCAACTGAAGATGACCTTTTAGTTGGTCACACCAGAAGCTACTTGAATCGATTAAAGGTGTTGTATCTTCTACTTGTGTTTGAAACAAACTTTGATCCCCCTGCTCGTCCTGTATGTTTCTCCCTCTCGCACACACAGAAAACAAAATCCTCAGTGCATGTAAGTGAACATAAAGCAGGAAACGGCAAAAACATTTTCTTTCATAGCTTTAGAATTCTTGTTTTCATGATTTCCCCCTTAAGTCTTAGGTTAAAACATAGGTTATAGCGGCGGGTGGAAGGGGTATTGAATAGAAAATTGAAAATAGAAATCTGCCACAAATTATCTATAAACAAAAACCCCCTGAAATCATTAAGAAGTTATTATGTAATTTTACAACTATGTTTTGATAGGGTTTACCTTGTGTCTTTTCTATGGAAAAGAGAAGTTTTATATTTCTGGGAACTCAAATGGCAGTACAGACCAACAGTAAGAGGAACGTGAGTGTCTAGATTGAGAGACAGGCCTTAGTCGTACTCTCTTCTTGGTACCTCTGTTTGAAAGCTGGAAAAGCCAGTTTCATATTAAAGCTTCACAGAGATTATCACCTGACTGCCTTTAATTGGAAAGGCTTGTTTGTATTGAACTATCATATGACCAATTAATGCAACTCTGATTTAATGCAGAGAACAATTCCCTTGAGATCTGAATTGGGATGTTCTCCAGCTGCGTTAGTAAGCAGTAGAAGATAGCTGATGTTACTAGGCTTGTTTTCATGTCACAAAAAGGCATGGTGTGTTTTAAACTGTAGTTTAATTGTATGGGTGCTTCCGTCTTCCCATGGGAGTCCCTCCCTGCACAGCTTTCCTCCCTGCTCCCTATCCACGGCTCAAACAAGCTATATACTGTCTCATCAGAAACCTGATGTTGGTCTGTCTGTTGGTTTTCAAACAAAGCATGAGCAACAAGCAATAAATAAAGCAATATCCTATCTTGTTGTAGTTGCTCATTTGTATAACCCAGGCTTGAAATTTTTAAATGGAAAACCGCACCATTGATGAGGGAAGTTGAATTCCTGTCTCCTGAAATTGGTTTTATATAAACAGTCACTAGTATGCGAGTACTAACAAAGCAAAACAAAAACATTGGGAGCAATTGAAGCAACCACAGGGTTTCCAAGCCACCAAGTTTCTCCCTGTCTTTCAACTCAAGTTCATTCAGGTTTTTAGGTGACAGTTTTGAAGCAGTTGTGACTCTTCTCAGGAACCAATTTTATTTTGCATGACTCAGCGTTATATTGCAGACATTTTGGGGGAAAACTTAATCCCCTTCTGATGTATACTGCTTTCCTCTTTACTGTAGAATATTTACAGAAATCAGGAGTGTGTTATGGTTTTAACTGTACAATTTTTATAATTCTCAAGAATTGCCTTTTTTATTGCCATTCCATTTCTTTGGCATTTACTGGGTCCTGTTCCTGTTCTTAACCTTCTCGCTAACTGTGTGCATTTCTTGCTTGAAATGTCTGGAAGATTCCCCACCACGGCTACTACTCCAAATCAGCCAAATTGGGCTGTTTTTTTTAAAAAGAGTATATTTTTTTTTGAAATTTTGAAATCACTGAGATTCTGCTGAATGCAAGACCGTGTGTCATTTGGCTGATTTTTCTTCAGATGATATCTTTTAAAGCACCACTTAAATTATATTGTCCGTAATTCGTATACCTAGGTGTGCGAGAATCTCCCAAAGATGGTTGTTACTTGAGAGCCCAATGCTATCCTTTACAGGGGTGCATTCTCTATGCATGCATGTTTTTAAAACTCAGTGATGAGAAAAGGTGATTAAAAACCCTAAAGAGATGTGCAGTTTATGCTCACATTTTAACAGTTTCTACACTGTAATTTTTATGCCTTTCTACTATCTTAGTTCCAGACAGTGGAAATCCAGTCTGCTAAATTTGCATTTATTTAACACTTGGGCTCAGTGCAGACCATAGTTAAGACATCCTTTTCCTTCCTTCCTTCCTTCCTTCCTTCCTTCCTTCCTTCCTTCCTTCCTTCCTTCCATTTTTGGACCTGTGAATGGTAATAAGAGTTATGCATGCCCCAGGTTTTTTTTGTTTTTTTACTAATAGTCCTTAGCCTAAGGTCTGTGCAACTCCACTTTTGATTGTGTTGCAAACTCTGGTTTAGATTTAACCACCTTTAGAGAAAATGCTTCTGTAGATGCAATGCTAACCCTGGTTCATTCAGAAAATGAAATAAAGGGTGAAGTTCATGCAAAAGGAGAATTGTGTGTAGCCATTGCTTAAGTTTGAGAAGGAGATAAGGCAGTATTACATTTGCACTGGCCTGTGTGCAAATTATGCTGACTTCTGATAGCTCCTTGTTTTGAAAGTCCCCCCCCCTCCAAGAGCTGCATTTGTTTCTTCCTAATGAAGAGTAAAGTTCCGCATTTCATGGATGCGATTTTAGGACTGCTGATATTCTCCCTATGACAAGTTGGGGGACTGACAGTGGGCTTTTAATTTCTTGATGGTTGTCCTTCACTGGGGTGTGTTTGTCATAGCTGTCAACCTTCCCTTTCTTTGTGGGAAATTCCCTTATTCCAGCGCCGTTTCCAGCTGCTTCCCACTGCTATTCTGGATTGTTAGATATCCCGTAGACTGTCCCCAGGACAGGTGAGGCTGCTGATCCCTTATTTTCGAGGCTGCTGATCCCTTATTTTCAAATCTGAAAGTTGACAGCTATGTGTGTTTGTGTCTGGATTTGATTTTGAGTTTAGGAATCGCTGTCAATAGCCAGATAAGAGCAGTTTGACTTTGCTTTTGCAATGGAGCTAGCAACAAGATTTGTGTCTTGGCCATTCCCTTATCCTCCATCCAGGGATCCTTTACCTCCATGTCCTGCAACGCAAACAGAAATAGAACAGGTTATGTACTGTTTTATATGACGGGTAGAAGGGAAATGAGAAATTAAAAAGCAACCAGAGGTTCCTAGGTTTCCTAGACCTTTAACATGACTAACCCTCATTTTAGTCAGGTTCCACACCAGTGGCATTGTCTAAGATAGGAGAAGAAACCCATTCCCAACTCTGATCATGCAGTTGCGCTTATCCTGGCCATATAATCAAGCCAGACTAATAATATTTCTCAGCGTATACCACATTGGTTATTTTTTCCTATGGAGAGATAATGTTTGGGTAGGTTAGTAGCAGTGCTTCTCATGCAAAATGGTAAAACTCGTGCTGCTTTTGTGGGACGTCCATCAAGACAATTTGCCAAATAGATTTAATACTTCTCCCAAATATATCGGTAAATTATATTTCAGTACGTCGTCCCAGACCAAATTTGCGACACTGGCAAGAAAACCTTTCAGTGCTTAAGAGTCACGTCGCAAACCACTCTCTGAAACATGGTAGAGTTTGCAGTTAATTATGGCTGTGAGTTGTTCAAGATGTTTGAATATATTTTCTTCCAACTTTCTTTGTACTGCTTACAGAATCATATACTGGAAAGCGTTGAAGAGGTATTCCAGAAATCATTTTGCGCTTTTGCTGTACACTTGAAAGTGCTATGAATATGAAATACAGTTTAGTTATTTGTTGTACCGTCATTTTAAGTGTGCTGTTTCCCTGCATTAGCTAATTATGGCACTGAAATCATTGCCCTTATCCATTGTTGCTCTGTACTTTTGCCTTCGTAGTTCTTCTGGTTTTTTATGTTTTCTGAATTACTTTTAGATTGGGCACAACTACTCCAAAGCATTATCAAAGAGCAGCAATAACTGCTTTATTTCTGAGACCAGTGATCTGAAATTAAAAGATTGTATCATATAGCGATTTAATCTGCTCTTCTCCTTCGCTCATCTGCACTTTCCCTGGATGTCATTGGTGCTTTTTGTAATTTTATTATTTATTTAAATGCACACGTTTTTGCTTCGCATATAGCTGTATTATGAACAGATATGAACCCTAAACTGTCATACTAGTGAGTAAGTCCTATTTGCAACACTGAGGAATTTACTTCTGAGTAGACATGTTTAGATGGTGCTGCTAATGAATCAGTTATTTAAGCTGCCCACCTGTAAATACTGACTTGGGAGCAAGTCCTATTGAACACAACAGTGCTTACTTTTGGGTAGACATGAATTGCCCTGAGAGCAACTAATCCGTAATCTTTTGTTTTCTTTCCAGTGGTCCTTTGTTGTGGCTACAATTACAGAAATCCCACCTGTTCTTTTTCTGCCCAATTTCCTTGTTCAGAGAAAGGTGCTGAGGCCCCTGAGAACTCAAACTGGAGGAACAATAATGGTAAATATTTTGTTTAATTTTCTCTCTCTTCTCTTGATTCTAATTCTAAAGCAATTTTAAAAGGGCAATACGCATATTTAATTATTATAATTTTTAGGTCTATAAATAGTTATGCCCATCGGCCCTACGTGCTATGAAAGGACAAAACTATCTTTGATGGAAGGAATGTAGGAAGCTTTGTTATACCAGATCTAGTGATGTGAAATTCTCGAGAATAATATTTTGGAGTATATTCTCGTTTAATGAGAATATTAGAGAATTTTCATTTGAAATAGGTGAATGCCACATTAACATTAAATATATTATCATTATATGATAATATATTTCCGTATGTCAATCTCTGGTAAATGGCGCCTTGTATCATTGAATGGCACTGCAAAAACCAGTTACTGGCACTAAATAAAAATATAGAAACATCAGCTGTTTAAATCAAGGCCACCTCGCATGCTGTTACACATCACTGTATACGCCTAGGTACTTTAAGTGTATAAAGCATTAAAGCTTGTTGTTTAGTCGTTCAATCGTGTCTGACTCTTCGTGATCCCATGGACCAGAACACACCAGGCACTCCTGTCTTCCACTGCCTCCCGCAGTTTGGTCAAACTCACGTTTGTAGCTTCAAGAACACTGTCCAACCATCTCATCTCTGTCGTCCCCTTCTCCTTGTGCCCTCCATCTTTCCCAACATCAGGGTCTTTTCCAGGGAGTCTTCTCTTCTCATGAGGTGGCCAAAGTATTGGAGCCTCAGCTTCATGATCTGTCCTTCCAGTGAGCATTCAGGGCTGATTTCCTTCAGAAACGATAGGTTTGAACTTCTTGCAGTCCATGGGACTCTCAAGAGTCTCCTCCAGCACCATAATTCAAAAGCACCAATTCTTCAGCGATCAGCCTTCTTTATGGTCCAGCTCTCACTTCCATACATCACTACTGGGAAAACCATAGCTTTAACTATATGGACCTTAAGGTGATGTCTCTGCTTTTTAAGATGCTGTCTAGGTTTGTCATTGGTTTTCTCCCAAGAAGCTACTTCCTGTAAAAACAAATAAAAAAAACACACCATATGGCCAAGGGTATAGAATTGTTAAGAATAAGGCCTCTCTCTCTCTCTCTCTCTCTCTCTCTCTCTCTCTCTCTCTCTCACACACACACACACACACACACACAGCTATTACATATAGTTGAAATACATACGAATTCAAATGTTCATCAAATTAAATGAATAGCATTTTTTAAACTAAAAAAAAAAAAATGTTTTCTGTAGTTCACATTTCAGAACTGCCTATGGTGAATGATACAATGCCCAGTAATGTAACTGGATTTTTTTTAAAAAAATCATTATTCATTACTTAACACTGGCAATATCACAACTTGACATATGATAAAATGGAACGGGTATGAGTGCCTGTGGAATTTTAAGGGAGCGGCTTATATCCGGCTATTGTCTTTTTTCCCTTCCCCCCTTGAATTTTAAAGGTGCGGCTTATATTTGGGCCAATATGGTAAAGGTGGATGTCCGTATTTTCAGGGTGCGTCATCCAGCCAGGTAGCATAAGAAATGAGAAGGTTTTAGATCTGGAAGAAGGGGGAAATTATTTGTCATTAATGTGTTTTCAGCATCAGGCCCAGAAAACTGCTTTCTAATAACTTTTCCGTATGGCGTTTCTGCTTTAACTTGAATGACTTAACTATTTCTGTTTGCTGGACAGATTCTACAACCTTGACCCATGTTTCAGAGTAGACTCACTGAGTTCATTTCACAGAATAGTGACAATCTTCTGGATTTGCCGAATGATGTTTTTCATAGGATGTCATCAGCTTTTGTGCTGTACAGTGGTACCTTGGGTTAAGTACTTAATTCGTTCTGGAGATCTGTTCTTAACCTGAAACTGTTCTTAACCTTTAGCTAATGGGGCCTCCCGCTGCTGCTGTGCCACCAGAGCACGATTTCTGTTCTCATCCTTAAGCAAAGTTCTTAACCTGAGGTAATATTTCTGTGTTAACGGAGTCTGTAACCTGAAGCATATGTAACCTGAAGCGTATGTAACCCGAGGTACCACTGTACTCGGTAGCAGCAGGTGCCTGAACCCCCATGGCCGTAGGGTTATTATATTTATTAGAAACACTATGGGACACCGTGAGAGTTGCTGGTTTGCTTCGCTTACAGTACATTTGCTTTTTGACACCTGTGCTTTTCCTTGCTTTTGAATCTGAAGCGCATCTTTCCCCCCACAGCTTGTTCATAAGTGTATTTATTCAGGAGGGAACATAATTGATCTCACTTAGTATTTTCTGTGCCTTGTTTTGGAAAGTCTGATCCAGCATGCTTTAGTTTTGTAAACATTCAAGTTTCCAAGCATTTGGGTATAAGAACAATTCAAAACACCCAGATTGAGATACAAGGTGGACACCTCTGTTGCATGAATTTTGAAAATAATGATGATATTGATGATGATGATAATAATAATAATAATAATAATAATAATAATAATAATAATAAAGATTTCCCACTCCCCTATTTCATTTTTTTGAAGGCAGGGAAACTGGCCATTGAGAGAGGATGGGCAATTAATATTGGTGAGTAGCAATGTATCTTCTTCCTCCTTCAATGCCTCTCAGCAAAAATTTTGGTCCACATTCTGGTCATTTTTTATATCTGCCCCGGTTTGTTCCTCTTTAGTCTTCACTGGCCACATCTGATTCCCTTATTCTGAATAGGATTCCTTGCAAGGAAAGGGAAAAGTTGACCGCTATGGCAATAGAAGGCTTCTTTCAAGCCTAATTTCAGTGGGGCAGGAGCAGGAGGGGATCCTGCAGAACCGGGGAATATATTTTGGGGTGTATGTGTGCCCATGGCCACCACATTGGTGACCCATAGGCTCAACCATGATTCTGAGTGCCATAACCCTGTGCCTGCATGCTCGCCGCTCCCCAGTCCTCCGATGTGACTCAGGAGTTCAGTGGTTTCTGCTTATGGTGTGCTGCAGTTTGCTACGTCCTCCAGGCTGACAAACTCTGCTTAACCTTAACGAGGGTTGCTTTTTAAACAAGCCAGCTTCTGCCTGTGTCTGATAATGAAAAGGATATTGAAACTCCTTTTGATTAGAGAAGCTGCCATTTCCCACTTCTTTTTTTAAACACATAGGAGCAAAGAGAGTTTAGACATGCCCAGGTATTTAAAGCTTTGTCCTTCTCAGGACAAAAAGCAGGACAAACAGGAAAAAGTGTAAGGTTTTTGGAGAGTTTGCTCATTAATGTTGTTACGGTGCCGGTTAAAGAAGCATGGCTCATGAAACAACCTGCTCATCAGCTGTATATTTATATAATGACAATTGTGTTTTCCATGGCATCTGGTAGTTTATTTAAATGCATTATTCAGATTTACCATTTCTTTTTCCAGGTGGTGGCTTTCATCACTGCTCAAGTGATAAAGGTGGAGGGTTTTGTGCATATGCTGATATCTCATTGGCTCTAAAGGTATGGAAGATTCACTGCAAGCAACAACATCATCATTATTATTTTTGCATAAACTTAACAAACGTCAGCATATACCTGTAGCCTAAATTTGTTATTAATGAATCAGATAGTGCTGCGTGTGGAAATGGAGTACTGTCTTCGAAAGCTGCTGTAATCCTAGTAAGATAGGTATGTCCTAACAGTGAATCAACGAGGAAGGTGGACTTTGTCTTACTTGGAATGCTGTAGATTTCAGTGAAAGGGATGGACACAGTAATGCAGAAACTCTCATCCGAAGTCCTATGAAGTCATAAACACAGCAGCCCAAAGCTAGAGAATTGGGTTTAGCTGGGGTGATTCAGGCAGTCTCTCATTGCTTGGGGCCAGACTTGTTTAGCTGTAGGCCCAGATTACAGCTTTCTTTAAAGCCTTTAAATTATTGCTTAAAGCCTTTAAATCATCGTAAAATGTGACAGATCCCAGATGGATGAACACTGACCTTGTATTTAGCCATTTAACAAAGCACCAAAATCTCTGAGGCGAGGCAGAGAAAAGCTATTTTGGAGCTATCCATGGACAAGTAAACAGTGTGAATCTCATGGAAATGAATGCAAGGACTTATTAGTCTGGACCAGGGTGGATTTGTTTTAAATCACAATTTAAATCAAATTGGTTTAAATCACACTTTAAATCATAATTTAAATCACTAGTTAGTAAGACTTGATTTAAATCTTTTTTTTTTTTTTACAGAAAGACTCATTCTTGCTGGTATAATCTTAATATTTGCATCCAGAAGAAGGTTTCATTTTTGGAATAATAAATTTTCAGAGTAGTTTTTACAGTTATTAAAAAAAATTACTGATTTGGTTGTACTGTTAGAAATACATAGATAAATCTGAAATTATTGTGAGGTTTAATAAGTTAACTTTATATTTGGAAACTTTTCTGCTGCACTTTATTGGAAGGAGAAAAATAATCATTAGTAACAATTTATTTAACTAAAACAGTAACATGATAGCATATGTATCCATGTTTGTTAACTGATGTGGTTAAACGATTTAAAAAAACAAACAAACTTAGACTGAGTTTTAGCACACATGGAAAACTTAAATCCTTATTTTCTGATGAATAGCCTTTGGACTATAATATAACTTAAATCGAAAACTACCTTTAGAAAGATTTTTCCTCCAAAAGCGTTTTATTTTAAAAATCTGATTTAAATAAAAAAAAAAATCCGATTTAATATTTTTAAAAAAATCATTTTTTCTTTATTTCTTTTCTCTGTATTCCAGTTTTTATTTGAAAGGATGGAAGGAGTTTCTAAGGCAACCATCATAGACCTGGATGCGCATCAGGTGAGTGATCAAATGCAAAAAGTTTAATTCGAAACAGAACTCCTGAATCACGTAACGGCAGAATTGTGCCACAAAGTAAGTTGATTGATACTGAACGAATTGCAAAAGCGAAACTATATAGGAAACTTGATATGTGAGACTTCGAATCTTGGGGTCGTGGGTTTCAGCTCCACGGTGGGCAAAAGATTCCTGCATTTAAAAGTTTGAATTAGGTGACTCTTGCTATCCCTTCCAACTCTACAATTCCATGATAATGGAGTGGCATGGGGGAAATTTTGAAATCTGCAAAATAGGGAAATGGTCAGACTTCCAGTGGGGGCATATTGCACATATCGACAGGGGCCCAAAGAACCCTGACCAGAAGCAGAAAATGTATTAAATGTATTAAACCGTAGCTAAGCACGGTCATTTCTGAACCTGCTGACCCTCAGATGTTGTGGACCACCTCTCCTAGCAGCTGGGAGTTGGGAGTCGAGGACCCGCCACCCACACAGGAGTATACCGTATGTTCCGGCATACAAGATGACTTTTTATCCCTGGAAAATCACCCCAAAAGTCGGGGGTCATCTTATACACCGGGTATACGCGTTGGGAAGGAGGAGAGGGAGCCGGTGAGCAGAGGTTCTCCTTCTGCCGTCGCTCCTCCTCCCTCCCCACAGAAGGGGACACGGAAAGTCCTTCCGAGCGCGGTGCTCGCCCGCCAAACCCCTCGCCTCAGGCTGCTGCTGCTGCGACGGCAGAGGCAGCGGAGGGGTGCGCGCTCTGCCCCTGGTGGCGCTCAAACTCTATAAAACTCTAAAATTGAGCAGCAAAAGTTGAGGGTCGTCTTATAAGACCAGTCGCCTAATACGCCAGAATCTACAGTAATAAGACACAAGGGCACATTATTTTACATTAATGGGCAAAATTAGGCCACAACTTTTATTGGTTACAGCATGTGAATAGTATTGGCTTAGGCATTGGATGAAACAGCAATACCAGACTCCACCCCGCACAGCTGGGAGTCATATCAGGGTTAACAACCAATGGGAGGAGCTTGTTGATGCAAATACAACTGGACGTCACCGGGGGTCGTGCCATGGCCCTAGCCACCAGCAGGGCATTGGACAGGATCCACGACCGCTAGATTCCTTTAACGGAATACCCAAAAGAGGGTATAGAGGAGGGGTAGATGATGGCCCATACCCAGTCCTCCAACACAGCACACATATTCCAATGCCTAACCGCCAACCGAGCCAAAAGGCTCGCCGCCAATACCCTCATTACCTCAACCAATTCCTAATACTTCTGATGATGCCTGCCAGCCACACATCATTCCCTTGATCGGAAAGATGGACGTCATTGTCACAAAACGGAAACACATCGCCGAATAGGATGTCAGGGTGTGCAATCATGTGGCCATTCATATACAGTGGTGCCTTGCAAGACGAAATTAATCCGTTCCGTGAGGCTCTTCGTATAGCGGTTTCTTCGTCTTGCAAAGCAAGCCCATTGACAGCTTAGCGGATTAGTGCTATTAGCGGTTTAGCGGCTTTTAGCGGCTTATCAGCTTAGCGGATCAGCTGATAAGTGGCTTAGCTGCTTAGAAAAAGGGGGGGGGGAGGAAAAAAAACCCGCAGGAACTCGCAAGACATTTTCGTCTTGCAAAGCAAGCCCATAGGGAAATTCGTTTTGCGAAGCGCCTCCAAAACAGAAAACCCTTTCGTCTAGCGGGTTTTCCGTCTTGCGAGGCATTCTTCTTGCGGGGCACCACTGTATAGCAGCTTGCGGGCCACCACACGATTCAAAGGTTTCCTGGATTTGTCAATAGCTATAGGGTTATGACTGCCACGCCACACTCTTCTTTTCAGAAGAGAGGACTGAAACACAGTTGTTTCTGGGAATAATACAGCCAGTTCATCAAAGTCCTTCTTAATGTGCAACAAGAAGCACGGCCATTTCTGAACCTGCTGACCCTCAGATGTTGGGGAACCACCTGTCCTAGCAGCTGGGAGTTGTAGACAAAAACATCTGGAGGACACCAGATTGGGGAAGCCTGGTTTATAGCGTGAGATGAATGTGTCTCAGCAAGCCTTGGGCTCAAATGCTTCTCCTCTGTTGTGTCTGCAAGGAAGTTTTCACTTGTTTTTGCTTAGCCATGGGTTGTCGTGTTGTCAGAACTGACAGACTGTTGTTAATGTTAATTATGGGTTACTTGAAGCCAACTTGAAACCTAGGGTTAATCCTCCCTCCCCACTAGCCCTTATCAGGCTTTGCAAAACCATAAAACCTCAGCAAGGGATTGAAAGCTAAGGCAAGGCCACGCTAGCTTTCAGAGTTCCTTGGCTCCAAGCAAGCCAGAGGGAGGAAGGAGAAGAGAATTCCCTTCCCTTGCGCCAAAACCTAAAGAGAGTTTTGCAGGAGCAGTGATATATACTGCTTCCCTGTTTTGCAAACCTCTCTGTAAGGGACGCGGGTGGCGCTGTGGGTTAAACCACAGAGCCTAAGACTTGCCGATCAGAAGGTCGGCGGTTCGAATCCCCACGACGGGGTGAGCTCCCATTGCTCGGTCCCTGCTCCTGCCAACCTAGCAGTTCGAAAGCACCTCAAAGTGCAAGTAGATAAATAGGTACTGCTTCAGCGGGAAGGTAAATGGCGTTTCCGTGCGCTGCTCTGGTTCACCAGAAGCGGCTAATCATGCTGGCCACATGACCCGGAAGCTGTATGCCGGCTCCCTCGGCCAATAAAGCGAGATGGACGGGCAATCCCAGAGTCGGCCATGACTGGACCTAATGGTCAGGGGTCCCTTTACCTTTACCTTTTACCTGGCTCATTGTAAGTTGAGCACAAAAGACCTCATTCCTTTGGAGCAGAGCAAACAAAGGAAATTTTAAAAAGCATTACAGTGCTTGTGTTTCAGCTGCAGCGAGGAAGCGAAGGGAGGGGAAATAGAATGGGGGAATGGTAAGGACTGTGAAGTTAAAGGGATCTATACCAGCTGGGTTTGAACTGCTTCTCCACCTCCCTCCTACAAAACCCCCACCCAACCTCTCTCACCACCAAGGAAATATAATAAACAGAAAGAGAACCTGCCCAAGTGATGCAGATGTAACCTCTCCCCCCAAAATATAAGAATATAAGTTTATCACTTCTCTCCCCGCACCCTTTTCTTCCTCCCCAACCTTATTCTGTATACAACACTAATGTCTCACATCATATGTAACTGGTACAGTGGTACCTCGGTTTACGAACAGTCCTATTTACAAACTATTCGGTTTACGAACTCCACAAAACCGGATGTAGTGTCCCAGTTTGTGAACTTTACCTCGGTCTAAGAACGGAATCCGAACGGTGGAAGGGCACCGGCAGCGGGAGGCCTCATTAGGGAAAGCGCGCCTCGGTTTAAGAACCAATTTGGTTTAAGAATGGACTTCCGGAATGGATTAAGTTCGTAAACCGAGGTACCACTGTATATAGAAAAGACTTCAAAAGCTGAGAAAAGAGACAACACACATACTTTTGTAAACCATGTAAATTTTTAATAATTTTTTTTAAAGAAACCAAGTTGCGATAAATGAGCTGACACATAGAAGGCAGAGAAAACAAAGGATCAGCGGTTTTGACAACTGCATCATTTGAATGATCTGCTGAAAAATGAATCTATAAGTATTCACTGTTATAGGAAACTTCTGAGAAATAAAGATGAGGCTTGAAAATTTGGAAAATACCTCTTTGAATCTAGATTGTATGTAGACTCCCCCCCCCCCAAAAGAAATCTGTCAGATTGGTTATTGTATATGGAGAAGATAAGGAAAACATTGGGTATATTAACCTTTTAAATGTGTGCCTATATCCATATCTGTATCTCCATATTTGCATACTATTTTACGGCATAATAAGCATCATAATACCCTGTGCACTCTTTTCGTAAGGAGCAAAAACAAATAGTGAAATTCCATTAATCTATGTTAATCACTAATTGGGCTTGATTTGTATTAACTGGGTGTTGGTAAACTTACAGGGAAATGGCCATGAAAGAGACTTTATGGATGACCGACGAGTGTATATTATGGACGTTTACAACAGGTATATTTATCCAGGAGATGGATTTGCTAAACGTAAGTGGGTGATCTCCCCAACTTTTGTCACCTTAAAACAATTCAAAATAAAACTTGCCAATAGAGGAATTGCCCTCTATTGAAATGTTGCTCTCTGGTGAATGAAACTATTTGCTGTTTTCCCCCCCATTGCAATGTTCAGGTATATGAAATCTTCTCTGTGTGAGACATCCTTGGGATCTTGTTTTTTTAAAATAGTGGTATGCTGCTGCTAGCAATCTTGAACCAGCAGCTTGGAAAGCGGAACCCAGACATGCATTCCCAAGTTTTCTCTCTGCTGTCTAAGGCTCACTCTTATTCCAGATTTTAAAAGTGGGGAGAATACATGGATGCTGTTGTTGGCACCCGTCTCGGGTGACCATGGAGGACGCTAGCTTGACTAGAAAGGGACGTGGGTGGCGCTGTGGATTAAACCACAGAGCCTAGGACTTGCCAATCAGAAGGTCTGCGGTTCAAATCCCCACGACGGGCTGAGCTCCCGTTGCTCGGTCCCTGCTCTTGCCAACCTAGCAGTTTGAAAGCACTTCAAAGTGCAAATAGATAAATAGGTACCACTCCGGTGGGAAGGTAAACGGCATTTCCGTGCGCTGCTCTAGTTCACCAGAAACGGCGTAGTCATGCTAGCCACATGACCCGGAAGCTGTACGCCGGCTCCCTCGGCCAATAAAGCGAGATGAGCACCACAACCCCAGAGTCGGCTACAACTGGACCTAATGGTCAGGGGTCCCTTTACCTTTACTAGCTTGACTAGAATGGGGAAGGGAAACCAGGATACACTGTACTAAAAATAAAATCCAAATATCTCAGCCAGGGATAACCAACCCATGACTCTGCACGATGCTGTTGGACTTCTAGTCCAGCAAGGAAGTGGCTAGTCATGGTTTGACTGGGACCAGAGAGCCCAGTGTCCAAATGACCGTGAGGCTCAGTTCACTGATTTTGGGCCACTTGTCATCTCCCAGCCTCATTTGCAGCCCAGGTCGTCACGCTCCTTTTTAGCAAGAGAGGAAGGGAATAACAGTGCGCATCACCCCAGGCATAGTTCCTTGGTGGAAGGGTGGGAAGTAAATGTAAGTAATCAATAATGAAATATTTGATGTTGCATCATTTTTATAAGCTACAGTGTCTGGTTACGAATGCTTCTGGTTATGAACGCTTCAGGTTACAAACTCTGCTAACCCGGAAGTAGCTGCTCCTAGTGGCAAACTTTGCCCTAGGATGCGAACGGAAAACGCGCGTCAGAGATGCGCACACAACAGGAGACCCCATTAGCGAAAGAGCACCTCAGGATAAGAACGGTTTCAGCTTAAGAACAGACCTCCGGAACTAATTAAGTTCATAACCAGAGGTACCACTGTATATTGGACCTCGTCTTTTGTACTTTGCTGTAGCTTATTTATAGGGATGTGGGTGGCGCTGTGGTCTAAACCACTGAGCCTCTTGAGTTTGCCGATCAGAAGGTTGGAGGTTTGAATCCGCACAACGGGGTGAGCTCCCGTTGCTCTGTCCCAGCTCCTGCCTACCTAGCAGTTCGAAAGCACGCCAGTGCAAGTAGATAAATAGGTACCGCTGTGGTGGGAAGGTAAATGCCGTTTCCATGCGCTCTGGTTTCCGTGACGGTGTCCCGTTGAGCCAGAAGCGGTTTAGTTCTGGTGGCATTCAATGAAGCTTTACTTAGGGTAGACCCACAGAAAATAATGAGCGTGACTAAGTCAGGGCCATTAAGTTCAGCAGGCCTTCTCTGAGTAAAACATAGTTGAATATCACCCCATGGATGGAAGTCAAGGTTGCGCTCTTCCAAACATGGTAGCTTGCTGGACAAAATATGTCGTCTCTCCCCCCCCCCCCCATTCCATGCTGTTCTGGGGGCTCTCCTGGCACACCACCAGCCACTGGGGGCTAATAAGCCTGGAAACAAATCCCACCTGTTGATTACTAAAATAACACAGAGTTCGTAACGGAAGTCTGACTCAATATCAGAAACTGTTTTACCTTTATTCCACATCCAAATCATTGTATATATGATTCATGGTAACTTTCAGGAGCCATAAGGCGGAAAGTTGAATTGGACTGGGGCACAGAAGACGCAGAGTATCTTCAGAAAGTAAAAACGCATGTGGAAGGTGCACTGAACGAAGTAAAATCGGACATCATTGTTTATAATGCCGGAACGGACATCTTGGACGGTGACCCCTTGGGAGGCCTGGCTATTTCACCTCAGGTTCGTAGCACACAGAGTCTCCTCTAAAATCAAATTCCGAGTCTGGACTGAAGAGGACGCTTGATCACCCTGGGTTCCTAAATGATTTTGTTTACTCCAGCATATATTATGATGAAACCATGAGCTAAAAAGGTTTATGAACCACAATGAAGTTCAGCAATGTGCTTCCTTTTTTCTTTTCTTTTTTTGTAACTGCAGGGGATTATCGATCGTGATGAAATTGTGTTCAGAGCTGCTAGGAAACACAGAATCCCCATCTTGATGGTGACCTCTGGAGGCTATCAGAAGAGGACAGCAAGGATTATCGCAGATTCCCTTCTCAATTTGCATAGCCAAGGCCTGATTGAGAAGGAGACTGCCTTTGGTGAAGCTGGAGGGGCCAAGGTAGAAACGATGCATGGAAAGTAAAAGGGAGATCGGCTAACTTGTCACTGCAGAACGAGGACGTTGGGGTTATTGTAGAAGGCAACTCTTAATTGTTTAATATTTAAACCGAGAGACAAGAAATGCTCCAGTTCTCGTAGAATTAATGTATTCTAATGGCGAAAGATAATTAATTTGCTGTACTTACCAGCGGCAGTCAGTGGTCCCACAAGGAATACCAACAGATTATGTTTCTCTCTCTTCCAGTGCTTTTAAAAGATTAAGATGGGCATAAATTCTGGATTTGGTTATTTCTTGCTGTGGTCAGAGTGATAAAAAAACACTAATATTCTTTCTTACAGTAGTCCGTTTTTCTTTTCAAAAGAGAATTATGTAATATCTTAATTTTTTAACTTATTTATTTTTTTATCTGGGAAACCTCCATCCGGCTTAATTTTTCAAAAGAAACTCAAGGTAGCTAACAAATCCAGCCAGATGGGCGGGGTAGAAATAACAAAGTTATTAAAATTATTATTTATCCACGCTCCACACAGTAGTAAAATACGTCACAATCCCCATTCATAGCTGCAGTCAAAAGGCCAAAGTATTGGTGTGAAAAACTAATAATTTCAAAACAGCCAGTAAACAACAACTCCCTAAACCAGGCATCCACAAACTCGGCCCTCCAGATGTTTTGGGACTACATTTCCCATCACCCCTGACCACTGGTCCTGCCAGCTAGGGATGATGGGAGTTGTAGTCCCAAAACATCTGGAGGGCTGAATTTGGGGGTGCCTGCCCGAAACAGTCTCAGGAATAAACCAGAACAAATAAAAACAGCCAGCTGAAAACTTTAGTAAACATCTGTGTTTTTCGCCAGCCACCTGAAACATTAGAGTGATGGGCGCCTGAGGTCCCTCACCTGGTTGGAAATAACTTTATAGTCCTGGTTGTCACCAGCCGTGCTTCATGGAGTTGAGGCATCTGGAGCAGGACTTCAGATGCTGACTGCAGCATATGAGGAGAAACACACAGGAAAGTAGGCCTCCTTTCAAGGGTACAGCTATTTGTTTAGGCGGATCAGAGAACCCATTTAAAACCAGCAGCAGAAGTGTTTTTGAGGAACATTTCCCGGCTATTGCAAACATAAGGAGGTCATGTGTGTGTTTTGAATTGCAGCAGGGGCTACTCTTCCCCAAGCAGATTCATGTTCGACTGGGATGATTTATTTTTAAAACAACCCTAACAGGTTTCCCCTGTTATTGTGAAGTGATTATGCTTCACATTGTTACACCTGTGGTTCTCTGCATCACAAGGTGAGAGAGATAATTTATTACGGTCGGAGACCAGCTTATAAAACACACTTGGGGGTACAGTCACAGAAGGAAAACAAACAATTAAAACATTGACAACAATAAATTTAAAAACAATGTACAACAATAAACTACCACAGGGAGCTGACCCAGAGTCACCCATAGAACCGAGTTTGGGGATTTTCTTTACGAACTAGTTTGAGTTGGGCGATGGTCTGCGCCTACAGATCTGTACACAGAATCTGGCGACGATCCAGGTCGTCTTCTGATCTTTGCTCAGAGGAAAAGGTCAAATTTTTGCTTTTCCGGGAGGTCAGCGAGCCTCACCAGGAGGGGATCAATGGTCTTACTACGTGCCTCTTCATAAAAGGGACATCTAAAGAACAAGTGCTTTGGGCTTCCCATCTCCCCCAATGAACGGCGCAAAGTCTCTGAGCATATGGGACTTTTTTAAAGGCTCCTTCCAGGACCGGTGAGGGCAGGGCCGAGCTTCTGGCGAGTGTAAAGGCCCTTCTTGCATTTTTAGATACAAGAAAGAAGAGATATGCTGCCGGTGTGGCTATATCTCTTGATTTCTCCAGTTTTATCACAAGGTGGCAGAATACTGTTCTTCAGCTTTAGCACCTCTTGTACGTCCGACGTCGAAATATATTGGAATATAACTGTATGCCAAGAAACCTCCTGCTTATCCACCTGCCAGACGATCGGTGCGTTTCCTCGCCACAATGGCATAACAAACTATTGCTAACTAGTTGGTTTTTGTAGTTGTGATTGTTTGCAACTGAGGAGATACATATTTATTTATTTTCTGCTTCAGGTGGACACAGTAAGTCAGAACTGCACAGCTAAAAGTGCACAGCTAAAAGCTCCGCTTGAGTTTCCCATGAAATCGACGGGAGGTGCACTTAAGTAATTCATCCGATTCCCCTTAGGACTTAAATGGCCAAAATAAATAAATAATAATAATAATAATGGATTGTGCCTCTCAAGACTGGGTTATCCAGGCACTCTTTATTTTTCTAAACGAGGAGGACTGGTGTGATAATTACCTGCAATAGATTTAGATTGTAGATCTCTCTTAATGTTAACCTGTGACATTATGTGGTACTACTGTATAATATTATGAGCAGTGAAGTCTTGAAGCATATATAAAATAGTTGCGAGATGTAAAATAGATAAAAGTTTATGTAAAATAATCAGTTTACATTTTTGTGTGTACACTAGGATTCTTTTGCAACTGTCCTCAAATTCTGTCATCTAATTTTGAGTGGATGCTCAAATAAAAAGGGGTTTTTAATTTTGTTCTTTTTACTTTAAAAGTCTGTTTTTTTAAATAAATGTCTGTTGTTGGATGACTCTATCAGCCCCAGCCCAGCCAGCATAGCCCAAGTGATCAGGGAGGATGGGAGTTGTAGTCCCAACATCATCTGGAAGGCCAGAGATTCCCCACCCCTGAATTAAATAAAGGTTTTTACTATATGAAAAATGAGGCAGTCTGTGGAGCTGAACTTTAAATTGATTTGTGGAGCCTCTCCTTCAGTAGGTGGTAGGTAAAACGTGCCTCTTGCCTCACCAGCTTTTATCAACCTTAAAGCTGGGAGCAATAGCTAAAATACAGTGTGTTCCATACTATTGTTAACATTAAATGGATTTGAAGGGATTGCTGAAATAAGCTACTAACCCGCTCTGCCAGCAATGCCAAAGCTGTAGTTTTATAGCCATTTTACAGAGAAGCAAGTCCCATTGTGCTCTTCTGAGGTAACAAGAGAATCCCGTCCCTTGTAAATGTTGTGAAAAAATACGTTGTGAATATATATATACACACCAAATCAAAACAAACTTACAAGTTTGGGGGCCTTTTTTTAATTCAACAAGAATTTGCCGCAGGTGTCGGGGGTCGCTCCAAAAGGGTTGTTTTGCACAAAACACTTCTCATTTGGAAAGTGTATACTTTTTTTTTTTACTCTTAAGTTGCATACAGGTCCACTGCTAGTTTATGGCATGTTTAAAGGATATATGTGTATTTCAGTGATAGAATAATCAGCTTTTCATAGTACTTGAACAATGTTATGATGCAATATAAATACTTGCTGTGCAATCCTATATTTGTCTACTCAGAAGTCAGTCCTATTGAATGAATGGGCGGGGCTTCTAGGTAAATAAAGAATACGATTGCAGCCTTAAGCTCAGTTACTAATAGTTTTCACCCTGGGCAAAGTAGCTGTGGATAAATTTCTTAACTTGCTGTGATTTTTTATTTTAATGAATTTGACACTGGGTTAACATACGTACCGAATAGCAATACCGTCATTTGCACTTTCTTCTAACGAGAATGTTTAAAGCACTATTAAAATATTGAGATGTATTTTCTACACTGTCTAATGTGTTACCTAGAGCTATTATCATTTGAAATATTTTTTAATACTACGTTTACATTTGTATTGAGCTTAAGCACAGTAATGCCATGTAGCATACGGAAGATAATGTTTAATGTTCTTATTTATGGATAAAATTAAAACTATGCTAATTTTTCTGCCGGTGCGTTTTCACTTCTTCAGCTTTTCATGAGGCGTTTCTTACAACCCAGGACCAGATCACTTGTTGCAAGAGGAGCCCAAAGCCACATCCACACCCTTACGTTTAACTACATTTAAAGCTGGTGGCTTCCCACAAAGAATTCTGGGAGATGCAGTTCTGCTCTTTAATAATCAGGCCCTGTTTGCTTCAACCAAGGCATTTATGTGGCTGAATCTCAATGTGTGGTTGGAACCAAGATAAAACTATGAGCCACAGCCTTCCAAGCAGTATGCAGTGAGTTCCTGAGATATGTACCCACTAACAGGAATACGGTTATGAGTGTAGGATCTTCCATGCAGAAATTCAGCAGCATTTAATAAAATAAAAAAGGCATCCAAGACAGGTTTCTCACCCCTTTATTAAGACAGCTTGCAAGGGTACATGGAATTAAAAAGTATGGGGGAAGAGAATCAACCATTGGTATTTATTTAGAAAAAAAGTAAAAGTTCTGTTCATTCATACAGAACAGTAGTAGAACAAGGGGAAATGAAAAGTGCCCATCAAACAACAAAATTAAATTTTCACATTTACTCATGCAAGCAGCAGAGGATTTTTATACAGTGGCGATGGGAATGATTACGGTATAGGCTTCCATCGTGGCATGAAAATGACACAGAAGAGCGTCCATGATGAAAATAAATTAAATAATTTAGCAACTATGAATGAAACATTTGCAAGACATACATTTTTTACATCATTGTCAGAACAGTAAACAAGAGAAAAAGACAATAAATTCACTGCAACAAAGTAAGGCAACTTATTTGAAAACGGCTGTTATGGTTAAGTGTTATATGCACAATAAGCTGGCAAAATGTGAGCCTGCAATGGAATCAAAAAGTATTTTTCAATTGCAATTTGGTCTTTTAGACTATTCAAAACCAGAGTTAAAATGCCAACTTTGCCATTGGGAAAATACGAAATATTCCCTATTTCCCATTAATGTGAATATTAATATGTACTGTATATTAAAACTTCCCCACCTACAAAACTTTAAAAAATCCTTTTGTAATGATTGAACCTTAAGCTAACAAGCTGTACAGTTACTCGAAACTATTGCTTGAAATGTATTAACAACCAAAGCCGAAGATAATATTTAAATTTGTTGCGATTACAGAAGAAATTCTGTCCACATTTATTTGTCAGCGTCTTGTGGAGGAACTTTACCCATAATACATTGGATTATTATTTTTTTTAGGAATGTGTTCACAATAAAAACAGTAATAGATGCAGCCATTTGATCTATGTAGATCAAATAACATTATTTGAATGGACATTGCTATGACGATCAACACACAAACTTAGGAACAGCTTTTTGAAATTTTGAAAACAAAGTGACATATTCTGTAAAGCATATATTAATTGCAGCCTGTTTTATAAAAAGCAAATTTCATGACGTACTCTCAGCTTTAATGAACTGTTGACCAGTTATAAGAGTTTAGTCCAGGAGACATAATTACACTTTGATAAATTGTCCGCCTGGAAAGTAGTTATCAGACTTGAAACTCTGATTGCAAAAACCATTTCTTTGATCCACCATCTAGCCTCCCATGAAGGAACATCATCATGACCTGTTTCCAATGTAGTACTGAACAATGGTTTAGTATAGAGGTGCGTAACCTGTGGCCACTCCAGATGCTGAACTACAACTCCCATCATTCCCTAACCATTGGCCACACTGCTCCAGCACGTCAAAGGTCAGCCACCTGTGGCTTAGTGGTACTTCAAAGAGAAGTACTGGGTTTACACTCACTTTCCCTGACCTTCAGCACAACTGCAAATTAGCCAGCTCATCCTGGGAAGGTAATGAAGAGTTTTGAAGTATGGTTTATGGAAACAAAACCAACATCAAACCATGGTTTAGGATCCCAATGTGTCAACAAACCGTTGATTAAATTAACCAAAAATACTCTCCCTGCCCTGGTTGATTCAGAGACACAAAAGATTTAAGATTAGTTTAAAACAGAAAGTGAGTGATTTTGATGTTTTAGCCGGAGAGATAATGGGGAGGGGGAAATTTAAAAGCCCACAGCTCACTTCCAACTCTTTAACAAAGAATGAGTTTAGCATTATGTCCCCAAACTGAAGTAGCCCATTATTTGCTATGAGAACAAAGCAGCAATGGGTTAAAGTACCATCAATCTACTTTATCCATCACAATGAACAGGACAAGGAATACTAAATGACTGCCTAAACCAGGCGTCCTCAAACTCAGCTCTCCAGAGGTTTTTGGCCTACAACTCCCATGATCCCTAGCTAGCAGGACCAGTGGTCAGGGATGATGGGAAATGTAGTCTCAACAAACATCTGGAGGGCCAAGTTTGAGGAAGCCTGGCCTAGACCTTCCTACGGCACGAGACCAGTTATTTTCTACAGTGCTGCATACCAAAAGCATCCATTTCAAACTTATTTTCATGTTGCCATTTCCTGCGCAAAAAGGTGCTCTTCAAAGATGGAGCACCTTTGAGACCTGTGTAGAGTTAGGATTTGTGGTCCAATGTACACTTGGCAAACTTTCTGAACGTTGATCAGTTGCACGAACGTCAGAGTTAAACAAATGCTCACAATTTTCCTGACCATTTGCCATGTCTCAAAACATCTTTTTGGTGTGTGGGAGGGAGAGAAATATTGTTAAGTAGACCAAGGAAAATGTTTGCTGCAGATGTCTTTCTAATTTTACCAAAGTTCGGAATATAGCCATTGCTATTTGGAATTAGGAAACCTCAAGTCACTGCATTCTAGGCATGATAGTACAAAGAAAATTTAAGTGGATTATCACCTCTCAATTAAGGCATCTTGTTTTTCACCTGCCTCCTCAATCCTGCGCTGCTTTTTCTAGCCTTTCCATTTAGCGCAGGTAAGCAATCTGATCTTCAGCTCTCTTATCTCCCAAGTTTTATAGTCTTAACTCAGCAAGGTTAAGGTTTATTATACTGTACTTCATTTGAATTAGAATGAAAAGGAGCGTCCCTTTTTAATGGCACAGTGCGTTAAGATTCACAACCCCTGAATCCTCTTTTGGAAATTACAGTGGTGCCTCGCAAGACGAAATTAATCTGTTCGAGTCTCTTCGTCTTGCGGTTTTTTCGTTTTGCGAAGCACGGCTATTAGCGGCTTAACGGCTATTAGCGGCTTAGAGGCTATTAACGGCTTAGCGGCTTTAAGAAAAAGGAAAAAAAACTCGCAAGACGTTTCTTGCGAAGCAAGCCCATAGGGAAATTCGTCTAGCGAAGCGACGCAAAACCCGAAAAACCCTTTCGTCTTGCGCGTTTTTCGTTTTGCGAGGCATTCGTCTTGTGGGGCACCACTGTATAACCAACAGCCAAACATGGCCTATCAGTAGAAAGGCTCAATTAGAAATACATTTTAACCTACCACTAAATTTATATTATTATTTTTTACTTAACCTAAACACATTCAGTTCAGTTTTATTGATATGTGCACTATTTACAGAGCATGAATGCATGAATATTTGGAAGGTTGAATGAGCCATGTTTGAATCCTTGAGCAATAGAAATTTTAATCTTGGTACAAGCACTTGAAAAATATTCAAAACCTCTTTTAAGGGCTGCTTCACACATTAAAGTAGCAGACATCTAAAAATTTAGCACGTAGCTTCTTTTAATTCTGTAATGGGCAAGGTGACAACCTTCTCCCCTGCCCCATCATAACTCCACCATTCTGTGCACAACTGGCGCCAGGATATAGTATAACTGGGGTTGGGATGAAGATGTGCACCCACTTCATATTAGAGGACTAAATATGCTAAATTAGCAACCTTTTTCAGCTGTGGGCCGGTCCACCGTCCCTCAGACCATCCGGTGGGCCAGACTATATTTTTTGGGGGGAAATGAACAAATTCCTATGCCCCACAAATAACCCAGAGATGCATTTTAAATAAAAGGACACATTCTAATGTAAAAACACACTGATTCCCGGGCCATCCGCGGGCCGGATTGAGAAGGCGATTGGGCCGCATCCGGCCCCCATGCCTTAGGTTGCCTACCCTTGTGCTAAATCCTTAATCCCTATTTTCAATAGCAATCCATGAGGCAGCCCAGAGGAATATCTCAAAGAATTTAAGGAACACTGGCTCAGTGGTGTAGCTAGGATTCACACATGCCGTCGGTCAAATACTCAAGGTTTTGTCATTTCAATGGATGCTGGCAGTAACGGTTGCCTGAATTCCCTGCATGCTGAAAGAAAGCTACAATGTCCACAGCATTTGGAAATAGTAACAAATCAAGATTTACTCTTACATGATTTAAGCAGCAGTACAATTAGAAGGACGAACGCATTATTAGCCTTAATCTGCTTGATCAGTGACATCCAGCAGGGTTGTAGACAATCAACTTCAATGGCACAGAGACAGCGCAGGGCTGGGGAACCTGTGGCCTGCCAGATATTGTTGGACTCTGAACTCCTATCTGTCCAAGCCAGCATGGCCAATGGTCAGGGATGATGGGAGTAGTTCAACATCTGGAGGTTGATGGACACAAATGGCAAGCAACGAGAAAGGCGATCTGGTCCTTATACTTCCCTCGTGGGTTTAGTGGAATGGTGCTTTTAAAATGTCCATGGAAATACAAGTAAGGAATGGAAAATATATGGGGTGGAACACATTATGCAATTTCCGCTTACCATACAGAATGATCCCCCCCCGGCTGTTCCTGGGGTTCTCCTGATCACCCACAGCACCATTTTTGGGGGGTGGGGGCAGGGAAAACCCTGTTGCACAAGCAAAAGCCCATGTGCAGGAGTTCTGTTGATGAGATTCATTAGTTGAATGAATCCTCCCCATGGCCAATTAATTACCAAGTTTAATGGTTGGGGAAGGAAAATGCTACAGAATATCTTCAAGGAATGGATATTGCATTGTACTATCACTGAACTTGAAAATGATTTGGCTTGTTAAGAGATTGTTGCCTTCTGAACAGGATGAAGTTCTCTTATTTTAGTATTATATTACACCCAGGGCTACACATCGCACTGCACCCCAAAGAGCACTAAGGATTACATGATTGAGAAGGTACAGTGAGAAAAATAAGTAAAAAAGGTCTAGCTACCCAGTGGCCCAGCTGGCTTTACAGTTTTTCATTTGATTGACAGGGGCCAATTGTAGAATTGGCACCATTCCGTGTTAAGAGGACCACAAATAATATCTAAAACCAGAAATATTATTGTCCAATTTGTTGAAACTCGATACATTAAGGCACACTTAAAACTAGACTTAAGAGCCAAAAAATTCAGAACCCCTCTTCCTTTCCTTAAAGAAATAAGGAAATAGCCTCTTGCTTTACCTAACCAGCAATTTTTCTATCTCCCCAGAAAGTTTTTAGCAGTCCTATGTATTAAGTGCTAATGCTAAAAGAGGTCAGTCTTTTCATTTTGTGCTAAATGAGACCATTTTAGCAACATGAACCATGTATTAATGATGGGGATTTATAACATTTCCAGGACATACGGTCAAAACACTGGAAGCTTCTATTCCTACAAATCTAAAAAGGCAGGGAAAGCGTTTTGCTTTAATGTAATATATGCAGACTTGTGTGGCACAGAAACTGCTGATGCTTTTATTTACAGGGTTTCTCTCAAACCTATGATTTTCCTGTAGTGGGATATACCGAGCTGTTTCACTAAGCCATAGTTTATTAGAAACTTTTGCTTTAAGATAAATGAGCAGTGTGCTGGCGGCACACTCCTCAGACATTTCCACAGCACTCCTCCCCTGGTTCTATACAGCAGACAAAACAAGCCAGTTGGGCCATTTGAACTAAGGCTCGTGGGTTTGTTTCCTTTAAAACAAACCATAAGCAGTGTGGAGGAAACAAACCATGAACCCAAAGTTTGGTGGACACGACACACCAGACTCTGGCTCATTCATCAGAGTCCTGCATGGAAGCAGGAGAAGAAGAGCACCATGGGAACACTAAACCAGAGTTTGTCTTAAACTCCAATTTAATGTGATGTGTCAACTAGGCCACCACATGTCAAAATGGAAGAGTTGTCCAGTTGTTTCAGTTACCTTCAGTTCTGAATGGCACTCAATACAGAGCAAGAGATACTTTAGATGATTTTCTTACAGTCCAGGATATGTACTAAAAAATATAAATTGCAACCAAGAGCATACGCTTTAACTGAAACACTTAGGTTAAGACATGAGGCCAAGATATATAATCTTTTAAAGGCAAAGCGTTACTGCCATGTAACCATTTGTGAATTATTTGTTATACTTTTTAAAAAAGATGGGGTCACAATAATCAAGTACAACATCTCTTTAACAAGAAACTTGGCTCAGCCTGTATTTTCTGTCCAGCATGAGACCAACAAAATATGTATCTCTGGACACTGCTGCATGCTCTAGAGATCACCAATTTTTAAGTCGTAAGAAAGGGAAATCAGTTTTAGGTCAACACAAGCAACATCAACACTAATTATTGACAATGAGCCCTGAAATGTAGTTAAATGGAATTGAATTTTAAAAATTGAAAAGCCATGCACACTAGATATCTAGAGATACATTTTCCATATGGATATTGCTGTATAAAGGATTGATGTGCCCAAATAATATCAACTTGATCAAGTAAATCAAGCACTAAGCTTGAGCTCTATTAGGAGTGGTAAATTTCCATCTAGAAAACTTCATTCATGGATTGGATATCTGCATATTCCTCGAGATACAATTATGTATTTCTCTGCATAGAAATTTTCTTGTCTGAGATGATTTCTTCTTCTTCTGAGGTCTTATGGTAAGCTTTGCTGCAGCAATCTACAAATATGCCACTATTGTAAACTTTTACAATCAAGTCTGAAAACAGCAGACGGTGAAAATACAGGAGTAGCCCCAGTATGTTGAGTTTATTTCAAGGCCACACTGTTGCAGTATCTGGAACGGTTTATGAGGAGTACAATGAACACTGGACCTTTTGAGTTTGTGCAGTACAACCTCTAAAGCTGCCTTAATACTTGCCCTAAATTGACATCTGGGTTAATTTTTCAGTGTTTTTATATAAACTGAGGAATTGCACAAAAGCCATCCCACCAGAACTGTCAATGTTAAGAACTGAAATGTTATCGCTACTTTGATCTCAGTCACACCAGCTGCCAAGTTTTTAAGAAAGTTTGGTGGTTTTGAACTATGGACTTTTTCTATTGGCCATTTTCTGAAGCCCTTTAATGCTTGCTTGAAAATCCTACGTGGAAGAATGTCCAACACAGGCAGCTATCATTTAACCACCAAATGAACTCGGATACTGCAAAGCTTAACAAAATCTGGCCTTACAGTTGGTAGCCAAACACAAGTGTATTTAGTTGTTTAACTCACCTTAAATCAATTGTACAAAGTCTTTGCTGATATTTTCATTTTTATTTTCTCGAAACCTTAATACTGGAAGTTGAACACACTGTAATCTCTCTGCACTGATGGAAAAAAAACTCTTTGCATCAAAGAACTTCATTTTTAGCAGATGGCACTTGGTTGTGGCCCTGGGTCAATGTCTTCTGACCCAATGGGAAATTAACATTCAGCACAAGGCTATAAGACTGACACAACTAGATGCAAGCTAATAGCCTGGAGGGGGGGTTTTGGAGCAAAATTTGATCAGCGCTGCAGGATTCGGACAGCTAAACTAAGAATAATATTCCAATTCTGATTTCTAGGCTCATTTCTCAGAGGCTGTAGTGCATACTGAACTCTCAGCGTGTGTTAGAGGTTGCCTTAAACAAGGAAATCACCAGGTGCTTCTAAAAGAAACACCTAGGCTTCAAACTCTGCCTCAGTGAGACAGTTCATCATTCTTACAATTAAAGACATTTATAGCAAGACAGCGGCCCTTTGGTTCCAGTTGATATAAAACAGTGTTGTAATAATGCCAGAAAGGTAGGAAATAATTCAGTTTTGTGATGCTTTGCACTTCAGCTGAAATTTGGCAATCCAAGGAGGGCACCAACTGCTCCAAAGTATCCCTGTATTTGAAAGAAGATTTTTCACAATTCAAGTTTTGACTACCACATTAAAGTTGGCCTTTTTCAAAACAGGCAGAAGTACATGACAAAAATCTCTTGCCTTTTCCTAATGGATACCTGGACAAATTAGGAAGGAGAAATATAGCCACAGTATAGTCAATCTACTGATAATACTCTGGATAAACTAACTTCTAAACAAGCCTTTGCACTGACCCCACCTATGTTTTGCTCCCTTCTCTCCCTTTCCCAGCCTGTGAATGGCAGCTGGAACATTGCCACATGAACAACCTTCTCAGCTCTGCCCACAAGATACCATTATGGGGCGTGTGCACAGCATATTGTTTACCTCCCTGCAACTTAAAGAGTGAGGAACAAAGGCTAAAAAGGAGGGAAACATACTATTGAGTATACTTTCTATAGCACTGCATTGAGCTGGATCAGACAGCCTTCTCAAAATTGCCTAAACATCCCTACTCTCCACTGTAGCTTTGGAGCAAATCGTGCATGGGCAAATAAGTCATGGGGAGAGCTTTGTCTGAGAGGCTGGTGGTAATTATTGTGGCAAAGAGAGAGCCTGACAACTGCTAATTTTGAAGCTCTAGTGAGGAGAGGGGAATTGACTGAAAATGCAGTATCTGAGCTGCAAATGCACTAACTCGTGACTGTCAAACACTCCTACGGTACCTGACAAGTGATACAGCAATCCAAGATTTATTATTTCTGAAAGATGAACACATGTAGGTACAACCATGCCATTTACTACTCCAATACTTTCATTAAGGTACTTGTTTGTTTTTCCCAGGTAACTGAAATACTTGGGGGACAATCTAGCAAATCATTTTTAAGCACCAGTAATGTCAATGAAAGAGATTTCAAGCTCTCCCATTGACACCAGTCATGCTTTAAAGTACTCAACTTTGGCTGAATTGCACCCATTATGTGTATTCAGTTCATTAACCAAAACATAAAAGTGAATGGAGAAATTAAAAGAAAAACCCAGGGATGCAACTGTCTGTCCTATTCAGGAACAGTATTTTTCTTTAAAATGTAATCCTGCTTCCCCGAAACGGTTCATGGCATACAATCTCTCTTACCTTCCAACAACTCAGGTGGAAGAAAAAAAACATTTCTAGAGCTACACATCTTCCAAATCACGACTGAAGAAAACCATTACAAATAAATTTAAAATTATGGCATTTGTACTGGAAGATAAAGGTTGTCTAGTTCTATATTCAATAGCTGTGGTCATACATACCTCATGTTCTAGGAACAAAGCCTTCAACTGGCCTTTGGACCAGTAATCCAGTGCATATGCCAAAAGCTTCATCGACAACGTATTCACACGTAAAAAGTTACCAACAAAGACAACACGGTTTATCTTCTAAAGAAAAACAACAACAAGAGTTTCCTCAGTGGGATATAATCAAAAGCAACACAAGTTTTCACTGGGAGGCAAGAATGACTAGCAGCACAATCCTATGTATGAATGAATTCTATGCATGAATTCATGAGTAAGTCCCGCTGGGGCTTATTCCCAGTTAAATGTGAAAATGCTTGTGGAGTCAATTAACGATAAAAAAATTGTATAACTAACATTTAGGTAACATTTAGATACTTTAACCACATTTAAATCCTGGACAGTTTGCAAAGTTATGTGCGCTTCAAAAACCCATAAACTATAAATGCATGCATTAAGCATTGCGTAAATTGCCAGAAAGTTGGGGCCAGATATCTCCTTCTGTGAATGTATAGATCCTGCTGGGGCAGCAGTTCTCAACCTGTGGGTCCCCAGATGTTGTTGGACTGCAACTCCCATCACCCCTTGCTAGCTAGGGGTGATGGGAGTTGTAGTTCAACAACATCTGGGGACCCACAGGTTGAGAAAGGCTGCGCTGGGGGAAAGGCTACATTCACTAATTCGCCCTCCCCACTCCTGCAGACCCCCTTTCTGGCAGACCAACCCCCTGCATATTTTCAGTAGGGGCAAGGGGTTGCAGGGGAAAATTGGTTCAAGTTGCCTAACCCCACCTTCTGTCACTAAGGGTGGTGTGAAGTGGAACTCCGTTCAGCTGGTACAAGTCTGGATCAAGTGTGGAACCTGAATATCACATGACTTCTGACCCCAAGCCCATCCAATGTTAAGCTCATCAGCACCTACTCCCCCACCTTTTGATGTTAGGTAAGTGGCAACCGAAAAAGGTGGATTTTCATACAGTTTTGCTTGTGGACTTTTCCTTTCCAGGGAGGCTCAGCAACACCAAACCTGATGTTCCTCCAGCACAAAGCAAAGACCATTTTATTTGCCCAAGCCTTCAACATCTCATCTAGCTGGTTTTCAATCTGGTACCTCTGTAATCTTTTTTTCATAATATCATAGAGCTGGGACCCTGAGGATCATCTAGTCCAACCCAAATATGCACCTGTCCCATACAGGGATCAAACCTGCAACCCTGGCATTATCAGCACCACACTCCAATCAACTGAGCTATCCATGGAGGAAAGAAGAACACATAAGATTCATAGAATCATAGAGTTGCGTTCCTAGGCATTTTATATACCGTATTTTTCTCTCTATAACACTCACATTTTTTCTCCTAAAAAAGAAGGGGAAATGTCTGTGCATGTTGTTGAGCGAATGTGTGGTCCCTGGAGCCGACTGGCCCGAGTGCAGGGGCAAAAATCAGATCGCGCATCACGGAGGAGGGAAGGCTGCAGAGAGGAGGCTGATGCTTTACTGCATTCTGCCCCAGGGTCTTACTGCCCACCCTCTCCTGTTTTCGGTTGCTGTGTTTGCTCAAACGCAACAAAGAGCAGGGAAATCCCCTGCTCTCCTGGCAGCATGAAGCACAAAAAGGATACATCCACTGTTTCATTCAGAATTTCCCCCCCCTTGTTTTCCTCCTCTAAAAACTATGTGCGTGTTATGGTTAGGTGCGTGTTATAGAGCGAAAAATACGGTAATTGTTATCAGTGTAACATGGTAGCTATGTGAATGCAAGGGAACAATGGTCAACCAAAGTCATTTCAAGTTGTATGCGAGGTCCAGGCTAGCTAATGTATACCATAGCAACAGGTATTGGCAACTTAAACGGGTTGATTTGTATATGCCACTATATTCTTCATCCTAGGCGAGAAGAACAAATTCTTATTTGGATCAAGCAAGCATAATACAATCGAACCAAGCCACTACTGACAGAAGCTGCACTTTGTGCCTTCATAGCCCTGTACAATGCTGCTTGATCCATATGCAACAAGGCAGCACTGTAAAGAAGCCGAAGGCAGCAAGCAATATTCCAGATGAGCAACTGCTCTTCCGTATTTCCACAAGTTTGCATCTGAAACAGATGGGATGTTTCAGACAGCAGCAAAGACAGAAGTGTGTTCTCACAAAAAAAGGAAGAAGAACTCAGTAAGGTACATATTTTATATTTAAGCCTTATTATAAAAATAAAAGCTTATAATAAAATGTTCAAAGACCTGAAGACTTTTGATTTAAATAGTGCTTATCAACTTAAATCTCCAAACAGAGAAAAAAGCAGATCCTGAACAGCCACCTCTGATTTGTGAGAGAAAGAACCTGTTAGTTTTCACACTATTCCAATCTGGATTTTAAATGCATTGCCGTCTCTGCTGTTCCTGCCCAGCAAAGCTTACCTCATTTACAGCACACATCCGTGCTATAGATCCGATATTATTGGTGATAGTAACCAGTGTAGCTCTAGCCAGGTCTTCCTTACTAACAGATTCCCGCTTTTCCTTGTAGATCATATTCCCGAAGCTAGAAAAAGAGATGCCATAACATTAGATAATATTTTGTTAAAAATATAATTTCTATACTGGTCTTTCTTTCACTTAGGGCACGGATCTCTAGCTGGGGCTGCCAAGTGCGGAAACACAGCCAATAATATACAACTGTGCTTGCTGACTGCCCAAGGCCCTTCACCTTCCCAGAAGAACCTAGGCAGCCTTTCATTGCTCCAAGAGTTGAAGGACTCAGGTCAAACTGCGAGGAAAGAGCAACAGTGTTTAAGGCCAAGTCCAACTGCGTTGTGTTAGCAGACACCACTTTCCGTTTCGATGGCTTGAGGTTGGCAGATTTACTTTTAGATTAGCTACTGAACAGGATGTGTCTCATGTGTAATTAGAACAAAGAGTACAAACCAGACACAACTGCCTGGTTTAATTCTTTGTTATAATGCAGGCATGGGCCATGTTTTGGAAGCTCATGCACTACAGGCATGCACCGTATGGATGTCTTAAATTGGTTTCATTGCATCAATGTACGTAGGCTAAAATTTAAGTGTCAATACTTTAAGCTAACTAAACCACTGTGTGCAGTGCACAGAATAAATCTGGAGGTGGGGCAGGGAAGCTCTGTTCTCCAAATGGCAAATACTAAGTTGGATACAATTTGTGTTTCCTCTTATGTATCTGTAAATAAATAGATTAAGTAAACAAATCACATTTTTAAATTCCTTATTAGGTGTTCTAATTAAAAATCAATGGGTTGTAGCCAATTAAGTTCTACTCAATTAAATCAATGGTCCTAAGTTAGTCATGTCAGCTGATTTCAGCGTATGACTAACATTGGAACAACCCATCTTTTTAAAGGCCTCTTAAATCCAGCAATTTTTTTATGGTGCTGTGTATTCTCCTACAACACCTACCTAGATGCCACTGCCCACCCTGGCAAGCCAAACCGTTCATAATCTCCTCCATAAATATCCCGGACTAGCTTGTCAGCATGTGTACTTTCCCCTTTAGATGCCATTTCTAGAGCTTCTTCGAAACTTTCACATCCAGTCAGCAAGCTGCACAAGCCAAGAAAGGTCCCACCACCTAGGCTGGTGTGAAAAAAGAAAGAAAACACATTGGCTTGTAAATTGCATATTTAAAATTAACAATTTTAATTCTAGACATCTTACCTGTGCAACTCATGAAATAAATTGAATAAGCTCAACTGACTACAATCTACATAAGGACTTAGGCAAAACACATTCCTAGTGAACAATGAGTTGTTCATTTTTAGTTGTTGCCCACCGTATCATGAAAGTTCTTGGTGGGCAGTATTAAAAAAATCAGGAACAGCAACACCAACCAAAACAATTATTATGGAACCCAACTCAAGCATTTATCTTTTGAGGTGCCTCTCCCAGCCAAGGAAGCTGAAATGGTGTTTAGGGTAACCACAAATATCCTGTCAACTAGGAGTAAGTTATTGTAATTGTGTCTGTAGCAAGAGCCATCAGCAGCTGGATAGTCCTAATAAAAACAGAATAAATCTTCCCAAATCCTGGTATTTTCTTCCTTTCTTTTAAAAAATATTCCATTTTTTTTACCAAGCTGCCTATAATATAATAAAAAATGTTAAGCTATTTTGTGAAGATGGTTAACCAAAAAATGAAAATGTAACTCTTAAGACAGGAAAGCTAAACACACTGCAAAATAGACATATGAATGGCAATTTCTTCAATGATGTGTATGCATTTGAAAGAGACCCATGAACACAGATTTATCATTTCATTTAATAGCTTGTTCTGGCATTCTTTAAATTCTCTACCTTGTTCCAGTTACTCTCTTATAGTTGTCTCTGGAATGGACAGCTAAAATACTGACTCCTGAACCAATGTTTACAACCAGCAACGGGTATGGATCATCCAGGTTAAAAGGCATCTTTTGGCATCTTTCAGGTTCTGATGCGTTTTCAAAATAGTAGCACTCTGCCTGGCCATTAAAACTGACAGAATCTATGTACAGCAAGCCTTTGACAAGGCAGTCAAGTTCATCCAGTTTGTGCAGCTGGAGGTCTCCAATCTGCAAAATTGCAAAAGAGACATTATTATGGCTTCTTCTCATCACAAAATGGTATCAGCTTAAGTCAAATTCACTCAGATGCAGGTTTTAAAAGACTACAGTTGCTATACAAGCAGATGAATTAGTTATCGTGTCTTTAGAATGATAACATACCAGCATTTTCAAAATAATCAAGCCAGTAAGTAGTAAGAAACCCACAAAACTCCTAGACTTTCATCAGCTTCTCTATTTCTGGCATATATATTAACAGTAGTTTTCATTTCCCATGAATATTTCAAAACAGCTTCGCAAAATTAGCTTCTCAAACTCTTTTTCTCTCTTTTGTTGCTTTTTAAAATCCAAATCAAAGGATGAGGCATTGTGAATTAAGAAAATGCAAGGCCCACAGAACTCTTTTGCAGGCTACATGCACTCACTTTCTACTTGCAAACCATTTTTGACAACACTTTAAATAAAACTTTAAGACTCGGCTAACTCCACCTACACTCACTGTCAAAAGACTGGATGAGAAAGGAAGTCATCATACATCCACTATTTAAGTATAATCTTCACTGCTATTCCAGAACTACCCAGGAAAGGACTGACCTTAATTCTTTTATAAAAATGGTACAGTCATTGTTCTTAAAGGGTTAGATGTCTACAGACAGAAGTAGGCAATTTATGACAATAGACAAGACATAGCAAGGAAGTGTGGCCCACATATTACATGCACCCAGGACTGAAAAAAATCCCAAGTATGCAAAACATACAAATATTGGGTTCTGGGGGCTCCTATCAAAGGAAAACGAGAGAAGAATGCTAACTGTCAACAGTGCAAAGGCTAAAAATCTATGTGCTCAAATTTTGTCCATGATATAGCACAACTTTCTGGTCTATATCAGAGGAAGAGGAGCTTGTTAGTCAGTGATTCTGAATTAATGCCGTTATTAATGCTGTTATGAGGAAAACAAAGGACTATTTTGAAAGCAGATGTAGAGGTAGGACAAAAATTGTTTCCAGCGTGTTGTCACTGCCATGCATGCAAAGATCTTACACAAACAGGTCCAAAGTACCAATTCAGAAGTAGCCTGACCCATCAGATCTTTGCCTATGATAGCAACGGCAATGCTTTCAGAGACTTATTACTTAATCACCACAGACTATAATGTACTTCAAGAACAGATTATGTAACAGGATGCAACAGAACTACCTACTGTGCGAAAATCTTCTTCAAACTTATAGGCACCACCGCCAGTGGCACAGAGCACCGTATGCAGCGTTGAGAAGTTTTTACTTCTTCCCATTTGAATAAAAGTAGGCAGATCATGGGTTGGGAATCGGATAAAGTGCAAGTTTCCCTTTCGCCCAAAAAGTATCAAGTCCTTGAGTTCAAGGTGGACATCCCGGATACCAGTGGACCCATAGGCTACGTTTGATGTCAAATATTTGCGAATACTTTTCAAGCTTTCAACTTCTTCCTGCTCTTCTTCTGCAGTGATATCGATAGGTTCAAAATATGCAAGTTTCACGAGGGTTCCTCCAATGTCCATACCAAACCATGGGAAAGCTGTGGTGAAACGAAGTTACTTGTTAGAGAATCATATGCATATGAAAATTGAGAATGAACATCTTCTCGGTTGCCAGCACCTTAACAGTCTCTCTTCTGTCTTTCTAAGCAATTAGCAAAAACTGCTTGACATCATAAGAAATGTGGAACAGATCACTCCTATGTATCCTCTTTTGTTAGCACATTTGAGCCAGTAATGACAAACCAATTGTATGCTACAAACAACCGAAAAGCTAACCACAATCCAAACATGGATTTCTTAAAAAGTGAGTTATACCACTTGGAAAGTAGACTTTTCCAGATGTGAAAAGAGTGAAAAACACTCTTTTCACAACTGATTTACTTTGTGAGTCAAAATGTTTGTAAATCATGCTGATTTCTTTTTTAGAAAGGCAGAACAGAAGTCAAGTAAATAAGACGACTTTGCTCTTAACCCTACTATGTAGTAAACAGAAATGTGAATTCTTTATAAGGACTGGTGGGGGGGGGGGACTTCTAAGAATAGCATCCATAAGGTTAAATAATCTGCTGCTCTGTCAATCCAAACATTTATAGGTCCCTGAAAAGCTACTATTTTCAATCTTACACACATTTACTTGGAAGTAAGTCCCATTGAACTATCCTCCTGAGAACAGTTATGTAAATATGCAATTTAATATATATTAATATATATCCCTATATTGTATAGGCTTAACCATTACTTCAACATACTTCCCACTTGGAAGATTTTTCAGAAACCCTTTAGGTAGCTTCCTCCTCACCTTGCAATTACAAAACTGCAATCCCTGCTCCCTTAAAGTACTTGGACATAAGCAACTTGTTTATAACTCTTCAGCACTGGATAATAAAAGATTGACTAAGGACATCCAATAATCTTTGAACCTTGGTTGTTCCTGACAACAAGATAGCTATAACTTTTAGCCATAAAGATGAACACTCACATTTACTTGTGGTTAGTTATTAAGTCCATATTAATGTTTCGTGGGTGGGCAATATCTTTTTATAAAATAGCTGCTTATGAGACATGAAGGCGGTTTTCTTTGAAGTATTTTCTTCAGAACAGCAGTGGGGAAACTGTGGTAGCAGTTTCCTCACAAAGGTTGCACTACAGATGCCAACAATGTATGAAACTCTTTTTTGCAAAAGACTTTTGTACTAGATTTATCATGGGTCGAGACCTCATGACGCTCAATTTAGGGCTGACTGGTATCAAGTCTTCTTTAGCATTCTCCCCACTGTCATCAATGAAGCAATTCAGGAAGTTTAGTCCATACACTGGAAAATTCTTTATGAAACACAGCTGCATGCATGCAGTAAAGCAGAAAAAGGAAATTTCAACATGCCAGTGTTTACAGACTATGGCTTGCACCCACTGTAACTCTAAGTAGCCATCTCCCACTCTCCTTGCCCCACACAGCCCTTACATCTGTTCTGAGGGTTCCACCAAGGCTCCAGAATAGATCTGGGGAGGGCAGGGGCACAGAGAAGAGGGAAAGTCCCCCTGCGCAAGTGTAAATTCTTGTGCTGTTGCGACAGTTACTTAGTATGACATTGGATACAAGCCTATGAGTTGTAGCCAATTAAACTGTACTCAAGAATAGAACCATTGAAATGAATGGGCCTAAGTTAGTGAGGGTCATTATTTTCAATGGGTCTAACTCTTGAGAATGACCAACCACATGGGTTGTATCCTAGGGCGGAATTATCAGAAACAGCCAGTATCCCTGCTACTTATGGTAGCTCTCTGCGCCATTACCCTATTGTTCTGGAGTATTCTGCAACCCACGTAAGCAGGTTTTCAGGGCGAGTAGGAGAACTGTTAAAAATCAGGTTTCCAGACCTACCCAAGCAGAAGAGGTGCCACATTTAGCATATATTGCCACTAGAGAGCAGTGGGTTTTATGGAATGCTGACACTGCCTAATGTCACCATCAGATACAACCCACTGCTTCTTAGTGAGCAAAAACGTCAGCTAATGGAAAGCAGCACCTGCAAATCTGGTGGAACCAGAAATTATTTCTGTCGTGCAGCTGTGCTCACAGGAATATGAGCATAGGCTTAATTTGAAGAATACAAATTCATATGTAACATTAGGTGATTATTTCTACATATGCAAAGAGCGTAATAGCCAAGCAAGTGGTTAAGTCTTTTGAGACAAGGATTATGAATCTAGACAAATGTCACAGGAAATGTAGTAAAATCTTCACTGGCAACTCAGACATGCCTGCCTGATGTTAGATTACTTATGTGACAATTCTAACTACACTTACTAGGCAGCAAGACTTACTAAACTAAATGGGACATGTACAGAATCGAGCTATCTGCCAGGTATACGTCTGCGTTTAAATAAATGGCGTTTCCGTGCGCTCTGGCTTCCGTCATGGTGTTCTCTTGCGCCATAAGTGGTTTAGTCATGCTGGCCCCATGACTTGGAAAGCTGTCTGTTGACAAACACCAGCTCCCTTAGCCTGAAGTGAGATGAGCGCTGAACCCAATTGTCACCTTTGACTGGACTTAACTGTCCAGGGGTCTTTGACATTACCTTTTTTTTACCTTAAAGGTAAAGGGACCCCTGACCATTAGGTCCAGTCGTGGCCGACTCTGGGGTTGCAGTGCTCATCTTGCTTTGCTGGCCAAAGGAGCCGGTGTACAGCTTCCGGGTCATGTGGCCAGCATGACTAAGAACAGCGAACCAAAATGTCGTTTACCTTCCTGCCGGAGCGGTACCTATTTATCTACTTGCACTTTGACGTGCTTTTGAACTGCTAGGTTGGCAGGAGAAGGGACCGAGCAACGGGAGCTCACCCCATCGTGGGGATTCGAACTGCTGATCTTCTGATCGGCAAGCCCTAGACTCTGTGGTTTAACCCACAGCGCCACCCGCATCCCTTTTTTACCTTACCTGTGCTTGAATAATTTGTCAGGCAGGAAATGTATGCTTACAGAAATAAAAATAAGTTCAAGATGCATTCCTATAAATGTTAAATGAATTGTTATTGTTGTTCTTATTAAACATTTGGTGTGTTTTGTTGCTTACTTTGGAGCACAGCCCCCTCAACTTTTGTTACAACACTCAGAATGCAGGAAAGTGTAAACCTAACTATGTTCACATATAACCATGAACAAAAGTATGAGCTGCTTACCAGTGGTCTATAAATCTGCTGGAAAGCATTTTATGAGTAGAGTAATTGTCAAAAGGAACAACAGAAAGAGTGAGTGACAATTAACATTTAACCTCCCTTTTGTGCAAAGTCACCATGGCAGTTGGCACTTTCTTGGAGCTTTTTTTTAAATTCATTAATGTGACACTGGACATTTGAGAAACAAACATTGTATAAGCTCAGTTAGCAAAGGAAAAAACCCAAAGAGTAAGATTTGTATAAGAAAGCTCTTGCAACTATTTAGAAAGAGTCTGTTTCTATTAAGTTTACTGGATACAATTTCCCATTTTACTAAGTTATTCAGTTTAAATTCCAGACTCCTACAGTATTTTCCTTCCAGGATCAAAGGGCAAGAGGCATATGCCACATCTGCAAGAATTTTGCAAGACTTATATTTTATTTTGGTAGTGTTTACAGTTGATTATCTCCTATATATTATTATAAAACACTGGTAAATGCAATCACATGTTCCTAAAATGTAATTTCTTATACTTCTCTCATGTCACTATTTAAAAAACAGCAGTTTCTTAGAAAACATGTATCAAAATTAAAAGGAACCAATTGCCTACCCTTGGGGCCCTACTGCACATGCCATTCAGGGCAAAAGGTAAAAAGGGTAGGTGGGTAAAACACTCCTTTGTTAAACTACCGTTAAGTCCAGCTTGGCTTTAAGAAAATTCATTGCTTGTTAGACTGCAGTCCTATGTATCCCTATGTCAGGAATAACACAAGTGGGACTTTCTTCCAAGAATGCATGCGTGTGACTGAACAGCTTATTTGTTGTTGTTTTTTAAGTGCTCCCCAAAGTCTATCACAGTATGACTTAAACAGGAATGTGCTAATAACTGCACAGGAACTTAATCCTAGCTTCTACTGTGATGTCACTGAGAAGATTTGTATTATTAAAGCTCCTCATAGGACTATATGAAATAATATATTAAGCAACTAAAATAATTCACAATATTAAAAAAGATCTTCTATGAAAAAATCTGTTTCCAATTTTCACAATCACACACCCACTGAAAACATGTAAACTTTAATTTACTATTTCCTCAAGCTGCAACAGAGGGAGAGGATGAAAGCAGGGCCACTCCAGGGCCTTTCTTGAGACCTCTTCCTGTACTCTTACCATTCCAGCTGACAAGAGCTTTGGAACCAGTGCCTGAGTTGGCTTTCTTTCCTCTTCCCTGCCAATCACTTTTGTGACATATTTTAAATTGGCTATTGGCCATTGGCCTGAGGGCAGAGTATTGATATTTGGACATCTTTTAGGCAGAAGAGGAGGGAAATGTACCAAATAACTATGTAGCAGTTCAAACATCACATCATATTTTAAAGAGGACTACTGTAGGGAAAGTATGACAAAAGCACATAGGTCAGAGACAGCATCATATACAGACCCAATTCACTGGAACACAATCTGATGGCAGTTTCCTAGCACACACACCACGTGAACACAAAACAAAACAGAAATGTGTGCAGGTAGCAGACAGGACAACCTGCACATCATTTCCACATTTTGATAGACTGGAGTGTTTCCTACAGAGAAAATGCATAATGTGTAAAAGTGGTGCGGACACAGCCATCCCTTACTACTCACTGAAACCCAGTCAAGTTCTTAACAATAAAGGAAAAGCAAACTTCACCGCATTGGCTCCCCGCTCCTTCTACAAATCTCAACCCAAGCATGAGCCTCTGGCTACCAAAACACCACAGATGCAAAACCCAACACCGACTGGCTTATTTTTGTGTGAGCCAACGCCAAGCAAAGCGGCGTGGCACTTCCCCTCCTGGTTTGACCACCCCCGGGTTTTCGTTTTAAAAAGCGAGCCGACACCTGCTCAAGCCCCGGAGAAGAGAAGGGAAGGAGGGGTTGGCAGGAAGAGGGAAATCTTACACGGCTTCTTGGCATCTTTGATCTTCATGACTCCGCCGCGGCGCTCCCGGCGGCGGTACCTCCACTCGAGCCCCGTCGCGGGCTTCCCGTGCCTTGGGTGATGCCCCCGGAGGAAGAGGAGAGGTGGCGGCGGCGGGGCTGGCGGCTCGATGTTACGCTCTCCGGAGAGAGGCGAGGGCGCGCGCCGGCCTGACAGGAGGCGCTCCGAGGGCGGGGAGGGGAAGGCGAGAGGAGGGAGGAGGCGGAGGAGGCCGACGCTCGCTCGCTCGCTCGGCTGAGGGGACCCGGGGGGAGGCCAGGCGGGGCCGGCGGGGTTGTTAACGCCCTTCCCGCGAGCGGCTCATGGGGCTGCGCTGCCGCTGGGTGGCCCCTCAGGGAGAAAGAGGAGGAGGCGGGACCCGCCGCCGCCGCGCCAGCCCCACCCACACACTCGGCACCACCGCCACTTCACCGGCCGCCGCCCCCCCCACTCCTCCTCCCCTTCACTAGACGCCCGCTAACATAAAGCAACGGCCGGCCGCCGGGCGGTGGGTGGGGCTGGGGCTCCGGAGGCTCCGGAGAGGGCCGCGCTGACGATGCCACAACGCCGCCCGCCTCCTCCTCCCTCTCCCTCCACCCGAGGCACGGGACCCGCGCAAGGGCAGCTGGGAAAGGAGAAAGGAGGCGGGGTCGGTGGCTCCGAACTTCTCCGGCCTACGCCTCCCAGAGCGCACCGCGAGGTCCCTCCCGCTCCTGGGCCACTCTGCGCTCGCTAAGCATGCCGGGAGCTTTCGTAGTTCCGAGGGTCGGAAAGGGAGGCCATTTTCTCGCGGAGGCTTTTTTCCCCCCACAGCGTAAAGCGGAATTGGTGGAACGCTCCCTACAACTCCCCCTCCCACCCTCGCTTTTACCTTCGCCGCAAGAAACACGCCACTCACCCCACAGCGAACCAGCCAATGGCAAGCGAGGACTTTCCTGCTCCACCTCCCCTCGCCTCTAGGTGTGATTCTGTTGGCGGAAAGCGCCTCCTAGTGGTCACGCTTGATAGGCGGCGGCGCGCATTCGCGGAGCGGGGCGGTCTGGGGGTCAAATTGAGTTTATTCTTTCTCGGAAGGTAACGAAGTAAAAGTCGGTTGAAATAAAAAGGGTATTCTTCGTTTGCATGATTTCTTCTTCTTCTTTTGCAAGGAACGCCTCCTAAGCCATCATCAAACTCACTGTCGAAGGCAGTGATTCTCTAAATACCAGTTGTCTGGGATTCACGTGTACTGTAGTAGGGAAAGTGCTGCTGCGCTCGTGTCCTGCTTATGGTCTTCGCATGAACCCCGACAGATCGAACCGAAGGTCCTTCTAGTCCAGCGCCCTGTTTGCAATAGGCAGACAGGAATCCCTCAGGCAGGACGCGAGTGCAATTTCACTCCCCTGCCTGTGATCTTTAGCAATTGAGCATTCACAAATCCTTGTGATTTTGAACTCAGAATCCACCTCTCACCCATAGCCTAAAACCCATGTCACGTCTGCACTCGTGGGCTGAAGAGATTGCAGGGGGAAGTATGCCGGAGTTGACATACACATACCGGCACAGCTAATTCGCTATAGCTAATTCGCTATAGTTTTTATGTTCCAAAGCCATGCTCAATTAACCTATGTTTAATATAACAAACACACACACAAGCCAGTCCGGGTCAGATTTGCAGCCTTCATCTGTGTAATCTAGTGCTGTGCGATGTAGCCCATGTCCTTCACAGTTCCTCTGTGAAAGAGGCTTTGATTTTTCTGCCCCATTTTTGTGGCGCTTGACCATTTCCTCAGAATTTCTGCGGGTCTGTGATTTTAAGGTCACCTTATCACCGCAAGGCACCCAAGGGTGGCATGTACATTTTCCTTTCCAGCAAATGTTTCTACAGCACTCTGCAGCCTCACTGGCTGTTCATGGTTCCAGGATTTGAAAAAGACGCATGGGCGGAGTCGCTTCATAATTCCCTCCCTTGGGGTTTAAACACGACACCTGGGAAGGCTGCAGTGTATGGTGAAAGGATTTGTAGAGTGATCTTTAGAATATATTCTAATCTTGTGAACTGACCCTATTTTTATATATTAGATTTATATACTGTCCTTCATCATAAGATCTCAGGGCGGTTCACAAAGTAAAAATACAGGATAAAAACATGAACAGAAGTAAAACAGCAAAACTATAACCTGTCCTCATGTTGCCACCCTCCAGACCTCATGTGGAGGAGACACACAAAGGACCCGAGATGTTTGGATGAAGGGTGGTATTTAAATTTAATAAATAAATGAAGGAGATACCCCTTGGCCACCTCACACACAAAAAAAATTCACTCCAGCAAAACTCCTGCACTTCACCCATGAGACTTTCATTGACATTTTCCTCGCCTTTGATAGCTTTGGAATGCAATTTATTTTCCAGTTAATTGATGGAAGATGGTTGAGAGAAAAATGCAGGAGAAATTTTGGGCACAGCATTACTTGTACAGTCAGTTGTATCCAAGTTCACTGAAAACAATGGGCATAGGTTGCCATCCTTTTGTACCTGTGTGGCATATTTGGAATTTTGAGAAAGTGCAGCGTGTCCAGTCACAAAATGGCTGCAGTGGAAGTCTAGCTTAACACAAAATGGCTGCCACATTTTATGAGAAGTGCCATGGGTACCATAATAGGTACCGATGGGCTCACTGGCATGTTTAAATGGAGTAATTGTTAACAAAACGAAGTGTTGCCTTCTGCATAGTCAATATAAAGCAATTACCGGTAGCAGTCCTATGTAATTTCTACTGTAATGCTCTCTCGATAAAAATTGAGTTTTTGGGAGGTATACATAGGTTTGATTTTAATGAGGGGCTACAGACTGGGGACTGGGGAAGCTGTGGCCCCCCAGATGTTGTTGGACAAGCCTCATGAGCCACAACCTGCATTGCCAAAGATCAAGAATGATGGGAGTTGTGGTCCAACAACGCTGCTAAAAGGCAACAAGTTTCCCAGCCCTGGGTCAGGTTATATGACTGCACTGCAAAAGGTAGTGCTTTTATTTATCAAGAAATGACAGTGTACAGAAAGATAGAAATATTCTGAGGCAAACTACACATACATTCAACACAAGAGATTTTATTTTAAATCTATTGATTGTACGTTTGTTACATCTTCTAAAATACCAATTTAAGATTTGTGAAGAAGTGTAAATAATTTACTCAAATTAGGCCTCATTTTGTTTCCCATTATTTTAACACTCAAATATTAGGTAACGACATTAGGGTGGTCATTAGATTTGGGGCAAGGTGTCACCAGTATCATGATGACATCCAGCTCCATTTCTTTGTTAAACATCTGAATCAGGAGCAGCTGTGCATATTGGCTGGTGCCCGAACTATGACCATTCCTGGACAGAGATAGCCTTGCCATGATGGATCACTAGTTATACTAGTAACCTCACAATAAGACAACTGATGTGCAATGTAGGTGGGGCTACCCTTATATCTTGATTTAGAAGGTACAGTTAGCTCAAAATGCAACTGATAGGATGCTTAATGAGGAACGCAGCTTTACACATATCACACTCATGCTGAAATCCGCTTTGGCTTCTTTTTACTGACTGAGTCAAATCCAGTGTTTTGTTGCTGACATTTGAAGCCCTGTGGAACTTGGGACCAGGATGCCTAGTAAGACTGCTTCCCCCAGTACAGACCAAGTCAATCTCTGAGATCTTCCGACAAAACCCTTTATAATCGGCCAAGGAGCTGATTAACAACAACATATCGAGTTAACTACAAATACAGGGTGAAATCAAAGGTGGTTTCCCCACTTCCTCCAATGAGTGAGATATACGGCATGTACTCCGTGTGAAGTGCTTTCCAAGTTATTCCACATCTTGCAGAATACTTTTGCATGCCAGCCCAATCTCTGAATGGTGCGAGATTCCAGGGGTTGCAAGCACTTACCCAGGATTCATACTTGCTTTTGGAATGAGGCACAGTGGAGACTGCTGTGTCTTTATGATATATGGTTTATTTACACATATATATAGCCTGAGCCTATGTTGGCAGGGTTCACAGCATTAACACCCCAAAAGGGTATTGTTTCGCCCATAGCCACAGCCTTGGATGCAAACAGAATTCAAACATTGCTCTCGAACATTGTTCTCCCTCTATCTCCAGCTAGCTGCTTTCCTTCCTAGATAAAATCACTGCTACCTGTGCTCCAAACTCTGGCTTTTTCAGTTAAGGGAGCCCCCTTCTCCTATGTCTCACACCAAGTCACTTAATCCCACTTAATGGCTCATCACCCAAGCTATCACCTCACTAAAAAGCTTGCCTGGCTATTCCAATAATTAGAAGACTTGATTAAATTCTAACACTTGCTAGATCCAGGGATTTGAGGGATCTGGCACCCAGTTTAACACCCCAAATGCAGAACACTACTTTTTTGGAGACAGTGTGATAGCAACATTTCTAGTTCTGGTTGTCATAAATTTATCAGTTTAAGAATAAGGAGGTAATCCCGGACCGGCCAAATGTCCAATGTCCATTAACTTCGCTGCCTGAGTTGACATCTTCCAAAATGCATATTCTCAATTTGGAACCACGCTAGAAAGCTGATCATGGTTTACCAATAGAGAACTATGATACCCAAAGTATCAGACTAAAACCTACATCCCGAGAAACACCAGGCAAAGTGAAGGCTACTTGGAACAAAATCCGTACAGGGTTTATTTTGTACAGCCTGTGATGTGCCTTGGCCACCTCTGTTCCCTCAATTTTTTCCCTCACATTAGGTTTTCAATTCCTATTATAAACATTTTAGCTTTCACCTGTGCCCTTTTCAGCTTTTGTTTTTCCTCACTGAAGTTTTTAAAATATTGCATTTATTGAGTCTTCCCCAATCTGGCACCCTCCAGACATTGTGGACTACAAGTCCCATCATCAATTTCCATTAGCCATGCTGGCTGGGGCTGCTGGGAGTTGTAGTCCAAAGCATCTAGAGGGAACCACATGAGAACACAAGAGCTCTGCTGAGTCAGGCCAAAGGCCCATCTAATCCAGCGTCCTGTTCTCACAGTGGCCAACCAGACGCACAAGGGAAACTTGCAAGCAGAACCTAAATGCCAGGGTACTCTCCCCAGCTGAGATTCTCACCAATTCAGAGGTGTACTGCCTCTGACAGGAGAGGTAGAGCATAGCCATTGTGGCTAGTAGCCCTTGATAGCTTTGTCCTTCATGAATTTGTCCAGTCCTCTTTTAAAGCCCTCCAAGTGGGTGGCCTTCACTACTTCCTGTGGTGTGAGAAGAAATAGTTACAGAACAGTCCTGAGTCTTCCATCTTCATTGAATTTCCTCAAGTTCTGGTATCATGGGAGAGGGAGAAACACTTTCTCTGACCCATTTTCTCCACTCCATGTTGAGGAACGAGGGTGCCAACTTGAATAAAATATTGGGGGGGCAGGCAAGCCACCTGCCCCACATAATCGATCACAAGACGTGGCACCCACCCACCATTTGAATGGCAATCCTCATTAACTTTTGGTGCGTGGCCCCCTCAAATATTTTATTGGGGGGAGGCGAAGGGACTTCAGCCCCTAGGAGTTGGTTCCTATGTTGAGGGGAATAGGAAAAGCTGCTGAAATAGGTGAAAAGCTGCTGAATAACATTTTCTGCAACACATGCAAACTACAAAAATAGGGTCCTTGGAGGGTTAAAAAAAGTTTCAAGCCACAAATTATATTCCCCCCAAAGCATTCTATTCATTTTTACTTTATTTAAAATCACACTCTAAAAGTACAGATACCCAGCAAGCATGGGGCTCTGCACATACTTTGGAAGAATAACACATCACCTTTTTGGGTGTTTAGAATAATTTTTTAAAAAACAACACTGCTTCTGTATACAGCAGGCAGACATCTTAACTATAATTAGATTTGGGGGTGTTCTGGTGTAAACAGGAACAGGGGCTTAAAGGAAGAGAGAAATATAGGCTGCTTGAGGCATTCCGCTTGACACGAGGGCAAAAATATCTAGGGTTGGGCGGCAAGAGCTGGACCTGCCTCAAATGTCTCCAGGTGCACCAGAGGCATGCCTGTTCTTCACCCAACCTTTGTGTGAAGGTATATAGGGGGCTTGTAAAAACATTTGCCTGAAAATGCTTATAAGCTTCCTCACCATTGGGAACCTGCCTTGCCTGGGGCAACTGTAAGGCTTGTAGGCCTGTTCAAGCAAACATGTTTAAAGGCCCTCTTCAGACCTTTGGTTGGGTGGGTATGTTTACAACAATGGGAGCAGGGCAGACAACACTTTTGCACTTGCAGATCCAGGATGAACGACCGAATAAAGCTATATTAGATACGTCTCAAGAAGTCGAATATTGAGGCAGCTTTCTTCTGTCCTGCTCGTCGTGTGCTTTTTTTTAAGGGCACCTCTGAGTCTTTGACCTGCCCCTGAGATGAGATTGGGGCTAATTTTTGTACCTCCAACCCTCCCCAGTCAGCGCGGCACCCCTTCCAGTCCTTTGCCTGTCTCAGGTCTCTCACATTTGCCTCAGAGGGAGTATTGCTCATGCTCACAAGAGAGCAGAGACACAGAGAGAATCGGAAGCAGAACACATCATGGAGCCCAGTTACATGTCCCCATTCAAGGAAGACAAAACTTATCCCAGATTAAAACAATAACTTAGCATTCGCAGAGCATTCTCTGAATGTTCAAAGCGTTCCACGTAGAATATCTCATTAAAATCCCTATAAGGAAGCTCGGTATTATTATCTTCATACGGCGGTTGGGTAGGCGGCTGAAGCTGAGAGAAATGTGCGCCTGGTTTCAGGCCAAGAAGTCCGTTCACGGCAGAGGCGAGACTCAAGCCAAAGTCTTTGTGGTTCATAACTCAGGCAGCCATCCCATACCCTATACCTGGGGTCAGCTGCTATCCTAATATTACTTTAAAACCATTCAACTCAGCTAAAAAGAAAGGAAGATCATTAGATAGGGGAAGAATTAACACTGGTATTTTAAAGCTCTGGTGTTGTCGTGAGCCCACAATGCATGCTAAAAAAACCAAACAGGGTGAGGACCCCCTGTTTGTTCTCAGTTAATGCCAGACAGGCCCTTTAATGAAGATTTCCCACACTGCCTTTCTTCTGACCAGAGCGGACGCCAAGGAACTTGAACGTTGAAGGCTGTCTTACATCGAGTCAGGGAACTATGTCCATTGGGCCCCAATACTGTCAATTTTAACAGGCAGCAGTGTGCTCCAAGGCAGAGAGAGAGAGATCTTTCCTATTTTCAACCACCCGAGACTTATTTTAGCTGTAAACGTCAAGGACTGGAAATTGG